>NW_025927614.1:0-2942500 GCF_022837055.1 Prionailurus viverrinus
AGACGGCATTTAACGGAAATTAGTGGAGACTGTTACATGGGCTGCACCTTTATTCCTAGCGGGAAAAATTTCGTTAAATCGGGTAATTTCTAACTACAGCCTTCTGTAGTCTGATACAGTGTGCGTTAACATCATAACCAAAGTGTCAGAAAATCCTTTGGAAGCCTTGCTAAATGCACTTCCTGAGTGGACACCCTCTGGCGTGGCTGAACCCCTGGAAGAAGGGTGCGAACAAGGACTCCCAACGGCGTTCTCATTAGGGGACAAATACAGTACAACCACAGGAGCGATTTGTGGGACAATGTGATTAGCACTTCAGATACATTATCTCCTTAAATTTCCGCAAAATTGCATGGCATGAGTTCTAGTGCGATTGGACCCATTTTATTTTTCAAAGGAGGGTCGTTTTATGCAATGTAGTTTCAAGGGCTACTCACATGTCTGGAAAAGTCTATTGTAATCTGTTCCTTTGGGTTAACGACAACTATCTCTAGAATATCGAGTTCAATGTAAGTATTTCCAAGAGAAGGAAGATCTTCAGCATTTGTCAAAATTGTGAAGGAACAAAGAATCGCAAGCAGTTGTGCTCTGTTTATGTGGATTTTAAAGAGGCATTTCTTAACTAAGGAGCAGACCCTGTAAGAAATCTGTTTGGGATAATTTCGATTATGGGGAGGTCAATTATCATTATAGCAGTATCAATGGGTAAGCAGCTCTAAAGCTGTTGAAGTACCATTTAGCCTTCTTGGTAAGAGAAATAGGCTGAATATTTTATATTTTCTGTGAGATAGGTAACAGGAAACCAAAATGTTACGAATTCAGGTGATGAGAAAAAAAGGAATTTAGGTGATGTGCTGAAGGTCGAATCGTTCCTAAGTGGTAGAACATTTCTGACTATGAAACTGTATTCAATAATCCTAAGAAATTGGTGGGAATCATATTTTATGCATTCTGCTCAAAAGCAGTAGAGTCAGATGAAGAAATGTTACATGAATAGAGGCGATGAAGCAACGTGGGCACGGAGGCACAGGGCACCCAATAGCGTCTTCCCGGTCTCAATGGAAACAAGACAGGATGGGGAGGACGGGGAGGACGAGGAAGAGAAAGGAAAGAGAGAGAAGGAGAAGGAAAGAGAGAGAGAAGGAGAGATGAGAGAGAGAGACAGAGAGAGACAGAGAGAAGTGACGCAAAGGGCATAGAGTTGGGGAATCGCTCTAGGCTTACCTCGGTGTTTTCAGGGATTAGCAAAACCGCCAACGACAAAAACACCAAGCCCTCTGTACATGCTAGAAATGGCCCTGGGAACGGATGGCACGAATACAAATTAGACCCAGTCCCTGCCTTCAAGGAGACCCAGACAAGTGGAGGAATACAGTTCTTTCCCAGGAAAATTAACACAGAAAAGCAAAAGGTGTGCGCAGCATAAAGTCACATGAGAAAGGAGCTGTGTGGAAGCCGGAGGCTTTCCTCTTTCATGGTTCCCATGAATCTGTTGGGGAGCGTGTCTATAGAAATAGTACGCACTTACTTGATGTAACTATTGTAGTATATACACATGGAAAAAAGTTTTTTTTTTTTTTTAATTTTTTTTCAACGTTTATTTATTTTTGGGACAGAGAGAGACAGAGCATGAACGGGGGAGGGGCAGAGAGAGAGGGAGACACAGAATCGGAAACAGGCTCCAGGCTCTGAGCCATCAGCCCAGAGCCCGATGCGGGGCTCGAACTCACAGACCGCGAGATCGTGACCTGGCTGAAGTCAGACGCTTAACCAACTGCGCCACCCAGGCACCCCTGGAAAAAAGTTTTAGAAACGTGTAAAGTGAAAGATAAATGTTCTCTATCCCTCACATTCTTTCTACCCCTACAGATAACCATTCTTTTCTAAAAAAAAATTTTTTTTAATGTTTATTTATTTTTTACAGAGAGAGAGACAGAGCATGAGCAGGGGAGGGGGAGAGAGAGGGAGGCACAGAATCTGAAGCAGGCTCCAGGCTCCCAGCTGTCAGCACAGAACCCAATGCGGGGCTCAAACTCGCGGACTGTGATGTCATGACCTGAGCTGAAGTCAGATGCTTAACCCACTGAGCCACCCAGGCGCCCCTCCCATTTTTATTTTAATTTTTGTTTCTTTAGTCATATCTTTGAGGGTCTCTCATTTTTTTATTGGTCACTTGTAATTCTATTTTTGAAATAACTCTGCCAGTATTTTTTATTGTTTGCAGTTTTCTTAGAGATTTGTAGAATTTATTTGTGTACTAAGGACTTCTCTGCCATGTGATTTGCAATTACTTTTTTTTGGTTGTTTTTTTTTTTTTATTTTGTAATGATACTTTTGTTGTACACATATTTTTAAATTGTATGTTGACAAATGGACCAGTTTTTTTTTTTTTTTTTTCCGGGATCCTGGATCTTTATATCATACTTATACACAATTCCTAAATTGCGTTTTAAAGTTACCCATCTTTCTTTTATGTTTTTATGAGCTCATTTTATACTAAACTCATTGACCTATCTGGAATCTCTTTTGCTGTAAAAGATGGGTTGGTTTTGAACTGACTTATTGCAACATCATTTCTTAAATAATCTTGACTTACTTGTATGATTTAAAAACTTTTTTTAATGTTTATTTATTTATAGAGAGAGACACAGCATGAGTGGGGGAGGGGCAGAGAGAGAGAGAGGGAGAGAGAGAGAGAGACAGAATCCGAAGCAGGCTCCAGGCTCTGAGCTGTCAGCACAGAGCTCGACACAGGGCTGGAGCCCATGAACCTTGAGATCATGACCTGAGCCAAAGTTGGACGGTTAACCAACCAGCTGAGCCACCCAGGCGCCCCATTACTTGTATGATTTAAAATGCTTCCTTGGGGTGCCTGGGTGGCTCAGTGGGTTGAGCGTCCGACTTCACCTCAGTTCGTGATCTCACAGTTCGTGGGTTTGAGCCCCGCGTCGGGTTCTGTGCTGCCAGCTCGGAGCCTGGAGCCTGCTTCTGCTTCTGTGTGTCCCTCTCTCTCTGCCCCTGACCCACTCACATTCTGTCTCTGTCTCTCTCAAAAATAAATAAACATTAAAAAAAAATTTTTTTTTAAACGCTTCCTTTATCATAGATGAAAGCTCCATAGGTTCTGTTGTCTTTTTCTGGGCAACTATCTGGGGTCCCTGAGATCAATCTGTGTGTTCCCTCTGAAGCAGTAGCCATCTGTGCTGGGTTTCTGGGGCCACCAGAACAAGGGGCTCAGACAGCAGACTTTATTGTCTCCCCGTCCTGGAGGCTGGGAGTCTGAGATCCAGGCGTGGGCAGGGCTGGTTTCTCCCGGGGACTCTCTCCTGGGCGTGTAGACCGCCGTCCCCTTCCCGTGTCCTGAGGTGCTCTTTCCGTCTGTGGGAGTCTGTGTCCCAATCTCCTCCTCTTAAAAAGGCACCAGTCAGATTGGATTAGAGTCCACCCCAGTGACCTCATTTCACCTCAGTCACCTCCACGGGAAACCCCATCTCCAAATATCGTCACATTCCGAAGTCCTGGGGGTCCTGGGGGTCCTGGGGGTTCAGCATACGAGGCTGGCTGGCAGCTCGTAACACCATCTTATAACCAGAGACAAAAGATAGTCCCAGTGGAAAGATAAAATCAGTAAGAACATAAACGCCCGTCTGTGTGAACCATGACGACCCAGCTTACCCGCCGTCTGTCATCAGAGCTTTGCCAACGACCACAAATGTATATCCCAACCTTTGATTTCTCTAGACATGTATCAGACAGCAGCACAAAGTCAGTAAGGGGTCTGTGAGTCAGAGGGTCCAGCACACCGGACATCTGCCTCCAGCTCGTCTGAAAGGCCGAACGTCTGTAGCCGTGCCACCTGCCAGCTGGGGCTGGGGCATGATGGAAGAGGAGACTGAGTACTCACTTGTGATGTGCAGAAGTCCCCCAGGGGCCCACGCCTGGTGTCTGGCTTGCTTCTCTCATCCAGTTCCTGATTCTTAGTTCTCTCCTGCTTGCATTTGGACTTAATATTTGAGTTGAGACCTTCCCACCTTTGTGTTTTCAAACTCAGGTCCCCTAAAGACGCGTTCGTTAGAAAATGGGGTCATCCTGCGAGGCCAGATCCTACCCGTCGTGATCCACCTCCGGCACAAATGTATTTGGCTCTTGACCCAAAAGATCTTCACGGGTTCCCCAAGAAGGGTATGTCGGCAAGGAAACGACCCCTTCGTTGTCAATATTATCAATAAAGGAGTGATTAATTACAATGATGGGGAGGCTGAGAGATGTGTTGAGATGAACCTACTTTAGCGATGATATGTTTTCGGAGTTAAAAAAAGAACCGATTCAGAAGTGACAAAAACACCTTCCCCCCCCCCCCCCCCCCCCCCACCCCCCCCCCCGTGAGCTTTATGTTGTATAAATATGCTCTCGCCTCTGGCTTGTTTCCACTAAAAAGGCATTTCGCTAATGAGTATTTATTCCACCGCCGCGGATAACAATGCACAAAAATGCTAAAGAAATGCTGTCGGGGGACATTCTCTCCCCTCCCCCCCTCCTCTGGTATGTGCCTATTTGTTCTTTCTCTAACTGACAGGTATTTGTCTCAAGCTCCAAACGTGATGTCTGGAAATTCAATTATAATGTTCATTTCCTTCTATTTCTGGCATGCCAAAACTCTCCCTTCAAAACAAATAAGCTAGACTATTGTAGAATGTTCCGCTGAAAAGGCCAACAATTTGCAACAAAACTTGAGACTTGTGCTGTGAAATCATGATTCTGACCAGTAAGTGAAACTCAAGAAAGAGCTCAGGGGAAAAGCCCTGGGGGGGGGGGGGGGGGGGGGGAAGGGGAAGCCCTGGGGGGAGGGGAGGGAGGGAAAGCCCTGGGGGGTGCTGAATGGGGAGCCATTGACGTCCTCTCTTTAGGATAGAAACCTGACAATTATATTCTAACACAGCAACAACAGATAGAACGATAGACACAAACATCAGTATTTCAAAGATTCTTCTAGCATTTCTAGTATTTAGTCAATACAGCAATTTATTTTAACCTTGTGGGAGGCAACGTAATGGTCTCCAGGTGTGTCCACGTCCTAATCCCGGGAATCTGTCAACACCAGGATCCATGGCCAAGAGGATTTAAGGTATCGGATGGAATTAAGGTTGCCAATCAGATGATCTGAAAATAAAGAGACTACCTTGGATTATCTGGATGGGCCCATCAGTAATCACAAGGACCTTAAATAGGGAAGCAGAAGGCAGAAGCATCAAATACAGAGAAATGGCATTGGAGAAAGACCGGACCAGCCATCGACTGGCGTAGAAGATGGAGGAAAGGGCCACGGGCCAAGGAATGTGGGTGGCCTCTCCAAACTGGAAAAGGCAAGGAAACATACTCTCCCCGGAGCCTCCAGAGGAAGGAAGTGCCCCTTTGGGCTTCTTGATTTTAGCCCCGCGAGACCCGTACCACTTCTGGCCTCCAGAACTGGAAGAGAATTAACTCACGTTGTTTTCAGCCAGAAAACGTGTGGTCATTTGTTACAGCATCCATAGGAAATAAAGATGAACATGTTACCCTGTGATTAACTCACCCTTTGGGGAAAGTCCAATGTGTCCCCTTCTCGAGGAGGGCTTCTCTGAGCCATCATTTGCTGATAGAATCTTCACCTTGGCCGTCCCAGAGGCCGCTGCACCGGATGACAGAGTAATTTTCCATTTATTTTTCTGTAACCTGTGCTAGACCAAGGGTTCCGTAAAAGTGGGGACTGTCTTTAATCTCTGCTTGAAGAGCTAGTTTCTAAACCTTTATCCAAAATTTAGCAGCAGCTAAGTAAGTAGCCTGTCCTAGGAAGTCAATAAATATCCACCCAAAGTGATGATGGACCCATTGCACTCCTACCTGGAAACATACAGTTTCAAACATACAGTTATAAACATAAAGTGTTAAAAGTTTTATGAAATGACTTGTCATATGAAAGCTGTAACCCATGACCACAGAGCAGATGAAAGGTCAAACACAGAGCCTGGACCTGAATAGCTCTGTGTTGTAACCACCTGACAGCTGTGGGTTAGTAACACCAGGGACAAGTCATTCACCTGGAAACAGTAGCATTTGAGTTGAAATATACGAAGCGATTAGAATGTGAATAACGGCCAGCCTTGGAAAAGAAACATTTGAAGGAAATAATCATGGCTTTGGAACTTCCCAGGGTTTCATTTGCCCTCTTCGTTTTATCGTTTCTACCGGGTGAAATCCTGCCATACTTACCACCTCTTTTCCTTTTCAGTAGTTTCTTCCCGCCCACCGCTCAACGGAGGTCATTCGGTCTCCGTGTGAATTTAGGGGAATCAGCATTTGCACTTCAAGCATCTTGCCCGATTTGGAACTCGAGTCTGTCTCCTACTAAAGTGTTTCCGGCACCGGTAAATTACATGCTAAGGACGAGATGGGGTGTGGGTATCTTTTCTGCCTGGGTTCCACCTCTAAGACCTTGGGGGGGTCCAGTCTAATGACTCATTCTGTAGTCATTTTATTTATTTATTTATTTATTTATTTATTTATTTATTTATACATTTTTTTCTTTATTGAGAGACAGAGACAGGGCATGAGCAGGGGAGGGGCAGAGAGAGAGGGCATCACAGATTCCGAAGCAGGCTCCAGGCTCCAAGGTGTCAGCACAGAGCCCCACACGGGGCTCAAACTCCCAAACTGTGACATCATGACCTCAGTGGAACTCGGAGGCTTCACCGACTGAGCCCCCACAGGCGCCCTGCAGTCCTTTTCATCTTGAGGATTTCTTTGTTACAGGAAGCAGAAACAAAACTCAAATCGTGTGTATCAAAAGCGTAGGTGAGAAAAGTAAAACTTCAAAGCCCTTTGAAGAGACACAATATCACTATTGCCTTGGGGTAGGTACAGAGTGACTTTAGCCAGAAGTTCGGTTTTTCCCAGATAAACTACAAGACTTACTGAATCTGTTCTCCACTGACCTACTTCTAGGTGTCTATTCCCGGCTTTCGTTACAGTCCCTTAGCCTCCCTGCCCTTCTCTGTGCTAATATTAACACACTGTCTTATTTGTTACAGCTTTTCATAGACTTAGTACGTCTAAAAGTCCTTGCTGGTAAGATTTGTCTCAATAGCTGCTAAAATAATTTCCCCACATTGTCCCTCTTCAAAATTGCTATGCAGGGTGCCTGGGTGGCTCAGGTCATGATCTCACAGTTCAGTCTGTGAGTTCGAGCCCCACATCAGGCTCTGTGCTGACAGCTCGGAGCCTGGAGCTTGTTTCAGATTCTGTGTCTCCCTCTCTCTCTGCCCCTCCCCTGCTTGTGATGTCTCTCTCTCTCTCTCTCTCTGAAAATAAATAAACACTAAAAAGAGAGTTTTAATTGCTTTTCCTGTTCTTGAATCTGTTTTCTTTCATCTGTATTTTAGGATCATTTTGTGCTCCTGATCTGTTGGGATTTTTATTGGAATTGCGTTGCATTTTTTTTTTTTTTTTTGCAAAGAAATGGTATCTTTCTCATACTGTGTTTCCTGTCTATGAACATAGACTGTCTTGCCATGTATTAATTATTCACAAATTTCTTTTATCAAAGTGTTATGTTAAGCATAATCAAATCACAACTAAAATCTCCTTTTGACTTGTTCCCCTCAAATGGGAGTATATTTTTCTCACTCAGTGAGAGCTTCACCCCCATCTAGCTTTTTTTTTCTTACTAATTTGTGGTATATATGTGAAAAGCAACGTATATCACTGTTTTTAGTATCTGTGCAGTATTTAATTATATGGATGTGTTATATTTTATTTAAGAAAACTTTTCTTGGTAGACTTTTTTCAATATTTGCTAAAGTTAAAAATGCTGCAGAGAACATCTTTACTTATACATCGTGCTCTTGTGAGGATACAGCTGTAGGATAATTTTCATCAAGTGAAATTTCTGCTGAAAGAGTACACTCGCTTAAAATGTGTATAAATAGTGCCAAAGTGGTTTCCGAAAGGTAAATATATATATATATAGAGAGAGAGTACCACATAGTACCCAGAGCATAAAAGTACCAGATCTTGGGACACCTGGGTGGCTCAGTTGGTTGGGCGTCCGACTTCAGCTCAGGTCATGATCTCGCGGTTTGTGAGTTCGAGCCCCGCATCGGGCTCTGTGCTGACAGCTCGGAAGCTGGAGCCTGCTTCGGATTCTGTCTCCCTCTCTCTCTGCCCCTCCCCTGTTCACAGACTGTCTCTCTCTGTCTCTCAATAATCAATAAATGTTTAAAAATTTTTAAATAAACGAAATAAATAAATTAAAAAGTACCAGATCCCCAGAACTTCACAAGCCTCCCTTAGGTTTTATCAACTTGTTTTACCTGATAGATAAAATAATATCCCGTTTTATGTCAATGTACCTTTTCTTTAATTATGATCAATCCGGACTTTTTTCACATCTGTATACATAAATGTGTAAAATCTCTAAAAATTATTAAGATTCTTAAAGGCACTAGCCAAGTCGGTTATGTGTCTTAAAGGCCCAGTCGGTTACGCGTCCGACTTCAGCTCAGGTCATGATCTCACAGTGTGAGTTCGAGCCCCGCATCGGGCTCTGTGCTGACAGCTCAGAGCCTGGAGCCTGCCTAGGATTCTGTGTCTCCCCCTCTCTCTGCCCCTCCCCTGCTCAGGCTCTGTCTCTCTCTGTCTCAAAAGTAAAAATAAAAATATTTAAAAAGAATGTTGTATAAAGGCACTAGCCAAGAGGAAATCTCAACAACATCTGAGGTTTTCTGAGACAATGGTTCAAAACACCTGAAATCAAACGCCATTCAAGGCGACAGCTTATCTCCCTCAAAGGTGGATATCGGACAGCATACCTAGGAGCAGAAATGAAACTAAAATCTGCCAAATTCATTTGAATTTCTTCCTTCGCTTCATTTTAAACACGCAGAAAAAAATGAAGCTGACGGCTGGAGTCCATGCCGTACCAATGTCACAACAACCTGAAGTAACAAAACCTCGGAAATGTAGGGTTGAGAGGAAACCAGCAGAAAATCGCTGCCCAGTTGTACAAGTTCAGCAGGAAGATGAAAAAGGCTTTATTCAAAGTCATTGTGGCAAAGCTCGGGCTGGCAGATAGATGACACTCAATAACAACCTGCTGAACGGCACAAATGAGTCCTGGCACAGAGGGCTCGCTGGTTTTTGGACGGGGTTTTTCGCCTTACTCCATGCTGTTAGCATTGTTTGCTGACATTGTATACACTTCTATAATTTTAAAGTTGGAGGCGCTGAGCTGATCTCTTATCTCGCGTTTCCCAAACCTGCCACTCGTGGTTTATGACAGACTCAGCAATAAAGGATTTCCAAAAAGCAAGCCTTCTGTCGAGGACATGCCATCCTGGAAGACAACATATGCAGCCAAAGTACTTTGTGTCCTTCTTCGGGGTGTGAAGGAACCTTGACTTCTCTGTCTCAGCTTGCTGGGGCTGACATCCCGAGGTCCCGTAAACTGGATGGCCTAGAACAGCAGAAATGTCTTGTCTCATAGCTCTGGAGGCCAGAAGTCTGAGGTCGAGGTATCGGCAGATAGGCTTGTGCTGAGGCCGTGTCCGGGAATCAGTTCTCTCCTGGCCTCTGGGGCGCCCAGCCATCGTCGGTGCTCTTTGGTTTGTAGAAGTATGACCTTGATCTTTGCCGTCCCCTCCACGTGGCCTCCTCCTGTGTGTCAGGGTCTCCAGGCTTCCCCTTTTTATAAGGACACTGGTCACATTGGATCAGGGCCCTACCTAACAACTTCATTCTAATTTGATTACCTCTGCGAAGACCCTCTTTTCTTTCTTGTTTTAATCTTTTTTTTAATGTTTATTTATTTTTGAGAGACAGAGAGAGAGAGAGCATGAGCAGGGGAGGGGCAGAGAGAGAGGGAGACACAGAATCCGAAGCAGGCTCCAGGCTCCGAGCTGTCAGCATAGAGTCCGACGGGGGGATCGGACCCACGGACAGCGAGATCATGACCTGAGCCGAAGTGGGACGCTCAGCTGACTGAGCCCCCCAGGCGCCCCAAGACCCTATTTTCAAACGAGGTCACAACATCTTTCTGGGGAGATACAGTCCAATCTGTCACACTCAAACATTCCCTTGATTGCCTTTCTGCATCCCAGAAACCACCTATTCTGATCATTGCTCCTCTGATTAAAACAGTGAATTTCATTGGGGCTTTGGAGGTGGTTTCGAAACATAGGATATTGCATAGACAATTATTTATTTTTAATTTCTACTGTGTAGTAATTTTGAACACATATGGAGATTACATGTGACTTAAAATTATATCGGGCACTGTTCAAAATAATTATCTATAAATTCTTAGTGTGTGTGTGGGTTGTATCCTGTGGGAATATACCAGTAAGTGACAATTACTGGATGGATGTGGCATATCCATTCTTCAGAGAGATCAAAATACTGTAACTTCCCAGTGTTCATTTTCCTAAGCACTCAAAGCGGGGCTAATAACACCCCACCGTCCCCGCAGGGTCACAGAGGTGCTGTGGTGGCCCAGTAACCTTTCTCACCCAGCTTCTCCATGCAGTAAAGGGACATGCACAGAGTTGCTTCTAACCGTCACCTGTTTGCTCTGGTTCAGCTGGTTTCTCCTCTGGTTAAAGAGGTACTGGGTTACTTGCAGAATCCTCAGCACCGTGAAGAGCTTTGGGGAGACTTTTGGTGGATTTTCAATGCAATGTTACCCTCCCCATCGTTGCCAGAGCATTTATATATTCAAACAGATGGCACCTGTCTGCTCAGGAGCCTCTCTTCAGAGCCCAGAAGCAGGGGCAGGGAGATTTGAGTCTATTTGCACTAGTGGGCCAGGGGAAGGAATGAGGGAAGAAAAGAACAGAGAAGACCAGGGTCCTGTCAATCGATGCAGAAAAAGCATCTGACAAAATCCAGCATCCTTTCTTAACAAAAACCCTCAAGAGGGGCGCCTGGGTGGCGCAGTCGGTTAAGCGTCCGACTTCAGCCAGGTCACGATCTCGCGGTCCGTGAGTTCGAGCCCCGCGTCGGGTTCTGGGCTGATGGCTCAGAGCCTGGAGCCTGTTTCCGATTCTGTGTCTCCCTCTCTCTCTGCCCCTCCCCCGTTCATGCTCTGTCTCTCTCTGTCCCCAAAATAAATAAACGTTGAAAAAAATAAAAATAAAAAATAAAAACCCTCAAGAAAGTCGGGATAGAAGGAGCATACTTAAACATCATCAAAGCCATTTGTGAAAAGCCCACAGCTAATATCATTCTCAATGGAGAAAAATTGAGAGCTTTCCCCTGAGATCAGGAACACAACAGGATGTCCACTCTCACCGCTGTTGTTTAACACAGTGTTGGAAGTGCTAGCATCAGCAATCAGACAACAAAAGGAAATCAAAGGCATCAAAATTGGCAAAGAGGAAGTCAAGCTTTCGCTTTTTGCAGATGACATGATATTATACATGGAAAATCCGATAGACTCCACCAAAAGTCTGCTAGAACTGATACATGAATTTAGCAAAGTTGCAGGATACAAAATCAATGTACAGAAATCAGTTGCATTCTTATACACTAATAATGAAGCAACAGAAAGACAAAGAAACTGATCTCATTCACAATTGCACCAAGAAGCATAAAATACCTAGGAATAAACCTAACCAAAGATGTAAAAGATCTGTATGCTGAAAACTATAGAAAGTTTATGAAGGAAATTGAAGAAGATATGATGAAACGGAAAAACATTCCGTGCTCATGGATGGGAAGAATAAATATTGTTAAAATGTCAGTACTACTCAAAGCTATCTACACATTCAATGGAATCCCAATCAAAATTGCACCAGCATTCTTCTCGAAGGTAGAACAAGCAATCCTAAAGTTTGTATGGAACCACAAAAGACCCTGAATAGCCAAACTAATATTGAAGAAAAAGACCAAGGCAGGAGGCATCACAATCCCAGACTTTAGCCTCTACTACAAAGCTGTCATCATTAAGACAACATGGTTTTGGCACAAAAACAGACAGACCAATGGAATAGAGATTCCAGAATTGGATCCACAAATGTATGGCCAACTAATCTTTGATAAAGCAGAAAAGACTATCCGATGGAAAAAAGACAGTCTCTTTAACAAATGGTGCTGGGAGAACTGGATGGCAACATGCAGAAGAATGAAACTAAACCACTTTCTTACACCGTTCACAAAGATAAACTCAAAATGGATGAAGGACCTGAATGTGAAACATGAAACCATCAAAATCCTAGAGGAGAAAGCAGGAAAAAAAAAAAAAAACTTCTCTGACCTCAGCCGCAGCAATTTCTTACTTGACATGTCTCCAAAGGCAAGGGAATTAAAAGCAAAAATGTACAATTGGGACCTCATCAAGATAAAAAGCTTCTGCATTGCAAAGGAAACAATCAACAAAACTAAAAGGCAACTGATGGAATGGGAAAAGATATTTGCAAATGACATATCGGACAAAGGGCTAGTATCCAAAATCTGTACAGAACTCACCAAACTCCACACCCGAGAAACAAATAATCCAGTGAAGAAATGGGCAGGAGACATGAATAGACACTTCTCCAAAGAAGACATCCAAATGGCCAACAGACACATGAAAAGATGCTCAACATCGCTCCTCATCAGGGAAATACAAATCAAAACCACACTCAGATACCACCTCACGCCGGTCAGAGTGGCTAAAATGAACAAATCGGGAGACTAGAGATGCTGGCGAGGATATGGAGAAATGGGAACCCTCTTGCACTGTTGGTGGGAATGCAAACTGGTGCAGTCGCTCTGGAAAACAGTGTGGAGGTTCCTCAAAAAATTAAAAATAGATCTCCCCTCTGACCCAGCAATAGCACTGCTAGGAATTTACCCAAGGGATACAGGAGTGCTGATGCACAGGGCCACTTGTACCCCAATGTTTATAGCAGCACTCTCAACAATAGCCAAATTATGGAAAGAGCCTAAATGTCCATCCACGGATGAATGGATAAAGAAGATGTGGTTTACATATACAATGGAATACTACTTGGCAATGAGAAACAATGAAATCCTGCCATTTGTAGCAATGTGGATGGAACTGGAGGGCGTTATGCTAAGCGAAATCAGTGAGGCAGAGAAAGACAGACACCATATGTTTTCACTCATATGTGGATCCTGAGAAACTTAACAGAAGACCAGGGGGAAGAAGGGGGGGGGGGAGTTACAGAGAGGGAGGAAGGCAAACCATAAGAGACTCTCCAATACTGAGAACAAACAGGGTGGATAGGGGGTGGGGGGGTGGGTGATGGGCATGGAGGAGGACACCTGTGGGGATGAGCATTGGGTGTTGTATGGAAACCAATTTGACAATAAATTTCATATTAAAAACAAAACAAAACAAAACAAGAAGACCAGGGCCCTGAGGATCTACGGAAGGAGGCGGGGCCTCTCCCCACCCCTGCAGGGCCCAGATGTGGTTCATCCCAAAGGTCTTCCACCTCCACAGCCACAGTGCGCAGATCCGCATGATCTGCACTCCTGTTCCGGAAGGGCCCCGTGGGTACTTTGGACCCTTGGAAGTGTAGAGTCTTGGGGCGTCTGGGTGGCTCAGTCAGGTGAGGGTCAGACTCTTGATTCCAGCTCAGGTCGTGATCCCACCAGAGTTGTGTGATCGAGTCCCGTGTGAGGCTCAGCGCTGACAGCATGGAGCCTGCTGGGGATTTTCTCTGTCTCCCTCTCCCCCGCTTGCTCTATCTCTTTCTAAAATAATTAAAAATAAAATAAAATAAATAAGTGTGGCGTCCTCCCAGACACGAAATGTAGGTAGGGAAAGCGGTGAGTCTAAGCACCCTTGCAGGCGCTTTGTTGGGGGGGGGGGAGCGGGGACGGTGGTCCTGGGGTTCCCTGGGGACATCCTGTACCAGACCAGTCTTGAGGACGATGATGTCATGGTACCCCGGCCCTGGAAATCTTCTTGCGCAGCCCTGGGACCTTTCCACAAAGCCAGGTAGCAAGGGGGTTAAGGCGCCTGGAGGCCCTATTCTCACTTAACTGCTCCAGTTAGACCTGTGAGCGCCCACAGCGCAGGCGCACAACCTTCTCCAGAAGACGACGCCCACACGGAGGCTGAGGAACCCGCCTCTCACCCGGCCAGCGTGAGTCCGCCCCTCCCCTGCAAGGCCCGCCCCTCGACTTTGCAGTGTACGCCCGCCCCTCCCGGCCCAGCCCCAGCCCCAGCCCCAGCCCCAGCCCCAGCCCCAGCCCCTCCCGTGCAAGGCCCGCCCCTCCACAGTACAGTCCCCTCCCCTTCGTAGCGCAGTCCCCTCCTGTTCCACGCAGTCTCCGCCCCTCGACACCATTGTCCCCGCTCGTCCTCCTCAAGCCCCGCCCCTCCCCGGCATAGTCCCCGCCTCCCCCGGCCCAGCCCCCGCCCCCCGGAACAGTTCCCTGCTCCTCCCGGCCCAGCCCCCGCCCCTCCCCGGCACAGTCCCCGCCCCCTACCCTGCACGTTCCTCCTCAAGTCCCGGACTCCGCGCCCAGCTGCCGCCCTCCCTCCCGCCGGACTCCACCCCTCTCCCGCCCAGGACTCCTCACGCGGGCCCCGCCCCCGCCGCGCTCCGACGCTCCGACGCCCGTGACGTTCCGCCCCCTACCGCCTTGGCCCACTCCGTGCCCACCGCCCTCGAGTCCCGCCCCGCCGCATCAGGAGCCCGCCCCTTTCCTCGGCAGCCTATTGGAGAGACGTCGCCGTGCTCGTTGACCAATGGCAGTCGCGGCGGGTGCGTCTCGCCCCCGCGCCCTGCGTCGGGATAAATCAAGCTGCGTCCGGCCCCGTGTGCTAGTCACAAGCCATGTGGCGTGGCGGCCTGCGGACCCGCAGTTTGCTGGAGCGGCTAAGGGGCGGGTGAGAGCAGGCGGGTGGGAGAGAGGGGAAGAAGGGGCGGTCCCGACAGCGGGGAGACTCCGGGAGGCTCTGTGGTGGCGTCCGAGCCTTAAAGGGCCGCACCACCGCTTCCTGCTCTGGGGGCCCGGGCCCGGACCGAGACCCTTCCCCTTGGGGAGCCTTGACCCCAGGGCCCATCGTCAGGGAGCCCGACCCGAAACCCTTCGTCCGGGAAGCCCGGACCCGGAGACCCTTCACCTGGGGAGCCCGGAGCCCGACCCTGAGGCCCATCGCCCGGGAAGCCAGGAGCCCGGGAGACTTTCTCCCGGGGAACCCGGAGACCGACCCTGAGACCCCTCTCTCGGGGAGCCCGGACCCGGAGACCTTTCTCCCGGGGAGCCTGGAGCCCTATTCTGAGGCCCATAGCCCCGGGATCCCGAAGCCCGACCCAAGAGTCTTGCAGAGCCTGGATGAGGGACCGCGCAGGCGTCCTTCCATCGCTTCCCCCTAGCAAAGGAAAGAGGTTCCTGTCCAGTTGCCAGGGTTGGGAACTGCAGCCTGAAGTCTGGGCAAAGCGGGTCCTGGCCCAAGGAGGCCTTACCCCTGGGACCTTAGGCGGTCCCAGAGTGGGTGGCCCTGTGTGCGGTTGTAGTGGCTTTTGAAGTGAAAATGGCCCTTGATGTGGATTGTAATAGGCGTGATTAAAGTTAATTGTCGGCTTGCGGTTCTCATTAACCTGGCTGCCCCCATGTCACCAGTTGTTGTGGGCAGGGAGTCCTCGAGACACCTGAGGCTTCCACACGGAGTTCTTATTTAAGCTGCGGTGTTCTTTGTTTCGTTTTTTTTTTTAATTTTTTTTTTTAACGTTTATTTGCTATTGAGGGGCACAGAGTGTGAGCAGGGGAGGGTCAGAGAGAGAGGGAGACACGGAATCCGAAGCAGGCTCCAGGCTCCGAGCTGTCAGCACAGAGCCCGACGCGGGGCTCGAACTCACGAACCCGTGAGATCATGACCTGAGCCGAAGTCGGATGCTTAATTAACCGCTTGAGTCACCCAGGTGCCCCTAAGCTGCGGTGTTCTTTTTTTTTTTTTTTTAATTTTTTTTTCAACGTTTTTATTTATTTTTGGGACAGAGAGAGACAGAGCATGAACGGGGGAGGGGCAGAGAGAGAGAGGGAGACACAGAATCGGAAACAGGCCCCAGGCTCCGAGCCATCAGCCCAGAGCCTGACGCGGGGCTCGAACTCACCGACCGCGAGATCGTGACCTGGCTGAAGTCAGACGCTTAACCGACTGCGCCACCCAGGCGCCCCGCGGTGTTCTTAATACAGCTGTAGCTTCCAGAAATGGACTCGGTTTACGGAGAAAAGATCCACTCCAACCTTGAGCGATGGTGGTGCGCCAGGAGTGTGTAGATAAGATCCCTGCTAATTCGCAGAACCTTGTGTGACGGATGGTGCGGTTGAGCAGTGGCCCGGTGAAGAAGCATGGGGGTGTCCTCGTGCCTCGTGTGACTATGGCGGCAGGGGCCTTACCCGAGTCGCCGGTGACCAGAGAGTACGGGCGGGAGAGCCCGAGGTGCTGGGCTGCTTCTGCGTGCTCGGCGCCAGCATTTGCTCCTTGTGGTTGTGCTCTTGATGGTAAAGAACACCTGCAAATCCTCTTCTGTGATCGCGGAATCGGCTGAGTCAGGAAGGTGACGGCTCATCTTGGTGATGTTGCCTGACGTTGCCTGACGGCGACCGACTCGGCGTTGTTGTTGTTTTCCTCTTCGGTGCGTGTCTCAAAGGGAATACTTGTGTCAGACAATGCTAACGTAGAAAACTCTATAAAGCAAGCGTATGGTGCGGTCGTGTCACCGTTACGCAGATCACCTCCAAACGACGGACTCTCCCGCCCTCTTAGATGCGATTGCTCTCTGGTCTGTTCCTGCTCCTCTTGATCCGTGTACGTGCGTATGTGCGTATACAAAATTAAGTTCCAGTCATACAGTAGCTACATGGCAGCCGCTGTTTTATTTCACATCAAGTCAGACGCTCAACCGACGGAACCACCCAGGCGCCCCAGTGATTCTCATTTATTTTTTTCAACGTTTATTTATTTTGGGGACAGAGAGAGACAGAGCATGAACGGGGGAGGGGCAGAGAGAGAGGGAGACACAGAATCGGAAACAGGCTCCAGGCTCTGAGCCATCATCCCAGAGCCCGACGCGGGGCTCGAACTCACGGACTGCGAGATCGTGACCTGGCTGAAGTCGGATGCTTAACCAACTGCGCCACCCAGGCGCCCCCAGTGATTCTCATTTAAATGATGCCAAATGTTATTCCAGGATTGTTACCATTTGCACACCTAATTGCAGTGTAGGAGTTCCCCGTGAAGCGAGACTTCTTGCTTTTTACCAGTTCAGTAGATGTGGAATAGGAGTTTGAGGCCACATCGTGTACCTACATGGGAAATGTCGTGTCATGTGAGAATTGTTTTTGGTGCAGGTGAGGGAAATTGGTATCGTAATCATGTTACAGTTACTTACGAGCGTTGACGTGTAAAAGGCTTGCAACGTGCATTTATTAGCTGGATATAGTGAAGCTTCAGCTGAGTTGAGACAAAGGTCTTAAAATTGAAAGAACTTTACTAAAAAGTGCAGAAATTCGTTTTCTGAAATGTTTGGAAAATGTAAGGCTTGCTTTTTCTTTGAAATGTCTTTGTCGCGTACAAATGCCCTCGTGATGTTGCAGAATTACGTTAGCCACACAGCGTCCTGCAGAAGCGTCTAACCTCGATTGCTTTCCTTCCACGGGGCAGTGCCAGCCTGGGAGCCCGGAGGAGGAGGGGCACCGCAGCCTGTGAGCGCGCCTTGCAGCACGAGGTGGGGGAGCGGATCCACGGCTTCACCGTCAGCCAGGTGCGCGGGCCCGCCTTGCTGCGCCACCCACACACCCTTGGGGTCTCTGTCCCAGGCCCTGGCTCGCCCGATTCACAGTGGGCTCGACCGAGTGGAGTTTGCCAGCAAAGGGATTTCTCGGTGCTTCGATAAGTGCAGTTCCCCGGCCCCTCCCTGATCCCAACCCCTCCAACCCAATGCCTCTTGAGGTTTTAGAAAGTGAGTCCAGCCCATTGATGTTTCTGCACCCAGACACCTGACTGTTCTCTGCGCCGAGTGAAGACGGCCCACGTCTGTCCCACATGTATACGTGGGGCCGCGTGTTCCTAGCACGAGTTTGTTCCGCACTCACGCAAAAACTTTGGTTTCGAGCCATTGGGGTTTCAGAATTATAGAAGATGGATTGTGGTCCTGCATTTGTTTAATTTTGTGCTCACATTGGTTTTTTTTTTTTTTTTTTTTTCTTTTACACAGTGATTGAAAACTGTGTATTTCACATCATTGACTGGCCGTCGGCCTCATGCTGTGGGTAGCACTTAGCGCAGGGAAGGGCGGGCAGCCCGCAGCCCAGGGGGACACAGGTGCAGCTGTGATACAAGGAGAACTGGATGGGCATCCTGGTGCGAGTGCGGGGAGCAAAAGGACGGGGGGCGGGAGGGGGGCAGCTTCCGGGAGAAGGGAGCGGTGCGTAAGGACAGCTGCCTCCCTGTAGGCTGGACACACAGGGACAGCAGTTCCCCGCAGGGCTCGGGAACGGGCAGTGGCGCAGCTTGGGTGGGGGACTCCTGACGCGGGCGAGGGAGGGCCTTCGTGCGGTCCCTAGGGCCGTGCAGAGGAGTTTGCACTCAAAGGGGTTACTGTTCTTGAGGACCTCATTCAGAGTTCTTTCCTCTATTTTTCAAGTTTTATAGAGATTTATGATAAAATACGATCCTTGTTTGGGAAGCAGTCACCATGAAAGCTGTTAGGGGGCAGACCGTTCACATAGTGACTGATTGTAAACGCATTGATCATCTCTTACAAAGTAAGCTATAAATAATTTAATGGTTGTAAACTCAGCAGGTAGTACTGGCCTCTTTAAGCAATGTCATTTGCGTGGGCGGTCCCCAGAACACACTCAGGACACCCGGGTTCTAATCTCTGCCCTGCTGGCAGCTTGCTGTAAGCACAGACAGCCCCTGGAAAGTGGGGGTGATAAACAGTGTGGTTGTCATAGTGATGCTCTATTGTGATTGGGGGGGAGAGGCCCCCGGCACGGTGGGGACGATACAGCCGTTTCTGAAGTGCCTTTGTGCAGGCTTTCGTAGATAGGAGACTACCATCTTGGGGGTGAGGATGCGTTTGTTTTTTCCCTTAAAATTTTTTAATGTTTTATTATTTATTTTAGAGAGAGAGAGAGAGAGAGAGACAGTGTGAGCGGGGGAGGGGTAGAGAGAGAGGGAGACAGAATCCGAAGCAGGCTCTGAGCTGTCGGCACACAGCCCGACGCAGGGCTCGAACTCATGGACCGCGAGATCATGACTTGAGCTGAAGTCAAAGTCGGATGCTTAACTGACTGAGACACCCAGGAGCTCCAAAATATGCGCAAGTTTAAAAAGGAAGAGCCTGTTTTTAGCCTACCAGGGGAGGAGGCAGGCATTTGGTCTGGTCTTATAGAACTGCAGATGCTTGGAGGGAAAATTATCTAGAAGTATTTTATGTAAGAACTTATTCGTTATTATTAAAAAAATGGTTATCCATTTTGAGAGAGAGAGAGAGAGAGAGAGAGAGAGAATATCCCAAGGAGGCTCCATGCTGTCAGTGCAGAGCCCAACATGGGGCTTGATCTCATGAACCTGTGAGATCATGACCTGAGCCAAAATCAAGAGTCAGTTGCTTAACCAACTGAGCCACCCACCGGGTGTCCCAGGGTGCGTTTGTTTTTATCGGAGATGATTTGTACCCTCCTGGACCCTCCCGCTAGGAGCAGGTAACTGGTCCTTAGAACTCTGTGAACCAGACACAGCAGAGTTCTGTCCCAGGCCGTGGGCGCTTCGGCACTGAGCTCCCAGCAGGGCCATTCTGCGCTTTCCCGAGCTGGTGTGTGTAAAAGGAAGCCACACAGTGGGCATTGCCAGTGGGAGTAGGACTCCTCCAGGGCGGCCTGGTGTGATGGATGGAGTTGGACTGCCGCTCTATGGCCACGGCTCTGTGCCTCAATGTTTTCGTCTGTAGATGGGGCTGAAGATCCCTCTCTCACAGGATGACCCGTAAACTCTTGGGAAAATGTCTCGCAAACAGTAAGCGTTCAGAAAGAAGAGATGCATAGCATTGTCAGCCCTTGGCTTGTTCATAAGGTTTAGGGTCTGAACGAGGTGGTTTCTGATGTGCCCCCAGCCCCACCATGCCAGCCTCCTGATGCTGCCTGATTAAAGGCAGTCAGGCCAGGCCCTGCCGTGCAGTGAACGTAACTGCCCTGAGCGCTTTTCCATCTGAGTCTAGCTGTTTGCGTCTTTATTCATTCAGGTAACGGACATCCCTGAACTGTCCCTGACCGCGGTGAAGCTTAGCCATGACAGCACAGGAGCCAAATACTTGCACTTGGCCCGAGAAGACACAAACAACTTGTTCAGGTGTGTGGTGCATCTTGGGAGCACGTTCTCGAGTGTCTCCACCGAGAACGTCTGCCGTCCGTTACGTGGTTAAAGGTCCCGGTTCATGAATGTTTTAGTTTTGTTGGCTGCATCCTGAAAACATGAGAAGGTAAGTGGATTTGTGTCTAAAGCCACAGCTGGTGCAAGTTTGCAGCCTGAATTAGCGATTTCATACGCTGTGGTCGAGACTGTTTTCGCGAAGGGTTACGATGTTATGGTGACCAGATCTGGTAGCCGCGGGTGTCACAGGTTTGGAAAGTGTGCCGTACCACCCGCCTGACCTTCCCGCCTGCCATCTGGTCTTTGCCACAGCGTGCAGTTCCGCACCACCCCCCTGGACAGCACCGGCGTCCCGCACGTCCTGGAGCACACGGTCCTGTGCGGCTCTCAGAAGTACCCGTGCAGAGACCCCTTCTTCAAGATGCTGAATAGGTCCCTGTCCACTTTCATGAACGCCTTCACAGGTCAGCTGGCGTCTGGGACCGGGGCCGTGCTGGGCCTGGCTGCCGCACCCACCGGGATCCTCGCTGGGGAGGGGGGAGCCGGCAGCTGTGGACCAGCACGGATTTGCCATTCTCTAGTCTGCTGGAAGTTTAGTCTTCCAGGAAAGCCGCATGGGGGTCGGTTTATACAAACTGCAGTCTTAGGGGAGGGGCAGCTGAGATGTTTCTGGGAAATTTGCTACAAAATTTGACATCTGTAGCGTCACGTTAATGCCCTGGTGGCGGGGCTTGGAAACAGGGCAGCCAATAGACTGATGGTGTGCACGGAAGTGCGGTGAGGGCTGCAGTGAACGTGCATGGCATCAGCTCTCTGTAGATGAGGTCGTCTTTCTAGGCGCGTGAGGTGTGGCCTCTGCGCCCTGGGCAGTGAGGGGTCCCTGTTGGCGGGGGGCGGGGGTAGGGGGAGGCTGCAAGTGGCCAATGCCCCGGGAATCTGGCGAGTTTTAAAATCTTTTCATTTATACCCAGCTAGCGATTATACTCTGTACCCGTTCTCCACACAAAATCCCAAGGACTTCCAGAATCTCCTGTCTGTGTACTTGGATGCAACCTTTTTTCCCTGCTTGCGGGAACTAGATTTCTGGTGAGTGAGGGCAGATGGATTTGGACTTCAGTGTTAGAGTCCCTGTCACTGTGTAATCATTGATTGTTATTTAGGCAGGAAGGATGGCGACTGGAACATGAGAATCCGAGGGACCCCCAGACACCCCTGACCTTCAAAGGAGTCGTCTTTAATGA
The DNA here is from genome assembly GCF_022837055.1 of Prionailurus viverrinus. Taxonomy (NCBI): domain Eukaryota; kingdom Metazoa; phylum Chordata; class Mammalia; order Carnivora; family Felidae; genus Prionailurus; species Prionailurus viverrinus. The sequence goes on from NW_025927614.1 coordinate 21,613, forward strand.
GATGAAGGGAGCATTTGTGAGTTTTTTCCTTTTGTAAAATTGTGTAGAAATGATATTCCCGTGTAAAATATTGGAACATAAAAAGGTCTGGGGGAGAGTCGACATTCTCTCATGTCATGTAATGTGCTTACGGCACGGGCCCCGTTGGACTAGCCAGGGGACTGTGCAGTGAGCACCGGCCATAAGACGAGATGGCCAAGCTCCCGATTTTCTAGGACCCGGTGTTCCAGACCAGCAGCTCCCCCACTGTGGTCTCGGGCCTGGCATCTGGTCTGCGGGAGTCTGGGAGATAAAAGTGCACGAGGCAGTGCTAGGACATGGCCATTTTTGCTCGTTCTTGCCCAAGTGCAGTTCCCGAGCCTGTGTTACGTGTTGTGCGAGCGAGAGCATTTATCGGATCCGGAAGCAGATAGGAAAATCCAGCGGTCTCCTGTTAAGCCAGACATTAGGAAGATTTATTTGCAGAATGTGCAGAAACAGTGCTGTTCTTCTCAGTGATATTTCTGCTTTGTTAAAAAATGTTTGCTAACGTGTAGTGATGGGTTAAGATCATGAGTGAACAGGTAACTTTTTTAAAAGGTCTCGGCTTTAATTTGTAACAGAAAAGCTATGTGTACACACACTCCTATGTAATCAGGAAACCCACCTCGTGGAAAGCTCTTTGGGGGCCTCCCTGAGTTTTAGGATATGAGGCTCTGGAGACCAGGTGGTGTGAGAGCCTCTCTCCGGGCCCCGTCCTCACAGTTCTTGGAGTTCTGCCCTGACGCGGGCTGCTTTCCTGCCCCGTGCTGCTTCCTTAGCCATTAATACTTGGTTCGGGCCCCGTGCCTTCCAGCACCTTCTGGAAATTCAAGTTAGAGTGACAGCCTTTGCTCCGGAAGCCCACGGACCCCCCCCCCCCCCCCCCCCCCCCCGCAGCTCAACGGCAGGGACTCTTGAGCACTGTTGTCCATGCACACCGCTGCCCGGCGCTCTGCTGTGCACTTGCTGTGGGCCATGCACACTGCATAGTGAGTTTTCTTTTCTGAGACACGTCATCCCTGGGTCCTGTGCAGAAACCCTGGGTGGACTCTGTTAGACAGTATCTGCACCCACGGCCTTGTTTACATGGTCACAGTTTGAATCACAAGGTGTTACAGGTGTATCGCCCAGAGGGTTAGTAATTTGCTGTGTTGTAATGTAACAGTGTGTGTTATTTTACACTTCTGTGTATAATTTTTTTCGTTTGAAGACAGATAACGAGAGGATATTCTCGCAGCACCTTCAGAACCGACTCCTGCCTGACCACACGTACTCGGTCATCTCCGGGGGCCATCCGTTGTGCATCCCAGACCTCACGTGGGAGCAGCTTAAACAGTTCCACGCCACCCATTATCACCCTAGTAATGCTAGGTAACGTTTCAGTTTTAAAGCTGAGTTAATGGTGGGTTGATTCAGAGTTGTTTGCATACAGTAAGTGACACGGCTTCTCTCACGTGTGGCCAAGAACTGTTTGCTCAAGAACTCTGTAAGGTTAGATGATTCTTAATGGATTGCCCCTCTCGCGTACGTGGACGCTCATTCTGAAAGTCTGCGGCAAGAACTTTTTATTATCTTTTTTTAAAGTTTTTTTTTTTTTTTAAATTTTGGGAAAGAGAGTGTGAAAGCAGGGGAGGGGCAGACAGAGAGGGAGACTCCCAAGCAGGCTCCGTGCTGTCAGTGCAGACCCCGACGCGGGGCTCAGTCCCACCAACCGTGAGATCATGGCCTGAGCTGAAATCGGACGCTTTAACCAACTGAGCCACCCAGGGGTCCTGGTGGTTTACTTTTAGTAGTTAAATTTGTGTCCCTGGAGCACAAGGATGTGCCCTGCAGAAGTACCGAATCCACACTCGCTGATGCTTGCCTGAAAGCACCGAGTTCTTCCTTCTGGATTTTCAGGTGGTCCCCGGAATGGTCATCTGGCTGCGTGTTTTGTACAGCTGGTTTTCTCCGTGTAGACACATCTGGCGGGTTGGTGTTGTGGGATCCTGTGAATATTCTGTTCCTTGTCTGTGCTTTTATTTACTTATGGACTGACCCATGTTTATTGCCTGGAGCACTTCCTTTCGTAGAGTTGGCAAAGTTTTCCGAAGAATTCTCTAATTTCTTTTACGTTTAGCGGCTGGACCTCGTGAGGAGGCACTTCCCTCCTCAGTAGGGGCCGCCGGGTCACCCTGAAGTACAGTCTGAGGGCAAGGGCGGGTGCCTGCTGCTTCCTTGGCTGTTCTAGGGGGAGATGGTGACGTAGCTCCTCCAGGGATGACAGAAGAGGCTTTGTTTTTATAGATGTTGGCCTGTTTTATTGTAATACCACGATGACCTCATAGAAATATTTTTGTATATGTGTATAGTTGAGATTATATAATCAAATGAGATCTGTTGTCTTTTTTTTTTTTTCCCCTTATGCTCAAATTGTTTCAACTGTGGCCCAAGGAAAGTCATTTAATTGCCTTCTCTTTCTTACGGCTTCTTTGGTCTTCAGTACTAGCTTCTGTGCCCCTGCCCTGATCCAGGCGCTTCTTGCTCCAGATCTGGGTCAGTTCTTCGTGTAAGGAGCCCTGCGGCTGCATGGAGGCAGCCATGGTCTTTAGGGCCCGGGGTCTCCATGGACGCCAACGATGCTGCTGCTTACTGGTTGTCACTCTGGAAACCACGAGTGGAGAGTTCCAAAGGATCTTTCAGATATTAGTTCTCAAAATCCGATTTATTGATCTCATTGGGATATAGCTGACAGATGGCATTGCGTTAGGTTTAGGTGTGCAGCAAGGCGGTTTGGGTCACGCGGGTCACACGCAGTCCGCTGTGGTGACCTGTGGTCACCATGCTGTCCTTTATATCCCGGGGACTCACTCGCCTTACAACTTCAACTTTGGACCCCTTTGACCCGTTTCGCCCACCCCCTCCTTCTGGCAGCCACCACTCTGATTTCCGTATCCGTGAATCTTCGCTCGGGGAACAACGTACTAAAAAAAAAAACAAAACCAGATCAACTCTGTCTTTGTGCCCTTTGCCCCCTGGATGAATGTGCTGTCTTAAAAACATGTAATCTGGAATTTGTAGGCTCGGTCTAAACTTTGTGAACTTCTTCAGTTGTCAGCGTGACGGAGGACTGCATTCCTGTAGCTAAGGCCGTGAAACGTTTTAGCGTGCAACTTACTTCGTTGCTGGAACACCTTTATATAGTATGTTTAAAATAAACTTTTGGCAGGTTTTCATTTAACTACATCTTTCTGCATGATTTATGTTGTGTTTGAGCCACCTATCTTACAACAAGATCAAAAGCCTGTATTTGGTCTTTGTAGTTACAATGTAAGTGAAAAAAATGTGTTTTTATACAGACTTCATCTCAGTATGGGACACATTCGTCATGAGCTGCTCTCGGTGCATAACTTCCATTTTTACATTTCATTTTAGTTCTACTCTGGTCAACGTCTCATGTTGTAGGAGTTTCAGGTGGACGGTATTGTGATTCAGCAGTTCCACACATCAGTCGGTGCCCATCGGGGCTCCTGTCACCCCTTTCACGCCCAGCCACCTCCCCTCTGGCAACCGTCTGTTCCTTTTCTGCCATTAAGACTTGTTCTGGTTTGGGGGTGCCTGGGGGGCTCAGTCGGTTAAGTGCCGGACTCTTGATTTTGGCTCAGGTCGTGATCTTGTGGTTTGTGCATTCGAGCCCCATGTTGGGCTCTTTGCTGACTGTGTGAGGTCTGTTTGGGATTCCCTCTCTTTCTCTCTCTCTGCCCCTTCCCTGCTCACATGCAAGCGAGCTCACCCTTTCCCTCTCCCTCTCTCAAAAGAAACTTAAAACTAAAAAAAAATAAAGACTTGTTTTGGTTTGTCTCCTTTTTTTCCCCCCTTTGTTCATTTGTTTTCTTTAAGTTCTTCAGATGAATGAAATCACATGGTGTTTGTCTTTCTCTGACTGGAGTATTTTCCTTCGCATTATCTTCTCTAGCTCCATCCGTGTCGTTGCAAATGGCGAAATGTCATTCTTAGCATTCCATTCTGTGTATGTGTGTGTATTAATATGCGCACTGCGTTTTCCTTATCCATCTGTCGGACACTTTGGGACTTCCGTAAATAATTATGCTGCAATAAACACAGGGGTACCTACCTATATCCCTTTGAATCTGTTTTTGTATTTTGGGGGAACTACTCAATAGTGTGATTACTGGATAATGGGTTCTTTTGTGGTTCAATACAAATTTTAGGATTATTGTAGTTCTCTGAAAAATATTGGTGCTTTGATAGGGATTGCATTAAATCTGTAATGGCTTTGAGTGGTGTGGACATCTTAACAGTGTTCTTCCAATCCCTGAGCATGGGCTGTCTTTCCATTTGTTTGTGTCGTCTTCAATTTGTTTCATCAGTTTTTTATATTGTCTTTGGAGTACATATCTTCCACTCCTTGGTTAAGTTTTTTCCTAAGTATTTTATTATTTTTGGTGCAATTGTAAATGGGATTTTCTTACACAAAATTTCTTTTTCTGCTATTTCGTTATTAGTGTATAGAAACGCAACAGACTTCTGTATGTTGATTTTGTATCCTGTAATTTTGCTGAATTCACATATCAGTTCTAGCAGTTTTTGGTGGGGTCTTTAGGGTCTTGTATTGCATAATGTGTCATCTGCAAACACGGAAAGTTTTGGTTCTTCCTTAGCAGTTTGGACGCCTTTTATCCCTTTTGCTTGTCTGAGTGCTGTGGCTTGGACTTCCAGTGCCGTGTTGAATAAATGTGTGGTGACCAGGGTGGACATTCCCATCCTGACTTTGGGGAAAAAGCTCATTCAGTATGACGTTAGCTGGTGGTTTTTCATATATGGCCTCTGTTATGTTGAGGGGTTTCCCTGAAACCTGCTCTGTTGAGGGTTTTTATCATTAACGGATGTTGTTCTTTGTCGGATGATCTTATGGTTTTTAATTTTTTTTTTTTTTAAGTTTATTTTGAAAGTGAGAGAGAGTGAGCACATGCATGAGTGGGGGAGGGGCTCAGAGGGAGAATCCCAAGCAGGCTCCACACTGGCAGCGTGGAGCCCGCTGCGGGGCTTGACCTCATGAACTATGAGATCACGACCTGAGCTGAAACCAAGAGTCAGACGTTTAACTGACTGAGCCACCCAGGTGCCCCTTTTATCGTTTCTCTTACTGATGTGTGATGTAGCACAGTGATTGATTTGTGAATATTGAACCATCTTTGCATCCTGAGAATAAATCCCACTTGATCACGGGGAAGAATTTTTTAAATACATTGTTAGATTTGGATTGCTAGTACTTTGTTAAGCATTTTTGTGACTGTGTACATCAGAGATAATGGCTGTAGTTCTCTTTTTGTGTGTGTGATATTTTTTTCTGGTTTTGGTATCGGGTAATGCTGGCCTCATAGAATGAATTTGGAAGTTTTCCTTCTTCATCTATTTTTGGGAAAAGTTTGAGAAGAATATTTATTAACCCTGCTTTAAATGTTTGGTAGGATTCGCTTATGATGCCATCTGGTCTCAGACTTTTGTTTATTGGGGGTTTTCAGTTACTGACTCAGTTTCTTTCCTGGTTATTGGTGTGTTCAAATTTTCTGTTCCGTTTTTGGTAGTTTATATGTTTCCAGGAATTTATCCATTTTTTCTAGGTTGTCCAATTTGTTGGCATATAGTTTTCCATAATGTTCTCTTATAATCCTTTGTATTTCTGTGGTGCTGGTTGTTACTTCTGTCTCGTTTCTGATTTTGTTTGAGTCCTCCCTTTTTTGATGAGTCCATCTAAAGGTTTATCAGTTTTGTTGATCTTTTGAAAGAACCAGCCCTTGGTTCCATTGGTGTATTCTATTTTTTTAGTTTTGTGTATCATTTATTTCTGCTCTAATCTATTATTTCCTTTAATCTACTGGTTTGGTGTTTTCTTTGTTATTTTTCTAGCTCCTTCAGGTGTAAGGTTAGGTTGTCTGTTTGAGGTTTTTCTTGCTTCTTGAGGTAGGCCTGTATTGCTATAGACTTCCCTCTTAGAACTGCTTTTGGTTTATACCAACCAAAGGATTGGACCATTGTGTTTTCATTTTCATTTGTTTCCATGTCTTTTTTGATATCCTCTTTGATTTCTTGGTTGATTCATTTTTTAGTAGCACATTATTTAGCATCCATATATTTGTGCTCTTTCTGGTTTTTTTCTTGTGATTGATTTCTAGTTTCATAGTGTTATGGTCAGAAAAGATGTATGGTATGACTTCAGTCTTTTTGAGTTTGTTGAGACTTGTTTTGTGCCATAATATGTGATCTATTCTGGAGAATATTCCATTTGCACTTGAAAATAATGTGTATCTTGCTGTTTTAGGATGGAATGTTCTGAATATATGTTATATCCATCTGGTCCAGCATATCATCCAAAACCACAGTTTCTTTTTGATTTTCTGTTTAGATGATTTGTCCATTGATGTAAGTGGGGTGTTAAAGTTCCCTACTATTACTGTGTTCCTATCGATTACTTCCATTATGTTTGTTATTAGCTGCTTTATGTATTGGGTGCTTCTGTGTTGAGTGCATTAATATTATAGTTGTTATATCTTCTTTAAAAAAATTTTTTTTAACACTTATTTTAGAAAGACTGCAAGTGGGAGAGGGACAGAGAGAGAGGGAGACACAGAATTGGAAGCAGGCTTTAGGCTCTGAGCTATCAGCACAGAGCCCGATGTGGGGCTCGAACCCATGAACCGTAAGTTCATGATCTGAACCAAAGTCAGACACTTAACTGACTGAGCCACCCAGGTGCCCCTATAATTGTTCTGTCTTCTTGTTGGGTTGTTCCCTTTATGATTATATGGTGCCTTTCTTTGTTTCTTGTTACAGACTTTGTTTTCAAGTTTATTTCATCCAATGTAAGTATTGCTACCGTGGCTTTCTTTTCACTTCCATTTGTATGATAGATGTTTCTCCATCCCCTCACTTTCAGTCTGCAGGTGTCCTTAAGTCTGAAATGAGTCTCATGTAGGCAGCATATAGATGGGTTTTGGTTTTTTACGCATTCCATCACCCTGTATCTTTCGATTGGAGTATTTGGTTATGTATATTCAATTATTGATAGGTATGTACTTACTGCCAGTTTGTTACTTGTTTTATGATAATTTTTCTAGTTCTTCTCTCACTCTGGGTTGGTTTTCTTTAGTGATATACTTGGATTCTTTTTTGTTTGTTCTTTTCACATCTGTTACTGGATTTTGATAAACAGTTACCATTAGGTTTGTATATGTCCTCTTTAGCACATAGCAGTCTATATTAAGTTGATGGTTGCTTAAGTTTGAACCCATTTTTTATCCTTCCCCCATATTTTGGGTATATCGTGTCATACGTTACATCCTTTTATGTTGTGAGTCCCTTGACTGATTTTTACAGATACACTTGTTTTTACTGCTGTTGTGTTTCTTAATTTTCTTACTGTCATTAATGGTCTTTCCCTTCCACTCAGAGTCCCCTTCAACATCTTGTAGGGTTAGTTTAGTAGTCATGAACTTCTTTAATTTTTGTTTATCTGAGAAACACTTTATCTCTCATTCTGTTATGAATGATAGCCTTTCTGGACAGAGTATCATTGGCTGCAGATTTTTTCCTTTCAGCACTGTGAATACGTCATGAACCTCCCTTCAGGCCTGCAAAGTTTCTGCTGAAAAATCCACTAACGGTCTAACAGGGTTTCCCTTGTATGTAACTTTATTTCGTGACTTTTAAAATTTCCTCTTTATCACTTTTTTTTTCTATTTTAATTACTAGGTGTCCTGGTGTGGACCTCCTTGAGTTGATTATGTTCGGGGCTCTCTGGGCCTCCTTGATCTGGATTTCTTCCCCCAGATTAAGGAAGTTTTCAGCTGTTATTTCTTCAGATAACCTTTATGCCCCCTTTTCTCTCTTCTTCCTCTGGAATCCCTAAAATGCAGATGTTAACTACAGTTGATGATGTCACTGAGTTCCCTAAGTCTGTTGTCGTTTACAGAATTCTTTTCTCTCACCCGCTCAGATTGATTGATGACTTTCCATTGCTCCGTCCTCCAGGTTGCTGATTCCTTCTTCTGCTTCCTCCAGTCTGCTATTTCTCCCACCTAGAATATTTCAGTTTCACCTGTTGTGCTCTTCATCTCTGATTGGTCCTTTTTGGTCTGTGCTGGGGCCTCACTGAGGTCTTCCTCTCCTTTCTCAAGTCCAGGGAGTGTCTTTATGACCATTACCTTCAATTCTCTAGCAGGCACGTTGCTTTTCTCCATTTTGCTTAGGTTTCTTGCTGTCATTTTGTCTCCTTCTTTCAGTTGGGACACATTCCTGTGTGTCCTCATTGTCTCGCTCTCAGTATCCGTTCTGTGTGAAAGTCAGCTGCGTCCCCCGCTCTTGAAAGTAGTGGGCAGGTGCACACTTTTAACAAGGCGACACTGGTCCTCTGCCAGAGGGGATGTGCTGCCGTGCAGGAGACCGGGGTCAGTTGGGGAGATCTGCAAAGTGCGCGTGCGCGGGGCATGCAGTCTTACCAGGGTGCGTGTCCTCTGCTGGAGGTGATCGGCTGCTGTGGCTGCCACCCCTGTAAAGCATGCATTTAGGAAACACGGTGATGGGAAGGTGTGCCCTGGGCTCCTGTGGGAGGGGATCCCCAGCACTGGGGCTGAGGCGGGCGGCGGGGGGGGGGGGGGGGGGGGGGGGTGGGGGGGCACAGTGTAAGCAGGTCTTTGCTCCTGGCGGAGTCTCCCGTTGTCTCTGTCCCTCGGGACACGCTCTGACACCCTCCTGCCTGCCCCTCTGTTTCTCAAGCTGCTGCTTCTTTGCATTATCTCCACTGGCTGTTTGTTAGGCCCTCTCTTCAAGGGCAGGGACTCCGCTTCCTATCACCTCCAGGTTCTCCCAGAAAGAGCCTGCCAATTTTTAAAGTTCCAGCTTTAGGTCTCGCTAGTTGTAAGAACTCGTGAGATCCGTCCCCTCTCATTTTCAAAGCCAAATATTACGGGGATTCATCTTTCCATGTGCTCTCCCCGGAGTGACAGTCTGTTTCTGTCCCCTCTCCCCGCCCATGGGCCCTTCCTCCAGCAGACGGTCTGCTGGTCCATTTAGCTTCCCACAGCGGCTCTGCCCCTCCTTCCCTCTTCAGTGTGTACTCTTCTCTGTGTTTAGTTGTGGCGTTTGTTCTGGCAGTGTGCGCGTGGTTTCCTGGGTTACTTACCTAGATGGGACTAGATCTGGTTGTGTCTGTGGGATGAGGTGAGCTGAGGGTTTTCCTACTCTGTGTACCTTCCATTTTATACGGAAAGACATCTGTGTAGATTCCCAATCGTGTAAACTGAGCTAGACTGATATATTCTCTCAACATTTCAGGTTCTTCACTTACGGCAATTTCCCGTTAGAACAGCATCTGAGACAAATTCACGAAGAAGCACTGAGTAAATTTGAGAAAATTAAGCCAAATACCTCAGTGCCCACTCAGAAGCCTTGGGATAAGCCAGTAAGTGCCCCATCCAGAGAATAGACACTCAGTACATTGAAATGGAGAGCCAAACTGCATACTAATCACAGGATTTTCAAATGTTGAGGGCTCTGCCTTGAACGTAAGAGCTTCTTGAGTCTAAGGAACAGTTATGTGTCTGAAAAGAAAGTTAATTTAGTGAAAAGCATCTCCTGGGCCACGTTATACACACACAGGGAACTTACTAGATTAAACCTAGTCTTTCTTACTCTGTCCCTACTTAAAGCATCGTGTCACTTTACAGAGGGAGTTCCAGATAACATGTGGCCCAGACGCACTGGCTGCAGATTCCTCTAAACAGACAACCGTCGGGGTCGGCTTCCTCTTACCAGAGTAAGTGTCCACTGTGAACTGGGGAAAGTGCAGGTTAGCAGCTTTGGAGGTGAGTTTTCCAAGTGTAAATGGGTCGGCGGTCGGAATTTCCAAGTCCAGCAGCCGGTGGATGTCAGGGAGGGCTTTAGCAGCATCTGGGGTGGTTTGGGGGAAATCTCTTTCACTAGCTATCCAGAAAAATGTAACTTCTCTTCTCGCTGCTTTGCAAAGCTTATTTCTGTGGAGAAAGGTGGCTCGGACAGCGGTTAACATTTGTGGGGTGGGATCCCCGACGCCATTGAGCGGGAGAGGAGCACAGCGAACGCTGGCTTGACAAAAACGTACGACACACACAATCCTGTAGTTGTGGAGATGTGGACACGTGGGGCACGCGGGCAGGAAGGGGTCCTCCGCCGTGCTGCTCCTGTCGAGGTGTAGACAGTGCAGTTGTAATTGGGATGATATAGGTCGGAGTGCTTGGCACTCCGCACTTCGATATGCGGCTAAATCAGCTTCATGGTTTGGGACCCCAAAATAATGCGGTTTACTAGAACTTTGCAAACCAAAAAAAAAAATTATTCTGTCTTATCCATGTAAGTTAAAAATAGAGGTTAAAATGTAAGAATTTGTATTAGGTCAGCTTTGGAAATGAAAGTCGATTTATTGGTGATTTTAATGACTTTGAAAACATTAATGAGGGCCAACGGTTTCCCTTTTTCTCCCCTGCCCTTTGCATTAAGCATCACTGATACGTTTGAAGCCTTCACGTTAAGCCTTCTGTCGTCCCTCTTGATCAGTGGACCTAACTCCCCCTTCTACAAAGCATTAATTGAATCTGGGCTTGGCACAGACTTCTCTCCTGATGTCGGGTAGGTTTCACGATCGGGTCAGTAGTCGCGGTTGGGGCCAGTTTTGACATTTGACGGTGTCTGGACACATTTTTGGTCGACACGACTAGGGAGGGGTGTCGGCACCTGGGGGGTGGGGTTAAGGATGTAGGATGCCTGACACCTCACAGTCGCGGGACGGTTCCGCTCCCGCCCCAAGCACAGAACTGTGCCTTAGATTGTGGGTCCAGGACAGATAATTCCATCTCCTGGAGGGGACGTTTGGAAAAAGAGAAAAGAAAGATCGCTTGTTCAAGATCTCAGGATGGCATACTGCTGCCCGTTTGAAAAGCCAGGTTGTTAAATACTCTTTCAAATCTTAAAATTTTGTAAAAGCGCAGCCGTTCTGTTTTTAGATTTAATTTTGCCATAACTCTATAAAGTTCAAATTGTATTGGTTTTTAGAAATGTTAAGTGGACACGCGTGTGACAGTGAGCACGGGTGTGCGCGGACCAAATGTCCGAGAGCACCGCCGTCACGGGCTTTTTCTTGGAGGACTCGGGAGCCTCGAGCGTCCGTGGCTGTGCGGTCGAGAGTGCGTGATCTTCCAGCGAGCACACCGCGCGCGGAACGTGTCCGCGGCTGCCGCACAGTCTGCCTTTGTGTCGTAGGTACAACGGCTCCACGAGGGAGGCCTACTTCAGCGTGGGCCTGCAGGGGGTCGCCGAGCAGGACGTCCAGGCCGTCCGGGACATCATCGACAGGACCATCGAGGAAGTACTCCAGTGCGTGAGGCTGCTGGCTGTCGCCGGGCCGACCTTCTCCATCCCTGATGCTTTCCACGCGGGACCCCCCTCCCCACCCCAGCCGCATCGTTGGGCTTTTTTCCTCATAAAACGCGTATTCGTCCACTTACGGTTGTTTAGTGCCTCCTTGCAAATCATCATCTCCGTTCTCTGTTTTTTAGGAAAGGATTTGAAGATGATCAAATAGAGGCTCTTCTACATAAAATCGAAATACAGATGAAGCATCAGTCTGTCAGCTTTGGACTCACCCTGACGTCTGTGTGTAATTTCTCACCTACCTCCTTCCTCTCGTGCTCTGTTTGTGGGTTTTGTTTTGCTTTAACTTTCATGACCAATGGGTATTTGACAGCTGAGGATACAGATATTCACAGCGCCTCTCATCTGAACCTTGAAAGCTGTGCCATTTTGGATCGGATATGTTTACTTTTAACTTAGTTTTATGATATGTTGTGTCTTTTTACCAGTGTAATCGGCTTTTTGGTAGCTTATGTTTTAAGGCAAGATAAGTTGACACAGAATACTTATGGATAGAGGTTTATAACTGTTGACTGTTGGTAATTATGCTTCTAAAAATTATTTCAAAACCCGTTCTTTATTTTATTAAGAAAAAACAGATCTGAAATGTTCCTGACCAAAGAATGACTTAATCTTTGCTTTGAACCGTCATCTGTGGTATTTTTAGCCACAGAAGCTGGTGTTTTAGTAAAATGTCCCATTTGCTGTTTACTGAGCAAGCGCAGAGCTCACAGAGTGAGGCGCACTGTGGCTTTGAAATTCTCGGTTGCAGTACATTGCTCCCTGCTGGAACCACGACGGGGACCCGGTGGAGCTTCTGAAGCTGGGAAGTCAGGTGGCTCGATTCAGGCAGTGCCTCCGGGAGAATCCAGAGTTCTTGCAAGAAAAAGTAAAACAGTATTTTAAGGTAAGAAACTTGGAGGATTTATGTGAATGGGGACAGCCTTTCTTAATTATTAATTAATGCTCATAATAACTTTAAAAATGTAGTTTTCCGGATCCTGATGCAAGTTGGCTTTGTACGTGAATACCTGAGTGTGTTTTTTTACAGAGGAATATAGGTGTGCGTGTGTACTAATTAACAAAACATCTGCGGGCATTTTTTTTCTGTTTTGTTGAAAGAAAGGTTAGACCATTCACCGCAGTTTTTTGGAAGGTTTTGATAAGAATTAGTGTTCCCTTGTCATTCAGAGTTTGGTGGAGTTCACCGCGAAGAAATACTGTACTGGGATTTTCTTCATTGGGAGTCTTTTGGTTTTTATTTTATTATTTTTAAATTTTTTTTGGTAAACGACTGACTCAGTGTCCTCGGTAGTTACTGATTTTCTCAGATTTTTCTGTTTCTTCACACTTCAGTCTGGGGGGTGTGGCTTTAGGAATTCGTCCATTTCTTCTAGGTTGTCCAGTTTGGCGTGGGATTGTCCAGTATTCCCTGGCATTCTTATTCCCTGATCTTTCTGATTCTGGTACTGTTGGTGCTAAGGCACCCCTCTCCATCTCTGCGTTTACTTGTGCCTCCCTTTTTTCTTGTCTGTCTAAAGGTCCGTCACGTCCAGCAGTCTGTGTGAAGAAGTCTTGGCCGTGATGTAATTTTTATCGTTTCCTTTATCCTGCTAGCTTTGTTTTGGGTGGATCCCACTTTTCTGTTTTCTGAATGTGTAGTGATAGGTTACCCATCGGGCTTTGTGGCCTTTCTTTGTTTTCAATGTACGCGTTTACTGTGTACACATCACTCTTAACGCGATTTGTGGGAGCCTATGGTTTTCAGTATGTTCTGCCTGTAGGCTCACCTGTCTCAGGGTATTTTTTCTTTAACTTACTGGTTGTTTAAGAATGTGTTGTGTAACTCCCTGTATTTGTTGATTTTCCAGTTTTCCTTCTATAAGCAATACCTCAGAGATATCGTGTGTATGGTTCCAGATCACGGCAGTAAAGTGAATATTGAAATAAAGCGAGTCAGGTGAATTTCTTGGTTTCCCAGTGCATGTAACAGTTATGTTTACTCTACACTGAAGTCTATTAAGTGTGCAGTAGCATCATGTCTAAAAAAACAACGTACATATCTTAGTTAAAAACACTTTATTGCTAAAAAATGCCAACCACCTGAGCTTTCAGGGAGCCCTAATCTTTGCTGGTGGAGGGTCCCGTCTCCATGGTGATGGCTGCTGACGGATCAGGGTGGCGGTTGCCGAAGGTTGGGTTGGCCGTGGCAATTTCTGAAATAAGATAGCTAATGAAGTTTGCCGCAGTGACTGACCCTTCCTTTCACGAATGATTTCTCTGTAGCAGGTGATGCTGTTTGATAGCATTTAACCCACAGTAGAACTTTCAAAATTGAAGTCAATGCTCTCAAACCTGCTGCTGCTTTACAACTGAGTTTGTGTCATATCCTGAATCCTCTGTTGTCATTTCAACAATCTTCACAGCATCTCAGCAGGAATAGATTCCATCTCAGGAACCCATGGGAAGCAACTCCTCATCCGTTCAAGTTTTATCCTGAGACTGCAGCCATTCAGTCCCATCTCAAGGCCCCACTTCTGATTCTGGTCCTCTCGCTGTTTCCACCTCATCTGCAGTGACTCCCTCCACTAAGGTCGTGAGCCACTCACTGTCATCCACGAGGGCTGGAACCAACTTCTCCCAACTCCTGTTATCCTGCGAATGTCGATGTTTTGACTCCTTTCCACGAATCATGAGTGTTCTTAATAGCATCTGGAATGGAGAATCCTTTCCAGAAGGTTTTCAATTTATTGTGCCCAGATCCATCAGAGGAATGGCAGCGATAGCCTCATGGAATGTATTTCTTAAATAATAAGACTTGACAGTTGAAATGACTCCTTGAGCCATGGGCTGCGGCATGGGTGTTGTGTTAACAGGCATGAGAACAATAATAATGCCATTATCCATTTCCATCGGAGCTCTTGGGTGACCAGGTGCATTGTCAATGAGCAGTCATATTTTGAGAGGAGTCGCCTTGAGCAGTGGGGCTCAGCAGTGGGCTTAAAATACTCAGGAAACTACGGGGCACCTGGGTGGCTCAGTCAGTTGAGCGACTGACTCTTGGTTTTAGCTCAGGTCATGATCTTGAAGTTCATGAGTTTGAGCCTCACATCGGGCTCTGTGCTAACAGTGCGGAGCCTGCTTGGGATTCTCTCTCTCTTTCTCTCTATGCCCCTCCTCTGCTTGTGCTCTCTCTTCATTTCTGTCTCTCTCAAAATAAATAAATAAACTTAAAAAAATGTTCAGTAAACCATGTTGTAAACAGAAGCGCTGTCATCCAGGCTCTGTTGTTTCATTTCCAGAGCACAGGCAGAACGGATCTAGCATAGTTCTGAAGGGTGCTAGGCGTTTTGGAATGGTCAATGGGCATTGGCTTCAACCCGAAGTCACCAGCTGCATTAGCCCCTGACAAAAGTCACCCTGTCCTTCAAAGCTTTAAAACCAGGCGTTGACTCCTGTCTAGCTATGGTAAGTCCTAGGTGGTGTCTTCTTCCCTCTATGGCCATTTCGTCTACATTGATCATCTTTCATTTAGTGTAGCCAACGTTAATAACTTCCTGGTTAATACCTAATATTTATCTGGGTAACTCGCTCCTTCCCCTTGCGCTGCTGTGTTTGGAGACGGCTTTTCAAAGCTCTGCCTGCTTCAAGCTCCTGCAGCTTCCCCTCGCCTGTCAGCCTTCCTAGAATTGAAGAGAGGTCGGGCCTTGCCCTGGGTGAGACTACGGCTTACAGGAATGTTAGGACTGGTTTGATCTTCCATCCAGACCCCTCAAACTTGTCTCTGTATCAGTAGTAAGGTGATTTCATTTCTTACTTGTGTGTTTCCTGGACCAGCACTTTTCATCTGCTTCGAGAACTTGTCCTTTGCATTCACAGCGTGGCCAACCGGTGCAAGGGCTGGGCTTGGCTTCTCCCAGCTCTCAACATACCTTCCTCAGTAAGTTAATCATTTCTAGCTTTATTTTATTTTGAGAGAGAGAGAAAAAAAAGAGAACGAATGCACAAGCAGGGGAGGGCAGAGAGGGCGAGAATCCCAAGCAGAGTCCGCACTGTCAGAGGCCGTGTAGGGCTCCATCTCGTGGACTGAAATCATGACCTGAGCAGAAATCAAGAGGCAGACGCTCAACCAACCAAGCCACCCAGGCACCCCTAATTGTTTTGAGCTTCTTTGTGAGAGATGTGTGACTTTTCACTTGAAGACTCAGAGGCCGTTGTAGGGTTAATGTTTGGCCTAATTTCAATACTGGTGTGTGACAGGGGATAGAGAGGCCCGAGGAGAGGGAGAGAGACCAGGGAATGGCGGGTGGAGCAGTCAGAACACACACCTTTATCGATTAAGTTCACCGTCTTGTGTGGGTGTGTTCACGTCTCCCCAAAACATTACAGTAGTAGCCTCAGTGATCACCGATCACAGATGAGCATAATAAATACAAGGAAACCGTCTCAAACATGGCGAGAATTACCACGATGTGGCGCAGAGACAGGAAGCGAGCAGATGCAGCTCAGCGCAGCGCTGAGACCTTCAGTTTGTGCGAAAAATGCAGTATTTGCAAACCTCGTTAAAACGGAGCACAAGAAAATACGCCTGTGTGGAATACAAAACAGTCCCCTAACTCTGTGAACATTCTGGTTATTTTTATGCAGGTCCTTCTCTTTTCCCCGTAAGGGCAGCTACCGTCTGTCACCTGCAGTGCAGTCACAGTATTGACCGTTCCCCATGCTGTTCCTTCCATGCTCGTGATTTGTTCATCGCATAACCGGAAGCCTTGACCTCCCACTCCTCATCACCCGTTTTGTTCATCCTCACCCCTCCCCCCTCACGGCAAGCATCAGTTCTCTGTATTTATGGCTGCGTTTCTGCTTTTTTTTTTCTTTTTTTAATGTTTATTTACTTATTTTGAGAGAGAAAGAGCCCATGCGAGTAGTGGAGGGGCCGGGGGGTGGCCGGGGAAAGAATCCCAAAGAGGCTCCGGCAGAGCCGATCCTGACACGGGGCTGGACCTCATGAACCATGAGATCATGACCTGAGCGGAAATCAAGAGTCGGGCACTCAACCACCTGAGCCACCAAGGCACCCGTTTCCGCTTTTGTTTTTTAGATTCCACGTGTAAGTGAAAACACGTCCTTTGTCTTTCTCTGACTTGTTTCATTTAGTATAATGCCTTCTGGGTCCCTCCACGTTCTTGCAAATGGCAAGATCTCATTCTTTATGGCTGAGTAACATCCCATTGAATGTATAGCACATCTTCATTGTTTAGCAGTGCACATTTAGGCTGCTTTCGTATCTTGGCTGTTGTAAATGAAGCTGAAGTAAACACACGGGCTCGCAGATCTTTTCAAATGAGTGTTTTCGTTTTTTTCTCTGTACATCTCCAGTAGTGGAATGACTGGATCATAGGTTATTTCTATCTTTAGTTTTTTAGGGAACCTCCATACTGCCTTCCGCAGCGGCCACCCCAGTTTACATTCCCACCAAAAGCGCGCAAAGGCTCCTTTTTCTACAATGCTCGCCAACACCTGTTATTTCTTTTGAGTCCGGCTATTCTGACAGGTGTGAGGTGGTACCTCATTATGGTTTTGATTTGCACTTCCCTGGTGGTGAGTGATGACGTTGAGCGTTCATTGTGTCTCGTGGCCATCTGTGTCTTTGGAGAAGTGTCTCTCACTTATTTTTATGCCGGTACCGTAATGTTGCAATTGCGCCTGCTTTTGTAATATGACTGGAAGTCTGGAATGGCGGTGCCTCCAGTTTCCTCTTTCAAGGTTCCTTTGACTAGTCAAGGTCTTTTGTGGTTCTATACACAGTTTAGTATTGTTTGTTCCAGTTCTCTGAAAAATGCTGTCGGCATTTGAACAGGGATTGTATTCAATCTGGAGATAGTTTGGGGCAGTATAGACATTTTAACACTGTTTGTTTTTCCAACCCATGAGCATGGAATGTCTTTCTGTTTCTTTGCATCGCCTTGAATTTTTTTTATCCGTATTTATAGTTTTCCAAGTATGGGTTTTTCAACTCTTCAGGTAAGTTTTGTCTTGGATATTTTACTGTTTTTTGTGCAGTTGTAAATGGAATAGTTTTCTTAATTTCAGTTTCTGTTGCTTTGTTATTAGTATATAGGAATGCAGTAGATTTCTGTGTGCTGATTTTGTATCCTGTGGCTTTGCTGAATTCATGTATCAGTTCTGGTTTTTTGGTGGAGTCTTTAGGGTTCGCCGTATGGTCACATGTCCTCCATAAATGGTGAGTTTACTTCTTCCTTACCAATTTGGATGTCTTTTATTTCTTTTTGTCGTCTGATTGCTGTGAAGGCCAGGCCTTACAGTACTGTGTTGAATAAAGTGGTGAGAGTGTACATCTCTGTCTTCCTTCTGACCTTAAGGGAAAAGCTCTCAATTTTTCACCATTGACTATGATACTAGCTGTGGGTTTCTCATATAAGGCCTTTATTATGTTAGGTAGTTCCCTCTCAACCTGCTTTGCCGAGGGTTTTATCATGAATGTATGTTGTACTTTGTCGAATGCTTTCTCTGCATCTGTTGAAATGGCCATATGTTTTATCCTTTCTCTTGCTGATGTGATGCATCACACTGATTACTTGCAAATATTGAACCACCCTTGCTTCCCGGAATATATCCCACTTGATTGTGGTGCCTGATTTTCTGTTGTTAACTTGCTGAGACTTGTTTTGTGGTCTAATATGTGATTCTGGAGAATGCTCAATGTGCACTTGGAAATAATATGTATTCTGCTGTTTCAGGATGGAATGTTCTGGATAATATCTGTTAACTCCTTCTGGCCCAGTGTGTCATTTCAAAGCCACTTTTGCTTGTTGATTTTCTCTTTTGATGATCTGTTCATCCATTGTTATTGTATGATTGTCGAGTAAATCCTTGATATTTGTTATTAACTATTTTATGTATTTGGGTGCTACCATGTCGGGTGCATAAATATTGACAATTTTGACATCTTCTTGTTAGATTGTCCCCTTTAATATCATATGGTGCCCTTCTTTCTCTCTTGTTAGAGTCCGCTCTGAAATCTGTTTTATCCGATGTAAGGATTGCTGCCCCAGCTTCCTTTCACCATCTGTTTGCACGACAGGTGTTTCTCCATTCCTCTTGCTTTCAGTCTGCAGGTGTCTTTCTGTCTGAAATGAGTCTCTTGCAGGCAGCATGTCGATGGGTCTTATTTTTTTTTTTTTTACCCATTCTGTCACCCTGTTTCTTTTGATCGGAGTGTTTAGTCCATTCACATTCAGAGTAATTATGGGGACACCTGGGTGGTTCAGTCCGTTAAGTGTCCAATTCTTGATTTCATCCCATGTCCATGATCTCGTAGTCGTGAGATCGAGCTCTGCATCGGGCAAGCCTGTTTGAGATCTTTCTCTCTGTCTTTCTCTCTGCTCGTTCTATACCTGCGCACACATACACACGTTCTCCGGAAAAAAAAAAAAAAATCAAAGTAATTATTGATAGGTGATGTGGGAAACAGAGGCAAATGAAAAATGAAATGTCCTTACTGCCTACAGTCCATTGACCATCTTTGACACAGGCAGAGTGACCTCCCTCTGCTGCCTCGACAGTGACACTTTGCTAAAGGGCAAAAGGCAATTGAAGCTTAACATTATCCTGACCTCCGGGATCCTGTAAGTCTACTTTAACATATAAAAATTACTTTGAAAACTTCCTTTATCTCTGCCAAATATATGCTAGCAATCATTCCCCAAGCACATGGCTCACTGATGTACATCTCTAGGGTCTCATGACCAAGGTTTACTAAACAGTAATAAATGATCTTTTCCTAACAGTAGCTAGTCCCCTCAGGGTCCTGGAAACCTTGTTTCCAAAATACCTTGGAGGTTTGTGCTGTCCCTGATCCCCTCCCAACCTGAAGGTAGTCAGTCACCCGTCACAACCCCGGTGGAGCTTTCCGCCCTATGGGTCCCACCCCTGGGCTTTAATAAACCAACTTTTTGCACCAAACACACCTCATGAATTCTTTCTTGGCCATCGGCTTCAAACCCCAGCATTTTCTACATCAATAGGTGTGTACTTCTATTTTGTTACTTGTTTTGTGGTCGTTTCCATAGATTTTCTCTGATCCTTTCTTCTCGTGCTTTCATGGTGTGTTGACTTCCTTTAGTGATATACTTGGATTCCTTTTTGTGTTTGTGTATCTATTACTGGTTTTTGATTTGTGGTTACCATTCAGCCTGTGTATAACATTTTCTCCATTCAGCAGTCTATATTCAGTTGACTGGTCACTTAAATATGAACCCATTCTTTAACATCTCTTTCCCTCACATTTTAAGTATGTGGTGTTGCACCTCTTTTTATTTTATGAATCCCTTGACTGATTTTTGCACAAACACTTGTTTTTACTGCACTTGTGTTTTTTACTTTTCATAATTGCACTTGGAGTCCCCTTTAATATTTAATATTTAATATCTCTTTGCAGGGTTGGCTTAGTGGTCATGAACTTTTGTAGTTTTCATTTTCTGAGAAACTCTTGATCTCTCCTTCTGTTCTGAACGATAGCCTTGCTAGATAGAGCATTCTTGGCTGCAGAGTTTTCTTCTTTCAACTGTGAATATATCACTCCACTCCCTTCGGGCCTGTAAAGTTTCTGCTGAAAAATCCATTGATAGCCTTGTGGGGATTTCCCTTGTGTGTAATGTCTTTTCTCTTGCTGCTTTTGAGATTTTTTTCTTTATCACTACTTTCTGCCATTTTAATTACTGTGTATCTTGGTGTGGACCTCCTTGGGTTGATTTTGGGTCAGAGGGGCATCTTTGTGCCTCCTGGATCTGTCATCTGTTAATGTCCCCAGATTAGGGAAGTTTTCAGCTACTATTTCTTCAAATAAATTTTCTGCCCCTTTTCTGTCTCTTCTTTTGGGATCCCTATACTCTGTTGGATGGGAGTCACTGAGTTCCCTAAGATTATTCTCAATTTGCGTAATTTTTTCCCCTCTCCTGTTTATCTTGGTTACTTTCCGTTACTCTGTCTTCCAGGTCACTAATTCGGTCCTATGCTTCATCTAGTCTGCTGTTTATTCCATCAGTTGTATTTTTTATTTTATCTGTTTCACTTTTGTCTCTTGCTGTGGTTTGGTCCTTTCTTTTCATTCGGGACATATTCCTCTGTCTCCTCATTTCGTCCAACTCTCTGTATCTGTTTCCGTGTGTTTAGAAAGTGAGCTACTTGGCTTGCTCTTAACAGTAGTGGCCTTATGAAGATGCCCTGTTGTGCCCGGCAGTGCAGTGTCCCCTGCTCCGCAGGGCCTGGCACTTCAGGGGGTGTCTCCTAGGTAAGTTGTGTGCCCTGCTGTTGGGCCCTGTCCTCTTCTTCCTTCAGTCTGCTTGTCTGCAGAGGCTCTCTATGCCTTGTGGGCAGTGTTTGTTCTCCAGCAGGTGTGGGGCACGATATAACAAGATATGCAGTGGTCTGCTTGAAGAATGAGTCCTTCCCCTGCTGCCACTGGAACTGAGGTCCTTCAAAACACGTGGGTCGGAGATGTGGTGTTGGCAGGGTTTGTGCCAGTCTTCTGGGGGAGGAGCCCACAGTGCCAGGACTGAGGCGAGTGTGACTAGGAAGAACAGATCCCTGGAAGCATGGGGGAGGCGTGGCTTGGTGCAAGCCAGTTTCATAAAGAGTGTGAGTGTGCTGCTGATTCCCATAGGTGGCCATTGTTTGTGCTGGGGATGGGAGAGGAAAATGGTACCGGTCACCTCCCTTGTTCCTGGAGGGGTCTCCCTTGATCCCTGTCTCTCTGGGCCTCGCTGTGAGTCGATCACTCTCCTTCCTATCTGCCCCTGACATTTCTCAAAGTGCTGTATTTGCAAAGACTTTTTGGTGTGCTGTCTCTTTAAAGGTGGGAATTCCACTTACTAACATCTTCTCATGCTGATTTTTAGAATTACAGGCTTCGGGTGGTGCCTGGGTGGCTTAGTTGGTTGAGTGTCCCAACTCTTGATTTCAGCTCAGGTCACGATCTCACAGTTCGTGAGATTGAGCTCTGCTTCAGGCTCTGTGCTGACAGTATGGAGCCTGCTTGGGATTCTTTCTCTCTCTCCCTCTCTCTCTTCCCCTCCCCTGCTCATGCACTCTCTCTCTCTCAAAATAAACATAAAAAAAAAAAAAAAAAAAGAATTACAGGCTTCAGGTGCCTGGGTGGCTCAGTCAGTTGAGTGTCCCAACTCTTGAATTTGGCTCAGGTCATGATCCCAGGCTCATGGGATCAAGCCCCATGTTGGGCTCCATGCTGAGCATGGGCCCTGCTTAAGATTCTCTCTCTCTCCCTCTCTCTGCCCCTCCCCTGCTTGCACACACTCTCGCTCTGTCTCTCAAATAAAAAATATTAAAAAAAAATAAAATTCCAGGCTTTATGCCCCACTAGGTGTAAGAACTGACAATTCTGCCAGAGTCCAGGTCGTTCTTTGGGTTGTGTGCACTGATGTGGGTGTCCCTGGGACCAAGTGAGCTTACAGTCCTCCTCCTCCTCCGCCATCTTCCCAGCCGACTTCCTGCTGTTTTGATGACTACGGTTTTGGAGTAAATCTTGAGATCTAGCATTCTATGTCCAGCTTTGTTCTTTCTCAAAATTGCTTTGGCTGTTTGGGGTCTTTTGGGTTCCGTAAACATTACAGGATTATTCTAGTTCTGTGGAAAATGCTGTTGGTGGTTTGATAGGGATTACACTGAATCTGTAGAGTGCTTTGTAGTGTAGGCACTTAACAGTGTGATTTCTTCCAGTCCGTGAGCATGGTGTGTCTTTTCTGTGTGTGTCATCTGCAGTTTCCTTCATCAGTGTTTCCGAGTTTGCAGAGCACAGGTCTTTCGACTTTTTGGTTAGGCTTATTTCTGCGTATTATTCTTTTTGGTGCACTTATAAATAGAACTGTTTTCTTAATTTCTCTTTCTACTACCTTTGTATTGGTGTATAAAAACACCCAATATCTATGTATTAACTTTCTGAATTCGTTTATTCTCACAGTATTTTTGGTGGACTCTTTAGGGTTTTCTTTGTATGGTATCATGTCATCTACACACAGTGACAATTTTACTTCGTCCTGCCTCATTTAGATGCCTTTATATTTCTTGTCTGATGGCTACAGCCAGGACTTCAGGACTATGTTGAATGAAAGTGGTGACAGTGGACATCCTTGTCTTGTTCTTGATCTTGGAGCAGAAGCTCCCAGTTTTTCCCCTTTGAGTGTGATGTTAGCCCTTGGTTTGCCATACATGGCCTTCATCATGCTCAGCTGTGTTCCCTCTAACTCCACTTTGTCGATAGTTTTTATCATGAACATATGTTGAATTTTGTCAAATGCTTTTTCTGCCTCTATCAGCGAGTAATCATTTTAATGTTAGTGTTGAATGTGGTTTGCTGATAATTTATTGATGATTTTGCATCTGTGTCTATCAGGGATACTGGCCTCCTGTTTTCGTTTATGTAGTGCCTTCTGGAGTAGTTTGAGGAACATAGATGTTAACTCTTTAAACGTTTGGTAGAATTCACCTGGGTGAAGCCTTGACTTTTGTCGAGAATACAACAGTCCCCTAAATGTGTGGGTATTTTGGTCTTTATGATGGATTCTTTTGATGCCTGCTCATTTGTTTGCATTGCTTTAGGGCATTGTACTTGGTGTGTGTTCCGTGGAAGATGACCATGAATGTGGTGGGACTTGGAAGGCTTCACCATGGGGCTTGGACTGTTGTGTAGTGAAGGGTCGCTCGGTTGTGCACTGTGCACATATTTTGGGCACATATTTGGGACGTAGGGCATAGGTCGGCCACTCGACCTGCCATCTGTTACTACAGGTTACTTTGTATAAAGTTTGTATTGTAGTGCGGTTCTCTCTCCTCTCTGTAGTGCTACAGACAGGTGTGCTGTGTGTGTGTGTGTGTGTGTGTGTGTGTGTGTTGTTGAGTGAGAGACACACATTAAATAATCTAACATTTTTACATTAGGTGGATATTTACTTTGTCCTCATAATTGACAAAATCCTGAAGAATTTAGTTCTAACCTTTAAGAAGTCTAGATAAACATTACATTAGTTTCTTCAGTTCTTTTTGATTCAGACTAAAGTCAAAGATGTATAATGTCCAAATGTGCAAGTAAGGTATAAAGAGAATGTTCAACGTCGATAGGTTCCTGGTTTAGACCTGGTAACCGTAACAGTAAGCACCCAGTAGTGAGAAGGACAGCGTGTGTGAGGGTGACGGCTAGGGTCTCACGCGGCTCGTGCACTTTCCGTAGGGCCACCTTTGAGGTATGTTCTGTCGTCATGGCTATTTAAAACGGGTGGTGCACCTGCCGGCCCGTGGAATGGCGCTAGCGGCTCGTCAGCAGGTTGGCCTCCAGTGAAACTTGTTTCAGCTTCTCTTTTTGTTGCTGTGCCTTTTGCAGAATAATCCGCATAAGCTGACTTTGTCGATGAAACCCGACGACAAGTATTTTGAGAAACAAGCACAGAAGGAGACAGAAAAACTGAAGCAAAAGATCGACTGTCTTTCCCCGAAAGACAAGAAGCAGATCTATGAAAAAGGTCAGATGTTTAGTCTTGTCCCAATTCCCTAGCCTTCCCCCAACCCCAGGGAACTCTGAAACGAGAGGATAGTTGGAGGCAAGTAGCATTTGAACTAACACGTATTTATTGGGCACCGACAAAGGTCACAGCTGGATGCGATGGCTTCAACCCCAGTAGGATCGCCCTGTTCTCAGAAGCTTCACCCTGTGGGTGAGGAAAGGGGGAGCGCTAGAGAGGAAAGGCACTGTGGTCCGCCCCTCCCCCCCCCCCCCCCCCCCACCCTGTGACCCACGGTCACCCGCGGGCTGGAAGCGACTCAGCTTGTGCGTTGTCAGAGCCGTGTCATGGTGCCTGCATCTCTCATGTCTTTTGCCCACAGCACCAGGACGCATTTGGAGAGAGCCAGACACCGCGTTCATGTAACCTTTTTTTCAGTTCATCGTTGTCACTGCTCTGTGTCGCCATCAGTTGTTGTCACTCTTGCTGTGCCGAGTTTATGAATTGAACTTGATTATGCATACGTATATACAGGGTTTGGCCCTATCGATGGTTTCAGGCATCCACTGGGGAGTTCAGAACATACTCCCCCCGGTCGTGACACACGGCGGGGGGCCGGGTGGCGCAGGCCTGGGTGCAGACAGAGACGGGTACCTAATCCCTTCCTGGGCTAAACACACCGTAAGGCCCAGTGGTCTCCTCCACATGATGTGCCCAAAAGAAATGATAGCACATGTCCACACAAACTGGAAACCGCTCACGTTTCCATCAGCCCGGTATATCTGTGCAGTGACAATACTGTTCAGCCACAAAGAGGAGCAGAGTACGATGCACTTCATAGTGACGAGAGCCTCAAAAGCATTGTGCTAAGTGAAGTTAGCCAGGCCGAAACAGTGCCTGCTGCCCAGTGAGTCATTTACATGGAACTGTAGAAGCGGTGAAACTATACTGACAGAAGGCGAGTGAGCCCAGGGGTTGCCTGCAGGGAGCCAGGAGGGAACTTTTTGGGGGCGGAAATGATACCGCAATGTGATGATTATACAACTTTACGCGTTTGTAGAATTTATTGAATTGTATCTTCAAAACTGTGGGTTTTAGCGTAGGTAAATTACACGAGTAAATAAAGTCTATCAGAATAGATCTGCAGTACACAGGGACACGGCCACCCCGCCAGAATAGCAGCAGTTGGCTGGGATCACGTGAGGGATTATCAGGTTTATCGGGCAGCGGAGTTGGCTTTAGGTAGGAAGTCAGTAACGCTAAGGTTCAGATGATTTAGTCTATCTAGTAAAGGTAATTTGAGCATGTAAGTTGTTACTCTTTACCTTGGAGTTCTGGTTTTTGCATACAGCTCTTTTAAGCTCTTCATGAATGTAGCCAGCTAATTGTGAGTAATCGTAAACGGAGCTCGCTAATTGTGAGTAATATAATAATAACTCCTTCTGTTTTATGAGTGCTGGTCGTCAAGTTCCGTCTTCCTTTTTTAAACTGAGGTGTAATTAATTGATTGCTTCTTGGCCTTTTGGCTGAGGTCAGCTGTACTGTCTGTTCTGATACGTTTAATATCTGATATGTTCTCTGTCCGAGGACAGTCTTCTAAATGGATTTATTAATAAGTTCATAAGGAAGAGATACAGCTGGTACAGCATTATTTTAGCTTCAGGATATAGCAGTGAGTTGACATTTGTACATCTTGCAAAATGATCACAGGGCAGCTAGTCAGCATTGTCCCCACACGGTTGCAATTTGTCTTTCGTGGGATGAGAACTCGTGACATGTGTTGTCTTAGCCACTTTCACACATGCAGCACAGCGTTCTCACCTACAGTCCCCGTGCTGTGCGGTCCGTGCCGTGACTTTAGACTGTAAGTTTGTACCTTTTGACCCTTTCACCCATCCCTCACACGCCTCCCACCAACCTCTGGCATCCACCAGTCTGTCGTCGCTGCGAGCTTGGCGTTTGCTTTTTCAGATGCCACGTGTGCGTGAGATCACAAGGTGTTTGTCTTTCTCTGCCTCATTTCACTTAGCATGATGCCCTCTGTATTGTCATAAACGGCAAGATTTCATTCTCTGTTTACGACTGAATACAATCCATTGTACGTATAACCACATCTTCCCCCACCGATGGACACCCAGGTGGTTCCCTTATCTTGGCTGTCGTGGACAACACTAACGGACGTGGGGGTACGGACACCTTTCAAGTCAGAGTTTGTTTTCTTTAGTTAAATGCCCAGCTCCAGAATTGCTCGATCCTGTGATGGAATGGGACCTCCGTCTGTTTTCCGTGGCGGCTGCCCCGCGCTCTGTCCGCCAGCGGTGCCCGAGGCTCCCCGTTGTCCACACCCTCACCAGCCCGCACTTCTGGTCTTCCTGATTCTGGCCACTCTGACAGGTCGTGGTGGTTTTGATTTGCATTTCCCTGGTGGTTGTGATGTCGAGCATCTTCTCATTTTGGCCTGTCGGCCTTCTGGATGACTCCTCTGGGGAAATGTCTGTTCAAATCCCCTGCCCACTTTTAATCAGGTTATTCAGGCTTTTTTGCTGCTGAATTGTAGAAGTTCTTATATATTTGGCTATTAACCCCTTATCACATGTAATTTGCAAATATTTTCTCCCATTCCGTACTGCTTTTCGTTTTGTTGATAGTTTGCTGTGAAGAAGCTTTTAGTTTGCTGCAGCCCCACCCGTTTTCCATTTTTGATTAAAGCCCTTTGTGGCCCGAAGCGTAATTGTAGGCCTGAGCAACAGGACCTGGTACATTCCTTGAGTTGCCAGACTCTTGGCCTGGCCGCCGAGATGTGCTCGGTTCTAAGAAAACCCATGTGCTCTGGTCCACACTCGCGTGGGAGCGGATGGAGGCCCACATTACGGAAACGTGTTTTTCGCTTGCAGATCACTGCGCAGTTCCGTTAAGTGTGACACGGTGCTGGGGCACGTGAGGGGTCTTTCCGGCCAGTACGTCCCGGGTGTGGACTGCGGCTCGAGCGGTCTGTGCGTCCGAGTTTACTCTGTAGAGGAGCGCGGTGGGAACGGTGGGGCGGGAGACTGACTTGGAACGGTCTTCCAGTTTGGGGTGTCTGCGTCACCGGTCACGTGCCTTGGCCCCGCCGTCGGGAGCCGGGAGCCTGTCGCCTGGCAGAGGACGGGCTGCCGGAGAGTTCTGTGCTGACCCCGGGCACTCTGGGAGAGCAGGTGCTGAGGTGAGGGTGCCGCCCAGGACCAGGGGGCCCTAGACCTGGACAGGGCAGGCTCCTGAGCTCCCGCCTGCACACCCCGGTGACGTGGAGGGGCAGGGTGGGGGAGTCAGCCCACAGCTGGTGGGGGCCTGGCAGTCTGCGGGAAGCCGCCAAGAGCCCACTCCTTGGCGTCTCCCGGAACGAGGGCTGTGGGCCAGCCTCGGCAACAGTGCTGTGCCGGGGATGGGCCCCCACGGGACAGGCTGGCAGTCTGCCGTCAGGTGTCGGGACCTCGGAGGTAGATACGGAGGCCAGGTCCACTCAGCTCCTCGGACGCGCGAGAAATGAAGCTGTTTGTTTGACGGAACTGGAGACCGTGCAGTGTTTTTCCCTCGTGCATGGTTGCAGACTCTGCGCCGAGCCTCTGGGGTTCCCTCCCTGACGGGCTGCGAGGTTCTGTGACTCCGGAAGGAGGGGCCTCTCCCCTCTTTCGGGAGCTGTGAGAGGTCAGGCCGAGAAAATGTCTGCTGGGGCATTTGCAGAACGTGCGAAACCCGTGGTTGCACACGCACCGTGCTGAGGCTGGCACGGCTGGAAGGAGACAAAGCAAGTGCGAAAGTTACGAAATTCCGGTCCAGCAAGGAATGGGTTGAAAGTCTGAAAGCAGCAGGCTGAGCATTCAGGCTCTAGTACAGTCTGGTGGGGTGGAGAGGAGCCTGAGCAAGCCCAGCCCGGCCCTCAGCACAGCAGTGGCCCCAGCACAGCTCTCCGTTCACGTCGTGGGCAGGAGGGCACTTAGGAAAGCTCGGCCTCCCGGGCAGGCTGTTGTGCCGAGTTGGGTTTGCTCGGCAACGGCAGAGCTGGCAAGCCGCGGTGTCCCGGGTGGCTGCCATCCGTGAGGGCTGGCCCGAGCGCAGGCGAGCGGGTCGTCAGACCTCCCAGCTCCTGCCCTGATTGCTCGTCACTCTGCGTGGTTCTAGGTCTGGAATTACAGACTCAGCAGAGTAAAGCTCAGGACACGTCTTGCCTGCCAGCGCTCAAGGTGTCGGACATCGAGCCCACCATCCCGCTCACGCACCTGGAGGTGGCCCTGGCAGGTCAGCGGGAGGCTCGGTCTTGTTTCTGTGTCCACGCCAGCACCCTCGTGCCCAGCCAGCCCCGTCCGGGGAAGCTGGCCGGCCGCGTGGGGAGCCGGAGCGCGTGGCCGTGCTGGGAGTGGGGCTGTGGGGGGGCGGCGATGCCCCCTGCCGGCTCCTTCCCGTCTCGCCCACTTTGCCGCTCGTGGGCAAGTGGGGGCACGTGCCTGAGGAGCCCACACGTGGGCTGTGTCACTCGGGTCATGGGATCGCCTTGATCTTGAGAAGCACCCTCGCTTCTGCTTTGTCTTAACGCGGCT
The DNA here is from genome assembly GCF_022837055.1 of Prionailurus viverrinus. Taxonomy (NCBI): domain Eukaryota; kingdom Metazoa; phylum Chordata; class Mammalia; order Carnivora; family Felidae; genus Prionailurus; species Prionailurus viverrinus. Next base: position 50,183 of record NW_025927614.1, read on the forward strand.
CCTTGTGTTTACCACCACCGGGTAGTGTGTGTGCACATAAGTGGACGAGGCCTCTGGGAAGCGGGGTTAACGTCCCCCACGTCTTCACCGCGGGACGGGGAGCGCATGGGACGGGCAAGGGAGCGGGGTCGGGTGTTGCCAGCCCCCCGAGACCGCGCAGATGGCCGCACGCAGTGGGGGGGGGGGGGGGGGTTGGTCAGGGCAGCCGCAGGGCCCGAGGAACGCCCCTTCTGGCCGGGGGTGTGGGTGTCCTCGGTGGGGAGCATTTGAGGAGGGCATACCGAAGAGTGAGGAGGTGACTGAGAAGTGGGCTGCTTGTGCCCCCGCAGCCGGCGAGACCCCCGTGCAGTACTGCGCCCAGCCCACCAACGGCGTGGTGTACTTCAGAGCGTTTTGCAGCCTGCACACCCTTCCCGAGGAGCTCCGGCCCTACGTGCCCCTCTTCTGCAGCGTCCTCACCAAGTAAGGGCCTGGGGTGGGTCTCTGCACAGACGTGCAGCTGCTGTGTCTCGGTGCGTCGGCGATCACCTTTTAGCGAGTCGTTTTCGTTTGGAAAACCCCTAGTGCTTTTGCGAAAACAACGGTGTCCTGATCAGAAAACATCCGCACGTCGGCCACGTAGGCGTGGGGCGACCCGGAGAGGCCGTGTGGCCTCCACTGAGCTGTGTGACGCCATGACCCCTGGTAGAGTGGGCGTCCGGGTGGATTTGAGATCGCGGCAGGCTGCACGTGGCCCCACGGCCCGCTCCTCTTCTGGGTCTCCGTGGCTGGCCGTGGCGGGGCCGCAGCTCCGTGTCCGTGTGCCGGGACACCAGGGGGATGGAACCCTGTAGCAAGTAGGCTGGTGCCCCGTCACACACGTGGGCTTCGTGTCCCGTGCACCCTAGCAGAGGTCGTGGGAAGACACCTCCGACCTCTGCGGCGTCTTGCCCTTCCTTGAACACAGCCCCCCACTTGTCCTTCACGGCACAGCCGCTTCTGGGGGGCCTCACGGGTGTCCTCTCTCACCTTGGGAGCTAGGGTTGGGCTGTTTCTTGCAAAAGCATCACCCGTGCCGAGAGGACTTCTTTTCTTAAAAGCGCACAGAGGCCGGTTCTCCAGATCTCCTTTCTGAGACCGAACACTTGAGCGGATGAAATCTGGGCCAGAACGTTTTAGAAGCAGAGAGAACAGGAAGCATTAAGAACGTGGGAAGCTCGGCCTTGCAGAGCAGGGCTTAGGGTTCCGTGCTTAGCGCCGGGCAGTGGCCGCCTGTGGGCTGGGCGGGCGGGATGCCGCTGACTGGAGTCCCCGCACACGTCGTGTCCGCCTGGAACGGGGCGCGAGCGGTGGGCAGGTGTGGTTAGGGGTGTGGACGCGGGTCGCTGGAGGCTGTGGCCACGGTCGTGCCAGCGGCTCACAGCGGAGGGTGACACGGCCCAGACCACACCGGCGGTGGGGGAACCCTTCTTTGCTCTGACAGGCTGGGCTGCGGCCTTCTGGACTACAGACAGCAGGCTCAGCAGATCGAGCTGAAAACGGGGGGCATGGCCGCGTCGCCCCACGTGATCCCTGATGGCACGCACCTGGACGTGTACGAGCAGGTAGCGGTTCCCTCTGCGTCGCTGGGCGCTCCACGGCGTTGCTCCAGCGTGTTCTTTGTCCCTGAAATTAAGTCGTCATTTCTTCCTTTTTGCGTGGTTTAGGGTGTGCTGTTTTCATCCTTCTGCCTCGATAGAAACCTGCCAGACATGATGCAGCTGTGGAGTGAGATATTCCACAGGTAACTATCTGTAAAGACCTTCCTCCTGGGGCTAGATCAGAGGGCTGAGTCTCCAGTGTTGTGAAACCAGGAGTTGTTACTCGTTTGTCGTTTGTGGCTTCTGCCTGCATCTTAGTTGTCATTCCTGTGGACGTGTACAATTCCTGACGGTGTTCGCATCGTCTGGAAACCGACGTTTAATGAACTTTCCGGATCTCGAAAGGGGTGTGGCCGGGTCTCCAGGAACTGAATACGTTTTTATTTTCCCCGAAGCCCATGCTTTGAAGAAGAAGAGTATTTCCGAGTGTTGGTTACGATGTCCGCTCAAGAGCTGTCCAACGGAGTGCCTGACTCGGGGCATCTGTACGCGATGGTCCGAGCCGGCAGGACCCTGACGCCGGCGGGGGACCTGCAGGAGACCTTCAGTGGGATGGACCAGGTGACTCACCGGCCGGGGCCTCCAGCGCTGGCGCCGGACTGTTGTGTCCCAGGAGAGCTAACTCCAGCCGATCGCATTTTACAGGGAAAGATTCCTGTAGTTCACCTTCTTCCCCCCACCCCCCAGCCCCAAGCCTGCCCGGCGAGTCCCACACACGGCACGGCCAGATTCTCGAGTCGATGGGCATGGGTGCCTGGGGGCCCGCGTGCAGCTGTGGCTTTCTCCGGCTCAGGTGAAGCTGATGAAGAGGATGATGGGCATGAGCGACATCGGGCAGGTCCTGAGGAAGCTGCCTCGCATCACGAAGCACGTGCTGAACCGTGACAACATGAGGTGGGGCTCCCGCCGGCTTCGTGGCAGCCCTCCTCCCGCTCCCCCCGTTCCCCAAAGTGCGGCCGTCAGACGTGTCTCCCTCGAGGCGGCGGCACAAACCTGCCCTCCGCTCGGCAGTCGCATTCTAGCCCTCACGCCCTCTGATAACCAAGAACGCGTTCTTCACGGGAGAAACATATTTGAGAATAACAACAGCTGTGGAGGGTGGGGAGGAAGCAAGCGAATTTAACCCAACAACTGCAAAGTAGAGTTCTTGCACACGTTTTGTTACGGTGGTTCCAAAAGTAAAACCGCAGATGCTCCATAAGCAAGCAGTCGGTGAGCCCGAGGGAAGGTCCGCTCGCTCGAGACCGGAGTGAACACGCAGCGTCTCTCGTGAGAACAGGTGCCTGATGGGGTGAGGGAAGCTGTGGCACCCGTGACTGTCAGTCGGCCCTGAGCCCTCAGGTCCGTGAGCGTGAAGGGAATTTTAAAATGACTGACGGTGTATTTTTGGCATCTCACTGTCAAGGACACAGATCTAGATTAGCCTCTAGTCTTTCTAGAGCTCCCCAGTGTCTTCCCCTTTGGTCCTCAGGAATCACGGCAGGTTCTCCCCGACCACTGGGAAGACAGTTGTCCTCAAAAAAAATTGTTGTCATGTTTATTTACCTTTGAGAGAGAGAGAAAGAGCACAAGCAAGGGAGGGGCAGAGAGAGAGAGAGGGAGACACAGAATCCAAAGCAGCTCCAGGCTCCGAGCTGTTGGCACAGAGCCCGACTCGGGGCTCCAACTCACGGACCGTGAGATCATGACCTGAGCCGAAGTCGGACACTTAAACCGACTGAGCCACCCAGGCATCCCTGGGAGGGCAGGTGTCTTAAGCACTGTGACCACTCGGACCTTCTGTTTCCTTCTCCATAAAACACTGCTTTACGTATTTATGGCAGGGAATGAACGACTGTGTGCGAAGCAGTTGGTGTAGCGTCTGGAACAGTTAGCACCGATCTGGGTGTACCTACTGTTAGTGACAGGAACTCAGGGGCTAGGGTCCAAAGGAAAAGAGGGACGGCGTCTGTGGTCTGTACCGTTCAAGCGACCGGTACGTGATAGCAGGGTTTGTGACGCCGTGGAATTGAGGAGACTTGTGTGAGAATAGTTTTGGAGAGCATGGTAATTCCTTGGCAACTTAAACTTCTCCGCTTTAATGACCGGTGCATGTTTTCAAATTGATTTCCCTCCTAGACAGTAATTTAGGTTTTCCACCTTCAGGTAATGTAAGCCCTTGGCAGATGGCGATACGTTGTGTGTTCTCCTTAAGGGACAAGGACACAGTTCAGTCAGTGTCAGGCGTGCGGTCACTATGTCCTGACGGCTGGTCCCCACCTGCGGCACTGAAATAACGGGGGAGCCTTTTTGGAGAAGACGGCTCTATTACTTCTGTATTTGGCTACTGTTTCTCTTTAACAGTTCAAACATTATTTGATACAAAAAGTAAATACGTAGTATTCACTCCTTTGTGTCATGCATACAAAACGTGATGAATTAGTAAAAGTGTTTCATTTTTTCAGTAAAGCTCTCCTACGTATATACTTTTGAACAGATGCTCCGTGAATGCTACGCCTCAGCAGATGTCTCTGGCAGAAAAAGAGGTCGAAAAGTTTGTTCAAAACGTTGGTCGGAGTAAGGCGGAGTGGAAGCCGGGGCACCTGTCCGTGGTCGAGGTGAGCCCTTGCTGGGCGTGGGCCCCAGTGCTTCCATCTGCGGCCACCCCCGTCGTGTCCCGTTGAGGGGAGGGAGCAGAGGACAGCAGGGTTAAGTAGCTTGCCCAGTGTCCACCCAGGTGAGAGCTTAATTCAAACCCCACCGTCCGGCCTTCCATCCTGCGTTCCCTTCTTGTCACGTGGGCCTTTGCAGTGGGCGCTTTCCTGATGCGGAAACGCAGTGGGTTTGAGAGCCTCTGTGCTAGCGGAGAGCAGCCAGAAACCCTCCCGCTCAGGCGGTCTCCCCGCTGCTGGCAAGGCCCCTCAAGGGGACTCTGTAGCGCGCGGACGTTTGTCCCGGCCTCCCAGGCAGAGGCCAGTCTGCTCTGTTAGCTTGCAGAGTGCATCTTCGTGCAGGGAAGGGTGACCATCCACAGGCTTTGCAGACAGGACTCTGCCCCCCCCCCCCCCCCCCCCCCGCTGTGTCCCTGTGCCTGTTCCCCGGTCAGGACTGGTCGGCCTGTCTTCCAGCGACAGCCTTGCCTCTCCCTGAGGCTCTGAGAACCTGCAGACATTACACTGGTTTAAAACACTTAGCATGTGTGCCCTCATGCCTGTCACTGGCTCTGAATTTTCGTGACCAGACCTGAAGTGTATCAGGTGAGTTTGGGGGCTTTCTCACTTCTCTTGGAAACTATTTTCAGAAACCCGCCCCTAGTGGGTCCAGTGGAAGCACGCACATTAGCGGCCCCCGAGTCCTAAGGAAGCTGATCACGGTAAGTTCACACGGCCCCTGTCACCTGGGAGGAGCAGCGCGGCTTGTGCGTGCCCTTGCTGGTGTGGGGGACACGTCCTGGGGGCCTTGTGCTCCTGTCGCGTCCCGGCCGGCCGCCTTTACCTCCAACTGTGCAGTCGGCGCTGCGGCCCCTCCCACGCTGCCTTAGGGGCTGACGGTGGTGTGGTTCATCACAGATACGAAGACTTAACGTGTGTCTGGGGACGAATGCAAAGATGGGGTCACGCAGCGGGCTGGGTGGAGACCACGTAGGAGGGAATGCTCCTAGTTGAGGAACTACGTGTTCCTTGGGTCGGGGTTGGGATATTTCATCGTAAAGCAGGAAGCTGTGAGGAGTGACGGGGGTCAGCGCCCTGCCCTTGGCCGTGAGCCTGCAAGTGGGAGCCAGCACGGCCATGCCTGTCCCCTCAGGACCCCACCTTCAAACCACACCAGACGAAGACACACTTCCTGCTCCCCTTCCCCGTGAACCACGTGGGCGAATGCGTGAGGACCGCCCCCTACACGGACCCGGACCACGCCAGGTGCGGGGCCCAGGAGGGCGGGGAGGGCGAGGAGGGCCCAGGAGGGCGCAGGGCTGCTGCTGGGCTCGAGGGAGAGGGGGGTCTACGTTCGTAGGAACTGAACTTGTGCTCTGTACACTAAGCCACGCAGACCAGGCCACACACTTCTACTCTTAAGGACATTTAAAGCACGAACGTGTCGTAAGCACTCCTGGGGAGGAGGAGTATCGTTTTTCCCCCTTCCTTTGTATTTTACAGTTTTCCAACTGTGAACTTGTGTTCCTTATATAACACAGAATATTTGACAATACATGGGGGTGAACCCCTGGTCCCTGCTGGGATGCGGGGAGACCGTCTGCCCGGGTCTGGCCCGGAGCGCCCACGAGGCGAGCACCTCCCCCCCGCTGTCCGGAGGGACACACGTTCACTCCTCCAGTTAACGTGTGGAGGGCTGGGGGCTCCGGGCATGGCCGCTCTCTGTCCTGTGAGGACGCCTGCTGGAAGCTTCCAGCTCTCTCTCCTAGAACGTGAGCCCCCAACAGGAATGTGGGACCCACTGGTAGAACTCGCTCTGTTGGAGTGTTTTCTCAGGGAGGGTCCCCGTAGAAACGTACTGAAGAGCTCCCTGTGTTTCGGGAGAGAGCGAGAGAGAGGGCAGGTGGGGGTTTAGATGAACGAGGGTCTGTACGTGTGCCTGAGCGATGAGGTTCGTGACCTCACCTGATGAGACCTTCAGTGCCCCCTGTGCGCTGTCCCAAGTCGAGAGGGGCGCCCCCACCCCTCTCCCCACATCTCCCCACAGCCCCCGTTTGAAAATTCATGTCAGATTTTTCTCCCCGTGTGTGTTCTCGGCCTTAGAGAAGGGGAAGGCGTAGCGTGTGTCACTGTTAAGTGAGAGCCTTCTGGTGGGAAGGGTAAGGTTGTAACACGTGGTCTTCGATCCATCTCAGCCTCAAGGTCCTCGCGCGTCTCATGACGGCCAAGTTCTTGCACACAGAAATCCGAGAGAAGGGCGGCGCTTACGGCGCAGGCGCTAGACTCGGCCACGACGGGATGTTCACTTTTTACTCCTACCGGTGAGTGGGCCCCGCGCTCCCTGCCACCGGCCCCGCTCACCACCCGAGGGCTGCGTGTACGCGCGGCGGGCGAGCCTTTGAAAGAGAAGCGTTTCCCCTTGTTTCTCGCTTCTTGGACGCAAAACCACACCCAGCAGTGTCCTCTGGGTTGTTCGTGTCTAGGAGACGCAGTACTGACGGGAAACATTTTGGCTTAAATACTGCGGTTACCCGAGACCAAGATTTAGTTACTGAGGACAGGAGCTGAGAGCTCTCCGGGCTCCCGGCGATCCCAGAGGCCTGGTGTGGGTGCCGGGCATGGAGCTGTCGTGCCCTGACTGCTCCCGCCCTTTCCTTAGACCAGTTCCTGAGTTTCTGCGGACCCGAGTTAGAAATCCGCTGGAAGGAGGAGTTTGCCGCCCCCGCCTCCCCCAGGTCCCTCGGGGCCTCAAGGACTTTGCGCAGAGCGGGGAGGGCTCCCCGGCTGTCCTTGCAGACTGGCCCGCTTACGGCTGCTTATGAGGACATTCTGGGTGCTCCTTAAGGAACTGCGGGGCTTTATCCAACCATCCTCAGTGTGTCTGATCCGCGTGAGCCTTCTTCCCTGTCCACGTGGCTTCCTCTGTTTGTGAAATCAGAGGGTGTAAGGGTGAAGGGGGAACGCGTGAGTCTCTCTGGCCTCGTAGGGACCCGCATTCGACAGAAACGCTCCAGTCTTTTGCGAAGGCCGTCGACTGGGCTAAGGCTGGGCGATTCACACAGCAGGACATTGACGAGGCCAAGCTCTCCGTCTTCGCCTCCGTGGACGCCCCTGTGCCTCCTTCAGACAGAGGTATTTGCTGTTCCTGACGGACACGGTCTGAGCTCTGCCAGGTCCCCGCCTCCTCGGTGACACACATGCTTAGGCAGGGTCTGGGGGCTCCATCACTCCAGGGCTTGAGTGGCCTGGGGTGCGGGGGGGAGGTGCCAGAGGGGCACCCCCTGCAGTGTGGCTTCCGCCCCTGGCGGGGGGAGAGGCTTTGCAGGAAGGGGCCACACAACAGCTTGACCTTTGCTGGAAGAGTGTCTACCGGGTGCCCTTGGAGCGGGTCAGCGCGGGAACTGGCTTTTCTGATGCCCGCAGGGCTGGACCACTTCCTGTACGGCCTCTCGGACGAGCTGAAGCAGGTGCACCGGGAGCAGCTCTTTGCCGTCAGCCACGACAGTCTCGTCGCCGTGAGCGACAAGTAAGTGCCGCGTGACGAGTGTCCGGAGCCTGCGGCCCGTGAAGGCTCGCGTGCGGGAACGGCCCTGACCTACCCCCACCCCCCCTCCAGGTACCTCGGCGTCGGGAGGGGCACACGTGGCCTGGCCCTGCTCGGACCGGAGAACGCAAAAATCGCTAAGGACCCGTCATGGATAGTCAGATAACACGTCTGTGCTCGGGAGTGGGATGGGACGACAGACGGGCAGGCCCGGCCCTTGAAGGGAAGCCTGAGCTAATTTAACTTGAAAGGTGGGAAAGTTACTGTCCCTCCCTCCCCCCGCCCCATCTTGGTCATGTGTCACTCTTGTGCGGCCGGTCAGACCAAACTCCTCTCTCAGAAGGAAAGAGATGATCATGATGGTGTCTTCAGTGCTAGAGACACACAGATCAGAACTCAGAATTTCTCGTCTGAGTGCTTATTTTACCTACAAATCATGGAGTATTTATTTTAAAAATTTAAAAATAAAGGGCAACTCTGATTCACCCGTACTTTCTTTAGTCATTATTTTAAATGACTCCTGGGGCTACAGGAGCTCCTGGGGCCCTTATTAAAAAATGAGTAAGTGAACAGAGGTATCCGACACGCATTGATGTGTGAACCAGTGTGGTGACAGCCAGGCCCCGTGGAAAAGTCTGGAACAGATGGGGGATAACCAGGGCGGCCTGGTAAGCATTACCCTTCTCCCACCGTCTCCCGTGTTGCTCACTGTGCGTATTTCAGACAGCGCGCTCGGTGCTGGTCCCCGCTCTCCGCCCCTCAGCAGATCTCCGGACGATGCCTTTCCTGCATTCGGGTCTGTAGCCCGGGTCATTTCGCGTCTCTAGACGACAGAACAGGCAGGAATGCTTTTCACTGAACACAGATGTGAGGTGACCATCTTACTGCCCTCAGGGAAGCAGGGCTGTCCCCGTCCCTGTGCCTGTGACTGCCCACAGCCCGAGCGTGGGTCCCACCGGACACTCACTTGCTTCTTCGGTAGGAGAACCTTGGCGTCAGTGTGCGGCTGGGAATGAAGCCCGCTGTGTGAGCTCACCTCGTTCTGAAGACACATTCCCAGTTTCTATCACTTACTCCACGTGTGGAGTCACTTTGGGACTTGGGCCACCTCCACGCACCTGGCAAGTGTACCGTGTGTCAAAGCGGCATCTCTGTTGCCCTCGATGACTCGGAACGTGCACTGATCCCTGTCAAAACACTCCGTCGCTACCTGCCCATAAAACTGCCGACAAAACCTTTATCCTGAGGATTTAAGTGCCTACCTAAAAAACTCAATTGAGTCCCATGGTTGGAGTTGTAGCCAAACGTTTAATTCTACTGGATACACATGTTTGCAAGCGGCAAACAGTAGGAGACGCAGCAGACAAGTCGTGCTGGAGCCTTGGGGGTCTGCGGGGAGAGGGAGACAGGACGGGGGGGCTCTGTGACCGGGTGTTAATGTCAGCAGAACTCACGCGAAGTGCCGATAAATAACTTAAGTGTTACAAAAACGGGCGGTAAACGGGAAGTCGGAAGCAGCGCCAGCCGGGCGGTGCGGGCCAGCGGCGTCTAGATGGCGGCGGGCTCCTCGTGGCCTCGGTGGTGCACGTGCTCCAGCTGGCCGGGGTCGGACACCTCGTAGCTGGCCTTGTACTTGGCCAGGATCTTCATGAGCGGCCGCAGCTTCAGCCACCACTGCTCCTTGGGGATCCGGTGCCTGCGGACGGGAGGAAGCGGCCGTGAGGGCTGCCCGCGCCAGCCGAGGCGGCCCAGGGAGGCGTGGACGATCGAGCGGTTCATGAGGGACGCGACACCGTTCTATACGCTCCTAGAAATCCTGCCGCTTCTACGTCTCGTGTTAATTCCGAGTCACTTGCGATAACGGGTTACTGCCCTTGACCCCAGCAGCGGTGTCCCTCTGTCGCTCACGCTTCTAAGGGCAGTGAGGCCTACACGCGCTGTTCTATTTACTTACTCAAAGTCTGTTTCCTTCTTCAGTTGTGCCACAGGTTGGAAAAGGAGGTTTCTTTTGCTTATTCCCAGCACGCAGACGCAATCATCGGTCATAAACCTTTTTCCTGTAAAATAGGGGGTGTCCGAGCGAATGACCTGTCACGCCGAGGACAGAAGGAGCGGCGAGGGAGGAGGGGAGGGGTGCGGGGCAGAGACCCGATGCCTGGTGCCCCTGCCCCACCCCACCTCTGAGCAGGAGGCAAGGCCCCGATCTCTCCCGGGGCTTTTGACCAGGTGGGACAAGTCCTGGGGGACCACCGCACACGGCCGTGCCAGGGGCGGAGGGCAGAGATGAGAAAGTGTCTGCGTGGAGGCATGGCCTCCTCTCGCACACTCAGCCCGAGCGGTGCCGTTGCCTGCGCTAAGCAATCCGCCCCCAGAGTGCAGAGCCCAGAAAGGAGCGCCCTAAGAGCTGGGGCTGAGCGTCTCCCCAAATGCTGGAATCAGAACACTGGCGCCAACTGCAGAACGAGCCGGCCTCGGTGAAACGTTACGGGAGGCGGAGGCTCACGAGCGCACCTACGAGACCAGCTGGAAGTTAAGGGCATGAGCGTCCTGAGGGAACTGGGAAAAGAAGACCCCAAACAAGAAATGTACGAAACCGACGGTCGGGGAAAGAACCAAAGCCCGAGTCGGTTCTTTGAGACCAAAACCAGGCTGGATGCACTTGCATTACTGGTTCTTAGACGTTGCTAAAAAACGCAGAGATCTCGTCAGCCCCGGTCAGGAAAACGGGGTGAGGACAGGCACTCACACAAGTAACCAGCATCTGCAGGAAAAGGGGGTTATGAGCGCCACGGGCACCCGAAAATTCCTAGACTAGAGCTTCCAGAACAGATTAAAGACAGCAGGAGCAGCTCTGTAAACGTCAGGGAAACCGTGCTCCACTCTCCCTATGAAGGAAGCAGGAGGCTTGAGGGGGCGGGGTCTCAGCCCTCCAGAAAGCAGGGCAAAACTCCCGTCTCCCCGATTTCCGCAGGGAGCCCCCACACCCCTAGACCTCCTACGACAGAGCAGGCTGGCACCCCGCACCTGCCGGGGACAGGACAGCGGGGACATCACCGAAGGGAAAGGCCATCACAGGCTATTGCACACCGGCCTGTGCGGGGCCAGGGAGCAGGAAACCAGGTGCAGAAAAGGCACGCGACCACCTCGGTCTACACAAAAGTGTGTGCAGCTACCCTGCTTTTATGAAAGACCGCGTTGGTACCTGTTTCATTAACTAAAAACCAGACATTTTTTCTTTTACAAAAAACATGACAAAAAGTGCAAAGAGCTTTGAGCTTTGTTTTGCAGGGAGTGGGCAGGGGCAGTGAGACTGGTGCCACCGGGCGCCTTCCCTGGGACCCGCACGCGAGACCCGCACACCAGCCTTGCGAGCCTTGAGCTGTGTGTCCTCTGGGCTTCACCTCAGTTTCTTTCGTGCACCCTTAGCAGCGTGTGTGTCCTAAGTGGTCGGGGGGGGGGGGGGTGTCTAGGGATGCTCAGGAATTTTCTGGCATAAATGAATCGTTTCTTCACTTTATACCATTTTGGCTTACGAGATGGTTTCATAAGATACGAAAAAGGCAAAGTATCCTTTTGTGACCAAACGAACACGTAGTGAACACCAGTAGCCTCAAGTATCGGAAGTTTACCAAAGACCAACAGCAAACGCTAACTGCAGAGAGACCTCAGAGGACAGTGATGCTTCGTCAAGGAGCACTGACAGTGTCCCCTGTTCTCACTGGGGCCGAGGCCTCGGCAGGAATCCCGCCATCAGAGCAGCTCTTCAGAGTTCTCTGGAGTAAAACGCACACCCATGAGTGTAAGGTTGTATGCACACGGAAAGATGTCCCTGGATGTGAAAAACAGATCTACGATCTAAAAGTGTGTAAAACATTACTGGTCATATGCTCCGTTTACACAACAACTGTATTTCTATATGTCAGCAATTCGTAAAAAACAAAACAAAACAAAAAAACCCTTACATTTTTTTTTAAATATCAAGAATAGGAGTAAACTTATCAGAAGATATGTAAGATCTTTATGCTTTAATAAGAGATAAGGGGCACCTGGGGGGCTCCGTCGGTTGGGCATCTGACTGTGGCCCAGGTCATGATCTCACGGCTCATGAGTTCGAGCCCCACATCGGGCTCTGTGCTGACAGCTCAGAGCCTGGAAACTGCTTCGGATTTTGTTGTCTCTCTCTCTGACCCTCCCCCGTTCATGCTCTGTGTCAAAAATAAACGTTAAAAAAAATTTTTTTAATGTCAATTCTACCTGCAAATTCTTGATTAAATGTAATTCTCTCAAAAAACCCCCACACAGTTTTTGGTGGGCCCTAACAATCGGCTTCTATTTCTGTGCCAGCTCACAAGGCCCAAGAATGGCTGGAGAATGGAAGGAGGACCGGCTTATCCGTAATTGTTCATAAACCTGAACGCTGCAGGGGTCAGTAACCGAGTGCCCCACGGTGACTCCAGTAGCCCACGGATGGTCCCGATAAGTGTACACATAGCTGGTCTGTGATGGAGACTAGACGCTTCGCACATGGCACCCACGTGACTCTCCACATGAAAATGAACTCAGACCTGACGCTTCCTATCAACTCCAGTGGATCAAACACATTGACATAGAAGGATGCTTTAGAAAAAAAAAGCTCAAATCGTAAAGGAAAAAGTATACCGGCTGCATAAAGATTCGGAGGACTTCGTTAAGAGACGAGAGTACGGAAAGAGCCCACGGAACAGCAAGACCTTGAGGTAAACACGAGGGAACCTGGCATTTCCTCCATCGCTTTGGAAGGTCGCCTCAACGCCACAGCAAAGCTGCCTCGCACCCACATCACAGTCGTCCGAAAGTGACGGGGAAATCGCACACCGCGAGGGTGAGCCTGTGGCTGGTGAGCACGTCTCCCCTGCCGGACCGTGCAAGCCAGCGGGCCCCGGGGGCGGGGGCAGGGTTCCAGCGCCGGAACCCCAGACACGCGCACACCCACGCGGCAAATCTCCAAACCCTAATGCGACATCAGAGGGCCACGCACGCTGTGGGCTTATATGCGCTAAACTACGAGAGCCTTTGAAGGTTTCGTGCCAGGTGGCGGGACTCCAGGAAAGAATGGTTCTGCGATCCTGAGGCCTCCCCCCTGGTGGGAGGGAGTGGACCGTTTGGGAAGGACACACTCCGGCTTTGAAGGCGCAAACGGCCCAGGCACCTGCCAGTTCCTGGTTTTCGCCGAAAAGAACGGTCACGAGTGAATCCAAGTCTCAGGTGTGCTAAGTACAAGCCAGATCAGTGTTGGAGGCACAAGGGAGGGTCAGGTGCTGGGGCCTGCCACCGCAGCCCAGCGTGTGCGCGGCTCTCCGTGGCTGTGGCGGAGGGACGCCACGCGGCCACTTGAGCGCCTCCGCCACTCCCCGGCAGGGGACCGCATGGATTCGGACACGCCTGGTCACAACCCTGACGCCAGATGGCTAGCGGGGAGTGTGGCGCGCGGCTCCAGGTGGGACGGAACGGAAGCAGGAGAGGCGCCCCCCTCCCCTGCGCGGGGTTCCGCCCTCCCGGTGTTCCGCCCTCCCGCCGGCACTCGGTACCTTTCCCCTGAGCCTCCTTTAGCTTTGTGCTGATCCACTGCATGGCTCTGGCGGAGATCTTGGTTCCAAAGTTTCTGTCAAACGGTGAAGGCGCTCCACCCTGTCGGTCAGAGTCACAGGAAACATCATTTTAAAACCGCCGTGAGAGCCGCGAGTATTGAGCAAAACTGACATCGTATTTTCAGGAGACTGTGTAAGCGGCAGTTCTGGGGGTTTCTGTTTTGCTTTTGCAAGTTTTTATCTCCTTGTGTGTAGTCGGGGCCTGTAGCCGGAGCCCAGCCTGTGAGGCGGCACCCCAGTACTCGCCCCACCCCAGCCTGGGCCACGCAACCCGGGGGGCTTCGTTATTAGAATCTTCTTTCAGGATTCCTTAATCGTATTTGGGGATGGGGAGCGGGTCACGGTTTCCTTTAAGAATGTGATCCCCTCTGTGGGCCAGTAGTGTCCACGAAAATACACAGATGGGCACCAGGTCGCCACGTAAGTTGAGGACGGTGACAGGCCCTTTGGACGAATGAGTAGACCCGAAGTTAAAACACCTAAGAGAGGCGCCTGGGTGGCGCAGTTAAGCGTCTGACTTCGGCTCAGGTCATGATCTCACGGTCCGTGAGTTCAAGCCCCGCGTCGGGCTCTGTGCTGACAGCTCGGAGCTGAGAGCCTGTTTCGGATTCTGTGGCTCCCTCTCTCTCTGCCCCTCCCCCACTCACACTCTTTCTCTCTGTCTCAAAAATAAACATTAAAAAAAAAAAAAAAACAACCCTAAGATACCGGTGGGGGTATGGGGGATGGGGGGTGTCGGGCCCAGGACAGGCATGCCGCCCTTGGTCCACACCCGCCTCCAGCTTTGACCTCTGGGGCGTGCCTGCAAATCAGAGCCACCCCAAGACTCCTTGCAGATCATTCTGACTTGTGCAAACCTCAAGGATCGGTTGATCCATAAATAGGTAGGAAGGCCCGGTGTTGAGGGAAGCACTTGACTGTATGAAAGTTGAGAGCTTTCCCTACAGCGCCCTTCCCCCCCCCCCCCCCCCCCCCCCCCCCCGTAGACAACAGAATTCCTAAAGCTGGTGGTGTTTAGTACAGCTCTTCAACAGAACATCGCTTAGCGAAGGAGGCGCCAACGGGATTAAAACCACCTTCCGAGCACACATTCCCCACCGCGGCTCAAACAAGGCCTCCCCCTACAGAGCCTCCGGGGAGGCGGCCACGGGTCGCCGTGTGTCCCGGCCCCACCTGCTGCATGTGGCCCAGCACGTTCTTCCTGCAGTCGAACACGCCCTTGCCCTCCTCGGAGTAGAGGTGGTAGATGAAGTCCGTGGTGTAGTGCTCGCTGCAGCTCTCGTTCCTGCAAGGGTGTGGGGGGAGGGGCTACTCAGCGGGAGGGCGTGAGGGGTGGGGTGGGGGTGGGGGGGTGTTCAGAGCACGCGGGTGGGGGAGGGGGTGTTTAGAGCACGCGGGTGGGGGGGCAGGGGGGGTGGGGTGATGGTGCAGGGTGTTCAGAGCACGCAGGTGGGGGAGGGGGTGCTCAGCGGCAGGGGGTGGGGTGGGGTGAGGGTGGGGGAGTGTTCAGAGCATGCAGGTAGGGGAAGGGGTGCTCAGCGGTGGGGGGGTGGGGTGAGGGGGTATTCAGGGGAAAGGGGTAGGGGAGGGGGTGGCTGGGCGTGAAGGAAGGGGTGGGGGAGGGGCTGCTCAGCAGGGCGTGTGGGTGTGGGGTGAGGGGTGAGGGTACGGGGTGTTCAGAGCACGCGGGTGGGGGAGGGGGTGCTCAGCGGCGGGGGGGCAGGTGGGGTGAGGGTATGGAGTGTTCAGAGCACGCGGGTGGGGGTGCTTAGTGGCGGGGTGGGTGTGGGGGGAGGGGGGTGTTCAGCGGCGGGGGGGTGGAGTGAGGGGGGGTGTTTCGAGCATGCGGGTGGGGGAGGGGGTGTTCAGCAGCGGGGGGGGGGGGGGCGGTGACCGTGCGGGGTGTTCAGAGCACGGGGGGGAGGGGCGGGGGGGCTCAGAACAGGGCAGCGGGTGGGTCAGAGCTCAGGGTGTGGCCGGGCAGCCGGTCCCGTTGCATCCCACGCGCCCTTCCCTGCAGATGCCAGGGACTTAAGCACATACTTGACTTGGTGAGATGGTAACAAAAACAAAGCTAACTACAAAGCAAAAGTGAATTTTTAAAACGTGCCCTTCAGTGACTTAAGCGCACGCAATTTTTAACGCAACGCGCAATTACTACCGCGTTTCTTCGGGACCGGGGCAGAGACCGGACTGCTGCCCCTACGCGCTCAGACCGTGAACCCGGATGGTTCTGAGAAGCCGGGGCTGGGGGGGGGGGGGCGGGGGCGAGGAGGGGGCGTCCGTACCTGAGCACGAGTCCCCTCTGGATGGTGGTCTTCATTTTCTCGGTCAGGTGCTCCACGTTGGCCTAGGGAAGAGTGTTCCGTTCGTCAGGCGCCCTCCCTGTCGCCCGCGGCGGCCCCGTGACAAGGACGCACCTGCAGATCGCGGATGTCGAAGGGCTCTTCGAAGATGTAGGCGGCGTCGGCTCCGGCGGCGAGCCCCCCCATGTTGGCCAGGTAGCCGCAGTAGCCCCCCATGGTCTCGATGATGAACACGCGGCGCTTGGTCCCGCTGGCCGACTGCTTGATGCGGTCACACGTCTGGCCACAGAGGAGGACACGGGTCATCCCACCCACCTCCGGGCCCTGCCGCTGCCCACCGCGGGGAGGGGGGGAGGGGGAGGAGGGGGCGCCTGGGACCGGCTCACCCCCACTGCCCACGTGGCCCCACGGGACGTGGGCGCCCTGACATCTGATGGGCTCAGTGGGAATTTCTGTTCGGTTGGTTTCTTCCGGAAAGCTCCCCGTGACATTTGGGTTTTGGGCATCGTCACTCTGTGAACCGTACATCGTGCGAGGGCACCTGCGTTCTGAGCCAGATAGCAGCTCCTGGACCAAGGTCCTGAGAACCCTTCCAGACCCTCAGCCTACAGGTCTCCCATGGGCCCTCCTCGAGACACTGGCTCAGGGACCCCTGTCCACCGCCTTCCCACTACCCCACCAGTCCGGACCACCACGCACGCTCCGGGGGCCACAGCGCCACTCACCAGGCCCGCCTAGGACAACCGCTCTGATCCAGCGCTAGCCTTGCCGGGCCCCAAAACAGCACCTTTGAGTACAGGTCAGAGCCCCTCTCCGGGCTCCCCAGGCCGGCCCTGCTCCCGGGGTGTGGAGTCTGGAGGACAGGAGCCCCCAGCTTCACCGGGTCCTGACCCGGCTATTTCAGCCAGCCGCCCCCTCCCGGGTTCCTAAACCGGCATGGACAGCAGCCCTGTCCCAGGCTGGTGGTACACGCAGGGGGCGCTCTGCCTTTTGTGGGGAGCAGGAGGAATCCAGGGGTGCTGATACGCCCCCTGGCCTGCTCACGGTGGGAACGTCCCCTCCCAGCCTTGGGCGCCCCGCAGGGGCAGCCGGAAGATTCTCCCAGCGCGATCTCTGGGCTGGTCCCACTGGCTAACATTTCGCCTCACGGGGGCTTCAAGACCACACATCACGCGGAAACAAGGTGGAGCTGAGAGCACAGTGAAGACGGAAAAGGGCCCGTGGACCTGGGTGTGAGGACGTGGTCCTGCCGGGCCCAAGGGCTAGCCCTCAGCACGAGGTGTCTGCTGAGCGGGGCTTGGGGGGACCAGACCAGGCGGGGTAGGGGCGTGGTGGGTCCCACCCAGCACAGACCCCTGGCAGAGCCACGTGAGCACCAGAGGCCCGACCCCTGGAGTCTCGCCGCGCACCGTGGCCGGTGGCCGCTTCGTGGCCTGCCCGAGGGCCTACCGTACCCGCGGAGAAACAGAACTCCAAGCAGGTCACGGGTGGGAGCCGCCAGCCTGGGAACGAGCCTCTCGGGGGCCGTGGCTCTACTCAGAAGCAGAACGAGCTCCCCTCCCAGCAGCAAATTCGGTGAGCAGACAAGCATGACACTACAGTGCACGTGTCACGAGCTAAAGGCTGCGGCACAGCGCGTTGGGGACGGAGGCCCGGAGACAGCCGCCCCCGTCCCCTCACTGTGATCCAGCTCCAAACTGCCAGCCGGGACCCAAGCTGCCGTGTGCCCAGGGCCTCCGGCAGACAGGGGGCTCCGTGTGCCAAGCGTGGGAGCCCGGGCCACACGAACGTCAAGGACGCGGCCAACCCTGGGCCACCGCCCCACAGCAGCCCGCCGCTGGGCGACAAGTCCTCGGCGAGCACGGACCACACGGGCCAGACAGGGCCAGTGCAGAGCCCGCCAGACCCTCCGGCACGGGACATCCTCCCCGGGAGCAGCGCTCCCCCACTGCACAACCACGGGCAGGTGGTTCCGCGCCGTGGCCGTGCCCCGCTGCCCCCGGAGCGCTCACCCTCACAGTCCCCTGACCCCCGTGGCGTGCCCCCGGATTCCCGCCAGGCCCTCCCTGGACACCACGTCCGGGCCGGCTGTCGTCCTGAGCGCGAGCACAAGCCCGCGCAACAGCAGGGCCTCCGGGGGCTAGGGGTGCAGACCCCACCCAGGACACGGGAAGAGGCTCCCTGTTTAGCCGATGAAGGTCAGCCCTGCCCACCACAGGGAGGGTCACGCAGCCATGGAAGGTGTGACGTGAACTCTGGCCGGTGGGAAGTAACGGGAACTGTGGCTCATTACTCCTGCAGGCCCGGGGGGGTTCCTCCCCTTGCCTCGCGTGTCCGGGCAGGAAGAGGAAGTCCCTAGAGTCCGGCCTGACCGGCAGTGTCGCCGGAGGGGCGACAGGGCCCTCTTACCTCTACCACCACATTGAGGCCAGTGTCAGAACCCATGGAGATGTCTGAGCCTGGGACGTTGTTGCTAATGGTGGCCGGCACGATGCAAATGGGGACGCAAAACTCCTGGTGGCTGTCACGTGCCTGGGCCAATAGGACCGAGCCCTCGAACGCCTGAAGCAGTGGGGCGGGCAGTCAGCGGGGCGTCCCCGGCACCTCCCTGACGCCACCGGGCGGGGCCGCGTCCTCGTGGGCCAGGGGGATGTCCTCACGGGCCAGGGTGCGGCAGCTCGGGGGCCTCATGGGGTGAGATGTGGGAGCGGGGACACCCACGGGGTGTGGGGCGTAGGGTGGGGGGCCTCCCGGAGGAGGGGACGCAGGCAGGTGGCAGCAAAGCAGGGGCCGGCGTGTCAGTGGAGGACAAACAGCCAGTCGGTCCCTTCTTGGTGTCTCGGAGGAGGCGAGGGAGGCCGATCAGGAGGGGGCTTAATTCAGGGCCGGCCTGGCAGCTTTGTGCGGCGGGTGGGGGTGCAGGGCCCTGCCAGTGAGGCCTCCACGATGACCCAGGTCACTGGAGCGGGCCGCCCCTGCCCCGAAGGTGGCTGGAGGGCTTGGGCGCACCTCTGCTGGTCCCCGGGCCCTTGTCACAGGGGCCGGGAGCCCCGGCGCTGCTCTGGAACCGCACGGTGAAAACGTTTGCATCTGATGTCACAAAAGGGAGCTGTTCTCAAGCAGGGGGCAGGCGCTTGCGGTCTCTGCCCTGGAGTGTGTTAACCGGAATGTTCGTGAGCGGCCATGGGCCCATCGTCCACCGTCCCCGAGGCCCCCAGGCTCGCGGAGCAGCTGGACACTCTGGCAGGCAACCTGCGGGCGAATGGACCCCCGGACGGTCTTTCCTCGTCCCGCCTGCAAGGCCCCTGTGCACCTGCTACAGGGACGTGCACGTCTGAGGGCGGCGGAGGGGGACCCACGCCTCCTGGAAAGGCGTGTGCTCTCTGCTGCCTTGTGTTTCCCCCGAACACATAGGGTTCTAGGGCGGCTATGGCCCGAGGACACGTGGATGGTGGGCCCGTGGCAGGTTAGTTCGGGGAGCGGCCCCAGTCCACCTCAGACCACGTAAGTCACACGGGGCACCGGCAGGGTCACGGGGAGTCACGGGGGACAGCCCCTGAGGCCAGGAGGGCTCTCAGCAGCAATAAATGGGGTGTCTGTAACCAGAAGCACCTTCCACGTTCTGGTTCCTGTTGCTCCTTTTTCCCTCACGTCCCGAGAAAAGGAGGGGGACCCTCCAGCGGGGACGGGGGACGGGCCAGCGGGGAAAGCGAGCGCGCAACTCTGGGGGCAGACGTCCCGCCCGAGGCCCTGGGGGCAGGGACACGGACGTCCGCTCTGGGCGCGTCTCACAGCACAGCACCGCCAACCCAACCCGGGCGCTCGGAGAAAAGGCAAGACGTTCTGGGGGCGAATAACACTGCAGCCGCCTTCTCGGCGTCCGCGGCCACACGGGGCTCAGCCGCCCTCAGCTGTGGCTCTGCCCACGTAGGAACAGCGTTCAAACCCCTGCTCGGACGGGGTGCTGTGACGCATGACACACAGAGATCTGTCGGGACAAAGACGTAACAGCCGGAGGACAGGACCGTCACAGTAAGATCGCCTCTGGGACCCCCGCGTGGCTGGATGGCCAGACCCGTCCCTGGGCACTGCCGACCTCCCCTGGGGGCAGAATCTCAACAAAAGGGGGGGCTGGCGCTGGAGATGCCCCCGGGGCATCTGGACACGAGGCTTCAGGCCCGCGGGTGGCCCGTCCGGGAAAAAGGTGTCCTGAGTGCGGGGGACGGGCCCACACGGAGCCCACTCTGGTCCCGGATCCCCCGAGGCGGGTCAGGAGGGATGTGGGATGCCTGTGACTCGTCACGTCGGCCCCTCAGCGGGCTTCCGGCCCAAACCCAGACCTCCCCCAGACCACACCAGTTCCTTCTGGCTCTCACGACCACAACCGGCAAGAAACCAAGCGACGCGCGCACTCCAGACGGAGTCCCTACACCTCCAGGACACGGCGAGCGGGGCGGGAGCGGGCGTCACCCCGAGCGCCCGGCCCACCACCCGTCACAAGCCAGGCCCGGCGCCGTGGTGCCACCAAAGCCGCCTGCGGATCTGGAGCTCGACGCACACGCACACCTGCTCGCCCGCTGCGGCCCCGACCGCGAGCCGGTGCCTTTGTCACCGGTTAACTGGCTTTGAGAGACTCCGCGAAAGACCAGCTCCAAACGGGCATACGCCAAACTTCCGCATCCCAGGGAAGCAAGCGGGTAACCTGGGGTCCCCCCGCCTATTATTCTGGTTTTCGGATTGTCAGCAACACACGAGTATCAGATCTCTCTAGGCCGTAAGCAGTTTCTCGTAGCAGAGGGGAGCCTGTACGGATGAGTGAGAGATTTCGTGCCTCGAAGCGCACATCAAATGTCACGGGGAGAGACACCCCACCCGGGGCCCAGATGTGCAGGTGACAACCTCCGGAACCCCCACCCCCACCCACCCCGAAGAGGGGCTCCAGTCAGGTGACCGTTAGGAAACACGAGCTCCCAGCTGCTTCCACAGAGCGTAAGCAGGCGCAACCTCCAGCCAGGGCAGGGAAAGAGCAGGAAGACAGTGACGAAGGTCACGGCCAGCGGCCCTTCAGTGCACAGGTGAAGCCTGATCAGGAGCTGAATCGGGTCACAGCAGCAAAAGCAGGGCAGCTTGGGTCACGGCCCAGCGGGGCGCTCCAGCGAGGGGACACCGGACACACGGGTGGGGCTTTTTAGTAAAGAAAGCACACAGGGTTTAAGAAGCTCAGGAAAGAAAAGCAGAAGTGAAGTTCTAAGCGTTATTTACCAGGTGAAATTTTAAAAGCGTTTCTTTTATTTACCAGCACTAGAAACAAATTTTTGACGCCGTGGGTTTAAGAAAAAAAAAAAAATGCTAGGAAAACATTCATGGGATGCATGTCTCACGAGGAAAATAAAGACTCGTGAATTTGCTGAAAAATCTTAGACACCAGATGAAAAATTAGAAACGTATTCTGTCGGTCGCTGCGCTTTAAGCTCCCACGCCATTTCCCAAGTGTGGTTTTCACACATGGTAACACGGGCGTGCTTCTGTTGTGTTACTGCCTTTTGGCAGATAAACTAACGTACTATCCGTGTTGTTTTCAGATGCGACTGAACGTGGCCAGGGTACAACGGGAGAGAATGATGCTCACGGCGATAGCCAGAAGCAGGACGGATGTACCCGCGGATTCAGGTGCGTGAAAAAAGTGACACAAAACGGAGCTCGGGATCCGCCCCCAAACATCCACGCAGGGGCCACCGGACCCAGGATCCGTCATACCAAGTTACGTTCCGGGACTGAAGTGAATTTGGCCCGGTCAGAAAAACGAACGGTCGCGATCATCCAAATCACGAAACCGTCGCCCGCCACGACTTGAGTGCCGCACGCTCCCCGTCAGTGCGCCCAGCAGGGACACGTCGTCCTGGCCGAGGCACAGGAAAAGGGGCGCTGGATTAGAGATTGCCAGAAAGAAAACAAAAAATACTGCTGTTCTGGAAACAAACCCGGGTCTGGTTTCCGTCTCTAGTGCGCTGGCAGATAAAAGCGGGCCAGGAGGCGCCCTCCCGCTCAGCGTCCGCGGCACCCGCTTTGCTGGCCACGCAGACTTACGTCGGTGATGGTGTTCAGGGCGGTGTCCGCGCCGATGCTGAAATCGGAGCCCGGCACGTTGTTGGACACCGTGGCGGGGACCATGACCATGGGGACACAGAGCTCCTCGTGCTTCTCCCGGGCAGCTGACAGCTCCAGCAGTCCCAGGTAGGCCTGTCAGGCGTGCGGTTGTGGGGAAGGAGGGAGGGGAGCAGAGGGGCCGTTAAAAAACACCAGAGGGCGTTCGCGTCACCGGGGACCAGCGATTCTGTGAGCGCAAAGGAGCCCAGAGGTCAGCGTCACGCAGAAGAGACACGAGTCTCCTGTTCGCAAGGGTCTCATTACTTGAGGCCCTCACGTTTTCTTTAAGGCAAACGGAAAGCTTATCGGTCGAACGAAAGAGACATGAAGGTCTGCGGTCCGACGCGCGATGAGAAATGACGCGGCCACGTGACTGCCCTGCTCCCTGACGGCCATCGGGCCTCGGATTCGAGAGACGCCGTCATTTCTGCAGACTGCAGACGCGTGAGGCTCACCGACAAGGTGCATCCCCCGTGGGGGGCCCAGCTCTGGCTCCCCGATCCAGCCGCTCCGTGGGAGCCGGGGAAGCGTCCCACGGCAGCACGACGACCACCCAGTGGCAGCTGGGCCCGGGGGACCCCCCCCCCCCCCGCCCTGTGCTTGCCGCAAGCCTCCCCCCACAACCGACGGCCCTGACGGGCCCGCAGGTGCACAGAGACAAGGACGTACCTCAAATCCACCAATGATCAACAGCGCGTTGATGCTGTGGGTCCGCATCTGCTCGGCGATCGCCTCCAGGGACTTCCCGGGCAGCGTCCTACAAACAGTGCAGTCACACGTGAGGCCAGACGGACCTCGCGCAGCGGACGGACCCCGCTGGCACCCCCACCCCGCTCCCCGGGCCGGGCCCCGCGGCTGGACGGCAGAGCCGGGAAATCAAGTCTCCCCGGGAGCGTTGTTTAAAAAAGGAGGGGGGGGGGTGCCTGGGGGGCTCAGTCGGTTGGGCGTCCGACTTCGGCTCAGGTCGTGATCTCGCGGTGCGGGAGTTCGAGCCCCGCGTCGGGCTCTGTGCTGACAGCTCGGAGCCTGGAGCTGCTTCAGATTCTGTGTCTGTGTCTCCCTCTCTCTCTGCCCCTCCTGCCACTCTCTGTCTCTCTGTCTCAAAAATAACCATTAAAGGGGCGCCTGGGTGGCTCAGTCGGTTGGGCGTCTGACTTCCGCTCAGGTCGTGATCTCGCGGTCCGGGAGTTTAAGCCCCGCGTCGGGCTCTGTGCTGACAGCTCGGAGCCTGGAGGTGCTTCGGATGTCATGTCTCCCTCTCTCTCTGCCCCTCCCGTCACTCTCTGTCTCTCTCTCTCTGTCTCTGTCTCTCTGTCTCAAAAATAACCATTAAAGGGGTGCCTGGGTGGCTCAGTCGATTGGGCGTCCGACTTCCGCTCAGGTCGTGATCTCGCGGTCCGTGAGTTCGAGCCCCGCGTCGGGCTCTGTGCTGACAGCTCGGAGCCTGGAGCTGCTTTGGATGCCATGTCTCCCTCTCTCTCTGCCCCTCCCGTCACTCTCTGTCTCTCTCTCTGTGTCTCTGTCTCTCTGTCTCAAAAATAACCATTAAAGGGGCGCCTGGGTGGCTCAGTCGGTTAAGCGGCCGACTTGGGCTCAGGTCATGATCTCGCGGTCTGTGAGTTCGAGCCCCACGTCGGGCTCTGTGCTGACTGCTCAGAGCCTGGAGCCTGTTTCGGATTCTGTGTCTCCCTCTCTCTGACCCTCCCCCGCCGTTCATGCTCTCTCTCTGTCTCAAAAATAAATAAATGTTAAAAAAAATTTTTTTTAAAAAAAAGGAAAAAAAAAAAGGGAAAGAAACGCTCATCGTCCAGTGGTTGGGCCTCAAAAGAACCCCAGTGCCTCATCAGAAAAAAACAACGCGCCCCAAAAGCTCGTGAGCGTTCACGGGAATTGTCTGAACGGAAGCTTCCTGTTTCCGAGTCCAGTGCGCACAGCTCGCCCAACCTGATCTCAGCTCACGTCCACGCGCGTCCACACCTGCTGGTCTTCTCCTGTCCTGCCTCCTGGTTCGAGCCCCACGGCCCACGCGTGGAACCAGACAAAGCACCGCCAGCCACCCCCCGCCCCGCTCTTCCCTCTGTGCCGACTTCGCACGACGTTCACCCTTCCGGGACGCTTACGGGGACCCTCAGGGCAAACCCTCATGATGTCAGCGACAAGGTCGCCCCGTGTCTACGGTGAGCTCAGCCCAGAGCCAGGGCTGGGGCTGGAGAAGCAGACACAAGTGGGTGTCGCTGGGGGCTCGGGAGGGGCCCGGGAGGGCGGGGGGGGTAGGCGCCCACCTCCGAACAGAACTTTGCCGCCCAGATGGCTCGACGGCCAGCAAGCCGCTCCGGAGGAGCAGTGAGCTCGCGAGCGGCTGGGCACGTGGGCACCTGCCACGCTGGGGAGGCTCACTGGAGGCAAAACCGCTCCCAAGTCATCTGCCTCGGCTCTGGTCCGGGGCCCAGCCGTGGGCTCCCCAAAACATGACCCGGGTCCCCCGTGGGGTGGGCTGGGGCATGGATTCCTTCACAGCAAGGGCAAAGCAGCAGCTTCTGGGGTGTCGGCTGAGCGTCTGACTCTCGATTTCAGCTCAGGTCGTTATCCCAGGGTTGTGGGATCGAGCCCCGTCCGAGCGCGGATTCCGCTCGGGATTCTCTCTCTCTCCCTCTGCCCCTCCCCCGCTCACGCTCTCTCACCCACTCTCTCAAAACAAGTAAGTAAATTTTAAAAAAAGAAAAAAAAAAAACCCAAAAGCAGCAGCTTCTGCACCAGCTGCTCTGACAGAACGTGAGCTTTCTCCTCCCAAAGAGCAGGTCAGAGTCCAGACGGAGAAATTACCGTTTGGTCCCAAGAATGGAGCCTCCTTGGCCGGTCCAGCCTCCGACATCCGCCCAGCCGATCTCCTTTATCTGATGCGCAAACACAGAGTCAGACGGCAGAAGGGACAGAGGACGGGGTAGCTTTGAGGCCGGCTCCCAGGCCTGGAGCCTCCAGCGGGCCGCTCGTCCCGAAGGGCCCGCGCCCCTCGGAAGCCGCTCCCGTGGCGACACCGAGCAAGTCACGTGGGTCCTGGGGTGAACCTGGAACCCAGGCCGCCAGGGCCCCGCCCTCCCGCCGCGGGCTCCAGAGCCACACTCCGCGGGCCACACTCTACCCATGGGAACTAAGGAGCGATGGATATTGTTGTTTTTCTAAATTGATGTAACTTCTTTGGCTAAAAACTGAGAGGCATCTAAGGAACCCAGCTGAGGCCCGCCGGGCACGGCCTCCCTGGCCAGCTCTCCCCTCCCTCCCTCAGAGGGGAGCCCGTCACGCCCACGTCCTCAAAGACCCCAGCACACAGCCGTCTGCTCCCTGGATGCCTCGCCCAGGGCGTCCGGTAGACAAATGCCTCCCACGAAACCACTTGCCACTCGGGCCGCAAATGGAGTCATTCTGGCTTCCTTCTCTCACGCCTGTGTCCATTCCGGGGGTGAAGCCCATTGGCCCTGCCTTCAAAACGCAGCCGGTGCTACAGACGGCTCGCCCACTCCACCCCTGCCAGACGGGACAACCGCCTTGGCTCAGCACCTCCCCCTGCCTCAGCACCTCCCCCTGCCTCAGCACCTCCCCCTGCCTCAGCACCTCCCCCTGCCTCAGCACCTCCCCCTGCCTCAGCACCTCCCCCTGCCTCAGCACCTCCCCCTGCCTCAGCACCTCCCCCTGCATCATCTCACCCTGCCTCAGCACCTCCCCCTGCCTCAGCACCTCCCCCTGCCTCAGCACCTCCCCCTGCCTCAGCACCTCCCCCTGCAGGATCATCTCTCCCTGCCTCAGCACCTCCCCCTGCCTCACCATCTCCCCTGCCTCAGCACCTCCCTCTGCCTCACCATCTCCCCCTGGCTCATAGCAGAAGCCCCAGCTCATCTTCCTGGTTCTGCTCCTGCTTTTGGTCAGAGACCCTCAGCATGCACTCACACACCCCTGCTCAAAGCCCTGTCTGCTCCCGGCACAAGCCCAACTGTATAATCACCTACGAGCCACCTGCCCCCCGGCCGCCTGCACCTCCCGACTCTGCTGCTGCGGCCGCGTCCTCCGTCTGTGGTCTGAGTTCCTGTCCCTGCGGCTGACCCCTCCTCTGTGGGTCTGGGCAGCGACCATGCCCTGTGAACCATCTGTTCCCTCAACGTCCTCTCCCTCCTGAAGGTGCAACCCTGCCGAGCGAGGCTTTGCCTTGTCCCTAGCTGGATGCCCCCCGGAAGAACTCCGCGCACTGTTGTCATTAAATAACGGGGGGAACAGATGCTGCCCTGCAGGATACGCTGGGTTACGGGGTGGGGCCCGCAGCCTCCCCGCTATCTGAGCTCCTGAGTCGTGTGACCTCGATCAAGTGAGCAAAATGAGGCTAACACAGCCGCTTTGCTGCGAGACTTAAATGGGTTAACATGCGGATCCCGTAGGATCAGGGAGTGTATACAGCAAGCACTCAAGAAGCGCCCGCTCTCTCCAGCAAGGCTTTCGTTCGGGTGCTTGCCGTTCTTGAGCACTGGGCCTGCAGCATCCCCCACGTGGACAGCCTTGGGCCAGCGTCCACAGGCCCCACGGGCGTCGCTGCCGACTGTCCCGAGAAAACCGGGCAGTGCCTTCCTTGCCGAGCGCCGCGTGGCCTCGGACGTGCGCCTCAGGGCGGATCTGGGCCCCGCGTTCGTCACATGACACAGCCCCAGGTTTCAAGCCTTGGAAGGGAGGCCCCCGTTCCCCACGATGCCCCCCGGGGACTCACCTGGCCCTTGGCGAAGCCCTCGAAGCCGTCGTAGATGGCAAACATCTTGTGCCCTTCGGAGATGCCCACGCGCACGGCCGAGCGCACGGCCGCGTTCATCCCGGCAGCGGGGGCGCCCACATTGATGACTGCCACATTGCAGTTGCTCTGCAAGACAGCGGAGGGCTCGCACGCGGGGGACTCACAGCGGGCACGCTGCCCGGGAGCCCAGGACGCCAGGGGCCGCGGGGGACACGGGGGGCCTCACGGGAGCGACCCGCGGCGGCACCCACCTTTGGGATCTGGTCATCTGGCATCTTGATGGCGAGCCGCTTGTAGGTGTTCAGATTGCTCTCGAAGCTCCTGGAAGGAGAGGCCGCCGTCGGGGCCAAGGTCAGGGCGCGAGGGGCTGGGTCGGGGAGGGGCTTGTGCCGAAGCAGACCGTCCGCAGGGGCCTGCGCTGGGCTCTCGGGGCCGGTCACCCCACCTCCCGGGCCCTGGTGCGTCCAGTTACGTAGGAGGCACGTCGTGTCCGTGCCCAAGGAACCAGGCCTCTCACACACTCGTGTTTCTTTCTCAAGATGCCAGCCCCGTGCCACGTCCCGTCCTAACCTCGCCAAGTCCTCGGCAACCCCACCAGCCAGGACACAACACAGACAGCAAACTGCTCCCACCGCTCCCCATCAAGGCCCGCAGGCGGCAGAACGCTGCCCGAGGCCGGGCTCGGCCTGACTTTCTCGGCTGGGAAGGAGCACCACCCTGCAGCACGGCGGAGCACGGCTGAGGAGCGAGGGCCCCAGGAGAGCAGCGCCCTCGGGAGAGTCACCTTCCGCGGAGTCGCACGGCGTCCTTAAATCTCCTCTCGTCCATGGCCTTCTGCACGTCCTGGGTCTTCAAACCAGTCAGGAAAGGAAGAAGGAACACGTCACGACTCCGACACCGGGCCCTTCCCTCCCCGCCCTGCGCTCCGTCCGACCGTCCGGGCCGGCAGCCCGGGGTCAGCGAGGCTGCACCTGCGCCTGCCCGGCTGCGAGGGCCGAGCCCAGGCTGCCGTGATAAAGCAAGGCCGGGGCCACAGACCCTGAGGCCCCAGGGACAGCAGCACAGCCAGGGCGAGCTGGAGTTCGCACACGGCCTTGCGGGCAACCCCCGGTTCGGGAGGGCGGGGCGCCTCCCGGGGAGCACCACTGACACCGCCTCGGCCCTTCCAGCCCGAGGACCTCAGGCAAGTTATTCACGCCTCTGAACTCCATTCCCTCATCTGTTCCCTGAGAAAAATAGCCCAACTTCCAAAATTATCTGGGTTGTAGGAACGTGCGGGACCCCGGGGACAGTGGCTGACAGACACCGGGTGCACACACACACGTGCAGCCAGGGACTCATATACACACGTGCACACACACGCAGCCATCCACACTCACACACACAGGAACACGCACACGCAGTCGTGCCCACTTGCACACACAGAAACGTGCACACACAGCTGTGCATACTTGCACACAGACACGCACACACATGAACACACACGCAGCCGCACACACTTGCACATACAGAAACATGCACAAGCAGCCATGCGCACTTACACAGAAACATGCACACACATGTAGCTGCGCACACTTGCACAGAATCATGCATACACGTACACACACGTAGCCATGCACTTGCAGACACACAGCCATGCACACACAGAAACACACACACATACACACACAGCCGTGCGCACTTGCACACAGAAACATGCACACGCAGTCGTGCCCACTTGCACACCCAGACACATGCACACACAGCTGTGCATACTTGCACACATAGAAACACGCACACACGTGAACACACGCAGCCGCACACACTTGTACGTACAGAAACATGCACAAGCAGCCATGCACACTTACACAGAAACATGCACACATGCACACATGTAGCTGCGCACACTTGCACAGAAACATGCATACACGTACATACACGTAGCCATGCACACTTGCACAGAAACATGCACACATATGCACACACGTAGCCATGCACACTTGCACACACAGCC
This sequence comes from Prionailurus viverrinus, assembly GCF_022837055.1. Classification (NCBI taxonomy): domain Eukaryota; kingdom Metazoa; phylum Chordata; class Mammalia; order Carnivora; family Felidae; genus Prionailurus; species Prionailurus viverrinus. Next base: position 78,817 of record NW_025927614.1, read on the forward strand.
ATGCACACACAGCCCTGCGCACTTGCACACAGAAACATGCACACGCAGCTGTGCCCACTTGCACACCCAGAAATGTGCGCACACAGAAACACGCACACACATGAACACATATGCAGCTGCACACACTTGCACACCCAGAAACGTGCACACACAGCTGTGTATACTTGCACACATAGAAACACGCACACACGTGAACACACACGCAGTCGCATACACTTGCACATACAGAAACATGCACAAGCAGCCACGCACACTTACACAGAAACATGCACACATAGCCACGCACTGGTGCACTAGCAGAAACATGCACACACATGCACACACGCAGCCGCGCACACTTGCACAGAAACATGCATACACGTACACACGTGGCCACGCACACTTGCACACACACAAACATGCACACATACAAACACAGCCATGCACACTTGCACACAGAAACATGCACACGCAGTCGTGCCCACTTGCACACCCAGAGACATGCACACACAGCTGTGCATACTTGCACACATAGAAACACGCACACGTGTGAATACACGCAGCCGCACATACTTGCACATACAGAAACATGCACAAGCAGCCATGCACTTACACAGAAACATGCACACACATGTAGCTGCGCACACTTGCACAGAAACACGCATACATGTACACGCACGTAGCCATGCACACTTGTGCACACACACAGCCATGCACACACAAACACGCACACATACACACACAGCCGTGCGCACTTGCACACAGAAACATGCACACGCAGTCGTGCCCACTTGCACACACATAAACATGCACACACAGCTGTGCATACTTCCACACATAGAAACACGCACACACGTGAACACACACGCAGCCACACACACTTGCACATACAGAAACATGCACAAGCAGCCACGCACACTTACACAGAAACATGCACACACATGCACACACGTAGCTGCGCACACTTGCACAGAAACATGCATACACACACACGTAGCCACTCACACTTGCACACACAGCCATGTACACACAGAAACACACACACACAGCTGTGCGCACTTGCACACAGAAACATGCACACGCAGTCGTGCCCACTTGCACACACAGAAATGTGTGCACACAGAAACGCACACACGTGAACACACACGCAGCCCCACACACTTGCACATACAGAAACATGCACAAGCAGCCATGCACACTTACACAGAAACATGCACACACATGTAGCTGCGCACACTTGCACAGAATCATGCATACACATACACACACGTAGCCATGCACTTGCAGACACACAGCCATGCACACACAGAAACACACACACATACACACACAGCCGTGCGCACTTGCACACAGAAACATGCACACGCAGTCGTGCCCACTTGCACACCCAGACACATGCACACACAGCTGTGCATACTTGCACACATAGAAACACGCACACACGTGAACACACGCAGCCGCACACACTTGTACATACAGAAACATGCACAAGCAGCCATGCACACTTACACAGAAACATGCACACACATGTAGCTGCGCACACTTGCACAGAAACATGCATACACGTACACACACATAGCCATGCACACTTGCATACACACAGCCATGCACACACAGAAACACACACACATACACACACAGCTCTGCGCACTTGCACACAAAAACATGCACACGCAGTCGTGCCCACTTGCACACACAGAAACGTGTGCACACAGAAACACGCACACATGTGAACACACGCAGCTGCACACACTTGCACATACAGAAACATGCACACTTACACAGAAACATGCACACGTAGCCACGCACAGGTGCACAGCCAGAAACATGCACACAATATACACATGTAGCCATGCACAAACACGCAGCTGTGCACACATATACATACATGCACGCACACACTGCCATACACACTTGCACACAAACATGCACACACATACACACACGTAGCCATGCACACTTGCACACACATTTATTCACTCCAAAGCCTTCTGGCAATTACGTTTCTATGGCCACTTGCAACAAGTCCAAGACCGAATTGCTTCATCACCTCTCTGTACAGGTTATAAAGTACAAACGCTTCAGAGCCACCGGAAAGGCCAAATAAAAGGACAGTAACCAACAGGCCTCGGGAAAGACAAGACACTGACAACGTCTGATGCAGCTCGCTGCCACCTCACGTAGTGCCCAATTGCCTCGAAAACCCCAGCCCGCCTTGCTGCGTGCAGGGGCCCCACCCCCGGAGCCCGAAGGAGGCTGGTGCACCCCAGGATGTCACCCCAGCTAGCCATTCCAGCGCCACGTCTCAGATGGGAATGTCCTCGGGGACAGAGGGCAGGGGCGGCTGCCGTCAGAGAGGCTCCGCCCCGTCCACCGCACCCCGTGAAGCCCCCCCCGGATGCCTCACAGACCCGCGTCCCGACACATCTCGTCTTGTCGGCAGAAACGGGTGATGTGCACACGCTCCTTCCCGACAGACGGAGCTCATCTTTGGGGAGGTTCCGCTGCGCGCTGCCTCCGTCCTGGTGTCACCGAGCCCCTGCCTCCCCCACAGGCGGCGGCCGGCGTCCCGGGCGAACTCACCATCTGCACACACTCCACCAGGGGCAGGCGGACGGCCTGGTTCCCGCTCAGCGACACCACGCAGGCCGGGGTCTCTGGGGTGGCCTGGAGAAGGGCGACCACGGCCTCCACCCCCATGCGACTGGCCTGTAAGTGACAATCGCGAAGGTCAAAGGCAAGGTCACAGGTCCAGGCAGCACGTCCACCAGCTCCGGGGAGGCACGACCGTGAGCAGACGCACCCGTGAGCAGACGCACCCGTGAGCAGAGGCCTGGCCCATGTTCAGCCAGACCCAGCGTGCCCCCGTCCCCCCGTCCCCCTGGCATGGGTCCTGATGAGTCCTTACGGTCTGTCCTATCATGTCTAACCCACCGCCAATGGGGAGATTTCGACGAGATTTCGACCCCACTAGGCGGTGGCTGGCGGGGGGCCCTGAAGGGGGCTCGGAGGTGCAAAGAGCACCCAGACCAATACCCACGAGTCTGGACTGGCCTCTGCTGACCCTGGGACCTGCGTCTAGAAACCTGCATGCGTCCCCCTCCCCCTCAGCACCCCGTGTTTGGGGGTCCCCCAGCGTCTGGGTGACGGGGGGCCGAGCGGGTCTCCAGGACGAGCCACGGGCTCTGCAGGCAGGGACGCTCTTCACCGGATGGCCACCGGATGGCTCTGTGAGCGTCGGACTTCCCGGTAACACGTTCCTTCTCGCTCCTGGGGGGAGGCGCCCCACGACGTCTATCCTCACTCACCAAAATCCTGTCAAAGGCTGAAGGAGTCCCGCCTCTCTGCACGTGTCCAAGGATGGTCACCCGCGTGTCGTACCCCAGCTGCGTGACCACAAGCTGTGGGAAACAGAGCGACACAGGACGTCATCTCGTGCTCTGTGCCGGGGCTGGGGACTCAGGAGTCCTTTCCTCGGACCTACGCGGGGGAGACTTCCAGTGTCTAAAGTTCGCTTCCTAGAGGAACGTTTAGGTGAATGGTGAGCTGAGATCAGGGCACATCATTACTAATACCTTCTAGAAATGCAGACGTCTCCCCCCCAGCCACCGTAAGTCTGCACAGCTGTAAATGAAAAGCACAGCGTGGACGCCGTGGTCAGCCACGGGGTCCCCCCAGGGCGGCCCCATGTGGGCGTCGCCAGGCCGGGCTGCCATCCGCACTCACCCCTCTTAACTCCTGTACCAGCAACGGGCCAGGCCAGGTGGCGCCTGGGGTCCGTCCTGCTCTCGTATCCCATGATCAATCTCAACTTTGATTAAGCGGGAAAAGGAAAGTCTTTGATCTTATTGATTACTTCTTGTCGATAATGGCAGATAACTTTCCCAGACAGATCCCCCTGTTCTAATACTCAGCTGCACGGCTGGTCTGGGAAGGAACGAAAGGCAGGACAGAGAAACCAGTTCGCAAAGGCAGCCGATAACGTCCTTTGCCCTGATGGACAGCTTCAACCGGAGGCTGCCTGCCCGTCTGTCTGTCTCCCCCGCGTTCTGTCCAGACATGAGCCATCGCCGGCCTAACGGGAGAGCCGGCCCATCCCTCCCGTCCGGGGTCCTTGTGACAAGCCAGCGCCCTCGGGCGAGCCCTGCTGCAACAAGGCTGCCCTGGAGGCCGGACGCAGCACAGGTGTGAACCCAAGAAGGCAATCTTGTTTGTGAGAACACTGGGGCCCGACCCCTGTCGCTGGCGGGCAGCGGGCGCCCGGAGCCGGGACCCCCTGTCCCTGTCCCTCCCCTGCTGCGTTTCAACTGTCAGGGCGGCTCCCAGGCCTCTGGGGATATTCAGGACAGTACGCGGGAGCCGCGGGAGTCTCCTGCCGTTAAAAGTTATGAGTCATTACCAAAACATTTTTAAACATCAGGAAGAACAAAAAACGTTTTCATGATAATAACACAACGTTCCAAACGCGAACCCCGCCAGCCTTGTTAAAATCCCCCACTTCTAGGCTGGCGCCTGAGAATTACGAAACCAGACACACTCACCTCCTTGATTTGCTCAGAGGTAATGGGTTTATTTTGGGTGTCGATGGCACCTTCCGCCACAATGATGATATTCAGTCTTTTCTTCCGGGCACGGTTCTAGGAAACAGGACACCGAAATCGTTTTTAACAAGAGACAAACCCAGGGCCCTTTGCCCCAAATGCACTGGCCTCTTTCCAGGTAGAGATCTTCACCCAAGTTTGCACACGGGTCACCGACTACCGCGGGCTGGTGAAGGCGCTCTGGGTGAGGGGGGTCGGGGTTGGGGGAGGCTGGTCATCCCGGACACAGGCCAGCATCCAGGTGACTCCAGGCTGGGGACCACGCTCGTTTGCCATCTGGTCCCAGAAGGCGGTGAGCTCAGCCATCGGCCCCAGCAACACGTCTATACCGCAAACCAGGCTTATGATCTCCTCCTGAAGCCAGAGCCTCCCACCCACTCACTGTGAACCTGGCAGGGAATTCCTGCCCCTGCAAAGGGAGCACGGAGCCCCAGGCCTGGGCGGGCAGGGGGAGCACAGAGCCCCAGTCTTGTGCAGGGGTGGGGGGAGGGGAGCACGGCGCCCCAGGCCCATGCAGAAGGCGGGGGGGGGGGGGGGTCGCACAGAGAGCACGCACGTGGGGAAGCCACACCTGTGCAGGACCGGCCAGCCTGGCACTGAGCCCACACTTGCTGTCCCCGCAGCCCCCTGGGGGGGGAGGGGGGTGACACCCAGCGATGTGCTGAAACCACGGTCAGCAAGGACATTGTCTACCGAGTCCCAAGTTAAAGACCCTCCCGGGGAGGCCGGGAGACGTCACACAGGTGGGCAGTCCCTCGGGGGGGGGGGGGTGTCACAAGGACACAGGCTGTTTGCTGCGGGGTGGTTTTCTCCTCTACTAGACAGATACTAAGCTGCTCTACTTGGAGGAACTCAGACGTGCGAAGATGTGGTCGCAAGTGATTACGACGTGTCCACGAATACGGGATTGGCCACGTGGCCACACGCCACCCACACTCACGTGGGGAGGGAGGCCCCGAGCCCCGAACAGGGCACGGCAGGAGCCCTGGCTCCCCACTGGGACCCGTGCACCCACGAATCCCCCCGGGTCACTAGGAGCTGAAGCATCTCCCCGAGGCACAGCGGAGGAACCTGGGGCCGGGGCCCGAGCCCGGGTCTTGCCTTGGGGCGGCCTTTCCGATTTCAAACCCAAGTAGCCAGAATCTGGCGGACGCTGTGAGGTGTGCTTCCTGGGCCCGTTTATCGGGCGGGACATTTGGGGAAATGCTCCCAGCGCCACGTTCACGCCCGATAAAAATTCCTTGCGGATCGAATGATCAGCGTTTCGCCCTCAGTCTGCCGACACCTAACGCGGGGACCCCACCACGTTCTTGTCCTCATCCCAGCTCGCAGTGCCGTTTACAAAGTCTGAAACCCAAGGACGTTTGCAGAGAAGACCACACGGTTACGGAAACGACGGGCAAAGCTAAACACGAGCGCCCACCCCCCAGGTAACAGCCTCACTGCTGCTGCCCCTCTGGCCCGCTGTGCGCGGCCCCAGAGCAGGCCCGCGTCTCCTCGTCCCGAAGGCCAGAACGTGGCCCGAGATGGCGTGGTCCTGGGCCAGGCCCGGGGCAGGGGGACTGGTGGCGGGCAGGGACGGGTATGGCCCCCAGCGGGGGGGGAGGGGGGGGCGCGGTGAGTGACGCAGAAGCACTGTGCTTCTCACGCAGCCAGCCACGTGTGGCCCCACGCCAACGGGCCGGTGGGGGTGCCTCCCACGTCCCCGGGTCAGAGGCGAGAAACACCGAGCGTGTCTAATACGTCACCGGTAACGCGCATACCCGGGACGTCGGTGGCTTCACCGGTCCCCTCCCTAAGCTTCATCTTCCTACATGCGGGGCTCTTCCTGGCAAGGGCGCGGCGTCCATCAGGAGTTTCTTACGCTGTTTTTAGGTCAGAGCGTCCTCTGTCTGTTGCCCACAGTCCTTTCTCGGAACCCGTCACGTTGAAGGTGACGGCAATGTCTTACCGCACACGTGTCCCCGGTGCACCCTCAGCCCAAGTGTCTGCTAAGTATGACCGTCAGTGGCCTACGCCACACGCTTAAAGACATCCCCGCAGGGCAGCGGTGACACGGCAGGGAAATTCACCAGGCACGGGGACTCTGTCCTGAGAGCTGACCTCATGTGCCTCCCGGGGCTAATAACGCACGGCGGGAGCCACAGACGACAGACACGAGGACGGGAAAAGCCTGGTTCTGGGCGACCGGTAAAGGATCCAACCGGAGGCACGCCCAGAGGGGCGGGGGCCACGAGGGGGAGCTGGGGGGCTGTGACCTGGGCCGCATGGCGTGTGCGGAAACGGCGGTCAGAGCGCGGGTCTGTTCACGCTGGTAAGCGCAGGAGGAACAGGAAGCGGATTTGCTCCCCAGGTTCGACTCCTTTTACGGCCACGGCCTCTACGACCTCGAGCACCAGCGGCCGCCGTGCAGGGAGAACAGCGTTCTGGGCGTTTCTCTCCCGCACTCTGCATCGCTGGGGAGCAGACGGAGCCACGAGGAGCCAGCAGACCCGACGCCCTGAGCTCAACCTCGCTTCAGAGCCCCACACTTCCCACGTGTCTCCAAGTCCGTCCCCGCCGGAAATCCCACAGCTGTCACCCGTCACGGTTAGAGCGGTGTGACCGGAGCCGCTGCGAGGCACGGGAAACAGGACGCGCGTTACCTCCGAGAGCTTGACGCACATGTTCTCCTGCCAGCCTTCTTCCGGGGGAGATTCTGGAAGGAACACCCAGTCTGCCCCGCAGGCCAGGGCGCTCACCAGGGCTAGGTACCTATTTGGAAAGGGCGGTGGCTTCGTAAGGCAGCGGCGGGCTCCCGCGTGGACCGGCCAAGGGGCCAGGCCGAGGGTCCCGGCCACGCAGACGGCACCCGCACATACGTACCCGCAGTGTCTCCCCATGACCTCAAGCACAAAGGTCCTCTGGTGGCTGCAAAAGAGACAAGGAAACATCGACTTGCCACCCCTGGGAACAGCATGAAAAGCACAGAGAGAGGCCCTGCGACAGCCAAGTTAGAAGCAAAGCCTGCTTCCTGCCGATGGCAGTGCCTAAGTTCAGAGAGCGCCCACTTTCTACAAGATGCTACACCGCAGCCCAGAACGCCCACCAGGGGCCTCCCGGGGTCGGGACTGAGGTCCACACCGCAGCCCAGAACGCCCACCAGGGGCCTCCCGGGGTCGGGACTGAGGTCCACACCGCAGCCCAGAACGCCCACCAGGGTTGGGACTGAGGTCTACACCGCAGCACAGAACGCCCATCTCGGATCCTCCCAGGGTCGGGACTGAGGCCCACACTGCAGCCCAGAACGCCCATCTGGGGACCTCCCGGGGTCGGGACTGAGGTCTACACTGCAGCCCAGAATGCCCATTGGGGGACCTCCCGGCGTCGGGACTGAGGTCCACACCGCAGCCCAGAACGCCCACCAGGGGACCTCCCGGGGTCGGGACTGAGGTCTACACTGCAGCACGGAATACCCATCTGGGGACCTCCCGGGGTCGGGACTGAGGTCCACACCGCAGCCCAGAACGCCCACCAGGGGCCTCCCGGGGTCGGGACTGAGGTCCACACTGCAGCACGGAACACCCATCTGGGGACCGCCCGGGGTCGGGACTGAGGTCTACACTGCAGCACGGAACACCCATCTGGGGACCGCCCGGGGTCGGGACTGAGGTCTACACTGCAGCCAAAAACGCCCACCAGGGGCCTCCCGGGGTCGGGACTGAGGTCCACACCACAGCACAGAACGCCCATCTGGGGACCGCCCGGGGTCGGGACTGAGGTCTACACTGCAGCACGGAACACCCATCTGGGGACCGCCCGGGGTCGGGACTGAGGTCCACACCGCAGCCCAGAACGCCCATCTGGGGACCTCCCGGGGTCGGGACTGAGGTCTACACTGCAGCCAAAAACGCCCACCAGGGGACTGCCCGGGGTCGGGACTGAGGTCCACACCACAGCACAGAACGCCCACCAGGGTTGGGACTGAGGTCTACACCGCAGCACAGAACGCCCACCATGGGACCTCCCGGGGTCGGGACTGAGGTCTACACTGCAGCACGGAATACCCATCTGGGGACCTCCCGGGGTCGGGACTGAGGTCTACACTGCAGCACGGAACACCCATCTGGGGACCGCCCGGGGTCGGGACTGAGGTCCACACCGCAGCCCAGAACGCCCATCTGGGGACCTCCCGGGGTCGGGACTGAGGTCCACACCACAGCACAGAACGCCCACCAGGGTTGGGACTGAGGTCTACACCGCAGCACAGAACGCCCATCTCGGATCCTCCCAGGGTCGGGACTGAGGCCCACACTGCAGCCCAGAACGCCCATCTGGGGACCTCCCGGGGTCGGGACTGAGGTCTACACTGCATCCCAGAATGCCCATCTGGGGACCTCCCGGGGTCGGGACTGAGGTCCACACCGCAGCCCAGAACGCCCACCAGGGGACCTCCCAGGGTCGGGACTGAGGTCTACACCGCAGCCCAGAACGCCCACCAGGGGCCTCCCGGGGTCGGGACTGAGGTCTACACTGCAGCACGGAATACCCATCTGGGGACCTCCCGGGGTCGGGACTGAGGTCTACACTGCAGCACGGAACACCCACCAGGGGACCGCCCGGGGTCGGGACTGAGGTCCACACCGCAGCCCAGAACGCCCATCTGGGGACCTCCCAGGGTCGGGACTGAGGTCCACACCACAGCACAGAACGCCCACCAGGGGACCTCCCGGGGTCGGGACTGAGGTCTACACCACAGCACAGAACGCCCACCAGGGTTGGGACTGAGGTCTATACCGCAGCACAGAACGCCCACCATGGGACCTCCCGGGGTCAGGACTGAGGTCCACACCGCAGCACAGAACGCCCACCAGGGGACCGCCCAGGGTCGGGACTGAGGTCCACACCGCAGCCCAGAACGCCCATCTGGGGACCGCCCGGGGTCGGGACTGAGGTCCACACCGCAGCCCAGAACGCCCATCTGGGGACCTCCCGGGGTCGGGACTGAGGTCTACACCGCAGCACAGAACGCCCATCTCGGATCCTCCCAGGGTCGGGACTGAGGCCCACACTGCAGCCCAGAACGCCCATCTGGGGACCTCCCGGGGTCGGGACTGAGGTCTACACTGCAGCCCAGAATGCCCATCTGGGGACCTCCCGGGGTCAGGACTGAGGTCCACACCGCAGCCCAGAACGCCCACCAGGGGACCTCCCGGGGTCGGGACTGAGGTCCACACCGCAGCACAGAACGCCCACCAGGGGACCGCCCAGGGTCGGGACTGAGGTCCACACCGCAGCCCAGAACGCCCATCTGGGGACCGCCCGGGGTCGGGACTGAGGTCCACACCGCAGCCCAGAACGCCCATCTGGGGACCTCCCGGGGTCGGGACTGAGGTCTACACCGCAGCACAGAACGCCCATCTCGGATCCTCCCAGGGTCGGGACTGAGGCCCACACTGCAGCCCAGAACGCCCATCTGGGGACCTCCCGGGGTCGGGACTGAGGTCTACACTGCAGCCCAGAATGCCCATCTGGGGACCTCCCGGGGTCAGGACTGAGGTCCACACCGCAGCCCAGAACGCCCACCAGGGGACCTCCCGGGGTCGGGACTGAGGTCTACACCGCAGCACAGAACGCCCACCAGGGTTGGGACTGAGGTCTATACCGCAGCACAGAACGCCCACCATGGGACCTCCCGGGGTCAGGACTGAGGTCCACACCGCAGCACAGAATGCCCACCAGGGGACGTCCCAGGGTCGGGACTGAGGTCCACACCACAGCACAGAACGCCCACCAGGGTTGGGACTGAGGTCTACACCGCAGCACAGAACGCCCATCTCGGATCCTCCCAGGGTCGGGACTGAGGCCCACACTGCAGCCCAGAACGCCCATCTGGGGACCTCCCGGGGTCAGGACTGAGGTCTACACTGCAGCCCAGAATGCCCATTGGGGGACCTCCCGGCGTCGGGACTGAGGTCCACACCGCAGCCCAGAACGCCCACCAGGGGACCTCCCAGGGTCGGGACTGACGTCCACACCGCAGCCCAGAATGCCCACCAGGGGACCGCCCAGGGTCGGGACTGAGGTCCACACCGCAGCCCAGAACGCCCATCTGGGGACCTCCCGGGGTCGGGACTGAGGTCCACACCACAGCACAGAACGCCCACCAGGGTTGGGCCTGAGGTCTACACCGCAGCACAGAACGCCCATCTCGGATCCTCCCAGGGTCGGGACTGAGGCCCACACTGCAGCCCAGAACGCCCATCTGGGGACCTCCCGGGGTCGGGACTGAGGTCTACACTGCAGCCCAGAATGCCCATCTGGGGACCTCCCGGGGTCGGGACTGAGGTCCACACCGCAGCCCAGAACGCCCACCAGGGGACCTCCCAGGGTCGGGACTGAGGTCTACACCGCAGCCCAGAACGCCCACCAGGGGACCTCCCGGGGTCGGGACTGAGGTCTACACCGCAGCACAGAACGCCCACCAGGGTTGGGACTGAGGTCTATACCGCAGCACAGAACGCCCACCATGGGACCTCCCGGGGTCAGGACTGAGGTCCACACCGCAGCACAGAATGCCCACCAGGGGACGTCCCGGGGTCGGGACTGAGGTCCACACCACAGCACAGAATGCCCACCAGGGGACCTCCCGGGGCTGGCAGGGACATCTGCACCGCGGCCCGTCCCAGCCGAGCGCCCGCTCCCCGGCTCACCTCTGGGCGGTGGTCATGATGGCGTCCACGACCTCGATAATCCTGTGCAAGGCGGAGTCGGTGCCGATGGTCATGTCAGTGCCGCAGAAGTCGTTGTCGATGGAGCCAACCATGCCCACGACGTTGAGGTAGGCATGCTTCTGCACCTCCTCCCTGTCGATGTCGCCTGCGTGGGACACAGACCGCAGGCCCTGAACACGGGCCGCCGCCGACCCCGCAGGCACTCGGCCAGCGAGAAGCGGGGCGTCCCGGGGAGACAAAGCCGCCACTCCGCCCCGGCTTCCCACGTGTCGTTGTGTTTTCTGAACAAGCTCAGTCTGCACGCTGAGGGCACGGCAGCCAGCCTGCGGCCAGGAGATGTCACCAGCCGGGCACAGGGGCTCAGCACAGAAAGGGAAGGGGGAGCACGCCGCGTCTGGCTTTAGTAAAACCCGACCTCTCTCTGTCGGCGGCTTCGGGCACGCGTCCCTCTGTGTGAGGGGGTGTCACTCGCAGAGACCCGGGAGCTTAGGGACGCTGCGTGTGCTCCCGTGGATTTCTCACCGACGTGGGGGGCAGTGGTGGGGACCTGCTTCCGGGTCTCGGGAGAGAGCTGCCGAGGGGGGCGCGGGCAGGGACTCGGCAGTGACTCCCCTGTGCCGCCACAGAGCCTGCTGTGGGCCCGAGTGCAGCGGGCGGCAGGTGCCGCGGGACCTGACGGCCGCCCTCCCATCCATGGACAGACGGCGCAGACTTGGGGCCCCTGCTCCTGCCAGCTTCCCACCCGTCAGAAGGGGCTGTCCCTTGAGGCCATGAGCTGCCGCGGGCCGTGTCGGATGCCAAGCCTCACCTCCGCATCAGCACCCTTCCAAGGTACGGGCCGCGGAACACAGAAGGTCCTCCGCTACAAGTCACCTCAAGTCTTGCAACAAGGCAGACACCGGGGGGTCCCCGGCAGAGCCAGACGCACGGGGCGGTGGACACCCGCACCCTCACCTCCAAACGCCCCGCGACCATCAGCTGGGCGGACGCGTGAGTTCGGAGCGCTCCAAGGGAACGGCAAATGAACGGAGGGAACAGAAAACCCCCCGGGGGACAGGCGGGCGCACAGACGTACCATTTTCGGCCAGCTCTTTGAGCAGCCCGCTCCACTCCTTCCGGAAGATGTTGGCCCCGGTGAGACTTCCGTCGCCGCCGATCACACACAGGTTGGTGATGCCCCGCTGAACCAGGTTCCCAGCGGCTTTCAGCCGACCCTCCCGGGTGCGGAAGGCCTTGCAGCGAGCGCTGCCTATGATGGTGCCTCCCTGGAAAGAAACCAGACCGTGTGTCCGTGCCTTCTCTCCGCAGGAGCTGACACGGGCGTTACCAGCGCATCAGTGGACACACAGAGAACACAGGAGCCCGCAAGATAACCCAGCCGTCCCCAGTCCCCGGGCCCGGGCTGAAGCTGTGCTGACCGCTCGGAGCCTGGAGCCTGTTTCCGATTCTGTGTCTCCCTCTCTCTACCCCTCCCCTGTTCATGCTCTGTCTCTCTCTGTCCCAAAAATAAATAAAAACGTTGAAAAAAAAATTAAAAAAAAAATAAAACAGAGGGGCGCCTGGGTGGCGCAGTCGGTTGAGCGTCCGACTTCAGCCAGGTCACGATCTCGCGGTCCGTGAGTCCGAGCCCCGCGTCGGGCTCTGGGCTGATGGCTCGGAGCCTGGAGCCTGCTTCTGTTTTGTGTCTCCCTCTCTGTCTGCCCCTCCCCCATTCACGCTCTGTCTCTCTCTGCCTTTCAAAAATGAATAAATGTTAAACAAAAGAAAATTTTTAAAAAATCTAGGGGCGCCTGGGAGGCGCAGTCGGTTAGGCGTCCGACTTCAGCCAGGTCACGATCTCGCGGTCCGGGAGTTCGAGCCCCGCGTCGGGCTCTGGGCTGATGGCTCGGAGCCTGGAGCCTGTTTCCGATTCTGTGTCTCCCCCTCTCTCTGCCCCTCCCCTGTTCATGCTCTGTCTCTCTCTGTCCCAAAAATTAAAAAAAAAAAAAAAAACGTTGGGAAAAAAAAAAAATAAATAAAACAGAAACAAACCCGAAATCCACGACAAGGCCCACAAGTGAACCCCAGCTGTCACGCGTGAGTCTCCAGTGCGAGAATAATCCTCTGCTGGCACGATGCAAAGCGTGTTGAAAAGTTTAATTAAGCCACCGGTTGAGGATGTGTCCCTACCACAGAAGTGGACGAGGACGGTAACGCCGGCCAGCACGCCGACGCGCCTCCAGCATCACCGGAGCCGAAGGACCAAAGGTTTCCAGCTACCAGAGTGACTTGCTTTGGAGGCACAGAGAGTATGGGGAGTGAGCACGTACCACTTGCAGAATGCTGGAGACGCTTTCCCAGTTGGCTTCCACGATGTTACTGCCGCCATCAACCATGCCTTGGTAACCCTGCGGAAAGAGGGTGGACATCCTTGTAAAAAAAAAAAAAAAAAACCACACTGGGTTAAACTCTACTGAGACGTCAGATCCACCTGTACGTCCTGTGAAAAAGTGCGAGGAGGAAGGACTCTGAGCCCCTAGGACCCCAGCGGCTCCGAGCAGGGCGCCACCCGTGCTGCTTCTAGGCGGCAAACGTGCACAGAAGCTTCCTCAGTCTAACCCCCAACAAATGGGAACTTCTTGCCAGACTCGTCCGGGGCACTACGGGGACTAAGCCAGTTTGCCTGTCACCTGACAGGTCCACGCAGGCTGAAAGGGGAGATACTTCCCCCAACGCTGATCGCAATGTGACAAACTCACGTGCAAACAGTGGTGTCAATCGCTGCGCGTGCAGGAAAGCATTCCTGTCTGGGCCTCAGTTTGCCCGGGCCGCTATCCGTGCCGCTCTCGACACACACGCCGTACCGTGCTCGGCTTCTGAAAAGCGCGGCTGAGGATCACCGCAGCCATCGGTCGGCCTCACCCTGTGCTTAGCTGCGTCTGACTCGCCGGAGGGGGCGGTGAGCCAGCGGGGGTCAAGGCGCCCGAGGACCAGGACCTTCCGGCTCTAAGGGCATCTCGCTTTTCCCCAGAGACCGCACGAGATCGAGGAAGACAGACACACCCGTTTGCATCTTTACCGCCCGGACTCTCTCTCCCCAGGACATTTAACCTTAAAAAGGAACAGGCACTAACCACTTTGAAAGTTGATCATAATAGATTGTTTCGGTGGATTCGTATCTCCTACCCTCGTGGAGGTCAAGAGGAAAGAAAAAAGTAAGGATTTTTTCAAAATGAAATGGCCCACGAGTAGGGACCGTGTGTGAAAGTTAATCAACAGGACAGGAGCCTTTACGGGCAATCACTGCGTGAACCTGTGCTTACCCGTCAAAAATATGTTCCCATATGATGTAACGTACCGTGTTAATACACTGTATCGTAATAATATATGATACACATTAACATATTATATCGTATACCATGACATACGATACATTACTGTTATCTTTACATCCTGAAACATCGTATTATAGAACTTATTATATCTGTGTTATATAGCGAGAATACATTCATGATGTATGTCTATAAATTATACAGAATGGGCCTGCCTTCAACCTCTCTTTGTTCTGTTTCACTCCAGACCACCTCTCTCCTGTTTGTCACACACATGACACCAGGCTATCAACACACACCTGTGTCTGTGTATATATTTTTATAGGCTATATAGATACACATCATACGTAACACGTAACATGTTGTGTACAATATACAACCATATACGTTTACAAAATAGCAATATAATTACAATCGTAAACATAGCAAATACATACTTTATATGTTACACAGAACATAGGTTGCATACAATGTATTATAGTCACATAATGTTTCACACCGTATAGTATGCAAACATCTAAATACACATACACCCATGCACGTGTCACAGTCTGGTGTTCTGTGTGACAAACAGCAGAGGGACAAATGGAATGGACTAAAGTGGGGCAGGGGAGCCGTGAGCAGATTCGCCTTGGAGCTGGCGGGCCTCCCCACGCCTCCTGTACTGAGGACGTGACCCCCGGGCTCAGGCTCCCCACAGCCCCCCAGAACAGGCCGTCTTCGTGGGGCAGCGACAAAGCCTACCGGGTGTGCGTTTTTAGCCCTGTCCATATAACGTATGGGGCCGCCGAGGATGTCTGTGGAGGGTGACGTGGGCCAGGCCCGGCCCCTGGAAGGGGGGCTCCCGAGAGGTGTGAGTTGTGCTGTGCCCGCTGTGAGTCACCAACCACACACGCTGCCCCGGGACCAATGCAAAGGCAGGCCCTCCCTGCTTCTAAGGGACTCCCAGGGACAGTGAGCAGCGTGTTACAAACAGGTAGAGAGACGGGTAGCCAGACAGTAGACAGACGACAGACAGACAGACAGAGAGCAGGGAGAGGACGCAGAGGGAGGGAGCCTCCGGCGTCAGGACTGCCTGTCACCAAGCCCTGCCAACTAACTCCCCAGTTTCTGCTAAGAACTACCCCCCCCACCAACACCCTGTCACTCTGCACGCACCACACGCCATGCCATTCCTCAGATACGGGAACAGCACTCAACGTCTGTGGCGGTGCCGGCTTTCCGAGCTCCGTTCTCTGAAGCCTGGGATGCAGGGACACAGCACGTGTCACAGGACACAGGCCTGCGCTGAACTGGACCCAGCGCACAGCACGATGCTTCAGCCCCAAACCCGCGCGGGCCGACGACCAGAGAAAACATCTTCAACGAGGCCAGAACGGCAGGTGCAAACCAGGGCCATCCCGTGCACGGCAGGGTGACACGCGCTAACTCCTCGACAACACCCAGAAAGCCAACACGCCGCTCCCCCGCTCCGACGGCCGCCAGAGTAATTCCGGCACCCTCCGTCCTGAGGTCACCAAGGACACCCAGGGGAAGGGGCCGCCCCGGGCGCCCCAGTGCTGGCGAGGACGCGGAGGCCGGGGCAGTGTCCCCAGCTTGTCGAGGGCTGTCTCCGCTGCACCTGGCTGGCGGCACGGACCCCTGGACAGTTCGGGCAACTCGTGTTGCCCGCAAGGCATTCCACAGCTTCTGCCCGCAGGCGCCTGTGTGGGGAATGCAAATTTCCCTCTGCCTGTATTGTCACCGCTCAGCCTTGAACACTGACTCAACAAAAACATTTCCGAATCCCTTTGCTCCTGGAGTAGGAACGTGGGAAATCCTCCTAGAAAACATGACACACATTTGGAAAGGCAGAATATCCTCCCTAGACGGTTTATTTCGCGCGGCGCGGCTGTCTACGGGAAAGGAAGCACCCGTGGGCTGGGCCGGAGGAAGTGACTGGCAGGGGCCGGGGGCTCGGGCACATCTGACCGCAGTTTTAAGCCGTCCTTCGCTTCCCAGGAAGACGTGACTAAACCAAGAAGGCCGGTTTTACACAAACGTACCATAATTTACAAGCTCGGACGAGCTGTTTTCTACTGGAGCCTCGTTCGAGGTTTGAATGCCTATTCCAATACAGCCAAGAGCCCAAAATATGTTCTGCCACCCTCTTTGGAGTCTGACTTCAGAGCGAGTTCCATGACTCACACGGGAGTAAAGGCACGCAAAAGCCGGAAGAACCGCACTGAGTTTCTACCCCAGAGTAACGCTCCCCGCCTGGCTGGCCCTCGTTTGCACGGTGTTGGGCCAGAGAGAGACCCTTCGCGGCCGCACCAAGTGTGACGACCTGTGGAGGCTTCGAGCGGCACCTCTTGGTGACGTCCCCAAACGTGCCCCAGACTCTGAAGTCAGTTTGACCCCCTTGGAACTGTCCTGAGCAATGTCCAGGGAGGCCTGGGGGCCCAGTCTGTCCCCAGGACCCCGTGCTGCCTTCAGAGGTCACTCTGACCTGCATTTTTAGGCACCTGTTAAATCGGCTCTGAGAAGAGTCGGAACCCGTCCACGGTGGGTGGCTTCCTCCCACAAGAGACCTCATACTGCGTAAGTTTTTTTAATTAAAGGCCCAGAAGGAAACCGGAGTCCCGTGCTATGGGAAAGACGCCTTGTGATTTAGAAGGCTCATGTTGGAGGCGTCCACCCTTCTCCTCAGCCGGACGATCCTCCCTCCGGATCCCGTTTCTGGCATTTTTCGCCCAGCATCTCGCCGTCTGAGTGGCACACGTTCCAGCTGCCAGCGGGGACGCTGTAGCCAAGATCGCGACCACGAAGCGTCTTCTAGATGTGACCACTGACACCAGAGACCTCTCCCGGGCTTCTGCTGCTTTGCGTAGATACGTGTCTTGGCTTCCCCCTTTAGTCCTTCACAAACGAGAGCACGTCACCGGCAGGACTTAACGGCAAGCACACGAGAGGTGCGCTCTCGACCGCTGGAGGCTTTGGAGTCAGGAAATGCCATCCTGCTAAACCAGGTGGGCGTGAGACAGCGGCGGGCACGGGTCCTCCACGGTGGTGCCCTCGAAGCCCAGGAACGTCGGCTGTTTTGTTACAGGAGATTCTGGGCGGACCCCCCGGTGACACAGCAGGCCCTCCCAGACCCAGCGCCCAGTTCACCGCACCCCCCCCCAACCCCAGGGCTCTTTGGGGCCCGCATGCTCCAGCCTAGTGGGCCTGAGAGCGCTCAGGGCTCCGGGATCTCGGGGACAATGCCCCAGAGCCGCCTCTGCACGTGTCCCGCCGAGCTGCGGTCAGACTCTCGAATTCTACAATTGGTTAGAACAGGACGGGCCCCGGCGGAGCCCCGCACGGCGTGCCTGTGGAGACCGGCCAGTCCACCAGCGTGCTGCGCTAGCCCCCTGGCGTTATCGGATGTCTCCACGCCAAAGCGGATAACACAGAGTCCCAGGCCGGTCACAAAACCCATGGCCACAGCGGGTCACGGCAAATCAGCATGACACGGCCCCGCGGTGATAACACAGGGCGGGGCAAACACCCAGAAGGAGATTATATTTCCGAGATTAAAACACTAAACTGGGAACCAGGGCAAGGCCGTGTCAAGAAGGACCAGCGTGTGGACGGTCCGAGGACGGGTCGCGGAGTGGGCCCTCAGCGGGAGAGACGCTCAGCCCTATGCCCGTTACCTCCGTCATCCGGCTGCGTGCGGCCACAGGACCTTTGTGAACCCAGTAATCGTGCGGACGGGCCTGCTGGAGCCCGGCAGCCGACCCCGCAAGTCAGCTGCAAGGGACACACACTTGACTGCTCGTTCGGGCCATCCTACTGTTTTTAGACAGGTGCTTTGTGGGTTAGTAGTTCTGACTCTAAGGAAGTTAAAATGTAGAAACAGTTAAGTGTCAAACCTGCAGGAGAAGAGAGTGTGGTTCTGGTCACCTGGCCTTCCCAGCACTCGGGGTGGAGAGTGGGTGGAGGCGGAGGCAGGGGTGGGGCGGGTCCGAGCAGGCCAGCACGCCCCCCAGAAGTCACCCTGGGCACCCTGGCCTGCTCGCCCCCTGTCAGGAGCACAGGGGGCACCCACGTCCCACCACACCCGGACGCCCCACGCCCAGCAGAGGAGGGCAGGCCAGGAGGGGACCGCTGCTGTCCCACCCAGCCTGGCTGGAAAGTGGGGGTTGGGTGGTCACTGTCTTTCTGCCCCGAGCATGACATTTCCTGCTTAAAGACGGTGAACGCAGGCAGCCCGTCAGAAGTCACGTGCCCCATGGCAAACGGGGTTTCTGTTCGGAAGGGGAAAATGACACCCCTCTGTTAACAGACAGATTAGAGCTGGTTTATCAGGGTATTAAGTCAGCTCTGACAAGCAGGGTCTCCCTGCAGCCCAAGCCGGCCAGGCCGGGGTCGCGGCTCTGACCTGGCCGAGGCCCGTCTCTCCAGGAAGTCTGACATGCATGCTTTTAACAAGAAGGTCGGCTGCTGAATGTGCCGGGAATCATTCCTGCCTTTATTCAGGGTTCGGAAGACCAGAGACGGGCCTGTGGGTATTTCCAGGTCTGTGTGCCCATGCCCAACTGGTAAGCGTTATCTCCGAGAGGAGAGACTCCGGGCGCCTGGGGTGGGGGCTCAGTCCACTGAGCGTCCACCTCTTGGTTTCGGCTCCGGTCATGATCCCAGGGTCGTGGGATCGAGCCCCACGTCGGGCTGTGCTCTGAGCAAGGAGCCTGCCTGGGATTCTGTCTCCCTCTGCCCCTCCCCAGCTCCCCGCCCCTCTCCGTAAAATAAAAAAATAAACGCACAAAAAAGAGGAAAGACTTTTAAGTGAGTCATGTTTAAAGAGCTATAACTTCTGTAAAGCTGCAGAAAAACCTTCTGCTAATAGGATTTTGAGTCTGCAGATTATAGGAGACAGAACTGGCCTCCTGTTTCTAGCAACCAAAGACAGGAGGAACAGAGGACTTAACGGCCCTCCTCAACCCCGGGACCTCGTCCTGGGCACAGTCCTGTGAAACCATGTGACGTGCTCGTCACCGCCGTCCCCGAACAGCTGGAGACACCTGTAGGTCTCTAAGGAAAAACCCGAGCCTGGGAGGAAAAGGAGAAAAACCGACAACTGACTCACCAGGTGGAAAGAACGGGTTAATCGGCCACCCGCCCCCTGCTCCCCAGACGGTGCCCAAGGGCTCAGCACAACAGCACGTGGTCCTGGCCCGGATTTACAGCAGTCCCGGCTGCAGCCAGACAGAACAATCCGGGTGCCGGGCCTGGAGCAGGGCTGCCAGCGTTTTCCCATCAATACGCTTCCCACAAACTTTCTGCTGAGGGAAAAAACCCAAAAACCCTTCCTTTATGTAACACTAACCCGTTTAACTCTTTAGGCGCGTTGGGAACCTCGAAAGCTCCAGTCAAGCTCCGGGGGGGTGGGGGCGGGGGGCTATACACACCGACAGGCAGCTGAGTGAGGTTTTGGAGAAAGAAAACCAAACATCTTGTAAATCTGAGCCCCAAGAGGTCTTGGACGGCCGTCCCCAACAGGGGTCACTGTGCCCACCAGCACCACTGCCCACGTCTGGAGACACTTCTGTCATGACTGTGGGGAAGGGGGTGGTCCCGGCCGGTGCCCTCTGCCTGTCCTAGGGACGGTCACACTAGGCGGGTGGGTAAAGGATGAGCATTCTGCTGCCCAAATGAATTAGGAAAAAAACCGGCAGATTTCAGAGTCGGTTGGATTTCAAAGACAGGGTCCTTTACGTCGGTGACAAAGAGCTGATGGTACCTGAACGGATTCACTTTGATGAGATGCTATCGGTTCCCAGTGCAAAGTCTGAGGGTGGGAGGCGACAGAGTTTTGAGTGAGCCCAGGACGGCCCCCCCATGGGGACAGAAAGGACACGCTGTTCCCTAGAATTCCTCTTTTGGGGGTGGGGGGGACGGGTGTCACGAGAAGCAAGGTGTCTTCTCCAGACAGATGCCTTCGGTTCAAGGGAGCCCCTCTCCAGGCTGCCCCCGTTAGCTCCCCATCGCTGGGACTCACGGGCCGGCCGTTCCTGGAGCCGAGCCACAGACACTGCCCTCTGCTCTTGTCCCCGGCACCTTCTTCCCGAGGTGCCAGTCACCAGTAAAGCAGTTATTACACCACCCTGCACACAGACCCTTCCTGAAAGACACGGGATCTGTTCAGACTCAGGACTCCGCACTGCCCACCTGCGGGGAGGGGCGGGATGCCGGGCTCGCCCAGCCGACAGGACCCCACCCACCCCACCCCTTCAGGGAGGGCACCGAGAATACGGCCCCAAAAGTGGTCGGGACGAAAGCGGGCAGCGGAGCCTACGATGGGGAGAAGAAGTCTGCTTTCCTGTGTCAAGACTCTTCCAGAGAAAACCCAAGATGCTCTTCTCCCAAGGAACCCACGTTCCTGGGGGCGGGCATAGCTGATGTGCCCCAAGGCGATTCCTGAACTGGGGAGACGGTGAAGTCTGGTGGTAGAGATCTCATCTGACTTATCCCATCTCAATACCCCCAGGACACAGGGCCGGTGACGACAAACAAAACCACAACAGAACTCTTAAACCAGACAAGGATTAATGCTGACAGTTACTAGGCCGGATTCAACACCCAAAGGTTTGGCATGCACGCGGCCACCAGGCCCACCGCACGCCCTCCGCCTGCTGACCTGGGCAGCGTGGACATTCGGGGCCAGGTAACTAACTCCCTGTTGTGGCCGCTGTTCTGGGCACCGCAGGGAGCTGAGTGGCGTCCCTGGTCCCCGGGCACCACATGCCGGGAGCCCTAATAACGTGACAGCCACGAAATGTCTGCAGACATCAGCGTCCCCGGGGGTAGTAGGTCCCATCCCCGTCACCGGCCGGATGGGGGACTGGGGCTTTCTCCCCAGCTCTGCCCGTGAGGAAAAGACACAGAAAAAGCAAAGTCTCTTTTTTTGAAAGACACACACCAGTCAGTTTCTTCAACTACGAAATAACGGAAATGACTTCCTTCCCCTCCCTCCAGCACCCGCAGTCACCCTCCAGACCCAGTGGCCGCTGGTGACAGAGCTGGAGCCTGGAGAACCCCCACAGCGTCCCCAGCGAGGGGGACAAACACTGTGGGGCCCACGTGCTGCACGCCCAGAGTCCAGGCAGAATCGTCTGCAGTGAATCGAAAACACGCTGTCGGTCACAAGAGAGGAACCTGGTCCGAGTCCGCCCCAGTCCCCAGCAGGCAGGAGGGGGGGAGGTCCCGGCTGGAGCTCCAAGGCAGAGGCAGCCCCTCCCCAGGGTGAAATGGAACCAAATGGAAAGGCAGAGGGCATCGGTGCGCGTGCACGCGGTCCCCGGCAGCGGCAGGAACACACACGGGCAACTGTAGCAAGCTAAACATCCACCGGAGGGGCGGGCTCTGTCCACACCAGCGCCCCGGCCCAGGGCCAGCGCCCACAGGGGTGACGTGACCCCGAAGGCACCCCAGACAACGCTTTGATTGGGCCCATCCTTTTCACAGAGCCCAAATGGGAGACACGCAAACCCCAGAGCCACAGAGCCGCAGCTCGGAAGAGCAAAGCCAGGAACGGGGCAAAAAAACCACCTTTCCAGCAAACAACACACAAACTGTTATCCAGCCCGACGAGCAGAGGCTTGTGACCCGCCCCTTCCCAGAAGGGGGAGAGCCCGGGCCAGCTCTGGGGGGCCAGGGCAGGGTGGGGGGGAGGTCAGGGCCTGGAGCCGGTTTCAGGAACCACTGTGGCAAAATACCGCCCCCCCCCCCCATCCCTGCCGCACGGGCCATCCCGTCGGCGCCCTGTGCTGGGATCGCGGTAATCGCACAAAACACCTAATGGCTTCACACACCATCACGGGTCTCCTGTGTCAGGACATTTGAAAAGTGGGGTGTCTGTCACCAGTCGCGCGGGAGAGGAATGATCCCGCAAACGAGGGGTCACGTAAATGGGAGTCCCCGGTGGTGGGATATCGCAGAAACCTGAAGTGTGGAGAGGGATCGTGGCGGAAAACACTGCACAAAATATACTTGCTGTAGTTGTTTTTTAATTTTAAACGTTTATTTTTGAGAGAAAGAGAGAGAGAGAGCATGAGCAGGAGAGGGGCAGAGAGAGAGAGGGAGACACAGAATCGAAAGCAGGCTCCAGGCTCCGAGCTGTCAGCATCGAGCCTGACGCGGGGCTCGAACCCATGAACCGCGAGATCGTGACCTGAGCCGAAGTCGGACGCTCGACCGACCCAGCCCCCCCCCAGGCGCCCCCCCATTTGCTGTAATTTTTTAACATTCAGATCCCCTTCTAGACTCTCACATACAGTCTTGGGGAGGATCAGAATAAAACACAAACGTGCTCTCTTCTTTCCGCGTTTTCCACTTTGTTAGGCTTCATAAATTTAAAACCTAAATAGAGATTATTTATCCCTCATTGGTTTTGACGTAAACGCCCCGGTCCAAGCTACACGGGCGCCTCCCCTCCAGACCTCGCCTACCGCTGAGTGGTCAGCCCCTGGAAAGTGGGACATCACAGCCCGTGGCCCCCGGCTCACCTCAGACTCTTCATTTGAAGTTGGTACGGAAAGGGTTGTCGGGGAGGTGGTCTGGGTTTCCCGGTGGTGACACAAAGCTCAAAGTGGCCTCCTCCTCCCAGTTACCTCAATGTTTATTCACGTTCAGCCCCATGACGAGTGACAGATCACTTCCGTAAGGAAGGAGGGCTGCAGACAAATACGGTCATCCCACGGGGCCAGCAGGTAACACGAAGCGGCATTTTGCGCCCCGTGTGCTCCCCCCCAGCCCCTCACCCCTGGCACAAACCTCACAGACCCGCACCCAGACCAGGAGTGCGACCTCCCCACTCCCTGGGGCACCCCCCCTCCCTGCACACGGGGCCCTGCTCTGGCCTGAGGGGCATGCCCACCACCCGTCATCTCGTGTTGGGTCAAAACCCCCCGGGCAAGCGTGAGGCACGGGTCCCCGAGTCAGAGAAAGCGGGAGGGAGACGCAACACTGACCTCATAGATAAAGTACACCTTGGCCCCCACGTATATTCCCATGCGCACCACAGCACGGACAGCAGCATTCATACCTGCGGAAGGAAGGGGACAGAGTCAGTGACCAGACTGTGGTGATTCGCGTGCTGCCATTTAACCCGCCGTGACCACGGGGACCCACGAGCCCGCGCGGCGGGCTCCTCACACGGACGACGGGCCTGGCGTGCACGTCCGGGGTCAGGGCCAGGCGGCCGGCGCGCTGAGGGCACACGGCCGGGGCGCGTCACTGTCCGAGAGCCTGGGGCACCCTGACGGTCACCGCAGACAGAGGCGGGACCCCGGCCCGGAGGAGTTGGTAGGCAACACAGCCCATCGGCGAGACAGCAGAGAGACCGGGGCTTATCTGTAGTTAGACGGACTCAACTTGACACGGACGAGGGCTGCCTCTGCGACCGGAGGAGGAAAATCGTTATTTCGTTAGCAGCTGGCGGTGTAAAGAATGTCTCCGTGAAGGGCCTTAAATTCAAACTAAGTCACGCCGTTTATCAAAAGAAAAGCCAGCCCAATACGGTATGAATAAATACCTCCTCGAGATAAATCTCGGACATGCTCCACACTTGCCCAGAGGACGCTACCTAGAGGGGATTAAAGCGGTTTTGTGCGACACAGCCTCGTGCTCTCACGACGCCCCGACTCGCTCTCCACGGGAGCCCCACTTTTGAGCGGCGCACCTGGGCCGGGTAAGCCCCGGGGAGAGCGGAGGGAACAGGAAACTGCAAACCCTGTGTCATCACGAAGAGGCCGGCCCGCGAGGCCAGGATTCGGGAGGGGACGGTAGGTCCCAGGCCTCGAACAGGCAGCTCCCGGCTCCCGGCCGAATTGCGGGACACCGGGTCGCTCCCCTGCCTCCCCCGCTAACTCACGTTTCAGACACAAATGTCAGGACTGCAGAGGCTGGAGAACACGGGCCACGAAGGAAAAGCCACCCCTGGTAATACACGGAAGGCACCTGGCTCCCAGGAGCGTTACAGACACGGACACGAAATTCGTACGCACTGGGAGGGCAAAGCCACCCAGAAGACAGGCAGAGATGGTCACAGCTGAGCCACGTCTGAGACCCGACAACACGGCTGTCGGCTCTCAAAGGCTACAGTAGTCACGTGGCTGGACGAGCATGGGGCCCAGACCTTAGAAATAAGTCCACGTTTAACGCACACGTAAAACGTACACGTCCGTGGACACGTGCACATCTGCGAGCCACCACTTCCCGGTCGAACCCCGTTTGAGGACCTACGGATTAACAGCTGTTCGGTCCTCCAGACCCTCAGACGCTGCACATCAGGGCACAGCCTCCACGCCCCCCACGTGCTGCCTTTCCCGTGCGTGCTCTCCGGGCTGCTGCCCACGCTGGACCCACACACCACGACAGCCTCTGCCCTCGAAACTGGCATTTCTCCCCACGTTTGCCCCACATCCCGCCCTGTGCCTCTAACCTTATCTACACCACGGCCAGAGGACTGGAACGGCTGTATGTCTTTGGTTAGTTACGACACAAGTAATTTATAAACACGTTCTTCTTGTTAAAAAACTACGGGGCGCCTGGGTGGCTCGGTCAGTTAAGCGGCCGACTTCGGCTGAGGTCACCATCTTGCAGTCTGTGGGTTCGAGCCCACGATCTCGCGGTCCGTGCTGACAGCTCGGAGCCTGGAGCCTGCTTCGGATTCTGTGTCTCCCTCTCTCTGCCCCTTCCCCTGCTCATACTCTGTCTCTCGCTCTCTCAAAAATAAATAAACATTAAAAAAATTTTTTTTAAATATTACAGGGCGCCTGGGTGGCTCAGCCAGTTAAGCGTCTGACTCTTGATTTCGGCTCAGGTCTTCATCATGGCTCATGAGATTTCGGCTCTGTGGGGTCAGCAAGGATTCTCCCTCTCTCTCTGTCCCTTCCTACCCCCCTCCCTCTCGCTCTCTCTCTCAAAATAAATAAATTCATTTATCCATTTAAAATGTTTATTTATTTTGAGAGACAGAGCACGTGCACACGTGCGCGCACACACACACACACACACACACACACACACACACACAGGTGCACACACAGGTGGGGGAGGGGCAGAGAGTGAGACTCTCAAGCAGGCTCATGCTTAGCACAGATCAGTGACATCATGACCTGAGCTGGAAATCAAGAGTCAGATGCTTAACCGACGGAGCCCCCCAGGCGCCCCAGGGTCTCCTGCGTCGGCACCCACAAACTCGGATATGCCCATGTCCCTGCCCTCGATTCGACAGGGCCTGCACGCGTCGAGCCAAACTCCTCAGGGACAGGTTGTCCAGCACGGGGACTCTATCTACCTGCTCGGCCCCACCTGGATGCTCGACCTTGAATCTCACGGTCGGTCGTCTCCACAGCACAACCCCACAGCTCCCCCCGAAATGTCACCGCGTCCCGGTCAGACACGCTGGATGCCCTCCCTCGACCTGCACATGGGGCTCCAGACCCCCAGACAGACGCCCTGCGAGCCGCCACCCATCCCTCGTCCCTGGAGGAGTGGCACAGTGTGGGCTCTCACACCTGTGCGGGCGGCCTGTGCATCCCCGGTGGCCGTGTCAGGTGGGCGGCTGGGGGGACAACACAGCTGCTTAGTGTCCCCCCCCAACAGGCTCCAGGATTCCGGGGCTCACGCTGCAGCCACCGTCACAGGGAAACTGACCCCGAGCCCTTCAACGGCACCGTCACCGGGTGGGAAGTATGATAAACATCGACTTCCGGGCCGTCACCCTCCTGAACGCCCCTCCTTTACGAGGCGTCATTCCCAAGGGGCCCCTCACACAGGCACGATAAATGGGGCTTTTGCGCCATGTAAGTGGCTGAAGGAAGGAACTGTGACAAGTAGACATGATCCGGAGGGGACGCCCCCGAGTCCCTGTGGGATAAAAGCCTGCCCCGACTGTAACCTGTCATGGGAGGCCCCCTGCCTGCATCCCACCCCTGCCTCCCACCCCTGCACTCACCTCTGCAGTCATCCCTGCATCCCACCCCTGCATCCTCCCTCTGCACTCACCCCTGCACTCATTTCTGCACCCCACCCCTGCATCCCACTCCTACACTCACATCCCACTCAGTGCCCACCTCGCACTGGGTACCCCCCTGGGCCCTGGCAGAGTCCCTGGGGGCTTCTGGGGGAGGGAGGAGCCTGAGCATTTCCACCAAGTTCCCGGGGAGGGGCAGATGGAGAACAGTCTGGCCAGTACACCCTGAAAACCCCCTCCAAGACTCACTGGGCTTTAACTCACTCACTTGCAGTGAGTCATCTAGTGAAGCCAGCCGGCCTCTTCCCACAGCTCGGAGCTCCGCCTGGGGCCTGGGGAGGGGCCGTGCCTGTGGCTAATAACCAGCTGGGGTGGACGCTCACAGGAAGCCTGTGGGGTCCGGAGCCCCCCTGGGCGGATGAGGAAGTCAGGCTCCGGGCACAGAAACTGAGACGCCAAGGGAACAAAACCCGGCGGGTAAGCCTTGGCCTTCACTCAGACTTAGAGCTGGTGCAGATTCTGCATCAGGAAGGCTGTGCTGGAATCCCCAAAGCCAACCGAGAGGGATCCAGATGCCCCCTGGGCCCCAATGCCTGTCTAAGTGCTCGGGGCGGGGCCTGTGGGTTAGTCAGCCCTCGTGGGTCCTCCTCCCACCGGGCGGGGTTGGGCCCGGCAGGTGGCCGCCTTCCAGGGAGGGGAACCCAGGAGGACAAAAGCCAGGGAAACGGGAAGACACCCCTGCTCCCCAACAGCCTGCGTCACAGGGTTCCTTCCTCGTGCTTTCGCTTTTGCTTCGGTGGCCACGTCGGGGAATTAAAGCAACTCTCCTAATTGTTACCATGGGGAAACTTGATCTTGCTGGCAAGTCAGAATCTTAGTGCTTCGAGAGCAGTCGCCTTGTCGTTCGCAGAAATGTACACCCGGCCTTCAGGGAATGTGGAGTCTGGTTACGGGCACCCAGAATGACCAAACCTTGGGAGAACGAGGGGGCAGCGAGGTGGGAAATGTGTGCTGGTGACTTGAGACGCGGCAGAAAGATCGGACCCTTAAGTTGTTCTGATCTTATGTATTCGCTGCTTCTCACCAAACTAGGGCGCAGGTAGGAGCCTCTGGTCAGATCTTCCCTCCCTGGAGGTCAGGGAGCGCCGGGGACCTGTTTCCAAACGCTTCCTGAGGTCTGTTCCGATGACGTTTAAACTCTGAGGAATCTTGGGGCGCCTGGGTGGCTCAGTCGGCCAAGCGTCTCTCGGTTTCAGCTCGGGTCCTGATCTCAGGGTTTGTGGGATCGAGCCCTGTGTCGGGCTCTGTGCTGACAGTGCAGAGTCTGCTCGGGAGTCTCTGTCTCCCTCCCTCTCTGCCCCTCCCCTTCCCTCTCTCTCTCTCAAAAATAAATAACAAGTAAACTTAAAAAAAAAAGAAAAGAAACTTCATCTGTAAGAAGTAAGGGATATGCCGATTCTAATAAAACGAGTGGGGCTCGTCTTGTGTTTCCCACGTGATCAGAAGAGTATAATCAACCTCCTGACTTAACCCTCTTAACGGTATGGAGCCATTTTCCCCACTCGTCACCTTCCCTTCCCTAATTAGTCCCTACTTAAATTCCTTTTGGAAAAATAAAGCCCAGCTGTTCAGCCCTCTCACCGGCCTCTGTCTGAATTCACGCGCCTCTTTGTACCGAAGCAGCCGTCAGCGTGTGTCAGAAAACAAGCTAAAGGACCGTCATCTTGCTCCTGCTCCTAAGATTCTCCATTAAGCCTCCCCGTTTAATAATGTAGGTAGGAGGGGCGAGGGGGGGAGGTCACCAGGAGAGCCGTGTCCGGGGCTGGCTCCCCCGGGATCAGTTGGCAAGCTGGGAGCTTCCCTGCATCCTGTGCTATCCACATCACTGCCCGCGTGAAAAGTCAGGGGAAAACGTGGGCACGCATTCACTTGTCCAGCCGTCCGGTGCACACGGATGGGGCATCGTCTCCTCGCCAGGCACTGGTGCCCTACATCACTGGCCAAACGGGATGGTTCCGGGCCCGAGAAACCAATACACTGCCAAGGAGGAGAGCGGGGCAGAGCGGGGCTGGGGGACTGGGTGCAGGGTCCGGTGGGGGGTGGAGCGGAGCCAGCGTGCCCGCCCCGGGGAAGCCTGGGTGACAGGGAGCGGGAGAGGCCAGGCACTCCAAGCCTGCCACACACCGCGTCCCAGTGCCCACCACGGACACCGAGACCACAGCCAGCAGTCCCCTGCACGCCATCCGAGCTTCCACACAAAGGCTCAGGGGGACCCTTTATATCCAAGCGGCCGCGGCCACCGCGGGGGCTGAAGCCCCACTGTCCCGGGGGCGGCCCCGGACTGTGCCAAGATGCACTGTGTCCGATAACAGAGCGCATGTCAAGGCTCAGCACGGAAACAAAAAAGTGAAACGTCCTATTAATGGTCTTTATATTAATGATGGACTGAAATACTAGATTGAATAAAATACACATTTACAATTAACATCTCCTGTTTCTTTTCCCTTTTTAAAATTTGTTTATGTTTATTTATATTTTAGAGGAAGAGAGAGAGAGAGAGCGAGCACGAGCAGGAGAGGAGCAGAGAGAGGGAGACACAGAATCCAAAACAGGCTCCAGGCTCCGAGCTGTCAGCACAGAGCCCGATGTGGGGCCCGAACTCACGAACCGTGAGATCATGACCTGGGCCGAAGTCAGACACTCAACCGACCGAGCCCCCCAGGAGCCCCTGTTTTCCCTTCTGTAATGCGGTGGCTACACAGTGACATCCATAATGGGCCTCATGTGGGAGCCTGGTTTCTATCGCACAGCAGTGGAATCTACTTCTGAATCCACACCGTAACAGTGGTGTGGTCTCTTGCCGGGAGCATCAGAGCAAAGCTCCTTGGAAAGGTGGAGAATATTCCAGGCACCTAACAGCTCATCCCCTGCTGATGGGTTTTCCCTGGACCTCCCATTGTTCACTAGTCTAAGCAAGGCTATCAAGAGCATTCTACCAACCTGCCTGCTTCCACCGCTGCTCCCGGCTCTGCCTTTCTTCCTGCCCTACTGTGAGCTCCTACCTGAGGCCAAACCCTCCACCTGCAAAGTCACCCGACCCTCCTGGGTCCCCGCCATAGGGGCGTCTTGCCAGGGGCCCAGCTCCAGTCCTGCAACCCTCCACTATGGCCCAATCCTGCTCCCCATGAGACCCTAAACTTGGGTGAGGAAGCACCTCAGGTGACTTCCCTGAACCCACAAGGCAAATCCAAAGTCCTCACTGCCTGCCCCTCCCCAGAACCTCACCCACTTGGCCCTGACCTCTTCCCCCAGCCCCTGCACGCCCCCCCCCGCCCCCATGCCAGGGTACTGTGCGCTGGTTCACCCCTCAGCCCCCCATGGGGCGTGTAGAGAGTCTCTGCGCACAGGTGTCCCGGGCCTTCCAGAAACAGGCTCTCTGCCGGGTCCGGTTCCCTGACAGAGGGTGTCCGCCATCTGCCCTGGGCATCACTCCGCACCCAGGCAGCCTCGCTCATTAATGGGAGGAGGACACGGGAAGGGGAATCAAACCCCAGGAATATTAATCCAGAGCTGAGCCGAGGAGGAAGGGCCGCGGGCGGCCACTGCACCTGCTCTGCCAACCGCTTCCCAGTCGAAGACACGTCCAGCCACATCACTTGTTTACACGCTCTATGCAAGGAGTCCTATGCATAACCCTCCCAGTCAAGGTCCTCGTCCTGATGGGCCGAGCTGCCCCGTGGACCCCGACTCCAGCGTGGCCCTGAGCCGACCAGAGGGACCAGAGGTGCGGTGCCCAGACCCGCGACACCAGAACGCGCCTCAGCAAGACCCCTGGGTGGCTTCTGCGAAACCAGGGGGACAAAGCTCCAGAGCCCCCAGGGGCAGGAGGGCGGGGCAGCGTCCCTGGATGGAAGACCCTCACTGGGGAGGAGGGGAGAGGCAGGGGGAGCAAGAAGGGAGTTGCAGAGAGGACAGCAGGTGAGCGATTCTGCAGCTTTGTTATGCAAATGAGCACTGGAGGCCCTGCCCAGGGGAGAGTGGGACCCCGGCGGGACCCTGGTGGAGAGCAGGAACCAGGCTATTCACCCCCAACAGCCCCAGGGTTCTGGGAGGCCCGGCTCCACACTCTTCTCCACACTCTCGTCCTGACAGGTACAACGTGTGTAATTCCAGGCACGCTAAGTACATGGCGGCAAATACATCTGGGAAAAAGGGGTGAGGGGGCCCCCCGGGCAGGTGCACCAAATACAGACAGAGAGCCCCGCGGAGCTTGCTGAGAAGAGGGAGGTGGACACACAGCACCCCGACCATTTTTAACATAAAGCCCCCTGCCCTTTGTCCAAATACACCCTCTTGACCTAATTACAATCGCAGCAAGCATACAGTTTTGGGTCCCCACGTTTGCTGTCACCCCGTCCCGGCCCGTCTCTGTGTTTCTAACGGTGATGGCTCCTGGTGGCCCCTCTGGTAGGCAGAGCGGCCCCCGGGGGCCCCCGGCTCCCCCCGATGAAACGTTTCAGTTCTGAGCCAAAGCTGTTTGCTTCCCGTAACCGGGTTTGAGTTTTTCTGAAAGACGGCCAAGTGTCCAGAGTCTAAGTCACCTGGGTGTGCCACACGGTGTGTGTGCCACAGTTCCAGAAAACGGTGCGATGGCTGATTGACCGCGGCGCTCACGGGGTTACCGCTGTGATCCTAACACACCGCTGCCAGGACGCAACAGTTTTTGCTAAATTAATTATTACATTTTAAGTGGAAAAAAAAAAAAACATTACAGAACGTACGCGGACAGAGTTCCAGGGCAGTGAGGGGCCCCAGAGCCCTCGGAGACAAGATGCCCACCGGCCCCCGCTTCCCTCTGCATCGAGCTGGGCTCCTGTCGCGTGTTCAACGGCAGGACCACCCTGGTGCCCGAGGCCCCGAGACCAGAGCCTCACATTCCTGACTATGGTGCTCAAGTTCGAACCTTCGAGGCCTTGGCGTTCCCAGGCACCACTCTGCAGAAGGACTGCTTTTGATTAGTGAGGTTCAGTCATCGAAATGACTTCGTGAGAAAAGGAAGGAGCCAGAACTCCAGTCGCCCGGCATTTTGCGACAGGGAGAGTCAGGGGAGTCAGGGGAGCCGTGCAGCAAACGCTCGAGAGCCTGCCCGGTGCCGCGTCCTGTGCTGGACCCCAGAAGCGCACTTGGGGAGAGACACTGGGGTCCCCCTCCTCCCGTGTCCTCTGCACCCACGCGGCCCGGCCCTGTCTGCCACTTAGAGCTGAAGGCAGGCAGCTCCCCACAAAGCCCGCTTGCCCCCGTGTGCGCTAAATTAGCACAGAGTAGCGCCTGCACAGCCCAGATGGCAGGTACTCATCCTGCAAGTTATTCTTGCTGATGCTGGAAAGGCTGATCCAGACTCCGCTCATGTGAGCTCCCCGAATGCTGTGTTCATGCTGCTTTGCCTCAGGCGAAAGAGGGACTCAGCCTTCCTAGCCTCGCTGCCCTGGGTGCCTGCACCTTCTCAGCTGCACCCGGCCTTCCGGAGCCCACACTCTGAATCATGTTTGGTGAGTGACACAATCTTGCTGGAGGGTGGCTGCTTAGTCACGGAAAGGCTGTCCATCCAGCAAGGTGGAAAATCAGTTTAAACTTGCAGATGTCCTCGCGACAACAGAAGAAACCCAAAGGAGGAGAAGAATAATAAGGTCTAGAAATTGCCTTCCTTAAGGGGCGGGGCGGGGGGCTGTGGGAATACAGATGAGGGGATTTTTTTTTCTTTCTTCTTCTTATTTTTTAAATAATTACACGAAACTCGAGTAGAAAACAAAAGCACTCCATCACTCTGGTATCGACGTGGGACTGCTTCGGCTGCCCCAGTGCTATCGCTGTAAACAGGCGTTTTCTGCTCTCCTCACAAAGCTGTGGAAAAATCATCCGTATAATGTTGAGCCAGCTGGGCTTTGCCCACTTTGGAGCGTTAACTTGGACCTGAACTTTACAGCCTCACCGAAGAAAGGCCCCCGGAGAGCATGGCCTGCTGGGAAGTACTGGGGATTGAGAGCTCACAGGACTTTGCCTAAATCCTGCCAAATGCCACGTATGAGCCACGTGACCTGAACGAAGTCACTCGCGAGTCTGTAGGACCTTCTCCCCACCTCGAAAATGAAGACATTCGCACCGTGGAGTAACGTAATGAGGCCTGGAGGCGGGAAGCGTAGCGCTCCCGGCCCCCCAAATAGTGGCCATGGTCATCTCCACGTGGAATCCGACCATCATTCCACACCGGATTAGCAAACTACCTTGTGGGGCTCCTGGGGGGCTCAGTCGGTTAAGCGTCCGACTTCGGCTCAGGTCGTGATCTCACAGTTCTTGAGTTCGAGCCCCGCGTCGGGCTCTGTGCTGACAGCTAGGAGCCTGGAGCCTGCCTCGGATTCTGTCTCCCTCTCTCTCTGCCCCTCCCCCGCTCACGCACTCATGCTCTGTCTCTCTCTCTCAAAAATAAATAAAAAGATTTCTAAAAATTAAAGAAAAAAGAAAACTACCTTGAAATTAAGGCTTGCACATGCTCTCCTGGATCTTGAGCTATGAGCAAAACTCTCCTACCTTGGCTGACAGAATCCGGAATCAAGATAAAATGGGGAAAGAACAGAGCGTCTTAGACAGCATCTCTAGGAACAACCTGCTCTAGGGGTCTCTATATCTGCTGCTGCGGAGACTGACGGAGCACACGCCAGGAGGAGCTTTCTCAGACAGAAGGGGATCGAGACCCTCAGTCAGAGCTCAAAATACCAAAGCAGGAGATGCTGCTTCCCATGGAGTTCCAGACAACACGGAGTCGAGGGCCTCAGCTCCGCAGGATAAATGCCCAGACCACGGGAGGCTCTCCCAGGGGCAGCCCGATGCCCACCTGAGAGTGTCAGGCGTTTCCCAGTAATCTGACACCACCCGAGCGGCCTTCTCATGTCTGGCTCTCAACGTTTCCTCTCCCAGTGACCAGCTGTGTCGACTCACTGGCCTCTTGTTACTTACAACTACTCACAGGTGGCTGAGCCAGGAGAAGGGACAGAAAATGCTGACTCTCCTGTGCCATCACCTCGAGGCCGTGCACGTCACCTACCAGGTAGCTGAGCACGCTCTTGGACGAGGGTTCAAAAGAATGACCCGTCCATGTATTTTCACCAGACACAGAGCCTTAACTGTAAAACAACCTTGAAACTCTGACCCTGAAGCCCTGTGGTTTAAAAGCCAGTCCGTCTTCCTGCCCAACGGTGCATCCCCCTGTCGAGGCCCAGATTAAGATTCACCCAGGATGCTTCCAAACGGGTGCCAGCCCACGTCTCCACACGCACGTGCTTTTCAAGCCGCCGGTTGACGGGGAAGCCACTCTGAGCCCCACGGCGAGCCACCCGGACTCCACGTGGCACACCTTGGGTGTTTACTTAAGCGACAATACAGTGTTCCCCCGTGTTTCCAGGCCGGGGCAGTGCCCTGTCACAACACTTCGCGCCTCCGGAATGTTTACTCCCGGGATCACTTTACTAGAATACTAGGTCACCGGGGGAACTGCTCGATCAGCCGGGGGTCCCCCCTCCGGAAGGGAAGGCGGGCCTGTGTGGGTGGGGGAAGGGGGGCGGTGAGCAGCACGGCTGCCTCCCAGGGTGGAAGAGGCGGCTCCCGCCGGGACTCCAGCTCCGCGGTGCAGGCAGCACGCAGTCCCCGCGCCGGGTGCCCAGGGCCAAGGGCGCAGGGCGCGAGGGTGGCGACTGGCCCGGCATCACGTAGACGCGCGAAGGGCGGGGCTGAGGCCACAGCGCCCCAACCTGCCGCCCCCGCGCCAGCCACGCCCGGCTCAAGGGCAACGGGAAGGTCACGGGCGCGGTGGGCGGTGGGGGGGGGGGGGAGGGGAAGTGCCAGGCAGCACGCTCCAGCATCCTTCCGCCTCGCGTGGCCCAGAAACGCGCCCGCGTCCGGCTGGAGCAGGAGGGGGGAGAAAACACCAGCAGACCCAGCTGGATGGGCGCCTGCAGCCCCGGCCATCTCTAGGCTGCGAGGACGCCTCGGGTCCACTTCCCAGCGGTCGGCGTGCCCCACCCATCGATGCACCTGGGCCTGGAAACCCCACCGTCCGAGAGCTCCTGTGGCCCCACGTGCACCCAGCGCCAGAGGCCGGGCGTGGCCGGGTCACCCCCCCCCCCCTTAACTATAAACATCTCTTGGGTGTCCGCGGCCCCGGGCTTGCGTCCCCCTCTCCCCAAGGCGGCCTCCACATGGTGGGGGTGGCGGGGAGGGGTAGAGTCCGCGCCCGGGGCGCTGGCGACGCCCCGGAGTCCCCGGGCTTCCTGGTCCTTCCCCCCCCAGAGGAGGCCGGCGGGGCGGGCCTAGCGACCCATTCCCGTCTTCGGTTTTGTCAGCGGAGCGGCGGAAACCGGGCCCGGGGCCCCCCGCGCGGGTCCCCTCGCGCTCCCCGCCGCGCCCCGCAATGCAACAGCGGGGAGCCCGCCCGCGCGGCGCGGGGACGCGAATCCGCAGGACGCGCGGCGGGGACCGGCCGTTCTTCCCGCAAGGGGAGGGGGGTCGAGGGGGAGGGAGCCGCGGCATCCGGGGGGCCGCGCTCTCCCCAAGCCTCGGAGGGGCATCGCCCCGCCCTACGACTCCGAGGAGAAATGACCTCGGGAGACCCCGTCCCCAGCCCCAGTTTAAAACATAAACGTGGGGGGGGGGGGAAATTAACCGATCTTCCTGATAAAGCGTCCCCGGGCCACAACCCCCCTCCTCCTGCCCCCCCCCCCCCGCCGCAGCCACCCCTTCCGAGGCCGCTCCGCCCACTCGTGCCACGGAAGGCCCCCCTGCGGCTCCCGGGCGCCGGGGCGGGCCCCCACCCTCGTCTTATCCGCGCACCCCCTCCTCCTCGCCTCTTCGGGGCTCCCATCGCCGCTCCCCGCTCGCCCCGGGCACCCCGTCGCCGCTTCCCGGGCCCTCCTCCCATCACCCCTCCCCGGCCGGCCGGGCGGCCGCGCACCTTGGGCATCCCCGCCGCTGGTCAGCACGCCGATGGCCTTGCCGGCCCCGGAGAGGTGCTCCAGGAACTTTCGGAAGGAGCCCTTGCGGGCGGAGACGTCGTCGTCGTCCATGGCGAGCAGGCCGAGCAGTGCCGGGGCGGGCGCGCAGCAGCCTGGACCCCGCCCGCGCCGCCGCCACTCGGAACCGTCCGCCCCGGCCGCGCCGCGCGCGCCAATGGGCGGCCTGGGGCGGGCTCCGGGGCGCGGGGGCGGGGCCCGGGCGCGCCAGCCGCCCGTGGGGGAGCGCGGCAGGTGGGGGCAATGCGGGAGGGGGGGCAGGCGGAGCGAGCGCGGCAGGTGGGCGGGGGCAAGGCGGGGCGGGGGGGGCTCCAGGTGGCACGGGGTGGGGGACGAGCTGCAGGTGGAGGGCGCACCGCTGGTGGGCGGGGCGTCCCGGGTGGGCGGGATCGCAGCGGCTGGGGGAGCCTGGCAGGTGGCCGCGAGCGCCGCAGGTGGCGGGTGTATCCCGGTGGGCGGAGCATCGCAGGGGGCGGGCGTAGCGGGCGCTGGCGGGGGCGGGGAGAAGGGAGAGGGCGGGAGAGAGCGCGGGGTGGGTAGGGGGCCCCGCAGGTGGCGGGACAGGCACCGCGGGTGGGCGGAGCGTCCTGGGTGGGAGGGATCGCAGCCTTTGAAGGAAGCGCCCCACGTAGGGGGCCGGAACCCCGACCGAGGCGCTCCCCGCTTCCCGCAGGATTCCTCCCGGGCGGCGCTGCGGGCGCCCACGCTTTCTCTCGGGCTCTCCCTGCTTTCACCTGCGGCCCGGGGCTGGGGGACGTGCCGCGATCCTCCAGTCGGTGGGCAGAAGTGGGCAGCGCTGGCTGGCGGTGTCCAAGCCCTGGGCCCGCCCCCGGCTGGAGGAGAAGGAAGTGACCCCGCGAGGTGGCCTTAGCGACATCCTGGCGCCAGACCTGGATGTCCAGAAGCCAGTGGGGCTGGGGCGGGGGGCAGGAAAGGCTTGGGGTGGGGGGATCTAAGACCTAAGTTCTTCCCTAAGGACCCCGACTAGCTCCTGCGTCGTCAGCCAGAAGCTCCCACACTCTGTTGGGAATGTCCAAACCTAAAACATTCCTATGCAGCATGTCGGTGACGGATGGACCGGCCGACTTTTTACAGAGCTCAGCTCACTGCCAGTTACCTGCTTCGGACGTGGAGCCGGTCCCTCTTAGAGGCCTGTGTGACCGGGCGCACGGCCCTGTGCTGGGTCACAGTTACCCCAAAGAACACCGCTCACAGACGCCCATGGACCGTGCAGGGTGGGGATAGCACACGCCTGAGCCTGCAGCCGCTCAGGGAATGTTTGTCCAGTGGGTACAAGGTGGAAAAAGAGCCCCCGGACTCGTGGAGATAACCCAGAGAACTCCGTGATAGCAACACGAACAACCATTTCTGTAGGCGCCCCCCCCCCAGCCAAATGATGGGGGTACACACCTTTATGGGGTGCCTGCCTCGTCCCAGCTCCACCCCAGCCCCTAGCTTACCTCTCGGAGCATCAAAACTGTATTGTAAAAGAGACGAGGCTGGAGGTCAGAATTACTGGTGAGTCCCTAAACCGCGGTCATCAGAGCCACCGGGCCTGGTTTCCCCTCCCCCAGCACAACTCCCGAGGCCCACTTTTGGAGTGCGCCGGCAGTACGTATTTTGAACAAGCCCCAGGAGTGTGCTGATGATTGGCAAGTCTGAGTGACTGCCCGTGAGCCTGAGCAGGGTAGGGCCTGCAGAAAAGGAAGGCTGGGCCTTTGGGGGAGGGG
Source organism: Prionailurus viverrinus (assembly GCF_022837055.1). Lineage (NCBI taxonomy): Eukaryota > Metazoa > Chordata > Mammalia > Carnivora > Felidae > Prionailurus > Prionailurus viverrinus. The sequence continues at coordinate 116,211 of NW_025927614.1, forward strand.
CCGGTAGATGGCTGGTGGGTGCCCTTCACTCTCCCAGGGCAGAGGAGGGAGCCAGGCTGCCCCCACAGGCCGTGAACCCCCAGCCTCGGGGGTGTGTTCTAGAATCACCCACCCCTTCCTACAGCATCCTACGCTTCAGAAAGTTGGTGCACACGGAATTTTATTTTAGCCAAAAGCCCTTTATAGCTTCTTGGACAATTGATACTTTTTAAATTTGAAGTTAGAGATTGGTCATTGTCAGTGAATTGTCTGCAACAGACAAAACAATAGAAATAAACTGAGTCCAAACATGACAATAGGTTACGTAAATTATTGTAAAAATATACACCTGAGGGACGCCTGGGGGTTCAGTCATTAAGCATCAGACTCTCAGGCCATCATCTCACAGTACATGAGTTCCAGCCCCACGTCGGGCTCTGTGCCGACAGCCCAGAGCCCACGTGGGATTCTCTCTCTTCCTTTCTCTCCCTCAGTCTCTCTGTCCCTCCTGCACGTACTCTCTCAAAATAAATAAACATTAAAAAAAGAGTCACATGCCTCAAAAAAATACACACTGGAAGTTTTCAATTATTGTTACTATTATGAAGATAAATATCTATTGACATGGAAATATGTTCAGGGTATGTCATGAGAGACAAAAACCACAAGCCTGTGTGTGTGCGTGCACACGTGCGTGCATCTACATGTAAGCAGATTGAGATATTTTTATTTCCTTTTGCTTACTGAGAATTCTCTTTTCCTGCAATGAGCAAGTGTGGTTTGGGAATAAACATGTGAGAGTGAGTTAAAAAAGAGATAAGGCCGAGACTTGTCAGATCCCCCAAGGTTTTGTCTGTTTTGCAAAAGCTGAGGTCTATGTGTGCAGAGTTGTGGTTCATGTGCGTGAACATTACTCTTCCCCACCTGTGCTGGAGCTCAGACCCACCGCTTGGAGGGTCAGCTCTCCAGCTAAGGTGGAAAGACAGAACCACGTCTCCTTTCTTATTCTTTTTTTTTTTAAGATTTTTTTTAACGTTTATTTATTTTTGAGACAGAGAGAAACAGAGTGTGAATGGGGGAGGGGCAGAGAGAGAGGGAGACACAGAATTGGAAGCAGGCTCCAGGCTTTGAGCCGTCAGCCCCGAGCCCGACGTGGGGCTCGAACTCACGGACCGCGAGATCGTGACCTGAGCTGAAGTCGGACGCTTAACCGACTGCGCCACCCAGGCGCCCCTCCTTTCTTATTCTTTTGCAACACATGTATCTCAATAGTTTTTTTCAAACCTTCGACTGATTTTTTTTTTTTTTTTTAATGTAGCTTTGGCCTTAGGATAGAATCCCTGGTAGGAGAGGGGAGATTGCGGGCTGTAGGGACCTCCAGAAGCACATGACCCGAGGGCTAGTTCCCCATCGCTGCCTAAAAGGAGCCCCAAACTTTTGTGGCATACCAGCACACGCTCACATCACAGGAATAACTGTCCAGGGGTCAGGGATTCAGGCAGCTCTGTTAGCCGCTGCCCAAAGTCTGTCACGGGCTGCAGCAAGGCGTCGGCCGGGGTCTCAAGGCTCATCTGAGGCTCCGCAGGGAAGGGTCTGCCTTCTGCACACAGCCCCCCACACTGCTGGCAGGATTCTTTTCCTTCCAGGCTGTTGGTCGAAGGGCCTCAGCCCTGCCCAGGCTGCAGGCTCTAACTCTGTCCCTCATCTTGGCAATTTCCTCCCTTTCCGACCATGGGGACAGCTTGGAGCTAATCTGCAAGAACACTACATAGCCATCACCCTTTTCCGCATGCCTCACATCCCTTCTCCTTCTTCCCAGAATTTGGTAAGTCCTCGAACCAGTGCTCAGTCATCTGCTAGACTAGGGAATGCCTCGGCAGCCCCTTCCTCCCCCGGCCTGCTGTCTTTCTGTGTCCTTGTCCACGTTTAAAAATAATTCTGCTCTGAGTCTAACGGCCAAACTTTAAATTATATATAGAGCAGTTGGATGCTTTCCAGGACCTCGATGCAGAATCACGTTGCCCTGAGCCACTTAGAATATCTAGACGCTGGGGAAAACGTGGAAAAGAAGACGGTCTCCTTACATCTGCCAGGTACAGAGTTTTGGCAGTGTTTTGGCTGTTCCGAGTTTTGACCCTCGAGGTAACTCCATCAGGGAACTGGAGCCTCTCGCAGAATAACGTTTTCCTTCTTGCGACGTTGGTGCAGGTTGATTAGTGGAGACTTCCTTGTGCTTCTACCACATCAAAGTAAAAGGAGGCCACAGTCCTGTGTGAGAGGGACGTGGTGACTGGGTGGAGGGCTTGACCCGTTCTTTCAGAGGCACATTGTCTTTGCACATCCACAGTTACCGGTGCGTGGATGAGGAGGGAGAGAGACGGCTTGAAACATAAGTCATAGAGGAACTTCCCAGCTGGAAAAGGAAACGCTGATTCAAGTGCGGTTACGGCCTCATGGATAATTTTACGTGACCCTTGAGTGGGTCATAGGCTGCCCAGATGTCTGGTTAAATATGCCTCTGGGCGTGTCTCCGAGGCTGTTTCTGGATCCCGTTAGCATTTGAGTGCAGGGACTCAGTAAAGCAGATTTCCCTCCCGCTGTGGGTGGGCCTCCCCCAACCCGCTGAAGGCACGGATAGGCTAAAAAGGAGGAGAAAGGGGCATTGGTGCCCTCTGCGTGCTGCGTGAGCTGGGACATCCACCTTCTCCCGCACTCGCGGTTCTTGGCCTGTGGGTTTGGACTGGCTTTCCCGGATCCCCAGTCCGCGCACGGACAGGGGGTCATCTCAGCCTCCAGAGCTGCCCAATGACACAGCTCTTCGTGTGTGTGTAAGTATATCCCGCTGCTTCCGTCTCTCCAGACAGCCGTGACTAGTACACACAGCAGGTCAGATACATGACCTGTGGTCGCTGCGCGTTGCTAACCTGAATGCACGTTGGCATGTTGCCTACGCACACCTGTGTCCTCTGCGGGCGTCTGAAAGTTTGAATTTATAACGACTGGTCTCTAGGGCTCCTTACTATCGGAATGGAAGTGATTCGTGGCTGAGCCAGTGGAGAGCGAACACCGAAGTATATCTGAGGCCAAAGCCATAAACAGTAACCCTTTTTCAGTTTGCAAACGGACGCACAGACCATACGTGCGTCCGTGGCAGGTGCCAGCATCCAGCGGGAGGTTTTAACATTTGGGGGGTAAACTTTCTGAGGGTCTGACGCAAGCCACAGACCTCTTCCTCTGCCCCCAAGTGCGTACATGCACACGCAGCTGGAGCCCGCTGCAGACCGTCGAGGGGACTCATGGGCCGGGGCGGGGGGGGGGGGGGGCGCAGACATCTCTGAGTCCTGAGTCGTGGACGGCCTCTCTCCAGCTGCCCACCTGCAAGCACTCTTATATTAGGAGGCTGAGCTCAGCTGGAGATGTTTGAGCCCAGACCAAACGGGGACTAAGGCGTCTGGGAGGAAGCTGGTGGTCTTGGGCCTGAGTCTGTTGTGCTCAGACGGCTCCTCCTGCCCGCCCCCCCCCTCAGCCCAGAAGCCCCCAGAGCCACCTCGGAGCTCCCGGGTCTCCCACCGAGAGGGGACATGTGGACGCCCTTGGACTGACTAGTCTTCTGCTGGCGACCCCCTCCGGCCCTGAGCCATTCCCTCGGGCCGTATTTCCTCAGTTCAAGCACGCGCCCAGCAGAGCAAGGCTGAGCACCTCTGCACAGGCCGCGTCCCTGGGACCTGCTTGTCCCCCTCACGGCGGGCCCGAGAGGCGGCGGGCCCGGGGGTCACTCCCCTGTTTCCCTGGCGCCCCACTGACCGGGTCACTTAGGCCCTCTGCTGTCAGGGCCCCTGTGAAGGGCGCATGCTGGGGCCATTCGCTCGTCATGGGGACAAGTCAGCTTGCTTAGCAGAGGAGCCTGGAGGACGGAGACAGACAGACAGACACACGGGCGGGAAGGGGGGACTGAAGCTCACCATCTCTGGTTCCCTGCAGCCCAGGCCAGTGCCTCCATCACCACCAAACCTGCTCCGCCTTCTCCCACACTGCCCCTCCTCCAGTCAGGCCCACCCCCCTCCCCTCCCCACCTCCACCTCCCGTCCCCTCCCACGCCGCCCCTCCTCCCGACCCCTCCCTCACCGCACCGCCCACCTCCACCGCCCGACCCCTCCCACACCGCCCCTCCCCACCTCCCCCTCCCGACCCCTCCCACACCAACCCCTCCTTCCCTCGTGCCCAGCCCCGCCCCTCCACACATCCACCTACCGACCCCTCCCACACCACCCCACCCACCTTCACCTCCCGACCCCTCCCACACCAACTCCTCCTCCCCTTGTGCCCAGCCCCAGACCCTCCCACCTCCACCTCCCGACCCCTCCCACACTGCCCCGCCCCACCTCCACCTCCCGACCCCTCCCACACCGTCCCTCCTCCCGACCCCTCCCGCACCGCCCCGCCCACCTCCACCTCCCGACCCCTCCCACCCCGCCCCTCCTCCCCTGGAGCCCAGACCCCGCCCTTCCCCACCTCCACCTCCCGACCCCTCCCACCCCGCCCCTCCTCCCCTGGAGCCCAGCCCCCGCCCGTCCCCACCTCCGCCTCCGACCCCTCCCACACCGCCCCTCCTCCCCTGGAGCCCAGCCCCCGCCCGTCCCCACCTCCGCCTCCGACCCCTCCCACACCGCCCCTCCTCCCCTCGAGCCCAGCCACCGCCCCTCCCCACCGCCCGCCCACCTCCCCCTCCTGACCTCTCCCACACCAACCCCTCCTCCCCTCGAGCCCAGCCCCCGCCCCTCCCCACCTCCACCTCCCGACCCCTCCCACACCGCCCCTCCCCAACTCCACCTCCCGACCCCTCCCACACCGCCCCGCCCACCTCCACCTTCCGACCCCTCCCACCCCGCCCCTCCTCCCCTGGAGCCCAGCCCCCGCCCGTCCCCACCTCCGCCTCCGACCCCTCCCACACCGCCCCTCCTCCCCTCGAGCCCAGCCACCGCCCCTCCCCACCGCCCGCCCACCTCCCCCTCCTGACCTCTCCCACACCAACCCCTCCTCCCCTCGAGCCCAGCCCCCGCCCCTCCCCACCTCCACCTCCCGACCCCTCCCACACCGCCCCGCCCACCTCCACCTCCCGACCCCTCCCACACCGCCCCTCCCCACCTCCATCTCCCGACCCCTCCCACACCGCCCCGCCCACCTCCACCTCCCGACCCCTCCCACACCGCCCCTCCCCACCTCCATCTCCCGACCCCTCCCACACCGCCCCTCCCCACCTCCGCCTCCGACCCCTCCCACACCGCCCCTCCCCACCTCCGCCTCCGACCCCTCCCACACCAACCCCTCCTCCCCTCGTGCCCAGCCCCTCCCCCCTCCACCTCCCGACCCCTCCCACACCGCCCCTCCCCACCTCCGCCTCCGACCCCTCCCACACCAACCCCTCCTCCCCTCGTGCCCAGCCCCTCCCCCCTCCACCTCCCGACCCCTCCCACACCGCCCCTCCCCACCTCCGCCTCCGACCCCTCCCACACCAACCCCTCCTCCCCTCGTGCCCAGCCCCAGCCCCTCCCCCCTCCACCTCCCGACCCCTCCCACACCGCCCCGCCCACCTCCACCTCCCGACCCCTCCCACACCGCCCGCCCACCTCCACCTCCCGACCCCTCCCACACCGCCCCTCCCCAACTCCACCTCCCGACCCCTCCCACACCAACCCCTCCTCCCCTCGAGCCCAGCCCCCGCCCCTCCCCACCTCCACCGCCCGACTCCTCCAGACACCCAGCAGCTGGCTGCCCAAACAACCAAGAAATAAAGGAGCTTTTGAACGTGCTGACCCCACTTCTTTTTTTTCGGTTGTTGGAAACCATGTGGGGCCATGTGGTACCCCCCCATTCGCCCCCCCCCCCCCCCCCCAAACCTTTTCTGTTGCCGGGTTCTGTCCCTGTTGCTCTGGTACATGAGTTAACGTGAAGATAGAACAGAACACCTCCGGGCACCAGGGGGCTCAGTCGGTTGGTTAAGCGTCGGACTCTTGATTTCAGCTCAGGTGGTGATCTCAGAGCTGTGAGTTCGAGCCCCGCGTCAGGCTCTGCGCTGGCAGCGTGTAGCCTGCTTGGGACTCTCTCCCTCCCTCTCTCTCTCTCCCCCCACCCCCCCGCTCTCTCTTTCAAAAAATTCAAAAAATAAATACATAAACTAAAAAAAAAGAACACATGGGGCGCCTGCCTGGGTGACTCAAGTCAGTTGAGCGTCTGACTTTGGCTCAGGTCACGATCTCACGGTTGGTGGGTTCAAGCCCCGCATCGAGCTCTGTGCTGACAGCTCGGAGCCTGGAGCCTGCTCCGGATTCCGTGTCTCCCTCTCTCTCTGCCTCTCCCTCTCTCTCAAAAATAAACATTAAAAAAATTTTTAGGGCCGCCTGGGTGGCTCAGTCGGTTGAGCGTCCAACTTCAGCTAGGGTCATGATCTTTCGGTTCGCGAGTTCGAGCCCCGCGTCGGGCTTTGTGCCGACAGCTGGGAGCCTGGAGCCTGCTTCGGATTCCGTGTCTCCCTCTCTCTCTGCCCCTCCCCCGCTCATGCTCTGTCTCTCTCTCTCTCTCTCTCTCTCTCAAAAGTAAATAAAAATTAAAAAAAAAGAATGACACAAAATGTTCTGGTGATGATACAATAAGGGAAGATCAAACCATCTCAGGAACGTTCTATTATTCGTCACGGACGTGGTGGGACTGACTTCTTTTTATGGGCTCCTGGGATAAGCAAGTGTGAGAAGCCCAGAATTTACTTCCTACTTTGTGGCACACATAAAATGCCAGACAGTAGGCACGAATGTCACGGCGTCTCCTTCCATCCCAATGTTGGGTCCACGTTTTATTTTCATTCCCCTGGGTTAGCGCTGCCTGCTTCCTGTGTCCCAGAAATTTCTGGAAGGAATAGCATTCAGGAAGCCCCGATTAGTCCCGGGCCGTCTGTCAGACAGAAGTTCCTCATCGACATCAAGAAGGTGGCTCTTTCCCACAAGGAGGGTGTTAATGACTCAGCCCAGCTCCTGACAAGCCCCGGAAAAGCTTTCTGGGTGCAGATGTCCCCTGAATAGCACAGCTTTCAAACTCCAGGCGCCAGAAAACAGCCTCGAGAGCACAGAAGAGTCGACCCTGATTCCTGCCACCTTGCTGAAACCTTCCCTCTCAGTCCCCCCCTCCACCTGGGCTCAGGCCTCTTCCCAGCTCCCTCCTAACTCGCTTTGGAATGACCCCCAGGAAACAAATGTCTAATGATTAGAGTCAACATACACACCTTCCAAATTCAGGAAAAAGAAGAAAACACTCACAGGCATGGGAGTTTTCAGGCAGAGGAGGGCAAATTCTTAGGATCCCATGAGCCTCTGTCTCGGGTCCATGCTCATGATATTCTCCCTGAGCATCTATGGATTTCCAGCCCGTCCCTCAAGATGCGACTCAAAGCGGAGGCAGCTAATTCCGTCCCCCTTCCTCTCTTCTAACGAACCACACAGACTGAGCCAAAGACTGCCCTTCCCAGGCTTCTTTGTAGATCGGCCTGGCCGCCCTGGGACTCTGTTCTGGCCCAGGAGGTGACAGTGGGATTGTTGAGGAGGACTTTCAGAAAGACTGCTTAAAAAAGAGTCAAACTACCAGCCTTTTCCCTCTTCTTGTTGCTTGGAATGCAGATGTGATGGCATGATCCAAGTCACCGCAGTGGAGCATGAGGCACTCTCAAAGATCATCAACAGGGACAGCAGAGGGCGCTGCAGAAGAGTCTGGGCTCTGAGATCTCTGTGCAGCAGATGCAGGGGGTGGAGGGGTGGGGTGCGTGGAGCATCGCCTGTCTTCAGATCTTCTTGATGGGCCAGGATAGACCTTTATATGTATGAGCTGCTCTGAGCCGGAGTTTTCTGTTACTTGAGCTGAACCGGACCCTAAATGACACATGCCTCCTGCCTGTATTCTAGGACACTTTCTGATCTGTCGGGGGAACCGTGTTCTCCCAGAAACTCCTACACAGTGGAAGGGGCTTGCTCATTGGATGCCTGAGGACCTGAAGGCAGGGCGGGGTGGAGAAAATGGAACTGTGTGGCTTACACATCCCTTACCTCTTCTTAGCGAGCGCTGAAATTGAACATCACCCCTGGCGGTTCGGGGTGTTCTTAGCAGAGGAAACACGTCGGTTAAGAGGGCTTACCTGCAGACACAGTTCAGTCCTGGGTCCTTGCTCCTGGGAGGCGTTCTTCCCCGCCCAAGTCCTGTGTGACGGTTTTGGGGGGCAGCACTCTGCCTTCTCGGAGCCCCTAACCACTCTGTGTCTGCTGTTTCATGGTTTATCACATTGTGACTCAGAATGACTGGCTCCTGGGACTTAGCGGCCTCTCCAGCCCGGCTGCGCCTGCCTAGCTCTGATCTGCTCAGAACACCTGCGGGCGCGGCACCGGCTGATATGGGGAGAGCCTACCGGAAGGAGTTCCGCGGCTCCCGCCCCCTGTCTTACACAGGAAAGAACATATAGAAGGCCTGCCTTCCCCTGCTCTTATTAAGTAGAATTGTTTGCATTCGTTTTGCAATGTCTGCCCTTACACTGAGCTCTACAGGCCCGTGGCCGGCTGCTTGTGACACCAACGGAAGCAATTCCAGAGCCTCTTCTTTTGAAGAAAGGGTCTAGATTGAACTGTTTTATCATATAGCATGTTAATTCTTTATTTTCTTGTCTCCTCGTTTAAAGCGCCTTGGGAGGAGGAGACGTCCCTGCCACCCTGCAGCTACAGACAGGGAGAGAGGAGGTTCTTCCTACAGTCCCGTGCACCTGTTGAGCAGAGCCAGCCAGGGTCAAGTCCGCGGCTGCCGGCCCCGGCCTCCGAGAGCGGTGCGGAAGCCGGGCTGCGACCCCAGTGCCCGGGTGGACGCCCCTCTGCTTCCCTTTCCTCTGCACGCAAACCTGCCCCCGTTTATTTTTAACTTGTCAAGTTGTCCGGCAGGAGTAGGAAAGAAACCTGCTCTTGTGAACACCCCCCCAAAAGCAATCGCATAAGCGACGGGGCACAGAAAAGGCCTACTTTTGCTAGTCCGACTGTGACCACGGTTTCTCTCTGCCACGTCCCCTCCTTTCTGTCGCTCCCTTATCGTGCCCAGACTTCCTTGACTGCGGTTGAGCTCAGCAGTGTCGCGGCTGTCTGCCGGGCTTCCTGCACCCACCCTGGCATCCATCCTGGAAATAGCTGAGGTCGGACCCAGTAAGAAGGGCGGGAAACCGGAGAAGAATCGTCGTCAGCAAGGAAGACCCAATTATCCCCACCAGTGGGGACCACCGGGGTTCCAGGTAAATGCCAGGGCTCGGTGTGGTCGGGACGGTGAGACGCGGGCCCTCACGGTGGCCCTGGTCCCCGGCGACGTGGGAGGAAGGTCTTCTCGGCGTCAGAGTCTCCCTTCTCCCGGAGGAGAATCCCGTGGGCCTCAACCCCACTCCGAGGCCATTCTGTGTCATCGCCTTGCTCGACCTCTGCCTCTCTGGCCAGAATACACTGCCTTCCGCTGGGGCCGGTGGAGCTGCACACAGAAACCTTTGTGTCCCCGCCGGCTGCCCGGTCCCGGGCCAGGACACTCCGCTCCCCGGCTGCCTGGCCGCGAGTGTTTGTTCTACTTAGCTCCAAGATTCTGACCTCGTGGAGGGTTCAGAAACTTTCTTTTGAAACTTCCTCTCAGGTTTGTTTTTTTGTTTTTGTTTTTTTTTCAAGCCAGACAAGTAAAGACGACTCAGCTTCAGGTGGGAAGCGTAGAGATTGACATGGAAAATACACGCACGCTGACGGCTTCTGACCGGGAGGAAAACGTTCAGATTCTGTTTCACCGTAAGGTCTTCACGCTTTTGGATGATGTGTTTTGCAGATTTTTTTTCTTCTCTTAACGTCTAGTGATTTGCAAGCACCGAAATAATACAGCAGGACCTTTTACGAGTGGCGTGGGCTTTTTGCGAGTGGGCAAAATCATTGGAAACCAATGCACAGATCAGGGGGCAGTTTGGTATATGGGAAAGAGTATAAAGGATGTTGAATTATTTACCTTTAAAAAAAAATTTTTTTAATGTTTATTTATTTTTGAAATGGAGAGAGACAACATGAACGGGGGAGGGTCAGAGAGAGAGGGAGACACAGAATCCGAAACAGGCTCCAGGCTCCGAGCCGTCAGCCCAGAGCCCGACGTGGGGCTCGAGCTCACGGACCGCGAGATCGTGACCTGAGCCGAAGTCGGAAGCTCAACTGACTGAGCCACCAGGAGCCCTGGATGTTGGATTATTTCAAGGGAGTTTCCCACCAAAGTCTTAACTGGAGAAAGAGAGACACAGAGGCAGAGAGGAAGAGAAGGACAATTAGCACTTTTGCCCAAAGATCAGGGGCGGATCGTCCAGAGCGGTCCCTTGAAGCACTCTGGGGGGATGCTGGTAAAGCCGCTCTTCTGGGACATGACCGTTCTCAAGCAGCTCTGTCCTGCTTTTCGTTCTCCACTTAAAAGTGAGACTCTTATGGTTAGAGCTTATTTTCATGTCTTGTTAGCGATGTGTTGGTGACATTCCAGAAATGACTTTGATGACAGGAGCAAACAAGTCCTCGGATCCCATTCTGTGAGAGGAGCTTCTGGAAATCGTCCCCGGATTTGGCTGACTCCCGATGGTGTTCATGAACGCCTGAGATCTCTCTCAAGTTCTCGTCTTCCCAGCTCGGGGGGGGGGGGGGGGGGGAGCACGACTATGAGCGGGGGGTGGGGGGGTGGGGGATGGGGGTGCAGGTGTGCGTTCACACCCACACACACCAGGCCAGACTGGCAGGCCCTCCCCAGGCCGCCAGCAGCACCCAGCACGTGCCCCGGGTCAGTGAGCGCCGGGCTCCCAGCCCCTGAGCAGCCTGGCTTCTGGATCAGGACTCCCGTGTCCCAGCCCCTTCCTGGCCTTGGCCTGCCTCTTCCAAGGACTCATCTGTCCTGTCTCTAGTGCATTGTTTTTTCCCTGGCCGCTGCCAGGCCAAGCCAGGGCTGGGTCTGACCTGTGCTCAGGGAGGATGACCAAGTCCCTTGGTGGGTGTTTGAGGGTGAGACTCAATCCCAGGAGCTTAACAGGCTTCCAGAAATGATAATGTGACTTGTCATGAGAAGGACAGGGAAGGATGGGGAATATTCTGAGAACAGAGGGGAGAGGGGAGTACAGGGGAGTGCAAGGGGAGGGCAGGGGGAGAGCAGGGAGAGCAGGGGGACTGCAGGGGGAGGGTGGAGGGAGGGCAGGGGGAGGGTGGAGGGAGAGCAGAGGGAGTCCTGGCTGACAGTGGCAGGGTGGAGGAGAGGCGGGCCCTGGGAGTTCCGGGTCTGCCCTGGCACTGAGTTCAGGGGGAGGCGATGGCTGAGTTAGAGGTGAAGGCCAGTCCTGGCTGTGCTCTGTGCTGGTGGACGATGGGCTTCTCCTCTGAGGCGGGAGCTGTCCCCTGGCCCCTGTTTGGTGCCCCGGGGGCCCGGGACCCTCCTCCCTCCCAGACCCCGGCCCCCTCGGCTCTTTCTGGGCTGAGAGGAAGGTGGTGGTCACCGGGTGGGGACCTTTGCACCAAGGACACGTGGAAGGAAACCTGGCCTGTGTGTCAGCGAGTCAGCGAGGCCAGCCCTCCCTCCTTCTGGGGGACCAGGGGTGAAGTCATCGGGGCAGGGACTTCCTTGTAAGGCCAAGCCCTGAGGCGGGCGGCCTGGGCAGGGCTGGAGGAGCCAGTGATTCCTGGGGCAGGTTCCAAAGTCCGGGCGGGAGGGGTCGGGAGGGATGAGGAGAGCCAGACGCGCCGGCTCAGGCTCAGGCTGCAGCCCCTGGGTCACTCGGGGGTGGGGGGCCCTACCCCAGCCGGCAGGGGACCTGCAACACCCCTGAGTCCTGGTGCGGAAGTCAGCTTGGTAGGGGTGACGACGTGCCCTGTCTGATGACAGGAAGAGTAGAAGACACGGGAAGGAGTAGCTGCTGCCTTGGGGGACGAGATCCTAAGTGTCCCCGGTGGGACCCCGGTCTTCAGATAACAGGCTGAGAGACTCCCGTCTCGGTAAAGCTGTCACAGAGTCCTGGCAAAGTCCGGGGCCGAGAGCCGGGACCAGGCCCCGTAGGGCCCACTGGGTGGGACGGCCACCAGCACAGACGTGGTCTCCGTTTCACGACGAGTTAGACGCCTGCTCGCCGATGAGGCACGTGCTTCACGTGGACTTTACCCCCAGCTCAGCAACAGGCTTTTTGAGGAAGGGGCTGTGTCTCCTTCTTTGCACGACATCCCGTTCCGTGGGTCCCAGCGGCCCCCACGCTGTCCAACCTGGAGAGGCTTTCGCCACTGAGCTGTGTGTGCATTTCTGTTTGTATCATGTGGGGACCGACAGGAATCCAGATACTTTGTCTTTGCTCTCTGCTCTAGCCAGCTAACGTTGGAATTTAGGAAATAATACATATGTAAAAAGCAACTCCAAATAAATAAGCTTTATATGAGTGTTACCATGACTGGGATATTTAGAAAGCAAAATCCGGATCAGGCAGACTCGGGATTTTATTCATTTCTGGGGTGCTGGCAAGCTTTCCGTCTCCTGGCCAGCTAGCTCTGGGCAGGAACACCAGGGGTCCCTATGCTTAGCACTCACCCCCGGGCTGGACGAAGCCAGAGGGTTTCACTACAATCAGGAAAAGGCGGCGTGTGTGTACGTATGTGTGTATGTGTGGGAGTGTGGAATGTGTTTCCACCTGTCCCCACTGCCTTCGGCGCCCCTGTGACGGCCGTGTGGTCTGTGCTTCTGGGGACTGACATCCCTTCTAGGGGTGCAGAAGTTGAGGCGTCATTTCAGCAAGATTCTGCGGGGACTTGACGCATGTTAAAATCTGAGAAGCACCGTAATCAGTTTGTATCGCTGACCAGGAAACGGAGACACCTGCTTGTTGATCACCGCAGCCTCTGGCAGCCCACGACGGCCCCACGACGGCCCCACGACGGCCCTGGGCGGGCTCATGGACCTGTGCCTACACAGCCCTCCCACCACCCTGCGTTAGAGATTCCCTGGAGAGGTTAGAAGGCGACATCCTGGCCCGGCTGGGCCGGCGCCAGCCCCACGGCACAGTGTGACCAAGCAGTCCCCGCCCCGCACCCCGTACTTCGGTCGGCAGAACGCCTCGTCTTACGCCTGAAGCTTTGTGCCTGCTGACCGACCTCTCCGTCCATTATACCTACTTGAAAGATGAGAAGACGCGAAACGATTTCCCTGAAGACCAGGTCTGGCTCCCTTCCCAGGAATTTCCCTGTCCACACCCCCGGGGACTTGCAGGTCCCCATTAGTGCCATGGTTTCTCTCTCCATGAGGTGTATTTTCTCATCTGCGGTATGGACTTAATATGCGTCGTAACCGACCACTCCGAGCGTTGGCTCCGTTTTCAGGACCCCGAGACCACAGAGCCACCCCTGAGCTCAGGATTTTAGGAAGAATCTGTCGGGCTCTGGGTCCTAAGGTTAAAATCTTATCGTGTACGTCGAGGCCTGACTAGCACAGACTATGTTTGATTTTTTTTTTTTTTTTGGTGTTTTATTAGCATTCCTGTTTTCCCCCCAGCTTTACTGAGGCATAATGGGCTCACAGTAAATTCACGTATTTAAAGCTTCTGACCTATGTTTGCATTGAAGAAACTTAGACCATCGTCAGGAATATTATGTATCTGTCACCCCCAGAGTTTCCCCTGTGCCCCCCTCCTTCACCCCCACCAGCCCCCCCACCCCCCAGCAAGCTGCTTTCATTCACCACGCATTTGTGTGCGCTTTCTAGAATTTTACATAAACGGAATGATATGCTCTGTACCCACGGCTGTTGTGGCTTATCTTACCGAGCGTTACGATTTGAGCTCCAGTCCTTTACAGCACATGTCACCGGTTCGTTCCTTTTCACGGCCGAGAAGCTTTCCCTCGTTGGGAAACACACGATGTTCATCCATCCACCTGCGGACGGCCGCTTGGGGTGATTCCCGGTGTCACTTATCACAGACAAAGCTGCAGCGCACACTGCTGTCCGGGTCTCTGGGTGGGGCTGAGCCAGCGTTTCCTTCGGGTACTTGTCTGGGAGGGAGGGAGCGGGTTACATGGGGTCCGAGTTTACTTCTTAAATGAGCTGCTCAGGCGTGTTTCACGGGGCTGCACCGTCGTGCAATTCCAGCAGAGGGCGTAAGACCACGCGCCGTCCACGGGCACCTTCCAGGCCCCTGGTGGACCAGGGATGTCATCATCTTTTCCTGGGTGTCTTTGCCGTGTGCACCTCATCTTGAGTGGAGGCTCTGTTCACATCTTTTGCCCACTTGCTTTTTTTGGTTTTGTTTTCTTTTGTTTTTAATTCATTTCCGGGAGAGTGCAAGTGAGGGAGGGGCAGAGAGAGGGGGACAGAGGGTCCAGAGCGGGCTCTGCGCTGACAGGCTGATGGCACGGAGCCCGATGTGGGGCTTGAACTCATGAACCCCGAGATCATGACCTGAGCTGAAGTTGGCCGCTCAACGGATGGAGCCCCCAGGCGCCCCTCTTTTGCACACTCTGTAACAAGTTTCTAACGTGCATCTAGAAAATGCATCTTTGTGTCCGGGGAAACAGGTGCACACATGACCCCTGCGGCCACTTTCACTGTATCTTTTTGTTTCTTGTCTGGTTCTTAGAGATGTTCAGACACTCTTCCCGGTAACGAGTCTGTCCTGTGAAGTGCCTGCACAGAGCTGTGTGTGTCCTCCTTGGTGCCTCGAAGCTGGTGGCACCGTGGGCTCCGACTTAGGAAAGTCCATTAACCAAGGCGCCCGGGTGGCTCAGTCGGGTAGGTGTCCGACTCTTGATTTCAGCTCAGGTCATGATCTCAAGGTTTGGGTCGTGAGATGTGAGATTGAGCCCTGCGTTGGGCTCTGCACTGGGCTTTGCCTGCTTGGGATTCTCTCTCTCTCTCTCTCTCTCTCTCTGCCCCTCCCTTGCTCTCTCTCTGTCTCTCAAAATAAATAAATAAACATTAAAGAAAAAGGAAAGTCCATTAACTTTTACCATGGCCCCCTCTGTATTAAATCTGCTTATCACAGGACAGATTTGCCAGATTTGTAGTTAAGAAGACAGGTAACTTCCTGGGGATGTTAAAATCGGCTTATTCCGACATAAACGGAGCTGAAGTTTGTGGCACGTTTGCTGTGTGTAAAGCACGGGTCTGAGCCATTCGTGTGTATGATCTTATCTAACCCTCAGACCATCTTACAAAGCGAGACTTCCAGGATCACATGTTATTGTAGCGGAAGCTGAGTCTCAGAGAGGTTACAAACTTTCCAGCGGTCACACAGCAGTAAGGGAGGGGTAGGATTGGAACCTTCCTGGGTTACAGCCAGGCTCTCGCCTGCAGGAACCCGGTCCCCTGCCCTCCCGCTCAGGCCACTTCACCTCGTGCCTGGGGTACGAGGCCACCTGAATCCAGCCAGCCATTCTAGTAAGGTTCCCAGCCTTTATATTCTGATAAAGAAAGCTTTAAAAACAAGCCGTGGCTTCAGAGTTACCCGTAAGTGAACAGACAACATTTGGTTGCCATCTTTCATTCTTTTCTCTTCATGGAACAGTTATGGATAATGTAATTTTTGATTCCTTGGTACTTAGCTGTGGCTTCGAATGCAGTGGCCTCAGCTGTGCATCTGGATGAAGATTCTACACGGTCCTCAGCGTCCTCCTCAACGGTCACCATCCTGGATCGCTGTGTTTTCTCTATTCACCTCCTCACCCGCCTCCTGGCCACGGACTGGCATATTATCTCCTTCAGCCTTTCGCTAAAAGCCCGCTCTCTCCTTCCTTCTCGAGGACTTTTCCCAAAGGCTCTGAGACATCCCAATGTTTCCAGGTGCTGGTTCTCCCGCTCTTCCTTAGTGTTCTTATTTTGATGCTTTGACCTCTGGGGTCTCGGTGAGGGACTGTCCCTCCCAGAGTTAGCCAACCCCTAGAGATGGTAAAGGGCTTTGGGAGTGGGGAGCGGGGTGCCTTCAGAAAGCAAACCCATCCGTCCAGCCCAGCCTCAGCTCCTTTGCTAACTATTGTGCTCCTGGGCCCCTGTCCCCAGCCCTTATCCCTGCAGGGCCAGCTGTCTGACCTCTGGGGACGGCTGCTTCTCCTCGTAGCCACCAAAATTATCCAGTCCTGCCCCCGTGCATGCGCCTCCTGGGTTCCCTCTGGCAAAACCACGGTAAAGGGTCCCGTCCACATTCGCCCCCCCACCCCTCATTCGGCCGCGGGCACAAAGGGAGGCATGGGAGCCCCACCCTCCCTGCACGGTGACGGCCACACTCTCTTTTCCAGGACGGTCCTCCCCATCTGTTGGCCTCGCCATCCTGAATAATCACACAACCCGCACTTAAAAATACATCTCCAGAAAGTATTCCTTTCTTCACACGGGAAAGACACGCGGGCGAGCCTGCAAACGCGTGTGGTTCTGCTGTACAGTCGGTGGAATCCCAACCCAGGGTGTTCACGGCTGAGGCCACCCCGCCCCTCATGTCAGGCCCCCACACAGACGCCTTGGCGGCGAAGTCGCTCATCACTGCTTCAGTGTTTGTGAAACAAGATCCCATGCAGTATGCTTTCCAGGGAAAAGCTCACACGATCTCAAATTTATTATAACACATGCGTCGCGTCAGTCGCTTGTGAGGGCGGAACAACAATACTTCTCTTCGGCATCTTACATGTGCTGGAAAGCCCCCCTGGGTCTGAGGTGGAACGCTTCCCGGCACAGATGGTGTTGTTCTGGCAAAAAGAAGGAGTTACCCGCCGTGGTGTAGGCGGATGCTCTCTTCCCTGACGCAGAAGCTCGGGTGCGACATCGAGCCCCGTAATGAATGGTTCCCATTACGCATCTGGCCAGCAGACACATACGTGTAATTATTGAGCCTCAGAGGTTCTAGGATCGTGTCCAACCCACATGACGTTGAGCTCGAAATGATTACGCAGCGGTGTTCTTGAGCGTGAGAGAGACAGAGAGAGCCTAATGGCGTCGCAGAGGACAAGTCACAGCGCTGCTCAAACGATTTGTTCTCGGTTCCTCTTCCGGGTAGGATGTGGCTTCCTGGTAAAAAGGAGCCTAAAACCCCACCCTTGTTGCCATAACAGAAAGAAGGAAACAAACCCCTTCGGAGGAACGGAGGGAGTGCACTCAGGGTGGAGACGTATAATTCCTGCAAATCAAGTCCCCGGTCTTCTAGAACATACAGAAGAGAACAGCTTAGTGTGAATCAGCGGGATACACAGACTCCCCTCGGAACGAGCTTCCAGGCAAAGACCACACTGAGGGATAAGCATCTTGGAAGGAGGAACAGGCATGTGAGCGGCCTGAGGTCCGGGGAGCAGGCAGGACCCAGGGGACACACAACCTTGACCAGCAGAGAATGTTCTAGCACAGCAGTAGATAAAGCTGCCAGTCACTGATTCTTTACTGAGCAGGAGCGAGTGGATAGGATCAGGCCCTATAAATACCTTCACGGCCCCAAAACTATAAAACATCAGCTTAAGCCCCCCCCCCTCCCCCCGCAAAGAATGTGGACGTGAAGATGGTTTCCAACTGAGGGCGCTGTGTTATGCGGGTGATCCTACTGCCCGGCACGCCGTCCGAAGTGTTTCTCTGGATCCAGCAAAAGCGATATTTGCTTTAGAGAGAAATGAATTAATTATTACTCCGAGCCCTTTGGAGACGCTTTTTAGGGAGGTGCTGAGTCATGATGAAATGTCTTTTGGAGCCGAGTGTTCCCTCTGGGCACGAAGTTCCCGTGTTTATAGAAAAATCTGGCCTTTTAAATATTTAGATGGGGGAAGGGTGACGATGCCTTGAGGCACCGTTAAAAAAAATGACTCGATTTAAAACTACATGCACACAAAATGTACAGTTTTTTTTTTTTTACTTTTTTTAAAAATGTTTTTATTTATTTTTGAAGGACAGAGAGAGACAGCATGAGCAGGGGAGGAGCAGAGAGAGAGGGAGACACAGATTTCGAAGCAGGCTCCAGGCTCCGAGCTGTCAGCACAGAGCCCGACGCAGCTCAAACCCACAAACTGTGAGATCATGACCTGAGCCGAAGCCAGACGCTCAACCGACTGAGCCACCCAGGCGCCCCCAAAATGTGCGAAGTTTTGGGAACAGTCAGCATAACGCTTTTTTGGACTCCAAGCTCATCATTGGAGAACACTGGGGATTTTCGTATCTGTTGGTTTCAGTGATCTTATTTTTTTCTTTTAAAGAGAAGATGAGACAGTGCATCTTGAAAGTTCACGGTCTCTAAAATAGTTTTAGCTGTTTTGGTCACAGGGAGCAAATGCAGCTCGGCGACGAGCGGACAGGGACTGCACAGGAAGGTCTTTGCTATTTTCCCTAATCGTCACTGGCCCTCGTGCGTGACTCACCAGACTCCAGGAGGCCCCTCAGAACTCTTCTGAAAACAAGGCTAATTTTTAAAAATTTCTTAATGTCTATTTATTTTTGAGAGAGAGACACACACACACAGCTCGAGTGGGGGAGGTGGGGCGAGAGAGGGGGACAGAGGATCCGAAGGAGGCTCTGCTCTGTCAGTGGGGCCCCAGGGAGCCTGACCCGGGGCTCAAACTCCCAAACCGTGAGATCATGACCTGAGCCCAAGTCAGACGCTTCTTATTATGAAGTGTGCACACTTCTGACCCAACAGGAGCCTGTAAGTTTCTTCCGGGGGGGAGGGGGCTCCCAGTAACGGGATTGTCTACAGTCACCTGGCCCGGAGCCTCACCTACTAACGTTACTCAGTTCGGCATCAGCTTTCAGGCACAAACCGAGTTCTGTGCTCGTGCCTGGGAGCTGTGTTGTCACTGCAGATTAAGCAGTACGTGTGTTCTTCTTTCTTCTACAGCGTCGTGTTGACGGCCGAGACTGCACAGGAAGCCAGGCGGTTACATTTGAGGGGAAAAACAGTTCTTTCGTATTTTGCAGGGATTTAATATCGTTGTCACGGCTGTCAACAAGTCCCAAATCCTAACTTATTTAAAACTCAGGTGCGTGAGTCGGTTAAGCGTCCGACTTCAGCCAGGTCACGATCTCGCGGTCCGTGAGTTTGAGCCCCGCGTCTGGCTCTGGGCTGATGGCTCAGAGCCTGGAGCCTGCTTCCGATTCTGTGTCTCCCTCTCTCTCTGCCCCTCCCTCGTTCATGCTCTGTCTCTCTCTGTCCCAAAAATAAATAAATGTTGAAAAAAAAAATTTTTAAAACTCAGGTGCGTGGGGCGCCTGGGTGGCACAGTCGGTTAAGCGTCCGACTTCAGCCAGGTCACGATCTCGCGGTCCGGGAGTTCGAGCCCTGCGTCGGGCTCTGGGCTGACGGCTCGGAGCCTGGAGCCTGTTTCCGATTCTGTGTCTCCCTCTCTCTCTGCCCCTCCCCCGTTCGTGCTCTGTCTCTCTCTGTCCCAAAAATAAATAAAAAACGTTGAAAAAAAAAATAAAACTCAGGTGCCGGGTAATTCTGGTTCATTGGTATGATTCAGCATTCTAACAGAGGCGAGCCTAAGGAAAACTTACTCTGGCCTAGGGGGAAACGTGTGGATGGCATTGTGTTAGGATCCACCACAATTCACCGTTTTCACATTTTAAACGAGTCAAATTGTAAATGGAATGCGATGGCCCTATAGAGCGGGCAAGGACAAAACCTCTCTCCGTGTTCCTTTATCACAATTATTTTTGCTACTTAAAAAATAGTTTTAAAGATAGATTCCCAGGGGCGCCTGGGGGGGCCCAGTCAGTTAAGCCTCCGCCTTGGGCTTAGGTCTTGATCTCGCGGTGCGTGAGTTCCAGCCCCGCGTCCAGCTTTGCTCTGACAGCTCAGAGCCTGGAGCCTGATTCGGATTGTGTCTCCCTCTCTCTCTATCCCTCCCTTGCCTCTCTCTCTCTCTCTCTCTCTCTCTCAAAATAAATAAACTTAAAAAAAGGATAAATTCCCAAATAATTTAGGTTCTACAAAAACTGAAGAATAAACGTGATATTTCTAAGAGAAGTATTTTCTATCTATGGGACTATTAGGTTCCCTTAGGGAGGTCAGGTTATTTAGGTGAATTTATTTAAGGAGGGCTGTGTTTCATTTTGCCTTGAGCTGTCCTGGTGCACGTGCAGGGACTTTTGTATCCCACCAAATTTCCTGCCTAGTCCCCAGTTTTGAGCATACGTACGTTAAAAAAAAATTGTTTAATGTTTATTTATTTTTGAGAGACAGAGAGAGAGAGAGAGAGAGAGACAGAGTGAAGGTGCGGCAGAGAGAGAAGGAGACACAGAATCGGAAGCAGGCTCCAGGTTCCGAGCTGTCAGCACAGAGCCAGATGTGGGGCTTGAACCCACGAACCGTGAGATCATGACCTGAGCCAAAGTCTGACTCCCAACCGACTGAGCCACCCAGGCGCCCTGAGCATACCTGCATTTGTGTGTGTCCTAAAGCCAATGAGACAGCTCCTCGAGTGTGAGATGTCAGGAAGGCTCTCTGGTTCCTTTCACAAAATGCCCCCCCCCATTACCTGGGGATCCTCCCGACCCATACCCGGGGGTCCTCCCGACCCGTACCCAGGGGTCCTCCTGATCCTTACCCGGGGGTCCTTCTGACCCTTACCTGAGGATCTTCCCAACCCTTACCTGGGAGTCCTCCCGATCCGTACCCAGGGGATCCTCTTGATCCTTGCCCGGGGGTCCTCCCGATCCGAACCCGGGAGTCCTCCCGATCCTTACCTGGGAGTCCTCCTGATCCGTACCCGGGGGTCCTCCCGATCCTTACCCAGGGGATCCTCCTGATCCTTGCCCGGGGGTCCTCCCGATCCGTACCCGGGAGTCCTCCCGATCCTTACCTGGGAGTCCTCCCCACGGCCCTTATCACCACTTGGCACTGTCTCTCTTTGTTGGTTTGCTCTGTCTGCCTTCCCCCCAGTCTCTGCAGATTCATCCTATAGGGCTGGGATATGTTTTGTTTTTTACCACAGGTATTTTGGGTTTTGTTTTTTTTTTTATTTTTTTTTTATTTTTTTTTTCAATGTTTTTATTTTATTTTTGGGACAGAGAGAGACAGAGCATGAACGGGGGAGGGGCAGAGAGAGAGGGAGACACAGAATCGGAAACAGGCTCCAGGCTCTGAGCCATCAGCCCAGAGCCTGACGCGGGGCTCGAACTCCCGGACCGCGAGATCGTGACCTGGCTGAAGTCGGACGCTTAACCGACTGCGCCACCCAGGCGCCCCTGGGTTTTGTTTTTAAACGGCTTCATTGGGTTGTGATTGGCATATGAAAGGTGGCATATGAAACAACTGAATTGTTTGGAGGAAAGTGTGTGTCCCTTCCCCTGCTCTCTCATGTGAACCCTGAACAGCGCCGGGAATGAGACTGACAAAGACCTGGGCATGAAGGGCAGGGCTGGTGTTCATGCCGCCGCTGACCTTCCGGAAAGCGCGTCGACTGACTTCTGAATGCCACCACCCAGGAGCATTTTCAAAATTCCTGGGAACGACAGAGGTTGGTGACTTTTAATTTGGTTCACAGGGATAGTCAAGCAAACAGAACAATCTCTCATCTGTTACTGCGACTTCATAAAAGGGTTTCAACTTTGGTGCCAAGACGTCACATTCCTGGAAGTGGGTACGAGGTGAGTGAACAGCACGTCGGCTTGAGCACAAGTGCCACCTGGCTTTGGAAAACTGATAGTCTCTGAAACGCGTTTGTGTATCATTTCCTTCTTTTCTTAAGTTCATTTATGTATTTTGAGAAAAAGAGACAGTGAGTGGAGGAGGGGCAAAGGGAGAGAGAGAGAGAGAAAAAGAGAGAGAGAGAGAGAGAGAGAGAGAATCTCAAGCAGGCTCCACATTGTCAGTGCAGAGCCCGACCCCACAACCCTGAGACCATGACCTGAGCCGAAATCAAGAGTCCGATGCTTAACAGAGCCCCCCAGGCACCTCATGTGCTACTCGTTTTTAAACAAGAATATTTTGGGGCGCCTGGGTGGCGCCGTCAGTTAAGCGTCCGACTTCAGCCAGGTCACGATCTCGTGGTCCGTGAGTTCGAGCCCCGCGTCGGGCTCTGGGCTGATGGCTCAGAGCCTGGAGCCTGTTTCCGATTCTGTGTCTCCCTCTCTCTCTGCCCCTCCCCCGTTCATGCTCTGTCTCTCTCTGTCCCCAAAATAAATAAACGTTGAAAAAAAAAATTTAAACAAGAATATTTCGTCACTGACTACTGTGCTGTGGCAACCACACTGGTCTTGGGGATGCGGAGGGGACCATCTGGTTCTTGCTTTCCCCGAGCTCGGTGGTTGGAGACAGGGGCCCCCGGCATCGCTGTGGAATCGGTCTGGTCAGGGGTGCGGGCAGAGAGAGGACGGGTGCTTTTCATTTTCCTCCCTTTTTATTATTTTTTTTAATTTTTTTAAATGTTTTTATTTATTTTTGAGACAGAGAGAGACAGAGCATGAATGGGGGAGGGGCAGAGAGAGAGGGAGACACAGAATCAGAAGCAGGCTCAGGCTCTGAGCCATCAGCCCAGAGCCCGACGCGGGGCTCGAACTCACGGACCGCAAGATCGTGACCTGAGCTGAAGTTGGATGCTTAACCGACTGAGCCACCCAGGTGCCCCTTTCCTCCCCTTTTAGAGCGGCCGATGGGAGAATGAAAATCAATAGTTTACTCGGTCAAAGAAACTCTTCAGGTGAGATCTGAAAGCTGTCTGTCCGTCTCTGCATCCAAGACATGCGGGTGTCTCCGCGGCGGAGGGTGCGGGTGCTGACCACACCGCCCGCCCCGCAGCCGGCCGGCTCTGGCCAGCTCCGCTCCGTGCAGGGCTGAGAACTATTCTCTCCCAGTTCCAGCGGCTACAAAAGGCAGAGTCCGGGTTTACTTTGTGTATTTCCCCGTGGCCGTGAGCGTGTAACGTGGGGGGCGCCCTTCCCTCTGCTCTCCCTGTTCTTCCCCATCCACCTCACCCCTACCTCCCCACCTGCACACCTGCTAGGAATATTCGTAGGCTCCGAGTCAAAAGAGTGTCCTGACCCGGTGTTTCAGGACTGTCCCCCTGGTCCTCGAGCTGGGATCACCTGATTCCTCCCGTCCCCACGCGACCCGCCTCGGCAGCCAGGGAGGGACCGACGGAGTCCCTGTGCTCTTCTGCTCCACGCGCCTGGAAGGAGATACCAGCACTGAATTCTTCCCTTTTTAGATCCGCCTCCACGATTCTGTGGCAGATTGCGCTAGAGGAGGGAAGGGGAGGAAGGCCCACGGGTTGGGGAAACCCAGCTCGGTTTACACAGAAGGATGTGGTTTTCAGGCGTTTCCAACTCGACCTCTTTCTCTCCTTTCAAACGCTCTTTTGTTTCGCTGTGATCGCTCCGTCCAGCTAAGAAAATCAGAGGCTACGGACGGAGTGAATTCATGAAGGACAACTCACTGTGCTGGTGCTTGTGTGTGTATTCCTTTCACAGTCCATTGTCCTTCTCCAGATTTTTCCGAAGGGACTATTCTCCCCGGCTGTGGTGGTTAATTTTTTCTCTATTTTTTTTTTTTTTTTTTTAAATTTTTTTTTCAACGTTTATTTATTTTTGGGACAGAGAGAGACAGAGCATGAACGGGGGAGGGGCAGAGAGAGAGGGAGACACAGAATCGGAAACAGGCTCCAGGCTCTGAGCCATCAGCCCAGAGCCCGACGCGGGGCTCGAACCCACGGACCGCGAGATCGCGCCCCGGCTGAAGTCGGACGCCCAACCGACTGCGCCACCCAGGCGCCCCCTGTGGTGGTTAATTTTATGTGTCGGAGGGACTGGGCCATGGTGGCCAGATTCGGACATTATTCTGGGTGTTTCTGTGAGGATGTTTTTGGATGAGAGTAACATTTAAATTGGTGGACTTTGAGTAAAGGAGATTGTGTTCCCTAATGTGGGTGGGCCTCACCCAATCAGTTGAGGTCCCTAAGGTGGGTGGGCCTTGTCCAATCAGTTGAGGACCTGAGTAGAACAGAGATTGACCTCTGCGGACCCTTTGGGCTCCAGTTGTAAGTCTTCCCTGCGTCTCCAGCCTGACAGGATCCACCTTCTCGTGGGGAGGTTTACCAAGCCTCCACATTCGTATAAGCCAATTCCTTAAAATAAATTTCTTTATCTTTATATTATCTATTCATCTATCTATCTATCTATCTATCTATCTCTGTATCTATCCTGTTAAGAGTTAACACTTTTGTGAAAACAAGACTGGGTGGTGCTTAGTGGCTTGGGAGGGGACAGGAATGACACGGAAAGAATCAGTAGTGAATAGAGCACCGTGAGGCAGTGGATGGGCCGAGGGTCTACGCTGCAGCTGACCAGGGCTGGGACGTCCATCCTGCTGTTTACGGGCTGGGTGAGCCTGGGTGGCTCATGGAACCAGCCTGGAGACAGGCTGTGAAATGGCAGGCCCCTGGGTTTTAGTGGCACAGTGCGGCTGTACACAGGCGCGGTTACTAGGGTAATTCGGACACAATCTGCCAGGCTTTGTCTTCGAGGAATCAGCAGCGGTAACGATCAATAACAGCATTGTTGCTATGTCGTGGCCGTATGACAAAAACAGAAAAATTGTTTAATAGGCTTGACCTTGTTTGAGGTTTGACCTTAATTTCCTCATTTGAACTTGGTTGACATCGTATAATCCTCGCTGGATAAAGGTAAGTTTTCATAACTTACGTCGAAGATTTTTCTTGAGATTTTTTTTAAAATAAAAATCTTTTGTGAGTGAACATTTGAAATTTTATAATAGGTTCTCTTTTTAAAATTTTCTTTTTAATGTTTTTATTTATTTTTGAGAGAGAGAGAGAGAGAGACAGAGCAAGCGGGGGAGGGGCAGAGAGAGAGGGAGACGCAGACTCTGAAGCAGGTTCCGGGCTCTGAGCTGTCGGCACAGAACCCAATGCGGGGCTCGAACTCACTAACCTTGAGATCATGACCTGAGCTGAAGTCGGACGCTTAATCGACTGAGCCACCCAGGTGTCCCTAATAGGTTTTTGTTATAAGTTTAAAGATTAGCATTGCTTTTTAAAAATTTATGTAAATCCAGTGAGTTAACATATAGTGTCACGTTGGTTTCAGTAGAATTTAATGATTCATCACTTACACATAACACCCAGTGCTCATCCCAACAAGTGCCCTCCTGAGTGCCCATCCCCCACCTGCCCCCTCCCCCCCACCTCCCCTCCAGCAACCCTCAGTTTGTTCTCTGTGCTTAACACAAAAAATAAACCCGAGTGAAATAAGGGAGCGGGAGGGACCCGAATAGACATTTCTCCAAAGAAGACATCCCAACGGCCAGGAAGCCCACGAAGAAGATGCTGGACACCGGTCACCAGGGTGCGATGTCACTGACGCGCGCCAGGATGGCTTCTGTAGAAGGCAAGGAAACCCCCAAAATAACAAGTGTAGGGAGGATGTGGAGAAAGGGGGCTCTGGGGTCCCGCCAGTGGGAATGCAAAACGGTGCGTCTGGGGAAACAGAGTGACGGTTCCTCCAAGAATTGAAAATAACATTCCCATGCCATCCAGGGACTCCACCTGTGAGCACCCAGACCGATGGGAGCAGAGACACAGACAGGCGTTTGTCACCCATACGCGCCGCGACGTTACTGACCGTCGCTGAAACGTAGCGGGAGCCCACGTGGCTGCCGAGGGCTGAGTGGATAAGCAGACGGGGTATGTCCACACAACTAAACAGCATCAGCCTTAAGGCAGCAAGAACTGTGACACCTGCTACAACGGGGATGAGCCCGGAGGCCGTCACGCTCACCGAGGTAACCTGGTCGCGGAAAGACAAATACTGTCTGGTCCGCTCACACGAGGTCCCTACAGGAGCCCGATAACAGAGACGGAAAGTAGAATGGGGGGAGGGCCAGGGGCCGGGGGAGGGGGAGCTAGCCTTTAACGGGGACCGAGTTTCAATTTGGGAAGACGAGAAAGGTCTGGAGGTGTTCGCACAACACGTGAGCGTGGGGAACGCCGCAGAAGTGAACACTCAGGACTGGAGAGAATGGTAAAGCTTACGTCTACTTTTTCACAGCGACACAAAGAGATCGGCAGTGTTTCTTTCCCTCTTAGCCTTTTTGTCCTGGTTTTATAAGTTTCGGGTTGGACCGCACAAAATAATTGCCCCGCTGGTTAGACAACCCTCTTTGCTAATATTACAAATGTTTATCTGGTTCGCTTTCCGGGAAGTCTAAAAACCCTACATCAGAGATGACTGTGTAGTCACTGGAAACCAGCTGGCTTGCTTTGTCAAGAAGCTTTGGGGGCGCCTGGGTGGTTCGGTCGGTTGAGCATCCGACTTCGGCTCAGGTCACGATCTCGCGGTCCGTGAGTTTGAGCCCCGCGTCGGGCTCTGGGCTGATGGCTCAGAGCTGGAGCCTGTTTCCAATTCTGTGTCTCCCTGTCTCTCTGCCCCTCCCCCGTTCATGCTCTGTCTCTCTCTGTCTCAAAAATAAATAAAGGTTAAAAAAACAATTAAAAAAAAAAAGAAGCTTTGTCAAGGCTTCGGGAAGGAGAAGGGCAGGATGTCAGCACTGTGTGGTCTTAGGGGCGGATCTGCACAATGAGATACAGGCTCTGCTTGGACCATGTGTTCCCGGACAGCCAGATGCAGGGGCTCTCTTATTATGCCCGGTGCTTGGCCCTTGATAGAGTGAAATTCATGTTTCGTGAAAGTATTTATTTAATTTAATTAATTTATTTTGAGAGAGAGAGAGAGCAGGCATGTCAGTGGGGGAGGGGCAGAGAGAGAGAGGGAGAAACGATCCCAAGCTGGCTCTGTGTTGGTGCAGAGCCCGATGCGGGGCTCGAACCCACCAACCATGAGGTCGTGTCCTGAGCTGAAATCAAGAGTCCGCTGCTCAACCGACTCAGGCCCCCAGGCGCCCCTGGTGAAAGAATTATTAAATGTCCTTTTGAAGTTACTTCTGGGTAATCTATTTATTCATTCATTCATTCATTCATTCATTTATTTATTTTTGAGGGAGGAGGGGTGGAGAGAGAGGGAGAGAGAATCCCTAGCAGGCCCTGAGCTGTCAGCACAGAGCCCGACACGGGGATCGAACTCACAAACCTTAAGATGGTGACCTGAGCCAAAGTCCAGAGCTGGACGCTTAGCCGACGGAGCCCCCCAGGTGTCCCTGGTGGACGCACGAAATCCATTCCTTCAGAGGTTTCCTGGGGGCACGTGCAGGTCAGTTCTGGGCTGTGCGCTAGGGCCTCAAGGGCGACGAAAGCAGCACTGGACGGACTCCAAGTCAGGGGGACATTTTGTGTTGAGAGACCCAGACAGACACTGCCTCCCGGCAGGAGCGGCTCAGGACCTTGTGGGGGGATCCCGAGGGGCCTAAGATGGGCCTGTAAGTCTGCAGGGGCCTGGGGAGCAGGGAGCAGGCGTCCTGGCTCTGGTGTTCCACTGGCGAGGACCGTTGAGGACGTCACTCCCTCGTGCCGTGTGTAATGGCCGGGGGACCTGGGCACGTTTTGCTGGCCGTGCACCCAAAAGCCACCCCCCTCCAGCTCCTTTCTTCCCGTTAGACGCCTGGTTCTGCTCCAGGACGAGGAGGGGTGACAATGTGTTTGAAGATCATGAGTCCCCCCCGCCCCCCACCCCCCTGCAATCCTGGGGACTGAACTATGATCAGTCCAAGCCGCTCACACTAACAATGCTTCCCTGTCAGTTTTCGTCTTATGGACCGCGAATAGCCCTCTTGTGGTCAACGATCCCCATGGGAAGTGTGCGGGTGAAAGACCGAAAAGGGAGGAGAACATTTGAAAATTCTTGGATGGAGGATGCGATGTCCGGAACTCTGTCTGCCTCTTTGTGACCACGAGACGGAAGTCAAGAGCATCTCGGAGAAACTCATCCAGAACATCGCCTTTACGGAGCTGAGGCCTTGGCCCTTCTGGAACAGCCTTGCCTCTGAACACTTGTGTCGTGGGGTAGCCACGTGTCCCTTATTGTCTACGCCTCACTCAGCAGGCATTTTCCTACCTGCAACAAAACAAAAGCAAATGTTACCTGGAAGGTTACTGTTTAAGACCTGAGCAAACCTCCGGTTTAATTTGACTGGAAGAGTACACAGTTAGTTCTGGGAGGATGTAAGGAGAGGCGTGTATACGTATGCGTGTGCGGGAAGAGAAAATCTGCAGTGCCATCCGTGTATTCTTCTGAAGGGAGACACCCGAGGGCGCCTGGGCGGCTCGGTCGGTGAGGCGTCCGACTTCAGCCAGGTCACGATCTCGCGGTCCGTGGGTTCGAGCCCCGCGTTGGGCTCTATGCTGATGGCTCAGAGCCTGGAGCCCGCTTCGGAATCTGTGTCTCCCTCTCTCTCTGCCCCTCCCCTGCTCGTGCTCTGTCTCTGTCTGTCTCAAAAATAAATAAACATTAAAAAAAACCAAAAAAACAAAAAAAAACCAAGGGAGGCATCCAATCAGTCATTCAGGAATTTGTCTACAAGGTGCAGGACAAACGGGGTGATCCCGTGTAAATTCCGCTCCTACTTTCCAAACTGACGACCGGCGTCTGCCCCTGGACGCCTCGTCTTTGGAGACCACGTCCCTTATCAGCAGCGCAGTGAGTGACAGTTGTGAACGGGAGATTCGCTTTCTCCGGACCCGGTCTCTGCCTCAAGGAGTCGAGACCAGGAGAGGACACGGGGAGGTGCGGGAAACACACCAGGCGAGTGCTGACACCGCGAGCAGCCGGAACCCAGCCCTGACGGGGGGTGTCAGTGAGTGATCAGGGACAAAGGGGGCCCCCAAGGGAGTGGGACCCGGGATGACAGCACAGGACAGGGAGCAGGTCCAAATCTGCTCCGGCTGCTCTGGGTGAAAGGCACGCAGACCTGGGAGAGATGTGGCATCGTAGGGGGCGAGGAACAAAATCGGGCTCGTAAGAAAGGACGGCAGTGCTTGAGGTGGCTGTGGAGATGAGATAAATTCCGAAGGAGCACGGCCGGCGTGGTTGAATCTGTCCTCGGAGGTTGGATCTGCGTGTCTGCTGCGTGTCTGTCCCCAGGGTGGGTGTCGGAGGCAGCCCGTGCAAAGAAGGGGCCTCTTGCATCAGGCGGGGGGGCCAAGCACAGAGCCACCTTGGCTTAGGGTGACCGGGCTGTTCCCTACTCAGGCCTGAGTGGCCTGTGTGGCCGCTCCCTGTAGACGCGTCTGAATATGTCCCCCCAACTACGGAGGAGGGGGCTGCCTTAGGACAGACTGATGGTAGCGATGGCCAGTTTCGCACAATGTTCGACCAACGACTTTAACTTTAGGTGTAAACGAATGAATGCTAAGTTGGCTTAACCATTTTGCCGTTTCTAAAGAAAAGATCTGTTCGTTTAAATAACCACGAGTGAAATTATATCCAAATCCGTGAGCTTTGTCTGTATTCCATGATCAATTATCAGTTGATGTGATTGCAAAAAAAAAAATTGTTATTGATCAGCTGGATTTCACAGCTTCCACGCAGATCGTTCTGTCATTTTGGAGAGCTGTGTGTGCATTTTTCACCTAAGAAGTATCGTAGACCGCAGCCCTCCGACCGCCAGGCCACTGTCTTCTAACGCCTCAGTTCCTCCTCCGTCAAGGGCAGGGGGTACTGATTGTGCTGTGCCTTTGGGGGTGGGCTGCGTGAATCACAGCTTCCCCTGGGGGCACAGACCCGGGAGGGAGCAGGGACGCAGGGGTTCAGCAGAAAGGCAGGGAGAGTGAGAAAGGACAGGGGACAAGGCGGGTCCCGGCCACAAAGCCTGGCGGGAAGGGGTGACAGCCTGGCCCAGGGAGGAGAAGCAGGGAGCACGGAGCAGGAGGGCCCCGTGTTCTCTGCACCCTCTCCTGGCTGGGGCGCAGGTGCAGCCGCAGGTGCGTGGGAACCTGGCACTTTCCTGGGGGGGGCGGAGGGGAAAGCGGCCAGGAGGCCGCTCCCTCATCACAAGTCCTCACACAAGGACTGCAGGAAACTATGGGGGCAGAGAGAGCCCAGGATGTGTCCTGCAGCTTTGGGGAGGGTCTGTCCTCCCTGCTCCCAGCGGAGAGGACACGCGAGCCTCTCGGTCCCCGAAGCCACCCTCTGCACGGCTTCTCTGCTCCTTTCTTCGCTCAGGAGAGTGAACCATGTTTTTACCTCTTCTGGTCTCCCTGTGCCCCACCCGGCCCGGCCCCCATGACGCAGCAGGGCCTCACGTCCCTCGCTCCCCGGCACCTGCCGGTGGCCCTGCCGTCCTCCCTCCATCCCAGGGGGCCGGCGCTGCCCCAGCAGGCGGGACTGGACAGTGCTCCCTGCTCCTGAGTGTTGAGGTGGAGGACAGGGATCCCGAGGGCCCTGTCACCTTGGGGCCATTGCCTCTCTGACTGCTGGGCGGGGCACGCGTGCAGGCCCAGGCCAAGCTGGGGCTCGGGGTCCCCCTGTCCGTGGACCTCAGCTCCCCGCTTGGGGTCGCAGGGTGCCCTCCCTTCCCTGGCAGGGCCTCAGCTTTGCACGTGGAGAAGTCAGTTCCACGTCTCTGTTTCTCTCACAATCAGGTCCGGGGCCTGATTTTCAGGAGGAGACTGGGTCTGGAGGAGACAGGGTCCCTTCAGGGGCTGCAGGGAGGCCTTCTGGCATCCACACCACCCTGCCCTGAGGGCACCGTTTTCCTCTCCGGCATTTGAGCGCGGTGACGTCCCCGGCCAGCCTCCACCGCCGCGAGATGGCTATCACCACGGCCCCACGTCCATCGAGCACCCCCGCCTCTACTCTCCTCGGGTGCTCAGGAACGAGGACCAGTCGGTGAGGCACCGGCTGCCAGCACCTGGGTCCCGCTTGTCACCTGCCCCGTGAGTGGCCCAGAGCCCAGCCCGGGACACCTGCTTGCTAGGACCCCGCGGGGCCCCGTGATCTGAGCTGGGCGCCCTCTGCAACGTTTGAAGGTAAACGCACTGCTGTGCAAATGGGCACAAGCCGTGGGCTCCTTTGGGAGGCCCGGCCGTGACCTCTCCTATGATCATACCCGATTCTGGTTTGTATTATTGTTGGTGGGTGTTTAAGTGGTTTCCGCTTCTCTACTGTGGGCAACAGCGCGTCCGTGAAAAATCCTACACGTCTCCTCCTTCTGGCTCCGTGCAAAGTTTCTTCCGTGGGTGGGCAGACACACGGTTTCCTTAGACCATGCCGAGCAAACCGTGCGACTCCCGAATGGGGACAGACCCACCTCTGGGCGCCTCTGCCCCCCGACACACAGTGGCACTCAGGGGCATAGGTTCCAGTGGGTTGCACGGCCACCGAGAAAACGGTCCGATACGGATCTCTCTGCTACTTGATCCCCACCTAAGACTAAGGCTATGCCCTGGTAGGCCAGCAGCCCTGATTTGTGCTCACGGAGAATGTTCACGGAGGTGCGGTTTTCCATACGTGGCTCCGGAAAACGTTCTGCCCAAAAGAGAGAACAAACGAGGGTCATGCACGGAAGAGCCAAGTTGCCGTTAAGAAAACACAGTGTTCTGTTTCAGGAGGTCACGTGAGAGCCAGAGAAGGAAGGCATTTTTTTTCTCCGGGAGCCAGGAGAACCGGTCACAAGGCCCTGTGGCCCAGGGACCCGGGGACGTGGCCGCCTCACAGCTCCTAATAGGCAGAGTAATGTTGCACCGGGGGTCCGGTCGCGGCAATGAGCCAGGAGAAGCTGGCAAATGCTCTTTCGCTGTATTTCGATGTGTTGGGCACGGCGACAGGGGATGTTCTGTTTGGAAGGCCAAGGCCCGCGTGGCCTTTGGGGCGTCACTCCAGCCTCTCGGACCTCCGGTTTCTGCAAGTGCGCGGAGAATCGTCTCGCGTCCCGGGTCTTGGTCAGGCGCCTGTTCCCTTCCACGTTGTCGGCGGGCACGGTGCTTCCTCAGCGGGCGGTCGGGCGGGGTCCTCCTGTGACACTCGTGGAGTGTATGGTGAGCAGGCTGCAGCACCTCGGTGGGCGTCTGGGCTCCACACCATCACGGCCGACGAGCCCTTCCGCGTAGTGGTCTCTGGTCATTCCCGAGAGAGTCTCAGACTCCGGGGCTGGCACGGTCAAAGCTACAAGCCAGTTTGTCCCTACCAGTGTTTTACTTTTGACCTGCCACGATGCGCCCCTGAATCTTCATCCGACGGTACTCAAAAGGGTCTGGTGCCGGCTTGTTAGAAAGTGACGTGTCCCATGGGAGCGATCGACGGCGCCTGGTGGAGGCCGCCTCTCATCAGACCGTGGCGACGCTGGGGTGGCACGGCCGTGAGCAGGAGCGTCCTACTGAGACTGTGGGCACAGCTGGGTTCTCCCTGTTCGGGGGGGTTGTACGAACAATCAGAGAGCTTTGGGCGGGTTTGCAAGACCCTGTCGTATTTTCTAACATGCATTTTATTGTAACAGAGAGCACAGATGCCAAAAAACACACAAAACAAATATGTGCCCACGGAGAAGTGGGCTTGTGGAGCCAACTTTTACTCGCCGACTCTGTCCAGCATCGCGTGCACAGCGGTCTCAGAATGACAAGGGAGGCCCGGTGCCTGCCTGCTCACCGGGGGTCTCCTGTGATGTCCCAGTCGCAGTGGCGTTTTGCTGTAAAGAACAGGAAGCCCAGGGAGGGGGTGTTGGAGGCAGCGAGTCCAGGGCTGGGTGGGCCTGCTCCCTTCTCTCTGCCTCCATTTCTGTGGGTTCCTCATGGCCCAAGGCAACCGCTGCCAATCCAGCCACCACATCTGCCTTCCAGCTGGCAACAAGGAGGAAAGGCTGGAAAAAAAATGGGGCAAAGTGTGTGCACAGGGTACGTCTCAAGGAAGGTTCTGCCTCCCTTCCGCTGGCCTGGCTTTGGTCCTCGTCCACGCCAACCTCCGGGGGGGGGGGGCCAGAGCGTGCTGCTCATTCTGGCCAGCCGGGTGCCACCCATCATGGGTCCTTTTTATAAAGAAACCCCCCTGGCCCAAATGAGTAGTTAGGGAGAGCTAGCAGCCACTGCCACGAAGGGAAGCATCTTCACTGAGAGGAAGCAGACGTGGCAGAGGCAAGGAAGGCTGGGTGTGCCTCCGGTGAGCGCGGACCCGAGGAGGAGGAGGCCGGTGGTCTCTCGCCCAGGTGGAGCTCACAGCTCCGAGGCGGAGGGGGTCCCTGAGGGAGGAAAGCGGGATCAAGGGTGCGCCTAGGGGATGCTCCGTTACCTAAACCTGAAAGGAGGCGAAAACGATTGATAAGGAAGGAGAAGGGGCGCGTGGGGCTTCAGAGGGGGGGCTGGGGCCTGGTGTGGCAGCCAGAGCTCCGCTGGTGTCCCCGACCGCCAGCCGCTGCCATCGCGGGGTCCTGGTGGACCTTCCCTTCCGTCCGAGCTCCCAGAATCTGTCCTCAGCTCATGTCCCCGCTTGTCCCCTCCTGACGAGGGGCCCCTGTGCCCTCACGCTCGGATCGCAAGCTTTCTCTGCACTGGCATCACCAGTTGGGGGGGGAGCTTGTGAAAACGCCCCCACCCCCGACACTCCCCTTCCGCGGGGCTGGGGCTGAGTCTCTGGAGACTTTGAGAACAGCTGCCCTAAGGCAATACTTTTGTTTTGCTCTTTAATTTTTTAAACACATAGTGTTCCCTTTGTGGGCAGTCCTACACTCAAATGTTGGGCCCCAGCCCAGGTAGACAAGCCCCCAGCCCAGCAGGATGCTGTCCCCCCTTCCACCTGCTGTGGGATCGGCTCTGACCGGCGAGGGGCTCCCTCATCAGCCAGACGCACAGACGTGAGAGGTGCAATTGAACAAACGTGGACACGATTCGTGCTTGGACAGTAATCAGGGCAGATCGTCGAGCACTCAGCTCCCTGCATTGTGCAAACGCTTCTAATTAATCGGAGAGCTGTAAACCATGTCCTGTAGGTACTGCCTGCTGTCTTAATTCGTTCAGGTGCCCTGTAAACAACAGACACTTACCGCTCACGGCTCTGGAGGCTGAACGTCCAAGATCAAGGTGTGGGCACACTCAGTGTCTGGTGAGACCCCACTTCCTGCTTCATAGACGGCGTCTTCTCACTGTGTCCTCACATGAAGGAGGGGAGGGGGGTGGTCTCTGGGGTCTCTTTTATCCCAGAGGCCCTACCTCTGACACCAGCACCTTGGGGATTGGGTTTCAGCCCTGAACTTGGGGGGGCACAGAATTCAGTCCGTCGCATTTGAGCTCTGCAGATACGAGCTGGGCCTGAATGCAGGCACCGCCCCTGCCAACCCCATGTCTCGGGCGTCCCCCAACCTGTCATAACCGGGGAGAGTGATAGTGTGCCCCTCACGGCTCCGTGGGCAGTGAGTGAAGTACTGATCTTGGGGTCCAAACAGGGTCTGGCGTGTGGCAACCCCAGATACACCTGTGCTGCCTCTTGGCCCCCAGCTCCGTGCACGTGGGCACGTGGATGCAATAGGAGGCCAGACCCACGCACAGCGTCGTGGTAGGACCCACGTCAACTGTTTATTTATTTTTAATTTTTTTAATGTTTATTTTGGAGACAGAGACAGAGGGGAGTGGCAGAGGGGCAGAGGGAGAGGGAGACACAGAATCGGAAGCAGGCTCCAGGCTCCGAGCCATCAGCACAGAGCCCGACGCGGGCTCGAACCCACGAACCTCAAAGTCATGAACTGAGCTGAAGCCGGACGCCCAGCCGACGGAGACCCCAGGCGCCCCCACGTCAACTTTTTAAAGTTTTGCCCTAATGCCCACCCTGCCCTTTGATCCTCGATGGCAGACAGTTTTGGGAAGAAAGCAACGACCCCTGAAATCATTTCATTTCAGGCCACTTGAGGAGGGGAAGCCGGGAGCCTAAGGAAGTAGGTGTCACTCCAGCGTCAGGTGCAGACCGGTCCCAAGGCAAATCGGGTGGTTTTGAGCCAGTGCTGCCTGGCTCCCGCCTGTGCGGGGCCGGGCAGACCCGCGTGGGGGTGACAGGCCAGCAGAGGGAGTCCTGACGCTTCGCACCCGCATCCTCAGTGAAGGACAACAGAGGTCGGCAGGTCCCGGGCTTCCGGCGTCCTTCCTGCCAGCACGCCACAGGAGCACATCCATCGCTGGACCGACAACACACCCTTTCGTCTTGAGGACACGCCTTCCGTCTGTCCAAGGGACTTGACCGACCCCGTGGGTGGTAACTGGAACAGCAATGTCGCCAGCGGACGGCCGAGGCTTGCCGCCACGGGGGTGTGGGCTGCAGACAGGACAGCAGCGCAGGTGCTCTGGGGACCACACGCCAGGCTCTTCCCTAACCTGGACCGCCGTCCAGGGCCGAGGGGCCGGTGGCTGGGGGCGGCGGTGACCGCACGGCGGGAAGGACAGGCTCTGCTTTACTCATGTAGGGTTTTCTACACACCTGCAGCCGAATCGGCTGAGCTCTGGCTGTGTGCGTTTGCTGCTGTCGTGTAGACTGAAGGTTCGCTGTTGACCGCCAGCCCTGGAGACAACCATAGTGTCGAGGTGACTCCTGGAAAATTGTCCCACTGGGGCCGGTTTCCCCGGAGGTGGACAAATCCCGTAGGCCAGGGGGCAGACGTTCGACCGAGAGATGCAGGAAGGTGGGGAAGGGGAGAAAACCCCAGACAGAGAGGCCGTGTAAAGTGTGCCCGGTGGGCACAGGAACGGAGAGAATGAGCTGGAAATTAACTTCACGGTCCTGTGCCCCGATCGCAGATGGATGGAAGACAGCTTCCTCACCTGTGAAGGGAGGTTGGAAATGACCCCTGTGGCAGGATTAACTGAGTTCATGTTTGTAGAGAGCTTCTCACGGCGCCTGGCAAACAGTATGCACAGTAGAGGGTTATTCGACACAGAAAATAATAAAAATCAATGATTCATACACAGAAAATCCCGAGGAATCCACTGAATAATTATTAGAAGTGATAAATGAGGTCAGCAAGGTTGCAGAATACAGATCAATATTTAAAATTCAATTGTATTGAGGCACCTGGTGGGGGGTGCAGTCAGTTAAGCATCGACTCTTGATTTCAGCTCAGGTCATGATCTCCCGGTTTGTGAGTTCGAGCCCCACGTCGGGCTCTGTGCTGACAGTCGGGAGCCTGCTTGTGGACTCTCTCTCTCTTAATCAAAATAAATAAATCAACTTAAAAAAAAGAACAAGGGGAGCCTGGGTGGCTCAGTCGGTTGGGCATCCGACTTCGGCTCAGGTCATGAGCTCACCGTCTATGGGTTCGAGCCTCGCATCGGGCTCTGTGCTGACAGCTCGGAGCCGGGAGCCTGCTTCGGATTCTGTGTCTCCCTCTCACTCTGCCCCTCCCCGACTCAAGCTCTGTCTCTGTCTCTGTCTCTCTCCACAATAAATAAATTAAAAAAAAAAAGAACAAAATAAGATTCACATTTCCAGATTTGAAAACTTACTAAAAAGCAATGGTAACCAAGACCATTCAATGAGGAGAGAATCGTTTTTTCAGCAGACAGGGCTGGGATAACAGGGTAGTCACATGGCAAAGAATTAAGCTAGACTCCCACCTCCCACTATATATATAAATTACCTCAAAGTGGATCCAAGACCTAAGTGTAAGAGCACAAACTACAAAAGTCTTGATATAAAACATGAAAGTTAGAGGCGCCTGGGTGGCTCAGTGGGTTAAGCATCTGACTCTTGGTTTCGGCTCAGGTCATGATCCCAGGGTTGTGGGGTTGAGCCCTGCACTGGGCTCTGTGCTGAGTATAGAGCCTGCTTAAGATTCCGTCTCCCCCTCTCTCTCTCTGCTTCTCTCCCCCGCTCACATGGACTCTCTCACTCTCTAAAAAGAGACACATACCCAACTTACAAATGGGCAAAAGATCTGAACAGATATTCTCCATAGAAAAGATACACAGGTCCAATAAACACAAGGAAAGGCTCAACAGTATTCATCATCATGGAAATGTGAATCAGAAGCACAGTGATATACCACTTCGTACCCTCTCCGACGATTGGAGTCAGAAAGTCAGATAACAAGTGCGGGAGCGGAGTGGCGGAATGGGAGCCCTCGCCCATCACGGTGGAGATGTCAAATGGTGAAGCGATTTTGGAAAGCTACCTGGTGGCTCTTTAAGACGTTGTTCCCATATGACCCAGCAACTCCACTCCTGGGTATCTACCCAAGAGAAATAAAAACACATGTCCACACAGGAACTTGTACACAAATGCTCATCACAGCATTATTCATAATACCCAGGAGGTGGAAACAACCCAGATGTCCATCAGTAGACAAATGGGTAACGAAATGTGCTACATCTAAGGGATAGAATATTATCTGCCATTGAAAGAAATGAAGCACTTAGGGGCGCCTGGGTGGCTCAGTCGGTTGGGCGTCCGACTGTGGCCCAGGTCATGATCTCACGGTTCGTGAGTTCGAGCCCCGCGTCAGGCTCTGGGCTGACAGCTCGGAGCCTGGAGCCTGTTTCGGATTCTGTGTCTCCCTCTCTGCCCCTCCCCTGCTCGCACTCTCTCTCTCTCAAGAGTAAATAAACATTAAAAAAATTAAAAAAAAAAAAAAAGGAACGAGGCGCAGACGCGTGCCTCGGCATGGATGGACCTTGAAAACATCCTGGTTGGTGAAAGAAGTCAAGCACAAAATACTGCGCATTGTGTAAATTCCCCTGATATCAAACGCCCACAGTAGGCAAACCTCTAGGGACAGCAAGCAGACCAGTGGTTGCCTAGGACTTGGGGAAAGGGCAGGGAGGAGAGGTGACAGCGAAAGAGCATGGGGTTTCTTCTTGGGGTGACACAGATGTTTCACGATGGGCTGTGGAGACTGTTGCACATATCTGTGAGTAGACTAAAGCCATAGACTCATACACTGGAAGTGGATGACGAGTAAGGCATTACGGGCATGAGACCTAGAGCACACGGTCGTGGCCCGCTGGGAAATGACTCTCCAGGCAGGGATCCCCTGTCCACCCTCCCAGGGGCCTTGTGGCCTCGGGCGCTGGCCTGATTTGACCGACGTGACTGCCCACACGTTGATCCAACTGTAAAATTGGCCTGATTTGGCTTAAAAGCAAATGTTCACTCTCTTTGTTCTCAAGAACACTAGTTTGAATGGCAATGGTGCCAAGGTCTCAGTCTTATTTTTTATTTTCGTGGTGGATGTGGGCTGCAGGGAGACAGCACTGAGTCTGGGGAGAGCTGTTACCGGGACACCCCCTGAGCCTGGGAAGGCTGGCTGGGGGTTCTGCTCCCGCCCGGTCTGACCTCCACTGTGGGCAGCCTGACCGTGCTTTGTGCCGTTAATGGAGGTCAATCCACCTTGTTACCTGAAAACTACACAGAGATTTGAAAAATATGACCCCACATGTACCAAGGAGCGTCTTTGGCAAATGGCAAACCACCGAGTCCGTCAGAGTAAAGCCTGGCGAGCTTCCCGTGGCTGTGCGTGAACTCCAGGAGGGGGCATCTGTATCAGGACAGTAGGAGAGGGGTCCTGTGCCGCCGGAACCCCGACTCTCCACGCGCCCTGAGGACCAGCGGAGCCCTGAACAGCCCCACCTGCTGACGGGAAGTCTGTTCTAGAAAGTGTGCCCGTGGGGCACATGACCTAGTCCTTGTCCGCCCTCAAGGCAACCCCTGGGAGTCACAGGCTGTGGTCACCACCGGAAGTTTCAGACGTGCGTTGAGCATAGTTTATGTGGAAACCGCCAGGTCCGCCGGGTTCGGGACAAATAAACCTTAGTGTTTTCTTAAATGTAATTTCTAGAACGCGATTACTCTCCTAGCATTGCTTCTGATTTCTTCTGGGAAATCAGAGAGCGGGTGGAGAGAAATACCTAACGCGTTCTCCCAGCTCGAGCGTAAGTGAGGGAGGGATTTTCCTGCAAACGCGGGGCTGGTTTGGGCTGACTTGGTGTGTGGGTGAAGCTGATGAGAAAACTATCCAGAGCCCTCTCATCTTCAGGTTTGATATCATCGTTCAGGGTGCAGGTTTTCCTGGTGATAAATGCTCTTTGTAACGACAACTGTCAAAACACATATCCTCTTTGAAGAGATTTACTTCTCTGAGACATTCTGTCTGTCTGTCTCATGTATATCTGATATGTGTACAGTAATGTTTTTCTTATATATGTCATATCTTTCTATTTCCATGTCTGTATCTATTATGGTTGGCCAAGTCAGCAGTGGAATTTAAAAAACAGGCATTAATGATATGTGTCGGAATTAATTTTTTTTTTAACGTGTATTTATTTTTGAGAGAAAAAGAGCACAAGCAGGGGAGGGGCAGAGAGAGGGAGACACAAAACTCAAAACAGGCTCCAGGCTCTAAGCTGTCAGCACAGAGCCCGACGTGGGGCTCGAACCTCGAGATCATGTCCTGAGCTGAAGTCGGACGCTTAACCGACTGAGCCACCCAGGCGCCCCCATGTAGGCATTTTTAAAATGACTTGAAATCACACAGTTTTTGCAATTTGAAATTTTTTTTTGAATTTTGAAAAAAAAAACCCCAAACATCACACATACTCTGTTTTTTAGGTTGTAGCCTTAGTGTTCAGAGTAAGTGAGCTAATTATATGTGTAAAGATGTTTAAAATGTTTTGACAAGATACGAGCCGTCTTCCACGCTATAGCTTGAAATCTTCCTAAGTGTTTTATCTTAAAGCAGCTGGACGGGGGATTTGATGGTGAACTTGGTTACACGTGTGACAGATGATGTGGTTACGTCTAACCGCACGGCCCGTCACCAGCAGAAATGCACTGTTGGGTGGGGGGAAGCTGGGAGCCTCTGTTGTGCAGCAGTGAAGGCTCCTTAGGGAACATTACAGACGATGTTTGGGCTGCGTTGGTAAAGCTTGGCCGTTGTCGTTTCTTCTTTCTCCGGCCCCCACGGCAGCGGGAAGCCCACGGGGTCCCAGAGGGTGCTTGGCCAGGTCAGAGCCCTGTCTGGATCTCTGCTGCTTTGTTCTTCATCAGGGTCCTCCACTGGCTGGGATGGAGTGCTTATCACAAACCATGGAAAGGAGGAACAGAGACCCAGCACCTGGCATCTCCAAGAAAGGCTTTTCCTGAACTTGGTTACAATCCAATATGGAGCCTGACACTAACAGGCACCGATTTCACAGAATAATAGGTATTTTTTAGGTTTGTTTATTTATTTTGAAAGAGACAGTGTGTGAGCGGGGGTAAGGCAGAGAGAGAGAGGGCAGGGGAGGGGCAGAGAGAGAGGAAGAGAGAGAATCACAAGCAGTTTCTGCTCTGTCAACGCAGAGCCTGATGCGGGGCTTGAACTCGTGAACGGTGAGATCATGACCTGAGCTGAGATCGAGAGTTGGAGGCTCAACTGACTGAGCCACCCAGGTGCCCCATCAATATGTATTTTTGAGGCTAAAGATAATATTTACTGAGGCAGGGGCTGGGAGTGCCCTTAGCCTTATCATGGTCTCTGCCCGAGGGCCCTGTAGCCAGAAGGAAAGGAACACAGAGCAACAATGAACAAAACACAACAGAAAACCTAAAGAAAAGGAGAAAGGGAGGGAGGAGGGAGGGAGGAGGGTGGGAGTGAGGGAGGAGAAAGTGAGGGAGAAGGGAGATGGTGGGGAGGGAGGGAGGAGGGAGGAGGGAGATGGTGGGGAGGAGGGAAGGAGGGAGGAGGGAGGGAGGAGGGAGGAGGGAGATGGTGGGGAGGGGGGAAGGAGAGAGGAGGGAGGAGAGAGGGAGGAGGGAGATGGTGGGGAGGGGGGAGGAGGGAGGAGGGAGGGAGGAGGGAGATGGTGGGGAGGGAGGAGGGAGATGGTGGGGAGGGAGGAGGGAGAGAGGAGGGAGGAGGGAGGAGGGAGATGGTGGGGAGGGAGAAGGAGGGAGGAGGGAGGGAGGAGGGAGGAGGGAGATGGTGGGGAGGGGGAAAGGAGAGAGGAGGGAGGAGGGAGGAGGGAGATGGTGGGGAGGGAGAGGAGGGAGGAGGGAGGGAGGAGGGAGGAGGGAGATGGTGGGGAGGGAGGAGGGAGATGGTGGGGAGGGAGGAGGGAGATGGTGGGGAGGGAGGAGGGAGATGGTGGGGAGGGGGGAAGGAGGGAGGAAGGAGGGAGGAGGGAGATGGTGGGGAGGGAGAAGGAGGGAGGAGGGAGGGAGGAGGGAGGAGGGAGGGAGAAGGGAGGGAGGAGGGAGGAGGGAGATGGTGGGGAGGGAGAAGGAGGGAGGAGGGAGGGAGGAGGGAGGAGGGAGGGAGGAGGGAGGAGGAAGATGGTGAGGAGGGAGGAGGGAGATGGTGGGGAGGGAGGAAGGAGATGGTGGGAAGGGAGGAGGGAGGGAAGAAGGAGGGAGGAGGGAGGAGGGAGATGGTGGGGAGGGAGAAGGAGGGAGGAGGGAGGGAGGAGGGAGGAGGGAGGGAGAAGGGAGGGAGGAGGGAGATGGTGGGGAGGGAGCAGGGAGATGGTGGGGAGGGAGGAGGGAGATGGTGGGGAGGGAGGAGGGAGGGAGGAGGGAGCAGGGAGATGGTGGGGAGGGGGGAAGGAGGGAGGAAGGAGGGAGGAGGGAGATGGTGGGGGGGGAAGGAGGGAGGAGGGAGGGAGGAGGGAGGAGGGAGATGGTGGGGAGGGGGGAAGGAGGGAGGAGGGAGGAGGGAGATGGTGGGGAGGGGGAGGAGGGAGGAAGGAGGGAGGAGGAAGATGGTGGGGAGGGAGCAGGGAGATGGTGGGGAGGGAGGAGGGAGATGGTGGGGAGGGAGGAGGGAGGGAGGAGGGAGCAGGGAGATGGTGGGGAGGGGGGATGGAGGGAGGAAGGAGGGAGGAGGGAGATGGTGGGGGGGAAGGAGGGAGGAGGGAGGGAGGAGGGAGGAGGGAGATGGTGGGGAGGGGGGAAGGAGGGAGGAGGGAGGGAGGAGGGAGGAGGGAGATGGTGGGGAGGGGGGAAGGAGGGAGGAGGGAGGAAGGAGGGAGGAGGGAGGAGGGAGGAGGGAGATGGTGGGGAGGGGGGAAGGAGGGAGGAGGGAGGAAGGAGGGAGGAGGGATGAGGGAGGAGGGAGGAGGGAGATGCTGGAGAGGGAGGGACCCCAGGGAAACCCCGCCTCCTGCCCCCTTGCTCCCAGGGCTTCCTCAGTGACCAGGAGCCACACCTGTACCCCGCTTGCCCTGTGCGCGGCGCTCTTGGACTCCTGCTTCGGAAGCGGG
Organism: Prionailurus viverrinus; assembly: GCF_022837055.1. Lineage (NCBI taxonomy): Eukaryota > Metazoa > Chordata > Mammalia > Carnivora > Felidae > Prionailurus > Prionailurus viverrinus. The sequence goes on from NW_025927614.1 coordinate 158,288, forward strand.
AGGGCAAAGCACTGGGAGCGCGGGCCGAAAGGGGCGGACTGTGGAGGCCTGCGGGCGCAGCTCTCGAGGAGGAGCCCCCGGAGCTAATCGTGAGCGGGACCTTCCAGCAAAGAGAAGAGCCGGACCCCTCACTTCACCAGCCGTATGTCTTCCAACACCAAGGGATTTAGTCCCCAAGCGCAGACGCGCTTCGCGGGAGGGCACGAAAAATAGGAGGAGAGAGAAAATAAGATCTCCGGAGAGCGTGGACCCGAGCAAGCCTGGAGGGGAAATCCGTCTCCGCACGGAGCCCGAGGACCTGCACGCGGGGCCCGGGGCTGTCACGCGACCTGGTGTTGTTCTTTTCCGAATTCCACTTCCCTGAGAAAGGACACTGAAAATATTTGGAGACATGAAACCCGTTCTCGGGCGAGACTGAGAAAGCAAGTTTCATCCCGGCACAGATTTCTGTAAAAACCTCTGGTTCCTGAGCTTTCTGGGTCCTGACTTCTGGTGCGGTTTGGGGCCCCAGCGATCTCAAACGATAACGGGGGCACTCGGTTTGCAAACGTTCCTGCGGGTGACACTTCTGTTGCTTGACTCGACTCCTTTCACAGGGGGGTGGGCCCTGTGCAGCCGCAACGTTGGGGTGAAGCCTGCAGGGGACAAACAGACAAGGGACCTCGAGAGACCAGTGGGCTTTCCAGCGCTAGGGGCTGCTGTCCTAGTCCTGGGAGAGGCAGGGTGGGGACAGGGGTGGGGGGGGGAGAGGGTGGGTTGGACTGGGCTCTGCAGGGAAACAGAACCAGCAGGAGACGGACACACATCAGGAGCGCATTCGTGAACAGCCTGCTCCTGCAGCCATGGAGGCTGAGAAGGCCCCCCTCCCCCCAAATCTTCATCTGCAGGGGAACTGAAAAGCCAGGAAGGAGGGCAAGGTTGTGGGTCCCAGATCTGAGAGCCAGAGAGCTGATGGTGTAACTCCAGCCCGAGTCGTCGGGTCCGAAAGTCAGGGTGCCGGGGTCCCAAGACTAATGTTGGGCCCAGCAGGGTCCGAGTGGGGTGGGAGTTCCTGGGCCCAGTGAGTGGAGGGACCCTCACCGTGGAGGCATCTGCTGAGTTCATTCGCTCATCTGCTCGTATCTTCAGGAACATGGTCACGGACTCCTCCAGAAATCCTATTTAACCCCATGTGGGGGACCCCAGGCCCGGGCGAGGGGACACACACAGTTAACTATGTCCATGGGGATAGAACAAGCTGCCTTCGCTTCTGGGACCATTTCCATTGGGGAAACAGAGGCAGGGGAGGCTGGGGGCCGGCCCCAGCTCTCACACCTAGTGGTGGGTCAAGTGGGAGCTTTTCCATCAGGGAAACTGAGGCACGGGAGGCTGGGGGCAGGCCCCAGCTCTCACACCTATTGGTGGGTCAAGTGGGATGATTTGCATGGGGGGAAACTGAGGCAGGGAAGGCGGGGAAGGCAGGGGCCTGGCTCCAGCTCTCATACTTAGTGGTGGGTCAGGTGGGGCCAATTCCATGGTGGGAAACTGAGGCACGGGAAGCTGGAGGCCGGCCCCAGCTCTCACACCTAGTGGTGGGTCAGGTGGGAACATTACCATTGGGGAAATGGAGGCAGGGGAGGCTGGGGGCCGGCCCCTGCTCACACACTTAGTGGTGGGTCAGGTGGGATGATTTGCCAAGGGGGAAACTGAGGCAGGGGAGGCTGGGGGCCGGCCCCAGCTCACACACCTAGTGATGGGTTCAGGCTGTCCACACATGGTCCGCTCCAGAAGCCAGCCCACCGCACTGCCTGGTGCTTACCGGCCCAGACGCACCCCTGCCCGAAGCCATGCACTTGTCTAAATGGGAAGGAGAGGCCTGGAGTCACGGTGAGAACAAGAGCGTCCAGGCGAGCTGCTCTGCGGGACGTCACCCGGCCTCCCCCGGTGGGTGTTGAGTCATCTCAACACGAGCAGGGGAGGGGCAGAGAGAGACAGAATCTCAAGCAGGCTCCATCCACACTGTCAGCGCCCGAGCCGGACACGCTGGGCTCCATCCCGTGAACCATGAGATCATGACCTGAGCGGAAATCAAGAGGATGCTTAACCGACTGAGCCACCCAGGCGTCCCCGCAGGCACCTTTCTGATGAAAAGGCAATCAATTAAAATAAATCCCCTCATTTCATACCTAAGCACCATAATACAAGCATCACCTTGGGGCTGGTGTCCTGACATTAGGGGAGGCACTGAAGTTACACAGCAATAAATAATAAAGTCCTAGGATTAAAATCTGAAATCATTATTCCTGCGTTGATTTGAAAAATAATGGGGGTTATAATTTATATGATGATTGGGCACAACTTAAGGTTCGTTAAATGTCTCTCTGAATCTGATTTATTTTTTCAACTGAATTCTCAAATATTTGAAAACTGTCTTGATTATAAAAATGCGTAGACGTAGGGTGCATTTAAATATATGTAGATATATTTGCATATCTACATTAAATATGTTCTCAGTAGAAGGTATCTCCACAGGTACAACTTCATGGCGACCAGGAACTCATTATATAAGCAGGTGCCTGTGAGCAGTTGATACGGAGAGCCAGCCAAAGTCTGCTATTCTAGACTTTCTGCCCATTGGGATTCAGAAAAGCTATTGGCTAAGTTTTTTTTTTTTTTTTAAGTGCAAGTCTAAATCTCATATTTCTGGAATCCCCACCAACTCATTGGACGCGAGACACAGTGAATAATAAACCTGTCTCCAACCTCTCTCTAGCCTTGTAAGAGCCTCTTTCTAGCTGGTGTTTAGTCCATTAGAGTACTAGTAAGAGTGTTCAGGGTTATTTACGTTATTTATTTATTCAAGCGTCTGTTTCCTGAACATTTACTGTGTGTAAGGTCATGGGAAATCATGGGGTAAAATGACCCGGTTTGCATTATGCCCCCTTGGAGGGGGAGGCACGTGGACACAACACAGTACGTGTTCCCTGTGCACATCGTGTGCCCCTCAGACCCGTGTCCGTGGCTTGGGGAGCACCACGCACAGGCCGCTACCCACGTCTGCCTGGACTGCTCGTGTTAATTATTCCCGGACACTGGTTTGTTCCCACCAAGGTATCTTCTGTATTTCAGACAATTTTGGAATTTAGCTAAGTGTTGGAGCAATTCATAGTTTTAGAATTCAACTAAATACTAGGTGGTTTATCATTTCACCGTTTAAATATTAGATAATTTCACTGAATACTGGATAATTTCATAATCTCACTAAACATTAGATAAACCCATGGGATACGGGATTAAAAGATCGGATATACCCCATTCTTTCCATGAAGCTACGCTCAAATGTTCTGCCACTTAAAACCTGAGCCGGGGGTGCCCATGGGCCCGGACGTCACCTGCGGGGACTGCCTGCATCCCGGGTGCGCCCGAGGGAGCCCCTGCACATCTACCAGCAGAAGCAGACTTGCGGTTGGCGAGCTGGGCTGGGCGGGATGCTGTCTGCTCTTTGTTCGATCCAACGCGGACCTCTAGACACCTTGTTGAGGTTTGCAAACCGCTGGGCTCGGTCTTTTAAGTACAGGAACCCTTTCCTGGTGTTTCCCGCGTTCTGTCCTCGGTAATTCCTCGAAGAGAGCAGTCTGTTCCTTCCGCGGTCCGACTGGGTTTGCCGAGGTCCTGGGAGCCCAGAGCCGGGGGCAGAGTTGCCGTGAGGGCGTGTGGCTCCGGAAGGTGCCCCGGTGGTATGGGAGGGCATCGGGGAGGAGGAAGCACCCCTAGAAGCAGCAGAAGAAAACGACAGTAAACGTAGGCACGTTTTCCTGCAGGGATTGCTTTTGTGCGGGTGCGTTTTATTTTCTCCCAACCACGCCTTCTCTGTCGGCCGGGCCGCGCGAACCCGGGCCGGTCAGATTCGTGTCTCCGACGCGATGGTGGTGGGGATGTCCAGTCCATCTCGCCCTCCCTCCCGAGATGCGTGGTAACCCAGGGGACGCGTGACAACAGTGACATGTCCAGCGTCTTCGACGCCGGGAGACAAAATGTGAGTCGTGCGTCTGTTCGAGGCGTCCTGACCGAATCGCGGGGCAGAGCATCGTCAGGTACGGAAGGAGCCGGGTCCAGGACACCGATGTTGCGTCCTGGGGCGTTGCCAGCTTCCCAGGGCAGTCGAGGGTGGGGGGGGCGGGGGGGCCCTGCTGCCGATGCACCTGTTTTGCTCAGGTCTGAGCCCGCCGTGTACTCTGCGCTTCGGACAGCAGAGGGCGGCAGTGCGCCGGCTGAGCGGGGAGAAAGGACGCGCAAAACCCAGCGGCGCCCTGATGACGTCCTTGCTTTCTCCGTCGCTGCCCCTTCGTCGCCGCCCCTGGTTCTTGGACTGGCAGTCGTCTTCGCAGTTGACCGGGAGACGCCCACGTGTGTGCGCGTGGGACCCAGAGACCGCGCAGCCTGCTCCCACCGCGGCGAGAGGTCGCCTGCTGGCTCTCCAGCACCGTTCAAGACGCGGAGGGGGCGGGTGAAAGTGGTTCTGCCGGCTTGTGTTTCCTTCTCCCGGGAAAATGTTCCCCGTGGCAGTCGTGAGCGGGCAGACTCGCAGCCACACTCCCCGACTGCCCCGCCAGGTCCCCGATGCCACCGTGGGCGGCAGGTGCACCGGGTCCCTCGTGTCCGCACCGTGCGAAGGCAGTGGGGGGATGGGGGGCTGGTCCCAGAGCAAGAGAGTTATGTCTCCCTGTCCCAGCTGCTTTAGTTTTCTTAAAATTTAAAACTGAGTTAGTAATAGTCACCATGACATTTTCAGGATGATGGGAGCGTGGCACCTGGCATACAGGGAGTGCCCAATGTTCACTGTTACTGCTATTATTAATTTCAGGTATTTAAAAAAAATCTTTAATGTTTATTTTTGAGAGAGAGAGGGAGAGAGAGCACAAGCAGGGGAGGGGCAGAGAGAGAGGGAGACACAGAATCCGAGGCAGGCTCCAGGCTCCGAGCTGTCAGCACAGAGCCTGACGTGGGGCTCGAACCCACGAACCGCGAGATCATGACCCGAGCCGAAGTCGGACGCTCAACTGACTGAGCCACCCAGGCACCCCTAATTTCAGGTATTTTTTTGAGCTCTGGGTCTTGTTAAAAGCAGATTGGAATCAGTGCCCGAATAATCCCTCACCTCTCACCTCCTGCGTCATTCAAACCAAGTGATGAGAATGATCGTTCTTGCCGGACCTACAGGTGGCTGCCCAACGAAGACATTTAGGAACAGGAAATGCCCCTTTCGCCATACTGGTTCGTAGTTGACTTAAAACAATGTCTCCATCTCACAAAACTCCTACATTTGCACCTGCTAGCTGCCAAGAAAATTGTGTCATAGCACAGAATATATTTCATAATAAAATCCTATTTAGAGACTCGGATTTCCAAAAACCTGGTTAGACAGGACTCCTGGGGGGCTTCGTCGGTTGAGTGTCGACCTCTTGACTTCAGCTCAGGTCATGATCTCACAGTTCGTGAGTTCAAGCCCTGCAATGGGCTCTGTGCTGACAGCCTGGAGCCTGCTTGGGATTCTCTCTCTCCCTTTCTCTCTCTGCGCCTCCCTGCTTACACTCGTGCACTTGCTCTCTCTCTCTCTCTCTCAAAAATAAAAAAAAACTGGTTAGACGAGATATTCAGATTCTGTATTATGTGGAACAGCAGCCACTGGCCATGGGTGACCACGGAGCACTTGAAATGTGGCCCTTCTGAACTGAGCGGAGCCGTTCATGGAAAATACACCTGGGTTCAAAGACTCAGTGTGACAAAGAGAATGTAATTACCTCATTAATATTTTTTTGTATCAATTACATATTGAAATACCGTTTTAGATATGTTATGTAAAACACACAAATACATTATTACAAGTACTTTCACCTGTTCCTGTTAATTTTTAAAATTATCATTATCATTATTATTATCATTTTGTGAGAGAGAGAGAGTGCCTGTGAGTGCAAGCAGGGGAGGGGCAGAGAGAGCGGGAGAGACAGAATCCCAAGCAGACTCCACGCTGTCAGCACAGAGCCCAAGGCGGGGCTCGATCCCATGACCCCAAGATCATGACTTGAGATTAAGAGTCAGGTGCCAAACCGACTGAGTCACCCAGGTGTCCCTCTTTTCACTTTTAAAAGTGCTTTCGGGGCGCCCGGCTGGCTCGGTCAGTAACGCACGCGACTCTGGATCTCAGGTTGTGAGTTCAAGCCCCACGGTGGGCACACAGGTTGCTTAAAAAAAAAAAAATTGCTTCCCCAAATTCAAAACTCCCACCGTGGCTGTGTGTATTTCCAGTGGACAGAGACCTCCTAGGTCATTTTGTGCCTACATAAAACTCACAGTGTCATTTGTTATGTTCCTTCTAAAAGCATAACGGACGAAGGGAGGGGCGTCTACGGCGAGCTCAGCCACGGGAGAGGCGTTTGGATGAGGTCCCCTCAGTAAGTCACTGAGCTGCGTCTCTCATCGGCGGTTTCTGTCGGTTTTGTGGCCTCCGAGGAATTTGTCTTTACTGAAATGTGACAAGTGAAACCTTTTCCCTTTTCCGCTTTCTCGGAAAGCCTGGGTCTTCATGTGAATTATCAGCAAATCCATCAGACGTGGACAGAGGACAGTGCACATCGTGTGTGCAAGACTCCGCCTCTCTGATCCGGCTGCACCCTCGCCCCCCCCCCCCCCCCCAATGCCGGGCGGGCGACCTGTTCCCCACCCACTTCCTCCGGCCTCCGCACGTTCGGATCCGTCTTGCTGCAAAATTCGGGCGTTTACTCCCCACACAAATGCACTGCGCTGCAGGCTAGGGAAACACCACGGCTCATTCTCTCCCGCCCCTGAAGATGTCCGGGAGTGTGGTCGCCCGTGGAAATTCATTCTCGCGTCGGAAAGTTTCGCCCCCTCCCTCCCGGTGTGATGGCCTCCGTGCCGATAGGTGGGATGGTACCGATTTTGTTTCTGCCACACCCATTACATTTTAATTACACTCCTCCTGCTGTTTTCTCTTTACGGCGGGTCACAGGTCGCTCTGAGGTCCGGGCTGGCTGCCTTTCGGGGCTCTACGTGCCCCCCGGCTCCCTGCGATGCTGATCTTGCTGTGCTCTGTTTGTGAGAATTTAGAAAGCATTTGATGCTTCAGGGGGCCAGAAAGGCATCACTTATAATAAATCCTTACCCACCTTTTTTCTAGAAATCATTTTGCCGGGAAGGCTTTTACTTCCTCGCATGCCCTGGATCCTCAATTCTGTTTAAACAAATTCACTGCCTCCCCCTTTATTTCCATTGGTTTCTTAAGTGCCTCCAGTATTTCCAGGTGTGTGGGGAACCTACGAACACATTCTCAGGCTTGGTCTGCCTCACGTTGGCCCTAACACGGGGAGCCAGCCCTGGGGGCCTGCTGAGTGCCGGGTCTTGCATTGCTGGTGGGGCCTGAACTGGACTGAACGGATCCCGCCCCTCGTGGGCTCTGCCATTAGGGGACACAGTTTGGACCTAAAGAAACAAGGTGACTGCTTGTTTTCAAACATCTGGAGCTTCTGGGGCAGGAGGGTGGCCCAGGGCCGCTGGAGACACAATGAAAGGGAAGACCTGGGATTTGAGACCAGGCCCCCTGGTCACCACCTCCTGTGGCCGGGCCGTGGTTTGAGTGTGGGCTCCTTGAGGAGAAGAGGGGGGAGAGGTCGGGAGGGGGTGTGACGCGGATGCGATTCGGCAGGTGCATGGGGGTGGGGTTCTGGGTGAGTGTGGGTCTGGAGAAGAACCGACTCCCTCTGCCTCAGTCTCCCCGGCTGTAAGTCTTCCCTGACCGAACAGATTTGCACACCTTCTCTCTTTGCCGGGGAGCAAACGCAGGCCCTGCCAGCCTCGGGCAAGGCCACAGTCAACCTGGAAAAACTACTGTCCCATTTTGATGCGGATGATGTCTAATGGCACTGATTAATAATTTGCTATAGATTTTTATTTTTTAAAATTTTTCATTTTTCTAAGTTTATGTATTATTTATTTATGTATTTATGCATTTATTTAGAGAGCGTGTACACGAACAGGGGAGGAGCAGGGAGAGGGAGAGAGAGAACCCTAAGCAAGCTGCGTGCCCTGTCAGCCTGGAGCCTGAAGTGGGGCTCAGTCCCACGAACCGTGAGATCATGACCTGAGCCACCCAGGCACCCCGCTATAGATTTTTAAATAGACTTCATATTTTAGAGCAATTTTTACATCCACAGCAAAACTAAAGAGAAGGTGGAGAGATGCCAGGGCCCCCACCCCACACGTCCAGAACCTTCCCGCTATCGACGCCCCCACCAGAAGGTGCATTTGTCATAATCGATGTACCTCCGTTGTCCCCTCCCCTCGCCCAGAGTCCATGGTTCACACTAGGTCACTCTTGGTGTTGCATGTTCTGTGGGTTTGGACAGATGGACAATGGCACGTGTCGACCGTTATGGCATCACACGGAGCCGTCTCACTGCCTTAAAAATCCTCTGAGCCCTGCGGATGCCTCCCTCAATAGCTGTGGGTCTTTATCCTAAACTTTGTATCTCAGTTTGACATTTTTCTTGTTGAAACCTTTAGGTAATTTTCTCCGCGACTTTGCTGTGATAATTATTCTCTGCACACGAAGAAAAGCCCCGTGTATCGACTTCTAAACGTTTTATAAGAACACGGCTTTCCTGTGAAGTTCATGGGCGCTGTGTAGAAACACGCTCTGGCGAAGCTGCCCCTGAGACGGCCCGCGGTTCCTGGTCGGTGGCCGGTGGAATTTAAGGGCAGTTTCGAGGAGCACCGCGCTATGTGCGGTATATTTGGACGTGATCATACATGCTATGTTCTAGGAAAAAAGTGTCCCCAAGCGACAGGGGGCGTTTGAAGTTCCTGGGGAGGCCGGCTGTGGAAAATCGCACCCGGGACCCACGCCAGCCGTGCCGAGGAGGCACACGGGCCTCACCTCCGTGTCCCGCCAGGAGTTGCTGTCCTCGTCCCATCTGTGACCGTCCCCAAGTGCCATTCACAACTGTGGCTTCCCTCGGGCCTTGCGTGTGAAGGACACAGAACATCAACTGTTAGCATCTTTACTGTGGGGAAACCGTTTCCGGCTGTCGGTGACGTTGTCTTTCTTACGCTGCACAATAACCCCTTTCAGACAGTGTTCGAGATCATCCTGTTACCCTGGATCCCCCCCCCCCCCCCCCCCCCCGCTGCCACCACCGCCCCCCGCCGTTTGCTCAGCCTGTCTTCAAATGAATTAAAAGTTCTGATTTATTTCCAGGGCCTCTTAAAAAAAAGCTCCCCGAAAAGCAAATACTATTTGTAGTGGTGACAGGCAATTAGCAAAGCATTTAGATTTATTATAAAGCACCGGTGCAAGTGGTGTTTTATTTTTCTTTTGCGGGAAAATTCGCTTGCAGATTGCTTCTTTCCCAGAGACCCGTTGTGACGTGCGGGTGGCGAGTTCCCGGCTGTCACAGCTCAGTGTGACCTACCTGTCTCCTTACATCCAGCCTTTCTTTGTTCCCCTCGTAAAACCGCCGATTTAACCTCTTACTTGGCCTTTATTTTCTCTGCCTGTGATAGCTGCGTGTGTAGAGTCGCTTTCAAACGATAGGTAGGTAACATGTCGATTCCAGCGTGGGGCTTGTATCTCACTGAGGGAGGGCTCAGGAGAAGCTCGGAGAAAGGCGTTATTCCCCTTGTAGGGTCCAGGGGGCCGAGCCCCCACGGGGGGGACAGGTGGCAGGAGCATCGGGGGAGGGGGAGGCGTGGATGTGGGCCGGGCCACTCGGGGCGATGCCCCTTCCCGCCCACCCTGCCCCACCGCTCTGTCCCCGTTTCTCTGTCTCCTGCAGGTACAACCACTTTCCTTGGGGTCACTCCTGACACTCCGGGCCCTCCTTACCTGTATCTCCCTCCAAAGTGTCACCACCCGTCTGTTAGTCCCAGACCACTTAGGGTTAAAACAACTCACGCTCCTCGGAGGTGTTTCCCCGCGTCTGTGGTCTCATCGAGGACCTATGCCCACAGTCAGCGCCGGAACGAACCCCGTAAGTACTTTTCCCGGGTCATCTCCTTCTATTAAGTTGAAAAAATACTCTCGCGGTCTTTCAGAGCTAGGGTTTTTCCTCAGGAGCCTATTTGACAGACACACACGTGTATGCATACACATACACGCACGAGCACACATACCCAGGTGTGCAAATTAACGGGTGTAATCAAGCCTTCAGAATGCAAATGCCATTTTATGTTCTGGGCAACACCATTGGCAAAAAATATCGCTAATACTAATTACATAGTATACTGAGTATCATACTGTATTGCTTTTTCAAAATGTTTATTTGTTTATTTTTGAGAGAGAAAGAGAGAGGGGCAGAGAGAGAATCCCAAACAGGCCTGCTCTGTCAGCGCAGAGGACGACGTGGGGCTTGAACTCATGAACCATGGGATCAGGACCTGAGCTGAGGTCAAGAGTCTCTTAACAGACTGAGCCACCCAGGTGCCCCTCTAGTATATTGTGAAGAGCCACGTTACAAGACCCACATGATTAACAGCTATTATTTATTTATTATTTTACTTTATTTTATTCACTATATTACTTATTTATTATTTTATTACCATTTATTTATTATAGCAATCATATCGTGAATAACTGTCCTGTTGTAATAACTAGGCTGTTAGCAACAGCGTATCCTCAGTAACTACGTTATCCCAGGAGCTGTGGGCTGCGGTCTCGTATCCTGGAGCGGATTATTGGCCGTTATTGTGCCCGCATCGGTGATCTCGGAGCGTCGTTCGTGGTATGGTGCCATCTTGCATGCCCACAGCAGCCGTGAGGCTGGCTGACAGCCCCTGTCACAGTTGAGGACACGGGGCCACACTCGCCCTCCTGGGGGCCAGCCCCGCCCCTGGGGCTGGGGGCCACTTGCCTTACCCCTCCCCACAGTGACAGCGTCCACTCTACGTGACCCGCACCATAGTTTGGGAACCAGATTCCTACTCCCGGGCGGCCCCCGCGATCCTGAGGCGCGTGGAGATTTTTCTCGCCTTTTACACAGAAGGTCTGTTTCTGTTTGCCCATGCGATGTCCCGTCCTAAAATCCCGGCAAACGGGCTGCACTAATGTGATCAGATCCTCCCCAGTAGCCAGCAGAGACATAATGTCGGGCGTCTGGCCGTGCCTTCCTCCAAAGCCACCGAAAAGCTCCTTAGGTCCCGGTGACTTGGCATCGAATCATGGCCCCGAAAGTGCCCCCGACCCCGCGCGCATTCAGATAGGGCACACAAGTGCTTTAGGCAGTATCCGCTCGGACGTGTTGCTCATATAGCAACTGTGTGGCATGTGGGTCTAGAATTCAGTGGAGGAAAAACGGAAATGCAATGACTACAATGTGGTGTGTGGATGGCACAGACTGTGCATGTCCACAAGTTTGTAGGACTTCATAAAGGGTTTTACCGAGGGCCTTTACTGACTGGCCAGCGTGGAACCCGTGAAGTCAAGCCAAGAGCAGCCGGCTAAATGTATAACAGCATAATCCCAAATAAGTGATGAATGCACATTTTCGTGTTGAAAAAGGACTAGGAAAAATGCCAAAATGGCAACACCTATTCACAGCTACCATATCTGGGGCCTGGGGCCTTGAGTGATTATTACCTTTCATAGTTGGGCCCATTTACAGAATCTTCTGCAGTGAGGAAGTGCTTCTGTTCCCACGGGAGGCGGAGGGGAGGGGAGAAGATGTTTGTAAGCCGAGAAAGACCACAGAGATTATTAAGTGATGTTCTTTCACCACATGTGTTGTCGCAGGAGGGATGTTCTGGAAGGTTCTATGGCCTCCGTTCAGCCCATTTTGTGCTGGTATTTGGACAATTGCCTCGTAAAGCTTCCCAGAAACCATGCAGCGTATCTGGCTCCAGAGTTATCAGAACATCTCCAATCTCTTTTGTCAATTCTGGCTTAAAAGGCGTGAGCGTTAGGAAAGACACTGGCAGGAAATTTTTCCTGGAGGTGATTTTTCATGACCATTAATTTTCCACTTGCCTCAGATTTTCCTTTGACTTCAGGAAATTTGGTTTTTATTGTCCTCCTAGGGGGCCCGAGGGCATAGGGTATTCATACCCTCGCTTTCCCCTAGACTCTTATTTAAATTTAGATTATGACCACATGAAAAATTTGTTGGGAGAAGTAATCAGCGGGGCCATATGTTAGAGTTTCAAAAATCACCCTAATTTCCATTTAGCTCACATCATAAAAATCACCCTCCCATTCAATCCGACTATTATAAGGTGTTTTAGATGAGTGATGTGGGGAACGCCCGTAAAGGCGAGCTAATAGTGAGGCCTTGGTCTTCCAGAGAGCTATTAATCTTTGTCTCTCTCGGAGTTCGGTCACACACACACACACACACACACACACACGTGCGCGCGCCCGAGGATGGAAGCAAAACCATAAAGAGGAAAGCTCATAAAAGTACATAAGAGTGTCAGGAAGACTTTACATTTTATTTTTATTTACTAGAAATTTATGGGGCAGCGGTGGGGGCACCACTGTGGCCGCAGCCCCACCCTCCTGCCCGAGTCCTGAAGGGCCGGCCCTCACTCGGGGAAGGCGCGGACCTGGCTGTAGAATGGGGGGTAAGGGGGGACGTCTCTCCGGGTCTCCAGGGACCACAAGCCAGCCCGAGTGCCCACGCCTGATTTCTAGTGTGTCCTTTGTATTGGGTAATTGTCTCTACGACCCACCGGGTCACTTGAAAGGGCGTCCCATCGCTAGTTGGTTGATTCTGAGGTGCAAACCATTTAACACGCCCAGTGATTCCTATCTAATTGCAATGACCCTGGCAGGTTGGAGTGGCCTGTGTGGGTAGCTCCCTGCGCGACGGGCAGGTACTTGGGAGACAGCCGTCAGCAAAAAGCACGTGCACCCCCCCCCCCCTACTGTTTATCCTGACGGTGCTGGCACCCATGTGCCTGTGGAGTGGCCCGTGTCTCCTCCCCGGACATCCATTCTCATTCCTGACTACTGTCACCCGTCCTGTGAGAACAGCCATCACGGTGGGGGGTGGGGCCACAGACGTCCCTCTGGCATCGGAAAAGCCAGCGAGGGGCATTTTGTTCCCTGCCACGAATTACCCTCGAATGTTCTACGAGGACTCAGCCACGCCTACAGCTGGGCGTTCCGGTGGGTGTCCTGGTGGTGAGGAACACCGGCTCCGTGAAGAACCACCAGGGTTTCGAACACCCTCCTCGCTGGAGAAATATGTTCGAAGGCAAAAGACTTCATTCTTTCCCATTTTGTCCTCTAACTTTGGTTCTTAGACGGTCTTCCAACGACCCCGCAGGACGGCACAGCTGCTGGGTCTGGGTGTGGGCTTTGCCGGCTGAAGGAGGGGCCCGGTGGGTGAGGCCCCGCCGCAAGTGAGGCCTCAGCTCCCGCTTGTCAGAGTCGGCGATCACGTCGGTTGGCAAACCAACCCCAAAGGGCGGAGGTGGTTCAGCCCTCAGGTGTCCCCAACGCGCTAAACTGCGCGTCAAGGCCCGCGAGGCAGAGGCGGCTGGCTAGGGGGGCTCTGACCCCGCTGTGAGCTGTGCACTTGCATGGATGTGCGAGGGGCTCGATCGCTCAGCCCTGGGGCCTTCACAGCACATCACCAGCACCGCTTTCCTGCAGACAAAGAAAGGTGTGGCGGGCCGCCTGCGACTACAAGTGGAGGACAGCCCTCGCCCGGCCGGCAAGGGGGACGAGGACCTTGTTTTGAACCCACCCCCCAGGCTACAGCATCGCTCTCGTCTTTGCTTGGATGGGCTCAGCCTGGAGTCTTCACGTTACAAGTGCAGACAGAGCCCAAACATCTGGCCGCACAAATTACACCCACATATCCGCCCAGCTTGTGAAATCCGGCTTTCTGTGGAGCACAGGGGTATTTCTCCCCCTCACGATGGAATTTTTACAGCTTTAATTATTACTTGCAGACAGCATGGGAAATCTTCCTTTCAGTTAGATAAAAAAACAAAACAAAACAAAACCCAAAACTTTCATTTCTTTTCAAGAGAGAAACCCTACGGAGTTCTAAAGTGAACATTTATTACTGAGAAAAGCCTTTAATTTTAAATACAGAAAATCTCGATTTTTGCTTTTTTTTTTTTTTTTTTAAGAGCATTGGAAGGCGTTTAAAACCTTGCATAAATAAATTAGGGCTTTCTGGAAGATGCATCGTCCCCTGACTGCAGACCTCATTTTGTGCACGTGCTGTTTGGAAACATTAAACGTGTCTCGCCTTCTTCCACTGCGAATTTGCTCTGTTCACGGCTCTACGTGAAATTGTAGGAAGCTGCCTTCACTTTAAGGCTGCCAAGATCACGCCGTGTTTGGGAGAGCACGAAGCTTTCTGGGATTTACATGACATTGCCGTTTCTCTTGGAGTTCTGCATAAAATACAAATTAAGATAAAAATATCCCCGGAACCTTTTTAAGTCAAAGTAGCCGGTTGTGCAGAAGCCTTCCATTAACACACTTCGAAAACCCTCAACGTGCATTCTGGTGCCACCTGATGTTTTACTAATATTTAGAAATACGCTCACAGTGGGAGATTCGCAAATGTTCTCCCCGGAACTTGGGTAAACTGTATTAACATAATTCCAAATCCGATTGCTTTCATGTGGTGAGAGACAGAAAGCAGTGTTGCTATTTTCAGTCGTGAATTTGAGATGAAAAGGAGAACACGGAGGGAATCCGGGAAGAGGTTTATAAAACCACGATACGTTAGCAAATAGATTTACGCTCAGCGTGGCGCCCTCTAGTCACACAGTGTCCAAACAACGCGCCTTCGAATCACCTCCGGGAGCCTCGTGTGCATTTGCAAATCTGCGCAGAACAGAAAGATCTCCCTGTATCGTCACCAAATCTCAACAAATCTCCACGTTTTGCTACATTTGCTTTATTTTTCTGTTTTTCTGGTTTCTCTCCCCTTATGGAATTACTTTAATGCCATTTCATGAAGGGTCATTGCAACCCCACCCGCTTCCCTACGCATCTTTGAAGAATAAGGATATTCTCCACCAAAGCCTTTCACCTACGTAACCGTTACGGACGCATTTCGGTATTGCTGGGTGTCTGGCCCCCCCATCGGGCGTTCTCTGTTGTTTCAGCGCTCTCATTCTGCAATGGGTTTCCGTGGGTCCAGAGCTGAGCGAGGTCCGTGCTTGACGGGTGTTCTCTGAAGCCAGAACTTTGCCTTCCTTCATCTCCTGACTTGTTCTCCCTGCCGTGGACCCACGTGCCGGGTGACCGCATCTATCAACTGGGCTGGGCCATGTTAGTCTGGGTGTGGCTGTGAGGGTGTGTTTTGGAGAGACTAACATTTAAGTCAGTGGACTTGGAGGAAAGCAGACTGTCCTCTCTGCTGTGGGTGGGCCCCATCTAATCACTTGAAGGCCTCAATAGAGCAGAAAGACCGACCTTCCCAAGCAAGAGGGAATGTTGCCAGCAGGCAGTCTTTGGACTCCAACTGCAACCTGGGCTCTTCCCTGGGGCTCCAGCCTGCTGGCCGGCCTTGCAGAGTTCGGACCTGCCAGCCTCCGTAATCACATGGGCCAATCTCTTAAAACACATCCTTCTCCTTCTGTTCTCCTGGAGAACCCCCACCTCTGCACCATCTACGCTTGTCTTTTTGCTGCCTTGTGGTGACTTTCGGGAGCCCTCTGTCCCCCACATTCCCGATCCACAGAAGCCAGCTCTCAAGATGCAAGGTCGCACGCGGGAGGCGCTAACCATGCGTCGCTGTCTAAATTTAAACGACCTAAAGCAAGATAAAGTGAATCCAACTCTTCGGTCTCAGCAGCCGCGTTTCAAGAGCTTCACGGCCACGAGTTTGTAGTGGCCGCTCCGCCCGAGACCACAGATGTGGACCATCACCGCAGAGAGCTCTGTCAGTGCTTTTTTAGGAGTTTGGATGCGTTCACGTCCAACACGTTGGCCAGAATACTTCATAGGCTCTCACTGCTCTCTTATTTTGTCTCTCTCCTTCCTGTCTTTGTCTCACATGAGCTCTAGAAGGGAGCTCTCTCGGAGACCCTTGCTCTCGGTGTGTTGGGGCTGTTCTAACAGGACAGCAGACGTGTGTCCCCACGGATCTGCAGGCTGTGAGACCTGTTCAGGGAGCCGGCAGATCTGGGGTCTGGCGAGAGCCGCTTCCTGGTTCGTAGACGGCGTCTTCTCGCCGTGTCCTCACCGGCAGAGAGACCAGGGGGCTCCCATCATGTCATGACCTCCTCACCTCCTGCAGACCCCACCTCCTAAGGCCATCACTTTGGGGGGCACAGCATTTAGGCCCCAGGACCACTTCATGCCCAAAGGGCCGGTTCATGGGGTAGTTTACCCAAACCCGTGTATTCCTCTCTAGATTCAAATGCTTCTGGCAAACTGGGGCGGGTTCATCCTCCCTGGGGGCAGGGGGCCTGTCTCTCTCGCTGCGGCTGTGTCCCTGGTGCCCACCCCAGTGGCCGGCACGGCAGCCAGTCAGCTTCCCAATCCCCTTGTGTGCGGAGCCCCCATCCTGAGGAGATGCCGTTTAGGCTCCGAGGTCCTGCCTCCCCCTCGTCTCTACGGCTGTGCTGTGTGTGTGCATGTGTGCGTCCCACAGACACGCGGTCCTCGGGAGACCTCCCCACTGGGCTGTAAGCTCCGGGGTAGGAGTGGGGCGCACATGTCCTTGGGGCGCCCACAACGGCAGGAAGCCCGCTTTGGATCCTGCGTCTCCCTCTCTCTCTGCCCCTCCCCCGCTTGTGGTCTGTCTGTCTCTAAAATAAATAAACATTAAAAAAAAAAAGAAAAAGAAATTAGCACAAACTGGGGCGGCTTGTCTCCCAGTTGTGGAGGCCGGAGTCCTAAATTATGATGTCAGCGGGGTTGCTCCTTCTGGACGCTCCAGGTACCACCTGTCCCAGCTTCTCCCCCAGACCCTGGGGGTGCAGCCACCCTGAACTTCCCTGACCTGTGGACACATCACTCTGATTTCTGACTGTTGTCATGTGGTCTTCTCCGAGGGGCACGTCTTTGCTGAAATTTCCTCTGTTGTTTTTTTTTTTTTAAGTTTATTTGTTTATTTTGAGAGACAGCACAAGCAGAGGGGCAGAGAGAGAGAGGGAGAGAGGGAATCCCAAGCAGGCTCCGCACGGTCGGCACACAGCCCGACGTGGGGCTTGAACCCACGAACTGTGAGATCCTGACCTGAGCTGAAATCAAGAGTCAGACGTTCAACCGACTGAGCCCCTCGGACGCTCCTGAGATTTCCTCTTCTTAGGAGGGCACCGTCATACTAGATTAGGGTCCACCCTACTTAACTGACCACGTCTGCAAAGACCCCAGTTCCAAACAAGGTCACATTTCCAGGTCCCCAGACTTCGGGCTTGACTACGTCACTGTGGGAACCCAATGCAATGCAGCACGAGACCGTTCCTCAGATCCCGTGAGAAAAACAGTAGAACTAGCACTGTTTTAAGTTTAAATGTTTTGTATTTACACTGGAAACAAAATTTATTATAATTTTACTTTCTTGACTTGGATAGGAGCAAAGTCAACAAAGAGAACAAATAGAGCAAAGAGAACAGTAGAGTTCTCTTACAGAGAACTCGCTCCGTGCGGCCGTGCTCCCAGCTTGTGTGTTAACATATTTGATGCTCACAACAAAGCTCTTGAGTTAATCCCTCTGTTTTCCAGGTGGGGAAGTGGAGACACCAAGTCACAACATTGGCTCCGTGTCATACAGCCCCTGGAGGAGCCGATGTCCTCGTCTGTGGTCTTAACACCCACATCGTCCAGCTTGTTCACTTTGCCGTTAATTCAGGTCCTACAGGCTGCCTTGCGTGTTACAGGCTCTTTCAGTCTGTGACCTCCTGCCCAGTGGAAATGCCCAGAATCAGGGCTGCATGGACAACGTCCCTGGTCACCCTGCACACCTGGCCGCAGAAATTTACTGACCTGGGATGGCCAACTGGCTAGCGTGGCCCCACGTGCCCACCGTTGGTCTGTGGTCGAGATAGACGGTGTTTTTGCCGAGTGATTTCATCAGGCTGCCGTCCTTTCTCTGGCAATCTATCCTTAAGAGTTCGTGGGCTTGTCAGACTTGCATAATTTCTGTGCGTGGTGGATAATCCATAATTATACACGGATTGTGACAGATTCTCTCCGAAGGAAGCCGCAGTCGTGTCTAGAGTAGCGCACTGATTGTGCCCACAGTGGACGTTTCTGTTTACTTCTCAACTTGGACAGGAGGCTGTTAATGCGAACGTTGCGTGTTCAGGCTTTTAACTCTCACATCAAACTATTTCCAGCACCGGTTTTTCTTCAGGGCTCTTGGAGGCTCGCTGCCTTGCTATTTCGAAAAGCTGTTGTGGCCAACGGGCAGCTTAGCGACTCTCTTTCACCCAAAGGCAACCTCCCTGGACCACAGGCATGGTGGCTCAGGAAGGAGGGGTGCGGATCTGAGATTTAGAAGCAGATAGTGTTTGAAATGTCGGTGCTGCGTGGGGGCCAAGGAGGCTGGAAGGAGCTGGCTGGCCCAGAGACAGGATAACATTCTCAGCGGCCACAGGGGGGATGGGGATGTGTCCGCAGGGCCCTTGCCACTGGCTGATTTGGATGAGCAAGGCCGGTCTGTGGGGTTTGAACTCCCAGCACCCACGGATGAAACCAGATATGCAGCCAGGGTGCCCTGGGGAGCGGCCAGGTGGGGGGGCGAGTTGCCCTGAGGCCACTTTGAGCCCACCGCTAGTGCCTCTTCAAAGCCACAGCAACAAGAGAAATACCTCCTCCTGTTAATAAGCTGAGAAGTGGTTCAGGTGACGACCTTACCCGGTCCTCTCACACTGACCTTACACCAATGTCTGGACCACTCCGTGTCTCTCCCTGATGCCCTTGAGGGCGACCCAGAGACCGGAGGAGCCTGGGCGGGAGCCGGCAGGGCCATGGACTCCGGTGGCTGGGCCAGCCCTCCTCCTCTGAGCTGTGGCCGACGGGCAGTCTGCACGTGGCCCCATCCACACTTGAACCTCTTCCCCCCATCCGCCCATCCGTGGGGTCTCTCCGCAGCCTACTGCTCCGTTGGGTCACGTCAGGGTCGGTGGCCCTCGCACCCGGGCCCCCGAACATGGTTGCCAGCTGCAGCGGGATGAATGGTGGCCCTCGAAAGGTATGTCCACGTGGAACCTCAGAATGTGACCTTGTTTGGAGTAAGGGCCCCTGCAGACAGAATTAACGTAAGGGTCTCAAGATGAGATCGTCCTAGACCAGAAATCCAGTGACAGGTGCCCTTACAAGAGACAGAAAGGGGGGACACACAGAGACACGGAGGAGAAGCCATGTGAAGGCAACAGAGCCACTGAGCACGAGCTGTGGAGACGCAGGGCGCCGGGCTCGGCGTGGACAAACCCCGTGAGCAGCGACGTGGAAACTGCGTGCCCAGAACTGAGGATCCGTGAGCATCGCTGAGGGTCACTGGTAGTGCCGTGTTGGAATCCGGGGGAGAGGAAGGTGCGAGCTCCAGTCTACAATGTTACGCACTTTTTAATGGTTGGTTCTTTCCCCCCAAAATATTAAATGAGGTGATAAAATATTGAAAAGTGAGTGTATGAAAACACATTATTTTGAATCGAAATTTTGTCTTCATACCCAAACCAGAATGTATCATCGTTTTCCTGTCTTGGATTTGATGAAAGCAAAGTCATCTGGGGTGTTTCCAAAATTGACTTCTTTGCTTGCCGAGAGAGAGAGTGACTGAAAGTATGTTAGATGCATTTAAAGCTTTACCAAAGATCTGAATATTGAATGTAAACGAAAAGGAAACTGGAAATGTGTGACTCATCAGATAAGAGCATCAATTATTTTGGGTAAGGAATCAACCTGAAATTTAGAAGCTGATACGTGTCCCAAGTTTACACTTGAAATTGAGACATGCAGAATTAAAGTCTTCAGATTTTGAATTTTTATCTAAAAACATGCTATTTTGTGTGAATCTCTCTGCTTTTAAAAAAGCAGCCACCGTCTCAGCTCTGAAAATCCTGAAAATTTACGTCTTAGAGAAATTTTGTCTGAAATAGTTGATTTTCAGCAGCCCGAGTTGTCAGGGATGGGGAATGTAAAACTCATAGCATCTTCGTATCTTGCAAAACTCTTTTATGAATTTTGCTTGCTGAAATTTGAATCGGGTTAAGAAGTGACTTTGAGAATTTATTTTTGATTTTTTTATTTTAGACAGAGAGCACGTGTGTGCGTTTCGAGTCGGGGAGGGGCAAAGGGAGAGAGAATCCCAAGCAGGCTCCACACTGAGCACAGAACCTGACGCAGGCTCAATCCCACGACCCTGGGATGGTGACCTGAGCTGAAACCAAGAGTCGGATGCTGAAATGACTGAGCCCCCAGGCGCCCTGAGCATTTTTTTAAAACAATATGACTCACACAGGTATCTCATAAAAGATGTTTTAGTAAATTGAAGTGCATTTATTTATTTATTTATTTAAAAATTTTTTTTTTCAACGTTTATTTATTTTTGGGACAGAGAGAGACAGAGCATGAACGGGGGAGGGGCAGAGAGAGAGGGAGACACAGAATCAGAAACAGGCTCCAGGCTCTGAGCCATCAGCCCAGAGCCCGACGCGGGGCTCGAACTCACGGACCGTGAGATCGTGACCTGGCTGAAGTCGGACGCTTAACCGACTGCGCCACCCAGGCGCCCCAATTGAAGTGCATTTAAAACAAATTAAAAAAAAATTTTTAATGTTTATTTATTTCTGAGACAGACAGAGACAGAGCATGAGTGGGGGAGGGGCAGAGAGAGAGAGGGAGACACAGAATCTGAAGCAGGCTCCGGGCTCCAAGCCTTCAGCACAGAGCCTGACGTGGGGCTCGAACTCACAAACTGTGAGATCATGACCTGAGCCGAAGTCGGTCGCTCTACTGACTGAGCCACCCAGGCGCCCCTAAAACAAATTTTAAGATTGTTACTCAGTCCAAGAGAGATTGTGAAACATGGTAATTCTCTCAGTTGAAGACAGGATAATCAAAGAGTAGGTTTTGAAAGTGTTATCGATGACTTTGCTCCCATCCAAGTCAAGAAAGTAAAATTATAATAAATTTTGTTTCCAGTGTAAATACAAAACATTTAAACCTAAAACAGTGCTGTGAAATGTAATATACCTACTTTTGAATTTTTCAGTATTTTCAACTACCTTATTGATTGACCTGGAAAAAAATTAGTTGTTGAAAAATTGATGAAATGTACTTGAGGGCACACGTCTTTCCTTTTGCCTCAGCTCAGCACAGCTGGGTCCTCTCTTCATTTATTTGTTTATTTAATTTTTTTTTAATGTTTATTTTGAGAGAGACAGAGGGTGAGCGGGGGAGGAGCAGAGAGAGAGGGAGACAGAATCCGAAGCAGGCTCCAGGCTCTGAGCTGTTAGCACAGAGCCGAACGCGGGGCTCGAACCCACGAACCATGAGATCGTGACCTGAGCCGAAGTCGGATGCTTAACTGACAGACCCACCCAGGTGCCCCCCTCTTCGTTTAAAATTTTGATTTCTTTACTCATCGTGAAATTAAAAAAATTTTTTTAAAACATTTATTTATTATTGAAAGACAGAGAGACACAGAGCATGAGCAGGGAAGGGGCAGAAAGAGGGGGAGACACAGAATCCGAAGCAGGTTCCAGGCTCTGAGCTGTCAGCACAGAGCCCGATGCGGGGCTAGAACTCATGAACTGTGAGATCATGACCTGAGCCGCAGTCGGACGCTTAACTGTCTGAGCCACCCAGGTGCCCCCTCTTCATTGAAAATTTTGATTTTCTTTGTTTGTCGTGAAATTTTTTGCATGAATTTTGATTTTTAAAAGTATTGCATGAAAATATTAGTCTTGATGACCAGGGGTTTCTGGGGCCCGGGGACGCAGTAGCTAAGTCCTTCCCTGGCTCGACAATCGGGGCTGATTTTTGGCTTGCTCTGGTCGACTGAGATAACACTGACTTATCAACTGTGTCCAAGGAGGCGAGGGGAGGGGTTAGAAACTGCGCCTAATCCAGAAGACATTCCCTAATTCCTAGAACATCTTCTTCCCCTCCAGCACCTGCCAGGAGGGCGTCCTGGGTGATGAATCTGTTGCAGAATGGTTGGTCTTCGCCCATCCGGAAAGCACATGCTTCCCCAGGGCGCCCTCCCCGACCTCTCTTTGTGAGGTTTTCCGTCACTCACCGTGAGCTGAGAACCCAAGTGAAACCGAGGCCCAAGGCGCTGGGCCCTCGCCAGTGTTTGGGAGAAGGGGAATTTAGTCTCTGCTGTCCTATGTTCTGTGTGGGGTAGGACGCTTCCACGGGGACCCAGTTTGCTTTTTTTTTTTTTTTCTTTTTTTACAAAATGAAGTTAACATGACTAGAAAAAAAATAAACAATATAAATTCTTTAGCTTTCAACTTTTTTTTTTATTTTTTTAAAATTTTTTGGGACAGAGAGAGACAGAGCATGAACGGGGGAGGGGCAGAGAGAGAGGGAGACACAGAATCGGAAACAGGCTCCAGGCTCCGAGCCATCAGCCCAGAGCCCGACGCGGGGCTCGAACTCACGGACCGCGAGATCGTGACCTGGCTGAAGTCGGACGCTTAACCGACTGAGCCACCCAGGTGCCCCTAAATTCTTTAGCTTTCTAGCACATTAGATTCCATTTGAAAAATAGGAATTTGAGCGGGGAAACACGGCAAGTCTTGGAATCTTAGTTCAGTGACATTCTCCTGCCGTAAACCAGCGTCGTGTGCTAGAAATGGGAACGGTAAGTACATGGCTTCCCTCAGCTTTTCTGCTCAAGTTTAAGGGAGCGGGCCGTGTGCAGAGGGCCCGATGGCTGCTGCTTTTCTGCTTTGGCGGGTTTACTGAAAGACGCTCTTGTCTCAAGTTCTGGAATCTAGTGAGGGTGGCAGTTTCCTTTCTCTCCTGAAGTCCGTCAACTGCCTTCTGCAGAGGGGTTCGTGGACCCCGTGAATAGGGAGATGGGCCTGATGTGGTCTAATCACCCAAGTCAAGCTGGTGGTGGTTGGAGCCCCCAGGAGGGCCCGGGAGGCGTTTGAGGGACACCCACTGTCCTGAAAGAAGAGGCTGTTTGTTTACGGAGATGGTTTCTGTTATGTCTTCTTCCTCAGCCTCATGCAAAACACAGAAACGCACACCTGGTGAGCGTAACCAAATTCCGGCAGAAGGTCTCCGGCAGGGGGTGTTTCCTCACGAGACAGAAGCCCCCTCTAATCTCAGACGAGGTTGTGACGCTCCCTGTCCAGCGGCCCAGGCCGCTCCTAACCTCCTGAGCTTTGTCGCTGCCGTGAGAATGTTACGGTCCGGCCTCACTTCTCGTGGTCGGCTAGAATTGCGCACGGAGCATTCATGCTGCCGCCCTGGATTTTTATTTTATTTTATTTAAAAAAATTTTTTTTTTCAACGTTTATTTATTTTTGGGACAGAGAGAGACAGAGCATGAACGGGGGAGGGGCAGAGAGAGAGGGAGACACAGAATCGGAAGCAGGCTCCAGGCTCTGAGCCATTAGCCCAGAGCCTGACGCGGGGCTCGAACTCCCGGACCGCGAGATCGTGACCTGGCTGAAGTCGGACGCTTAACCGACGGCGCCACCCAGGCGCCCCAACCGCCCTGGGTTTTTAAATCATGTGACTTGTCTCTTGGAGCCATTGGCTGATTTCCTCTACAGGAGACGAGTGGAAAGACCCTGGCCGGTTACCGCTTCTGGTCCAGTGTGATTTACGCACCTTATGTCGCGTATCTGGGCTTTCAGTCTTTTTTTGCGGCTCTCTGTACAGTCCCTAATAGTTCGTAAAACTTCTTCGCATCTGTGTCATTTGATCCTCCGAGAAACCCTGTGACGCGGGCAGATGACAGGGTGGAACCTGCTCCAGGCAGGAAGTCGCCTCTGTGTGCTGTCACGAACTGAATATTGGCGTTTTCCTGAATTTCGCGGGCTGGAGGCCCTGACTCCCGGCTGTGCATGGCTCTGTTTGGAGATGGGGCCTCTGTGGAAGTAACTAAGGTTAAACAAGGCCCCAAGCGTTTCCACACAGTCAAAACTGCCAAGTGGCTTTGGTCACGGGCGGCCATTGGTTGGCTTCCCTGGGGACAGATGCGGAGCTTGGGGGGAGCACCCATAGCCACTGGTGCAGCCGAGGGGAGTCCGCTCGCCCCTGCAGGGAGTCCGGCTGATGCCGCGGGTCAGGGCTCCTGTGTGGCCACCTGACACTGTGACCCCACGAGGGCTCACTGCTGAGGCCGCCTGCCGACCCCACTGCCTGCAGCCGGCCGGCAAGCGTTCCCTGGAAGGGATCTGGGAGGCATGTGTCACGTCACCACATGGGGAACAGGTGTCCTCGTCTGCGCACCCAGGAACCTCACACCTCTCGCTCCGGCATCCCACCAGGTAGGATTCTTGGACACAGGACACAGGTGGAGCCACCAGGGATGGTCACTGAGCTTCCTCCCAGCCTGTCGGGCACGCTCATGTGACAGGAGGCTCTGGAAGGTAATCCTGTACCTGTCTTCCCCTTCGAGCAGATTTGTTTGCATCTTGGTGGCTTCCTGAAGAGAACAGCTAAGCCACGGAAATGTCATGAGGCCCCGAAGTGACTGCTTCCGCAGCAGAACACGCAAAGACCAGATTTCATCGCGGGTAAGACTTCCCCAGTGACTGTCACCTCCCTTGCCCTCGACGTGGCTGCCCTTGGCAGAAGTCAAGGTGCTGAAGGAGCAGGTGTCCTAGCCAGTTGAAGAGGGAAGGATCGGAGGTCTAGGAGACTGGAGTCTGCGAAGTGAAAAGATGCCCCGGAGCCTATGTTTTGATCCCCTGACCCGTATGCTCGTAAGTGGACTTAATTTGCACAAAGGGAAAGGGTCGAAGTTATAACGTTCGTTGGGGAACAGCCATGCTTTGTTTTAGATGCTTTGTAGGATCTGGTTTGGTCCCGACGCTCTTGACGTCCAGGCGAGAGACGGGGAAACTGCTCGGGGCGGCTGGGGGAGCCGGGTTTACGCCAGGTCCACCGGGCGCCAGCCCTGGGCTTCCCCTCCGGCCGGTCACGCGGCAGGTGGCTGTTTGCAGAGAGTCTGCGTCCACGGCGGGCCGGGGGGCTTTCTGGTGGCTGTTCCCCCGGGTCGCTTTGGTTGCTTCGGTGACTCACGCTGCCGGCTAACCCACTGGGCTTTTTCTCCGCTCCTCTCTCCACGAGGCCACTTTGGCTGTGCGCGGGGGCAGTTCTCTTTCCCTTTCGTGAGGCACAAAGGCTGTTTCTTTGTCACTTCCTTTTCATTTCTGTGCTTCTCCGGTGGCTCTGGGCACGCCGACGAGGGCAGGTGCAATCAGACTCACAATTAGCGTGTGACTCCCATTAGGTAGAAGATTTATCGTGCCGGTGGATGTCAGATGACCTGCCATCCCTCACCCACCTGGCAGTGATTGCCGAACTCTCCAGCCTCCCCGCTTTGGCTGTGATTACGGTCAGGCAAACCCCCTTCTGTGATGTCACCCTGGGCAGTGTGTGTGCGTGCGTGCGTGCACACCGTGTGGGAGTGTAAATTTCCCACACCACTGGTGTCTGTGCGGACTTGCCGGTCTGCCTGCCACCTTGGCTTGACCGGAGGGTTTCAGCCGCTTTTAACCCCGTCTCTGGGCATGTTAGGTTGGGATGTGGTCCTGACGGCCGGCTCGTCCCGGAAGCGTCCTGGGCACTGACTCCTGCGCTCCGGTCCCTCGTCTGCCCGCCCGCAGACCTTCCCGCTGGACTTACCTCCCGCAGGGCTGAGTCTCGGCTGATGAGGCGCACAGACCCCTGGCCGATGTCCTGGTGTTTCTGCCCATCTGGGCGCACGGCTGTTGACAATATGCAGGGCGCACAGCCGTTCCCGGAGCAACAGCTCATCTCAGAGAGTGAGCGTGTGTAACCGCAGTGGCTGTACCTCCAGCAGCTCTGCGCCCACACTCTTTTTCCCTCCCTCCCCTCCTTCCTTCCCCCCTGCCTTGTTTTCTTTCTTCCCTTTTTAAGCTTGAACTGCAGCTTGACGAACCTCAGTTCCAAGATTAGGGTTCGGTTTTGCTACTTCAGGGAAAGCAGCCAACCCGCCCGGTCCACACCCTGAGAAAGGAAGGTAGTTTCGGCAGAGAGAAAAGATCCCCGCCTCTGGGCCGACGAAGCAGCCGTCCTAGGCAGGGCCGTGCGGAGAGACACCGGTGGGAAAGCCACCGCGAGAAAGCAGCACGGGCGAATGATGAGGATTCGGGCGAATCCACGGGCGGATGATGAGGACCCTTTTGCAAAGGGTCCTCGGGGGTGGCGTGCGGTCTGGGGAAGACGGAGAACACTGAAGTCTTACTTTCATTGACTCTTGGCACACGTAGTCCTTCCACGTCTCCCAAACGGTGGGTGTAAAAAAAAAAAAACTAAGAAAAACCAACAAAAAAACGAGGCACAGAGTGTGGGCATCCCCGACCGCGTGAGTGCGACAACCCAAGTCCCTGCCTCCTATGCCTTGAAGTTAGACTCGGTGAGCTTTCTCAGCCAAAACAGATTTGCGTCTGGGACTCAGATGGAAACTTGATATATATATATATATATATATATATATATATATATATAAATTTTCTCGTCTCACGATTCCAGTGTTAACATAGCACCATGTTTCTGCACATCCAGCTGGGAAAGATAACTTGCGCCGAATTCCGCGTTTTTCAACAGCACGCTGATGCTTGGGTGAGAGCATCTCGCAGGTTTGCAGCTGAGGCTCCGTTCTGGAAAGACAAAACGCAGCTCTGATTTTTCTCTCAGTGAGCTTATGGGTCCCCAGTGCAGAGTTAACACAAATGAACAATTCAGCTTTCTTCTAGAATATGAGTCTTACTAATTGTGGGTATGAAAACCAAGTCTGAGCTCTGGACCACTGAGTGGAAGAAAGAGAAGGCAGATGGTCAGAAACCGGGGAAGAAGCCCAAAAAGGAAGGCTGCCTTCAGGAAAGGTGAGCCTGGAGAGTGGCCGGGGGGAAGCCAGGTGGGAGGGGGTCCGATGAAATGGATAAACCGTCAAGGGCTTTCTTTCCTTAATTAGGAAAAACATCAGCAAGTTGACAGGTTTACCTTCGATATCTGGAATTTCAAGACACTCACTTTTTTTTAAAGTTTATTTATTCATTTTGAGAGAGAGAGAGAGAGAGAGAGAGAGAGAGAACACACGCATGAGCAGGGGAGGGGCAGAGACCGGGAGAGAGAACCGTAAGCAGGCTCCGCACTGTCAGCACAGAGCCTGACTCAGGGCTGTGAGATCATGACCCGAGCTGAAATCAAGAGTTGGACGTTTAACTGACGGAGCCCCCCCAGGGTCCCAGGCCACCCATTTCTCAATATACCCTTCTCTTACTCAAGTACACATTTGACAAATATTGCTGCTCGTCTGCTGCGTGGTGGGCAAGGGGCCAGGTGCTGGGGGTGCCGGTGCCCTGGTTAGTCATGGCCTCGGTTTTCACGGGGTCAGATTCTGGCAGGGAAGACAGGCGTTGAACAGACGAATCGATCTATATGTTTAAAGGTGTGGATTGTTATCTTAGCCCATTCAGGCTGCTCTAACACAACGCCACGGACGGGGTGGCTTCAAACAACTAGAAATGTGTTTCTCGGGGCTCTGGAGCCTGGAGCCCTGTCTGCACGCTGGTGGATTCCAGCCCGGTGACACCCTATTTCCTGGCTCATAGACGGCGTCTTCTTGCGTCCTCACGTGGGGGAAGGGGCCAGGGGTTTCTCTGGGGCTCCCTAGAAGGGCACTAATCCCACCATGGAGGCTCCGCCCTCACAACCTCCTCCCCTCCCAGAGACCCCGCCTCCTGACACCATCGCCCTGGGTTAGGGTCATATGAGGGTTTGGGGGTGCACAGACACTGGGACTGCAAGGGGAAGGAGAGAGCCCCCAAGGGGCTGTGATGGATGGAGAAGGGGATTGAGGGTCCTCAGGAAGGAGGGGAGAGGCTTGCATTTGGGGCAGGGGTGCGTGAGGGCGAGGTGACCCTACGGGTGAGAAGTCACACCCCGTAGCTGGGGTGTGACACCTCAGAAGCAAGCATTTCACACGATGCTCTGAAGGATGGGCTGCTAAGGGGTAACAGGGCAACGGTCTGTCTACGTGGGGTGCCGGGCCCCCCGTGTTCCCTCCTGGGCACAGAGATGCGTGTCCCCTCCCAGCTGCCAGCTCTCGAGAACAGCCCTGTCCGCGTGCAGGCAGATCCCGGTCACCGGGGCACACGGAGGGTCCGCCGGGAAACGACAGGCTGGGGTGGGATCTCTGAGCGCCCCAAGGTGGTGCGTTGGCTTGCTCATGCACCTTCACAAGTGCACAGACGGGGCTCCTTGAACCTCGGACATTTACTCTCCCCCAGTCCTGGAGCCTGGGGGTCCGAGTCCAGGCGCGGACAGGGCTGGTTTGTCCCGGGGACTCTCTCCTGGACGTGCAGACACCGCCTCCTCGTGTCCTCACGTGGTCGTCCCTCTGTGCATGTGTGTCTGTGTCCCGATCTCCTCTTCTTGTGAGGACACCAGCCAGAGTGGATTCAGGCCACCCTCGTGACCTCCTTCTGCCTTAGTCACTTCTGTAAAGACCCCGTCTCCAAACACAGTCACATTCTGAGGGCCTGGGGGTTAGGACTTCCACACGTGCGTTTTAGGGGACACAGTTCAGCCAGTGACAGGTGGTGTCACCCAGTCTACATCACACCAGCTCATGCTGTGTCCTCAGGGGTCACTTCCAGCTCTTCCTTAAAGCCTGTCAACGCTATCGGTCTTCCTGTCCCTGCTTCTGTGACTCAGGGGGAGGAGAGGGGAGGGGACACGAGAGGAGGTGACGGTGTCTTGACAGCTGCCAGGAGGGGATTCTGAGACCTCCGACCTGGTGCCGGGCAGGGAGACCCCCCTGCTCCACAACAGCCCCTGGGAAACGCCACCAGACACAGCCTAGAAAACACCGGAAAAGCCAAGACCCATTAGAAGGAGATGGTTACTTTTCGGTGACGTTGCATCGCTGAGCCCCGGGGTTCTGCGGCTGCAGGCGGCTTCGAAGCCCCTCTCATGGGGCCTCCCACTTCCAGAAGAGGAAACCGACACTCACAGGCCGAAGGGACCTGCCCCACCAGAGTGGCGGCAAAGCCACACCTGCTCTCCCTGAGAAGGAAGGTCAGTCGCCAACACTCGGCCTTCTCCTAGCCTGCCCCCCACCCCCACCACAACACTCTGGGGAGGGGGTCTCTGCATCAATTCCAGGACCGCTCCGGGCCTCGGGGACGAGGGAGGTCCAGCCCAGCCTTGGCCCGCTGCATGCGTTTCCCCTCCGCCATGACTTGGAAGTTGACTGGGAATGTGGCTCATGTTCCCCTGGCATCCTGAGGGCCGTTTACACACAACATAACATTTGTTCGCTGTTTGACTTTGATGGATGCAAATTTATTCCAAATGAGCCCAACGTTCGTTAGTGGGTAAACATATGTTGTCGGTGGCGGCACACAGGGCCGCTTGCCGGATGTCACGGCCTGTCTCCACTGGACACCGCCCGCTAGCCTCCGCCCGCCTTGCTTCTGGCTAAGGCTCCAGATGTTGTTCCTTGTGCACCGTGGAGCCTCCACCGTAGCTCCAGTGCCATTTCCTTTCATTAGAGAAGCGCAGACAGATCTGCGGGAAGGACTTAAGTTTATAGGCTGACCTACCAAAGGGAGCTGCTTTGAACGTTGGCCACTTGGCCATCTGCCTTGACTCCCAGACAATTCTTTCTGTCTCATGACCCAGAGACTCCTCGGGACCGAATCATCATCCCATTCCGCTTCTGCTCGATATTTCTCTGCAAGTAACGCCGTGGCCGCTTCTGGTGCTTTTAGAAACACCCGTAATAAGAACAACGTTGTTCCAACAATAGAGCGCTGTTTTGTGGATGCTCGTTGAACCGCACACACACACACACACACACGCATGCACATGCACGCACGGACACGCACACGGCAATGTAAAAAGAAAGTGCAAAGAATGCAGGGTTTAAGCAACACAGGTGTGCTGAGTTAACTCTTTCCTGCACACAAGTCAACACCAGTCAAAAGGAAGCTAGAATGGCTAGTGCATCAGACAAAGCAGATTTTAGAACAAAGACTATTATCAGGGATAAAGAGGGAGATTTTATAATTACAAAGGGATCAGTTCCTCAAAAGACATGCCAATCCTAATCTCACTAACAGAGCTTCAAAACACATGAACCGACATGGCAGGAACAGATAAATCTACAGTTATATCAGAGCCTCCAACATTTTTGCCTCAGCTGGTAGAATGAGTAGCTAAAAAAATTAGCAAGAACGTAGAGGACTTAATACTCTCAGCCAACTTGAACTAACTGATATTTATGGAATCCTTCACCCGACCGCAGCAGAACACATACTCTTTTCAAGCGCGCATAGAACATTCCAGACTAGTCCTCATTGTGGAACATAAACCACGTTTCGTGAATGTAAAATATTTCAAACAAAATACGCTGTCTCTCCACAGTGGAGTTAAATTAGGAGTCGGTAGCACTGAGAAATTTAGACAAGGCTCAAATATGCGGAAACAGTAGTTCACATCTAAACAATCCATGGGTCAAAGAAGAGATCGAAAGGGATTTTGAATTTCATGAAAATGAAAACACAAAGCATCAAAGTTTACTTATTTAGATAGCCCTCTGTTTATGAAAGAGTTTAATATGGAGGCAAAATCTCCTACCCCCCACACAACTTCAGACCTAGATAGCTTTACTGGTGAATTCTACCAGACACTTACAAATGCAATAATACGAATTCTACACATAATCTTTCTCAAAATGGTACCAAAAGGATAATTTACCAACTCACTTTATGAGGTTGACATTATCCTGAAACCAACATCCTGGACCAACATCTTTTTAATACAGATATAAAAATTATGATCAAAATGCTAACAAATGAAGTCCAACGATATATAAAGCAGCATCATGACCAAGTGGATGTTTCTGGAAAGTCAGAACTAATACAACATGTGAAAAATCAATAAATAAAATTTCCATATTAGGAAACTAAAAGGGAAAAATAACCCCACTTTTTCTCAATTGATAATTTTAATAGACACAAAAAAAGCAGTTGACAAAATTCAACCTCCATTCCTTGTAGAAACTCATGGCAAAGTAGGAGTGGATGAAAACTCCCTTAACCTGATCTAAGGCCTCTACAAAAATCGTACAATTGACATGGTACCTGATGGAGGGAAGTGACCCCACCTGTGATGACGAACAAGCCAAGATGTCTTCTTTTGCACTTTTCAACACTGTTCTGGAGTCCAGCCGGTGTAATAAGGTAAGGTAAAATATATAAAATGCATTCTGATTGGAAAGAAAATTTTAAACTGTCTTTATGTGCAGATGAAAGGACCACCTACGTAGAAAATCCTTTGGAATCTACAAAAAACTACTAAAAGCTAATAATAACAAAAACTCACTAATAAGCATGTTTGTCAAGGTTGCAGGATATAAGACAAATATACAAAAATGAACTGTGTATCTATATACTTGCAACCAATAATGGGGAAATTGAAATTTGAAAGGTAACAGCACTTACAACAGCATCAAGAAATACGATACTTAAGGAGAAATCTGACAAGAGATGTGCAAGATCTGTGCACTAAAAATTAATACATTTTGCTGAGAAACACTTAAAACTAACTAAACAAAATGGTAGATTGTGCTCGTGGCTCAGAAGACTAGTGTTGTTAAGATGTCACTTCTATCCTTACTGATCTATACCTTTCATACAATCCCAATCCTAATCCCACTAGGTTTTTTTTTTTGTTTGTTTAGGTAGAAATTGACAAGTTGCTTCTAAAATTTATCTGGATGTTCAGAAGACCCAGAAGCACTAAGAAAAAAGTTTGGAGGACTTGTTTTAATTGACAACACTGTGTAGCATCAGCATAATGATAGAAGAATGGGTCAAGGGAACATACTAGACAGTCAGTCCAATCATACAGGCGACTGATTTTTGATAAAAGTTCAAAGGCCTTCCCTTAGAAGGAAGGTGCTGGAACAATTAAACGTCCATATGCAGAACCATGTACTTCTGCTGGACACCTTCATGCTGTTGATGTCATTCAGGCAGGTCTAAAAACTGACCTCTCCCCTTCCTCTCCCCACATTTACTCTGTGGATATTCTGACAGCCTTCAGGGATGCCTTGGAATGCCTTACTTATTTTATTTTATTTGTATTTTTTCAATGTTTATTTATTTTGAGAGAGAGAGAGAGAGAGAGAGACAGAGCATCAACAGGGGAGGGGCAGAGAGAGAGGGAGACACAGAATCTGAAGCAGGCTCCAGGTTCTGAGCTGTCCACACAGAGCCTGACAGGAGCCTTGAACTCACCAACCAAGAGATCTTGACCTGAGCCAAAGTCAGACACTCAACTGACTGAGCCACTCAGGTATGCCTGGAATGTATTGTTAAAAAAAAATCTTGCATATGAAAATTCATGAAGCTATGTGACCACAATGTATAAAATGTTGCTCTAAACCTTGGCATTACATTTTCTTCCCTTTTTCCCACCTATCACTTGGAATCAGTTGCTCGTTTCTATAAATCCTCACTTGCAAATGTCCCCAGAGTACCCTCTCCATCATATCCACATTGCGCTCCGTGTAGTTCAGGTTCTTACCACCCTACGTCAGCCCTTGGGGTGGTCATCTGTGCCCCCCTATTCCAGTCTCAAGCCCTTGAAGTCATTCCTTCATGAAACTTCCTATCTAAACCCACAGGTCTGACCTTAGAACCAAAGGGTTTCAGGTTGGATAGGACCTTAGAGGTTATCAACAACAATACTTCATTGAATTTGTAACGCCCTTTGGGTGACCCCACTTTTAAAAACTAGGAAGCAGATTCTCTTCTTAGGAGTGAGAACTGTCAGTTCAGCACCAATCCTGGAGTCTCCATTTTGGTTGTAGAAATAAAGCCCTTAGGGCATGGTTGGGAAGGAGAAGTGATACCAAGGGAGGAGTAAACTGCACTGCGTGAAAATGAACAGTCATGTTGGTAGTTGGCAGATGGGCCCAGTGGGGAGAAGCAGCCAGAAGGTGAAGGTAAAGGACAGAAAGGGGCAGCAGAGCAATGCCCTAGAGTCTGAGAGGAGACCTGCCTCCTTTTCTAGGATGGGGAAACTGAGGCCGTTAGCAGCAGGGATGTCCGACGGCCTCCTCTGTGACGCTCTTCTGTGATGTGATCATTGCCCAAACTTCTACACGCAGTGAGTGGGTGAGTGGATTGAGCGGGGTTGTGGGAAACAGAATTGGCCTTCAGAGTGGGGGTAACGTGGATTGGAGGCAGGGGAAGAAGCCTAATGGATTAGTGGGAAGGGAAACTCGGAGGAAGCTGACCTGCAAACAGAAATCCAAACCCGCAGACATTGTGAGGAATGCTGTCTTCCTCACATGAGAAGGGGATTCCAGGTGATTTCATTCAAACCTCACGGGACAGGGCGACCCCCAGCTCATGAGGGGATAGAGGATCACATCTTCCAAGGGGGCGATAATTAAAGGTTTATTTGCACATATTGTGTCCACTCATCGCTACCTGCCAACTTACTGTTTTGTTTTTTTTTTTTAATTTTTTTCCCCAACGTTTATTTATTTTTGGGACAGAGAGAGACAGAGCATGAACGGGGGAGGGGCAGAGAGAGAGAGGGAGACACAGAATCGGAAACAGGCTCCAGGCTCTGAGCCATCAGCCCAGAGCCCGACGCGGGGCTCGAACTTACCGACCGCGAGATCGTGACCTGGCTGAAGTCGGACGCTCAACCGACTGCGCCACCCAGGCGCCCCGCCAACTTACTGTTTTTACTTCCATTTCATTGATGGAGAACCTGTTGCCTATGGAATTTATTCGCTCAGGGTGTCCTAGTCAATAAGTGACCGAAGTAGGATCCCAGGCCGTCCGAAAAGATGCTTGCTGAGCTGACCCTTTATATGTTGTCATGATGCCTGCTAGGTTGTAATCTGTCTGCGGACAGGAAGAGCGTTTCACTTCCTGTACCACCCGTCAGCAAGATTTTCTCCGAGTAACATCGAATATTTTATTGAATTGAGGTGAAAAGAATCAAAAGACCTAAATCCCGCTATTAAAAATCAATATTCAAGGACCATAGACAGCACAGAGTCAGGGATATCAATCAAATTCGTGTTAAGATGAAATTTTGTTCTTCACATAGGGAGTCAGACACCAAGCACAATGGAAAAAAGTGACCCAACTATAAAAAATTTATCACAAAGAACGGATTTAGACAGGCAAGAAAGTGGCAAAATGGGTTATGAAGTGCTCAACATAATCCGTTTTAATGAATGGTTAGCTGAATCAGGCAAAGCATTTAGGATTTCTGGGAGAAATGTACAAATATCTTGAATATTTATTTGACATTTTCTTTACGAGTTCTTTCTTTCCGCACGGCTTCAGGTGTTGTTGACCAATGGCCTTGGGAGGAATGATTGCAGCTGAGTCCACACCTTCTCAAATCCTTCAGACTGTTTCTATTTTTGTAGAGTAATTTTTCATTAACAGTAAATCCCTAAGATTTACTCAGCCAGTATAGCAGTGGTTGGCCAGAGTTCAAATTTCTGATTCTAAGGAATCTGATACTTAGATGCTTAATCAGTGTGGCTTCCTATCCACAGCGGGTGCATCTTTGCTTGACTAGAAAACATCATAGTAGTAGGGCATGGGATTGGGGAGGGGGTGAGCCCTACTAGAGTCGTTCTTGCTGAGGAAGAGGGTGAGGGGCGGGGGTTGTACGTTCACCCCAGTGTGAGGTACACAGCCTTTCTGGCCAGTCTGCTGACCTCTGGGTATGAAATTGGACCACAATCCTGGTGACAGAGTGTGTGTTGACTGGGGGAGGGAGGACAAGGAAGGACCCTGGGTGTTGGGGGGAGGCGGTCTCAAGTGTTGACTGGCCATGGGGATCAATGCTATGGAAGGGCCCCTCTTGAAGCCACATGGACACCTGCCTCAGGTCGTGCCTGATCCTAACTCTGTTGGTTTGTGAAGGTGAGCCAGGAAGACCTTGAAGGAAGGAACATTTTTCCATTGTAAGCTCCATTCTCCTTCAGGGACATAGTGGATGTCTCTCTACACTGGCACATGGTAGATAATCCTCAAAGTTCCCCAAGAGGCAGAAGAGATGCCTGCGGGAGTGAAAGCAGCGGGTAGCTTTCCTCGCATTGCTGTGCCCAGAACAGCTGGCAGGTGGAACCTGGACGCCCTGGGGGCCATTTCCCCAGCTCTTCCTTCAGTGGGCGTGGATGGCAGCCGTGGGTCTGCCTTGAAGCCACACTCTGACTCGGCTCTACCCCTCCCTCCAGGGGGCTGTGAAAATCTCCCCAGATGAGGGGGAACATGGGAGATGGGCAGGGGCAGCGTTTGGGGCTTGACCAAGTGCTCGCTCCCTGCTGCTGTGCAACAAATTACCCCAAACTTGGCGGCAGAGAAAGACAGTCAGAGACAGACAAAGAGAGAGAGCTCTGGGGAGCACAGAGTGAGAATGGCCACGAAGGAAGGCAGTCTTTCCTAACATGAGAAGGGAAGGAGACCGATGACCTGTGTTCTGGGTGGTGGCGGGTCACTGGGGCCATCTTGGGGGCAGCCCACCCTCCTCACACAGTTTGCAAGGGAAGACAGAGCCCCCGATGGAAACAAGGCTGGGCCCGGGCTGCATGTCGGGAGGACTATATGCTGGGGCGTCTTTAGTTGAGGGGCTCAGGGAAATAGTCTGCCGGATTGGGGGATGTGGCCAATGGGATGCCCACATGTGCTTCACAGGCAACGCTGATTGGGGGCCACTCTGGAGGTGCCCTTGGTCCCGCCCTCTTTCCAGCGGCCGAGTGAACCTACAGTGAGTACAGACACCATACACACAAGGTGGAAACAAGCAGCGTACCTGAGAGAGTGCTTTCATTGGACTGTGATATTGCTGACCCCCTCCCTAAGAGGGAAAGAGAAAGTAAGGGGTGCATTTGACTGCTCTTTCTGCTTAGAGGTTCAAGGGGGCAGTTTGGGGCCATGAGCCCACACAGTCAGTTAAGATAGAGAAAATAGTATAGCTTTGATGCAGATTCATATTATATGCTCTTCAAATACAGGCCTGATTTTCTGTATTCAGAAATTCCGTCCCTCCTACCCTTCTTCCCACCCTCCCTCCCTCTCTCCTTCCCTTCCTTTCTTCCTCCCTCCCTACCTCCTTCCTCCCTCCCTCCTTCCTTCCTTCCTTCCTTCCTTCCTTCCTTCTCAAAACAATTTATGGAAGTGTTCTGTGCCTTCACATGTGCATCCAGAAAGATCCCTTAGCATTTGGTACCTGCAGTCAAGTGTTGTACAGAGGATGAGCCAATATACAATTCCAGAGTTTCCTTCTCTTCAAAACGTCAACGTCAGCATCAGTTTATTCCAAATTAGCGAGTACAAGTAGAAAAATAGGACCCGAAACGGGTAAGAATGTAACAATAGTCAGAGACAATTCCCCCTGATCGATCATCCATTATTTTTAATCTCCCCTATTTCAGAGAGCTACTATGTTTTATGTCCAATGTACGTTAACCTTTTTTTTTTTTCGCCCTACTTACCTTTACAAATTTGCGCTCTTTCCTCTCTAGATTTTTTTGGGCAAGATAATATGGTTTCCCATGGTTTCACAAAAGTGTAAGCAGTTTAGTTTTTCTCTCCTGGACCGCAGGCTTCTGCCACGTCCTTCCTGCAGCCCCGGTATAAACCAGGCAGACATGGTGCATGGAGGCCAAGCTCCCAATGAGGTGTCAGGTGGGGCATGGGTGGTGTTCACGGGCTCATGTGAGACCCCTCCATTTATGCTCAACAGGAAGGCGTTTTATCCCGTCTTTCAAGATTCTTTTTAGCAGCATGCGAATTTTGAGAAGTTAGTCCTTTATCATCTCCGTAACCTACTTAAGAAATGTGTGTTTCTGCCAAGAGATTCAATGTATGTAGATATGTGGACAGAGAAAAAATAGCCCATTTGCAAAATACGTACAAAACCCAAGAACACACTCACTTCTCACTCATGTTCACCCCACGGATTCCCTTAAAATTGGATGCCATATAAAGAAGTTTGTATGTCAAGGACGCAAGACTCATGAAGACACTTTTCAGTCAGAGAGCTCCCAGGACTGAAGAAGATGGGCGCGTCCAGAGACACTGGGCCCAGCTGGGGATTTATGCTGGAACCACAGCATCTGCACGTCTATGCACGCAATCAATCCCGTGTTCAAGCTGTTGAACGACTCTGGCAGGGGGCAGTGCCTTTAAACCTTTCCAGTTTGTCTCTCCATCTGGGCTGTAGCCTAACCCATTTTGAAGACACCTGGCAAGGGCCTGGGGCTTGTGGATCGAAGTGGGCTCTGTGCTCCCAAGGGGCGGAAACACTGGCCTGGCTTGGGCCCGGGGCTGGGCTGTGAGCCTCCTCTGGCCTCAGCCCTCCCTCTGCTGTCCCTCCACCTGTGGCCAGGCTGACGAAGATCTCAGAATCACATCTGCCCGTGATCATTTCTTCCCTCCCCTGGGCTCCCAGCTCGGAGCGCCACAATGTTGTGCCAGTGGTCCGTTTTATGTCCTGACTTTTATTCACTGGCACGCCTCGATGTGGGGCTTCAGGTGTTACAGAAGCCATTCAAATCTTGCAAAATAATTTCACTTTGATGGGAATCTTGGTGTTAATTCAGGTGTGCTGAACATTACTAATTTGGGCATCCTTTCTTCCAGCGAAAATGAATTAAAGAGGTGCCCAGACCTAACTGTTAATGGTTTCTCTAGGAGGATTTGTGGAATCATGGGAGGCAGAAGGAAGTCCTCCCTCCCTCCTCCTCCCTCTTCCCTCCCTCCTTCTCTACCTTCCTTCCTCCTCTCTTCCTTCTTTCCCTCTTCCCTCCCTCCTTCTGTTCCTTCCTTCTTCCCTTCCTTCCTTCCTTCCTTCTTTCTTCCCTTCCTTCCTTCCTTCCTCCCTTCCCTCCTTCCTCCTTCCTTCCTCCCTTCCCTCCTTCCTCCTTCCTTCCTTCCTTCCTTCCTTCCTTCCTTCCTTCCTTCCCAGTCTCTCTCTCTCTCTCTCTCTCTCCTTCTTTTGACAATGAGCCTGCCTTATTCTCATCAGAAGCAAATAGTGATTGCATAAGAAGTGCCCAGACAGTTGTCTGAGAAAGTCGTTTTTGCAGAGTTAGGAGCTACATCATTTCTTAGGACACCTTTTTCATCCTTTAAATGTTTGACAAATGTCTGAGGACAGGCCTTGCTGTCAGGAATCGGTGGCCAAGAGGGTCAGGGAGTTCTTGCGGGCCCAGAGAGGAACCCCTTTCCCTTGTCCTTGTTTCTAAGTGTGAATGCTGGGGTGGCTGTAACACTTCTGTTCTGCCTCCTCAGGGGACTGTGCAGGTCAGTCCAAGGTTCCGAGACGTCCTCACTTCCCACGTGTGCTCAGTCAGCCTGGCAGCTCCGGCTTCTCTTTGGCCCTGGTGTCTGTGAACATGAACCTGCTCACCAACAACCCCCCCCCCCCGCCTTCCGCCCCCCCCCCCCACCACACTGTGTCCTCATCCTCAGGACATCAGTGTGTCCCTCCCTGTTGGCCACGTCGCCCTGATGCTCCCTTCCAAGCCACTGCCTCCTTCTCTTTTGTTCCCATAGCCTGGGCCCTTGTCTCCAAAGACTGCATCCCAGGAATTTACCTGGGACTTCCATGTGAAAATCCAAAGGTGGGGTGGCCATGCCGGCCAAGAATTCCAGGGGATCACACTCTCCCACTTGGCGCTGGGCTCCAGAGTTCAGTCCCGCAGGTCTCTGTTCACGACTACTAACTACTCCTGCCCAGACGTATCCACGGGGCTGGCGCACAGTGCAGGACGGGGTGGCCTGGCGGGCCCTAGGGTGTCCCAGTCTGGGGGGGGGGGCTCCTTCCATTCCTTGTCCACTGACCAGTGTGTTACAGATCTTCAGGAATAGAAGTTGATGCGGAAAGCTGATAGCAGTGCACACGGTTTTTGTCTGCAGCAACGGGGGGGATTTCCTCTGGTGGAGACACGATTGATTTCCTTTCCAAGGAAAGTATACACACCAGCGTTATTTTCTATTGGCCTACAGGACAGTTAGCCGTTTGTTGGAGCCGGGGTTGGCGGATTCATTCGGCATTCCGACCGCACGTCTCGACTTTTCCCATTTTCTGTTAAACGAGTCTTAATATGGCGCTGTTTCTTCATTTATTAGTGAGTTAAATATACTCTTGGAGTGTGTTTATTTGGTATTTTATGGCTCTCCAAATTCAAGGCACCTGGATGGCCACATCGTCTTGGTTTCTCAATGACCTCTTGAGTTCCCACGTGTCTTCATGGCTAGACACACAAGCTGTCTCCAGAAGCTTTCTCTTCCCCAACGTTAGAGTGACTTTTCTCATGACCCAGGGGCTCTGCGCGCGCACAAACTCACACACGCACGCACACACGCACGCACACGCAGGCAGAATTAGTGTAAGTCGGGAACTGCTCATACCTGGCTGTGCCGTGACAGTCCGAACAAGCACAGCTCCGGCCGCGTTTGTTGCTTCCAACTGGTCAGTTAGAAACCCCTCTAAACACAGCCGTGGAAATTACCGGAGGAACAGAGGCACGCGAGGGAAAATGGAAGACTTTCCTCCGCAAACCCTATGTTTCATCGAGGCTATCAGCCGGGAGAGAGAGGAGGGGAAGGAAGCTGTGTGAGGATTTCTTGCGGACTCGGCCTCACTTCCACATATCACGGCCACCCCTCACATCTGTGAACCCCGGGCGAAGTGGAGACCCACGGGTGGATACCAGGGGCTGCAAACCCGTGGGTGCGGTAGGGGCTTTCCGGTCAGACAGACTTAGGTTCAAAACATGGTTCTGTTGTCTGGCACTGTGACTCCAAAAACACTTGCTGGGGCAGATTGGAAATGCAGGCGACCTCGGGGTGTGCATGAGACAGGCTGCCCTCTGCAGAGCCTCTTACCACCTGGGGAGAGACCCCCCCCCCCCATGTGTCATCCCTGGAGCCGAGAGAGGGGTAGCGCTGCCTCCTGCTGCGGTGGAGGTGATGCGTGGGGACACGCATGAACTGCTCCGTGCACCGACGGTGTCCTACGTGTTCGCGGTCCTTGTGTTCAGCGACGCCGAAGGCTCTGGGCTGCTGCCTTCACACATGCGTCGAGATTCTAGCGGGTTCTTTACACCGGGCGCCTGGGATCCTGGAGCATCCCGCATGCTCGATTATAATTTTGTACGACTCGCGTCTTCGATGCCAGAGTCAAACAGTTTCAAAGGAACCAGTGAGCTTAGGGCATGTCCTTCTGCAGCAGAATTTCTAGAACGCGCAGAGAGAACGCTAACAATATGGTCTGTTTATGGGGGAACCCCAGATCCCTGGGTCCGAGCTCCCCCAGGCCGCCTGGGTTCAGGAGGACAAATGTAAGAGACCCTCACACTCAGCCTGAGAAACTTCCGGAGCTGCTTGCGATGCTGTGCTTTTGACCTGCGCTGCCTCCCGACTTGTCAGGTAGCACGGTTTCCTCACGGACAAACAAATCAGCAGAGTCTTGGTAATGAAAGTCGCTAATGCCTCCTTTCCTCTCCCTCCTAAATTAAAACGATTTGACGTAGGGGGAAGAGCAGACAGAATTCAGTTATTTTTGGTAACTGCACTGTCACATTGATAATTTGCTCAATCTTCTTGCAAAATTGCCTAATTGAGAACAACGAAGCAGATGGCTCTTTGTTTTGCGGCGTTCAGTCCCTAACCCGAGAGCCAGCCCCAGGCTCGCTTCCCATTCCGGAAAGCTCTGGCTGGGCCGCGGCCCAGCCCCGCCAACGTCCCGACGCGGTGCCCGCTGCTTCCACAGGGGGGCACCCACGACACGCGCAAGAAGCCCGGGCGAGCTTGGCAGAAATAAATTCTTCAGGCTTCTCAGCTGCTTTTCTTTCCTAATTACCAGGTAATACTCCTTCCTACCTGAAATTTGCCCTTTCGTTTCCCCTCTTCTTTAAAAAGAAAAACAACCCTTATATCACGTGACACAGGCAAGCTGACGGACAGCCGCTCGGGAGGGGGCAGTGTTCACGCGATGGGTGCGCCCGCGAGGCAAGACTCGGAGTCGTTAAGACGCGGACAAAGCTCCGGGTTTCTGGTTGGGACCGTCACCCAGGCCCGAGCCGCCCGGCCGCGGGCAGTGGGGACAGCCGGAGGCCGTCACCTGCGGGCCGTCGGGGGCACGGCTGGTGTCTGCCCCCCTGTTCCCGCTCTCTCTGTTTCCACCCTGGGTGGACTCGCGCCGCAGCTGGCCACGAGGCATCCCCAGACGCCCCCATGTGTCACCAGGGCCGTAGGGAGCACCGGCCTCGCGCCTAGCCGCCGACCGCGACTGTCTGCGGGCCTTCGCGAATACAGCCGGCAGGTCCGCCCTGCAGCTCTGTGTCCGCGGGCGTGGTGTGGGGTGTGGGCACGCGCACACACACGTGTGCATGCGTGTGCACACGCGGCCGCGCCTTCTGGGAGATCCGGACACACGGTGGGCTCTGAGAACCGGTCTTCCGGGCTGTTCCCCGACCGGCACGGCCGTCATCGAACGCGTTGTCCTCTGGGCGTCCTCGTGGTCGTGTGCACAGAGGCTGTGCGGAGGACGGAAGGAGTCAGGATCCAGTTCAAACGTCCTTCAGGTAATTTGGGTGGTCCCGTGAGCAACCCCCCCCTCCGCCCCCCGTGTTTCGCGAGGGGCCCACCGCTCTCGAGTTACGGGTGTGCCTTCTGCCCTGATTCCTGCTAGCCTTGCCCACCCCCTGCATTCTGCAGCACGGACCCCTCTCTTCTGGACGCGCTCGCCTTCTCAGCTTCCTTGGAGACGCTCGCTCATGGGAAGACACTCACCTTGACGGATCTGTGGCTCTTATTCGAGTGGGGCCCCATCATTCTACTGGGCAATTTTGTCATCCCACAAGGTAAAACTTCCCCTCAAAGCCTGTTCTTTCTCCTTCTCCAGTTCTTCCGGGACACTGTCAGTTGGGTTATTTATTTATTTTTTTTCCCACGGCACACAGTAATGTTTTGGATACTGACAGCTCGGGCAAAGCGAGGAAGAATGTCCTGAGTGGTTGTCAGAGAAGGTCTTAGTGAGCTCCTCGTGCGGAATGCGGTTTCTATCCAGAATAGAATCAGGGTTAACATATAACGGAAAAAAACCCAAGTTTGGTGAAATCACTTATTATGCATTTATCGTGGTGCCGGGGCCAGCGCGGTCGCCGTGAGCCTGGCCGCCCGGTGGCTCACGGTCAAATGGTCTTCACTGCCACCTGTGCTGTTTGTCCAAGCCCCTTGTGCTGGCCTCGTGCCCACACGTGCGTCCCGGGTTCTCACAGGCTCGCGTGTGCTCGGGGAGTGACCCGTGGCAGGTTTGGAACAGGGCGGGCAAAGGCGGGGCCGTCCGGGACCATCGCCAGTCGGGGCCGTTCGGGACACGCTAGCAGTTCCTCGGACATTTCCTCAGGCCCTTGGGGAGTGTGAGATGAGGACATACATTTTGAAGGAACAAGATTACAGGTTGGAAGCTACTTGCCTTATGCAAACTCTCCTCCCATTAAAAAAACAAAACAAAACAAAACAAAACGAATGGCCCCTCCGTGGGCAAGCAGAAACGAGTCAGAATGTCTGGATGAAACGTACCCTGATGTTCAATCACTTTAAATCAGAGTTTCAAAAAATATTTTAAAGCCGTTTGGCTGTTATTTTCTTTAGTAACACGAGGCCAGAGTCCTGTATCATAAATCAAAATAGAAATAGCTTAGTTCCATGACAGCTGAGAGTTGCTCTTCCCAGAGCCCCTACACATTGAGCTGAAGGCCACGCATCTACCCGGGCCCGCCAGCCTGTTTTTCCAGAGCTGTCCCAGAGGTGGGCGAGGGAGCGTGGGCGTGGGGTCACGCAGACACCTTTCCTCTTCACTCTGCTTGTGAACCTCTGCCTCCAGCGGTAAGGGAGAGGCGTGTTGGCAAGGTTCAAGTCTGGGAGTCTCTCTGCCAGCAGGCTGTCTTTATGTGGATGATTTTAAACATTTTGTTTTATTTACATTTTTTCCCTCCTAGGTATTTACTGCTGGTTAATATGTTAGAGGCTCTTTCCTTATTTGTTCCTTCTGTGAACTTCCTTCCTTCCTTTCTTTTTTCTTCCTCCTTCCCTCCCTCCCTCTTTCTTTCTTTCTTTCTTTCTTTCTTTCTTTCTTCTTCGCCCTAGATAGCCCACTGAAAACCGGAAGCATTTTTCTCTAAATAAGCCTTGGGTGAAACAGAATCTTTGGGAAATGTAGACTACTTTCTAGAACTAGACTACTCTCATGGCATTATAAATAGCATCCGCCTTCAAGAGGTCACTTCATTTTGTGAAAAGGGAGGAAATCTGATTTACAAGGGTCATTCTGAAGAACGCTTCCCGCGAGGCACCCACGCCTCCCCTCGGAGGGAGAGGCAGGCGTGCTGTTCCAAGGGGCGGCTTGAAGCTGTGTCAGTCACCAGCTTGGTGTCGGGGCGAG
Source organism: Prionailurus viverrinus (assembly GCF_022837055.1). Classification (NCBI taxonomy): domain Eukaryota; kingdom Metazoa; phylum Chordata; class Mammalia; order Carnivora; family Felidae; genus Prionailurus; species Prionailurus viverrinus. The sequence continues at coordinate 201,924 of NW_025927614.1, forward strand.
GGGCTTGGCGTCTGGACTCAGTTTCCTTGTCCTTGATGAAGGGGGATGATGTAAGTCTTGTCTACGACGCGTGTGATGCGCCCTGAGCAGGGGGTGGGGTGTGGACACGTGTGTTTCTGGTCTCCTGCGGCTCCGGGAGATACAGGCTGTGCCGAAATGTGCGTTGTGGCTCCGGCCAGCACCAGGATGTGCTTTTAAACCTCTTACATCTTTGGATGTATAAGCAAGTCTGGGAAATGTAGCAGCACGTCCCGTGAAAAAATCCTCATCTTTATGTGATTGTCTGACCTTAAACGGTTTCCCCAGGAGAAGGAGATCCGACCACACTTCCATCAGGATAAGGGTCTCGGCATAATTTCACAGCGTATTTCCCTTGCAATATTCCATTTGGTCGTCTGAAAGTTCACGGTTTTCCTTATCTCGGGAGGTTCAGGTCTGCTTATGAAATCGTGCCACAGAGAAGTAAGTGGTTTGGAAGGGGGATTCCAGCCTCTTTGGCTTTCCACTTACGACGGCCGTGATAAAAAATAATTGTTACCTGGTCCCTGTTGCCCTGCTGGCCAACTCATTACCTCGTGGCCTTTTAAGGAGGAAGAAACCTTGGCAGCACGTTGGTCCGAGCCCATGTCTTAACAGACGAGGAAACTGAGGCCCACAGGGACTGTGTCACTAGGCTAGGCAGCGGCAGGATGAAATTCTTAAGGTGGGCCCTCTAACCCCGCAGTCGATCTTTGCTTATTCTTACTTACCACTCAGAGCAAGAGTCACCACTTTCAGATGGAGAGCACGATGCACGCAGCCACACAGGGTTTCCAAACGCCAGCGTGGTTCGCTTTTGAGGCCAAGTGCAGGCTTTTTTGAGAACTAGGTATCTGTTCACAGCTTGTGAAATAAGGTCCCTCCAGGGAACGTGGGATGGCCACGGTGCGCTTAGGGTGCCCCTGGAAGCCACCTGAGCGGCTACGCACCATTTGGCTGTTACGGATCCTTCCGAAGATGAACAAAGCATTTTTTGTGGGTGAAATTAATTGCGTCCAAGTGAAGAAATCATTTGGGAAACGCGGAGGCAGACCCACTAAGCTCAGCTTTCCTTTGCATTGTGGGAATTATCAGGGAGAGGCCGCTGGGGGTGAAATGAACCCCGCGGCCTGAAAAGAGAAAACACTCCTCACGACATTGTGCTTCGGTCGTGAGGAGACCTGAGAGGGATGACTTACGACCAGGTCCTGCAAGAATCAGGCAACAAAGGTTAGTCGAGTCGAGTGCCTGGACCGGGGACGGTCACAGGACGTCAGACAGCATGAGCAGGTGCTAACATGGAAAGAGATTTCAGAAGGGTTGGAAGAAACAACAATGTCAAGAAGAAAAGGACTTGAAAATCACCCAGTTTGAGGGACTATGGTCTGAAAGTTCCTTTTGGCAGAGCAACAGAGGGGGGAACAAAGACTCACCATGTGAGTTAGGGTTGCGCTAAAAGTCTTTGCAGGGGACTGCCTCCCGGGGCTCACTTTCCAGCCGCAGCTGTCTGAGCGGTCATGCGCTTGTGCTGCTATAGTTTCTTTTTAAAAATTTTTTAACGTTTATTTATTTTTGAGACAGAGACAGGGCATGAACGGGGAAGGGGCAGAGAGAGAGGGGGAGACACAGAATCCAAAGCAGGCTCCAGGCTCCGAGCCATCAGCACAGAGCCCGAAGCAGGGCTCAAACTCACAAACTGCAGTATCATGGCCTGAACCAAAGTCAGATGCTTAACTGAGCCACCCAGGGGCCCCTGCTATAATTTCCTTATAAATGGCCACATGTTTTAAACTTTGGGAAGGCTCAGATCAAAGACTCAGCACCGAAAATAAGCCAAGCCCGGAGCACTGACACTTCCTGCCTGTGACGAACGACCTGTTTATATTTGGTATTTTAAGTAATTGTAATATTTAAGAGAATTTGACATATAGACTATCTATGAGATTAGGCTCATGATTCCAAATTAAAACGTGTAATTGCTCAGTTAAATTTAGACTTGTTATTTTAAGTGGAAAGGCGTAAGATAATTTAGTAACAGGCACACGCAGGACTGGCATGTTTAAGAGAACTGGAGAATCACTGTATTTGCGGATTTGGTTTATTGCATTTACTTGAGTTGCTAAATGTGTGGTAAGTTTTTGTTTATTAAGTGATAGCATTGAAACAACTGCAAGGAAACCATAATAAGTTAAATTCCTAATACAGTTTTGAGACATTTAAGAGCATTTAATGAATTAAACAATGTTAGTAACATAACAGAAACGGAGGAGGAGCAAACAGTCTCGGTGGACCCACGATTGTCTCTGAAGAGAACCCTCCTTAATCTCGTGAAAAAGGACGACTTCTGTTAGTTAATAGAAAAAGGCTGATGTAAGTGACCCATTTCCGAGTAGACTCTGAACCTTGGCGAAACAGAAGCCCTGCAGCAGCCAGCCATGGGCTCCCCTGTGGTGCCCGGGGGCACGTGGACGGCTGCCCCTGCGGTGACCCACACCCCGACTTGGGTGGAGCGCAGCACTCTCTGTGCGCGCAGGCTGCGTGGACCCCGAGGTTCTGGCTGTGGGCGCAGGACGAGGATGGGCAGAGCGCGGCCGGGTCGGCGACGAGCACGGTCCCGTTCTCCACCCCAAGTCAAGAGTACAGTGGGGTGTGGACGGCACGGATCCCAGCCCCCCCGTGCCTCCTGGAGCTCGACTGTCTAGTTGGAACATAATTCCGCTCGGGCCCATCCTGGGAACAGGCCACGGATGGGCAGAGCAGGGAGGCGACAGGAAGACGCGGGGCTCACTTCCTGTGTGGTCCTCGTGTCATGCCGTTCCTAGCAGGGGCTGAGGGTACCCGCCCTGCTCTCCGCGTCGCCCTCATGGCTGTACCCCCACCCTTCCTGCTCTCTGTGTCCCTTCACTGCTGCACCCGTAACCTCCCAACCCAGAGGCTGCTCTTCTGTTCCTGTTTAGAAAAACACAAAATAGAAAATCAAATTTGTTAAATTAACACTTGGTCACATAGACGTGGCTCCCTACACGTTTTGTCACCGTAACTTATAAGTCAGGGTCTTGGATCTTATTGACATAGGAGCACTTTCCCCTCCCAAGATGAGTAACATTCTTCTTTGCTCCCTGTGAATCGCCAATATCCTCCGGTGAAGAAATGATGACTCGGACGCACAATTACCACGATTTATGTCTTCTTCTGAGTTTTCCCTGTTTTGTCGTCATGGACCACACGAAAGCACGGGACAGTTTTCTGAGTTCACAGGTAAGGGCAAGACACAACAGAGACACGGGCTGATGCACGCTTTCCGTCTGGTTGGCTTTCTGTCAGTCTATTTTCAAATTCCTCCGCACAAATTTATCGATACCGCATTCTCGTGGTCTCAGGGACTCTGAGGAGGCTCCCTCTCTCCTCCCCGTGCTCCCCAGTGAGAGCTGCGCCTTCCCCAGGAAACGCCTGGGGTCTGCAGGACGGGCCCTCTGTCCCTGCCAGAGACCCTTGGCAAGCTCATGTCCCTGACGTGGGGGATCTCTGGGGCCGTGGCCCCTCTCTGCTGCCTCACGGCCAGGCTGATGGGTTCCCTCTGTCCTCCGCCTCCCATGTCTCCCCTGGTCCCCTTGGCCCTCTGTGGTCAGGGTGATGGGGATCGTCACATCCAGTCTCTAGGTTAGTGGGAGTGGGGTCCTTTGATGCAAGGGCATCCCTGGCCAACGAAAGTGCCCGTGGCCTTGGAACAGGGAAGGGCGGGCTGGCTGGTGTTCTGGGTGGCTGCCAGGGTCATAACACTGCCATAGGTGACTAGCCCTGGCACCCATGAAAGCTTTGCTGCACCCTGTGTATCGGGAGGTGTGGAGGCCGGCGGGCCGGGTTGGACAGGCACCGAGCCTTCCTAGGGAGACCTCCAGTCCCTGCCTCTCCCAGCGTGGGGTCCTTTCTTGGTGCTTCTGGGTTACCCGACGTTGACCAGCTCCGGGCTGCCTGTCCATACCTGAGGTGCAAGGGGCAGGCCCAGTGCCCCAAACTGACTTTTACCAGAAGAGAATAGTCTCCTAGAATCCTGTATTGTTCAAGGCTCCCCAGAGACACAGACACACAGGAGGCAGACGGAGGGGTGGGTGACGTGCCGGAGGGGATTTCACGCAAGTTGTTCCGGAGGCTAAGCCCAGGGTGCGGTTCAGTCGGCCGCGGGCAGGAGAAGACGTCCCAGCTCGACAGAGAGCCCAGACCCACCCGTCCTCGGCCTTGTGGTTCTGTCCGGGCCTCTAAGGATCGGAGGCTGCTGGCCGCCCGGGGGAGGATTATCTGCCTTACTGGGTCTCCTGATTCTGATGCTTATCTCTCCTAAGACACCCTCACAGACACCGCAGGATAACTTGGCCTGCTTCCTGGACATCTGTTAGCCCAGCCAGGTGGACGCGGCACGGCCTCGCCTATGTCCCCGGGAGAGCACGTGTCCCATTGCTGGGCCGCGCAAAGCCTCTCAGGGCCCCGGGGAGAGCCGGCAGGGCAGGGCTAAGGTTGGATGCTGAGGTACCGAGAGCTTCGTCTCCGCCCTGCGACCCCGGGCTGTCTTACGCAAAAGCACACGTATGTCTAAGTTACGGAGCCCTTGTCACAACACATCCCTACATATCTGGGTGATTGTCAGCTTTGGTGTCACCGAGATTCACAAGTGAGCAAAAGTGTGCATTATAAAGATGTACGGGGGTCGATTAATTTCGAGTTGTCGGCGTGAGTCATTCCGGCCTACGATGGTGTCTCGTAAATTTAACATTTCCCAGGGAATGTTGTTTTAGAATGTGATTTGTGAATTGACGCAGAAGTGTGTCGGAAGGTGCTGTAAATCAGGGAGGGACTGACAGAGGCAAAGGAAGTTATTCAGATCATTTGAGCCAGTTTATTTAGAAATAATTTCAGGCCATATATTAGAGAAATGGGAATCATCTTGGCCGAAGGAAGGAACGTATGGGCAAAAAATAATCGCCCACGCATAGGGCATATTTCGGAATGACGTCACGTGAGTGCCAGGCGCTCCCCTGGAGTTAACATCCCGGGTCTCACTTACACGTCCCCAGCGTCCTGCGTGTGCGCAGAAGATGCCTGAGTTTGCACACGGGGGCCGAGTGCAGAGAATGAAGTCAATAAATAGGCCAACCAAGGTCACAGATGCCAAACAGAGTATCTCGGCTGCTTCCAGGCTGACCCGAGAGCTAACCCACCTTTGACACAACAGCACTTACCTGTGCAAGAAACATTTGCTTAGTGCCCTTGGGAAACCCAGGCCAGCGTGCGAGGACCCCACACCATTGACTCTCGGATGTGTGATGTGTCTCTTCGGACGTGCATGTAATAACTAGGCAGCTAGAAGTTTTGAAGGATAATGGGTGTTATTTTGCTATAAGCAGTCCGTGATTCTTTTTTTTCAACGTTTATTTATTTTTGGGACAGAGAGAGACAGAGCATGGACGGGGGAGGAGCAGAGAGAGAGGGAGACACAGAATCGGAAACAGGCTCCAGGCTCCGAGCCATCAGCCCAGAGCCTGACGCGACGCTTGAACTCACGGACCGCGAGATCGTGACCTGGCTGAAGTCGGACGCTTAACCGACTGCGCCACCCGGGCGCCCCAAGCAGTCCGTGATTCTTAAGACAGGAGCCTTTTTAAAGGCTGTGGAGTTATCGTTTTTGAAGACGGACAAAAGCGAACCATAGAAATTCTTATTTTCTGGGTCTCAGAATATCCACTGCCCAGAAAGCTTCATCCCTCAGAAAAAACCCCACGTCTGCTCTGCCTTCATGGTTCTCCCGGTGGATGATTATTTTATTCATGGTGTTAGTGCTTCCTATTTTCTTCCATCGAAGGAGAATTTTTTTCTGTATCTTTGTCTCTTCCTATAAATAAGATGAGATCCTAAAAGCCTGGCACCAGGCGCCTCTGGGGGGCATGTCTTCTTAAATTTCGGGCTGCGTGGCGGCTTTCGCGAAGCCTTATCTCCCACACCAAAAAGAAGAGGGGATCACAATGGTCGGCTTTTCTTCTCATCTGTGTGTGCACGCAGAGCAAGGAAAGTTCAGACATCACCAGCTTCAAATGACAGATTTCAAAGGCGTTTGAAAAAAGTCGAGGGAAGAAAGAGAAACAAATCTTGAGCTATTACAAAGAGTTTTTTAAGCAAGACATGTTTATTAAGCGGACTTCATTCTCCCGCACATATTCAAAGACATCTGATTAAACCCATCCCGGGGACACTGACAAAGCTTCTGTCCGTCTGCGCGGGACAGATAAACCGCTTCCCGGCAGATTGGTATCGCCTCGTAGGCTCTCCACCCGGGAGAAGCCCACAGTGCGCTGTGGGAGGCAACCGTGCCGAACGCGGGGACTCCAGATCGCAATGCAGGCGCTCCTGTCTGGAGCCCGTCTGAGCGGGGAGGCTGCAGGTGGGGACCCGTGGGCCCCAGAAGTGGGTGGGGGGACTCGGGCTGCAGCCGGGGACCAACCAGGGATGCAGATTAAAAAACGTGGCCAGGAGGGAAACTTCCCGAGTTCGTGTCTCCCTAGACACTGTGCACGGCCCCTGGGTCCCCTGTGTCCCCTGGGTCCGTGGTGCCATCCGCTCCTGCTCAGGCTGTGTTCACAATGATCGCCGGGCCAGGATCTGATAAATGCCCCGTTTCCCGCCCATCGGCCTCTCGCTGCTGACCAGCAACCTTCCCCCGGCACCGTGACAACATGCAGGGTTCATACAGCGCCCCTCTTTCCGAGGACGTGGCTCACACGAGAGGGAGAGAGAGGATCCCAAGAGGGCTCCAAGCCCAGCGGGACTCAATCCCACGAACCGTGAGCTCATGACCTGAGCCGAAACCAAGAGTCAGACACTTCATTGACTGAGCGACCCGGGCACCCCTCCCGGACCCCTACGTTATCTGCTCATTCCCTGCTGTAGACTCTATGTTGTGTCCCCCGAATCCGTGTGTGGAGACCAAACTCCCGACATGATCGGGAGTAGGACGGGTCCTGGGGGAGGTGCTCAGGTGAGGGGGGTGTGGGGCACGTGGTGGGGTTAGTGCCCTCATATGCAGGAGACCCCAGAGAGCCACCTCGCCCCTCCCCGGCCAGGTTCAGCTGCGTGACTCCTCACGTGACTGCGGTAACGTCCGGAAGCAGTGTCCTCACGGAACTCCAAATCCCGGGCTGATGTTACCTCAGCTAATTTCCGTGGAGACGCTTTCTATCCCTATCACGGACGCGCGTGAATTTTGTCCCGCAGCCCTCAGAGCAGACGCGGTGCGTGGATGTAATATTTTCTCTAGTTTGCCCAGGGGTCTTCTGCAAACCAGAGATGAATTTTAGTTAAACCGAGGTGTCCTCTGGGGTCCCTTCCTAGTCTAAGAAGGACAATAAAACAGGGCAGGGACCGAAACCAAAAGCAAGGACAGAGGATTTATAACGAATTGAGGAGGAGGTCGGGCCCCTGGCATTTTGTTGCTCTGCTGATGGGTTATTCTGTAAATAGTTAATTTGGGAGCGCGTGGTCAGGGCAGCAGTTATGCACAGGTAGTCGGTGCAGTGGGGGCCGGGGCCGGAGTCTAGGACGCCCTGGGAGATCGCGAGTAGTGGCCGTCTGCTCCTGTCTCATCACTGTGATGTGGGCCACGCCAGGAGAACGTGGGAGTCTGAGTCACCCCAGCCCAATCCTGGTCTTCGGAAAGGACTATGTCGACCTCCTGCGTCGTCCCGACTTGTCATTTCTCTCTTTGTCTGGGAGCCCTGTCCGGTGTCTTAGGCCATCATCTACTGTCTGCTGACTAGGGCGTCTTTTCCAACAGTGGGAGTCGCGTCTCTGGGAGACGAGCCCTCGGACCCTGCAAGGAGGTGGGTCGCTGTGACCTTGGCCCCATTGGGTGTGAGACTTCTTGTCTTCGGACGTTGGTGTTGAGACGAGCAGGTTAGAATAGGCCACAACTTGGGATCTCCCAGGGGGGTCTGGACTTCTACGGCCTTCTCTCTGCTGTTCTCACTTCCTCTTCTCCTCGATGATTGTAATCACTGTTTATGGAAGGGTATGGACCAAGAGGTCAGACTGGAAGGGGCTGGAGGTTATTCAAGTTTTTCCTCGCCTACTGTTTATTAACCTAAACAGCCTGATTACTGTAACAGACACTGCTGGGAATGAATGAATGAATGAATGAATGAATGAATGAAAAAGATAGGAAACTTGAAAGAAAGTGTATCTCGTGCCAGAGGGTAGAAAGTTCTGGGTGGGTGTCAGGGTGAGGGCCCGGGTCACGGGGGTTCAATGTTCGATTCTTTCTTTGCTCACAGAGCACATCACCTTTTAATTTTTTTTAATTTTAATTTTTGTATACTTGAGGTGTACAAATTGTTTTGACATGTGAGTACATTGTGAAATGATTATTGCGTGAGGCTAATTAACACCTCCATCACCTCCCATAATTAACATTTTTTTCTTTTGTGGTGAGAGCACTTGAGATTTACCGTGTTAGTAGCTTTTGAGTACGCACTGCATCGTTATTACCTACAGCTACTGTGCTTAGTCCCTGGAAACTGTCATCCTGAGACCGAGTTTGCGTTTCAGTATGAAACCTCACCAATATGACCAGTATGTCCCTATCCCCAACCCCAGCCCTGGCAACTACCATTCTGCCTTCTGTTCTGTGGGTCTATTTCATTTTATTTTTTGAAGGAAATCTCTCTTTTTTTATGTTTACTCATTTTTGAGAGAGAGAGAGAGAGAGAGAGCATTAGCAGGGGAGGGGCAGAGAGAGAGGGAGATGCAGAATCCAAAGCAGGCTCCGGGCTCCGAGCTGTCAGCACAGAGCCCGACATGGGGCTCCAACTCACGAACTGTGAGATCATGACCTGAGCCGAAGTTGGACACCCAACCGACTGAGCCCCCCAGGCGCCCAGTAGACCTGAGTGTTTTAAATCCCACATATGAGTGAGAGCACACAGCATTTGTCTTTCTGTGTCTGACTTACGTCACTTTGCATCGTGCCCTTGAGGTCCACCCATGTTGTCCCCTATTGCAAGATTTCCTTGTTTTGTAAGGATGAATAGTGTTCCAAGATCCGTATGGATCACATTTTCTTTATCCACTCATCCCCCAACGGACACTGAGGTCGTCCCCATGTCCGGGCTGTGGTGAATATGCTACAGTGGATGTGGGGACACAGATAGTCCTTTCATTTCCTTTGCATGTATACACAGAAGCAGGGTTCCTGGGTCTAGGATAGTTCTATTTTTAGGCTTTTGAGGAACCCCCATGCTGTTTTCCATGATGGCGGCACCAGTTTATGTTCCCACCGACACTGGGCTTTTACAGTGGCGGTCAGGGCAGGCTCACTGAGGCCGTAACAGAGGGAAGACGGGGGCCAACCCTCAGTCTTGAAGGGAATCCACGCCTGACTGCTGAGGTTTAAAGAGAAGAGACTCCTTGGGGTGCCTGGATGGCTCAGTCGGTTAAGCGTCTGATTCTTGATTTCTGCTCAGGTCATGATCTCATGGTTCATGGGTTCAAGCCCCACATCGGGCTCCGTGCTGTGCTGACAGAGCTGAACCTGCTTGGGACTCTCTCTCTCTCTGCCCCTCCCTCACTCGTGATCTCTCTCTCTCTCTCTCTCTCTCTCTCAAAATAAATAAATAAACATTTAAAGAGAAGAGACTCCAGATGAAGCCTATGGTTGACAAGGATTATTGTTGAAAAGGGGACAAAGGAATGGTACAAGGTGAGGTCTGGAGGGAGAGTGAGGTAAAGAAGGATATTTTTGAGGACGGGAAAAGGAACCACCTGTTACGCCCAAGCAGTGTCCCCGTGCAGAGGGGGTCTCTGACACAGAAGAGGAGGGGAGGGCTGCCACATGCTGTCCCGCCTGAGTCAGTGATGGAGGGGTGTCCCTGCTGAGCCCCGAGGAGCAAGTCGGTGGTTTTGGGGGCAGGACAGTGAAGGGGACGTGTTGGGACAAGGGGGCGGGTTCTATTCTACTAGCTTCCTTTCTCCGGCAGGAAGGGGGAGAGGGTGTTGGAGGGCTGAGAAGAGAGGAAGAATTAAATTGTCTCCGAGGAGAAAGGGGGAGACGATCGTAACATGGGAAGAAGCGTGTCGTGGGAAACACACACACACTTCATGGTGGGGGAGGGGTCAGTCTTCGTGGCCACGGAGATGGGCGGGGGGGGAAGCTGGATTCGGAAGCGGTGACCCTGCTTCCTCATCATTCAACTTCCTTAACGCGTCGGAAAAATGAAACTTGCGGTTGGATTTATTCCCCTGCTGGGCACTCCGTGTCCTTGGCCTCGGCCTTGCTGGTTCTTTCTAGACTGTTCCGCACAGCAGCTGGCAGCTCTCACTGCTGGAGGGGCTGCACCTGAGTGCATCTGGTGCAGACATCAGGTTCCTCACCCACCCGAGCAGGAGCTACCCCACACCAGCTGCTCCCCACGTCCGTGGTGCTGCCTCTGTGCTGCCCCCTGGGCCCCTCCGGCCCTCCTCGGGGGCCTGTCTCCCCGCACGCCCGAACCCAGTGTTTCTCTGTCACCTGTGTCACACCTACCAGGCAGGGGCGGGGACCTTGTGGGTCTTCGGGGCAGTTGTTAAAGGTCTGGTTCTGCTCCAGAGACGGGCGCTGTGAGGTCAGGAGGGGGCGCGGGGGGCTCTAGGGTGACATGATGGGCATGGTCCGCGGGCCCCCTCGGGGAACGCTGCTGTGGGCTCTGGTCACCGGCCCACACTCACCTCACCACGCTAATCACATGACCCGTGTTCTGGGCCAGCCAATTAATTTCCAGACACACACATTACATGTTCGAAGTAACGATTGCTCATCTAAAGAGATAGTCGGCGTTTTAGAAGGAAAATATTTTTCATGGAGTGAAAGTAGTTTGGAAGAAGATCAACATATCCACCGGGACGCTGAGATTAAGCAGAAAATTGAGACAAGGGATGAAGTATTATTTTCTCTTATTGCCAGCTCACCACCTTCTAAATCTCCCTGCGCCCGAAAACGCAGTTTAAGTGATTTTTTTCTTAAGGCCTCCTCAGCTTGAAGCTTCAGCTTCGGCTCACACTGATTTTTACAGCTAAATTATAAGGCTCCATCCGAGGGGGGTTAGCGAAGGAAATGCAGACGGCCCCCGTGCGGGGGCAGTTTGGAAAAGAGGCCATTGTGACAGAGAATCTGGAGGAGACATCCAATCAGTTGGCACTGTGAGCCATTGAGAAGTCATGACCAGGGAGATATTAGACCAAACCTCATTGTAAGAATTCCTCAATTTATGCAGCTTTTCCAGAGGACAGAGTCCCGAAGCTTCCAAATATCAGGGGGGCCCGGGATCTTACGGAAGAGATATTTTAGGAAAATTGGGCCCCGATTCACTGTGCTATTGTTATCCTGTGTTCTTGTCACGTAAAGGCTAATGGGGAAGCCATTTTTAAGGAATGTTGTACAAACTCCTCTCATGTTTCGGGAGGTGAATTTAGCTTTTCTTCTTCTTATTTTTTTTACTTTTTATTGTTATTATTTTTTTGAGAATGTGAGATGGCGTAAGTGAAATCACTTTGAACTTGGCTTTTCTTTTTGGGTCGTGTGGACATCATTCTCTGCCTTTACAGATACACCCTCAGGCGTGAGCGGGAAGGAGAAAGCTCTCACAGAGGGTGTGGTGTGCGTGTCCCCTTGGACGTGAGCGCAGAGTCTCGGAAGGGCTTGGGTTCGGCTTTGGAAGGGCGGGCGAAAGGATGCAGAGGCTCGGAGGGGTCCAGAGCCCCGTGGTTTTTGCGCTGATCAGCACTGCTGGCCAGGGACAGACTTCATTCTCCAGGTGGTCCTGGTGCCCCCTCCACACACACACACACATACACACACACATGCTTTGCAGCCGGAGCACAGAGGATCCGGAGGGCAGTGAAACTGCTCTGTCTGAGGATACAATGATGGGCACATGTCCAAACCCACGGAATGCACAGGGCCACGCCTGACTGTCGCGGAAGCCGTGGACGCTGGTGATGATGCCGTGTCCGTGTGGGTTCGTTCTCGGTAACAAAGGAGTCACCTGCTGGGGGTGTTGATCACAGGGGAGGGTGTCTAGGGGCGGGGGAGGCAGGGGGCATATAGGACATCTCTGTGCCTTTCTTTTGACTTTGCTGTGAACCTAAAACTGCTCCCCTCCCCCCCCCCCCCAAAATAAAGTCTTAAGACAAGACGGAGCAAGAGAAAGTCCCTTATTCCGTGAGCTGGGGCAGCAGGGGAGCAAGATAGCAAGGCAGGGCCTCCGTCCCATAGCTGCCTTCTGGATGCCTTGCCGTTCGTCATCATGTGGGGACACTGCGTGTGCTTCAGTGATTTGGAGGAGAAGATTATTTCCGAGAGTGTCTATTAAAGGGTTTGAAGGAAGTCCAGGTTCTCGCTGCAGGAAAAGTCAAGGATTTATCTTTTGCGTTCACAGCAGGCTCATGATGAGGGTAAATCGCCCGGAGTCTGCATGTGGTGCTTTGGGGACCTCGTTGGGGAAGGGGGGGGGGCGCTCAGCACATCCAGGAACCGTCCCTGCCCCGCTGCGCGGCTCCCTTGCTAAAAAATGGATTCCATTACCGAAGAAATAGCTGAGGGAAGGAAGTCTGGGACACAGGTTATATTTTCTGCAGAGGCTTTCAAAAGGCATTTGATAAAGTATCATACAGGAGGCTCCCGCGAAAGTAAGGATTTATGAATTAGAGAAAAAAAGGAGTCACTTGAAAATGAGGTGCAGAAGAGAGCGAGGGGCCACGATCAGTCACTGTGACAGACAGTCGGGAGATAGAGCTCGGCGGCCGGCCGAGCACAGGCGTCCCTGCCGGGAGCCCCCCTCCCCAACCCTCTCTCCGGAGCGAGCTCTTGGACTTCTGCAGGGTCTCGGCCTGGCGGGCAGGGGTGCTCCGAAGGTGGGGGGGCGACTGAGGGCCGAGGTCACAGCGCAGGGCCAGTGTCCCCCCCCACCATCAGTCATGGACTTCCATGTGGGTCAGTGCTGCAATGCTAGCTGTCCTCCCCTCCTGCTGGATGCCCCGAGGGCGCAGGGCAAGGACCGGTCCCCACGGCCGCGGGGGGGGGGGGGGGGCTAGTCAGGGAAAGCCAACGGACGAATGACAAAGTTGAGGTTTTCTCAGGAGGAGGGGGGATTTCTCCACACGGACAGCATGAGCTCCGAAATGTGGGAAGGCTCTCCAGTCAGCCGCCTCTGCTCCCCCTCCCCCCCACGCCCGGGGACTGTCACAGGAGGTAAACACAGAGTCCCTTCCATCCCTGAGAGCTGCCGACGATTTTAGCAGAGTCCCGGCCGCGCCTTGGCTCGCGGGGCCCCCGCCTCATGCACGCATCACAGGTGTGAGCTCGCCCCTTCTCCTTCGAGGGGACTTTCTCCTCAACTCCCTGGAGGGCAGCGTGGGACTTCCCGTCGCCCTCCCTGCGGTTGTGACTTATTGGACACACGGTGGCTCTCTGGAGGGAAGCCCCAAATCACGAGACAAGGCAGCAAATTAGCGACCTGGAGAAACAAAAATTGGAAGGGATGTGTGTTTAGACCAGAAACACCTTGGAAACGAGGAAGGAAAGCACGATAATTAGGTCATGGCTAAGTTGGGTCAACACACATCACGCCCTTAAAACCAGGGTCTCTAGACTGAGAATTAGCCTATTTTAAGGGAACCAACCAGCACCTCCAAGTGGATGGTTTTAAGTCGAGGCCCCAAAAGTCTGGCTGCTCTTTCTACTATTTTGCTAGAATTACCTGGACAACCGGTTAACCAAACTTGCTGTGGGCTCCACTGAAACGAGCATGCAGACTCAAACCCGTAGGAGGCATCTCGGTTATAACTCGGTACATTTATGCTTTACATTTTGCTTTGTAGTTAGAAAATACGGGGCTCGCATCCTAGCTCTCAAAGCGACTTTCTGGGAGTCGGCCCAGGATTCAGTGCGGTTTTGACCTCCTGTGCTGGAGTTCAAGGCTCTTCAGATCCAGTGCAAAGCCGCCTACGGTCGAGTGTCCTGAGGACGGCTGCCCGCGGAGGCCGCGTTCAGAATGCAGAACTTCGGGCTGGTGGGTGCCTCACGGTTGGCGATTCCCTGCTGACCCACCAGCTCGGCCACAGGCTTTCAGGAGAGGACGAGGGTCCTGACCATCTTCTTCACCGAAGCAAAGACCTTCACTTTTCGTTTCCAGCTCCAGACCAGCCGTTTTTAATATGCCTGCAAAGCTTATCTGTAACAATTTCTCTGTTTGGGATAATCACTTATTTCCATCCTGTGCAAGGACAGTTTGGAAACACGCACACACAAACACACATGCGCTCACAAGTGCACACGCGCATGCATGCACACCCAAACCACACGTGTGCTAACACTTATGCACACACATGCACAACACACACGGGCACCGTGTGCACACAGATCACACGTGTGCAAACACTTATGCACACAGACGTGCACGCGGGCACACGTATGCACATGAGACAGTATCTGATTTCTCTTTCCCAGGCTTTCCCAGTGGCTCTGTGCCGGAGAGGAGATAAGATATCACCTCCCTGGGCTGTGCTCTACTTAGAAAGGCTTATCTTATCTGACATAACCATGAGACCATACAATTAAAAGCCAGCCCCCGAGCGGGCCCCTGGTCTGGTGCCCGGCCCCAGGTCAGGGGTCCACCCGAGTGCCTTACTAACAGGCCACGGAGCTCACCTGCTGACCTGAGGTTGTTACACTGTTCACTTCAGAAAACAAAAGCGCTTTGCTTACTTTACTTAAAACCACATCTTTAAGAGCCAACCGTGGAGTTCGCCTTTAGAGACGCCCTGTCTCTGCGGGCGCCGTGACCGGCGTTGGCCCTGGGTCACTTCTATTTCTAGGTGGAGGGGTTGTGTCAGCCTCTTTGTCCTTATCTGTCTCGAGGAGCCGATGAAGTTCAGTGCTCGCGGAGCTCAGGGTTTGGAGAAACAGTCGCGTGAATGGTTGCTGTGCCCCGGAACCCCTGGAGAAGGACACGTTTTTCGGTGGACTCCGTCCCGGGTCACCTTCCCGCATCTGGCATCGCTGCCTGCAGCTCCCAGGGCTTTCGTCACCTGCTTGTGACCCTCTTGGGAAGAGCAGGAAGGAGAACTAACCAGGTGGCTGGGTCAGGGCAGTCTCTGTGGCCTCTTGAAAGCTTTCTGGACCCGGTGGTCAGGAGAACGTGTCTGGAGACCACGAGAGCCCTGGCTCCCAGGTGTCCCTGGCGTTGGAACAGCTGAAAAGCGGCCCCTGTGCCCACTGACTGCCACCACGTGTGAAGGGAGCTGGGACAACACTTCCCTTTAGCAGCAACAGACGTTTCAGTGGAGAGCCTGGCAGGGGCGAGGGATGGCGGGCTGAGGACGCGGCTCCTAGGACCCAGAGCCTGGTGGGGGTGAGGGACAGCGGGCCTGAGGATGCGGCTCCTAGGACCGAGAGCCCGGCGGGGACGAGGGACGATGGGCCTGAGGACGCGGCTCCTAGGACAGAGAGCCCCGCGGCGGGGGGGGGGGGGGGGCGGTGAGGGGGGGGCAGGGCCGAGTCTCTGGGTCCAGGCACGGGTGTCTCCCTTTTAGCCCTTGCTCTCCCGCTCCCCTTCCTGTCCCCCGGATGCTGGACTTGACCCTGCACGTGTCCTTCCAATCGTAGACGTTCGCATGTGCGACTTAGGACGGATGCCCGATTAGCATGCAGTGCAATGACAGTTATGTGTGTCACCAAATGTGTCAGAGGGCTCTGTCACTCTTTTTATCTGATTAAAACACTGAATGTCGTTCACGCATGCTCGATTTTCCTAGTCTGCTGCCTGTGCAGGTGGCAGCCGTCATCTCGTGGCTGTCTGTGCTGCCCCCAACGAGCAGGGACTGTGTCCAGAGGGCAGTGTGGCCTCCAGCTGCGGGCTCCCTGAGGGGCAGGGGGAGCCAGGCCCCGGCGACGCTCAGAAGGAGCTGTAGGTCCGGCCGGGCGGGGGGGGGGGGGGAAGGTGTCCCCTGCTCTGAGGCTGTCCTGTGGGCTGGGCCTGAGTGTGTCCCTGATGCAGGAGGGACGCTCACGGTCATTTAGTGTGGAGTTTAGGTGACCTGTGGACTTCACACGGGATGAAGACCCAAAGGAGAGGCAAAACCCAAAGGCTTTTCCACCAGGCTGAACAAAGGGAGGAAGTTTTGGAAAAGTGACTAAACATTCAAGGATGCTAAAGGAAGGCGGGACCATATCACCAAGGGCTGTTTGTACAGAGTTCTCTCGGCTTCAACTGCCCGTCCCTGGTGACGGGGACGTCGCCCGTGTGGGATCTTTTCTCCTGCTCCCAGGAGGAGGAAGGGGAGGTCAGAGCATCCTTCTTGGGCCTGATGTTTTCCAAAACAACCCTTACGCCCGAATGGCACGTTCCGGTTTCCTTCCGTACAGTGGGTGGTTTGGTCGGCCTGTTCCAGACAGCCGTCATCACCCCCAAAAGGATTCTTGAAAATACCACTGAAAGGGACAGCTGGAAAAGCAGGCGAGAGTGTCTGAACCCGGGTAAACACTCAGCACATGTCAGTCTACGATGCATGGCAGCCCCAAGGTCAAGTTTGAGCACTGACCTTGTTCATTCTTGGTCTTTTTTTTTTTTCCTTAAGGCTATTTATTTTGAGAGAGAGAGACAGAGAGAGAGAGAGAGCAGGGGAGGGGCAGAGAGAGAGAGGGAGAGAGAGAATCCCAAGCAGCCTCCACACTGTCTGCACAGAGCCCGACGTGGGGCTCGAACTCACACACTCAACCGACTGAGCCACCCAGGCGCCCCGTTCATTCTTGTTCTAAAGACGATTATTTCCTCCCCACCCTGGGTTCCTCCGTGCGGCCTTTCTGTGCACACAGCCTGCAGCTTCCTGTGCCCTCAGAGCTCCCCGCCCCTCCCGCCTCAGACTTCAGAGCCGGGTTATGGTGAGGGGGGTAACTGGCAAGCTGGAGGTGGAGACAAATGGTTTGGGGTTTGCTCAGGCGGTTTGTACTTCTGGGTAATATTAGCAAGATTAGGAAAGGTCCCCCTGGCCGGGGGAGGGGCAGAGAGAGAGGGAGACACAGAATCCGAAGCAGGCTCCAGGCTCCAAGCTGTCAGCACAGAGCCCCACGGGGGGCTTGAACCCACAAGCCACGAGATCATGACCTGAGCCGAAGTCGGACGCTCAACTGACTAAGCCTCCCAGGAGCCCCTTGAGACATGTATTTTTAATCTATAAGTAAAGTGATAAATATACGAATAAACAAATAGTATTTATTAACAGTATTGTTAAGTGCCAATGGCATTCCATATACCAGGGTGTTATGGGCAGGATCGCCTTCCCTCAAATTCATGTGATAGACTCCTAACCTCCCAGGACTTCAGAATGTGACTGTATTCGGAGACGGGGTCTTAGAAAGGGGGTTAAGGTAGGAGGAGGTCACTGGGTGGCCCTGATCCAATCTGACTGGTGTCCCTATAAGAAGAGGAGGTCAGGACACAGACAGGCACCGAGGGACGACCACGTGAGGACACGGGGAGAGGGCGGCATCTGCACGTCCAGCAGAGAGGCCTTGGGAGGAACCAGGCCTGCCCACACCCGGATCCTGGACTCCCGCCTCCAGGATGGGACACAGTAACTGTCTGCTGTGTGAGCCCCAGGCTGGGGTGCTTGTGACGCTGATGCTCAGTCTGTACTCAGCAGTCAAAACCTGCCACCCCACTGAACCCCTCCACGGCCCGCGTGAGGCCCTTTCGGACCTACGGCATGGATGAGGCTAATCGTCCTGGCCAAGGCCACCCGGAACTGTTTGACAGGAGGAAACTGGAGAAGAGGTAATCTCGACTCAGCTCGTGTCCTCGGCCGCCGAGCCTCACATTCCTTTCGGTACAAAGCTGGGTCTGAGCTACAGACAATGACTGCAACACGGGCTTGCTTGTCCCCACGATGCAGGAGTGACCTCCAACCATTTTGTCCAGCGCAACCCTTTATTGAATATTCCCTGTTTACTGAGCAGCGTGTCAGATGTTGGGAGTTCAACGACGAGCCGCATGAATCTCGGCCCCGAGGAGCTCGCACTCTGGTACGACAGACGGCCGGGTGTGCCCAAAAGTGATCACGTAGCACAGTGATTACTGAGTGTGTGCTATTTGCCGAGATCCGTGTTAGTCTCTGCAGGTACGAAGGCGATGTGGTCCCTGTCCTCACGGGACTAACAGGGACGTGGAGACAAACGCACGTCATAAAATACTACACCGAACACAACACGATTATTTATAATGCGGGCATACAAAGGACACAGATTTCCCCTGGGTTGGAGGAGAGCCTAAAGGTTTTATAGGACAGGTAGCACGTTCATCTTGGAAGACAGATATCTCGGGCCAGGTAGAGGAAGAAGAAAAGCTTTCCGTGTGGAGAGCCAGCCAGCAGCAAAGGCCCTGAGGTCTGAGACATCGATGTCCCAAGGAGACTGTAGTTTTGAATATGGGGTATCTGCCGAAGGCCAGGTGGCAGGAAGGCTGGAGAGGTCGGACTGTGGGGTGGCCTCCAAGGGACATTTGGCCAGGTGGTATCATGAGGTTTTCGAGCAGGGCAGTGATCGGCCGTCCGGCTTGCAAAGAGGCTGGCGGCAAGGCAGGCGAATTGGACTCAATGTCCAATGAACAGGGCTCAAATGTAGGTATAATGATGGAGCAACCAAAGTGAGAGATGAGGAAGGCGGAAGGAAGAAGTATTCATAAAAGGAAGGGAGAGAGCGACTCCAGGAAAACCTGGCCAAGTAGATAGGGAAGAAGAAGAATGATCAGTCTGTGAATACGCCCAGAGTCCTTGCTTGAGTCATCAAGCCAGCTAGAGCTTCTGGAAGGAATAGATTTGGAGCCAGGCACCGTGTTAGTTCGCAATGCCTCCGGCTATAAGGCAGAGGGGATATTTATTGTTTGCTTAATAACTAGAACGGTGGCACAGGTCACCCGCCCCCCACTCCCACTGCTGGCCCTTGCTTGTATGTTTCCACCTCATGGTTACAAACTAGCTGCTGCAGCTCCAGGCATCACGTCCATGTCAAGGCAGGGTGAGGGGAAAGGGACGGCATCAGCGAGCTCTCCCCTGTGTCTTCCTTGCTCTTGGGGAAGCAGACTCTTCCTAAGGAGCCCCTCAGGAGATCCTGCCTCCTGTGTGAGTGGCTGGGGCATGACCACCAGCTGCCCCTTTCCCGTACGTGGGAGGAGGTGTCTGACTCGGGAGCTGGGCTTGTCCTGCCTGGCTGAGAGCCGACACGACCCATCACCCGAGCGAGCACACACGGCCACACCGAGTGAACGTAGAGTGTAGACGAGGAGCTTCGGCTGGGGCTGAACCACACCCAACACACACGCTGTCGTTGCCGCCGGGCCTCAGGTGGGGCAGGTCGTGTGCGCTGGGCTCACGCGTGGGGCTGGCCCTTCTCTTCCCGTCCTTTCTGCGTGGAGCGTGAGGAGAGGCCAGGCTGGGACGTGGCTGAGGGCAGGTTCACCTCAAGAGGTGGGGCTGAGAGGGGGAGGGCGCAGCCACGTGGCCTCGGGGGAACACGGGTCCAGGAAGATTTCTGCTTGGAAGCCTGGAACGCCCTTCAGCAGGTTTGGGGTATTAAACGAGGGAGAAGAGAGGCTGTGAGGGACCAGCTCCCGGTAAGGGGAGCAGACAGGCCTCTGAGCCCCAAAGGGCCTGGTGGTGGGGGTCTCGGGTCAGGGGAGGGCAAGGCCGGGGTGACCAGCCTGCGGGAGGAGGCCCGGGCAGGTGCACACTGGGCTCGGGGAGCTCTGGCCTGGCCTGCCCGGGGCACACGGGTGCTGTCCGCGGAGGCCGCAGGCAGGACGGTGACACGGGCAGTGCTGCGGAGATGCCCTGGGGACAACCTGCATGTGCGGGGGGCAGAGTGCGGGGAACAGGACGCAGGTGCGGGCGCAGGGGCGGGAGCCGGTCGAACCCTTGGCGTCTCCCTGTGGCTTTTACACGGGGAAACGGCGAGCCCTCTCCTGCATTCTCAGCCGTTTTGCAAGTTCTGGACTGTTCTTTGCGAGTCGGTGCGCGGCACCCCTCTTGCCCCGGGGTCCCCCTCCTTCGAGACCCGCTCCCCACGTCTGCTTGGGCCTCTGCGCCCTGCTTCCTGTGGCTCCCATCTTTAAATGTGCCCTGAATTTCTGCACATACCCCTCAAAGTGACTTGTGCTGATTCGATTTAGTTTTTCTGAAAACACCTCTCCAAATCGATCAAGGCTGCTGTTCTCCAAACAAGCAAAATCGGCAGCCCCGCGTTCAGCACCGCCACGTCCCGACACGCCTCTGGGGTCCCCTGCCGGGTGTTTCTGGGCTCGCTCCTCCGGCTGGAACCTTCGGTCTGTAAGGCGGTATGATACACACTTTTCCCGTGCAGGCTGGCTGCGGGCTCGCGGAAGCCGGGCCATGTCTTCATCACACTGACCTCTGCACAGTCCAGCCTGGCGTGACCCCTGGTGTGGGTCTTGCTGCCACTCTGTCCCCCCCGCCCAACTCGAGACCGTTTCCTCGATCTCTCACGGTCTCCGTCTCCTCATCTGAACATAGGGATAGAATAATACGTAGCTCACTTCTCTTTGGAGACGGAAGGAGGTAATCTGTGTGAAGCATTTATGCCAAGAGCTTGGAACGGTGGCCCCCTACACGTTCGGGCTTTGGTTAAGCAAATAACTAAACTAGATTGGTTTACTGTTACTTTATGTACGGAAAGTGATGCGGTGAATTTAGGAAACAAAATGGAATTTTTTCTCTCTTATCATCTGTTATTATAATATCTGTGATTTGTTTAAAAGCTATTGTCCTAAACGGAGGGTTGCGGGGGGGGGGTGGTGGGAGGGAGGGGAGGTGGGTGATGGGCACGGAGGAGGGCACCTGTTGGGATGAACACTGGGTGTTGTATGGAAACCAATTGGACAATAAATTTCATATTAAAAAAAATAAAAGCTCTCGTCCTTCTTTCCCATTTTCTTAGTAGACTATATTTTAGAGCAGTTTTCGGTTGACGACGACATTGAGGGGAAGATACAGAGATTTCCCATGTACTCCCTGTCCTCTCACAACCTCCCCACTATCCACACCCATGGAGCGTGGGTCTTGTTACAACTGATGAACCTTCATGGACGTCCGTAATTTCATTAGGGTCACTCTCTGTGTTGCACAGTCTATGGGTTCGGACAAATGTGTAATGGCACGTATCCACCATTATAGTATTAAGCAGAGTAGGTTCACTGCCCTAAAAACCCTCTGCCCTGCTCTCCGCCCCCTGTCCCCCACTGGCTCGGGACACGTAGTGATCCGAGGGTGCAGATCCATTCTTTATCTCCAGGGTCCTGCGTAGTGCCCCCTTCTCCCTTCTGTGGGTGCCAGGGGCTTGAGGCTGGCAGCCGGGCTGAGAGGTGTGTGCATGGGACTTCTCCAGTATCTGCTAGAAATTGGGTGATGCATTTTGACAACACAGTTTGTAGAGCTGTGTCACCTGTCTTTGGGGCCTGGAATCAACACTG
Source organism: Prionailurus viverrinus (assembly GCF_022837055.1). Taxonomy (NCBI): domain Eukaryota; kingdom Metazoa; phylum Chordata; class Mammalia; order Carnivora; family Felidae; genus Prionailurus; species Prionailurus viverrinus. The sequence continues at coordinate 223,493 of NW_025927614.1, forward strand.
CAGGTGGCAATTCTAACAATTGACTAACAGCATCCTTGGCGCTCGTGAGCCTGACAGGTGGCGGCTCCAGCTGGGAAAACGCACATGAAATCGTGCTAAGCCCCATGTTACATCTTAAGAGAATTCCTTGAGTTTCTAGAAATCTAGTTTCTATTTTCAAGAGAGTGAGAGTCTTTGAAATAGGAGACCCCAGCCTCGCGGCCACCATGCTTCGTGGACAGGCACCCTCACACCTCCTCACTGCTGAAGTCCAAAGAGTTTTGAGTTAAATATCATTGCGCACCACGTCTCTCCACTTCCAGGAATTTCTCACCTGAGACTTTCATTATTATGTTTTCATTCAAAACCAGATTTAAAGTTGTTTCTCTCTCCCTCTTCTATCCTTCTGTTTTCATTCTTTTCACCTCTTCCATTTTTAAAAATTTGAAAAAGGTAATAATGGGGTGAGGATAAATTCAAGACTGTTAATATAAATTTTAAGCATCTTTGGAAATAAGCATTTGAGAGAATAAATAAATATATAAGAACTATATATAAATATTTAAGTAATATATATATATAAATATATATAAGTATATAAGAACTAGTTTGAGATCTTCATAAGCAAAGGATACCAAGACTCATCTAGGTCAGATACACTCTGTCACACAGCTTTTGACTAAAGGGAATATATTATTTAAAGAATAATTTGCTACCCGTGGGCACTAAATTCATACCTAAAATTTTTCTTCTAAAATAAGAAATATTAGCTGGTTATTTGGATTTATTTGTAAATAATAACTATAATTTTGAGTATTTCAGGACATGCTACTGTATTAAATGTTTTTTCTACATTATCTCATGAAAGTCATAATATTTTCCCTGTTATTATTTTTATAATTTTAATTAGGTTCACTTTATGGTTGGAGACACTGAGATGCAAAGAGATGAACGCATTCACCTGCAGTCGCATGGGAATTAGGAGTCAGAGCACAAATGCAGGTATCTTTCTCTCTGAAGGATGGTTCCTGGAGGGTGGTTCTGCCCCTCAGGGGACATGTGACAATGTCAGAGGGCATTTTAGTTGCAATAATTCAGCAAGAGGGGGTGCCCCTGACTTTCAGTGGGTAGAGGCCAAGGATGCTGCTCCTTACCCTCCAGTGGTCAGGACGTCCCCACCACAGAGATGCATCTGGTCCCAAATGTCCACAGTGGTGGCCAGGAATGAAAGCTTGCCCTAATGCACAGTGAAAGCCTTATCTTTGAGTGCAAAGAAGCCACAGAACAAGAACAGAACAAGAACAAGAACAGAACCAGAACCAGAACCAGAACCAGAACAGAACCAGAATAAGAACCAGAACTAGAACAGAACAAGAACAAGAACAGAACCAGCACCAGAACCAGAACTAGAACAGAGCAAGAACAAGAACAGAACAAGAACAAGAACCAGGACCAGAACCAGAATAAGAACCAGGACAGAACCAGAACCAGAACAGAACCAGAAGAGAACAAGAGCCAGAACCAAAACCAGAACAAGAACCAGAAAAGAATAAGAATAAGAACAAGAACAGAACCAGAGAAGAACAAGAACCAGAACAGAACCAGAACCAGAACCAGAACAAGGACAAGAACCAGAAAAGAAGAAAAAGAAGAACAAGAACAGAGCCAGAACCAGAACAGAATGAGAACGAGAATGAGAACAAAACAGAACAAGAACAAGAACCAGATCATGGACCAGAACAAGAACCAGAACCAGAAAAGAACAAGAATAAGAACAAGAACAGAACCAGAGAAGAACAAGAACCAGAACAGATTCAGAACCAGAATAGAACAGAACAAGAACAAGAACAGAACAAGAACCAGAAAAGAAAAAGAACAAGAACCAGAACAGAACAAGAACAAGAATAAGAACCATAACCATAACCAGAACTAGAACAGAACCAGAACCAGAACCAGAACAAGAACAGAACCAGAACCAGAACCAGAACCAGAACCAGAACAAGGACTAGAACAGAACAGGAACAAGAACAAGAATGGAACCAGAACCAGAACCAGAACCAGAACCAGAACCATAACAAGAACCAGAACTAGAACAGAACAAGAACAGAACCAGAACCAGAACCAGAACAGCACCAGAACTAGAACAGAACAAGAACAAGAACAGAACAAGAAAAAGAACCAGGACCAGAACCAGAACAGAACCAGAACCAGAACAGAACCAGAAGAGAAAGAGAGCCAGAACCAGAACCAGAACAAGAACCAGAAAAGAATAAGAATAAGAACAAGAACAGAACCAGAGAAGAACAAGAACAAGAACCAGAACAGAACCAGAACCAGAACAAAAACCAGAAAAGAAGAACAGAGACAGAACTAGAACAGATGAGAATGAGAACAAAACAGAACCAGAACCAGAACAAGAATAAGAACAAGAACCAGAACCAGAACAAGAATAAGAACAAGAACCAGAACCAGAACAATAACCAGAACTAGAACAGAACCAGAACCAGAACCAGAACCAGAACAAGGACTAGAACAGAACAGGAACAAGAACAAGAACGGAACAAGAACAAGAACAAGAATAAGAACTAGAACAGAACCAGAACCAGAACCGAACCAGAACCATAACAAGAACCAGGCCTAGGACAGAACAAGAATAAGAACCAGAACCAGAACCAGAACCAGAACAAGGACTAGAACAGAACAGGAACAAGAACAAGAACGGAACAAGAACAAGAATAAGAACTAGAACAGAACCAGAACCAGAACAGAACCAGAACCAGAACAAGAACCAGGCCTAGGACAGAACAAGAACAAGGACAGAACCAGAACCAGAACAGAACAGAACAGAACAAGAACAAGAACAAGGACAGAACAAGAAGTCGTGTTGGCGCTGGTGGGATGGCCCAGAACCTAAGGGCTGGTGCAGAACCCCACATGAGGTGGCCACAGGAGGTGCTTTTGAAGACTTCCACCTCGAAGTCTAGGAAGCACTAAGGAAGCAAATGGAAGCCAAGGATGCTTGGCCCTTTCTGAGAGACCAGGGATGTCCTCACCTGACATGTAAGGTGTGTGAGGCTCTTATGAATGGATTTTCCTTTTTGTTTAGGTGGATGTGGGATATTCTTGTTCTTTGCAGTCAAAAATCCTGATATACCAGAGAAACTTCTTTGGTTAGAAATCTTTTGAGGAAAAAGTATCAAGGTTCATTTTTTTAAACTTAAAGTCAAAATAGAATAAAATTTTCTTAACCTTGTGCATCAATATGCAAAGATTTTCTTATTTCTTAGACTCAGTCAGATGGATCTCCTTCCAAAATCTGGGCGGAGGCAGTCTTCAGCCCAGCTGTCTACCACGAGACTCAGTTTCTTTAGGGCCCCAGAGATTCTTGTTTAGTGACTGAACAAAAAACATGGGATCATCGCATTGTTGACCTGAGAGCCACTTAATTTGGGAAAAAAGATTACATCGCTAGCTCTGGAGTAGCCATCAAACCTCAGAAGCCAGAATTTAACACAATCCAGACCCATGTTGTGCTGCCAGAGGCCATTTGATGCCTGAAGGAGGAAGGGAAGTCAGAGAGAGCTCTTGCTTTCAGCCCCATGACCATCCTACAAGGCCAGTGGCCCCGAGAATTCTAGAAATCTAAATTCAGTGGGGGAGAAAATGGACCGTTCACCACATATTTGGCGGGAAGATCAACCACGCACATTTTCTGTTCTTTCAGAGAAGAACATTCGAGATTTGTTCTGTAGCTCACAGTTGAGGTCTTGTCTTTCTTGTGCATCAGACATATTAGAATCTTATTTTTCTCCACAGAGTGGTGTGGATGAAATGCCCCTGCAGCTAACAAGCCTTATGCAGCTCAGCCCCTCCTCTCTCTCTCCCCCCACTTCCTCTGGCTCCTTTTCCAATGGCAAGTCAAAGGATGTTTATAAACCAATCCAGGCGCTCCCTACCCTCCTGGGCAAACCTAAGACCTAGAAGCGAGGCTCCAGGTACAAGCCTGTTTGGTTTCTTCACTCCTGGATGGCAAGTGTCTTCATTAACTTTTTTCTTTACCACCTGAAGTTGATGGCATTGTCCCAGGATGATGAGGCCCATCATGTTGTATGTGTTGGCTGATAAAATCCAGCACCTTCTGTGAGGTGAGCAGCAAGCAGGTATCTAAAAGCATAGTCAGAATGGGTGTTGGGAACAGATGCAAAGCTACTGTGAGACCACGTGAGGCTTGGGCACTCATGAGGGGCTCCAGAACTCCCAGAGCTCAGCCCCCAGGTCCCCTCTTGGCACAGAACCCCTCCATGTAGTTGAAGGGATTGGGATTCGGCAGTTCATCTGGCATTGCTCACCCAGTCCTGGAACCAACTTTCCAGGTGGCTTGGGACGGTCTTGACTGATGTTCCTGTCACCCTAATTATTAACACCATCTGTTCTTATGCCCGAATATGCAGTTTGCATGAGAAATCATAGTCCCCTGAGCCGGGTCGCCCAAGCCGAATTTAGCACACTATGAGATTATTGTTCAATCCCCAAGAGCTGGTTGAGAAACAGAGTAAGAGCAGCAAAACATTGTCCCGCCCAGCCCCGCCCTCCTTTCCTGAACCTGTCGCTCTTCAGTGTAGGAAGAGCTTAAAGTGAGCCTGAGAGGTTTTCTTCGGCCGTGGTCATATTCGTGTGTTCCCATCACCTGCACCACCGATAAGATCAGTAAAACCCAGAGACGTTTTGTTGCAATGAATACCCATTTTAGAGATTGGAGAGAGCAGAGAAAATAGAGGCCACGTTGGGCTGTACTTCAAACCGTGATGGGGGCACCTGGATGGCTCAGTGTGTTGAGCCTCCGACTTCAGCTCAGGTCATGATCTCACAGTCCGTGGGTTCGAGCCCTGGGTCCGGCTCTCTGCCATCAGCATGGAGCCTGCTTGGGATTCTCTCTTACCCTGTCTCTCTGCCCCTGCCCTGCTTTCTCTCTCTCTCTCTCTCTGTCTCTCTCTCTTTCTCTCCAAGATAAACATAAAAAAATGTGATGAACTTGACTATGAGATAGAAGGAACGTGCTAGACTGTTGTCATGTTGAAACATCTCCAAGGCATGTCCAGGCTGAGTAGCCACATCTTTGTGAGAAGCACCCAGTGATCCAATCGTGAATACACAAAAGTCCCCTCACAGTGGCACATCTCTGACATGTCAGGAGATGCTCTTATGCGGTGAGTGAAATCTCCTGGGAGGGTCATAAATCCTGTGCAACAAATTATACACTAACAGGTTCTTAGAGGAATTCAAATAAATCTTCACAGCCGCTTAGCAGGTAATCTCCAGATCAGATTCCCATTTTTCTTAAGAGCAAAATAATATATGGCTTCTTATACTCTCCTAGTGAAATGCTATATATCAAAGATATGAATTTAGTCGAAATATTGATCTTAAGCCAAAGTGAAACTAAGGGAAAGTTTAATGTGCTTCCGCACAAAGGAGAGGGCCAGGGAAGGGTGCTTAAATGTGCGTCATGAAGAGAAGCATCTGGGAGGAGAGCCACAGAACAATCCAGAAGCCTGAGGTCCTCCCGAGAGCATCAAGGTAAGGAGACCAGGCGGAGTCGGCCACGGCCTGGCTCCCGCCTAACATGTTGTCATGGAGACTTGCCCTTGCGATTGGAAGACATGGCGGGGGGGGGGGGGGGTAATCAAGGAGAAGGGAAGTAGCCTCATGTTGTGTGAGTCATTTTAAATGTTCTATTGTATCGCAAGTCCCACGATGCAACAGCATGGGAGCCACATTCCGTGTGCTTTGGGGGATCTGCTGCCCGGGAGGGTGACCCCGTAGGGCAGGTCAGCTGGACACCCTCGGGTGGGTCCCAGCGGGAGGGGACCACAGCGGTCCCCCCCCCCCCCCCCCCCCCCAGTGTGGAGACGCAGGCGGCTTCTGTCCGTGGAAAAGGCTCGTCTTCCTCCTCTCCCTTCGTCAGTCACGGGAACTCGGGACAAGCATAATAAGGAAGATAACCTTCCTTTTCATCCCAGTTCCACAAAGTGAGTCAGCCCTTGATGAATCTCCTCGGAGTAACTGAGCCTCATGGGTCATAGGCAAACCGTCGGAAAAAAAGCGCTTTTGAACAAAAAAATGTCTTTATTTTCTCTTAATGAAAGGCTCTCATAGAGTCATTTGTCATTCAATTACCTGTGTGCTGTCTGGAATTTATGAGTGAGCGAGGTTCCTGAGTAAAGCAAGGGAAGAGGCCTTCCCAGGGGAGCCAACCTGGCCATGGTCACGTCGAATTCACACACTGATGGGGTGGCTGTGATTTTCCCGTCTAATGTCTGAAGCAGGCCAGATGACTCTGCCCTGGCCTGGCCTTTGGCTTGCGTTGCTGGATGTGACTTATCAGACAGCAGCGGTCAAAGTCCTAGGTAAACCAAAGTAGTTTTCTAAATAGGCTATTACTTATTTATTTGGGGGATTTATAAAAATGTGGCCGTCATGTGGCACCTCTGGGTACATGGATAATGCAAAGGTACAAAACATTAAGGAACAGAAACAAACAAAAGCCAGCCATGTAGCTCTATTTCTCTCCACGGACAGAAACCACTTTTTTGATCAATACATTGAATTACAAAGAGGGATTGCGAAAAAATGCAAACGGGCATTTAACGGGACATAAAAGATTTAGTCCTCAGATGGATGCTTTCCTGCCATCTTGCACACACCGTGGCATGGGTGAGTCTGGGAGTGCAGGCTGCTGCGTGAACAGGCACCAGAGTGGGTGACGAGGTCCCCATGAGGAAGGGGCATTGGTGGGGGGGGGCAGTGGCCTGGCCTCAGAAGTTGGCCCTCAGGTTGTCTGTGCACCTTGGGTCTTGTGCTCTGGCCCTTCTCGGGCTCGTCCCTTCCTGACCAGTCTCCTGGCTGTTAGACGCAGCTGGGGTTGGGTCTGTCTTCCCGGCCGATGGGCACGCGGCCACACCCCTTTCCCACCCGGATGTCTGTCTCCAGCTCTCCATGGTCTGCCCCCCCCCCACTCCCCCCCGTTACCTGATTTTCTCAGGGCTCCCATGGCAGGGGCTCTGCTTCTGTCTCAAAACTCAACCCTTTCACTGAACAACCGGTCCCCTCTGCTGTTTCCCAGGCCTAGATGCAGGTCGGAATCTGGCCAGAGGAGGGACGGAGGCGGGAGAGAGTTGGGTAGGGATGGCAATTTAGTTCCCGAGACCTACATACAAAGGAGAAATTGTTCAAATGAGAGGTAATCACACACATGGTGTCTGCATTCACCAGCAAGAATTTCATTAAATTCAGAAAGCCCTATGGGCCGCTCATTAGTATTTTTTAAAGGTATTCTTCAGTGTGGTTAAGGCAAAATCAATACCGGGCCGGCACCTGGTAGCAATGCAGTGAGACTAACATTTGTGCTCCAGCAAGAAAAGGGATGTTTCCATGTCCCTAACTCCCTGGGACCCTCAGAGAGAGGGGGGTAAACGCCAGCCCCACTAGAGTCTTGGTTTCAGGATGACAACCTCAGCCTCAGTGCTCTGCTTTTTTTCTCTTTCTCAAAAAATGAACCCAAAATATAAAAGTATGGAAAATAATCCAGTCATTGGAAAGTAGAGAAGAATGTTATCAAAACAACGATGTGCTTTTTTTTTCCCCCTCTAAGGTTTATTTATTGTTGAGAGGGGCAGAAGGGGCAAAGAGAGAGGGCGGTAGAGAATCCCAAGCAGGCTCTGTGTGCTGACAGCGGAGAGCCCGACACGGGAATCGAACTCACTTACTGTGAGGTCGTGACCTGAGCCGAAGTCAGATGCTCAACTGAATGAGCTACCCAGGCGTCCCCTGGGGTTTAACCATATGGTTTAAATGTGTCTGGAAACTCTGAGACAAGAGATCATGAGAGAAGCCAGGGAAAGGGTCCACTGGGTTGTTTCATGGATAGTTTTCCACAGGAAGTCTAGAACCTTCCACCCCCAGCCTCAGAGCTGCAGGGATGAGGGCAAAGCTGGAGGAAGATGCAGAACCCAGGGCCAGCGGAGGCTGTGTGGCATCTGTGGCCAGCAGCAGAACACAGCTAAGCAGTATTGGCCATGCAGTGCAGTGGGCTGTGTGGAGGGTTTTACAGAGAGACAGAGAAACTCAGAGAACTTGGTGCCCATTCACATGGATGGGGAAAGTCTGGAAGATCCTGTCGCGGAGGGTCTGAGTTTCACGTCCAGCCTTCCTGTACTTCTCTGGTTTTCTGGCTGATGGCCACAGCTCTGTCCTTCAACATATACTATGGGAGCTCGTCACCACAAGTCAGGCAGGAAAGACTCACCTTTTAGTGCAAATATAAACATTACTAAAAGAAAAAGAGAGAGGTTCCCGAGACACACTGATGATAACCATCTGGGTCAACAACTCTGATTGTTCCCATGGAAGTTCCAAGTGTGTTTGGCAGGTGGGTAATGACATGGCCAAGTTTTATACCCAGAACAGTTAACCTGAGAGCAGACGACACTCTCGATGGGGTTGAGAGTGGGGTTTTAAACATGTTTTTCCTATTGGTAGGATAAAAATAAGTCTCGTGAAATTCCATATAACATTAGACCATAGGAAAAGTGTGAGAATTAACAGCAAGAAGGCATTAAACAGGAAAATCAAAATAGTCTTTATGGTGGCTATAATGAAAGGCCCGCTATATTCATTTTCATGATATTAAAAGATAAAAATCTCCCTTTTTGAGTCAGAAGCATGATGTATTATTTATGAAGAGGTCTAAGAAGGCAGGACACAGAGAAGATCAAACTTGAAGGACTAGCAAATGTAGACAAAGCATAGGCACATAAAATGCATTGTTAGAGGAAGCTGGAAGAAAGTAGGGTTCAAGGCAAAACCTCGATCATCTCCAGTGAAGGTGCAGAATTTATGAACATTTGTTTAATAAATACCATAGTGTCAACAAGAACTGTTAAAATTTTTTGAACTGTCCTCACAGTGACATTTCTCTTTTTCTGACAGAGCTCAAGAATAAAACACACAAATTGAGAGTGAAGATGAGGGAGTAGAATTATTAGGTTCTATTCAAAAATTTATGTGCTGTAAAGAGAATGCACTTTCCTTCCAAGTGCTTTTGGAACATAAACAAAAGTTGGACTCAAAGAAAACAGGAATAAATACCCGAAAGTGGGGGCTGTGTTCGGAAAATATTCCTTAACCACAACAAAAGTGGCAATTAACAACAAAAAAAAGAGAATTGATTTGGATACTTTTGAAAAAAAAATCCACGTCTTGATTCAGAGAGAAAATAACAATTGTAATTATATACAAGGTAGGAACTAAGTATAACAATATTATGTTTCAAACACATGAAATTCAGCAAAAATTGAGTTCCAAACAAAGTTCGTATTTAGAAATCCTTTCATTGTTAAAGTAAAAGGAATATATGAGAATTCCAAGAATACATAAGGATAAGTTAAGTTTTTTTTTTCTATGAGAAGCAAACATGTAATGCTAGGAGAAATGAATAAGAATATATAGTCTCAGAAATTAAATTTATAAGAAGTCAGAAATCATCAGAATCAAAAGAGGATCCCAATAGATAAATTTTGGGAAACAGTGAAAAACATACACATGTGGATGTGATGTAGAAGCCATGTCAGTGTCAAGGGCAGCAGGATAATAATTCTGGAATCTTGACTTTTCTCACGATTACCCCTCTGGGCAGAGAGGATGTGAAAATGACTTCCCAGCAAAGACAGAAGATGGGAGGAGATTCGTACAAATGTCGCAGTGAGTGTGGGGTGTTCTGCCCCGGCCCCCTGTCCTCCCTGTGCATGAAACTCTGGAATGGGGAAGAAGAGTGACTTCTAGTTCATCCGCTTGTCCAGCAAAGAACTGTCCTGTCCCCGCTTCGCATGATACCGTCCAGGCTCTGGGTGGGCTTGCGGCTTCGGGGGTCGTATACACGTGCCGCTGCCCCAGAGCCCCTCTGACGTCCTTCCCTGAGCTCTTGGGAGGGTGGGTCCCCAAGTTACTAAGTTTTCAGGAAGGGCTGTGCATCTTGGGATTTTGCTTTGTTTCTCCACAGGCTTGCTCCTGACTGAAACTCGAAAATGTCAACTGTTTACGTGACAGTGACTGTAGGTTCTGCTTCTGGAAAACCTAGGAGGGAGGAACCCAACCCACCCGGTGTGGAAGAGAAGGGGCAGGTCAGCCCGGGACGGAGGTCCAGTCCCTCGGCAGCTGATCACTGCTGTCCCTGGATGTGCTTTCATCTTGTCCTGATGGACCCCTGGCTCTTGACTGAAGATGACATTTTTTCCAGATTCTCCCCCAGTGCAGGTGGTTGACGCACCAGGGGCCTGGAGGAAAGGCCATTGTCTTCTTGTTCCTCACTTGCGACTTGTAGACCTCTCTCCCTCTCTCCTTGCTAAAACTCCCAGCTCCGGACATCAGTCATTGGATGGCATCTCCCCTGCAGGGTTTTGGGTTTTGTCGTCCTCTCGCTTCTCGACGGTTCTGGGCTCACTGCATCCCTTTCCAAGACCATCGCTCTTCCAATGTACATGAGGGAGATGTTTGGTTCCTGGAGCTCCCCGGAGGTCTTGTCCTCTGCTGTGCATCGGCCGCCAGCTCTCTGCCGCCACCCTCAAATTGCAACGCCTGTGTCTGGGACACACAGCTTCTGAGGCCCCCGCTCCCCCATCCAGAACCCTCAGCTGTGATCCTTCTGTGTCCAACGCCTCCAGCTGTTGAATCCATGGTGTTTTCCCGCTCCTCCCCTCTTGGTGTCCTGCACCAAGTGTCCCTCACCAAGTGTCCCTCATGGTGCCTCCGTGTCTTTTCTCCCCTCAGCTTAATTCCATGATCGGTCACTGTCATTGCGTCCTTGACCTTTTCTGTACTTACTGTGTGTACCCTTGTCCCTCTGCAGGGAACAAGTGCCTGGCCTGGCATCCTTCATCTGAACTACAGATGCAACCAGTCATTTGATGAGTATTTTCTCAACGATCTCAGACATGATATGTAACTGGTGTCATTTCTGATGCAAAGAAGACTGGTTGATCAGACAGGTGTCTTGGAGCATTAGGGCTTAGTTCTGTCTTGGACCCTGGGCAGAGACGGGTCATTCTCGGAAAGCCCAAGATCACCGCTCTGCTAAAAACCTTCCAGTGGCTTCCTACTTCACTCGGAGTACAAACCAGGTCCTCGCGATGGCTTGAAAGCATCGTGTGGTCTGCCCCCCGCACCCCAGACCCTTTTGGTCTCACGTCCCTCGCCTCCTTCGCTTTTCTCTTGAGCCGTGTGAGGTACTCACTTGCCTTGGGGCTTTGCGACGCTGCCCCCTTGCCTGGGGAGGCCTTTCCGCACTACCCCCCAGTGCACGTCCTCTAGTCCTGACCTCAGTGAGGGCCCCGATGACCCTATTTAATCCTCAACTCTCTCTGCCCTTCACCCCTCATTCTTTTACCTGGCTCTACTCTTTCTTTTCTTTAAACATACCATATGATCGACTGTGTATTCTGCTCATATTTTATCTTTCCTTTCTCTCCTGCCAGAATGTAAGCTCCACGTGGCCAAGACCTTTGATTCGCCGCTGAATCCCGAGCACCCAGGAGCGTGCCTGACACACGGGAGGTGTTCAATATCTATTTGTTTAATGAGTCAATGAAGAAGACTGTATTTGTGAAAGGAGACCCATCTGTGGTCCACTGAGGCCACAGCTGTTAAGTGGAAAAGGGTGTGGCATGTTATGTGGAGTGCAATACCATGTGTCTTTGTGCAGAAATGTATTTCATATCCATCATGATTCCTGTAGAAAACTGTCTGTAAGGTAGGGATACTCCCAGTGGTTTTTCCCTTGGTGGTGGGAACATGGGCAGCGTTTACATTTCCCCGGATTTATTTATTTACTTACTTATTTTCGTAGTGAGCATAAAGGCAATAACACTAACTTAAAGCTCTCCTCGCAAAAAGCCAATTCAATGCAGGCTTTGTGTATATGAGCTCCAGAAACGTGCGTCTTACACGGGGCTGCATTGGAACCTCTGAGGGTGTGGTTTTCCTGGAAAATCTCTTGCAGTTGGGCTCTGGGAAGCTCTTTTGAAAATAATTCTTGGGGCATCTGGGTGGTTCAGTCAGTTAAGCCCTGGACTGTTGATGTCGGCTCAGGTCATGATCTCACAGTTTGTGAGTTCGAGCCCCTCCGTCGGGCTCTGTGCCGACAATGTGGAGCCTACTTGGGATTCTCTGTCTCCTTCTCTGTCCCTCCCCTGCTTGCTCTCTCTATCTCTCTCTCTCAAAGCAAATAAATGAACATTAAAAAATTAAAAAACAATTCTCAAGGGAGTCCCATCATCTCCAAAGAAAGCATTCAGGAAAAGACTTTGAGACAAGATCTGTCAGGCATTGCACAGCACCTCAATATTCCCCCTTTCCTATAAGCCTGCCCACACACAGCATGTGCTCACTTTGGGGTCAATTTCTGTAAAACCCACAGCACAAGGACCTGTAACATTGTTTCCTCGAGACCCCGCTGGAGCCCATGGTGGGTCCTGATCACTGAACACGTACTCACATCTTACCCTGGGTTCTTCTCTGTCATTCATGCAATGTGCTTTGTCCCCATTGGCTTGTGGACACTTGTCATTGTAGCCCAAAGAGCCAGGGACCAACAGACCAACTTGTGAAGGTGACGGACACTGGAGAAAATACTAAGAAAAAAATTCTGGAGATCGAATTTCTGGAATCTAAAAATTCTGGAAATCTAAGCCGACCAAAGCTCGGCTTAGACAGGATAGACAATGGCACAGTCGTCCTCAGTTGACGTCAGCCGGGCCTTTCCTGATGTCACTGTGGCTGGAACACGTGGAAGGGAGGGTGTCCAGCGTCTGGGTGGGGGGTGTGGCAGGTTGGCGACATGAGGGAGGCGGGCAGTCCTTGGGCTGATGGAGGGGTGTGGCCAGAATACTCCAAAGCTCCTCATGGTGGATCTTCTGACTTTGAAGTGGTGGCAAGATAAAGAAACATTACGTTTAAGGCGCAGAGAGGCAGGTGCCAAAGCCAACGATAACGGGATGATCAAAGATGTCGAGAGGGGTCTGAACGACCTAACAACCTCGTCTCCATGGTGACAGCCTCTCCCACCACCCTCTTCCACTGCTAAGAGGCTCTGAAACTCATCTTCTACAAATTCTGCTAAAAATGGACGAAAGGAGAAAATGACTCTGGTTTCTTTCTCTTTTTTTGCTTCATTCCAGTCACCAGGTTGAACAAAAGCGTCTTATATATAGATTCCCCCATTCACACAGAAACTGGTAGTATAAGTAATTTTTTTCACTTCTCTGAGTCTATTATTAGGGTTAACAAGCCCCAAATGGGTGTTAGAAATGCCTAACTCGTGATTGAGCTCTTTCCCCAGCACAATGTCGTCACGTGGTCCTAAATTTGAGTATAATACACCTGTGATGAGGAGCTGGCATCGGGGTGATTGATCGTGCATTTTAGCAAACATTACTATGGGTAAGGCAGACCTCGGCACCCTCTGAGCTGGGAGAGCTTTTCTGCTGCCTCATTCACATGGTAATTAATCCCTTGCCTCCTGCCTCAGCTCCAGTGTTATTGGATTGAATAGATTTCTTTTTTTCTTCAAGTGTTCCCTGTGTTTGTACGTCGCCTCTCCAGCTACATAAACTTTGGGAAGTCACACCCTTCGGTTTTACATATTTTCAGTGGCTCTAAAGGACAGAAATACAGTAGTCTATCTTTAAGATGTAATTCATCCCATTAAAAAACATATTTAGTGTTTTCTATGGTCTGAATGTTCATGTTTCCCCAAAATGCTTGTGTGGAAAACTAATCCTCAAGGTGATGGTGTCGGGAGGTGGGGTCTTTGGGAGGCGACGAGGTCATGAGGGCGGAGCCATGATGGGGCTTGTGCCCTTATAAACGAGACCCCAGGGAGCCCCCTCGCCCCTTCCCCCATTAGGCACACAGCCAGAAGACGCCATCTATGAACCGGGAAAAGGGGCCTCACCAGATGCTGAATCTGCCGGCAACTTGATCTTGGACGTCCTGCCTCCAGAGCTGGGAGAAGTCAGTGCCTGTTTATGAGCCCCCAGTGGATGGTGTTTTGTGATGGCAGCCCCAGCGGATGAAGGCGGGGTTGCGGGGTCACATAGCCGCCAGCTGGGGGCTGTCCCGGCCTCCAGAGGCTGCCCGCGCCCCCTGGCTCCGGCCCCTTCCACCTCCAGTGATCCCCCCCCACAGTGATCACCAGTGGGATCCGTCTCCCACTCCATCCGTGCCGACTCTCCTGCCTCCCTCTTCCACTTGTAAAGACTGTCGTGATTACGTTGTTGCCCATCTGGATAATCCAGGAGAACCTATTTCTAAAGTCAGCTTATTAAATACTTCATCTGCAACGTTAATCCCCTCTCGTCCATACTGTGACATCTCTGTGGGTCCTGGGCAGTTTTAGAACTGAAGAAAGTGAGGTTCAAAGTGGATGACTGACTCTCCCAGGACATTTTGGGGCGTCCTCTGCCTTTCATTCCCCCCGGTCATGGCGAAGATGGGGTAGGCGCGAGCAGGCACATGTCACGGGATGTTGTGGGAAATACCACATAAAGCAACTTTCAGAAATATCAGGCTCTCAGATATCAGTTTGGACTCCTAGGGAGGCCCCAGGCTCCAATGTGGGCATGCCCCTGCAGTACTGGGACGCTCGCCTTAGGGTTCTGTGAGCACCCGAGACTCCATCTTTAATGGGGGAAACACCACTTTGGGGAACAAGAGGGAGAGAGAGGGCTGGGCTTCTCCCCGCGACCATGTATTCCTGGTGGCTGTTATTCCCATCCTTGAAATGATGGCTCTGACAACCTGGAGGTCTTGGATCCAAGGAGAGGGACACTTGAACCAGTTTGCACTGGATCTGAGTTTATGGCCCTAGGATCCCACATTTTGAATTCCTCGTGGTTGCAGGGATCACTGCACTAGGAGGGGTGGTGATCGACCTGACTCTCAGGACATGGTAGGGTCAACTGCCCACAATGTCTAGAGCTTGGAAGAATCACCGGGGTGCCTTGTGACATGTCCAAGGTCAAGAAAACCGTAAACAGGAAGTTACAGCAATCGTGGCCTGACTAGGGCGCCACAGCTGGGAGCTGACCCCTTCAGGCTCTGAGGTGTGGATTTCTCCCCCCGCATGTAAGCTAAACCAGCAGATGCTGACCGAGTGTGAAGGGGTATCTAGACTGGGAGCAAGGGAGAGATGGTTAACATGAGCTACTGTCCGACTACAGCCACGAGGTGCTGGGGAACGTCTCACTAGAACTTGGGCAAAGCTTTCTCTCCTTTCTTCTTCTCTCCCCTCCTCGGCTCCTCCCCTCCTCCTTCTCTTTTCAGGGCTGTGGTCACCCACCATCTTTGGGAAAAGACAAGACAGGGTGAACGTGGCAAGGAAGATGAATGGACGTGAGTGGTCACTGGGAGCAGGACACATGCGTGCCAGTGCTCTGCCCAAGCGTGGCTCCTCCTGCCATTTCCAGGAGGGCCAGGTGGCTCCCCGGTGGCCAGCACCATGGCTCTCTGGGGACAGCTGCCATGGGTCTGGAGTGCCCTCGGCCTGCACACCAACTCCCTTCCAAGGAGCAGCACTGATCCAAACACTGGTGCTCGTGGGCTCTAGATGGCCCGGCTTCCTCAGCTCTCCTCAGCAGGATCGAGCTACGGGGGCTTATTGTGGTGACCGGCTCATCCCAATGTCTGCCGTGTCCCCCCCTCCTCCATTGCGTGCCCACTGTGTGCCCACCGTCCTGCTCATCCAAATCGTCATACAGGCATGCCCTGCTTCCTGGACATTGGTCACACCACTTTGCTTTTATGAAGGACCTACATTAGGGGCGCCTGGGTGGCTCAGTCCGTTGAGTGATTCTGACTCTTGTCAAAATAAATAAATAAACTTAACAATAACAACAAAAAGACTTACATTAGTACCTGTTTTCTTAGCCAAAAGAAATCTGAAGAAGATTTCCTAAATTTATTTTTAAGTTTATTTATTTATTTTAAGAAATACAGAGACAGTGTGGGTAGGTGAGGGACAGAGAGAGAGAGAGAGTGAGAGAACGCAAGAGAGAACCCCAAGCAAGCTCCACACTGTCAGGGCAGAGCGCAATGCGGGACTCGTGAAACCACAAGATCATGAGCTGAGTCGAAACTGAGAGTTGGATGCTTAATCGACTGAGCCACCCAGGGGCCCCCTTTTTCTGCTTTTAGGAGAAAGATTAAAAGCACAGGGCGGTCAGCCTGGTTTTGCAGCCAGCTCGCGGGGGCAAGGAGACTCGAGTCACCTAGCGCCTCCCCCGGGAACTGCACACCGTCTGTGCCCCAGCCGCCAGGGCCCTGAGCTGTGTCCGCCCGCCTCTGCCCTTGATCTCCGGTTATCAATATTATTAAGGCAGCCTCCCTTAGCCAAGATGTGCCCAGAGCCTCAGAGCCTAGGAGAGGTGATTTTGGGGGTCTGGACTGCTCAAAACTTGTTAAATTAATTAGCATAAATTAATGGGGGTAGCGTAAATTAATGGGGCCAGTAGGAAAGGTTTCATAGGAAGGCTCTCCTTTGGATGGTGTGAGCGTGGACTCAGTCCAAACCCTGCATCTTGGGGAACCCAGGTCGGAGGAGAAACACAGGTCCTGGGGTTCAGGTAATGCACCTGCCCTCAAAGGACACTCAGTTCTTGTAAGTTTCAAGTTCTCAGAAGCCTCGAGTAGATCGGTGATTCCTCGATTTTACAGAGAATCACGGACAAAGCTAGTTTTCCCTACAATGACCAAGAAGTATTTTACTTTCTAATTGTCAACCCAATGTGCAACATACTAACAGCTGTTAGGTACTCTCTCCGTGCTTTTAGGCACGATTCTAGAAATTTGTAGGATTTACCTTGTTTCTCTTCCTCATACAAGGTTGCCATGTTACCCCTACATTACAAGTAAAGAAACTGATGTTCAGAGTGGTGAGTACCTTCTCCGTGTTAACACAGCAGAGGCAGATCCAGGCTGCAGTCAGGTGTTTCTGGCCCTGACTCTCCCCTCCACCACCCGCCCCCAGAACTGTCACCGTCTCACAGCCTCATTTGTGGACTCGTCTTGTTTGCTGCCCGTGGACGAGGCTTCTGTTGAAATCGTTGTGTCTGGAGCTGAGGTCGCTTCAGGAAAGCAAAACTGACCATCTTATCGGCCGGTGACCTATATACTGATTAAAATTAGTAACACAACAGGCCCCATATTTGCCCCTTGAATAAGCTACACTTTCTCATGTGCTTTAACCCGCTTTGCTTTCCTTTTCTCTCAAGAATAGGCTCTACACCTGACCTGAGTCTTTGATGTGTCCATTGAGGAACTCTACCCAGGTCATAAACTAGGTCAGTTTTTAAAATATACGTCTTACAGGTCAGATTTATTTTAAAAAGGCAAAAATCGAGGTCAGACCCATGAGCTGTGGTGCAATTCTTACGTTGGGGTTCTGCTTCTAAGAACGCGGTGACCTGAATTTCAAAAGTAACTTTGTGCAGAAACCTTCTGGTTCTTGCCTGTCACTCCCTCCCTCACGCATCCTAGGTAGGTAATTCGAAAGTCAATCCTCCTTTCCTTAATGTCCAACCCCCCCCCCCCCCCCCACCGAAAGATATTATCAGATCGCGAGTCTATTTATTTGTTTCCTTCAATAAATGAGCCCATTCTGCGCGCTAGGCACTGGGCTAGTCACTGGCTGGAACGGTTAGAAAAGGAGGGACAGCCTCGCAAAGAAACAGTGGGCACACTCGATTGGAGCATCCGAGAGAGTTTAATGGAGGAGCTTTTATATAAATGTGGGCAGGTTGTAGGGAAACCAGAAGAACGAGAGGCAGGGGCTCGGGACAGCAGGGCTGGTGACCCCTGGCTCTGGAGGTGAGGAGGTTACGGCAGCTTGGGGTCAGTCCAGCCAGAAGGGGAGGCTGTGATCATGCAGGACACCAGCTGGCCTGTGGAGGTCCCACCAAGAGGCACAGAGAGAGTGAAGTCTAGCTGTGGGATGGATGCTGTGTTCCCCCAAACGCTTATGCTGAAACCAGAGCCTGGGGTGATGGTGTCAGGAGGCGGGGCCTTTGGGAGATGATGAGGTAGTGAGGGTGGGGTCCCATGAGGGGATTGGCGCTCTTGTAACAGAGGTCCCAGAGAGCCCCCTTGCCCATCCCCCCATGTGAGGACACGGCGAGAATCATGGGATCTCCTGCTGTCTTGATCTTGGACCTCCAGCCTCCAGAACAGATGCCTGCTGTTTATAAGCCCAGGTCTGTGGTGCTTTGTTAGAGCAGCCTGGACACACGAGGCCACTGCCCCAAGCTCCTTCCTTTCTTTCTTCCACCTTCCCCGGTGCCCCACTTCTCCAGGCCCAGCTGGAGGTCAGCCCCGGGGAACACAGGGCAGGGTGGGAAGGGTGGAGGGTGCCTCCTGGGGTGGGGGGGGGTGGTGAAGGGAACCGCCAAGCTGCTGACGAGTGGCCACACGTGATAGTCTAGTGATGCCACAGACATGCAAACCATTAAGCACTTTGCGCTATAAACTATTCTTCGATTGAGGCCTGTCTGAAGTGAGGTGGACGCCCAGAGGAAGTTTTAACACCTGCCTGGAGAATTAGGGAAGTTTCCCACCAGAAGTAGCACTTTAGCCGCGGTCGAGGGGTGCTAGTATGCACACCACCACCCAAGTGTGAAAAATAACCAGCGACAACGAGTGTAATGGAAAACATGGGTCTTAACAACGGTTCTGTGGGGTAGCGGTGTGCGTGCTGACTTACGGTCCTTCGGCATTGCGGTGGGAAAGGTGTTCTCATGAAGAAGAAAAGGAGCCACACAGGAGAGCAGGAAGTTCAGATACAATATGAAAAAGCCTTTTTAGCGTCCAGGTACACCAAGAAAAGGCATTTGAGTCGACAAAAGCCATCAAGGCATCAGACGATGAGTCAGCTGGCAGCCAGTCAGTTAAAATAAGCTGAGATCATTTTCACATAAGTAGAAGTTAACTGCATGTTAGGAATACGATAAAAATTAGGAAACCTAGAATAAAGTGAGATGGGTCCATCGCCAGGAAGTATTTGGGCTGGGTTTCTACCACTAAAAGCAAAACGAAGAGCTACATATATTAACGATCTCCCACTGACTCACATTTTAGCAGAATTCTGAAGAAGTAATTTAAGTGTCTTGACAGATAGAAATAGTTGCAAAGGGAAATAAAACAAAATCCAAGAAGAATCTATCCAAAATCCGAATGGTCCGTCATATGCTGGTTTATGATTTACGCTCGAAAAGATAGCTTGCCTAATGTTTGTCAAAGATCCGGAAAATACATTCGCAAGAAGTAGGTTCAGCCGGGCATCTCCCTGGGAGGTGACCACTCTGCTTCTGTTCGAGCTCTCCGTACAGAGCTTTTAGGCTTCCATTGGATTCTGCGTCCTTCGAAGGCAAGAATTCTGACTCTTTCCTTGGACGCGGTGGTGCGTTGATGGTAAGTGCTCCATGAAGGTTTATCAAGCCAACTGGATGGTTACCGAGCATTTACTGAAAGGCCAGGCTCCGTAAAACAGCACAGGCTCTTTGTCGGGAGGAGAGATGCTGTCACAAAGAGTCAGGCAATTCTTCAAGAGCTCTTCAAGCCGTCGGCAGCAGTGAAGAGAAACGCTCTATCATCAGAAGCACGCTGACAGTGATGTGTGAAAATCACTGTATCCAAGACAGGATCTGATGTTGCTCTATAGCGTTTTAATGGTAAATAGAAAGAGATGTGAGGGAACCGAGGTGGAAACCTGCCTGAGACACAAGCTGAAATCTATTGGAAATGTGAATGCAGATCAAAATACGAATGGATCTGGTTGAGAGTGATGGTCTGAGCAAGGGAGTAGGGAGATAGGGCTCCCTCACACGCCAGGTCTGACCAAGGAAAGAAATGGTGAACTCTCCAGGAGCTGCGAGGAGAAAGATGTGTAAAGAACCAAGGGGAATAAAGGTGAATTAAAAAAATTGTTATAAAGATGCCACATTAAATATTTATTATTATTATTCTAGCTAGGAGGTAGAAAACTTATTCCAGCCAAATTAATCTATAATTCTATTGGGTCATTGCAACAGCCTGAAAGAGATTTTAACAAAAGAGGCGTAGTTATGCACAAATATAGTCCAGATTCTTTTCTATCAATTTAATGTATTGTATTTTTACAGCATTTTATGATTAACAAAGTGTGTGTGTGTGTGTGTGTGTGTGTGTGTGTGTGTGTGTTTTCCAGAGCCACATTCAATCCTCACGATAATATTGTGACAAGGTTACTGTCTCTATTTTACACGTGAAAAACTGTTGGGACACAGAGAAGAAATGAGCCATACCCCAGGATTCACACACCTGCTTCGTGACAGAACTGGGGTCCAAACTCAGCTTTCTTACTTGACCTTGACCATTCATTTGATGACTCTAAAATTTGGTTCTGATGAATGTGTAGTGATCAGGTGAAGCTAGTCATGAAAATAACTAGTGGTTTTGTCGATATTTCCTACAGAAGTACAGTACGGAAAAATACTTTTTTCTCATATCTGGATGATGGAAAATAAATATCCTTTAAATAAAATGACTCAGAACCCAAGAATAATAGCTTTGACGACCTCATTTAGAGGCACGATACGGAAGGAGGCAGCGTAACATGGTATTTACAAACACAGACTGTGTCACACTGACCTTGGTTCGAGTACCAGGCATCTCTAAACTCACTTTCTTATCTTTCAAATGAACTCCCCAGTAGGCTGTTCTGATATTCAGATGAGACTGAATGTAGAGCTTAGCAGAGTCCCAACACATCATTCAGTAAATATTAGCTAATATTATTGTACCAGTTTTTCAACACTGGCTGGTAGATCATTATAATGCCCACTCCTGATGGCCCATGCCCCCTGCATGCATACTCTCGCCGTGTTGAGGTCTGATTTTTTTCTACACCTACTTTGTTGAGGACTTCTTTTTTTAAAAAAAATTTTTTTAAACGTTTATTTATTTTTGAGACAGAGAGAGACAGAGCATGAACAGGGGAGGGGCAGAGAGAGAGGGAGACACAGAATCCGAAACAGGCTCCAGGCTCTGAGCTGTCAGCACAGAGCCCGACGCGGGGCTTGAACTCATGGACCGCGAGATCATGACCTGAGCTGAAGTTGGCTGCCTAACCGACTGAGCCACCCAGGCGCCCAGGATGTTTTTTTTTTTTTTTTTTTTTTTTTAAATCAGGAAAGGATGTTGAGTTTTGTCAAATGCTTTTTCTGCATGGATTGGCATACCCATATTCTTATGTCTTTCATTCTCTTGATGTGTTGATCACACTTATTGATACACAGACGTTGAACCATCCTCACAACCCAGGGATGAATCCCACTCGATCATGGTGTGAGATCCTTTAACTGTGCTGTTGAATTTGGTTTGCTCGTATTCTGTTAAATATTTTTGCGCCTACCGACGTTGGCCTGTGGTTGTTTCACCACCCGCCCCCGCCACCCCAATAGTCTCCTTATCTCTAAGGGTAATAGTAGGCTTGTAAACTAGTATGGAAGTATTCCCTCCTTTTCAATGTTTTTGGAAAGAGTTTCAGAAGAACTGGTGTGAATTCTTCTTTCAATGTTGGGTAGGATTCACTGTGAAGCCGTCCGATCCTGGACTTTTTTTGTTGCGAAGTTTTTGATGACTGACTCAATCTCCTTCCTTTTTATTGGTCTCCTCAGATTTTCTGTTTCTTCATGGTTCAGCCTTGGTAGGCTGTGTGTTTCTAGAATGTATCCATTTCTTCTAGGTTGTCCATTGCCTTGGCGTGTAACTGTTCAGAGTCGTCTTTTAGGGTCCTTTGCATTGGTGGCATCAGTCGTCATGTCTCCTTTTTCATTTATAGTTCAATTTACGCAAGTCCTCCCTCCTTCCTGTTCTTGGTCAATACAGCTAAAGTTTTGTCCATTTTATTGGTCTTTTCGAGGGACCGATTCTTTGTTTTGTTGATCGTTTCCATTTTTCGTTCCTCTATTTCATATATTTCGGCTCTGATCTTCGCTACGTCCTTCCTTCTGCTAGCGTTGGCTTCAGGCTGTTCTTCCTTTGCCAGTCCCTTGAGGTGTGATGTTAGATTGTGTAAGGTCTTTTTCCTTCCTCCCTTCCTCCCTCCTTCCTTCCTCCCTCATTCCTTCCCTCCTCCCTTCCCTCCTTCCTCCCTTCCTTCCTCTCTTCCTTCCCTCCTTCCTTCCTCCCTCATTCCTTCCCTCCTCCCTTCCCTTCCTTTCTCCCTTCCTTCCTTCCTTCCTTCCTTTCTTCCTTCCTCCCTTCCTTCCTCTCTTCCTTTCTCCCTTCCTTCCTTCCCTCCCCCCTCCCTTCTTCCCTTCCCTCCTCCCTTTCTTCCTCCCTTCCCTCCTCCCTTCCTTCCTTCCTTCCTCCCTTCCTTCCTCCCTCCCTTCCTTCCTTCCTCCCTCCCTCCCTCCCTCCCTCCCTCCCTCACTTCCTCCCTTCCTTCCTCTCTTCCTTTCTCCCTTCCTTCCCTCATTCCTTCCCTCCCTCCTCCCTTCCTCCCTTCCCTTTTCCCTTCCCTCCTTCCTTCCCTCATTCCTACCTTCCCTCCTCCCTTCCTTTCTCCCTTCCTTCCTTCTTTCCTCCCTTCCTTCCCTCCTTCCTTCCTCCCTTCTTCCTTTCTTTCTTCCTTTCTCCCTCCTCTCTTCCTTCCTTCCCTCATTCCTACCTTCCCTCCTCCCTTCCTTTCTCCCTTCCTTCCTTCTTTCCTCCCTTCCTTCCCTCCTTCTTTCCTCCCTTCTTCCTTCCTTTCTTCCTTCCTCCCTCCTCTCTTCCTTCCTTCTTTCCTCCCTCCCTTCCTTCCCTCCTTCCTTCCTCCCTCCCTCATCACCCCCCACTTTTAAAAGAAATCTCAGGGGCGCCTGGGTGGCGCAGTCGGTTAAGCGTCCGACTTCAGCCAGGTCACGATCTCGCGGTCCGTGAGTTCGAGCCCCGCGTCAGGCTCTGGGCTGATGGCTCGGAGCCTGGAGCCTGTTTCCGATTCTGTGTCTCCCTCTCTCTCTGCCCCTCCCCCGTTCATGCTCTGTCTCTCTCTGTCCCAAAAATAAATAAACGTTGAAAAAAAAATTAAAAAAAAAAGAAATCTCAGAAACGAAATTTCCCATGTGACTCACTCAAAACAGCATAAGGGATGTATGCCTCTTCTCCATAGTAGCAAATGTGATGATTAACATAATAAAGTTATTCATCTTGTCACCATCCTCCAGATTAAATAGCCATATGAACACTGAAACAACACTTTTGTGATTAGGTTGATTGGTATTTATGATCTTTAATGAGACATAATACAGTCATTTGTGCAAACCATGAGCATATCCTCAACCCAAGTTGTCATGTGGCCAAATGCAAATTACTTGGGGTGGAGACAGCGGCACAGCAGTGGTCAGATTCACATAGCTGTCAGAAATGTAATGTGTTCATTCATGATTGTTGTTTGCTTCTATTTGGGATTTTTGAATCTATTTCCAAAAGTATATATATTTTTACATTTATTCATTTTTTGGAAGACAGAGAGAGAGAGAGAGAGAGAGAGCACAAGTAGGGGAGGGACAGAGAGAGAGAGGGAGACCCAGAATCTGAAGCAGGCTCCAGGCTCCGAGCTGTCAGCACAGAGCCCAACGCGGCGCTCGAAACCATGAACTACGAGATCATGACCTGAGCCAAAGTCAGACGTTTAACTGACAGAGCCACCCAGGAGCCCCATCTCTAAAAATATTTTAAAAACTTTTTTAATTTTTTTAAGTTTATTTATTTTGAGAGAGAGAGAGAGAGAGAGAGAGAGAGAGAGAGAGAAAGCAGGGGAGGGGCAGTGAGAGAGAGGGAGAGAGAGAATCTTAAGCAGGTTCCATGTCAGTGCAGAACCTGATGTAGGGCTCAATCCCACAAACTGGGAGATCACGACCTGAGCAGAAAATCAAGAGTCAGATGGTCAACCAACCGAGCCATCCAGATCCCCCTGAAAACTGCTTTTCTTTTTTTTTTTTTTTAATTTTTTTTTCAACGTTTATTTATTTTTGGGACAGAGAGAGACAGAGCATGAACGGGGGAGGGGCAGAGAGAGAGGGAGACACAGAATCGGAAACAGGCTCCAGGCTCCGAGCCATCAGCCCAGAGCCCGACGCGGGGCTCGAACTCACGGACCGCGAGATCGTGACCTGGCTGAAGTCGGACGCTTAACCGACTGCGCCACCCAGGCGCCCCTGAAAACTGCTTTTCAATTAAGCTTTTTATTTTGAGATAATCGTAGATTGACATGCACATGTGATCAATAATACAGAGATTTCATATACCCTTTACATAGATTCCTTCAGCCAAAACATTGACACAACCATAATACAATATCATGAGCAGTGAACTGACATTAACATGAACCACTGACCTTGTTCAGATTTTCCCCATTTTTACCTGTCCTCTTTCGGTATGTGTGTGTTTAGTTCCATGACATTTTGTCGCATGTGTAGGTCTGTGTATCCGCCAGCACAGTCAAGATCTAGATCACTGACTAGGGCAACTTGTGCTGTAATTTTACAGACAGAGGAGACACTTTACAGGGGAGAAGTGGTCTCTCCCCCAGCCCTCTCCCATATTTAGCCCCCGGAAACTGCTCATCTGTGTTTCATTTCGAGTACATTATGTACAAGTGGCGTCAGGCAGCGTGTAACCTTTGGAATTGGCTTTTTTTTCACTCAGCATAATTTTCTGGAGAGTCATTCAAGTTGTTGTGTGTATCGATGGTTCGTTTCTTTTTATTGCTGAAGACTTTCTATGATATGCGTACATGAGTTTTGTTTAACTGTTTTAGTCACCGAAGGACATTTGGGTTGTTTCCAGTTTGGGGATATTATGAACAAAGCTGATATAAACATTTGTGTATGCTTTTTTAAACGTAGTTTTAGTTTCCTGGGACCAATGCCCCTAAAGTGTAACTGTGGAATCTTACCCTAGTTACCTGCATAGTTTTATTGAGAAACTGCCAGGTCACGATCTCGCGGTCCGTGAGTTCGAGCCCCGCGTCGGGCTCTGGGCTGATGGCTCAGAGCCTGGAGCCTGTTTCCGATTCTGTGTCTCCCTCTCTCTCTGCCCCTCCCCCGTTCATGCTCTGTCTCTCTCTGTCCCAAAAATAAATAAACGTTGAGAAACTGCCAAACCGTTTTCCAGAGTGACTACCATGTTCCATTCCTACCAGAACGTGTGAGGGATCCATGCCAGTGTTCGATGTTGTCACTGTTTTTGTAAACCCTTCTGATAGGTGTGTCATGCAGTGATGTCTCATTGTGGTTTTAATATGCGTTTTCTTAATAGATAATGAATCCTTTTCTCTAGTCAATTGCCATCTGCTTATCCTCTTTAGTAAAACGACTATTGGTATCTTTTCTTATTTCCTAATTGGATCGTTTGTTTCTGAGAGTTCTTTATATATTCTTGGTACTTGTCCTTTTTAGGTATGTGGTCTGAAAATATCATCTCCCAGTCTATAGCTTATCCTTTTATCCTCTTAATAAGATCTTTTGCAGAGCAAAAGTCTCTGATTTTGTTGAAATTAATTCATCAATTTTTCCTTTTATGGACATGCTTATGTTTTGGTGCTAAGTCTGAGAACCCAGGGCCTACTCCAAGTCCCAGAGATTTTTTTTCCTACTTTTTCCCTAATGCTTTTTTTATTATTTTATATCTACATTTAAGTCTGTGACCCACTTTGAGTTAATTGTATAAAGTTGACCTTTCGTTTTGTTTTGTTTTTTGCTCTTGGACATCCAATTGTTCTCGCACCATCTGTTGAAAGGCTATCTTTCCTTCATTGTATTGGTTTGCACCTCCATGCAAAATATACCTATCAATATGCTATGTCTATGTAGGGCTATTACTGGGTTCATTAATTATCAGTTATATCATGTGCACATTGAAGTGATTTTATTTCTTCTTTTCCTGTATGTATCCATTTTATTTTATTTTTTCTTGCTCTAGTGGTGGTCAAAATGTTCAATACTGTGTTGAATCAAGAATGGTGAAAGAGGACCTCCATGTCTTGTACCTGATATTAGGAACTAATATGTAGTATTTCGTTAAGTAAAATGTTAGCTGTAGATAGATTTAGTTGCTTTTTACCAAACTGCAATACTTCTCAATTCCTAACTTAATGAGAGTTTTTTGAAAAAATTATGAATGGATATTAGATTTTATCAAATATTTTGTGTATGTCAATTGATATGATGTGATTTTTCTTTATAATCTAATGATATGGTGAATTATACTGATGGATTTCTAAATGTTGAATGAGCTTCCCATACCTGGAAAAACCCCACTTGGTCATGGTGCATATTATTTTTGAACATTGTTGGATTTGATTTTCTAATAGGTTGGGGATACTTTTTGTCTCTTATCTCAGGAGAGATACTGGTCAGTTGATTTCTTTTTTTGTACTGTCTTTGTCTGGTTTTGGTATCAAGTTATACCAAACTTGTTTTATACAAGTGGGCTGTTAAGACTTTCCTCCTATTTGTTTGCTGGGAAAGATTGAGTAAGTTTGCTGTAAATTCTTATTTAAGTGTTTGGTAGATGTCTACAGTGAGGCCACTTGGGCTTGAGGTTTGGTGAGAGTATTATAATTACAAATTGATTTTTTTAACTGTTATGGGGCTATGCTGATTGTCTATTTGACTGTGTCTGAGGTTCAGTAGTCTGTGATTATTGAGGAATTGGTCCCTTTCATATTAGCTGTCAAATGTCTGAGTGTAAAGTTTTTTGTAATATTTTCTTATCCTTTCAATGGCTACAGGATCTGTTGTGATGTCCCGTGTTTTATTCCTGATGTTAATAATTTGTGTCTTCTCTCTTGAGATTATTGTCTGTCTTGATAAAGTTTTCTCAATTTTATTTATTTATTTTCAAAGAACCAGACTTTGGTGCCATTGGCTCTATTGTTTTTCTATCTCAGTTTCAGTGATTTCTGTTTTTTTTTCCCCTTCTTTGTACTTGCTTTAGGTTTTTCTTCTTCTTTCTTATTTTTTTGTTCTTTGTTTTTCAGACTTTTAACTTTGAATTAGGCTACAGAAACCATTTGCTTTACCTGTTCCCAGGGGAGTAAGTGGTGGCTGCTTTTCCCATTAGAAACTTAACCACTTAGTTAAGTGATCGAGCAGAGTTGCTGATTCCAGTCAGTTGGATCCAGAGTTGCAGAATGGCCAGCATCTGTAGTAGCACTAATAATACATTTTTAATTAATCATTTGAAGATATAACTGTAATGTGTAAAGTTTTGAATTTATGGACTTCACGGTTATTCTTCAGCAGGTTAATTAAACTTAATATTTCATACTCAAACTAGAGTATCATTAGGAAATGCATGAATTTTATCAATTACAGCTTATTTTCTTCCAATATAGAACTAACTTGAGTTGAAAAGCAATGCGAAGATCTGCCTCAAACATTCTAGTATCTTCTTTGTCTTTTTCTATGTCCCCAAACTAATTTTGATGGAATTAATCTGTGAATAGAATGCATATCTTAATTTGAAAAGAAATAGTCAGCAATCTATTAGTAACTGTGGTGTTTTTCTCCCATTATTATAACCCAGAGTCTTGCAATAAAAACAACCATTGCTATAAATAGCATACTTTAAAGCATATGGAATTATTTCCTTAATGAAACATTTTTAAAATGATTTATCTGAATTCCTGACTCCACTCAGACCTTGCTGAGAAATGTGATCTTTTAAGGCCATGAGTACTTGGATTATCTTGGAGTGACACTAGCGGGTGGCTAGATTTGATTAATTCCTCCAATGCAGAAATAACTGTACCAAAAAACCATATGAAGAGTTGACAGTTAGGTTTGCCCTTTGAGAATATTCTTTGTCCATTCTGTTATTAATTTACTCACTTGTATTTTTATTTCATAAATAAAGGAATTATCATGTAGGGAAAAAAGCAATTTATAAACAGACATTTAATGGACTTTACCTATTAAGCTGAAAGTCATAATAGATTAAAACTGGGTATTTAAAAATCGTGTTACAATGGGATATAAATATTTTATTTCATTTAGATATCTCTCTCGTAATCACTTTTCGAGGCTTGAACAACTTTTTTTTTTCCTTTTGACAATTTCACAAGGAACATAATGAGTGAACTTTGCCAAATCTGCAGTTTTGTAAACGCATCCGAAGCAAATTATACCAACTGCTGCAGAGCACAAGCAAGAGCCCTTCAGTGCTTCCCTTTACGACTCGGACGGCCTGCTCAATGGGCTGTGGTTTCCTTGCCATTTGTCCTGCTCGGAGATGCAAATACGAACGTATGCGTGTATTGCTGTGTACATGCACCACTTTCAGAGCATGCCAAATTTAATACTAGTCAGACAAAAGTACTAGTAACCGCTTGCAAAAGGAAAACAATCTTAAAAACGTGAACTTCAAAGCTTAAACGAAAAGAGAAGCCATTGAGAGAAGTATCCATATTTATGAGCGCCCCGTCATCTTGACGCAAGACAGAAAAGCGCGGGGGAAGACTTAGTCCCTCGTTAAGGAATAATTCTACCACAACTGATTGTGTTGTCAAGTCTTCTGCAAGCACAGGTGAATGCAGTTGATTTCGGAGAAAGATGAGTCAACAAAGGCGGGAAAGGAGCTCTTGGTTTTATGGCGGGCCTGGGAAAAGGAATCTTTTCCTAACCCCTAGGAAAGATTTTTCTGCCTAAGCCAACAACATCATTACGAGAGCGATGGTAAAGTCACCAACAGGTTTACGGGGCCTCACGGCATAAGTGCCAAATGATGTGATCTAATTTGACCCGATTCAGCAGTAATCTCCTGAACAGCTCTCTCTTCAAGGTCCACCTTAACTGCTTGGTGTTCGCTAACCCCACGCGTGTGTTGCTCAGCTCCACGATCAAGGTTATTCTAGCACTCCTACCTCCCTCGGTCTGGAATGACTATACGTAAGATGAAGCCGTGTTTCCTGAAATCCTAATGTTGATGAGAGATGCATGAGAACAGAAGGCAGAATCTGGGCACCGGCTAAGGCTCTACTGTTCTCGGGGACACTGAGCCATTCCCAAATAGATGTCCCCCCCGGTTGCCAAAGTTCTGGTCCACAGATGCAGGAAGACCGCCTGTTTTTCCGCGGGTGTCCTGATGGGTCACAGCCTGCAAGGGGCTAAGACAGCGTCACTGCGGGGTGGGTCTCTCCCTGCGGTTCCTTTTACTCAGACTACACCTGCTTGCTCTCCCCCCCGCCGCCCCTTCAGTGTCTCAGAGCAGGGGCGGCTCATCCACAGGAGTGGAGGCAGATGATTTTGGTGGCAGGCATTGTGTTTATCTTTCCTTTCCTGTCCCTGTTCTTCCTCATCACCTGCCAACACCCCTGTTTGCAGCAGAGTTCTCTGCACCTCCTGTGCCCATGATCACCAGGTAAGTGTTGGTTAACGTCAACATCTACAGTATGGATGAGAAAGGTCTGGATTTTCAATAAATACAAGACGGCTAATTAACTCGGATCTAGAAACTACCAATAAGATTGTGAGGCAACTCAAGAACCATGGTAGAAATCCAAAGTGTGTGTATGCATTTATTTTGCATATATATATTCATTATACAATATTATATAGTTGTACCATAGAGCACAGTTATTATACATATCATATGGATTATGCATATGAAACAGGGGACACATCCATTGCGGGAAGCATGTGAGCCCAGATGCTATCAACCCGCGGTTTCCTAAGTGGAGAGTTTGAGCACCAAGGCAACCGGCAGTCCCAACAGAAGCTCCTTCATTTTCCCAGAAGATCTGAGAATCTTGAAAAAATACCTGAACCAAATGAAGACATTCCACGGAACATTTTGGAACACGAATGTTCAAAACTTCTGAAGCTGAGATAGATTCCGTGTGTATGGGAGATTTCTCAGGGAATCACACGGATGCCCAGTGCCACTGAGGCTTCGTCAGTGGTTGTGCTGAATCCCTAAGCATCTAGAAAAAGAGCACTCAAAAGAAATGGACCCCGATTGCCCCTCAGGGCCCTCTGGGACCCCTCAAAATGCAGGCAGCACGGTTTAGTTTAGTTGGTGCAAAGACGCAAGGCGGCACGGGACTGAGTCATACAGTGATTCCTCGTGACCTTTTCATTTCAACTCATTTCCTACTAATCCTTTCAGCTCATAAAAGTTTTAGAGGATGCTAAATAAAATATACTTTGACATGTAAAAAATGTGAAAAGTTAAAATACAATTCACGTACATAACAGCACCCAAATTGTATGTATACAACTTACTAAATTCTCACAAAGTAAATACACTTGTATAAACAGATCAAAAACTAGGACAGTCCCGGACCCCAGAGCCCCCCCCCCCGCCCTTTCCCTTCCCTTGATGACCAGCCCTGGAGAGGACATCACTGTCCTGCTCCCCCAGGCCCCGGGCAGGTGTGCTTGCACAAGGCTGTCATACAGATGGAACCAGAACACCTGCACGTTCCGTGTGTGAGGTTCCTGGAGGCAGCCACGTGACATTTGTTAAACAGATGTTGCTTCCAAAACTAGCAGAGAAGTAGGCGTGTAGAAGGAGTTATCTACTGTGGAACTTGTTGCCATCAGCAGGATATCTCCTCGCCACTGTGGGGAAGCAAGAACCAGCGTCCTCCACACCCCGCGGCCGACCCCCCAGATGGCTGGGGGAGCTCGTCCTCATCAGGAGCAGGCATCTCTTGGTGGCGGGCCTGCATCCCAGCTGCCGGGAGGGGAAGGCATGTCTGTCCCGCTGTGGAACCCCGTGCACCTGGTCTGGAAAGTTTTCATTGTGACGTGCGCGCCTTTTCCGTGAGCGTGAGGAATAGATTGGCCCTGATTTCACTCTTACGGGTTGATTATCTTGTACCAATGACGATCTCACACAGTGTATTTCCCTCTTTGTGCCTGAAGGAGATTCTTTTGGAAGCTTAAATTTACTTTTTTTTTTTTTTTTTTTTTTTTTTTGGTGGTCATTCCTATTTGATGAGTTTGTTCAGAACTAAATGAAACGTGCTAATTGCCTGGAAAAGAAAACAAATGAACCCAAATATCAGCTTTAACCCCTTGTTCATTGCCAAGGTTATTCTAGCATTTCTGCCTCTCTCAGTCTGGAATGACCGTATTTAAGATGAAGCCCTGTTTCCTAAAATCCTAATGCTGATGGTATCTTCCGGTAGATATACAGCATTCACAGTGAGTTCTCCAGACGTTTGCCAACTCAGTGTTCTATTTTCCCTTTTCGGGTGCGATTCCCTTATCTGGGACCTCTGCTGAGGTTATCAGCCAGCTGGGCAGGACTTAGTAAAATCCTTTTTTGCCTTGAAAGGATTAATCTTGGTGCAGGGACTATCTATTCTGGCGCTCGAGTATAAGAAAGCGAAATGCTTTAGGTTGGCCCAAAATGTCTGAGAAAGCCTTGGGATGTGTCATAGGTGTGAATAACGAAGCTGTTCCTACTGTGTCATTCCATTCTTTTTTTAACATTGGTATTCCTTAACATAACTCTCCAGCAGTACGTATCAATGATCCGTGCATATTAATCACAAACTATGGCAAATTAATAGAGTATTTCATAATTCTGCAGACATCCGTAAATCTTTTCTGACAGTTGGCTGGAGATCTCCTGGGGTATTAGTTTTCCTTCGTAGCAGATATATGATACTTTTCTGCCAACACAACAATACCAGATAAAGCCTCTGTATATGTGGCTGTTTGTTTGCCTTCTCAGATTTAAAAAACAGCAGCAACAACAACAACGACAACAAGAAGCAATTGTGTGCTAGAACAAAATATTTTATGTGATATCGTGGCATCTTCTTTCCAGAAAATCTTTAAAGATAGGTTAGCTTCTCTATGTCTTCATTGGTTTTTGTGAAGTTGTGCGAACACGCATTATGCCATATCGTGGCGATCGCTCGTTGAACCCAGAATTAGAATTTTTCAGTATTTATCAGGTACGTCTTATTAGACACCTTAGTCATGCCGGAGGTATGTCAGTTGAACATCACTTATTTCTTATTTCCCCGATATGAAGCTGTCACTTTCGAATAATTTCAAAATTCTCTTGAGCCGGATGGAAGTCCCTGCCCGAAACACTCTCGCGTGAAAACCAAGTGGTTCCACAGGTTAACCAGTAACATTAACAAACTGAGCAAATATTCCATTCTTTCTTCCTGAAGTCATTTTCTTTGAACTTTGAATCTTTTACAATTAGTAAAACTATTTACCTCTTTACTCTTTCTTTTTCTCTTTCTTTCTTTCTTTCTTTCTTTCTTTCTTTCTTTCTTCTTTTGTTCCTTCCTGCTTTCTGCTTACTTTTCTTTTACCAGACTACTAGAATAAAAAGAATGCAGCAGAGAATAGTTGGAATTTATTTCAGGTTTGTGATTTCATTAAAATTGAAACATCCATATCGCTCCTCTTCAAAATTGTTTTCATGGACTTTTTCCTCCATGTGATTCATTGTATCATGGTCTAGTGGGAGCTTTACTTTTCTGGAGGACGTTGAGTTGAGATGGTTGGGGATGGTTGACCCGTGAAGGTGACAGAGATCACCTCACATGGGAAGATGGCGGGTGACGGAACTGACAAGAACAGCTGCATTCCTGACGTCAGAAGAAGTGATTAAGTCCGTAATCAGATGGCTTATTCATATGTCTTATTAAGTACACATATGTGACAGTATATGCCCGGCATAAGCCTCAGGTCTTTAAATTATTAATTCGTTCATCTTCATAGTTTCTTATCATTGCTGTGCATCAGATGAACTGGGCCCAGAATGGTTAAGCAGCGGTCCACAGTCCCATGGCTGTCAACGCTGGGGGCGGACTAGAACACACGGGGCTCCAGAATCCAGAGTTTAGATGCCGTGCTATGTTTCCTGACCTATCTTCACTAACATGGGGAGCGGTCATCTTTCCTAGGTCAGTGGACTCGATCATAGCTACACCCGTGTTCCTGCCCCCTACCAAAAGAAAGAGAAAACCCATACGGGGTGTCATGGGAGAAGATGTCGCTGGCTTGGCAACACCTATTTATAAGGCAAGGGGAGGCATTCTGAATGAAAATCTTCTTTTCTTATTTGCAACTGGAAAAGGTTTTCAAAGAACTTCTCAATCTTTCCAAGTGCTTTCAGTGCTTTTCAGCAGGCACTGAAAGTAGAAATAATGGAACCGATAAAATGATGTTGATTGCATTAATGCTGCCTCTCAGTGCTGGTCTCCAGTCACAGGGAAGAGCCTTAACTAATACTGCCGAGGAGAGGAAAAGACACGAGGAGACCAGAATTCATTATATGATAGACTTCATCTACACCCAGGATCCTTTTTCTTTAAAAAAAAAATGCTACCTTTTCTCTTCCTTTGTGAATGGAATCAATAGGAAAATATATTGAAATAGTCACATACATCATTTCACTTTTTTCTGATAAAAGATTCAACAAAGTTATAGCTACCCAAAGTTATAATTTTTCCCCATAGTTTTGAGTTCAGAGAAACTTTGCGCAGATATTACTGATTTTCTGGTACATGTGAGGAGAATACGTTAGATAGTTAAATGTGATTTCCGAGATCGTGAAATGCTTGAAACCGTGGAGTTGTCCTCATTTAATATTCTGAGTTGAGGATTGGCACCCAGTTGGAAGCCAGTTTTCCAATCAGCTATATAAAGGGGGAGTGAGGAAGGGAGTACAGGAAGGCAGAATGTCCTTCATCAGGACTTTGCCTGTTACAGCCAACATTAATATTTTTAAGCTGCTACAAGTATGTCTTAGCTTGAGCTGCCATAACAGAGCAGCACAGACTGGGTGGTTTATAAAGAGCATGAATGTATTTCTCATGATTCTAGACGCTGAAGTCTGGGATGAGGAAGCCAACACGGTCAGGTTCTGATGAGAGCCCTCTTCCTGGTCCACAGATGGCCGCCATCTTGTTATAGCCTCCCATGGTGGAGGGAGAGAGGAAAAAAGAAGGAAAGTTCTCTCCCTAATGTCTCTTATTAGGGCACTAATCCCATTATGTGAGCTACACCCTCATGACCTCCTCACCTCCCAAAGGCTCCACTTCCTAACACTATCACGTCCGTGTGTTAACGCTTCAACATAACAGTTTAGGTGGGGACCCAAGCATTCGCTCCATAGCAAAGCATGTATGGAAACCTTCAAAAACATTTTCTTATACTGTGTGCTTTCAGTGCATCCTGGCCAAGATACAAAATCAGATGTTCGATTCGTGTTCCTATGTTTAAAAGTTTGTTTCTTATGTTAAGGAACATTCCTGGTATTTCTGACTTCCATATCTTTGGAATTTCTATCTCCCTGGAGCAGGGAGGGTTTCCCAAAGACGTGTACTCATGTGCGTGAGGAGGGGCCGTAGGAAAACACTGGAATCGTGGTCAGAGATCTTGGTTCAAATCCACAGCTGGCAGCAAACCAGCTGGTGTGTGGGTCACGTCATCTACTCCCTCTGGGAGTTTATTCTGCACACCGGACTTTAGAAAGTGGTACACAGCCCATTCACCTCACAGGGTTGTTGTTCGGATCAGACGAAGTTGTGTATGTGGAGCTGCCATATATGTTCGGATCGGATGAAATTGTGTATGTGGAGCCGCCATATAACTGAACGCTGGAGCCGTTCACATAGGCACCTGTACATGACACATAATCTTGGGAGTGATATTTAGTAACCAGAAAGGAGGCAGAGGCTTACCAGAGTGCACGAAGCAAGATGGTTGCTCAAGGCATGGATGTCAGGAACAGAAGTGGGCAGAGTTCTGCTGCTGTGAGGAGAGGGCCAGAAGCCTGTCTTCATGAGGTCACACCTGCCGGGTCCCATCAGTGGCACAGTGTGGGAATTACCTGCCCATCACCATGTCCCTCTTCCTGTGCAGAGTGTGTGCCTTTTGCTTGTAACTCAGGGATGACAGACCTTGCCTCCTGCTGTTGTAAGCCAAGAATGGTGACACCAGGCTTCTAGCAGCCGCTAGACAAGGAGACCTGACTGAGGGGGTCGAAGACCAGCTGCGGGCTTCTGGGAAAACGTCCCTTGGCTCTAAGGCGGACATTCTGGAAGGGACAGAAGCCATTTTCCCTGGATTTTGTGTCATCTGCAGGTGACTTCCAGAACCGCAGTAGCCATTTTGATGCTGTCCTGAGGACAGGGAGAGGGAGGCCCCTGCCGACACCTGCAGCCGCTGTGTCGAGGCCTCCTGGAGGCACCCCTCCCAGGGGGGGCTGATCTGAGCTGGGCTTCTCTTGACCCATAGTGAGAGGAAGACTCACTGGTCAACGGTAGTCATGGCACATTTGGTTGGATCCTTTATAATGTCCAGGAGACAAGAGCTACACTCTAGTTACCGATCTCCCTGAGCAGACCCAACTAGACAGACATTCCTCCCGCCCAAGCCGAAGCCACCGGCTGCCATGGCAGGGCGGGCGTCACCATGTTCTCTGGGGCCAAACTCCCCAGTGACTCTAAGGGTTGGCAGACTTTCTATCCCGCAAGGAGCCCCCCAGGATCTTGTTTTTCTCAACCAAGTTCTGATAAATATGAAGCCACAGGACGCTGAAGCTTGTTTTCTCCATCAGGCACCGGGAGGGTGGCCCCCTGAGCTGCTTTCTGCGCACAGGTGGTAAACCCTGGCGTTCGGCCAGGCTGCAGAGGGTACCCGTGTCTGATCGGGTCCCGGCTGGAGGGCAGGCCTGGACCTTGGGAAGCAAGAGCAGAAGGAGATTCTGAGTCCAGCACAGCAAATGCCTCCACCCAAGGCAGGATTCTCCGGAGAGCTTTCTGCCTTTTCCTCAGGGCAGAGACGGGCGTCCACAGCACATCGCGTGTGAAATGGAGTGCTTTATAAGACACAGGCATGGTATTGCCCATGTCCCTAACATGTGGATATATGCCCGAAGAGTTAATTAGAAAGAACACCCAGCAAAAATCATGTTCGTCATTATCTATGAAGGCGGGGAGGGTAGAGGGGCGGTGGTGTTTCTGACGATTTCTGTTTCCTTCTTGGTAATTTTGATATTACTCAGATTTTTACAATGAGTATATGTCACTTTTATGCAACTACTAATATCCTTTTAAGGGGCGCCTTGGTGGCTCAGTTGGTTAAGTATCGACTTCAGCTCGGGTCATGATCTTGCGGTTTGTGAGTTTGAGCCCCGCATCAGGCTCTGTGCTGAGAGCTCGGAGCCTGGAGCCTGCTTCGGATTCTGTGTCTCCCTCTCCCTTTGCCCCTCCCCTGCTTGTGCTGTGTCTCTCTCTCTCAAAAACAAGCATTAAAAAATTTAAAAATACATCCTTTTAAAAACTGGACAATTTATAAAGGCTAACTACATCTTTTGGTTTGAGAATTTTTATTTAGAACCCCTTTTGTTCCCCCTAATAATAAGTTTGGCAAAATAATCAGTAGGCTGTTCAGGGTATTGATAGTTTGGAATAATAAAACCATATCATTTGGGTACATGAGAATTCTCGTCTTTCTATTCTTTACCACAAGGGGAGGTGCCTGGATCTAATTAAGTCCAAAGCAGTATCATATTATCAGGAGAAGCTGGAATTTATTAACGATCAGGACACAATATGAGACCCATCTTATTGACCTTAAATATCTAGATGGCTGGAATGCAATCCAATTTACTTGATAAATCAAGAGATTGATTGTCTTACAGCAATATTTTGTCTCTATGCCCCAAGCCCAGCATTTCTGATCATTTATTTTTAAAAATTAGCACATAAATATCCTGCCACATTTTTTTTCCTTTTTTTCTTTTTTTTTTGTCGATAGCCCACAGACGGTGATGTATTTCCACTTGTGTCATGAGTGCAGGTGAGTTGTGAGTTGTAAATTCAGACGACACCCTTGGAAAATCCTCATTACTTCTGGAAACAACCGGCATTTGAAGAAGTGACTCGTCCTCGGATCTGTTTGGCCCATAATTGTCAGCAAGAACTATAATCTCTAAGTTCAGCACTTTCCGTTTCACTAGGTCTGTGCTCACCCGCATTTTGTGGGGAAGCGATTACTCTGGAGACGCACCCCTGCTGTAAACCCAGCTTTATCACTTACCGTCCCTGTAACCTCGGGCAGCCCATTTAATCTCTGGGAGCCTTCCCGTAAAATGTTGATAATAACACCATTTTAAGATTGATGATAATGTATGTATTTTGTCTGCAACAGTGTAGGAGATCAATAAATAGTAGCTATTATTCCTGCAAAAATAATCAAACCAATGATGGGATATTAGATTAAAAAGCAATGGGAACGGAGTAAATGCCTCATTTTTAATGTCATTTAGGGCACACACGGCCATCTTTTTTGAAGCAGAAGATGGCTCTTGGCTCACCTTCTAAATGTAAGCAGAGCATGTGGGGAGCATGGGGTGACGGTAGGGGACTCATAACCCACGTGAGAGCAAATCTTCTTTCCGTGGGGCTGGTCGTCACTTCGCAATGTTTTGTTTACATTTCCCTTTTGGTAAAACACGTGGGCTTTTCATAGTTTTGAAGCAAATGAAGCTGAGGCTTCTGTCTCCCAATTCATGTAAGTTGCTTGGCAATTACGTCATTGGGGGGGGGGTGGATCTTACCCTGCAGTGAGCGACACGGCCGTCCGGGCAGTAAGCAGGGCGCACAGACCCCCTTGCTAGGGCCCCTTTGATACAAGCAGCATCTTAGAAGCACGTCTGTCTTGCCATCCTCTGTGTGACCCGGACCTAAAGAGATGGGGGGGACCTAGGTCACGGTGCAGGGAGGACCTGAAAGATGAGGGACATCCTCGGCATCACAGAGTCCAGCGGTAGCTCCCAGCTGCCGACACAGGACAGGTCGAGTGGCCGGACCCCTCTGGGAGCCTCCTCCTCTAAGGCGCGAGCGTCCCGCGTTAGCCTGTTCTCTGCGTGTCCACGTGGCAACCAAGTGCAGCTCCGGGGCGTCATCACACGGCACCCGAGTCTTCTCTCCACAGCACCACTGGCACATGAGCTCCCTGACAGTGCAGGACACGTGCGTCTTACGCATCTGTGTGTGTCCAGCGGCTAGAAGACTGGAACACGCAGCACAGAGGGGGACACGTCGCCCTCAGCTGGCACGGGGAGGGCGGGTTGCTGAGAGGAGGCAGTGGGCTCCACACCTGGGATGCTCCACAAGCTGGGCTGGCAGGTGTCTGCGGGGACGACCGCAGGTACCCCGGCACGTGTGGTCACCCTGATCTCAGAGCAGGACGGGACAGGGCAGACAAAGGACACAAGGGAATCGATCTGGGTCAAGGTAGTAATTTCCAACAAGGGGGGGGGGTCTCGGGAAGAGCTGAGACTACACTTGGCAGAGGTTCCCTGGTTGAAAGCAGGGTCATTTGGGGACAGGGAGTCAGCTGGGAGGATATTTGTGGGCGTGTCCACAGGGAGAGTCAACATTGCCTTCTTACCTTCACTGACGGAGAATGAGGGCTTCTATTGCTCAAGGTAAATACTTCCGGCCTTGGCCTTGACCCACTCTGTTTTTTCCTCCGGGACCCCTTGCTTCTCCGTCTCTTTCTGTCTCTCTTGTTCTCTCTCTCTCTCTCCTCTTCTTTGGGCTCCTTTTCGTCCATCTCCAAACACGCTTAGTGTTGCTCCTTAAGCAACAGCCGTGAAACACTAACCCCTGCTTACTCCTCCACTGCTTCGCGACTCTCTCCCTCCTCAAACGTCCTGAAAGATTTGCACTCCCGGTTTCAGGGTGCTCTCACCCCACTTCACGTGGCTCACAACTCACAACTCGGACAGCCCGTCCTCGGTGGGGCGACCAACAACCTCCGGATGGCCAAACTGCCCGCGCGCCCGTCTATCCTCATTTTTTTAAAAAAAAATTTTTTTTCCAACGTTTATTTATTTTTGGGACAGAGAGAGACAGAGCATGAACGGGGGAGGGGCAGCGAGAGAGGGAGACACAGAATCGGAAACAGGCTCCAGGCTCTGAGCCATCAGCCCAGAGCCCGACGCGGGGCTCGAACTCACAGACCGCGAGATCGCGACCCGGCTGAAGTCGGACGCCCAACCGACGGCGCCACCCAGGCGCCCCCCCGTCTATCCTCAGTTTACTGGGTGTCTCGGGAATGCTTGATATCATTAATCACTTGCTTCATAATGAGATCAGGAGTAGTGATATGGATGTCAATAACCATGATATAAAAAACCCGATGATTACTTCTGTCATCTCCCCCTCAAAATCCATCACGCCGTCTCTTCTTGATGAAAACATCATACGAGTCCCAAATGAGAGACATCGTACAAAGCACCTGACCAGGACTCCTCAAAACCGCCGAGGTTGTCAGGAGGAAGAAAATGTGGAAACTGTCACAGCCGAGAGGAGCTGACAGACACGTGGATGATTATGTGTGACAAGGCGTCCTGCGGGAAGTCCTGGAACAGACCAAGAGAACCTGGGTAAACCATGGACATTTCTTTACAATGACTCATCGAGTTTGGATTGTTCGTTGCGACAAAGCTGTGACACTAGTGAGAGATGTTAATTGAGGGGAGGACTATACGAGGCACACGAGGACTCCCTGTGTATGATTTCTGTAAATCTTAAGTGGTTCTAACTTAAAAAGGTTATTTAAAAAAAAATCCAATGACCTAAAACTTTTGGAATGAACTTCTTTAACAAAAGCCTGAGTGTTTCCCTCATATAAGAGGCTCAGTGGTACCAAACTGAGGACATTACTTAAGAATTAAAATACTAGGGGCGCCTGGGTGGCTCAGTCAGTGAAGCGTCCGACTTCAGCTCAGGCCATGATCTCACAGTTCATGAGTTCGAGCCCCGTGTCAGGCTCAGACAGGCCCCGTGTCGACAGCTCAGAGCCTGGAGCCTGCTTCAGATTCTGTGTCTTTCTCTCTCTCTCCCCCTCTCCCACTTATGGTCTGTCTGTCTCTCTCTCTCTCTCAAAAATAAATAAACATTAAAAAAAAAGAATTAAAATACTAAAGAATATTTATATATATCCATAAATGATTGGTTTTTGAGTATGTCAATCAGCTGATTATGTCTCAGAATAAACGTGTTGATTAAGTTAAAATGCACAAATGGGAAGTAAAAACTATGTAAATTTTCTTTGTTTTTCTTGTGCTTTTTTTTTTCTTAAAGAAGAAAACATTCTTCATGGAAATACATGAGTTGACATTATAGTCTAATCATACTTTATCATGTTAATGCATATTTACAATATTTTTAAAAGGTGGATTATGTAAATCATTTTAGGGACATACAAAAAAAAATGTAGATTATTTACCAGCCAGAAGTTTATGCATTTAGAAACCTGTTTCTAAAAGAAAAAGCAAGCTTTTTCTTCAAATGAGAGACTATCAGTGCCCACCCTCGTTGGA
This sequence comes from Prionailurus viverrinus, assembly GCF_022837055.1. NCBI lineage: Eukaryota > Metazoa > Chordata > Mammalia > Carnivora > Felidae > Prionailurus > Prionailurus viverrinus. Next base: position 263,921 of record NW_025927614.1, read on the forward strand.
ACGGCTGATCGTACCAGGGTGCACTTTATCTCGACAAAATATGCAGCGGGCATTCTTATGCAAGGAGCTCTAAATGCACACCACGGCTGCCAATTTCCGATGTTAAATGTAATCGTTGTTTTAAATTTCCTGCACGACTTTCTTTCAAATCATCAGCCCTACTCTTGGAGATGTTTCCAGGATTTCTTGTCTAGAGTAAGGGTAAGAAAGCAGTTACTGATTTCGGGGGGAATGTGTAAGGATAGACTGACTTCCCTTCCTGCAGACAGCGGTTTACTTGCCCTGCTTTGCATGTTGTCCCTGCGGCTGAAATGTCCTGCTGGGAGGCTGGGAAGGCAGGAGCGTGGCCAAGGGTCTGGTCTTCGCATTACCCTGTGCAGTATACGGGCATTTACCGCCTTGAGCGTTGATTGGCCTTCCCGACATTATACTGGGGCTGCAGGCCCGAGAGCTGGGGGAAGCTAGCCCGATGGTGCTCCTCTTAGGAGTGGGGGGAACCACGGTGGCTGGGGGACCCCAGGCTGGGGAGGAATCTTCCCGATCTGCGCATTCCGAGAAACACCCAAGGATGTTCCAAGAGTGTGCATCCTTCTTGCCTCCAGCAGCCCCAGACCCACTCCATTCCTTGGGGGCAGGGGTGCGGATGCCGGGCTAGCGGTCCGTGTGGCTGTGGGCTGGCTGCAAAGCCTTTGGAGCGCGGATGCCCTGGGGTCAAGACTGCAAGGTGGTGCAGGCAAGAGGCGTGCCGGCCCCTCAGGAAGGCCGCAGGGGTCCAGCCCACCACACCCTCTTTCCTCCACCCAAATTTAAAATCAACCGGGATGCAAAGAGGTCAGGAAGACACAGGAAAAAATATCATTATATCATTTTTTATTTTTTCATGAGAGAGAGAGGGAGCATGAGCAGGGGAGGGGCAGAGAGAGGCAGGGAGAGAGAGAGAAGCCCAGGCAGGCTCTGCACTGTCAGCACGGAGCTCGACTTGGAGCTCATCTCACGAACCCTGGGCCGAAATCAAGAGTCGGATGCTTAGCTGGCTAAGCCCCCGGGCGCCCCTAAAGTATCATGTTTATGTAGATAAAGCTGCAGGAGTGTGCGGCTTGTTCACCACGTGGAAAAGATTGTATTTCATCCCCCAATTAAGAAGACTTACCCTCAAAGTCATAAAAAACGTTGGCATCGACCAAGTGCCCGGTGGCCTCTGCGTCTGAGAATCACAGCCCGCGGGCGCAGACCGGATGCGTGCTTCCTGCTGGCCGCAGGCGTCCACGGGCAGAGAAGAGGAGTCAACGTGAGTTTCCCAGGCTGCTTCCCAGTCTGCCGGTCGGATAATCCGGGCAGGAAGAAGTGTAGGGGACCCAGACGGTTATTCTTTTGCGCTGTCTTCCTGTGGGAAGAGGGAGAAAGAGATAGATCCCTCCCACCAAAACTGCGTCTTTGACAGCAGAATAAATGCACGCCCATGCTCATTTGTCTTTTGGGGACATGACTCATTGTTCACGACCCTGGGCTGAAGGCTCAGGGCTGGGAAGATACAAAAGAAATGCAAGGCAGCGACTCTGCTGCCTGGAGATTACGATCTCGCTGCGGTGCCCCAACCAACGGCACCGTTTAGGTAACAAATCACAACATATTATCAACTTCGCCAGTGAAAGAGACAGATGGCGGAGGCTTGCAAAGCCAGAGGAAGGGAGAGCGCAGAGTACCACGCGGGAAAGCCGTCTGGCGCCAACCGGGCTCTTCCAAGTGCGCTGAGAAGGTTGGGAGGTTCTTGGAGCGGGAAGCGCAGGACGAAGGGATTCTGTGCGCGTGCACGTGCGTGTGGGCGTGTGAGCTGGAGTGAGAGCAGCGGGTCCAGACTCTTGGCAAGGACTGGACTGGACTGAGGAGGGCTGTGCCTCACGGACCGCCTTCCGTTTGCCAAGCGCTGGGTGCACATGCGCCCCAGGTCGATTTCTGTTGGCCAAGTCATTTCCTGAGCTTTTCTTCCAGGTGGGAGCAAATCCCGTGACTCTGATTATGTTGTGTGCCCACCAAGTGCCCCGAGCTTAGTCCTGGCTTCGTTGGAAGCTCAGCCCGTCTGCAGCACAGAGCCGATGGCTCATCGGGACATTGAGAGGAGAAGCAAACCAGGCGGCCTCTGGCCGCCGAGGGGAGTGTGGGCTCAGCCCGTGTCTCAGCCACAGAGGGTGTCGTGCGGAAGGATAACTAGAGACAGGGCACTGGTGTTGGCGAGAAATGGAACAGATTCTGGCCGGGAGGGAGAGATTGAAAAAGCCCAGGGGCACCTGGGTGGCTCAGTAGCTAAGCATCTGGCTTCAGCTCAGGTCATGATCTCTCGGTTCGTGAGCCGGCGTTGGGCTCTGTGCTGACAGCTCGGAGCCTGGAGCCTGCTTCCGAGTCTGTGTCTCCCTCTCTCTGCCCCTCCCCTCACCGAGTTCTCTCTCTCTTCCAGGCAGTGTCAGGGGGTATCTGATGGAGGCTGAGCTTTTGTGTGTTTCCCCCCAGCTTTATTGATATAGAATTGACACACGACATTGTGTAAGTTTCAGGTGTAAGACGTGTTGGTTTGATACATTTATAAAATGCAAAATGATTGCCACCAGGGTATTGGCTATAATCTTGATTTTGTCATATAGTTGCCAATTTTTTTTAAGTTTCGTTCTTTATTTTTGAGAGAGAGGGGGATTTATTTTGAGAGAGACTTATGATTTCTTTTATTTCCTTTCTTTCTTTCTTTCTTTTGTGTGTGTGTGCGTGCGCGTGTGGTGAGAACATTTAATATCTACTGTCTCAGCCACCACCGAGTATCGTAGGATTTTCTTATGTGAGCTCCACACTCGAGGTTTATGTCTGTTTCTTACTCCTTAAACTTTACAACCTGTGTTCGCTTCCCGTCAGGTGTGTCAAGAAGGAGACAGAAATAGAAAGATATAGAACGGCTCATCTGTATCTATGCAATTCTCTTCGATTTAGTGATTCCATTCCAGAACTAGGCTTTAAGAGAAATCAGCGTAAATACACACCGAACAGTCAAAGAAAAAGAAAGCACGTCTTTCAACCAACCAGGTATCAGATCTTATTAGAGTAAATTATGCATAGTAACTTGATGACATATAAAAAGCCATTAAATTAATTTACACCCCGGCTATATACCAAGTGCCTGTAATTGCCAAACATGAAATATTTCATGGAACATGAAAACTGCTTCTGCTATAATATTATGTAAAAAATGGAACAAAATTACCTACGCAGGACGCTCATGAGCATGACCATGGAAAAACTCCCCTCCCCAAATTCATGCTTTGGGTTAAGACTTGAGAGGAATATTAAAGAGTATCCTTCTGATGGAAGGGTATGTGATTCTAGTTACTTCTCCTCTGTAGCTTTTATGTTTTTGAAATTTCTTTAATGAAGGAAACAAACTAAATAGGCTTGTGCTCTGGAGGCAGGGTTTCCAGCATCCGGTGAAACTGTCAGAGGTTCTAAACCCGCTGGCCCACGGGGCTCACACCTTCTCTTCATGGACGCGGTCAGGTGAGGGTTTGGTTTACTTTGATTTACTTGTGTCCCTGAGGCTGCCCAGGACTGTGTGAGTGTGTGCACACGCACGTGTGTGCTGTGTGTATGTGAGCGTGCCTGTGCTGTGTGCTTGTGTGTGTCCAACTGATTTGTCTATGTAGCGGCTGACTTCAGCACAACTTGTCACACCCAGGGCCACTGGATTCATTCGGGTTGGCTGGGCTCCAGGGTCCTGTCCTTGGCAAGCGTCTCCAGCATTTGACATAAACACAGTTCGTGGGTGAGGTTGTGCCGTTGTTTCAGAGGCTGGATTTGCTCCCTGTGAAAGTTCCGGCGTTCATGGTAAAGACAAAAATCGCAGCATTGAGACGCAGGGCGTTTTCTGCAGTGGGGAAGAGGTTTTGTCTTGCTGCAGCCTGGACCTCTGATTCCTAAAATCAACGACCTCACACACTCTCCATTCTCAGCCCACGAAAGAAGCGCGCCCCTTGAAGACTTCCGAGCGGACCCAGCCGTGCGTTTAAAGGGAGCACTTTGGTGAGGTCTGGAGGGAGCTGTACACGGTGGTCCCGGGCACACGAAAGGGCGTTTCTGCTGTTTCTGCTGTGGTAGTTTGGGATGTTCGAGGATTGGAGATACAGCGGCGTTGGTGTTCCTCGTGTTTTAATAATCCCCACCAACACAGTAAGATTCGAGCTCAAACTAAGAGGCATTCCTGGAAGTCACTTGACCATTTTCTCCAGCAGACTGATACCTGCTGACCAAGGCATCTCACTCCTCACATGATAAACTTATTTTCTGTAACCATAAGGAGGTGAAATATAAAATAATAGTAGTGAACAGAAAAGATCACAGAGAGGGAACATTTTCTTTTATGGAGCCATATACAATATATATGCATATTTTAAATATATATTATATATATTAATATATATTATATATTATGTAATATATTATATACTATATAAAAATATTTTATGTTACATAAAATTATATATATTATATATATAAAGTAATGTTAATAAAAATAAAGAAGAAAAATACCACAACACAAAAAAATTTTTTTAAAAATCTAACAATTTTTTTATTTTTTAGAGGATTGGAAGACACTTAAGAGGTTTCCATCCATTTATTTATTTATTTATTTATTTACAATGTTTATACATTTATTTGGAGAGAAGGGGGTGGGCAGAGAGAGCGGGAGAGAGAATCCCAAGCAGGCTCCGCACTGTCAGCCCAGAGCCCGACACAAGGGCTTGATCTCACAAACTATGAGATCGTGACCTGAGCCGAAATCAAAAGCCCGACGCTCAACTTACTGAGCCACCAAAAACTTTTAATGTTTTGATGGCCCCCTGATACAACAATATTTTAAATAAATATTATTGTCCAGGAGCCTATAAGTTCTTTTTAATACAAGCAAAGCATTGCTAAAGGCAAAATCTAGGTAACTAAACCGTACCCCTGAATTGAGATTTGGTATTCCTGGCCCTTTTTGTTCTAAATGAAGTAGTTAATAATTTAAATGAAATAGTAATTGAATTAATTGTTTTAAAATGGAAATAACTGATTAATTTCCATTTTAAACATTTTTCTTCCTTAGGGAAATATTCCACACCTGAAATGAAATTTGCATTGTTTTCAGTTGAAATGTAAGTGTTCTCACAGAACGCCTGACCTAAGTTAACCCTCTTTCTCTCCTTCCTTTTTGCAATCCCTGTGCTATCAGCCTTTATCCGAATCTCCTCTCTCCATTCAAGAATGTGTGGGACCGTGGGTGGGAGCCAGGATCTGTGCTCAGAGGGAGCTGGAACGTTCTGAGCCCCAGGGACTTACCCCGGGATTCAGCGTCGAAAGTGAGTCCACACGGGGCTGAATTCACTGCCGTAGAGACGCAGCACCCACGCAAGGATTGGTGATAAAATGTGCCGAGTTGAAGCTGACCTGTGTGTTACCAAAACTCAACATCAAGCATGGTTGTTGTTTAGAACCTCAGCCACCGACAGGTTTTTGTTCCCGCGGAGGAGAATTTAATTACTGACATTGTCCAGTGTTGCCAAGTCGGGGCGGCAACATGCAACATTCCAATTTGTGTTCCGTTTTATTGTTGACTTGGAGATCTCTATAGATGATTCACCTGCTCTCTGCCCACACCGGGCGGATGCTCCCACTGCCCGCCCTCAGGACGGCGCCTCAGGTCTCCCTGGAAAACCCACAGCCTCTGCTTTCCAGAGTCATTTCATGCCTCCTGACGTTTTCCCTGGTGCTGTGCTTGCGGCTGGGATTAAGTCAGGGTGTGCCCTCCTAAGGCAGTTGGGGACACGGGTTTCTGAAATGTTCTAGAGTCTTACACGATGCTTGCTCACAACGCAACCCCATCGGCAGGGGCAGATCATTTATACCATGTTGCATAAGAGGTGCCTCCGTTGGTACCATGGCGTGCCTTGTTGACAATAGCAGGAGACAGCTGCCCGGCAAGTGGGGGAGGAAAAAATAGCATAATTTAACATGAATATCCCATTAACTGTGTTTCACTCGCAAGTTCATCTGGATGGCAGATAGCAGCTGAAGATGTACATGAATTAATATTGACTCGAGGAAACTGTGTTTTCAAGCCTCTGTTGTATTTCTAAAGACACCAGGAATTCTAAAAAAGCTTCAAACTTCTTGGCATCAGTGCTAGGGAGCCTCTCCCTCTGTAATGTGTGTGTGTGTGTGTGTGTGTGTGTGTGTGTGTGTATTTAGTACTAACACACTAAAAGAAAGTTACTCATGAGCCCTTTGAAGTATGCTAGCCAACGCTACTAATCTAGAGAGTTCCAATTCTCTGACTTCCAGAAGTGACCCCAGTGGTTTATTTGCAGAACGGACAGTGCTTTTTTGTGGGTTCTAGTTCCATCTGTGCGGCATTTCATCCTCCCTGTACCCATCTAAATTCCAGAGTCCAGAAACTCAACGTACCAACTGCTACTTTTCAATTAGTGGCTTCTTTTGCCACAGAGTTAAAGAGCTGATATATATATATATATATTCTTATGTACTCCTTACTTTTCTAGGGAGTGAGAATGAGTTCCCAGAGAAAAAGCAAGTTGCCTAAAAATGCCCAGGGTCGTCATCGGTGGAGCCAGACTCTGATCCGTGTCTCCTGATCCTCACCCAGACATCTTTCATTCCCAGATCGTCTCTGGTGCTGAGTAGCGTGCTTTACTGGAGTTCTGTCTGTTCTGTAAAAATCAACCGAGATGCAGCACAGTGCGATCCTGTCGATTTAGGCAAGTGGTGGGGGTTCTCAGTGAGGTTACGAAAGGCACGGCATTTGTGCCGTCCGTCAGCTCCGACAGCACCATCCATGATGGGGAGAAAGGGCCACGACCCCTTGTTGGAGATCCTTGCAGCCGAGTGCACTGCAGAATTAGGAAGTGTTCAGACTTTCGCAAGGCAAAGTGCTGCCTGGTTGTGGGGGTGATGATGCGAGTTTCTGGGGCAGCACCCACGGGGTCAATGCGGTTGATCCTGTGCCTTAGTTTGGCGGCTGTAACAAGTACCGTAGGCCGGGCGGCTTAAACAACAGATGTTTGGTGTCACAGTTCTGGAGGTTCAAGTCTGAGACAAGGGTGGCCGCGGGGTTGAGCTCTCGTAAAGACCTTCTTCCAGGTCGCAGACTGTTGTCTTCTCGTGTCCTCATGAGGCAGACAGCAGCAGGGGGAAGCTGGTGCTGCCGTTGAGTCTCACAGGGTGCTAATCCCATCACGGGGCCCTACCCTCATGACCTCAGCTAATCCTAATCCCAAAGACCCACCTCCAAGCACCATCATAGTGGGGGTAAGTTTGCAGGATAGGAATTTGAAGGAGGAGATGGACGTCCAGTTCACAACATCCTCATCATTTGCGGGTTCCATATTTGCAAGTTTGCCTGCTTGCTAACATTTATTTGTAACCCTAAAATTAATACTTGCAGTGCTTTCTCCGTCGGACGTGGGCAGAATAGCAGGACACTTGGGCCGATTAACGTCAGGCTCCCGGATGAGACAGCCAAGGTCATCCTCTGCCTCCTAATCCAGCCTCCCCCTGCAAGCAAGGGTCTTTTCCACGGTATTTTAGTGCCGTGTTTTCGCATTCCTGTGTTTTCTGCTGGCAACTTTGTTATTTAAAATGGCGCCCAAGACAGAGTGGGGAGGTGCTGTTGGTGTTCCTAGGGACAGGAAGGCTGTGATGTGCCTCGCAGAGAAAACACGCTGGATAAGCATCTCTCAGGCATGGCTTACAGCTCTGCTGGCTGTGGGCTCAACGTTACTGACTTGATAATGTATATTCTGTATGGTGCCCTTAGATAGAAACACACAGACAACAGGTCATGTATTGATTGGTTGACAGAAATGTGACCAGAGGCTCTCGGGACCCTGACCTTGTGTTTGCCCAGGGTCCCTGGTGCAGTGTTCCCTCATTCACTGATTTCTTAGAGCATAACTACCACAAATAACCAAAATCAGGTGTACCTCGAGATGTGCTCCACGAAAACTATGGATATTCACACAATTGAAGAGATAAGGCTTTAATTAGTCTCATGTCAGGTCAGGTTTTATCATTAATTTAGTTTAGGTTAAGCCGGATGCAGCCACCAAATGAGTTAAGAAAAAACATCGGCTTTCAAACTCTGGATGTCGGAATTTCAAGGGAGGGGTTGGTGGATTTATACGTAACTGGTATAAATCTCTGTATGCTCCATGTAATGGAAAAGTGTGTTAATTAGCTTAGCGTGTGGTGGGTACATCTATCTATCAATACACCATTTCTTGAACTTTTATTTATTTATTTATTTATTTATTTATTTATTTATTTTTTTAGTATTTATTTATTCTTGAGAAAAAGAGAGACAGAGCATGAGTTGGGGAGGGGCAGAGAGAGAGAGGGAGACAGAATCTGGAGCAGGCTCCAGGCTCCTGGCCATCAGCACAGAACCTGACCCGGGGCTCGACCCCACGAACTGCGAGATCATGACCTGAGCCGACGTCGGACGCTTAACCGACTGAGCCACCCAGGCATCCCCTTGAACTTTAAAAATGAATTAGTTTGTAAAAGACCTCTTGTAATTGTTTATATTCTTCTTTTGTGTGGCAAACCTCTTTTGTTAATCACGTGAAACTAAGTTTTAGTGGAGCGGTGTTGACGTACCACAAATTCCAAAGTAATGAAGTACAAGGTGTAGATTTATTAGAGACAACGCTTGCTTTCTCGTGCTCGGAGGTTCAGACAAGGCGTGGGTTTACGGACAGGATTTACATCTCATCTGCACCCTAGTTATAACCTCCCTTCCTAACAGATCCTTCATCAGAGCAGCTAATGGGCAGCAAATTGCTTGATTTGAATTGGACCTCCTGGCTCTACGCTGGGGATGCTGCTGATATGAAGCAAAATGACCAAATGCCACCAGAGTAGGAGGGAATCTGCAGAGCAGCACGTGTAAAACCGAGATCTGGATGACAAAAGGTGGATCATAAAATAGGAGAGGAAATTGGAGGTATCCACATACACATGAAAAAAAAAAAGACAGAATATATTGTTTTAAGTATTAAGTTTATTTTATTAATAATATGTGTGTATTTTCTTAAATTTTTTAAATGTTTATTTAGTTTTCAGAGAGAAAGACAGAGCGTGAGAAGGGGAGGGGCAGAGAGAGAGAGGGAGACACAGAATCCGAAGCAGGCTCCAGGCTCTGAGCTGTCAGCACCCAGCCCGACGCGGGGCTCGACCCCATGAACTGTGAGATCATGACCTGAGCTGAAGTCGGACACTTAACTGACTGAGCCACCCAGGCACTCCAATATGTGGGTATTTTCAAATAAAAAGTTTCAAATGTAAAGAAGTGTATGTGATAAATGTTTACTTGGAAGTTAAGATCTAATACTACAAATTTAAAAGGCATAATATATGTTTTTGCATTTTTCAGTGATTGTTCCAGGTTTGTGTTTGAGTGAAAATCTATTCCTGAGCAATTTAGAAACAACTTAAAAAGCAATTTGGAAATGCTTTCTGTCTCATGCCTTTTGAATAAGATGGTGCTGATGTTAATCGCTCACCATACATCCGCAAGTTTGCTAAGTATATCGACTTGTGTGTGTGTATAATACAATAATAATTTGAGATATGGCAACCGTTTTAACTACTTGAGATCACAGAAGAGTTTAGAGAGGATTGAAAGTGACTTCCTGTTTTGGGATGCATTTTATTTTTTCTAGCTTTGAATGCATAGCTATTACTGCAGTTGTTAAAAAGACATTATATACAAATTATTTGTAAATTTTTATGATGTTGGGAATCTTAAATATATTGTTTTAAGAATACCTCTAATTTATTTATTTTTTCATGTTTATTATTTAGTTTTGAGAGAGACAAGCAGAGTGAGAGTGGGGGAGCGGCAGAGAGAGAGAGGGAGACACAGAATCCGAAGCAGGCTCCGGGCTCCAAGCTGTCAGCACAGAGCCCGACGTGGGGCTTGAACCCATGAACTGTGAGATCATGACCTGAGCTGAAGTCAGATGCTTAACCGACTGAGCCACCCAGGTGCCCCATATCTCTAATTTTCTGATGAATCTTCAACAATTCACATCATTAGTTAAGATTTAATCCTAAATCCATGAAGGAGTAGTAACTAGAATCTGGTTGTTACATGAGTATATAAATAAAGGAATTTTGGTCCATATACCCACCCCCCCCCCACACATATTTCATTTTCTAAATAGATATTTTTTTAAATTTATAATTTGAAGATAGCAGTATGACTATCAGTGATATATAAAGTGACTGCTTTGATTTTGAACATAATTCAGTATTTTTTCAAACTTTGACATATAAAAAAGCCAAATTGTCACAGACATCGTGATAAATTCTGAGGAACGGAAGATTATGGGAGAATATAGTTCGTCGCCGTGTGGTTCAATTCCCCCTGTTTCCTCAGAAGAGAGGAAAAGTTCTCAGTATGAGTGGTCTTTTTGGAAATGGTCTTGTGGTAAGCGTCTGATCTCCCCATGACAGTGCTGAAGTCACTGGGACCCAGAGGCGGGAGGGGGACGTTGGCCCTTGAGTGGTCACTGTTGGTCACGTACAAGCTTGTCAGAGCCAGCATCTCCCAGTTTCCTTGACTTATAGGCAAAAAGAGCTGTGTTTCTAAGACTTGGAGAATGAAACACTTTGACTAGCGGGTAGCCAAGCCAGAGGTGGATAGAGATTCTCGTCCCCAGATGTGGGCTGTGACGGGAAGTCTCTGTGAGTCCACACCCATGGTTCCTGCCTGTAGCAGGGATCTGGAAGAGAGGGGGTGTGGAGGAGGCTTGGGCACAATGAACTAAGAGGAAAGGTCTATAGACACCCAGATTTGGGGTTGCAACTGCTGGGTAATTCTACCTTACCTTTTTTTCCCTTTTGTTTGAAAGCAGAAAAAGAAAAAGTTTCTATGCTCTCTCGAGTATAAGTTTCTAAGTCATGCTCCTTTTCTAAGAGAATTACATAGGGTCGTCAGATACATGTTAGTCATGGCTATTCACATTCTATGAGAAGAAGGTGGGTTTCCACTTGTCTGTGAACTGCCTGCTTCCTGGGCAGGTGTTTTCCATGGGTCTTGGGTGATGGAGAGGCTGACAGGTGCATTGATCAAATTTCCCCCATTATCTCTGTAATGATTCATGATCCATTGGCTATTTTCAACATAAGTTGGACAATCACACTACTGCCTTCAGCTTCTCAGAGGAAGCTTACCAGACACTTCTTCCTGCCTGTGGGATGTGAATTGTCAGACTCCATTAAATCACATTCTGATAGACTTTAGTATTATTCACAATTTCTTATTCCCTCCTCTTAATAGGATTATCCTTCTCTATCCTTGCCATGACTCCCTTTAGAAGGAGTATCCTTCCTTACCCGCCGCCATTGTGGGCTTGGTTATGTGACTTGCTTGGATCAGCAGAATGTGAGCAGATGTGCCTAGATGAGCAGGAACCTTAAATGTTATTTTGAGGTCCAGCTCGGCCTCTTTTGCTCCTGTCCTCTCTCAAGAGGACGTCGTCTCCTGGAGAGGGGCTAGTCTCTCACTAGGGGTCCTAGAATGGGAAGGCATGGGGGTAAGCCACACTGCAATAGATCGGTAGCCTGGGACAGAGGCCCGGGCAACGGGCAGACCTCAATTATGTGGGGAGGAAACAAGTGTTTGCTATTTTGAGCCACTGAGATTTGGGGGCTGTTTGTTACAAAGTGAGTATATATGACAGATACGCACAGCAAAGGGACCGGAGAGAATATCATACTGGGCAAAGTCTGAACAAAGATGGAGTCAGAGAGCCAAACCAAGAATCCCAGGTCCTCATTGCCACAGTAATGTTACATGACAAGCCAAACTGAGTGTGTTAAAAGGAGAGGACTTGATTTAGCTCATGAGTTTGTGAGATTCTGTGAGATGCTTTTGCTCTCAGTGGGGCCCCCTCACCCTTGTGACAGTAGGTTGAATATTAAAAGGGCAGTGGAGACCACTCAGGCCTCATTGTCCAGCAGGCTGGCCCGGGCTTGTTCAGACAGCAATGTGAGAGCAGAAGTGGAATGCACAGGGCTTTATTGGGTCTCTGTTTGCATCACATCGACGAACATCCTACTACACCGCTCTGTATAGAATGTGTTTGTGTGAGTTGTCATGCATTTCTGCCCAGAGCCGCACATACACGCTCATGGAGGCTTCGTTGGCTTGTGCTCCGTGTCTGGTCTCGGGATCGGAATTGGCCCTTCTGTTCCTGACACCAGGAGGGATTAACTTGCCTCACCTCCTTGAGTCAGACCAGGCTGGATCAGGGCGGGAGGAGATATGGGCAGGTGCCCAGATTCCTAAGACTGTGAGATACGATTAGAGAAACAGAGAAGAAAACTCAGCTCGCTAAGGACCTCACTTAGGCAAACTTAATGACTACCTGTAGATCACCACGGGTGGTGTATATATTGCCCTGGGGGGTATAGCTAGTTGGAAGCCTCACACAAGGGGGGGACGCTCTGCCCAGGACCCTCAATGGGGACTCCAGCCAGGCTGTTCACCGTGGGGCTTCCCCAGCCAGGAGGCTGGATGTTGTGAGCGTCCGATTTGATGTGTGAACCCTTCTTTGTCCTTCTTTGTACCTCTCTTTGTCTTTATGTTTACTCTAATTATTTAATTCCATATATTCACTTCCCTTTATAATTAATAAAGCTTTCCTCCATGAAATAGAAAGTGTGGTATCATAAATTGCTATTATTCACAACATACAGGCAGTCCCAGGGCACATCAACAGACGTATATGATGCCCTGACCCGATGAGGGGGAGGTGCCACAGACTCACACGGCAAAGGGCAAGGCCCCTGAAAGGGTGAAGACGTGGGGAGATTTGGCAGCCTGGCCCTGAAAGACGAGACACATAAAATGGAGTGAGGGGCCAATGCAGGTGAAGGAAAGGAAGCATGCTGGTTTAGATCGCCCACTGGGTGGGCCGTAAGAGGCAGTGTGTGGCTGTGACTACTGGGACCCGTCTGATGGTTCTTTTGACTCCACCCAGTGCTTTCTTGCAGACTCTGGTGGTACTCCCTCCTTCCAGGATCTGTCAGGGCTACATTTATGTGTCAACTTGGCTGGGCTAATGATGCCCAGAGGGCTGGTAAAAGGTGGCTTCTGGGTGTGTCTGTGGGGGTGTCTCTGGAAGAGGTCAGCATCTGAACCAGTAGACAGAGTACGGAAGATGTGCCTCATCGGTGCTGCTGACTTTGTCCCATCCACCCAGCGCCTGAATAGAACAGCAAGGTAGAGGAAGGGCACTTTCCTTTCTCTGCTTGAGCTGGGACATCCGTCTCCTCCCCTCCAACGCCAGAGCTCTGCGTTCTTGGGCTTTCGCTTGGGACCGGGATGTCACTCCCAGCTTCCCTAGGTGTCCAACTTGCAGATACGAGATCATGGGACTTCTCAGCTTCCATAATCACATAAGCCTAACCCTTAAAATAAACCTCTTTCTAGAGACCTCTCTATATACCCTATGGGTTCTGTTTTCTCTGGAGAACATTGACTGATGAAGATCTAACCAAAATGCATATTTTAATTCATGCTCGACCTGGTTATTCTCAGGGCCAAGGGTTTGTGTCATCTGCCCAACTGTGGGGTGGACAACACCAGCTAAAATGCTGCAGGAAAATCAAGATAAAGTATGCATGGAACCCTGGTGCTGCTAACCATAGTCTACTAACACAGGTCGTAAGTTTATTTATTTATTTTTAAATTTTATTTGAGAGAGAGAGCGAGAGAGAGAGAGACTTCCAAGAAGGCTCCACACTCAGCACAGAGCCCGATGCAGGGCTCAATCCCGTGACCCTAGGATCATGACCTGAGCCAAAATCAAGAGTTGGAGGCTCAACCCCCTGGGCCACCCAGGTGCCCTGTAAGCCTCTTATTCAGATATCTGAATTTGCTTTTGGAAAAACTGTGAGTTTTGCATGGGATGGGGGAGTGTAGAAGTGAAACTATATATCTACATATCTCTTCTCGCATTGGGTGGCAGTTCCCTGACACTGAGAGCAAATCATCTCAATCTAAGAATGCTTCACTTTATTGGAGATCGTCACTACAGATTTTCTGACAAACAGCTTTTGAGACAATAGCCGATATTTCATGTCAGTGATTAACATTTGGGTACATTCTGTACAATTCAGTGATGAAATCCTGCAAGGCATATTGTCCTCAACAAATCAATCATTTTTTCCCCCATTGGATAAAAAGTGGAAACTTGTTTAGGGGGAAGCGCTCTGTTCTTAACCGATTCGTCATTGCTATTTATACAAGTATGCCTTTGAATCAGTGACAATTGAAAGAGAACTTCAAAATTTTACTAGATTGATTGAAATATTCCTGATACTGATGTGCGTGTGCATTGAATTGAGCGACAAGACAGAAGAAAGGAAGAAAGAAAGAAAAAAGAAAGAGAGAAAGAGAGAAAGAAAGGGAGAGAAGAAAGAAAAGAAAGAAAGAAAAGAAAGAAAGAAGGAAGGAGAGAAAGAAAGAAAGAAAAAGAGAGAGAGAAAGAAAAGAAAGAAGGAAAGAAAGAAAGAAAGAGAAAGAGAGAAAGAAAGAAAAGAAAAGAAAAGAAAAGAAAGAACAGAAACACAAAGTGTTCCTGGATCTCCAGAAAGAGTTAAGGCATTTCTGAGCTTAATTATCAAGCTCAGGAAGTCAGGCATCCCTGCTGTCTCCTGGCGACACAGGGGAGAGATCCATGACAACAGTCCACTTCCGGGAGCCTCCCCCTCAGCTTGAGAGCTCGGTCTACATGGTAACGTGGAGAGTGCTGGTGATGAGCTCATCTTCGGTGCATGACGGTGCAGTCCAGAGGGGGAAGTCATTAGGATTAACCTCAGACCCACTGAACAAAGCTGAGGAACACGTGTCCACGGGATTTGGTGCGATCAGTTCTTTTCTTCGCTATGTCCAGTCTCTTGATAAGCCCATAGACGTTCTCCACTTCTGTCCTCTTGTTTTTATTTTTTTATTCTTTTATTTTTTTAGCGTTTCCTTTGGATTCCTTCTTAGCATTTCCATCTCTCTGCTTACCTTCCCCGTCTGTTCTTCCATGGTGTCTGCCGATAGCCCTCGGCATATTAGTCACAGTTGTTTTAGATTCCACGCTCTGATGATCCCAACATCCCTGCCAGAGCCGAGTGTGGTTCTGACGTTTGCTCGTGTGCTTTGTCTTTTGGTGTACCCTGTGACTTCCCGCTGCAAGCCACACATGAGGCACTGGGTACAAGGAACCGAGTACTGGCTCTTGCGGTTTCTGCCTGTGAATTTGCACTCTGGTAAGTTGTGATTCTCTGTAGCCCCCTGTCTGTCTCTCCAGAGACTGCTGGGGGCAGTGGTTTGCTCTGGGACCTCAGTTCTTTGGTGAGACTACGAAGACTTGTGATTTTCGGTTCGTTCAGCATCTTATTTTCTTTTTTATCTTGTTGCTGGAGGCAGGGAGGACTTCTAAGCTTCTTGCACGCTGGACCGGGAGCTGGAAGTCAGTGTGGTCAATCCTTTCTGAAGCAATCCATGGTTCCTCCTCAGTCAGCAGGATGAAGGGTATCTGCCATCAAATGAGACAGCTAGTAAGGACACATTTTGGCAGGGAGACGGAACAGAGACTATACATATAAACACACGAACCGGTTCGTTTTCTCCTTCTCTCCATTGCCCTGATGCGCTTCCCAAATAAACCTTCTGTTGGTAGCATGGAACTTGGTTCATATTGGAGGACAAGAAGTCGGGTGTTTGTAGGTAAACAGAAGTTTATTTTTGAACAATTCCATGCTATTTTTTCTTGGCTTCACCCCATAAACCTTAAGAGGAACATCGAAGAAACAGAGACGGGCACCTGGAACACTTTAAGACTTGAGGAATAAGATCTTGGAGACAGCAGTGGGAGTGTTGGGAGAATCCCATCTGGGGGAGATCAGACCAGTTCTCTTGACTCCATTATCGAATGATATACTCCGCAAAGGCAGCGTGCCCAGCTTATGGCAAAAAGCACCTGTTGCCAATAAACGTTGGGAGTGACGGTGACTAGTCTGACCTAGTCTCACTGCCTTGTACACAGCCTGGGACGCAGAGGGTTTGCCGGGGGGAAAATGAATGGAGTCTGGCAAGTACAGCACACTGCCCAGATTTTCTTTCTTCGCTCCGGAGAATAGAAATGAAGGGCACGGGCTTACATTTGTACAGTTAGTGAAGTTATTTATAGGGAATAACCCTTGTGGTATTTCTGGGAGCATTTGCTGGGAAAAGTCAAGCACTGTCTTTCCCGTCAAATATTTAAGATGGGAAGATTTAATTTTAATCCTACTTGATAGTGCTTGGGTCAACTATAAAATTATAATATTTAAAAAATCACTTCAAAAGACTTTTCTTTTGGGAAGATTATCCTGCTAGGCTTAAAGAAGAAACACATCCTTATCGGAGGGATCTTTCTACCGTTATATTCACTCCATAGCTTCGCTCAAGACCATTAACCTTGTCCCTGAGATGATTCACTTGTGCTATTCGCGGTGTCCCCCGGATTCTAGAATAAAGGACAAACCAGTGTATTCGTAGTTGTTTCTGAATTGTTTCTTTCCAAACCGAAGATGTCCACGTAGGCGTGCAAGCGTCTCTCCTGCCAACCAGAAGGGGAGGAGTATGGCAGGAATGAAGGCTGAAGGCAGAAGTCCACCCCGCAACGCTCGCGGAGCGGCTAAGTCACACAGCTCTCATAATTAACCAGCCGAGTTCCAGGTCCAGCGCCTTCCCGGGTTCAAAGCCACACAAGTTACAGTTAATCGAGTACAAAATGGCTTAAATTGGTACACGGCAAGTCGAGTGACAGGCAAAGTAGAAGAATCCTGTGGCTGACGCGGGCCCCTCTCCCCACGGCCCCCGCCCTCCTCCCTCTGAGCTCTGGTGTGAACTGCCTGGAAGAGAATTGCCATCAAATTATCTCCGTCTTGAGGGACTTCATGCTTTGGCACTCCAGCACGGATGTACGTGCGGCTGCTAATGAGAGAGGCCCGCCATCCGGGGATGCAATCCCGCATAGACATTTCCACCAAAATGGATTATTTCAGCCTCGTTGGTCACAGATTCTGTAGTTTTCCAGTGATTCATCTTACTATTAATAATGTCAGAGAATTTTAGGCCCTTGAATTAAATAATCGTAATAGGAGCCACGGAGAGCGCTAGGCTGAGGCAGGGCTGTGTATTTCGGCGTGCACACTGTCAGGCCTGATAAATCGGATCCCTGAAATAGTTTATAAAGCACTGAATTGATGTGGCCGTTGGTGAGGGAGAGAATTAATGTTGCCAAGTAGGCCCGCAGCCTAGATTGGATGAAAGCCGAGGAAAGCCTTTTCTATAAACGCTGCGTCCGTGTAGGAAATAGTTGCGGGGAGAGGGGAGCGAGTCACATGGGGAGATAATGTGCTTCAGTGACCTCAGGGGCACCGCTCAGGAGAGGGGCTGCTTGGGGGGGCGCCCAGCAAGGGGGAGGGTGGTCACAGCTGCTCGTTTGTAATCGAGAACCGAGAGCACACGTGCCAGAGGGCCAGAATGAAGGCCTGTTTGAGGAGTCGGTGGCTGCTTTCCAGGCCTGTGGAGCTGTGCTGACAATTCCTGGTCAACGGAAGGTGTTCTTAGGAGCCCTGTCTCCTATCCCCCCCTTCCCAGGCCGGACTCGGCTGTGTGGTCGGCCGGACTCGGCCGTGCGGTCACCCTGACTCGGCCGTGCGGTCACCCTCTGGTCCACGAGACGTGTGGTGGTATCCCAGGACACGTCATGGGATGCGATATCTTTACCCAGGAAATCGAGCTCGTTTCTTGTTTCCCTAAACATTTCTGTAACCAGAGCCAGTTTGAGAAATGTTCGGATCACAGAGCTTTGAACATGTGCTAATTTGTAAGTACCGTTAAAATAGCATTTCAATTATTAGCGGAATGTTCCTAAAGTTCAAGGTTGGATTCCAGTTTGTTTGGTGTCAGAAAAGGTCAATCTTTCCATGTTTCCCTAATGAGTTCGCTATAGACTTTAACTTAATAGACCTCTGAGCATTTTCTGAACATGGCAATACTGACTCTTCTATTATTTCTGCCTCTGGCATCATCCATTTAATAAGATGTTTGCAGCTGTTTTATCTCGACAAGGAAGATTAAAGCAGATAAACTAAGGTCCTCACATTTTTGCAACTTCTCATATCTGCATGATATTAAAAAGTTTTTTTTTAATGTTTATATGTTTTTTTTAATTTTTTTTAACCTTTATTTATTTTTGAGACAGAGAGAGAGACAGCATGAACAGGGGAGGGTCAGAGAAAGAGGGAGACACAGAATCCGAAACAGGCTCCAGGCTCCGAGCTGTCAGCAAAGAGCCCGAAGTGGGGCTTGAACCCACGGACCGTGAGATCATGACCTGAGCCGAAGTCAGACACTTAACCAGCTGAGCCACCCAGGCACTCTTCATATCTGCACGATATTAAAACAAACAAAAAAAAGAAGCAGAAGGTGCTACATTTTTGTCCAAATGGACTGATCCAAAGGCAAAGGCAATGCCCAGGAGTCCTGTCCCTTGAATACATGCTTTGTTCACTTAGTTTCTCTTTTTTTAGGCTTTTCTGAAGGGCTGGGATGGAATGGAAGACAGTACTCCAGCTCCTAAGCCCATGCATGATGATTTCCATCATGCTAAATATCTAGAAAACATTTAAAAGCAACATGTAAATAAATGTTGGTGTATATATTATTCAGCAACATGATGCAGTGGGCTTTAGGGATTCGTGGGAGCTTTGTTCTTTTTGGTAATGCTGTTGGGGGACTTTTAGGAAAGAAAGGATCCAATATGGTCCTCACATGGTGCATTTCTCTTGAGACCATAGGAGAATACTTACAGAGACCAGTAAGTGGAGTCACAGTGAAAGATAGCCTCCGCAAATTAAGTTGTGTCTTCCCTAGAAGCTGTGATTATAGTTTTCTGAATACAAAGAATCTGGTAGACCAGATAGTCACTGGGCAGACAACTCCTGATGGAGGGTCAGCCTGCAGGAGGCTGGTCAGATTCTTCACTTACCTGTTTCTCAAAGTGCCTGATAAAGGGTCCTCCTTAAGCCCACCATGATTTATCATCGATTAAAATAAGGGGATGAGTAGGGATTTCAAGACATTCCTGGGAGGAGTGGAAAACATGGGAACTTGGCTTTTCCCTGGTGAGGGAGGGTCCCACTGTCACTTTCTCACCTGAGAGTCCCAGCTCCCTTGGGGACACTGCTTCCCGCCCACCTTCACCTGCCCGGAGGCACCTGTGAGGACAGAAAAGTACTCCTCTATGTATCACGTTCTCACACTGCAACCACGTTCTGGAAGCAGAATGCTGCATCACCTCAGGGACCACATCCGTGTGCCTGGATCAGAGAAGAATAAGTAGGTAAGTAGGTAGGTAAGTAGGGTGATCACTCACTTTGCTTTGCCTCGATCTATCCCAGCTTTAAAACTGAAAGTTCCTGAGTCCCAGGAGCCAAGTCAGTCCCTAACTCTGTCCCTGCCAACCTGGGATGGCTGGTCAACTCAAAATGTAACAGTTATGTGACTTGCCTTGAGTTTGAAAGACCATCTGCTTAGCTTTTTGTTATTTTGACTGGCTTTTATGTGGTTTTGTGTGTGTGTGTGTGTGTGTGTGTGTGTGTGTGTGTTATTTTATTTTATTTTATTTTATTTTATTTTATTTTACTGACAGAGAGAGAGCACATGCATGAGCAGGGGAAGGGCAGGATCCCAAGCGGGCTCCACGTTCACTCAGTGCAGAGCCTGACGTGGGGCTCGATCCCACAACCCTGGGATCATGACCCGAGCCGAATCAAAGAGTCTGATGCTCAAACGACTGAGCCACCAAGGCTCCTCTCGAGTTTTGCTTTTCAAATCATACTGTAGAAGCACAAACCACTTACTTCTTATAATGATGGAGTTAAATGATGGACTTAGCTTTTCTGTGATGGGAGAGGGTTGTCATAGACAACACCATTCTCGCCCGTGGTTGACTGGAAAGTCTCACCCCTGCGAAACTGAGAACTTTCATCACAAGCAGAGCGTTTTGCCATCCCAGTCTCTCCTCTGGGTTATGTTCCTCTATAACCTGCTGCTCACCAGACGTCACCCTAGCGGCCTCGGTGGCTAACTTTCCGCTTCCTGGGTGGGCAATTCTAACTGACAAGGACCCAAACGGGTATGAAGTTCTCCTCCCAGAAGGGCACAGTGT
Organism: Prionailurus viverrinus; assembly: GCF_022837055.1. Lineage (NCBI taxonomy): Eukaryota > Metazoa > Chordata > Mammalia > Carnivora > Felidae > Prionailurus > Prionailurus viverrinus. The sequence goes on from NW_025927614.1 coordinate 284,239, forward strand.
TGGGGGCGCGTCTTTCGAGAAGCCCCTCATTTACTTTCAAGCTGATGGCTGTGTTCAGGAGGGTTGGAGTTGCCTTGAGTCTGATTTGCAAATTAGCTTAACATTCCTCAACTCTGCTTTGCCTGAAGTGAACAAAATCAGGATGATCTGGGTCTAAAGATCTTTGAGAGATGCAGGGTACGGGCAATTTTTCCCTAACTGAGTTAATTTGGTTTGGCCGGTTGAAGTCATTAGCAGGTCTGCTTTTCTTCGGCGAAACTAGCTGTCTTCTTTCTCCATACGTTGATGGGCTACATGGTAAGCTGGGAGGAAAAAATCTTAAACAAAAGGCAGATGCAATCAACTATGCAATTTTCCTACTAGATGTGCTATTTGTGATAAAAAGGCAAAGGGATGTCTATACTCTGCCTGTCAGTCGATGTGGGTCCCGTGGGCTGGAGGGAGAGACTGATTACAAGTGCCCGCGTGCAGTGGGGACAGCGCCGTCTGGATTGAACCCTGGCTGTGCTGATTGCCCAGACGGCGGGGGGGGGGGGGGGGGGGAGGGCGCCTGCCCATCACGCTGCTTTCCATATTCAGTGGGAAGCACACGGTTAGGTTAGCAGGAAGGACTCACCCCAACGCTGAAGAATGTCTGACTCCTCGATCTTTCTTCTGAGTGACGGAGGTCTCTAAATTGGGAGTAATCTTGCATAGCCTGTGGGCTCCCTCCGTGTGGTCCAACCAGGTGAGCTAAGGATGAAATGTGGCAGCCGGTACAGGGCTGTTAACTGTAATGGACATGCCATGTCAAGGGCAATAAACCAGCGGGGGATGCCCAGACTCGAGGGCTGCTTTTATGAACACATCTAGAGCCTTATCAAGCAGCAATCACGGGCCCAGAGAACAGCAGCCTGCGAGGCTTTCTGAGGCGGGAGCAGGAATCTGCCCATTTGCCCCAACGGATTAAACAGCAGCTCTGCCTCCAGCGTGGCGGGATGGGCGTCAGAGAAGTCCCAGGCTCGCCCCTCGTCTGGGAAGGGGGCAACTAACAATTTAAAAGGAAAATACGACCTAGAGGTACAAAATGACCACAGAGCTAGGGAGACAGTGACATATGAAGTGGGTAGGATTTATCACACAGGGGAATTGGGAAACTCCGGGAGAGTCATCTCCCTGAAATAAAACCCAAACAGCATCTCATAGCCGGAGGGCCCTTGTGCTGTCCCTTGGCCCGAATCCCTGATTGATCTCCCGCCAGTCTCCCAGCGAGTCACGCGGTGGCCATATCATTCTGTTCTCTTTCCCCTCAGATGTGCTAAGATTTCTCCTGCCCCAAGACCTTTGTGCCCTTTCTTTCTTTTGTTTTGTGTTTAACATTTCTCTTTCTTTCTTTTTTTTTTTTTTTATTTCATTGAAGTATAGTGAACGTACGGTATTCTAGGAGTTTCATGTGTACAACCTGGTGACCCCTGGCTTCATACATCACTCAGTGATCATCACCTAAGTGCACCCTTTTACCCCCCACCTACCTCCTTAACCCTTCTGCCTCCGCTCCTGAAACTTTGTTCTCTGCATTTAAGTCTGTTGTTTTGTTTCTCCTTGTCTCTGTTTTCTTTCTTGTTTTTTTTTAAGTTTATTTATTTACTTTGAGAGAGAGAGAGAGAGAGTGAGAAGGGGCGGAGAAGAGAGAGAGGGAGAGAGAGAGAATCCCAAGCAGGTTCCGAGCTGTCAGCACAGAGCCCGATATGGGGCTCGAACTCAAGAACCATGAGATCCTGATCTGAGCCAAAGTTGGATACTTAACTGACTGAGCTCTCCAGGTGCCTCTGTTTTGTTTCTTAAATGTCTCCGTTCTTACAAGGGCTTCTGCCTTTTTATCTCGGAAATGCCATCTTAAACTTTCTGTCCCAAGGAAGGTATCTCCTGCCCTCCATCAAGCTCCCACACCATTCAGAGATCATAGCATGATCTGTCATGATTGTATCTCCTTTACTGCTTTTGTCTATTTTTTTGTGGCGTTTTCTCATCTTTCTCATCTGCTTTTGACTTGACTCGTTCAGATTTGCTTTTTGCCAGAGAGTAAGGGTTCCTTCATCAAAGCCATGTGCAGGGATAACTATGTGTCCTTAACATCTTTCCCTCCCTCTTCTCCCTTTCCATCTTCCCTAAAGGGAAGCGGGCGCGGGGGGGGGGGGGCAAAAGAATAATGTATTCTTCTTCTAGTATATGTTAGCATTCAAATAAAATAAATAATATGTTTCTACTATGATCATACGATCATATGATCTATCTATGATCATACGATGTAAATTACATCCAATTAGATATATGATATAAACTAAAAATTCTCCTTTTTATATTCCACGTCTGCACTCTGGCCTCAATTTTACCCCGACCTCCAAAGAGAGGTAACTTTGGTTAATCGTTTGGAATATACACTTTCGAACAATTTTCTATCCATTTGTAAGCTTCCTATTGTGTCCTCGTATTACTATCTATTTATTGATTTCTGCCCCTTTCTTTGTTATTTCCTATTCTCTCTTTTCTTTGGGCTTATTCTCCTGTTCTTTGGGCATACTCTGAAGTTGAATGCTTAACTCATCAATTTCCTGCCTTTCTTCTTTCCGATGTGAGCATTTAAGGCTGAATTGCCCCTAAGTACCGCCTCAGCAGCATACGACAATTTTTGACATTTTCAAAATTATAGTCCAGCCCCCAGAATTTCTCATTGACATTATGATTTCCCCTTTGAAAAACAAAATATGTGTAGAATATTTAAAATTTTTGAAATGTTTTGATTTATTTTTTAGATATTTTGTGATTCACCTGAATTAATTGCACCGCGGTTAGAGAACGCAGTTTGCGTTCTTGGGGACACCCTTGCTGTGTCTCATGTTTGTATTGTCCTGATTTTCCTCTGCTTCCTTTCTTTTTTCTCCTTTTCTGCCTTCTTTTGGATTGAGTGAATGCTTTTTAAAAAATGTGCACTGTCGTTGCTTATTATATAATTTGCATACAGAGAGACACATAACCTGAAGGGTCACAGTTCAATGAGCTGGAGCGAGTCCCAACATGTAAACCCTTTATTGAAAGATGGGATATTTGCAGCACGCCGAACCTTTCCACGGGCCCTTTCCAGACAGTCTGCTCTCCACCTGGACACCCTACAAACTGATTGATTGGACCTGTTCTGGAGCTCACGACTGTTGTTTAGCACGTTTTGAGGTCTCCCAGGTTACTGAGTGATGCACCTTGTTCCTTTAAAAACAGTGTGGGGTCGCATTCCTAGTATGAACACACCGCACTTTCTTATTCAATATTCTTTTTTTTTTTTTAAAGTTTATTTATTTATTTTGAGAGAGAGAGAGAGTGGGCATGAGCAGGGAAGGGGCAGAGAGAGAGAGAATCTGAAGCAGGCTCCAGGCTCTGAGATGTCAGCCCAGAGCCTGACGCGGGACTTGAACCCACGAACCTCAAGATCACGACCTGAGCTGAAGTTGGATGCGTAACCGACTGAGCCACCCAGGCACCCTGAGGTTGTTGAACTCTTAAATTTTAGCCCTTCTGTGCTGTGCTGTGGTATCTCAGGACGGTTTTAATTTTCACCTCCCTGACGACCATTAACACAGGGCATTTGCATACACACATCCACTGTTGAAATACCTCCTTTGTGAAGTGTGCGTCCTATATTCTGCTTATATTTGCAATGGGCCCTGGGGAGCTGCACTGTAGGGACACTGGATTTCTGAGCGTCTGTTGAGAGAGTTTTGTTTTGACGACGATTCAGCCACGAACGGTCCGTGATTCGTTAGGGGCTGGTTTCTAGCCTCTGCTTTGCTGGCCTTTGTGAGGTGTGTCTGGAGCAGCCCTTACACCCGAGCTGGCACAGCCCTGTAGCTGCGGCCCGGCCCTTCTCTGGGCCAGCCCCACGCCCTGGAGTCAGGATGTCTCCGTGCCCCTGCTGGGTGGCTTTTAAGAGAAAGGGTGAAAAGCACAGAGTTTTCAGCGGGGTTTTGCAGCCAGGGGGCGGGGGCAGAGAGACTCGCGCCACCTAGCGCCTCCCCCGGGAACTGCACGCCATCTGCGCCCCAGCCGCCAGGGCCCTGAGCTGTGTCCGCCCGCCTCTGCCCTTGATCTCCGGTTATCAGTATTATTAAGGCAGCCTCCCTTAGCCAAGATGTGCCCAGAGCCTCAGAGCCTAGGAGAGGTGATTTTGGGGGTCTGGACTGCTCAAAACTTGTTAAATTAATTAGCGTAAATTAATGGGGGTTGCTTCTTTGTGCCATCGCAATAATTTTCATAGGAAGGCTCTACTTTCGAACGGGGGCAAGATCTGTACACATGCGTGCAGCCGAGTGTCCTCTCGAAGGTTTAAGGGGCCCTTAGGAAGCCCTCTAGAGATCCAGCTCTCTGCAGACCCCGTCTTCCCAGTACCAAACCCCACCCAGTCCACTTGCCTCAGCAGCCCTGACCTTCAACCTCTGTCTCGTCTGCACAGCAGGCTCACCGAGCTCTGTGCACACTTCAGGCTGTCTTACCGTTGTTTACACCGGGAGCGACAGCCCTTAGAGTCCCTCCCAGATGTCTTTTGTGTGTGTGTACTTTTTCTCCATCTTATGTTTGGTTGAGCTTGCAAATTGCACGTACGTTGTTCGAATGTCTAATCATCACATTGGAACATGCACCTATCGTAAGTGAGGGAACCAGCACGCCCAGAGTCACCTGTAAAACCACATTGGGTTTATTGAGTGAGGGTGTGAATGGGGAAGCGTCTGAGTCCAGGCTTCCTCGTCGTCTTGCCAACCAGAAAGTCAGCCTGGGGTCTGACGTGGCCGCAGGGGAAGGCCCCCCGGATAGGGGCCCGTGGTCCCCGTGGGGTCCCAGTGGGTCAGGCAAGCACTCCCGTGGTCCCACAGTGACCACCTGCCTGCTTTCCCTGTGCAGCCTCACTAAGAACAGTGAGTGGGGTCTCGATGTGGTTAGAATAGAGAAACCGTGATGAGGGTTTGAGAAATCACGCTAGAAGCAAAGGTTAGCAGGGAGTTTGTGCGTTGGGTTGAGGGGATGTGGTTGGACAGTTCAGCTCCGATAGGGCAGGAGATGGTTTGGGTGACTCACGACGAGCTCTGTGGACCACACTCCAGAGTGGGCAGCAGCCATCTTCCTTCACATTTGCGATTTTCACATGAAGATTTAATACTCTGGCCATAAAACTTAACGGTGCTCAGGTCTGTGGCTTGCAGCGTGTTCATGGGGAGAAGACACCTGTGCTCATCAGCCGTCCCTCCTCTGTCCCTTAGCCTCTGGCAACCCCTCCTCTACTCTCTGTCTCCATGGGTTTGCCTGCCCAGAGACCGCATGTGGGTGCAGTTTACGGAGCACGTGGCCTTGGTTTCTTTCGCTCCGCTTAACGTTCTCTGGGCTCGTCCATGCTTCCACATGTACCACTGCTTTGTTCCTTCCTGTGGCTGAATAACAGGCGCGACACATCCTCGTCGTGGGCTGTGTGTCCGTTTATCAGTTGAGGGGCATCTGCGTAGTTCACCCTCGCTGGCTATTGTCGATAATGCTGTGGGGAGCCTGGCTGTCTCCCTCAGTCAAGCGCCCGGCTCTCCATTTGGGCTCAAGTCACGATCCCGGAGTCGTGCGACGGAGCGCCACACCGGGCTCCATGCTGACAGCTTGGAGTCTGCTTGGGCTTCTCTCTCGCTCTCCCTCTCTCTGCCCCTCCCCTGTTCTCGCACTCTGCCTCTCTCTCAAAATGAATCAATAACTGTCAAGAAAAAACTGATGCTGCTATGAGAGGTCACTTAGAGCTTTTGTGTGGATGTATCTTTCCGGTTCTTACGGATACACCGTCAGGTCCGCGATGGCGGGGTCATACAGAAGCTGTGTCACTTTTTGAGGAAATGCCAAACTGTTTCGCCGAAGTTAGCCAACACTGTTATTGTCTCTCTCTCTCTCTTTTTAAATATAATTTATTGTCAGATTGACTGACAAACATTATGTACAGTGCGCTCTAGGTTTTGGGGGTAGATTCCCATGGCTCAGAGTTTACACACAACACCCAGCACTCATGCCAATAAGTGCCCGCCTCAATGATGGTCTTTTTGATTATAGCCGTTCCCATGGGTATAAACAGGGAATACACTGCAGGTTCTGTCTGCATTCTCCCAGTGACTAATGACAGTGAGCACCTTCTTCTGTGTTCTGGACATTTGCACATCTTCTTTGGGGAAATGTGCTTTGAAATACTTTGTCCACTTTTTACTGGCTTGTCTTTTCATTGTTGAATTGTAAGCACTCTTTACATATTCTGGACGTGTCTTGTATCCGATATATGATTTCAACATTTTCTCCTATCTTGTGGGTTGTATTTTCACTCAGTTGACCGTTTCTTTTGAAGCACAATCATTTAATATTGATAAAGTCAGATTTCTGTATATTTTCTTTTGTTGTGTCTTTGGGGTTCCATCTAAAAGCACCGTTTCATTCAAGATCACAGAGATGCTATCTTCTAGGAGTTTCATAGTTGAGCACTAGCATTTAGGTCTATTATCCACTTTGAGTTTGCTTTTGGGTATGGCGAAAGGCAGGGAGACAAATTAATTCTTTCACATGTGGATGTCCAGGCGTGCATTCCACAAGAAGACTCTTCTTTCCTCAGTGAATGATCTGGGCACCCTTTTTGTAAATGAATTCACCATAGATGTAAGGATTTATTTCTGGACTCCTAATTGTCCCCCATTGGTCCTATACACCCATCTTATGCTGGTACCACACTGTCTCAATCACTGTAGCTTTGTAGCAAGTTGCTTTGGCTATTCTACATCTCTTGAAATAACATAATCATTTTATTTTATTTATTTAAAAAAATTTTTTAAACATTTTATTTATTTTTGAGAGAGACAGAGTGTGAGCAGGGGAGGGCTAGACAGAGAGGGAGACACAGAATCTGAAGCAGGTTCCAGGCTCTGAGTTGTCAGCACAGAACCCGACGCAGGGCTGGAACCCATGAATCGCGAGATCATGACCCGAGCCGAAGTCGGACGCTTAACCGACGGAGCCACCCAGTCTCCCCTAACATAATCATTTTAGAATCAGCTTGTCAACTTCTGCAAAAACAGGCAGCTAGAATTTTGATAGGTATTGCCTTGAGTCTGTAGACCAATTTAAGATGTATTATTATCTTAATAAGTCTTCCAATTAATGAACATACGGTGTTTTCCCGTTTATTTGCATCTTCTTTAATTTCTTTCAACAATCCTTTGTAGAAAACATGTATGTAGCTTTCAGTGTGTAAATCACGTAATTCTCTGGTTAATTTATTCTGAAATATTTTATTCTTTTCAATGGTATTGTAAATAACGTGATGTTTCTTTAGTTTCACTTTCATATTGTCCTTTGTTAGTGTATACACATACAACTGATTTTTTAGGTCAAACTAGAATCCTGCAACCTCATGGAACTCACTTATTAGCTTTAATGTGTTTTCGTGTGTGGATTCCATAGGATGTCTGAGGAGAAAAATCGTGTCATCTGCCAATAGAGATAGTTTTACTTCCTTTCCAATCTTGATGACTTTTATTTGGTTTCCATCCCGCCTAACCCCCCAGTATCATGTTGAATAGAAGTGATGTCAGTGGACATTCTTGTCTTGTTCCTGATCTTAAAAACATTCAACCTCTCGGTATTTTTTTAATTGCGTTAGGAGATTTAATAAGAGATTTTGTCACACTCTTCTAAGGAGGCATTGGGAGTTTTTAAAATCTTGTTTAAGCTAATGTGCAACTACTAACATTAAGAACTGTTTTATTAGTATTGAGGAGAAAATGAAATCCCTAGGATTTGCAAAAAACAAAAAAATCAAAATTTCTTTGTATGTATTCATGTACCCCCACACACAACTTTTTACAAAGAACCAAGGAGAGGATCATGGGTGATTGGAATTAAAAATGCAAGTAGTGTAGGGCTGTCTTGGTGGCTCAGTTGGTAGAGCATGTGACTCTTGATGTCGGGGTTGTGGGTTTGAGCCCCATGTGGGGTGGAGAGATTACTTAAAAATAAAATCTTTAAAAAATGATTTAAAAAAGGAAATAATATAAAACAACATAGATTCAGTGGATTTGAGAATCTTTGCAAAGAGGGGCACCTGGGTGGCTCAGCCAATTGGCTAACTGACTCCTGACTTTGGCTCAAGTCATGATCCCATGGTCATGGGATCAAGCCCCGCATTGGGCAGCTCACCAAGCCCAGGCGCCTGCTTGGGAATCCCTGTCTCCCTCTTTCTGCCCCTCCCCCACTTGTGCTCACACACACTCCCTCTGCTTCAAAGTAAACAAATAATACTTTACAAAAAGGAAATCTTTGCAAAGAGAGCAGAGACACTGTTGTGACAAAGTGAAACTTTTAAATACTAAGACTGTTCACTTCTGAGTGCCATGCAAGCACCTCAAGCTCCGTATCTAAGGATGCTGACACCTGTAGCCATCAAGAACTGAAGGATTTGAGGGGCGCCTGGGTGGCGCAGTCGGTTAAGCATCCGACTTCAGCCAGGTCACGATCTCGCGGTCCGTGAGTTCGAGCCCCGCGTCGGGCTCTGGGCTGATGGCTCGGAGCCTGGAGCCTGTTTCCGATTCTGTGTCTCCCTCTCTCTCTGCCCCTCCCCTGTTCATGCTCTGTCTCTCTCTGTCCCAAAAATAAATAAACGTTGAAAAAAAAAATTAAAAAAAAAAAAAAAGAACTGAAGGATTTGAGATTTTTTCCTCCTTGCAAGTCGACAATTTACCTGCCATCATTTCACGGATGTTGACAGGAGACATGAGATCCCGGGTCAGAGATGAAGGAAAGGTTATTATTCACAACACAGCAAGGAATAAGAACACTATTGCTTCTGACTGCCCCCATGTCCTTAGGGGTGAAGCAAATGTGCTGAATGGATGCCCACACGTGCGGTGGGTTAAGTCACAGGAGACGAATCCTGAGCTTGAGGAAAACGAACGCTCTGTAGCAGGAAGGAGACACTGAACACCAGTGTGGTGCGATGTCTCCCCAGCAACAAATTACTTTTTCTTTTTTCTTTTGTTCGAGAGAGAGAGCGAGTGCAAGCAGGGGAGGGACAGAGAGAGGGAGAGAGAAACTCAAGCAGGCTCTGCACTCAATGAGGATTCCAACGCAGGACCGCCCACACGACCCTGGGATCATGACCCGAGCCAAAATCCAGAGTCTGCCGCTCAACCAACTGAGCCACACAGGCACCCCGCCAGGAACACATTTCTAAGGGAATAAAAAATAGATACAAAAGTTGTGGACGATTTGGTTTGCTAGAGTTTTAAGTAATTCCAATAGGCTAGGTCATTACATGTAATAACGATAAAAAAATACATAGAGAAAAAAATTTGCAGTCTAAATTAATGAAAGTGGGTTATGCAGATATACTTTCCAATCAGGGCTTCTTAACACATAATTTTGTCTTTGTTCAACCTCTCACTATTAAGCATGATGTGGGCTGTGGAATTTTTGTGGCTGGTCTTTTTCAGGTTGAGAGAGTTTCCTTCTATTCCCAGTTTCTCGAGTATGTTCATTATGAAAGAGTAGTGGGTTTTGTCGAGTGCTTTTTCTGTCTATTGAAATAATCTTTTTTTTTTCACTGACTAATTAATGTACAATAGTACCTAGCCCACTGGCCTCCTTTTCATCCAGAATTGTTCTTCTCCATCCAACCTATGAGTGTTGGGGATTCTCCAGGCTCACTTCTAAGCCCTTTTGTTGTTGGCCTTTACACATTTACCTTTGGTGATTTAGTAAATTCCTGTACCATTGAAAATATCTGCTCACCACCTCTTCCAAACTGATTTATATGTCAGCCTAAATGATTTTTCCAATCTAAACCCATGTGCCTGGTGCCTGCCTGGGCTGGGCTGTGGGCGTATTAACACGAACTTGTCCAAAAACTCACTGCGGGTCCCCCTTTAGCTCCCTACCTGGTCTTCCAATCAGATTCGTTTTACGTGGTTTCCTTCTCCACGCTGTCTCTCATGCCACAAATGTGGGCATCTGGTTTTGAAATATCCGTCTTACTTACCACGCTCATAAAAAAATAAATCTACGTGTCCAAGTTCAGAACGTTTCTCCAGCTCACGGCCGCCCGCCGGCACCCTGCGGCTCTCGGTCTGTGACAAGAGGTCTCCTCTGTCCGTGCACTCCACCTGCTACTTCCTTTCTCTGGAAGATGTTTCTACTTCCTCCGGCTTTTATTTTTATTTTGGCGGGGGGAGCATTCACAAAACCGTTCAATGCCTTGTACCTACGGAAGACTGTGTAAAAGAGCCACTAAGTAAACACTCACAGCATCATCCATCAGTCTGAGAGCTGACAGTGAGCCAGTTGCCGACAGGGCCCGCTGTGCTGGCCTGAGGCTCCCCACCCTGTGTCCTTTAGGTGACAACTCTCCTGACATTAGTGTTCATCCTCCCCTTGATTTCTTCATGTTTTCGACACGTGTGTGTGTGCACGCACACCCCCCTCCCCAAGCCACAGATTGCCTGGTTTTGAACTTGATGGAAACAGGATATACTATATGTATTCTGCAACTTGCCTTTTTGATGCAACATTCTGTGTTTGAGAGGCATCATTTTCACTTATGAAGTTGTGGTTCATGTATTTTCATGACTCTGTTCTATTCTGTTGCATGGTTTTACTGTAATTTATTTTCTCCATCTGCCATTAATGGATATGTATTGTTTCCTCCAGGATTTTGGTCTGCTTTGAACAATGCTGCTTATGAGCATTTTTGTGTGTGTCTCATAGGATTTATATCCGGGAATGCAGAATGACATTGTCCCATCAGGAGAACTGGGGGTTGATCTGTGCTGCTGGAGCATTCAGGGCGTGTGTGTGTGGGTCTGCGTGTGCCCCTGTGTGTGTGTGTGTGTGTGTGTGTGTGCGGTGGTGACACGGAAGATGTGCAGTTAGCAGATCATAGAAGGTCTTACGGGCCATTGGAAGGAGTCGGGTTTTTGGTGTGCGGTCACCTGACACTCGTCTACGCAGAGAACAGACCATCTCCACGGGATGGTGTGTAGAGGGAGGAAACTGACAAGAAGGCAAACCTGGAAGGTTAAAATCTAGAGGTAGATGAGATCAGAAGGGCAATCCTCCCCGTGTCCTCGTTCCATCCCTTCACAGAAGGGAGACTCGGGTTCGACACGTACCCCGAGTGTCCTGACCCGCAGCATGGAAGGGTTATTCTGGATTTTCAAGTGGTTCTTCTTACCAAAAATACAACTATAAAAATAATAATATGAATTCCTATCCACACCATCCACAGATGAGGTAGGACCCGAAAAATGTCTTTAAAATGTACATACAATGTATATGGAGAAAGTCCCAAGGAAAACTTGAGGTTGTTGTCTCTGGTTTGTCAACTGCTCTTTCGACTTAAGATATTTAATGAGAGTTTTTCACATCATTAATCAGGATTATAAAATCCCCTTTTGAATACTATGTATATTTCAGCGCACAGATTGACTGTCATCCATGCGACCAATTTTCCTATTGCCGAACAATTTTTAGAAGTAATTTTATAAGGTTGTTTTCATTTTTATAACCGAAATCTCATGATTCACTTCTTACAGATCTCTTACTGTTTCTTGAAGAAACATATCTATAAGTGGAATTTCTAGTTTGTGGCTTATAAACCACAGGCTTTTATTATTCACAGCTCTGGAGGCTGGAGGTCCAGGATCGAGGCACCTGCAGGTCTGGGGTCTGGCGAGACCACACTTCCTGGCTCACAGGCAGTATCGCCTGGGATATCCTCGCCTGGGAGAAGGGGCTGTCTGGGGTCTCCTTCATAAGGACACTAGTCCCTTGTGGGGGCTCCGCCCCCAGACTACACCTCCTAAGACCGTTGTAGGGGGGATTAGGATTCAACTGCTGAATGTTGGGGGGACACAGACGTGACTGCAGCATAGCCTCTCTCCTTCAGCAAATCTTTGTGCCACTTTCCCATTTAGGGTCAGTCACTGTCACAGGGGAAGGGGAGAGAACAGTACGGAATATACACCTGGGGTAGGGAGAGGTGAATATTTTCACCTAAATGCTGCATGGCTTAAGTGGGTAATTGCTGCCAACTGGTGAGACGCGTCCTGAGACGCTACCCATGAGAGCCCGCGGGTAGATACGGGCTCTCATGAAGAGGTTGCCTTGCCCCCCTGGTCCGTGGGCAGCCTGAAGCCTGAACCACAGCTCGAGCATCTCTCCCGCTGGTCCCTGGCGCTGGTGGGGGAGTGCAGTGTGCGTCCCACCAATGTGCTGGGTCAAGGTCCCGGGGCCCCCGGGGAAGATGGGGGCGGGAGTACCACAGGGGGTTCAGGACAGGGACCCAAGGAAATAGCCCGGAGAAAACCCCTCCTGCCCTTTTGGGTAATGTGTGACATTTCCTCTGCTACACGTGCATATGACAGATTCAAAAGAAAAATTCTAGAGTCAATTTTCCTACAATTAAGAAGGCATCTCCTTCCCATCCCTTGCAGATCCTAGGCCACGGTGGAAATTGGAAAGAATAAAGATGTGCTTTGAGGAATCCACTGAATGGAAGGAAGCCAGATCACGCATAAACTGAAAATGATCTACAAGCGTGTTTTGGTCTTTTCGAAATTTTCATGGCTGCCTGGATGTTGTAAAAATAATTTAAAACATATTAGTATGCTTCCCTTTCCCCAGAGATGGCATGTCGTAGGGATATTTTTAAATTATTTTTCTAGGACTAACAGCAGTTAAGTAGCTCTCCAAATATGTTGTCCAACTGTGTTTTGAGCTCCAATATAATTGTTGCAAGGACACTTATAAATTCAGACTATTTGTCCTGAATCCCTGTTTGAATGAAAAGTTGAATCAATGTGTTGCCTGAATTTTCTGTCCTGCCTATCACATCAATCCCAGAGGCAAAGTCGAAAAGAAGCAAGTAAAATCTTACTAGCAAAGGCTATTTTTTAGTGCTAGAGGCCAAAAAAAAAAAAAAGGGGGGGGGGGAATAAAAATGACTGTCTGCCCAAACTTGGCAATAGAGTTTCTCAGCAAGCAAGGCCCCACAGACTGCTTTCATCAGAATCAATAAAGCTGGAAGTTTGTGATTTGCAAACCACTGTCTGTTTAACATTAAGAGCCACTGTTCACCCTCTTGATTAGAATGGTAAATTAAAAGGTTCACAGGAATAGGTCAGTTTGGCTTAAGTCCCTTCTCAGAAAACGTGCAGATTAATATGATCTAGAAGCCAATATTTTTCAGTCGCAGAGACTAGAACGCCTGGTACCCTTCCTTCCGTCTCCTCCTTCCCCTGGCTGTCCAGACTCAGTTCCCACAATCCTGAAATCCCTACCTTATTCCCATCACCATAGAAACACCTGCTTGGGATCAGTTTGGATCATTTGCAGGCTAACCCCCCCCCCCCCCCCCCCCCGCGGCTTCGGCCTGCCAGGCTGCTCTGGGCTCAGGTCCTGCTGAGGTGGGGGCTGGCCGACAAGCCTTCCCCTTGTCCCTTATCTGCCTGCCCCTCAGGGAAAGACGCAGGGCTGAGGCTTTCTTCTTGCTGGTGTTTGCACCTGCCCGAGCGCCAAGAGCCGTAGCCATTTTTGAAATAAACTCGCATGAATTTGGCCAGAACCAAATAGCTTCCTCTTTCTTCTTTCCTTCTCTCTCCTCCTTCCTTCCTCTCTCCCTCTTTTCCTCCCTCCCTCCCTCCCTCCTTCCTTCCTTCCCTCCCTCTCCTTCCCTCCCTCCTTCCTTTCCTCCCTCCTTCCTTCCCTCCTTTCTTCCCTCCTCCCCTCCCTCTCCTTCCTTCCTTCCTTCCTTCCTTCCTTCCTTCCTTCTCCAGCATTTGGAATGACGGTGTGTTTCTGGAAATTATGGGATGTGTACAGCAAGTCTGAAATAGGTTCAAGTGACACACAAATATTAAAAGAGAAAGGCAATGGCCACATCCAGTCGTTCAATTGATCAGGTCGTTTCAGATGCCTTAACGATTAATGAGGGTTGTGTCTGGATTGATTCTGCTGTAGCAAATGGCATTGATCATGAAGATAGCACAAGAGATTAGATCCCTATGTCACAGTGCAAAATGCAGTAGAGATTCGTCAATTCTCCGGTTAGTCTGGCCGTCTGCTGTTCTCACGATTTCTGTGTGCCAGCACACTTGATTCTCTTTGGGGGGATGCCATATTTTCAGCGTTTGCCCTAAAATGCTTCTAGACTCAGCCTGATCTGTCTTGCCAAATACATCTCAACTTTTCAGACGACCTTCAACCAACTTGAGTTAGACCAAGTGACGGAGAGAGAGTGACAAACGAGTTTAACTGTCATACCCAGGGAGGGAATAAAACACAGGCTGCAAGGTACAAGTACAGAAAACATGAGCTCATAGGATAAAAATCCACGGAGATTTTCAGGTAGCATATTCTTTAAGACAAAACATCTCATCTTCTGAAAAACTACGGTTTTTCCACTAGAAGGAGCCAAGAGAATTTATTTGTATCAAATAGTTTGATCTGACGGTGTCTACCCAAACCATGTAAATATACGAATGAGTCGTATTCTCCGAGAAAGAAGCAGCAATACGATTGCTTCCAGTCTGGTGTGGGGATGAATTCTGCTTAGCTTTTTGGACGGATCGTGCAGATGCCCACACACGTGGTTGTGGCCAAACCATCAACTCTGCCTGGTGTGTTCCCCTCCTGACCAGATGTATTCTACTTGGGTCACAATTTCCAAGGAGTGAGTGGTGTTACAGACTGGATTGCTTCCTTCCTTCTGTGTAATTGAACAGCATCGCTCAAGCTCCGTAAGGGGTGTGGCGGCCTCACGGAAGTATTTCTTGTTCCAACGTCATCCACATGCAGAACAACCACAGCCACCACCACCACCACAAAAACTCCTCAAAATTCCACCCTTCTTTCCTTTTTTAATCACTGGAATCAGTTCTTGATTTTCAGATGGGGTGGGATGTTGCTAAGAACTTACAACTAAACTTCTTGGGTTGCATTCGAAATGAAACATCATTTCCTCGGAGCCTATGCCTTTTGGGGTAGAGTTAGATCCTGTTCCAATTGGGAATTATTTGTGTCATTGATAAACGAGGCTCCTATATGTTCATTTATGCCTTTCCAGTCTCAGATGCCTTTCCAACTGGACTGCCTCGAGTGTCTTTAGTGTCCCCGCAGGGGGTCCCCACAAAGTATAGCATGGATAGAGACCACAATGCAAACATCACTCAAGAGGAAAGACTCGACTTACTCAGAATGTGAGCCTTGATTCGTTGGTCAGATGAGATACTAGTGAGCAGAACCCAAGGGGATGGAGACACCTCTTCTCTGTTCCTGCTCCAGAAGCGAAGGGTAGAAGGGTGTGTGAGGGCACACAGCGCCTGCAGTCCTGGAGGAGGATGGATGTGATGTGTGTGTGCACCTGTGTGTGTGCACATGCCTGTGTGTGTGCGTGTAAATGCCTGTGTGTGCACATGTCTGTGTGTGTATATGCCTGTGTGTGAACATGTCTATGTGTGTGTACATGCCTGTGTGTGTGCGTGTAAATGCCTGTGTGTGCACGTCTGTGTGTGTATATGCCTGTGTGTGTACATGCTTGTGTGTGAACATGTCTATGTGTGTGTACATGCCTGTGTGTGCACATACCTGTGTGTATGTGTGGGTACATGCCTGTGTGTGTGTGCACGTGTGTGTGCGAGCACAGGTGTACTGCCACAGAATCCAGACTCCACAGCTGTCCATTTTTCTTAAGAACCAGCTTCACTTGCCTTTCCTGCCCGCAGGTGTCCGTGGGGTGGATTCTGACGCACGTGACAGTGCCCGTCCCTTACTTCACCGCACCTTTCCAACGGTCCTCAAGTTTTCCTTCCTCCCCTGAGGTGTGGATTTAGCCTGATTTCTTGTGTGGAAAACCCTCTCATCATGTCACAGGGAACTGCACGCGCTGGTCAAGCTCTCCACACCTGTCACCGTGTACACGAACTAGGCTTTTGCGTGGCAGGGGGGATGTGTCACTTTAGGGGGACTCAGTCTTGAAACCAACTTAGAGTTTACAGAGCACATCCCACTGACCATATAGGATTGTTCACATGTTGGTCTTTCAATTTTTTAATGTTTATTCATTTTTGAGAGAGAGAGAGAGAGAGAGAGAGCGCACGTGCGTGCGCGCACATGAGGGGGGGGGGCAGGGACAGGAGGAGACCCAGAATCCGAAGCAGCTCCAGGCTGCGAGCTGTCAGCACAGAGCCCGATGCAGGGCTCGAACCCACAAGCCACGAGATCACGACCCGAGCCGAAGTCAGTCGCTCAACCGACTGAGCCCCCAGGCGCCCCACATCTTGCTTTTTTAATGGAAGCTGATGAACACTCTCTCTTGAGGCTTTCTGGAGATGCTTCCCCAGCCCATGTGGCTAAATAGGTGCTAAGTGAAAAGGCTGACGTTTGAGGCAAATGTTACAGACTGAATTTCAAACACCTAATAAGATACCGAAAATCACCTCAAGCTTCCAGATGTCACATACTGTGAAAATACAAATTAGTTTGCAAATGCAGCCCAGCCGTAATTAACACGGGGCTATGTTCACATAACGAAGCTCTCTTCTATGGGGTCTGCCCAAGGAGATTGTCATGAATGATCGCTCCCAATCATGATGTGACAACTACTTCTGTGGCATCGATCTCGCTCTGTCTTGTCTGTTTTGGGGGAACGGCTTGCATCCGCTGAAAGGTGATAGCCCCCCGCCGCCCCCCGAAAGCTCTTCCCAGCTCCACCTGAAGCCAGCCTTTGCTCATAGCTCATCTGTGCACAGCCAGGCTTCACTTTAAATCAGAGAAGCGGGGAAAAATAAAACTGGATGGCTTTCGGTTCCAATCACATCTTGTTTTACTTCGCTCCAGCCAATGTGTTATCGGGAAATAATGGATTTTTATCTGTGACGGGGAGAGAGCAGGTCTAAGATTCTCAAATTTAAAAATGTTCTCCTTCTGCATTTTATGTGGCAGACGGAAGGCTGTCTTGATGGGAAGAGGAAAGTTTCATCTTATCCTAATATAAAAGAGTTCTTTCACGATAGAAAAGCTGGTTAGTTTTAACCCTAAGAGAAACAAGGTGCTGGTTGTGCATAGACACTTTGCAGAGAAGTTCGCTCCGTGTTCCCAACATGCCCTTCAGAGGGTGGAGGTCACAGCTGCTTCTCTCGGGACACTCATGGGACACCCCCCCACCCCAGCTGGCCACCCCCAAGGCCACGCCCCGCACAGCAGGACACGTGGTCTCCGGAGTGCACCCACCTGACGTTGGAGGCCCCCACAGCTGTCCAGAGGCTGCCTGAGCACAGAGCAGGGTTCTCGTGGTGTGACCCCGAACTTCTTTCCTATGACTGTTTCTTCAGGGTGGTTTTACATCCATAATAAAATTGAGGGGAAGGAACAGAGATCCCCCTGCACCCCCTGACCCCCACTGTCAGTATCCACCTGACGGCACACTGGCTACCGAGGATGAACCCGCACGGACGCACACGTCACCGCCGTGGCCCATCGGCACCACCGTGGAGTCCCCACCTGCAAATTCTTACCCAGTCTTCCGTAAGAAAAGTCTGTCCATGTTTACGAGCAAGGTGCTGTTTCCCTGAGCTGAAAACACGCATTGATTGGATTATGCCCAGGTCTCCAAGTCGTCTCTCTGATGTGCCTTTACACTGCCTCATTGCTTTTGCGTATTCACTCTTGCAAAGGGAGTGTACGTTGGCCTGATTTTACTCCTTTCCTAAAAAGGCAAAACAAGAAAACAAACCTTGATTGTCTCTAAGTGACTGTCGGGGATTTTTCATGCACTCATGCATGCACACACACACATACACACACACACACTCGCGTGCGCGTGGGCACTATTTTCAATATGCATCCACAAAGCTGAAGGGTTTCTTCTCTGGTTCCTGTTTTCATAGTCCTGCTGTTCCTTTGTCTTCGGCACCATATTTATTGTTCTTGCCCACGCGTTGTGGCTGGTCTTCTGCTCACTGGAGACACCACCCGGCGCTTTGGCCAAGAGGAAGCTATGTGCCCTTGGCAACCCTTCCCCAGGCGTGGTGCCATGTCGAGCTCCCCTGAAGGTCCAACTGTGTGGTGAGTCAATTTGTGTCTCCATCACAGCAAAATCTCCTCTTCTCACGGGCTCTAATCTATGTGGGACGACAGTGGGAACTCACTGCTTGCAAATTCTTGATGCTGACCCCTGGGGTCCGCGTTCACTGTGACTTGTCCTGAGGTCCAGAGTGTGGATTGCATTTCCGTTCAAACGTGATGAGACCGTCTCTCAAGCCATGCTCCATACTGCTTTCACATCGTTTGCTGACTCTCGATGTCTGCTTGTTATATACATCTAGGAATATTAATATCGATGAGGGACCACCAGGTGTCATGCTCCACGTGGAACTTTGACCTGTTATTAGTCTCCATTGATAAGCATTGCCATGGCTATTATTTTATTAAGGGTTTGAAAAATGCCCTTTTTTTTTAGAGAGAGAGAAAGAGAGTGTGAGCAGGGGAGGGGGAGCGAGCGATGGAAAGAGAGAATACCAAGCAGGCTCCATGCCCAGTGCAGAAACTGACATGGGGCTCAGTCTCATGAAAGCAACGTCATGGCCTGAACTGAAATCAAGAGTGAGACACTTAACTGACCCAGCCCCCTGGGCACCCTGAAAAACAGATTTTCTAATCTGATTCTGCCTTCTGCACTATTATCCTTTGTGTTGCCTTATCCTCCTCCTCCGAGCAGGATCCCAGGTTGAACTGGATGCAAGAGATTAACTGGGGGACATGCCTATGAATGAAAATGGGGACAGGCGGTCAGGGAGAGCCATGGCGTGAAGAACGGCGCTTAGGAGGTGCTGAGAAACGCCAGGGACACGGACCCTGAGTGCCTGGCACTGGAGATGGCCCCGGACCACGTCTCCCAGCAAAGGGCTGGTGCTGGAAGTCCTGGGACGCAGTGAACGATGTCAGAGAGCAGCCCCTGGGGCCCAGGATCTCCACTGTCCCTGAACCTGGGGGTGCAGTCCCTGCGTTCACAGCCAGCGCCTTCTTGTGCGAGGAGCTGCCCCTGGAATGCCATTCACAGAGGGGAGGCAGGCCACCGCTCTGCCCTTGCCTTTCTTTTCCCGTCGTTAGAGCGGTATTTGGTGCCTGAGCAGAGCAACCTCCAAACGCGGTCTCTGAATTTTTTTTTGCTTTGTTTTTTTGTTTCGTGTGTTTATGAGCTCGTGGCGTTGAATCCGTCGGGGGTATTTGGGTCACTGCGGTCCCTGACCTCGTGGTGTGCAAGCCGTTTCACCTCTGCCCAGTGGGGCCCCTTCAAGTGGATTTCTGTTCTTTTGACGTGGCCTCAGTGATTGGTAAAGTTCTTGCTTCCCCTGTGACAATTGACATCATGACATTATATTAGTTTAAGGTGTACGATGTAAGGATGGACACGTGTCCCCACGGAGGAGTGGGCATCTGCTGAGTCTAGTTAATGCCCACCACGTCACATAGTTACACGTTGTTTTTGTTTCTTGGGATGAGAACTTGTACGATCCACTGTCTCGGCAACTTTCAAATACCCAACGCAACATGGTTAACTACACTCACCATGCTGTGGGTGACATCCCAGGGCTTACTAATCTTAAACCCGGAGGTCGTGGCTCCGACCCTGTTCCTCCATCCTTCCTGCCCTCCCTCCCACCTCTGGCAATCCCCCCCCCCCACCCCACCATCTGCTCTCCACATTGGTGTCCGACCTTTCAGATTCCACACGTAAGCGAGGCCAGACAGTGTTAGCTTCTAGCTTCTAGCACGACAGAATGCCCTGGGCTGGGCTTGTCCCAACCTGAAATCACCGGTTCCTCCCCTGCGCTCCGGTCCCCTCATGGTGGAGGGCAGCGTTCACCTGTCCACGGCCATCGGGACACCACGGGACTCTCCCTGCCAAGCAGCCACTCCGAGTTGTGACAGCGGGGAATTCGAGCTTTTTAGAAAGATAAAATAAGTCACAAGCTCACAGAGATGTAGCCAGTCCAAAGCAGAGATGAAAAGGCTCTCACCTGTTTTGTGTGACTTCCTTCCTCCCGTTCCAAGTTTTTTCCCTCTTAACATGAAATCTTTCTTCCTGAAGGCGTGAACACAATTATTCACTTGCTTATCCTAATAGCTTTCAAATGGCATTCGGAGCCCGCCTCAGAATAATGCCGCTAACTGCGTCCTGAAGCCACTGTAACATTTCTCTGTGGTTCTTTTGTGCTTTCCTCACACTGGGAGTGTGCGGTCCACACGTGGTGTTTTCACGTCAGTAGAAGCTAAGCTTCCGTCTGTGGCAAAGCCCCCAGCTTGGGACACACTGGCTAATTGGTTTCAATTTGTGTTTCATTTTTTAACATATGTGCTTAGGTATGTTTTTCCACTATTCAATTTCATTTGATTTTAAAACTTATGCAGCATTTTTACGTGTTTCCGTCCTTGACATGATAGAACAAGACGCGTGCAGGCAAATCTACTCTCCCTCCTCTTCTCTCCCTCTTCCCTCCCTCCCCCTACCGGCAGATCTTTTGAATGAATTCTTTAGTGTTTTTCTCTTTATTATGTCTTTTGTGAAGCACTTTGGACATTTTGTGGCAAGCCACAAGGGCTCAGTGCTGGCGGGTCCTTTCTGTGACTCGGGGAGTCACGGAGGCACAGGGAGGGAAGGGGTGCCAGGCCCTGGACGGCCAGATCACGTGTCTCGGGTCGCTGCTGCCCCACGCAGATGCCACAGGCTGGGCTGTGGCTGTGGCCCCGGGGGCCCCGCTCGCCAGATGCGTCCGATTCCGTGCTTTCTTATCACCACTATCCAAGACTGCCTCCTTGACTTCAGATGCAAGCCTACGTGGTGTCTATGACAAGTAAGGAGAGGGTGAACATTTCTCATAACATCCTGCTTCGTGTACATTTGATATGTAGAAATAGAGGGTGAAGATTGCTCTGAAGTAAGTTCAGGCCTGAAAATTGGTCATTTTTGACAGTTGAGTTAACTTTCACTCACCACTTTGGCTCTTCAGCTCTTGACAGACAGGTGCAAGGGGCCGTTGGGCTGAACAACAGCCGTTGGTAATTGGGTTTTCCCACCTGCCGTAAGTGTCTTCTCGCGGCAGGCTAAGAGGAGGTCGCAAGTGATCTGATTCTTCCCTCTTTTCCGTGCGGGGCAAGGTGACCTCCTTCTGTGGCACGATCTCCAAAATTAATTTCATAGTCAGCTGACAGAGGCATGGAGCTTTTCATCTCCGTCCCTCTTCCTGCTTTCTCTTTCTTATCCTCTGTTTTCTCAAAGGGAAGGCCATACCCCGATTACCGTTTGTAATCAGTAAAGCAGGTTTTTTTGTAATGTGTTCTCAACCGTCTCATTTTACGGCCGAGGGGACTTGGTCCCAGATTCTTCCGCGGTATATGAGTCCATCTGGATTTCTTAAAGTGAATCTGTGTGACCGTGTTTCTGGAATGGTGATGTCACCCCTCAGTCATGAATGCGGCAGTCTTTGCAGGCTCTGAACCCTTCCTCCCGTTGTCCCGTTTTCCCAGTGGCCCTCTACCTCCCGGTATGCCCAGCACGTCCTGAGTCCTAGGTTGATATGGATTATTCAGGTATTGTTACTTCTTTCAGCCAGGCTCCCCACCACGATTACGACCTCTCTCTAACACATGTGACAGTAGGGACCTGCCTCATTTAAGTTTGTCTGATCCTCCTTGGGGACTCAAAGCTTACCTTTTGCTCGTTATGTTCTAGTTCTCCATTTTATTTATTTTGTTTTGTTTTTCTTTTTCCCAGCATCTATACAGAGACCCCCTGGCCGTCCCCATCTGGCTACCTGAGGCAAAGCACTACAGACTCACACAGAAGTTGTACACCATAGTGTCCTCACTTTGTGGGTGGTACTTGTAACAGTGGGAGCCAATGAGGAAACGGAGGTCGGGTGTGAAACATAACAGGGTTGGTGATTGAATCCTGTGTGGCAACAACATTTCAGGGAGAGTGAACCCCGAGAGAAGCCCACAGAAGAGACAGGTGGCAGTTTGCCATTGGGCACAGGCTAGATGGGGATCTGGGGCGATCCCTGAGGGTCCGGTTGCCATGGGAACCCGGGGTCCCTGTGCTGCGCTGGTGAGACCCTTTCCCCACCCCGCGCGGCCCACACATTACACTTAATTCCCCATCTTCACTTAGAAGCCAATCTTCCATCTTGAAACAGCTTCCTTGAAGTCTATAATGGCGCTGCAAATCGGGCTGGCCATTTTCCTGCTATTTAGGTTGTGAAAATGGACTTTCTCATCATGCCTCAGTGTTTTTCGTCCGCTGTGTGCTGATGCTGTTAGAGTAGCTGGTTGACCGAAAAAACAAACACGGTGGAGAATATGCTTGCTGAGAAGCCGTCTACGTGGGTTCATCCAGGAATTGGCTAAAACGCCCAAAACAGTGTTTAATTTTCAATTTCAGAAGTGCTGCGTGGACTCTCCGTGCTTTACCTTCTATCTACTTCTCATGCCTTCAAGGAGGCTAATGGGTTTCACGCAACCAGGAACCATACTTCGAAATACTGGTCTTTCAGGCAAGCTAAATAGGTTGGAGCCAGTCTTATGACATCACTGTCACTTTTATTTGAAAACTGAGCACTATCTCCCTTGTTGTAATCATTGCCGCTTTGGTCATAGGCTTAGTCGTTTTTGTTTTGTTTTGTTTTGTTTTTTAAAATTTTTTTTTCAACGTTTATTTATTTTTGGGACAGAGAGAGACAGAGCACGAATGGGGGAGGGGCAGAGAGAGAGGGAGACACAGAATCGGAAACAGGCTCCAGGTTCTGAGCCATCAGCCCAGAGCCTGACGAGGGGCTCGAACTCATGGACCGCGAGATCGTGACCTGGCTGAAGTCGGACGCTTAACCTACTGTGCCACCCAGGCGCCCCTGTTTTGTTTTGTTTTTAAGTGATGTCCTGGAAACATACGATTGAAGCTCACAGTAATTAAAGATGTGAGGGACAGCACACCGGATTCTCAGTGGAGGAGTGGTGCCTTCAAGGCTCGAGGCTGCCAATAAACAGCTGTTTGATTAAAGTTGGCATTTAGTGTCTCTGAGTCTCGTCTTTTCTCTCATGAAACAAATAGGGCAAATCAGATGGTATTTAAGACCCTTTCTAGCTTCTTGCTATATTTCTAGGCAAATAAACAATAATGTGGTCTGGATTTATAAGATTAGCTCACCAAATCTGGGTTGCTAATCTTAGGGTCACCTTACTGAGTGTGAAAGATGTGAATGGAAGGTCCCCTCCCCCTGCAAGCTCAGCACCCAAGCGAATGTTCCTCCAGCAGGAGATCGCGGAGATTCGCCTCTGGCCTGGAGTCTGGAGAAACTGGGGTGTCAGGGCGAACTCCAGGAGCTCTTTTTGAGGTCGACCCGTGTCTGCTCGTGCGCGTCCACCTCCCTCCCCATGAAGCTCCCAAAATTACAAAGTGGCTTCCACATACTCAGAACCTCCAGTCAACGTTTAGGATTGAACCCCCAGTGAGGAGCTGACAGCCAGCCGTGAAAAGAGAGTTTGCAACCACGAAAGACAGAGATGAAATGAAACCAAGACAGAAATGCTGCAGGAAACAGAGACAATAAAGGGGGAAGAGACCCCTGGCTTTTATGTTTGGAGGAAGGAGATAAACAAGTGCTACAAAATACAGGAAAGATCAGAACATGAGAAACACCTCTTGGAAATTTAAATTGTGATAGAGAAAATAAAAAGGGATCCATGTAGAAGTTGGAAGATAAAGATCGGCATATCTCTCACATGACACAGGGATGGCGGAGAGAGGAGAAAATCTGTGGAATTGAGAGGGACAATGCTGAGGTCCTTCCTGATGGCGATTCTGGCAGAAGTGAATCACAAAAAGGGATAGAGAAGGGATTACAAAGTCTAGTGTAAGATCTGAGACTCCAGAACCCAAGTTTCCAGCCGGAAAGGGCTCACCAGGGGCTCAGCATGTGGAAAGAAGAAGAAAGCCAACGTAGGCATGTAGTTGTAAAACTTTAGAACTCCAGCGATGGACTGAGTATCCTCTTGGGGAGATCGTGGTGTAGGAGAGCAGGTCCCACCCAGAAAGAGGGCATGGAATCAGGCAGCTCAAAGTTAATTCTGGATGGTAAAGATGAGTGGCTCACCACTAAGACTCGTCTACCCACATAACTGTCACCTGAGCAAGAGAAATGGAGACAGGTGTTTTAATGTTGCAAACACCAATCGATTTTCTTTCCGTTCGCTGTTTCTTAGGAAGCCACTACAGCGTTTCTTTCAGAAGTAATACTTATTAATCTGAAAACAGAAAAGCATGGAACAGTGGCTCTCACTCAAGATGGCAGCACGAGCCATTTCCAGGATGAGAGCAGAAGTAGGGGAGGCCTGAGGAGGAAACAGAGGATTTCACTTAAATGAGGTAAATACGCGAGTAAATCAAGGCAGAGGTAGTCTTTGCCTGTGATGGTCTCTGCAGCAGCGGGGGCCCGGCGGTAGGGGCTGATGTTTGCCCTGATCTGCTTCGTGGTAGTCAACCAGGATTACCAGTCTCAGTGCTCAGAAATTCAGCACATTGGGTTTATTTCTCATCCAGAGCCCTCTGTTGGATGGCAGTTCCCCGGGGAAGCTCAGAGTGATGGCATCATCGTCTCCACCACTTTAGTAAGGCGTTTCCAAGGCGCGCCATGCCACCCTGATGGAGGAAGGAAGGGCTGGAGAGGCACGTGGGGGCTGCTCACCTCCTTAGACCAGAAAAAACACGTCAGTTCATTGACCAGAAATTGTGGCACGACCCCGGTCAACCCCAGGGCCACCAGTTGTTTGATTTTTGTTTGCCCAAGAAGGAAAGGAAAAGTGACATGGTGGCATTGCTAGTCTCTGGCGTAGGGTCTTTCAATACCATTGGAGTTTCAGCAACATGAAGGTGCCGTTTTGATTCAAACAACAATGAAATATGCCCTAATTAAAACAAGTTCTTGGGTGATAGAGCCACGAGAGGTGAGTAAAGGAAATTAAGACCCTGCAGTAGAGAGCAAGAAACAGTTGTGACACCCCCAGCTCTTCCCTCCATGTCACTGTTCCACGTCCGGGGCACATGGGGCATGGCCTGAACCCAGTTCGTCAATGCTGATCCCTGCTTGGCAGACAGAAAAAAAAAAAACACTCCACAATCCCATGTCGTACATGGTAAGAAGTGAGCCAGAAAAACAAAATAAATGAGTAGACCCTTTTCTTTCACTATCATTGTTCCAAGATACTAGTGAAGGTCATGGTCATGCCTACTCATGGTTCCTCCAAAGATGGCACGGCCACAGCTCCATCGGGACAGAGCCACTGCGCCCTGTCACACTGGGCGACCTCCAATCTGCGGGGACGAGCACCCCGAAATCGCCACTCTCACTTCATGAAAGAGAGTGAATCACATCTGCCTCTAAACCTCCTCTGACATCCTGGGAGATATGACTGTATGCAGGCGGAACATCTCACCTGCCAAGTTAAACTGGCATTTGGGGGGCAGAGTAGAGCATCAGTCTTGTTCTTGTCTTGTGCGGGTATTTAAATCTCTTTACCTTTGCTCACTTTCTCGCGTGACTTACAATCTGCAGATCGGCCTCATAAGCTCCTTTGGGGCGGGGAATGTGTGCCTCCTTCTTTCCCCTGCGTGTTTTCTCTCCAGCTCCTCTGCAGCCTGGCCCCACACACAGTACCGCTCTCTTGCCAATGAGAGATGCCAAGAGAATTGTTTGGGGACAAAGATGTGTGGCCCATGAGCAGGCATATGGACAGCGGCAGTCCAGAGGGGGGATTCTGCCCCTTGGTCCTTGCCCACCTGCTCCTGCAAACGGTCCCCGCGGGAAGCTGTGCAGGACTGGGGAGCCCCTGTTGGTTCTAAGTGTCGGGCTGCGTGGACGGCTCGTTCAGCTGCGTTACTGCCAGTGCTCTTTCTTGCTTTTCTCTGCTCATCAGGATGTTTCAGCCACCATGGGTTTAAGAGAGCAAAGACGGGTCTTGATGTAATATTTTTAAGTGCCTTCACTTTGAGCAATACTGGTCAAGTGCGGCTTTCTTGCTAAGATGCTGGCAGGTGGATGCTGAATCGTGAAAAGCACAAATGCTCGGCACGTGAAAACTGGCTGCGGCCGTCGGGGCGTTTCACAAACTATTCTGAAAATCTCGCTCCAGGGGAGGACAGAGAGGAAAGAAAGGGAGGAAGAGGGTGGAGACAGGAAATGAGAAGAGGGGATTGAAGGGTTTTCACTGTGTGAAAACCCAGACCAGCTGTGTGTTACTCAGAAGCTGTGATGGGGACAGATCGGTGACCCCTAAGCACTGCTGGGAGCTGCCCCACAGGACCAAGGTGCAGGAAGTAGGGGCACTGGGCGGAGAGAGACAAGGCTGACATTTGGTTGGGGCAGAACTTTGCTCTACTTTGGCCGAAAACCCATTCAGTGCCTCTGTGTTGAGGGACGATGCTGTCAGTGGCCCTGACTTTCCATGCTTTGGTGGCGTTAACGCCACAGTGACATCAGTTCACCATGACGTCAGGAGTGGCCCCCGAGGACAGCTTGGAAAGGTTATAAGAAGTAACTTCCTACGTTTTCAAGGTCATCGAAGGTGACCTTGTGGTGTGTCCGGGCAGGAAGACAGAGAGGAAACACGATGTGCTGGGTGGCGGGCAGGGTTTGGGGACTTCTGTGGTGTGTGTGGATTTGGGGCCAGCCCTGGGGCCAGCCCTGGGGCCAGCTGGTAGTTACGTGGCTAGACGTCTTCCAAGATCGGCCTGCTGCTGTGTGAGTGTCCCCTTGTCTCCTGCTCAAACCTGGGGCCTGCAAAACAGGAACAAATGTTCAAAAGCATCTTACTGTGGAAAACGTTAAATAAAACTAAGTAGAATGTTAGGTTGCTTTCTTGCGTACTTAGCACGCTGATTTAATGATGGTGATGCCCTGTCATCCTTAAGTCTTTTCTGCAAACTCCACCTCCTACCTCTGATGGCTTTTTGCCCATATGCCTGTTTTACATATTTATTTATTGGGGGGGGGGTTGGGTAAAATTTACATTCATGGAAACATACATAAAATCCCCACTCAGTCCCTGTTGACGGCCCCTGCGGAAAGGTCTAGTTGTGGGCTGGGGAATTTGAACAGGTTTTACATGGTGATTCTGGGGTGCAACCCTCTGTGGATGCTTCCTTCTAGAATCCCCCCAACTTTCTGGCTCCTCCACCCATAGTGAGCTTTGTGCTTCGACCCCTCAGCCAGCCAGACACCGGTTGCCCTGGCCAGCAGGTGGGTTGAGGGTGCACTGAGAAAGCACACATTTCACGAGTTACGATCTCTGCCTTTCGGGGTAGACCTCCCTCAGGTTTCTGCCTGCTTCTGATTTCCCATGTCCTTAAATAAACTAAAAAAAAAAAGGTTGACTGCATATATTTACTACCTGCAGGAATTCAGTCCTACTGAGCTCTTTGCTGTTTCTGGAACCTGGAGGTCCACCTAATAAACTTCTGAAATCGTGAAGATTTCATCTGGGACTTTTGTTTTCCTGGCAGGAAAGGTCCCCAGCTCACTTATCTTTCCCGTCTACATGCCGATTTTCTTATACCTGATGGGAATGCATTTCTGGAGGCTCCGTTGCTCAGTGAACTGTATCTGATTTCTTTTGCTGCTTGTAACAAATGACCACGAACTAACTGGCTTAAAACACAGGAATTCATTATCTTACAGTTCTGCAGGTCAGAAGCCCAATGCAGGTCTTGCTGGGGATGTGGACATCTTTGAGACGTCACTGTTCTGTTTACCATAGCAACAGATGCTATTTAAGTTGTTATAACCTAGCCCGTTCCCGAAATGGCTGTTGTTTTCCCGACGCTGTTCTCTGCATTCACACCCCAGGCCAGCCCCTGCCCCTGAGCTCAGGGGGTGCTTCCCCGGCGTCCCCCATGGGTGTGGACCCGCTGTTTCCCCGGGACACCCTGTGCCACGGCACACGGGCTGCAATCAGCGTTCCCACGGTGCCCCGCTAACCCCGCCCGGCGGGACGCCTCTCACGATGCTCTTTGCCGTGTGGAACTTTCTGCCTACATCCAATTGTCTGCTAGTCATTACCTCACATTTCCTTCCTTCAGGGCATCTCAGTAAAACAGATCTAAGAGCGAACATGGTATTGCTCCTTTTCCTTTCGAAGAGAAATTCAGCAGTATCGTCTGCGTCCCTCACGTATCCGAGTGTGTATGTAACAAAATCTGTCCTCGCTGGGGTTCTCCAGAGAAAGAACCAGTAGGATACACAGAGAGATGTGTACAAAGAGATTGTCATGAGAGGTGGCTCATGCCATCACGGAGCCTGAGAAGACCCACCATTTGCCGGCTGTGAGTGGGAGGCTCCGGGAAGCCCGTAGTGTGGCTCCAGTCCAAACCCAAAGGCCTGAGGATTGGGGGTCCACGGTGGAGACCCGAGTTCCTGTGTCAAGTCCTGAGGACCAAGCGTGTCTCTGTCAGAGGGCAGCGGAAGATGACCGCCCCAGCTCAGGTGGAGAGTGGACCTGCCCTTTTGTCCTATTCAGGCCCTCTGGGGTTTGCCGTATACTCAGGGACAACACTTGGACGTGCAAGTGTGTGAGCAGGGGTATTCCATACACACGCGGGTACACGTAAGAGACACACAGGCACACACGCACATACATGGAGCACCTTCATAAATTTTCAAAGTCTTTTCAGGAACATGCTCAGACAAGTTATGACTAATTTTAAATTAATTTTTCATTTAATTGTGATTAAATTAATTAATATGGCAAAGGGCGGCTTTAAATGATTGTATTTGAAGACCCTTCAGAAGGGAATTCAGAAGAATGCACTCTCAGAAAAGAAAATCCCTCTGACCCACGCATTTTCTTCTCTGTTGGGAGAGCTGACCCCTCTGCACGGCCGGTCACCTCTATTAACCTCCACGTGTTGCATAGCAACCGCGTGTCCTACGGGGCGACTTCTGAAGCCTCATGTGCCAGAGTGGACGTTCACTTGGGTGCTTTGTCCCCTCGTCTGTACGATTTTACCTACCGAGAAGGGAGAGCAAGGTGGGTAGATTTGATTATTAGTGACTTCATTAGGAATTTTGCCTTAAGAAAGTATCCTAACTTTTGGCTAACGTCCAGTCGTTGGCTCCTATATAGATGTTCATTATGATTATTACCATGTTGGGGATCCGCTGTTACTTTGAAGATTGCTTATTATAAGGGGTGCCTGGGGGGCTCAGTCGGTTAAGTGTCCGACTTTTGCTCAGGTCATGATCTCATGGTTCATGGGTTTGAGCCCCGCATCGGGCTCTGTGCTGACAGCTCAGAGCCTGGAGCCTGCTTTGGATTCTGTGTCTCCTTCTCTCTCTGCCCCTCCCCTGCTCATGCTCTCTCTCTCTCTCCCACTCTCAAAATAAATAAATATTAAAAAAGATTCCTTATTATAAGAAAAAACTATTTTACACTTGGAGACCTTGATACACTTGATCTTAGCCAAAAGGCCGAGAAGCGATTGGGAGACCTTGATAAATTGCATGTAAGCCAAGTTCCTATCAACTGACTCATTTAAAAACATTTTATTTATTTATTTATTTATTTTTTCCCAACGTTTATTTATTTTTGGGACAGAGAGAGACAGAGCATGAACGGGGGAGGGGCAGAGAGAGAGGGAGACACAGAACCGGAAACAGGCTCCAGGCTCCGAGCCATCAGCCCAGAGCCCGACATGGGGCTCGAACTCCCGGACCGAGAGATCATGACCTGGCTGAAGTCGGACGCTTAACCGACTGCGCCACCCAGGCGCCCCTAAAAACATTTTAAATGTTTATTTATTTTTGAGTGAGAGAGAGAGACAGAGACTGAGTGTGAGCAGGGAAGGGACAGAGAGAGAAAGACAGAGAGAGAGAGATTGAGCAGGGGAGGGGCAGAGAGAGAGGGAGACACAGAATCCGAAGCCGCCTCCTGGCTCTGAGCTGTCAGCACAGAGCCCGACACAGGGCTCGAACTCATGGACTGTGAGATCATGACCTGAGCTGAAGTTGGAGGTTTAACTGACTGAGCCACCCAGGCGCCCCTCAACTGACCCATTTTAAATACTCACCGAAACCCTGCTATTTGAACTAAATGCTTCTCTAAAAAGAACTATCATAAAACACTAACTTTAACGCGTGTTAGTGATTCGTGTGGTTTATATACGCACATGTGGGAAAGGCCGGACCAAGCGGTTAGTTTCTTCTGATTTGTTTTAGCAAATTACCTTTAAAAGGCGGCTTTGACAAGATGGCTAGGTGTCAACAGGGAAGAGTAGAATCGGCCTTGGCCGTGGCCTGATTTACTTCTGTCCGTGACAGCGGTGGCCAGAGGCTTCCCAGGGCGAGGTCTCTGCTGTCTTCCCAGGTACCCTCACCCCTGACTCCACACCAGTTCAGCTCGTTACTGCGATCCGCTTTATTTCTCTCTACTGACCCACCTCTCTCCCGTTTTCATGTTTTTTTCAATAAAGAAAAGGCATAAAGAGACCCCTCTAATGGCTCTGATCTGCTAATAATGGGTTTCGTTCAACATAGACACCGGGCCTGCGCAGGGGTGACCTTCTTCCCTCTGCTCCCCGAGCTCCGTGTGGAAAGGCGGCTTTGCCTGCGACTTGAGCTCGCTTCACCAGGAGAGGTGCTTACAGAGGAAATCAAATCTATGGACTGTGTCCCATTGCCTTTTACCTGCACGGGGCGGGCGGGGCCGGCCCCTGCGTGCTCACCCTTGTTTGGAAGATTCATGTTTATCTAATGGGAAGTCAATATTATTGTCCAGGAGAGAGTCAGGGTGTTGCTAACGACCCATCAGGGACGGCTCCTTGCCGGCTCGGAGGCCATGCTCCGGTGGCTTAGAAAGCACTTAGTGGCTCTCAGAAGCCATCTCCCTCACACGCCGGGAGGCAGCCCGTCACTCATCCGGTCCTCAGATGGCCACGTTTCTCAGCGTCCTCACAGTGGGTCCGGCCGCAATGCTGTCCAGAAGGGACTCCGTGACCCAATGCCCCGTTGCCAGCCCGCGTTGTGTCTAGACCTGAGCCTCGGTCCAAACTGGAGCTGGACACCGCGTAAAAGTGAGGTTGCTCTGTGTTTCAGAGAACCACAGACCCGAGCATATTGTGGCCCTCTTTCTCTAAGCTCCAGCCTCAGGTAATGTAATATAACCCTTATTTCATACTGAGGCAATGCTGCAATATCATGTAATACAACATCGCAGTAACACATTCTAGACTGAGGCACTGCTGAGGCAAATAAAGACTAGGGGACTTGTCACAATTATGCATCTATCTATTTTCTTTTTCTTTCTTTCCTTCTTTCTTCCTTCCTTCTTTCCTCCCTCCCTCCTTCCCTCCCTCCCTCCCTCCCTCCCTCTCTCTCTTTCTTCCTTTCTATTATTTATCTATGTATCTATATCTATCTATCTACCTATCATTTATTATCCCTATCATCTACTATCTATCTATCTATCTATCTATCTATCTATCTATCTACCTTTCTATCTCTATTTATCTATGATTTATCTGTGTCTATATCTATCTACCTACCTATCATCTATTATCTCTATCATCTATCTATCATCTATCTATCTATCTCTAGATAGATATCTCATGCAAATGTTAATTCCACCCACAAATGTTAATTCCCATGCAAATGTTAATTCCACCCACAAGGGCCCTTGTGGACACACCCCGAAGACTGACCACACATGCGTCCACCCCACAGACCGGTCAAGTTGCACCATGCCGAGGGCCACAGGGACTGTTGCCCTGCTTTGGCTGGCCACCCCGTGTCCCCAAGCCTCAGCGAGCGGGTCTTTCTTCTCTCTCAAAGTCACTGTTAGGGTGGACTGAAACAGCGCACGTAATGGGCTACAACGGCTTGCGTTTCACAAGCCCTCGGAGGGCTCCCCTCTCCCTCCCCGTCACCCCTGTGTCTGAGTCTGGGCCCGCCAGGATGCCTTCCTCGAGAGCCCAGTCCTCCTCTGCCATGCGAACATGTCTCCTTCCCCCGCCTCCCGCTTGTAAGGGATCGAGTATGTGCTGTCATTCTGTGCCTCCCGCAGGCTTCAGCCCCATTCTCCGGTGAGACAAGTCACAAAAGATGATCGGAGGGCTGGTCCCAAAGGGCGTTCATGACAGGACAACGGTGGGAAAGTGTTCTCGTTTTATGAATACAGGACAGGGTCTGAGTACTAGGCAGCGGGACCCCCAGAAGGAGCCAGAGAAGGGGTAGTAGCCGCACAGAATTGTGAAAAAGGGGATTCACAGGGATTTTCAGAAGCAGAAGGAGTGAAATGGTAAAATGGCGGATTCTTTGGGAGAAAAGAAAGAGCCGCTGGGACACAGAGTCACCTCCAGCGCTAGGCTGTGCTGTCTGCGAGTGGGGACCTGCCCCGGGGGCCACCAGGCACGTGCACCTCCCAGGGACGCCACGCTCGGTCCCCATTCCCCCCTCCTCTGGGTGGATCTGCACATTTGCATTAATCATACATGCATGGCACCTTGCGTTTAATCACTTGGCAATTATCCGGTTTACCTCTTCTGTTTTCATCTCCTAAACAAGATTTGCCTCATCAGATCTTAAAATTGCATTTGACATGGTAACCAATAGTTGAATTATTCGTTCCCTACAAATGTCATTATTTACCATGTAATTTCCAGGAAGACACAGCTTCCAAGTGTTCGTATAGGATTTACCGTGCAATTATCACCATTCTCCCTCACCGCTGAAACGGCCAGCAGGGGCGAGGAGAGAAGCCGAGCGGGTCCAGGAGGGAGCGTCGTGTGAGAGGTGGTCTGAAGCACTGGCCTGGCCCTCGGCCTCTGTCCCAGACGCCTGGATTCCTTCCCTGCCTGGACGCACCATTTCCTGGCTCCCTGGACCAGTGGACAGTGATTCTGTCTCCCTAAGCGTTGTCTTTTTGTTTTCGAAATGCAAATAATAATGACATTTTTTGGTCAAGGAGGTAATTGGCTGTAAAGTGCTGATTGCAGTGCCTAAACACTCAACAAATGTTCAAAACTTATTCCGTGTACAGTATGTTTATGAAGATTTCACAATGTTTTTGGCATTGCTTGGGAAAAGCAGACGTTGGACCTCTGCTGGCGTGGGCCTTCATTTCTCATTGCTCGTTGCAAACATCTGGTTGATGAAAGGCTTTTCCATCATGAAGCCAAATACTTTTACTGCTTCCTTTTCTAGCCCTTACCCCAAAGCCCGCCATTTCTCGCGTGGTCCACGGGAGAAGCCCAGCTGGCCTCCCAGCCTCCCAGCCTCCATGGCATCAACGTCCTCTACGCCTGTTTGCTAGCCACGTGTTTCTGAAACACAACCGCACTCACGCTGTTCAACTGCCACACCGCCTGCTCAGTGACTCTCTGGGACTCAGCTCCTTAGGTTGGGGTTGTGACAGACACCTTGGTTGGCTCACACCACACCTGTTCCCAGCCCTCCTTCCTTTGCTTTTCTACCCCTCGGAGGCCACGTAATCAACTTGATGGCCTCCCTTGCGTCAAGGACTGCCTACAGCAGGTAGCAGTGGCCAGTGAGTGGAGCCTGGTGAGGGAGTATGGGGATGGCCTTTGCTTTACTTACTTAAAAGTTACATCTCTGAACCACAGCTGATGCTACGTGACTCTGCCTGCTCCAGGGCTGCACGTGCACGGTGACATGCGGGATGAGAGAAGCACGCACGGGCTGCGGATGACTTTGGAGTCACAACCACAAAGCCGGCCGCTGGGTGTTCTGGATGTTTCTCCATCTATTCATACTCTCATGACCTCAAAGACTTTCCCAACTCTTCTGAGCTCTTCCAGAAGTTCACCTTCTCCCTCACTCAGCTCATCTAGCTTCCCTTTCCGCTTGGATTATCATTGAAGGAATCGGGAGAATTTCTGTAAGCCACCCCCCTTACCCCTCTGCACCCAGGACCTCCATTTCATCTCTGTTTGTCAACTTGGCTGCAAACTAGAAGTACCCGGGAGCTTTAAAAGTGACTAGTGTTCAAGCCATGCCCTAAGACCACTAAACGAGACCCTCTGGATGTGGGTTCTAGGCTGCAGAACATTTGCAAAGGTCCTCAAGAAATCACGATGTTCAACGGAGATTGAGAGCCAATGCCACAGGTTGGCGGCCGTCCAATGGCAGTGGCAGCATTACCTGCGGACACTTTAGATGCAAACATTGGGACCCACTGCTCTTAGTAGAAGCAGGTTAAGGATGTGCTCATCTTTCACGGAAACAGAAAGCGGAACACTGCAGGGGTGCCAGATGGCTCAGTCAGTTGAGCATCTGACTCTTGTTTTTGGCTCAGGTCATGATCCCGGCTTTGTGGGATCGAGCCCCGCGTGGGGCTCCCTGCCGAGTATGGAGTCTGTGTGGGATTCTCTCTGTCCTTCTGTCTGCCCTCCCCCACTCTCGCCCATGCCCTCACTTTTTCTAAAATAAAAAAAATTAAAAAAACAAAGCAGAACATTGGTTATAGGGAGTCGGGGAGGGAGAAGCAGGGAGTCGTTGCTTCCTGGGGACAGAGGAACAGAGCTTCAGTTTTGCAACATGAGGAATTTCTGGAGATTTGTTACACAACAATGTGAATATACTTAACACTACTGAACACATGCTTAAACATGGTTATGATGATAAATTTAATGTTAGTTTTTAAATCATAATTATCAATAAAAATAATTTTTTATTAAAACAATTTTTTTGGGCACCTGGGTGGCTCAGTCGGTTGAACGTCCAACTTCGGCTCAGGTCATGATCTCATGGTTCATGAGTTCGAGCCCCACATCAGGCTCTGTGCTGATGGCTCAGAGCCTGGAGCCTGCTTCGGATTCTGTCTCCCTCTCTCTCTGCCCCTCTGCCGCTCACACTCCGACTCTCTCTCTCAAAAATAAACATAAAAAAAAAAAAAAAAACAATTTTTTAAGCGTTTTATTTATTTTTTTGAGAGAGAGAGAGAGGAGGAGGGACACAGAATCTGAAGCAGGCTCCAGGCTCTGAGCTGCCAGCACAGAACCCGACGCAGGGCTCGAACCCACAAACCGTGAGATCATGACCTGAGCTGAAGTCGGACACTTACCCCACTGAGCCACCCAGGTGCCCCAAAAATAATATTTTAAAAAGTACTATCATTGTTGTTGTAGTTTTACCCCCGTTCTCGTTCAGACCTGCTTCGCTTACCCCTTCCTTCCGCTAACTCTGCAGGGCCCGGTGCACCCGAGATCTGCACACCTCACCCCTGAGCCCACCCTCAGGCCCTGCGTGATGGGCACCGCCGCGGCTGAGCTGGTGGCTGCTCCCTCCGTCCTTCCCTGGCTCTGGGGGTCCGGGCTCTTGCGATCTCTCTCTCCCAGGTCTCTGTGCGTCCCTCTCTGAATGCTGGACTTTTAGGTTCCAGCCCTGAGCTTTGCTCAAGGATGCTGTCCCATGCAGGCATTTCCCCCAGGCTCCAGGGTCTAGTCGCCGAGTGTAGACATGCCCAGCTCTGCCTCAGTTCTTTCTGGCCTGTCGTCTCTCAACCTCTAGAATCCCTTGTCTGCCTGAAGCCGCACTTGGATGAGGAGTAGACATCTCAAACCTAGAGTTTCCTACACAGACTTTCCGACATCCCTACCTGGCTTAGAGATCCCTTTCCTCTATTTCGAGAAGAACCATTTCCCCGTCTCTTTGGCGGAAATCTGCAGCACCGTTTTTCACTCCTCTGGAACTTGCCAAGACATCTTCCTGGCTGTACCTTGAAGAGATCCCAGAGCCCGGCCTCTTCTCACCTCATCGAGGGCACGTTCTTGCTCTTGCTGGAACCACCCTCGCCTGTCCCCTGAATTGTGGCTCTGTCCATGCGGCAGCCACAGGATTCCTCTGTCAAATCCTCCAGGGTCCCTGCATCACCGGCAACAGCGGCCTGCTGGGCTCTGGGCCAGCCTGGGACTGCCCTGACTGCACCCCAGCCGGTGCTCCCACGCTGGAGCTCACACGGCCTCTGCTGGAAGGTTCTTCCCGGATTCTCTCTGGTCCTCTGGACTTTGCTCGCTTTCCCTGGTAGCCCCAAGGTTCTGAGCCTCCTTCCTGTGCAGTATTTTTCTCATAGCAATTCTCACCTCCTTAGGTACTATTTTGGTCTTTGCCACTAAGATTAAACCTCCCTGTTCTGTCTTTGGGTTTCCTAAGTGCCACGTTCCGGAGCCTCGAACAGCACCAGGCTCCAATCCGGAGCTCACTGTCTGTTCCTTCAGGGGACGGGGATACCCTAGAAAGTGCACCTTGTGCTCCAGGAAACACTACAGGGCTGGTGGCCGGACTTCCTCCTTCCCCCGGGAGTGTCCACACCAGTCCTGCCCTTAACTCGCCAGGCTCCACCATTAGCTGGGGTCAGACATGCTCCAGGCGATTCTTGTTTTCTGGGATTTACTCAAATATTACTAACCATGTGACGGGAAAACTAAAGAGAAAAGTCCTAAGGGCCACACCATACTTTTTGCTCTATTTGCCCAGAAAATTGCTGTGGGGCTGTGCTATTTCCATCTCTACTCTTTCTGCCCCCGCACATTTCCTGTACCTGGAAACAAGTGCTTGGGGTGGAAGGACTTACGGACAAAATAACCCTCATCAGTATAATCGTGGAGATGTACCCCCTAGCCTAGTAGAAAGACGTACGAGCAATTTTTCTTTTTCTTTCTTTTTTTTACCTCAATCATTAAAAGTCTGAAGCAGGGGCGCCTGGGTGGCGCAGTCGGTTGAGCGTCCGACTTCAGCCAGGTCACGATCTCGCGATCCGTGAGTTCGAGCCCCGCGTCAGGCTCTGGGCTGATGGCTCAGAGCCTGGAGCCTGTTTCCGTTTCTGTGTCTCCCTCTCTCTCTGCCCCTCCCCCGTTCATGCTCTGTCTCTCGCTGTCCCAAAGATAAATAAACGTTGAAAAAAAAAATTAAAAAAAAAAAAGCCTGAAGCGGTACAGGAGGAATCAGGCCTACCTATTTCCACGCGTGTGTAGTTGTACGTCACATTTAAGAAACGCACCCCCCTCCCCCCTCACTTATTCCAACATGAGCTGCCACTGTCCCACTGTTCAACTCCTTTGATTTTTAACAATGTCACATTCAGGAAGACAAAGTCTTCAAACACATTCTGTTTGGTGAGCAAACATAAAAAGCACTGAGATAGCATATAATGCAAACCATTTCCAAATTGGGTTCAGGAATTAGAGCGACAGAAGGAATGGATTCCAGATTTGAAGATCAAACACGAAATGTGCCATGCTCACTGTTGGCCATCTCGATTGGATCAGATGCCATATTTTTATGCACAGTTTAAATATTGAGCGTCGGCTCCTTTTTTTTTTTTTTGATTAAAGTTGTTTGCTTGGCTGTGATGGTTAATAAGGGTCAATAAATATAACCTTTGTTTAATCTGTTGTAACCACATTTCTCTCTCTTCCTGTGTTGCAGAAATAGCAGCTAGAGACGCATCTGCGAATCAGGACGATTAGGGCCGTGATCTCACCAGCTTGTGGTTCCGGATACCCTTCTGGGTTGTGCCGCTGAAACTGCAAAACTACAGATATAATCCAAATTTCTCAACAGCGATAAAATCCCAGGAAATTATACAATTCTTTGAAGAGACTTAACATGATGAGTTACTATGTTCAGGATATGTTAGATGAGGGAATTACATTTATAAAAATCACACAATTTTAATTGTAGAATAGTCCACCCGTCTTAATAAAAAAAATAAAGATGAGGGACTTTGACAGTGAAATGTCAAAATTAAGTTATCTTTTTGTGACCCACTAACAGGTGATTTATATTTTGTATTTTAGGACTTCTTTCTTTCTTTCTTTTTTAAATGTTTTAATGTTTATTTATTTTTGAGAGAGAGAGAGAGTCAGAGCATGAGCAGGGGACGGGCAGAGAGAGGGAGACACAGAATCCGAAGCGGGCTCCAGGCTCCGAGCTGTCAGCACAGAGCCCGATGCGGGGCTCGAACTCACGGACCGTGAGATCATGACCTGAGCCGAAGTCCGACGCTTCACCGACTGAGCCACCGGGTGCTCCAGGAATAATAGTTTTAATAATAATAATCCTAATTCAGACTGCTTGTTCTCTCTCTGACTCTGTTTCTTGGTTGTGATAACCTCACCACCGTAACATGTGCAAGTAGTCCCAAGGCATTAAATAAGTGTGTTTGTCCATGACGATGGCGGGGAGAAGGCATCACACCCAGCAGGCAGGTCTTTCACTGAGACATGAGCCTGTCATAATTCTGCCCACTGCCCTGTCACCGTGAAATCCCTGCTCCGTTGGAGGCTCGGTCCTCCCGCTCTGCAGGACTGGAAACACCCAAGACCTGGCTCCCGGCTTATTTTCAGGCCCGGGGATGGAAGGTCGCGGTCCTTCCGCAGGAGCAGTGAGCAATACTGCTATTGCTGGAGAAGAATCCCTTTGGAGGTTGTTTCTCTGAAGGGCCTCAGAACAATGGAATCACCCGTGAAAGAAAGGACTCGAACATCTGGGGGATTCCAGATACGTTTCAATCCAGTCCCAAAGAGAACATTCTTCCCATGCTCATCTTGTAAAGCAACGTGGGTGACTCTATCTCTACCAAGGAGCTATTTTTCCAGACGTTATAATTCCATTCTTCACCTTTAAAATTTAATGTATTTTCTGTCTCGTCATCTTCCTTGGTTTTCTTTCCTTTCTTCTAATTTCTTTTCCTGTCTTTTCCTCTTATTTCTTCTGTTTCCTTTGCCTTTCTCCCCCGTGTCTTTTTCTCTCTCTTCTCCTTCCTTTTCCATTCTTTCTTCTTCAACAGCCGCATCTTCCGTTTGCTGCTTTCCACTCTGGATGTTCGTCTTTGTCTTTTGTTCTGCTGCCTTGTCCGTTTTTGGTTTGCTTTGACAGTTTCGTGAAATATTTCTCTTGGCTACCTGGATTACATTTAGAGAGAGAAGCAGGGTATGCACGGATGCTAAATTATCCGTTTCTTTACCAGAGTTCCTCTTGAAGAACTAAAGCTAGTGTGTAACTTGAATAGATAGGAATATGATTATTTCTCAAGCCGAGTTCTTCAA
The DNA here is from genome assembly GCF_022837055.1 of Prionailurus viverrinus. Taxonomy (NCBI): domain Eukaryota; kingdom Metazoa; phylum Chordata; class Mammalia; order Carnivora; family Felidae; genus Prionailurus; species Prionailurus viverrinus. The sequence continues at coordinate 323,429 of NW_025927614.1, forward strand.
GTTTGGTAATGGGTGCATTTTACCCACATCCTGCTTCAAATGGGCAAATAAGAGGTAAGTTTGCTTATAGTCCACAATTAATTCAGATGCAATAGATTAAAAATCAGTACTTGGATAAAAACTGGCATCATTTTCATGCCCCAGCAGGTTATTTTGGAGCACTTACTTAGAAGCTCTTACATGGTAACTTCATAGCTTGATATACCCGCAGAAGTCACTGAAGTATTATGATTTGTCTGTTTTGGTATCGTGTGTTCATTGCATTTGAAGAGCCACCATTATTATGGACCTCAAGTAAGGAAGTAAGTTTAGATTTTTAAAAAATAAACTTAATTAAGATTCACAAGAATTGCAGTGAATTAAGGCATCAGGAAGATCTTGTGTTATTCTTTCTGGGTTGAACAAAGAGAGAAAAAAGTATCTTACCCAGTTAATCATTTTTATAAACGCCTCTAATATGCGTTAAAATGACATTAAAAGCTTGAGAAATTGGCAATTCAAATATGAGTGCGGACATAAATAGGATATACTTTTCTTGATTGAAGGAAGGAAAGTAGCATTACTTGTAGTTACTTTTGCTTCTGAAATAAGAATTACCTGGATAGACAAAAAAAATATTAAAAATTCCATTTGTAACTTATCTATAAAAACAATTGCATCCTTACTTGCTGTCAACAAAAGAGGTCCAAGTGCTTGAATGCCTTATATCTATTGAAATTTAAAATTTAATCCTGGAAAAAAAAAACAATGTAATAGACACCAAAAAGAAAATCATAAGAAATAATAAGTGATTCAATCATAGAGTTTCAAAGATTGATTGTTTTTCACAATTTATTTGTTTTTGCTTTGTTTATTGTTATAGGCTGCTTCTAAAACGTCTCCAACGATCCTGCTTTCTGGAATTTGCTCCCTATGTCATCCCCTTGAGGGCGGGGTGAACCAATTGATTTGGTTTTAAAGAGTGGATAATGGCCAGAGTGACTGGATGTGACATCTGAGATTGACTTGTGTCACACCCACACACTCTGACTTGCCCTCTCTAATTCTGATGAAGCAAGGCACCATTTACTCTACTGTCCAGCAGCCAAACTCCTTGGTATTTATCCAAAGAAGTTGAAAACTTATGTCCACATGAAGCCCGACACACGGATGTTTCCAGCAGCTTTATTCATAATTGCCCAAACTTGGAAGCAACCATGATGTTCTCCAGTACGTAGAGGGATAAACAAACTGTGGTCCGTCCAGACAGTGGAATGTTACTCAGTGATGAAACAAAATGAGCTCTCAGGCCATGAAAAGACATGGAAAAACCTGAAATGCATATTTCTCTGTAAAAGAAACCGATCTGAAAAGGCGGCATACTATATGATTCCAACCTGATGACATTCTAGAAAAGGGAAAACCATGTAGACGAAAAAGATACAGAGTTTCAAAGGGTTCGGGGAGGGAAGGACAGATGGTGAGCACAGAGGATTTCTATGGCAGTGAAAATACACTGAGGGATACTATACTGGTGGACACGTGTCCTGGGCATTCGTCCAAAGCCATAGAATGTACACCACCAAGAGTGACCCTTAATGTAAGTCATGGACTGGGAGTCAGTGTAGGTTGATGACAGTAGCAAATGTGACATCTAGTGGGGGTGCTGATGATGAGGGAGGCTGTACAGGGCAGGGGGTGGGGTACGGGGTGTCTCTGCACCTTCCTCTCAATTTTGTGATGAACCCCAAGCTCCTTTTAAAACATAAAGTCTTAAAAATTAAAAAAAAGTCTATTTTTCCAGTTCTTAAAAAAATAGCTGAGCTGTGAACCATGCTATGCAGACGTTACAGAACAGTTTTGCATAAGGAAGAACATTGTTCTGTGGAGACACCTGTACTACACGAGTGTGCCACTGAACTCCAAAAACAAGTGACAGAATTGTTAAAATCGTGACATTCCTTGGTAGAATAAAAACAGTAACGTAAACTACTTATGTTCAGAGTGAAGGATTCGTCGTACCGACTGGCCGATGATGCTTTGTACCTATTACATATTACAATTAAATTTTCACTTTTAACTATTAGTAGCTTCCAAAAATTTACATACCTATAATGGGAGGAGGAAAACTTAAAAACTGAAAAGTAATTATATTTCCATGGTGTTTTCTTCTACAGGTTGGAAAACAACCAGGTTTTCTTTCTTCCATCTCATGAAAAACAGAGATTTGTTGCAAATTCTCGCGAGATCCCATGTGACTGGCATGAGGCGTGTAGACGCAGCAGGTGTGTGCCGGTGAAGCAGCAGTCACTTACTTCTCAGGAAGCCTGTCATCTTGCCTTGTGTTTCCCTCCTCTCTCCCTCCCACGTCCGTCCTTCCATCAAAATGGATTGTTTCGGAACGCCAACGCCAGGAAATATTTTAATTACCTTTCACAAACTTGACACTTGCCGATGGAATGTGATTCTATTTATTAGTAACCAGGGCACTACCCTGACAGAAAGGAACCTGAGCATTTAATGACATTCCGACATTGTATCCGCGATGGGGTGGTCATCGCACGAGCACTGCCGCGCTTCAAATAAAAATGGCTATTCGGAGTACTTGATGTTCCTTGAATCGACATACCCTTTAAAGATTCTGTGACATTTGTTACAAACAGAAGCATATGTGCATATCTGTATGTGTGCATGGGTTGAACTGAACCTCTCAAAATTCAAGTGTCGAGTCCCATCCCCAGTGCCTCAGACTGTAATTGTGCAGGGATGAGGTCTTTAGAGAGATCATTTCCTCAGAATGAGGCTGGAAGAGGGGCCCTAATGACTTGTGACTGGTGTCCTTGTAAGAAGATACACACACAGACACACGCACACACACGTTTTTATGGTTCAGGTAATCTGTCAGGTGCATGAGATGGAAGAGAAAAGAGAGAGAAGTAGAGAGGCAAAATTTTCCATTGGGTATAGCCATTCACTGGTAACATAGCCGTTCAACTAACCACTGGTTAACTAGTTAACCTTTCAAAAACAGCCGTTCAAATTTCTCTCTCGGTATGAGAGACATTACGAATGTGATTTCTAGACCTTTTGGTAACTTGCAATACATGTGTCTATTAATAAGCAAAGTCATTTTTAATTAAAATTATATATAATTATGTATATAAGGTTATATATATTTAAGAATCAAATAGGGTATATATTTAATTAATAATCAAAGAGGCATGTACTTAATTTTTAATTTAAGAATGACTTCAGTGGGGGCTTTTCCTTCAGATGACGTCAAGGTTATTAACTAGCTCACGGAACAATAACCAGGCAGGAAAAGCCCATTCTCCGGGAATCTTTTCCCATTGTCTGTGGAATAGAACATTCTGTGGGATTTACGTTCCCCATCTTTCCCATCATTGTCCTTACGAGGGGCTACGAAAGTGGGGCCTGCCCACCCTTCCTGAATCATCAGCTTTGGCTCATTCTGCTGGAGCCCCAGACACTGGGTTTGTTGCCAACCTCACTCCAGCACCAAGACGTTTGGCAGTCACTCTGTCTGAGCTTTTTCTAGAAACTCCTCTCCCACCTGGTGTCTCCAAACCTCCAGTGTCATCCAGAGGAGCTTTTCCTGGTGTCCCACCAGAAGGAACAACATTCCTGTGACCTGGGGCAGACACACCACTCTATTTTCTTTACAGCACCTGCAGTGTCTAAATGATGTAGAGAACTCTCTCGACATTCTTCTGTTTCACGTCCACTCACGGGAGAACAGAAGCACCGTGAAGGCAGGACCTCATGATCATTCCCCGCAGAGCAGCCAGAGCCAACAGTAACCCCGGGCACATAATGGGTGCTCAAGTATCTTCCCTGGACGAATGGCGCCCTTGCACCAATCAGGCACCGTGTGCCCTTATTTCCTGAGCTGCCACAGCCTGTCCATGTGACTGCTTACAGACCTGCTGGTCGGCAAGCGGGTGTATCCAGTTTACTTTCTGTGTGAAGGGATCTCATTTCAGCATTTACGTGTTGTGTAATTAGTCACTTAAAATATTCCCTTGACCGGGCGCCTGGGTGGCTCCTCGGTTGAGTGTCCGACTTCAGCTCAAGTCATGATCTCGCGGTTCATGAGTTTGAGCCCCGTATCGGGCTCTGTGCAGACAGCTTGGAGCCTGGAGTGTGCTTCAGATTCTGTGTCTCCCTCTCTCTCTGCCCCCTTCCCTACTCGCGCTCTGTCTCTCTCACTCAAAAATAATCATTAAAAAAAATTCCTTTGTACCGTTTCATTTCATTCTCCAAAGTTTTGACATAGAATAGACCACTGATTGTCACAGATGAAAAGCTGCATCTCAGAAGCCTCCAGAAACAGCTCTGTTCACCCCACTGGTGCAGAAAAGAGCAGCAAGGACTGAAGTAGACCCTTCTTGCCGCCATGTCTGGGAGTTCCGCCACAGTGCTCCTGTGTTTAGGCAACACACACGAGGAGTGTCTGGGCTGCTAAAATCAAAATATTGATTTAAAAAAAAAGAGACCAAATGGGAAAATAATGGAAGTTGAAAAAATGCCACCTCTATGGAGAAATCCGATGCACTCTCATATTTCAGCTGTTATCCCTTCTGTCCTCTGTTCGGTACCTGTGATTGGGTGATTGATGATGTGAGAGAGAGGGATAGAGATGGGAAATTAGTGCAAAAGCTTTTCTCCTCAACCAGTGCTAAAACATTGCACGTAGGGTGTCAGCAGGAAGTTCTTCAAAGTAGGAGAGAGCTCGTACTCTTGGTGCTGCCCGGGGAGATGCTGTCTTCCGTGGGGGCAGAATAGGTCTGCTTGGGATGGATGGTGGCACCAAGCCTGCTTCTTGAAGAGCCTCACTGGGAAACTGGACCTACCCAAAAGGCAACCCCTCATAGATTTAAGGACATGCGTGGCCATCTTGTAACTATATGGAAATTACTGTGTGTGTGCATGTGTGTATTTTACTTTTCCTGAGGATAAGGGTTACAACTGGAATAAAATTGATATGGGTTTATGGCCAGAGAAAAATTAAGATCCAGCACAATTTTGATTCTGCCATTTTGGGGGAATTATTGTACTAGAGCAAATAATGTACTAGAGCACTCCTGAAAGAGTGCTCTGTGCAAGGCATTGATCAAGCTACCCGAGACCTAGTGAAGGACTGCATAGTGATCACAGTCAGGAAAGTTGTAATCAAGGAAGAAGGATAAGAGAAAAAGCATCCAGTTGGTGGGTGGGGAAGGAAGCGAGCCTATTAGGAGGGCAGGGCTGAACAGGGCCCTGAGCCGTGAATAGGATTCAGATAAGGTGCCGTTAGGCACAAGGACGTCACAGGCAGAAGCCAGGAGGGAGGAAGGAAGGAGTTGCTAAAGGAGACAAAACAAGAAAATAAAGGTGCAGCTCCCAGAGATACGTTTAGAAAAGCAGGTGACAGCCAAGTACGTAGGTTCTTGAATGCACTGCTGGGATGATGGGCTTGATTCTTTTTGGCAGCAAGGGGCCCCGATGAGTTTTGAGGAGCAGAGAAGCCTGGTGGGGTATGATTAAGAAGATGACCAAGAGGAGGATGGGGAAACAGTAAGGGACAGAATTACCTCCTTGTGGAACGCTAGAGAAGTCACCTACGGAATAGCCAATGTAACTGCCTTAATTTGTGGATTCTGCAAACACCCTCTGACCCTTTGCTGTTTTTCATCACCAGTATGTTCCTTAAAATGGGGTGTCTGGGTGGTTCAGTTGGTTAAGTGTCCAACTTCAGGTCGTGCTCATGAGTTTGAGCCCCACTTTAGATCATCTGTCTCCCCTTCTCTCTGTCCTTCCCCTGCTTGCTCTCTCTCTCTCAAAAAAATATAATGAACATTTAAAAAATTAAAAAAAAATATTCCTTAAAGTAATTAAGTGTCTGTTGCATATGCCCTCCCCAAGTTCAGTTTCTCCAGTTTAAGCATATGGTACCATGTTATGGTACCAGGTCATGATGGCACAAGAGACCTCATACCCTCTTACAGCCCTCAGGGAGCTGTGGGTTTGCCAGTCTGCCTTGCGACTGACCTCTAGTCCTGAGGCGACTGCCACTATAGTCATTAACGGTTATTTGAAGCCTACTTTTGTTGTATTCTTCAGAACTATAATTCAAGGGAATAATATTCTCCGAGTTCCCATGTATTGCTGACTGTTGTTTTGTGAGCTTTATTCTGTGGATAGTTTGGCTGGATATAAAACTCCTTGGTTTACATTTTCTTTCCTGAATATTTAAAAAATGATACTTAAGTTTTCTCTAGTTTCAAATGATGCTATCACAAGTCTAGCAACGATCAAATTTTCTCTTCATTTTGAGTCAGTTGTTCTTTTTGCATACATTTCCAAAGGATTGTGTTTTGTTTCGTTTTGTTTTTCTAAGTTTGAGTCATTCTTCTTGAGTATGTTTGGTGTTGGTGATTTTGAGCTGAGTTTGTTTCTTCAACACATAGCTTCATTTTTTATCATTACTTTAGGAAACATTGATTGGATTATAGGTTTTTGTATTCTGTTCCTTTATTTTCTTTTCTTTCTGCTTTTGGGGATTCCTTTCACAAATGTATTAAATCTTCTTTGCCTATGTGTTAAATGCTCCTGAACTTCTTTCTTTTATCTCTGTTTGATTCCTTTCTTTCTTTTAAAAAAATTTTTTTTTTCAACGTTTATTTATTTTTGGGACAGAGAGAGACAGAGCATGAACGGGGGAGGGGCAGAGAGAGAGGGAGACACAGAATCGGAAACAGGCTCCAGGCTCTGAGCCATCAGCCCAGAGCCCGACGCGGGGCTCGAACTCCCAGACCGCGAGATCGTGACCTGGCTGAAGTCGGACGCTTAACCGACTGCGCCACCCAGGCGCCCCACCTTTCTTTCTTTTTTTAAAAACTTTTTTAATGTTTATTTTTGAGAGAGGGAGAGACAGAGTGCAAGCTGGGGAGGGGCAGAGAGAGAGAGGGAGACACGGAATCCAAAGCAGACTCCAGGCTCCGAGCTGTCAGCACAGAGCCTGACGTGGGGTTCGAACTCACAGACCACGAGATCATGACCTGAGCTGAAGTCGGACGCTCAACAGATGAGCCACCCAGGTGCCCCTGATCCCTTTCTATTTTAATTTTTTTCTTCTTTGTTTTTAACCTCCAGATTATCTTTTTTTATTTTTATTTTTTAAAGTTTATTTATTTATTTTGAGAGAGCAAGAGAGTGGGGGAAGGACAGACAGAGGGGGAGAGATAATCCCAAGCAGGCTCCACACTGTAAGCATGGAGCTTGGTGTGGGGCTCAACCTCATGAACTGTGAGATCATGACCTGAGCTGAAATCAAGATTCAGACACTTAACCTACTGAGCCTCCAGGTGCCCCTAACCTCCAGATTATCTTAAGTCATCATCTGTTGTATTTATTCGCCCTTTTGCTTCTTTCATTTCAGTCAATATTTCTGAAATACTTTCTTCTTATATTTCTAATTCTTTCTTGATCTTAAAAATCTTATTCCTGAATTACTTCTGATTCTGAGTTATGCTGCTCTTTTTTTGCTATCCTGTACTCTTCTCTTAATGTTTTTGCAAATGTTGTTTTGCGGGCATGACTTCCTGCTGTGCTTTTGTTGATGGTAGGACATTTATTAGACTTTCACTTTCTTCCTTTAAGAATGTTACATGAGATAAATGCTCTGTTGTTTCTGTGGTTTATTTTATGTGAAAGATTGTTCCCTGAAATTTAGAAGGATTCAAGAGTCAGCATATCTTTTCTAATTTCATGGCTCTAGAGTTTCTTTTCTGTGTATTCATGCAGTTTCAGAAAGTATGGTGGCCTGCTTTGTACCCTCTCTGGGATCTGTTTCCATGTCCTAATTTTGATTCGGATGTTTTTGGACTTGTGTCTCTGTTGATGCACTGCTCAATGTGAGTTGTTTCCCCAACATTTTCTTCTTAGTGTGGGGCTTTGTCCTGGAGGGGAGTTTGATGGGTTAATTTTAAAAATTCATTTGTAGCATTTTCTTGTGATTCTTCCTGAGGATCTTTCATAACTCTGCTTCTGTTCCTCTAGCAATTCCTTGTTGGGCAATTTCAACCTCTGTGTTGTATCTGAATGCTTTGTTATATCTGAATGCTAATTGGCAAATAAAAATTATATATACTTAAGGCATACAAATTGATGTTTTGATATGCATTTGCACCGTGAAATGATCACCACAATCAAGCTAATTAACACACCCATACCTCACTTGGTCACCGTTAGTGTGAGAACTCTTAAGATGTCTCTTTGTGGGGCACCTGGGGGGCTCAGTCGGTTAAGCATCTAACTTCAGCTCAGGTCATGATCTCACGTTTCGTGGGTTCAAGCCCCACATCAGGCTCTGTGCTGACAGGTTGGAGCCTGGAGCCTGCTTTGGATTTTGTGTCTGGTTTTCTCTCTGTCCTTCTTCCCCGACTCATACTCTGTCTGTCTGTCTCTCTGTCTCTTTCTTTCTCTTTCTCTCTTTTGAAAATAAACATTACAAAAATTGTTTGAAGATGTCTCCTAGCAAATTTACAGTATAAAATTCAGTTGTATTACTTTTAAAGAGAACAGAAATGGGGCAGGGGCAGAGGAAGAGACAGAATCTTAAGCAGGCTCCTCACCCAGCATGGAGCCTACTGTAGAGGTCAATCTTATGACCATAAGATCATGACCTGAGCCAAAATCAAGAGTTGGACACTTAACCAACTAAGCTACCCAGGCACCCCTAAACTTCAGTAATATTACCTATGGTCCCCATGCTGTAGGTTAGATCCCCAGAACTTGTTCATCTTACAGCTAAAAGTTTGTACCTTTTGACCAACTTCTCTACACTCGGCTCCCACCTCAGTCCCTGAAAACACTACCCTACTCTCAACTTCCATGAGTTTGGCTTTTTTAGAAGCCACCTATAAGTCATATCTTGCAGTATTTGTCTTTCTGTGTCTGCCTTCCTTCAATTAGCATAATACACTCCAATTATGCTTCTGGGTACATTCCCAAAACAAATGAAATCAGGATCTTGAAGTGAAATCAGGATCTTGAAGAGACATCTGCACAGCCATGTTTCTTGCAGCATTATTCATAGTAACCAAGTTGTAGAAACAACCCAAATGTCTGTCAACAGATGAATGGACAAAGTAAAAGTGGTGTATACACACTCACGCACACACACAGTGGAATATTATTCAGACTTAACAATGACTGTGTCCTTCTTAATGTGCCTGTCTATCTAGATTTCTAGGTGATAGTTTCCTCTGAGATCTCAGTTCTCTGATGGGTACGTAAAAAGTCCTTGACTTTTAATTTGTAAGCACCATCACAATAACTTCTATGCTCTTACTAAATTGGAGCCCAAACTAGGATATCCAACTTTTAGGACTCTGAGACCCAGACTGGTCTAGCCTCTTCAGCCCTTACTTGTATACTACAGACACAGCTTTTACTGGAGTTTGAAAACTGTCTCCGTTTCCAGCTCTCGTTCTCAGATTGGCCTCCATGGCTTCCAGAGTTGGAAATCTCGGGGGCCACTAGATCCATCTGATGCTTCATTGTTTCCTACACAGCCACTGGACCATCCAGGTCTTCTGTCAATGCGTTCCCCATCTGCGTACATGTAGAGGTTTGAGTGGAAGAGTTGACACTTGGTTTTGTTGTGGATGTTGTCCCTGCGTATAAGGTTGAGTATTTCAGTTCTCTCACTTTATGGGAGAAATGGGGATATGTTGCTACTTTTTCCCCAGACTCCTCTGACCCTGTGTACTTAGCAGGTGACTTGGAAGACCAAAGACCTTCCAGTTTCAAAGGAATTATCTGATTTCATGTCACGAGACCAACAGTTGGGAAGCTCACTGAACATCCTTCCTAGTCCTGTCCTCACCCTTCACTGATCGTGCACCTCCCTGTAGCCAGCATTGTAGGACAGAGACAGCTCCCCTACCCTGGTTCCCACTCCACGTAAATGGCCCAGGTCAACCTATCCTGATTTTAAGCCGTGGAGTTCTTTTCTGACATGGCCTTAATTTTGATTGTTCGTATTGTTCTAAGCCAGAGTAAATGTTCCCTAGAGATGAAAGATATAAAGCTTGTCAAAAAGCCCATGTCTGATTCATTGCCTGACCTTACAGTTCTTTGTGCATTGCTGTGCACCCTATGGGTTCTCCATAAATATTAATTGAATTGAATTGAATTGAATTTACACTTTGCTCATTTCACCAATAGGTTAAGTGAAGATTAACAACTTCACAGCAGTCCTAGCAGACTGAATTAAAGAATATCAGTGTGTATCTGTAATGTCTCGAATTGGTACAATAAAAGTGACTTACCGTGGAAGAATCTATAGTTGGGGGAACATTGTTCTTTAGTTCTCACCGATAGTTGCTCATAGAAACAGCTGTGAATATTTATACTGTGTTCCTCATTTTCCCTTAGTAGTGAGTGGTTGCAAAAAGTATCCCTTAAAGATTTAACAATTTCTCTACATTATTTCCTAATTCATTCTGACAAGAAAACAAGGTGACAACAGACACAGCGATATTGCAGATTAGAGCTGTAAGGTCATGTCACTTAACCAATCTGCCAAATACGCTTTTAGGTCAGGGATTTCTGTGCAGAATGTGTGACTGTAGATGGCTGGCTTCCTCTCTTTTTTGTACTTTGATTTATATCTTTCTACAGATGAAGCAAAGGATGAAATACAGGTTCTCTCTGACTTCTGCACATCTACATTTTATAAGGACAGTTTTCAATTTGGGGCTGCAAGAGCGTCCCTACCCACCTGGAAAGAAATTGATTTGGCTTACAAAAATGTCACACCCGGAGAGTTACAAAAACCCAACATGAAGAATCTTTTTTAAATTTTGTATTATCTCCTCATCTGTCATTATGAAATGTCCTACAGTTGGTTTCTTCTTATGTTGTCGAAAAATCAGGTCTCTTCCTCATCGAACCCCCAAACTTTGCTTAAGCGTGTTGCTCTTTTCATTAGTGGATAGACACGCCTTGTGACAAGTGTCCTGTGGTCAGTAACAACTGGAAAAAAATGCATTATTGTCTCAATTTGTAGGTTTGTGTGTAGTAACATATTAAGGTCTCTGAAAACTATGGCTGTAAAGAAAAGGTGAAATTATTTTCCCAACAATTGAACAGAGAAAGTTTTATCATGAGAAAGAGACTGCTATTTCTGAAACTGTGATCTAATGTGGAAAATGTTCTTGAGGTCCAAAAGACCCCTCATCCCATAACATCACCCATTTTTTTTAAGGAACACTAAGCCCTAATTCGACTGCTCTCTGACGTCAACTGGGAATTAATAGCTTAAAAACTTTGAGATCAGGTGAAGTTTCTATGGCCAAATCCTATTTATCTGTTTATACTCAAATTGAGTGTCTCCGACACTATTCTCCAGAGGATGGGTGTCTTACAGATCTGCTCTGAGATTCTTGGCCCTTCCTCCTACCCCAAAACAATTCTGAACAGAAGGCTTTGAATTTTAACAGCACATCTTTTATTTCTTATTTATCTGTTTATTTTTAGAGAAACAGCATGAGTGAGGCAGGGGCAGAGAGAGAGGGAGAATCCCAACCAGGTTCCACGCTCAGTATGAAGCCCAACCTAGGGCTTGATTCCACAACACTGGATCATGACTTGAGCCGAAATTGAGAGCCAGACGCTCAACCAGCTGAACCACCCAAGTGTCCCAAGAGTGCATCTTTTAAAATGAAATGTGGCTGAGGGGCACCTGGGTGGTCCCGTTGGCTAAGCATCTCACTCTTGATTTCGGCTCAGGTCATGATCTCACAGTCGTTTGTTCAAGCCCCGCCTCAGGCTCCATGCTCAGCTTGGGATTCTCTCTCTCCCTCTGCCACCCTGCCCCCAACAAATAAAGAAACATTTACAAAATTAAAATAACATAAAATGTTGCTGAATGAGGAAAGACTTAACAATAGAGACTTTGCATTTGCTTCCCTACTGTGGTACATGACAGAAAGGGTGCTTATCTCTTAAAATATTTAGTGATTTAGTCCCTTAGAAAGTGGGATTTGGATATGGCCACTTATGATATTTTTGGAAATAAAATTGATTCTTGTCAAATTTTCCACAGTTTCCCTGATAAGTGAAATCAGCTGAGGAGTATTGTATAATAGAATTCTAAGAACGGTATCCTGATGGAGACGTACGTATGGATGTAGAGGACTTATTTCAGAAACAGGGCAGAGCATAGAGTTTTCATATTGTATTTCCTCCTCAAGAAGCCTTATGGGAACATATAACAATATGCAAAATGTACACGAACATAAAAATAATGTCATATCACGTTGTGATAGAGTTGCAATTGGAAATTTGTATGGGTGTTTCTTCATCTATTTTGTTCTTAAGTCTTAGATTGGAAGGGTTTACTAAAGTTCAAACACACGCACATTGTACAATATGGCTTTCATTCTTCAGTGTCTTCCTATTAAACAGGAGGCATGAGGAAATGATCTTATTTCTGGATCTTTCTCGAGCTCCCCTTGAGGGTATGTGTTTATTGCTGATTTTAGTTATGACAATTCAGCCTTATGTCAGGCTATGATTTTAGATCAGGGACTGTTAATTCTGTCCACAATTCTTGGGTTCCTTTGGCCATGGAAACATGGCATTTTACCCACTCATTTAAGAGATCTCTGAGTATTAAGAGGCTTTCTTCTCTTGGGGTTGTGTGTTTCATTCATTCCAACAGAGCCTTTCTACGTATTGAGGTGCTGAGTTTTTCTGCTTCTGTGCTGGGGACAATGGAGTGAATGGGAGCCCTTGCTCTCACAGAAACATCTGTTCAGTGGGAGAAACCATTACAGTAGAGATAAACAACATATCTTGCTATCGTCACAGAATTCGGCCACCTCGCTTGGGGGTGGGGGGGGGTGGAGTTCAGGAAAGGCTGCAGAGGAGGTGACAGTGTCCCCGAATGCTGACAAATCAAGACGGGATCTAGACAGGAAGGGCGAGTGGGCATTCCAAGTACAGGAAAAAGTATGTTCAAAGGTATGGAGGTACGAGAGAGCAGGGGTCCTCCCAGAGAAACTGCTGGTCCCAGTCAGTTGGGGACCCTGCGTTAGAGTAGGTGCTCGTGGAGAAAGGCATGCGGTGGGGGTGGAGAAGGGTGAGGGCACTTATACACCCAACCGGGGTCTGCTTTTTAGAGATCAGTCCCGGATCATGGAGTTTTAAAGGCAGTAGGAAGTAAATAGTAAACTGTATGAAAGAAGAATTAAAAGGGGACAATACAATTAAATTGAGAGGAAATTAGAGAGAGAGAGAGAGAGAGAGAGAGAGAGAGAGAGATCTCCAGTATCCTAGTAAGCTCCATCATCTAAACTGAGAATAATATTTGCACATGATAATGTCCACACCTGTCTCCTCAGCCAACCAAGAACACAACCCAGAAGTTTCCATGGGGCCTGTGAACATCTCTGTGTCCCGCTCTGGACCCACAGTCTGCAAGGAGAGCATAGTCCCTCCACTTGACCCCTGGAAGTGCAAAGTTGACCTGTCTCCCCAAAACCCAACCTGATTCTCCCCAGTTGATGTTCACAAGTCCTGGGCCTGGGTATGAAACAAAAAACTGGGGAGATCAAACACCCTTGGTCCCTTCAACTGTAACATGGGGGAGCCTCCATTACCCACCTTGGCAGGTAAGCCTGGGGGCCAACGGGTCGGTTTGTAGGGAGCCCTGAGAATGATGCTTGGCTTAGCACACGTTGCATGAGCCTTAGTCATTACTGGCAGCAATATCACCATCACAGGTAAGTATAATAAAGGGCAAGTAACGTTACATAAATTAATATTCTGTCTTAAAAGTAAAAAAAACACCCGAAACCCAGTAAGTTTGTGTTGTCTTCTGGCATTTTGTGGGCACTAGTGGTGCTTGATCGTTAGGTCTGACCTCTTCATCATAATGAAGTAACTCTGGGAGAAGTCTTCCAAGGGTGGTAGGAGGTAAATAAATACAAGGTACAGAGAGGAGACAGGCCGCCCTTGATCGAAGGCGACATTTTTGATGTCAAGAATAAAGACGGTCTACAGAGTTCAGTCCTCGGCCTTAGGAAGTTTATTAAATCCGCGATGAGCTTGTAACATCTTAACCATTTCAAATAACCGTCAATGGAAAATCACCAGGCAGGTGCTATGCTATGGTAGCTTCTGGTCAAAGGGAACGAACGTCAACGCATGCATGCTGGCACGTTAGGAACAAGCTGTCACTCTTACAGAAAAAGTATTCCAAGTGACATTGCGAGCGTGTCAAAGATTTTGTGGTCGTTGTCAGAAAAACGAGCGAGTCATGAGTCTCTACTTCTCCCCGACACAACGGATCACAGAGCATACGGACAACTTCTTTTTTTTTTTTTTAATTTTTTTTTCAACGTTTTTTATTTATTTTTGGGACAGAGAGAGACAGAGCATGAACGGGGGAGGGGCAGAGAGAGAGGGAGACACAGAATCGGAAACAGGCTCCAGGCTCTGAGCCATCAGCCCAGAGCCCGACGCGGGGCTCGAACTCACGGACCGCGAGATCGTGACCTGGCTGAAGTGGGACGCCTAACCAACTGCGCCATCCAGGCGCCCCCATACGGACAACTTCTAAATGGATGCTCCGGTTTGGATTTCCCGGATTGAGACCTTTTAAAAAAAATTAAAAGCAGAACATTTCAGACCATGTTAATTTTTAAAAAAATGTTTTTATTTATTTTTGACAGAGAGAGCACAAGCAAGGGAGGGGCAGAGAGAGAGAGGGAGGGAGAGAGAGAGGGTCTGAAGCAGGCTCTGTGCTGACAGCAGATGGCCCGTCCTGGGGCTCGAACCCACGAACTGTGAGATCATGGCCTGAGCGGAAGTTGGATGCTCAACCAACTGAGACACCAGGCACCCCAGACTATGTTATTTTTTGAGGAGCTCGTGAGACAAAGTCTGTAGTTAATATAAACACATACACCCCCAGTAATCCACGACCTCTTTGTGGTTTGTTCTCGGTGTTTCCTAGGAAGGGAACAAGAAATCTGGTTTCCTAGTAAGAATGGTTGAAAACAGGCCATTCTGGGTATTTTTTATACACATGTGATAAGTGGAAATTAGTGTCTCGGTCCAGAGTCAGGTGCACAAACAGGGCTGCCTCCCTTGCTGTCTCATGGTTGTTCTGTGTCTGTCTTTGGCGGATGGCCGCGTCTCCAGATGCATCTGATTTGGGGGGCCAAAATGCTGTTAGAGCCTTTCTGTGGCCTTGAAAACCAACAGCATTCACAAAGACACCTGTGCTCATTCTTGGGGTCAACCACACTATCTGACCACCTGCTGTGTGTCAGACACTTACTTCCTCACCAAGAAATAATTACAAACAAGATACGGAACAGAAGAGTTTTAATAAGTTATGCATTTTCAATAACTCCACCCAACCTAACCGATAAGGCTACGGGGAGTGTTTCCAAGCCTGATCGCGTGACAAGCGTGTATAGAGCAAATACATAGTGAGCACAACTTGTGTGTGAGCCGTTGTGGGTCAGCGCGGACGGCCTTTGGACAAAATCGTTAATTAGGTTCAACCAGTTGTTTCTGGCACAGACAACCCTTCATGTCCTATTGGGAAATCTGACTCTGTAAAATACTCTGTATAGCACCATCTTACCATCCATGATGAACTATAAGGCTTTGAAAATTTGGTGACGTTGGACAAAGTTTAGACGAGAGGATTTACAGGAACTTCATGGTGAGGGGATTTGTCTCTTCAGTTCGCCAGGCTTTGAAAGCTGGTCCAAGGCCTCAGGACCGTCCCTGAGCCCACCAACCTCATTTTAGCTCATGATTAAACCACATGACTGGAGCCACCTCAGAAAATGCCTTTTGATGGGAAACTATTCAATTCCCAATCTGAGAGCGGGATCCCCCCTCATGAGAGCGTTTTCTCAGAATCCTCAGAGATATCTTCCCAAGGAAAACGTTAAGTTCCCATTACGCTCCTCTGCTCTTCTCCAGAATTGTAGATAGCGTGCCAATGTTTCCTTCAAATTTTAGGCCAGCTTAATTCTTCATGATGACAATCCTTTGTGACAAATATCCTCCAAAGGAGGAAAGATTTAGGAAAATCTCTTCTGTTATTTATTACCAGCATATCATACTTCTTAATTTGAGACTATGGCCGAGAATAATTTAAAATTAGTCACAGGATTTGTCGGTCAAATTTTCAGTTTTTGTTATTTAAAAATTTTTTTTTTCAACGTTTATTTATTTTTGGGACAGAGAGAGACAGAGCATGAACGGGGGAGGGGCAGAGAGAGAGGGAGACACAGAATCGGAAACAGGCTCCAGGCTCTGAGCCATCAGCCCAGAGCCCGACGCGGGGCTCGAACTCACGGACCGCGAGATCGTGACCTGGCTGAAGTCGGACGCTTAACCGACTGCGCCACCCAGGCGCCCCAGTTTTTGTTATTTTAGAGAGGAGGGGTTTATAAGCCAGGCTACTAGATATGCAAAACTCCTAGAATTTTGATTAACATTCAGTTTAAATACCTCACAGTTTTTAATGTTCTTTTAGAACCTTTGCTACGATATCACTTTAAGATTCTGAGGGTAACTGTGTACATTCCTGGCAAAGCAGGTTCCACACCCAAATTAGGGGACAAAGCTGTGCTCCACTTTCTACTTAATGCTCACATGAAACCCCAGACACCTGCTTTCTTTCTTTTTTTTTTCAGTATTTATTCTTTGAGAGAAAGAAAGACAGAGCGTGAGGAGGGGAGGGGCAGAGAGGGGGAGACACAGAATCCGAAGCAGGCTCCAGGCTCCGAGCTGTCAGCATAGAGCTTGACATGGGGCTCGAACCCACAAACCGTGAGATCATGACCTGAGCCGAAGTTGGACGCTCAACCGACTGAACCCCCCAGGTGCCCCTAGACACCTGCTTTCGGGCCGCGTGCGTGGAGGATAGATCCCCTTTCCATAAACACACTGCCGTCTACAGTCCCCACCCAGGCCTCTTCGGGAAGGTCTGGCCACTTGTGCAGATGCCCTCTGTCCTGACCCCCTCCCGGTGACGCTGACGGCTGAATATGCTGGCTGAACTGCTTACTCTCTTGAGAACTGGGACTTTCAAGCACGTGTCGAGATGCTTGGAACAAAAGGTCCCAGTGCATCGCGATCTCCCGCTGGCGTCTGGCCCTTGCAGCACAGGACCAGGCCGGGCGCGTGCAGGGAGGCAGAGGCAGGTGCCAGTGAGCGGTGACGACCCAGAACAGCAGCTTCTCAGGCCCTGGCCAGACCCTCCCCCGTCTCCTGTCCATGAGACGTCCTACCTGGTGGCCCCTCAATCGCTTTCCCTGTCCACGTGGCACTTGCGATGACAGAGTTATTGTCTTATCCCTGGAAATTAAGAAACAACCTTAAGAAGCAGCATCCTTCTTATGCTGAAAAAAGGGTCTTGCTTTTCTGTCTTGAGGGATGGCCCGAGGAGTTCCCGAGCCTGTCAGTGGGACGGTATCACCCCGGCATCTCAGTGCCAAGGGGGCTGGTGATTGTAGGGACAGGGCTTCTCCTGCCCCATGGAGGCTCCACTTGGCAGGCTTAGCCCCTGGTCCATCGGGGGACGCGGTTCAGTTTGTTCACCCCCATGGCTCTACGCATATGAAGTTTCACCGACACCGAAATTCCACAAAGAGCACATTTTACAAAGCGGCCACCCCGTGGTGACGTTTGTCCTGGTAAGAGGACAACCATCTCTCTTTCAGGGGGAATTCTCAGTGTCGATGGATCAGCAGACCCTTGTTCCACACTCCGGGGGCAATGGAAACCCTTTCGTTTGTGCCTCAGTATTTTCCGTACAATTTGACTCAAGAATTTTACAATATTCAATAAACGGACGTATTTCCAAATGTAGAACAGGAGTTGTGTACCACGGTGTTCATCGTGAAATCGTTCATTTCAGTAAGACACGGAAACACTGTCCAGCAAAAGATGGGGAGCAGCAGTGTGCAAATCTATGCAAATCTGCGGCTGTGCATTATGTAATTTCAGTGGCTATTTGGAAGAAGTTCAAATTGCATGGGGTGATGATTATAATGTAATGTTATTAGGAAAAGATACAATACTTCACGAACAATAGCCTTATTCATCATATTTTTAATAGGAGGGAAATTCTCCAGAAAGATAACACAAGTCATTTCTGGGCTGTGGGCATAGAGGACAAACCTATTTTCATACGCACACATACACACAACATACGCATACACACATTCATTTCCGGTTTCGCAAACTGAGCACACATTTGTTTTACAAACAACCACATATTTAACAAAAAAGCGTTTTCTCTTGTCTGGTGAAGCTCATCACTGCCATGACCATCATTGGGCACTCCATGGTTTGACCTAATATTTATTCAAGCATCGGGATCCACCCAGAGCTGTTTTGTCATGGAAAGTTCTGGAGGCATTTAGGGGAGGTCCCCTAAGCCGCAAAGGCGGCTCCTCCCGTCGTCCGGGTGGAGATGTGAGTCTGGCTCATCCTTGGCGATTAAGACTAACTTCTCAACAGGAACACTTTGTCCAGCAGCTTTGATTTGCCCATTTGCCGGTCCTCTCCTCTCGGAACCCCGACAGAGACTTTGAGTCGCCCAGGGCGGTATCGGGGGTACACGGCCAGTGCTCCTGTCTCTGGATTCTCCAGATTCATCCTAAGTAAACTTACCATCTTGAATCAGATTGCCAGGAAGTCAAATGCATGATTCTAGCTTCTAGAAGAAACATTTCTTCCCCATATTATTCTATTTGTTCATGTTTTATGAAGTGTTGGTTCAGGACATGATTTTACAGAAATCACTTCAGTTTTTTGGTCACAGCAATTTTTAAAGACATTGCCTTTTATTTGGTAATGTCCTTTACAACTGAGAGCAGTGACCCTCCTTAGGGACAAAGTAAAACAGCAATTGCTATGGACAGAAGGAAATTCAATTCTTTGGTAGATAATGAAGTTGCAGGGGCACTTTCTTTGTTATTCTTCCCTGGAAAAAAAAAACAAAACGAAACAAAACACGTACTTTGAAAAGGTTTCAAAAAATGGGCTTCAGCCAAGAAAGTGGTGTTAGCTGTGAATCAGTATATTTTGTGCCGTTCAAGAATACTTCCTCTTTTGCTGACAGTTAGCAATGACCATTAATAAAGAATGTGTTAGATCATTTGGTGATCATCCATACACGACACAATTTATACTATTCTCTAACAATTATTCCTTATTTATACATACTAGCCGATGCTTGAGTTTTAGCCAGTTTAAAGGAATATCATTTGTAGAAATAACAGAATGATATTTACAAGACTCATTTTTAAAAATTAAGATGTATTTAGATCAATAACTAAGAAAAAATTCCTGTCACTCTTTTGTATGCTGAAAGGTTTTGGTACATTATAATACGTTTTTTCTCCTACCTATAGCCCTTAATAAATACTGTTGCCAGAGGCAGTGTGCTAAGCCCCCTTTCCATCCATTTCTCAGAAATATTTCTCTGTAATGATTGGGCGCAGGGATAATGATTATGCGTCACAAGCGTTCCTTTGTTAGTCCCACAGCATCCTGGGAGACCCGTGAGTTCAGAAATAAGATCATCAATTATTGTCATGATTTCGTAACTTGTGATCTATTTCCCCAACGGAACATAAACTGCCAAATACTAATTGCTACTTGAAGTTGTTTCTTTCCTTGAAATAAGCTACCAAATATTCTCTTTCTTCCTCTTGTAAGATAAATGGGAACATACGCTCTCGGAATAATGGGACTTTGTTGTCAGAGAACACAGGCAGTCATGTATTTTGCATTTCTTGGGTTTAAGAAAAAAAAAAGCATAGACCTGTAAGGAAAAATCGAATTAACATGATCATTATAAGTCAGAAGCTTCTATGACTTGTGCATTCCTTCTGGAAGTTGAGAGAATACTATTCTGAAGACGGAACACGGATCTTCCGGGCAGAGGTCTTATTTTGCCCAAAGTCTTAAACTGCAAATGGCATTTCCATGCGGTGCTTTTCACGGTGTGAGCCTACTTTGGAAATACCCCTGAAATCACAGGAGTCTGGGGGTGCTTGGTAAATTACCGTCAGATCCCCGCCTGATCCCTGAGGACCGCGCGCCATCATACGAAGCAGCCGCTGAAATGTATGGCAGACTGATGACGAACTTTTAGGCTAACTATTCACATTTACGAGATGAAAAGTCTAAAATGTTTTGAAATTATTTAATGGACCTGTTTGTAAGAGCTATGGTATATGTCAAGGGCCGGTCTAGGAGCGTTTTCCGGGAACTGGGCTTGGCATACTCATATTTAACTCTGCTGAGGACCATTCTGTGTTCCGCAGAGATCCCCACCCCGGGGGCCTTCAGCAGCCCTGAAGGACACGCGAGGAGAACTCTGGCCAGAAGCAAGTGTTTGTGCAGATATATTGAGTGAGGCGGAGCAGGGTGGGGGGCAGGTGAACCAGGGTGGGCACACCCCACCCGAGCAACGAATCAAGCCCTTGGACTTTAGCGCTGAGGGAATAGGGGCTCCCTGTGGTCAGATCTGACTTTTAATTTTTTTTTTTTTTCAACGTTTATTTATTTTTGGGACAGAGAGAGACAGAGCATGAACGGGGGAGGGGCAGAGAGAGAGAGGGAGACACAGAATCGGAAACAGGCTCCAGACTCCGAGCCATCAGCCCAGAGCCTGACGCGGGGCTCGAACTCCCGGACCGCGAGATCGTGACCTGGCTGAAGTCGGACGCTTAACCGACTGCGCCACCCAGGCGCCCCAAGATCTGACTTTTAAAGGGAAGCCCTGACATTTAGGTTTTTCCCATAAAAATGGAAATTGCTGGCTATTTTTCGTAAAACGTTTGGTCTGGCTGAACAAAGCCTGTCTCTACTTGAAGCCTGGCCTCTGGTTTCTGGTGTAACAAC
Source organism: Prionailurus viverrinus (assembly GCF_022837055.1). Classification (NCBI taxonomy): domain Eukaryota; kingdom Metazoa; phylum Chordata; class Mammalia; order Carnivora; family Felidae; genus Prionailurus; species Prionailurus viverrinus. The sequence goes on from NW_025927614.1 coordinate 344,369, forward strand.
ACATCTGTATGAAAGCCCCGACGAGAAAAACAGTATTTTAATTTTGAAGTACAAGTATAGTGAAAATTGATCATATTTGGAAAACATTTCATCTGAAATGTCCTGTAAAGACGTAGGCTCCATGTTTACCGGGAAGTGTGATCCCCGTGAAGGAAAGTTAACAATGTATCGGAAATACCAGGGGATGATGGGCTCCTTTGCAGGGATTTAGTGAGTACAGGCCTATGTGCAAGGGTGACGGGCGTTAAGTGTGAGGGTGACGGGCTGTAAGCGTGAGTGTGAGGGGAGGGGCGCAACCAACCGCAGTGTGAAACAGGATGCATGCCTTTGGGGAATTTGTGATATGTCTGCACACGCATACACACATATGCACAGACACACGTGCACACACATGCATGCACACACATGCACTCACACATGTACACGCACACACATGTACAGCACACACTCATGCATACACGGACCTGCACACATGCACAGATACACATGCACGCACACACACACGTGAACCTTCACACATGTACACACACCCACTCACATGCACACACATGTATACATGCACACACGCGTGTAAACCTGCATACATGTACACACACCTGCTCACCTGCACACAGACGTATACATGCACACACCTGCACACCCACACAGACATGCACACATGTATATACACACACCGGCACACCTGCTCACCCGCGCACACACATATACATGCACACTCCCGCACACACACGTGCGAACCGCACATATGTGCATGCACACACCTGCACACTCGCACAGCCATGCACACACATACACATGCACACACATGCACACGTGCAAGCCCATGCACACCCGTGCGCACACGTATACATGCACACACCTGCACGCACGCACACGTGCAAACCCGCACACATGTATATACACACACCGGCACACCCGCTCACCCGCACACACACATATACATGCACACACCCGCACACACACGTGCAAACCCGCACATATGTGCATGCACACACCTGCACACTCGCACAGCCATGCACACACATACACATGCACACACTTGCAGACGTGCAAACCCACACACATACACGCACACCCGTATACATGCACACAGCTGCACGCATGCACACGTGCAAACCCGCACCCATGTACATGCACACACCTGTGCACTCGCACACCCATGCACACACGTATACACGCACACGCACATCCATGCAGTCCTTGCGGTCCCCAGTGGGAAGCGGTTCAGCAGCCCGTGAAAGAAGCCGTGTATACAGCAGGGCGCGGTGTGGGGTGGAGGTGTGCCCGTTGAAGAAGCCGGTGTGGGCAGCGTGCAGAGCGTAGCGCGGAGCTACGGAGGCGGGATAGTGAAGCCCCAGGCCTCCAAACAGCAACGCTCACCTGCTAAGATTTGTCTTCACGCAGGTGCACCAGGACCCAGGGCCAGCCCCTCATAGGATCATCTGCTCTCACCCTGACGGTCGGGCTGTTTCTATGACCGTCACCTCACGGCACAGGTGCAGGGGGGCGGTGTTCAGAGACGTCCGGTGACATCCCAAAGACAGCACAGCGCGGGTCGCCAGGCGGTGACCCGAGGGCTATCCCACCTCAGAGGTGGAGCTCTGGGAAGGAGGGGCTGGGTAGGGGGGGAAGCTCGAAGCCGTTTTCCTAACGGCGCGGAGGCGCGTCTGGCTGGGGACAGGGGTTTGCCTGGAAGATGAGTAGGAAATAAACAGGTCTGAGCAAAATAGGAAAGCGTTGTCCATTCTGCGCTCCGGAGATCAGTCTGCACATCTCCGATGACCTTCAGCCAAAGCCTTCCTGTTCGGTCCCTCCCGACCCCCCATCTGTCCCTTAACTGGCCTTTTCACTGAAGGAAAACTGTACAGGAGGAAGCGTCCCACCAAGTGTGGTCACGCTAAGACGTTAGCGACGGACACTGCCAGCGTCTGGGACACGCGGATTTCACGGAAGGTGCTGGTGTGCCGGGCACACGGGTTGGGGGGGGGGTTCGGTCGTGGGGGAGAGGGCGGGGCCGCCTCAGGCCCCACCCACAACAGTCCCCGCCGGGGTTCTGTTCTGTTCCACCAGAAAGAAGACGGAGTCACGTGTGCAATTCTAGGCGATTTGTTTTATGTCTCTGATACTCCGTCTCGTCGTCTTCGTAGGTAGCATTACAGCAATTCTCAGCATCCTCTCACAGGATTTCCTCAGGCCGTTCACTCACTTGAGTGTCTTAGGCATGACTGAACGGTGAGGCCACAGCCTCGCCCCTGATAAAACCGTTATTGCAAGCCTAGCATTTGCCATACAAAATTATTACACTTGTTGCAAATTCTGAATGCTACTCAGAAATTTAACTATACAACCGAGTACATTGGTTATGGTCTCACTGGCTTTGCTGGCTCATGTGAGGGCTGTCCCCATCCCCGCCTCCCTCCTTCCCCTCCCGGAGGTACCTCCTCTCCCAGACCTGTGTGCAGGTCTGCACACAAGCACCTGCACTAATAACCTGCAGTGAGGAATTTTGCAGCCGTGCCCTCTCTTGGTCGAGCATTTTCGGACAGGCCACGACCTGGACAACTGTACATGAGTGAACCTGTAGGTGAAGAACTTCCTGGATTCTCTTGAGCAACAATGCAACCAGTGAGGTAGGGTCTCGGATCAACTTGTGAACATTAGACCAGCACCGAATCTTCGAATTTCCTCTCATCTAATTGCCTGCTTTGGTTGCTATATTATTCTGGAAAAGAAGATATGAGAACTAGGGTCAGAGTGAAGTAAGCACACTGCCATTTTTTGCTTGATTCCCACGTGAAATGGGAGAAATTGAGAAAATAGAGAGGGGTTGTGAGCTGTATACAGAATCCCAGCACATCACAGTTAGGGGGCCACTGTGGCTTGGGGCTTCTTTTTTTCGTGTGTATTTATTTATCGGAAAGAGAGAGAGAGAATCCCAAGCAGGCTTCTCACTGTCAGCACAGAGCCCGACGAACCGTGCCGAGATCAAGAGTCAGAAGCTTAACCGACTGAACCGCCCAGGCACCCCCACTTGGGGCAGAAATAAAACGGAAAAGCCACATGTGCATTTGGAGTGCCAGGCTCTACACTGTGCTCCCGACACGTGTTCATCATACTGAGCCATTTAATCCTCCAAAAAATCACACTAAGGGTGGCCGCTGCTATGATCTTCGTTCTATCCATGAGAACTTGAGCACAGAATGCTTGTTTGCCCAAGCAAAGCAAAGGATTCGAACCCAGGCCCAGCCGTCTGGTGTATCGCCGATCTTATTGAAAATACTAGAGGCATATCGGTGTTTCATTCCGTTTATTGCATGCTTCCACAACCAATTCTTTCTTTCTTTTTTTTCTTCCACAACCAATTCTTACCCCACAACCTTTTGTTTTGCAACGTAGCGCTGGGTTTCTAAACAGATCATCTAGGTAAGTTGGTTATCTTACACACTGGAGGTGACTGCATGGTTTTACAAATGCAGCATTTGAACGAACGCGTGTTCACACGATCAGACGCCTTTAGGTGATAATTGCTAACAGTAACTCCTGTGCACTGAGCACTTGCTGTACTAAGGAACTAGGCTGGGTGTTTCATGCACATTACTTGTTCAGACCACATTACCAGGGACATGCCATTGTCCTTAGGGAGAGCGGACTGGAGCCCCAAAGATCTTTTAAAACAGCAATTTTCAGTGTTCGCGGTAGTCAGAGACGGGGGCGATATGGAAGGCTTTGAGATTATCTTTCAGGAAGGGAACAACTCTTAAAGAAGGAGCCCTCCTGAGATGAAACCTGTCCAGCGGCTCCTCGGAGGGCATTTGTGAACTAGCACAGGAAAAACAACAACAAAGAAAGAAAAAATAAAAGCGGGGAAAAAAACAAGGGCAAATGAGTTCAGTTGTGCATTTAGAACAGAGGCCAAGGCAGCCTCAGCTCCGGTCCGTCAACGGCCCAAACAATGAGGGACGGGAGGGCGTCTGCAGCAGAGAGGATCCCGGCCGCCAGGGGCCCCGAGCCGGGTGTCACGCACGTGTCTGCGGTAATTAATATCACAGGGACACGGCGTCCCCCGCCCACCGAGCCCCTCTCCCCCTTCCCTGACGACAGCATTAAAAAATGGATCACGCACACGTCCGGAGCATTTTGTCAGGATAATGATAAGCCTTTTTAAAATTACTCACTGTGACTCGGGTCAGCCCCATGGACTACGTTCCACTGTTCCACCGAGGAGGAAAAACGTCCTTGTGTCTTCCTCATTGTGTGCAGATGGGTAGGGCGGGCTGCTCCCTTTCTGCGGGAGACAGGATCCTGCCAGCGCTGAGGTCAAGGTGATAACGGCTTCCGTTTTATTCACAGCGTCCACACACCCTTCGCTGCTCTTTGATTGTATAATGTGGCCCCATCACACATCCTATCACCTAATGGATTTATTTTTGTGGTGTGTGGAGGGGGGAAGGGCTGCGAGCCAGAAGGTCTTGCCTAAGTCTTTCATTAAATGACTATTTTGACAACGGCCCATAGTAATAATGATGTTGTTTGTGATCTGTCCCTGGAGGAAAAAAAATGCCTTGGAGACATTCAAGAAAATTTGAGGAAAATATTTAGATTGCACGTACACATAAAACCAGGAGGCGGGGTCTTGGTATTTGGGATTTCCAGAATACGCGTGGCTTTTCCATTCTTACTGTAAACACACAGTGCGTTTGCACACGTGGTTTCCGCGCAAAGTGAGCCGTGTGAGGAACGTGGGTCTGTCTGCAACCTTCTACCCTAATTGGAAAATTACGGTCTTATCCGTGGAAACTCTGAACCGAAACGTCACTCACCACCTGTCCTCCCCTCTGCATGGCCCAGGAACCGGAAGTGCGCCCCAGAGCAAGGAGTCATTTATGCTTACAAACGACCTGTGCAGCAGACGTTACATAAACTAGTGTGTGGGATGGGTACGGGGGTCGTTTCTGGACCTTTCCCCATACCTAACAGTTGCACGTGGGTGTTTGTGGCCACGGCGGTCACTTTCTGGAACTGGCTTCCACCCAGGACTCCCCGTGGCCGTGAGGAGTCCAGCCCGTCACACGCATTCCCTTTGCCCACGTCTTGTGGAGCGCCATCTGAGGGCTGTGCTTGGTCCTTGGTGTCCCGGGAGCTGCCGGGGCACACGCTGGACCGAACCACAGTGTCCTGGGAACGACACCGGCCCAGGGGGAGGGGGTGACGGGGCTCACAGAGGTGGAGCGAGAGGTAATTCGGTCTCTCGGGTGAAGGTTAAGGAGGCGCCCCGGGAATGACCCTAGCCGTCTTTCTCTTATGAATCCCAGGAAATACCCTGGGGGTTTTTCTCTCCTGGGCCCGTGACATGCACACACGCACACACACACACACACACAGGACACGCACATGCGCACACACATGCACACGCACGCACATACAAGGACAGATACGCAGGACACATGTGTGCATGTACATCCACATGCACACACGCACACACACGCAGGACACGCACATGCACACACACATGCACACATGCACATACAAGGACACACACGCAGGACACACACGCACTCACACACACACACATACAGGACACACACATGCACGTACACACATGCACATGCACTCATACACATGTACACGCACACACGCAAGACACACACATGCACACACGCAGCACACACACGCACATGCGCATGCACGCACACACAAGGACACACATGCAGGACACACATGTGTGCATGTACATACACATGCACACACGCACACACACAGGACACGCACATGCACACACACATGCACACGCACGCACACACAAGGACACACACAGGACACACACATACAGACACATGCACACACACGCACAAGGGCACACACTCACATGAACACACACACACGTGGACACACACACACATAGGACACACTCGCAAATGCTCACACCCACATGCAGGACACACACACACAGACATGCAGGACATGCATACACACACATACACACACATGCGTGCACACACACTCACCCATGAACGCACATGCATGCACACACCCGGAGGACACATGCACACACACATGCGTGCACGCACACTCACACATGCACACACTCACATGCATGCACACACACGCAGGTCACACACGTACGTGCGCACACACACCTGCGGGGGTGGCCCCAGCCTTCTCCCTCAGCTGCACCTGTTTCTGCAGCCACTCTCCATGTGCCCTCCTGGGGGACAGCAGGGCCCTCCTCCGTCCTGCACCCCTGCCTTCAGACTGTGCCCCTGGGAATGTAAACCTGACCTTCTACTTCCCGACCTGACACCTTCCATGGCTCCCCTTCCTTCTCTGCTAGTCAGTCCTCATCGTGGGCACGAGTGACACCCTGGTGAGTGTGTGTGTGTGTGTGTGTGTGTGCACGTGTGTCCTCCACTACCCTTTGTGTGTGTGTCTGTCTGTCCTGAAGTTCACAGTCCTCACTGAGGGGACGGTGTGGAGCGTGGACAGTCACTGGGGAGGCTCAGGAAACCTCAGGCCACCACACAGCAGGACAGGACAGACGGCAGGAGGAGGAAGAAGGTTTAAAAGGGGGGGCCAGGTGGGGAGTGTGATGTTTCCCTCGATTGTGGCTTCCCTGGGCCACCCACCTCAGGGCGTCACCATCCTCCCAGGTGGGGTGTGAGCGAGGGGCAGTGCAGGTGTTCAAGCTTGGGAGGAAGGTGCACCTGATACGCCCCAGCCTGCCCAGCACGCGGTCGCCCCAGCCTGTCCCCAGCACGCGGTCGCCCCAGCCTGTCCCTAACACGTGGCCTCCCTCTCTTATGACCCCTAAGCTTCTGTGGGCTTTCCTGCAGCCCAATGGCTGGGGATTAGCAGTGTCTCCTCTGAGTCTCTGATAACTCGGATGCTGTTCCTCAGAACCCTCCAGAAAGGATTAGGACCCGCACTCTGCTGCTGCGAGGTCCCTAATTTCACGCTGCCTGGGCTTTGGCCGCATGCCTGGGTTCTCCCGCTCACTAATTGCTCAGCTCTTAATAACCAACATCTTATGGACGTGCCGGGTAAATGAATTGGTTAATGTCCACCAGAGGATGTGGTGCTCACATGTAGGGCGGCAGGAAATGGGATTTCTCCTCACATTTGCACCTCCCCTTGATTAGTGCTTCTCGCCAGCTCCCCGCACCCCCGTTTCTGCCAGCGGATGGTCTCGTGCGCACACAGGTGGCCGGATGTCCCCGTGGCACACGGCGCCATCTGCGTGGCTGGGTTTACAACCCCACGTCCGGTCACGTCCCTGCATTAAGGCGTCTTGCTTTTTGGAGCCTCAGGGTCTTATACTTTTTCTGCATCCAAAGTCCACTCTTAACATCACGGTAATTCCTGAGAGGGGTTGCGTCCCCGCTAATGCTTCCTTCCGTAACTGCCTTGTTCCCAGCAGTGGACGGTTGACCAGCCAGCTGAGAGCCAGCCGAGCTCGGGGGTGGGGGGCAAACACATCAGTGCCCCCTGAGGGCGCGCTTCCTCCCAGTTGCCCTGCAGTTCGACGGGAACTTGCCACTAGCTCTGGCCAGTGGGCACAGGCCATGGAAGTTTCCACAGGACCCTCGGGTCTTTCCCCAAACTGAAAGCCCATCAGTGAGTGCAGGCCCGTCAGCCTGGGGCCCCGAGGGACTGTGCAGAACAGAGCCTTCCCCACGACCCCCCTTGGAGACTGCGAACAGGAGTAACCTTTCATGCCAATCCTGCAAATCCCACGCTTAATTTGTCCCTGGAGCATAACCTTGCCTCTCCTGAACCATAATAGGGACATGGGGGCAGGGCACTGCTGCAAAAATATCCCAAGGAGGCAGATACGGTGCCTGTATTATTCACGACACCGTCTAGGAACGGCCCAATGGATCCTATTCTCTTTTCCTTCCCTCCCTCTCTTCCCCGTTCTCTCCCCTCGTCTCCCCTCCTCTCCCATTCCCTCTCCCTTCCCCTTCCCTCCCCTTGTCTCGTCTAGTCTCCTCTCTCCTCCTCTCCTCTCTTCTCCTCCCCTTTTCCCTCCTTCTTTCTTTCCTTCCCTCCTCCTTCCTTTCCTTCCTTCCTTCCTTCCTTCTCCCTCTCTTGCTTCTTTTCCTTCTCCCTCTCTCTCTCTCTCTCTCCCTGTCTCTTTGTCCCTCTCTCTCTCTCAATCTTTCTCCCTGTCTCTCTCTCTCTCCCTGTCTCTTTGCCTCTCTCTCTCGCTCTCTGTCATCTAGGGGCTATGGATATTGGCTCCTTTTTTTCCTTCTCATCACCCACCTATCATCTGTTGAATGTCTGTCATGTGCCGGGCACACGCTATGCAGGTGCCTAAACACGTCTCCCACCTTCAAAGTCTGTCAATACAAAAAGAAAACGCATAACTACAAAATCACTCTTCAGAATGCTAGTAGGGATGTGTGTGAAGTTTCCTCAGTCCCAGGAATGAGGGAAGGAGGGGCCGCACCACCTGTGTGATATTTCCAAGGACAGTGAGGCGTGGCCTTGGAAAGAGAAGCTTTACGGGCAGAGGAAGAGCTGGGTGCCTCGGGTGGTTTGAGTAAGACAATGACAGCAGATCACCCTGGAGAGACAAAGTTGGCAGAGAGGCCGGGTCACCCGGGGGCGGCACCCAGGGTCTGCTCGAAACCTGCACACACGCCCTCCCCACTGTGTCCACACCCCCGGCCTGGGCCACCTTCCTCTGTGGAGATTTTTCTGCACTTGGGCTAATCTGGAGTGACTCAGTAACATCCAGCACTCACCCTGATGACATCGAGGCCAATTACATCGTGTCTTCTGTCCCACAGTGAGCTCAGGACTCCTAGCTGCCCCTGTGTTAGTCAGAGTTCTCTAGAGAAACAGGAACAACAGGATAGATAGATAGATAGATAGATAGATAGATAGACAGATAGATAGTTGGATGGATGGATAGATGGATGGGTATATGGATAGATGGATGGATAAATGGATGGATGGGTGGATGGATGGATGGATGAATAAATATATGGATAGATAGATAGATAGATAGATAGTTGGATGCATAGGTGGATAGATATATGGATAGATGGATGGTTACATGGATGGTTGGGTGGATGTGTGGATAGATGGATGGATGGGTGGATGGATGAATGGATAAATATATGGATAGGTAGATAGGTAGATAGATAGATAGATAGATAGATAGTTGGGTGGACGTATTGATGGATAGATAGATGGATATATGGATGGTTACATGGATAGATGGATGGATGGATGGATGGATGGATGGATGTATAAATATATGGATAGATAGATAGATAGATAGATAGATAGATGGATAGATGGATGGTTACATGGGTGGATGGATGGATAAATGGATGGATGGATGGATGGATGGATGGATGAATGGATGTATAAATATATGGATGGAGAGATAGATAGATAGATAGATAGATAGATAGATGGATGGTTACATGGGTGGATGGATGGATAAATGGATGGATGGATGGAAGGATGGATGGATGGATGGATGGATGGATGGATGGAAGGATGTATAAATATATGGATAGACAGGTCGATAGATAGATGGTTGCATGGATGGATGGATGGGTAGATGGATGGATGGTTAGGTAGATAGAAACTGGTACATATGGTTCTGCAGGAGGACAAGTCCCTGGTCTACCCTCTACACACTGGAGACCCAGGAAAGTCAGGGTGTAATCCATTCTGAGCCCAAAGGTCTGAGAACTATGGGTTGTGCCTTCGGGTCAGGAGAAGAAGGATGTCCCACTCAGACAGAGAGGCTGAATCCTCCTTTCCTTCCCCCTTTTGTCCTACTTGGGACCTCAGCAGAGTGGGGGAGCCCACACTGGGGAAGGCCATCTCCTCTGCTCGGTCCATGGGTTCAGAGGCCTATCTGTCCCAGAAAGGCCCCCACGGATGCTACCGGGAGCAGTGTGCCGTCTGTCAGCGCACCGGCACTGTTATGGCGGCCCCGCACCACACTCCCGCTTACCCCCCGCAGCTCCCCTTGGGCTCAAACCGCCTCCAGCAACATTGCAGCCTTGCTCCTGTCCTCCGTCATTTCCCCAACACTGCCGTTCCCTTCTTGCTGCAGCGTCAGAGGCATCAGGAGTATCTGGTGAAGATTTGCTGGTCAGATGTTTGCACGGTGCTGCTGGAACATCACAGAGGGGGTCGGTCGTGCTACCTGCGCTGTGCAAACTGTGCCCCCGGTGCCAGCAGCAGCTGTAGGGGGGCAGTTGGAGCCCTGGGTTCCCTGCACACATCTCTCCTCTTCTCCCATCATGAGACTTTCTCTCTCCCACCCCTCTCACCACTGGACCCCGACCACTCGTATGCCACGTCCCTCCCCAGAAGCCTCTGCTTCACTCCTGTGACCTCAGTCTGTGCTCCCCTGCCCTCCCAGCTCCCGTCCCCGTCCTCAGCACTGGTCCTGGCTCAGTTCCTGGGCAGACTTCTCTAGGACCCGGCCTGCCCACTCCTGAGCCTCTGTCTTTGGTCCTCAGTCGCCCTGGCCATTAACGGGAAGGCCTCCGAAACCCAGTGGAAGCACTCCTCTCTGACCTCTGCTCCTCTGCCTCCTTGCCCACTCTTCCTCAGATGCTGGCTCCGGACGCCTTTCCCCACCCCTACATCTCGCTCCCTTCATTATCTGGCTGACACCAGACTTGCACCTTTGTGTGTGTCCATCGCCTGCGTATCTGGACGGGACTCGGCTCAGACTAGCCTGCAGCTAAAGACCCTGGGGGACACGCCCCGTGCTCCCATCCTTCCTTAAAATCTTGTGTGTCGGCCTCAGGTGACTGCGGCCCCCTCCCCACTCCATTTCCCGACCCCATTCGCTTCCCCGCTTCCAGACCCCCAGCCCTCAGCTGGAGCCCCACTCCCAGCCGGTAACCTTCCCGCCTACCTCACTGGGAAAACAGAGACAGACGACAGTCAGAAGAGAAATTCCTGGGGTTCCTGGCCCCAGACCCGCCCATGTCCCTGCATCTCAGCCCCGATTCTCGATCTCCTTCTGAATCTGGAAGAGCCGCCCAGCTCCTGTCTACCCAGGGCAACCCACTGCTCATGTAGGAATCCCTTTCCTGTTGCCTCCTCAAGGGCGAGATACAGTCTCCTCCATGCTGGTTTACCTCATCTGATTTCCATGCCCCCCCCCCCCCATTCTTGGGGCTGCCTCGGGTTTATTCATTTTTGTTGGTAGATGATACTCACATACGAGTCCATAAATGCACTGAGACCAGAGGTTCGGGCCATTTTATCCAGCTCTGGTCGACCTTGCGTGGTTTCTAATTTTTTGGATTATTTTAAAAATGCTGCAATAAATGCATTTTTGAATAGAAGCACATTTCCAGCAGATAGATTCAACCGACACAGAATTGCTTGGTAAAGATATGTAATTACGAAATGTTGGCGGATATTGTCAACTTGTCTTTCACAAAAACATGTTAGCTATTTTCTCCCGTAATATATTGGCCTTTAGAGTTTCTGACAGTATGATACGTCAAAGGCCCTGACCTTGTTTTCGTGTACATTCCTTGTGTATTAGCGACATCGACCATCTTTCACACGCTTATTGTCCATTTGTATTTCTTCTAATTGCCTCTTGATAGCCTTCGACTACTTTTCTTTTTTTTTTTTTTTTTTGGCCCTTTTCCTTGTGTTTTATGGGAGCTCCTTAAATATTCTGTTATTAGTGCTTTCTGTACGGATTTGCTGCAAATAATCCTTCCCGGTCTGTGTTGTCAGCCTCTGGACTATTTGCTGTTCTTTCTGAGGGAATTATAGCATCTCAGCTGGGTTTCTGACTGGAGGAGACAAACACACACACACACACACACACATTTGTATCCTGCAGATACAAATCCCACCGGGAGTGAACTAGCCACGAGGGCTGGAAGCACAGGTCGCCTGCCTGGCACAGCCCCTGGGTTCTCAGAGTCCCCTCGGGGGCGGGCAGCTGCCTGTGAGACCAGAAATAATACGTGTGTGGTTTTGTTCTTCATGCTCTTCTGCCGGGCATTAATATCGGGCTCTATCACCTTTCTAAAATGAAGCAGGAAACCCGGCTTTTCTAACTTCTGGAAGAGGTCAGAGGTCAAGGCAGCACGTGACATCGAGGTGTTGCGACTCACGAAAGCAGGTGGGGATGGCTGCAGCCATTGTGTTGAAGGAGGTCCGTGGTGCAGCGGCTGCTAGCGGATGCCAGCAGCTGAGGAGGAGAGAGGAGGTTGGTGCGACCCGGCGAGGGTCGTTCAGACGAGACCCTGCAGGTCTGGGGGACATCCTGGGACCCTGGGACCGTCCAGATCGGGAGAGACCGTCCCACGCAGGAAGGAAGAGTGCTGGGAGGTCTTGGCCTGGCATTCCTTGGAGGGTGAGCTCTAGCTAGAAGCGTGTTTTAGGAAGGAACACCTGCTTCATAAAGACACGTAATTCTTCCATTCGCTGTGCGGTGTTCTGATGCCTCCCCTCTGCCACAAACAACTCGGCCGGTCCCTTGCCTGCCCTTAGATTTAACCTGCAATGCCCAGCACTGCTTAACTGCCCTGGACAGAACAAAACCCGAAATGCAATTTACTCGAGGAATATAATCACTTATTGATTACTCTACTTCTCGAGGAGATAGAATCAGCGTGTCAGCTTTAATCCGGGAGAGGCCAGGACGGTGTTTACACTGCGGATGTAGTTCAAGTCCGGCCCGGTCTCCTCGTGAGACCAGCGTTTCCGGCATCGTGCTGCAGACGGTCGTTAGTTTCTAAAAAGGATTCATCACACTGCTCATGTGAAAAATTCACAGTCGGCAGACGGTATTTAATAAGTAAATCAATAATGTTCATTTCGGGAAAAAATTAGGTATAGAATGCAGCTGGAAAAGATAATAAAACAAGATCAAACACTAAACTTCAGACCCGATGAGCCATTAGAGATAATGCAATTCATAGCAGTGCGGCCTGCCGTGGATCGGGAGGCTGACATCGCAGGACGCCGCGCAAATGCAAATCCAGGCTCATTTGTCATGTGATTAACACACAAGGAGGAAGAAGTCCCACTGGGCATCCAGAGTCGGCCGGTGCTGCTCAGTGAAGCAGCGTTGGGGACGGGAACTTCCTCGGTTCAGGAAAGTCGTGCTGTAAACCTACGGAAAGACTTAAGTTGCTCAGAGGTTGGGTGCACCGTCCACAAGGTCCTGCCGATGTTGACGACAACGTCCCATTGCGCCCTTGCAGTGGGAAGGACCCGGCTGTAGCTGTCATCTTACCTGTCCTCTCCCCTGCAGGGGCACCAGCGAGGCTCTTGCTTGACGCCGAGTTCCCCGGGGGTCTCCATAAACGTCGTTTCAAAGAGGTGTTGTCAAAATGCCTTATGTTTTTATGGGACTGACTATGATTGTGGCACTGCTTAGAGTGTATACGGTCCTTCCGCACGACGCACCTGCAAATATTGGAAGGCAGCTGTCTTGCCTCTGAACTCTTCTCCAGATTAAACATCTCCAGATCTCTGGACAAACGGTCCTACATTTATTTTTTTTTAATTTTTAATGTTTATTTTATTTTTGAGAGAGAGAGAGAGAGAGAGAGTGCGAGCAGGGGGAGGGGCAGAGAGAGAGAGAGACACAGAATCCCAAGCAGGCTCCAGGCCCTGAGATATCAGCACAGAGCCCGACGCGGGGCTCGAACCTGTGAACCATGAGATCATGACCTGAACCAAAGTCGGATGCTTAACCGACTGAGCTCCCCAGGCACCTCCAAACAGTCCTGCACTTAAGATGCTTTCCAGATGTCCCAGCTGTCTTTCACAGAGTGTTTCTGTCCTGCCCGCTGGCCCACTGCAGGGAATTGTATTCCCATTTATCAAACACTGTCCCAGAACATCGTGTCTGTAATTAACCCATGCCGCCCGTGGCTTTGGCCGCTGCGTGGTGGGGCCGCACTCTCTTGTCTGTACGCCTGAAGGCGGCTAGGAGCTGCTCTCACCATGGGCTCTAGCAGCGAAATAGGGCTCTAAGCGGAAGAAGAAAAGACAGAAGTGGAGAAACACTTATAAAGTTTTTAAAAATCACTTTTGGGGGCTCTGACCATTGTCCCTCTCCTTTTCAGCACCCAAACTACAAGCTGGACTTCAGGATCAGAGCAAGCCCGCCTGGCCCATCGCTGTAGAGGTTTCTGTGCCAGACGCCCGCTTTCTCCCGACAGGAGGCTCTTGGTTTTTCAGAGCGAGTTTTCCCATCAGATTGCTCTACCTCAAATTACAAACAACTACCGTTGCTTCTAGAAGCCAGGCTGGCCTCGTTTTGCGTGTTTTCAGCGGGTGGATGTTCATCATCGCCTCCCCGGATGGTGACACAGAAGGAGGAGAGCTTTTGTGTCACTGAGGAGTTTCAGTCTGCCTCAGGTGGTACGCTCAGCACCGCCCTAAATTTCTTCTCAGCCCTTTGCTCCTGCTCGCAGAGGTGTCCAGGACCGCTGACCATACTTTGCGAGTGCAAACTTGAGTCACAGCATCTGGTTTTGTGTTTATTTGGTGCCCTTAAACAATCAAGAAGGCACAAGGTAAATGCAGAAAAGTGGGTGGGGCTAACGGAGCCTAATAGTTGAAGTCAAATAATGTGTTTTGGAAGCTAAGGCACACAGAGCATGTACTGTATACGAACACTAGGTACGTGCCCACCTCTTGTGAGTGCAGACCGTGTCTCACTCCGACCCCGGGCTGACAGAGATGACTGGCCACTCCGTGGACACCCAGCCTCACAGTGCTGGCCTCTGGAAAGCGAGAACACAGCCAAGAAATCAGAATTGCTCACCTGCTTTGCGGCCACTGCCACTTTCCATGCCACTGGCCACGGGAATTCCTTCTTCTAGCCCAACTCCGAGTTTCCCTGCCCTGGATGAGAATGAGACTCCCTGGGTGCACCTGTAAGACTGCAGGCCGTGCGGGTCCTCAATCAGTCTACGGGGCGCTTTTTTAATATAATTTGTCAAGTTGACTAACGTTCAGTGTATACAGTGTGCTCTTGGTTTTGGGTAGATTCCCATGGTTCTTTGCTCACATACAACAGCCAGTGCTCATCCCAACAGATGCCCTCCTCCATGCTCATCACCCACTTTCCCCTCTCCCCCACCCCCCAGCCACCCTCAGTTTGTTCTCTGTAGCTAAGAGTCTTTTTTGGTTTGCCTCCCTCCCACTCTGTTTGTATCTATTTTTCCCCTTCCCCTCCCCCATGGTCTTCTGTTAAGTTTCTCAAGTTCTCTGTATGAGTGAAAACATTTATCTGTCCTTCTCTGACTTGTTTCACTCAGCGTAATACCCTCTGGTTCCATCCATGTTGCTGCAAATGGCAGGATTTCACTCTTTCTCATTGCCAAGTAGTATTCCATCCTACATATAAACCACATCTTCTTTATCCATTCCTCAGTGGATGGACATTTAGGTTCTTTCCACGATCTGGCTATTGTTGAAAGCGCTGCTGTAAACAATGCCTGGCACCTTTAATATCTGCCCCAATTTCTCTCCTCTATAGCCAAGGTTCAGGATTGGTATTCTATGCAAAGTAAACGCACGGCTTTGTCTCTTGCAAACCCTCAGTATTCTATACAAATTGAACTCCACAAACACCTGAGAGGAGAAGAAAAGGAACAGAGAGGTGAGGTTGACCTAACTCCTAACTGAAGGTCTCTATACCCACAGCGGGATTTCGGCTTGTTGTCTGTCTTTTGCTTTCTGAGGCCGTGCTCATCATTTGCTGTGTTTTATGGATGATTTTTCTGCTATGTTTTACTGTGGGGATGCTTGGTTGCTTCTGGATAATTAAACTTTTCATAAGAGTTTTAATCACCTAACTTTGCCTGCATCCTGTAGGATTCCCTTTTTAGCCTATTCAAGTGGAAATAGAAACATGTCAATTAAGTGGTTGGCCTGATTACAGAGGGTGTTATAGGAAATAAGCACTTCATGCTGATGAATATTTTGATGATGGGCATATCTTTTTAAAAAATTTTTTTATATTTATTTATTTTTGAGAGACAGAGTGAGACAAAGTGAGAGTGGCGGGGGGCAGAGAGAGAGGGAGGCACAGGATCGGAAGAAGGCTCCGGGCCCTGAGCCGTCAACACAGAGCCTGACGTGGGGCTCGAACTCACAGACTGCGAGATCATGACCCGAGCTGAAGTCGGACGCTCAACCGACTGAGCCACCCAGGCCCCCCTGATGATGGGCATATCTTAACTGAGTCAAAGCCATCGTTAGGTTATATCTGAAATATGTAAACAGGTGAATATGTTCGTGTGTGTGACACACTCATGAGCATGTGCCGCGCGGTCAGGGGAAAGCTGCAAGTGGGGGAGGAGCTCCACGTGCACACTGTTTGCTGTTTCTGTATGTTGTCTCATGCAAGAGTCCTACTTAACGGGGCAGGTGTATCACTTATTTGTCTTACTGGACTTTCGTTTCCCATAGAATGCAGGCTCTGGGAAGGAGAACCTTTTGTCATTGCATCGTCTTCAGGGCCAACATCCGTTACTGTCATAGAGCAGAGCCCTAATAAATAATTGTCGTTGAATGAAGTAGGTGGTCAGAAAAGCAATTTCCGGAGATTTTACTAGGTCCATACACTCTCAGTCGGGTCTCTCTCCTCTCGGGCTGAGTAATTAGGGGATCCGGGCTCCGAAAACCCGGTGTTGAGTTCCGGCTCAGCTGTGTGGTGGGTGAATCGTGCAATCGATGATCTCTGCTGAAAGGCTAATAATCATAATAATGCCTTTGCCTATTTCATAGGCCCGTTTTATCGGGCCAGTGAGCTAATTTGTTAACAACTACTTTGCGATTTTTTAGGGACGTTATTGCTGGCATTTGTTACCGGCCATGGCTATGGTAATACTATGGTAGCCCCGAGAGTAACAGAACACCAGCACAGATTGCAATCCCCAGGACCAGTAAGTGGAAAAAACGTCTAACACTTTAATCTGCTGTACCCCATGCTCGCCTCACTTCACTTTTCACCTGACCCATCTCTCACCTAAAGGTCCCCATCTGCCATTTGAGGCAGGTGTAACTCTGCTGACCGTAAACAGTGGCGTGTGCAATCGTACAACACAGCGCTTGTGGCATTAGAGCGAAAGTGTCGGTCAACGTCGTAACTCTACCTCCCCGTAAGCGCTTTTGAGAGCAGGGAAAATGTGTTATTAACAGTATCTGCAACTCGTGCCACGCGGTAAGAGCTCAGCTGCTCAACAGACATGTGTTGAATCAAATCAAGCTGCTCTCCACTTCCCATGTTTCAGCCAACAAAGCATTTATTCCTTGCGCACTTCCCCTGAGTGCTGGTAAAACAAAATAAAATAACATAATAAGATATGATAAGCATCCCACCTTACAGACAAGTGTTAAGAGAGCATTTGAGCAGCAAGGAAATTCAGACCCGATGCAGCGAGCTGTTCTAAACAACTGGATGGTGTCCTAATTTCACCTTTTCATCTTTCTTAGATGTGCCAGCGTTGGGGACGCCCAGCAGCAATACGGTTTGAGAAGGTGGTTCTCCCTCATTCAAAGACACACTCTGAAGAACAGGGAGTGAGGACATGGCAGCTGCCTACTGATACTACCTATATAAATTGAGCTACGAGGTGGGAAAAGAAGATCGTCCCACACAAAAATTCTCTATAACCTCACTTCTCCTAAGACCTAGAAGTGGTTCATAGTGTTTTAGAAAATCGGCCCATGCTTCAACTTCAGTTCAAAACTGAGACTCAGGCATACATTAGGAGAAGACGTTTAAAAAAAATTATCCATATACGTATCCCCGCAACACATTTCAGTGTCGTTTTTGTGAAGCCACCCGCTTGGGTGTGTGGAGCAGAACCACTTGCCCTACCGCCAGAAGGGACTAGATGTGGATTCGCGCTCTCTCGCTCGGTAGCCGTGTGATCTGAGGCTGGTTACTTAACGTCTCTGAGCCTCTATTTCTTAATCTTATAAAATGGGTAACATTGCTTACATAAAAATTAGCTATCGGTCAACTTTGCTGATGCAACAAACACCCCAAATTCCAAAAGCTCACAACCATATGGTACACGGCGTGGAGACGCGGGTGAACGTGGGCTGAACTCAGGTCTGGGTCCTTATTTGTTCTCATTCTGGACTCAGGCTCATGAAAGGACTCCAGTGTAGGACACGCCTGACTTCTTGCCCCAGGAGAACAGAGAGCGAGTACAGGCTCACGTGCCTTCCCACGTTCCGTCCTGAAACAGTGAGGCAACTACATCAAATGGCGACTAGGTTAGATTTTTCTGCCCCAAATCCTCAAAACAAAAGCCATTTGTTTAGTCCCCTGGGCTTAGCAACGTGGTTCTTCTTGTCTGAGGGAGGCTTGAATCTTAAGCAGACTTTCTGCTCAAACACGATTTTGCTTTGTTTTGTTTCGTTTCATTTCACTTCACTTCATCTCATTTCATTTTATGTTTCTATTCAGAAATGAGGAATAGTTTCAAATTCCCACGATTTCTACCCAATCTCGTCTCTTTCCCTTTTATCTGTTCTTGTAAACAGGCTTACTCTTTTCCAAGCTCATTTTGCTTTATGCCTTAACTGTTGTGGCGAATATCAACGAATCGTGCTATTACCATTGTGTTTCAAAGTGTCCAACCAAAGCCGCTCGGAGCATGTGTACCATGTACCTTTCTGGTTCTCACCTGAGACAGAGCTTCAGGATTTTTCACCACCCCTCAGGTGGCCAGTTCTGCAGGTTCCGACAGCGATGTCTTTGCCACCCGGTGCCTGGCTCTGAGCCACTCTCAGCACCTGTTAAACATTTGTGCTATCCTATTTCCAGTTCCTACTTAAAAAAATTTTTTTTAAGTTTATTTATTATTGAGAGACAGAGAGACACAGAGCGTGAGCAGGGGAGGGGCAGAGAGAGAGGGAGACACAGAATCCGAAGTAGCTCCAGGCTCTGAGCTGTCAGCACAGAGCCCGACGCGGGGCTCGAACTCACGGACCACGAGATCATGACCTGAGCCAAAGTCAGTTGCCCAACAACTGAGCCACCCAGGTGCTCCCCCCCTTTTTTTAAAAATTTTTTTCCAGTTCCTACTTTTAAGTCAGCTAGCTCACCTTGGTATCTGGCAACATCTGACTCTGTGGCATCCACCAGTGTGTCTGTCTTTCCCAATTTACATGAGGCCTCTGGGTCTCCTGTGGCTCTGCTGGGGCTGAGGTCCTGCTAAGTTGTGGTTTGGGTGGGGGGCGCCTGGGGGCTCAGTCGGTTGAGTGTCTGACTCATGATTTCAGCTCAAGTCATGATCTTACAATTTGTGGGTTCGAGCCCTGTGTCAGGCTCTGACAGCACAGAGCCTGCTTGGGATTCTCTCTGTCTGTCTCTCAAAATAAACAAAGACTTAAAAAAATAAGTTGTGGTTTGGACCAAACTGTGTGTCTGTCCCCGGATCCTGGTGAGTGTCCTCATTCTCAGATTCAGGCGAGGGGCCAGGCAGGGCCGCGTGATCGCACCGACACCTCTCACGTGGCAGAGCACACGCGGCTCCCACTCCTGTCCCAGTGGCCACGCGGCCGTGTGATCGAGTGCAGGGCAGTGTCGTCCCCCACAGACGCCAGGGAAGCCCCAGGACCAGGGATGGGGGCAGATGGCTCTATCAGATGGCTGCAGTGATAAAATTATCAGAGGGAATAGCAGGAGAGTAACTGTGAGAATGCACCGAGTTGAGTTGTTAACTTCACGCCCATTCACAAGGCGAACATGCGTGTATCACCAGCCCCAAGAGCAGAAAGAGATCATCATCCCCAAACTCGGAGCGTCCTGTGTCCCTTGGCAGGTGCACCCAACACGGAGGGTAACACACCAACTACCTGAGGACCCAGAGTGTGGGTGAGCTGTGGCCTCGGCCGCTTTCCGTAGACCGAAGATCAGCGCGCAGCCCTCTGCGCCATTTTCCTCGTGTAACCGGGCGAGCCTTAGTCTGCTCACGTTGCTGTGACAGAATACCATGGTCTGGGGGCTTAGAAACAGTTGACATTTATTTCTTACGGTTCTAGAGGCAGGAAGTCCAATATCCAGGTGACCACAGATTCTGTGTCTGGTGAGAATCTGCTTCCTGGTCAACAGATGTTGACTTCTCTCTGTGTCCTCATAAGGGAGGGAGCGTGGGGGGCTCCTTGGGGTCTCTTTTATAAGGACATTAATCCGATCGTGGGGTAGCCACCCTTCTGACCTCATCCCCTCCCACAGGCCCTGCCCCCTAAGGCCACCACCTGGGGTTAAGTTTCAACACATGCATTTGGGGGGCATAGACGTCCGTCCATCGCGGAAGGTGTGGCAGTCACCCCCACAGGGTCCTATAGTAGCAGAGGGCTCATGCTCAGTGCTTCAAGGAGGCCCCTTGTATGCATATGCACACCTTACAAACCCTCACACAAAGGATGGGCATTGGGGAGGTGATATCTAAGAGCCACCTGGCACATGTGTCCTGCTTTCATGACACATTCCTTTCTCTGTCCTCTGCCTCTCACGTGCCAGCTTTTGTGGCTGGCATGGGCACACGGATGCTTTACATCAGCCTGGACCAGGACAAATCAGGTTAGATTTGTCCTGGACCAGGACATATCAGGGGTCCAAGGAGCGCATGGGGGTCTATCAGGCTAGACATTAAGCAGCACAGTCATCCGTGGTCTAACGTCCGATGCGGTGAAGGCCCCCACACCCCAAGAACGTGTGATGCGGGGGGTACCCAGAGGGAACATTTGCCCAGACCCCCGCATCTTGTTGATGCTGATAAACCAATTGTCTGAGTCACCCAGTCCCTTGAGTCAGAGCAAAGCACTTGTTTATACAAGGAAGACATAAGACATCAGCTAATTCTCAACTCCCTCCTTTGCTTCCATTTTTGCACTCACTCAGTATCTTCTTCCGGGTAAACCCAGCCCCTGGAGGGGGGACCTTGATCATATTTACATTTTCAATTTTCGAACATTTATTGGGCTGAGATTCAATAATTCTGATCAAAGATTGCTGTCCACTCTTTCTAAATTTAGCAGAAATCTGGGGGTATCACTTATTTTGCTGTACGTTCCCCCCAGCCAAATAGCAAAACGAATTCAGGCACGTCCACTGCCTTAGAATCAATGGAATCTGCAGACGCTGCTTTGTTTTGGGCGATAGAAATGAACATTCTATGTTTTGCTCTGTTTTGTTTTGTTTTGTTTAGCTCTTGCCCTTTTGCCTCCTTAGAGCCTGAAAGTGACATCTGGAAGAATTTTTAGGCAACCGTTCTTGAATGCTTTTCCCAGGGCCTGGCTTCTGACTGGATATCGCTTACAGAAGCACCGGGCCAAATGTGGATTACTCTCCAGTCACACCTCAGTTTTCGCCTCTGGCGAATGTCAGCCCTGATCAAACCGGACTCCTAGCAGGGCCTTCTGTCTGCAGCCGCTTCTTAGTAAACTTTCGAGCTTCGATGTCTTTTGCCTGGGAGACAGACACGCACAGAAGAAAACAGCCATTTCCTTTGGTTTTAAAGCAAGCAAAAAATGAGCCTTTGCTTGTAGGTGACGTTCTGTCCTGGAAATGCCAAAGGTGTTGCAAACGACTGATCGTGATTAGAGCACGTATTGTGCCGTGGTGGAAAACAACACAACGATGACAGTCATGGTGACCATTGCAGTCACAGCTAATACTGACCGAGTGGTGTCAGGACGCAGGCACCAGAGTGACGGGTTATTGTAAGACGTGGCCCCTTCCGAGAATCACTTGGACCCTAGAGCACATGGAGACGATTACAGGTCGACAGGGGTAGTGCAGGGCCAGAGATCTCCTGGCAGGTGGGGAGACCATGCAGTCTACCCTCACATCCTAGAAAATCATTCTGTATTGGTCTAAATCATAAGAAAAATGTCAAAAGCACATGAAGGAAATTGCATATGCCTCTGTGAAACAATGTCACGGTCCTTTTTGTTCCGGGACAGCGTAAAAGGGAGGGGCTCCGTTCAAGACAGAAGGTGGGAAGAAGGAAGGTCTTTGAGTCCCAAGGCAAATCTCAGCCGCGGTTACCTCTGGGCCGACAGGCGTAATCTGCCTTCTTTGCCAACGTGAGTATCTCCGAACGCCTTTCTGTATTTGCAGGTTAAATTCATTTTTCTGCTGTTAATACACTTGCCATCAAAAACGGACACCTTTGCATATGTGAGAGACCCTTCACATCTCTTGTGCAGGACCATTTTCTAAGAGACGTATACACACGGAACCATCAACCCACATACTAGAAACATACTTTTAGACATTTAAGGGCACTTGTATATAGGATTTGGTTCTGTGTCCATACGTAATTTTTTTTCCTAAGCGGGAAGCTGTCAGCAATATTATTCAGTAAAGAGCTGCATGGTAAATACTTTGCTTTATGGGCCAAGAGGCAAAAGATGGGGTAATATGTAGGAACATATAGAACCATTTAAACTTGTAAAAAATAGTTTTTAGCTTACATGCTTTACAAAAACAGGCAGCGGGCTGGATTTTGTCCTTGGCCTAAGCCTAAATATTGCCTCTAGAGATTATTATAATGCACATTATTTGTACTGATACAAAGCTCTTATATGTATCAGTTTTAAAATACCAATAATAATTTAAAGTAGTGTGCTCTATTTAATAGCAATGGTTTGGGGGACTATTTAGGAACTATTAGTTTCTCCCTCCAAACAGAAAATGTGTTTTAAATGCCTTCCCCCAGCATTTCATTCCTTCCTATGAAATATTTGTGAGACAGGTTCAACTATGGGCTATGTGTCTGTGTTATCATTAGGTTTTTATTGGTATCTTGTATTGCTTTGGTGTTACGCACAGGGAATATTTGAAACCGAAAACCAATGGGCAAGAAGGGTTTGCTGTATTCGACAAAGCAGCAAAATCAATTAACAGCCCTCGACTCAGTTGAATCTCTCTGTGACACCTCAGCAAAGCCACTGACCAGCTGAATCAGCTTGAAGGTTAAAAATTCTGCGTCTCCAGGTCAAAAGAGCTAAGCTTGTGTGGTACTGAGACAAATATGTCTTCTCTCCTTTAGAGGGAGAAGCCGGGTGATGGGCATCGAGGAGGGCACCTGTGGGGGGGAGCACTGGGTGTTGTACGTAAGCCAACTTGACAATACATTATGTTCATAAAAAAAAAGAGGGAGAAAAAGAAGAATTGTGTTTTTCCTTTGCCCACATACGTGTGTGTGTGTGTGTGTGTGTGTGTAGGTGTGTGTGGTGTGAAATCACACAAGCCCATCAGGAACAAACACCCCAAATTAAAGAAGAAGGAAGGTCATAGAATATAGCGATGGGAGGCACTGCCATCATCTCCCTTGACAATTTTTACTTTTCCTTTTATGCAAATAATCTCCAATCTCCCCGCTATTTGTCAGCATGGGAGGCTGTCATTGTTATGGAGATGATCCTGTGCCTTACCTGTCTTTCTCTCAGTGTAGCTGAAGCTAATTTCGTGCGCTGATGTAAGATTATTATCAGGTTGAGCACTTACCTGACACAATTTATGGTGATGAGTCTAGTACATATTGGATATGCCAATGCTCCCTGATCATGAGTTTTTATGGCATTCCCATTAGATGGTGACAGCTGTCGGAAATACTGTTGCTATCGTTTGATTTACTTCTGACGTTTGAAGGTCACGTATAGTTTCAATTAAATTTTTCCTTTGTCAACTCAGAAATACCACTCAATTTACATCCCTATTGCTCTTGAAACCTCAATAGCGTCCCAGGAGCTGATTATTTCAGGATTGCATTGCCAAACTAGTTATGGCCAGGATGATGATCGTCGAATGCCACAAATATAGCAGGAGCTCCGCACGATAGAGAAAGAGATTTGTCTGCCCCCCCAGGTGGATCTTTGTCTGGAAGACACACCCTCTGTCTAGTTTGTTGAGGAACTCTGAATGCTGTACTGGTTTTCTTCCCCATCACTGGGTGTGCTGTGTTCTCTCTCCCCTGCTCCTGGGTGCTTTCTAGGGTAAGTGATGCCCTGGGTGTAGGAAGGGACTCTTCCTTCCTCCCCATTTCTGATATTTTCTTCCTTAGGAATTGGCCAAAAACATTGGGAAACATGGAGAAGTAGAAGTTAGGAAGCAAATTAAAATCTGAAGATTATGGCATTGTTGGGAACAAGGCATTTCGACCTTATGGTTTACAGTGACCAACATTGGACATAGTAGCTGGTTCACAGTAGTGGTGTTGAGCCACAGATGTTGGTCAATAAGAATTTTTTGCCTTGGACAATAATGTAGTTTATGGCAACTTTCACCATATATGAATGATTCTTGGTAGCCTTAGGTCAAAACGGGGAAAGAGGGGGTTGGAGTATTGATTTCATGTTACACAGGCTCATCTTTTCCTACGCAGAGTTATGGAGGCAAAGATTTGACCATCGGGAAGGAAAGTCTTTTCCACAATAGGGCTTTTAGATTTCAAAGGTGAAAAAGTATTTTTTTTGTTTTAAATTGCAAGACAATTGTGATTTCTGAATCACTTTCAGTGTTAGTAAGTCTGGCTTTCACTGGTTAAAGCCAGGTCTCACTACCTCCCTCACAGTCTATTCTGAGTTCAGACCTGAAGAAGGACATATAGAAAGTTTAGAGTTAAGTTCAGGTGCTCACGAGTTGTTCCCCATCATGTGGCCCCCAGTTAAAACCAGATTAGTGAATTACAGGGGTAGGAGAGGCCTAGGAATGAGTTTTTGTAGGCCTGAGCAATCCCAGTGTTGGTCCCAGCAGAGACCACAGGAGCACAACACTGAAAGCACTTGCTTATAGAGAATGAGGACACTATGTCATTCGACAGAGTCTACTATTAATGTATGTGTGGCTTTCTCCACCAGATACAGTTAACCTAGCACCATAATTCACCTCTTCATAGGACATTTTTGATGTATTTTAATATTGCATCTCACAGACTTCAGACCAACTTTGTCCCAGATAGTTAAAATCAAAATGGTTTCTTCTTTCCACATTCTTTCATGGACTCACTTACTGGTTAAGTGAACAAACCAAGGGAATGTTGGGGGATGCTTCTCCCCTACTCCTGATAGTTTGTTCCACATCCTGTAGCTTAAACCATAAGCTTTACTGTACCCTCTTCCTATTTGTTCCTTTTAGGCCAAGAATATCTAACCGGCGAACGTGAAAGGAAAGACAGTCCTAAAGAAACAAAACCCCGTGGGGCACCTGGGTGGCGCAGTCGGTTAAGCGTCCGACTTCAGCCAGGTCACGATCTCGCGGTCCGTGAGTTCGAGCCCCGCGTCAGGCTCTGGGCTGATGGCTCAGAGCCTGGAGCCTGTTTCCGATTCTGTGTCTCCCCCTCTCTCTGCCCCTCCACCGTTCATGCTCTGTCTCTCTCTGTCCCAAAAATAAATAAACGTTGAAAAAAAAAATGATAGCTGAAAACTTCCCAAATTTGAGGAAGATACACAAATCCAAGAAGATCTACAAACTCCGAGTGAGATAAACTGAAAGGAACCCAGTGAGGTGTATAGTCACATTGTCAAAAGACAAAGGCTAAGGGGAAGCCTTAAAAGAAGCAAGAGAAAAGCAACTTATTGCAGATGTTTTAGGAGAAACCCTGGAGGCCAGAAGGTAGTGGGATGGTATATTTAAAACACTGAAAAAGAAACATAATCAAGTACCCTATATTTGGCAAAACTGTCCTTCAAAAAGGGACAGAGACATCGTCAGATAAGCAAAGTTCACCACCGCTAAGCCTGACATAAAAAAAAAAAAAATGTAAGAGAATCTTTAACTTGAAATGACAGGATAGTAGACAGACACTCAAAGCCATGTGAAAATATAACATTCTCAAGTAAGGGTAAGTACATGGGAAAATGTTTTGAAAAAAGAAATATTACTGTGAGTTGGTTTACAGCATCAGTTTTAAATTTTCTGAAGAATTTAAAAAAACAGACGCATAAAAATAATTATAAATCTGTATTAAGATAGATTTAATTCTCAAAAAATACTAGCAAACTAATTGCAACAGTGTATTAAGAGATTATCCACCATAAGTGGGATTCATTCCTGGAATACAAGGAGGTGCAAACTATCAAAACAAATCAGTGTAGCATAGTGCATTAGCAGAATGAGGAACCCACACACATATACACACAATGTTACTTTGTTTTGCAGAAAAAGAATTGACAAAATTCAGCACTGTTTTCATGATAAAAAAAAAAAACCTCAATAAACCAGGCATAGAGGGAAACTATCTCAACATAATAAAGACCATCTATGGAAGGCCAAAGCCAACAGCATACTCAATGGGGAAAGACAGCAAGCTTTTCCTCTAAGATCAGACACAAGAGAAGGATGCCTGCTTTCACCTCTTCTGTTCAGCATGGAACTAGAATCACTAGCCAGAGCAATTAGGCAGGAAAAAGAAATAAGAGCCATCCAATTTGGAAAAGAAGAAGTATAATGATTTCTTTTCACACATGATATTATCTTATAAGTAGAAAACACTAAAGATTAAAAAAAGCTGTTGGAACTAATAAATGAATTCAGTAAAGTTGCAGGACACAGAATCAACACACTGGCATCAGTTGCATCTCTGTACAGGAACAATGAACAATATCCAAAGGAAATTGGGAAAAGAATTTCATTTACGATAGTATCAGGACAATGAGGAATCTCTTCACGTCCACCACTTACTTAAGTAAGTAAGTAAGTAAATAAACAAATAAATAAATAAAAGCAAGTGACCTTTGGGTAGGAAAAACTGCCATTTATTGTTGCTCATGAGTGAGACCTACCACACAGTCGGGCTGTTCTCATGTGAGCCAGGCCACCTGACTTGCCCTGGGCTCACTCATGCAGAGGCCTGGCTTCATGGGATGCGTCCTGAGCGTGTTCAGAGAGTCTGTCTATGACACCTCGGTCTCTCTGTTGTCACCATCTTGAAAGTACTTTATCACGCTTAACGGGGGGCTTCACGTTTTTATTTTGCACTAGGCTCTGATAATTTTGTAGGTGGTCCTGCTCAGGAACCTGCAGTGTACTGTCGGGTCAGGCGTGCCCCACTGTCCCAGGTGTGTGTGTAGGATGGGCTGTCTGTGGGCTGATGTCACTTGCACGGCTAGCCTAGGATGGCTCAGGTTGTGGCTACAGCGTTCAGGGATGGGGAGAGGAGGACAGACAGACAGAGAAAGAGACAGAGACCTGCTTTTCCCTTTGCATGGGGTATATGGATCAGAGGTTGTCTACTGTCCTGGAGACAGGAAGGACATTAGGGCCATTTGCCCAAACGGAATCTGGGATGCCAGAGAGTCAGGGACTTAAGGAAGGAATAACTTCTCTATAATGTGGTGTGCATCAGTAAGCCAGGCTATAGCAGGTGCTCTGTACATTTCAATTCTTTTTTTTTTTCTCCAGCTCATATCTCCGCTGACATCACCTAAAACCCATAAGACTCCTTTACATGAAGCATTTCAACCCTACTGTCACATGAGATACTGATTTTCTGAAGGAAAACACAAGATTTTTTTCCAAGTGCCTACCTTAAGTTTTTGTTGAAAACTTCAAAAATAAGAATTCTGTCATCCTATTTACCAACTACCTATCTCATCTCTGTGTCATTGAGTCTGAAAATAAATGACATCGGAGCTATGAATGTGGAAAAAAGCGTAGTCTGACAACATCTCCTTTAAATAGAAAATAAGCCCACGTAACCAAGAAAACCGATTGGGGAGGAAGGTGTTCCCGGGAGAGACAATGGGGCCATCCGCAGACGAGGTAGAACATTCCGCTGTGGCATCATCGGGAACTGTGCTCTGCTGTGTACTTGTGAAATCACCTTCCCTGCGTTATTTTGCAAGTGCCTTCTGCAAGAGAATGAGCCGGTCTATGCAGACCTGAGGATGTGTGCCCCACGCCCAGTGTGCCCGCTGCCCCGGCACTCTGCAGTCAGCCACACAGGCGTCAGCCCGGCTTTGTTTCCTTCTAAATGCCACACTCGGCTTCAGCGCCTAAAGCAGTCTCTCCAATATTGCTTCCATTTAAATATTTGTTTATCTGAAAGAGATTCAAACAGATGCACCCTGGCTGAATTCATAAGACCCTCAGGAGCCCAGATTTGAAAGAAAGCAACCAAAATCGGGTTTTCTGATATGTGGCATACATATGTGTGTCCCATGGCACACAGGCACAGACACACACGTGTGCACATGAAGCTAACACACGAGCCAAATGACGCCGGTATAGCTCTGTTCTGGTAATTTCTCTAACTGTTAATTATCAGAATAATGACTCACCTGGGGAAGTCAGGAGGTGATGGGCAACCCGTAGTTATATTGTACTATGTAGACAGGGAGAGGTGAAGGGATTAATTATACCGTGTGAGGTTGGCAATGACATCTTTGTGTGGTTGAAACTGAGTTTGTGCAGTTGGAACTTTGCGTTGTACCTGTGATGTTAGGGCTGGCTAACAGTGGGTTGTTCGGACGGCAGATTACCCCAGCCCTCCCCCACCAACCAGAAGCAGGGGAGTCCGCAGAGGGTCCCAGACTGTTCAAGGGGGAATGCTGAATTTTGAGTGTGTTGATTGTGCGTGTAACACCCCAGTTTCATTACATTATATATTACATTATATATCTATTTTTTTTTTTTCATTTAAGCACAACTTTAATGGTTTAGGGCTTTTTCTTTTGTTGAGTTATTCCTTGTCCTGGCTCCTATTTACATTTTTGACAGGAATCCCACTTCTTTCTGACAGAAACAGACTTTCTCATCAGGAAGACCACAAAAGACTCAAGATGTCGTAACCATCCCGGAAACACGCCGATTCTTCCTCCAGGCAGCTTTTTCTTTTTTAAAAAGCGAACAGAACCACGTATGCCTTTAAGTGGTCTGAAAGCACTTCGGGTGGCCCATGTGGAATAAAATAACTTGGAGAAGAAAGATCACAGGCCGCTTCTCAAAAGGCAGAAAGATGGCATGGGGAAAATGTACATGAGAGTGTATGATGCCTATTGGCTACTCTACTTAAAGGTGAAATTTGGATTAACTCGTGATGAAAATCACAATTTTTGAGTCTCCTGCTGACTTAAAATATCCAAGTCAACCCTGTTTACTCCCAGAAATTGAGCGATTTCTTTAATTTTTTTTTTTGTTTTGACTCTTCTCATTTAAAAATAGTTTAGTCCCAAGTAGTACCAAGTTCCCTTATAGAGCCAGTTTAAAAAAAAAAAGAAAGAAAATGTGGAGCATGCACAGTACCCTGAATCTCTGCTCCCAACGTCCTCTCCTTCTTTGTGCTTCCCAACAGGTCTCCATTTATGTATGGTCTTGGGCCCTCTCGTTTTGATCTGCGGTCAGAAATAATTGGATCAATGATGTAGAGCCAGGTGAAGTCTCCAACCATTCTTGAAATCATGACCCCTTTAGTTAACAGGGAATAGAAAGATATGAGGTGCCTGGGTGGCTCAGTCCATTGAGTGTCTGACTTCGGCTCAGGTCATGATCTTACGGCTCATGAGTTCAAGCCCCGAATCGGGCTCTGTACTGACAGCTCAGAGCCTGGAGCCTGCTTCAGATTCTGTGTCTCCTTCTCCCTCTGCCCATCCTCAGTGCTCTCTCTCTCTCTCTCAAAAATAAATAATAAACATTAAAAAAGAAAGAAAAAGATCGGAAATGGTAGCATTTCAAATATCAGCATGGCAGAGGGGGATGGGGACCACATCCCTGAAGCCAGATGGAAACTGGGGAAAGATATTCTTGTAGCAACTGTGAGATTTCTTCCCTTCCTCTGAGCGTCCACGAGATTGTCATCTGGATAAATCAAACCATCTTCTGGGACTAGTCTCTAGAACAAGCTTGTTATAAAATCAGGAGCTATAATTTTCTTTTTTGTGGAGGCAGGGTTGAGGTCTCAGGTCCATGCCTGAGAGCTTGTCTTGAAGTCGGCCGGCCTGTTACCTGTTCACACATTTGGTTCGGCCACCAGATCTCATGGGGGTGAGAGGAAAGGAGATGGGGGGCAGCCGGAACAGGGCTCTGGGGCCAGAGTGAGTGACTACCTCCTCCCTGGAAAGACGCCTCAGCAGCCTCCTCTCCGTGACTCTGAACGTTTGCTAATACTGTAAATGGTAGCTACTAATTTCGCCACTGGACTTGTTTTGGGAGCGTCCGAAGCGCTGATCGTAGTGCAGAGGGCCAGTGTCTTGCTCAGAGCTGTGCTGGCCCAGGCAGAGCTCAGCTCTGAGCAGCGGTGCCCGACGTGGTCATTCTTTGAGACTCATCTTCTGCTTTGGTGCCTCTTGACGTGAAGCGTAATTGAGTAGATAAATCATCCGTACTTCTCTATGAAGAGTTACCACACCTTTTATCTCTCCGTGGAAGTTGCTGGAAAACGTCTGAAAAATGTGCGCTCGCCTTGGCTACAGTTCACAGACATTTTGTCTCCAGGTCCTCTTTTGACAATGTGGAGAGACTTTTTTTTCCCCGACTCATGCTGATGCACAGAGAATTTGAGGATCTCTCTTTCCTCCTTTGTCCTCAGTTTAATTTGTGATCATCCTTTTCTCCATCCAGAAAGCCAATCAGAAATTGGTGCTCCGAACGGTGATGTTTGCTGCTGACATTTTAAAAAGCAAAGCTGTCAAGACAGCTGGGATTTTTTCATATTTAAAATATCCCCTAGGTTACTCTGAATTTGCCTTTCATTTTTGATTTTTTTTTTTAGCTACTATTGTGTTTGAGGTCAACTGAAGATCGTTTTAAAGAGAGGGTGGTGTCTAAATTAAGAGTTGTCTAATGCAAAGCTTTCCCTTGGCCTTTGTCATCTTGACAGGGGTCAGTATTGATTACCATCTTTCCTAGGAGGTTTTTAGGTATTGGTGACAATTCTCTTAGCACTTCCTTGGAGAGTTTAGAGATAGATTTGCTTTATGAACAGCAAGACACGATTCCTTCTATTTTCTGCATGCTCTTACTTTACTGCCTTATTGCACGCTTATCACTCACGTTGGGCTCTTGAACACCTTTGTGAAATGGGGTAGATGCGGGTTCCCAAAGAATGCAATGCCGAGTATAAATTGGGATGTTCCGAGGTTCAATTTCAGAGAAATGGAAGGGGGAGTCAAATATCGATGAGCCACATTCAAGACTTTTCCACCCTCCACCTGCTGTCTGGGGTTCCTCCCATGCAGGTGTGCAAGTGCGGGTGTGAGCTGAGGGGGAAATGCCCCAGGAAGACACTGGTGAGCGGCATGGGGTCCGGAGGACTTGAATGTGCAGCTCGCGAAGTCCAGATGAACCACTCGTGTCTGACCCGGGCCCGTGCCGAGCATGCCCATGCTTGTAGCCTGGCGGGTTGACAGAGCCCGCTGGTGCTGAGATGTCCTGGCCGTGTGCTGCATCTCTACACGGCCCAGCAGCACCCCGTGAGTTCTGCCAAATGTGCGTGACTCTCTGCTCCACGTGGCACAGCTTTGCTCCCGAAACTAGGGATTTGCTTTACGACCTCCCGGGGGGCTCTGCCGTAACATCCACAAGATAGCGTTTCTATCTGCCCGCCATTTTGACACCATGGAGTCTCTGGGTCCTGTGGGCCAACGGGTGGGATCTGCCTCAGTGTCCTTTCCTGCTCTAAGCCTTACTCAAAGGTGACAATGGCCTTTTGAGTCACCCAGGGTCTTGATTTGAGTAGTGTGTCCCAGTGTAAGACATGCTGCTTCCAGACCTCCTTGCAGGAACCGTGCTCCCTTGCTTGCTACACAATGATACACCCTTTGTTTACACTGGGCATCCCCACACGCCCATGACCACTGGAAGCACACATGCCTCACAACTGTGGCAGCCCCAGCGGTACTCACCGCCTCTGAAGCCCATCACTCCACTGAGGGCTCTGAGGTGGTGGCTGCTTCTTGGTCGTCTTCCCCCATTTGCACGATGTCACCCATAGTGGCTTTTGCTGTGATGTGCGGAGGGCGTTCAGATGGCCCAGTTTTTTTGGACGACACTGTGAAAGAGGACCAGGATGCCTCATCCCCACCAGACAAAATGCCATGCACACACTGTTTCCCCTGCCACAGAATAGGCCTGCGATCATTGTTTCCGGTCCTCACAGTGGCTAGGTATGAAGAGTAGCGTGACGGCCAAATCGACAGCCACACGCCGTGGCACAGGTGCCAGGGAGATCGGCTCTGGGGGAGATATTGCATCTGGTTGAAGGGTAGCAGTGAGGTTTACCAGTTGTCGGAGTTTACGGCAGTATCTGGCCTCTCCGCCAATCGTGAGAGTTCCAGAGAGGTGGGTTCCGGTGGGTTCCAGCTTTCAAAACTGGCTCCGGCCAGGAAACTGGGTGAGGAAGGGGAACTGTATTGGAGGACCGCTTTTGGTCTCCTGCTCACTGCCCTTGACTTCTTTTGTTGGTACAAATGGAGGGGTCCTTCGTTGGCAGCCCATCCACGTGGACCGTGGGCATGCCACATCCAAGTACCCAGCTGCACAACTCTGAGCACCAGGCACCCCACCTGGCCATCTGGCCGTTTCATGGTGTGTTGGCAGTGTTTTTTCGTCAATGACAAAGCGTCTCGGTTTCATTGAAACACGGGATGTGACCCGTTCTTTTTCAGGTTCTTTCAGGAGACAAGTTTCAGTTTCATCATCACAGCGCCTTTGAATGCTGCTGGCCACCTCTTGCTATGACCTTTGTTACTTCCTCAGGATCGCCTTTAAGAAGGGGCACTCTCCTTGACGTGTGTAGTTAGACTTCTCCAAATGAAGCTTTTCATAGATCCGTTTATATAAAATTATTTTATAGATATTATAAATGTATTATAGGTCACATTATAATGCATTTCCTGATTTATTTGCCATATTGGAATATATTGACGATCTTTTCCTGGTATCCAATGCCATAACAATAGTACTAATGCCATTAATGATAATAGTTATAATATTTATTTGGGAAGGTACGTCTTTAAGCATTTTACATATATTAGCTCATTTAGTGTTTGTAAGACCCTGATCCATAAATGCCATCAATCCCCACTACACGCACGCCCACGCACACAAACACACACACACACACACACACCACTTTCCAGATGAAGAAAATGACACTTGGAGAAGTGGTAACTTGCCTAAAGACGCTCCAGACCGTATGTGTGTTTGGAGATGTCCCAGTTCGAAGATCATTATCCAGTGTCCTCATAGCTTCTGCACATATTGTAGAGAAAATCTCCATGTTGAAATTTCCTTCTGTTGAAGTTATTGCAAACGGCAAGATCTAAGTGCCAGTCAAATAATTGGCCTTATATTAAGTGTCTTTCAGTGTTATTCTTTCCAGACGTACTGTCTTTTCACAGCTCATTACATCCTATCTTTTTTTCCTTTTTAAATTAATATCGTTCTGTGCCCAGTGCTGAACTCACTCAAGTCAGAAGTTATAAAAAAGCATAATGGGGTTTTCATTAGGAGACATGTTTCCAGCAAGTCATTTAAATGAAGGAGCTGATCGTTTAAAACAGAGAAAAGAATAGATCATTTTGAATAAAAAAAGAATAAGTTGCGTTCCAATGTTTTCCTTGATCTTAATAGTCCTTCAAACTTGGTCAAAAAGGTGGCAGGCAGTTGGCTTGAAATCCGGAGCTGGCCCACGAAAGCTGCAGCACACGCACATGTGGTCGCTGGGCGGGATCTTCGATGCTCACTGACTTGTCTTAAAACTGCCATTGGCTTTACTTGGTCATGTGTCTTGTTTCGTTTTGATTATAAAACTCATTCGTGCTCATGGAGGGTTATTTTGAAAAACAGAGAAAATTAAGATTACTCTTAAGTCTGTTGCTCTGAGGAAAACATCCAACAATTTGGATTTGTTCCCTGCCTCTCAGTTTCTTTCCCACAAAGTCATGACTGAAATTGCTGGTCCTACCTCGTGAGGGAAGAAGGAGGCAGAGTGAGGCAAGCCAGAACTCCAAGTGCACACACATGGGGCACCGCCCCGCCCCCACGTTCTCCCTCTCCTGGGCCGCTGAAGTACACGCACCCACAGACACACATACACACCTCCCCCCCAAATGTACACATGTATTCAACACACACATGCGAGCACACGCAGGACATAATACACACATGCACGTGCATGTGCAGTAAACACACAAAATGCACACACGTGATGTGATGTGCACACATGTGTACATGTATGCACACACGTATCCATGCACACATATTCTGCACACACAAGATACCTGACCCCCCCCGAAGATATGTACACCCACATGTGCATGAGTGAAAAAATGCACACACACTTACACCAATGCACACACACAGAACGGCAGACACACACACACACCTGCACACACATGCACAATACATATGTGGATGCACACCTGTGCTCATGACACACACTCGCGTGCAGGCACGATGTACCCATATACACGACACACCAAAGCACTCGCCATACGCACATGTGCATGCAGACACCTACACACACAGGCACACATCCGCATGCACTCACACACAGGTACCTGCGCACACAGGAGCACACCTCCCCACTTACACCCACGGCAACCTCCGGCAAGGGAGGTTCGCCGCATTTCAAGAGAAGCCTGGAGGACTCTTCTTGGACCGCGAAGGCGACCCCAGATCCCTTCTCACTTCCTGCTCGGGAAGAGCCGGCACCTGACCTGTAGGCACCAGTTCCAGGAAGGAGGATCCCGTAGGAAGCATGACGCCTCCCGAGTCAGCTCATCCGTGCCCACCCCTCGGAACGTGGCCAAGTCACCGCCCTTGAGTTTCTGTTATTTGGACTACGTGCTGGAAGTCAGAGTCGGGGTCAAGGCACAAAGAACTGTCACTTTCCCTTGCCCCTGGGTGACGGGAGTTGCTCAGTGTATGTACTTAAAGTCCCTGTGGTTGAATGAAGGGTTCTTACCGCACTTGTCCGGGTGTTGTGTGGGCGAACACGTGCATCTCTGGGGCCTTCTCTGGTTGTTGCCTTGGGGAGCCTCCTGAGGTGGGAATCCTGGGCAAACACCTGTCTTTAGTGCTTCTGAAACCCACTGTCGTCCTGGTCTTACAATAAACAAGATGGATGAGCGGTGTCGGGAGCAGGGAAGCAGCCGCCGGACCTTACGAGTTCTCAGTCTGAGCCAGGCGATAGTCTAGGGGTTTACGTACACCTTTTATGTGAATCTGTCTTTTTTTTTTTTTTTGCCTTTTTGAAAAATAAATTGTATATTTGGAGCCGTTTATGGTTCAAAGAAAAAAACTGAAGATGGCTAGAGAAGCCCACAGGCCCTCCCCCCTCCCTTGTTCAGGACATCTTGCCTACTGTCGTAATGTCCTTACCATTACAAGGGGCTGGCGTCTTACTAACTGAAGTCTACTGTTTGTTCAGAACTCCTGGGTTTTCACCTCACATCCATTTCTGGGCTAGGATGCTACCCAGGACGCTGCGTTACATTCAGTCATTACGACTCCGCAGATCCCTCGTGGCCATGTCACTTCCCCAGACTTCTTTGTTTTTGTTTTCACCTTCCTTTATTTATATCAGTATGCAGTCACGGCCATTTGCTTTATATTCTGGGCTACAACTAAATATGACTTATTTATTCATTTGTTTTGCTCAAAGTGTCCCTGCTTTGGCCACCGAGAGCTGTCTCCATTTACCCCTTCAACATTTCCACGTTGATGCTCCTGGTTCATCTTGCGTATTTCCCATCTCTGTCCTGCAACCGGTCATTTCTCCACGGAGCCCTGCTTCCTTTTATTTTATGCAAAGCAAGATCTGGGTGCGAGGTGGCCTCGCTGCTACTGAGCTGTCGTTTATCTTACGTGTTCTCAGCCGACAGAGCAAGAGATAGATGTGTGGATACCAGCCCGCGCATACGCACACATCTGTAATATTTCTGTAGGGAACGATCTTATCCATTCTAAACCAAACGTGAGTTCTCACCGATGCCCCTCATTCTAATCTGTTACCACATGGATCATTCTGGTCTGTTTCCACTGCTGACCTGTCAGCCACACTCACCCGGCTCTCATCACCCACTGCTGCCTTTCCTCACCTGCTCAGTTCTGGTGCAAATGGAGGGTTCTCAGAATCGCTACCCAGACCCTACGGAAATGAATGCATCATCCAGAGGAGAGCCATGCTCCCAACACCGCTGATCCACTCGACTTTGATGTCGCAGCCGCCAGTCATTCCCGGGGTGACTGAGGTCAGCACCCTGCCCCTACCCCCCTCACACCTGTAATCCAGTGAGATCCTCCTTGTCCAGCCTGCCCGCCTCGCTGGGATCTCCTCAATATAGTTCCCACTGAATATTCACTACCGCCCCATCAGGTAGCGCCCACAGTTCCCTGAGTCTACGGATACCAGATTGCCAATTTTGTTCACATGAGAAACTTACTCACGTTAGTTTATTTCATAAATGAACCTCCTAAGTTTAGCTGTTTCCTGTGTTTAGTGTCTTCTCTGTTATTAACTGTCTCTTCATGTGATTTGCTGATTATTCTCTGTCTAGCTTGTGTTTGTGTTTTGATTGGTGAAAATTGTTTATGTAGTTAGTAGCGAGGTGCTCCACGGTGTCTTTCAAGCTGGTTTCGATAGACGTAAATTTATAAGTTTTATGCCATCTACCATGTATAAATACCAAGTTTTTACAACTACACAATTTTCTCCTGACGTGTACAAAATACACAACGACACACTTTATTCCTAATGTGTACAAAACATACCTTGAGGCCATTCAAATCCAGTTCTCACTTTGTGTAGGTCAAAACCCTTGTGAAAATCTCACGTGGGGTAGGACCCTCTTTCCAGAAAAATACGCATGCGTACCTGTATACAACGGTTTGCCTACAGTTCCCTGAATCTATGGATACCAGACTGAGAGCCCAAATCTAGTTCATTCCCTTTACCTCACTGCTGAGAAATCTTTGACATCCAAAGAGACCAAGTGTTCTTCCTCGCTTTCCACAACGAAGATATGAAAGCCGGCCCTAGCTCTCAGGCTCCCTCACTTTCTTTAATCACAACAGACATCTCCTCATCACAACCATCGTGTAGAACATTCACAGAACAACACTAGGAAAGTTTAATGCGAAACATGAACACAAAGGAGAGTGGAAATGTACACACGGGGTTTTATTTCGTGCCGTGAAATGATGTCTCAGATTTCTCCAACCATCGGTTTCTTCTGTGAAAACTAACTTCTTCCTGGTCGCAGTAGTTTATTATTTAGTTTAGTTTATGCGGCAAGGATTAAACTCTAAAGGTGGAGCTATCAACAGCGGCCAGCAGAGAACATACTTCTCTGAAACAGTCAGAGCGTCCTGGGCGGTCACCCACCCTCTCTATGGGTCTGGGAGGCGCCATTCCTAACCTTCATCAGCTACCCTGGTTCTGAGACCTCTGACAGCATGCTTGCCCTTGGTTCTGGGTTCCTGGTGCTTGTGCGTTTTTCCCATTTTCAGTCACTGCATATGAGGGTCGTGAGCAAACTGGATCTCAAAAAGAAACCATGTATTTGGAAATATTCTGCATCAGTCAGCCAACAAACATGTATTAAGCCCATACGATGTGGGAGACGTTATAATTTATTCAGACAGAGACACAAGCAATATAAAACATGATACAGGTTAAAACCGTTGGATGTGATAAACACATGGAACATCAATTCATCCTACGCAGCATTATATATTGAGTGAAAAATGTATAAAACATCCAATAAGTGAGAAAGGAATAAAGATACGGCAGAACATAGGTATGTGCAGTCACACGGTTTTTACGTGAATCGTGTGTGTCTCTTTGTGTGTGTATGTGGGCACGTGCATGCGTGACTAATGGTATAATGTTGCATCATCTTGAGAAATGATGAGAAAAGATGTTGTAGAGTGGGAAGCACAAAAAATAATAATTGATGCATATATTTTCATTAATTCCAGTCGAAAGCACCAAGAATCAAATGCTTTATTAAAATCACACGATAACTCTCATATTTCATAAGATTTTCTTCCCCCTCCAAATCCTGTTTTTTCTTATTGCAGTGAACTTTTAAATTACCTTCTTGGAAAGATCTCTAAAAAATTATGGATCTACTTTTAAAAACATGGCAGAGAAGCACTTTCTATTGCACCGAAAAAACAAAAATATGCACAACTTTGAACAGATTTATCAATCCATCCTTCAGAACGGTAAGAAACTTGTTAGTGCTGGCGTTTAGAGCAATTATGTCCTCATTTTCGTTTATCGTGTGGCATAATCTTTATTCAAGTGTAAGTGGAATATTTATTCCATCTGAACAGGATGTATCCTCAAAGAAAATATGCATTAAGGGATGGGAGAGAAAATTGAGAATTAATATAAATGTCTTCTAAAACTGAATACAATCCCGATTAGTTTCCATCGCAGGTCTTGGTGGATCGTGCGTGGTGGTGTCGGTATGATGTCGGGACATCATAACGCGGCAGATGGTGAGGGCAGCCCTTGCCCTTAACTGACCGGGTGTCGATGATTCAGCCTGGAGGCTCAGGGTGGTTCTCACCCCGTTCTCCTCTTTGCAGCCTCCTTTCAGTTCCAGGGTCCAGAGGCCATGTGTATTTACTGGAATACGGTGATGCTGCATTTTGAAATGTAACCAGCCAACACTTGGTCTCAGGAGTCCGGGGCTGAAAACAGAGAAAGGGTGAATCTCAACCTGAGGATGTGAAGACACCAGAAGTCAGAAGACTAGCCACGTTCCCAGCCACCTTGCACACCTGATTTCATTTCATCCCCCCAAGAGAACATTTTATAGAAAAAGAAGGTGATCCACAGGGATTCAAGTAACATGCGCAGTGTCACAGGATTCAGGAGGCGGGAGAAGGCTCTAGACCCGTTGTGTCCGATCCCCAAGGCTCTGTGAACGAATTCTTCAATAAAGATGCAACCTCTTGGGAACCCAGCTCTGCTTCCGCGTACAGAGGCGGGCACTGGGCTCAATGGAAAATCCCGCACTGACGACATCTTGGGTGCAGTCTCTGAAATGTGTTTAAGTGAGAAACTTAGGCTCCCGTTTCTCAGGTTACTCTTACCGAAGGCCAAACCCAATTCTGATTAGAAGTGTCCCAGCACATTGACATAGTTAAAGGCACGGGCTGGAAACAGATCGCTGTCGGGGGGAGAGGATGTTATTGGCAGGATGGGTCTGTTCACTCAACTTTCCCAGCGCCCAGCGAGGGCCCTGCAATCTTGCTGGGAATTTTGGGGCAGACACAAACTGCCTGGGGAAGAAGTGTCTTCGCCATCTAGTCTCCCCCCACCCCAGCAATGCTCCCAGCTCATTCCCTGACCTGGGGTGTCCCTCTTGGGGTCGTGCCCCTCACCCATCCCAGGGGCTGGCGTTTGCTCCCTATTTCCATTTCTGTGACTGACCAGAAATGAGCCCGGAGGTTTACAAATCCCATCGCAAGTGTTGGAGCTATACTCTCTTGACTTTACAAAATGCTTTGTACTTATTCGTTGCTTAGACGTTTGTATTAGGCTGTTTTAGGCTGGGGGAGCATAGCCAAATATCTGG
Source organism: Prionailurus viverrinus (assembly GCF_022837055.1). NCBI lineage: Eukaryota > Metazoa > Chordata > Mammalia > Carnivora > Felidae > Prionailurus > Prionailurus viverrinus. Next base: position 383,909 of record NW_025927614.1, read on the forward strand.
AGTAAAAGGTTCTTTAAAGACACAAACAATACATTTGAGTAGAACCTACTTTCTCGACTTTGTATTAATAAATTTATCTGTAAACTACACACGATCTGATTTTTTTAAGCTAATGGGTATATGCAAACAACAGATCCATAGCTGTTTTTATCCTTTTGGAACACAACTTGATGGTTTCTAACTAGCAATTTCAGGGCTCCAGAAGGAAAGCCTTACTTGTGGTCCTGTGCCTCTTAAAATTATTGATGAGTTATTTTGCGTGTGTAGACGGCAGGTAAACTACTAGAGATCCAAGCTTCCTTCCTATGCTTTTTTGGCAAATACTCAGATAATGACTGTAAATGGAGCTTCACATATATGGTGTTTTTCTTTTTTTTCTTTTCAAAACGGACTCCTAAACGTGAGTTGCGGACGTACACATAGAGAGGATAAGCACAGTCAGCAAGCACAAGAAGAAAGACAGAAAGGAGGAAAAAGTTAAGATTGTGGTTTTGAGGTGCGTATTCCAACGTACAGGTCCACGACAGGTGCCTACCGGGCTGAAGACAGCAGGTGGTTTTACACGGATGGGGGACGGGGGATGGTTCCACAGGGGGAAGGGTCAAGTGTTCCCGCTAACCCCGAAACCACGAGGTCCCAGTAGCCTCTCGAATTTATGTGAATGCCAACTCTGGCTGTACACAATTCTCTGCACAAGACTTATTTCCCCCACCTACCCCGTCTCAACTTTCAGGTGTTCCCACGTCCTGCCCAAAGCATCTCCTATGTCGTAGACACTTCAGTGTAGGTACAAGTGTGGACTGCGTGTGACGTGCTCCCGCTTGATGAAATGTTAAGCCTGCTGGTGTTAAAGGACAAGTCTTGAGTATAAACAGGTGACAGAACCCCAGACTAATTGAATGATCAAAATTAATCAAACTCTTCACATTTAAATGTCAGCTCACTTTGTAGAGACAAAAGTCACACATCAGAGCGCCGGGGACAGGAGCTGGAAGGGGAGCCAGCCAGTCACATATTTCTACAGTTAATCCTGGGTCGTTCTAATAAAGCACATAGATGCTCCTGTACTCTGTGGAGAGATGCCTCACTTTATGGTCTGTTAACAAGCCGTATGTTGATTTCTTTGATAAGAGATGTTGCTAAACAGTCTTAATTAAGATAAAATAAAGTGATCTTTATCTTGGTTGAAAAAAATAAATCATGTCTAAGTTCATGTAATTTATTTTTGCTTAGAACAAGACATTTAAAACATTTTCAAGGACATTATGTCTTCAGGCTTTAAAATATCAAGTAATTATCAAATCAATGATCATTTGGGGGAAAGTAATGAAGTATGGAATATAACCACTTCGAGTTATATAAATCATTACCACAAAGTGTTTAAAACTGATGTCATTAGAAAAAGCACGTTAATAGTGAGGGTACTAAATGTCTTCAAAGTTCAATAAAAATTAAAATTATATTCTAAATAATATTTGGAAAATAACATCTTTAAGCTTTTATTTACCAATCTATTATTGACTTGGGTTCTTTCTCTAGAAATTACCACTTCACATAAATAACCCTTACCGTAAAAACACACGCGGCACATTTAATCTTTATCGTTTTTGTTTTGCAAATGTATGTGTCAAGTATTATCAGGGAGAAATTCTTTTAAGCCTATGGTTATGGAAGGAATTTGGGGATAAAATTGTTTTTATTTTTCTGTCTCTCTCATTGCTGATAGACACAGCTGAGCAGTAAACATTATTTGCTAGGAAAGAATCCCATGCTCCTTGAGGACGCTCTCTCTGTTAACCTGGCTTGCTTTTGCTTGCTTTTCCCTGGTACCCTTCAGCATTCGTGTTTCCAGGTTTGGTCTGTGGACACTCTACTCTGCTCTGTGGTTTCTTGCTGTCGCTCTCTTGGGCAATTTTCCCCCCTCGCTTACCTGTGTCTTTAGAGCAAAGACCTGTCCGTTATGTGGGCCCTCTTTCCTGGGGACCTCAGTGATGCCCAGCAGGTGTCCCATCCTGGCCAGGGCCACTGATGCCGCCGGGCCCCCGGCGAGGACGAGGCTCTCGGCTCGGTTCTGGTCAGCAGGCACCCTGCTCAGGTGCGGGGTCCGGGCCACGGTCAGGGAACACGGACAATGATCTCAGGCTTATTTGGTGTCTGAATCAAGGTAGAGGCCTAACTGGAGGGGAAGGTCTCCCGTTGTAGATTTATGGCTCAGCCTCTCCGGAAAAGCGGCAGGGAAGGGAAGTCGCTCAGATCCTTTGTCTTAGAGACAGTTTAGGAACAGGCAAACCTGAGACAAAGTGTCTTGCTCTGCTCATGCGTGGTCACCACTTCCCTGGTTTGGTTTAGGGTCCAGGGAAGACTTATTTGGGAAATGCTTGGTACACACCCCATGCAAGTATACATGAGTGTATTCCTCACTAGCACACGTGTGTATATGTGTGTGTGTGTGTGTGTGTATGCATACATATGTGTGTCTATGGTGCATTCTCCCACTAGCGGATATGTGTGTGAAAATCACGTGTGTGCGTGTGTATTTATGTGAATATATATGTCCACCCAATCGAAGCATTCAGGTGTATTCCCATCCCGAGTCCCTTCCTGGTTAGAGTTATGTCTTCCTAACACCATTAATGAGGAAATATGCTGATTTCAGGGACGGAGCGTCTCCTGGTAGGAAGTGGCAAAAGCCCATGTCTCGTCGCCTCATTCCAAACATGTCTTCACCTATGATCATTTCTACCCAAAACACGTGTTATAATTATTATTGAGTTAAGTTAGACGATCAAAATGCATCTTACATTTTCAGAAAGAAAGAAAATGCCGCCTGGCTGTGCTTGGCTGGTCTACGTAAACTGGGAGATGGGTGGCTTGGGGACGAGGTATGACGGGCAAGTTCCCTGCTGACTCTACGTCAAGTGGCCGCATCTTAGACGCCTCCCAAAGAGCACGTAATCATTTCATAGTTAACATTTGGAAATAAACAAAAAAAATAAAGTTAACATTTGGGTTTAATATTATTTTGGAAACTTTTAAACATATCTTTAAAAATTCAGGTAGATTATCTCCTTACAAAACAAAGTGAGGGTCTAAAACATAAGATTTCATGTACGACCGTGTCTTAATTGTAATCATGATTGTTAAATGGACTATGGGGGGGGGTCACTTAATCCAGTGGATCCATGTTTATTAAATATTAATTTATTCAGCACCTGTCACTGGATCACCTAGCTGCTGGGTATTCCTTTCTCCCCCATGTGATGATTTTTCTATTTTTAAACATTAAAATATGAGTCACTGCGACATGATCTTTTTTCCCGGAAAAAGGTCATGTTAATAATTTTATCGGAAAGGGTCATAATTGAATAGCCTTTTTAAAAGTATAATTGATCATCCACAAAACTGTGACTCACATAAGCCTACACCCCCAATCCCAGTCTGGTGATCTTTCTATTTGACAAACAGAAGGGTCGATATCGCGCTGTGAAAAACGGCTCAGCCTCTGCTAACGTTGTTGAGGAGTAGATGGTCAAGACCGCACCCGTGGGGTCTCCAGGCGTCAGATGACGGAGGTGGGCCCTGGACCACGGCAGGGAGGTGTCGTCGAGACTGAGGGTCTGCTCTGCCCGTGTGAAGCATCCTGCAAGGAATTAATTTTTAAGCAAGCACCCTAACCTAGCCACGACAGCTCTGACACCCAAACTTCAAACACAAGTAGTAAGAGAAGTAACAGAACCTAGTAGAACTCCACCTGTTAGAAATGAGTTTTGGAACCTCTCAGGTATGCAAGGGAGACGTGAACGTGGCCCGATGGAGCTGCTCGGGGCTGAGTTCACCAGGAGGCTAGTAGTTGGCTCCAGGCACACCCTCTGGAGACCCACGTGCAAGGTTTCTCTGGGTTCTCCCAGAGAGCATGGCCGACAGCCTGACCCCGGCTCCCACCCAGCTTTATCTCCTGTCCCACACATGGCAGCCCCCACGGCCCACGGTCTCATCGAAGTCCCCAACACCACAGCATATTCTGTCCTTCCCAGGAAGCTCCCTTCATGTGCTCATTTTCCCTCTCTCCCATTGTCCCAAACCGAAATGCTGTCTAGCACCTACTCGTGAAAGTCTTCTGGGTCAGGGGCAGGAACCAAACTCAGTGCCTACAGGAAAGATGAAAAATTACTACACTTTAACTATCGTCCCTAGGGAACGGATGGAGGAATGGACAAGTGACTTGAGAAACCCCTACTATGTGCAGCCACAATCCTAAGACACGCCATACGTGTGCCGCTTCCAATCTTTACATCTGTCTGAAAAAGCAGATGCGATCTGTTTTCTTTTTGCAGGTAATGACCCTGAAGCTTATGGAAATCCAGTGACAGACTTCAGGAAGTCTATTGTGTTGTGTTAGTCACAGGGGCAGTAGGGATCCTGACTCTGGTGTTGTTTTCCGAGTTTTGTTTGCCTCCAAAGTAAAGATCAATTTGCTAGGTTCTTTCCATCTTCCTGTTGCGGATCCAAGACAAGCCAGCCCCGAGGCTTTCCCAGCTGGCCACGCTAACCTTCTAGTGCTCTCCCTGCTGCCCACGTGTCCCCAGGCAGTTTTCCCTCTGCATGTAACGTGTCTCAGTTGCATTTTCAAAATACGTGTGTTTTGCTCTCGTCCATGAGATCATTGCCAAGACCAAAGTCAAGAAGCTGTTTCTCATATGCTTTCTTTAAAGAGTTTTACAGTTTCAGGACTTAGGTTTTAGTCTTTCATCCGTATTGAGTTGGTTGTGTGTGTGTGTGTGTATGGTTTAAATTGGGGGTCCATGGGGCGCCTGGGTGGCGCAGTCGGTTAAGCGTCCGACTTCAGCCAGGTCACGATCTCGCGGTCCGGGAGTTCGAGCCCCGCGTCGGGCTCTGGGCTGATGGCTCGGAACCTGGAGCCTGTTTCCGATTCTGTGTCTCCCTCTCTCTCTGCCCCTCCCACGTTCATGCTCTGTCTCTCTCCGTCCCCAAAATAAAAACGTTGAAAAAAAAATAAATAAATTGGGGGTCCAATCCCATTCTTTCGCGTATGGATATGTTCCCAACTGCCATTCGTTGAAGCGACTATCTTTTCCCCATTGTGTATCTTGGCTCTTTGTATTGTGTATTCTTATGAGAGATCAACTGACCACGTATGTGTGGGTGTACTAATGGGCTCTCTATCCTGTTCTTCATCTCTATGTGTGTCTTTATGCCAGTATTTGAATAGAAATTTCTCCAAAGAAGACATACAAATGGCCACCAGGTACATGGAAATGTGCTCAACATCACCAGTCATCAGGGAGGTGCTAATCAAAGCCACAATGACAGATCACCTTGAACCTGCTAGGATGGCTATTATTTGGAAAAAAAAGGTAAGCATTGCCAAAGATGTAAAGAATTAGAACCCTTGTTCATTGTTGATGGGAATGTAAAATGGTCCTGCTGCTATGGAAAACAATATGGAGACTTTAATCAAAAAAAACTTAAAAACCTATCAAGTGATGCAGCAATTTCACTCTTGGGTATACATCAAAAATAATTGAAATCAGGGCCTTGAAGAGATGTCTGCACTGTCATGTTCACTGCAGCACCATTCCTAAGAGTTGAGATGTGGAAACAACCTAACTGTCCATTCGTGGATGAGTGGATGAAGAAAACGTGAGGATGTACACACACACACACACACACACACACACACAATGTGACATTATCCAACTTTATAAACAAAGGAAAGCCCCCCATACACGGAAACGTGGAGGAACCTGGCACTCACTCATTATGCTGAATGAAATATGCTGATCACAGAAAGAAAAATTGTCAAGGTAATGGAAGCAGAGAGTAGGGTGGTGGTTTCCAAGGGCAGCGGTGGGGAGAAAAGGGGAGATGTGGTTCAGTGGGCATAAAGTTCCAATTAAACAAGATGAATAAGTTCTAGAGATCTGCTATACAACCTTGTGCTACAGTTAACAATACTATATTGTTAGGTATAACAATATATACACGTAATGGTTAAATATAGTATTGCTAACTAACTATTGAACACTTAAAAATTTGTTAAGAGAGTGATCTTATGTTACGTTTTCTAAACAATAATGAAAAAAGCTCGTGCTGGAATGGAACCATTCACCGAAGACTCAGTAAGTTGTTCCCTGTGCGTGTTTTGTAGCCATAGTTAATGCTTATAATTTAAGTGCTTCTAAACATTCTTCTCGTTCACGCAGAATAGTTTAGGCTGGTGGTAGAGAGACATGGTGATGTATGTACATTCTCTGCATAGATGAGGCACTTTTTCTGAATTTCCCTGGAGCGTGTATAGGTTTTGTTGTTATTGCTAACCTATCATGGATTTGGTTGAAATAATAGGAAAAGAAAATTTTTACATATCATTGTACTTGTCAGTGACTCAGTGAAAATGGGTGGGTGGGTGGGTGGATGGATGGAGGGGTGAGTGGAGGGTAGGTGGATGGGTGGGTGTGTGGAACGGTGAGTAGATGGTAGATGGGTGAATGGATGGGTGGATGAATGGGTATATAGGTGGCGGGCTGGCTGGGTTGGCGGGTGGATGGATGGTTAGCAGGTGGCTGGCCGTCTGGCTGGGTGGATGGGAGATCTGACTTAGCGTTCTGCCTTTAGTGGTTCTCACATAGCCTCTTAATATTTCTTAGACATGGTTTTCCTTATTTTTAGAAGTCGTCCCTGTCTAAAAACCCTGAGAAGCAGGCAAGTGGAGGCGATGCGAAAGAGCTTTGAAAAGTTAAATGTGGCGTCCCAATGTAGTCACTTTTTTACCGTTAAATTCTGGAAATTCAAAACGAGAGACTGAGTCACATTTTACTTCCCGGTGAGCATGAGAGTTATTTTCCAGACTGAAAATTCTCAAACTCGGTCGTGCAGATGACTCCTTCTGCAGTTTGTGAAGTTTGGGAGCTTTTTTATCTATTTTTCATACGCTCCCTCTCCGGCAGGCGATTGTTAAGCTGGTAATGGAAAGGTAAGCAGTTTATTGCAGGTGGCGGTTAGCAAGCAGTCAGATAGCTTGAAGCTTATCCTCACCACGGAACATGAGTAGTGACCCTGCGGACGTCCTAAAGGATTTCGGAGGAGCCATTTCAGGGATCAATGGCGGTTCCATTACTGTTTTCACGGTTAATCAATGGAGCACACACTGTGACATGCCGTGGTTCCCAGGCACCTGGCCGCGTCCCCCAGGTGCCGAAGGATGAGCTCCAGAGGCAAGGCAGGTCTGAACACCTCCAGGAAAAGGGGCGATATTGCTTAGTAAATTCCTCCTGCCACAGCACAGGAAATCTACAGCTCAGCATGTTTCACTCCAGTACCCAGGGAAGATTAAAACAGAATTGATGATATAGTTGGCAACAACTCGTACTGCCGTTTAGTTGGCTGAATAATGCACATGTCATATTTGAAAATAAAAAAGGCCTTGTTTTAAAGAATAAAAATCAATGAATCCCCAAACGAGGTGCATTTTAAACATTACCGAAAGTGTTTTTTTAAAATATTCTTTGTCTTTTCTTCTCTCTCTCTCTCCTATTGTCCCACTCCTTTCCAATTCACTTACCGTATCATTTGCTGGGAAGATTAATGTTTGCCCATGAGGTAGAGAATGCCCGGTTACCATAACATAATGAGACTTTCTACAGAATTGGCTATTTTTAAAATCTTAACTATGGCTCTTAGAAGCTAGTGCACATAATAGTACACGGCGGTAGTTTCTGTCCAGTCTTCCACAATTTTTCCCAGTCCTTTGGCGGAATTCGCAGAATGCCAACACGGCATTTCTTTCTGTCTTCTTCATTTCTCGTACTCAGAAACTTATCTGATGCAGGGCGAAATCTCAACGAGAAGCCAGGACAGACTTATTCCCCTGACTCTCACCAATTACGAGCGTAAACTTGTGCTGGTAACGTCATAATTATGTTTGGGAAGTCGTTCACTTTCCATTTCAGTGGGTGGTGTCTGCACGTGTGTGTGTGTGTGTGTCTATAATGAGACATTAAAAAAAATAATTTTAAACCCTTCATATGTGCCAAACACTGCGCTACATATTTTTATACTCTATTGTGTAAAATTCTCAAGAGCTTCCTAGGAGGTGGGTATGACCCGGAAGCCCACCTTCCGGACTGGGTAACTGACACAGACAGGTGGCATCATGCACTCAGGCAGCTAGAGTCCCACGGCTGTGGCTGGCCTTCCAGAGATCAGCCAGTCTCCCGCGGTGATGCCTGAACTCCCCACCCTGGCCTTCAGAATGCAGTTCGTTCTCTAGCAATTGAAACAGATTTAACTCATGATATTAGTCAAAGACAAATAAAATAAGACATAAGCTATGATTATTTAAAACAAGGGCCGGCAAGTGGTTTTGGTAGAGGCCCAGATGGTAGGAATCTCAGGCTTGGTGGGCGCTATGGTCTCTATCCTCACCAGCAGGCCTCCCCTGCAGTGTGAAAGCAGCCACAAACCTAAACGGACGGGCATGCACATGACCCAACAAAGGTCATCTGGACGGTCACACAGGTGGGCTTGGACCATGGCTTTTGTTTACCAAGCACCGATTTAAAACATGTGCTGAGGGGTGGGGGGCACCTGGGTAGCCCAGTTGGTTAAGTGTCCGACTTCGGATCAGGTGGTGATCTCGCAATTCATGAGATCGAGCCCCACGTCGGGCTCTGTGCCGACAGCTCGGAGCCCGGAGCCTGCTTCGGATTCTGTGTCTTCCTCTCTCTCTGCCCCTCCCCCACTGGCACTCGGTCTCTCTCTCAAAAGTAAATAAACATTAAAAAACATAAATGATAAACAATGTGCTGGTATTTTCAGAGATGGGGTGGTGGTATAGATTTGCAATATTTTCCCTTAAAGAATGGTCTGATTTAGGGGATATTTTGAAATTTGAATCATCATGGAGAAACTACAATAGAATATATTGGGGAGTAAGAAGGTGGGGTGGGTTTAGAACGTCAGAAATTACGACACAATCACACATAGGGTAAGAGAATTTCCAAGGGAGGGAAAGAAAAGGGATCATCGAACTGTAAAACCCTTAGTTTCTAGGAGTTTGGCTCCTCTTTGGAACCAAGTCCTTGAGACCCGAGCAGATGGCTGACCTACATTCCAGTTCTTTCCTCACCCCTACTCCACCCGGCAATTCTTTCCATTCTCCACTGGGCGTGCTGGTTCCGGGGCTCAGGGATTAAGAAATGTGGGATTTGTGTCAACAGTTCCCTTGGGGAAAAATCACCAAATCTTTGTACTATTATAATTATGATTATTTATTCTGCCTCACTACAGTCTTTGGCTGAAATCTCGCATCTACAAAGCGGTTGCTCGGTGTATGTCTCTTTATTCTGTAAGTGGCGATGTCCCAGAGAACATTCACCTGCCAGGCTCGAGGCCATGGGCCACATGGTTTGGAAGTTCCCAGATGCAGAGGTGTAGGAACTCAGGGCTCACGTAAGCGGGCCACGCTCCATCCCTGTCTTTCTCCATGGCTGCCTCTTCAACCAAACTGACGGGACGGTTCGACTCCTGAATCACATGGTTCCGAAGTCCCACCACAGGGCGGACAGGCTGTAGAGTCCATGCGTTTATTGCTCACTCACTCAATAGGCATCTGTGGATGCCTCTTTGTATGTTCAAATAAAAGTCTCAGTCTCAGGGGCACCTGGTAGTTGAACACCTGACTCTTGCTTTCAGCTCAGGTCAAGATCCTAGGGTTCGTGGGTTCAAGCCCCAAACTGGGCTCCGTGCTGTGGTTCATGGTAAGTACGTATGCTGGATCTCACCCTCCATTTGGTAAGGAAATTAAAAATTGAAGTCATCAATCTTTGAAGCACCAATCAAAATCTGAAAGCCCCAAATTAGTTACAGGTAGGCTGGAATTCTGGAAGCTGAATCGTTTTGGGGGTTCCCAGAAACTTCCTCTCAAAGTAAAACAGCATGTTATGAAGAAAATCCTTGTCCTTGATTTGGCTGTATCTAGATTTTTCCTCTTTATAAACCACATTATTAATCATTTCATCAGATATTTCAATACTTTTCACATATTTGTTGGGATCTTCCTACATGGGCATTCCCAAGGGCCTTTTCGGCACAAATTCATCAATAAAGTTCATTCTAAAATGGGCATACGGGGCGCCTGGGTGGCTCAGTCAGTTAAGCGACCGACTTCAGCTCAGATCATGATTTTTCAGTTTGTGGGTTCTAGCCCAGCATCCGGCTCTGTGCTGACAGCTCAGAGCCTGGAGACTGCTTTGGATTCTGTGTCTCCCTCTCTCTTTGCCCCTCCCTTTCTAGCTCTCTGTCTCTCTGTCTCTGTCTCTCAAAAATAAACGTTAAAAAAATTTTAATGTGCAAACATACATAAGTCATATATCCATATAATACCAGGTATATTTATTTTTAAAATATCAAATACATAAGAAATAGAAAACAAAAATTTTTTAATTTGCAATTTTGCCGTCATTAACAATACATTTTTACGTGTATGTTCACATGCTGTCTATTATAAATATAGGCTGGATAATGCTATGGGGATAAATTAACTTGAAATCTGAGTGACTTCACAGCACATTGGTTTAGTACTGTCCTCGCAACGTGTCCTTGGGACGGGGCATCTGAAGGATCTCAGTGGTCGGAGTCTTGGCGGGTCTGGGAGAGAACGGTGTCACACGTGACCCCAAGGACCGTGTTCTTCACAGTAATGGTAGGAATGCCCCAAGCTGCCACCAGGAGGCTTTTGTTCAGGTGCCAGGGAGGTCTGAACATGTAGTTACACATCTAACGTCTAAGAATGTTCCTAAGGAAAACATTCCGAAGTGTGAAAAACAACCCATTCAGAGGAATGTTCCCCAAATGCTGGTTTTTATGTTAAGATACTGGAAATAACATAAATCAAAGAAGAGAAATAACCTAGGGAAATACCCCTCCCACCCCCAGATTCTGTGTAAGTAGCATTGCTACTTTGACAGCTTAGGGGCCATAAGGGCCTCCCACTGTGACCAGCCCTGGTTGACTGCACCAGCCCTGAGTATACTTTCCCAAACTCAACCAATATTTGCAAATAGTCACTTTATCAACCATCCTTCTTTATTCAGCTTGAATGTGCCATCATTTCCTGCCAAGACTCCATGAGCTGCATATAGGAAAAATCAATTTGTAAACTCAGAGTAGCGTGGAGAGATAAGGAGACCTCGTGAGCATCCCCTGGGGCTCCGAAATTAACAATCACCTGGTAACCACGCACTTGGTTATGGCACTCCCCATCGAAGAAAACATTGGTTTTCATTTATTTTTATTTTTTAAAAGGAACTTAACATCGGAATACAGTTGACACACCACGTTATGTTAGTTTCAGGTGTGCAGCACAGTGATGCAACTTCTTTATAGGCTCTGTTCTGCTCGCCGTAAGTGTAGTTACCATCTGTCACCATACAACAGTATTACGATGTAATTGACTATATTCCAAATGCCGTGCCTTTTATTCCTGTGACTTATTCATTGGAAAAACGGAAGCCTGTATCTCTCATCTCCCTTGACCCATTTTGCCCATCCCCTCACCCCGCGTTCCCTCTGGATACCATCGGTTTGTTTTCTGTGTTTATAGGTCTGATTCTGCTTTGTGTTTGTTCATTCGTTTGCCTTGTTTTGTAGATTCCACATATCAGTACAATCATAGGATGTTTATCTTTGTCAGTCTGACTTACTTCTCTTCGCACACTACTCTCTGGGTCCATCCACGCTGTCCAAAGTGGCAAGATGTCGTCTTGTTTTACGGCTGCATAATCTTCATGTGTGTGCGCGTGTGTGTGTGTGTGTGCACCACATCTGCCCTCTCCGTTCCTCCACCAGCGGGCCCTCAGGTTGCTCTGAGACAGCCACGCCGAGAAGAGAAGGTTTAAAACTGGGTTTACGTCTTTTACATCTCAAAATTCCTTCTTGGCTAACCTCATATTGACCTCCAGAGTTGTTTAAATAAATATACAACGTGTATGGAAGTCTCTCGCTAGTATTTTTATACATCTTGGTAGTTAAGAAAACTGCATCTAATTTAGAAAATAAAATAGTATTGCTGCAATAGTATGACGGCATTACAAAAAAAAATGAAGAGAAAGTCATTTTTTATTAATCGCTTATTAACCTTTATGATCCAGAGTTGGTTGTATAATCACTTTGTACTTCCCATGTGGGTACCTATAAGATGGAAATGAAAATAATTCATCCCTCTAAGCTTTGTTACAAAGATTAAATAAAAACTGTTCTGCAAATGTTAGGTCATTTAAAAAAATCTATTTGACTTACTTCAGTGGGATTATGTAATCAAGCATTTAGGTAAATGCCAAAATATTTGATGTAATAATAATATAGACACAGCTTTCATTTCTCTGAATTATACATTAGATCTCTTTGGCCACAGACCAGTATGAGATAAATTCCGATAGTACACTCCCTTCGAAATCTGGAAGATTGTGCTCCTGGGATATGTGTGGCAGGAGAAGTGTCTTTTGAGGAATTGCACACGTCAGTTGACAAATAGGGTTGAGCAACAGAAGGTATTAGTTAACTCATAATGTTTTTTGGAAATAGATTTTTCTTTACCTCTGAACACCAACAAAGCACATCACAAAATAGAGCATTGGAAACACAGTGAATGAGTCATAATGGGCACAGTTCAATGGACTTTAAGTCACCTTCTGTGGCCCCCAGGCTTCCTGACATTGGACTCTATCCACCTCACTCACAGCTCGATGCTTGAGAGTCAGCTGGAGACATAACTCAGCAAATTTGTATTGAGTGGGCTGGTCAGTGTTAAGGAATTCTCCCCTTCACATTGAAAAGGCTGTTCTCCACGGGTCTCCTGCGCTTCTGGACTTCTAAGGAAAGACACTGACTTCCCTTTCGTCCAGGCTATCTTTTCTAGCATGGTTATATAGCCAACAGCCTTGAAAGACAGTGATGGTGTCCCCCTCTGGAGGGGAAAGCTTGTGTAGCGTCTGGCCAGATAACGTCTCCATCTGGGACAAGGGTGGCCATGCTCATCGTAGAAGGCTGGCGGGGTCCCTGGGCTCAGGGCCCCTCTGCTGTAACGTAGCCTACTGTGTGTACCAGACCGGTCCCTTCCGCGTGTCTGAGGGAGCTGGAGCTTAGGAAAAGGGCGTTAACACAAGTGCTGACACTCTGTCACCTGCTCCTTCTCTGAATGATAAATCATCTTGTTTCTCTGACTCATCTTCTCCAGCATCTGTGACACCATAGCAGGCTAATTTGTTACCTTGCAGATCAGAGTAATACCTCAGGCCCTTTGCAGTTCCTGTCAGCCCCCGTTGAAAAAGGCACTGTCAATTCCATTTCCTGCTGGAAATTATGCTAAACATTAGACGTATTTTTGTGTGTACCTGGTTCAGACGTTCTGGATTTGATCACTTTATGATGATGACTTCTTCCTCGCTTCTCAAGTGCTATTAAACACCTGCCCTGAGATCCTCAACTCTGTCCTTTGTAAAGACTTGGGGCGGGGGCTCCCACGGTGTTATCATTTCAGCCGTAGAACCCTACTACATCTGGCGGACCAGTTCGTCACCGGCCAGCCCTCCCGCCCACAACAAGGAAGGCTGGGAAGCAGGAACAAGGGCCCAGATGCTGATCTGAAGGTGTCTCAGCCAGCTGGGCTGCCCTGACAAACAGCAGATACAGCTTTTCTCACAGTCCTGGAGGCTGGAGGCGTGGAGGCCTGGAACCAGGGTGGCGGCATGGCGAGGCTCTGTGGATGGTCTTCGGGATTGTAGACGGCTGCTCTTTTGTTGTCCCCACCCGGCAGAGAGAGCGAGAGGTACCTCTCTCTTCTTCCCTTCAGAACATCACAGTCCTATTAGGTCAGGGCCCCCCTCTTATGATCCCATTTAATCTTAATTGCTTCCTAAAGACACCCCATCTTCAAACATGGTCACACAGGGGGTAGGGGAAGGAGGTTAGGGCTCAACATTTGAATTTCAGGACGACAATTCAGCCCATCACAGAAGGCATCAGAGCTACTGAACACGAGAATGAGTCAAGGTCCCAGAAAGAAGGGACGGGCCATCAGGCTGACATTTGAGCCTACGTTTTTGCCCTGAGGGTCCCCCAATTTGAAGGAGGAGCAGTAGAGAAACTCATCAGGAGAGAAGCCTGGTGACTGAGAGGGTGAGCAGAATTGGGATAGCCCTCTGGGGCTAGGAAGTGAAAACCCTCAGGGAAGAGAAGGGTTCTTGCCAACACCCAGGTATGCACAAGCATGCCACCTCACAGGACAGAGACCGGGCTTATTGAAATTAAAACTCCTGTTTGAATCAATGCCTCGTCTAAGGCTGCATGTGCCTTGCCAGAAGTAAAGCAAAATCCTACCAGGAGGGAGAAAACTTAATTCAATGTGTCAGATTAGATGTGATTTTTTTTTTTTTTTTTGTGCAGCGCCTGGAATTTAATTTTAAAAACACTTGCCATACCAGAGACAAAAGCAAATGTCTACAAGTGGAAAGAAAGCAAAGAACATAATAGAAGGAATATTCAACTATTTGTCGTTGGACAGGGAAATAAAAAGGGAACTGGAGAATTTCAGTATGTGATTAGCATATTTAAGAAAGAATTTAATCTCCTGATAAATATACAGGCTTGGAGGCCAGCTGGTTGAGCAATTCTGTCTGTCATTCAGAGTCCAGTTGGACCAAAAATACGGTTTGTATTATTTCAAGGTATTTTGGTTACATTGTGCGGCTCTGTGTAAGATTCAGGGTCATTTAAGCTTCACAGATAATTTAGGATGTGTTTCCTGCTTAATGCTCAGGCCCATCCATTTAGGGCTTCTTTATGTTAGATTCAGAACCAATGGGATTCCAACAAAAATTCCCCTAGCCCAGCTTCAAATAAGTTTTTAAAATTTCTGTCCTTTTATCTGAAAGCTGCCCGTCCAGACCCCACCCCGCACCCCTCAAAAGGAAATAGAGAAACAGTGTGAGAGTTCTCCTGCCTCCTCATTTTCAGAACATCAGGTCCTGGTGTGCTCAGCTGGGTCGCTGCTGCAGGTGAGCAGAGAAAACAGTAGCAGACTGGCCTGGGAGCCACACCTGCCCTCTGCAGGTGGTTGTGGGGAAGGCGGGAGTCCCAGGTGGCTTTACAAACCAGCGTAAGTCCCTGAAGGGGGCCCTGGAATTTCCTCCTTCCTTCTTGAATTTATGTTTCCCCAGCTGTGATCAATGTTCTTATTCTTGTAGCGAAAAGGGGGGGCGGATCATATAATAAGAACGTTCTCTCTAAGGTATTTTTATAAAAGTCCTAGGACAAGAAAAGAAAGGATAAGGATACACACAGAGATCTGGTTACAGAAACCAACACATGCCTTTAGTGTATTTGTGTATCATCCTCCTTGAAGAGGAAGGGGACGGCACAGGGCATGGCGAGCGTTTGGTCGGGAGACCCAACGGGAGACGTGCACACATCCGCGTCGCCGTGGGAGGCAGCCCGGGTTGGAGACTGGAGCTTCTACATCGTAACTGAGTCTCCGAATGGAGTCTCCCCTTGATCCGCTCACCAGCCTGCACACACTCCCGCTTATGCTGCGTCCTACGGGAGTTTGCTAGGAAGCTTTCTGGTGCTGTGTCGCCTTCCACATTCCCTCTAAACATTTGCCTTCTGAAGCAAGAGTTGTCTGTTCCTTAAAAATAGTACTACATGGGGGGCGCCTGGGTGGCTCAGTCGGTTAAGCGTCCGACTTCGGCTCAGGTCACGATCTCGCGGTCCGTGAGTTCGAGCCCCCCGTCGGGCTCTGGGCTGACGGCTCAGAGCCTGGAGCCTGCTTCCGATTCTGTGTCTCCCTCTCTCTCTGCCCCTCCCCCGTTCATGCTCTGTCTCTCTCTGTCTCAAAAATAATAAAATAAACATTAAAAAAAATAGTACTACATGGAAGCAACATTTTCAAATCATGCTTACTAGGATTTTATGTCATTAGCATTTAAGGCAGAGACGTTATCACTACACTTGAATCCAAGTAAAATTTGATTTCTCCGGGTTGCAGTGCTTCCTTACGATCATTTCCGCTTCAGATTTTTTAAAACTCTGTGTTTAATGGTGAAAATGTCACTGATACGAGGGCTCAACTTACTTACAATTCCCTTTAATTAATACGCCTTCACCTGTGAAACAGGCCCATGTGATTAGGAAGCTTACTTACATTATGCATGGTGCGGTTGAATATTTTAGAATTGTTATTTCCAACTTTCCGCTGAGAAGATGAACACAAGAAAATAAAGTGATATGTTTGCCCTAATGATTTGAATACAAGTTATTGAAACAGAAAATTCATTTTAAGGCAAAAACAAGAATCGTTTTTCCTTTTTCTGCTAGATGCTACATATTTTGCTGAAGGCTATCTTGTGTGGCTCCACGCACTTGCTGAAATCAGCAAAATAAAAACATTCTAATAATTAATTTTACATGCATGATTAAAGAAATCGAGTTCTACAAACCTATAGATTCCCAAAATTAATGAACTGCAGTAAAAGTATGCTTTGCAAGAATGAATAATTTAAAATCGAGAAGTAGTAAAACATAAATGGGCTTTTTCTAACAAGGTTGTTTTCTGAGAAAACAGGACCGCGAGATCGTGACCTGAGCCGAAGTCGGACGCTTAACCGACTGAGCCACCCAGGCGCCCCCCATGTAGTACTATTTTTAAGGAACAGACAACTCTTGCTTCAGAAGGCAAATGTTTAGAGGGAATGTGGAAGGCGATACAGCCCCAGAGAGCTTCTCAGAGAGCTCACAGAGAGTGAGCAGGGAGGGGCAGAGAGAGAGGGAGACACAGAATCGGAAGCAGGCTCCAGGCCCCGAGCGGTCCGCAGAGAGCCCGACGCAGGGCTCGGACCCACGAACCGTGAGATCATGACCTGAGCCGAAGTCGGACGCTTGACGGACTGAGGCCCCCAGGCGCCCCTATGTGAACCCTTTCCTGATTCATGCCCCATCTCAGAAGTGCAGGTAGAATTGATTGCTCATGTCTTTGGTTGCAGACTACCAAACCCGGCTCTGATTGTTTTGAGCAAAGAAGGAATCTACCAGCAGGGCTCGTTGGGGCTGTTATGCTGTGGCTCCTGTGTCCCTGTGTTGCTTCTGGCCACTTACACCGTGGATCTCCACTGTACGGAAGTCATGACAGGTAGATGTCACTCTGCCTTTACTGTAACTGAAACCCTCAGATCCAAATTACGGGACAAATGTGCGTTGCCCTCACGCTCTACCGGCCAGGACTGGCGAGAAGCAGCATGCCCCCACGCCAGGCGGCCGTGGTGGGCAACTCCTTGCTTCCCCTCTATGGGAAGGGGACTCCTCAAAGGGAAGGAGGGGATCAATAGCCAAAATGATAAAATTTCAATACCCACGCACCCTTCTTTCTAAACCTAGACTTCAAGACAATCACTGGCACGAAATCTAAAGCCATTTTCTCCCATCCCGTTGAAGGAAGACACGGTTTCCCCCTGTGCAGGAGAGCGGCCCAAGATTTCCCAAGCAGACACACAGAGCATCGCATCTCTCCAAGTGGTATGCATTTTTCCTTCAGTTCCGTCAAGATCTTTTTAAGGAAAAATACGTTATTATGAAACTCACCGATTAAACGATATGCCGAATCACAACCCCCATACCCTCTATACAACGCTGGAAGAGAGGCAAAGCGAAGTCTAGGAAATTAGTTAAAAAGAGCTAAATTGTTTTTAACTAATTTTTCGATAGTAAACATAACAAATAACATTAGGTTGTGTGGACCAGCAACACATCACTACTTGCTAACCTGGAGCTCGGCCGGGTCGTGTGGCTCTCCCATCAAGCTGCTAACCCAAACCTGGCCTGGATCAATGGTGCAAGTGACATCTTGGTCTCTGCAAATTGTTCAGAGTGAGGGAGAAGACTGGTTGTACAGATCCAGGTCGACTCAAAGACCCCGAGCCCGGCCGGATGCTGTAAGACACTGGTGAGGTGTGGTGTGGACGTAGCCCCTGTTGGATGGCATAACCTGGGGTCTCCCGAAGAGACTGGGCGTCCAGCACGGGGGGCCGATGGCATGGCTATGGGCAAACCGTGGGCACTCCTGTAGCAGAGAGCAGAGAGAGAGGTAAGCTAGTGTTTGGGGCACCTCCAAACCGTGGAGTCAAGGCAGTGTGTATTCTTAGTGACCGTCTCAGAGGCAGGAAGCTAGCTGGGCTTGAGTCTAAGAAGGAGGCGGTTTCCTTGGGCCCGGGGACAAGATGGGCAGGTTTGGGGAGGCCGAGAGACGTGTGTGGTTGTTGAGGGTAAGCAGCTCGGGGTCCGGCACGGGCAGGCGGGAGGAAGAGCGTCACTGAGCCTCTGTGTCCTCGCTGTCTCTGTGACTCTTCAGCGTGGACGGAGACACGCAGGATAGGCGGGGCCCTCCCGGCACGGGGGCGGGGGGCCCGGTCTCGGTGCAGGCGTGAAGTGTGTGCAGGTGCCTGTCGCGGGCACCCGTGCGACCAGACGCACTGGGAAGCCCCGGACTGGCTAGTGGCAGTAAGTGACCTTAATACTGGACGTGGGGGAGTCCCCCACCTGTCTCCCCCGTGTGATGGCCCCTTGGTCTCTGCTGCCGAGGTAGGGTTTGACCCGGCACCCAAAGGTGTGACACCGGTGGGAGGAGCACGCTGGGGCAGCTGTGACTTCCTGCCGGAAGAGTCCCCATTCTCAGGGCGACGGTCCCCAGGTAAAGACGTGGAGCTTCCCTGCAGAAGCAGAATGCACACCAAGAGCCCTTGAACGTCACATGAAATTTTATCTGGCTTCATTTTTAAGGTGTCAAGTTGGGGGAATAGGACGTGTCCAGTACTCTTGTCTAGCAAACTGAAAAGAGAGAGAATGAGGTGAGGCCCTGAGTCCCCGAATACTGGAGCAGATGTGGGGGAAGTCTGCAATTACGATGCTTAACCATCAAGAACAAGAACTTACCCTCCGTGCGAAGGGGGCAAACTAACGTTTTTCACACTCTCTCCTGCCCGGGTGTGAAAAATTGAAAAGACAAAGTTAATGACTCGACCCACCGTACCACCCTTGTTGTAGTTAATAACATTAGAATTTCACCAGTCTCCCGCATCCCCCCACCGCCCTGTGTGTGTGTGTGTGTGTGTGTGTATGGGGGAGTGGCCTCAGTTACATGTGTGTGTGTACCTACTATGCTGGTGTGTTTGCTCGATCCCTTCTTTGCTTTTAAACTGTGAAAAGCCCTCATTTTGAGCCTCGCAAAGGGCTCTGCAAGCATGCATTTTGTTCGGACCTCCCCCCTCACTTGCGGCTCTGATTACATGGTTATCAGAAGCAAAAGAAACAGGCAGTGTAAGCGTCATTGGAGGTCTTGAAACACCTCAGCCCGAGAGTGACCCAGCGTTAGTAATTTGGAATGCCTTAAAATGTAAGTAGATCAAAGTTGGAAATATTTTAGGAAGACTTTTTTCTTGCTCATCAGAAGAGCTGAATTTTCTCCCCCCGGAGAAGCCCCCTGGTGCCCACAGTCTGAGAACCCTGTCTGCACTTTGCCAATGGCAGGAAGGCTCGGCTCTCAGTGCAGACTGAGACGGCTGATGGCTGTGCCGTCATCGTAAGTCCTGGACCAGCAACCACGGACGCCCCACCGCGACACCCTCCCCCCGCAAGAAGAGGAGCTAACCGACCGTGGACGATGGTGTATCCGCGGCAGCCACCACACTTTCATAGGGAAGTAACTCAAGGTGAAATGGAGATTCTAGAACATAGGCAACAAGATATTAACTGTCTTCCTCCTGTTTTGTTTTTTTTTCCCAAGGAACATTTCTTCCTGATTGTTTGATGCAACTGTTATTTTCACTTTTCTTTTTTTCTTCTTAAAGAAATTAAGGATTTTAAAAAATGAATTATTTTTGATAGAGAATGAGCAGGGCAGGGGCAGAGAGACATGGAGAGAGTGAAAATTCCAAGCAGCCTCCGTGCCCAGCGCGCAGCCTGATGTGGGGCCCGAACTCACAAACCGTGAGACCGAGACCTGAGCTGAAATCAAGAGTCGGACGCTCAACCAACCGAGCGCCCCTATTTTCTCTATTTTCTCATTAGCGGAGACAAGAAAGGAATTTCAGATCCTTGCCGGTGAAGGAAAGGCGGTGGCATTGGACGAGTATAACACGACAAATTCTGCTTGTCTCAATTTATTTTTCAGATTCATGTTCTCTGTGGACTGACCGAACTATGGCGACAAGAACATGTAAACACAATGCAGGACTCGTTGACTTCCCTGCACATGAAGCCTGAGTCTCACAGGTGTTTTCCTATCACGCATAGTGAGGTCGATTCCAGAGGATAAATAAAATTTCATCTCATTCTCTCTCTATAACGCCAAGAGAGGTGTTTTGCATTTTCCTGTAGCTTGGGTTCATGCTAAGACTCCTTCCAACAGCTTAGCGCGTCCTTGAGTGGAAGATCGGAGACACGGATATGTGTGGTCCCATCCGGTCTCTGGCAGGATGTGGAGCTGGGTTTAAGACCTAGCTGGGTTTAAGTACCACAGACAAAGTGCCACAGACACCGCCCTGTACAGCAGACCTCGACCGACTCACCTTCTGTGTGTGCATCTGAGTGAGGGCTCCCGGCCAGTCCATTCCTGGGGTGGAGTGAGCTTGGGAGAAAAAGCTTCAGATAACACAGGTGGATATGATTAAGAGGCTCCGGATGGTGCCAACCCCTGCCCCTCAGGGAATTGCATGTACACTGCCCGTCGTAAACATAGGCACACCAGGCGCTGGGGGCTGCCGGAAATGGTAGGATGTGCAGGGTATGAGACAGGTGCCTCCTTCCAGCGAGCCTGTGACCTCAGGGGACTAGGAGAAGGCGGGTTTCCGGAACAACGAAGGTATGGGGAGCTTCCTCACGCACACAGAGAGAAGCTTCTAGAAGTTTCTCCAGCGTGGGGGGGCCTTCGGAAAGCATCCTGTGTGAGACAGCATCAAAGTTTGCAAATGAAAGGTAAAATCAAAGACGGTGACCTGTGCTGCCTCTCGAGGACTCGCTGGGTCGTTGTGTTGTGGCTCCCAGAGTGTGAAAGGCTCGAGCTGTTCAGACAGAGTGGCCTCAGGGCCGGGTTTCCAGTTCTCGCGTGTCGACCACCTTTGGGGCTTTCTCTGTCGCACTTGGGTTTCACGTTCACGCTCGCAGCCAAGCTCAGTCTTGTCTTCTGAGGCGCACATCTGTCTGAAGGGACAATGGCCATGTTGTGGGTTTGTCGTCAGCTGTTCCCGTCTCACCCACTTCCTTAAAGGCAGCTGCTGGCCGCCCTCTTCTGCCTTCTTCCCGAGCCCCCTTCCTGACACTCGCGACCGAGCCAGAGCCCCGGGAGAAGCAGGGGCGCCTGGTGTCCCAATGGAGAGCTGAGGGCTCACCCGGCACCCGCCAACACCAGGCGCCCTGAACTCCTGACGCAGGTGCGCCTGTTTTTTCCATTTCCTATTTTATTTTATTTTAGAGAGAGACAGAGTGTGAGTGGGGAAGGGACAGAGAGAGAGAGAGGGAGACAGAATCCGAGGCAGGCTCCAGGCTCTGAGCTGTGAGCACGGAGCCCGACTCGGGGCTCGAACCCACGAACCGCCGGCTCGTGACCTGAGCCGAAGTCGGACGCTTCACCCACCGAGCCCCCCAGGCGCCTGCTGTCGCTGTTTCGCGTTTGCACTGGTCCTCGAGGTGCACAGTGGTAGTCCGTTGGGGTTTTAATCTGCGTTCTCCTGCTGACCTCGTCCTTGGCGCTTTTCCGCGGTGCTTGCCCAGCGTGGAGCCATTACTGTGTCAGAGACGTCCGTCTTGGTAAGCGGCTCATTTCCAGGCTTCTCTTTGCAGCCAGTGGTGTTTCTGGGTCACCGGCTTCCTCAGCAACCGTCTGGAGTGTGGGAGGCACAAGGAAAGCCCAGGGAGTCACTGCTGTGTGGCTGTGTTCTCCTTTCGGCCCTGCTAACTCACCGCCTTTTCTTCCCCTCAGAATCTTCTTTTGCTGTGTTGTCCTTAATGCCCAGGGTTTCCGGTCGTACTGGGTGGGAGGCACGGTGGAAAGCACGTCTCACCGAGGTCTTACGTTTGCACTTCCCTGGGACGTTAGTGGGTTCCAGCTACCACACCAACGTACCACGGACAGGAGGCCTACACGGCAGAAGCACGCTGCTCAAGGTTCTGGGGCCTGGGGTCGGGGGTCAAGGTGCGGCTGAGTGTGTGCCCGGCGAGCGCACGCTCCTGGCTCGCAGACCGTCTCCTCTCCCCGGTGTGCGCACGAGGGAGCTGCTGTCCTTATACTCACCCTGTGTGATCTACAGTTCCCCAGATTATAATTGTTTACAAGTGTTTGTGGCCTTCAGTACCTTCTAGCATTATGCAAGCACGCACATCGAGGTCTACCGTATCTCACCCCCTCAAAACAAACCCGCAAAGTTATCACCGCCAGGTGCCTTCTCGGGTCCCGGCGCAGGAACGGAGTGCTGAATGTGCCGTCCCCCTTGCTTTTGGTTACGCTGGGGTCGCGCACATGGTAAGACATCATCACATCTCCCCCATCCTGTTTCCTCGTGCTCTTCCGAAATGCCAAACCTAACAAATGATTGTTACGCCAAAAGGTAGAAACGGATGTGCGCTCCCTCATTTGGAGTTGGGACATGCCTACCGTCCTGGATGGGAAGGAGGAAAGTGGTCACGCTCTTTCTCCTCCTTTGATATTGTCTGGGTTTCGTGGGAATTCCTGTCCAGTGAGGTGGAACACACTGAATGCTGGGAGTTTAATGAGAAGACTCAAAACCCAAACTTATTAATAAGCAAAATCACCCTGGCGGAGAGGAGGCACGTGGGTGCTGAGTTAGGTCACCAAAGTGCTCACGTAAATTTACCAGGATTTCCACTTGCAATGTTCCTACACGTGAGTGTCTTTCAGATCAGAGAACAAAATGTTTCCAGCTTGTGTTCTCAAGATACCAAATCAATGTTTTAAAGAATCCTTTTTTTATATTATTATTTTAGAGAGGGGGGGGGGCAGAGAGGCAGAGGGAGAGAAAGAGAGAGTCTCAAGCAGGATCTGCACTGTCAGCACAGAACCTAACACGGTTCTCGATCCCACAATGCTGGGATCATGACCTGAGCCGAAATCAGCAGTCAGACACTTAACCGACTGAGCCACCCAGGCGTCCCCACACCGCCTCCCCCCAAAAGTAAATGTCTTAAATAACTTTTCCTCTGAATGGATATCATCAAACCACAACTGGACTCTTTTATCAGATCCAACTCTGGCCCTCCTAAAATGGAAATTGCCACCAAAATCTCAATCATATTTTGTAGAGGAAGCTCAGTCTATTCATTTAGCAAATATTTATGTAAAATGTTCTTTTTTCTTTTTCTTTTTTTTCCTGTCTCTCTGTCTCTCATATTCCAGGCATATTAAATATTACAAAGATAAGCATGTGTTGAATCTTTCTTCAAGGAGTTTACAATTCATTTGTGGAAATAAAGTACAAGAAAATATAATTATAACACAACATAAAAATAATAGCAGCTTATCTTAACTCAGGCAGCTATAACAAAAATACCATAGATTGGGTTATTTTACCAGCAGATATGTAATCCCCATGGCTCTGGAGGCTGGAGGTCCATGATCAAGGCACCTGCAGATCCTGTGAAGGATGAGACCCCATCTCCTGGTTCACAGATCACATTTTCTCGCTGTGTCCTCATGTGGGGGAAGGGGCGAGGGAACTCTCCAAGGTATCTTTAAAAAAAAATTTATTTATTTTTTATTTTTTTTATTAAAAAAATTTTTTTTTCAATGTTTATTTATTTTTGGGACAGAGAGAGACAGAGCATGAACGGGGGAGGGGCAGAGAGACAGGGAGACACAGAATCGGAAACAGGCTCCAGGCTCTGAGCCATCAGCCCAGAGCCTGACGTGGGGCTCGAACTCACGGACCACGAGATGGTGACCTGGCTGAAGTCGGACGCTTAACCGACTGCGCCACCCAGGCGCCCCTAAAAAAATTTTTTTTAATGTTTATTTATTTTTGAGAGAGAGAGAGAGAGAGAGAGAGAGAGCAAGCAGGGGAGGGGCAGAGAGAGAGGGAAACACCGAATCTGAAGCAGGCTCCAGGCTCCAAGTGTCAGCACAGAGCCCGACGCGGGGCTCAAACTCACAAACTGTGAGATCATGACCTGAGCCAAAGTCAGACGCTCAACCAATTGAGCCACCCAGGTGCCCCCAGGGTCTGTTTCATGAGGACACTAATCTCATCATGGGGGTTGCACCCCCCCCCCACCTCATCATCCCCCAAAGTCTCCACCTCTTGACACATCACCTTGGGGGTTAGGATTCAACGGTTGGATGTGAGAGGGACACAAACAGCCCATAAAAGAGCTCCAAGAAAGAGGTATCTAAAGCATCCAGGTAGAGATCTTTATGTGTGATCTTTTCACAGCTTATTCCTGTTCTGGCTGGGTAGGATGTCTTTTCTGATTGCTGGTTACCTGAGCACCAACTCACGTTAAATATTGTAAATGTCAACTCAGACATAAAGTGACTTCTAGTGTGTAAGCAGAAAAGGTAGCTTAATTCTGTGTGGAAGGAGAGAACAGAAGTGGCGTCTCCACAGCAGGTGAGGGCGAGTCCGTTGAAAATGAGTCTGAAACCGGACGACATTCTACAGGAGAGGAGAAACTGAAAATAGTTTTTGAGGCTCTATAAAAATGGAAGACTTTTTTCTACCCAAGTCTTTCCTCACTTCCCCTGATGTCGAGGAAGGCAGGTCTGGATGGGGACATGTACACCCGCTATGCGACATATCCAAGCGTTAGCAAAGCGGATGAAGTTTATTTGGAATTCTTTTTTTTTTTTTAAAGTTTATTTATTTATTTTGAGAGAGACAGAGACAGTACACATCGGGGAGGGACAGAGAGAGAGGGAGACG
The DNA here is from genome assembly GCF_022837055.1 of Prionailurus viverrinus. NCBI lineage: Eukaryota > Metazoa > Chordata > Mammalia > Carnivora > Felidae > Prionailurus > Prionailurus viverrinus. The sequence continues at coordinate 408,904 of NW_025927614.1, forward strand.
GAGAACACCAAGCAGGTTCTGCACTGTCAGCACGGAGCCCGACATGGGGCTTGAACTCACGAGACCATGAGATCATGACCTGAGCGGAAACCGAGAGATGGACGCTTAACTGACTGAGCCACCCAGGTGCCCCTATTTGGAATTCTTAATGGCTCGTTGGGGTTCAGCGAGCGACCTGACTTAATATCCATCAGAAAAAAAATATCAAGAAGAACATGAGATATTCTTAGAATATTTAGTGATAGTTACTGTTACTTTATAAAGTAGTGAGTGGGAGGCGGGAGGAAAGAGGAAGGCAGACTGAAGGAGGAGATATTTCATTTTTGTCTTGTCTCATAAGTGAACTGTTGATAATGGAAACAGATCTATGTGTTGACTAACTTAATAACGATGATTTATAGCCTGGTTTCTGTGGGACAACGTAATCCGATCCTATTTGTCATGGAATTGTTCATTTTCTGGATGAAAGTAATGCTTAGGAATTTGGGTGATGTTCTATGTGGCGATCTTATCCCCCAGTTTCACTCTACAACCCACACTTGATGCGTTCAGAAACAGCTCACCTTAAGAATCCAACAGAATCCAATGAAAACCCGCTTTTGTATACGAAAGGAAAATCTTCTGTATCGACATCAGAATATATTGCTGACAATACAGTGAAAAACTTAAATCTGAAATGTAATACAACGTGCCTCCTCTGTGGCAAGCCTTATTTTTCTGAGACCGTATATCAGTTGTTGGCGCCCCAGAAATACATTACGCTTGGCATTGAACAATGAAAACAAGAAAGGTACACAAAATCATAGCTGATAATTTAAAATCAAGCGTGAGAAAAATATTTCTTTCACTCATCCTCGATAAGTAAGTGGTTAAACCTAATGATTTTACATTGATAAATGGAATAATTTATTTTTCAAGTGAGTTGCTAATTTATTTTCTACTTATGTGTATTGTGTATGTAACATTTACCAATGTCTTTGTTCTATAACTTATAGGGAATAGTTCTCAGATCTTTATTACACCATGAAAATAGAGGACCAGTGCCTTATTCATATGTGCACCAAGCCTATGATTATCACTTTATGATATTCTGCAGAATTTACTTTGCTATTTACATAATTACCATGCTTTGATAGAATGTAACAGACGGAAGTAAAAATGATATAAATCAAATGAAATGAACACCTGCTGGGGCCAACTAATAATCTTCAAGATGACCCGATGTAATTACCCTGCCTACACAAAGACTTTTATTAGTTCCCATATTATTAGCAAAGCTGTAAATAATTATATGGTAAATATTGGCTCATCACGGATAACAAGAGACTAATAAAGTGCTTGAATGGTTCACATGTCTTTCCAAAGTGCGCATATTCTGGGAAAAACTTCAGAAATTCTCAAACACGTGCTTCGATATTCCACTTGACAAATAAGTAAGTTTTGGGCAATTTCACATCAGTTTTCAAAAGACCGGCTTTTCTTTGAACAACAAAACTTTAAAAAACTATTACGTTCTTACACCGGGTTCTCTAGAAAATAGGCTGAGGCAAAGTCTTATGCACTAACGCTGTAGCCAGAGGTGAGTGCAAACCCAGGGCAGCGAGAGCAAGGCCAGGAGATGGGAGGCAAGCAGGCGGGGAGATCAGATACACCTTTCCAGGCTGGCCACCCTCTGCATTAGAGCCTCTGACCACTCAGTCTCAGAGACATCTTCCTATGGGTCCTGTGAACAATCTCGAGACAGTCCATCTGCGGGAAAGATGGGACAACGATTTATCTTTCAGCCCCTTCTCCCTCACGTCTCCACAGGGTGTGAAGCACCCTGTGTGTCCACAGCGTAGCAGCCCCAAGTCCGGGCAGCCCCCAGCAACCTGTGTGCCTCAGCAGGTCCAGACTTGGCAGGAGTCCTGCTTGGTCCTTGGCCCCAGGGATCTGTCTCGGCAGCAGGAAAGATCTGGGCCAGGATGTTGGCTTAGAAAGGATATAACTATGAGGATCTTGACTGGAGCTTGACAGAGATAACCACCTCCCTCCTATCTCAGATCTTGGCTACATTTACGACATCTTGTTCTCTTCCAGACAATCAGTTATTGAAGAAAGGGGCACCTGGGGGGCTCAGCTGGTTGAGCGTCCAACTCTTGAGATCTGCTCAGGTCATGATCTCACCATTCGTGAGTTCCAGCCCCACATCGGGCTCTGTGCTGACCGCGTGGAGCCTGCTTGGGATTCCCTCTCTGTCCCTCCTCCCCTGACTCCCCCTCTCTTGAGAAGATTAAATAAACACTAAAAAAATAAGTTATTAAGTAAAGTCACCAAGATGTTTTCCCTCCAAATCTTAGGGAATTTTATGATTTTTAAAATATGCCCCAGTTGGTTAACCATCAATCTTCAAAAGAGGATTTCATGAGTTTTCTCTTCTGCAAAAGCCACAAAAAAGGAATGACGGGGAAGGACATTGTTGATTCCGGTAAGTGTCCATTCATGGCATCGTGTCTGAAGGAAACTCCCAGGCATTGCCCCCAGCAGACCCGACGCCCACCTGCCGGGAGCTGCAGAGTCAGTATGTGAACGTCTGTCCGGATGGTGGTGTTGGGGGCAGTGTTTCTCCAACTGTACGAACATCTCCTTCCAGAATTTTCCTCTTCAGGGCAGAAGAACTGAACTGTACATAGTTTTCAGCGACTGTTTGCACAAGTTTATTCACAGGGTTGATGCTGAATGTTCATTATAATTTTTTTGCATGTGCCTATTAAAGAGTACCTCTTAAACAAGAAGGAGAAATCACAGTGTATCAGAGCATGTTTTTTCCCACAGGGAGGAGGGTCTCACGTACCCTGGAGACTGTTTCCGACCGTGAGTGGCGGGATGGCCCTGCTTACGGGCTCAGGTAATGGGATGGGGGGGAGAAGAAACCGGGCCGTGTGCCCAGAAACCGGTACCACTCTGGGGAAACCGAAGCAGAGCTCTTGTAGCATCGCCCTTTAGATGTGTTTGCTCTGTATGAATTTCCATTTGTTACTTTTGCGTTGTTTCTAAATCGAGAGCTTGTTTCATACAAAACAAAGAAAACAGAAGAAAGGGGATTTTGAATATATTTAGCGAAGCTGGATTCAAAACGTGAAAACCTCAGAAGAAAGATAAAAAATCACCAGAAAGATCTAACAGATTTTGCTGCCTCAGTCCTCACATGAGACGGTGGTTTTATTTTAACAAAGGAGTCAGTTCCTCTGCAACAAAACCTCTTTAAGGCTGAGATCGAAGTTGAAATCGCCATTTGGAACTCACATTCCTCACGCATGCCGTGATGGTTTGAGAGGCTCCAAAAAATAGCGCTTCCCTCCTTGGGTCAGTGTAGAAACAACTGGAAGAGGCTGCCGGGACACAGATGGACAGCAAGAGGTCACTCATGTGGTGGATTAATGCGGGTGTAGACCAAGCGACTGCAGCCTGTGCTCTGTGTGTTTGCTCTTGAGCCCGAGAAGAAGGCAGATGTGGTTCACCGGGTCGCAGGCAGAGCTGGAAATCTGTACCCCTGGGGACGCCGTGGAGCAGAGCACATGACTCTGAAGAGAAGGGAGAGACCCGGCTGGGCTGTGTGTGCCCACTTCCTCCTCCCCACAGCACGTCACGGGGCAGACCAGTCCCACCCTGGCTGGCTGGCCAAGGGCCCAGGGAGAGAATCTGCTGGCGTCATTCTGTCCGGACGTCCGGCCTCAGGGTCACCCCACTTCTGCGTGGCCACATAGGGATGGGACGGTGCTGGGTTGTGTGTGTAAGAACGAAAATAACCCTCTAATTCAAACCTCCCCAAATGAAATGCAGCATTTTCCAAATCACAAAGCAAACGCCTTGTTCTCTCAGCCTCAGAGTTTGATTGGAGGGTGTGTCTTTTCTCTACCTGGTTTTATATCAGCTGCATCTGGCAGGTGCTGCCGGGTGAGGTTTGATCATGAACTAGAACTAACTTGGCACTTACTATGAAGCCATGGAGGGGACTTTGTGGGCCTTTTCAGGAAACTACATTTAATCGGTTTTTAGTTAACCACGATCCTTTTACTGTCAGGAGTAGATCATGATGTATAGAGACCCAAGACAAGATTCTGTTTGTCTGTTTGTTGTTATTTTGTTTTGCTAGGCAGCCTTTTCCCTGCCCCTTCCCCACTTCCCATGAACTTAGATGTTTGTCAATATATTTCCCTTCTCTCTTTTTTAAAATTTTTTAAATGTTTACTTATTTTTGAGAGAGAGAGAGACAGACAGACAGACAGACAGAGAGGGGGCATGAGCAGAGAAGGGGCAGAGAGAGAGGGAGACACAGAATCGGAAGCAGGCTCCAGGCTCTGAGCTGTCGGCACAGAGCCTGACGCGGGGCCGAACTTACAAACCGCGAGATCATGACCTGAGCCGAAGTCAGGTGCTTAACCGCCTCCATTTACCAGCAGTTTGGTCTATGCGTGGAGCACTGTTTTCAGTGATATGCGTGCCCATCAGTCCTCCTACGATCCTGTGACCTAAGCTGCCACGCCCATCCTGGTTTTGTAGACGAGGACCCTGAGACACAGGGAGTTTAAGGCACCTGACCTAGAGATGAAAGCTGCACCGCACCCAGCAGAGCTGGTTTTTGAATCATCGTTTGAAGCATCAGGACGTCCTTCCTGTCTGTGGAAACACGAAGACAGCACTAGAGAAATGGGTTCGATTTCCTCATGCAGCCCACACATTTATTCCTAAACTGGGACAGAAAGCAACATCTAAGGAGGGTATTTATAAGAATGCACGGTCCAACTCTATGCTTACAAACACAGTTTCTGTAAAATGTACATTTTTTTCCTAGAAAATATGTGAATAGTGAAATTATTTGAGAAAAGTAGAAAATCTGGGGAAAAGAAACCAACAAGAAAATATTGAGGGGCACCTGGGGAGCTCAGTCAGCGAAGCCTCCAGCTTTTTCAAAATTTTTCAAAATTTCTGCTCAGGTCATGATCTCAGGGTGGTTAGATCAAGCCCCGTGCCTCACTCTGTGCTCAGCCTGCTTGAGATTCTCTCTCTCTCTCTCTCTCTCTCTGCCCCTCCCCCACTCACCTTCACTCCCTCTCGAAATAAATAAATACATTTTTAAAAGAAAACACTGGGGCGCCTGGGTGGCTCAGTCGGTTAAGCGTCCGACTTCAGCTCAGGTCACGATCTCGCGGTCCGTGAGTTCGAGCCCCGCGTCGGGCTCTGTGCTGACGGCTCAGAGCCTGGAGCCCATTTCAGATTCTGTGTCTCCCTCTCTCTCTGCCCCTCCCCTATTCATGCTCTGTCTCTCTCTGTCTCAAAAATAAATAAACATTAAAAAAAAATTTTAAAAAATTAAAAATAAAAGAAAACATTGAAGAAAATGTCAAAGTTGTTGTGTAAGAATATTCCTGTGCTTGAATTCCTTCTCCAGCTGACATGCCAGGTTGGTTCTTTAATCTTTCTGAGAAATTACAATTTCCGCACGATACAAACTACACCAGATCGCTGAAAAACTGGGGAAGACTTTCAACTTGTTTTACAGAACTAGTGTAATCCTCACGTCAGAATCTCTGAAGAAATTAAAAAGAAAAACACAGAGCAACTTTAATTACATAGAGAGGTGGGAAATCACTAAACAGAATAGCAGCTAAGCAAATCTAACATGATCAAGGTTGCAGTTGCCAGAATGCTCTGGGAAGTGTTATGGGTGAAGTAAGAATGTGTAACTCGGAAAAACCATAAAATTTTGAAAAAGTGAAGGTACCGACGAACAGGATATAATATTAGCTGTTAATATACCTGTGGAATGATAGTTCTAAAATCTTCTTGTAGCGGCAAAACTTTTCCTTCAGTTATTCCAGTCCAGAATCCAGTATGTAACATAGATAATTGAGAGTTTCCCCCGCTGCCCTGTCACACCCCACCAGTGCCTGAGGCCAGACAAGAAGCAAAATTAATACACAAATAAATGTTTAACAATACGGAAAGCGTTATATATTGTTGCTAAATTAATAAGGAAGACTCCAAAAAAGTTGGTATATGATGCTTCCCTTGTGTGAAACAGAATACAAACTGATTCCCCAAATACTGAATTTCAATGATATGCTAAGAAACACGGTCATGTTCATTTTCGTTTTCCTCTTTTCTGTGCTGACCATGTCATCTCAACCAGGGTCAATGTGCTTTGGAAGGATGTTTCAAGAAAAGTCTAACTTATTTCATTTCATTTACCTCCTCTCCCTGCCCCCAGGATGCCCCCCCCCCCCTCTGCCCTCACCCACCCACACTTGTTTTTTCAAGGTCACATACGCCCTTTGATGGCCAAGTCCAACATGCACTTTGCCACGCTGGTCCACGCAGCGGCATTTTCTGAATCCTCTTCGGTTTCCTCCTCGGTCACTAGTGTTCCGTGAATGCGCAGTTCTCCTGCCATTCTCTTCCCATTTCTCCTTGTTTTCCCAGAGAACCTTTGCAAGCCAATGACTTCATTCGCTATTTATGCGAATCTCATTTCTAGATTAGTATCTTCGGCCCCAAGTTCTCCATAGAGCTGCACACCAGCATCTTTCCTGGGGACCCCACAGGTCCCTGTATACTAAACAGTTCCCAACATGAAGTGATCTTCTCTAAAAGAATTGCTCCTGTCCTTGGATTTTCCCATGCTTTCTTACAGAAAGCTGTAAGAAACACCTGTTTCTGGAGCCTAGACTCACCCAAAGCCAGTGGTTCTCCAAGTTACATCAGGAATATCTCTTGATTCTTCTCTTACATTTCCTATAAAATGTAAGAAAGGAAAGTACATGTAAACAACACGCTTGGCCCAGGAAGTAAAAATATAAATTATTGTTAACCACCATTTTCAAAACTCACTTTGCAGTGTTGCCTTCTGTTGTATTTGTTGGAGTTCATATCCTATTAGGTTGCTCCAGAATAAATGTTTTAGTTCTTATCACCCTTTACCACCAAGACTGCGTCCAGGATAACAAGAACTTAAACACTCGTTGATGAGGACACAAAGAAGAGACAGAGTATCTCCTGCCTTCTGTGGGATTCTCTGTAAGTTCCAGTCTCTTTTGACCTTAATGAAACTTTGAATCTTCCAATGGTACGTCATCATACGTTTTTGTCAATCCCGTTGCTTTTCTTTAAGGTCCTTAATAAAAATTTAGGCTGTAAAGGACATCGGACGGTTTATAAGGACTTCTTTTTAAGGGGTGGCTATGGTTGTGAAAATAGAACGTTTGGAAGCAAATCACAATATCGGGAAGCGAATGGTTCGAACTTACAGAACATGTCGTCACAATCTGCTGCTTCCCAGGAGAATGTTAACTGTCTTGGACAACATCAAGATGGCAGGACAGGGAAGCAAAACCATAGTTAGAGAAAACAAAGAAGATGCCGGGTTTGCCCGGTTTTCTAACGACCGATACATGTTGCTGTTTAACTGCAAATTTGATCATTGGGGGTTAAGTCGGTTGTCTCCCTGTTGATTTTCCACACTGTCCTTTTTCATACTTTCCCCGTTCAAGTGTCTTGTCAGTTATTGCCCACCAATCGTGCTTGCTTCAGAGGCAACTGCAGGTAATGAGATGCTGATTGGGGATTCTAGAATTCACTTGCCGATGATTATGCGTTATTTTAACAGGAGAATGACAATAATTTCCTGTAATGCCACTTGTTAAGGTAATTATGCTATAATTGCCTTATCAAGGTGTCATAGAGGAGAGGAGAGAAACTCCAAGATTTCACAGCTGCTGTCTTGCTCCTTGAAGGGTTCTCTTGAAGCGGCATTGTCAGCCATGGGGATAAATCCCTTCCGATTGTTAGAAACTTGAATATGTTGTCCTGAGCAGCGTACGTGACCTTAAAATGACGTTGCTCAGGAGTTGGTTTTTTGGGTCTTGATATAAAAACTATCTGCACAAAATTGCAGATACACCGAACCATGCAATCTGAAGAGTTCGTTTGTAGCAACTGTGGATTTAAGAAGAAGCTAACTATTAATAAATATAATAGCATGAAATAAAGGGCATGTATATCTAAAACATAGACATCAAAAACTTGTGTTTTCCAGTTACAACCAATTGAAGATGATGCCCGTGGTATAGGAAGATTAGCACTATCTTTGACCTTATAGATCCACAGTGAAGATTATTGGTACATTTAAGTAAGCCCTTATGTCTTTAGTACAGTTATATCAGTAACACAAGAATATTCAGTGAATATGGGACCCTCTTCTAAATTGTCAAACAAAGTGCTCCTAAGTTGGGATAATTCCAATGTATTTGCTCTGCACACATGAAGCCTGCATTTTGTTTGGAGGCAGAGACAGCAAGAAATATAAAGAAGTTCAAAGTGAGAGAGCAGTAAACGGTAAGGGTGAAGAATAAGGCAGAGAGGGCGAAGCGAATGTCGGGGGTGAGAGTGGTGTGCAGATTAGGCGACATTTGAGCTCAGACTGGAGGTAGTTGAAGGGGTTGGCTGTGTGGTAACAGGAGGAAAGTCTTCACAGAAAGTGCGGAGATCCTGATGCGGTGTATGGCCCAGTCGAAACATGGAGGGAGGCGGGTGGCTGAGTGGAGGTAATTGGGACAAGAGGAGTCACAGATGAGTTCAGAGAGGAGAAAAGGGCCCTGATAGTGTGGGGTTTTCCAGATGTAGAAAGGTTGGGTCTTACTTGGAGAGGGTTGGGAGCCCAGGAGGCGTTTGGGCAGGTGTATAGAGTCTTCAGTTTTACAGATGGTTCTGACCACTGAGTCGCCCGCAGATAGCAGGGAGGCTGAAATGGGGATTCCAGCTACTAGACCAGTGAGATAAAGCACAAAAACCAAGGTGGGATGAGAAAGGGCGAGAAGTGACCCTACACGACCTCCCAAGAGACTGAATGTGGGGAAGACTGGGGGGAAAAAGGCAAAGTGGAGGCTCTCAGCCTACCCACCCAGGAAAACACGGCTGCCATGATCTGAGTGGGGGCCTTGCAGGGGCCCTGGTTTGGCTGGTGGGAGATCAGAAGCTCAGGTTTAGACATGTTCAGAGCGAGCAGTTACTAAGAAACTAGATGAAATATCAAGGAGGCAGTTACGTCATGACTCTGGTATTCCAGGAGAGAGAACAGGGATTTGTGTGCTTAGAAAGGGATATTTTAAAGCGAGTATATGCTACTAGAAAGGACTAAACAGAGAAAGATGACATAGGGAAAAGGAGGCCCTGGACACAAAGTCCTGACAGAGGGAGGCAGGATCACCCAGCCTTTCTTAGAAGGTGTGTTTCCTCCCCTTTGGGGTGCATGAATGAGGCAGTGTCTGTAGAAATATCGGGGACAATGAGTTCTCTGCCTGATGCATTTCTGTGGGACACTATTATGGGAAAGCACCCAAAACATGTTTACCTCTACATGTATTTTAAATCCTGCGTCCTCTCCTCTATTAATATCTACATCGTGAAGCTGAGCTTTGTGGCCTCAGGAAGGAAAATACAAAGGAACCTAACAAGTGTTAACCTCTTGAATTTTGAGCTCCTAATTAGACATTTTAAGAATGAACGCTGAACAATTGAAAGTCAAAGCACTTTTGATTTCTAAGAGCTGGGCTCTGTTGGGAAGGAATTTTTTTTATCTTCGTATGAAAAATAGCTTAGCTAAGAATACCAATAGCAAAACCAGAGAATTTGGAGCATAGAATATAAAGCATACTTCACCGAGGTGAGGAGAACCCAAGAAGAAGGAAGACTTGTTTCTGCCCACTCCTAAATGGGATGAATTCAATCACCAGGCAGAAGGGAGACACTAAGAGTGTGGTATGAACTTAGACGTTGCCTGAGAAGAGTCTGAGCAGGGGTCCTCTCAACTCATGGAGGTGAAGCTATGTGGGGTGACAGAAATGCCTGACAGTTTCAAGGTCAGCACACAGGGAAGCCTGGTGCCTCATTTTTTATGTGTAGTCCTGAGGATAGCAGTTCTTTTAGAAAAACTGGATTCTATCATGGTGGCTGAGAAGTGAAGAATGGGTACCCACGGTACCTGGAAAGATGTAATGGGGTCCAGTCCCCCGGAAACCCATACATCCCAATGTAGTTTGAAGAGATCGACTAATCTCTGAGGCCAAAGAAAGAATGCAAGTGAGAGAGTCTTGAAGCTTAACATCATTGATAGAGAATTTGAAAAATGGACAGATGGATAGTAGGGTGAATAGATAGATGTAGAGAGATGATAAGGTAGGAAGGTAGGTAGACAGATATTCAGGTGGATGGATGGATGGATGGATGGGTGGACAGATGATGAATACATATATACACACATACTTATATATTGAATCCAGACTGACAACACTAACTCTAATCATAAGATTTCATTTGTTGCTTCAGATTTTTAAAGCAATTTTATAAACTTCAGAGGTTTTTGTTTTCCCTCCATGCTTCTATGTTTACAAAGAAACAGCTTTACAAGTAGCTATTTACTATCGGAAATCTGAAGGCGGATAAGTTTTCCCAGGATGCCATCCACGAGAGCATTCGCCGGCATCCTGTTGCTGAGTTTTGAGTTTTTCCCCCAAGTTGGGCTTGCTCTGAATGCTGGTGAGGACGGGCAAGTGGTATAGACACTGCCAGGCTTCTTCTTAAAGGAAAACATACAAAGACTGGTTTCAAACTCTATAGGACAGTCTTCCTTCATTTTCATTAAACTGTCTGAAAATTAATGACTCAATATTCCCTTCCTAGGGCGCCTGGGTGGCTCCGTCAGTTAAGCGTCCAACTTTGGCTCAGGTCATGATCTCACAACTGGTGGATTCGAGCCCCGTGTTGGGCTCTGTGTTGACAGCTCAGAGCCTGGAGCCTGCTTTGGATTCTGTGTGTCTCTCTCTCTTTCTGCCCCTTCCCCCTCCTGCTGTCTCTGTCCCTCTCAAAAATGAATAAATAAACTAAAAAAAAAAAATTTAAAAATGTCCTTCTTAAATGAAACAGAAATATATATTTCAGTTCCAACAGCTTATTTCCAAAATCATTTCCAAGGTCAGTCACAAAATCTTTCATGGCCTGTAGTTTCAAAACTGCCCCCCTCTGGACCTTCACCTTTCCTAAGGCCATCTTCCTGAGACCCTTTGCTCAGACCTTCCCATCTAAATGACATCAAACAGTCCCTCTCAAATAGGGGTTTTGCACCCAGTTCTTGGGTCACAGTGCTGACGGCTGGCAATGAGCACAAAGTGGGATAGTGTACCCACCTGAGGTGCACCTGCTGGGCTTATAGGTCACCCTGACACCTCACAGCTGTGTGACTGAGTGCAGGCTGCTTAGGACTCTCTGTCTGTTTGCTCACCTGGAAGGATGGGGAAAATCGTATTTTCCTTTCGGGTTTATACAAACGGAAATCTGTGCATATCATCTGTGAGATACGCAAATAAACAGGAGTAAAGCATCAGAAAGAACGTGGATGTTGCCTGTGGCTCATTGAAACTGAAGACAGAGAAAGACAGACAGACAGAGAGACAGATAAAGACAGAGAGGAAAACAGATAGAGGCAGGGAGAGAGAAACTCCTGACCCCTTGATCGCATCTTGTTTCCTTCCAGCCAAGAAAGAAAGGATTCTAGTGTTTAGAGAAGGATACTTTGCTATGAATAGTTTTTCACGCTCTCCCCTTTTTATTTTTTAGTATGTGTAACTTACGTTACAAAAAGGGATTAGAAACCATTAATGAATCTCTCTTCAATTTTTAAATAAGTGGTTTTACTCATTCCTGACTCTTTCTTTATAATTGGGCACAGCCCAGTTTCATAGAATGAAAAATTGCGGTGGAAAATCATTCGTCTCGAAAGTTCGTATTCTGATGCCGTCTTTGGCTTTATGCCTACATGTGCTACACACGGGACTGATGACACAGTGAGGCAACGTCCATTCGGCTTTACAACACCGTGATTTAAGCAGAAGGAGCCTGGCGGGGGGAGGGGGGTGGTGGCAGTCCCGCGAGGCACCATAGCAGTGCCACAGGGGAAGACTGAGCGATAAAAGCCATGAGCCCATCTTTTGCTTTCCTAACTACCAAATAGATGCTTTGTTCTTTCTGGTTGAACAATTTGAGGCTTCTTGAATTTCTCTGTTAAAAATACCAAGTGTTTGAACAGGCATCCCGTGGACTCCGTCCCAGCAACTAGCAGGAGACATGGAGACAAAGCCAACACCAGGCAGAGGAGCAGAGCTCAGGGGCACAGAGACAACCGTGATGTCTCCACCTCTTCTGCCACCCAAGCGCAAGGCCACGACAGCACGTTGGGGGCGGGGGGAACCATAGTGATGGTTGTAAAAAGTTAGATTTTTTTCCCTAAAGTGAAATACTCCCAGAGCATTTCCTCATCATCCCATTGGCTTTGGTCATTAAGCTCTTTGGTAACGAGGAGTGGTTTTCTGTCTTGGTATGGAACCAAGCCTCAGCTGTGAAGAAGGAGGTGGGGGGTGGGGGGTGACGTACATACAGGGTGTGATTGTGTCTCTTTTTGTTTTTTTCCTGGTTAATCTGCCTTTACATCATCCAATATGCCTATGTTTTAATACTCAGCCTTCTTTAGCTGGGAATTAATACTTCACTTTCAGTCACCAAATGAGTAAAGCTGCATTAATATACTTTAAAATGAAAACACTCTTTCCAGAACTTTCTATTGCGGCATAGTAGGAGTTTAAGTATTAGGAATAAAGAGAAGAGTAAGGGAGTAGTAAGGAGGGTGGTTTACAATTCACTTGAACACGCTCCAGTTCACAGTTAGAGATTACTGAGGCAATCTAGTAGTTATTAAAAAACAAAAGTGCTTGATTACCACACAATCTCTCAGTGAATGAGGAAAAATTAATTTATCAGCATTGCATTTAGTAATAAATATTTAATGGAATATTCTTTTTGAACACATTCAAACTACATAATTTCTGGAGAGTGTCTTATTAAGTGCAAAGCATTAACCAACATTTCTCACATCGTGTTTTGGAGCTGAAGGTCACTTCTCCTTCCTGTGATGGGACTGAATAAAGAGATTTCTTTGGATGCCAACACCTACAATTTAGATTTGGTGAGTTAGAGTGTTGCATCATTTCTTACTTGATTTTTTTTTTTAACATCCTGAGATACAATACAATGGAAATAATAGGGTAGAAAATTATACAATATCTGTTTCAAAACCCAGTATCTTCTTCCATTATTCTGACAAATATTTTAAGAGTTTTCTTTTTCTTTGGTCCTTTAAAACATTTTATGAATGCATGGTATTTTATAGTTGTATTTTGGGGAAAGTTTCTCTTTTTATCATGTAAGAGGGAATTTTGACATGAGTGGGTTGACCTATTTTTCCAAGCATGAATAAAATCTCAGAAATAATCATTTGAGACAAGATTTTAATTTATGTTCTCTGAATTTCTGCTGTAGCATTGGTTCAGGTGGGATCTTGATATACTGCAGAATAATGTGTTCCTAGGAAATTTGGACTGGGCAATGGTTTTCAAATATCTGCATTCCATCAAATCAAAGGTGCCATTGATTGAAAGGAACACCCCCATTTTCTATTGCATTGAGGAAGAGAAAATTTTGCTAATTAAATAATCACCTAGAATTTCTATTTACCAGAAAACCCTTTAATATTTATTCAGAAAAGTATTGTTATCATACATCTCTCATTTTCCTATATAAGACAGAGTATAAGTGAACTAAATTGGTATTCTTAAAACTTCTGTTGCACTCCAGCTTTTCTAAATACTTTATTGTTTAGGTGTTAATTAAGTCTATGTACTTCTAATGTTTTGGCATTATTCTTTGTGCCATTAACAACATTGATGACACAGCAGCTTCTCTGTGCTCTGTTATTGTCCTAGAATTTTCTTATAAACCATTGGCATCTAGTCTGCATGCTTTGATGAACATGTAGTTAGAGGTGACCACGTATGACTATGGATCACAGCAATTATATGATGCATCCCTATTTTAGATGTGATAATGAGTGGGGGGAGGGGGCAGGGACAGAGCGAGGAAGGGAGAGAGACACTATATATATAGAAAGAAAGAGATCATCCATATTGCCTATTGGATCTGCTTTTCTAGAAAGCCCTAACTAATATATTCCATGTGTTCACAAACAGGAGAATTGCCAAATGTTCTGTGCAATATTCATACAACACAATGGTACGCGCAACTGGTTACATCTCAAAACCAAATTCCCCAACTCAATACTAGCACTTGATTGTTACCTAATTGTCTAATGAGATTTTCTGTTCCCTCTCATGTTTCCTATATGTTGACAGAATAATAGAATAAAAAAAATTAAGGGTGCCTGGGTGGTTCAGTCAGTTAAGCATCCAACTCTTGATTTCAGTTCAGGTCATGATCTCGCGGTTTGTGAGTTCGAGCCCCACGTCGGGCTCTGTGCTGACAGCTCAGAGCCTGGAGTCTGCTTTGGATTCTGTGTCTCCCTCTCTCTCCACCCCTCCCCTGCTTGCTCGCTCTCTGTCTCTCTCTCTCCCTCTCAAAAACAACAAACAAACAAACAAAAACCCAAAGAAACAATAATTGGAGTTTGGAACATTGAATTGGTATTGGCTGTCCAAACATAGAAGCCAGAGATTCATTCAGACTGTAATCTCAATTCCATCGGCATCACCAACCTGTATAACTGAGTAGTAGATGTGAAAAATGGATGGCAGGGGCATATTTTAAAGTACGTGTTTTTTTTTTAATGTTTATTTATTTTTGAGAGAGACAGAGACAGAGTGAGAGCAGGGAAAGGGCAGAGAGAAAAGGAGACACAGAATCAGAAGCAGGCTCCAGGCTCCAACCTGTCACCTTGGAGCCCGACGTGGGGCTCGAACTCAGGAACTGTGAGACCATGACCTGAGCTGAAGTCGGACGCTTAACCGACTGAGCCACCCAGGCGCCCCAAAGTATGTGTTGGTTTTAAATGAAGTATAAGATATATGGGTATCGGTCAAAAGGAAGAACTTTGACCAAAGTTGGTGGTGATAGGAGAACATGAAGGCACGTGCTGAAGCTTGAACGGCATTTTTATAGTTAGAAAATTATAACCAAGAGCCTGGCAGCTAATGATTAAAAAATAAGTGCTAATGATAAAAAAAATAAGTACAAAGAATATCATGTAGTGTAGTATCTATTTCATCTTGTTTGGTCAAGTGGATTCGATTTTGGAGTAATAGCACCAGGCGGTAAGTTCTCTTCCAGAGTAAGCAATGCAGTTATGAGACTTGCAGAAGAAACAGTGTTATGCCCAGAATTCGTGATCCCCAAAGACCACCAGGGAGCCGAGTCCGATGCAAAAGCAAAAGAGCCTTTATTCGAGCTGGCTCGAGCTCAATCCCCTACCTGCACCGACACAGCGGTGAGATACCAGGGAGAGAGAGCGAGTTTCAAAAGGACAAAGGTTTTATTGGGGCCTAGGGGCAGTTGGTGAGGTAATGGCTGTGGCCTCAGCCGATTGGCTGGGGAAGGGTCGTGGCCTCAGCCGATTGGCTGGGGAAGGGCCGGAGTCCTGTTACGCAGGTCGCTGGGCGTGTTTTGACCAGGAAGTTTGAACAGGTGAGCGGGAGGTTACTCAAGGGGTGGAGGTGTGGTCTAGGTGAAGGACACAGAACAAGATGGAGTCGGCCGGCGTAGGCCCGCCCTTTCGACAGCAGCTGGGGAAGTTTGTGTGTGTGGAAAGCAGGCCAGATACTCCAGTTCTTTCAAACTATAGTTTGTATATGTTTGGCTCATTAATTCTACATTGGTAGGTGAAGCATGCGCCTCTTACAAACACTTGACCGAACACAAGACAAGCTATTTCCAACGTCCCCTAAAGATCACCAAGGCAATGATGGTGATAATAGAATGAAAGTCTGTAGTTTAAATACACTCACCTTCTGAGTGGATCCTGTGGTCTGAGGAAACTCATCACACATTCTGTTCGTCCAGAAGTCGCTAGAGAGGGCTACGTAATGGGACTCTGGTTACTGCCCAACCTATTGTTTGCTTCCCTGTAAGTTTAGTATAATATTATAGGAGAAAAGGTGGTCACTACTGTCGTAGTCCGTTCAGGCTGCCCAGGTAGCCCAGGACACCCGTCCATCTCAAGGTCATCTCACGAGCCACGTTAAATCCACTTGAACCTGATTACCCTTCCTCAGATTTCAGGGATTGGAACATAGACATCTTTGCGGTGCTGTTTTGGCCTGTCATGTGGCCCCTGGCCTTTTCCTATTTTCACAGCTGGGTTTGTAAGATGTCATGTGCATGTTTTAGAATTCAGTTCCCAGAAAATGTATGCATATAGAGTAGCCACAATTTTTTATCCACCTCCCGCCCCAAACTTCTTCTCTGAGCTCCAAAACCTCATAGCTTCCATTTGCTTTATTCTTTTAGATATTTGTAAGTTGCCTGAAACATCACCCTTCCACAACTGATCTCTGGGTCTCCATCAGAGCAGACCTTCACCCAGATTCTGTCTCTCGGTGAACTCAGGGGACAGTCCGTCCACATGTACAAATCACCTTTGGTTTCTCTTCCTTTTCTTGGCCCCAATCCAGGCGACCACCCAGTCCTGCCAGATGGTTCTTGCAGATGGCTTGACTTCCTGTTACTAGCTTTACCCTCATTCAAGCTCCCATCTTTGTTGTCCCAGCTACTGTGGATTTTCCAGCTGGTCCATCCACACCTCCTCCATTCTCCACCGGAAGCCTGGAAGGGGGCCTTGAAATGCAAATCCAAGTAAGCCCTCTGCCTATTGTTCTCATTCTAACACAGCTCAGGGTGGAGGCAACATTCTCAACAAGGTGTGAAAGGCTTGCATTGTGTGACTGCTCCCCCCAGTTCTGTTAAGTGGGTTCCTTCTCAGTCACTTCCAGCCATGCTGGACTTTCACCAGGTCTGCCACTCACAACCTCCTTTGGCCAGCCAGAATGTATTTGTTTGGATCAGGGTCCTCATCCTCGAGACCCTACAGGTCACAGTGTGAGCCTCTGTGACCATCCTAGGAGGCTGCCCTCGTCTGCCACCCCTGTGTTCCCAATGCACTGCGCCTTTCTCCAACTCATTAATAATGAAATCCTACTTGGCTTTGCATAATAATATAACATGTGCTCTACTCAGACCCTAAGTGGTTAAGCCACCTGAGGGCAGAGACCTTCTCTATGTTTGCCCATCTGCCAGTCCCTAGGACCTAAAATAGCATCTTGCACAACCGACATTCAAAATGTCAATCAAATAAATCAGTGAGGGGCTCTTGGGTGGCTCAGTTAGCTAAGTGTCTGACTCTTGGTTTTGGCTCAGGTCATGATCTCACGGTTTGTGAGTTTGAGCCCCGCATGGGGCTCTGTGCTCACAATGCAGAGCCTGCTTGGGATTTCTCTTTCTTTCTTTCTTTCTTTCTCTCTCTCTCTGCCTCTCCCATACTCACACTGTCTCTGTCTCTCTCAAAATAAAGAAATAAAACTTAAAAAAATACATCAGTGAATCATAGGAGCCTTTAGAAAAATCTATCTTGGTGATTCTGTATAGGTTTCTAAAATATATTTATTCATTCCACGAATATCGATTGAGTGTCTGTTATGTGCCAGGACCTATTCTTGATGGTAGAGAAATAACAGTAGGGAGAAAAAAATCCTCCTCCCCCAAAACTCACTTCTGTAATGGGGGAGAGATGGCTATCAAAAGAGAAAATTACCCAATGGTTGAGAAAGATGTCTGTTTGTTGGAAACGTAATGCAAGGGAGGACATGGGGAGTGCAGGGGTGGGATGGTTTGAACAGGGCCCTCTGCAAAGACCTCAGTAGAAGGTGGCCACAGAGGAGACTTGCAGGAGGTGAGGAAGGGAGCTGGGCAGACCGCTGGGGACGACCATCCTTTGTGGAGAGAAGAGCATGGGAACCCCTAGGCTGGAGCGGTTCAAGGGGGTGTTGGAATGGAGGGGGGTCTCAGAAGGGCCACTGGACATGAAGGCCTGCAGGAGGCAGGCAGTGGGGGTCCTGGAAGCCCAGGGGGAGCGTTTGTGGCAGCTGGGGGAGGTGCAGCAGGGTTTGGAGCCAGGAGGAGACAGGTTGACTTCAGGTTCACTCTGTTCCTCACCTTGTCGGTTACTATGTCCCTCCGCCCAAGACTTGGCCATGGCAGGGCGCACCTTCTTGTTCCCAATATCTGTGTAGAAAAGGTCACAGTTCAAGTCCAACAAGTGATCATGGATTTCATAGCAATTCTTCTCTGATCGAAAGTCTTTTAAAAAATTAAAACTTGTATGATGAGCGAAGACGTAATGAGAGGAATTTGTTCGAAACAGCTGGTTCCTACCCCAGGGGGGTTGGTGCTGCTTTCCACTGTCCTTGGATTGGGGGAAATAAACCTTTACCTCGACTTCTCTTTCCCTCCATTTGGCCTTATGAGGAGGGGATTTTTGCAAACAAATGCCCCTTTAGCAAAACACCACTCAGGAGCTCTGAGTGGATTTCTGGATGGAAAGGATAAATGACTTGTGTAATAATACGCAGTTCATTAGCAAGATCACTGCCTACGTGTGCATGGCCAGGATCACCTCTGTCACCCAAGACATCCCTGAGTTGAAATTTTCCTTTGTATTCACCATCTCTCCCAGGTAACAGGGCTGGACAGATTGTGCAGAATGTTCAATCCACTATGACCAGCCTTTATTCAGTGTGGACTTAAGGGGACAGTGGTTGCTTTAAATATGATGACACTATTTTTTGTTTAAAATATAAATTAGGGACACCTGGGTGGCTCAGTTGGCTGAGTGTCTGACTTTGGCTCAGGTCGTGATGTCACGGTTCAGGAGTTCAAGCCCCACATCGGGCTCACTGCTGTCAGTGTGGAGCCTGCTTTGGATCCTCTGTCCGCCTCGCTCCCTGCCCTTCCCCAACTTGCATGCTCTCAAACATAAATAAAACGCTTTTTAAAAAGTTTAAAATATAAATTAGTTGATCTGCACAATTTTTCTTTCATGGGTCTGCACATTTTGTAGACCCTGGGCATTCTGAAGAACAAGTTATACTATGTGTATATTCACCTAAAAGCATAATTTAAAAGGTAAGGGGTGTCAACCTAGGCCAGAGAGACCAGAAATGAAGACCTGTCCTTGACTATTTATGTGATCTTGTGAAGATCATTTCATCTTCCTTTTGTGGTTTTGAAGTCTACCCTTCAGTGCAGATGATGGGACCACCATTTTGAACTATCCTGTTCGCCATTGAGGTGATATCAATATTCCAGATCCAAGCGTCTCTGCTCAAGTGTGAGTGGCACTCACCTCAGAGCTCAGACATGGCCAGAGGCTGGGGGGCTCTCAGTGTCTACCGTGTTCTAAGAGAAGCAAGTCAGCAAGTATATGTGGCCTATTAACAATGCCTCCATAATCAGGGCCAAGGTCTATGGTTAGAGCACATTACTTGCTGCTAAAATTACTCTGCATACTGGCCCCTTGAGTCATCGCTAGGGGCTAAAGAGCAGCTACTCCCAAGAGCTGGGATCATAACTTGGGATCATAACTCAGCATTCCATCTGGACTGGTGTTTTGTGGTGTTGGTGTGTTTCATCCTGCAGGAGGGAGGTAGGTGTTGGGGTTGAGCAGCGTCAGCCTGTCTTCCGTTACAGTGTCCTGGCATCTTGTCGGCCAGTGGCTTTCCTGGCCACTGAGAGCTCTATAGGCAGTGAGCTGATGGCAACGTTATGTTGTCCGCCTTCACGAGGTCTTGAGAGTAGTGGGAACCTGGCCGTCAAAGTCCATGCACTGAGACCCGCTGGAGACTTTCTGGAATGTGCATGTGTGAGATCTCGTCCATAATCCCAAACCAAGGGAAAAAGATTTGGTTTGGAATGGGGTGTCCAGAGTGGTGGTTAGGGATGCAAACCAGAGGCATATTACTATCTGTGTGACTTCGTTTATACCTCTAGGAAAGTATGATCCCGAAACACGGATTATCCGGTGGTAAGCAGCACGGAGCTCAGAAAAAGAAGCAGCTCGTAATCTCGGGTTGGTGAGTGAAGGTGGGAGGTACAAGGCTGTATGCACTTGACAGGTACCAAGAGGGTCTGGGCAGACATGCAGTCGACAAAACTGTTCAAGAAACTCGAAGGCCACAGTGGCCCTTCCTTCCTCTGGGCCCTCGGAGAAGTTCCCACAGGAAGAGGTGTGAGGGAGCCACACTTCTAGAACTTCTAATGTAGACGCACACCCACGAAGCAAATTGCGAGTATAACGTCCAGCTCCTGGAGGGCGTCTTCCGGCAAAATCTTCACTGGATTCACTGTTCCTTCCTTCCTCCTTTGTGTTTGTTGACTTCAGCTGCACTCGTGTACTTTGCCCTCATCCCTCCATGAGTCTGTGCGTGGTCAGCGTCTCGCTTCTCACTGGGGAAAGAAAGGCCAGCCTAACAGATTACCGAGAAAGAAGTTTCTTTGGAAAAACTTGTAGTTTTTTTTTTTTTTAACGAAAACTGTGTAACAAATTACATTTCCCCTTTCATCCTGATTGCTAGGAAGCCGATGTCAATTTAATACTCTGCAGAAACAATTTTAGTATACCTTCCAGGTGAACCTTACTTTTTGGTTTCCTTGTGATTTCTGATGTTTCTTAAATTTTAATTCCAACTCATTTCTCTGTATATGACATTGTACTGTGAGGTATGGATACTTTTTGAGAGCAGGGAGGGTCTGTAATTCCAGGGAAGTAAGTGCTTAATGATTTTACTGTAAGAAAATCAGTGATTTTGAACAATTCCTATCTGATCCAAGTAACAATATCACCAAGCCAGGAAGATGATCTCCATGTATCCCCCATCGCAGCCTTGTGGAAATAACTGTGATTGAGACAGGCTGTGGCTGTATATTCAACATGAAAAGGTAGTCTTTTCTAAAAAGACTGAATATTCAGTCTAAAAAGACTGTCTATTCTACATGAAAAGGTAGACTTCCTAAATGCAGGTTTTGCCGTGTTAAAAAATTTCAACCAAATGCTATCAAATATGTGAATCCCTTTTATTTTCAAATAAATCTTAATGAAAAAATCTTGTCATTTGTGGGACTGAATTTTGACTCCTAGAAGAACACTGTTCTTTAAAGCAGCAGAGCATTTTTAACTTCTTAATTTTGTTTGTGTTTTGTTTTTCTGAAGTGCACGGTAGTGCGTATGTTCAAAGGTTTTTGCTAAAGACGTACGTTTGAAATGCTTCGCTGGGAATGTATTCACGCACTAACCCAAAACAAAGTGAAAACTGTGTGGGTGGCAGAGCCTAAAAAGTTGACCCACACATTTGCCATCTGGGCCTTCAGATTTACCACAGTTAAGACTAATTTTTATTGTCATCCTTCCATCTCCATTATTTTGTGACTCTAATTATTACCCACATGAATCCAAGAGCAGAGACAGGGAACGGCGAAGCAAATGTAATCCCACTATTCTCTGCTCTTTTTAGCACCAGCTGCATTTTACTCTAAAACCACAAATAGCTTTATTTCTTGTTAATGGAGTAATTTATACAGTACCTAGTATCTTCATTGACAGCACTCTCTATCCTGTAGCCAACGTGAAGCGTGTACCGAATCAATTACGTGAGTTATGGAGAGCCGCTCAGAGCTCCGTTCTTCTCAATAACAAAGGAGAAAACACATTAAAAACGAACATTGATGGGTCGGTGTGAGATCCGGTCAATGTGCTCTCCCGGAGTTGAAATTAAAAGGCAGTTAGGAGAAAATTGTTCTCTCTGGTCATCAGTCACAATGTGAAAGGCCTTTTTCACAATGATTAATTAAAAGCCCAAAAGAGAGAGCGAGAGGGAGTGAACTTTAATAAAGTATCTGTCTGGTTTTCGGTAACATCATGAGTTAATGGACGGTGGTTTGCCTTGACTAAGTGTTATTGCTCCAGTCCATAATTTCATCTTGAAATGGGCAAGGGAGTGAATCTTCCTCTTCGTAATTGAGTATTGATTTGAAAATAAATGGCAGTGAAACCCCCACTGAACTGTCAGGATATATTCGGGACAGCACTGACAATAAATGATTTCTGGTTCTCACGAATGCTGTGGGTCAGCGTGATGCTGTGGCACAGACAGGGCAAGTGTAATCTGCCTCCCGTTTTATCAAGTTCCAGAGGGTCAACGGACAAGGCATGTGCGTCCCCCGGGCCCGGCTCAGGCTCCATTATGAGCCTCCTTTGTAAAATGTTTCCTCGAATTTGGAAAGCAATTTTAAAACAGCAGGTTCCGACATTTGGTTCCTCTTCCAAATAATAGCTTCCTGCTAAATACGGGCACTTACAGAACACTTTTCGATGCGTTTTCAATGGAAGGGAGTTAAAATGTCATTATAAATGTTTCAACGGGTTTGATAGATTTCCTTTACAAGTGGTAAGTAGTATAATTGGGTGTGATCTAACCAGGCACTGAAATTACAAAAGGCACTTTTCATTCTGTGGCTGAGTCTCATTCAGTGTTCGTGGATTGTCCGACCCTGTCGATGGGGTTGCAGACAGTAGTGAGAGGTGACTTCTGGAAAAAAAAAACAATATCAAAGGAGATTTGGAGGGATGTGGTGGGATTCTAAAACAAGAAGGTCTTTTACAAAAGGCTGCCAGATTGATAAATCCGTGGGATACCAAATCAGTGTTCGCGAAAAGCAGTGAAGGCTATGATTTTTTTTTTCTTGATACTAAAGGCGTTTTAAGACAAAGCTTCACGTGTTCATTCATTCACACAAGATTTCTGAATTGATGGTTGCCATTTTCACATTAGCAATTTTATACTGCATGGCAGATAAGGCCAAAAGTGCTGTCTGGGAAACACGTCTTTGTCCTGCTCTCCAACTGACTCATCACCGAGCTGTGTAGACCCCAAGGTGTGCTAATTACACAGGACGTCTAGCTCATGCACCTTCTCATGGTTTACAAAGAAAAAGCCCTTCCCAGGCGATTTTCCTTTATCAGGATGGAAAAGTTCATATGCTTATTTGACTCTGGAAAAGCTCATCTGGAGGGACAGCTATGGTTTGCACTTGCTACGGAAGCATTCGGGACCCACAGTACGCTGTGCGTCACGGGGTCACATCCTCCTTTCCCCGTGGAGACGTAGGATTTATTAGTCAATAATAATGTCTGGTAGCCACCAATGTAAACAGTTACATGGAATTTTATAAATTATTTTTAAGAAAAGGGGGCAGGTTGTGGATGGTTACAGAGGAGTGTCTGGTGGGCTTTCCAACCTCTCCACGGCCGCCCGGAATGACCTGGGAAGCACAGACGCCAGCAGCTGGCCTGTCCCGGGGTGCCCCGCCACGACATGATCCTCCTGGATAGAACTACATATGCGGGCTTTTGACATCTGCAAAGGTGTATTTAATCCACAGGAGAAACATCATACTTTAATCATAACGGAGTTAACTATTTACAGAAGTATGACGGCGAAAGGGTGTAAACAGAAGTAACATTCCATAGTTTATGGGTTGTGTTTTTGGATTGTCATATACATGCTTTTTCAATATTTCGGAAAATTGCACCCGTTCGCCAGACTCTGGGATCCACGAGGGCAGTGCTCGCCAACAGATGCCCTTTCATGAGGGTTATGAACTACTTTTGTACTTGTTAACCTGAAAACTGAAAGTGATGGTTATTTTATCAGCAAAAGGTGGTGTCCCTGACCATTTCAGGATGCGTGCTGCTCTGATGCGAAGCTGACAGTCCACCTGTGGCTTTGGCCGGAAGAGTAAATTTAAGCTGCCCAATCCTGCTTCGCCAGGGGAGAAGACTGAAGCCATGGCTCACACACTACCTGCCTTTCTTGGACTGGCCGCGTCTCCACGGGGCGGAACTCAGGACTCCTCACGGTTCCGGGGATGCGGAGGCACAGGAGTGTAGAGTGACGGAGTCGTCCCCGTGGCAAACCCTTCTCGGTGCCGCAGGAGATGCACCACAGGTGCTGGAAGGCAGTGCCATTGGATGGAGGGTCAAGTATGGGTCCCTTTACCCGAAACCATCTCCCAACTGTTCATATTTCAGGTGGTCCACAGCACAATGCAGAACCTTCTCATTCTTTTCCTCTTCCAAGCTGATCTGATGGTTCATCTGAGTGACCTTTCCTCACATGGAAATGTTGAGGAGTGGAGACACAGAGTAGCGCACTCCCCTGACACCAACCTCTTCAGCCGCACATCCCGGAGGAGACCGCGGAGGGCACGGGAACGTGCACCGATAGGCTGGCGAGTGTCTCAGTTGCACTTTCCGGGAGCATGTGCTTTACACGGATTAGAATCTCGGTGTCGACTTGGATTGTAGTTTTTACCTGCTGTCCCACCCCCACGCTCATAGTGGAGATAAATTGTTATACTGGTTTTTATTTATTTTTTAAATGCTATTTATTTATTTTTGAAGGAGAGAGACAGAGCATGCGTGGGGGAGGAGCAGACAGAGAGGGAGACACAGAATCCGAGGCAGGCTCCAGGCTCCGAGCTGTCAGCACAGAGCCCGACTCGGGGCTCGAACTCACGAACCGTGAGATCATGACCTGAGCTGAAGTCTGACGCTCAACCGACGGAGCCACCCAGGCGCCCCGACACATACTGATTTTAACAGGAGGTGGTTAAGGGTTTGAACAGAATTTGGAGTGCGGCCCTAACGATAATAATGCAAGCCTGTCCCTTGTCACGATTTTACTTGGTTCTCAAAAAAAAAAAAAAAAAAAAAAAAATCAGGCTGTGTGTATTAGGAAGGGTCAGTATTTTAATCCTATTTTAACTGAGGAAAGGACTGTAATTCAGAATCAGAATTACCCACCGTGGATCATACACAAATAAATGACGTGTCTGGGGTTGTCTCTGGCCTTCTGCCCCCAAATGTAATATGCATTCCGCTGATATCCAGGGGCTGGGGAGACATCTGTGCACTTGGCAGCGTTTGGGGTCTGGCCTCATCTCGGCGCCTGGGGGAAACAATAAAGCTCCCGGGAAGCTGCAGGGGGGTCCCGGGCAGCAGCTCTCGGCGGAGGCCCCCGTCTCTCCACGCTGGCAGGACTATTTAGGGCGTTGGTATTTATGCAAAGATAGCATAGGATGACAATTACCTGCTTGTCCCCTCTCCAGCCTGCCTGTCAATCACGGGGAAGGAGTAATTGGAAAGTCTTGTCAGTCAGAGGGTTCACGTCCCGTGGAGATGTGTCTGAACCCGTTCCACACACCCCCCCCCACGCTTCCTTTGTGTCCCTGAAACAACGTGATTGGTTCTGGTCACCGCACTGCTCCGTCTCTACCTGTCCCCCCACGGTATCGTCATTCCTTGTTTTAAAAAGTGGAGACTGAGTCACATATCCATCCAGTAGGCACGCGGTCGTCACAGCGGTATATAGAAGAGCCTTCCTGAAGCCTGGGGCGGTTTCGCATTCGGGGTCTCAGATGAGGCACCCGTCCCGCACGCCTCACACTTCCGGAGACAAGTAAATGTTATTCCTCATCTGGTTTCCCAAGGAACCGCCATTCACCTCCACGCATACCTAGTTCCTCTTCCTGGGCAATTGATCTCGGCTCTGTCATTAGCGGAAAACACCCTCGCCTCTCACGCCGCCTTCTGCTGAACAAAATGAAACTTGTGCATCGAATTCAGGGCTTAAGGTCAACGGTTAAATTGTTCTTGCTCCGGAAGACGGCGTTTTCATGGGCTGCATCGCATCCGGGAAATTAGCATCATTTGTACCTATAATCAAGACACAGGTGAGGCAAGGAAAGGCAGCCAGGGAAAGTGCTCAGATTCTCTGCTCTCTGCCTAGAATGCACTGCTACAAATTATCTCATTTTCATTTATTTGGAGACTTTTGCTAGCAAAAATGATTGAACATGTTTTTGATTCGAGGACAGGGAAGGAAGCCTGTGCACTGATGGCTCGGGCAGCGGTGGCTGTCAGGTTGGAGCCCACAGGGACCACCCCCCCCCCCACCCCTGTCAGAGGCGGGTCTTCTCCAGGCAAAGTTTTAGGGCCTCAGCCACCTGGTTTTGTAAAACCAGCCGTTACCAGAATGCCTGGGAGCTGCCCTGCGTTTCCAAACACGGTGTCTGTGCCAGGCTTACAGAAGATTAACGTTATTATAAAAGAACCTGCTTGAGAGAAATTTGGGGTTCTTACAAAGAGCCAGAGCCATCTCCACCGCCCCCCAAAAGAATTGCAACTGAGGCGAAGTTTCCAGGGAAGATAGCAAAACCGGAAAGTAAAGGAAAAGGGACGTGGGGAGGGCCTCCCAGCGTCCCGAGGAGACAGGGGAGGCCGTGGATGGATGGGGTGCGGCGGGGGGCACGCGCCCTCGACCTGGGAAACATGCCGGCCCTGCCCCCTCTCGTGTGGACACGGGGCTCCGTCCCGAGTGTCCGGGGAGCCTGTCGGGCAGAGCAGACAAAAGCAGGCATGACTGGCGGTCAGACGGATGCTTCCTCTTTCCTCTGAGTCGTCAGTGCTGGCGGGTCACCAGGTGGAAGCCGTGCTCACCCGATTCGCACAGGGGACGTGTCCCCCGCTGAGTCTGCACCCCGCACCGAGCAGCGGCCGCCCAGCAGGCCCACGTCCCAAGGGGGCCGTCCACTGCCCCGTGGCTCAAGCCAGAATCACAGGAGGCGTCCCCTCCCTCCCCGTCCTGTCGCGCCCTGTGCCGTCCGCCGCAGCTGAATTCTGTCACCGTTGGCTTGCCCCTCCAGATCCCAAACCCTCCGGCTCTTCTCCGCGTGGCATGCCTCTCCGAGTCACCCCTCGCTCCGGTCCCCCTCAAAAGGCAGCGTCCCCCTGCCAACCCCTGGTCTTGTTTTATTTGTCTTTGCCTGTGTTTGTGGTTTTTTGGAACTCGACGTGTGAAGTCGAATCACTTCACGGTGTTTTCTTCTTTCCTCTCGGTAAAGACGACGAGGGCTGTGACTCTCTTAGTGTTGTGATCGTGAAGATGCACCGCCCAGACCGCCCTGAAAACCGGGGTGGGGGGGCAGTCCCCGGACAGCCCGGGTGTGGGGACCGTGGCTGCCCTGTGAACGTGTCACCATGTTCATACGGAGCCTATGGCTCCCTCTGGCTGCCCCTCGCAGGGGCACAGGGCCAGCACGCTGCTCTGAATGTCAGGACTTCCAAAGGTGATGGCAGCTCTGGGAGTCCCCACCGGCCAGGCCCATGTTGGTCAGTGAGCATCCTTCCTCCCGCCGCTCCCCCTTCTGCCGCCTTCCACAGAGTCAGACGTGGTGCTCCCGGTCTAGGTGTTCCCTGCAAACTTGTGTGTCCCTCACAGGTATTTCCCCCCATGCCCCTCTCGTCTGTGGGCCGCGTCTTGGCACCTGCTTCCAGAGGGCGTGAGCTAACCAGGGGGAGCAGGATGCTCCCAGGAGCCCCCCGCCGAGGTGGCGTTTGGGGGCTTGGCCACCCAGCATGCCTGGTGCACAGGAGGCACTGAGAAACGGTGTGGAAGAGACGAACGAGGTAATTAATCAGCCCGAGTGAATCAAACTAATCAAAACACAACCAAACACGTTTATTTACACGGAGGTAAACATCCGTGGTTCCCAGGGAGCACACCTGTCCTTCACACCTAGGGTGACTCTCGGGGACGTTTGCGATTCAACGTAACATGACCAGCATGCGATTTAAAGCGTCTGGTCCTTTTCGTCGAAAAGGTAATTCCAATCGCACCCTAAGTTGAACAATAAACGTGTCGATACCCATCCAACAGGTACTAAACATTCTGCAAAGATCCCTGAGGGGGTAGAGAGAGGTGAATTGTGTGGTCATGTTGGTGATGACAGCACCGAGTGACCCCCCCCCCACACCCCCCACCCCGACTCTTGTCAGCTTTAAAACAGCTGAGTAATTGTTCAGTGATAACGGTTACCACCCGGCTTAGAAAAGAAAGTAAACATAAGAGGATACAGAGCAGGCTTCTCAGAGGGGTGACTTCAGCTGGGGTTTGTGATGCAGGAGGATGTCTTTCCCTATATTTAAAAACATGTACATTTAATTACTTTAAACTAGTCCCCGCACAAACTAAACAGTCGCACGCGCACATGGGAAGTCACATTTCCCTTGGCACACATCCATCACCTCAACTCCTCTCTCCCCGAAGGTAGCGATCGATACGATTCCAAAGTGGTCCTTCTGGAAGTTTTCTGTATATAGGTCCACAAGATACCTTTCCTTATTAACACAGAAAGAAATGAAAACTGTGTGTTATCTTATCTTTAGCAGTGCGTGTGGGAGGCTTTCTTGTTAGCGCGTGTGCAATCATCTCCCCGTGCGTGAAGGCTGGTTGTGTTTTATTGCACTGCTATACCATCCACTACTTTAATCTGCTTCCTATTAATTTCCTGTTCATGTAGGTATCTGGGGGCGTTTTCCTGTTATAAAATCCATGGCGTATTGTGTGAGCGTGTGCACCTCTTAACACGTATTTTCTGCCGTCTGTGGAACTTGGGACTCCCTTTCTTCTTGGAACTCAGCCAAACTACGATTTTGTTTTTAGATATTAATAAATGAAGATTTCAGAATGCCAAGAAGCAAGACTAATCAAAGGGCTTACACGAGCTTTACTCTGGATTAAATGCACTCCGAATTAATTCCTAGATGTCTCTGTGTTACCTACCCCTTGATTCACCCTAAGTGTCTTGACCCCAAGTGTGCACGGCTTTCCTCCTGGGAGCAGACAAGGGAGGTCCTGGCAGACACCGCCATCTATAGGGAGGGGTGTCCTACTGGGCAATGCCTCCCTCACCTTGGGTTTCCTCAGCGTGGAAGTTGGGTGCCTAAGAATACATCCAATCATAGCTTTCCATTTCAGAACAGAGTGTTAGAAAGATGTCTGCGAGGGGGTTGGAGAATCATTCTGAGTTTTACCATGAGACAGCGATGTTTCACAGAGAGTTTGCAGATGCTGTCCAGTCCTGCGAACGCCTCTCGGACTGTCATGTGGCTTAACACCAGGAGAACACAGTAAGAGTTTATTAACCTGTGCTCTAAACGGAGAAAAAAAGTTGCTGTGGGATAGTGTCAGAGACACTCGAGTGAGATTTAAGGAATTTTTCTTAAAACTGTCAATAGTGTTAAATTCTTAGCAATGGAATTGTGGTGTCAAAAAACACCCCCGTTATTTTTAACTTTGAAAGATATTTGCAAATTAATCTCCAAATAGTGACACTTCCTACTCCTCTGGGTGTATCCAATTTGGGGGAAGAGGGAACATGGTTGAAATTGTTCTCGTAAATAACGGTCGAGGCTCTGCTTTGGCCGTGGCCACCCTGTTGTGACTCTGCAGTGCCGAGCTATAGTGGAGCCCAGAGCCGGACCGATAGATACAGAGCCCTAGTTGTAGTTGATTGACTGGGGGTCTCCTCCACCTCCTCCTCCTCCGAGGGTGCTTTCACGGGCTCTGCGCCTACCTTTCCAGCGAAGACTCCACCGTGTTGTGCGGATTGACGGGGACGTCCCAGTCAAAACTAAAATCAGCAGAAAATAGCCTTTAGTGTGCCCCATGAAGACGGTTAACAATGAAAGATTTATACCAAATGTTTGCTCCCAGTTTGATTACAAGGCATTATACCGGAACACGTTAAGTAAATACCATTCCGGGTTATAATTCCCGCTTATTTTTGCAGGCTTCCGTGAAAACTGAAAACATTGCAACCGTTAGATGCTCTATCATTACAGTACTTAAAAAGACATGCAATATTTTTTTCTCTCTAAAAT
Organism: Prionailurus viverrinus; assembly: GCF_022837055.1. Lineage (NCBI taxonomy): Eukaryota > Metazoa > Chordata > Mammalia > Carnivora > Felidae > Prionailurus > Prionailurus viverrinus. The sequence goes on from NW_025927614.1 coordinate 438,608, forward strand.
GAAGGCAATTTAAACCGAGACATGGTAAGTGTGTTTTCTGACACACAACCCCACGTTGTTACAAAACACGGTGATCCTAGGGCCCCTGCCAAATTCTGGCACCTGAATCGAGACGCTATTTTTGACAAATGCATTGCTAATTACTTTTGGCACCACTCAGCTCTTAGGATGAATAGCTGTTGTACACGGTGTTACTCTCATGCCGAGTGACACCAAACAGTTATTGTAAGCAAGGAGCAGGTGAAGCGCCCCGCCATTTTGTTCATTAGTGACAACAATGGTGCGTGATTGTGCCTCCTCGTCCCTGTTGCCATGTCCTCATTATAGTTCAACTCGTCTACTGAAATTACTGTCCAGCCCCTCCCACGAGACACCAGTGACAAATCGTCACAAGCTTGGAGCTGTGGAACTATTCTCCCACGGTTCTGGAGACCAGAAGTCCAAAATCCAGGTGTCCCAGGGCCTGCTAGTTTTGCAGGCTCCAAAGGGTGTCTGTTCCATGCTTCCTGGTGGCTCCCAGCGGTCTGGCATTTCTTGACTCCATGACCTCAATCTCTGCCTCTGTTTGCACATCAGCTTCCTCTCTCTGTCTTCCTCTGTCTGTCGTGAGGGCACTTGTCGTAGGGTTTAGGGTCCAGCCTCGTCCAGGTCAATGTCTTTTTGGGATCCTTACCTTAGCAACACCTGCAAAGACTCTTGTTCCGCATCCTGGGGGCCATTATTCCACATTCTGAATAATTCTGCGGGTCCAGGTGAACATATATTTTGGGGAACCCCGTTCAACTTGCTACATTCACTAAGCGTGAAATCTGCCCTCCTTCCAGTTGACATGAGCTGAATCCTTCTTCGGCATCACATTCGAGTTTGTTATTGGGAAATTCAGAAGCTCTGTATCAGATTTGCACATTTTTCTTTCTTTTCCTCTATGAACATTTTCTCAGCATGTCTCCTTCACCTTCTGCCAGGCACTGGTATCCATGGACTTGGTCATAACCGAAAATATTGACACTGTTCAAATGTGAATGTATGGAAAACTTAATCAGATAACTAAAGCCTTTTTACAGTGCTGTTGATCCACTATGGAAAAGATACATTGGATGACAGTTCTCATGGGCCTCTCGTGTTTCCACATAGCTTGCAAGCAAGCTCTACCTACCTTTTGTTCCGAGCCATCCGTTCAAGGATGTCTCCATGCTGAGAGGTCTTGGAAGATAGAGGTAGTGCTTCCTATGGGGCCAAGGGTAGGCATGCTTACTGCCCACTGTAAAACATTCGGGTTCCCTAAGCTCTGAGTTCTTCTCCAATGAAACGTACTATGTGCAGGTGTCCATAGGGGGATCCATGCCATTCTCACAGTCAAGGAGAAGAGACACAATGTGCTGATGCTCTTGCTGTGCCGTTTATAAAGTCCTTGGTCTCCGACCCAGGAGTCACATGTCTTCCGATGGCATCTTTGAAATTGTGACTGAGTCATTAGTGACTTCAAGAGGAAAATAAAACCTCAGACCATTTGTAGACCTTACCAAGATGCAGTATTTCTTTCTTTCCTTTTTTTTTTTTGTCCACATACTACCGATTTGCAATGAAATGAGAGAGGGAGAAAACATTAAAATTATTTAGGTAACATTTTCAAAATACCTATTTTCAACTCTGAAGGGCATACTCACACCTGCTTGGTGATACACTGAAGTCAGCAAAATGGCCAGGATTATTTAATGAACCACCAATCTATACTCTTTCTTCACAACATTTATGTATTCTCAGAGCCCTAAATATTTTTTCAAGGCATGACTAAATTTTTTAGAAATATCTTGTTGACAGTAGAATTTCTACTGCCATTTTATGGCTTTTATCTGTTTTATCCCTCCCCCCAATGATTTACTTTGGATAGCTTATCTCCACCATTGGTACCACTGTTCTTTTTTGTTCTGGCTAGAAGTCTTGGGTATCTATTTGGATCTTAATATTTTAGGTTTTTAAGCAAACATAGTGACCATTGAATTCAACATTCTCATTATCCTGGTGAAGACCTAGGACAATCATCAAAGTTGCTTATATAAATTTGCAGCAAAATTGCCAGGAATATTTTTACTTTGCTTTGCCATGTTCATACTTAATTCAATTCTTTTCACATAGCAACCCTTTCTCTGCCTTCATAAACTACCCAGTCATTCCTGTGTTCACGATAATTTTGATAGTCATGAGAGTTTTCTCTTAAATTTGTCTCTGTTTCTTTGTGCTTGTATTGTAGACCAAGGAATGCCATTAATTATTAATTTGGGTTACTATTCTCTTGTTATTAGCAGTCTGTGCAAAAAATTTAGGACACCAGTTTTCAAGGCTAAACTTTGTTCATGGGAGAGAGTATAGAACACAGGTTGCCCGTAAGCTGAGTCATTGTTCTATTTTTTTTTTTTAATTTTTTTTTCAACGTTTATTTATTTTTGGGGCAGAGAGAGACAGAGCATGAACGGGGGAGGGGCAGAGAGAGAGGGAGACACAGAATCGGAAACAGGCTCCAGGCTCTGAGCCATCAGCCCGGAGCCTGATGCGGGGCTCGAACTCACGGACCGCAAGATCGTGACCTGGCTGAAGTCGGGCGTTTAACCGACTGCGCCACCCAGGCGCCCCTCTATTTTTTTTTTTTTTTGACGTAAAATGTAACTCCAGGATGTTCTGATCTGTTTGGCAATACTCTGCATGATCACATTTATCCTTCACTGTGGGGCTCTCATCTGTATGATGTCTAGACTTTCAGAGCTGCTTCCTTCCACACGAATCATTGAGAGTTTGGCTGATCATCATGTTTTTCCAAGGTTGAGATCATACTCCTCTGGCCAACATCTGGTTGGTGTTAGAAGAAGCATCTTGCTGAGGACCTACTGCCCCAAAGGAGCTCCCTTCTTGATCCCCACTGGTGATGAGGGAGGGAGATCTGCACCAGCTCTGGAAGGACAGTCACCTGCAGTTCCCTACCCATTGACTGAAGACATATTATTGATGTGAGTCGGCAGCTTTCCATGCTCAGTGGTTGGACGTCTGTTCATTTCATGAATTCTTACCAACACCAGCTGGCATTGTGACACTGTCAAGGGCCATACCTCTGTCTTCATCTTTCTTTCCATCTCTCTCTCTGTATCTGTCTCCTACCCTTGATTTACTGCTGTGGCCTTTCTGGAATACAGGATGGATCAAGAGTATCTGCCAATATCTGTCTCTGACAGTGGGCCTAACTCTGAGAATTTCCATCATGTAATTCACCGTCTCTATGCTAAGCAGGCAATTTTGGGCTAACTGTACATTCACGCTCCTGTGATCTGGGACGATCTGGGACGAGGGCTACTTCCTGACTTTGTGCTGAACACTTGTGTGACCAAGCAAATGTCACACAGCTGCCTGTTCCAGGAGATACTACTCCTGGAAGATAAGAGTGTGAAGGAAGTTTTAGGTAGCTCACTTATCAAGACTCATCTCTTACTTACCAATACTCATTTCAAGCCCCCCACCTTGCTATGTCCACCACCCCAAAGTTGTTATTGCAAATTCTCTGAAACCTCAACCAATTTTCCACCTTGGTTATCAGCTTTTAAATCACTCAGCCGACACCCTACATACTTATAGCATATCTTCCTATTATTTTCCTCTTCTGGGATACCCCGAAAACTGTCAAGATGCTACTTCCCCTTATAGCAGTAAGTTGAAAATTTTGGTCTTGCTTGGTCAACAGCATTTATGGCAGCCTCTCTGGGGAGTCAGCAGCAAACACATGTTCTAGGCTTTTCACCTGAGATCATCTTTCTGAACCTTGCTGCTGGAATCAATGTTCTGAGCGTCAGCTTCTTCTCCTTGGTGTCAGGATTTTGTTTCTCCCCTGCCATTCTAGATGGATGAATGGATATTTTCACCTATTACTCACCTGCTGTCCTGGTACGGCCTCTTTTGCATAGCTGGAATTATCTTGTGTGCATCCTCGTCCCCAGTCTCTCCCAGGCAAATCCATCGGATATATACCTTCCTGAGCTCTGACAAATGTGGGTGTTTGCTCTGAAAATCCCATAACTCCAGATTGCCTGCTTGTTTACGTAGGAGTGTTTCTTTCAGGCACCGACTCCTGCCTAATTGTGGCCTACCTTTCATCCCACTGGGTACACATGCAGATACTCTCTCTGGCCTGGAACGAAGTCTGGGATGTAGCAAACGTTCATAGATGCTTGTTGAACGGATACATGCTTAGAAGCCTGTCTCAAATGCACGTTATGCGAATCTGTTCCAGATTTTCAAACCTGACAAGGCCTCTCTTGCACTGTCCTTGTAGCTGGTAAGTCATGTTTGTATCACGGTGCTATGAGCCTTGCCTCATACTGCGTGACTGTCCCTGACTCTCCACAACTTGAAGACAAACACGTTGTGTTTGAGCCAGGCTTTTAGAGGAACCTGTCTCAGTGGTGCTACCAAGAAGAAAATCAGAAATTATTTGCTGATTAAAAAGGGGGCAGGGAATTATAAAATGTAGCCTTTTTTTTCCCCCAAAGCAATTCCTTATTACCAGTGTCTCTGATTAACTTAAGACTTTCAGCATTTCCTAGTCTAGTGTAGATGTAGCTTTACTATATTTTAAAAAGTAATCTTTGTATTCTGTGCATCGATTTTCCTATTATTTAATACATATTCTGATCCTTTCTTATATTCCTAAAACGTATGCCGTCATAATTTCTTTATTGTATGAAACATTTCAAGTTCCAAGATGTTTTTTATGACTGCTTGTAAAAGTAATGTTTCAAACACTTTGAAATAGAAATATTAATACCCAAGACAATGATGTTTTGCCAAAGTATGAGTGATTATAAGTCATTACTCAAGTATTAAAAACTCACCAAATTTTGGTCAGTCTGATCCTTAAAATTTCAAAAGAAACATATTCTTTTCACAAGAAATACTCTTTTGGGGCACCTGGGTGGCTCAGTCTGTTAAGCATCCGACTTTGGCTCAGGTCATGATCTCGTGGTTTGTGGGTTCGAGCCCCGCGTCGGGCTCTGTGCTGACAGCTCGGAGCCTGGAGCCTTCTTCGGATTCCGTGTCTCCTTCTCTCTCTCTCTCTCAAAAAGTAAATAATAAACATCAAAAAATCTAAAAAAAGAAATACTTTTACTTCAATGTTATTTTATGAATCCCTGATAATTTTTAGATCTAAAGATAAATTGAAAGTAAATGTCAGTTTTAATCAACTATAATCAACGACATTATTTTGAGGTACTTCAAACTTGAGAAGTGGATTGTTTTGACACAGTGTGCTCTCACAGTGATTGGCAGGCCCAACATGAATGCAGCTGCTCTTGGACGTCAGGACCCTGAATGCTGGTCTCACTGTTAGTTTCCTTCCTTGCTGCAAATGTCAAGGTGGGTGTGAAAAACATACAGTGCACTAACTTACACTCCAACTTTTCAAAGTATACATTTATTTAGTCTGTTTTTGCATAGCATGCCTGACATGTTGCTATCATTTCATTGGTGTATAGTAGCCAGTCTCTGGCTGTTGTTTTCTTGTTTCTGTGGGGATGACAAGAGCTTAAGGTTTCCTAATGTGCCTTGTTACTGATGTCACTTTCGTGAAAGGGTACTTTTGGAAGTCAGTCTTTTTTTTAAATGTTTATTTATTTATTTTGACAGGGAGAGAGGGTGGGGGCAGGGCAGAGAGAGAGAGAGGGAGGGAAAGAATCCCAAGCAGGCTCTGTGCCTTCAGCGCAGAGCCCGACGTGGGGCTAGAACTCATGAACCGCGAGATCAAGACCCGAGCTGATAACAAGAGTTGGACGTTTAACTGAGTGGACCCCCCAGGCGCCCCTTGAAGTCAGTCATGTTACTCGTTCTCGCTTTTGCCCGGTCTCTCTGGCAAACCAGCCTGCAAAAGGTTTATGTTTTTGCTGTCCTTGACCTCCAGACCTCTCCTTAACTCTCACCACCAAGTCCTCTGTGGTTTTCAAGAGAACCCTCAGAGCTGAAATCTCCCACACTCCACTGCAAAAACTGTCAGTTCCTATAGGGAGAGCCTTAGGGTTTTTTGACCTCGTTGTCCCCCTCTGCTCCTGCAGGCCACATTGTTGGGGACTGGGTGGAGGTGATGGAGCCTTGCTCTGCTGGCTTGTCTGTCCTGGCACAACACCTCTGTCTTGCGGGTGTGTTTGGGACAGGGGTGTCAGGGCCTGCTCTGATTGGCGTAGGCCTTCTACTCCATGTGTGGGTTGGGGTGGAGTAAGGGAACCCCCAAACGCTCAGCCACAATTACAGAGCATAGAGTCTCTGAGGCTTGAATTTGAGGAGACGTGAAATGCTGTTGGCCTGCCCCTCCTGCTGGGACACCATATCCTTTGATCTGGGGGCCGAGTGGTTGGGGATCCTATCTTACCAGCCCTCCCCCCGGTGGTGGCGTTTCTGTCTGCTGAGCTGGGAGAAGTTAGGGGGGTCCTGGCTCAGGGCACCCAGGTCTTGCTGTTACTGAGCGTTAGCAGATTTCTTAAAACAAATGTCCCCTCACTTCCTGTATACCTATAGGACAATTTCCAGATGTTGAATGGTTAGTTTTTTTTAATAATTTTCACCAGTTATGGATGTCTCATGGAGAGCAGACCCACAGGGCTTCTGTGAAATATCATGGAAGCTTTGATATGAGTAAGTCTGTCCTTAGATGGCAGGATGGCTGCTTCTAGTTCAGGAGAGAGACCTCAAAGAAATCTCAAACGCAAGGTCTTGGGCAGAATTTATTTTCGTAGTTGGTGAGGATAAAGCCACATCAATGCTTTGTGGTTGGCCACCGCCATAAAGCGCCTACCTTAATATATCAGTGCTACCCATGACACGACGTACCCCAGAGAAGAAGTGCCACAAACAAGTGATTAGCTCACCGCTTGAGGCCTTTTTCTTTGCCAGCAGTGACAGCCTAATGGCACGAAGTGGCAGCCTTCTTGTCTGCCTTGTTCCGCATCTGTGGCTTATTGTCTACTTAAAGTGGCTGAGGACAACGGCAGAGCGGACCCCTTCCATGTGACAGGTACTGGCACAGCTCTGGGTACTCAGGAGACAGCTGCCAGCATTCAGATGGTTTCATTGATTTGCATCAGGTTGGTTTTTCTTTCTCCAGTCAATAAGATAGCTCGACTGGAGGTCAGAGGGGCTAAGCTGACCTCTCTCTGGGAGGAGCAAGGAGTCAGTGGCAGGATCCAGTCAAGGACGGCCTCGGGGCTCTGAGGAAGATACAGGAATCACGTCGAGGCTCCTTCAAGATCATCCTGTTTAGAGAGGATGGGTGAGGACCCAAACCAAGATACTTAGTGACGAATCCTTATTCCCAGCCTTTCATCCTAACTCTTTCCACTGTCCAAAACTGATTCCCTCAACCAGTTATAAGTCACCACAATATCTCGAGGTCGACGCTGCATTTACCACTGAGACGTGGGGAGAGGTCCATCTCAGGGGACTCTGCTGGACCTGGGCTGTGTAGTCTGGTGACAAGACAAGGTTCACCTTCTGTTACCCCCTTCCCCGATTTAGGAGTGCACCTGCTCCTACTGTGGAGCAAGGGGTTATTCCCAAAGAGGGGGAGGGACGGTTAAAGTAAGGATTTCTACTTGCTTGTAAAGACTCATGGTTTTAGAGTTGACCATCAATGAGCACTGTTAACTTGGTGGCGTAATCTATTCAGGCTTCCTTTAGTCGAAGAAGGATGGACATGACGGGGAAGGGTCTCCAGCTTCACCAGGACCGTGAAAATCTGTGCTGGAGGCCGGAGGCCGGGTGTGATGGGGGCATGGAGCAGTGGGCTTCCAACAATAATGGAAACCCGATTTTCATTGTGGTGTGAAGACTCGGCTTCCAAAGTTTTATCTGAATTCATTTATCTCAATTCATATACCTCATCCTCTGTGGTTTCAGGTCTTCCAGAGACATTCTCATGTGGTTCTACTCCAGAGATTCCCTCCCCTCTTCCCCTCCTTCCTTCCTTCTCTCTTTGCAACATTTCTGAGTGATAGTTTTAGCTTTTAAATCACCAGTGAAAATAGAATTCGCTAGTTGGGTTTAACTAGCAAAATGTCTGGATTGTTCTCTCTTACCAAGTAACTATTTCTTAACACCCCAAATATTCTATATATTTCCAAAGGATTACTTTCTTCTAACTCATTTGCTGCCCTTCAGTGAAACACACTCTTCGCATGGAACCAAGTTTGCCCTCCGTAGAAAATTAACAAAGGCTACACTCAGGATTTTATAGGGAAAAGAGCCAAGCATGGCTCGTGGGTCATAGTTTTAGACAGAGAATGGAAATACTTTCAGATATCTGATGGCTGTTTGCAAAAAATACATCTACATGGACTTAAGAGAAACTCTTGAATTTTGTTAAGAATGTTTCCATTCACTTTTAACATTTCTAAGATCCAAAAAGGAAAATAGGGAAGGGAGACAACAGTTGGCCTCTACATGCATATCTTGTTTTATTTTGTTTTTTTGTAAGCAGTGGCGACCTGTAAAATGATGAAAAATGTTTAAAACAATAATTGATTATATGTATTCTTTTAATTTATAGCATTTATTTACCTTTTGATTTATAGCATTCTTTTACTATTGATGTTTGCTATTTCCCATGTTTCCTTTTCCTCTACGAAACAAACATCCCTGCCCTCAGGGGGCTTACGTTTTGGAGATGAAGACAGACTCTGACTGTCGTAGTGGAGAATGTTCTCCGCAGGGTTGAGCGATATCTCTTTGTTAGAGCCTTTCTACCTCCTTGCCTTGAGTTGACTTCACTCAACTTTTTCCAAAAGAGCATGGAAACCTATTACTCTATTCTACTAAGACTTGACTTTTCTTTCAATACTTTCCTGAACTCCCTTTATCTCACAGCCAGAACCAATAAACCTCCAAACACTCCCCGTTTCTCTGCTGCCAATGTGTGAATGACGTGTTCACGTCGAGAACAGTGCACAGACCCAGCCAGGAGGTGACTGGTGTTTAATTTCATCTCAACATGTTTGCATGGTGTCAAGATGCACATATGTGTGTGTGTGTGTGTGTGTGTGTGTGTATGTGCCAAGTCCTTCAGAAGCTCTAGAGGGAAAATCTTAACTCTGCAAAGATCCTACTTTTTTCTCTACTATTCGTGACGAGAAGTACTTCTGAGAGAACGTTTGGCTTCATGAAAGGAAATATCCATTTCAAAACGGCTTCAAAGGTAAGAAGTTTCTTATTTTATCCAGTAAAAGCCCAAAGAGGTGGATTTCAGAGATGGCTAATTCAGCAGCCACACATGACATCAGTCGTTTGTGTATTTACAGCTACTGCCTTCTAGAAATGTTAAAGTTTACATATTCTTATGAATTTGGTATTATGTTTTAATTTTCCTATGAGAAAATCTGGGGTTAAGCATCACTTTGTTTATCACTTTGTTTATCGAGGGCGTTTATTAGATGACTTATAAAGGTTGACTTTATAATAAGATTGTTAAATTGTTATATTTTTATTGTGAATGTGCTATTTCCTTATCGTGTCTTCTGAACTCCACACATATTAAGGACACTTCTGCTATGCCATACTCTAGAAATATTTTTGCCATTTATTCCTTGGCCATATTATTTCAAATTCACATGATATTGCATAAGAGTTTTATATAAAGAAACTCATTGTTCTGGATTTTTTTGGCTTCGGTGTTTTGTTTAATTCTTAGGCCGTTCTTTTCCAACCAAGGTTACATAATTATTGGAGTATAGTTTCCTTCCATAATTTTATATTTGCAATCAAATATATACACCATTAATTGATACAGACTTTATCTTCACATAAGCCAGGGTTCAGTCTTTTGTGTGTGGTCCTTTTCAACCTGAATAAACCAAACTTTTCTTAAGGCTTTGTGGTGAACCTTCATCACATGATACATCCATGTACTTGTATACATGCATCCCTGTTTTCCTTCCCCCCCCCCCCCCCCCCGCCATCTCAGGTTGCAGATGCCAGCACATACGTCACATACCCGTGAGGAGAAAGATGCCTCTGAGGGGTACGGTGTCGCCCCATGTACCAGGAGGTGGGCTGGACCATGCGAGGGTGGGAGGGGACAGACTCTAGAGTCAGCAGAGAAGGGCTGATTCGTGTTTTATTGTTCTTGTTGCTTTAATTACCGTTGTCCTTTGTTGATTTCCAGTTGGTTAGGCTATTCTAGTAACTAAGTTGTTTTTCTTTTTAGATTTATATGGGAATTCGTGTTGGTAAATCATAAAAATAAAGCACATACTGATTATCCTGTCTTCTCTGGATTTTGAAGTCTGGAAATAGTATTTGCTTCTCAGGATACATTTCTTGTCCTTTAGCAGTGTGTTCTTTAAATTTTTTTTTAACGTTTATTTATTTTTGAGACAGAGAGAGACAGAGCATGAACGGGGGAGGGGCAGAGAGAGAGAGGGAGACACAGAATCTGAAACAGGCTCCAGGCTCTGAGCGGTCAGCACAGAGCCCAACGCGGGGCTCGAACTCACAGACCGCGAGATCATGACCTGAGCTGAAGTCGGACGCTTAACCGACTGAGCCACCCAGGCACCCAATGTGTGTTTTATTAAGTAATATAATGTTCACCTAAAAGCATTAAATTCCCTAAATACCTTTTTCCCAATATGCAATATTCCAAATTTAATAATGACTCAAGTTCCATGACTTTATCTTAAAGGAAATAATTAATGTCCAATATTTACTGTTCATTCCTTCAAATAAAGCGTCACCCCTACCTACATTAGCTGCCTTTTCCTGGACCTGCAAGTATAATAGCTCTTGGCAGTGGGGTCCCTGTAACTGATGCGGGCATGTCTTGAGGAATGCTTCTGCATGAAGAATTGAAGATTCTTATAGGCGAGAAGTGTTTCAAAAGGCAAGAGAGATGGTGGCTCACTTTGGTTTCAAGACAATGGAGCTTCGGGGATGATGGGCATCTCGGAATGTGCTAAAACCCGCGAGAGAAGAACGGTGGTGCCCTGACACCCCCTCCGTATGGCCCAGCATCAGGCAGAAGGACCGGATTCTCTGACGTTTATTGGGAAGATGAGCCCACAAGAGCAAGTGAGCCCACGTGGTTTCTGATAGATAGCACATGGCGGGCCCAAGGGAAGGAGAGCCAATGCAGGATGCCACTTGTGGGCCAGATAGTTGCCTGTGGGCACACAGATGACACACCTGCATAAACCCAGAGATTGGGGGGGGGCTTGGAAAATTTCCAGTGATTTCAATCTTGGAACTCCAGGGACGGATGTACTGGACATTCGTGTGGGTTGTCACCTACACTTTCCATTCCAAGTTGTGAGGGAAAACGTGAGCCTGGAAGTTGACACCAGGCCAAATCACTGGTCAGTGAGGTAGTCGAAGGTATCCATGGGATGAGACACTCTCCTTCTCAGGCACCACTTCTGAGGAAATCATTTTGTGTTCTCTCAGCAGAAAAAAAGATAAGAAAATTATTTGAAATTACCAGGACCAGTGAAAAGAGAGTCCTGGATGATTTTGTGCACTGAAATACAGTGAGCTGGGTGATTCAGGCATTGGGTCAAAGAAGAAGGTCTCCAAGTCATCCAATGACATTAAATAGAAGTGGAATAACACCTATGGTATCCTGAACTAAACACCGTTTCTCTTCCAGGTACAACAAATGGTGTAGACACCTCGTGGCTACAATTGAAAGGAGAAAGAAAACCATAAGGAAAACCTAGTCCACATGAGTCACAAATTAAAGAAGGCATGGTTTTGAATGAATGATGTATTTTAAGATGCTAGGGACATGTTCCCTGGGTTTACAGGGTTCCCAGCAGAGGTTCGTGGGGAGAGAAATGAGGGCCATGGAACAGAACTTGACCCTGCCCTGAAAAATATTTACGTAATTACAATAATGTGACAAATTTATAAGTTTTTCTTTTAGAATTAAACAATATATAAAATACAAAAGCTATGAAAGCTGATATGAAAATAAATATAAATATTTAACAATATGAAGGAAAGTCACAACCGTCAGAAAATAGGAAGTATCCAACAAGAACCAAAAGAGTCACCAACTTGGATTGAGAGAAAAAGGCTAGGGCTAGGGCACAACTGACTTGTTATCCTTGTGTTTCCTGACAGGATATCTATAAATATTATTATAATAATGTGATAGATCTCAAATCATGGGAAATATTCATTATTGACTGTTGGGGAAACTCCTGGAAGAACTAAGTCAGACACAATTAGACTTGTCTGCCTTGAGGAGGCAGCAAAGGGGGTGTTGTTCTCATATCATTTCTTCTATATTGTTTTATTTTTCAGCATCGTAACAAAAATAAAGGGAAAGTGAAAAGCTATCAGTATAATCTATTCTCTTAATTACCTTGATTATTCAGAAATACCAATAAGGGAATAGTTTTATTTTAGCTCTACCCTTTGGGGGATGCGGCGAACCAGTGACAAGTGTATCATGATAGAGAAGCTCCAGGTACCTGGGTGTCGGGGACCCTTCAGCACTGGGACTAGCACCTATCCTGATTCTGCCTTCAATCCAGTTAAGAGCTGGGGACATCACTTCACTTTCCTTAGTTTGGTTTTTCTTATTTAAATACAAAATAATTGGAGCTAGAGAGTGTAATGCTGAGTGAAATAAGTCAGAGAAAGACAGCGTATGTGGAATTTAGGAAACAAAAAAAAACAAACAAGGGGGAGAAAATAGAGAGAGAGAAACAAAGAAAACAGACTCTTAACCACACAGAACAAGCTGGTGGTCACCAGAGGGGAGGTGGGGATGGGGGGGAATGGGTGAACTAGGTGATGGGATCAAGGATGCACTTGTCATGATGAGCACTGGGTGATGGAGGGAAGTCATCTGAAATCAATATTACACTGTATGTTAACTAACTGGAATTAAAATTTAAAAAATAGTAATTAAAAAAAAAAACAAACCACCTAGCACCAAGCCTGGCACATCTGGAACGTGTCAAATGAACCCACCGGTGCTTGTCATGGTCACTGTTCAGAAATGAGGCCATGTTGGGTCACACCCCTAAGCTTTCGTCTGTCTCACGTCCATGCAGACCCAGCACTGCCCACCTTGTACCGCGACCCATGATAAATCAGGAAACAAAGAGAGGAAGAACGTAAAATAAAGAAAATAATCAGAGGGATTGAATGAGATTTGCGCTTTCCCTGGGAATGTCCATACAGAAGGAAGAAGGGCAGAGACAAATCCTGGAGTGCGTGAGGCATCTCCGTGTAATTGGAAATAACTGAATCTGGTTTTCTTTGCTAATGAGATCGCAAGTTCAGTAAAGCCTAAGGGCTGTTCATTGACATTTCCACTACACACTCAAACCTTACAGTCAAAAGTCATTATAAAATTTCATTTCGCACGTGGCCTGTTTGTTAAATAAATACTACATTTTTAACGTAGTGGTTATTTTCTTCTTGAAAATAGTAAATAGAAAAATTTCCAGAAATTAACATTCACCAAGGAAACTAAGTTTAGATGCAGATTTTTTTTTTCTATAAGTGATTCTATTGCCAGAAAACTTGGTGCAACATTTTTTGAAGACATGTTCAGTAGTAACCACAAAACCCGGGACGGGCACCAAGCTTGATGATTGTCATTTAAAATGGCTCCTGTGTTGTGTTTGTCCGCTGCGATATTTTTTCCCCTTAAAATTTAGATTTCTAACTCCATCTGTGCGGGTCATATTCACTTGACCTACTCAGCTACGGACACTGTAATTCATCTCTGTACAGTGATGCTGAGCCTTGGTAATAGCAGGTTAATGAGAAGGCGGGAAAATTATATCGCACGCTTGCTCTGAAAGTTTGGAGGGTGAAGAGAAGGACCATGTTGTCATCAGTTTCATTGTTATGCCGTAGAAAACAACCAGATGCAGTCACTGTTTTTTAACCAATAAATAACACCAGCTGCCTTTCATACTTTTTCGTACCAAATGGACCCTCTGTTTTCAGACACAAAGAAATGCTTTTGGTAGTATCATGGTTACTGTGACTGTGTTTTAAGCTACACACAATTAATACCATTTTACACATAGATGATAGGTACGCTTCCTAGGATGAGGCACAACGCATTTGGAGCTATGTTTGAATTCCTGTATAAGACGGGCAATATTGGCTTCATGACTCAAATTGTTAATATGCCACGTTTAACGTGACGCACGCTATACTGCGTGTTCGCGTTTTCTTTGGCGTTCTGGTGTTGTCTCTGTCTTTCCTTGTTGGTTTCTCTTGAGTTCTTACCCGGGGTCTGATTCCATCTAATCTCACATTCCTACAGGGTTTATCTAGATGCTGATCAAAGTCTGTAAGTAACCAGGTGAATTTCCTTACTGCGCAAAGCCCATCTTCCAAAGACACAGCGGGAAGCTCAGATTGCCGGAAGCAGGTGGCTTCACCAAAGGTACCGCCCTCTAGAAGAGAAGCATCTGAAAGGAGAAGGCAACCTCCTTTTCACCCTGATCTTGGGTCTGAGACACGTGGGAAGTGAGGAGAGCCTGATCCATCCATGATGAATGCTTAATCGCGGCCTTTTAGGAGTAGATGCTCTGCATAATTTCACCCACTTGTTCCCCCACCCCCCGACACATATACCTTTTAGTTCTCCTGCTCTGATAGGTTCATCTTTTCCCCACCTCAAATCCAAATTCAGGTGACTTTTCTTTGGCTGAGCAGGGATATTTAAGCACCGGTATAATTTCATGCCAATTAAAGCCTAATGTACTCAACTGGAACCACCCTCACATTGAAAAGCGTTCCTCTCCTTGGAGGGGGTGATGGGGACTCCTGCTTCAGGCTGTAAATCCACCAGTCCCTGGGAGTCCTAACACAGGTCCTGTCACCGGAGCGGGTTAGCGGGAGAGGCTGCGGGCTGAGGACAGATTCTTCCATGTTGTCTCAGCGCAGTTGATTTATCAACTGAATTATACACACTGTTTATGGCATTTGTTGGTTTTATTTTCCAATTTGATGGAAAATACTCTTGCAGAGACATCAGCACTGTGTCCATGTTTCAACAGTGTTCTAGCTGACTTGGTGTCTATATACCCACCCCTCACTTTCAGACACCGATCACCCCCACACTGGATGATGAAAGAGCATAGCATCTGCTGTCTTCTTCCTACCCAATAATAAACGTGTCGCCTCAATAGCATAATATGAACCATTTGACAATATTCCCAGGAAAGCTATCCACTGGGATGCTGGTAAGAAATGGAAATGACAATGAAACCTGTCTGGTTAAAATGTGAAATATTGGGATTTACAGTATATCGATCATCAGTATAGGCAAAAATGCAGCACTATCATTTTTCACTTCTTTCCAAGCCAGGAGACGCATCATTTGGGCTCTCCTGAAACAAAGCCTGGTCGAGGACTTGGGCTCAGAGTGGATAGTGGGGGTGGTATGTTGGTGAGTGGTGGTGAAATTAGGCTCCCTGGAGAAGTCAACGAGAGGGTGCATTTATTTTTTTTTTTAATTTTTTTTTCAACGTTTATTTTTGGGACAGAGAGAGACAGAGCATGAATGGGGGAGGGGCAGAGAGAGAGGGAGACACAGAATCGGAAACAGGCTCCAGGCTCCGAGCCATCAGCCCAGAGCCCGACGCGGGGCTCGAACTCACGGACCGCGAGATCGTGACCTGGCTGAAGTCGGACGCTTAACCGACTGCGCCACCCAGGCGCCCCGAGAGGGTGCATTTAAAGACGATGGCAAAAGTGTGTCTATTCCACGTGAACTCTTAGATGCACCCCGAACGCCCTGCAGGGTACGACGCGAGCCTCGAGCACGTGCACCTGCACACAAGCCGCCCCCAGGGGGTGCAACCCCTGTACCTACAAGCCGAGCTGCGTGTGGACTGAGCCCGGCCCCTCGTGGCTCTGGAGAAGGTTATGGCGGAACGTGAGAAGACCTGGGGTGGGAGCTGTGAGTGTGTCTGTCATTGAAAGCGACCGGGAGAGAGGCCGCCCCGCTGCCGTCCTCAGTTCCGAGATCCGCTATTCTAGCCTGGGAGCGGGAGGCTGGACATCAACCGTCCATTCACTGGTCATGTGCATCCTGCTTGAAAGGGTCGCAAGCGGTTTATGATGGGTGCGATGCATACGAGAAGCCAAAGCGGGCATCAGGCCAGAGGCACAGTGTTGCACCCCCTTTGCCTGGGGCGCTGTTGCTAACCAGGCATCCTTGGGTAGTGGGGCAGGGCAAGACCCACGTCTGGAATTGCATTCAGTCCCCACGGAGCAACTCCGACCCCGCTCTGGGATGTAATGATCACGCCCCGGGACCCAGCCAGGCCTCCTGCGGGGAAAACGCCCTTCTGGGGACACAGAGGTGGTGGACCCTCAGCAGAGGAGCTCGACGTGGTGGTGACAGGGGCCCCACTTGGCTTCCATGGTTCCCACCGCGCCCCCCTGCCCCGTAGCCAGCTGTGGGGTGGCCACGAGGCATCAGTGCTCCTTCACCTCGGACCAACCGACCAAAACATTTCCCACTCCCTAGAGTCCACGTCCACCTGACCCACCCTCACTGGCTTGTCCCTAGAAAGCATACTGCCTGAGCCACCGAAATGCGAGTGCACAGTGCTTACTCTCAGGCTCCCCAGCCCCTGTCCTGTGGGACCCCGGCCCCTCTGCTGTGGGACCCTGGGCCCTCTGCTGCAGGATCCCGGCCCTGCTTCTGTGGGACCCCAGCCCCTGTCCTGCGGGACCCCGGCCCCTCTGCTGGGGGATCCCGGCCTCTGTCCCGTGGGGCCCTGGCCTCTGTCCTGCGGGACCCGGCCCCTCTGCTGCAGAACGGAGGTGTGGTGGTGTCCACTCTCAGCTGGCTCCAGCACGGTCACGCTGAATGTGTTTCTCTTCCACCAGCTGCAGGACCGCCCCATGAGGCCACAGGCTGGAACGGGAGTGACATCTGGGCAGGACACCTGCATCATCTCTGGCTGTGCCCACCTCAAACCTGACGGACTCTCAGTCATCCAGTGAATGCCGCCGGACTGATGTCCTCAAGGGTGCTGAATCTGGTCTCCATGAAGAGCCCTCCCCTGCTTCAGTGCTGGGAAGTTCTAGCCCGAACACATCACTTTCACATCAGGTGACATGTGTCAGGCTGCTGCAGGCCCTTCGACTGAAAACTTCACTGAAACGTTTTGGGGATGGGTGTGTGAGTGTTTACAGTACTTTCTGTTTTCCCCCCACTGTCCGGCGAACACATTCTTAGAGGTCACTCGGGGCTCTTCATGTTCTCTGTCATCCTGGGCCGCTTAGCAGGACATCACCCGAGTGGTGGCCCAGGGTGACGTTCTGTGGAAAATCGAGGTGGCCTTTAGTAGAGGGATAAGATTGGGACATAGGACAGAGGGCAAAGAACCCTGAGGGAAGACAGTCGTGTGCATCTGCATGAGGAGGGCGGTGCTCCGATGCCCTAACCTCTGGGGATTTTGACCAGAGCATTTGCCAAGACATGTGGAGGGACCGCACTGACCTTGAGTGAAGCCAGCCACCTGACGGCAGTGGAGAGGTGGACCCCGATGTCATTTGCCGTGCTCTCCTCCCCAGGGCCCCCCGGGGAGGCTCATTCCGCTGGGTCTCCATGAAAGCCAAGACTGAGACCATGGCTTCCACGCAGGTAGTTGGTGTGAGATGGGGTTCTCGAAACCAGGAGACATGGATGCAGAAGATGAGACAGACAATCAAGAAGACCAAAATAGGGATGTCACTGACGTGAGCAGAGAGGCCCGGCTCTGTCCGACTTCTGAGAAGAGTACAGGGTGCCCCCGGGGGCCCATCAAAGGCAGAAGACTCACCTTGGCCTGTGGGCCTCCGGCTCCCCAGGGCTGTGAGCTTCCTGTGCTCTTGGCTGGATTGAGCTTGGGCTGAGCAGGCTAGAGCTTTGTGAATTCCCAAGGGCAATGGCAGAAATCAGGTATTGGTTTAAGGGTTTGTGACCAGGGCCATTGAAAGAATGCTGTGAGCACTCGTTGTCCTGTAACGCCGTCCCGTGTGGAAAGAACTGGACATAACAGAAATATAGCAGAACATTTGACTGTATATAATCACCCCAACCATCCACAATACCCAAAGGAATTTATGTTGTAGAACTTTTTTTTTTTAAAGTGTTGGGCTAAAGTGGCAAAATCCATAGAAATTAATTTGTTAAATTTCTGTCAGTGTAGAGATTTTCAAGACCAGAGCTGCTTACTTGCAATTTGAGACTAGCACTATGTGTAATTGTAATGTTTTTAGACTGGTAAGGGCACTATTTCTGCGGAGACACACCGGAGTGATTGACATCATCCCAAAGGATCCTTGAACATAAAATACGCCGATAGTCCGCATTTTAAAAGGTAACTTGATACTCTCTCCATTACAGACTGTATTCAAAGGTGATAAAAATCTTTATATGCTTGATGACTGTTTGAAAATGTTTCCAGAATTGTTTCTCACCTAAGTTAAATATTCTAAAATTTCCCTCATTTTGTAATTCTATTTTAAAAACATTTAGCCACTCGATTTTATTATTCTGTTCTCCTTGAAGAGTTCGAGAGAAATAAATGATACATTCTATTGGCTTTTGGGTGAGACAACGTGATCTGTGATGGATCTGAACCTTTACCATGTTTTACATTTATTCAACAAAGATTTATCAAGGATCTTCTGAAGGGACCACACTGGATGTAGCAAGCACGGTAGTAAACATATATTCTGAACCATAATCCTAATTCATCTAGTACTGCCTGGAATTTTAGTATTTTATTCTCTTTAAGTAGACAATTGTAAACTCCTAAAAATTATCCATGGTAGTTCACACGTTATTTTCAGTCTTTGACATAATCCCATAAATATAAAGTGTACGTAGTACTTAGCAATAAATAAGTAAGTAAGTAAGTAAGGATTTTTCCTTCAGGCTTCCCATCAGTGAAGTCACAATGAAACCAAAGTTAATGTCCCGTGGGAGACACGTGTTGTCTCGTTGGTTTTGGATACGGCTGAAAGAAGGTTCACCCGTGACCCTACCTGCACCTCGGCTCCTCTCGAAAAGCTCTCAGTTTTTCATCATTTTATCAATGTTACCATTTTAAATCCTAACATCATACTCCGTGTGAACCATATGTCCTTATTTTCAGTGTGCATTCCATGAGGCAGCAATCCAAAACTTAAAAGGCAATTCTAGAACACGAAATAACTCTAAACAGTTTAACTTATGTCTGTTCTCTGGGGTACCATGAAGGAGGAGGGTTAGTGCAAATACAATGATATGTGTTGTATACACTCTTCAGGGAAGCCCTTCTCCCCTGGACAGCAGTGGTTTCTAGGGAGGTCCAGATTCTCACTGCAGAGACCACGTCTCCCAGAAGTCACCTCTGAGGCTGTGATATGACCTTCCAGCTGGAAGTCACACAGAGACATCAACATAGAGTCAAAAAATGTAGTTATTGTTAGTATAACTTAGGGTAATCTGAGCTGTAGCTCATCGAGTCAGGTTGGAAAGAATAGTTCCTCTCGTAATTACTCCGAATTCCTTTTAAACTGCTGTTCTTGAAGGATGAGTGACAATATTGGAAGAACTTGAAAGTTAAAAACACACATAGGGACTAAATTATACAAACAACTTATTTTTGAAGATTGAAGAAGGCAATTGATGCAAAATCTCAGCCTCAAATGTAGATAATGTAGAAATAGCTTTTAGATACTCTTTTTTCCATTAAATAATGACAATTCTCTCCTACCTTTGATGGGAAAAACAGATTTATATTGGTAATACTAACCATTTCAATACAAGAATGTGTTTTTATTGAAATGCTCCCTCTACCACACAGAGGTAGAATCTTTACCAAGAAGTTATTTTATGACACTGAGAATTTTTTTTTCTGATTGGCAACCTTCTCCAATTGAAAGTTGAAACTCACTACTTGATATGATGTCTCTTGTCAACTTTTAAAAATAGCTCTTAAAGTCAAAAACAGCTTTGCCATATTTTTTCAAGTAATTCAGTGAGAGGAAATTCTTTTCCTTTTATTGCCGTTTGAGTTGGGAGAATACGTTCTGAATGAAAGAATTTTAGTTAATGAGAATGTGAATAATCAGCTTTTTGTTTGTCTCTTTTGTCTGTTCTTATGGGCTTGGAACCTAGCCGTTCACATGAAGGGAAACTTTTTGCTTTTCTTTGTACTCTGTTCAGCCTTTTCCTGAACAAGTTCACCCAAGGATGCTGTGCCACTCACTTCAGCAGATACTTGTGAAGGTACAGGACTGTGGGTGTGTAGTCAGAAATGCTACAGAAGTATTAGGAACAGAGCTTTTTGAAAGAACTTAACCTTGCACTAAGCTTTGAAGGATGGGTAGGCTTGGGATAAGTGAGGGTGTCAATCAAGTATTCAAATTAGAAGGAAATGCATGAGAAAGACAAAAGATGTGTTCGAATCTGGATGGAGAACTCATGTGGCTCATTTTCACTGGAATGGAGATGCATAGACCTCAGTCACCAATAGAAGGCCTGTGTAGGTTCAGATCAATGCACAGAGAGCTGCAAAGGGGGCGATTTATTCAATGGACACTGGGGGGTTACAGAATATAAAAGTTGGTCACTGGTCACGACATGCATTTTAAGATAAAACCACGGTGACCAGGTCAGCAACGGGAAATCAGAAATTGTAATCAAATCCAAAATCATGTCTTTTAGACTGCTAGTCCGGAATTACAAAGTCATCAAAATGGAAATCAATGGGAAATGACTATTCCAATGGTATATTACTCAGCCATAAAAAGAATGAAATCTTGCCATTTACAATGACATGGGTGGAGCTAGAGAGTATAATGCTGAGTGAAGTAAGTCAGAGAAAGACAAATACCATATGATTTTACTCATATGTGGAATTTAAGAAACAAAACAAATGAGCAAAGGAACAAGAGAGAGAGATCAAGGAACAGGTTCTTAACTATAGAGAACAAACTGAGAGTTCCCAGAGAGGAGGTGGGTGGGGGATGGGGGAAATAGGAGATGGGGATTAAAGAGTACACTTATGATGAAAAAAATAAAATGATAAAAAATAGAAACAATAAAAACAGTATTTAACGAAAAAAATTGTGCTAAGTGAAAAAAATTGGAGGAGAACTGACTTTTTAACAGTATGATATCAGTCAACGACCATGGCTTACCTGTCCATTAGTTTAGGAAGCATTAATTGTTTTCATTAATATTTGTAGTTTTCGGTACACGAGTGCAGAACTATTTTCTTAGGCATGCTTCTAAATATCTCTTGTTTTAAGTTATTATAAATGGTATTCTTCAAATTTTAATTTCTAATTATTCCTTGCTAGTCTGTAGAAATACAGCTTTTATATTGTCCTTATATCCAGTGACCTTAATAAGCTCATATTTAGCTCCAGTAACTTATTTTGCTAAATCTTTGGGATTTCTTACCTAGATAATCGTGGTGTCCGTAAGGAAGAACAATTTTATTATTTTAAATCTACATGATTATTATTAATTTTTTGCCTCATTATCTGACTAAATCCTCCAGTACAACATTGAATAGAAGTGTTAGCAGCAAGCATCCTGGCCTTTTCTCAGACTACGGAAAGCAGCCTTTCACTATTACACATGATGTTGGCTGTTGGTGTTTCACAGACGTAAGGCAAGAGTTGAGGGTTACCCTTTTGGCATAGGAACGTCCAATTTTTCTACAACATTTGTTGAAAAGTCCATCTCCGTTCCACTGAACTGGCTTGTACTGTTGCTGAGAATTTACTGATCCTATATATATGGTTTGAAAATCTGTCCTTAAGGTGCCTGGGTGGCTCAGTGGGTTAAGCATCCGACTTTGGCTCAGGTCATGATCTCATGGTTCGTGAGTTCGAGCCCCACGTCGGGCTCTGTGCTGACAGCTCGGAGCCTGAGCCTGCTTCTGATTCTGTGTCTCCCTCTCTCTCTGCCCCTCCCATGCTCACACTCTGTCTCTCAAAAATAAATAAAGGTGAAAAATAATAATAATAAAGAAAATAAAATCAGTCCTGATTTCAACTTGTCAGGGAAATGTATCATTTCAGAATGATATGGGTTTTTTTGTTCCAGGAATTAATTTTCATGTCTTTTTTTTAAATGATTTACTTCTCTCCATTGACAATTGCCTTCTGTTTGTGCATTTATCTTTTCACTGGCTCTATTAACACATAAACCATAGCTGTCAGAGTCCTCACCTAATAGTTCTAACAGCTGGGTCATTTCTGTATCTGATTCTATTGACTGATTTTTCTCTTAATGATTAGCTTTTTTTTTTTTCTTTATAAATCCCTTGGTTTGTTTTTGGGAGGTTCCTTTAATATTTAACTGACTTCTAGACATCATGTATGGAAGAAGAGTAGCAATTAGAAAGTACCGTCTGTGTCTACCAGCGAGCGTGTTAGGCACCTATGGGAGGCAGGGTGGGCCAGTCCAGTCTGTGTGCTCAGCAGGCTGGGTTTTGCCGTTGCATTGCGTCCTCACAGACAGTCATCCCCTGTGGGGTCACTCCTCCTTGTGTATATTGTCAAGTCTGGGAGCCAGTGGCTCCTTCCCAGTGTCCTTGCTTGCCTTTGACTCCCAGCGGCCACTGCGCTGCCTGCCGTAGGGGTCAGTCTCCACCCACTGCATGCTGGGCAGCTGATCTCGATGCCTGGTGTTGTGCGAGGGCTCGTGCTGGGAGCAGAATCTGCCTGTTGTCCAACACAGCCTCAGCCCGGGGTTCACCCTCTGCTCTGGGTCCCAAGGGCAGAGCCTTCTCTGCATCCCTGCTCCTGGCCACATCATGGTCACATGTTCTTTGTACCTGAGGGCAGCCTGGGCTACAAGGGTCTGGAGTGCAGTGGTGGCTGTTGGCCATCTGTCAGATTCTCTGACTGTACTTCTCTTCTCCAGTCCAAATCTGCCAAGAAAGCCTCCTTCATGGAGGCATCAGGGTTCATGTCCTGCTTGGGCCACAATGGTGAAGGATGGTGGCTGTGTCTGAGATCAGCCAGGAGGGTGGGAGTCGATCGTGTGAAATCCTCAAAAGGGGATTTTAAACAGGACCAGAGAATGGCCAGTTTGTGAAGTCCATGTTCTTTCCCTGATGGGGATTTTCCTTGTACTGCTGCTCCCCCCACTTGGAAGCTTTGAGTCTGGCTGTTCTATTAAGGGAGCCAGGTTTCCCCGAAAAATGCCTGGTGAGCTTTTTTTTCTTTTAATTTTTATTTCAATTTTAGTTAATATACAGTGCAATATTGGCTTTAGGAGTAGAATTTAGTGATTCATTACTTACATGGAACACCCAATGCTCATCACAACAAGTGCCCTCCACAAAGCGCATCACCCATCTAGCCCATCCCCACCGCCTCCTTCTGTCAACCCTCAGTTTGTTCTCTGTTGTTAACAGTCTCTTGTGGTTTGTTTCTCTCTCTTCTCTTTTCTCCCCCTACACGTGTTCATCTATTTTGTTTCTTAAATTCCACATATGAGTAAAATCATATAGTATTTCTCTTTCTCTGATTGACTTATTTCGCTTAGCGTAATACCTTCTAGCTCCATCCACGTGATTGCAAATGACAAGATTTCATTCTTTTTGATCACCGAGTAATATTCTATTGTGTGTGTGTGTGTGTGTGTGTGTGTATACCACAACTTCTTTATCCATTCTTCAGTCGGTAGACATTTGGGCTCTTTCCATAATTTGGCTATTGTCAATAACATTCCCATAAACATTGGGATGCGTGTGCCCCTTTGAATGTGTAAATAGTAGTACAGTTCCTGGGTCATAGGGGTAGTTCTATTTTTACCTTTTTTGAGGAACCTCCACACTGTTCTTCAGAGTGGCTGCACCAGCTTGCATTCCCACCAACAGTACACTGGGTTCCCTTTCCTAGTGAGCTTTTTTGGATAAATGTGGAACATCTCTGGAAAGCTAGAACACACAGGGCACCGGTGAGGGTTGTGACGAGGGCCACAGCAGAGAAATCGGTCTGCCAGCAAATGCAGGACAAAATCAAAACCAAAATACAAACTACGGTTCCATGTCCATCGTCGTGCATGCACCTGTTCTCAGCCACAAGACATAGGAGTGGGGCAGGGGTGGTGTCTGGGGACGCAGTTCTGCATTAGTCTTCGCAAAGGAGGCAATGACAAAAAAACGTATTCATCTAAAAATCTCAAAACACATTTTTGCATTGTAGTGACTGAGATCCAAGATTTTCCAGACTTCTCTTGGTGCACTCTCCATCTTTTACAGGAAGTTGGATGCTGTCAGTGTGTCTCTTGTGTTAAAATATAAACGATTACCCAGAAAAATGCCTGATATCAGTGTTAGTAATAATACCCAGATCAAAACTGGAGGTGGAATCCGAGTGAAATTTTGTGAACAAACATATAGACATAATACGTAGCATAAAAGACCAACAGAAAGCTCAAAATAGCAATGTTTCTGTTTGCAATTTCTGTACTTTACCGATTTCATACAGTGAATAGGGATTATCTTTATAGTCAGAAAAAAAAGTTAAGAAAGCAAGTTTTACTTATAATCTTTGGGTCCTTCTGTTATGAGCATTAAAATGAGCTAATCTCCTATAAGTTTTCATCATTTATTTATGACAAGAAATCATTTATCTCATGCCTCTCTCTCAGTAAAATGTTTGCATTCCTTTTTTTTAATGTCTTATTTATTATTTTTGAGAGAGCACAAGTGGGGAAGGGGCAGAGAGAGGGGGTCAGAGGATCTGAAGTGGGTTCTGTGTTGACAGAAGTGAGCCTGAAGTAGGGCTCGAACTCATGAACCCTGAGATCATGACCTGAGCTGAAGTCGGATGCTCAAATGACCGAGCCAGCCAGGTGCCCTGTGCATTTTAAAAATTTGTTTGTTTGTTTGTTTGTTTGTTTGTTTGTTTAGAGAGTGCACAAACAGGGGAGAGGCAGAGAGAGGAAGAGGGAGAGACAGAATCTCAAGCAGGCTCCGCACTGTCAGCACAGAGCCTCCTGCAGGGCTGGAACCCTTGAACCACAAGATCATGACCTGAATGAAATCAAGAGTTGAATGCTTAATCGACGGAGCCACCCAGGTGCCCCAGAAATGTTTGCATTCTTGAAGGGAATTCCTACAGCCTTTCTTCTAAACCTAACGATTAAAGAAGTGTGTGGAGCAATCTTCAATTTTCGTTTTCCACGGCCCTTCTTTAAGCAACAGTGGTTATTCTCTTTGATGGCTGTAGATTTGAAAACACAAACAACAGAGCCACAAGTACAAATGAGATTTGGATTCCCTAACTTTTAGCTCCATTGTGCCGACTCTTAGGAGGTTCACCCCTCATCAATTCTGTTATGATTTAAGAACCACAGAACAATCTGGCCGTCCCTTCCTACAAACATAATCCCCGATGCCTGCGGTCTTTCCTTGTCATTAGTTTCCCGCATTAGAGACGGAGGCACTGTAATTGTTTTCCACTTAACACGATCAGCAGCTGAGCAGACGTTGGGAGATGCGGTTCCTTGTACGGATCTGCCTGTGCGCACGCGGGCACCAGTGTCACCAGCAGGAGCCGTGCACATCTGCCCAGGACCACGTGCGGCTGCAGGGCTTGGGCAAGGGGAGAACGCACATAGTCACAGCCAACCGTCCCCTCTCCCGTATTAATGTCTTAGAGAAAATCTGAGCTGAACTCTCGCTCATTCTCAGGGCGGAATTCCCAGAATTACAACAGCAGTGTTGAGAGGTAATTGAATATACTTAGATTTAGGTCTTAATTACCTTTTTGATTGGGGGTTTATCTTTTGCATGGTATTTTGATAACATAGCGGGACCGATTATTTTGTGTGATCTCCCACCATGTTAAGGAAACGCAGACTGTAATTGTGAGATAAGGAATTTCTGTGGGAATATTGAGCTGAAAGTGCATCCATGATGGCAGGCCCTTCGTTGTGTTTTCTTACCAATATCGGAGCTTTCCCAGTGGTTGGATTTGCTTCTGTGCCCTTTGGTGGCGGAAGCTACTCGTGGGCTGGGGGATTATAGGGAAGGGATGGAAGAGGTGCCTGAAAACTGTGTTTCCCAAAGAAAGGAGTCAAAGTACTAGGAAGACCCATGTTTAGTGGACATCACGGAAGGTGGAAGCAGAAGGGATACGGGGGGTGTTCACGGCGGGTCAGGATGCCCAGGCCAGAGCAATAGTGATGAAACAGGCTTTAAAAGCAAAGATGGCACTGTGATCCCCACGGCCCCCTTCCCTCTGATATCTGCTGACGGGATTGCAACTCCCTCACCTCTGTCCCACGCCTCAACCGATTCCTGAGTGGAAGTAGCTTGTGAGGTACAGCTTCCCACAGAAAGTGACTTGAAACTGAATATTGAGGGTGAATAGGAGTTTGATGGATAAGGAAGGGGCCCCTGGAGGCAGAAGGGCTTCCAAGAAGAAGGAAACACGTGGCCCTGGGTTCTAGGGTGTAAGGTGGCTGAGGAAGTCAGCTTCGCCTGACGGTGAAAGCCTTTACCGTGTGGGAGAGGAATGTGGGCTTGCTCCTGGGGGCAGGGAAGAGCCAGGGAGAAAGTTCCGGCAGAGGGATGGTGGGAAGAGCAAAGCCTGTAATGAGGAGGATGAGTCGGGGATGGTCAACGCCGGAGCCCGGAGGACAGTGGCGGCATTCCAGGTGAGAAGGTGGGAGCTTGCAAGAGCACACCGACAGCAGGCACAGGCATTGGGAAGTGGATGAGGACATCGTGATGCCTCCTGACTGTGGGCTTGGGGCCCTGGAACAGAAGAATCTCCACTCTCTCACCCAGGCAGCTATTTGGTTGGTGGTACTCCACATCCAGAGATGGCATTCTGGGGTCTCCCTGCAGCTGCCCTGGGAGCAAGTACCGGGCCTTGGTCATCCTCGCTTTCTCCATCCCACAATCCATTCCTGGCAAGGCGGCCGGCACGTATTGGCAATTCGAGAAGGCAAGTTGGCTCTTCGTGATGGCGGGCCCTCCGACGATGGGAAGAAGTGCTGTGTCTCCTGGCTCCACTTTGTATCCCATGGCCGGGGCTGAGGGCCTGCAGCTGGGGCAGCGGCACCAGCATAGAGAAGAGATGCCCCTCACCTCACAGAGGGAGCTTTCTACCACTGAAAACAGAGAAGCAGAAGGTGACATCGTGACAGAGAAGGGGCGCCTGCTCTGGGGGGCAATCACACTATATCCTGATATTCTTGACGAAGGCCAGGACCTTGACATTCTTAAGATAAACCCAATTTCTGAGGCTGTTCTTCTGGTCTATGTATTCATATGGGTACGTTTTCTTAGTTTGGGATCCTTTCTATTAGAAAGCTGAATGACACGGATTTTAGCTACATGTCAAGGAAACCATTATAATAATCTTTTTTTAAAATTTTTTTTAACGTTTATTTATTTTTGAGACAGAGAGAGACAGAGCATGAATGGGGGAGGGGCAGAGAGAGAGGGAGACACAGGATCCAAAGCAGGCTTCAGGCTCTGAGCCATCAGCCCAGAGCCCGACGCGGGGCTCGAACTCACAGACCGCGAGATCGTGACCTGAGCTGAAGTGGGACGCTTAACCGACTGAGCCACCCAGGCGCCCTATAATAATCTTAACACATCCAATGATGTTTTTTGCACTGGTCTTGATACCTCTTGTGTCCAAGGTTTTATTAATGAAAAACTCTGTGTCCAAAGTAGTCATGGTTCTCTAGAGAAACAGAACACACACACACACACACACACACACACACGCACACATTATATAATGTTTTCACAGCTTTAAATTGTTTGCTTCAACCTGAAGAGTCTTCAAAATTCTAATTCATTACCAGTGTATATCTTTCATGTATTTTTACATAAAGTAAGATAGCTTCGGGTTAAATGTATTTCCCTTAAATTTTTAATTGTGTAAATCAAATCTACTTCTGGTTACTCTGAAATTTAGATGGAGAATGTAAATGAAACCAGCTCGATGTGGTCATTTTACTAGTGATATTTGTTCTTGCTTACTATTCTGGTCATGTCACTGCACTTAGAGTTGTTTTTAGGTTTGTGAAAAACTTTGCTCTGGCTCATTTCACATGCTTACCCATGATTTCCATTGTGGCCACCGACACACTTTCCTGGGTCATGTTTATTCATCTTTGTTAATACTGTCTATGGATATAAAGTTTGCTGGCTGTTGTGATGATCAAACTCCAGTTTCGTCTTGAATTAAATGAGCTAACAGTTCAACAGAATGACTCCATTCACAAATAGTTACCTATCCCAAGGCTAGTTTTGGGGAATAATTTAAAATTCCAGAATTATTGTTGGAAGGGACCCGAGAGGATTACAGGTCAGTTGTCCCCAGTTAATTGAGGAATGTCTACACTACTCCTAAGAAAACCAGCCAATTCTTAGTTATGACTCCGTGAGACATCGTTTTTATTTTTAGCAGTTTTAGCCATTAGAGGGTCACATGGCCTCGGCGTCTACCAGCCACTGACTGTTATAATGAGCAAGTTGCACAGACCAGGTTTATCCCTTAAACATTACCAACAGCAACATGGAATTCACTCAATAGGACCATAAATGTAGGGACTCAGTCCTTGGAATTAGCTTCTTGCAGTTATGCAAATTTCTTCCAGAAATTGCCTGCGGGAGAAAGAAATTTTCAGAGACATTACTTGAAAGAAGAATTACTTCTAAGAGCAAATCTTTTCTATCTTGCCCTTTCCTGCCTTCTCTCCTCCCAAATACACACTCCCCTACCCTGGTGTAGAATGGAACCCACATTTGAAATTATTTTGTGGTCTTTTATCTTTTTGTGTATTAAAACATTGTTAACACTGTCCACACTGGCAGCGTGAAAAGAAAGAAATGGTGCTCGCAGCTTGTTAAGTGCCTTTCCTTCAGCATTCAATCAAGGCAGAAAACTAGTCATTGCTTCATAGACCACAAATCATGAACATTATCTTCTTAATTCTATGTGGAATATGAATACCCCAAGACTAGAAGTTTTAATAGGAAGCGAATATCCGAGAAGGCAGAACATATAACGTATTCAACGCAGGCAAGGATCTAAAAACAGTAGTATTCCAAATGGACTGTGTGGACTCAGGAGCAAGGGTTTGAATTCAGTCAAAATCTTCAAAGAAAGTATACCTTTAAAGACATTTCATATCAAATTAGGCTTTAGAATGCAAACAAACAGGAAAATATTGACATGCTTAATTCTCCCCTGAAGGGAAAAAAATTACACATTAATCACGTAAGCGAAAACCAAAGAAGTAAACGAGCATCACTTCAAAACTCATAAGTCGCCAACAAGGTTCTAGGCGAAACCTGTATGGAGGTAGGAATTTTCCACTAGAATTAAGGCATGAAGGAGATTACAAATTATGTCATCTTTTATTTAAAAAGAGCCATTTTTCTGCAATGTTTTCAAAGCAAATGACAAACGTCTATTGTTTGTTTTTAGAGGTGAAATATGTACAATACATGGACAGAATCCAGATGTTTAAACCATCGTGCACCTAACAAGAAGGAAAAACATGTGTGGATTGGAGCCCAGGGAAATAACACCAAGGGAATATACCGAAAAAGGCAACCTAAACAAAAAAGAGTCTCAAGACAAGGGCGAAAGAGTTCAAAGAGTGGAGCTACATTTCAGGAAAAAAAAAAAAAAATTTAACCTAAGCAGCAATTTTGGAGTCTATTTTGAGATTGGTGTTAGTTTTCAATTAAAGCCTTTATTTATTTATTTATTGGAAAAATAAAGCTTAATTATGGTGTTAAGAAAATAGAAAGAAAATATAGAAAGTAAGATACAGTGTTTGCTGACCCCAACAGCATCTCCAACGTGCATTTTTCTTCCCTGACCCCCTCTAGAGTTTCGTAGAACATGATGCCACTTAAGTAAGTGATCTTTTTCTTTCTTTTTTTTTTTAAATAAATGTCAAGGAAGACACTTTTCACTTTTTTTTTTTTTTGGAACTTGCAAGGAATGAGAGTTTTCATTCAAAATCATATTACCATGCTATTTTGTGATTTAAAAAATCATTTTGTCCTGGCCAATTTTAATGGCATCTGTCTAGAAAAATTTGGGCAAGTTGAGGTGAACTCGTTTCGTGAGGAAATTGCCGTATTTTCCTGAGCCGCGCATTTGTGACTGTCTGTCTTGAGTTTTGTTTTTTTTTCTCTTCTTCCATATCAACCTTTGTAGGATAAGGACAGATTTTCACTGATTTTTACAATCGGCTCTGGATTTCATGTGTGTTTCCCAGGGCGACTGAGGCAACTTGACAGATAGCATCAAGCATCTGTAAGGATAATGAAGTAATTCTGTGCCCAGTGAAATCTCTAACTACTCTCCGAGCTCGATTCCCGACCCGGACACGATCAAAAGTGAAATGACACTCGGGGTAATGTGACCACGGCCGTCCTGTATCGGGGCGCTTCTCAGACTTTAAGGAATGCATTGCTTTTAGTCTTGTGTAGACAGATAGATGAAAGCACATAAATAATAATGTGAAATCAATCTGAGGCGAAACTGAAGGATAATTCAGACCTAGGACTTCCTCATTGCTTATCAACTTGTGTGACGTGGCATCTCAGAGCAGACTGGCACCAAGAGGAGTGATGATAAGGTCATTAGAATAAAAGTATTGAAGAATAAGAATGCCTTTTCTTCCAGTGGGAGGACTCTGGGTTGTAATTCATTTTGTCTTTTTTTTTTTAAGTTTACTTATTTATTTTTGAGGGGGGGGTGGGGGGTAGAGAGAGAGGGGGAGACAGAATCCCAAGCAGGGTCCCCGCTGTCAGCACAGAGACCAATACAGGCCTGATGTCATGAACCGTGAGGTCACGACCTGAGCCGAAGTCAAGAGTCAGACACTTGACCAACTGAACCACCCAGGCGTCCCTAGGTTGAAAGTTAACAAAGAATTTTACTGGGTATCTATGAGCAGGTTTCAAAACCCATGGTTTGGAATAGAAATGTGAACGGTACCACTAATAATTTATAAAGGCTGATATTTATAGAGCACATATCATGAGCTAAATGCTACGAGCATCCACTGGGGATGATCACCCAACTCCATTTTCAGTCCACCTTTAGGGCAGCAAGAGCTGGGAGCCCTCAGAGTGCTTAAGTCAGTTGCCTGGTCTTGTGGCTCCTCAGTTCTAATGTGGTGCATCCGACCATAAAGCCCACACTCCTGTCATGTCTCCAATACAAGCAACTGCCTGCATGGGTTCTGGATGCAGGACGGAAATGGAGATATCGAGAACCCACACCACCACAGTGAGAGAAAGCAAAGTATTTCTTCTTTTTAAATGTTTATTCATTTATTTTGAGAGAGGGAGAGAGAGAGAGAGGGAGCTCAAGCAAGGGAGGGACAGAGAGAGGGAGGAAGAGAGAATCCCAAGCAGGATGCTCGATCTTGGCTCCATCTTACAAACCGTGAGGTCATGACCTGAGCTGAAATCAAGAGTTGGATGCTTAACTGACTGAGCCAGCCAGATGCCCCCAAAGCAAAGTATTTCTTGACCAGATGGCCGCAGCTGCCCCCTGACGCCGTTCCACTTACTATGTGACAACGGATACGTCTCCGTAAGCATTTCTCTATGTGGACATATGTGCCCAGTGCAGATACACGCAGGGAAGGCTGTGCACAGGGCATGGTGGGGAGGGGGGCAGCACTCAATCATGCTTAGTGGGATGGGAACGTTTCACAACCAGACAAGCAAACCATGAGGCAGGAGATCTGGAATGCCCTGCATTCTCCTGGCCCTCCCATTTGGGGGCCAATGTTTTCCCCCGTGGCCTTCGTGTTCTGTTGGACCTGAGAAGATCGGCCGATTATCTGTTCGGTGATTCTCTCTTGAGGGTGGGAGTGAAGACTTCCAGGCTCCCTACCTGCCGGACAGGAAGGCGGCAGTCCTGAACTTGGCTCTCCATCCCTCAACAGTGTTTAATTTATCGCCATGCACGAGTCAATGCACCTACACCTGCACCTTCCTGAGCAGCCTTCCATGACACTGCTGTACCAACCGCATTGTCTTTCCTCACTTTCTTTGCGATGAAGTTTTACGCATCTTTTCAGTGTTTTGTGATGACCTAAAAAGCACAACATGTGTGTGAATGTCTTTCGAGACTATTAGCAAATGTTTCTCGGGATAAAGGTGAAAAAAAAGTTCTTGTGAAATGGATATTGGGTGATAGTATATAAACGTTTCAAATTTGAAATCGATCTAATAAAAGTATTTTTTCAATCCACTGATTTTTTAGTGGATTTGGAACTAATCCTAAGCATTGGAATTCCGTTTTCTCCTTCATGACATTCTCTTACGACACCTGGCAGACCAGACCCGACATATTATCTCCCAATGCCGCACCAATTTACAACCGCTCAGCAATCTGCAGAAATACCCACTTCTCCATATGACAGCCTAAACTTGATATTTTAACGTTGTATGCTTTTTTCCCCATTCTGTTGTTGGAAGATACTATTTGTTGGAAAGATGACATTTGCAACAATTCTTTATCTTGCACACAAATTCTTTATCATTTTGTTGATGGTTGATTTGAAATTTGATCATGATACCTTTTTTAACTTTTAAACTGTGAAATATATCAAAGTTTTCTTTACATATATGTTTTGATTTCCTGTCATTTAATAACTTCCCCATAAAAAGTCATAAATATTATTCTATATTTCCTGAAAATTTAAAACTTTAAGTTTTATCTTTGGTATTTATGTCCAGAGTAAGGTGTGTGTGTGTGTGTGTGTGTGTGTGTGTGTACGTGTACATGAATGTTTTGCAAGAGGCTGGGAATCAACTTTTCTCAATGCATAACCAATCGACTCAACACCAATTTTTCAAAATTAGGATTGTTTTCACTGACTCAAGCTGCCATTTCCACAATATGCCAGTTTCTTAGAACACACAATTTTGTGTCTTAAATAGATCCACCAACTGCTTACCTGCTCCAAAGCTATATTACACTCCTTAAATCATTTCATCTTTTTTTCTTATAAGGTGTTATGGTAATTCCTAGGGCCAGCCCTGGCTATTTGCTGTTATTTTTGTATGTCGTATTATTTGTCTACACATATTTATTCCTCTGTATACATTTTAGGAGCAGCCTGTCAGATACTTTTTTTTAAGTCTTGATTAAGAGTTAATGGGGGAAGGTTTGCCTAAAAATGTGAAGAAAATTGATATTTTCTTCTATTCTTCTATTTTCTATTTTACAAACTCAAATCTTCAAGTAAAGGTTTTGTAAGTCTCCATTTATTCAGATTTCCGCCCCCCCCACTTAAATCTAGATCTTTTTGGAAACCAGGAATATATGTTTGATATCCAACAATTAAAAACTGCCCAGTATATTTGCTTTGTTAAAAGTTCTAAGTCTTCATGAGGCAATATTAACAAAAATATATGTTTACCTGGGATGGCTTTCCAAATAATACATCATTACTTACATATTGTAATAATAAGGCAGATTTTCTGTCTGTATTATTTTTCATTGCGCATGTTCCTTCTTGTTGGATCTCATCCCTTAATAATTTTCTCAGAAAAAGACTGGATCCTTAAAATATCTTTTAAATTTTGTCCTCAATTTATTATTTTTTTTTTTAATTTTTTTTTTTCAACGTTTATTTATTTTTGGGACAGAGAGAGACAGAGCTTGAACGGGGGAGGGGCAGAGAGAGAGGGAGACACAGAATCGGAAACAGGCTCCAGGCTCCAGGCTCCGAGCCATCAGCCCAGAGCCCGACGCGGGGCTCGAACTCCCGGACCGCGAGATCGTGACCTGGCTGAAGTCGGACGCTTAACCGACTGCGCCACCCAGGCGCCCCTGTCCTCAATTTAAATGATAATATTTTCAGGTATAGAAAAA
This sequence comes from Prionailurus viverrinus, assembly GCF_022837055.1. NCBI lineage: Eukaryota > Metazoa > Chordata > Mammalia > Carnivora > Felidae > Prionailurus > Prionailurus viverrinus. Next base: position 472,505 of record NW_025927614.1, read on the forward strand.
TAATTACAAATCCCCCCTCATTAACTATTACCTTTTTAATATTTAAACTAGTTTAAAGTATTAAAGTAATAATGGTCTTCAGAATATTATCTACCACAGGTTTTTTTTATAACTTCCATATTTGATAAAGTCAGACTTCCATCATTTTATCAAGATTGCTGATGTGAATGCAGAGGAGACAGAATAAATATAAGATCTTGTCTCGTTGCTTGGGAAACTGACACTCAATTTTAAAATGTCTTCATCAAAACCCTTTGGATAATTTTGTTCTACAAGCTAATAGTTTGCTTAAATATTGGCAAATGACGTTGAAATCAGTCTTTTTTTTTTTTTTTTCTTCGACGTTTATTTATTTTTGGGACAGAGAGAGACAGAGCATGAACGGGGGAGGGGCAGAGAGAGAGGGAGACACAGAATCGGAAACAGGCTCCAGGCTCCGAGCCATCAGCCCAGAGCCCGACGCGGGGCTCGAACTCCCGGACCGCGAGATCGTGACCTGGCTGAAGTCGGACGCTTAACCGACTGCGCCACCCAGGCGCCCCTGAAATCAGTCTTTAATGAGAAAAAAAAGTGAGATATTCAATGTCTACAGCATTTTCTTGTTGTTTAGGACCCTACAAAAAAGAAATAGGACTTTAGATCAGTGGACCCTGTTCCGACGACACGGTAATGCTCAGTTACTGCTTCCTTTCTTATGCCCCTTGAGAAAAAGCACCAAAAGTATTCTGAGATCATTTTCCAGTTAATCTGCTTGGATGTTGTAGATCCTTAAATTCTGCCCTTTGAAAATAAAAATGAACAGTTCTTGCTTGTCCTTCTCTACATAATCAAAAATGATTATTGTAACTTGTAATGGTTATTGTAATGTATGTTGCAATAACGTCTATGATTTTTAGTGTTCCAGGAGAAATTTCATAAATACATAAAATCTACATAAATATGTAAAATTACATGAATCCTTCTCCTGGTAGCTCCTCATCTGAGATTGAGTTACTGTTTGATGATATAGGTCCCAGTGTGCAGAATTTAAAGAACGTTCTTCTTGACGAGGAGGAAAGCAGATAGATAGTATTGACAATCTCACATTGTTCGTTTCCACCAGGAGCTTTTAGACATGGTTTTTCTTCCCCATAACAACCTCATAATAGCCTTGTTTCACAACAGCAAAAAAACACGATGGGATAAAAATATGAGGTTCAGAAGTTAACCGAGTCGATGTGTATAATGTAAACTTAGAAGAGCACAGCAAAGGCTCAACTCCAGGTTACGTCATGCTTTCAAAGTATTGTTGGGTGATTCAATAATTATTGATGGTAGAAAAGAGTGACTCAACCTTGCTTCATATTCTTCTAGGTCGAGCAAAGTTATTGGATCCATTGACATCACATCTGCCCCAAGGAATGGAATCACTTTTTTTTTCTTTTTTTCTTTTCCTTTTTCCTTTCCATGGAGCTGAAAAAGCTTTAGTTTCTTTTTTTTTAATCACGCCTTTGCCATTATCAATGCTTTCTGCCAGCATCAGCTCTTTCTGGGTTTTCATTTGATATAATTCATTTGTCTTCCTGACATACCTTACAGGGTGACACCACTCTGAAACTGCCCTTGATGATGTAACCTTCTCCAACTTTCCTGACTGCCTCTAATATCTGAGCTCTACAGCGGCCTCCTATTTCGCTCCCGCTGGCGGCTTGAGATTTCTTCTTATCTTCTTCATTAGGATGATTTCTGATTTTAAAGTAAGAACTCATTCTGAAGCCTGTAATCTTCTCTAATCATATTGCCTTTTATATGTTGTAGCAGTAGAACTGAAGAATAAAAACACCCATTTTTCATAGGAGATGGAGGTCCACTTGTGGCCATTCTCCAAATCTTGATCTTTCTATTGCATTAAAAAGAGAGAGAGAGAAGAATTACAGAGAGAAGGGGGACAAACTTGAAATATACTGAGCAAAAATGGATGTAGGGTAAGTCTCAAGGTTACGTTTATATTATATATCATACTATGTATTTATATTATATTATATATTTATATTATATATCATATATAACATATAATGTATGTTATATATATTATATTTATATTATATATCATAAGTATAATATATATAATGTATATTATATATTATATATTCTTATGTTTTGGATCGAGTCAATAGAACAGAAATCAAATGTGCATTTTCCCCACCAAAGTAGCGAAAAGCGAAACGCCGTCTCACCCTCATTCTCCTGCAACCAGAGCTGGAAATGAGAAGGAATTCACGGCTGTGAAGTGAGAAGGAAAAAGCAACCAGGAGTGATGTAGAGGCTGGCCTCTCCTGTTGAGGCTGGGAGGACTGTTGAGAAGCGCAAGCGTTCTTGGTATTTCTTGGCTCTGCTGAAGTTCTCTTGTCCCATCACCGGCCTCGTGCAGTAGAGAAGGTTTTGTGGAGGTGGGGGTTGTGTAACCAAGGATTGGGGCTGGGGGGGACGTGACCTCAAGGCTCAACCATCGCGTCCTTTCCACCAGAGACCCAGGTGTCTATTTTCTGCCCTGAACCCTGATGCTCCAGGAGTTTTTAAGCTCAATCATGGTTGTTTCTTTTTTTAGCGATATTGTTCTCTTCAGAGGCACCCTTCTCCTTTTCAACAAGTTCTATTCTTTTTTGGGAATTAAAAAAAAATAATGTATTTAATTATTTTTACTTTACTTTGTAATACTACGGCCTAGCACAGTTTTTTTCAGTGAATGAGCCGCACACTCCTTGGCTCCTGCAACCTGCCTGGGGGTGTGAGGTACAGTGGGAGGAAACGGGGAGTGACAGGTGTCCCTTACTTACCAGCTGCTGCAGGACTCCCCACATGATGCGTGTCCACACACAGGCCCCTTATGGTGTCACGGGTGGGTTCTGGGGGGCCCTGGGGACTTCTCATCTTCCAGTCGCCAGCAGGTGGATCTGCTATAGGTTCAGGGTCTTCTGGTTTCTCCCTGGTAACCGGCCCCCACCTCTGTTATCGGAGGCGCACTCACGAGAACCTCCCATTTCAATGTTCCAGTTTTGCAATGCGGTTTAAGTCCTAGGACCCGTGCTTCGTTATAGGGTAACAGGGCGGATTCCTCCATGGAGGCCTCACGTGTGACCTTCACTCTTGGCCTTGCTCCAGGTCTCCTGTCCGTGGGCCTCCATGGACACACGTGGCGGGTCAACAAAATGATGAGATAAGCAGATGCTGAAGATACAATGAGATTCTAAGTTCCTCTTGTTGCAAAGACACTGACTTTCCTAGAATTCACTCAATGGTCTGGGGTGGAGGGCTGGAGCAAAGCACCTTCTAATCCCTGCAGAGGAGGAATCAGACAGCCTCTGCAGGGGGCCAAGTGCCTGCAGGCCCAGGGACATCCCGCACCCCTCTGTGCTGCTTCCATAGGCTCCAAGCTTGGGGTGTGGGAGTGCTGTTCAGCCCGCAGGCCCGCAGTTAGTAAAAGCTTTCAGCAGTCTTAAGAGGCCATGGGGGAGGGGAAGGAAAAAAAAAGGTTAAAGAGGGAGGGAGCCAAAAAGTAAGAGACTCTTAAAAACTGAGAACACACTGAGCGTTGAGGGGGGTGAGAGGGCGGGGAGGGTGGATGGTGGGTATGGAGGAGGGCACCCTTTGGGATGAGCACTGGGTGTTGTATGGAAACCAATTTGACAATAAATTTCATATTAAAAATAAATAAATAAATAAATTTTTAAAAATTAAAAAAAAAGAGTTTTCCCAGGATGACTCTTTAATCTGTATTTTGCATCTGACCTACAGTTCTGGGGATCCTGGAGGAGTCCGTCTGGGACCCCATGTTCTGGTCATTGTCCTGCTCTGTGAAAGCCTTGAGCCTTCCCCCAGGGTCTGTTCTAAAGGCTGATTGCGGTGCACGAAGGATCCCTGTGTGCTTTGTCATTGTTGCTACAAGATTCCCCTTTAGAGGATTTAGGTGTTCTCTCCACGTACATCCCGGGGGAATGCTCACTCAGAAAAGTGTCCCATTTGTGTGTGCCGGGCACACCGACCACGACTAATGTTTATTTTAATTTTCTCAACCTGAGTCTTGTTTACTTCCTGTGTTAGTGTGTGTGTGGGGGGGGGGGTGTTTTCTCTCATTGTTTTGCTAAAAACGTAGCTTCCCCCAGTCCTGAATTAATGTAGAGTCTTGTCCAGGCCACATATTCAGAATCACTTGTTGAACGGCTAGCCCTGTGCCCTCACCTTTGTTCCATCCCTAGGCTCTGCTTCTCAAAGTCTTTGCTGGTCCACTCAGGCGTCCTTGGCCATCAGAGCACCTACAACACCAGCTCAAGTGCTTGTGTCCCGGGTTCAAATCTTGCCTTTATTCCTGAAATGGTATGGATTTCTTTTCCTGCCTTTTGAGCTTATCTCTACATTAAACATGTTTTATTTTTAGGTGTTTACAAGCTATGCCGTATGGGAAGGTTTCTGGTTATTTTTAGGATCTGGAAATCATTATTTCTTTTTACCGTATTCCCATAAACGTATTTTGTAATGGAGAAAAAGGGCATCCATGATGTAATTTGCAACAGTAATATAACAAAATAGTATTGATTTCATATTTCAGATATGGGGTTAATCCAGACCCGGGAAAGTAGTTGCTGTTGATATATTCTTTTATATGTGAATAAAGGGTTTACTCTGAGAATTAATCCCATAAAGAGTATAGGAATAAATTTAACTACATTGAGAACACAATTGTTTTTAGAAGCATTTAGAAGGATCCATTTACATAAAAATAGTGTTATGCTAATTACTAATCATTCTTAGCTCTTTAGTGGAGACTATGTAAAGGAATTAGGAAGTAGAGGAATATTTATTTTATCCAAATCCTGTTTTTTTTTTATATGTAATAATATACAGGTCGTTGGGAAATTATCTAACTTAAACTTTTCGCTAATTCTCTCTATTCTCTTCTTTAATGAGTCTGAATTCATAGGTGATTGCCTTACATAAATTAACATGCAGAATCTTACTAATATACTGAGAAAAAAGTATAGGGAAGCTTTCTTTCCCGGGCATGGATTATACTATCAAAGGCGTATTTTGAATCACAAACACATTCTCCTTGAGGTGCCCTTCTTTCTGCTTCTTGCTAACTCCAACTCTATGCTTCCTCCCCCCTTTCACCCCCTTATCTCCCTAAATTCAGTTGGGAACATTTCAGAAAGCCATTAACTAACTTTTTAAACTTTGATATTACATAATATTGATTGAGTTAAATAAGACTTGTGCAGACATTTCTACAGGATTCCAGATCCCTGACCCCAGCATTAATTTGAAGTTCCTTATCATTGAAAGAGCCCGAGTATTGATATGGAAATGGGACCGCCAAGGTTCCAAGTGCCTCCGCTTCCTGCTGTCATTCTTTAAAAAGACTGACCATGGCCACAGTTCTGCTGCGCCAGCAAAGATAAAGTTTGTCCAAGGTCGCACTTCAGAACGCGGCCTGGTTGGCGCTTGGACAGTTGGCGCTTACTCGTGGACCAAGTGACACGTATTATTGGTCGCATAACAACCATGACCCCCTCCTCCGTCCCTCCTACAACAAAAGTACACGATTAAGGTGTTGTTCTTACTTGTGGTGAAAGAGAGCTTCAATCTTAATAACGCCATTAATATTTTAATACCTCCCTTTGGTGGGTGAGAAAGTTTTGTGACGTTAAGTAATTCACTGATTTATAGTGATGGAGTTGGCAGGAGCAGGACCCTTGGACTCCTGGGCCAGTGTTCAGTCTTGCTGCACTCGCTCAGAGGATGAATAAGTGAAGACATTCACACCATGAATGACACAAGAAACACACACACACACACACACGCACACACAGGCAGCTCTGTCCTCAAATGCTTACAGTCTAGCTGTAATGAACTTATGTAAAATAACTATTGATATAAACCTGCAGGTGTTAGGATCTTTGGAGACAAGGATGATTCCTGAAGATTTCAGCCATTCAGCGGGAGCTCTGATACGCTTACATTGACCAGAGAGTGATGGAAGGGAACACACTAGAAGTTCGCGTTATTAAAGACACGTCAGCCACTGTGTCACAATTGGGCATCAAACATTAACACTGTGCCAGAGAGCAAATATTCAGACTCGTATCTCCGATATGGAAAAGGTTCTCGTCTCACCACCGCGAACCTATTTTCTGCTACTTTCCACATAATTCGAGGTCCCTGTTACCTGGAATCCAAGTGCTTTCTGATAATTAAATAATACAAATATTGTTATCAGACAGTGAGAGCAAAAAGAAATGTTTTCTAAAATCCTGATCACCCTCCTATCCCCGCAGCATACACACAAAGTTTCTGGTTAAAAATGGCAAATCGAACTAGCGTATTTTTTAAAAAATTTTTTTAACGTTTATTTATTTTTGAGACAGAGAGAGACAGAGCATGAACAGGGGAGGGGCAGAGAGAGGGAGACACAGAATCTGAAACAGGCTCCAGGCTCTGAGCTGTCAGCACAGAGCCCGACGTGGAGCTCGAACTCACGGACCGCGAGATCGTGACCTGAGCCGAAGTTGGCTGCTCAACCAACTGAGCCACCCAGGCGCCCCCGAACTAGGGTATTTAAACGTAAGCCTAACCTAAGACATGGAAGGCAAGTTTCCAAAGTACACCTAAGACATAAATCAGTCTCTGTTCAAGTGAAGAGGAAGGGAACACAGTTCAGAGCAACCTATCTCCAAACACTCACAGGAGGGACCAGTTACACTGTCATTATTATTTTTTACTTCCAATCTGTTGCAGATCAATACCTTTGTACAGTATAATAAAAAGGAAATACTAGAAAATAAAAAGGCATAAAACGTCAGGACCAACATTTTTATTCTTACATCCCACAGACATAAAATTACTCGCTCAAGTCGCTATAAAAAGTTCTCAACGGTCACTGTCATTGCTTTTACCTCATTGCAGAGATAACTCATGGTTTGTGAGCCCACATGGTTCCGCACGCCCCACTGGAGCGTCTCCTGGTTCGTGTGCCTGTGGAGAAGGAATCCGCACAGGGCAAGAAACACTTGCAGGAGTGTGGCAGTGCCCGGCATCAGAGATGCCATGGAGCATGGAAAGAGGAGAGGCACACGGGTTCAAGGCTGGGTAAGATATGCCCACCTCCCCCACCCCAAGCTGGCAAGCCAAGAAAAAGTTAAGTGTAATCGTTACACATTATTTAAGAGGGCAAGGGAACCACGGCTGCCTTGATAAGGGTTCCCTTCCAAACCTTGAGCACACGCACCATTTGTGACAAACACAGGGCAGTTAGGCGTGGGAAAATGCCCACGTTCACAATAGTCCAGATGTTTAAAAAATGCTTGAAAAATATTTATTTTTGAAAGAGAGAGAGGGGGTGGAGAGGGGCAGAGAGGGGGAGACAGAAGATCCTAACAGGGCTTCATGCTGACAGCACAGAGCCCCATAAGGGGCTCGAACTCATGAACTGTGAGATCATGACCAGAGCCAAAGTCAAATGCTTAACCAACTGAGCCACCCAGGTGCCCCCAGCCCAGATTTTAAGTAGCTGAGATGTCACAAGTTTTGGAGACAAGGACTTTGTTTTGGTTAGTCTCTGTCCCTATTTTCTCACACATCATAGGTATTTAATAAAAGTTTATTAAATTGATGAATGAAGACTTAGAAATAAAGAGGTACGCATCACCTTTAAAGAACTAGCCCTCAGTAGTTAAAAGGACATCTAGTGTCTTTAGATCTTTTTAGATGAGTGATACCTTCGCGTTAAGGTGGGCGAAGCTATAAGACAAGCACGCATCTTGAAAATTGAATGTTTGATTCAGCAATCAGGCTTCTTCCCACAGAAAGTTATAGAAAGCATGCTCCAAACTGGCTTAAGGAAAAAGGAACTGGACTGACTTAGATGCTTCGCAGGGAAAAGGGGAAGGTTACACCTGGCCCTGGGCACAGATTAATCAGGGGTGGTCCCTGCGATGCAAAACTGCTTTCACCCTCCGTGGCCTCCATCCAAGTCCAGATTTTACATCGTTCAGGTTCAAGATGAGCTGAGTGCATCTAGGAGGCCCTCTCACCATTGGTTCATTGGTTCTACCACCAACACCTTGCTGTCCTCATTATGTAGCTTGAGAGTGAGTCCTGACGTGGGGTAGTGAGCTCCCCAACTGCCTTCTTTGGTGTTGTGTTGGCTACTTTTGGTTTTTGACTTTTCTTATAAACTGGAGAACCAGTTTGTCAGCGTCTACTGATAAGTTTGCCTGGATTTTGATTTCGATGGTGCCGATTCTATAGATCAAGTTGGGAAGGACTGACAGCTTAATAGTGTTGAGTCTTTCAGGCCATGGAAACAGAATATTATTCCGCTTAGATATGTCTTGATTTCTTTAAACAAACTGTTCTAGTTTTCCTGATATAAACTCTGTGCATATTTTGTTAGATTTATACTCAAGCATTTGGGGGGGGGATGTTATTGTACATGGATTTTTTAAATTTTCAGATTCTAATTGTCCATTGCTAGTATGCAGAAAGGCAATTAAATTTTACCTATTACACATTAACCACGCACCTTGCAACCTTTTCATACTTCCGGGAGTTTCTGGTTGATCTGAAGGATTTTCTTTCTTTCTTTTTTTTTAAATGGTCATTTTAACGTTTATTTATTTTTGAGACAGAGAGAGACACAGCATGAACGGGGGAGGGGCAGAGAGAGAGGGAGACACAGAACCGGAAGCAGGCTCCAGGCTCTGAGCCATCAGCCCAGAGCCCGACGCGGGGCTCGAACTCGCGGAGCGCGAGATCGTGACCTGAGCTGAAGTCGGACGCTCAACCGACTGTGCCACCCAGGCGCCCCTGAAGGATTTTCTATATAAGAAATCATGTTACCCATGAATAAAGACAGTTTTATTTCTTCCTTTACAATACACATACCTGTTTTTGGTTTTGTTTTGTTTTTTTTTTTTATCTTATTACTAGCTAGAGCATCCAGTGAGTCGCTGAAGAGAGTGGTATGGGAAAACATTTTTCCTTGTTCCTGATATCAGCAAGCAAGTGTCCAGTGTTTCACAATTATGTTTGAATTTAGTTATAAGGGTTTTTTTTAAAACATTCTAGCTGAGAAAGTTTCCCCTCAATTTCTAGCTTGCTAAGAGTTTTTTTTTTTTTTCTTTTTATCATGCATGGGTATTGCAGTTGTTAAATGCTTTCTGCATCTCTGGATAAGATCATATAATTTTTCTCTTTAGTCTGTCAGTGTCGGGCTCATGTGATTGATCGTTGAGCACAGAACCAGTCTTGCAGACCAGACTATGTGCAACTTAGTCACGTGTATAATTCTTTTTATACAATTTTAGATTTGACTTGCTAATACTTAGATGGCAATTTTTGCGTCTATGTTCATGAGAGATATTGGCCCGTAGTTTCCTCTCCTTGTAATGTCTTTGTCTTGTGTTGGTCGGGGGTAATTCTGGCGTCAGGGGACGAGCTGAGACACATGCCCTTTGCCACTGTTGTCTCAAAGAGATTATAGAGAATTGGTATAACTTTTTCCTTAAATGTTCGGAAGAATTCACCAGTGAATCCATCTGGGCTGGGTATCTTCTTTTTCATAAGCGTATTGATTACTGATTTATTGCCTTCAATAATGTCAAGGAACTGGAGCATTTAGTGTAAGTTTGTGTCAACTTTGTGGTCATAAATTTGTTCATGTTATTCCCTATTATCTTCTTAATGCCCATGGGATCAGTTGTGAGGAGCTCTCCTTCACGACCAATATTGGGGATTCCTGTCTAGCGTCTCTCTCTGTTTATCTGTAATCTGGCTGGAGGTTTATCGATTGTATTAATCTTTTCAAAAAGTCAGTTTTGCTTTCCTTGATTTTTTGCATGACGTTTTGGTTTTTGATCTTATTCGTGCTCTGATACTTATTATTTCTTTCCTTCTGCTTGATTTGGAATTAAATCTCTCTTCTCTCTAGTGTTCTCTGCTGTAGACGCTTAAAGTTGTTTGATTTCAGATCTTTCTTCTTTTCTCATATATGAGTTTAATTCTGTAAGATTTCCTCTAAGCACCACTTTCGCTGTATCCCACTCAATTTGATGCATTGCCTTTTCATTTCAGCTTAGTCCAATTGTTTTTGAATCTCTCTTGTTGTTCTCTCTTTTTTTACCCAAGTGTTACTTAAAAATTTCACTGTGGTTTGAGAATACGCTCCGTAAGATTTATACTCTCTTAACTTTGCTAAGGAACACTGCAGACCCGATATGTGGTCTGTTTTGGTCTCTGACGTTTCTGGTGGGCTGGCGACCAATGCATATTTTGCTGTTGTTGGATGGAGCGTTCCACAGGTGGCAATTAGAGGGACTTCATTTATGCATCGCCAGTGGGCAGCGAATTCCTTTGGCTTTTGTTTCCCTGAGGAAAAAGAGATCCTTCAGTTTGAAGGACCATTTCACCAGATACAAAACTTAGTTTGGTGGCTGTTTTCTCCTAACACTTCATTTTTTAAATTGTTTTTATTGTTTATTTAATTTTGAGAGACACAGACAGAGCATGAGCGGGGGAGGAGCAGAGAGAGAGGGAGACACAGAATCTGAAACAGACTCCAGGCTCCGAGTTGTCAGCACAGGGCCTGATGCAGGGCTCGAACCCATGAGCCAGGGGTTCTGGCTCTGAGCAGAATTTGGACACTTAACTGACTGAGCCACCCAGGCACCCCTTTCTGACACTTACTGTAATATTTCCCTTCACTGTCTCCTTGTTTGTGTGATTTCTGATGAGAAGTTCACCATAATTCTTATCTTTGTTTTTCTCTCTCCATAGGACACTTGCATGCCAATGAAGTATGTACATTGTAGTAGGTAATTTATAATTTTTTTTTAACGTTTATTTATTTTTGAGACAGAGAGAGACAGACCATAAGTGGGAGAGGGGCAGAGAGAGAGAGAAAGACACAGAATCTGAAACAGGCTCCAGGCTCGGAGCTGTCAGCACAGAGCCCGACACGGGGCTCGAACTCACGGACCGCGAGATCATGACCCGAGCCGAAGCTGGACGCTTCACCGACTGAGCCACCCAGGCGGCCCTGTAGTAGGTAATTTAAAACAAAAATATATTACCACTAGTTTTTTAGCAATCTAAAATTTTTATTTGAGAAGCATTCTGAGATTGCAAGAAAACCAGTAAAACTTGCAAGGATAGTCCCCTGAACACAGACACAGGTAGAAATAAAACCGACTCCAGACTATCTTGAGTATAATTAATAATTAAATTTTGAGAATGTTAAAAAATCATAATTATCTTATTGATTGGTGCTGCAATAAGGAAATGCCCTGAATTTCAACAGGTGTTTAAAATGTTTTAAATAAAGGGAAAAAAATGCTCTAAATTTCCAAATAAATACAGTTCTCTATTCAGCATCATATTGATGTTCTATATGAGATTTCATTTGAAAAATAAAACTTCATTTAGGGAAAAATGAGAAATCTTTTAATATTAAAATCCACTAGTATAGAAGGTAATAAAATGCTGGTGTAAGGCAGATACAATAACAATAAAGGGACATAAATAAAAACATAGCGCAGTGCGGTGTTATTTCTTACTTGAGCAAAAACCGTGCATAAGAGGAAATATGGTTTTAGTTTTGGACTATTTTAAATAGGGTACATAGAGGTGAAAATATGTTTTAGAAAGAAAATGCTGGGGCGCCTGAATGGCTCAGTCGGTTAAGTGTCCGATGTTGGCTCAGGTCATGATCTCATGGTTTGTGGGTTCAAGCCCCACGTCGGGCTCTGTGCTAACAACTCAGAGCCTGGACCCTGCTTCAGATTCTGTGTCTCGCTCTCTGCCTTTCTGTCCCTCACCCACTTGCACGCACTCTCTCTCTCTCTCTCTCTCTCTCCCAAAAATAAATATTTAGAAAGAAAATGCTGAAAATGCTAGGTTCATTTTTTACTCCATTGAAGTTGAAATAATTCAGCTGGTAATATCCAGAATGCAAAGAGATCTGTGATTCCACCGCGGGAAAGAGTTGCAGTTGTTGACGTAGACAGGACAGGAGCAGGGTGGTGTGAGTTTAAGCCACGGTGAGAAAAGACGTTTCTAAGGGATAGCATTCTATAGGCAAGGGTGTTGAGTAATCCCACATAGAAATTTCCTGTTGAATATAAACTGGCAAGCAGGTTAGAGACTATGCAAAGCAGAGCCCAGAGAAGCGGGGCGTGCACTTGACATTCCTTTAATATTATAAATGGGCTGATGGCCGCAAGGAAATGTTACCGTCTGTACTATCCTTCAAATGTGGGTTTCCCTGGAGGTCACTATACAGTGTGTCAAATCAGTTAAGTCATACACGGCAATTAAAATAGTTTTTCAATCTTCTCATTTTGTCACTCACCCTTAGGATGAAATTTTAAAATATCGAATTATTTATTTTTAGAATGCAAAGCCTCTTGCACTTAATATCCGGAAGCTCTCCGTCACGTCACTGACACTCGTGCTGGGCGTGACATAAATTTAAAACAAAGGCAAAACCGGGACTTGCCAGCATCCAAAAACTAGCACACGAATCCACACGGACCCACGCAGAAAAGTGAGCTCGGAACGTGTCCACACGGAGCCACGCAGAACAGTGAGCTCGGAACGTGACCACACGGACCCATGCAGAACAGTGAGCTCGGAACGTGTCCACACGGACCCACGCAGAACAGTGAGCTCGGAACGTGTCCACACGGACCCACGCAGAACAGTGAGCTTGAGAATGCTTGCTGTACTCTGTCGGCGGTGACGCCAACGATCCTTATGCGCCGTGGCATTGGAAGGACTGTAATAACTACTGAATAAAATACAGAGCTGGTAACTTGCTGTTAATAGGATTCTACTTTTGTAAAACAGGCTGGGAGATTTAGAACAGGCTGCAAAGAAAGTCAGATTGACACAAATTGGACTTAGCTACCCAGTTACATATGAATTTATAGGAACAATAAAACAGGTTAAGTGATTCTTGACAGGTTTAGAAGACTGAAACCAGGAAGAGCCAAGGCAAAAGCTATATAAAACACAAACGTGGGAGCACGGCTCACAAACAACAAGCGGTAGATGGGGAGTTACTGAAGAAAATTGCACACTTGCAGCTATAGAATTTTTCCTAAACGGAATATGGACTATCCCAAACTTCTATTCTGAGAAAATTAACCTTTGACATAAAGGGAACTCGACATACATTTTTATATAAAGGAAATTACATTTATTTTACTGTCACCTTTGTTTTTTTTAAGAGTTTATTTTTAAGTGATCTCTATACCCAACGTGGGGCTCAAACTTAAAACCTCGAGATCAAGAGTCGTGTGCTCTACTGACTGGGCTGGCCAGGTGTCCTGTACTGTCACTTTTTATCCTTGTTTAATCAACTGACCATATAATTGTATGTGATAATAACTTATAAAAAGATGCACATACGATTTTACTGTCATCTGGGCAAACTAAATCCTTCAAATCTCAACCCTACGGACACTGAGGGCTTAAGAATACTAAAGATTGATGTCACCAAGGGGTGGAACATCAGACCCCTGTCACTCCCCCCTCCTAAACATCAACAGTTAGGTATCCGTGGATAGACACAGCTCAAGGAGACCTCTGGCATCCTCTTTAAGAAACTCCAGCAACACGTGGAACAAAAAACTTGAGACTTTTGTCTCAAAAACTTTTGTAACCCACAACAACCAAGAAGGACCAGCTTCAATTGGCCTGCATCATCCCATCCCCATGCTGTCACTGCTTAATGCCAGGAGGGGACGCCCAGCCAGAGGGTTCTCCTTGTCAGAGAAGGTGAGCACCAGCTTACCCAGTCTTTCTGGGCCCTGCACACATGGGGTTCCCCCACGCGCGGACTATGGAGATGGCCATGCACGAGAGTGACCGTGCTTCCCAGAGGCCAGTCTGCAGACAACCCAGCAGCTTTCTCTGCTGAAGAAACCAAGGACCAGCAGGACCATCATGGACCCCCTGCAGATTTCATTGCATTTTGTCAGTTCATAGACACCAGCCACCTGAGCCCTTCCCCTGCCTCCCAGCTAGTCCCCGGGACTACACCTGGTGTTTCCTGTGTTGTTGATTTTAGCCATTCTGACAGTTGTGAGGTGGAATCTCATTGTGGTTTGGATTTGTATTTCCCTGATGATGAGCGATGTTGAGCATCTTTTCATGAGTCTGTTGACCATCTGGATGTCTTCTTTAGAAAAATGTGCCCTTCATTCATTTTTAATTTTTGTTATTGAGTTGAGTTCCTTATATATTTTGGAAATTTGCTTAAGAGGGCAGATTTAAAGTGTTCTCTATGAAGGAAGGAAGGAAGGAAGGAAGGGAGGAAGGAAGGGAGGAAGGAAGGGAGGAAGGAAGGAGGGAAGGAGGGAGGGAAGGAGGGAAGGAGGGAGGGAAGGAGGGAAGAAAGGAGGGAAGGAAGGAGGGAAGGAGGGAGGGAAGGAGGGAAGAAAGGGAGGGAAGAGGAGGGAAGGAGGGAAGGAAGGAAGGAAGGAGGGAAGGAGGGAGGGAAGGAGGGAAGAAAGGAGGGAAGGAAGGAGGGAAGGAGGGAGGGAAGGAAGGAAGAAAGGGAGGGAAGAGGAGGGAAGGAGGGAAGGAAGGAAGGAAGGGAGAGAGGAGGGAGGGAAGGAAGGAAGGAAGGAAGGGAGGAAGGAAGGGAGGAGGGAGGGAAGGAGGGAAGAAAGGAGGGAAGGAAGGAAGGAAGAAAGGAAGGAAGGAAGGAAGGAAGGAGGGAGAGAAGGAGGGAAGGAAGGAAGAAAGGGAGGGATGAGGGAGGGAAGGAGGGAAGGAAGGAAGGAAGGGATGGAGGGAAGGAGCGACAGAGGGAAGAAGAAGAAAAGAAAATAGTGACTGCAAAGTGATGGATTGGCAAAGTAACTTGATTACAGTGATTATTTCACAAATATGCATTTATCAAAAACCTCCATTTGTACATATTAAATATATATAATCTCTATTTGTCAATTGTATCTCAATAAAGATGGCAAGAAAAGAGAAAAATTCAAGAAAGGAAACACATTGACTAGGCACCTAGTATGCTCTGGTCAGTTTGCATAACATCTTATTTAAAGAGGAAACTCAGGTATTGCCCTTATTTCGCAGATGCGGAAACCGAAGGCCAGAGAGAATGAGCATTTCACACCGTTATTTAGTTCGGGAACCGGGTGCAAGCCAGCTCGGTCTGCTTGCAAAGCCTCGTTGGTTTTCCCATAGACAGTATGCCTCACCTCACACCTTCTCTAAGTTATCTACAGAACAGTAAAATTAGGGTTATGCATTCACTGTGAAGACGGCCAATCATTGTTTCCACCCATCTCCCCTCTGGTAACCAATCTATGTCTCCAAATCTAAGAGTCTGGTTTTTTGTACATTTGTTTATTTGCTTATTTTTTCTGTTTCTTAAATTCCACATATGAGTGAACTCAGACGGCATTTGTCTTTCTCTGGCTTTTTTCACTCAGCATTATACTCTCTAGCTCCATCCATGTCATTGCAAACAGCAACATCTCACCCTTTTTTTAATGTTTATTTATTTATTTTGAAAGAAAGAGCATGTGCACACATGACTGGGGGGAGGAGCAGAGAGAGAGAAAGAGAGAGAGAGAATTCCAAGCAGGCTCCAGATTGTCAGGGCTGAGCCTGACACGGTGCTGGAACTCACAAATTGTGAGATCATGACCTGAGCTGAAACCAAGAGTTGGACGCTTAACCGACTGAGTCGCCCAGGTGCCCAGAGGTCTCACTGTTTTTTTATGAAGGCCAATCGCTTTTAATTCCCAAAAGGAAAGCTGTGCACCAATTCCATCATTAGCTGCAGGCCCGAGCCACCCGCCCACCCAACATCAGAGGAGAGTGTGTTTTGCTGGCAATTATGGGGCATCCAGGCCATGATTTTTATGAGCTCACCCCTTTGTTTTGATTTGTTTCTCAGACAAAAATTATTAGTAGAGGTGCAAGTGTCTGGGGTTATCTTTGTCAGTTAATTTATAAGGAGTGATGCCCAGTCGAATACGTGTCCTGGAGTAAAATCAGATGACGTGAGACCGTCGGACCGAATAAACCAGTCATGCCCAGACTGCATTTAATTCCAAAGAAGCCATCTGAAAGCCACTATCTATTAAATATCTTCTCCGTAGGATGCAATTCACATAAATGACACCCCAGTCCTCTACATACGCGTTATCATTAGTTACCCATTAGGAATCAGGGCCTCAGGATTTATGTAAATTCCTCGAAGTTTATGTAGTGACTCTGTAATGGTGTTGGGAATTGGGACCCAATCTGCCTCATTTTAGAACTGCTTTCTGGTGAGCCATGCTGTCGCCCAGAGGTTACTCCATCCAAACACCGAGTCAGGTGTGTTACTTTGGGGATCCCCAACTCTAAGTCTACGCGTGGAGTCTCCTTAGAGCCAAGGTCACCTCCCGCCATTGCTCTAATGATCATCTCAGGTGACATGAAAAGATTAATCAGTCCCCATCTTCGACAGTCCCACTTCCTGTGGTGACATTTCCTTGAAAACACACACCTCTGGTGTCTGAACGCGTGCGTGTGCCCTGCTGCTCAGTGACCCACACCTGGGCCCACAGCTCTGCTTTATTTCTTAAAGCAACTCACGTGATGAATACGCTGTTTGCGTTCACAGAGCGCCACGCGGGTTTGCATTTTGTTCTCGACTTTTACTTACCATACATAAGAAAATAATCTCATCCTATGGAAATTGCAAGCAATGGAAAACCCCCCTAGCGCGAAAGGAATACAAACGTAAGGCCACATCTTTTGAATTTTAGATAACAGAGATATTTCCCAAAAAGTAATTTGAATGGAGTTTTGCCACGATAATCACCATTTGTGAATGATTGGCGGAACGGTTTTTTTTTTTTTCTTACGTGGATGTTGGGAAAAATTGATGTTTTCTTCACTGCTAACTTTGCATCAGAAACAAAAAAAATCCTGCTATGGTCAGGGCTGCTCTGGTTTGTTTGTGGCTATTTTTCTTTCAAGAGAAAATACTAGAGAGAGAGATTTGCACTTGCTTTTGGTTGCTAGGGAGGAAAATTATCTTTAACTCGTGGTGTGAAATTGGTTTCTCCATCCACTGCTTCCGCTAAACTTGGCTATTTGTGTTTCAAAAGTATCTCCACATATTCACTGTGTCCATTAAAATAATTTCTTTACTCTCAAACCTCGACATGGTTAACGAGCACGCTGTTCTCTTCGGTAGGGAGCGCATCTAGAACCCCATCCGACTCTCGCGTTCACCCACGGCCTCGCCTAACTTAGAAGGGGGGCGGGCACCAACGGCTTCATCTGTGAGTGGCCTTTGGAATGGGCAGCCCGTGTCCTCCAACCTGAGGACGCCACCTAAGGTCTGCTTTCTGCCCATCCGCTTAGGGAGGTGAAGGCGCCGACAGGTCTCGGGCGTCTGGGGGTGACGGCCCCAAGTTTTCACTCACACCACACTGCCCCCCACCCGAGGCTCAGATCCACACGTGTGACATTTTCCCCCAAGAGCTGGGTGCAGACGTGATGGCAGCGGAGGAAAGAAAAGGCCACCGGACTTCTGCTTGGCATTCTTGGCCTCCCGCGTGGCCTTGAGACTTACCCGGTGAGCATGCGGGAAGGTGACGGGTGTGCCACACAGCTCCTCCTGGCCGAGGCCACTCCTGATTGTCCCCTGGCCCGCAGAGGTGTGCGTGAGGCCAGCAGCCCACACCCACCTGCGGCACAAGCAAAGGCCGCTCCACGCACGGCCCGTGTCTCGAGTCGCGCATCGTGTGGAACATCGTGGGGACGGCCGAGCCATAGGCGGCTCTGCAGTTTTGATTCCTGCCCCAGTGACTGTTTTCTCCAGGTGTGGACGAAAACCAATTCGACCCACGTAATGCATGTCAACGCTTTGTGTCCACGTAAAACAAGAGGAGGGGAAAAACTAAAATAGAGACCAGCGGACTTAACAAGACAAAATACTGTTTCGGAAGCTTGTTTGGGGTGTGTGTGCCGGGGCCTGCACGTGTGTGTGTGCAAGGCGCGCGTGTGCAAATTCTCTGAGCCGTCGAGCAGAATGGACTTCCTGCTCCGGGCCTTGATCAAGAAGCGGGCACAGCCCTGCCGCGCTCACCGGTAACCCGGGAGGTATTGACGGGCCCTCAGCCCTGGGACGATGGATCGATGCCCCCCGCAGCTCAGAGCACGTGCTCCACCCTCCCCGGGTCACGATGTCATCTCTGAGCGTGAAGGACAGCAAAACCTTCAGGAATAATGATTCTCTAAATTTAAAGCTACATAGTTTATAGGGTTTTCTAATCAGAAAGGACACGTAGGAAATTGGAATGGAGGTGCTTATAGAATGACCTTACTTCCGTTGACAGTAAATGTGAGGTCAGTCTATTGATACAAAACAGTGGAAAGGCCGATGGCACACGAGAACGAAGTCTGAACGCGCGTCTCCTGTGCCTTCGGCGTGTGCTGCGCCATCCCCTGTGGTCCCGCCGCACAGGACACCTGCGCGGGTGACTGAGGACGGCCGCGTGGCCGCAGATGACTGACCGAAGCTGCTTTATAGGCTCTAAATAAAAGCACGAGGTAAACAGTAGTCAGCGTTTACATGAGGACAAGGTCAGACATCTGCAGGCGGGTGACCCCTGTCTGGCCGTCCTCCAAGAGACTTGCCAGGATTGGACCCCCACCCCCCTGCTGGTCTCGGGGTCGCTGCCACCAGGACGCCTCTTCTTCCTCCCGACCGCAAAGTGCCTCTGTCAACAGAACACGTTGTCCCTGGATGGTGGTCCCCGATTGGAGGGGCTGAAACGAAGCTGTTGACATCTAGCTCATAATCAAAACAGGGAAGCCAGATAAATACAGCTCAAACCACAATGGGGGAAAAATCCGTGGGAGAGGCAGAAAGCAGAGAATGCTTGAAATATGGCTGTGAATGACGTACGCTTATCATATTCCGTGTTACTGTAGTGCTTTCCAGTGCACGAAACCTATGGAAAAGGTCAACGTAGGTAAATATACGTCAGCTTGTAAAAGTACGATACATGGCATTTCATTTCATTTCCTCTTACGGGATTTTATCACTTTTCTTCCACAAGTGAGGCAGGTAAGGTGAGAGTCTCAGGTGCAGTCCCAGTGAGGTTCTCTCGAATTCCCCGTCCAGCTGTGTCCACTACAGCGTATGTCTCCATATACCTCGGGCATTATTAAATGATTCTCTTTTCAAGGGAGACGCGAACTGGGTGATGAACTGCCCGGGTGGTAAGCATTTCTTTTTTATAACACCAACATAAAAGGCCACACGCAGAATATGATCGTTTATGTATTTTTTAGAAACTTTTTAATGTGTATTCATTTTTGAGAGACAGAGCACAAGCAGGGGAGGGGCAGAGACAGAGGGAGACACAGAATCGGAAGCAGGCTCCAGGCTCTGAGCTGTCAGCACAGAGCCCGACGTGGGGCTCGAACTCAGGAACTGTGACATCATGACCTGAGCCGAAGTTGGAAGCTTAACCGACTGAGCCCCCAGGCGCCCATATGATCGTTTATGTATTGATGCACTCCTCAAATGGCCCTGTTGAGAGGAGGAAAAAAAAAAAATATATATATATATATATATGGAAGTCCATTCTTCATGAACATGGTATCTCCCCATGGTATCTCTAAACATGTATAGAGATGTTTGGCTATTTTCAATGATATGATACTAAGTGTAAAACTAGAAATTGTATTGACCCAGTTGGACTTCAGAAAATGGTATCTCCCTGCCAGGGAAGGATGGAACACGAGTCTTTTAAGTTTAAAAAAAAATTTTTTTTCTTTTAACATTTACTTATTATTGAGAGACAGAGAGGGACAGAGCACAAACAGGGGAGGGGCGGAGAGAGAGGGAGACACAGAATCTGAAGCAGGCTCCCGGCTCTGAGCTGTCAGCACAGAGCCCGACGCGGGGCTCAAACTCACAAACTGTGAGATCATGACCTGAGCCAAAGTCAGTCGCTCAACTAACTTAGCCACCCAGGCACCCCAAATTTTTTTAATGTTTATTTTTGAGAAAGAGAGATAGAGTGAGCAGGGGAGGGGCAGAGAGAGAAGGAGACACAGAATCCGGAGCAGGCTCCGGGCTCCAGGCTGTCAGCACAGAGCCTGGCCCGGGGCTCGAACTCATGAACTGCAAGATTATGACCTGAGCTGAAGTCAGATGCTTGACCGACTGAGCCCCCCAGGCGCCCCACAACAGTGAATCCTGATTAAGCTTTGAATTTCGCCACTTAGATTTTCCCCCCAGCTTTATTGAAGTGTAATTGATACAAAAAACTGATCATTGTAACATATACAATTTGATGGGCTTGCGTTTATGCGTACACTCGGGAAGCCATCACCACCATCAGTATTCCAAACGTATCTGTCACCGGCAAGCTTCCTGGGACCCCTTCTGTGGTTTGTGCCTGTGATAGGAGCACTTTACGTGGGCTCTACCCTCTTAGCAGATGTTCTCAGTGCACAACACAGCATGTTAAACGTAGGCTCCATGATGCACAGCGGATGCCTAGAATCAACCATCGGGCATAACTGAACCTTTCTGTCCCCAGTCCCCCTTGTCCAGCTCCTGGAAATGACCTTTCTACTCTCTGCTGCCACGAGTGTGGCTGTGTCGAGACCTCATACGCTTGGAACCCCGCGGTATTTGTCCTCCTATGTCTGGGCTATTTCACTGAGCATAATGTTCTCCAACAAACTTTGAGCTTTAGCTCTGGGGGTGATATAAAGCTTCCATTTGTGCAACGACTTGCTCATTCTGTGTATCAAAATCCAGACTCAGCGTTAACCTGACGTCTGAATACTGCTACATAACAAGCAGCCACAAGGGTCAGTGGCTGACAATGAGGAGTGTGCACGGGTCTGTTTCTGGGGTGCAAGTCAGAGAACTTGCGGCTGGCGGGTGCCCTCCCTGCCCGGGTGTTGGCTGCCTATTGGCGTGTTCCCATGGTGATGCCAGATGCAAGGAGGACTAGGCAGAACCCAGAGGACCCGAAGCCTCGTCCTGGCCCTGCTCTCCGTCACGTGCATCGTGCCTACGAGCCGAAGACAGAGAGGCAAGCCGAGTTCCAGGAGTGCGGGAGTAAAATCCCCGTCTTCAGAGGAGTTGAGCAGTTACTTGCCACTGTGGCTGCTGGTCGGGACAAGAACGGGGCCTCCAAGGCCGCCAACCTACTACCCCCTCGGCCTCTCTGATTCGGAAAATCAACCGGCTTGCCTGCTGACATGTAGCGTGTCCTGACCTGACATGCATGACCTGAACAAAGATCGTTACCTTTTCCTTTGTGCATAAAAGCAAAATATAAATGAAAATAAGTTTATGAGTTAACTCCTACCCACTTTCCAGATTTTACAGTTTCAATATACACTTTTATATACTTAACCCATTTTTCTGATTAATGAAACTATACATATACATTGTAGAACATTTGGAAGATTTTTTAACGTTTCTGAATATCTTAAATATGGTAGTTATGAGGATAAACAAAAGATACTGTAGCCTTTTTTCCGTGCACAAGTAAGAGCTTTAACTTACATTGTACGTTGACATTACTCTTTAACAAAAAGAGAGACATCATTTGCCTAAGTTCTTCCAGACGCTCCTTAGGATATATGAGTGTGCAATGTAATGAGTCGGGTACTATAATAAGCCTGAGTGTATGTATATGCTCCCGTTGAAAATTCTCTCAGGGAATCAAATCATGGAATTTCGTGGGAAGTTAAAACCACCTGGTATAATCAGCTAGGCTACCACATGCACAGTAGACTGGTGGGGATCATAATCATATAATCCAGGAATGTAGCTTGCGGGGCCAATTGCATAATTGACTCATGAAAATGAACAGCGTCTCCTTTACGAAACCAGAACAAGAATCAAAAATTTTTAAAAAATTTGTTTTAATGTTTTTTATCTATTTTTGAGACAGAGAGAGACAGAGCATGAGTAGGGGAGGGTCAGAGAGAGAGAGGGAGACACAGAATCCGAAACAGGCTCCAGGCTCTGCACTGTCAGCACAGAGCCCGACGCGGGGCTCGAACCCACGGACCGTGAGATCATGACCTGAGCTGAAGTCGGACGCTTAACCGACTAAGCCACCCAGGCACCCCTGTATTTCACAGAATTTTAAGTAGGTAGAAACTTTTTTTTTGAGAAGTAGCTTAAGAGGTTAACACAATCATACAGAAGGCAAGCAACGGAACACGATACCGACTTTTTGGCTTTGTTGCCAATATTATTTTCCCGGTTTCGAGAAGGCTACATGCAATGCCATCCGTGCAACAATTATCACACTGGCCCTGATAATGATCGTCAAGCACTCTGCCTGCTGTGATGCCGTCCGAGTCATCGTCTCTTCCCCCAGCTGGAGAAGAGGCTGAGGATGTTCCGCACATCTGCCAAAGGTACACTGAGAAATGAGATGCCGTTGTGTTTCTTATAGCCCACTCTGCGGTTCATTTTAATCTTCACAGCTAAGACATAATTTACTTTTTAATTTCCATTTATCTAGTGGTGTCATAATTGGGAAAAATAAGCCCTCTGATTATTAACGAAGTTTGTAGAGAATATAAATGAAGTGATTTCTTTGGATAGGAAAACCCATGCAGGGGACACACTCTGGGTGAGAGGAAGTCAGCCATGATGAGTTTTGAAATAACCTTTCATTTTCCATTTAGAACACTGCTTGCTTTTATAGGCGGGAAGGTGGCTGGGGATGTTCAGGGTGGGGGCCAGTGCAGGGAACACATCTTCCAAGTAATGTACATGGTACACGGCGTAGATAAGTGTACGTATATATTAAGTGTATACATTATGCATACTTAATGAATGTACCATAATTTATATCTATATTAATGGCGTTGATGTAACCATGCATGTATACTGCCCATATTTATATATGTAATGCATACTATGTGAGTATAAAACATACAAATTATATATAAATATTTTATGATATATATAAAGGTATGATATATAATTATGGGTTTTTTTTAATGTTTTTTAATGTTTATTTATTTTTGTAGAGAGAGACAGAGGATGAGTGGAGGAGGGGTAGACAGAGAGACGGAAACACAGAATCCAAAGCAGGCTCCAGGCTCTGAGCTGTCAGCACATAGCCCGATGTGGGACTCGAACTCACAAGCTGCGAGATCATGACCTGAGCCAAAGTCAGACGCCCAACAGACTGAGCCATCCAGGTGCCCCTATAATTATGTTTTAAAACTTGATTTTAGTGATAGTTGTATGACTCTACGAAGTTACTAAAAAATCATTTAATTGGACCCTTATAAGTATACCCCAGTAAAGATGCCAATGAATGTATAATTGTAAAAACCACCAAAAAATATAATTATATATAAATATGGAAATATTATATATCATATATTTTTTGTAAATACAAATATGTATGGTATGTATATGTATGTATAAGCTTATATGTATATAGCCTTACACGTTACATAATTATATATTCTATATATTTAAAGCTATGTCCCTTATCCACTATGCCTATTTATGGAATAAATACCTGAATTTTGCAATTTGAAAATCATCTGTGTGATGTTGACTGCATAAACTTTTGTGTTAAGGTTGGTTGTCAACACGTATAATAAACTTTATTAGGGGAACTTCACATCAAGTGAAATACTAGTGTTTCAGATTGAAAAGTTCCTAGTTTTGTTTTTTTTATAGCTTGTCTATAACTTGGCGTATTGACCTCTTAAATTATTTATTTATTTATTTATTTATAGCTTATTTATCTATTTTGAGAGAGAGAGAGAGAGAGAGAGAGAAAGAACACATGAGCAGCAGAGGGGCAGAGAGAGAGGGAGAGAGAGAATCCTAAGCAGGCTCTGTGCTGTCAGCCCAGAGCCCAACACGGGGCTCAAACTTACTAACCAAGAGATCATTACCTGAGCCAAAATCAAGACTCAGACTCTTAACTGACTGAGCCACCCAGGCACCTCAAAATTTTTATTCTTCTAAAGCCCCTTATATGTTTTCCTTCCCTCCACGGACTTTTAGCTTTCGATTACCATTGATTTCCTGCTGTCTGTCTTGTAGGAACTGTGAGGGGTCGGGCAGGGACCTGGCTTGGCCACCTGCTGGTCTTAGAACAGGGACATTCCTTTTACCTCTCATGGCATTTTTTTTTTCTCAAGTGAATAATGAAGGCTGTCCTAGTGTGTCATTTTTAAGGACTATTTTAATTCTAATATTCTACAGTAGTAGGATTCTCGATTGATTTTTATTTGTTTATATTATTTATGTTTTTGTTCATTCTGAGAGGTAGCACAGCACAGGTATTGAGCTCAGATCTGACTGACTCAAGTGTTTGCTGGCCGTACAACATCGGGCAAGTTGCCTCTGCCTCCATTCCTTCAACTGGAAGGTGGAGATGGTAATAATCTTTTTATGATGATGCAATGGGTTAATACATGTAAATCTCTCAGGGACAATGTTGGTTGTAAATGTTATATATACATCGGCTATAATTACGAATTATAATAAAAATATATATTGAATATGATCTTTTGCATATATATATTAAACCTGATTTTCAAGTTAATGCTTTATTTTCAACTCTGTTCCTTATGTGGAGTTTTCTTATAACAAAGCAGTGTTCCTGACCAAGCACTATATTGCCCTTTCTCTAATTTATCGGGCGATTTGGTTGAATGAAGTGCTCAAACACAACCGAGGGAGAGTAGGAGATTTGGCCTCGTCCAGTGTCTTGCTTTGGCCCACAGCACCCAGCTCAGTGAGATGCGCCAGTTCTGGGTCTGGACCTCAAGCTACCCCGTGAGGCTGCCCTCCCTTCTGATCTCCCCTCCCGTCTTGTCGCGAGAGCTGGCCTGGGCAGGCCTTCTGGAGACGAAGATACAGATGAAGCGACCTTGGCTGCCCAATCCCTGTAAGCAGAGTCCATCTGGGTCGACCCAATGTGAGAGGGAATAGCCAGACTGGAAGGGCTCCTGGCCTTGCCCGAGCTAGATCGTGGGCCCTCCAATCAGTCACTAAATGAGTACCCTTGTTTCAACCCCCTGCACCCTGGATGATGTAATACAGCATCATGGAGGCAAATAGAAATGTCTAGAGTAGCAGAATAAAGAGTAAGTATGTTTATATCAACCAGTGCTACTAACAGAATAATTCTGTGAGCTAATGAGCACACAAACGGAAACACACAAGGATGTAAGGAGCATATGCAGTGTTTTATGCAGGAGAGTTTAAAACCCAGACAAGTCTAGACAGTGTGTTAAGTATTCACAGAGTTGAACCTGACTTCATGTGTATGATTAGCTAAGAGGATTTAACACACGATTTAGCACAAAGATGTGCATGGATAGGAGCCCATGAAGCATGTTAAATTGCTATATTCTCTTCTGATATTTTAGAGCCTCAGATTCTTGGGAGAAACGCTACCCAGTTCCCGTTTTGGAAGGCACTTCAGGCCTGTTTTGGCAAGGCTGGAGAACAAAAGAAAGAGAGGAATATGAAGGCTCTTACTCGATTTTTCCAAATGTTTTCAGAGTTTTTGTGTTCATCCCAAGAAGAAGAGAGAAGACAAATGAAAAACAGGAAAATGACTAATTGAATTAAAAACAACGTGACTCATCAGCAAAATGTCTTCTTAGCCCACATCTTCCAATTGACTGATAAACTAAATCCCCCATTCAAGTGAGTTCTGCAGTCTGATCTAGGTGGTTAGACGTCTCGTTCAGGGAAGGTTCATCTTAAGCAGCGTGACCACTCCTTCTGGTCCATCTTCCACCATTGGGATTAAAGCTTTACAGAAACTCTATTTTCAAACAGAAATTCCACTCCTTGATATCAAATAGTCAGTGAGGTTGGGATACTTTCTTTTTAACTATAGTTGACTTCATTTAAGGAAAATTAAAACAGAGAAAGAGAGGGGGGAGGAAAGGATCACTTTCAAGTGCACATATAGCAATCACCAGTACAGGCCATGATCTGGTTGACCAAACAAAATTTAGCGAATTTTAAAAAAGTAAAACCCTACAGATTTACATTTTCTGATCGTACTGTGATTAAACAAACTGCCAATAACAGAAAAATAGGAAAATCTCCCAACACTTGGAAATTAACAAAAATACTTTAAAACAAACAAACAAACAAACAAACAAACAAACAAACCCATGTTTCCATGGAGCAGTCTCCAGAGAAATTAAAAGTGATTTTGAACTGAATGAAAATGAAAGCACAACATGTCAAAATTTTGAGACAAAGTATTTAGAGGAAATCTATACCATTAAATCTATACCATTAAATACTTACACTGGAAAAGTAGAAAGGTGTCAGATTAAAAACGCAGTCTTTGGGGCACCTGGATGGCTCAGTCGGTTAAGCTCTGACTCTTGGTTTCGGCTTCAGTCATGATCTCGGCTTCCTGGGTTTGAGCCCTGTGTCAGGCTCTGTGCTGGTGGCATGGAGCCTGCTTGAGATTGTCTCTCTCTCTCCTCTCCCTCTGCCCCTTCCCCCACTTGTGCTGTCTGCCTGTCTCAAAATAAATAAATAAATACACTTAAAAAATTCAATCTTCCATTTTAAGCGGCTTGGAAAAGAACCAAGGAAACACACAGCAAACAGCACCGGTTGGTTCTGGAGCCAGCAAGTGGATGGGATGGTCCCCACCCATGGCTGCTGAGCTGTAGCACACATGTCAGGGAGGTGTCAAAAGTTTTATTACTCACCTAACGTGTCTTCCTGGGAGAGCGCAGTGGCTTCCAAGCGGGTCTGAAGTGGCTTGAGGCTGTGGGGAGAGGGGCTGGCTTGCAGTGCTAATCTTGGTTGTCAGGTGGGCTGGGGTAGGGTTCCCACCCCTGGGCACAGGACTTGGAGGAACATTCCACTGAACGAGATGTGTGGAAGTCCAGTCAGCGAGCAAGAAGACACTCAGCACCATCATACATAAAGAACACAAAGTAAAGCAGGACGAGTCACTTCCCCCATCCACGTACTAGAATGGCCACAGTGGAAAACAATAGCCTTTGTGGGTGTTTTCGAAAAGATGATCCTCAATTCATTGTAAGCCCCTTGGCTCAAGTCTCCAGAGACTTTGAACGAGTCTCTTTGCACATTCTGACCAGGTTGATGGATGTTTCTCCTGGGGAGAGGTTTCACTCACGTCTGTTTTCTTTTTGTCCTTATTTCCTTTATTTCTGCGACTACCTTCAGCGTATCCTTTCTTCTCATTTTATAAAATTTACCTTTTTCCCCAAAATACTGACTTCAGGAAGAGGGTTTTTTTGTTTGTTTTTTCCTTTCAGTATCATTCAAGCTGAGTATTCATTAATTTTCCTGAAGAGACCTCTTTTTCAACCCATGCCTCCTTTTAAAATAGGATTCCATAGCAATAATATAATTGATTTGTAAATCGATAAATGTGTGAAGATAATAGAAGACCCAGAAAAAAATACATTACTTCCTCTGCATTCAGGATCTCCAACCTTCCAGGGGCACCTGGATGGCTCAGTCGGTTAAGTGTCCGACTTTGGCTCCGGTCATGATCTCACAGTTCGTGGGTTCGAGCCCCACGTCAGGCTCTGTGCTGACAGCTGAGAGCCTGGAGCCTGCTTCGGATTCTGTGTCTCCCTCTCTCTTCCCATGCCCTGCACATGCTCTGTCTCTCTCTCTCTCTCAAAAATAAATAAACATTAAAAAAAAATCCCCAACCTTTCAGGCACCAAACCTTTGTCTTGTACCTGTACGAATTTGCTCTGAAATATTTAGTAAGCCATCTTTATTATCAGACAGAGGCTGAAAGTGTGGGTATTTCTGAGAAAATTATCTGAGGACTCCCCAAAACTGAGAGAACTTCACCAGCCACAAGAATATGTGCCTGAGAGACAGCACAGCAAGTTTCCCAGGGAGGGATATTTGAAGACATGACACTTCTTTCATTTGGGTGATGGCTTTTTCTTCCTAATCTGGTAGCTGTTCCATACCCTGAAATGGTCTGTCAGTCATCATCCGTGACAGCATTTACCATTTCAAATTCAGACCCTGCCTTGGGGCACCTAAGTGGCCCAGTCAGTTGAGCATCTGACTCTTGATTTCGGCTCAGGTCATGATGCCAGGGTCCTGAGTCCCTCGTCGGGCTCTGCACTGACAGCGCAAAGCCTGCTCAGGATTCTCTCTCTCTCTTTCTCTCTGTCTCTGTCTCTCTCTTTCTCTCCCTCTGCCCTTATCCCCAGCTCATGCTCTCTCTCTCTCTCTCTCTCAAAATAAATAACCGTTTTAAAAAAAAAATTCGACCCTCCAAATCCTTGGCGTGCTTTATTATTATGTTTTCCATCACTGGTTAGCTTTCTTAAGTGATAAAATAAATATGGGTCATAGATTATAATTCTAGGTGAATTTCTCTGAATTATTTGTTACATGGATTTTTAGAAGTAGCATCAAAAACTAGAATTGTGATCGTGTGAACAGGGAGTAATTGATCCTACCTGTTTATTTGAATGAGAGTGCTGGTTTCTAAGAGGTTGTCTATTTTAGGGATTATCTCAAGTTATGTTAATCTCATGGCCTCACTGTCCTCAACATGGAGTGGGAAGTGGCAATGGTTCACACCATTGCATCTAGCTTATTCAGTCTTGCTATTCCAGTCAGAATAAACAAAACCACGTTACAACAGATATATAAATTAGCAGTACAGGAATTATGAGCACATCTCAAGAGCAGGTTCCAGGTGGCCGGTTAGTTAGGTAGAATGTTATACTTTAGGATCGGGCCTGGATGCATTGCTGTGCTAAGACAGGCCCTGGGGGGTCACTTAGCTTCCAAGGTTGTGTCTGGAGGACAGACACCACCACTGCAGCCACAGTCGGGCACGTCCAAGGGATCAGACAGTGGTGAGGAGGCTGGAGGGTCTCCAAATGAAATGGTGTCGTGTACACGGCCCCCATCACGACCGATGGAATGGAGCTGTGGCAAGTTGGCATATATTTGTGTGACAAGATGTTCATCATGCAATTGTTTAAATTTTGTATTTGGTTTAGTAATTTAACAATGTGTTAGGAAAGCTTTTATGTGTGTGTGTGTATATATATACACACATATATACATATATACACACACATATATGTATATATACATATATACATATACATACATACATATACACACATACATATATGTATATACATACACATATATATGCATATATGTATATATGTATGTATATACATATATACGTATATGTTTATATTTATATACACACACACACATATGTTTTTCACTTCAGGAGCCACATGACTTTGAGGTTTTCCTAGACTTTACTTTTAAAAAAATGTTTTAACGTTTTTTCATTTTCGAGAGTCAGCACACGAGCAGCGGAGGGGCAGAGAGAGAGGGAAACACAGAATCTGAAGCAGGCTCCAGGCTCTGAGCTGTCAGCACAGAGACTGAGGCGGGACTCGAACCCACAAACCATGAGATCATGACCTGAGCCAAAGTCAGATGCTTAACAGACTGGGCCACCCAGGCGCCCCCAGACTTTGTTTTTTAAGGCAGTTTTAGGTTCACAGTAAAGGTATGCAAGAATATACAGAGATTTCCTTTTTTTTTTTTAACGTTTATTTATTTTTGAGAGACAGAGAGAGAGCATGAGTGGGGGAGGGGCAGAGAGAGAGAGGGAGACACAGAATCTGAAGCAGGCTCCAGGCTCCACGCGGTCAGCATAGAGCCCAAGGTGGGGCTCGAACCCACGAACCGTGAGATCATGACCTGAGCCGAAGTCAGACGCTCAACCGACTGAGCCACCCAGGCGCCCCTATAGAGATTTCTCATATGCCCCCTGTGCCTGCACACACACACAGCCTACCCCCTTATCAACGTCCCCCACCTGATGGTACATTTGTTACAATTGATAAACCCACACTGACGTGTCACTGTCGCCCAAAGTTCCCAGTGTACAGCAGGGCGCACTCCTGGTGTTGTGCATTCTGGGGCTTTGAACAGATGCTTAAGGACATGCATCCACCATCGTACTGTCCCACAGAGTAGTTCCACTGCCCTAGAAACCCTGTGCTCCGCCTGCTCATACTCCCGCCCACATATATTTTATAAAGATATATTTCCTTTCATGTAGATGACTGCTTTTTTCCTAATTCAAGAAATATAATATACCCATATTAATATATGTAATATTAAAACAAAATATCGTATATACATATTAAAACTATGACAGACTGTTGTTCAGTCTAAAACATATCCTCTTTGATCCTAGTTTTTCTAAATGCATTAACAGAAGTTACAGCTAAGAAATTATGTCTATATCATTTAGCCAGGATTCCAAAAATGAATTAATAATTATTCAGGAACTTTGCTCTTTGAGACAATTACTATGTTGACGTATGACACTAATAAGCTCTTACTTTTAACTGAGATCGAAAGGGAGGCTTGTTTGCGATGTTATTTATGAAATCGATAAGAAACTAGCGTGATGGTCAAGAAGGCACTTGCATCTCGGTAAATTAATACCCCGACAAGATTTCTTTCTTTGAGGGTAACTTTCTGTGCCGTGAAGCTCACCCTTGTTCTATGGAATCATGAAATTCTCCTCGAAAGTTCTCCATTTCATGTCGGATGTTTTAATGAGCAATATCTATCAGCATGCGCGTTTGCGAAAGAAGAAAGCCCGGGACGTCTGGCGAAGATGGTTCTCCTTGACCGCTCTCCTAGTTCCCTGTAGGAAGGAGTCAAGGGGGGCATTACATGGAGCGCGGTGTTCGCGTGTGGAGGAGGCCGGCCCGGCGATCAACATTAGCTGGTTAAATACACACAGTAAACAGCCACAATTTTGTCTTTACAAAGATACATCGAGCAGCAGTGCCCTTTAGGGGTTACAGAGAGCAGAACTGAGCTACTAAAAATGGAAATTTATTCTTCAACATATTGCTGCTTTAAATGGGGAATATTCTGATGTCTCTAAGGCTCTTCTGGATAATTTTATCAGTTTATGACCCTAATACTTCAAGGCCACGAAATAGCTCTTCCTTTTTTTTTTTCTTCTTTAGAGAAAGTTAGGGTATGTCATCTTTTCCATGAGTGCTGTTTCTCTGTCATCCAAGGTTTCGTCCCTTGATCTAATTGAAAGTATGCCACATTATTTGGCAGCATGGCAGCACCTGCCTTCTAATACGGAAGAAAGCCACGTAAAAATGAAACGTGATCAGTAAGTCACCAAAGATGTTTATGGAATTTTCTTTACCGACTTTTTTCTTTAACGCGAGCATATTTCTATGGCTTTTTTTTTTTGGCACTGCTCTGGTCTCTTGTGTATTAAATGGCTCGCGCAATGTTTAATGAAATAAGCCAACGGCTGCAGAGGCAAAATTACGACGGTGGCAACATATTCACGGTAATACAAAAAGAGTTCGCCATTCGCTGGCAGGGGCGATAATGCTGAGCCCTGTTAATTTGCTTTACCCTTGGGCTGAAAAATGTATTTAGGTCATGAGAAACACATGATCTCGTGTATGGGCCATTTAATAATTTTTTAAATTGATCGTAACTCTTAAATGTCCTTCGCACCTACGTCTTTATTCCAAGTACTTTTTTTTTTTTAATGGACCCTTTCTGTTGTGTTGCAAAGTTTCTGTAGCAAAGATCATTTTGTTTAGCAAAGCATGTCTGAATATTCCTTTATATTTTTTTCGAACAAGAGTGGAAATACACTCTAACTTGATCCTTCCATTACCGTGCAAATAATGTTGGTTTCCTTGTAGTGTTAATTAACACACCTTTAATGACGACGCTATTAATTAGGGAGTGCTAGCTCCTGTAGCAAGTGCAGATGTAAATACTTGTGTGCAGATCCTAAGAGGTACTTTTAAGAAGACTAGAGAAATGTTAGTCTCCATTTAACCAGACGCGACTCTCAGAAAACTTGAACATGTGTCATGTTAGTCGCTGATCTCTGAAGGTGGAAGTGAATTCTGTTTGATTTACGTAAGGTTTAAAAAGTCCTGATGCACAAGAAGACCCAGCAAAATCATTCCGTGAGCAAGGACAGCATGGTGTCCGTGAGCGACTCAAAGCGTGGCCCTCCCCAGTAGGGCCTCTATCAGGAGGCTGGCCTCCATCCATTATCGTCACGGAGATATCCAAAATACAATTTCCATTTGTAACTCACTCAATCTCTGTCCCACTCTCCTCTCCTCATTTCTCTCTAAGCTCAGGACCACCACAGCATTCAAAATAAGTAAATTGTTTTCTGACTCCATTCCCCGGTGGCTACTCCTTGGTGCATCAAGGTCATCGGCCAGAAATTTTTCAAAATCAGCCGGCATGGTGGAGACAGAATGGCAAGGCCTGGTTCACCCAAAAGCTGAGATAGCACACGGTCTGGAAGATTTTATCCGCTTCTCATTTATCTTAATTCGTTGTTGTTTTGCAGGAAAAATGCTAATGGTTGTTGCATAAAAGCAAAAAAAGCCAACTGAAGGTCATTTCCATGCAGAGAGTCCAGGACTGTTCAGAGCAGAAAAACACTTCTTTTGCCCTCCCTGCGTGTTGCCATTTTCATCAATCAGGATTTCTTGAGTAGCTCGTGTTTGCCGCTTCTAAAGAAGACTTTTCCTATCAGTGAATTTATTTACGCCAGGAAATATTCAGTAGGCAACTCACCCACTGTCTTCCCTGCTCCGGCCGGTTCCAAGGTCCCTGTGTGCTGGGTCTGGAGCACAACTGGGGCATGGTC
This sequence comes from Prionailurus viverrinus, assembly GCF_022837055.1. Taxonomy (NCBI): domain Eukaryota; kingdom Metazoa; phylum Chordata; class Mammalia; order Carnivora; family Felidae; genus Prionailurus; species Prionailurus viverrinus. The sequence goes on from NW_025927614.1 coordinate 505,291, forward strand.
CCTCATCAAGGAAGGCAATTCCTCGGTATGTAACGAGGCCACCCCGTTTACTTTGTTACTATGATAAGAAACTTAACAGATGAGATAAACGGAACTACAATTTTGTGGCGCGCCGTTCATCTGAAGGCTCTTCTTTTTATAGTCAAATAGTTGGAGAAATATCGTAGCGACCCGTTTTAAGGATCCAGATAAGAACCTGCCCTATGCCTCTGAGGCACCGTGGGATTTTAAATACACATTATGCCGGTCAATTCGTGTAATTCTTTGGGACAGCCCTGGAGCTTTATCACCTTGCCTGTCTTGCCAGGCCACACCGTACCTCCAACAGAAGGAACACACCAGAGATGATCCTGTATTCCTGCGTCGATGCCCCTACCCACTTCCTGTTTGCCCCAATTTGAATGTTGGCGGAAAGAGTTACAGGTGTACTACTAAGCTGATCCCTGCTCCTTCCTCTCACCCACCAGGACCCAGAGGTTGGTTGGGCTGTGCAGCACGGGCCCAGCCACTCCACTAGTAAGGACTGGAGACGAACGTGGCTTTGATCGTGGAGACCACGACTCTAGAATGCAGGGACTCCAGACGGCTGGTCTCACGTGCAGGTGTTAATTCAGCTGGCGAGTAAATAGCAAAGCAAGACTCCAGATTTGCATCCCTTCAAAATCCATGTTCCTTTCTTTCTGCTGCCTTGGCTGGAACAAAATGGGGCCCCTGGATGAATTGTTCCTTGGCCACATTACCTTTCTTCAGATCAACGGAAAGAGTTTTATTTGGCCACGGAGATAACGGAATCCAGGTCAAATGACAAAGTTGTGGAAAGTAAGGTCTATCACCTGTGTAGCTCAATCTGTTATTGGTTCCACTGCCTGATGCTGTTGTCATACACACACACAAACATGTGTGTATATACATATATGGGTGTACAAGTTTAGACAGATGCGCATTTCTGTATGGTGAGTGTCCAGGAGAATGATGGTGATAGTGGTTATAGCTTGGACGTGAAGAAAGCCCACCAGGGAATGCATTTTGAAATGATTATGGTCAGCCTAAATAGCAGCTTGCACATTAGGGGTAGTTAGCACATTTTGGCTTCATTGGGCAGTTGGCCTACACCCACTGATGGTCTCCCAAAATGCCATCGTCAGTCATAGGAATGGGTCACCAGGCAGAATTATTCCCTGCAGCCCTTTTGCATTTGGCCCTCTGTCCTTCATGAGAAACTGCAGAGTGAGTGGGGAGCACCATGGACCCCTAGTGGGGTTCACAGGTGACAGGCGGAGCTCATGGAGATTGGGCGGGAGTGATACCTGAGCTAGGCAGAGACTGCTGGGAAAGAAACTGGTTCAAGTCCAGACTGACAGTAACGGCCAGTGTGCTGGGAAAAACAGTGGAAGCCGGACTCCTTCTATAGCTTTGGAGGCATGTTGATATCCATGAAGAAGGTTAAATCCTGCCATACAGTATTATTTTTTTTAAAGAAATGAGCCATATGATACGTTACGTGATAAGTAAGTATGCGAAGTTTTAACATGAGTTATAGACCAACATTGTGAGAATTCTGATGGTTATGGAGTCTAGGAGTAAAAAACAATGAAACATGAGTGGGACCTGGAAAGAAAGAATTTTTGTCATTGTGATTTTGGAGGAAGGCACCAGAGCTAGGAGAAAGGGAGGATGTGAAGTCAGTGAGTGCACAGTCTCTTTTCATTAACTAGTGTTCTTTGAATTGTTGACTACGTGGTTCCCATGTGGCCAAGCCTTTGGTTTCACTCATTTAAACGACATTGCCAATTTCCCCCTGCTTTAGATTCGTGAAGGCTTTTGTGAAGGACGAAACTCTACTGTGCCTGGCCCCTCCAAAGATTCTGCCCTCCTGTTCCTTGCCCAAGTTTGTTGAATCTTTTTGAATGTTTCTTTCCTTTTTTTAAAAAAAAAACAATTTAAATTTATTTATCTATTTTTGAGATAGAGAGAGAGTGGGAAAGAGAATCTCAAGCAGGCTCCATACTGTCAGCGCAGAGCCCAACACAGGGCTCTATCTCACAAACGTGAGATCATGACCTGTGCTGAAGTCAAGAGTTGGACACTCAACTGACTGAGCTACCCAGCGCCCCATTTTTGAACATTTTTAATGATAGATTTGAAGTGTGAGCTTAGGGTAACTACTGCCTGGGTTGAATTCTATCTTTGTAGCTTCCAGTGTGAATTTGGGCATGCTACAAATTTTTCTAGACTTCAGTTTTCTCCTGTACAAGTCAGACACAAAGGTTTTATCAACTCCTAGGGTGGTTTGGGGCTAGCAAGGTGCAACATTAAAAATGGTCGACACATGGTCAATATTGGCTTTTAGGATCTAAAGCTATTCTTAATTCTTGCATGAGCTATTCTCTTCTTAACAACTTTCTTTTTTATAGATACATGACTGATACACGAGATCATTCTTTTTTTTTAATTTTTTAAAAATGTTTTTATTTATTTTTGAAGGAGAGGAAGGAGAGAGAGAGAGAGACAGAGCATGAGCAGAGGAGGAGCAGAGGGAGAGAGAGAGGGAGACACAGAATCTGAAACAGGCTCCAGGCTCTGAACCATCAGCACAGAACCCAATGCAGGGCTTGAACTCACAGACAGCGAGATCATGACCTGAGCCGGAGTTAGACACCCAACCGACTGAGCCACCCAGGCGCCCCTACACAAGATCATTCTTTACCCAAATTTGCTAGCACAGAACTGCCCATTCCCTCCAGCTCACATACTATGAATTTGAAGTCAGCTCCTGCTTCTCACCTTTAGGCCACTCATATTTAGCTATTTATTTTTCAGAGCACTTTGATCATTGCTTTACAACCCAAATTGGATGTCACTGACAATTTCAACATAATTGTCAGTAGCTCTGAAAATATGTAATATATTATTTCAGCGGTTTTCTGCTAAATGCTCAACAGTTGGCTCCCAGATTTAAAAAAAAAAGTACATTAGATCTGTGTACATAGATTTATTATAAATTGTGCTCATATAAAGGAGGTGTAGCGCACAACTCATACATAAGAGCCACGTGTGCAATAGATGTCATTACACACTCCGTACAGCTAATTGATTCTCCCGCAGATGGCTCTCATTGATTTTCGCCAAACTCTTGTATCTCTAGGCAAGCTGATTGTGCCCGATGAGCAAGCATGATTGTGGCATGAATGTTGGTTTATTAAAGTCAAACAGAAATATGTGGAGACTTCACTATTTCACCAAGCATGTCACTGAGTTCTCTGATGTTTTGGATACTAGTTGTCAAAGAGTGGAAGGAAATCTCATCAAGAGTTTTGCTCTTCACAAATTAATAGCTGCAGACATGAGACACTTTTGAATTTAAACTGCATTATTAACATTTTCCATCATTTTATTAAGTCTATATCATCCGCCAAACATTAAATCAAGACCTGGTCACTAGTGTTGGCCCGTCCTCATGGCTTTCAAGCTACCAACATGAAGTCACTGATTGATTGCCAGGTCGGGAAGAAACCCACAGTAGCACACGGTTCCGTGGCATTCCTGCCATAGAGATAGAATAAGTAAAAATCACCTGTGAACGTAGCTAACCGTAACATAATTAGGAATAACACGGTTTGAGTATAGATAACCTTGGTTTTTAATGTAATTTATTTAATAATAGGTTCATGCAATTTGCTCTCTCATAATGTCTGTGTTTGACAAGGAGCCCGCGATATTCCTGAAAATCTAGCAATCAGCCCATGCCATGTGCAACAAGCTTGTTCCAGTATGACACTGTGTTCAGGTTCATAGCAAGACAGACCACCCATGGCTCACTCTGGTCTATGTGAACGGCGTTTTATTTGTTTTCCTCCAGCTCATGCCCTGTAATCCACTTCTGTTCCCCTTACTTCTCAGTTTAGCGTTTGCTACGCCTTTCCAAAGTATGCCTAAGACACCAGGACATTTACAAAATATACAAGGAGAAAATAAGATTCCTTCTTTCAAACTTGGATTATGAACTCGGAACAGGAGACAGACAATTATCAACCAGGGAGCTAACAGCGTCGGGAGGGGAAGGCCTGCAGGGGGCTTGGGAGAGCCCGAGAATTCATGGGGAACCTTGCAGAGGCGAGGCTTGACCTCAACTTGAGCTAGGACTTCCTGAGCAGACACAGCGGGAGGCACACCACTTATTTTGTGCAACAAATACTTCTGGAGAGCTCGTGCATTCCCCATTCAGGAGGAAATTTCCTAAACACGTTACAAATATGAACTCATTTAGTGCCTGTAACGACCCGGTGAGGCAGGGACTATTACATAGCACTCAACAGGCAAGGAAACTAAGGCACCAAGAGGTCAGTAACTTGCCCAGTCGGAAGCACAGGCCGAATGTGAGGCTAGGCAACGTGATTCCATGGTGTGTGCTGTCAACCGTCACATGGCCTTCCTCTGCCACTACGACAGCATGTGACCACCTGCATTTCTGTGGGTAGCGCTGTAGCATGGGCCACGTGGAACAGAGGGGGGATAACCCAGCTGAAGATGCAGAAGGGCACCACCTGGTGGAGGTTTTGGTAGCCACAGGAAATTCTTGCATTGTGTTCCATGGGGTAGAAAAGTCCTGAATGACCTTTGAAGAGCAGTACAACAGATTTTGAGTTTTATCATCAGTGAGAGAGCTCTCGTACAGATTTATTGCACGGGTGTGCCGCACCGAGACCTTGTTTGATTATACTATGCCAATGAGGCATATAAAAAAACATTTTCTTACTGTGTGTCTCTTCAGAAATTTTACTTGCTACTGACCATCGTCTGCCGAGAGCCAGCCATGTTTGTGTGGATCAGCCCTTGGGTCCGCTGTGTAAATTGGACTAGTAGAAATATTTATCGCAACTCATATACAGTCCCTGTTGATGAGCACCTACTTTGTTCCCTGCTGTTTTGTCGTGTACAAGCAGCACAGCTATGACCGTTCTGAGAAATTCTCCAGGGGCCCCTGTGCAAAGCGTTCCCCCAGATGCGCCTGCGCGAGGCGGTGCCGTCGCCGTAGGACCTATAATCCCACGACTTCACTACTTCAGTGTCAAGTTGTTTCCCGAACGAAGTCTTCCCAATTTGAATTCTTAGCGCCCCGGCACTAGAGCGCCATTGATCCATTTCCTCACCAGTAATTTATATTATCATATTTCTCAAGTATTGCCAATTCGGTGGGTGTGAAATGGAATTTCTTTGGAATCGCAATTTGCATACCCCGGATTTCTGCGTAGTTCGGGCCTCTACCGCAAGTTAATAGAGGGTCCGACCTGACTCTTCTCCTGTAAACAGGTTGTTTATCACTTTCGTTCATGTGTCAGTGAAATCCTGTTTGCTGCCTCTTGGCTTGTGGTCTGTCTTTGCGTTTCCCTCATGGAACTTATTCATTAATACAAAATAGGTCAGTCCTTCATTGATTCCTTTAATTAACAAGCATTTATTCGTGCTTGCTCTATTCCAGGTGCCGTGGTGGGTGCTGGAGAAAAAAGATGGGGCAGAGCAGTCTAAAGCGTATGTACTCTTGAGGTTGACATTCTTGTGACTCCAGGGTTTGGGATGGAAAGTTTGAGGCTGTGAAGCTCTATGGGGAGAAAGGCCTACACCTATGGCTTATTTTTAATGGGTAAGCCTCACTCCTGGTGGCTTGTGTCCCTCGCATGTATGGTGGTTCCTAATGTTCAGTTCCATTTGCTTGTTTTTAATCCCTGTTAATGCAGAAGCTCCGGATGGAGAAGGCCTTCCCGGGAGATAACTCGTGAATCCTTCTGTAGAAGCCAAGGCTGCTGGTGAGTTGAGACCACGTTAGTCCTTGTATTGACACCTCTCAGGGCCCCGTCTTACCTCCTGCCCTCACCCCTGTCCTGTCCTCTTGACAGCCACCAGCTCTTTGCCTGTGTAACAGCCCCTCTTCTCAGCTACATGGCCGGAGGGCTTCTGCTTCGAGGTTTCTTGGGACCGACGTTTGGTCTCATACGCACCTGGTCTGGAAGTGCACAAGATTTAACCGCCCCTGAGCACAACCTTGACCACTGGGAGACAGGATGTAGTGGATCAATTCTTCTTCCCTTTTGTATCTTTTGGGTGGAAAATGCCAAGCCACAATCCCCTTGTCTCCTCAGTGTGTCCTGGGGTGGGCGTTCAGTGCCTATGCCGAATCAGTCGAGAAACACAGGAGGAAATCCCACGGAGTGCTGTGCTCCTGAGATGTATTTGTTGGTTTATGTGAACGAATGAATTCTGTGCGGATCCGCTTGTGTCTGAGACTCCATGGGGACTTGTTGACCAAATTACTTCTAATTTGAGTCAATCTTGCCTTCCGTGTATTGAGGGGTGTTTTTGACAGAAATTTGAGGTATCGCTGGCTGTTTGATTTCTCCCTACCCGTTGGTTGTGAATTAAAATGTTTTATTTCCACTCACACCAGAAATGTTATTCTACTGATTGAAGCAGAGATTTTATGATTCATTTACACCAAAATTCTGATTAAATATTAAGCTAGTGAAAATCTGTATCAAACCTTTTTTAAAAGTTGTGCAGTCAAAGTAATTTTTCTAATTATTTCAATTTCCAACAACCTGTTTGTTAGTATCCAGACGTAGCCTCTGTTTGGGCATGATAGGAAAAGATATGGCCGTCAATGAAGGAAGTGCCAGAAAAAAGCATTATTGGTTGTAGCATCTTGGCACATGCAGGGCAAGCCCATAATCACAATCCTCTCCTGGACTAATGGATTCATTCTTATCAAGTTTGTAGATAAACTTCATGACCACAACTTTCTGTTTATCTCCTCCATTGGAATTCTTTCTGCTACATTTATGAGTGACATTTGAACAGCTGAGGGTTTTCTTTGAAATTATTTTTCCATTAAGATCAGCAATCATTTGCAAACTTGTGAATTCATTAAAACCTATTTTGAAAGAGAGTGGATATATTAATGCAAAAACACTGTCAGGCCTTGAGTATGATTGAATCTGAGTACTTCCAAACTCCTTTTGAGAATTTGCAATGAAATGGATTTCAGTTAGTTTCAGATTCAAATTCTGACCTAAATTAGAATGCTAATTCATTAATTTTACTCCTACAAGGGTTAAAATATTTACACAAAAAATGTAGACGTTCGATAGGAAAAGTCATTTATTGTTTTAAGACTTGGCATAAAAGGCATACAATTTTTTTTTCCGTATAACCACTGTATTTCATAGATTTTATTTGTTAAGTGAATACTGAAATTGTGTAGGTATCTTGTTACAATGCAAATACATTTATTTTGTTTAAAAATATTACCTTTCCTCTTTTATTGCTTACAGAAGTAACACAAGTTTGTAGCTGAAAATAAAGATTATGTCTGAATAAATGCTCAACTGTTTTGCTATTTATTTGTTAAAATATGTATTTGATGGCTTGGCCCTAATGACAAAACTTTGTTGAATTTTTCTTAGTATATATATTAACTCTCATATTTATAGAATTGGTATAATTGTAATTCACCTTTTAGAAAAAGATTACTGATACATTGTATTTTACAAGTGCATTCTTTTTTTTTTTTAATTTTTTTTTTCAACGTTTATTTATTTTTGGGACAGAGAGAGACAGAGCATGAACGGGCGAGGGTCAGAGAGAGAGGGAGACACAGAATCAATCGGAAACAGGCTCCAGGCTCTGAGCCATCAGCCCAGAGCCCAACGCGGGGCTCGAACTCACGGACCGCAAGACACGGTCTTCAGCCACAGACCTGGCTGAAGTCGGACGCTTAACCGACTGCGCCACCCAGGCGCCCCTTTTTTTTTTTTAAATTTTTTTTTCAACGTTTATTTATTTTTGGGAACAAGTGCATTCTTAAAGCAAATGAACATATTACGATAGCTTCTACATATACCTCAGTACAAACAATACATGTTCTAAAATTAAAACTTATCTATTCATATAAATCCATTTATCATAGATGGATCAAGTTGGCTAAAATACATCACCAGGTATACGGATGGTAGGGTTAAATTCTGTTACATACTGTATGGAGAAATGTCTTGTTTTTGTAATGGGTTTCTCCCTATTTTTAGTACACCCCAAATCTACGTTCAATAGATATAATTAATTCAGTGTCATGGGCGGGGTCATATGACCAGTCATACAAGCAGGAAGTTCCTTTCACAGGATCCTGGGGTGGAAAGGCTGATGGGTGACAGAGGCTTCACTTTTCTCATTCACTCACATTTCCTCACAATACCTACTTTTATCCCTTTTAAAACACGCTTTTTACTTTTTCTCGTTCACAATTTTGTCTCCAAAGATTTGTCGAACACTTTTTCAGGGAGTTCACGGAAAACCAACTGTGGGACCGGAAATGGAGTGGGGCCGGGCTTCTTGTACACTCTGGCTTCTCTAAACTCTCATGACACTGAAGTCTCATGGAGACAGCAAAATACCTCCCCAGGCATATTACGACGTGAGCCATTTTATAGCACAATTTGAATTTCTTTTGGTTGGAAATGACTGACGTACAGTGCTGGCAAAGGGTGGCTGTGATCTGTGGGTGATCAGGAGGCCTTCGATGGAAGATATGCCTTGTCACATTGTGTCAGATTTTGCCAGGTGATAAGAGGGACAAAGCAAGGAATACCACCAAGGCTCGAATCTCACGTATCTCCGTCTTCCGGGTCCCAAAGACTGGTATTCTCCAAGGTCTTCTGATAATGCACCCATGATTTTCTTGGCCCAAGCTCAAGTTAACAGAGAAGAATAGGATAAGCTGTTGCCTTGGGCCAAGTGTCATTATGAGTGTTGGGATGTCTTTTAAGAATCGATGTCTCTCTAGAATCTTAGGGCAAGCAGACGACTAAAATGACAATTATGTACAAGGCGATGAAGTGAATATTCACTCATTTCTTATTGAAGTACGTAAAATGCACACGGATATACACGTTCTAGGATTCAGTAAGGATATTTTACATAATAATGAAATAAAACAATATTTGTAGGTAAAATAAGATCTCCTCTCAGTGTTTAAGGATGTGGACTCTCACAGGCTGCTTGGGCGTGCAGCACAGCTCTGGAACTGACTTGTTACTTGGCCTTGAGCATGTGTTATGGATGGAATGTTTGTTTCCCCCAAATTGATATGTTGGTACCCAACCCCCAGAGATGGTGCTAGGAAGTGGGGCCTTTGGGAGGTGATGAGGTCATAAGAGTGGAGCTCCCGTGAAGGGATTAGTGTCCTATAGGAGAGTCCCCAGGGAGCCCCTTCGTGGGGCACAGCAAGAAGACGTCGTCTATGAACACGAAGTGGGTTCCCACCACACAGCGAATCTGCTGGTGCCTGGATCTTGGACTTTCCAGCCTCCGGAGCCGTGTAGGGCAAATTCCTGTGGTTTAACTCACCCATCTGTGGTCTTCTGTTACAGCAGCTGCAGTGGGCCAAGATAGCATGTTACCTGGCATTTTCCGCTTCTGAAATATGGCGGATAATAATCGGAAATATGTCCTCTGCACGCACACCACAGACACAGCCGCAAGAGTGTAAATACGTGGGTGCTTTAGCCACCAACAAGTCCTTGTCATTCTTCCCAATGGAATGTGTGATTACTATCACTTCCTTATTCTCTTGAAGTCCTGAAGTGCACAACGTCCTTGCCGTGGTGGGACCTCGGCGCAGGCACGTCCGGCTGCTTGCGCACTGTGGCTAGTTTACGAGACCCCGGGAGTGGCAGGGAGAAATGAAAAGAAGAAACTGCATAACTATTAGGTTGTAACGTTTGATCAGTAAGTTGACAGAATTATGGAAGCGGATACGCAGCAGAATCAGAGAGCTACCCTCGTGGCAAGATCATGCAAGCGGTTTTATCACCCAGTTGTAAGAAATGATTATCTTAAATAGTCTCCCTCAGCACTGGGCAGACATAGTTAATTATCTAGTCGTTTCTAGGGCATTTCAAATAACTTCTATGAACCTGCGGCTCATTAAAAATTCTAATGCACAGAGTCATTTAGATTCCGCACTAATCCTCATGTGTGTATTGTTTTGAAATTTTCTCTAACCGTTATTGAAAATTCCTTTTGAAGTCACTGCCACTCCATACCCTGACAAGGAGGATGCTAAGAATGATGTTTTGTAAAAACTTTCACCGGGAAAAATGCGTGGGACAACGGATCTCATAATTCTGAAGAGAGAAAAACAGGTGTGCCCTATCAAACGGACTTAAAATACGATGCTCGGATGAAGAGGGGGGCGGGGCTTTGAAATATTCTATTGAAGAGTTGTCAGAAAAGGGCATTATAAGCAACCCCTCCCCAATTATTCATTCACAAAGCAAAACAAAAGCAAAACATCCGTGTAGGGAGGTAGTTCTGACACCAGAATTACAAACAAGACTATGTGACAGCAACACCCGCCCGCAGCAGCCGGTTCACAGGGACTGTGCGTGTTGTTCTCAAAGATGATGTTTAAATTCATTTTAGTTTGTGGGCGACGGGGGCCACTGAGAGCTTTGACATACAAGTTGGACTCCTCTCACTCCGTCTCCCTCCCTCTCTCCCTCCCCTTCTTCCCTCGGCCCCCTTCCCACTGCTGTAATCAACCTAACAGAAGGGGCAGAAAACAAGATTTCTTGTCCAATTTTTTCAAGGATTATTATTCATGGTTTTTTTTTTTTTTTTTTTTTTTTTTTTTTTGCTGACCTCAAAATTTCCACCATGACCAATAGTCTGGTCACTACACAGGGAGGATCCTGAGCCCTGACCTGCTCCCTGCCCGTGTGCGGGGACGGGACAGTCACGGCTACCCTGTGGGAGGTGGGACGGGCAGGTGTGCACACAGGACACGCAAGCTGCCCTGGACGGAGGGCGGAAGGAGGGACGGGGGAGTGAGGCTGGGGACGGGGTGGGTGGCTGGGACACGCCTCCAGCTCTAATGGTGACACGAGACGGCCCTCTGTGACCCAGCACAAAGCCAGGTCCTCAGTGACAGTAAGCAGCCTGGACTCAGGATGTGCATGTCCCGCAGGGGAGGGAACGGAGCACAGACAGGTGGCATCATGCTGAGCGGTTGGGTGCGATCCACAGACTCACAGTGAGTCACAGATGCCCATTGCGGGCGGTGTTGACCACGTGCCGCCCCCCGGGGCCCCGGGTGAGGGGGACTTCGTGTTTTTTCTGCAGGTTCTCCCTGAATGGACAGCAGCGGGATCCCCGGAAGGGTCAGGGGAGTTGGGGGGGATTGGACAGAGTCTCCATGTGTGCGAGTCAGGGTTCCCCAGACAGACAGAGCTGCTGGCTGTGAGTGGAGATACAAATGACTCATGATGATGGGCAGGCTCAGGTGGCTCGTAGGCTCAGGGGCCCCACTGTCCGCCACCTGCAAGCTGGACACCCAGGAGGGCCTGCGGGGAGTCTGAGGCCAAACACAAAGGCCAGAAGACCAGGAGCAGTGACGTCCCAGGGCAGGAGACGGATGCCCCAACTCAGGCAGAAAGAAAGGCCACTTGGGCCCTGGAGAGGTTGAATGGCACTCTCCACACTGGGGACAGTGACCTTCCTTGCTCAGTAACCCCTGCCAGAGACACCCCCACGGACACAACTCTGAATGTCGGCCAGCTTTCTGGGGGCGTCCCTCCGCCCCATCAGGTTGACCGACCACGTGTTACCGCTCGGGAATAGCAGGGATATCCCTTGGGATGTGTTCTTTCCTGGGGAGGAAAGAACACGGAGACCCAGGCCCAGAGCCCGCTTGAGAAGAAAGCAGCACCGGGAAAGGAGAAGCTGGCACCCCGCACACCGGCCCGGCAAGCACCAGCTTTCTACCGCTGGAGGGGAGGGGGCCAGGGCCGGCCCCACGGAGCCACTGCTGACTGGGAGGGTTTGGTTGTGATTGATGGATTGATTTAGAGCACAGGGAAGGAGCAGAGAGAGAGGGACAGAGAATCCCAAGCAGGCCCCGTGCTGTCAGCACAGATCCCCACGCGGGGCTCGAACTCATGAACCGTGAGATCATGACCTGAACTGAAATCAAGAGTCAGACGCTTAACCGACTGAGCCCCCCAGGTGCCCTTTGGGGACGTTTTGAATCCTAGAAACCTTACCGACTTTCAGAAACAGTCAGGCCGCGTTTAATTTCCCCAAACAGCACCCCCTTTCTGGCCCCTCGTATTTCCCTCTGTAATTCTTCTCCCCACTTCCGATAAAAACACACATCTTAGACATTCTGTTGTCGAGGAGCTCACGACGGCAACGCCAGTTTATTTGTTTGTTGAGGTTCCCGGGGGATTTTGTTTGCTCTTGTTCTTGAAACACATTTTCTCGGGGCAGGTAATTCTAGATTGGCATTTACTGTTCTCTCCATGTACCGAAAATGCTGGATTTGGAAAAGTCAACATTGGTCCCAAAGGATCGTCACTCTCTCCCTCACTGCTTTTAGGACATTTTGTTTGTGTTTGACGTTCGTGCGTTTTCCTATGATGTGGTGGGTTTGAGGGGGATATGTTCTAGTTGGGGTTCTTTGCGATTCCTGAAACTGAAGAAGAATTTCTTTTACCAGTATACACACATGCGTACTCGTTTTTTAAAATATTTTATTTCCTTCGCGTTTGTTTCTCTTTTTCTTTTAGGGCTCCAATCCCACACATGTTTGTGCCTTTCCAGATAGAATAGAATAGAATTCTTGGTCACTAACTTCTCTTGAATATTTTTCAAATTTTATCTTCTTGTGCTGGATTTTGAGTGCTATCTTTTTTTTTCTCTTTTTCAAAAAATTTTTTTAATGTTTATTTGTTTTTGAGAGACAGAGAGAGAGAGAGAGATCAGGGGAGGGGCAGAGAGAGAGGGAGACACAGAATCCGAAACAGACTCCAGGCTCCAAGCTGTCAGCACAGAGCCTGACGCGGGGCTCGAACCCACACACCGTGAGATCGTGACCTGAGCCGAAGTCGGACACTTAACTGACTGAGCCACCCAGGGGCCCCTGGGTCCTATCTTTAAGTTTCTCCTAGTTGCTTTTTGGTCTTTTGACTACGATCAAGCATAGTAATTGTCTTCCTGTTTTCCTAGTCTCTCTTTAAATATGTCTACTCTGTGATTAAATATATACAGTAAGTTTTAAATTTTAATTATTGTATTTCAATTTGTAGATATTCTGTTTTAAACCTATTTTTTTCAAATCTACTTGATGATTTTTTTTAATGGGCATTTGGCCTTTACTCACATTTAAACACTAATTTTTTCAGTTTAAATATTTTAAACACACTATTTTATATTCAGCTGTGATTATTCTAATATTTAAAAGTTTTTCAGTTTTGATTCTTTTTTATAGTTTTTGCTGTACTGTTCTGTGCATGGCATACTGTTTCTGTCTTTTTTTTAAAGTTTTTTTTTTTAATGTTTATTTATTTTTGAGAGAGAGAGAGAGAGAGAGAGAGAGAGACAGAGCGTGAGCAGGGGAGGGGCAGAGAGACAAGGAGACACAGAATCCGAAACAGATTCCAGGCTCCAAGCTGTCAGCACAGAGCCTGACGCGGGGCTCGAACCCACACACCGTGAGATCGTGACCTGAGCCGAAGTCGGAAACCCAACCAACTGAGCCACCCAGGTGCCCTGTTTCTGTATTGATTGTGATTATTAACTGTGAACTCATATTGTGTGGAAGTTTCCCTGTGAGAAGTGGCTGAGGTTAAATGTGGGGTCTTGTAGAGCAAATTTGCATTTGATAATGCAAGTTTACTCTGTTTGTTGCCTACGGGGGTTTCTGACTTAACATTCCTGGGTGAAGTTTTACTCTGACCACCCAGGTACTAACACCCTGGGAGACATTCCCCGGGAGGGAAGGAACCCCCTGTGGGTGAGTTCTGAGCCTGAGGTATCTTTTCCTCAACCCAGGGGTGCAATTTAAGGTAGACACTTGGCCTTCTCTCCTGGTGATGGACAGCTTCTCTCTGCCATCCCACTTAGCTGTGTCCCTTGGAGTCCCAGTGATTCCGATGTCCCATCGGAATTTCGAGTTAGGGGACCACAGCAGTCATCTCCCGCTCAGCCGCCCCCAGAGCTCTGGAAAACCTAAGGCTAAAGTCACTTGGGTTTGAAAAATGCCCTCGGGGTCAAAGCCTCAGCATCAATGCTTAACTCTATTCCTCCTTTTTTAACTGAATTAGGGCCACTGGGGGATCCTCACGGTATTGAGGGATAATTGGTGTAACAGCAGATTTTAACATGTATCTTCTCCAGCACCACTGGTTTCTGGTGGAAGCGTCCGTTTGCACACCTAGTTGACCCTACCTCTGGACACGGAATTCCCAGCATCACGTGGTAGCAGCTGGGGGTAGACGGGCTGTGCACCCGCCGGACAGGGGTCCAATCTGGCCCCTTCCCTCCTCTTTGCTGCAAGAGGGTGGTGCTGAGAGCTGAGTCTGATTCTGTGTTGGCTCAGGGAGATTCTAAAATCCGTGGTGTGCTCTGTTGGTTCGTGTTGCATGAATTCTGTGGAAGGCTTTCCGGCCACCGCTCCTAACAAACGGCGTCATTTTAGAGTCAGGGGGCAAGCCGTTTTACCTTGACCGGCGTCCGTCACGAGAGCTCACCGGCCCTGCTCCTCGCTGCCGCCTGGTGCGGGACACAGAGGGACCGCTTTGGTCTTGTCGCGTGAGGCCCTCTGCAGCATTCCCACCGGCCACCGCCACGCAAGATGGCAAGTCGGCTGTAATGCGACGACATCAACATCTCTGCTAATAATGCCCAATCAGCAGCGTTTTTCCAATAACCAAATAGTGTTTATTAGTCCCACACCCGCCCCATGCTGCTGCAGGGTACCTTCGCCGTATCATCATTAATTAGGGTAATCAAATTCCTCTTTTATCTTCGTTCGGCGATTACAAAGTCACTTTGTCAGGCATAAATTACTTGTTCATTATTATGGAAAAATGTGTTTCTTAACAAACTTCAAACAACATATACGTTATCTTCTGTACCGCACTGTCTTCTAGGAAATAGATACCATTTTCCACACTGAATAAGTATAATTCAGAAGGACATTTCTAAATAATACCTCATCCGGCTTTATGTTCAGTCTATGCTATTTCAATGCTTCATTTGACTGGGATCTACAAAGTGATATAATTCATCTTTAAAGTTAGCATCATTTTCCTCTCTTCCCTTGGAAAAGCTTTTTGATGGATATATTCCTGGCTGAAAGTCACACAGCACTTTTAAAAAACCTTAGTGTTAGTTAGCATTGAGACGCTATGAGCCCTGAGTGCGTATATGTGTATATGTCTCCGTAATATGTATATATGTAAATATATGTATGTGTATATATCCTTATCATGGTGTTAGTGGTATGAAAAAGTGGCATTAAAAACACTGAAGGACCGGGGCGCCTGGGTGGCGCAGTCGGTTAAGCGTCCGACTTCAGCCAGGTCACGATCTCGCGGTCCGGGAGTTCGAGCCCCGCGTCAGGCTCTGGGCTGACGGCTCAGAGCCTGGAGCCTGTTTCCAATTCTGTGTCTCCCTCTCTCTCTGCCCCTCCCCCGTTCATGCTCTGTCTCTCTCTGTCTCAAAAATAAATAAACGTTGAAAAAAAAAATTAAAAAAAAAAAACAAAACACTGAAGGACCAAAGCTATACCTCCAATCAGGAAACATCTTCCACTTAATTTTAATTTCAATTATAAAATTAATTACATGATTTTAATATTGGATAGGAACCCCCTTCTTTTGCCTTGCCTACGTGAAACTTGAGTCAGAATCACCTGGGGTGATGTGGACAAATGGAGATCTCCATTCCCAGAGCCAGTTTAAAGTTCTCTGGGTGTTTTTCTGTACTTTGCGTTGAACACACCCCGCAGGTGATTTACGAAATCTTGATTCGATGGCTCTCTTGTCATTCAGCCTGTAGGGGAGGCGACACATCACCTCTGTCCTCTTAGGGTCTCCTGGCAGGCCTGAGAATTACGTTCACAGAAGACCGGCGACCAGGAGGAAATAGTTCCGAACGTCTGGATTCATTTAATGTAAGTTTGACATGACACTGGAGCCCCACTGAGGAACGGAGACCCCAGGATGAGGCCAGGCCTGAGTGCTGATCTAGGGGGTGGAACGAAGAGATGCACTCGTAGAAAAGTAACTAGAATGTGTGGGGGAGTAAGGAGAGGTAAGGGTTAGTTTAACAGGGTTTAACAGATTTTCCCTCCCCCAATCTCTGGTGACAAGCGTGTGTCCTTCCTCCTGGTATAGGGAGAATGGCTTTCACAAGGGAGTTTCATCTCCTGGAAGCAAAGGGGGTCGGGGTCAGACCCCCCTTCTTGCATCTGCTGTCTTCAAGTGCCTGTAGCTTTAAATAATCCTCACGCCAAAGGGGCATGTTTTGGGGCGGCGTCTTCTGCCACTCTCCAGCCCTAAATCTCATCTACAGCTGCCTCTGAGTGGAGAACATTATGCGTCCTCTGTGCCTCTCAATCCACGGGTTGAGGGTTCCATGCGGACCTACCTTGCAATCTGCTGTCTGACCCTGCTGCTGGCGGCTGATGCTTGTCTAAGTCTTCTCCAGAGCTTAGGAAGATTCGGGTACATTTGTTTCCGGGCCCTCCCACGGGCCAGCTTGCCTTCCGTGCTCTCTTAGACGAGATTCTAACAACTTGCTTATTCCTTTTTCTCCTGTAACTGAGAAGTCACCTGGGGGGGTCACGGAAACTGTTGGCAGGAGAGACCATCCCTGACTCAGGATTCAGTTATTTTTGTTCCTCTGAGACCTCTTTCTGGAAGTCTGATAGTTTTAGTCTTTTTCAAACATATTTCTTAATATCTGGAGTTGAGGAATATCCAGAATGTCCAATGCTCCAAGACCTTGTTGCCTACATACCAGCCCTTTGCTGACTTGATGAAGATTAATATGGCCGCCTTGCAAGCTACTTATTAAAGATGGCAGACCTCACTTGGGAAGGTCCTCTTTTGATCTCTTTTTGAACACGAGCCGGTTCTTGCCTGAGGTCACTTTTTTTGGTCATATTTTGCAGGCGAAACCATGTAATAGCCACTATGCAAGAAAACTGACCATTCTCAACTGCTGGCTTACACTGTGGACTCCATCGCTACATGGTGTTTTCCCGCATACGCAGACAGTAGTTTCAGCAGATATTTTACCTATGCGTATAACTTTTCTGATTCCAATACCAGACGTTGTGTGCTCTGTTGCCCTAGTGGTAGATTTTTCCGTGTTTATTTTTTTCCTACGACAACACTCATCGTGGTGCAATTTTACATGTTAGATAAAATGATGCTAGGTATGTTAACAGGTAAGTTTTCAAACCTCAGGCATTTATAGTAAAAGAAATCTAAATCATCCTCAACTGACCTTGAAATTAAATATTCCTGGCTGGGGGAGACTCTCCTCCAAGGACACCATAAGGGACAGGATGTCCTTCCATCGTGCGGTCTGCCGTCTTCAACAAGTAGCTCCCAAGGCGGTCACGTTAGTCTTCATCGACAAGTCCGCGAAGTGGGGGGAAAGGCAAAGTGCTTCCTGGAGGCAGCAGAAACCATTTCCATTTCCATTCCATTCGTGAGAAGTGCCCTCCACAGTCTCGTAGGCCCATGGGTGGCATAGACGCGTCGTTCCTCCATGCGTCGTCTCTTCTCAGAAGCAGCTTCTTCCTGCAGAGGGCATAGCAATCCTGGTGGGCGGTAACCTCTGCCAGCGGGCATTTGGGAAGGCTCTCTGAATGAAAGGATTGTACAGACAAAACTGCGGAACGTTTCCTTGGTTGATTTGCTTCGTGAGTCCCAGCAGAGTAAGGTTTTGGGGTTGGTGGAGGACAGATCCTAAGCAGTAAGTTAATGCTTTAGATGCCAAGCTGTGGCATGTAGAAAGGTATAGATCATAAGCTCAAGTCCATGATGCAGTCTGAAATTAAATTTTATTTTCGAGTACATGCATTTTTTTTCTGGAAGATGGCCCATAGCTTTCTTTGGAATCTAAAAGGCGTCGTTATTGAGCCTGTTAGGTATTTAGAATGGACACAGGCGATGAAGGGTGGGCGCCGTGGCTACCCTGAGAGAACTCCCATCTCAACTGCTTCTGTCCAGTTTTGTGTGACTGTGAACAAGTTACTGTTTCTCTCTGAGCAGCTTTTTCTTATTTGCAGAGTAAATAATGGCATCACCTCCACCTGGATGCTGGAGAATTAAGTGAATCGACGTGTACAAGCACTCTTTGCAGGGCCCACACATGGTACGTGCTCGGCGAATGTTAGCTGTTTCTCTGCTCAAAATTCTGCAGATGTTTGTGCTATGAATGAAGAAAGAAATGGAAGGTAAGAGGCTACTGCCATAGAGAGGATAGACAAAAGGGGCAGATGCAGAGGAGGCATTAAACTGGTCTGCAATTGTGTAGAAGCCCTTAGCTGAAATATATTCGCTGTGGAGCTAGTCTTTTTATATCACTCATTTTCCAGCAATTTGCATGACATTAACTATAATTATCACTGCTATTACAATTACTATTATTGTTTGGCTCTCTTCCTAAAGCTAAATGAGTATCTGTTAGGGGCGGAGGCTGGCCGTTCCTCTCGCGGAGTTAACAGTGGGACCATAGTTTGGAGTTCCAGCATCCGTGACACAGAGTTCTAAGTGATTTTTTTTATCCAGTTTTGCCTGCAGCCAATAGGCACACTCTGCATTAAGCCCAGTTCTTTGCTATATCGGAGACTTAAAATGCACAGTGTTATAGACAACATGGTGATAACGCGTTGTCCAACAGAACTTTTTTCCAGACTGGAAAAGTCCTGCACCTGCTCTATCTAATAAGGTCACCCAATTCCTACCATAGCCATGTTGAATATGGCTCAAATAGGACAATTCAACAGTCAAAATGTCCTTCCTGTAACCAAAGGCCCAAATTTTAATTTTATTTCATTTCAATTAATTTAGATTCACATGGCCACATGTATCTTGTGGACACAGTATATGACAATGCAGCTAAGCTGTATGAAATCTAATGTAGGAAACCGACCAAAGAACCATTTCGACCAGGTACCAAAGTGAACCCGGATGAGGAGCAGTGAGGTTGAGTCTTAGTGCAAGAACACTTACATGGTGAACGGTAGGTGAGAAAAATCAAACGTGGTCACGGGGAGTCCGGGTACCCGTCTTCCTGGGAAGACGCAGCGGGAACATGGCCTTTTTCCTGTCAGTGACGTGCCTGAGCATCAGGCTCCTGTTCCTATTGATGGAGCGGATGTCACAGGTGCCAGTTACTAAAAATGAGACACGGTTATCGACATTTTGATAGAATTCAATTATGTATTGTTTAAAGGCCTGAATGTTTAATTGTGTTTGAGGGACTTAAAACTCCTGAGTAGTCCAAGGTAGTAATCAGTTCACTCTCTTCCACAGGCTGTTCTCCCAATGTCATCAATTCCCATGCTCCATGAGGCGTAGCTTCTCTGTCTGTTGTATCAGACCGTCTTTCACGTGTCTGAGGACGTCACTGCCCTGATTAAAACCCTTCATGTCCTGTCCTTGCACCGAAGACAAAACCCCAGCCCTGGAAATTCCCAGACCTCGGGTGACTCGGGCCCTCAGTGTTCCCACTCTCACAGCCCTGCATGTCTGTCCTTACGTCTCCTGACACCATGAATACCACAGCCAGGCAGTCCCGTCCACCTGAACTGAAGGCACCTTGACCGTGCACACCTTGCCTTCTGCTCCATTTTGGTTTCTTACTACTGCAGAGAAATTATTTGTGTTTTTGCTTGATCCACATGTTTGAAACCTTTCCTATTATGCAAGCCCCTTTAAAAACACAGCGAGGACTATCTGGTTTATTTTTATTACCACTGGTTAGCACAGGTCAAGAGCATTGTGTTAGGTTGTCGGCGAACCAGAAATTCAAGGACTATGACTCAGTGATTGTCCTTTACCCGGATTTCACCGAAATCCAAGATTTGTGAGAAGTCTTGTAAACAAATCTAAAAGATCCTGGTTAGATTTTTTTTTTTTTTTGAAAAGTAGAGACCAGGTATCAAATGGGGGACAAAGAGGACTTTTTCTCTCGAGGTAACAATGGCAGGTGAGCCCACAGGAGTCCTGTCGGGGTCATGGGGCTATGCCAGACTGCCTCAATCAGAGCCAAACAGCAGAATGCTGAACACTGATATGTTAAACAGGGATATATTTATGTGTATAAAAGTGGCCAAAAGCAAATAAGGTAATGCTTTTATTGAAGTTGACAGAAAAATAAAAACTTGAAGCATATTTTCATTATACTGCTTTGAAGATTTAGCTATCTACTGAATAGAATTATTTTTCGAGGGGTGCCTGGGGGGCTCAGTCGGTTGAGTATCAGACTCTTGATCTGGGCTCAGGTCATGATCACAGGATCATGAGAGGGAGCCCCACCTCAGGCTCCCAGCCGATGGTAGAGCCTGCTTGGGATTTTCTCTTTCTCTCCGCCCCTCCCTCACACACTCTGTCTCTCTCTTTCTCTGTCTCTACTCTTCCCCTGTTCAGGTGCCCACTCCCTCTTTCTCTCAAAAATAAATAAATAACATTAAAAAAGTACACTACCAATACAGAATACAGAATGGAACAAAATATCTGGAAATCATGTATCTGATAAGGCTCTGGTATCTAAAATATATAGAGAGTTCTTATAACTCAGCAATAGGAAGACAAAAAGTCCAATCAAAAATGGGCAAAGGATAAGAAGAGACATATCCCTAAAGATATACAAATGACTGGTGAACACTTGAAAAGATGTTCAACATCATGAGCCATTAGGGAAATGCAAATTAAAACCATAGTGAGATCCCACTGCACATTCACTAGGGTATCTATAATCAGAAATAACAATGATAGGGGCCCCTGGGTGACTCAATCCGTTGAGCGTCCAGCTCTTGATTTTGGCTCGGGTCATGATCCCAGGTCATGGGATAGAGCCCTGCATTGGCCTCTGAGCTGACAGCGTGGAGACTGCTTGGGGTTCTCTCTCTCTCTCTCTCTCTCTCTCTCTCTCTCAAAAAAAAAAAAATTCTTTATCAAGAGGAGACACATATGACAGTTGTCTCTATGTGTAGAATTGTGAAAAAGGATCCAAATTTCCAAACAAAATTGTGAGAATATATTTTTGATGTAAAAGTATTCTCTCTTCTCAGGTTCATGGATTTGAGTTGAATCAATGCAGAAACATTTAACGGGAATTAATGCCTTTCTTTTATTTCCCTTCATTTGATTCTAACTACAGGCTGTCATTATACATGGACACTGGCATAGAGTTGTTTTGAATTCAATGAAAGAACATGCTTTGAAATAGGTGTAGAGGATTTTATGCCATGACTGCTAACTACTCTGTCTTTGTTTGCCATTAACAGGCTTTTAAGAAAAACATATGATATGGAAGAGTCAAAATGTCATCCACTCTAACTCATGTGGACTTAGAATGTGTACAGTCACCTACACTGTCCCCATGGTCTCCCCATGGGAGACGGTCATCGAGGGGATGTGACTGCCATTCCCATGAGCCAGCCTTGGACAGTCGGAGGCTCCTCACCCTCTCCTGTCCTTGGGGTACAGCTCGGCCCACTGTTCCCATGGTGGGAGCTGTTCTCAAGGGTGTAGCCTTGACAGGGTGAGGTGATGTAGAGACCGTCTAGACTGAGTATGTGACTGAGCCCGGGTAAGGCCTCTCTCCGGACTTTCAGGATTCTGGTGTGATGTAGACAGGAATGGAGATGTACTCATTTTGTGACCATGCAAGACCACCTTATATGTAAGTTCCCTTGCTTATTTAAGTGCCGCCTATAAGTGCCACTTATTTAACTTATTGGACAACTCTCCTTGTCCTCCAGGTATTGGGGGCCAGTTTGTGAACCAACAGTTGTTCTCACCTGTCATCATGAATCACTTTACTTAGTGATAATGTTAATGCTGACAACATCTTTGGGATCTTATATTTGCAATACTATAGAATGATATTTGACAGTTTACCCATGTATTGGTTGGTTTGAAAGAAGCAGGGGGTGGTTCAGTTGGTTGAGTGTCTGACTCTTGATTTTGGCTCAGGTCATGATCCCCGGGTTGTGGGATCAAGCCCCGAGTCAGGTTCCACCCTGAGTGTGGAGTCTGCTTGAGATTCTCTCTCCCCCTCTCTCTCTCTGCCCCTCTCCCTTGCTCATGCTTGCTCCTTCTCTCTAAAACAAAATTTTAAGAAGGAAAGAAGCAGGGATTATGAGGTGAAACTATCAAAGAGAATCTGAAGTTTGGCAATACTTTATACATTAAGAATAGAATCTATAATTATGAAAAATGCAAGACAAAAGCATACCGTCTTAGAATGCTAATCACTGGAAATCATAACAAAAAATATTCACAGAGCATTTACAGTAATTTGAATATTATTTCAGAACCATGGATAAACTGTACAGCTGATTTGAAAGGGTGTATCTAATAGGAATCAAATTAATAGCCAATATCAAGACAAATGATGTAGGACATTCTGTGTTACCTAAGTCTTCATAGGGACATCAGTGCAATTTCTATTAAGATGATGAAAAGGGGGGTTGAGAAAGAAGGGAAATGCCTGTAGGAAGACAATCTGCTTACAGGATCTGCTACTAAGGAGATTGATGTCTGAAGGCCTGAGTTCAATTTCAACTAAGTCATGTCTGAGACCTGAGGCATTGAGGGAGCATGCAGAGAAAGGTAGAGAGGCAGATAGCAGGGCAGATTTAACCTCGGGGAAACGAGCCCCCCCCAAATCCATAATTCCTCAGTCCCCCAACTGGAACAGACATGTCGGAAGTTTAGACAGTTGTGTTGACTCTGGCCTTTTTTACCAGCTTGCAGGCTCGTGGATTTCCCTACAATGCCAAGAAGAGTGAGAGGATAGAAGTGTTTTTGGCAAACTCAAAGACACACACGATTAGGATGTAATTCCGTGGAGGGGCGCCCACATGGGAATTGAGTCCACGTGGGAATGTGGGTAGAGGAGGGTGAAGACCAAGGGTCAGTGAAAGTGGGGGTGGCGGTGGAGACAAGTTATGCATTCCTTGGAACTTAACTTAGGATGCTGACACATATTCTAAGAGCATCGGGGAGCGCATAGCATGTCTCTGGCATGGGGGCAGCATATCAGGGCTTCATCTGGGGTCCCGGAATTGGATTTACAGCTGAGCCTATCCACCCTATCCAACTGGCCCCACGGTTGGGCGCTGAGCGTGTGAAGTTGGGAAGGGAGGAGGTCCCTGCTCCTTGCTGGTGGCGTGTCAGGCAAGGATGCTTGAGGAACTGGGAGAGTATTGCTGAAATGTGGGTGGCCAGTGCTGAGCTGGGTGAGGAAGGAAGGAAGGCAGGAAAATATGAGCTTCTGAGCAGGACTCGAATATAGGAGTAAACCGTGTTAATAAACCATTTCGTGTGTGCACCTCTTGAAACCCTATTTTACTCCTTTGGAACTCATGTCCCCATGCACGGTGAGAAGAAACTGGGCATTTTATTATAATTATAATTTTTATTTTTATTTTTACTTGTTGCCTGAGAACAGAATCCTGTCGAAATGTAGAAATCCATGATAAGCGTTAGGCGCAGGGCAGGACTGGCCTTCTCCTGTGGAAAAATCCAGACTTGGTCTTCCACGATCCTCCTGCTCAAAGTTCTTCAGCTTTCTTTGCCTTTCTCACGCCCTTGAGATAATCTGTAATGGCGTGCGGCGCCCCCTTATTCCTTCAGGAAATTGATTATTCTTTGATTTCACACTCTCTTAGCTTCCTCTCCAGTTAGTGTGAGATTGGTTGAATTTTCCCTGCCTTCCTGGCTTTTTTGCTTCATAATCCCCCATTTGCTCAGACTTATAACAGTGAGGCAGTGTCGGTAATATTTGGAAGTCTTCTGCAACGAGCTCCTTTGACAAGATCAATGCCATGAAAATGAAGACCGAAATGCCCTTTTTTCAGGCAGGTATTTATACTTATTTTATTTGGGACAAGAAGTTGATGCCAGAATGTGAACAATAAAATTACATGGAAAATTGTTATTATGAATCATTGAATATTTAATGAGTTATAGAAATGAGATTGTCAAACGCTAGGGGCTGGGATGGAAAAGCTATGAGGGAAAATTATAAAACTGGAAACCCGGAGCATTGCAGTTCTGAACCGACAGAAGCATCCTCAGCACCGAGGCGGGGATGGGGGGGTTGTCCTTATAAGGTAAGGCTGCAGTGCAGGGTGCTTTGGTGCCTTTGCCTAAAAGAACCTCGGAGAACAGGGGGATGCCATGGCCCTTAAGGTTTGTCTTGGTCCTTCTCCTGAATTGGGGTTAAGGTTCAAGCTGAACAGCAGGGAATTCATTTTTCGACCCATGAGCCCACTTTCCTGGTCACATACTGCAGGAAGTACACATCAGATATTCACTTCTGATAAGCCAGTGCACTGTCCTCGGTTTAAATCTCTAGTGGGTGTTTTGGTGACCTCCAGCTATCTCAGAATTTCTGCTACGTCACCAGAGTTACCCTCACAGACGTAGCTAAGAATTGGGCTTGGAGAGCCCCACCGTGGGTCTCTAGCCTGTATCACGAGACAGCCCAGGCTTCAGGGGTAAGTGGACGTCACACGCCGCTCCAGCCACCAGCACAGGACACCGCAGATCGGGGGGTTTAACCGATGATCTATTTTTCACACTTCTGGAGGTCAAACATCCAAGGTCAGGAAACAGTATGTGTTTATATTATAGAAGATCAGGATTAGGGGTGTGGTCATTTGATTCAGAGCACAGTTTACTTTTTCTTCATGCAACTAGGACTGAATCCATGGAAGAATGCTTATAAGAGGCCACTGAGGTCATCATTTTTCCCAGTCTATTTTCATCAATGGAACTACTTCAAAGGAAATCTTCCCCCAGAGAAAAGCGGAATTCTGGGTTAGAAAGGGCTTCTTGATAACCACGGATGCATGTGTGTCATTTTCCTTCCTCCCGCGTGGTTCTTCTACCTCCGAGGCCCTGGGATCCCACCACGCCAGCAGGGCTGCAGAGTTCGGTCTGAAAATCACTGGACGCCGTATTTGTAGAGAGATTTTAGGTTGACGGGAACATTAAGAAAGTATAAGCTGCCCCTGTCTCTACACGTGCACGGCTGCCCCCACTGTCCACGTGCCTGCCAGGCAGTACGTTTGTCACGCTTGGTGACCCACACGGGCACGTCATCTGCACCCAGGGTCCACGGTTTACCTGCGGACTCACTCTTGGTGCAACGAACAGATGTACGATGATGCGTATCCATCGTGGTAACACCACAGAGTGTTTTTGTAGTCCTGAAAATCCTCTGTGCTCTGCCTGGTCCACCCTCCCACCTGATTTTATAATGGAGAAAGCTGATGCCAAGAAATATTAAGTATTTTGCCCAAGGCCAAACAGATAATTAGTAGCTGATCCTGAACTATTGATTTCCAGCCCAGGGATCTTTTTTCCTAATCAAATATTAATAATGAACAGAGGAACTGCTCTTTACTCTCATAGTCTTATTGTACTTAAGCAATTTTTTTTTTTCCTTCTGCTCTCCAATATAGTGAAATAACTAATGATTTCTTTCCAGACATTAAGTCTTGGGGAACATTCTCAAAATCTTTATAGCAGCTTCTTGAAATTCACCAACAATCTTTCAGGCAGATATTGATGTTTTCTGGCTTAATTGGCTCCTTTGCCGTCTGCCGCTGTGAGGTCACGGCGATGGAGACTGAACGATTTAGCGTTTTTTCAGACAGAGTCACAGATTTCTTTCCCCTTACCTTTACGGTACATTCTGCTGCTTTAACCACACCAGTGCCTCTACTGATGCACCCTTAGTTGTCTTAGCCAATCAGCTGAATCTCTCAGTCTTGGTTCTCGTACATACCTTGTTCGTTTTCATCATGCGACATTCGTGATTGTAGGGTTCGTCTGCTGTACATGGTGCCTGGTGCTTTGTGCGTTCGTGGGCTAACTCTTGGTGGGCTTAGTCATATGAGCCATTACATTCTGTAGACCATCGTTCTTTCGCCTTTCCGGGGCCTAATTTATGGTTTTGTTCTCCATCGAAAAGAACACTGCTTTTCTGATAGCTTCGTGACATTTACAACAAGCAGTTGTTATTGATCTTCCTCAAAATAAGTTTTCTGTACAGATTTTTTAACTTTGTGCTACTTGAGATGTAATTACTCAATTGACCATCCATGAATTGATTTTGCCAGTGGTGCTGGAGTTTCTAAAGAACGCCCTTGGAACTTTAGGCAATTATAGTTTGGAACCTAGACAGCCAGTCTCTTTCCCGATCTTCTGCCCTTTTCTGAGTCTTTCGGCTCTCAGATTTGGGGCAGAATTGAATCCTGAATACGTGAATTTCCTCAGGCCCATTCGAGTGGTTTAGTCAGGGTGAAGTTGGGATTCAGGGTGATGCTGCTGTCTGATGAAAACAGCCAGCATTGCCTGGGAGAGTGGCTACAAGTCACTTCTAACTCCAGTGGTATTGTGGAAAAGGCTGTGATGGTGGTGGTGAGGGAGCTTCTAATGTCAGATGCTAATTGGAATCAGGAGCCTCTTCAAACATTTTGGGTATCTTTCAGGACTTTTTGTGTTCTCTTCTCTGACAGAATGATCACAGCCTTCCCAAATGGTGAATGCATAGATAAAAACCTGTCTGAAGTACATCTAAGCACAGAGGATAATAGAGCTGGTCCTGAGGCTCAGATGGTCAGGGCTGCTATCCTGGAGACAGCATCACCACATGAGTCCTAACCAGAAGACCAAGAGGAACAAAGGACGTGAGCCGCAGTGACCCACGGTAAGTGTTAGCAAACTTACACCCTACCGCGTTTAGTATGGCTCTGCACCGCCCAGGCTGAGCTAGCAGGTCATAGAATAGTTTGCCTAATTCATGTCCGAGACCTTACTAATTATAAATATATTCAGTATTCCAGTTAAAACTGAATTATCTAGAGAGATGTCTCAATTCATCAAAATGCATGTGAAGCCACTTTAGCAGTCTACTTCTATATGTCTAGATCTGTGTTTTCAAGGATATTTTTGGTAGCAATACATCCTTTTTGTCACCTTATCTGATGTGGAGGCTGCACACGCACCGCTAAGCATCTGCCAGTGATGCGGGGGCAGACTGAGGGGCCCCAAGACCTGTGGTCACCCGCCTCCCCACCCCCACTTCTGCCCTGTTCTGTGGCACTTCTGGAGGCAATAGAGAACCCAAGGGGGCCCTGAAAATCACGATTCAGAAGGACATTCTTCTGGACTACACATTTGCTACTGTGGTACTTTGCCAAAATCAGAGTCACTAAACCACACTTTAAATAAGAACTGAAGGGAGAAATCCCACTCTCTCTTCACTAGGGCGGGCTACACAGCTCTGGTCTGAATTACCATCTTAACAACCGTGTATTTAGCACCTACTTTGTATCAAACATTGGGTCATGCTTGCAAACAAGACACAGCCCTGTCCTCATAGGTTCTATATCCCATTGGACAATAAGCATGATAGAAGGCATATCAATTAAAAAAAAAAAAGCTGTAGTTTTAAATGAATGTTATGACGGAGATAAATATGAGACAATAGAATACAATCCAAGAGCAGTGGTGAGGAAAAGCATCTGTAAGGAAGGGAAGGAGCTGGCCGTGGGCAGAGAGGAGAGAAGGGAACATCTCAGGGGAGTCTTTGGAGCCTCGAGGCGTGTTGAAGAAGCCAGGAAGGAGGCAGTGCCCCACGATGCTTTGATTTCACGTCCCTGGTGATTAGGGACATTGAGCATTTTTTCATGTAGTTTTGACCATCTGCTTATCTTCTTTGTAGAAATGTCTATTCAAGTCATGTTCCCCCTGGTACATCAAATTCTTTTTCCTGTGGAGCTGTAGTTTTTCCTTATATGTTCTGAACATTAACCTTTTGTCTGATATGTGGCTTGCAAATATCTTCTCCCATTTCTTAGGTTACCTGTTCATTCCATTGATTGTTTCCTTTGTGGTGCAGAAGCTTTTTCACATGATGTGGTCCCATGGCCTATTTTGTTGTTGGTGGTGTTTGTGCTTTTGGTGTCATACCCAAAAATTTATCATCAGGATGAATGTGATGAAGCTTTCTCCCTAGATTTTCTTCCAGGAGTGATGGCTGTTGTCAAAAAAAAAAAGTTTGTCTATCTATCTATCTATCTATCTATCTACTTATCCATATCTATATAAAAGTTTTGGCAAGGATAAAAAGAAACTAGAACCCTTGTAATTGTTGCTGGGAATGTAAAATGGTACAGCCATTATGGAAAACATTATTGAGGTTTAAAAAAATAAAATAAAACAAATAATTTAAAAATAGAATAACTATATAATCCAGCAACCCCACTTCTGAGTATTTTTCTTTCATTGTCACGAAGAAGTGAAGATCCACTGTACAACATAGTGGCTGTTGTTAACAACATTGTATTGTACCCTTAAAATTCTGCTAAGAGGATAAATCTCATGCTAAGTGTTCTTATCAAAATAAGAAGAAGGGGGAGGAGGAGCAGGGGGAGGAGGGGGAGCTGGAGGAGAGGGAGGAGAAGGAGAAGAAATAGAAGAGGATGAGGAAGGGAAGGTGGGGGAGGAGCGGGAGGGGGAAGAAGGAAGAAGCTGGGACAAATCCAACATGGATGGATCTTCCTGAAAAAAGAAAAATGTGAGAAATAAACGTGGAGAGACAGACAGGGGTGGAGTCTCAGGGAGGACCTTACAGGAATCTGATTGTATTCTAAGTGCAATGAGATAGTATGGAATGGTTTGAAGCACAGGAATGTTGGTATTTAATGTATTTTTAAAATACATGTTCCATTGCAACACAGTAAATGGACAGGATGGTGGGTGATGGGCAAACAGGGTAGAGAAGCCAGAAAGATATTGCTTAATTGAGCTCAGCAATAGTCATGGTCAATGGCCCGTTTTAGAGAGAGATTCTATTGGGGCACCTGGGTGGCTCAATTGGTTAAGCGTCCAACTCTTGATTTCAGCTTGGGTTATGATCTCATGGTTTGTGGGATTGAATCCTGCATTGGGCTTTGTGCTGAGTGTGGAGCCTGCTTGGGATTCTCTCTCTCTCTCTCTCTCTCTCTCTCTCTCTCCCTCTACTCCACTCATGTTCTCTCTCTCTCAAAAAAGTTGTCATTTTAGTTATTCCTAAGAAAGTGTCTGCAACTTTCACTTCTATAGAATTCCATCTCATATCAAGTGTAATAGGGAGTCAGCTAAAAAATAATATTAATCACAAGTTCAACTGATACTAATGTTAGAGCATCTACATTTTTAATCCTGTCTAATTGAAAAAAATTCCTGGGGGCGCCTGGGTGGCGCAGTCGGTTGAGCGTCCGACTTCAGCCGGGTCACGATCTCGCGGTCCGTGAGTTCGAGCCCCGCGTCGGGCTCTGGGCTGATGGCTCAGAGCCTGGAGCCTGTTTCCGATTCTGTGTCTCCCTCTCTCTCTGCCCCTCCCCCGTTCATGCTCTGTCTCTCTCTGTCCCAAAAATAAATAAACGTTGAAAAAAAAAAAAAAAAAGAAAAAAATTCCTGAAAACGATAAGAAAAATCACTTCTCTGTTTTGTCATAGGATTTTCACGTACTGAATCAGATATGTATATTACCTCTTTGTTTCAGCAAGTAGGAAAGTCAGAATCAATCTGAAATCTGACTTCAATAGTCAGGAAGGATTTTGAGATACGTCTCTCTTTCTGGGACTGAGAAACACGATTTTTTTTTTCTTTAGCTGGCTGATATGGTGGATTGTACTGATTGATTTTTAAATTCTAAACCTGTCTCACATGGCTGGGTTAAATCCTCTCCTGTTAAGGTGTGTAATTATTTTTATATATTGTTGGGTTATATTGCTAATGTATTTTTGTGGATTTTGGTTCCTGAGTAATACTGGTTTTTGTTTTTCTTTACTTGCAATGTCTTTATCTGGTTTTGGTATCAGGGTCATTCTGGCCTCATAGAATGAGTTAGGAAGTGTTGTCTCTGCTTTTAATCTCTGGAAGAAATTGTGGAGAGTTGGTATCATTTCTACCTTAACTGTTTGATAGAAGTCACCAATGAAACCATCTGGGCCTGGTGGTTTCTTTTTCAGAAAGTAGTTCTCAGTTTACTTTGGTTAATAGATAGAAGCCTCTTGAAAGAGCCTATTTTCTTCTTGGCCGAGTTGGACGTTTGTGTCTATTGAAGTTATCGAAACCGTAATTCACCCTTCTTCTTCTTGTAATGTTTATGGGATCAGTCATTTCTTTTACAATATTAGAAATTTGTATCTTCTCTCCCTTGTTTTTTGGTGAGTCTGTGCAGAGCTTTTTTGGCTTTACCGATGCTTTCAAACACCAGCTTTTGTTGCCATTGATTTCCCTTATGGTTTTCTTATTTTCAATGGTATTGATTGCCGCTCTGATTTTTATTACTTTCTGTTCTGATTGCCTTAGGGTTTAAACTTCTCTTCTTCTCCTACTTTACTAAGGAGGAAGCTTAGGGTATTGATTTTAGATCTTTACTCTTTTTTTTTTTTTAATGTTTATTTTTGAGAGGGAGAGGGAGAGTCAGCGAGGGAGGGGCAGAGAACGGGAGACGGGGCATCTGAAGCGGGCTCCGCGCTCTCTCTCAAACTGAGAGATCATGACCTGAGCTGGTCTGACAGTTAACTGACTGAGCCATCTAGGCACCCTACTCTCTTCTAATAGATGCATTCAATGCTATAGATTTCCCTCCAAGTATTGCTTTTAACTATATGCCACAGACTTAACTTTTATTTTTGTTATAATTTAGATAAAAGTATATATTTTTTCATTTCTCTTGAGATTTCTGATTTGACCTATAGGTTATTGAAAAGTCTTTGTTTTTTTCTTTTTTAAATGTCCAAGTACTTCAGACTTTTCCAACTGTCTCTGTTGCTGATTCCTGGATTTTCTTTTTTTCATTGTGGTCTTAAGCCATACTTTGTATTTCTACTTTTGTTTATCTTATCTTTTATTTTATGTTGAAGCTTATGTCCCAGAATATGGTCTATCCTGGTAAATGTTCCACGTGACCTTGAGAAAAATGTGTGGCCTGCTGTTGTTGGATGAAGTGTCACTTTAGATGTCATTTTAGATCCAAAAAGACATTTGGGACTTCATTTTTTTTATCCACTTGGACAATTCATATCTTTTTTTTTTAATGTTTATTTATTTTTGAGAGAGACAGAGACAGAATGCGGGCGGGTTAGGGGCAGAGAGAGAGGGAGACACAGAATCTGAAGCAGGGTCCAGGCTCTGAGCTGTCAGCAGAGAGCCCGGCGTGGGGCTCGAACTCATGAGCTGTGAGATCATGACCTGAGCCGAAGTCAGACGCTCAACTGAGCCACCCAGGCACCCTATATCTTTTAATAGGAATCCAATTTCTAAGCCAAAAAGTATTCTTTTTGGCTCTTGTGTCCCTTTGACATTCCCCTTTCATTGTATTTTTTACTATGGTTTTGGTCTTTATTTATTTTTTTTGAGGAGGCCTCGATTTTCTAACACTACAGTGCTAGATAATCCCGTATGTTTCCTACTCTGTCTTTGGACCTCCCACTTCCCCGAGGAGCACTTGGCCCCTTTTATTTGAGAATGGGCTTAGAACTCGTGCCAGCGGTGTCCCTTTTTCCTGGCGGGTCATGGTTTCCAGGTACCCTCAGCTGACACAGCAAAGCACTGTAGGTGCATGTGCAGGTCCCGTCGACACATGCCCACGTGCATGTCTATGTGCATCCACCTGTAACTCTCTCCACATGCCACCCATGACCACACCAGTCACGGCAGCCTCCCATTCCAGTTGTAAATGCACATGAAATCGTTAACTTGTGTGATGAGTCCTGGAAATTCCACAACTTCTGTTTCGTGGCTCATACGTGCAGATGGACCCCACCCTTAGCTGAATAGGACACACGGACGAAAGTGAGCTGTTCTTATTTCCGCTCCTGTCATGGGCTCGATATGTGAACGCCGTCTCTGTCTCCAACTCACTGGGGAGCAGTGGGCAATTCCAAGGAAGAACAGGTATGGCTTTCCCTATCCTTGTCTTTCGTCCCACATCAGCATTTTTGGCACAGATGTTTGATTAATTCAGGGAAGTGACACAGGACAGGAAGGTTGTGCTAGAGCCCCTGCGTAGTCGTGTTTCTGAGACTGTGAATGGCTCGTGTGCGGGTTCTACCCGGTACTCATCTGAGTGGAGAAGGTGGCCAGTCAGGGTGGCTAGTGGCCCCACTGCCCTCATTACGGATGTTCCACACTTACCTTGGACTCACTTCGAGTCCCTGTGAATTCCCACACACCGTGGGCCCACCAGAGTGCATACTCTGGAGTGTCACAGATGCTGGGTGAGCGAGGGGCGACACTGAAGGCTGGGCACATTCTCTGCTCACACACGTGCCCCTTGTCTCATCAGATGTGAATTACAAGGAGTTTCGAAGATAAAATCGCTAAGAATTTCAAGATGGTGGCATTAGAGTGTTCAGCTAAGTACAGGGTTTTTGTGGGCATAGGTTACACAGCCCCAGAGCACAACATGAAACCCAGTGTGTGCCTTTCTTCAGGGAGGAACACAATTTCCTGCATCACGTAAGGAAGTCTTTGTTCCACCAGCGGGAGTACCAGGTACTGCTCACTGATTAAAACCCATTCATATCTCAGGGGCAGACACAGTAAACCATTCACAGATATTTCCTTTCCGAAAAAGCAGATACCGAACTATCTTTGCAGAAGAGCTCCTGAATAGGAAAAATAAATAAATTAGTTTCTTCAAAAAGGGCTAACCTGTGTGCAAAACTACAAATTCAATGCTTACTGTGTGCCCTCAACCAACTTACTTAATCTTTTTAAATAAATAAAATAGGAAAGATAATTTCATCTTAAAGATAGTTGTGTGGAAGAGAGGTTATAAATAGAAATTATTTTAGCACTTATCCCAGCAAATATTACATACCTGATCAATGGTCATTATTACTGGTGATGCTAGCGGCATTACTGATAAAATACTCCAGATCAATAGACTTAAAAGGCTATTGAATAATGATTTAAGAACACGGAAGATAGTTGATAGATGTTATAGACCGCCTCAGAGATCTTCAGTTTTGTTATTGTAGCTGTTTTAATAATATCTAAAAATCGACCTGAAAATATTGACCATGGTTTTAAAATGATTTGATTTTCATATCAAACTGTTGTCCACTCTTCATGATGTATGCCCAAAACTCATGGGTCACTGACAATACTAAAAGATTTATATTAACACATAAGATACTAAAAATATTGATACCACAATATAGAAATACAAAAAAAATCTGCATTTTTTTTTTCTTTAGCAAACTCTCCTTTGCCTGAAGTTCTATCTCTCCTTTATATTTGTTTTTTCTTAAAATATTATGTCTTTTCACTGCATAAAATCATTGAAAATCAATCTTCTCGTTTCTGGAGCATACTTCCCCAGCTTTATACGTTGAGTTTCCCTGGGATCTCCCTCTGCTTCCTTTTTCCTCAATGCATCCCCATATCCAGCACCCCCATGACACAAGCATCTCAGAAGAAACATTGTAGTCTGGCTCAAGACCTGCTTCTCCAAGTTAGATTTGTTAATGTTATAAGTATAGATGGATGGATAGATAGTTAGATAGACGGATGGATAGAGATAGATGGATAGATACATAGATAGATAGATAGATAGAGTGGATGGATGAATAGATGATAGATGGATAGATAGGCAGATAGACAGATAGATAGATAGATAGATAGATAAGAGGGATGGATGGATGGATAGATGATTGATAGATAGATAGATAGATAGATAGATAGATAGATAGATAAGAAGGATGGATGGATGGATGGGTAGATGATAGATAGATAGATAGATAGATAGATAGATAAGGTGGATGGATGGATGATGGATAGATACGTAGGTAGGTAGATAGAGAGAGATAAGGTGGATGGATGGATGGATGGATAGGTAGATTATAGATAGACAGATAGTTGCATGGATGGATAGATGGATAGATCATAGATATATAGATAAGGTGGATTGATGGATGGATGGATGGATGGATGGATGATAGATAGATTATAGATAGATAGTTGGATGGGTGGATAGATGATAGAAAGATTGATAGATTGATAGATAAGGTGGATGGCTGGATGATAGATAGATAGATAGATAAACTGGCTGTCCACTGGATCTCAGAATTACTGGAGCATCTCCATCAGCATGAGCTTTCAGGAGTCTCCTCATGGATTAACTCAGTTCATCGAATATTACAGGACAGCATCTTCCCTTTCGTAGCCCTTCTTGGGCAATATGAAATAGTCACTCTGCTGACAAAACAACAAAATTCTGCATCATTACAAAGTTTACTTATAGGACACTCTGATTGGGACATTAAGCTGGCAGGCGTAGACAAGCTTGAGTTCACATGACTCTCCACCTCATCCCTCACGGTCGACACTGTGACTGTGCTTAGCCCCATTAGGAGAGGGAAACGGGGGATTTGAGGCTGATCAGTTTTGGCGTCCCAGCTTGTTTGGGGCCGTGGAATAGCACTGCTTCTGCCAGGCCTCCGGCGTCTCCAAGACCCAGGTAAGTACAGTTTTACCCCGGTATCTCCAGCGGGAGCCTTACCCTCGAGTGTCCGGGAACCCGGGCTGGGCGTGCAGGCCGCCCTGCCCCAGACCCTGCCTGCGCCCTGAGCCCCCGGCCGCTTTTCAGCAGCTGGTAGATCTTGGGGCCTCACAGACGGCTCCACTATCAGAAGCGGCTGCCTGGCTCTTCCGCCTTCTGGAACCAACATCATTCTCCAGAAGAACAGGTGCTTGACTTGTGGACCGCTGCCCCACCCCCGCCTCTGCTCACAGGTCCTGTCCCTTAAGGCAGCCCCTGACTCCGGTTCCAGCCCACCGCATGTGGCACCCGTGCAGAGATTCTCACACAACCTCCCTCGTTTCTAGACCTAGTGTTCCGTCCTCATGTATTCTCTTTCCAGAAAACTCTAACATTCCCATCTGATTACATCCCTTTGATTATGGACAAATTGTGTCCCCCAACACCAAATTCTCATGCTGAAGCAGTAACCCCAGGGGGGCTGTGTGCAGATAAGGTCTATGGGGGTGGTGATTAAATTTCAATGAGGTCATGAAGGCAAGACCCAATCCTACAGGTCTGTTGTCCTTTTAAGAGAGGAAGAGACCTTGTGGCCTCCCTTCCAAGTGTGTGCACAGAGGAGAGAGGACATCTGCCACCAAGGAGGGGCCTCCCCAGAGCTTGACTGTGCGCCCCTCCCACACCAGATTGGATGGAGGAAACCCCAAACAGATGCATCACAATACAGGCCCCCTTGTTTCTGGAGCGAGGTCTTTGGGGCAGGAGTTCAGGCCGTAATGGACCAAGCAGTTAGGTTACCCCAGGAGGAGAGAGACAGAACGCAGGTGGAAGGGATCGTCTGGAATTGATGGCAGAGGAACAAGATGGATGGTGCCTGTCCCTTGAGGTCCCAAACCAAATCCAGCCGCCACACTGGGTGGGGCCTTCCTCGCTGATGGTATCCTCTCTTTTCTAAATATTAAAGAAAATTTTCTTGTGTTCATTTATTTTTGAGAGAGAGAGACCGTGTGAGCAGGGGAGGGGCAGAGAGAGGGAGACACAGAATCCGAAGCAGGCTCCAGGCTCCGAGCTGTCAGCACAGAGCCCAACACAGGACTCGAACCCACGAACCGTGAGATCATGATCTGAGCCGAAGTCGGACGCTCAACCGACTGAGCCCCCACCGCCCCTCCTTTTTAAATGTTTTAAAGAAACTGTGACTTGCGATCCCTACAAACATTAATGCAACTACAGGGTGAACTCCCCCCTGCAACCTGGTGTTTCTGAGCAGAGATTCCACAGTGAGCGCTCTCGGTGCCACGGGAGCTGACCTTGCAGTGAGGATGCTGGTCCCCCGCCTGTGAATCTACCCCCGAGGAGCGATTGTGTTGGCCCGTGAATGTGGGGATGTGCTGGGGAGAACCCAAGGCCGGCGTGCGGTGGGCTCCCCTCACCCCTGCGCAGGGCGCCAGCAAGCCCGATGGAAAGGGAGGGGACCTCAGTCCAGGCGAGGCCACGGCTGATGCAGAGTCTCCTGGACAATCTTCCTGGGAGGCAGCACTGCCACCTGCTTCCTGTATCCGTGTGGGACGTGCCACCAGGAAGAAGAGTGGACTTTCCTTAACACCTTAGCACCCAGGGGTGGCTGTCAGACAGCGCTCCGCCGTCTCCCGTGTCACTGACCCTGTGAGAGCCACTCAGCAAACCCCTTCCACTGAGATGTTCGGTTTTCTAGACAGGCTCCGGGGAGACAGGACGCGGGGCAGAGTCACGGGCGTGTGCCGCTGAAAACCAGCCGGGTTCTTGCAACACAGTGTAGGTGGGGCACAAACATACCTGCGAGCTTCTCATTTGCATATCACCTTCAGCTCTGACAGGAAGGCATTAAAGGGTTATCTTTCCGTTGATAACAGCATAAAGGGAAGATTGGGCCTAATCCGCCAAAAATTAAGAAATGCAAAAAAAACAAAAAAACAAAAAAAAAAAAACAAAACCAGAGATTAAGCTTGGAGGACATAGATGTTAACAGCTTCTCGGAAAAAAAAAAAAAATCCTTTCCAGTGCACTGTAGGAAAATTTCCAGCTGTATGTATTTCAAGTCTGTGTCGCGATCGGCGTGTACAGGATAGACTTTTACTGCCCCAGAGCCGTAGAGCCAATGTCGTCGGTAGTCACACGTGCCTGTTGTGCAATGAGCCGGTCTGTCGGAGAAACCATTCTTTTTAAGCCTGAGTGGTTAGAAATCACTCTAAAATAGTCGAGTTACATTTCCATCACAACTAAGTACAGACTAATAACCATAATTGAATCTTTGTAATGACTGAAGTTCTCGAGGTCTGTCAGGGTAATTATGAAGAAACTCCATTTCATTATATAGAGGAAGCGTAGGTGTTTGATTGGGTTCTCAGGCACAGGATATTAGCATTTTTTTTTTTTTTTGTCTGAATTCCTGATCCAGCTTCCTTATGATTTTTGTGACTCACCTGTTCTGCCAGGGAGAATTCTGATTGATTATGTGGTTTCTGGTTAATTAGGCTTTTATGGCTTTCAAGAGCCAGGTCCGGACGCAGAGAGAACCCCGGGCGGACGGAATATTCAGCACCTGGCTGGGAAGGAAAGATCCCTTTACTAACGACCTGGGTGGAGCCATGATGACAAAGAGGCAGTTTCCACGGACGCCTACAAATAGAAAAATTACTTCTCCGCCCTCCTGCCAGTTCATTTTTTGGTTCTTTGTTCAGCATAAAATGAAAGGCCCGACCGCCGGGGACTGTAGGACACTCAGAATATCCTTCAATATACTAGAGGGAAAATACAGAGGGCTTTCAGGGCTGAGTTATCTGGGATCTCTTCTCCTTATTTCCCCTCCAGATATTAAATAAAATTAGAGTAATGGACATAATTAACTCCGAGTCTCATCTCAGAAGGATAATTTATTACCAGGTTAAAACCCCTTGAACCAGAACTCTAAGTGATTTGTAGTGATTATTATACAACACTTTCACAGTTTTGCTGACCTGGTTTTCTTTTGCAGAAAGACGGGAAGAAACTAAATAATGGAGTAAAAATGAGTCTTACCCATTTCACCGATTGCATGATTTTGTTGGGCTATTGTAAAAAAAAAGAAGCTTCAGATATTGGGTTCTTGACTCACTGGCTGTGTCAGGTAACTAAGATTCTGGTTAGCTGCTTCTTTCAAGAGCAGCGTTGAGGACACGGCTATGAACTGGGGCCGGTGGCTTGGGCAGGCCATTCATTCAGTCGCCCGCCCTGTGATCTCCGCTCTCAAAGGGTTTGCAGGCAGGGGGAGGGGAGAAGCCAGGAAACATATAGAAATTCAGAAAATAGCATCCACATTGAAATATAACTAACTCAAAATTATTTTAGACCTATTTCTTTCAAGGTGTGGTAGTGCTGAATGCTAGAGCAGGGCTAATAGGGTGTCCTGTTTGCGCTGTGACAAGGTGGGGAGACCAGGTTCAATTCTGAAAACAGAAGTCGCCGCAGATATTTAAATGGCAATATGAAACAAATAATAATAGTGATAAAAAACAGAGGTGGAGGGGCGTCTGGGTGGCTCAGTCGGTTAGACGTCTGGCTTCGGCTCAGGTCATGATCTCACAGTTTGTGGGTTTGAGCCCCGCATCGGGCTCTGTGTTGACAGCTCAGAGCCTGGAGCCTGCTTCGGATTCTGTGTCTCCCTCTCTCTCTGCCCCTCCCCTGCTCTCTCTCTCTCTCTCTCTCTCTCTCAAAAGTAGGTAAACATTAAATTTTTTTTTTTTAATTTTTTTTTTCAACGTTTATTTATTTTTGGGACAGAGAGAGACAGAGCATGAACGGGGGAGGGGCAGAGAGAGAGGGAGACACAGAATCGGAAACAGGCTCCAGGCTCTGAGCCATCAGCCCAGAGCCCGACGCGGGGCTCGAACTCCCGGACCGCGAGATCGTGACCTGGCCGAAGTCGGACGCTTAACCGACCGCGCCACCCAGGCGCCCCTAAAATTTTTTTTTTTTTTAATTAAGAGGAAAACCGAGATGGAGAAACTGAGAAAAGGGTGACTATGGGTACGGAAGGAGCTCACAAGGAGTGTGCAAGAAGAGGGTGACATTGGACAGCATTATGTGAAAGTGTTCTCCACAATTCACCTCTGCTTTCAGGCTGGCCTGGAAATGTGTCACAGAAAGGTGGCCCTTGGTGTACGATTTTGACTGTAGATGTGCCTCAACTTACAGTTGAGGACAGGCGTTTATGGTCTCCGATACACTGTTCTTGCCAACCTCTGCTGGTGTCAGGGTCAGGTGTGGAGAGTTACTCTCATTCCCATGATTGGGCTTGTTTGTTTGGCTAGGTTGTTTCTGTTTTTCAGCTTTAGCGGGTTTTGCCCTTCTGGGAAGAAAAAGACCAGAATTCAACTCATGTGGTGTCTGCGTATTGCTCTCTGCAGACCGATGGCTCCAGCAGCAACTGAAGGGAAAGAACACAGCAACTGCGCCACGTCGCTAAACGTGATCACGTCCACGTCCCCATTTCTGGTCCGCTTTGCCCTCTCTCAGAGGTGCAGACAGCTGGGCCCTTAACACTCTTTCCACGAAGATCGGTAGTGAACGGAGACACAGACACCAGAGAGGCAGCAAAATACTAAGGACCCCTGGCAACGCGAACTCCCCAGTTTCGTGACCTGCTGGAATGAACGATGCTAAGAATCTGACATTTCCTGGCATGTGGGATCTTTGAAACCAAAGTGAGAGATTTACTTGGAGCCGCTGAGGGAACACACAGCTCATGGAACATACCGGTAAACCATCTACTGTGACTTCCTGCGTTCAAGTCTTTGACGCGTTGGCATGGCTCTTCCGTGGGCTCCGCAAGCCGAGTGTAACAGGACCGTGTCCCTGACAGTGTGCGTCTTAACCTGTGACCCCGGTAGAAGTTTCGTCAATAGGTCTCCAGAGAGTCGTGCCTGTATTTTGTCATCTTGATTCTGAAGACAAACCAGAGCCTGTTTTATTTCTCTGCGGCGACATTTCATGTTTTTTCCTACATTCCTTAACAGTGAGCCCCTGAACGGCCCTTCACCAGAAGGATTTTTTTGGTGTCCAATATCACAATGTCCTTCTCCAAACCTTGTCACATTGCCTTCAACTGAAATATGTCTTTTGCCAAAACTAAAGTATTGCTTTGTTCTTATTTCATAATCTGCCTGTTTCCTTAGAGATACTTTTTTTTTCCTATGTAGTAACCCAATGCATTCTTATCCCTGACGAATTCATGAAAAACTTGACATGTATTTATTTTTAGATTGTTTATACAACTATTTGGGGCAAATATATATCTTAGCTTGTTTTGATGTGTGTGTGTGTGTGTGTGTGTGTGTGTGTCTGTTCAATGTCCAGTTTACTCTATTGCAGCGGGATCTCTGGGTAAGGATCACATCTGAAATTCATCCCACATGCCCTTTACTGTCTTATTTATTTATTTTTTTGACATTAATGGCAAGCCAAAGTTGCAATCACTTAAAGTATTTTTTAAATGACCGTTCTGAGGCAGGGTCATGGTTTTCCATTCAACATGCACACTGTGGTGCAGCAGAGACCCCGTTAAAACTCCATGGTGACCCTTGGATCGTGTCCAACCAGGGCAAGTGGCTTCTGACCTCTGATTCTTAGACTTCTTGTTTGTAAAATACATACCCTATTTTCTCTCTCTCAGAATAATTGGCCAGTTGGCAACGATGTAATAAGCTGTCAACCACATAGAAGGTGCTCGGTCATGGGTCCCTCTTCTTTCATTATCATTTCATTTATGGATGACCGTCTGCGTGTGGGGAATTCTCTCTCCTGGGAATTAACAGAGGTAACATGAACATGGTGATCATTGCTTCACAGAAGATGAGGTCATCTGCACAACTAACATATTAAGAGAAGGGAGCTGGGCTTCGGTGAATGAACCTTATTATGTAGGAGGTGATATAATCCAACCCGTGTCACATAAAAAACAAAAATATAATATTATAGATAAAATAACATTAAAAGTTTTTAGGGAGATCTGACTTGAAGGGACAAATCTCTGGCTGTGAAAACTAGCAAGGATATGATTGTAAGGAAGAAAATTGTTCTCCATTTGTGACCTGTTCTTCATCTTCAGGGACTTCTCAGAATTATTTCTGATGATCAGGACGCTTTCACAGGGCTACATGACGAGTGGGGCTTAGCACCTTGATTGCATTTCCTCTATTTCCGGACGAAGACAGTGATTTTCATTATTCGAAATAGGTAGATATTTTATTTCCTTGAAATGAACATAATCTCCCCAAAGCTCTGAACTTGGAGCTCAGAATTCTGATCATGCCCTAGAGTCTCACATGTTTGGTCAAATAATGTAGATGCAGCCATTTGTGTGTGGGGATGGGTGTGCGTGTGTGTGTGTGCAGTGTGTATATGAGGGTGTTTTGGGGGGCCATTCTCTGACTCTGCACCCCATTTGCTTATACTGTTACAAGAAAAAGAAACATACACATTCATTACTCTCCTTATTTATTTGATTCACTCATGTATAGCGCCCCCTCTGGTCGTTGTCTGCCTGGTTGTTGAACGACTTGGCTACCATTAGATTCCCCAACAGCAAGAAGTGAGCTCAGGAGAAACGCAGCCTCTTCGAGGCCGGTGCGCCCCCTCGTCTCCGGTCCCTCCCTGGGCGCTCAACACGTAAGCCTCAGGTGAGCAAGTAATACGTGCAGCACATTCCTCTTTCGAGAATTTTTACAAACTTGACATCATGAAGGTCAAGATAATATGTAACATCGCAGAGGCGTTCTGACAAAGTATTGTTATTTATACGTTATTTTAGGGAAGGCAAGGATATTGAAAACAGCCATGTTAGACCTGTTTTGGTGTGGCTCGTTTGGCAGAAAAGATTTGAATTTCCTGGCATCTCTGTTTTAACACATCCCGAGAAAAGACCCATGATCACCAGAATCCAAATGGAACACAACATGACACGTGTACGTCAGGATCCACAAATTCACAGTACTCATCAGAGGCATTTACTATGAGTGTACATTTCTTTTCTGCCTGGATTCAATGCCACAAAATAAAGAATCCCATCAACTCGAAACAGGCTGTCCTAAAGTAAAAATTAAGAAAGGCAGTTATTGAAAGCAAAGCCCCCATCTAGCATAAATAAATTCAATGATGTAGTTAATTAAATGGTGAGTTTTATCTCTCAAGGGTAATCTGGGCTTATGGTTTTAGAGTCCTTCCTTGACTCTTTGTGATGTCATAGGACGAATGGGGATCACGTGGGGGTATGCATGGCCACCGTGTCCTCCTGAGGGTGTGAACTCCAGGAAACCTGGGCTTGAGTCTCAGCTCTGAGTAGCTTCATAAACTTGGTTGTTTAACGCTCTGCTCCTTGGGTTAGTCATGTGGGAAGGGAGTGTAGCAGTTAGGTCTTAGAATCTGAGACATGCAGAGGGGCTTCCTGAACTCAGCACACCCAGTGATGACCTCTGTCTCTACTCCACGCTGATCTACTCCACTTACGTGGAGTGGATGGTAGCCCAGCCAGGGGGCTGTCTATCCTTCCTGAAACTCCTGGTTGTTTCACTAAAAAACAGGAGTAGAATTGGATGTGGAAGAATGTGAGTTGAATGGTCACATACGTTATATCACAGGCTTAGGAGATAGCAACAAACACTTCAGCTTCATTTATTCCAAGCCCTGTGTTTACATAGGGGTGTATTGACTGTATCTTTAAAAAAGTTTTTCTTAACATTTATGTATTTTTGAGAGAGAGAGACAGACTGCAAATGGGGGAGGGGCAGAGAGAGAGGGAGACACAGAATGTGAAGCAGGTTCCAGGCTCTGTCTGAGCTGTCAGCACAGAGCCCGACATGGGGCTCGAACTCACAGACCGCAAGATCATGACCTGAGCCGAAGTCGGACGTTTAACTGATTGAGCCACCCAGGCACCCTGACTCTATCTTTCATTAACAGGTATTAAATGACATTGACTTAAAACAAATGAAAACTTTCAAAAATTTTAGGAACCAATTGCCTGTCTGTTGCAGTGTTTTCAGTCCCTTCTGACTCAGCAGAAATGGGGCTGCACACAATGGTCCATGGATGTTTAGATTCTTACTGAAATTAAACAGAAAAAAAAAAAAACAAAAAAAGCACCAGGTTATGGTCCAATCAGTATTTTGTATCCTGTTTAATTATAACGTCCACGGGCATTTAACGTGCTGTCCTCTCTTACTTATAAAGCAAATATGTACAGATTAGATTATTTATATATATTTTCTCAGTTAATGGAAATGTCAGAAGGACCCCAACCATGAATGAAATTTCTCCCACTTCCCATAGAGAATTTCACTCACGGTCCTGAAATGGATTCTTCTCAGAAGACCTCTTTTTTATTCCTTTGACCTTTCAGATCACCCACTACTGTCCTTTTAATTTATAATTCTCCAAGCTACTGTTATCTTTCTTCTTTCTTTCCCTTACCAGCCTCTGCCATTCCTGCTCCGCAAAGTGCATCTGTAAGATGAATGTCTCGTGGTGGCCCGTAGAAGAAACATTTTGAGTCAGACCGCCATCGTTCTGTCTTTGATGACCTCCCCTCCTTAGGTGATAAGAAATGACACGTTTTCACGTCACCGGGCAACTCGCACATTTAACACTGGATTTTAAAAGTCCTGATGGCACGCTGGCTACAGCCATCATGCATCTGTGCTTAATGAGAATAATTAATCTCTGTGTTGAAGTGAACTTTTACAGGAGGTCAGGGGAAGTGCGCGGGGAGCAGGTCAGTGTGGAACAGCTGAGCGAGGAGCCTTGTCCCCGCCTGTCGCCGTGTGAAGTCTGGAGGCACGTGCTCGGTGAACTAGCCCTTGAGCCCCGTCTCCCCTTCCCGCATCTCCCGGTGCCTGGCGGACAGAGGAAGACGTTCCAGGACAAAAGTCCTTCCGCCGAGGATGATCTCAGCACAACGACTCACCATGGTGTCCTGCCTTATCACTTCCGAACAGACCTCGGAGCTTGAAAGGGTTTAGAAATTTGCTTCACTTGCCATTTCCCGACATAATGAGGAAATCAATGTGTCTTGCGTTTCGAAATGCTTGTGAGTCCGGAATAACTCCACAAGAGTGTGTGCGGTGATAAGCAGAGGCGAAGCAGCAGGGACACGCTCATCACCCCCGCATCAGAGATGGTCGACAGATAACACCGGGCCCGTGGACCGGCGAGGACCCTCCAGATTTTGTGTCTATGGAAACAGACCAGGTTTTTGGTGCAGGTTCATTTAGCAATTGTGAGGGGTGTCCTAGGAAGCACGGAGGCTGTGCCCCAGACACAGGTGGACACGGGAGGGGAAACCGACTTGCTTCGTCCAAACGTGAGCCCTTTGTATATCACACTCAGCCTGTACTTGTCCAAACGGCGCCTGTCAGGAGGCAGTTATCCGCGCGTGGGGACAGAAGAGAAAAGTCCCTGCCAGCTCCTCGGGGGTGAGCAGACGTGTCAGGGAGTACAGTGAGCTTCGGGCCCATGGGAGTGTGGCCAGCTCCCGCCTCCCCGGGCTGAGGGCGCCCCGAGTGTCCTGTCCCCGCGTCCGATTGCCGGACAGGTCGGTGAGCGTGTGGTTCAGCCCGTGGAGACAACGCTGACACATTCCCGCACATCTCGATAAAAATGTGACCGTGCTCCCGACAGCCTCTTTGCTCAGTTACACGGGGGGAAGCGCACGGAGAAAGCAGCCTTCTCAAAATCCTGTTTCCATGCAAATGCTTGAGGCCGAGTGGACACAGGAAAGGAAGCCACCGCGACCCTCGCTTTGAGAAAGCTGCAGGTGTTTTCTCGCCCGGCTCTCTCCCGCCGGCTGCTGGCCCTTCCCCGTGGCTCTGCTGACCGTCTCTAAGCCCACGACCCAGGCGTTGCCTTTTCGAATGCACTTTTCAATGTAGAAGAGTTTTAGATTTACCACGAATTTGGAAAGAATGCACAGTTTACATGGACCTCACATTCAATTCTCCCCATTTTGAGCAATTTACCAGTAGGGCACG
This sequence comes from Prionailurus viverrinus, assembly GCF_022837055.1. Taxonomy (NCBI): domain Eukaryota; kingdom Metazoa; phylum Chordata; class Mammalia; order Carnivora; family Felidae; genus Prionailurus; species Prionailurus viverrinus. The sequence goes on from NW_025927614.1 coordinate 549,963, forward strand.
TGTGTCACGATTACTGATTAGTGTTGCATCCTGTAAAGAACAGTACATTATTATTGCTTTGCTGCTAACTAAAGCCCTTACTGTTCTCAGATTTCCCTAGTTTTTACCTATTCTCTCCTTTGTGTTCTGTGTTACACTTGAGTCTACGTGTCTCCGCGGGTCCCTGTTGGCTGTGACATTTTCCTAGACTGCCCTTGGATGACTGTGACAGTCTTGAGGGCTGGTCAGGTGTTTCGTAGAATGTCCCTCACTTGGGATTCATCTTTTGTTTTTCTCATTGTTACACTAGGGTTAGGTATTTTGGGGGAAAAAAAATCACCATGCAGAGTGTCATCTTCACTATCTCACGCCAAGAACACGTACCATCAACATGTCTTAGCTTCCTGATGCCAATCTCGATCGTCTGAAAGAGGCCATGTTTGTTGGTTTCTGCACCGAGAACTTACCAGAATTTCCCCTGCCTTTCTTTTCTGATCTCTTTGGAAGGAAGTCGCTTTGTCCCGCCCACATTAGGGACTAGGGAGGTATGGAAGCTCCTTGTCCTCTGCCTGACAGATTTATATTCTCCTCACAATTCATTTACTCGTTCCATAATTTATTTATTTTTTAATTTTTAATGTTTATTTTTGAGAGAGACACAGAGACAGAGACAGAGACAGAGAGTGCGCGTGAGCATGAGCAGGGGAGGGGAAGAGAGAGAGGGAGACACAGAATCCAAAGCGGACTCCAGGCTCGAGCCGTCAGCACAGAGTGCGACGCGGGGCTCGAACTCATGGACGGTGAGATCGTGACCTGAGCCGAAGTCGGACACTTAACCGACTGAGCCCCCCCAGGAGGCCCGTTACTCCATCATTTATTGATGTTAGTGTGGACTGACACATATTTATTTTATCCTCTGAGTGTAACCCAGTAATACTTTTTATGTTCTGGTGCCCGTATTCTTCCAAATCAGTACGTTGAGAACTCCTTCAGCTGGTCTTGTGTCTCTGACTTGCCCTCTACATTGTTTCGAGAACTTCCTTACCTCCTTTTTTCTTTATCCTTTTTCTCTTTTCTCTTCTTCCTTTCTGTTTTTTTTTTTTAGGTGATTCCCAATGGGAGGGAATGAAGTAATTTATTATTTTATTTTTTAAATTTATTTATTTAAATTCAAGTTAATTAATACACCATGTAGTAACAGTTTCAGGAATAGAACCCAGCAATTCCTCTCTTACATGAAACACCCAGCGCTCATCCCATATAAATGCCCTCCTTAGCGCCCCTCACCCATTTAGCCTATCCCTGACTCCCCTCCCCTCCAGTGACCCTCAGTTTGTTTTCTGTATTTATTTTTTAAAATCTTTTCTAATGTTTATTTATTATTATTATTATTTTTTTTTTTTTTGAGAAAGAGAGAGAGAGAGAGACACAGCATGAGCAGGGGAAGAGCAGACAGACATACAGAATCTGAAGCAGGTTCCAGGCTCTGAGCTGTCAGAACGGAGCCCGACACGGGGCTCGAACTCACGAACCGCAAGATCGTGATCTGAGCTGAAGTCGGATGCTTGACTGAGCCACCCAGCTCCCCTGTTCTCTGCATTTAAGAGTCTCTTGCGGTTTACCTCCCTCTCTGTTTTATCTTATTTTTCCTTCCCTTCCCCTATGGTCATCTGTTGTGTTTCTCAAATTTCACGTATGAGTGAAATCATATGGTATCTGTCTTTCTCTGACTGACTTATTTCACTTAGCCTAATACCCTCTAATTCCATCCACTTTGTTGCAAATGGCAAGATTTCATTTTTTGTCGCTGAGTAGTATTCCATATGTGTATGTGTGTGTGTGTGTGTGTGTGTGTGTGTGTGTGTATCACATCTTCTTCCTTACTTTCTGATACTATAACATTATCTAGGTTCCTATGGAATATTTCCTTCACTTACCCTAGAACTCACCATTTCTCCAAGGAGCCCTGGTCCCTTTTATGGGAGAATGGTATTAGAAACAAAATGTGGACACTTGTGTGTTGACTGCTACTGGAGAATCCTTGCTTCTCGTCCAGGCTGACAAAGCATAAAGACACACATGAATACGTTAACCCTGTAAGTCTGTGACTATTTCCATATGTGACCATCTGTGTCTACGTCAAGTGAAGCATGAGTTTATGTTGATGTTTCTAACTCTAATACACTAATTACCATGTGGGTCACTCTTGGCCCCTGACTTCTTGCTACCCCCTTTCCTCAGCTGTATAGACAACAGAGGCATCTCAGTCAGCCTTCCCGTTTAAGGAAAAGCTCCAGGAAATCAGACCAGAGGCAGCAACAAATATGACCATCTGTGTCTCCTGTCCCAGCTGGAATTAACCAGCTAGATCTGAATCAAAGAAAGTATTGGCAAGCGTGTTGGTTCGGGTTTGGTCCAGAAAAATGTCGATCGTCCTTGCTCCATTTCTATCTATCTAGAGGTGGCATGGGCCCTCGTCTACACTCCGTCATTTTGTTTTGAGAGGAGAAAATTATTGGTTTCTTTTACAGTGTAATGAAATCAAAGTAAAGTTTTCCTTCAAATTTCAGTTTGGAGATCTGACCGGCTCTGAATGGTGGGTGACAATTTCGGTTTGGCTCAATTTGCTTGGGTACATCCAATTCATCAACCATCGAAATGAATTCCATTTCACGTACCTGCTAAGTGTGATGAGGGTTGCTTGGTTTTACGGTTTGGGAAATCTGAAGAAACCAGATGTCCTTTGCTTAAAATGCTCAGTGGAGGGGCCTTTGCAAATCTGCGGGTCTAGGTGGAGAGAACCCTCCTTGCGCTCCTACCCCCAACACGCTGTCGTGAAAGGCACCTCTTCCTGCGTGCACACCACCATCTGGTCTCAACACCCTTCCGCAGCCTGGCCAAGTTTGACTGGCTTAACGGGTTAAGTCTGCTAGAGCAGTCAAAATAGTTCAGGCATAGAAACACCATCCCACATTCTCACGTCCTTGGGGAAGGGAGTGGCCGATCGGAGTAACTTAGTGTGGTTTCATTTTTGTTGTTGTTCACGAAAGTAAGATGTTAAACACTTATTTAAGGAAGGAGGGGTGTAAGTGGAGAAGGTGTGGCCAGAAGGTAAATGACTATCTGCCCTCCTGGGGGGACCGTGGGGGGCAGGGCCGTCACCAATTCCTGCTGAAGCCCTCATCTGAGTCGGCAGTGAGAAGATCGATGACTTATTTCCTGCGGTCACGTGTTTGCCAAAGACTCAGAAAATTAAAGTTCCTCATCCAGCACTTTGCTGAGAAAGTAGTAGTTCTACCATTTGAAGTCACTTGGTGAACGCTTTGACCCTGTGCCACTTCAGAAGGGTCTTTCTTACGTGAAAGCAAAGGAAAGCGCGTTTTGCAAAGCCCCTCCGAAAACAGACGCGTTTTTGCTGTAAGTGTCACGGGGTCGTTCTCCCGCATTCTCAGTAAGGACACGAGTATTTTGACAAAGAAGATACCTTTGCATTTTCTGGTCCAGGTGTAACCTGAGTGGGCATCGCCAAGCTTGTAATTAGAAAGCTTTGTCAAAACAGACATTGCAGGACCTAATGCTAGGTTACCTCCACGCTTAATTGTAACCTTTGAACGTCCTGCTACTTACCACAGGATGTAAAAATAGAACATATTTCCCCAAAATAATGAGCAGCAGGCATAATTGCAGACATCCTCTTGAAAGCACTAAAATGTGAGCCCAGATTATCAAGGTATAGAGACCTGAGAAAACCAATTATAATCATGTTTAGTCACTTCTTGAACTCTTCGGCATGTGCGGGCAATATGACATAAGAGACGTATCCAGCAGAGAACTCAAACGTCTACTGGAATGTTTCAGCGGGCTGCCTTTGCCTGGCTGGAAACGGGAGGCAGGAAGGATTTCTGATTTACGCAAAATTTTCAGTCAGCCGTCAGTTATTAAAACAGCCTCCTGTGAAAAAGGACAAAGTAACAAAAAACAGATTTTTATGTCCGTCGACGATCTTGTCACTGCGGGTAGCAGAGTCCTGATCCGCTCACTGCTCCAGTCTTCAGCTAAAGAGTAGGATTAAGAAAAGCTGCCGGTTACACCTTTGGACTTGGGGGTCTGGGAAGGCTTTCCAGAGGCACATGGGGGCACGTGACAAGGTTTTGTCCAATAAGGTAATGGAAGAAGCACTCTAAGTGGACAATTAACAAGCTCCTTTCCAGACACACGGAATGGTGGTAGATGGTTGCACTAGGAGTGGGTGTGCCCGGCAGGGCTGCGTCTTTTTTCTGCCACACAGTTTTGTGCAAGAAGTGTTAGTAGTGAGAGCTAACATTAGCCATGTGTAAAAGCAACTTTTGGGTGGAGTGAGTCCATGGGCTGACTTTGGAGCTCCTGAGTCTCGCTGAGGCTTCCCTCAAATTGGTCGCTGACACACGAGTCAGACCTCATGTCTTGGTGCTCAGAGGTCCGTGGGAATTATAGGAGGGGAGCCCCCTGACTGTAAATACCAATGGAGCCATCCAGACACCAATGCTTTACATCAGAGCCAATTACCACGACCAAGGAGGACATTTCAGTATCTTTAACAACATGGTCGAACTTGAAGCGCATCTCTTTACTGACTCAGCTTCTGACGAATGGGTCACCGGTACCCTCCCAACACTGTACAACCTGCCTTGGTGACACATTTGTGTACGGCAAAGTTCCTACCACATGGAACCCGCTGATCTCGGAGAAAATCTGACCTTGATTCCAACACGGGGTCTACTTTGTCTCTCTTGAAAAACGTTCTGCCCATAAAAGTCTACTTGGCTCTCACCGAAAATCTAATCTTTGCACGATTCCCCTATTATCTTTCAAATCTGTCTGAGGTTTTTCCATTTGCTTCCCTGGTGCTGCAAACATGTGAATCCTAAGTATTCTAAATACACAGAAAATAAGGTAAACCAGAATAGATTTGCCATGAATTTATTTTTATGGACTCTTTTCCAGTGATCACATTTAGAAAGGATACCTTGTTTACACATATAAAGAGAGAGGAAATTAGGTGTCCACAAACCTTATATAAAAATCAATTGCAGATAAGTAGAGACTTAAATATGAATGGTAAGCCTTTACATGTTTCAGAAAATAATATAGAGGAATACTGGTTATCTTAGGGGAAGTGTGCTACTTATTAAACAAGATGCATGACCCTTTCTGTACGGTTTTGATAAATAAAATTTTCGAATGTGAATGCTGTTCACATGCCAATCTTCTCTTTACTCATTTGTGCTTAGCGCCCTATCTTTCTGTGTGTCTGATTTTTCTGCTTATGGCTTCTTCTAGTTCTTACTCGTGCTGTCTATTTTCCTGAGTGTGTGTGCATGTGTGTGTTTTATCGTGTTTACATTCAGTGGTACTTTATCTTTGGAAACACTTGGGTCATGGGTTGAAGGCATATTTCTCTCCAGTAGTTGCTTTTGCGACTGTCCAGTGCAAACACAGGATTATTTAAAAATAAGTTCAATTATCACTTACAAGGAAGTCTGTAACCTGAATCTCTTTATAACAAATAGGCTCCGTATTTTGTGGCCTCGGAGATCTCTGGGCTTCTCTCTCTGCCGTCAAAGTCACACCTGGAGAAAACTTGGGGCATCTTGTAACAGCATCACATGCACCGAAGAATCCCCCGGGGGAAGCTCCTACCTTGTTACTTTTTTATCTCTCTGGTTTTCTACCGCTTTGCTCCTTAATTTTTGAGCCTCTCAGTTAAGCATTTAAAGCATATCTTTTGAAATATACATCCTATTCAGAATTATAGTGGTTCTGCCACATTAGGATTGGCCAGGAAGTTCTTTTCTGACCATATATCAGAAGATCTTCAGTAAGTTTTTCTCATCTTTCTTTGACAATTTTCTCTCTGCTTTTAAATTGCCATTTATTCTGTGAGTTCTCTGAGAATTCTATTATCTGATTTCTTCACTTCCTGGTATCAATAGCAATACAATTCAGAGGGTTTTTGTTTGTTTGTTTTGTTGTCTGTTTTTAAGACAGACAGAGAGGGAGAGAGAGCAGGGGAATGGCAGAAGGAGAGAGAGAGAATCTTAAGCAGGCTCCATGCTGAGCATGGAGTCCTATGGGGGGCTTGATCCCATGACCCTGGGATCGTGATCTGAGCCGAAATCAAAATTCAGATGCTCAACCAACTGAGCCACCCAGGAACGCCGAGAGATTTAAGAATACCATTCAACAAATATTTTCAGGGAGTCTGACAGACAACACGTGTGGAAACAAGAATTTGTCTACTAAAAGCACTGTTCCTTTTAGCTTTGCAAGTGAACAACTGTGGTGTCTGGGTGGCTCAGTCGGTTGAGCATCCGACTTCGGCTCAGGTCATGATCCCGAAGTCTGTGAGTTCGAGCCCCGCGTCAGGCTCTGTGCTGACAGCTCGGAGCCTGGATCCTCCTTTGGATTCTGTGTCTCCCTCTCTGCCCCTCCCCTGCTCATGCTCTGTGTCTCTCTCTCTGTCAAAAATAAATAAACATTAAAAAAAATTTTTTTAATGAATAACTAAACTACATTTCCCCCCCAATATCATATTGCCAAGGTGTGAATTCTGAAGCTGGAATACATTTCCACAAACTTTAGTCTGGCATTTTCTCTATGAAAATATGTACCCTTTTTGTTAGAAAATCTACAAGAGTATATTTTTTGTAGACTGAGCATAACTGTTCTTTGACAGTTTTTAGGAAATGGTAGTTGTAAAGGGTGGCAACGTATGAATGACAAGACTCAGTCTCGAATGTGGCTGTGGGCAAATTGCAGTCAAGGAGAAAATTTCCTGTGGACGATGGGGGTAGTGGGTTCTGAATGCCATGCCACGGGGGGCACGTGCTTTCTTGGAAATTGGGGGACACCATGGTAAATGTTGGTTGCAAATCTCATCTCCACATTAGACACCCAGACTCTGGTGTCCTCCGGGCACATTTTAGGCAAAGAGCTTCTCTGTGACTTAGTTTGAGCCATTCAGGAGCAATACTGAAAGTCAAGCCACTGGGCCCTTGTGTAGGTTTGGAGACAGCACATTTCTGCAGAAGAACCCAATCATTTTCATCCTCTGGTTTAACGTAAATAAGGTGACCCAGAAGTCTACTGTCTGGGTTGAACAATCATTTGAGACACACAGAGAGCTGAAAGATCTTGTATTGATGCCCATGAGAAGGACTGAAAAGATAGTTTTGCAGTAGTTACAGATTCATGGTAATTTTCCCCGACCTTGTAGTTGTTTAGATATTGGTAGGTAAGTGAAGCCTGAGGTAGCTGCCACACCGAGGTTGCAGGGCGAGCCGGAATTACTTAGGTGGGGATGCCGTTCGCTACTTTCTCCTCCATTTCTGGCCACAGAGATAGCATATGTATTTTTAAATTGACAATTATCATTCTAATCTCCTTTATGGGTTTAAACCCTTTGCTTGTACTGAATCAGTGCGACTTCAAGCAAAAGTCCATTTATTAAATCTTTTATTAGGCTTTTCATTATGCATGCTTGTAAAGATCTTAATAGAGATGTTAAGTAATGAAATTTTGCAAGTTCCTAAAATCTTCATAAATCTCCATAAATTGACTCTTTATGAGAAACCTGCTTTCATTGTGTCTGATTTTTATTCATATGCAACCAAAATGTTAATATACTTTAATTACAGCTAATATGATTTATCTCTTCACTCATTATATAAGTTAATTTTCTTCTAAAGAAGTCCTGTTTTCAAATTCTCTCCAGCAGTGTAGAATTAAAGTAATTATAGTTTGGCTCAGGAAATTAGTCGTGAAGGTTCACGAATGCTAAAATAAATTGGAGTTTTCGCAGGATAGATTAGGCCATATGCTTTCCAGAAGGAAAGAGGAGAACAGAAATGATTTCGGATACTGGGTTTCCTGTTGGGGAAATGTTGAAGGTAAATCGCAAGAAGTCTTGACGTTGCAAAACCCAGGGCAAACAGAACGGCCATAGTTTTTATGGCTCCAAGCGACCAAGCCAGTCTGGAACGCACACATTTGGAGTCGAGGAGCGATTCTACCCCCTGACCACAGACGATGCTTTATTCAACACCTGGTTTTGTCACCTTTTGGCTTCATTTGAGCGATGAGCTCAAAAAGGGTTCTAAAACATACTAGAAATATTTTTATGATCTGTGTCTGCTGTTGTAGGCAAGGAATTTTGATTCTCCTCTCTTGAGTGTTCGGTCATGCCCCCCTCTACTCGCCTTCAGATTCTACCACCACGGTGCCCTCGCACCTTCAAAAAGTAAATTCGCAACCATATCACTGTGCGTCTTTCTCACACACCCAGAAGGTATCACTCGTGAAATGTCTCATAGATGCTAAAAATCTGTCCATGCACAATGGGTTTCCTTGTTCTGAAGCTGGTGATTAACACGCTTGTTTTAACAGAACAGTAACTTAACAGAAATATTCCCTGTGAATTAAAACAGAGCGGTATTTCTGGAAAATACTCCTATTCTGGAAAACATTTCTCTTCTGTGTAGGCAAAGATTGTGGGGAAACAGAAAGAGTTCACATGGAAAATCAGCCAGCAACCACGCGATGAGGGAAAACCCGGGAAATATACCACAAAACCAGCGTCTAGCCCCCTAGTGTCACAGTATCGCAGGGAAATATCCTAGTTTGGGATTCTTGAATATGTATTCCCGGGTACAGTTTTTAATTCCTATAAATAAAAGATGATTGAAAAGGACTTAATTATTTTTTATGCTTCCTACAAAACTCATAGCCCCTTGCAGATTCGGGGTATATCATCAATGAGCAAATTGTGCAGTGAGTTCTTCTGTGGGTCTTTCCCAGTTACCATGGAAGTGTCTCCTGTGGTAGAGAAGTAACCACCCCCCACCCGCCCCGTGTACGAGGGTTGTCTGTGTTTGTGAGCGTGTGTGTGCAAGCCCTGGCGGCTGCATGATGGATGTGTCTCATATGTTGGGAATGCTCCGTGATTGATGACCGGCTAGATGCTTCCATATCCTGCTATTCATCATGTAGATTTCCTTATTAATATCTCTTAATCCACCAGTTCATGGATGAGAAGTTCTCTATAGTGCTAATCATGCTCCATTATAGACTAAGTTATTAAGTGTCTCCACAATTTACCATGTTGAGTATGTTCAGAAACACATTACCTGTTCTCATCTCAAATTTCAACACACTTGCAATTTGGTTTTTAAAGCAGTCACACCACGAAGGTCCTATAACTGTGCTCAAGACCGTAGGCTGCCACAGTCTTCAGAATCTGTCTGAGATTTGCATTTCGGTTGCCTATTTAATGGTTTTGTAGTTAAGAGCATGTTACATTGAGGGCCGCCTGGGTGGCTCAGTCGGTTAAGCGTCCGACTTCAGCTCAGGTCATGATCTCAAGGCTCAAGAGTTTGAGCCTCACATCAGGCTCTGTGCTGACAGCTTGGACCCTGGAGCCTGATTTGGATTCTGTGTCTCCCTCTCTCTCTCTGCCCCTTCCCTGTTCACGCTCTATCTCTCTCTCTCTCCTTCAAATATGAATAAATATATGAAAAAAGAGTATGTTATGTGAAATTAGCTATTTTTTCTCATGTAACAAATGGGTATAGTAACACCTATCATACAGGGTTTTTTGGGGCAGGATACACAAAATACCTAGTACAGTGCCACATACATAGGAGGGTCTCAAGGTGGTAAGTTCTGCCTTTTTCACTCATTTATTAAGAATTTAGACATTGCCTAGCATGATGGTTAAACCATGAACCTCTGAGTGAGAGATCTAGGTACTAATTCAGTTTCTGACACTTAACGTCCACCCAAAGTACTTAAAGCAGCTGTTTCCAGCAGAAACACAAGGCGAAGCACAAGTGCAAAGTACATATTTAATTTTAAGGTTTGCAGCGGCCACCCGAAGAGGGTAAATATAAATAAAATGAGTTTTAATAATGTATTTCACACAATACGTACTGAATGTAATCACTAGAAAAATGTAACGCGGCATTTTATATGGTTTTTCTCATAGTCTTCGAAACCCAGGGCATGTTATACACCTTCAGCACATCTCAGTTTGGAGTTGGCCACAATTAAGTGCTCAATAGCCACACGTGGCTTGTAGCTATTGGTGAGTGGAAACTAGGAGAAATGTCTGATAGACAGCAACCTTTTATACGAGCAACACATTTCAGTTTGTGTCATCCATTAAAATTTAATGTAGTGCTTACTTACAGAGTATTATTAGAATCAAAGAGGATAATGTGCAATAGATAACACTCTTTGCATGGAAATCTGGTTCATGGTAAAGATCCTGTTAATATTATCTGTGCTATTATTACTTGTCAGGTGCTGTGTTGGGAACTGTGGCTACAGATATGACTAAGGTTCAACACCTACCCTGGAGAAGGTCAGGGGTAAATGTGGACCAATGACATTTAATTTCAATGCACTTGGAGAAAATGGAAGCATTCAGGACAGCTGGTGGCCGTGTCTGCTATTTTGGGTCCACTCCCCTTCCTTCTGTAACCAGGGAGGCTGAACCTTGCAGACCGTGTTGTCTGGACTTCCTGGGCAGATGGAATCATGATGGTTGAGCCAACGGGAGACCCCAACAGAAAATTAAGGACACTGGAAAGACAGACACATTTCTTTCCTGGTTGGGCTCCAAGTCTTTGATGGAGTACAGCCACAGCTCCCCACTGCAGAGCCACTGATGTGGTTTGACCTTTCACCCCTGACCTATCACCTCTGCAAGGCCCCGGGCCCTTAACCTGGCCCACCTCTCTACATAGCCTTTTCCTGTGTTCTATCCTCTGTGTACGCTGACTGACTCAGTAGTCAACTCCACAATTCGCTCCAATTCCCACGTTCTAGAATTTATGTTTGTTCTCACTTGAGAGGTTCCATGGTTTTCCTTTGTTCGCTTCCCGTTCTTGCCTCACCCCTTGAACCCAGGGAAACTGCCCGTGGATGCTGTCATGTGCAAATTGTGTAAATTCCCTACTTTTGACCTCCAGTTAGTGTGCTTCTTGGCCAAGCACTTGGATGTTGCCCCCACAAGGGTCCCTTTGAGCGAAATGGGGAGCGTGGATTAAAGGCCACGTTCTCCCGAGATTCTGGAAGTCTGTGACGGTCCTGCTTGTCCAGGGTGGGAGGGTGACATGATGGGTAAACAGAACTGTGTGAGGAAGCCTCACTTCCCAGTGTTCTCAACCTGCTCCCCAACTCTTCCCTGGAGACAGCACCCCCTTCCCCATGCCGTCCTGCTTGAAACCACAGAGCGGCATGAACCGCACACAGCGTGATGAACTCAAGACGTGGAGCTGAGCCTGGGAAGCGGAGCGCCTTACACACTTCCCCCACCACATCCCAGAAGCCTTTCAGCAACCACTTACCTATGTGTGTCTTCATACTCCAGGTTTTCCCAATGAGTCGTAGATGAACTTGGAAACACAGTTATCGGCTGAATGTTTTGTGGGGGTTGGTAAAAGTCAGCACCACCCAAGCTGGATGCCTTTGAAGGAGGGAAATTTATTCTCTCATAGATCTGAAGGCTGGAGGTCCAGATTCAAGGTGCCAGGGGGGGCCATGCTCCCCCTGAAAGTTCAGGGGAGAGCCCCGCCCTGCTGCTTCCAGTTCCTGGTGGTTGTCAGCCATCGTTGGGGTTCGTTGGCTTGTAGCCGGGTCCTCATGTGGCCTTCTCTCTGTGTGTCTGCCTTTGGCCAGATCTCATCTTCTTGTAAGGAAACTGGTCGTGGGATTAGGGTCCACCCAAATCTAGTACGAATGTTTCTTAAATTGATTACATCTGCAAAGACCTTATTGCCAGAAAGGTCACATTCACAGAGTGAATCTGAGTGAATATTTGAGGGACACTCTTCAATCCAGTACAGTTACAAAATCGTTTTTATTGTAATATCCACGTTTCTTCTCAACCTTTTATTCTGAACAGTCTGATGTTTGAATGTGTCTGAGTTATTCACATATGAATTCAATTTATACAAATTTCAGTATGTATCATTTTCATTCCTGGCAATTTTATATTCATGTTTCCTCTGCATATTCAGTGTGAACTGTAGTGTTTAATAGCATTTTAAAATATCTTTATTCTTCTTAAGGCTAACACATCAAAGATAAGATTTTCCTTTTAGGTTTGTCAGTTAATATCTCCTCCTCTCCCATAGTTTATTTATAGTTACTAGCTAATGTGAGAAACAGGTCCAGTATTTTACAATGACACATGAAAACAGCTTATGAAATAAGAGATAAACCATGGAGGCAAAACGTGTTATTTTTCTATGGTTCCTCCAGTAAATTGAATCAGACAGCAATCTGTTTGAAGATTCATCTCACAGTTGAAAAATAAAAATTTTAAATGAGCCGAGCACTAGCAGGAAGAATTTAATTGAGTAGTGGGCTACTGTCCTACTGAACTTGGGGAAAAGAATGTAACAATTCTCGTGCCCGATTTGGTAATAAGTAGACAAAATAGAGAGTCGAGGAGGACCCATTCTTACCAATGAGTGCCTCCTCGGGTCCGGGAAGATTGTAAATGACACTAACAATTTTGGGTAAGGGGGCCAGAAAATATACCTTTCGCCACTGTGATAGACAAGGAGGTTAAAACGATACGTGGAGAGACGTTTGGCCATATCCAACGAGCACAATAAGATACCCTCGTTCCCAGTTTTTGACTTCCAGGTAGAGATACTCCACACAGAGGTTGTGTTTCCAATGTGTTTTCGCATCCGGGCCTCACGAGCACATCAAAGGAGATAGAGAAACAATAAGGAATCCCTAGAAGAGGGGACAGAACAGAAAGTACTAGGCCGACAGGTGTAAAACACAGAAAACTGTTTTATGATTAAAACAAATGGATCAGATGCACTCGTTATGTGTCTATTTATTGGAAATGTTTATGCATCTATTTATTGGGAACTACTTACCGATTGTTCACCGTGTCCCTGCCACTGCTCTAGACAGCAGAGACTTGGCAATGGGAAGAAAAACAAAACAAAACAAATCCTCTGACTTTCTGAGAGGGATAATAAAACAGATTACATATAAATATATGTATTTATAAACATATAACTTAATTGGGATACATTGATTTGGATATAAATTATGTATCATAGATTATATGAATAGGCTTTACAAATACATACATAAATGAGATGTATTCCACATATCATATAATACAATATTATATGTAATTCATTGCAGTATAATATATATGTTTATATTAGCTAAGTAAGCATATTGGAGACTGTCATGTGCCATGAAAATAAAGAAATGGGGAGACGGTATAGGGATGAGCAGAAAGGCTAAGTTGGAATTTAAACACGTTGGTTACGAAAGGCGTCAGTGAGGAGGGACATCCGATCACATAGGAGGAGGAGATGGGGAAGGGGCATCCAAGGGAAGGGTTTTCCGGAAAGGGAGCATCAGGGCCGTGTAGGAAGAAGCACGGCTGATGGCTGGAGTGTCTGGTGGGTGGAGACACAATTAGACAGCCATGTTGATAGTACCAATGGGAGATGGATGGGGAGTGTAGGCAGACAGAGACGATGGGGATAATGGGAAGTGGTCCAACCCTGGATACATTTTGATGGCCAAGTCAACATTTGTCAGTATTTGATGACAAGTTTGTTGAGGGTGCAAGGGAAGAGGGTGGTCAGGGAGAATCCCAGTTGTGAGCCTAAACAGCCTAAGGAGGGTTTGACTAGGGGAAATGACCAGGAGCGGGGAGAGTGGGCCAATCCGGAGCTCAGTTTGGGAAATAACCAGGTTTGGGATGTCTATTTGTTATTCAAGTAAATGATATGACATGCTGTTTGGAGTATGCTGTAACTCGGGGATATAAATTTGGGGGTCACCACTGTATAGGTGGTCTTTAAAACACAGTAGAGACTAAGTGCCACCAATTAGCAGGAAACCCAAGGGCACATGATAAGTGGGAGCCACCGGATGGAAGAGAACAGATCGACATTGTCAAATGTTGCTCTTAGGCTAAGTAATGCGATGACCAAGAAGGAACCAACAGATGTGGACCCCTGGGCGGCTTCGCAGGGACTCTCCCAGAGGCATTTGGGTGAAGGTCTGATGGGTGTTAGTTCAAGGAAGAATGGACAAAGTTGGGGAGAATCAATAGGGTTGTTGCTGGAAGGAAGAACATATAGGAAATGTTTGGTATAAAAAATTAAACCCAGAGTTAATTTTATTTTCCTTTTTGCTTTGTTGTGTTATGATAAAATACAAAATAACATGCTTTGTGTGTTGATCCAAGGCTCCATCGGAGGCTGGATAGCCAAAGCTTTGGGAGAGAGGAGTGAGCTCCTGGAGCTTCATAATGAAGGCAAGAACGAGAGAAGCCAAGTGCCCAGGTGGAAGGCGTGGCCTTGTCCAAAGACGGGCAGGTCGTGTGCAGTGCAGGAGAGAAGCCAGGCACAGAGGCAGCCATGCAGGTGGGCAAAGAGTGGTGGGAATTCGAGGTATTTATCTCCTGATTGCCTCTCAGAATTATAAGCAAACAGGGAGCAAGATTGACCTCTGAGTGTGAAGATTAAAATCTGGAAGATGAAATTTCGCCTTCTGCCCACAATGGACTTGTGAAGACCTACCCTCCACCACATCAGACAAAACACATGAAGCAGTCGTGTTGAGACACCGGAGCACAGACAGAGTGCCAACGAGGAGGTGCCAGTTGGAACTGTCTTCCGTGCTGGTGGGGACGCACACTCGCAAAGTGCCTTTGGAAAAACCCTTGGAAGTCTACTATAAATGTAAACATATTGTTACCATATGACCCGGTAATTCTCTTCCTGTGTATTTACTGAAGAGCAATGAAATATGTTCACATAAAAACCCCGTTTACGAAAATTTTTAGCGGCTTTATTCATAATTGCCCAAAACTGGAAAGAACCCAGATGTCCTCCAAGTGATGAATGGATACAAAACGGTGCTGCCTATACACAGTGGGATTTTATTTGGCAACAGCAAAGAAGGAGCTATTGATATGTGCCGCAGCATGGATGAGCCCCAGATGCATTATGCTAAGTGAAAGAAGCCAGGCTCAAAGGCTGAGTGATGTATGACTCCATTTATGTGGCATTTCCAAGAGGCAGAAATACAACCACACTAATGGTGGCTAGAGGTGAAGTGTTGGGGATGGGTCTCCCTACAAAGGACCAGCATGAGGACGAATTACTTGGGATGATGGAACTTCTCCATCTATAGACTGTAGTGGTGGTTACATAGATTTCACACATTGTAAAGACCTTTATAAACATATGCTACCAAGAGTGTCTTTTCTTATATTTTAATTTTCTGACGTTATCTTTAAAAACGTGAAATGAGGGGTGCCTGGGTGGCTCAGTCGGTTGAGTGGCCGACTTCAGCTCAGGTCATGATCTCGCGATCCGTGAATTCGAGCCCCACGTCGGGCTCTGTGCTGACAGCTCAGAGCCTGGAGCCTGTTTCGGATTCTGTGTCTCCCTCTCTCTGACCCTCCCCCGTTCACGCTCTGTCTCTCTCTGTCTCAAAAATAAGTAAACGTTAAAAAAAAATTAAAAAAAAAAAAACAAAAAAAAAAAACGTGAAATGAAATGAGTGATTTCCAAAGGGCATATTAATTATTAACATTGACTCAAGGTATGATAGGCTTGGACAGGAAAGTAACCATAGAAGAAATTAATAAATGGGGGTCAACACACATCCAAAAGACCCAAGCAAATATGCCCAACTGATGGTTGACAGAGGTGCAAGAGAAAGTCAATGGAGAAAAGATAACTTTTTTGGCCAATGGTGCAGGAACGGTGGGACATACACTTCACTGTACGAAAATCAACTCAGACCGGATCATGGGCTTACCTATAACACACAACTGTAACATCTGCAGAAAAAACCCAACATGGGAGAGAACATTCAGAGCCCAAGGCTGGGTGAAGGTTTTAGACTTGACACCAAAGCATGATTCCTAGAAGAGAAGATTGACAAATTGGACTACATCAAAGATAAAAACTTTTGCTCTGACAAAGATCTTGTCTTCCCCTGGATGAACAGTGAAGCTCTAGACTGGGAGAAAATATTTGTAAAAAACCCAGGCCTTGTACCCGGAATCGATGAAGAGCTCTCAAAATGTGAAAATAAAACAATTAGGAAACTACATTTGGAAAACGGACACAAGACGTGGGCAGACATTTCACCAAAAACAGCACACAGATACCAACAAGTATAGGAAACATGGTAAATGTCAGTAGCCACGAGGGAAACAAACAAAAACCAAAACTAGATGTAGATGTTACTGCACACTTATTATAATAACTAAAATAAAAAACTGGGATCACACCAAGCACCGGACAAGACACCAATCGATGGGCTCGCTCACACGTGGCTGGTGGGAGTGCAAAGTGGGGCAGCCGTGTGAAAACTATTGATGGTTTTCCTACAGAACGAGACACGCACTTATAACAGGACCCGGCAGTTCTCTTGTATACTAATTCTAGAAAATTGAAATCTTAGGCTCACACAAAAGCCTGCACGCGGGTGTTCATGGAAGCTTTATCCACAATGGGAAAAAACTGGGGGAAAAAAACCCACGAATTTCCTTCAGTGGGTGAAGGGTTAAACCAATTGTGGCACAAACAACTTGGATGCATTTCAAGGGAATTACGCGCGGAAGCCGGTCTCCAAATGTTACATGCTGCAGGAGTCCGTTTATATAACATTCTTGAAATAACCAAATTGTAGAGATGGAGAGCACATTAGTGGTTTCCAAGGGTTAGTGGTGGGTTGGAGGGGGATGTGGCCACCAGGGGATCCTCGTAGTGCATCATAATTGTGGGGTGATTACACAAGTCTACACATGTGACTAAATTGCACAAACCTAAACATGCACGACAGACGACAATTCATAAACTAACAAATCTCAGTGAGCGGCGTGGGTCACAGCAAGGCCAGTTCCTGGCTTTGATGCCGTACAGCCGTTATGTAACAGGCCACCGCCGACCCCTGGGGGAAATTGACTGAAAGATACACGGGACCTCCCTGTACATAGTTTTGCAACTTCCTGTGAATCCAATAAAACGTTAAATAAAAATACATGTAAACTGCATGTGCAGATGTATGCGTGTGTGAACATCATCAAACTGTTCGTTTTACTTGGCTTAGTAATTCCGATTTTAAGAAATTTGCTTCGGGAGATCATTATATAGTTGCCCAATGGGGTTTATTATAGCAGAGTTCACAACAGAAAAACTTTGGGGAAAAATGTGTACTACTGTCAAGAAAGAAAGCCTCAACTATACTGTGTGAGATACAAATAATTTTCAATACAAAGGGAAAATCATAATATAATGTGTATTAGAATGTACGATGTTGTAAAGACGTATACAAAACAACTCTCATTCCGTGAAACCCGCCCCAATGACCACTCCTGAAGCCAGTCAGTCAGATTCCTCCTTTCTCCTTAAAGCTGGTCAGCCGGCAGGTGCAACCAAAGAATATGCTTTCATTGCCAAAGCTTCAGCCAGTTTCTAAACAATCCTAACCGTCCACCAGTCCCTGAGGCCGCACTGTGAACATCCGTGGTCCATCAGATCAGCTCCCCGCGGTGTTCACAGCACGGCTCTCCCTGGCTTATGCAAATGAGCAACTCTGGCTGCTGTTTCAGACCCTGAGCCTGTATTTCTTTTCATCAACAGCAGCAGCGGCGGGCCAAGCAAGTGGAAAAGTACTCAGCAAAAACAAGGAAGGGCTGAGAAGGGTGAGTCATGAGATCTTCAGGAGCCATATCAAAAGCTGAGGACGGTCTCTTTCCCTCTGGAAGAGGGGCCGGCACGGCCGCCATCTAGATTTGTTGGACGACCAAAGGAAGGTGGATGCAGGCTCCGGCAATACTGATTTAGAAGGGTCCCGATGCTACGCCAGTAATCACACACTTGATTTGGGAGGTCATTCGTGTCCACCCATGAGCCCCAAGAGGAGACATCCTTCCTCCTGTGGATATTCCTTTGGTCGTGATGATTTTCTGTGCGTCTCACCTTCGTCAAGCATGCATTCCGCAGCTTAACTTTTATGTGTGTGTCGTCACTTTCGTGCCCTCCTGTGTTCTCCCCATACCAGTGAATCGGGGACAAACACCATTTGAGATGGCCTGGCCTCTCGGCACTGAGTGACCACGGTCACACACGTGCAGTGTGGCAAGCCCACCAAGATGGAAACCATGCTATTGAGGGAGATCTGGTGCTAGAAGTTGATGCGTCAAAGTGGGGCCCACATACTCAGCTTCAGGCCCCTCCAATGCAACACAGGAGCAGCTAACGGTCAGCCTCCTGGAAGGTCGTGCATTTATGCCTTTTGTGTATTAGAGTGAGCATTCTCGTAGACTGGAGACCCGGTGGGGCGCCCCACCCATCCCCCGGTCTGACTCGGACAAGCCTGTGAGGGGGGCTCCCCACCTGGGAGTAACAGACACCCGGTAAGGAATTTCGTGGCCGTCACGTATTTCCAGGTAATCTTCAGTGGGCGTCCTCCCGCGACACTCAGTTTTCCAGGAGGCTGTCCCTGTGGCCACTCCCTCCCTGTGTCTCCCAGCCAGGGTGGACCCAGCCCTGGCCATGACCTCGCATCCTGGGAACCGATTTGGTACCCACCGAGGGTCCAGAACAAGGCTTTCAGCCTCCCGGTGGGTGGTTTTGCACACTGTCCCCGGCCGACCTCCTGCGGGTCTCGTCAACATGCTTTCCAATTCGTCTCGGCTACATGGCTCCCTTTTAACTGTGGAAAGAATGACAATAATGGTCAGGTTATTGTTAAACAAGATAAATTGTTATAAATTATAATTTTCTCTTAAAACATTTTTAACGGCACGTTAACTGATAAGGCACAATGGAGGGGAAGAGAAAAGAGAGGTTGCTAAGGAAACAGTAGGTTTAAATGAGCGTCAGAATGAATAAGAGGTAAAATGCATGGAAACTGGCTATATAATTAAGCTCTGTCACCGTTTCCCAGTTGATAGCGGTCGGGGCTGCAGAAAAGACAGGCCTCTTTTCTGATCCGCCTGGGCCCTCGCTGGTGTCATGAGTGAGGCCAGATGGAATCTATTCCCCTTGGCCAAACTCCCTGATTCCCCAGCCCTAACTTGGGTTGTGCCCTCGTGGTGAATTATACATTTCACACGTTAGCCTCTGTTTCCCGACTTTCCACGGAGGAGGAGGACACTGCAGAGAGGCACAGGGCCCGGTGCAGGGTCCCGTCCCCCCGGCCCCGGGCCGTGTGCGGTCCCCAAGGCCTGGCTTCTGCCCGGCTGCGTGCAGCCCTGAGAACCGTGGCGTCTTTGTCTGACAATGGAAAATATTACAAGCCATCAATAAGGCTGATTTTCAGAGAGCACGCACCAAAACGAGACATTTCCCTGAGAATTGCCTGGCCGATTTCCTGACCTGGAATGTGTTTTCCTTCTTAAAGTTTTTTGTTTGTTTGTTTGTTTCTTTTATATTAAAAATAACAAAGCAAAAATTGCTTTAGGTTAGATAAATAGAAGCCATATGCCTATGGTGACTGATGGTCAATGAGAGTGGGTCATGACTGGAGAGACAAGGGACAATAGAAAAGGGTAGATTGAGAGAGAGAGGGATAGGGAGACACAGAGACAGAGAGAGACAAAGAGACAGGGAGATACAGAGACAGAAACAGAGATACAAGGAGAGACAGAAAGAGGCAGAGAGAGATACAGAGACGGAGAGAGATAGAGGAATAGGAAGAGACAGAGACAGGGAGAGACAGAGACAGAGTGAAAGAGAGAGACAAAAAGATAGGGAGATACAGAGACAGAGAGACAGGGAGACAAAGACAGAGAGACGGGGGAAAGGGAGAGACAGAGACAGGGAGAGACAGAGACAAAAGACAGAAAGAGACAGAGAGGCAGAGACAGAGAGATAAGGAGAGATAGAGCGAGATAGAGAGACAGAGGGACTAGGAGAGACAGAGAGAGAGACAGACAGACAGAGACAGAAACAGACAGGGACAGCGAGGACAAGACAGACAGCAGGCACGGAAGATGAGAGACCGCATGGAGGAAGGACCACAGGACAGGTGGGGAAGGAGGAAGGCGGAAGTGCGGTCTGAGCCCCCATGAATGGAGGAGCCTCCAAAGGCACAGAGAGGAGGGGCGTTGTGGGTCTGCGGTCCAGGAACCAGAGAACTCACACAGCCCGGAAACTAAGTGTCACAGATGAACTGTCCCCCCGTGAGTCCATTTCATCTGGGCTCCATTCTACTTTCCATCAGTCGGGTGTCGTGACGCAGAAGAGCCTGGCCCGGTGTCCGCAGAGATCTGTCCCTTGATGTCCCTGCTCCCCAGTGGACCCCACCACCTGCCCATCACACAGAGCGGCCACGATCGCGGGTCTAGGGACCGTGACTTTGCGCCTCTGCTCATCACACTCACGGGTCCGCCTGCGGAGCTCACGTCTCGTTCTGCGGCATCCCTAAGGATTACCTTGATATGAACGGGGAGTAGGGACCGCCACACGAGCCTTTCCCTTGTCCGAGCCCCAAACTGTCCTCACACAGGGAGGAGGGCCTACTTTGTTTTTTCCGTGAAAAGGAGAGCTTTGAGAATGCGAAATTCAACGCTCGTGATGCATTTCTAAATCTGTGCCCAGGCCTGTAGGAACAATAGGATGGAAAGTTTGAGAATTGTCTCCGATCACTTGACTTGGCAGGAGAGGGAGAAACATAATGATACAAGACAGCAATCATCTGCCTTCCCAGAAATGCGGGTAGAATCAGAGAGAGGGTTTTATTGAGCAGAATTCGGTTCTGTGGTAATTTTAGGGCAGGACTTCCTGTGGCACGAATGTTTTAATCCTCAGGTTTTATGGGAGGGTCTGCAAGGAGCCTGTTCAGCATTAGAAAGAGATACCACCCGGGAGTGTCTGTCCTCAGAAGCCACTCTGCTGTGAATGACAGCTAATTGTCTTAAAGTGTACCAATTGTCCCGCTCCTGCATTATTAGATGACAGTTACAAATGCGCTTAAAGAAATCCGCGGCCAGGTCCACCTGGCGTGAGACGTGCAAGGTGTGATTGGAGGATCTTCCTACTTACAAAATCGTCTCCTCAGTCAACTCTTAGGGCTCCCACGGCGTGCTAGCTGCTTGCAGGTAGGGACCCCTCTGCCTGGGCCTCACAGCATGCAGTCCCCAAGCATCCCGTCCCCACTATGCAGGGGGGCACTCAGTGCTGAGGCCTTTTCCGCATTTGGTGAAGCAATGGCTTTCCGGAAGCTCCTCATTCAAATGCAAACCTGCCATCTGTGTGTGGGGATGTTATCAAATACTACGGCTTATCGACATCTCAGCTGGCCCTGAATTGAAGGCCCCGGGCCTCTCGGGGAGGGTGTGGCTTAGGGACACCAGTGGGTTTGCTCCTGAGAAAGATAAACATAGAAACATGAAAAAAATTGCTTTCCACATAATGTCCAGCTCGATGTGACCCTAATTGTCTGTCTGGCTCTATTCCAAACAGTGTTTACTTGATCAGTGCCAGCTCGCTTCCCGAGTTTGTCTGGTGCAAACACTCACAGGCCCCCCAGCATCGAGCATTGGGATCCAAACAGGGGGCGTCCACAGCTCAGCCTCTGGTCATGTCAACCACACAGGAGAAATATCCAACCTGAACACTATCCTCTGAACGAGATTTCGAGGTGACCGTAACAGGGAGTACACACTCTTCCCCAGAGTCACTCTGATCCTTGTCATGCGGATTTTATGTCCCTCACTACCTGGGGCTTCCTTTCGGCTCAACTCCCAGAAAGAGCTGTCTCTTGACAAAAGACCCCGAGTGACCCTCTCACAACGTACGTATTTAGCACACATGAGCGTAATCGCTCTCAAGAAAACAGAAAAGGTTGTGGGCCAAATTCACTCATGTTGGAGAGACAAGGGACTGTTCGGCGTCCAGTTTCTTGCCTTTTCACGGTGAGTCTGGGTGGGAGACTGCAGGTGGGACTGGTGACCACCGCAGGCTCCAGCCTGAGACCAGTCAGTGAATGACAGCCATTAATATAAGCATCTTCCTGAAGACTTCTCTGGATCGTAATTCCATTGGAACGCCATACTTCCTGGACATAATCGTGTTCTTTTCATCCAATTCTCATTCATAAAAACATTTCGTGACTCTCTCACGCGTGACTTCTGTAGGTACACACTGACCGTATTTTGGCAAGCGAAGGATAAAATCTACGGGCCTTTCCTGGGGCTCAGGCAGGGCATTTAACCAGCTCAAATAATAGCAAGGTCATTTCATCTCAGATGCCTCTGTATACGATGTGGACTGGCCTACAGCTTATTTATTCCGTTCATTTCAGCCGTGTTCATAATTGACACCGACCTCGACAGTTTAACTGAGTCTGGTCAAGTGCTGAGAGAATTAGTTTCTTCAGCTCCCACCTGACCCGAGGAACCGTCTGGGGTAGGAAGGATGGCAGGTTGGGACTAACGCAGCTGAGCGGAGACAGTTCTCCTAGCTCCTGCTGGGAGACAAAACAAACAAAAAATAAAAACACCAACGCTATTCTCATATATACTTGCGTTTACAGAAAATAAAATAGCAGCAGGAGGGGAAAAGGGAAAAAACAAACAAGCCATCGGAAGAAGACAAGAAGCCAGGCTGCAGTAAACACACCATCACAGCAAGTTAATAACACACGAGTGATGCTTTTTAAAAACCAGGACTTGGATGGTGGAAAACAGAACCAACACAACAATGATCAAGGGGCCATGTTCACAAGCACGGGAGGGGAAGCTAGTGCAGACACGCTGGGAGCTTGGGTGGGACCTCACAAAGTGGAGTCGCACCGTGTGTGCACCGCGTGGACATCAATCAAGTTCTTGGGGATTTCCCACCTGATTGGGAAACTTCTGTTCTAGCAAAATCCTGCACACAAATGTTACAGCATCATTATTTGTAATCACAGAAACTGGACCAAACTGCATGCCCTTCTATAGGATAATGAATAAACAAACCATTTGTGGTTTGATAAGAAGAAACACTACCCGGCAATAAAACGGAATGAGAATCAGGATATGCAAAGATATGAGTAAAGCTTAAATGCAAAACGCCGGACTGAAAAGGCTGTGTGCTACATGAGCGCTTCGATAGGAGGTTTTAAAAGAGGCATGGCTGAGAGATGGAAAGAGATCGCTGGTTGCCAGGGGTTCAGTGGTAGGATGGGGGGGAAAGGTGAAACACGGGTGAAGCTATCCCGTGGGCACTGCGGGGGTGGGGAGGTGTCATGGTGTACTTCTCAAAATCCATACAGTCTCACAGCACGAAGAGAAGACCTCAGCATGTGCAAATTTCATACACATACACACACGTATGTCAAGACGTCCCAGGATGGATTGCAGGATGTGACAAAATAATCAAAGTTTAATAATCATGTGATCTAATAATCAAGTGATCTCACTGAGGGGCTGGGGGAAATGCTGACCTCAGTCATCTGGAGGTCTTGGAATGAAGTCTAAGACCAAATGCAAAAGAAACTGTACACAATCGCCATATGCCAGTTGATAAAGTTGTTTTCCAAGAGGGTCCAAATGAACAAGCCTGGAATACGAGCCGTGTAGACTGGAATCGGACGGTTATGGAAACGGGGGGGGGGGGGGTGGACGGCGGATGGCAGGAGCCAGTGTTCTCACCGGCGGTGCGGGAGGTCGAAGAAAAGCAAGGAAGCAGACTGGAGCGTTTGGTGTCATAGCGGATTAGAACTAGGCACCGTGCTATGAACTCATGTGCAGCTTCACAGAGATACAGAGAATTGCGCCTAGTCGTATTTGTATCCCCATGTGCATACCTGGTTTAATGTGCGCACACATCTCCTTATGTCAGCTGAGAGGTCTAGAAGCAATGGCTTCCCACTAGCAACACGCACAGCATCACATCTGGGTTTGTCAATATTCCCCAAGAACATGGCTCCTTAGAGATGAGCTTGCTTCTGGAACCAGGGCAGGAAATACACAAGGCGAGCCTGGAATATCTGAAAGTGCCAGGAAATAGGAAAGTGTTACACACACACGCACACATGCATGCACACACTCAACGATGGGCTTTGTCGAAGGGACACAGAAGCCAACTACGGAGTCCCCAGTAGCCAAACCTGGAAGAACAAGAAAATAGATATGGTGGTATGGATGGGCTTATTACGCAAGGTATACAATCAGTGTCCGTACGTCCACAGTGATATAAAGAGAAGATTAAATAAACGCACGGAGAACAAGCGACGCATCCCCCAGTCAGAAGAATTCCTAACATTTCTTTGACACCCCCCCTCTTGGCCACGAGGCATAAGTCATCATTCCTCGTGCGTGCCCTCCAGAGAGCAGCTTCCTCCCCAGGAACACAGAGTTGAAAGGGGGCGCAAAAGGACGACTTTACCGCGTAAACCTGGCACACAGCATTTCTGCTGGTGTTCAAGCTTAGCGCCCACAGCAATGTGGACAGTGCACGACTCTCCCATGTGTGGTGGGCATAGAACTTCGTGCTTTTCCTCCAAAATACACACCATCCCCGACTGTCCACGAGAGAAGCATCCGACAAATCCCAAGTTAGCACATTCTACAAAACACTGGTCACTACTTCCTAAAGCTGTTTCAAGGCCATCCCAACCAAGGAAAAGTCACTGTTGGAGCCAAGAGGAGCCTGCCCGACTCCATGACTAAGCGTCTGCCCGACTCCATGACTAAGCGTGATGTGGTGTCCCTCACGGGATTCTGGAGCAGAAAGGGGACATTATGTAAAAGCCAAAGGAAGTATGAATAATGTATGGACTTTGGTTAATGATCATGTATCAATACTCGTTCATTAATTGTGACAAATATACCCTATTAATCTACTAAGGTATTGGTAACAGAGGACATCGGCAGTGGGTTACATGGATGCTTTTTATAACATCTTCACAATATTCCTGTAAATGAAAAACTGTTCTAAAATTAAAAGTCTCTTTAAAAAACTATAGGACATCACAATATTATTCAGAAGGAAAAGAATGTTTAATTCCCTCTTTCAATGAGCGGGTATGAGTGGTTTAAAACCAGCAAATACTTGGGGCGCCTGGGTGGCGCAGTCGGTTAAGCGTCCGACTTCAGCCAGGTCACGATCTCGCGGTCCGGGAGTTCGAGCCCTGCGTCGGGCTCTGGGCTGACGGCTCGGAGCCTGGAGCCTGTTTCCGATTCTGTGTCTCCCTCTCTCTCTGCCCCTCCCCCGTTCATGCTCTGTCTCTCTCTGTCCCCCAAAAAATAAATAAACGTTGGAAAAAAAAAATTAAAAAAAAAAATAAATAAAACCAGCAAGTACCAAGTGGGAAAATATGCCGGCCTTGCCTTTGGATTTCTTCCAGTCACGGATAATTGGGTGACTCCAAAAGAGGAGTGAAAGAGAATGGCCCTAGGAAGTGGGCATAGGACGTGTTTTCTGCGCGTGAGGCTGAAGGAGAGGACATGCTATGGTGACCGTCACAGGCTCTGCCCGATGAGGTTTGATCTGAACTTTGGAGAAATTGCTCCCTGATACGGATATTCTCCCTTTGGTACATGAAAGAGGGTCTTTTTGAGGCCAGTGGAAAAGCAGAGTGAGGGAAGGGGGCTGGGGAGTGAAAAGGGTCTGCCGAGAAGACAACAGCTCTCCTGGAGCCCAGGGTCACTAGGGGTGCGGGTAGCAGGTGCACCCAGGGGAGGTGCGGGCTGGGAGCTGGCTGGACGCAATTAAGAAGCAGCTTGAGTAGACGCCTTCCCGCGGCGCGGTGAGTCATTCATGGAGAAATGGAGAGATGGAAAATTAATGAGGGCAATTTTAGAATCAGGGCGCTCATTATAGTGCCATGCGTATGCTTTGAATTAGAATAGGAACAACAGAACAAAGGACTCTGAAGGGTGCTCTTTGCCTTGAAGTGGTCCCGGCTTTCACCTCGAGACATGGGAGCACCAGCAGCCTCTGCGCCCTAACACCCGGGTCACTTACAAGTCGGCTGACGCGCCGCTCAGCTCCGGGGCCGCCAAACTGGTCCTTTCAGGGCTGCAACCGCACGGCCTGTGAACTAGGAGAGTCCCGCACCGTGGCCCGGAGGGGAAGAGGTGTTCTTGCATCCTGCGTGTTTGGGGAGGACCCAGAGTTTAAGAGTATTACCTTGAAAGAATTCTGTAGGTGATGACACCGTTAGAAAACAGCAACCTAGGTTTTAAGGTAGTAGGAAAGCTGGAGAAATGGAAAAAAGGAGCCAGGCTGACGGGCACAGAGCAGCAGAAAGGGCGGCTGTGAGATTCAAAACCCACGTCCGTGGTTTTGCATCGGTCGCCGGGTCAGGCCACTGGTCACGTTGGAATCGGAACCCTGGTCTGCTCTTTAATCTGATAACTCGTGTCCTTAAGCGTGGGCAACATTTTAAGATCTGTGCCATTGGTCTCGTCTTCTGATTTTTCTGGACTACCACACGTTCCTACTAAACGAGAGAAATCACTTTTGCCAGCTTCTGTGTTTGAAATGGTCGTTTCACCATTGAATCACCATTAAAGCTTTATTATTTGGGGTTACCAATTTAGGACAATGTTGAATTTGTAAACCCCTGACCTAATGGCTCTATGGATCTTGCTTTGACATTGTATCAGGATAAAAAGATGTGTCTACATCTCTTTTGCTGTACCTTTAAGTAAGAGTTTAATTAGAAATAAGTGACATTTAGAGGTAACCGATACTGAAAAAAAAGTTTTCGAATATTTTCTTTTTCCATCAGCAGTCTCCACTTCATGGATCAGAAGATTGTTTACTATCAATTACTTTGCAATTTGTCAGAGTCACATAAATTAGGAAATTTGTTGTACACTATGAAGCCTAGAACAATGCACATTTCAATAAAATGAAAATGTTGCCCATGAATAAAAATGCAAAGGTAAATGGGAGCCTTCACTCTCTCTCTCTCTCTCTCTGGACCTATGTCGAAATAATGAATACTATGTGATCATTTTAATTCAGTTCCAAATCTTTCCCATTTTTCTTCGTGTGATCAGTAGACATTCTTGATATAATTACAAGCTGTCCTTTTGCTAAAGACTCAATTATGTTCTGCTGCATGCACAAGGGCAAGAAACAAACATATGGGAAGCATGTAGAGTCCATAAAGTCCTAGTGAACAGAGAGCAGCTGAGATTATGATGTGAATTAGTCTCATCATCTATAAGAGTTAGAGTAAAAGATGTCTCCATATATTTTGTTTTTGCTTTTTTGTGTGGCCGTAATAAGCCGTGATTTGGATCTATTAGTACTTTCTTGTTATTTGAGTGGGTTCAGAGCTAAGTCCGGTGGATAAAAGAGCCCTGTCTAAGGCATTACCCAAACAATAGCAGTCTGTCCCCTCTGCAGCTGCCTGGGGCTATGATCTCTGTTGGGGCAACAGTAGTCTGGCTGGGAATTTAAAAGGAATTTCTGGGGGCACCTGGGTGGCACAGTTGGTTAAGCGTTCGACTTCAGCTCAGGTCACAATCTCGCGGTATGTGAGTTCAAGCCCCGCGTCGGGCTCTGTGCTGACGGCTCAGAGCCTGGAGCTTGTTTCGGATTCTGTGTCTCCCTCTCTTTCTGACCCTCCCCTGTTCATGCTCTGTCTCTCTCTGTCGCAAAAATAAATAAACGTTAAAAAAAATTTTTTTCTTAAAGGAATTTCTGGAGAATTAGATGACCACAGGGAGTTTTGAAAGGCTGTGACATATTCTCAGACATCTAGAAAGCTACGTGCATGAGGGGATGTCTGTGCCTCTGCCCAGGGAGGACGGAAGATGTGTGCAGGGAGGAGGGCCCCGCTGCTTAAGGAGCTAACCTTGAAGCCCTGTCCAAGCAGAAAGGGAGGGCGAAGACCATCTTGTAATTTTTCCAAAGTTTGGAGGCATGCCTTCCCACATAGACCCTCTTGGCCAGGGGTGTGAGACAAACAGGCCAAGCATTTGAGAAATATCTTCCAACCTGTCATTGGCAGGCCGCTAAGTTATACCAACCCTGGGAGAAAGCAGCCAACGGAATGTGTGTCTGATGGATGCAGTAGACAAATGCTTTCAATTAACTCTTATAAATATTTTCAAGGAAGTAAGGGAAACGATGTCTAACCAATTATAATAAAATATAATAAAACATGTCTCGCCAAACAGAGAATATCAACAGAGACATATAAATTATAAATAGAAGCAAACGAAAAAATCTGGAATTGAAAGGTAAAGTAACTGAAATGAAAACTTAATCAGAGGGGCCCGAGAACATATGTGAGCTTGTAGAACTGGAGGGTAAGTCAACAGAGATAATCCAGTCTCAGGAGCAGAAAAGACAAAAAAGCAGGGAGTTGGCACAGAGATTCCTAAGCCCGTAGGACTCCATCAGGCGGACCCACCATACGCACCAGGTCCGTCCCAGAAGGAGGAGAGAAATACATAGCAACAGGAAAAATATGCCATGAAAAATACCCACGTAGAAATCCAAGAACCTCCATGAAATCCAGGTAGGGGAGACTTTAACAAATTCACACCAAGAGACAGTCTAATTACGCTGATGAAGACAACAAAGATTAAGCCAAGGCGTGCAAACATTTTAGCACAATACTTAGCACGCTGCTCACAATTACTTGTTAGCCATTGTGGATAGTATGCGTGAGTCACCGTTTATCACGAGGGATAACATTTATTGAATGTTGCATAGTGATATGAAGACATGTGAGATGCATTATTGTATTCAATTCTCATTAAAAAATGTCCCTTTCTTCTCAGCCTCCTGCTTGTTCTCCCCTGATTCACCATCCCCGCCTCATATGAACCGATCCCACAACCTTCCAGGGGGTTCCCCAGGAATTACCCTGACACGCTCTCTGCATCGTTGTCAAAATAACCTTTTGATAGAAATTGGATGCCACTTTTTTCTGCTTAAACTAATTTCCTACTTTTGTCTCTTAGGACAAAACCTGTAACTCTTGTCAAGGCTCACAAGCATGTCCCGTAAATGTCTCAGCTCTCTGTGTTCTCTCCTCGAGAAGCCAGATGTTGGACATCACTTGCTTCCAAATGGTTAATCTAGCTTCAGCCTAAAGACCCTGTTCTGGGAAGGGCTTTCCTTCCATGACTTCTCTGGCCCTCGCTTTTGCTTCCAAATATGCCATGTGAGCCCCTGCTGTGACACTCGTCACAGTTTGTTGTAATTACTTTTTAAAGTGCGTCTGTCTTGCTAGTCTCTAAGCCTCGCAAAAACACAAAAGCATAGGGGTGGTTCCCCTTACCACCAAATATGCAACAATTAGCCCAGTCCTGGCGTTGGTCAGATGGCTGGATCCGGTATTCAAGGCCAGCTGCCCTCTTCTTCCAAAATGCCCAATTCATCCAAGCGTTAGTGTTGGCCAACTGAAATGAAAAATTTCACTCCAGATAGAGGATAGGGCGTATTTTATTGTTTGCTCACGGTGGTACAGTGAAGCATGGGGATGCGTCTAGAAAGCACACGCACAAATCAAAGACGGGATCTGCAATAAATCATCATGAGAAAAGCGATGCTTCAAGAGGATTGAGGTACGGCCAACCCCGCATGCTCACCTCTCTTTCCAATGTTTCACTGCTGAGGAAAACGACATTTTAACACACCTTCTGTCCCTTTCTCCGTCCCCTGTGTGACTCTGGTCGGCTGGCCTCTGACGAAAGGTGTAGCTACCTGTTAGTTCAGGTAGAAGGTTGAATTTTTCTTTTCCTTCTGTGACTGGCTCCTCCCTTCATACCTCGTGCTCGTCTGGCAGTTGGCTTCCCGTTTTGGAAGGCCTCCCCAGGGTTTTGAGTTTTGCCCGGCAGCCGCGGGCTCGTGACTCGCGACTTCATTTTTCCTGCCGGTGCAGGTGCCGTGGTAGGGCGGCCGGGGGTCCCCCCTGTGCTGAGGTGCACAGAGCCCTCTGCTCTGCCACCTGCTCACACAGGAGAGGAGGTACGGGCCTCTCACCTTCCCCTGCCCGGCCCCACACCTCCTGCCCATGGCTTGTTCTCCTCCTACTTCCACACGGGTCTTTCCATGAAGAAAGACCATCACTGTAGTTCTTTTGTTTGTTTGGAGACTGAGCCGAAGCAAGGTCAGAGGGAACGGTTGGGAATGGGAAGTAGATGTCGGGCGGGAAGGGTAGAAATGTGTCCAGAATTATTTTGTGGCAAAGTTCTGCTAGTGTGGCCTTGTGGAAGGGAGCCATAGTGGGGTCACAGGCCAGCCCGGTGCGGGGGAGAATGAACGCTGGTGGCCTGGGGCAGAGCTTCTGTGTATGCCCCACGATTTACGGACCCGGGCAAGCTCTGGGCTGCATCTTTAAGTGGACGGGGCGCCTGGGCTCTCAGTCGCTCAAGCGTCTGACTTTGGCTCAGGTCATGATCTCGTGGCTCGTGAGTTCGATCCCCGCGTCGGGCTCTGTGCTGACAGTCCGAGCCTGGAGCCTGCTTCGGATTCTGTGTCTCCCTCTCTCTCTGCCCGTCCCCTGCTTGTGCTGTGTGTGTGTCTCTCTCTCTCTCTCTCAAAAATAAATAATAAAAACATTTTAAACAATTAAAATGGATATAATAGGGGTGCCCGGGTGGCTCAGTCAGTTAAGTACCAGACTTCTCAGGTCATGATCTCGTGGTTCTTGAGTTTGAGCCCCGCATCGGGCTTTCTGCTGTCAGAGAGCCTGCTTCAGATCCTCTGTCTCCCTCTCTCTCTGCCCGTCCCCCACTTGTTCCCTCCCTTTCTCTCTCTCAAAATAAATAAACAAACTTTAATAAAATAAAATAACGTGGATATAGTAGTTACACTGTCATAGGATGTTGTGAAGGGGATGTCACATAAGCACTCAGCACAGTGTCCCATCATCAGTAAATCTTGATCTTCAAACTCACACCATATATCCCAATGACTAACAGTGTTCAAGAGAAATGTGTTTTGGATGACTGTCTTCCAAAGTTGTTTTTATTTTCTTTCTGTTCTGGAATGTGTTTAGTTCTTTTTACTCTTTGCTTGTCTGCATTTCTGTCTTCTCTTCTAGGAGATTGTTGATTTTAGGTGAAATTAAAAAAAAAAACTATGGGGAGCTTGGAAGAATGACAGCAATACTTGATCTCTGAACAGGCCATAGAAAAATATTTGGGAACGAATGAACTAGTGTCACGGTAAAAAAGTCTGCGTAGTGTCCCCAAAGAAAGCTACCCAGCGGGGACTGTAGATGAGTAAGTTCAGTGGGAGCTTAAACTTGCAAATTCATAGTTTCCTAAACATTTAATGTCAGATGAATTATTCAATGTCTACAAGCCTCAGCTTTTCTGTCTGTATAATGATGATATGATTAGTGTAAAAAAGTAAGAAATGAGAATACACAGAAATCGAGCGATTCACTGATATAACATGAGACTTTCTCCTCTTCTCTGGTAATTATATACCCATTTATATATTAAGATCTTACCCACCTCATCCATATATTCTCAGTCTGTTCTAACCACCATTATCTTATCCGTCTGAGAGCCATGCAACTTCTCATCTGTAACATCCCCTTGAGATTGAACGGGTCTTGTCACTTCCTCCCTGTGAGAGCTTGGGCAAGCTAATTCACTAAACTTTAACTTTCTTTCTCTTTTGCCCACTAAATTGGATTAAGGATAGTGGTTCTGGTGTGATAGCTCTGAGGACTCAGTGGAACAGTACTTGTGAGGCACTGGACACTGTGCCAGGTAGGAGCTTTGGGAATGTCACGGGTCCTATCGGTTTCACCGGTCCACCATATTACATATCCTCTTATCTGAGCTCATGATCCTGCTTTTCATGTAACTCAGTATTATTTTCCACCTGCATTGGAAAATGCAGAAGAGGTACCTGGTTTCCACTGTCAACTGAAGAATAAATCATTTCAATAATGCCTAAGAAGAGGAAGGAGACAGAGTACAGATTCTGGGCATAGACCCATAGGTGGGGGCGGCGTGCTGGAATTGGCCAAAGCCATGTTGCTACAGCCCCTGTAAGATGCTCAGGACTTCAAGCCAACTGATGTCAGGTTGGAACTTAAATGGTCCATGGAGACAGTATTTATTCCGTGAAAATAGACAAAAACTACCAACGAGGGCCCCTCCCCATATTGTAAAGCACGTCCTGTGTTCGTCAGTGTTCTCCAGAGAGGCAGAACCAGTAGGGTGCATCTATATAGACAGGGATCATGTCAATAGCTGTCGATGTAGATGTAGATCTGTAGGTCTAGATACAGGGGACAGCCTGGAGGCAGTTGGGTCTCTTGGGGTTTGTCATCAGAAGGTCCGTGACAGCCTCTGTCACTCAGCTCACCCCATGTCATCACGTAGGCATTTTATCATCTTGCATCATCACAAGAAGTAGTGAGTATGGAGATATTTTGAAGGAGAGAGAGAGAGAGGCCACGTTCATGTAGCTTGTATCACAGTACACAGTCATGATTATTCTATTTTATTATTACGTATTGTTGTTAATCCCTTCCAGTACCTAATTTATGAATTACACTTTATCATAGGTGTGTGTACTTAGAAAAACATAGTGCATGCAGGGCTCAGTACTGTCTTCAGTTTCAGGCATCCACGAGAGGTTTGGAACGTATCCCCCACATTAAAGGGGGGATTACAGCAGGTGCCTGGACCGAATGACTGACAGCGGATTGGAGCAGGAGCTGTAGTCTACAGAAGCAGAAAACAAAACTCTGCCTTTAAAAACTGCCTTGATACGCAAAGTGAATATAATACATACATATGGATACGTACCATCACCCAATAATTGCATCTGGAAAGAGCCTCTTGTAGAGGTCTATACAAGCAAAGCAGAGACATCCAGAAACAATGGTTGTATACAAAATGGAATTCAGAATTCTGCAAAGTCTCAATTGTTTTTAACCTTTTGCTCATTCAATTTTCTCATCAAATACTCCTTTGAATGGCTTACTGGATCGACAATAAAGGAAACTCATCTCATATGGCTAATGTGACATCCTTTTCCATGGTTTCACATGGGAGATGTTATTTTTATTGTCGGGTTACAGGGAAGGAAGGTGATTCTGAGCATTTCTTTCATGTCTTTCTTTGATCATGAATCAGGAAGAAAATGCACCTGAGGTGTCATAGCTGCTGTAGCAAATGTTGGTGATTAAGTAAAACAAAGAAAACAAAATCATCCCCCCTACTCTCAAAGTGTGGGACGCGTCCTCTCGGCGTGCCTCTCCCTAGCCCCGCACCCTGTATTCTTCTAGGTAGCTCCCCACGCTACCCAGCATAAGGCTTCAAAATGTTCTTCTTTTCCGATATATGCTTCCTTTCCGATTGTTTCGATGTTTCATTGAGCCATCGTGCCCTAGCGTTTAGTACTGCAATCAGGAGGGGTGAGAGCGATAGAAAGGTCATCTCTCCTTTTTCCTATCGCTGCTCAGAACCCGGCGGAAGAACGTGCCTGCCGAGCAGGAAACAGAGAGAGCCATCATCATTCGTGAATTCAGTATGTAATGCCATCAACGGTACAGAATGCTCCACACCGGGTCCTGACGGTGCTTCTGGGAGATCCGGGAGTCAGTGCAAGCTGTGTTTAGCCAGAGGCAGCCCCCCAGATTAGCTGTATTCCCACAGCCCCAGATGCCGAGAAGTCCTGCTTATAACTTTCTACATTTATACTTGCCAGAAGGAACGGATAGAATTTTCTACTGGGTGATGATTAAAATCGGTAAGTATCAAATCAGTTAGGTGTGCGTTCGAGCCCCAAGAAATAATTGACATTATACTGATAATAGCAATTGAGGGAAGAGTCTGTATTCCAGGTGTGTATTTGTAAGCAGGAAGCTGGCAGGCAAAGAGTTAGCAAATAACAAAATAACAATGATGAGCAGGTGCTAAGTTAGAAAACCAGATCATGTTCTCCAGGGCAACAAAACCACAACCTTCAGGGTTATATTCTCTCCTGGAAAGAAATTATTTGCTTATTACCAAAAAAAAAAAATCAATTTAGTTTTCTGAAAATTAACAACAACAACAACAAACTTCACATGGTCAGGGCTTTAACCGACAATGAATAGTACATAGAACAAAGTTTTGCCCTCAAGAAAAGCCAGCTTTCTTTTGGACATGTCTCTGGGACGCTGTTCGAGCCTCGGGTGACATCCAAAGGACACATGGTCCTCTTTTCTCTTCCTTTATTTCCAAATTGGGCATACGTTTCCTTGACAGTTTTGACTGTGGAAGTGATATGTTTGCCTTGAGTGTATTTTCTAAATTTAAAATTCACAGGGTCCCCATGGTCTGATTAGCACAAATACTGAGGAGGCCAGTAGCCCGTAGGTCTGGAAGCCAAGGCCGTCCGTGGGAGGCAGAAACGGAACAGGCAGACCAGGGCACAGACGGGGTCGTGCTTCTAATCACACAGTTGGCTTTACGCAGCTTCTCCTGGGATGTGCCTATAGAGCTGTTTCTTCTACAAGAAGATATAATCAAACCAAGCGTGTGGTCCACCGTATTTTTTCCCAAAGGGGATCAAGATCTATCTTGCAGAATTGCTCGACATCAAATTACACACGGCTTGGGGGAACTAGAGAACATCACACACGTGAAGTGGCCGATGTTTTCTTCATCTTCTTCCCCTCCTGGGTTCCCTAGCAGCCAAGTCTACGGAGGAGGATGCCGTGGCTTCTGTCCGGTACACGTGTGATGGCATCAGCTGGGCTCACAGGCATTTCCGTCGCCACCTCCTAGGATGGGACGAGGGGCGGCTCGGCGGCTTGCGGTGGGCCTGGAGGGGGTCCAGTCTCGGGTCCTGCCTCCCCTTGCAGACTGACTTCCTGTACAGCGGGAGCCTCGGCTGGGGAGGGGGACCTCAGCGTGGTGTTGTTCCTTTGGGGAATAAAATCAGGTCTCTTCTGAACCCGAAATATCACTCCCATTGCTTTCCAGGTGACTAAAGTCATACAAGAGGAAACAAGTCTCTTGAGGCAAATGGATCTGGATTTAAACCCACAGGAAGATATCAATGATGCTCCTACAATCCTCTGGGAACACGCGGTTTGGGAGGTACAGCAGTGTGGGGACCAGGGCAGCTGGAGGGTGGGGCGGGAAGGGGCCGGACCCCCGAGGGGAGGGACTCTACTTTCTTAAGTAGGGATGCACTCCACTCGAGAAATCTTGCTGAGGCAGAAGCAGCGGGATTTGGTAAATAAGTAAGTGTGAAGAAAGGAGGTGACAGGGGAAAGACTCTGAGTTAGAAAAACGTTTTCATTTAAAGAAGATAAAGCTCTGAAATAGATTTATTTTTGACACTTGCCCCAGCAACCTAGGCATGCTCTGCTTCAAAACACAGTCGTGTTAGCCCTTTGGTGCTTTTGATGATGTTGTTACAATCCTTCTTCTTTCTCTCAGCTCTACATTGAAAATACAAAGTCAACCTGCCGCCTTCTCCCTCACTGTCTCTGTCTCTCTATGTCTCTCTGTCTCTGTCTCTGTCTCTATCCTTCCCTCTCCTTCTGCTGCCCCTTTCTCCCCCGCCAGACTTGTCTGCTTTTCCCGTTTGCTGTGCATCAAACATATGCATTTTTCTCAACAACGTATTTTGATGAAAACTCTCCAAGAGATCAGAAAAATGTGAGATTTAGATTCCATCTTGATTTATTTATGGTGTTTTGAGCATATCACTTTGAATAGTTTTCTTAGTGCGCTTGATATTTCAAGACCTCATCCGACGGACAGAGGTTCCTGGTATCAGCCTTCCGCCACTTTGTGTGACGTGTAGAAACCTGACTCTCATTTAGGTCCTTTGATCTCCCCATGGTCTAAATACGCGTCCTAAGTATTCCCTCCACATCCTCGCGTGTTGAGTACCACATCGCACGGTGTCATAACCTGTGCTTCAGCCATGAAATATGGATGAAAAAGATAACCCATTATATTACTCAGTTATTTAAACTTCTGTTATATTTATATGGGTATTTTTTACCCATTCCAACATTTGTGTTTTTTTTTTCCTTTCTGAAATTCTTCGTTTTCTTCCCTTGTTTCCTTCTCCCATGGAGAAATTCCTTTATCATTCCCTTCAGGTAGGTATCTTAGAGGCTGTTTCTCAAAATTTCCTTTGTCTGAAGTGTCTTCATTCCACACCGCCCCCCCTTCTGTATTCATGAAGCGTATTTCACCGGATAGAGAACTCACATTTCCCAGTCCCATCTCAGGATCTTAAGGACACGGTGGCCTCTGTGGTTTCACGTGACAAATCCATTGACAGTAATGGGCCATTGCTCTCTGGCTGGTGCCAATTTTTGTCTTTGTTTTAATTCTTAAAAATTTAATTATGATGTGTCATGGCACGGATTTCCTTGAGTTTATCCTGTTTGGATTTTACTTAGTTTCTTGAATCTGTAGATTTATGGGGTTGTTTTCCCCCTTAAATTTGGGGATTTCCAGCTATTATTAGTAAAATAGTTTTTCTGTCTTGCCTGTCCTCCCTTCCTCTCCCCTGGGACTCTGGTGACATGAATGTCAATTCTTACATTATTGCCCC
Source organism: Prionailurus viverrinus (assembly GCF_022837055.1). Classification (NCBI taxonomy): domain Eukaryota; kingdom Metazoa; phylum Chordata; class Mammalia; order Carnivora; family Felidae; genus Prionailurus; species Prionailurus viverrinus. The sequence continues at coordinate 586,496 of NW_025927614.1, forward strand.
CTGATCCCTAAGACACTCCTCTTTTTGTTTTTGTCTATTTTCCTCGTTGTTCAAATTGGGTAAATTCTATTAATCTGTCCTCAAATTTACTGATTCCGTCTTTTGTCACCTCCACTCTGCTATTCACTCCAGTCCCCAAGATTTCTACTCCATCCTGTAGGATTTCCATTTGATTCTCTCTCTCTGTTTTTAAAAATAATATCTTTGCTGAGATTTTCTATTTTTTCACTTATTCTGTCAGAACTATATTTGCTCTGAAATTGTTTTCACGAGGCTCCTTTAAAATCCTCTTTGGAGAATTCCAACATCTGATCCATCCTGCCATTGGTATCTCTTCATTGTCTTTTTCTCTTCCAAGTTTTGATATCTCTGGCCTTTGGTGTGACAAGTGATGTTTTATTTAGTCTTGGACATTTTGGCCATCATGAAATGATTTAATCTCCTCATCACCCTCCGATAGTCCCCGTCCTTCCTTCTTCGGTTTGCTTTTCTCTGCAGGCTGACCCTCTACTGAAGTGTGTCGAGAGGATGGGTGTCTATGTGCACCTGTTCTCTGGGCCCTGCCAGCGTCCCCCTAGCAAAAGTGGGTGCTGGCTCGTAAGGCCTTGTTGCAGAAGATGGGGTAGAACTTTAGGTCCCCCTGGGCCCACCAATGCCATCTTGCAGAAAGTGGGGCGATAACTTGTAGCACCTGGTTACATCTGGGTGGTCATGTAGGCACAAATCTGGGAGAGGGCTGCTCTATCACAAGAGACGGAGAAAGCAGAGACTGACTCACACTGCCTTGTGGTTGCAAAGTGGGAGTGCAAGCTTCAGTCCCCAGTGGGCCCCTGGCACTGGTGGGAGAAGAAGGGAATGATGGCTCCCTCTGCCCACCCCCCATTCTACTCCACTGACACAAGGAAACACTGACACATCACCAGTGAGACCAGCTTCCCTCTAACAAGTGTCCAGCAGGAGAGCCGGAGCACTGGCTGGGTCTGCCAGGTCAGGAAAGGAGATCAGACCCAGACCCTTGGATCCACCAATACCGCCTCATTGGGGCATTGACCTTCTGTCACCAGCTTTGGTGGATGATGGGGGTGCAAGATAGCTCCCTGCTGGGCCTGCTGCAACCCTGGAGGGAGGGGGTTATGGTTCAGTATTTCTGGCGGTCCTTGGCTAGATGAGGGGGGCATGGCCAAAAGGCTCCTGTTGTTAGCCTACCCTTTCCCAGTCCTTGGGAAGAGAGAATGGGCTTTCCTCAGAGTTTGTTTGTCTGTGTGTGTCTGTGGGAGACTTGGGGTTGGATGTCTCTACAACAGCCCGGCTGGGAAATATGAGAAGCAGTAAAGAAACCTGGAGGGTCTGCAAAGAACTCACTGCCATGTTATCTCCCCTGTCCTGAGGTCCCTGGGCAGTGGGCCTTCTTTTCACCTTGTAGTGTCTTCCCACGCTTGTATATTGTGCCGTGTGCAGTTGTAGGTTGGGCGGTAGCTGTTGCGACAGGGAGGACCTGGAAGGGAAGGGGCTGATCCATGGTGGCTGGAACCATAATCTTGTGTCAGTTGGATGGATTTAGAGGTTGAGGTTTGCTCTTCTCCACAGGATATGAGCGATTCAAATGAGTTCTTGAGCAAATAAGTAGAGAACATTCATTTCATCTCTTAATGACATCTTGAAAATTTGAAATTGTTGCATTCATTTTAGGATATAATTTCCTCAAGATGCAATGTAGTCACCGGCACTTTTTACCCAGTATGATATTAGCCCATCCTGTAAAAATCTGTTAACTTTACTTTGACAATAACCTAATTCTCAGAAATTCAGTTTTAATATTGGCTTACTGAGGAATATTATCTCCTTAGCAGATATGAATCTACACGGAACATAATGTGATGACAGCTCATAAGGGGGTCTGTGTGACAAAGCTGATTCTTACTTAATGGCTTTATTTTTTCCCTTGCTTTGGTTGCCTTATTTCCTCTTTCCTGAGGACATAAAAACAACATGCCTCTTAAGAAACATGTGATTCTGGATCAGTGGAAATTTCTAGTCGGTTGAAACACTTCTTAGGTCTAGAATTTCACCTTACTTGCCATTGCATTTAGAAGAAATTATTTTATTCTTCCTGCCCCCTTTTCCCTTGAAACAAATTTAAGCTTACAGATAAATGTAAAATTAGTACCAATGACTCATGCTCCCCAGTTCCTCTGTTGTTAGCATTTTACCATGTTTGTTCTAAGACCTCCCTGCCTTCCGTATCCTATCTTAATCTCTATCTACACAAATACACACACACACTCACCATTCTCAGGTCTCTCACAGCATCATGTGCAGCTGCAGAGCTGAAGATAAAGAAAGTATATTGTGGATTCACTTTTCAACCCTTGTTCTAGCAACCTTTGCAAAATTCTACTTTGTATCTCGCAAACTAACAGACAAACAATCATATATTATCAACATATAAGCCTCCACATCAGGAGATCAATACTGACCCAGTGCTTCACACCAATTCACACTTCCACTAAATTCGCAGCAACATCCCCTTGCGTTTCCCAGGCTCAGGATCCAGAGTCCTACTGTGCATTCAGTTGTTCTGTGATTCAACCTCCTTTGACCTCAAAGAGCTTTTTATTTTTCCCCCCCTCTGAGGACTTTGATAAATTTAAGGGGACCCTGATCAGGGCCCATCTGGGGATTTTCCACACCCTTCAGCGCACACAGTAGTAGTAGGGACTGAGTGCCCTTCCCAGTGGGCCACATGAAGAGGCACATCATGTCACCGGTGGGCACGTTAGCCTTGTCACCTTGTCTACTGCGCTTCTTAAGCCAAATGTCAGCACTTTCCCCTTTGAAATTAATATACATTCTCTGAGGAGACTTTTGAGCTCATACCCTGTTTCTTCTAGAAATTTCATTTGATGGCTTTAGCACCCATTGGTGTCTCCTGCTGTGTGGGTTGTCACATGGTCATTTCCTAGTTCCATCATCCCTTCTGCATTTATTAGTTGGCATATTATCCTAAGGAAAGGCTTTCTTTCCTCGGGTATTATTTATTTACTTCACATATTCATTTGTTTACTCATGTATTTCTGTTTTATTCAACAACTTGCAATGCACTATCATTTATACAAATACTTAAATTGCCCTGCATTTGACCATGCTAAGCCCCTTCAAGTTGGCTCTTGTGTCCTTTTGACCCATTCTTCCCATTCTTTGAAGTTGCTCTTTCCTTCTTGGCATAGGACCTAGAGCCTAAGTCCATCTTGCACTTTCCCTCCCTTAGCCCTGGAGTCTGCTGGAGTCCTGGTTCCTCTCATTGGAAGATGGCTAGGAGAAACCAGTGTGTAGATATCAGGTGTGTTTATTGATTATGGGATTGGAGCTAGGGGGTACATACATGTGCACACAAGCACATATGTGCGTACCAACACATCTCTACGTTTTTCCTATTTGTGTTATGCAATTTTAAAAACTGAATTCAGGGGTGCCTGGGTGGCGCAGTCGGTTAAGCGTCCGACTTCAGCCAGGTCACAATCTCGCGGTCCGTGAGTTCTCCGTGAGTTTGAGCCCCGCGTCGGGCTCTGGGCTGATGGCTCAGAGCCTGGAGCCTGTTTCCGATTCTGTGTCTCCCTCTCTCTCTGCCCCTTCCCCGTTCATGCTCTGTCTCTCTCTGTCCCAAAAATAAATAAACATTGAAAAAAAAATTAAAAAAAAAAAAACTGAATTCATACATGTATCTGCAATTCCAGCCCAACACCTCAGGGTTTTCTATAGCCTTCCTTCTTTGCTTGCTTATAATTCTCTGACCTTGAGAAAAATGGTGCCCAGTATCCTTAATATATTTCCTCCTTAGTTCGATCCGTTTATTATTTTCTCGATGTCCAATGTCCCTCTTGCATGAGTGACCTCTTTTTCCTTAAATCTCCATGACCACCATTCCCTCAGCCTCCGTATTCTCCAATTCCTTATTCCTAGGCATGCAGGTAACACATAGGTACCTCTCTTCCCAACATTTTGGTATTGGGATGGCCAAGGAAAGTGGGAGGAAGTGTTGAGGATAATGGAAGGGAAGCTTAGTTTTGTTTTTAAATGAGAAACATTTAAAAAAATGAGACCCCCCCCCCAAAAAAAAAGAATTAGTTCCAGTAGAGTGAATGTCGCTGTTTCAGCTTACCAACAAGAATAGTACTAGTAATATGGGAAGTAATGTTCTGGACGAGGACCAGCAGGTATACAAGATTCAGTGATATTTAGATTCCTTGTGGTGTACTCTGGGAGCACCACATGTAACTTATGGTAGAAGTCTGAAGCTGTCAGCTGAATTTGATGTATAAAATGTCTTTAATTTTAGATAATTAAACTTAACACATAGTATAAGACACCTGCATATTTTTCTTTCCACTTTGTGTGGAGAGGTGTCTGGCCTTGCACAGAATTCTGACTTGAGTGTCATGTGATTGTAACCAAAGAACATCTGAACCCTGTGCCTTAATAGGAAGACCCAGGTCTTCATTCCAGTAGTTCAAGGTCTATCACATGACTAGTTTCCCCCCATAACTAAGTACCACAAACAGGGTGGTTAAGACAACAGAAAATTGTTCTCAGGTCTGGAGGCTAGAAGTCTGAGATCAACGTGTCGTCAAGGTTGTTTCCTTCTGGAGGCTCTGAGAGGGGAACTGTCCCAGACTCTTCTCCTGTTTCTGGTGGTGTCACCAATCTTGGCTTTCCTCAGCTTGAAGCTGCTTTACTACAGTCTCTCTCTTTCTTGTCACCTGGTCTGCCTCCACCTGCATCTCTCTCTGAAGCTCACCTTTATTTGTCAGTTATATTGGATTAGGGCCCAGCCAATACCAGTGCGACCTTGTGTTCACTTGGTTGCATCTACAAAGACCACAGTTCCAAATAAGATCACATTTGTAGCTGCTGTGGGTCAGCACTTGAACACATACTTTGGGGTAACAAAATTCATTGCATTGCACTTTGATAGTGAGATAATGGAACAGTTACCATGTGTCTAGATACACCTGCTTGGTTTTTTAAAAATATAATCTCTTAAGGGCATGAGCTATTCAATATTGCTTACTGCACAGTTTCCCTAAATCAGTGTTTGTTTCCCCAAGTACAAATAAAATTTTGATGGCAAAACAAGTGTGTCCCAAGGATCTATTGTGTTTTGTGCTGGAGTTAAATATACAGCCCACATGCCCCAGGCACTTTCTCCCCGGGGTCTTGTCAATCCAGAGGTGCCAAGACTGGTAACAGGCTCCACTTAAGGCTTGCACGGTGGGTCTTATCAAATGCAATGTTTTCATTTTCCATTTTCCTCTACCTTCCTCAAATCACCTGTTATGTGGAAGACAATAATGTGCAAAAAGTTAGCAACTGTCAAAATAATTTTAAAACATGCTACTTACAAAGTGCCGCTGTCTAGTATACTTTCCTTCTTGCTCAGCGTCAACGACTAACATTCATCAAAGTGGGGAAGGCAACTGCTAAATTGAACGTGATGCCTGCCAGATTTGACTATCCTTTCCTCAGAGGGTGGGCCGCCATGTCGTCGGCATCTGGGTAAGAACATTTCAATGACAGGATGGGCCCACTTAGGGGCACTGCAGCGTGGAAACCTGGGCATTTGTTCTCTGAAACAGTAAAACATGTTTTGAAAATGATGTGAGGGGACAAATGGGGCAGCAGAAATGAACTTCAGCTACATCACATTCCGGCTGACCATCCTCACCCATGACGATTCTCTGGTTTTCTAGCCACCAACCCATGGCCCGATGAGGCCAACTTCCCTGGTGATCCCATCTACCACCATCCCTCCCTAACAGAGAAATCAGTTAAAACCCCAAAGAAAGGCTGTTAACTTATTTTATCACCATTGGAAGACCCCAGGGCAGAAATGAGACGTGCTAGTCTAAGGACACGAATATCAAGGGTGGGTAGATGACTCTGTTGTCAAGACTCAATGACTGACTTTAAAAGTTAATACAACCATCTGCCTCATGCATGAGGAATATGTCCCAAGACCTCCAGTGGATGCTCGAAATCACAGATAGTACTGAACCCTACATCAACCATGCTTTTTTCTATACACACAGACCTGTGACAAGGTTTAATTTATACACTAGAAGAGAAACACTAACTAATGATAAAATAGTGCAAGGTTAACAACAACTGTAATAAAAGTGATGTGAATGTGGTCTCTCTCAAAATATCTTCTTGTCCTATACTCATGTGCCTTCTGCTTGTGATGACGTGACATGACACAATGCCCACGTGGTGAGGTGAGGTGAGGAGAGCAACGAAGACATTGTGAGGGGGGGTTGGGCTACCACAGGCCTTCTGAGGCCTTCTGAGGAAGCAGGAGGGCCACCTGCCTCCAGTCCCGGCTGACAGCCTGTAGCCAAAACCAAATGCTCCTGGAACAAGAAATGAGCTGCACGTGTGTCTGTGGGAAAGCTCACACACAGAGGATGGGGTGGGGGGACATGGGAGCCAGCTTAATAGGCACAAAGAGAGAAATGTATGTGACACAAATAAGCTCATAGGGATGAAATTGGGAAATTGCTGTGTCTACATGTCTTAATTTCTTTTTTTTTTTTTTTAAATTTTTTTTTTCAATGTTTATTTATTTTTGGGACAGAGAGAGACAGAGCACGAACGGGGGAGGGGCAGAGAGAGAGGGAGACACAGAATCGGAAACAGGCTCCAGGCTCTGAGCCATCAGCCCAGAGCCCGACGCGGGGCTCGAACTCACGGACCGCGAGATCGTGACCTGGCTGAAGTCGGACGCTTAACCGACTGCGCCACCCAGGCGCCCCGTACATGTCTTAATTTCTTAATCGAGAGGTCCTAATCTCATAGCTTTGCAGATTTAGAGGAAGTAAAGTTGGCTGAATGATAAAAAAAAAAAAAAAGGATTTATTAGGGGGTAAAATAACCAAAACTTTCAAAAAAGATGTTTGGTTGCCTGCCATCAGATTCTGTCATCGTTCTTTTCCAGCTGAAGATGCATACTGGGAAAGGAAGCGTTAAGTTTTAAGTTATTTTCACTATTTGAAACAGTGATTTGTGTTTTAAAGGTGAAATTCAATATCACACATTCAAAATCGCTGCAGTTAATTTCAAAACTTAATTTTATAAGAACATTATTTTCAACATAAGAATTCGTATGAAGAATTCCAGGAAGTCTAAATGAGTACAAGGCAATGGGAAGCTCCAGAAAGTGACAGGTAAAAAGGTGTTCCTTTTAATTTGCTGCAATCACTGTTTTATGCTCACATCAAGGTTATTTCTAGGCCAGGGTTGGTGAATCCTCGGTGACATTTGGACCATACTTGGACTTCTGTTTTAATGTGGATGCTCTGGAATAAGAAAAACACTTACAAGTGGATGCAGAGATGATGCAAAGACCAGAGACGAGAATTGTCAGGAGTCTGGAACAAAAGTCCATGTAGGGAAATTGCAAAAAACTCAGAATATTTCATCTGAAGGACAACAAAGTAGAGAACAAGAATAATACTGTTTTCCAGAAGGTATTTGTCATCTGATATGGTTGCGTGTGGCAGACAAAGGGCAAGACGGGTTTCACCAGGACAACAATGTAGACAAGAACCCCATAAAAGGGAAACTTAATGATGAGAAGCCTGTGGAAAGTGACCAACAGTCTGGAGGAGAGCCTCCTCCAGAACATTTCTGTGCTGGCAATATGGGCACACTCATTGACCTCTAACTTTTGTTTACCAGGCCTAGGATCCTAAGACATGACTCTTCTAATGTTGGATAATGGCTGTGTTCTGCACTGTTTTTTCCAAGTCAAAAGAGAGAGAGGTTTACGGTTTAGAGATATTTATAAGCAGTCAAGAGTTATTATATTCACAATTTGCAAAACTGCCTTGACATTCAGAGGTTCAAAGTCAGAAAACTTTGGAGCCTTCTGCACACAAATAAAACTCCCGATATCCAGTAGAACTGCCCAGCGGTGCACGCCTGGAAACCGTGCCTTGCTTAACAGACCACATGCGGACATTCAGATCCGTCAGATGATAATGGAAGGCACAGTGCTTGGAGCTCCACCTTCTCATGTATGACAAGGCAAATGACTCCGCTTTGAGCATAATTGTGCTGTGAATGCACTTCCCAACCAAGCGTAATAGTCACCGATGCAAGTCCTACCTCAGGGGGAAAAATCCTGAGTCTTAGTTGTTTCTGTCAATTGGAAAATTCCATTTGTTGCAAAACAACTAAAAATGTTTCTTAAAATATTCAAGTGCTATTCACTTCTAATACTCAGGGAAAACTGAAAAACCTACTTTGATTAGACTATACATAACCAAAGTGATGTGGTACGAAAACATAGTCTTTGTGCTGGGACAGTTCTGGGTTCAAATGACAGACTTGCTATGTGCTCCTGGCAAACTAAACTCTCTCTACCCACTTCCCCATCAGGAAAATGGGAACAGCTCATTGGTACACTACAGGGATTGTGACACAGCATGAACAAAGCGAACGTGGAATCAAAGGGTCTTATTTGTTACCTCTCCCCACGCCCCATTCACCACCGATTTCCCTGGTATCTGAGGACGCTGAACTCCCCTTGTACTGGGAAGTTCGATTTGCCACAGGGGAGCCAGAGACAGCAAGGGGTTCCTGGTGCAGGGAATGCTACAGGATAGGTGGTGTTCCCTAGCAATTCTCAAAGAGATCAACAATGTCCACATCCACAATTGGTGATAAGAGCCCCTAGCGTCTTGGGTCTACTACTTTGGCTTTGGGTAGGTAACCCTTCCTGAAAATGCTATATTCCTTCCTGAGGAGAAGTAGCTCAAAAGTAGATTTAAAAGGCATCGCTTGGGATGCCTGGGTAGCTCAGTCGGTTAAGTGTCCGATTTCAGATCAGGTCATGATCTCAAGGTTCCTGACATGGAGCCCCGTGTTGGGCTCTGCCCCTCCCTTGCTCACGCTCTCTCTCTGTCTCTCTGTCTCTCTCTGTCTCTCTCTCTCTCTCAATTAATAGATAAACATTTTAAAAAAGGCATTGCTTTAGGTCTTAGGTAAGGTTTGCTGCAGACTGATTAAGTCTGAAGTCTGAGTGTTCTATCCTTCCTAGTATTGCACATAAAAGAAGACACATGAGTGCACGTAGATGTGCTCATGCTGTGCGCGCATGTGCACGCGCGCGCGCACACACACACACACACACACACACAACCGGGAAACCTCTTGAAGTGAAATGTGCTATTTTAGCTCCTGGGGTCCCTAATCCATAAATACCCATACTAATAATATACAATCAACTCTCTCTGGAAAGGTTTAAAAGCAAAAGAAATATAAACAAAGCTTTTGCTTACCCCTAATTTGATTCCTGGTTAGAGCCAGCACCGCTCTAGAGTCTATGGTTATTATCCACATGTATTTCCATTTAGAACGTGCCAGCTGGGGCCAGCTCTCATGGGAGAATTGTAACAGCTGTCCCAGTGGAAAATAAAAGCGTGTCACTTTAAATTTTATACCAGGGCCAAAGAAATGTCAGATTCCTGCCTCAGCTGTATAATGACACACATTATCTTTGACCTCAGCACGGCCCATCAATTCATGTTCATAAGAAAATTACACTTTGGATTTACTTGATTCCTGTTCTTTATCCAATTTCTTACATAAAAAGGCAATTTAATCTTCTCTCCAATGCCCACTGGATAAATATCATATTCAACACTAGCATGCTAATGTTTGGAAAGTTTGATGATATTTTTTGAAATGCTGGCCACAGTATCCCCCTCTTTCTTCCTGTACCACTGAATAATTGCAATCGAGTCATTTTAATTAGTTATTCTGGGCCTCTGATAAAACCCATTGCGTCTCTCTGTTGGTAAATCTTAGGATAAATAAGTCTTGTTTCCTTTATGGTCTTGTCAACCCCAAGCACATATCTGCTTGCATGGACTTTGTTTTCCATCCCACTGACTTTCCAAGTATGTTAAATATGTTCTTTACCATATGTTTTTGTGAATAAGTGGGATACTTGGACTTCTAACAGTCTTCAGAGGATGCATTAAAGGTTTCCAAATGCTTTAAAAAATTTTTTTGATGTTTGTATTTATTTTTGAGACAGAGAAAAAGCACGAGCAAGGGAGGGGCAGAGAAAGAGGGAGACAGGGACCAAAGTTGGCTCCACACTGTCAGCTCAGAACCCGATGCAAGGCTGGAACTCACAAGCTGTGAGATCATGACCTGAGCCAAATTCAGATACCTAGCTGCCTGAGCCACCCAGGTGCCCCTCAAGCTTGCAAATTCTTAATTTATCAGACTTTAAAAAGCTGTTTTTATTTTGGATTTGATTTTCAACCATTGCTTCTGTAAGATGCAGTTTTGGCCCATAGACTCAAGAGAGAAGAACATGCATTTGTTTGGGATCTCATGTAACATGTAGATGGAGAGAAAGAGAGAGAAAAATGATAGATAGATAGATAGATAGATAGATAGAATGGGTGGATGGATGGTTGGATGGATGGATAGATGTCCGATAGATAGATAGAGATGATATGATAGATATATAGATAGATGATAGATATATAGATAGATAGATAGATTGATAGATAGATAGAATGGATGGAGGGATGGATAGATGTTAGATAGATAGATAGATGGATAGAGAACTAATATACCGCATATCAGAGTACGTAACATCAGCATGAATTACTGCCAGTGATTTTTCATGAATCACTTGGCTCAAGTAGAGTCTGCTAGATTTCTCCACTATAAAGTTAGGACTTTGGTCTCTCCACGCTCTGTTCTTTGGAAGGGGAGGGAAAGTAAACCACCTGATGGGGGAGGAGGAATCTACGTGTACTATTTTACCTGACACTCTTTGGAAAAGAGGATTTCTTCTCTCCTATTTACATATATATTATGTATATGCCCGATTATTTATTTATAGCAGTGTGCGCAGAAAGATGTTTAGTCCAAAACTGTTACTATTTGCGTGTCACAGCTCCAGCCGTCAGATCTCTTTGAGGTGGGGCACACATGACCTGCGATGCCCCCACCCCCCTGACACTCGAGCACATCTTCACATTCTGCCGCTCCCGGGTCTCCAGGCTCAGCATGCATTTTCTTTTCCCTGGCCATAGAATCTGTGATTTCTACTAGTGGGATTGGTTCCTTTATCTATTTATTTTTTTAAATATAATTTATTGTCACGTTAGCTAACATACAGCATATACAGTGTGCTCTTGGTTTCAGGAGTAGATTCCCGTGATTCGTCGCTTACATACAACCCAGTGTCTGTCCCCCAACAGGTGTTCTCCTCAATGCTCATCACCCATTTTCCACTCTCCCTCACCCCCCATCAACCCTTAGATTGTTCTCTGTATTTAAGAGTCTCTTATGGTTTGTCTCCCTCCCTCTCTGTAACTATTTTTTCCCCTTCCCCTCCCCCATGGTCCTCTGTTAAATTTCTCAAATTCCACGTATGAATGAAAACATATGAGATCTGTTTTTCTCCGACTCATTTCATTCAGCATAATACCCTCCAGTTCCATCCATGTTGCTGCAAATGGCATGACTTCATTCTTTCTCATTGCCAAGTAGTATTCCATTGTATAGATAAACCACATCTTCTTTATCCACTCATCAGTTGATGAACATTTAGCCTCTCTCCATAATTTGTATTGTCGAAAGCACTGCTGTAAACATTGGGGTACATGTGCCTCTATGCATCTGCACTCCTGTATCCCTTGGGTAAATTTCTAGTAGTGCTATTGATGGGTTGTAGGGTAATTCTATTTTATTTTATTTATTTATTTTTTTATTTTATTTAAAAAAAATTTTTTTTTCAACGTTTATTTATTTTTGGGACAGAGAGAGACAGAGCATGAACGGGGGAGGGGCAGAGAGAGAGGGAGACACAGAATCGGAAACAGGCTCCAGGCTCTGAGCCATCAGCCCAGAGCCCGACGCGGGGCTCGAACTCACGGACCGCGAGATCGTGACCTGGCTGAAGTCGGACGCTTAACCGACTGCGCCACCCAGGCGCCCCATGGGTAATTCTATTTTTAACTTTTTGAGGAACCTCCACACTGCTTTCCAGAGTGGCTGCACCAGTTTGCATTCCCACCGACAGTACAAGAGGGTTCCCATTTCTCCGCATCCTTGCCAACATCTGTTGTTGCCTGAGTTGTTAATTTTAGCCACTCTGAATGGTGTGAGGTGGTATCTCAATGTGGCTTTGATTTGTATTTCCCTGATGATGAGTGATGTTGAGCATCTTGTCATGTGTCTTGTTTCCTTTAATGAAAAATGGTGTCTGAGAACAAAGACTTGGGTCCTGGGTGTGCTCACTCTCCTATGGCTCCTGGCCTCCAGCCTCCCCAGGGGGCAGAGTTCAGAAAGGCATTTGTACACTAACCCAATATATATGCTTGTCTCTGTGTTTATTTTTGGATTTATCTGTCATATATATTAAAATGAACATCTATCTGTGCTCATATCTCTCAGTCTAATATAGGAGAAAAACATCTTTAAAATGTTGAAAGAAAACATTTGGAAACAGAATTTTTAATAGATTTTTTAATGCTTATTTCTCTATTTTGAGAGAGAAAGAAAGAGAGAGAGAGAGAGAGAGAGAGAGAGGAGAGAATCCCAAGCAGGGTCCACACTGTCAATGGGGCTCAATCCCACAAACCATGAGATCATGACCTGAGCCGAAATCAAGAGTCAGATGCTCAACTAACTGAGCCACCCAGGCGCCCCAATAGTTTTTAAATATAGAAGTGAAAAGAGGAATTTTAACACACACACACACACACACACACACACACACACACATGCACATGTGCACATATACACAGAATTCACCCCCATCAGGGGCACTGGCTCAAACAAGTCTTCCAGACTGGAAGGAAAGCATCCTAGCAATGCTTGGATTTAGAGTTTGATATGTGAATCAATCAGAGACTAGACAATTGAAATTATCCAAACTGGTGCACAAGGTCAAAAAGCAAGAAACAAACCAAGTGAGTATCAGATACTTTAGGACAGTAGCAAACAGTCTAAATGCAATTAGATGTATCATCTTAATTTCAAACAAAGTAGGTAGTGAAACAAGAAAATTAGCACAGGTCACCTGGGGTACTTCTTAATTGCAAGAGTGTCTGTTCACTGCACAGAGGTAACTTTCTTAACTGTGCACACAGGCAAAAACTCGGCTTCCGGAGCACGATGCAAAGCAGACAGAATTACAAAGTCACCATGGCAGTGCAATCCTACTTGGAGATTTTGACAATTCTCCCTTGGACAGCATTCAGCTGCCGTTAGCTGCTAAAGCTAAACGTCTTCTCATATATATATTAATGGTTATTTAAAAAATATTTTGCACACCATTTTTCACTGTTTTCTTGTTGACGTGGTGTGGCTTTGGTTGCTAACGTGTATTTTGTAAGACCTTGTATACAAGGGCAGAAAGTAGTTTTTATTAGAATTCTAACCATGTTTTCTATTTTATTTTATTTTTTTATTTTATTTTAATTTTTTTTTCAACGTTTATTTATTTTTGGGACAGAGAGAGACAGAGCATGAACAGGGGAGGGGCAGAGAGAGAGGGAGACACAGAATCGGAAACAGGCTCCAGGCTCTGAGCCATCAGCCCAGAGCCTGACGCGGGGCTCGAACTCCCGGACCGCGAGATTGTGACCTGGCTGAAGTCGGACGCTTAACCGACTGCGCCACCCAGGCGCCCCCATGTTTTCTATTTTAAAAAGGATCTTTATATTTTATGGTGACTTTCATATGCAGAAGTGTTTTTTATGTATCAATAGTATCTTATCTTTTAAGAAATTTGATATTTTGAAGTTTTTCTCCTTAATTCAAAAATATTACGAGTATTTACAGATACAATTGTTTTCACATTCTTTTATGTTTAAATATTTAGTCCATCTATAGTTTACATTCATATGTTGTCTCAAAAAACTCATACAGTTGAGTTTTTCCATATATGAACCAATTATCATAATGCTATTCATGGAAGCATACCGCTACATTATTGGAAATTTCACTCATTATATGTTAAATACCCTTTTAAAATAGGTCTATTTTTAGGACTTCTGTTCTCCATTGATATGTCTGTTTTTGAATTAATACTTCTTTAAAACTTATTATAGCTTACAAAATATCTAGCTGTGAAATTCCTCTCTCATTATCTTTCTTCTATATTTCCTTGATTATCGTGTCCTATTGTTGCAGAAGAAATGTGTAATTATATTGTCAAGTTTCAAAATAAAAGCCATTTGGGATTTTGACTGAAATATAAGTACATGTATACTGTGTACTTTGCCCTACTTCTGATTTTAATAAAAATGTCTTTATTATTTTCATCTTTGTTGGATACCGAATCAAAACGAGAACTCAGTTTTACGCCAATAAAATATGTTTTTACTTTTATAATAATATTAATAACCTCAATGTATCAAATGCTTATGGTATGACTGTGCCCGGCTCTATATTCTAAATGGTGACAATGATAAAAAATTATGATAATATAATCATAATCACGATTGCTACTTTCCACTTACCGTGTTCCCGACGGCGGACCAGACTCATTTCTTGCCTTATTCATCCTCCGTACCCACAGGAAGCGTCTCCGGCACAGCCCATGTCCACCTGCTGAGTGGAAGGCAGGACGGAACAAAAGCAGACATTTGTGTTCTGGGGTTGATCCGTGAGGGGCGTGGGGGCAGGTTGTGAGCACTGTGGTTCTGAGTGCTGACTTGGGAGCAGTGTGGAGAAGGCACCGAAGGTAACAAAGTGTGTGGTGCTGCTTTGGGGTTGAAATGAACACACACCAGACCCCAGTTTGTTTAGACCAAAAAGCAAATTTAATATAAGCATACGAAACTCTGTCATCGAGTACGAGTGTCTGTGTGTGAGCATGAACGTACGCACGTACACACGGAAATACACACACACACACACACACACACACACAAATACATGCTGGAGATCCGGAATCACTGAAACTGGGGACCAGAAAGCTGCCTGGGGACTCTCTGTCCCTGCACTCTGTTCGTCCCCCTTCCCTCTGACTCTCCTTGCCTTCTCCCCTTCCTCCTCCCTCTGAGCCCCTTCCCTTCCTCCTCCTTCTGACTCTCCCCTTTCTCACTCTCCCCATCCTTCTCCTCTTCCTTCTCTTTCTGACTCTCTTCTTTATATTATATTATATTAATTATATATTATATTCTATATATTATATTCTATATGTTATATATTATACATTATATATACATAGTAAGCTATAATAAGTTTTAAAGAAGTATTAATTTAAAAACGGACGTATCAATGGAGAACGGAAATCCTAAAAATAGACCTATTTTAAAAGGACATTTAACATATAATGAGTGAAATTTCCAATAATGTAACGGTATGTTTCATGAATAGCATATATATATATATATTTTATATATATATATATATATATATATATATTATATATGTATAATGTAAAATTCAGGGCTGTGTCTAGATAGAAACATAAAGTGGACCTAATTGTTTTCCAGAAATAATTACCTTGTATGCAACTTAAGGAAAGAAGAATCATCTGTCAAAAGATTCTCTAAGATGAGTTTGAGGAAAGTCCGCTTCGGAGTTTATAAACTTTCTCGATTAGTTTGGCCTCTAAAGTTTGTTGGCGTTCAATGACTGAAGCCCTTCTATTCTTTGATGTATTTGGAGGGCAGTGCTTACCAGTTCTGGAGAAACAACAGTTCTCAGACGCAAGGGGATTGTGTGGCACAACCTATTTTTGGCACGCTGGAGAGTAAACGGCAGGCCAACGGTGTAGTCTGCAGACAGGTATCCTCTACAGGGGCATGTGAATCAGAGAAAAGCCTTAGACTCAGAACACCGGATACCACGTGTCACACATCCCGCTGGACCGCGTGCATCTCGTCACCTGAGAACCCCTCCTTCACGTCCTGCAGAAAGGAAGCTGAGGGGTGAAGGCAGGGCTGGAACTGAAGGGCATCGCGCAAGCCTGGTGGAGCGAGGCTGCACCGATATCGACTTCGTCTCCTTCCCCGCTGACCACCGGAAGCCCACCAGGCGACGTCCATAAATGGAAGGCCTTGACTATCTAGGGGGGGAGGCAGACATAGACACTCACCTGATCTGGAAGAGATACCCGCAGCCCGCGTGCACCGCAGCATGATTCACAATGGCCAAGATGTGGAGGCAACGGAAGTGTCCCCTGACGGATGGACAGGGAGAGAAAGTGTGGGATGCACACCCAGGGCAGTGTTGTTCCGCCTGTAAAAGGAAGGCAGTCCTGACACGTGCTGCAACAGGGACCGGCCGGGGCGTTGTGCTCAGTGAGATACGCCAGCCACGGGAGGACCACCGCTGCACGATTCCACTCATCTGCAGCATCTAGAATGGTCAAACTCGGGGGCGCCTGGGTGGCTCAGTCGGTTAAGTGGCCGACTTCAGCCAGGTCACGATCTCGCGGTCCGTGGGTTCGAGCCCCGCATCGGGCTCTGTGCTGATGGCTCAGAGCCTGGAGCCTGCTTCCGATTCTGTGTCTCCCTCTCTGTCTGCCCCTCCCCCATTCACACTCTGTCTCTCTCTGTCTCAAAAATAAATAAAACGTAAAAAAAAATAAAAAATAAATAAAATGGTCAAACTCGTGGCCCCAGGCAGTAGAGGGTGGTTGTCGGGGGCTGCAGGGGGTGGGGGAAATGGGAAGAGGCTGATCAGGGAGCCTGACATTTCAGTCACGCGAGACGACTAAATTCTAGGGATCTGCCGTGCAACATCGTGCCTGTAGTTAACAACACGCGTCCATTCGCCTAAAAATTTGTCAGGGTGATAGAGCTCATGTTTCGGGTTCTTACTACGGTAAGAAAACTGGGGGCAGGCCAATCACACACTTTGATGTGCTCTTTAGTGAACCAACTGTGACATCCGGAAGGAGAAAGAGGTCCGCGAAGAAACATCAGCTGCGGGCAGGCGAGAGGCAGGAACGCTTTCCAGAGGACGTCCCCAGGGCCTACATGTCGTTATAAATTTGTCCAAAGCCGTGGAATGCACGACGCCGTGAACGGGCCCTGGGATAAAGTCTGGACTTCGAGGGCTGATGCCATGTCCACGTGGGTCCGTCAGTTGCGACAAACGTGCCAGTCTGGTGAGGGATGTTATAATCTTTGTCTCTGTTTTCCATAGCAAAACCTTTTATTTCAACATTACATGCCTCAATTCCTAAATTCTCCAGAAATCATAACGAAATAGGCAGGTGCCTGCGTCTATGTCCACAACTACCAAGCTGACTGGTGTGGCTGTTTTCTAGGGCTCAGTATTCCACTGGCAGGCAATTCCTGGAAGAAGGGAAAGTCCTGTGGGAGGCTTTGAACAAAATAAAGCTCAGGAAACCTTGTTGCTTCAATTTGCACTGAAATTACCTTCCTGGACAATTCGTTAAAGCCGCACAAATACATCGCGCGTTTATGAACAACAGAGGAGGATTCTGGTCTTCGTGGCCACCCATGCCTGGCGGTTCGCTTGCCATTCACACGGGACCCAGGACAGTTCACACAGGTTACCCAACACCTGGGCTCTCAGCCCGGAATGCCAGGAGAGTCGCCCATTCAGTTACACCTTTGTCTCCTGGTGTGGATGTTGATGTGGGGGAGGAAGCGTGCGGGGAATCTCTGCCTGCCCTTCAGTCTTGCTGTGGCCCTAAAACTGCTCTAAGAAAGAAAAGAAGGTCACCAAAGAGGATTGGGGTGGGGCAAGCAGCTTCGGGGGGAGGAAACCACCAGGGTAATAAGAAGAGATTCTGACCCCCGAGCACAGAACAGGGATGGTTTTGGCGATCTCTTCCACCTTCTTAGCAGCACACGTTCCCAGCCAACGCCACTTACAAAATGTGTACATTCGACGGCAGATTTTCCCAAAAGCTTACTTTCTCCTAAGTGACAGATAATTTAATTCATGTGACCTAATTAACATAACTCTTGGTATCTTTACAAGGACCCCAATGAATCGGTCATGAAATAGTAAATGTTAACTCTTAGAGGAGATATCCATGTAGATGTGTGTGCAAATATATGCTGTGTCTATATATATACATAGCTACATGTGTGTGTGTGTGTGTGTGTGTGTGCACGTGCGTGCGATTAGGGTCCAGAAGGTCTAATTCATCCATACGGAAGGCAAGGCCAGTGGTCTTAGTCTGATCAGGCTGCTAGAAAAACACCGTAGACGGCAGCTTAAATGGCATTTATTCCCCATGGCTCTGGAGGCTGGAGGTCCAGACTCAAGGCACCTGCCGATCTGTCTGGTGAGACCCGGCTTCCTGGGTCACAGACGGTGTCTTCTCCCTGTGTCCTCACATGGAGGGAGGGGGGAGGGGCACCCTGGGGTCCCCTTTATAAGGGTACTAATCCCCACCTTCATAATCTCATCAGGGGTCCCACCTCCTGGCACCATCCCTAGAGGTTAGATCTCAACATATGGGTTTTAGGGGCACACAGACATTCAGTCCCCGGCACTTTTCCCCCGAAATTTCAGGGGGCAGATGTGGTTCGCGAAAATACTTTAGGTCTTATGAGTATGTTAACCACTCAGGTAATCCAAGCATAAGGGGATGACACTAGAGAGCACGGGAGCTGAGGGCACTTAGAAAATTGACGGAATTATTAAACAAAACAAGATAATATGTAGTTTGTTGTGTGCTACAAGGTGAGCAACTATATAAAATGACAGCCGTGAATCGCAAGATTAGTATTTTAGTTACATTCATAGAAATTATCCAGAAGTACATTGAGCAGTAGATTATACAATTCTGCCAGTAACTGTGCTCTCCGAGGGAGGCCTTTCTGTGGTTCTTTATATATTTATGCTGTTTTCTTTTCAACGCCCGTGACAGCTGACCCCCTCATCTTGTGACCATTCTGCAGGCTCAGGTGTCACCGCCGAAGGTTACACTCGACGACACCTGCGAGAGCTGGAGGACAGCTGCAGGATGATGCAGCTCCCGGCGGGCCGGCCTGGCACAGGTGGGTCCACGTGCAGGGAGCCTGCTGGCCCCACCCCTGGGCAGTCTCCACTCGCTGGAACTTACAGGATCCGGCGGTTTGGGAACCGAACGCTCTTCGCTTTGGCCAAAGACAGAGTAATGACTGGAGGGGTCAGGAGGCACGCGAGACGGGCGGAACCGGGGGACAGGAGGGGCCTAGGGGACCCAGCAGTGGTCGCCGGCGTGAGTCCTGCCAGCACATGGGCCCAAGGGACCGTCCGGCAGGACAGGGCGGGTGACAATGTGGCACTGGAGAGGACAGAGCCTGTGTGGAAGGAACAGTGTGGGTGCGGTGACAGCGACACCAATAGCAAGCAGGTGGGGACAGGAGGGGAGGGTCACATCTCCCAGGTCTGCATCAGGAGGGATCAAGTCAGCATCCAGTGCCCCGGAGCCACGTCCAACCCAGGGCCAGATTGATGGCTGGCTGGACGCTGGAGGTGACCGAGCGGATGGGGCTCCCTGGGGACACCGATGACTGTCTCAGCAGCAGACTGTGTTGATGAAGGTGGAACAGTGAAAATGCCAACTCTTGGGGACCCCCGTGTGCCTGGCGTTTGGGAAACAGGAACCGTGTGGAGAGGCAGTGAGGGAGTCAGATCAAAAAGATGACAGTGTTGCCCTGATGCGCGGAGGGAGCGGTCCATGGAGGCCGCGTGGGGTGACTCAGTGATAGTGGGACAAGAGCCGACGGAGATCCGGAACCTTTTCTCCCCTCCCCCCTCAAAAGGGAGCCTTTACAGAGAAATTCCTGACCGTCCTGCCTGAGATCCAGGCGCCGGGCACCCGGGAGTGGCCAGCTTCACTGCCAGAGTGCCCACACTCCCCCGGCAGGTGCCTGTCCCTTCCAGCCTGTCCCCCGAAACGTGCACACAAGCTGACCTCCAGGGGCTAATGGTAGCCCTGGTTCCCCACAATTTCTAGGTCACCGCTCGTGTCTCCTCATCTGTGTCCCAGAACCTTGCAAGGCGACACAGGACAGGCCCTGGTGTCCCAAAGCTGAATGAAGGAGGGATGGAGGGTGAGGCACGGTGGCCCCGTGGGGTCGGAATCAGGTCCAGGAGCAGCATCCTCACTGCCATGGTTTCGTGGCACTCGCTGACCCCTGAGACTCGGGGGAGCCCGAGCCCACCCCATCACCGTTCTACTAGCCCACGTGGCTGTGTCAACCACGCCCTGGCAAGGTCTCCGCTCTCCAGGGAAAACTAGCTCAGTCTCTCCGCCCGGATGTCTCCTCTCCTTCACCGGTTCTCTCCTCCTGATCCCATTTGCAAGGTCCTTGCTCTCGCGGGACTTTTCCTAAAATGACCTGGCGCCCGGCTGTCACTTTCGCCGGCAGAACGGAGACGCCAGATCCGAAGTGAGAGTCCCATAATTCGTGCGTCTGGGGACAAAGCTATTCTTAGCTTTCATCCCAGATTCAAGGTGCTTCGCCATTCTCACATCAACAGAGGCATCACCTGCAGGGGAGCGATCTCCTCCTCCACCAACTGAGAGGAAGAGTTAGGTCCTCGGGCGACACTGTGTGACATGAGACGCAGAATGAGATGCAGGGTCCAGGGTGGGGCCCAAGCGTGTCCAGCTCCACTCGCCCGGGCAGCGAGCCCGCACCCGTAACAGATGGAGGGGAGCAGGGCTGGCCACGGCCCGTCTGATTTTGGAGACGGGTCCGGGAGAGTCCAAGAGAGCCAGGAGCTGCGGGCAACCGAGGGCCCTGAAGCCGCCTGGGAACTTGGGCCGGAAGGACCAGCCCCTTCTCGGCACATTTCTAAGAGTAGCCTCTGCCCCCTTCCACGGTGCCGTGGCCGTGGCCTTCTGTCTGCAGGTCCCTCCTGCTGGACCCCATCCGCTGGAAATAAGAAACAGGCCAGGGAGCTTCCTGCAGACTGGCTCCTGCTGAGGGGACCGTAATCCGCAGGCGGCTTCCCCGTTGGCACGACGTGTCCACACACAGTGTTCCTTTCGGCCGTTAACACAGGACTGCGATGTGGATGCCAGCATCCTGTTTCCCGACACGGCCACATAACCCGAGGCGTCGTGGCGACCTTCCTCAAGTCACCGGGCCAGGGAATGAACGATCCCGGACTGCCAGCTCTGAGTTAGAGTGCTCCTTTCCCCATACCGTCTAGCGAGGGACAAAACGGTACAGATTATCTACGTACACTCTGGCTTCCACCGAAACTCTAAAATTTAGACTCCACCGAAGTTTCACAAAAAAAATGATTCTTGATATAGCCCGCAGACCTAATTTCACAGTCTTGCGATAAAGGAGTTAGGACAACATACAGTGTATTTGGGATTACTTCTCACGGCACCCAGTTTCTCCCATTTTCGCTGCCTCCCAGGACTCTGCCAGGGCCCACGGCTCTCGCTCACCACACTCGCCCCAGCCTTCAGGGACGGCACCTGCCGTGTCTCACTGCTTAGGGACAGCGCTCCCTCCGAAGGCCACTGCCGTGAACCTTCTGGACGACCGGCCTGCGTACTCTGTTTCCTCCCAAAAGCATCACGTGTGCGCTTGGGTAAGAAGTGTCCTCATACTGCATTCATTAGTGAGCCTCACGGCAAGACTTGAACATCCGGAGAAGGTTCTGGAAAGCAGCGGGAAGAGTGCAGGTGATTTCCGAGTCACAGCACATGTGACAATTGTCTGCTACCCTCCACTCGTTTCAAACTTTTATTTAGCGTGTGCGTATACATGATGTACATACATATACAATGTAGCGTGTATTATGTGTTATAAACCATATTGCTTTATGTAAACACACATTGTATAGATACATATACGCATTTATTGGATACATAATGTGGACACATAGGTGCATACTATATACACAACCATATGTACCATAGACACAATGTAGTATATGCATATACACACATGCACACATAGACATGTGTGCATATATATATACATACACAAACTGTATACCCTGTACATATATGCGTGTGTATGTATATTCCCCCCCCCCGACTGCATTTACTGGAGTGTTAAGGTGTGGCTATGTGGGCTGCACAACGACCCTCCCCTAACAAACGAGCACGTGAACTGAATCTTTGCTCCCTTCGGACACAAAGCATTGTTCTTGTCCTCGGTGCTACTGCTGATTTCTGGCTCCTTTTGAATCCCGTTGATGCCGAGAGTCGGTTTTACTTATCTGGCAGTGACAACTTGAGGCCACCTCCAGGACGTGCCCACAGTTTTTCTGTTTTTACACAGATGACTGCATATTTTAATGGCAGTCCACGGTGAGGCTCTGGGGCACAGCTCATAAAGAGCTATACACACACACACACACACACACACACCCCAATCATTTTCAGAATCCCTCTGGGTTTGGAAACCATAAAATGATGGAGAACTTCCTTTCTCCTTCGGAGGCTTTTATGAAGCGATTGTCTCCAGACCCACGAGGCGCATTTAATTTTTAATGTGTTGTGTCGCTTCCAGAATAGTGCAGGACCCCACTGTTAATTACAGGCTCGCGCCTCTCTTGTTGCTGGGTGGCCATATGTTCTACCCCTGTCACACCCGGGATGCCACTCCCATAAAGCCGTCTCAGTGAGGAAGAACAGGGGCCCGGGTTTATCTTCAATGGTGGAGAAGTCTGACTCCTTCAAGAAAGACATTTTAAGAGCTGAATCAAATGTTTGATCTTCTACTAAACTGCAAAACGAAAGCCATTTTTAACAAATGCTGTCGTTAGAGCCAACTGAACAAGGACTTTAGGAGGACTTTGTATTATTGCCTAAAGTCCAATTTAAAATCACTTAACTTGTCACCTTAGGGGCTTTATCTATTGATTGGGCATCAATATTTAATCCTCTGTTTCTGAAGAAATTGCAACATAATAGACCACCTTCAGTGCTTTCTTTTAAAAAAAAATCCACTCCTGGTGTCTATATTTAGAATATAATTTTTAAGATTTTGCTTTTTAGAGAAAGTACTTTTTCTAAGATACATTTTCTCTCAAAGGGTATTTTGGAACTTTATATTGGTGTAACCTCTCTTTGGATTCTTACTTTAACCTCTGTGTTCATAAAAGATCAAAATGCAATTACTTCACTCTTCTCAAAAATTAGAGCGCACCGCTCGCTTGAGGCTGCCTTCCATGTCGGCCGGCGGGGTCTCGGGCGTTTTGAAGATTTGCTGGCAGTCTGATGTCGCGTCTTTCCACTCGGACGGGGAGGCAGTGGCCGTATTTCGTTGCTGTCAGTCCCGATGCGCGGACATAGACGTATCTGCCTGTGGAGGTCTATCGATGCGAAAGACACGGTTTTCATATTGAGGGATTACCGGGCTTAAGTTGACCCAGATTCTTGCTTTGTTTACTGGTGACTTGGTATTTGTAGAAATGGAGGAAGAGGTTGCTTAGACGCTCTAATGTCAGGTAACAAAATAATTTTCTCAATGTTTCCAAGCTCCTTTGGGAAATTATATGAATTACAACTTGAGCGTTTGGAGATTTACTCTCTCATTTTTTGTTTCCACACATCTTTTAGAAACTTTATTCCTCAACGTAAACAATTATGCTTGTTACATTTTTAATCTAGGTTCCTGGTGAATCAATTCTAAGAAGCCCCTGTCAAAACAAAGTCTCTGACTTATATTTTCTAACATGTCCTTTGCTACTAAATTCCACGGAGTGACTGTGACTCCGCCCATCCAGGCTGGGATGTCGTGGGTTTTCCACCAATATCTGTGGCCACCCCAGCCAGGGAAATAAGAATATGCTGACTGTTCCAGAGCCTCCAGAATTGTGCCCAACTTTCAAGGTCAGCATGAAGGCTGAGTGACAGGGATTAAGCACTTGAGATCAGATACAGAGGTTGAATACTGTGTTTCCTTCCACCACCGGCTGCTTATTGATTTTTCTCAGTCGGCTTATCTGTAATGTGGCTGCATTAAGAGTACATTGCTTACGGTGTAATTTGAACATTAAAAGTCTGTATCAATGGGAAGTTTTTATTTTCTTTTAAGGGAAACGGCTTTACTGTGTTCTTTTATTTTCCTAGCGTTGTTTGTTTTTTTTAAGGGATGATTAGCATATAATGAAATACATACTTACTTTTTTGGAGCTTCAAAGTTGCAAAGGGTTTGGAAATATATACATTGTAAGTATGCATTCTGATGAGTTTTAATACAGTTATGCTTCCATGTAACCATGATCTGAGCAGGAAGCCGTGTTTCCATCGTCCTCCAAAGTTCCCTTGGACACTTTCCCTGCAAACTACCATCAGGGCAGAGCCTGAGGCAAGCACTACCACACTTCCCATCAGCACAGACTTGCTTTGTCTCCTCTATGGTTTCCTATAAACAGCACCACTTAGTGTGTGTGAGTTTTGTATCTGAACTCACTCGCGCAGAAAAATATTTCTCAGATTCAGGCATGTGGTCATATGCTTCCAGAGCTCATTCCTTCTGACTGAGGACTCTTTTTCCATTGTAAGAATAGACAACTTTTCTTTTTTGACCCATTTCCTTCCTGACGGGCAGTTGCTGTCTCCAGATTTTGCCTGTTTTGAACAAAGGTTCTACGAACACTTGAGCGTGGGTTTGTGTGAAGATGTATTTGCTTCTCTTGGGTGAATGCATAGGAACGGCATTTCTGAGTCACTCTATAACCTGCTGTGTCACTTTACAAGACAATGTCACAATTTTCGAAGGGGCTGTATCGTTGTGGAATCCCCGCCATCTTGCTCCATGTGCACACCGGTTATCACCGGTCTTAATGTTGGCCTCGTTGATGGGTGTGCACGTCGTGGTTTTAATACAGATCCCCTGATCGCTGCTGATGCTGAATGTCCTGCCATGTGCTTTTTGGCTGTTCACGAATCCTCTGTTTTGAAGCGTCTGTTCAAATATCTTGTCTACTTTTTAAGTTGGTTTGTATATCTTCATGTTAGTGAGATGTAAGAGTTCTTTACGTATTCCAGATACAGATCTTTTTTTAGATACATATATCTCACGTGTTTTCTCCTGGTCTGTGATGTGCCTTTGTGTCTCCTGAAGTTTTCTTTCTTTTAAAGAGTGGGTATTTTTAGTTTGGATAAAGTCTAATTTATTAAGTCTAGTTTATGCTTTTATGCCTTGTTTAAGATGTCCTTTCCTAACCCATAGTTATACAAGTTTTTCCCAAGTTTCCTCGTGTTCAGTGTGTTCCCATGGAAGTGTTATGTGAGCAGTATATGAAAATTAAAATTTCCTAGTAGCCATATATATAAAACAAGTGAAAATAAACAGAAACATTAATTTCAATAAAATATTTCACTTCATCTAAGATGTGCAAAATAGTAATTTCTTAGCATATAATCAATATAAATGTTATTAATGCGATATTTTACATTTTGCGAGCCAAATATTATCTGGTGTGTGTTTTACAGTTTTAGCACGTCTGAAGTAGAACTACTCACATTTCAATTGCCAGATAATCGCAAGTGCGTGGAAGCTACCGTGTCGAACAGCACGGTCATAGACATTTGATAATTTAAACTTTTACACTGAGACTGTTGAGCACTTTTTTTTTTAACGTTTATTTATTTTTGAGACAGAGACAGAGCATGAACAGGGGAGGGTCAGAGAAAGAGGGAGACACAGAATCTGAAACGGGCTCCGGGCTCTGAGCCGTCAGCACAGAGCCCGACGCGGGGCTCGAACCCACGGACCGCGAGATCATGACCTGAGCTGAAGGTGGACGCTTAACCGACTGAGCCACCAGGCGCCCCTGTTGAGCACTTTTGAGTTCGTTTTCGTGTGTGGTGCGAGGTGAGAGTTGAGGGTGATTTTTCCATGTGGATGTGTATTTCCAGCACCATTTGTTGAAAACACATGCTTCCCCATTGAATCCCCTGGGCCTCTTTGTCAAAACCAATTTACAACGGCAGCCGCTGGTCAACTTCTAGCTCCACTGTCTTCATTGATCTATGGGCCTCTCCTTTGCCAACAGTGTGAACGTGGCCGCCATAGCTGTGTAGTGAGCCCCAAAGGAGGCACTCCATGTCTGTTCTCTTGTTTCACAATTGTTGGGGGTATCGTAGGTTCTCTAGAATGTCCACGTGACTTCTGAAATTGGCCTGTGGATTTATATCTGAATAAACGTTGATTAGAATTGCGTTGGATGTAAAGATAAATTTGGGTAGAAGTTGCATTTTGACTACCCTGACTCTTTCAGTTCCTGAACTATGCCTGTCTCTCTTACAACTCAAAAACATGTATACGTATTACCTCCTTAACTTCCTCGTCATATGTGGTACTTTTCTGATCTCACCCATGTTTTATCTAGTTCTAGATGTCTCTCGTTGACTTTTTTAATTGATATTTTAATTGGCAGCTTTTAAAACTTCAATTTCTAATTGCTCTTGCTAGAAGGCAGAAACAGTCGGTTGTTTTATATATCCCATGGTGCGGCTAAGCTCACCTATTAGTTCTACAATATGTTAAAACGCTGGCATTTCTACGTGCATGTCGTGGCATCCTTAAAGGGGGCGGTTTTGCTTCCTTATTTCGGTTCTATGCCCTTTATATATCTTCTCGCTCTATCCCATTGGCTTCAGCCTCCAGGACAAGAACAGTCGGAACAGACATGCTCGCCTTGCTTCCGACCTTAGGCAGAAAGAGTCAGCCGTTCGCCCTCCAGTATGCTGCGGCCGTGGGAATCTCACGGAGACTGTTTATCAGGATGTGGGGTTTCTCTCGTGTACTTTGCTAAGACCTTTTGTCGTGAATGGGCTCCCAGTGCTGTGCGCTGCTTCCTCTGCAATAATTGCGTCCGTTTGAGGCCATGGGTTAAAGCTGAGGCTCTGTGACGAGATAGCAGCACCCCCCGAGCAACCGGAAAACCAAAACGAGCCATCCTCCGGGCCGTGCCACACATCGAGGTGCGATGCTGAGAGGGGGCTGGCAGGTGCCCATGTGGTGTGAACAGACTTCAGGGGAGGGAGGCCGGGAAGCGGAACTCAGCGTGGGAACACGGCTGTGCCCAGCCGCCTGGTCTTCTCTGAAACATGGTGTGTGTGTGAGACAGTGTGTGAGTGTGGGTGAGTGTGAATATACGTGAGCATGTGAAAGAGTATCAGTATGTGTGAGTGTGTGAGTATATGGCAGACTGTCTGAGTGAGTGTGTGAGCATATGAGTGTTGTGATGTGGTGTGTGTGACCATGTGGGAGAGATTGTGAGTATGTGGGTTTGTGAGTGTGAGTGAGTGAGTGTGTGCCTGGATGTGTGTGAGTGTACATAAGTGTGCGAGAGCGAGTGCCTGTGAAGGTGAGGGGCGTGCGGGGATGGAGGGACCATGCAGTGCCCAGGGTGGGGACACGGGGAGAGGTGCGGGGACAGGGACACGGTGGCCCTCAGACCACCCCCAGAAGGGGGGGGCGCGCCCCTGCCAGGGCAGAGGAAAGGAAGGGTGAGTGAGGCTCCCCGATGCCACCAGCACACAAGACCGCAGGGTCCCTTCCTCTGGGTGACCACACAGGTGACAGATGGCACCCCTGTGCAGGACACACTTCAGTCTCTGCTCTGAGCACCTCGCACACAGAAACCCACATGCCCCAGAGCATGGTTCAGGTGACGGTGGTCTGTGCACAGAGTGATGTGCCCGTCATTATGCCAGTGCTGGTGATGCCGGGTTTGGGGACACAGCGGTGAGCCTGCAGGTCCCCGTGCAGACCCTCAAGGGCCTTTGGGCTTCTCGTCCTGCAGGAGTGTGGCCGCTGAGGCTCTGGGGACGGGGATGCCCAACCAGGACAGAGGAGGAGCTGGGGACAGAGATCCCCCCTCACTGCAGGGTCGGCACTCATAGGGAATGAGCTTCGTCAGCACTGGGCACCCACAGGGACACCTGAACCCAAGTCGGTGGTAAAGGTGTTGGGGAAAAGCTATTTGGTAATGATTTGTCGGAATTGTTACCGGATTATTGCGGCCCATGTTCTGTCCCTTCTCTGCTCCCAGCTTCCCACCAAATCCCCACCCTGGGCACTTTGTCCATCCCTATCTCTCAGGAAAAATAATTATTTGAGTATTTTTGTTAAAAAATAAGAAGAAGCTGGGACACCTGGGTGGCTCAGTCAGTTGAGCGACCGACTTCGGCTCAGGTCATGATCTTGTGGTTCACGAGTTCGAGCCCTGCCCCGGGCTCTGTGCTGACTGACGGCTCGGAGCCTGGAGCCTGTTTCGGATCCTGTGTCTCCCTCTCTCTCTGACCTTCCCTTGGTCATGCTCTGTCTCTCTCTGTCTCAAAAGTAAATAAACGTTTAAAAAAATAATAAGAAGGACTATCAGAGAAAACATGAAAAATAAGTCTAAATATTAGTCATTTCAGATCGTGCAATAACTATTCGCAAAAGCAGAACATGAAATAAATGGAGTTGCCGGTCAAGGCGACCACATCGTTGGGTTCTCAGAGGAAAAGGGCTGAAAAGAAACGCCCCAGTGTCGTAAAGAGGCCTGGGACCCTTTGCTACCATGTCAACGGAACCGAGTTTTAAAAGATTTTGTACGTGAAAAATGCCCTCAGCTCTCCTGTTTGAAGACACGTACATATTCCTAGAAATACTATTCAACGAACATATTTATTTGGTGTTAGGACTATAGTAAATGTAATTTTCTCTATTTGGGTTTTCTTTATGGTCATAAGACCTGCAAAATCTTTGATCCATACATTTAAGCACGTTTTTGGATGTTCCTACGTTGGATCCAACTTCTCTACCTGGGTCACTTGGCACTCACAATTAGAAGGACGGCAACAGGGACGTTAGGGCTGCTCCCTGGGACAAAGATCTCGAATGTAGGCTCCAGGAGAACGTGTGCAGTGTCTTCACACAGCTGAGCACGTGGAACTTGGCATGCATTATTGATATAAAACAAGAGATTTTTAAAAATCCCACTTGGGCTGATTGCTTCTGCTTGAGGTGCTCCATTTAATTTTGCTGCCTCTGTTGCTGTACTTCAAAGACGCGAATTTGACACACAAGTGTCCTCTCTCTGAGGAACACATGAGAATAACTCCTAATTAATAAGAAACTTATGTTCACTCATGACCACAGTTGACCCTTGAAGAACCTGGGAGTTTGGGGTGCCAACCCCCTCACGCAGCCAAAAATCCACATTTAACTATCAACTGTCTTGAAACTTAACTACCAACAGCCTACTACTGACTGGAAGCCTTACCGACCGCATAGACTGTCGATGAATACTGATGTTGTATGTTGTATGTATTATAGACCGTATTTGTCCAATGAAGTGAGCTGGAGCAAAGAAAGTGTTATTAAGAAAGTCATGAGCAAAAGGGCACCTGGGTGGCTCCGTAAGATATGTCTCCAGCTATTGATTTCAGCTCAAGGCATGATCTCACGGTGTGTGAGTTCGAGCCCCACATCGGGCTCTGCGCTGACAGCGTGGAGCCTGCTTGGGATTCTCTCTCCCTCTCTCTCTCCCTCCCTCTCTGCCTCTCCTCTGCTCTCATTCATGCTCTCTCTCTCTCTCGAAATAAACAAACTTGAAAAGAAGAAAGAGAATCATAAGAAAAAATACATTTCTAGTACTGTGCTGTATTTTATCAAAACTCTGTATCTATATACAAGCAGACCTGCACGGTTCACACCTGTGTTGTTCAAGGGGCAACTCTACGGGTCGGGGCCACACACTCATGTGAGAAGTGCTGTGGATGAAGGATCATGAGAATATCTGGAAACTGAAGGTAACATCGCATCCCAGGTTCCTAGGTGGCGTATACGAATTCAGGAAGAAAGCAAAATTCGGACTCCTTACTAACCATGAGTGATCCACACATGGCTCCCTGAGGGCTGTCCCTTTCCCTGGGGGTGTGCTAAAACATCTGCTAGTGTTCTGGGACTGGTACGGCTGCCTTTTGCCTCTCCTGCGAATTAGGCAGCGGGACACCCTTGGTAGAGACTTATCCCTTTAAAATGAAAAGAAAACCCCTCTGGGATTTATTAGGAACTGTGTTGTGTCCTACTGGCCTCAGTTTCGTGTTCTTCACATAGATGGTTTTTGTGCACTTGAAGTCTCAAGACTTATTGACTGCCTTCTGCCGCTGATTTGAATATTCTGACGTATGTAGTGCTGTCTGTCATTCCATACGGGCTCGTTGTTACTGCGATCCTCTGGATGCCCCCTGTCTGTAGAAACTGGAAACTGACTTTACTTACGTGATCGATTACAAAATGGGCCTTGATCTTTCCTCTTTACCTGCACCCTCACCCTTTGTCACAAGGCGTTCCTCCTCATCTGGTTCTGAGCTTGGTGCTGCACTCGTTCTGGCTGATGGGATGTCAGCAGGGTGGTACAAGCCGAGCCCTGCAGAGCGTTTGCATGGGTCCACGTATGCTGGGCTTGCCCTCTGCCGTGGCCACGAGACAGACATGCTGTGGATAGCCTGCAGGTGCCAGGAAAGGCTGGGCGGAACAAGTGCGGAGGAGTGGTCTCTCCCAACCCGCTGATCCCATCGGAGAATCAGTGGTCTGCTCCCAGGCATGCAGACAAGCCAGAGAGGACCACAGTACATGCCGCTAACCCAAGTGTAGACTGCAGCTCACACGCTTGTGTGAATAGAACCGTGTGTGAATAGAAAATAGAACTCACCATTTTACGTCCCTGAAGTCTGTGGCTGTCTCTTATGCAGCACTACTGTGGTGCTCGACATATAACACAGCAGTAACACTACCACACCAAAGGGCCATCATCAACACCAATGCTTAAAACATCTGGCATTCTCTTTGGGACAAGTTGGCTGCTGGGAGTTAAAAGTGATGAAGATAGGCCTGCCTGGGTGGCTCAGTTGGTTGAGCGTCCGACTTCAGCTCAGGTCATGATCTCTCAGTCTGTGAGTTCAAGCCCCGTGTCAGGCTCTGTGCTGACGGCTCGGAGCCTGGAGCCTGCTTCGGATTCTGCGTCTCCCTCCCTGTCTGCCCCTCCTCTGCTCATGCTCTGTCTCTCTCTGTCTCAAAAATAAATAAAAACATTAAAAATTTTTTTAAAGAGATGAAGAAATGAATTGAACATTGGAAAATCATGAGGAAAGTGTTACAGTGAGCTGAGAAAATGCTAGGCCTCCTTAGATGGTCTAGAAGATTCTGACAGAATGCTGTACCTGTTAGCTTAGAAAACCATGTATACATATGCACACACACACACACACACACACACACAAGGGTCCTTTGGATTTGCACAAGGAGGGGTGAAACTTATCTAAGCAGGTGGCTGAAACTCTCTTTGTCTCTTGCTAGCTGCATGTGATAGGATACCACAATACCTCAGGAAAGAGATTAACACAATAAAGAACGGGCCAATTTCAGGGCATAATTCGAAGAAACCACGACATCCAGAAATTCCAAGATTTGAGGAACTGGAAAGCAAAATAATGTGTCTCTTCTTCACCTTCACCAGCAAGGAAAATAGTCTTAAGTTAAAATAGAGCATCAGGATAAAAATAAAGTCAATGATCTTTATTGTTAAGTCATCTGAAAGAACTAAGCTAGACTCACCTAGCAGAAGCAGAAAAAGGTAGGGACGTAATTGTATTGTCCCCTGGAAGCCTGCCATACCCAGACTAGCTCTGATGATGTCTAGAAGGAGAAACATTGAAACTCACAGACACACACACACACACACACACACACACACAAACACACATCAAGGCTCTTGGTATGTGGGGGAAAATCTCAAATCTAAACCAGAAAGCCTACAGGTTTTCAAATTGTTAAGGTTTTTGTTTGTGTGTTTGACTGTTTATTTTTAAGTTGGTTCCTCAGGCAAAAGCACTAGCAAATAACAGATTAAAAATGCTAACATGTGGGAAGTCTTCTCGACCAGAAACTTTCCATGGTAGGAGGTGGGGCGAGACAGTTGTGCAGGAGGCATGCCTCCCAGTGTCTCTCCAGAAGGAGTCAGGAAGCTTCATTGGAGGGCAGAGCCAATCCCACACCCCCGATGAAAGAGAGCCCACGGTGCATGCCTAACCCACCCATGACAGACAGGTGGATTGCTCCCATGTCTTAGCTATTGTAAATAATATTGCCGTAAACATGGCAGTGCAGATATCTTTTTGAGATCCTGATTTCAATTATTTGAGATAAATATTCAGAAGTGGGATTGCTGGGTGATGATGTCATTCTAGTTTTAATTTTTTGAGGTGCCCCCACACTGTTCTCCAGAGTGACTGGACCAGTCTGCATTCCCACAACTGTGCAAGAGGGTTCCTTTCTCCACATCCTCACCTGCATTGGTTATCTCTTGTCTCTTTTCATTCTAGCCGTTCTGACAGGGGTGCGATGACATCTCATTGTGGTTCTGATCTGTATTTCCCCAATGATGAGTGATGCTGAGCACCTTTTCAGGTACCTGTTGGCCATCTGTACGTCTTCCTTGGAAAAAGCCTACCCAAGACCTTAGCTCATTTTTAAAAATGAGGTTATTTGGGTTGCTTGCGCTATTGAGTTACAGGAATTCCTTATGTATTTTGGAAATTAACCCCATAGCTGATGGATGGTTTGCAGGTTTCTTCTTCTACTCCATTGGTTGTCTTTTCACCCTGTGGACTGCATCTTTTGCCATGAAGAAGCTTTTTAGTTTGGTGTCGTCAGAGGAGGAAATGCTGCTATTTGCTACAGTATGGATGAACCTGGAAGGCATCATGCTGAGGGAAACAAGCTAACCACAGGACAAATAGTGCATCAGTTCACCTACATGAAGTGTCTAAAATAGTCAAACTCATAGGAGTAGAGCGCTGGCCGCCAGGGGCTGGGGTGACGGAAGAGGAACGCTGTTCACGGGGTAAAACGTTTCTGTTGTGTAAACGAACCAGTTGTTGAGACCCGCCGTGTATCGCGGTGCCTTCAGCTAACACGCTGTGTTGTGCACTTTAACGTAGGCAAAGAGGAGAGAGATCACGCTACGTCGTCTCCCCACAAAACACACACATCCCACAAAGAACACGAACACGCTGCTGGAGGTGTTGGGTGTGTTGAGTAGCTCGACTGTGGTCACCGGGTCAGCAGCACACACATATGCTCAGACTCATCAAGACGTATCTCGCAAACGTGGGAAGGTTTTTGAATATCAACATATCAGCACCAATATGAATATCTATATCTGAATAGCTCAATAAAGCTAAAAAATACCGTAACCCTAAGAAGGACAATTTGAGTTTCGACTGGAGCGTGGGCCCTCAATGTGCGTGTCTGTGTCTGTGTGTTTCTGTGTCTATGTGTGTCAGTGAGGCTTCGGGGAAAGAAATGCACTTTCAGGACATCGGGGCCATTTTGTCTGGGCTGCTCATCTAGAGGGAGTGACACGAGACGGGGCTACTTTCTGAGGAGACCCTGAATTAACACATTCTCATGATGTAGTGTATTTCCGGGCCCCTGGGCCTAACCACTGATAGAGAATGTCACCAAAAATAGATTCCGTATGTGCGGGAAAAAAGGGGTTGTGTCTAAGATACTTGTGAAAACCAATTTACTTGAGGAATAAATAGGGTATCATTGAGTTCGAGTGGAACAGCAAATAGGCTTCAGCAATTCTTGTGACCACAACCTCCATCTTCTAAAATCTAAAAATGAGAACGACATTTCCTCAGCCAAAGGCCCTAGAAGAGAGGAAGTTAGGATTTTCAATTTGTATGCACGCTAAGTAGTCACTTCATCCTAAAGCTGTAATTGAAAGTCTTTTATATGGTAAATTCAGAATAATTACAGAGCCAGAACATAGTAAATATGGCAGCCAAAGAAGTTCTTTGAAAACAAAAACTTAATTTTCGGTCTTTATCACGTATTTAATATTTGGCTTTTTGTGAATAAGACTTTCAGTGTCTCCTGTGAATGGCACGAACTGTATCCCAGCTGCCGTTGTTGTTGTTGTTGTTGTTTTTTTTCCTGGGAAAACGTATTCCTTTTTCAAAGTAGCAAATGTGCAAGGAGAATATTTGGCCTAATACGTGATTATGTTTCTCTCGATAACAAAGACGGAATAATTTTAGAGAAAGAAGTTTCTTTTCTGGCCACTTATCAGCTCTCCCTCTGGAGCAGCCTTACATTTGTGTTTTCTTATTTTGTCACATCTAACCAAAATTCTTTAAAATGACTTTATCTGAAGGTCAGCTACCTTTTCCATCTGACTTAACTTTATCTTCAAAATTTGGTGACTTTGGATTTGGACTAGTGATGGGTGAAGATAAGAGTAATGCCACGGGCACTCGCACCTCTGGGGGTCCAAAATGGAGCCTGCGGAGCAAGCAGGGTTTAGGGCCAGCTGCCTTCGAGAAGAGGGGCAGGATGTCCTCTGGAAGGCGGGCTCTGAAGCCAACTCTTAGCAGGTCGGAACGGAAAGAAGGTAAAATCACTGTAAGACTCTGAGTAGTGTCCCAGACCAGGAAGACTGGTCGGGGATCTGATTAAGGTAACCTTGCATCACAGAGTGGATGAGTCCCCAGAAGGGAGTCTTGTGGTTTGCATTGAGGGGAATTAAGAAAGAAAGAGAAGAAAACACCCACAACACGTATTTCCAGTGCCATCCGGAGAATGGAGCCCCAAACATAGATTTTTAGTATCCCAATCTTATTGGTGATAAATCTCTAGAGCGAAATCGATGTTTGGGGCTATTTGGCTTGGGTGCCATCAAATAATACCTGCTAACTCATGTCCTTTGCTCCAACGTTTGCTCAACAAGCAACGTCTTGGTTGTCGTTTCTCTTCCCATGTAGGGTTCCAGTAGGAACAGGATGTCAGGTTTCTCAGCCACGGTGGGTGCCCCTCCCCAGTTTTTCAGAGGATCCTTCTGTCTGCCTTGGTCTTCCAGCTCATGGGAGCCATTTCACGGATTGGTTTCCTGGGGCTGCCAGAACAAATGACCACAAACTGGGAGGACTGAAATAACAGAGCTTGATTCTCTCACAGTCCCGGAGTCCAAGAGTAGGAGCTCCAGGTGTCTTTAAAGCCACACCCCCTCCAGAGGCTCAAGGGGGATTCTTCCTGGTCTCTTCCGGCCGCCGGTGCTGTCCAGGATTCTTGGCTTTTGGGCGTATCTCTCCAGTCTCTGCCACCGAGGTCACATATCCTCAGCCCCTTTGTGTGCTTGTGTCTTCTCCTCTTTTGTCTCTGATGAGGACATTTGTCATTGAATTTAGGATCACCTGGATAATCCAGAGCGGTCTCAACATAAGCGCCTTAACTTAATTACATTTGCAAAGACCCTGTTTTCCAAACAAGGTCACATTCACAGGATCTCTGTATTAGAACATGGACATTATTTCATTCACTTGATTTGTTTCAGTAAAGAAATGTTCAAAACCTCTCTCAGCAGGTGACGCCCCCTCTGTAAGTTCTTCATGCTTGATTTTAAACCATTGCTTTGCTTGCCTTCAGGGTTGTTTGTTCCCTCCAGAACTAGCAGAAGCAGGTGAAAACACAGTGGACTCCGCTGAAGTTCTCAGCGATCCTTCGTTAGCGGGACTTCGCATTATTGGAGAAATATTTTTATTTGGAATGTGATGGGAAAATCAATAATGCTTATTATGTTGCTCATTATATAAATCAATAATAAGCATTGTAATGTCATTAATTCTACGTCGAAGGTGTCATCAATGTGTTTTTTAGCATGTAATTACAAAATATATTCTACACAACAAGTGTTTCTACATAAATCTTTTATATTAAAAGTCAGCATGATGTTAGCACAGAAAATTGAATCTTTATTTCCTGCCTTATTGGAATGTCAATTAATATGGAACTGAAACTAGTTATTAAAAAAAGATTGGGTTGAATAATATACATCTTTATGTGATCATAAGGATCTTTCCTCCAAAAGTTATATCGAACCACTGAAGGGAATACCTGGCCAATGACCGTTTTCAAAAACAAACTGAGCCCATAAGCTGGATCGCGGTATTAGTGAGGCCATGACCATCATAAATAGTCCTGCTCAGGCTGATTTAAACTTTCCTTACACAGACACCAGGTGAGAGAAGACTGTTGGGCAGGAATTCGTTTCCACCAGGTCTCATGTGACGCACGGTATCTGTGCGTCCCCGAAGACCACAGTGTGACTGGGGCTGGGGGTGACCCAGCTGCTTGCTCACCTTCAACCTGCTGCTGAGACACAGCCTCGGGTCACGGGACCAACCTGGGATGGGAAATAAGAATACAGAAATGAGCCCGAGTGCCATGAGGAGCAGGCTCACTTCTAGATGTTAGGTGACTTTATCCCTGTTTTGTTAGTGGCACCAATAGCTCCTTTATATACAACTTCTTGCTTCAGCAGAAATTATGAACTTCTGCAAAAAAAAAAAAAAAGAAAGAAAAAACAACTATCCAATTACCAAAAGCAACTCTGATGAGGGGAAATATATGTAGGAAGGGCATGGGAACTGGATACCCAGAGGCACACAGAAAATGTTGGCAAAATGAAGGATCAGTTTGCGGGACTCACGGAGCCCTGGCCATGGCTCATTTTGCCCTCATCACTAATGGAACCCCAAATAGATTGGAAGGACGGGGAGGCAGTGCCCCCGTTTAGAATCATGTGCACATTTGAGATAGCCCTCCTGGTCTGAGCACGGACGTACTCAGCCAAACCGCAGCTTTCCAGCGTGTGCAGTGACCCGTGTGTGGCCATGAGAAGTGACAGGTTTGTACAGATTCCTGAAGAGCCCAGCTTCATTTCGCACTGTCCCTGAGGTTGAAGCGGCTCTTACTAGAATTTTCTCCAGTTTAAGATTTCTGGATTAAAGTCACTTTAAAAAAAAACATAAAATCTGCCCATTTTCCCTGGCGTCTACCCTTTTTCCCTTGGTATGCTTAACGTGTTTCCCACTTTCCTCATTTATCTCAACCGTAGATGTATTTTAGTCCTCCAAATGGTTTTCCAAATGAATGTAAGAGAGCTAGTAGATTTTTAAACAGCTCTAAACGGCCCTATTTTTCTAGTGTTATCAGTTCTAAAATGTAAACACATTTAGCAAAACCAGAGCACCCTTAGGAGACTGCACTGTCCTCCAGCAGACTTGGGTGGTGGGAGCACGTGCAGCTGTAATCACTCCGGTTAAGTCTGAGTTAACACCATGTTCAAACGTCTAGTGAGATGCAGACAGTTGTGTTTAAGAAAACGTTTAAGAAAATATTTCTGCAGAAAATATTACCATATACTACGTGGTCTCCTGTGATGACTGCCTCGCCGCGTGTGGCTTTGGGACCTTAGAAATGCCTTGAGGCGCCCGCACAAGTGTACCTGGCACGTGATGTGGAAATGAGACAGAAATGGGAATTGAAATTGGTCTTTCTCCCTTTTCAGCAGTTAGGTTTGGATCACATTCTGTGTCCATGCTACTTCTCTTTCCAACAGCTTATATGTTTATGTATTTGTTCACGTTTTACTTGTACGTGGCTTTGCAACAAGAGAGAGTTTGCAGCTGGCCTGTAGAGCCACCGCACACAACCTGGAGTCCCTGTGGGTTTCTGCGGTCCGGTGCCCCTCGGGTGGAGACGGTGCTGGCCTCCAGCCCTTTGCGAGCTGCCGACGAAGGAAGCCAGGGAGTGGAAGCACGTAGGAATCTCTAGTAAAGGTAAGGCGTGCCAGGCACAAAAAGAGGTCCCTCCAGGAGATGAGCAGATCAAAGCTCTTTTATCGTCCTGCCCAGAAGAGAAAACACAGGTGCTCTAAATCGTGCAACGTAACTCAGTGTCTTACTTTGCACACTTTGTTACTTGCACACAGATTACTCCCTTCTTTCTGTTAGAAGGACATCTCAGTCTGACGAAATGCTATAAATTCTTCTGTCCCTAGAAATGTGACATTAAATAGAAAATTACGCCAACCCAATTTTCCTGCCTTTCTGCTTCCTTAGCCCTTTTCTCGTGTCATGGCAGAAAAACCATTTGCCCGCCGTTGAGGACCTCCTGAATTTTACTATGTGGCGCAGGGAGGGTTAACGGGCAGAATTAACTTTGGAATCCCACGGCGCGACTTAAGAACAGAGTTCTCGTGCTGCTGGTCCTTACATGGCCTCCTTTAATAGAGATTTCAATCCGCCGAAAAGATAAGCATTTGACCCAAATATTTTTAAATGATTTCAAATTGTTCAACGATTAGATTTAAGCTCATTTCAATTTCATGGCTGTGGCTAAGATTTAAAGAAGAAAAAAAAAAGACGAAAAGGAGGGAACTTTTTGCAAAACGTCTCTCATACTGATGCTTTCCCTACGTGTTGCTTGGTGAGAATACCTTTGCAAATACAGGAAAGCGGACAGACCCTTAGCCAACTACCCACCCGCCGGAGAAATCCTGCCCCTACGCCCCTTTTTTCCAACAACTGCACAGATCTCCTCGTTCCCATGAAGACATTCACTCCGCTCTGCAACATCACATCGCTGCCGTAAACCCCTGGAGCTCCCCGTGCTTCATGCTGTCACACCTCAGACGTCCCTGGTCATGGCCTTATTGTTGTGCCTGAACTGACCAAATCAGCATGAATGTGACAGAAGCAGACCTACTTACTGGACTGAAGCATGAAGTGGAAAAGATCAAGTTTAGAAGAAAAAAAAAAAGACACGAAGATTTCAGACAAAAATGATAACTTACAAATAATTGACCTCAAGGGTCCTCGTCTTAATTGGAAGGTGGTGAGGAGGTGAGATTCACGCAGAATCAGGGGTAATGCTCTGCTTAACAATATAGTCAGAACCGTCGTGGATGTCCAAGATGTAGGCCAGCAGACAGCATGGCCCCGGGCCCGAACAGAATTCCAAATTTCCAAGCACCCTGATAACATCAGAAAAGGAATCCAGACTTAGAACAGGTGCAGGTGTATTTGGGGTTACAAATATAAGAACGGAGGCCCGGAGATGGGGAAAGTATGGAATAACCGTTGCTGAGGTTGAAGGATCATCAAGAAGCAAAGGCAGAGAAGTTCAAGATAGGATCGCCCCTTCAACAGAACCCCAAATGTGGGCTGGGACCCCTTAGAGCCCTGGTTCCTGATGTGGCTGCCTACTAGAAACGCTTACCCAGTTTTGAAAGTTCTGATGCCTGGACCTCACTCCAGCTCGATGAAGCGAAGCATCACGGGACGTTTCCTGAACATTGGCATTTATCAAAAAGGGCCTGAAGTGGTTCGGCAGTCAGCACTGGCAGAGACTTGCTCCCTTAGCACGTTTTCTCTGGGCCGAGATGGGAACTGGCCCAGGAAAATAGATGCACAAACACTGTGAGAGCAGGGGGCAGATGGTGGGGAGGTGACTGACGCAGATGGGACACGCCTTCACGTGGG
The DNA here is from genome assembly GCF_022837055.1 of Prionailurus viverrinus. NCBI lineage: Eukaryota > Metazoa > Chordata > Mammalia > Carnivora > Felidae > Prionailurus > Prionailurus viverrinus. The sequence goes on from NW_025927614.1 coordinate 625,827, forward strand.
AAATGCTTTACTTGGCTGAGAGGAAAAGACCCAGAAACTTCTTTACCATAGAAGACATCCTCTGGGCGTTATGTCCCCTTTAAGGCCTGGGTCACCTCTCCAGCTTCTTAGCTCTACTGGCCCTCAGATGGGTCTGTGATAGTGAGACGGCCATGGTTCTGGAGAACCCGGATCGGGCTGAGCTAGGTCTCTGTCTGCTCTCTGCCTAAGACTCTTTCAAGGGTACCTGAAGAAGGTGATAAAATATACATATTATATACAAGTGTATAAATACATGTTTATATAATAAATAAATACATATGTATATAAATATATAATATACATAATATGTACTATTTATTAGATATGTTTGTATTTATGTCTATGCGTTTGCTAATGACATAATCGCTCATGCTTCATTTCCAAGAGAAGATTCCTAATATCTATTGATTATAATAAATCCTTCCTCCTCTCTGATTGATTTTCTGAATGGGTAAAACGTCACAGAAGCAAATGGAGAAACAAACGTGACCTCTGTTTTGTTCGGTTGGATTGATCAGCGGTCCCTTCCAACTGCTCCCAAGTGACGTTCTCTGTTCTGGGCTGTGACGTATCGTGTGCACACATTGCCTGATTCAGGGTCATTTCCAGACGCGGTGAAGGAGGACTTCGGTTGGGGGCAGGGGGGTTTGGTCTGCAGGGCGGTGTGGGACCAGAGGTCCTCAGCAGGGGGACTCACTGGGTTCAGACCACCTTCCCTGCTGCTCTACAGATTATTCCCCTCTCTGCACGGCCCATCTCAAATAGCCATCGGCAAGCAAAATCATATTGTCACGCGTAATATCATTTTACCAGCAGAGAAGCTGTAACTTACAAGGTCCTGTACATAGTCTGACAGTTCCTAACTTTATTTACTTATTTTTTTTGACTTACATCTTTGCTTAAATAATCTTACTGGCCATTGATGTTCAATGTATTAAATACCTTCTATATTCTCCAGTAAATGGTATGTCCACACAAAACTAGCACATTTTGAGAAAAATAAATAATAACTATCTCATGGAGTACAAATGAGCACATGATAATAAGTCTTAATATCTTTGAGCGAACGTGATGTTTTCAGATGGGTTTACACCTATCTCTGCTCTGCATGTCCCCGTGCTGATATCAGATGCTGATCATGAATGAACCCACACACTTTGTGCCCACACATATCTGCAGGTAGGCCTGTCACCTCTGACCAGCTGTGTGTTATCTCACACAGACATTTGAAGTTAGTGACACATACCTGAGGTTGCAATTCCCGGAGAAATAACTTCTATCTTGTGAAGTTTTCTTTTTTAACAACTGATTTTGCATCGCCCCATACTATCATCAATTATATCAAGGGTCAAAAATACCCCAAGCGATTTTATTCACCTTAATTTGGCAAATAAACTTAGACCACAACAAAAATTTTTTTCTGAGTCATTTTCAAAATTGTAGTTTTTCCAATATCAACCTGCAAGATGTTGTGAACAAATAATTAGATGGACCATAGAGGCATGAACAAAACATATTTCCCAAAGAAACATAAAATATGGATAAGGTTTCTTTCTCACTTTCTATGGGCCACATCAGAGATTTGATTTCACAATTCATGGAAAAGAGCATTATAAACTTTTATTTTTATTAATGTCTATTTATGTATTTATTTTGCAAGGGGGGGAGAGAGAGAGAGAGAGAGAGAGAGAGAGAGAGAGAGAGAGAGAAGGGCAAAAAGAGAGGGAGAGAGAGAATCCCAAGTAGACTCCACACTGCCAGTGCAGAGCCCAATGCGGGGCTTGATCCCACGACTGTGAGACCATGACCCGAGCCAAATCCAAGAGCCAGATGCCTAATTGACTGAGCCACCCAAGCACCTCAGCATCATAAACTTTTAATTCCACATATTCTTCTGTTTTAAAATATATAAATTATCGTTGAATATTTACTCATGATATTACCCATTTCTTTGGCATACTGGTACATTTTATCATTAAAAAAATACAGTAGCCTTGTAGCTTTATAACTTAAGATACTAATTTAAAATATCCATGTCTTGGGGTGCCTGGGTGGCTCAGTTGTTAAGCATCTGATTCTTGATCTCAGCTCAGGCCTTGATCTCAGGGTCATGAGTTCAAGCCCTGCATTGGGCTCCACACTGGGCATGAGGCATACTAAAAAAAAAAAAAATCGTGCCTTAATTTTTTATATTCAGTATATATACATACATATATGTATATGTGTGTATACATGTATATATACATAGATATAATATATACATACATATACATATATACATATATACATATACATACGTACATATGTATATATGTATACATATATATATATATATATATATATACATATATAATAAGATTACCAAAATAATTATTTGGGAGCATCTATTGCACATGTTGAAAAAATCAGGAGTTTAGTCTGATGGAAGTCAGAATCTTAAGGAACCACTCTTATTTTCACTCCTCGTTTGGTGAGTACTTTGCATGTTCTGGTTTACATTTACCATGATTCTTTAGGATACAAAAATACAGATAAGATTTCTCGTTGCATAAGGATTTCTAGTTGCTGCCAAACAAATTTACTTTGGGATGAGGAGGATTAATTAGGTTTATTCAAATACTGTGATCAGAAAGAAAGTATCCCTGGGAAGAATACAGCATTTCAAGGTCATTCTCTGCTGCTCAGATTGCTGACTGCCATGAAGTCCTTGGATGGTGGGAATCGAAATTGGAAGCGCTGTTAGATAAGAGTGGCACTCTTCATTTTAGGCAATAGAGAACTGAAATAATATCTTTACGTGATTGAACCAGCATTTGGAGCCTAGAAATCCAAAAGTATTGGAAGGACATTATGAATTCTTATTCCTAAGTGTGGATTCTATTATCTACACTTAAGATGAAAATAAATGTCTTCTTTCTACTGAAATACCATAAGAAATCTGGGTCGCCTAAGAATTATACAAATACATCAGTAAACTTTTACCAAGAATGTCCAAATACTAATGAGGGTCGATATGCACGTTTATTGAACACAGATGTTTGTATGTATTAACGGATCATACGATTTATATATGATGCAATTTATATTATGTAATATATATATAAATGAGCTATAATTCTTTTTTGTACTTGACTTTATACAATTCACATAATGCAGAAGTCTAGTATACTGAATTTATTTGAATTCTTTCTATTGCATAGTATCTGGACACCACACCTTACATTCAATAATATACACTTAAGTTACTTAATATAAGTGTGTACTTAAGTGTTACTTAATATTAATATAAGTGTTACTTAATATTAAGTGTATACTTAATATACACTTAAGTTTTCTTGTGTGTTTTTTTTTCATGGTTTCCTCTTGATGCTTACTTTAAAATCCTTGCTTGCTAGCTTTATGATTTCTTTCATTTTGAGCCTGTTTTTATTTTTGGTGTTTTATCTTTGGGGCCATATTTTCTTGCTAATAGTTTCCTTGTGATCTTTTATGATATGCCAGACATTTATAAGACATTTATGTATTTAAATTCAATATGACCTCAAAATCTACTTAAAAGTTTTGAGAAATACTACAATTACAATATTAAACTTATAAACTAAAAATGTGTATCAAGGTTAAAAAATGACACATATTGAACCAAATTTAAAAACTAGAGATAATAAGGTTACGATTGATTTAGAAATATGAACGGATGGGTATTTTTCCAAGGAAATGTTATTTGCCAAAACAGATCCCAGAAGGCTTAGCAAACCTCCACAGAATTATTACTACAGAAGAAACACCAAGGTGTTTTAAGTTCTAGCACGATCCCTAAATATGTTCCCAACCTATGCAGATCAGAAACAGCTCAGTCCTGGGGCTCCTGGCTGGCTCTGTCAGTAAAGGGTGATCTTGATCTCAGAGTTGTAAGTTCAAGCCCCACCATGGCTGTAGAGAGTACTTAAGAAATGTCTCTAGATGCCTCCTGAGTGGCTCAGTCAGTTAAGCGGCATTGGTCTCCCGGCTGAGAGCTTACAACCTGCTTGGGATTCTCTCTCTCCCTCTCTCTCTGCCTCTCCCCTGCTCACGCTCTCTTTCTCTCTCACTGTCTCTGTCTCTCCCCCCACCTCTCAAAATAAATAAATAAACTTAAAAAAATTGAGAATGCTTTTGGGAGCCAAAAGGAAGACTTACAAGTGGAGTTGGAACTATGTGCTCCAAGGGGAAAACTCAAAATCCTGAAGTTATCGCTTCTTCCTAAATACTTTTGAAAATATTTAGGCTATTTACTTAAAGCTAGACAAAATAATTCTAAAGTGTATATGTACACAAAACAAACACAAATAAATATAACTTTAAAAGGGAATAATTAGGAAAAGGTAAGCCTGCCCCTGAATAACACATAGGCTGCAGTTGTAAGAGTTACTACGAGATGTTACCTCTCGGCCACATGGACAGAGCAATAGAATAGACTAGAATGCTTGGTAATAAAGTCAAATAACACTGCGATTTGACTATGTCAAGTGCCGTTTCCGATGAGTAGGGGAATACCGATTTTTCAGTATATATTGTTGGATTCGCTAAATAAGTATCCCCTAAATAGCAAATATAAAATCTCATGTTTTAGTTTGCTCATGCTGGAGGCTGCGAGTTGGAGATCCGGGTGTGGGCAGGTTGGTTTCTCCCGAGGTCTCTCTCCTGGGTGTGTAGACCGCCCTCTCTCCATGTCCTCATGTGGTCCGTCTTCTGTGTGTTTCAGGGTCCTAACCTCCCCTTCCTATAACAATGCTAATTAGAGTGGATTAGGCCCCACCACAGTGACCTTATTTTATTTTATTTTATTTTATTAAATATAATTTATTGTCAAGCTGGCTAACACACAGTGTATACAGTTTGCTCTTGGTTTGAGGAATAAATTCCCATGATTCATCGCTTCCATACAATACCCAGTGCTCATCCCAACAAGTGTCCTCCTCAGTGCCCATCACCCATTTCCCCCTCTCCCTCGCCCTCCGATCAACCCTCAGTTTGTTCTCTGTATTTCAGAGTCTCTTATGGTTTGCCTCCCTCCCTCTCTGTTTGAAACTATTTTTTCCCCTTCCCCTCCCCCCTGGTCTTCTGTTAAGTTTCTCAAGATCCACTTATGAGTGAAAACATATGGCATCTGTCTTTCTCTGTATGACTTATTTCACTTAGCATAATGCCCTCCAGTTCCATCCACATTGCTACAAATGGCAGGATTTCATTCCTTCTCATTGCCAAGTAGTATTCCATTGTGTATATAAACCACATCTTCTTTATCCATTCGTCAGTTGATGGACATTTGGCTCTAGTGACCTCATTTTAACCACCTTTTTCAAGATGCTGTCTCCAAATACAGTCCTGGGACTCAATAAAATCTGGGGGAACATTATTCAGCCCATAACACTATACTTCTTAACTAATATCAGAACAAACTTTCCAGAAAGACCAGATATTCAAAGTCTTAATCAATGAAAAAGAACCCATCAAGTTCTTGAAGAAACAGATGAATTTATGTGTATGTATACAACTCTAATTTTGGAGTTTCAAAGCATGAATGAAAACCCTGATGAGAAGTATTGATTCATTTGACCACCGGAAACATGTAAGAAACATTCACTTGGGAAAAATAAAATAAAATAAAATCCAAAAGACAAATAGAAAAATTGGAAAGTATTTGTTGTTCATCACATGAGCAAAATACAGATTTTTTTAAAGGTTATAAACTGACATGTGTGATGTGCAAAAGATTAACAGGGGCCTCATTACAGGGGTCAAAGATATGATATGAAGACAGCTCATGGAAAGAGAAAAATAACCTGGACCCTAAGGCTGTGAAATACCTCCTCCCTCTTGTACACACTAGTGATGCACACTGAAATGTCCTTGTCACTGTGATTGGCCAGCCATGCTGATGAGATGTGAGGAAACAGGCTGTCACACCTTGTCACAGACGGTGTTCGGTGATGTGTCGGTGTGGGCCAAGGGCCAGATGGTACATATTTCAGTGCTGGTTTTGTACGTGTGGAGCCTGAACAGCCACACAGAGCCCTCCACTTGGAGGGACGCTGTGCTTGGTTTCAAGCCCTGCTGTTGCTGCTTTGAAATACCTAATAATTCTTGAACATGGTGCTGTGGATTTTCATTTTGTATTGGGCACTGCAAGTCATGTAGCCATGGTTCTGATTTGGGTTTTCAGACTAACGTGGCCTTAATCACTCTCTCTCTCTCTCTCTCACACACACACACACACACACACACATTTTTGGACAACCATTTAAAATGCAAAAACCATTCTTAGCTTGTGGGTCATACAAAAAAAATGAATAGATATCCAGATGCCAGATTTGTGTTGCAGGCTTTAGATCACCGATCCCAGCCATAAAACATTTAAATTCTTTGAAGGTATTTTCGTAACAACTAAGAAAATTTCTTTTACAGATACATTTAATAAGTGTGATAGAAAACATTTTAGAAATTATTCAGCAAAGCTTTATTTATAAAAGGAAATGACAGAAAAGTATCTCTAAAACACTAGATTTTTCAAATACATCGTGATGTGTGCACACACGGAATACTATACAACTGTCTAAAGGGTGAGGCATTCTTCATGTGAAAATGTGGATGGATCTGTGGTACACTGTTCTGATAAAAATAAAGTTGATGGGGCACCTGGGTGGCTCAGTCCATTAAGCATCTGACTTTGGTTCAGGTTATGATCTTGGAGTTCACAGGTTTGGGCCATGCATCATGCTCTGTACTGATAGCTCAGAGCCTGGAGCCTGCTTCAGATTCTGTCTCCCTCTCTCTCTGCCCCTCCCCTGCATGCATTCTCTCTCCCCCCGCCCTCTCAAAAACAAATAAACATTAAAAAATAAAAAACAGAGTTCAGAATTGTGTCAGACACATTTACTCTTTAGGACAAATATCCACAAACATATGCTGGGGCAGAATATCAGGATAAATGGGACACCATGAGGTTGAAGGGACTCACGTGAACTCTTATCATGGATTTTAAATTTTTTTCATGTGAATGTTATGGTTTAATCCGAATAAATAAGAATCCCCTCTCTTCTTGGAGATGTCACTGTATCAGCATAAGCTGATTTCACTTAGGATGTCATGTTAAGTACTGTTCCTATCATGATTTCAGCACTGAAGGTGTTTCCCTGGCTCACGTTCAATCCTGCGTGCATTGGCCATGTGGCCTTTCTCTCTCCTTCAGGTGACCATTTAGTTTTCTGTTCTACCTCAGCTCATGTGCTTTATTTTTTGATAGCAAACATATTTTCTGACAATATTTCTCATGGTTTTTGGCACATTATTCAACTCATTTTTCATATCAAATATAAAATATGTAATCAAATTAAGAGAGAATTTAAACGATAGCATCTATGTTTGAATAGTCTGTTCAGCTATTAACTAGTTGAATTTTAACAGACTATTTAATAGTCTGTTGGTTAGAGTTTCGGACCCAAAGCATTTTTGTTTATGTCATGAATTCTCATCACTGAATTAAAATCTCAGAAGCCATAGTCAAGTATAATAGTATGGGCAGTGCTATCTTGTTTAGACTTTGACGGAGTGAGCAGATAGAAATCCTTGTAGGAAGACTCATTTGCTGTGATCACTTCTGCCTTGTCTTTAATTCGATAGCCTTGTGGCATTCCAAAACCAGAATACTCCGTTCTTTAGCATTTCTCAAAGCGTATTGCTGAAAAGTTAGTTTGCTTTCAAACGATATTACTCCCTGCATAATGTCTCAAAAGTCCGGGATCATCTTAGAATGGAACAACCAAATCTGGGGCATGCTGTGAGGAAACAGTAACGTGTGACACACATTTGAGGAAGAAAATGTAAAAGCATCTTCTTCATTTTCACAGCCGAATGGCCATAGGATATTTCCTTAATTTGCTCACTCAACCCAACTTATCTTATATTGGTGTATGTAGATTTTAGATCTACTTTTCTTTTGGCCCTAAAATACTGTGATTCTGGTAAAGGTATGACCATCATCATCATCATCATCATTATTACTATTTTATTATGTATTATTATTATTACTGAAAAGAAATAGAGTATCCAAACCAAAACCAAATTAAATCATACTTCCTAACTTCATGCACCCAAATGCTCTGTTTTGGACGGATATCTAAAAGAATGAATAGCTATTATGCATTTTTCCATCCGGTGGGAAACTATCCTCCTCTCTGGGTATGATCTCTCCACCCAGCATTGCCAATACGCAGCGTCAGGGATGAAATCATTCTTCTCCTTTTATGCTAAATCCCTTTGTGTAAGATCTCTGTGATAGTGGGTAGACGTGGTCTCTGGGCTGAAATGTGTGTGCCTGTGTGGAGAGTGAAAGACAGAGAAAGAGGGAATATTTGTGTTGTCTTCATTATAGTAATCCTCAGCAGCACTAAAATGTGTCCAGTGTTTTTATTAGTGTCTGTAAGTTGACTGAGCCATAGTTAAGGAAAGCACGGGGAGACAGGGTGAGTTGGAAGGACAGTAGGAATACCGTGTAGTCACAGAGCAATGTCACTTAGGATGGATGCGATAGAGAAAGAAACAAGAAAGTAGTGTTATCAGAACATATTGGAGGACAAGGTACAATTTAATGAATATTGAGAAAGGCACATATGGGGCGTCCAGCTGGCTCAGTCAGTAGAGCAGGCAACATTTGACATCACGGTTGTGAGCTCGAGCCCCACGTCGGGTGTAGAGATTACTTAAAAATAAGTCTTTAAAAAAAACAAAGGCACTTATACACAAATATTTACATAAAATATATGTTGCGATGATTTTAGTAACCTTTTTAATGTATAGCACCCAACAGATTGTACAGCATATTGCATATTTTCTGGAAGTATGCTGAACCGATTTAGTTTTTTATAAGGTGATAAACATGATATATACACGTTAGTCCAGCTGAATCTCTCTCTGACACCATTGAAATTTTGCAGTTTTGCATTCTGAAAGACTCGGGGGCTTGAGGCTTGACATGCCCGATGTGATTCAAATTTTTGCCAGGTCCGATCTAGGTCAACTGTCTTAGTGGATATGTTGTTCTTTATCCAATAAGATAGAAGCTTCAGGAGCTCAAAGAGCAAACAGAAGGAGACAAAACTGGCCCCAGGGACAGATGCAGCCCAGAGATCTGTTGGGAAGCACAGGGTGGTAAAGCACAGAGAGTGACGACTCATAATAACAAAACTCAGGGCACAATGACAGAGATTTTAAACTTACCCAAGACATAAAGTCAACAGTCGAACTGGAAATTTACATTCAGCCCTCAGTGCATTCACTTCTCTTTGTCTAGACAAATTTACATGCAGAGAAAAAGCATAATTTCAGGATGGATGCTTGCTCACTCCATATCCTGGCATGAGAGATTGCTCTCCCCCATATGTGCTAAACAGTGAGCAATCAAGTAAATTTTTGCTTCTTGACATCGAAGGGAATTAGGAGAATAACCCCGGCCTAGGTACCTACTAAAGACACTATGAACGTAATTGCGTAGCCAATCCATTGGTAATTAGTAAATATTTCCTGAATTGATGTTGTAGAGCATATTTCTCATTTCATTACTTAGACGAAAACCCATAGAATTCCACTTTACATAATAATCAACATAACAAATAGCATCATGTTATTCACCACCAACATACACGTTCAGTACTGTCTTCAGGTTAGAAAATAAGAATTTAAAACAAGAATTTTCTTAAGAAATCTAGAACCTGGAGCTTCAGTCATTTTGTAATACATGGGGCTCTTTGTGAGAATCCCACATATTATTTAAGTTGTTCATTGTATAGAGGGGCAAACCCCTAACTCATTGATTTGTAAAAACATGTCTTCTGTGCATTCGGAGATCTGCTTCGCGTTGGGTGCAGTCCGATGGCCCCGCTCCCGGAAGAGAGAACCACACAGCACCTTCCTTCCATGACGGTCCCGGTGGGGGTGCTCGGAAGGGCACTCATCACGTGCTGGAGCGAGGTCGACACAGGGGAAAGGTCTTGTGCCGTCATAATGTAGCAGAACTGCAAAGGCACAGAGAAGACACGACCCCAAGGGAGAAAAGAGAGTGGTTTTGAGGGTACGTCATTAGCTTTTCCTCTAGCAGACACCTGGGGTAAAATGAACAATTCTCAGTAGCAACCTCACACCTGGCTAGAGTGGAGTCAAACAGGAAGTGCTCTCTGCTCTTTTCCTGAAGTGATAAGGAAAGTGGTTGAGTCAGGCTGGCCTCTTGTTTTCCAGGGTATTGATCACCTTCACCGTGTCCTCGTCCCCACTGTTTTAAGAGAATGCTGGTGAATTAAACCAAGGAAGTAATGGGTTTCTGAGTCGACAGTCTATCGACTCAGCCACGTACACCCAAACCGTTGGCACACGCCAGTATGACAGCCATCTATGGAGACACGGGAGTGTCAGGCTGGTTAGAAATCCCCCAATGAGGAGTGAGTACCTGCCATCCAAAATCGCTGCAGCGGCTAGAGTCTTTGTGTTTCTAGAAAGCTACAATTAAAATACAAATTACCTGGGAAGAGTCTGTTTCCACAGATTGATTTATAGGTTACCAACTAAAATGAAGAGAATTTTTGGAATCAGATTCGGGGAGAAATGTAATCCAAGCTCTACCCAAGTTCCTGCAGTCTCTACAACACGACTCGGTGCTAGTCAGGTGGAGCTGTCTCTGTTCATCGCCACCTGGTGCGCAATTTTTTCTCTGCGCATTCTTATATTATCCCCCTTGGCCAGAATGTCCATCTCTTCTCTCCCAGTCGACCACATCGAATCCCTCCGTCAAAGCCTGGTGGCCTTCCCGGTGGACCCGGTCCTTCCCAGCCCTGCTGCCCCTCCCTGTTCTTCCATGACTGGTCACACCAGCACAGCACGATTGGCTGGGAAATCCGGGAAGGACCCTGTGTACATGAAATCATTGAACTCTCAAGAATCCTATGAATTAATGTAATTATCCCCATTCTGGAGGGGAGGAGACAGCATAGAGATTAAGTGACTCATCCAGAATCACTCAGGGGTTAAGTGGTTGGAAGAGGACCAAATCCACCCAAATGGGTTCCAGCATCTTCACCCTGGACCACGGCAGCATGGCTCCAGCCTCCCCTCTGAGGACGGCATGCTGTGCACCGATGAATTCTAACCACAGCTGGATCTGGATCCTTCTCTCTGTTGCTGCACAGTTACTGTCTCCATGTAGAGAGAAGTAGATATGCATTTATGTACAGTTACGTAGCTTTATCCATGTAGAGAGAGATGACAGGGAGGCAGGGAGGTAGATTAGATAGATAGATAGATAATAAATAGATAGAAAATAGATGATAGACAGATGGATAGATGATAGATGGATAGATGGATAGATACATAGATAATAAATAGATAATAGAGAGAGAGAGAGAGAGAGAGAGAGAGAGAGAATAAATAGGTAATATAGATAGAAAGAAAGATTTACACATCCTTAAAGACAAGTAACCTCTGTCCAGGCAGAAGCCATACTGTTTTAGTAACATTGCAAGACACCTGTCAAAAGGGGGTGAAACGCAGTTTCTAGTAGGGCAATACTTCATAACTGTTAGAAGACTAGCATCCGGAAACAGCCAAGCCTGAATGCAGGTTACGTCGCTTACCACGGGATGAGCCTGAGAAAGTTTTAAAGCTTTCTGAGTCTCCCTTCTTTCATCTGGAAGTGGTCTGGAGTGACTGGTCGTTCCTCCCAGAACGTTCAACAAAAGCTAGCGTTCAACAAAACTGGCTTACCCTGCTGGGAACAGCGCCCGGCATGTCAGGGATGCTCACTCAGTACTGCCACGGAGCGTGGAGCGTGCTGGACGGTGGTGACGTGTCACTTCACACAGAGGGCTGCAACGCCCCGGAATTGTTCCCGGGTAAGTCAACAGAGCCCAGCCTGACTCGTCAGCATGCATGCGTTTCTGTGCTTCGGACCTCAGATTTCACTAACATCCCAACTTTCCACAGGGAAGTTTTGCCCTCAGAGAATTGGCCTCAATTTCAGACGAAGTCACCACCGTCATTCTAAATACCAGCCGGACGGGGTCTGTTGGCTCCAACACCTTTGCGCCATGGTCGAATAGCTTTGACTTGCTAGTTTGCTTTCGCCCTGTTTTTTGCTGGTTTATGCCCAAAGAGGCTACGAGAATGATGTCGTGTGCAAGGTCTGGTGAGGGACTCAGCGCAGCACAACGTTGTGCACCGAGGACATAGCTTTATCCACGTAGAGAGAGATGACAGGGAGGCAGGGAGGTAGATTAGATAGACAGATAGATAATAAATAGATAGAAAATAGATGATACACAGATGGATAGATGATAGATGGATAGATACATAGATAGATGATAAATAGATAGATAAGGCTTGCGCAGGCTACCGGCAGTAGACCCAAGGAGGTTCCGGGCGTAGAGACCGCTCCCTGGAGGTGAAAGGTCATCTGTCTCGCCACTAGTCCCGCCCCCAGCCCAAAGTGAGTCATTGCAGAAAAACTGCAGGTTATTTGTCCAACAGCCCCTCAGTGAAGTCGACGTAGCCGTCATTGCTACCTCAGTGGAGGCTCTGAAAACATTTCATTCTTTTAGATTTCCATTCAATTCATTTCCCTCCTTCCATCTGTTCTAGTAATTGGACAAGGTGATAAGAAAGAAAGAAATTGCTTGAATATTGACTTCGTCCTACAAAAATTCTCAAAACCGATTTCCTGCTTTCCTTTAATTTCTTAGGCTTTTTTTTTCCCCTTTTCGTGTTTTCAGGTGTCTCTGGAGCTGGGTTTTCAGCCCTGCTGTCATTTCACTGCCCACTGGGCAGGTGCTAATGGGAGTGGTGGTGAGCTGGTTTGCAGAGACAGGGAGCACGAGAGACGGCTCTCTGAGGCATGTGATGAGTTGGAGCGGGGAGCTTTTCCTCTCAAGATAAATCACAAGTAGACTCCTTAGCATCCCTGTTCACTTGTCTCACCGCATGAAATAGGGCTGGAACCCAGAAATGCTTCCTTCCTCATCAATATTTCTACTAATAAGAAACGGGCATTAAGGAGAAACAGGTGCTTAAATGAGACTTCCTCTAAAGCACGGGACTGTAGGAATATTCTGGAGTTTAAAAGGGCAAACCGTTATGACAGTTTCCATCTTTTTAAAACAGAGCACCTGGGACCTGGAGAGAGAATGCCATCATCAAGGCCGTCTCGTGTACTCCACAACAGAGTCAGACGAGAAGTGAATTTCGTAAACGTAATGGTATCCGTTTAAGACCATTTACAAACTCTATCAGTGCTATTGGTATTTACAGTCCTGAAGTCTTTCTGCGGGAAGAGGATATCATTGCTCTACCCTTTAGATACTCCCATTAACTGACTACCGCACCAGTATTGATCGAGAACGACAATCTGCCTTGACCATTGAACCTGCCGTAGACAAGAAATTGTGCTCTGCGGCAGCCCCCAGACACAGCTTCCTGCTCTGTTCAGTGCCAGAGACAAGGACGTACACAGAAATCACCACTCAGCATGGACTTGTACTGCGTCTGAAAGTGCTCACGCCTGGTACTGTTCATGGGGACGCTCTGGTTGGCTCAGTGGCATCCCTCTGAGTTCCCTCCACCAAGCCACAGTCCGGAAGCAGTCACCTACTGCCCAGCCCTGGACTCCTCTTGGGAATCTCCAGCAGCCTTGTTGCCTCTACTGCTGATGAAGACACACGGGCTGCCTCGGGGCTCCCGGAAGTATAGACATGACAGCCATACTGCCTGTGCCTGCCCCACCCCTTCCATCATGGCGTCCCATTTTATTGTAGGTAGAATCCCCTTTTGTGTTTGTGTCACGGTTTAGTCATGAAGTTGTTACATTTCCTTCCTTCCTTCCTTCCTTCCTTCCTTCCTTCCTTCTTTCCTTCCTTCCTCCCTCCCACCTTCTTTCTTTCTTTTTTCTTTCTTTCTTTCTTTCTTTCTTTCTTTCTTTCTTTCTTTCTTCTCTCTTTCCCCCCCCCCCCCCACCTGTACAGAGATATACTTCACATACAAAGAGTTGCACAGGGGTGCCTGGGTGGCTCAATTGTTTTAAGTATCAGACTCTCAATTTCAGCTCGGGTCAGGTCGTGAGGTCACAGCTTGTGAAATTGAGCCCCACAGCATTGGGCATTGGGCGCTAGGCTGACAGCATGGACACTGCTTGGGATCCTGTCTCCCTCTCTCTCTGACTCTCCCCTGCTCACTCTCTAAATAAATACATAAATAAACTTAAAAGAAAAAACAAAGAGTTATGCATATATTTGTATTACTTTTAGGCGTGCCGTATAGTGAGTCAACAATTCTCTACATCGCTCATTAACGCTGTACATATTTCATGTATCTGTGGTGATGAGTTGGTATATAGACATATACCCATGATGCCATCACCACAAACATGGTAATAAACATATCCATCACTACCTGAAGATTTCCTGAGTCTCCTTGCTCTGAACTCAGCCAGAGATCTGCCGCCTTAGTAAGTGTTTAAACGTACAACACCGTGCCGGTAACTCTAGGCTCTACAGCAGAGTTCTAGAACTTATTCATCTTGTGTGAGTATAATTTCATTTCCACTGGACAACAACTCCCCTCATCCCTTCCTTCAGCTCCTCGTAACCACCACTCTACCCTCAGTTTCTATGAGTTGGACTATATTAGATTCCTCGTGGAAGTGGAATCATGCAGTGTTTATCCCTCTATGACCACATAATTTCACTTAGCATGAAGTTGTCCAGGCTCATTTGTGTCTTTGCAAATGGTAGGGTTTCTGCCTTTTTAAGGCTGGATTATGTTCCACTGTCTGCATGTGCCACCTTTCTCTATCCATTCATGTGTTGATGGACATGTGGGTTGATTCCGTATTTCGGCTGAGGTGACTAATGCTGCAAGGAACATGGGAGAGAAGATATCTCTCTGAGATCCCCATTTAAATTATTTTAGGTCTCTACCCAGAAGTGGGATTGATGTATCACATGGCAGTTCTATTTTTAATATTTTGAGGAAACTCCATACTGTTTTCCACTGTGGCTCCACCAGTGAGCGATCCCACCAACGGTACAGGAGGGTTCCTTTTTCTCTATATTCTCACCAACGCCTGTTGTTTCTTGTGTTGTTGGTATTTATTAGCCATTCTGACAGGTGTGAGATGATAGCTCATCGTGGTTTTGTTTTGCATTTTTACGATGATGAGTCATATGGAGCTCTTTTTGTATACCTGTTGGCTATTCGTATGTCTTCTTTGAAAAAAATGTCCATTCAAATCCTCTGCACATTTTGAATGGAGTTATTTATCTTTTTGGTATTGGGTTGTAAGAATTTCTTATATACTTTGGAAGTTAGTTCCTTCACAGATACGTGGTTTGCAAATATGTTCTTCCATTATATAGATTGCCTTTTCACCGAGTTGATTGTTTTCCTTGCTGTACAGAAGCTTTTAATTTAATATAGTCCCACTTGTCTATTTTCTTCTTCTGTTTTTTTGTGCTTTTAGTGTTAGATCCATGAAATCATTACTGGGATCAATGACGTAAAGTTTCTCCAGTATGTTTTGTTCTAGGAGCTTAGAGTTTCAGGTATTATCTTTAAATCTTTAATCCATTCTGAGTTGATTTCCCCGAACAACCTAAGGTAGAGGCTCAATGTCATCCTTTTGCTTCTGGGTGTCCAGTTTTGCCAATACCATTTGTTTGGAAGAGACTGTCCTTTCCATGGCATGTCCTTGCTGCCCTGTCAAAGATCAACTGCCTGTACATGTGGGTTTATTTTTGGATCTCTATTCTGTTTCATTGATCTTTATGCTAGGGCCATACTATTTTAATTACTGTGCTTTGTAATACATTTTAAAATCAGGAAGTATAATGCCTTCAATTTTGTTCTCTCTCTTGTTTACTTTGTTTTTCCATATAAATTTTAGGATCGTTTTTTTCTATTTCTATAAAAAGTCCATTGGAATTTTGATGGAACCTGTAGATTGATTTAAATAGTATGGACATTTCAGCAGTATTAAGTTTTCCCATCCATGTTTTTCCATTAATCTGTGTCTTCTTTACTTTCTTTCATCAATTTGTTGTAGTTTCCAGTGTACAAATCTTTCACCTTCTTTGTTAAGTTTATTCCCAAATAAGTTATTCTTATTGATCCTATAGTAAATGGAACTGTTTTCTTTCTTTTTTTTTTTTTAACTGTCACAGAGCCCAACGCAGGGCTCGAACTCACGGACTGCAAGATCATGACCTGAGCTGAAGTCGGTTGCTTAACTGACTGAGCCACCCAGGCGCCCCGGAATTGTTTTCTTAATTTTCTTTTTGGACAGTTCATTGATAGTGTATAGAAACACAACATGTTTTGTCTATTGATTTTGTATCCTACAACTTAACTGAATTTGTTTACTATTTCCAACAGTTTTTTGGTAGAGTCTTTAGAGTTTTCTATATGTAAGATCATGTCATCTGCAAGCACATATTATGTTATTTCTTCCTTTCCAGTGTGAGGTGTTGTTTTTTTTTTTTTTCTTTCTTTTTTCTCGCCAAATTTCTCTGGCTAGGATTTCCAGTACTAGGGTGAATTAAAAAAAAAAAAAAGTGAGGGTGAGCATCTCTTTATTATTCCTGATTTTACAGGAAAAACTTTCTGAAGGAACATACCTCCATATAATCAAGGCCACATATGACAATTTTCTCTCTTTATTTGAAAGGTCAGAGTTATGGAGTAGTAAAATTCTTGTTAAGAAAGTTTTTCTGTTGTCTGTTTTTAATGCCAAGGGTCTTCACATAATTTGTGTATAACGCATAGTGCCTGGGAGAATGGCCCAACAAAGGTTGAGGAAATACTCATTTTGAAGCTACTGGATGATAAAAATAGTTTTGAGGCCCATAATCTCCTCCAACTCCCTAGAGAACGAATAGAAGCCTGGATTCAACCCTGTGCTCTGCAGCCTAATTTTCATATTTCATTCCGCAAAGACTGGATCCATACGCCCACATACAGTTTTCTGGGCTAGTTATTTCAGTCTTCTGGGACATACAAAGTTTACAGAAATAAATGGATTTGTGTCCTCACCATCTTCCGAGCAATCCTAAACTTCAGGATAAAAATAAATCAATACACCATCGTTTCTAACGTTAAGTATATTACCACCTTGGGAGCAAGCCAGACATGTAAATAAATGGATGCATGCAGGTCACGTTCACAGCCACACGGCCCCAAACTGTAGGCAATTAGAAGAAGAGCCAACCACTTATCAAGAGATGTCAGATCGAGTTGCCCAGTGGAGTTGTCGTCTGGCTAGATCCTGAGGGACGCTTTGTAAACCAGCAGATTTGGAAAGCACCAGGAGAATTTTCATTGTAGGCCCACGGGCACAGTTCTAGGAAAGGACATGGAAACTTGGAGAGGAATCCCACAGGGCAAGAACGTTAAGGAACAAGGCAGGGAGCTGGAAGGAGGTGAGGCCACAGAGGCTCCCACATGCCAGTCACTTACTTCCTGAGGGAGAATCATCAGAGACAGGACGTGCACAGGAGAGAAGTGTAAGCTGGTCATTCGAGGTAGGAGTGAGAGAGACACTAGGTAAGTGTTTCTTAGCCACCTGATGGTCCCTAATAGTCCCTAACGACTATTCTGAGAACCCTACCTGCTTAGCATTCCAAGCCTTGACTACTCTAGAGAGACAAAGCTACTATATGAGATATTCGTCTGGATAAGGTTGACAATGTTGGGCACATTCTGTTGGAGAAACAGCGACAACAAACCATGTTCTTTTGGGGGGCGGTGGGGAGTGTGAGCGGATTTGAAGACGTTTCATCTTCTATTTGGATGGCAGTAAATTTTAAGCAGTGAAAATTGCTGTATAATTTTCACTGCAGGGATTCCTGAATGTTTGTTTTCAAAGCTATACGATAAATACTGCGACAATGCTGCCTTTTTTCTGAACTGCAAGGTAACCTAACGCTCGGGTTTGATGACGGCGTGACCTGTGTGATTACCTGTTTTACTGCTATTGCACCCCAAGTCCCTCCAACCTGCCACAGCGAGGCGTGGGATGTGGCCCAGAAACCCCACGGCTCACTAACAACTCAGCCCGCGATCAGGGTTCGGCAGGGAACTTAAATTAGATGGCCCATAAAACGTCTGCACGTCGCAGGGGAGACTCAGCTGACTAACCCCCACTTCTCTGCAAAAGTGAAATTCAGTTTTGATTTTCCTTAATGAACTTACTCACAGTCAACTGTGGAAAAGTAGAAGTACCCAAAAATCTCTTTCCGCGGTTAAACCCAAGACAGTAACAAAAGCAACAGGCACCAATATAACAACACAGCTTCCAGAGTGATACGAGGAAAAGGTCTTCAGTCATAAAAGAAGGAAAGTATCGCTTAGGGAAAGTCGGAAAGCATGTATTTCATGTCAGTCGGTTATGTGGGAGTCTGCGTTCTAAGCAAAGACCAAGGCACACGTTAAAAATGACTCTTTTGGGGGCACCTGGGTGGCTCGGTCGGTTGGGTGTCTGAATCTTGGTTTCAGCTCAGGTCATGATCTCACGGTTTGTGGGTTCAAGCCCCACGTCGGGCTCTGCGCTGGCAGCGCGGAGCCTGCTTGGGATTCTCTCTCCCTCTCTCCCTCTATTCCTTGTTCTTGCCCTTCCCCTGTTCTCTCTCTCTCAAAATAAACAAATAAGCCTTTAAAAAAAAGTTGAAAAAATGACTCTTTTCGCCCTTGTAGCTAGCACCTAGAAAATGACGAATATACAGTCAACTCTCATTTTTAAAGACATTTGAATAATCAGTTATTATGATGCACTAGAGTTTATGAGTTCTTCTACACTACACCTTCTGGTGCTAAAATCTGTTTCTACAACTTGCTGTTTCCTTCGGCTTCACGGCCTCCTATCCCAGTGAGGACCAACACCCAGGAGACAATAAAAAACGACGCTCAATTGAAAGATGAAGCAAGCAACTGAAATTTCAACATGAGTCTAACATTCTGTCCGGTCTGTGCCCATGTGAGCACTACTCTGTAGAAATTCAGGAAACACACACACACGCACACACACACACACACTGACCACTAGATTTCCACAAGCTGTAGGTCTGGTGATTTGAACCAGTATAGCTGTTGTAAGAAGACACTTGGGTCCCAGTTAGTGTCCAGGTCATTTTATTCAATGGTTTCCTTGTGTCTCCTTACTTGTGTCTCCATGCCTGACTTCCTGTTGCATGCTTCCGGGAATGAGCTTGCTGAGTTCTTGTGATGTCACTGCACTCTAAGGATCTTATCACAAATGGACTTTCGAGGTGATGCTGGAAGTTTAAACTGAGGACTGTGAATTTAGGCTCTAAATCTTGAGGGTATGAAAGCCATCAGGGGTGTCCCACCCTTGACAAAACTGCCATCTGATCTATGAAATATTCCAAGCTTTGGAAGCTCTGAGAGAGGAAGCCCGTGGGTCATGTGGGCGTTCTACCGTGCTCCCTGCCTATTGGACCAAAATGAACTTCTCCACGCTTGATTCGCACCAGAGTTTTCCAGTTTGGACTTATCCAGATCCACACACCCGATGGCAGAAAAGCTGTGCCTTTTATCAGTCCTTCTGCTTTTTCCTTGAGAACCTCTCTTTTGCTAATCCTAATCCCACCTGTTCTTGGGAGTCCAGCCCAATGTTTCTCAGTGCTTGTGCCCCTCTGCCTCCTCTCTATACTTCCATACCCTTAGGCGCTCCAAGCTGTACCCGTTAGTCAAGGTGACATCCTGACGACATGTGCATTTTAACCTTGTCGAGTGGCGTGCCATTGTGCACGGGGGTTTCTTTCTAAAATCACCATTTGTGTTTCATATGACTCAGCTGTTCCCCATAATATATAACGGAGAGCACAGTGGTGTTTCAACAAACAATTCCTGACGGCATAATTAACATTTATTGAGTCCTTACTCTCTGTTAATGACTTCAGAAGCAGAATTTCATTGTCTCCATGCCACAGTTGAGTAAATGGAAACTCACAGTGGGTACAGGATCCTGGGGCACAGTTCCATAGCCTGTAGCCTAGCTCCAGAGATCCCATTCTTAACCACACTGCTGCTGAGTGTGCCCCCCACACAGTGAATCACGCTGTGAGGACTTTTTATTTAGTGACCCTGCAGCAAGATCAGTCATTGGATCCCCCCCTGCAATGCCTATCCCAAATAGAGTTTGGGTTCT
Source organism: Prionailurus viverrinus (assembly GCF_022837055.1). NCBI lineage: Eukaryota > Metazoa > Chordata > Mammalia > Carnivora > Felidae > Prionailurus > Prionailurus viverrinus. The sequence goes on from NW_025927614.1 coordinate 646,081, forward strand.
TTTACCTCTGCTGCCATGCGGGAGCCCTGACCTTTTCTTGTTTACAAAATTTGAGAATTACACATTTATCATGATGCAAGCCAACCTCTTTCATTTTCCATCAAAAGATGTCTGTTACCGTGTCTAATAAATATATCAACCTAGTGTTTCTGGAGCCCCAGGCACCCAGGTTCTGCAAATAGCACTTGCCCACCAGGACTGCGGTAATGGTTAATAGTGCTGTGAAAAATAGTGCTGTGCTCAAGGAAAACAAATCAGCTGCTTCTTAAAAAAAATACTTTAATGAAATGTAGAATATACACAGAAGCGGTGCCACATACACACATAATTTAAAGAAGGGTAATTTACACGTTCCCATACTTGTGTCTCCAGCTTGAGTGTGTGGCTGTCTGTCTTTGGAAACATTTGCGGAGGGAAACAGAGCAAATGAGCCAAAGGCATACGCTTTTCTTTAGCCAGGGTCTTCGAGAGCGAGGCCCTCCGATCAGCACGGACGAGAAAAGAGCCTAAGGGTGGGCTTGTGATTTTACTCCCAGACACAAGCTTATTACTTATTCAGAAGTGTCTGACGTTGAAGAGTACCATCCCCATCAGTTAACAGATTTTCCATTTTCAGGGAAAAGTGGGCAATTCTGAAAGAATGAAGTCCTTTTAGGGGAGTTCAGTAATTCTTTAATAAGGTAATGAGGACGCAGTGCTAGGTTTCACTTTCCCGGAAGTCTGAGCGTGACACACAGTTGGGAAGTACGTGGTGACAGGTGTGGTTGTCTACAACATAACCCCGGAAATTAGGAAGCTTCATTAACACACTTAAGACATTGCCTCCCAAGAATCACATAATGCATTCTAAATATACATATTCTTTCATTTGCCATCATCAGGATCTAGCCTTTAGCTTGACAAACCCAGAATGCATTTCCCGAGTACATCAAAAATTATTTTACTTCTTCATTACGGACTCATATCCGTCAACCACACGAGACCAAGGTATGAGCCCAGGAAGCCAAACTATTAACTGATGATGTGAAATGCAAATGTCCTTGTAAACAGAGATAGTCGTGGTACCATTCTCTGAATTTCCTTATCAGTTTCCTGAGTAAGAAGACAGAATGAGAAATTCATTTTCAATAAAAAATTTAATTCTCACAGGAACCCAAAACTTCACAACGATCAGCAGGGTCTCACAAGTGCACCCACTTACGTTGGATTTGCCATCATCATGACAAAGATGTTCTGGGGAGGAGAACGGAGCCTCGGGTGCGTTGGGTGTGCTCAGTCCACCTAATCGGAGTGGACGCAGGCATTGCCACCCAGCTGGGGACACTATTCCAGACACCTCTCCCCTTCTTGCCCATACGTCTTCCTGGGAACCATACTGATCCTCGACCGTACAAGTTGCCTGCCCTGTATTCCAGGACTCATCACCCATAATGAGATTCACGAATACTCTGTGCTATTTATTTTGGGCTAAGCGTGGAATCACTACAGAGGCACCATAGGACTGAGAGTTGGAGGTTCTGGGTCTTAGACGAGGTTGGGCTTCTGAGTGAGTGGCGTGCTTATCCTGCTGCAAAATAAGAGAAAGAGTTTAGATGGCCCCGATGTCTGGTTTGCTCTGGCCACTGGCCTCTGCTCCTTCTCTTTTAATGTTTGTTTCTCTTGCAGAAATATATATTATCAGCAGAACAGATTCTGCTCTGGGGCGCCATAACGTACTCAGTGTGCTTTGACTTCCAGGTTTGGTAGACACTAAAAGAAACTTGAGCAATTATTGGTTTGTTTCATTCCAACTGGTGAAAAAAAGACTATTAAATAAAGATTCGCCAAAAGTATATCTATCGCCAGGAGAGTTGCTCATCTGTCCACATTTATTCCTCTATCTACTCCTCTTCAGGAACCTGGGAACGAAGATACTGAGTTATGAGGGACAGGGAAACAGTGGTTCTCGTTGCTTCCATTCTCTTTACTTTCACTGGTTTTCAAGAAGGTTTAGATTGCTTCACCAAAGAGCTCTCGGAAGGCATGGAATGCTGTCTACAACAGGCTCAGGGTGCCATCTTGCCGGACTGCGTGGCTGTCACATGATTCAGTTGAGCCATCCAAGCTGTCTGCTCCCAGCGGTAGGATTGATCTCCTCTGGTCTTCCCCATAATCACTGCTAACACGTTGCCTCTCTATCTCACTCTTCATGCTCAAATTATAATGAACAGAATAATCCATTTTCTATGACTAAGAGATTGGACCTCCCACGAATTTAAGTAGTTCTTCTCTCAAATCATAAACTATGAACACTTGGACACTTAAAAGTCCATTTGTAAACTCCAAACATGTTTTCTTGCCTCAGTTACATTTTGCTAGATACTAGGTTTTCCATAGTATCCAGAGATAAGTTCTAGATTAATTGTGTCCTATTAGTTCCATGCTCCAGACTCAGAACATGTATGCCCCGCTATCATTTAGCATTTAATCATGCTGCACATTTAGTAAAATGTTGTAAGTTGTTTAACACTTTCTCACATCCGGCATATCTAGACTGTAAGATCCTTGAGGAAAGGAAATACACTTTGTTTCATTTTATTCTTAAATAGTAACATACACAATGTCCTACTCAATAAATACTTCAGTTTACTTTAAAAAAACATTTTTGTTATTCACCCATAAGATATTCAAACTCAGATACCAATGTTAGTCATAATTAGATATCACACACCCTTGCCTAAATCTCAAGGTCACGGCTCAGAAAATATGTCCCACTGTACCTACAAATAGGAGAAAAAAGTTAAGTGACCCAAATGAGAAAAAAAAAGGTATGGCTGGCAGTCTAAGAACCATTGCTGTAAGCCTTTCTAATTAATACGTGTTCCTAGTCTTGGTGTACATGAACTACTGACTTTTAACATGGTGGCATTGTTACGAGACACGCCGTTCACAACTTAGATGGTGATTACTGAAGGAGAACACTGCTATTCAAATCAACCAACCCAGGGTGTAGTTGACAGTAAAAGAGAACAGATAGTACACTTTGCATCTGGTAATAAGAGCTGAACTGAAAATATACTCAGAAGATACTATGGTATTTTTGCTGGTGAGTATTCGAGACACAACATGTCATTTAATTTATTGTCATTTTCTTTGAATATCTCTTCTTTCTCTTCTGCTTTCTTTCCTTGATATCCAAATACACACTATGTGAAGAGTAGTGAGCGGGATGGGAAGAGATTTATTTTATCCTAGTGGGAAGTGGTGACCTCCATCCAAAGGAAATGGATTTCAATTAATCAAAGATTAGTCCTTTTCTTTTCTCTTGTTTTACTTTTATTCCTTTCTTCCGTTTCCTCGTCCTCTTTCTCTGAGTTCATCTTGCCCACCAAACCCTAATCTAGACATAAAACAACAGAACTTCTTCCCTTCTAACGGAGGAAGAACACTTTCTTTCCCTTGGGACACGCAAGACAGTGGAGACGCCCATGCCCTTGAATGTGATGTTTTATGGGGTTATTCTGGGTAGGCTGATGGTGATTGCTTTGCTGAGTCTACGTTTTGTCTGACATTTCACCACCATTAGGCAAACATTATTCTTTCTGTTGGTATTTGTTTAGTGAGCTATATACTCAGTGGTGTATGATTTATATAAGTCACCATCTCTTCCGGGTGGCTTAGGCTAAATTATTATCCAGGCATCCAATTTAGACGCACAATAAGGGACAGATTACTAAACCCCCAATGTTATACCTCCGCCAAACAAAGCCTTATTCCTTATTCATGGTATCATACACAGTTTTCACGTTTCTAATGAAAATGGGGGCTGATCTGCCAGCCGAAATAGCTTTAGGGCGTTTTGGTATTTCCAATTTTATTCTCAGAGAACGCATATGTATATATTTTTTAATTTAGGGACTGATGTGGGCAGGAATATTTAGATATTATGGCTTAAAAATAAATATGCTCTCAAGTGCCTTCAGTGAGGCGGCCACACTTGGAGGTTGTGCTGCATGGGCCCGATTTCCTGTGTTCTGCCAGCATGAACTTCTACATATTCCCTCTTCCTCTGAAACGTGTCCTGGGTTGGGAAAGGAGTTTTGTGGACACCCTGACTTTCAGAGGCAAAGAGTGAGTTTCCACGGGATCCCCCTTCCCCCGGGAACCTTTGGAAGAGTCTGGGCGAGATCCTGAGGACCCCACATCCACAGCGGGGATGCCCAGAGAACAGCTCTGCGGAGGCCTTTGCTTTCTGAGGTGGATTCATCAATGCTGTCAAGAAAAGAGCTCAATGGGGCACCTGGGTGGCTCAGTCAGTTGAGCTTCTGACTTCGGCTCAGGTCATGATCTCACAGTTTGTGGGCGCGAGCCCCGCGTCGGGCTCTGTGCTGACAGCTCAGAGCCCGGAGCCTGCTTTGGCTTCTGCGTCTCCCTCTCTCTCTGCCCCTCCCCCGCTCATGCTCTGTCTCTCTCTGTCTCAACAATAAATAAAACCATTAAAAAAAAAAGAGGTCAGAGGTCAAACGCATTTTTAAAGGCTTGAATCAAAGTTTCAAACACTGGTGGTAAGAATGCCTCTCAGAGTTTTTATGATGCTAGTGTTGCATGTGATCTTCTTTGGTTAAGAAAACCTTGGGGTCCAGGGCACCTGGGTGGCTCAGTCCCTTGAGCCTGACTCTTGGTTTCCTCGTGATTTCATGGTTTGTGGAATCAATCCCCACATTGGGCTCTGCGCTGACAGTGGGGAGCCTGCTTGGGATTCTCTCTTCCTCTCTCTCTCTCTCTCTCTCTCTCTCTCTCTGCCCTCCCCTGCTCATGCTCTCCCTCTCTCTCAAAATAAATAAATAAACTTAAAAAAATGAACAAAACAAACAACTTAGAGTCCTCATCTGGGATCACGTGTCGGAACCAGGGTTCAAATAAACACACGGCCAGGAATGTTACAAGGTGGAACTACAGTTTCCCAACTCTGTATGAAGATTGTCACCATATAATTCTCCCTGTTAAGTTCAAACACTAAGGAAATGAGGACTAAAGTAGCTGTTACCTTGACAGGCCTTCTAGACCTGGAATCGGTGATGGGAAGGCCACAGGGAAGATCGGCCAGTGTGTGTGCCCACACAGCCCTTTGCCTGGGGTGGATCCTTACCTCTGCCTTGATAGTGCATCTTGGAGAAGACCAGAGAAACCAGCAAAGAGGAGAACATGCCAGAATTGCTTACAGGATTTATCCAGAACCTTGTTTTTCTTTTCTTTTTTTTTTCCCCATGAGAAAATGATCATTTTCATTTCAGTGGAATACAGGGAAATTCAGATAATAGCTACTGTGGCTGAGAAGTAACACGTCCATTTTTCTCTAAATACAGAATAGAAGATGCTTAATTTTCACCTGCACTAAGGGCTTCAGAGTCAAATCTTATGTCATAAGTAGATGCATTTCTTACTATTTTTGAAAATCTAGGTATCTGAGCGCAGAAAAGCCTGAAGATAAAAATATACATCAAATTTTATACCACTTATAGAAATGATTTCAAATATCGAAAAATAAGTTGCTTCTAAGATTAATGAGAGAAGGTTGGAGGAAAAGTTCCAGGACAGCTTTTAAGGACTCACAGAAGGAAAAACACTAACACTTAAAAGGCGTCTTGTATAAAAATGCTGACTGCATTCCCAGACCATTTTCGATACTCACCTCCTCAGCTTCCTCTCTCTGTGCCAGCAATCATAGTGAGCTTTTGATGAACTCTGGACATGAATTGGGGGATTTTTGAGGCAACAAATCTGTGTCACAAAAGCAATTTCTGCTTAACAAAAGCAGCAGAAAGAATGAAATGCCTGCCCTGACACTTTGTCTGCAACCAGCCCTCCCATGGAAATGAGTCGAATTATAATACCAATGTGTCAAGCAATACACAGCTAACTAAAATTTCCGGGAACTTCTTTATATAATGATAATATTAGTGTTTAATTTACATATAAATGATATAATTAGAAAAATATGTCTCCCTTTCATTCAACGTGTAAGGCTATTAAAAGCACCAAGCATCAGACGCGGTACTGGGTTTCTGTGAAGGTGCATTTGCTTGCTTGGTGTTAATCTAGGAAAAATTTAAGGGAAGGATCCTTCCCAGGTGCACAGGAAGACACAAATAGCAAACTAACAGCAATGCATTAATGATCGGTATTTGTCTTTTTATCTTCCTTCAAGACAGGAGATTAGAATCTATGGGAACGAAATTATGTATGTAATTGGAAGCGGTAAGACCTCTAATCTGGAGATGGAAATCTGTCTGAAAGTATCTGCCACTTGGTTGTTTAGATCAGCAATTCCTACACTTACAGATGAACAAATGACTAAACACTTAAAACAAAAACATAGGCAGGTAGCCAACGTCAAGTTGCCACCCTTTAATTGGAAGCAAAGGTAGTAAATGGAATAATTGGTGTTGAACATCATCACCATTTCATCTCTGTTGTAAGCGCACATGTGTGTAATACATACACGCGCACACACACACACACACACACACACATCTTATAGCTGCTTATGTAGATAGAGGAAATTGGTTGCATTCATACTGAGTGGTTTTGAAACCTTCTTAAAGAGTTGGATGGCTAATAAGGGTTATGAGAACAGTCTAGATATGCTTCCCTTATCATCCCAGAACTCAAATTCTATGTATTTCCCATCACCCACATGCAAACTTACTTTCTTTATGGAACAACTTTGATCACACCGTCCGGGCTACAGTTGAGGCTGTGACCACGTGCACCCTCGTGTTTCATATCATTTTTGCACACACAGGAGTTCCTCCCCCTCATAAGGGTTACACCTGCTCAGGCCCGTGTCCTCCCTGATTGCCCCTGTCCTCAGCATCACACGGCACCCTGCCTCCTCGTGGATGCCAGTCCAGGACTCAGCCAGCGTGGAGAAGGCTCACGGCCGCTGCTCACTCGTTCATGGCATCCGTATAATTAGCTTTACTTAAACCTTCTGTCACTGTCACCTGAGCTTTTAGTGAGGACATTTTGTTGTTTAAAAATGGGGATTTCATTGTTTACGAGTGGTAGCTAAGGCAATCTTGATGGTGCCAATGGTATTTGTTTTGACTGATTACTATTTGGAAATATTGCTTCTTTGTAATCTGGTCTATTGTCTAACCTGCATTGTTTTTCTCTGAAACACTTTTGCTAAATCAAACTCCACTGGCACTGTTCTAGAAAAACTGCTCGGATACACAGGGCTGCACAATCTCCACCTCATTCAACCCTCGTTCATGACTCTGGACTCGTTCTTGCCTGTTTGTGACAAAGCCACCCAGCCAACCGCCCAGACGAAGCGACTGCGTTTACTTCTCCATGGAAATAAGTACTCTTCTCGTCCTTATGAAGCCTTTCCTGGCCTGCCCCGGGTGTGGACTCACATAAGAGTCCAACAGGGCAATGTTCATCTGATTTAATATTTTAAACTGTGCTTTTGGGCAAAATGTCTCAGTAGTCTGGTCCTCCTTACAGAAAATGTTGGAGTCAGGAGGCTGAGAAGAGACGGTGAAGGTGGGGGGGGGCATTGCCTCCCCTCTGCCATTGGGGTCCTTCCGCTGCTGTGCTAGCCTTCGCTGGCCCCTTCAGTAAGGCCTTGTGCGTCACCTGGATGAAGCCCCTGCCATCCCCCGCACTCTGGGGAGCCATCCCCGAAGCCTGCTGGAAGGTGCTACCAGCCCTGAGGTCTCCGTTTGCCCCCTGCAGAGGGGATGCTTCTGAAGATACCTCCCACCAGTTTGAGACTGGGGCAGGAGTGAGGCCCTTGGCTGTGGTCTAATCACATTCCCTCTGTCCCTTCTCCATCCTTCACCCTCACAACCCAAAGGAGCCGATAGTGGCCTTTTTCAGGGTCTAAACCGCCTCCTCCCACACGGAGGGCCAAACCCCAGTGACAAATGGAAATCGTATCCCTTCCGCCTTACCTGCGTTCTCCCATCTCGACTTTTGACACACTGACCCGATTTAGAAAATCCTGCCTTCCGTGACCAATTCTGGCCTTAAGCCTACACTACTTGCTGGACAAATACAGTGTGGAGTTTCAGAAATTATTATTCATATTTTTTTAGTATGTTATTGGACCTGCTACCCTCCACTTCCTCCAGCCCCATGATGGAGAGACAGACACTGGGATGTCATGCATGTGACACAGAAAAATGCAAACAAGAAAAGAAAGTCAATATTCTATGTATAATACCTGGGTGCACTCGGGATTGTCCCAGAAGTCCGTCATTAACTATCTTCAGTACATCTACTTTTCTAGACACCGCGTAGCAGTTAAAGAGAGGCAAAAGAATAAGAAAAAAGGGAAATGGAGACTACCAAAAGACAAGTTTTTCTTTTTTTTTTTTTAGACGTGTCATCAAGAAGCCACAAAGCTGTCACTTAACCAAGCTTGTATCTTCCTGCTTCTCCTGCACACGTGTTGATGGCTGCTTGGTTGGTTTTAAGTGAAACAGGCTCGATGTGGTTGGGATTGTTGCCGTCTCTTTTCCCATCATTGTAAGCAAGAGCTCGAGCGATGAGTTTCTCATGTGTCATTATTTAGATGGAATAAAAATGATCTGGACATTATATTGAAACCCCCTTGCTAGAGAATGTGTGTTGGGAACATGCCCAGCATTTTCGAAGCCCCTCTGTGTGTTTGGGAGATGTATGGAGTCCTGCTCCCCCTGAATAATGACATGCCTCTGATGCTACAACACAGGCGTGTGGTCCAGCTTGTGTGCCCTGAGACACAGAATCAGGTGAGGCACTCTCAGGAACTGGACACACTTGGAAATCCCCATCTTCCAGTGATTGGCAGTGCACGTGGAGCTACTCAGTGTGGGGCGACAGTGCCCAAGCCTCTGGTTGGCGTCCCATGTGTCTTTGCTTCCCCGTGACTGTGGCGTGGTGTCCAAGGAGCTCACGGTGTGGTCAGTTGTTGTGTTCTTGGGTCGTCTCCAATGCTGACTTGTGACCTTCCCCCAAATTCTCAGACGATCAAATTATCTAACTGAAGTTTTTCACGTCTCACCGAACCAGCCAGAGCATGGTCTGTTGCCCATGACCTGGGCAAGGCGGAATGTTGGTAGAAACCCTCGTGTTTTAGAATTGCAACAGGGCTGAATATTAATAGAAATTCCAGGCAACCCAGGGCTTCTAAGTGGCCTATGTGGGTCTACAGTTAGGGATGATTTTTTTTTTAATTCCAAAAATACCAAATAGAAAGAACTTGCTCTTTGAAAACAAATAATAATATATTGTCCACCAAGGGTGATGAGCTAAAAAACCTTTCTTTAAATTTACTCTATCGCTTTTCTGAAGGTGGAACAGGACTGGACATAGGAAAATCCCTACACCCTCCGAGCACCTCCCTCTCCCCTCTCCATTTTGATGCTCCTCATACACTGAAACCTTGACACACAGTGGCGTTTCCCAATAGCCTCATTTCATCTCCTTCCCCAAATTTTACCAAATAATCCTTACCAGATTTAATCTAATTAAAGTAATGAACCAGCCAAACAAGGAGGTAAAATTAGTCTCTAACACCATCAGCCGAAAAACACGTTACCGTGAACACAGATCAGTAAACATACTTACTTTGTCTATACTGCCACATATTTTTAAGTTTATTTATTTATTTTGGTGGGGGAGGGATAGAGAGAGAGAAAGAGAGGGAATCCCAAGCAGGCTCTCCACTGTCAGCACAGATCCCAATGTGGGGCTCGAACTCAAGAACTGTGAGATCATGACCCGAGCCGAAAGCAAGAGTCGGATGCTTAGCCAGCTGAGCCACTCAAGCACCCCACAGCCCTGAGCATCTTATTAAAGACCTGCCATTGTTAACGAACACTGCTGTGAGTAGCTTTCTAATTCATCACAGTGTATTCTCAGATAGATCCACATGTTCATGGCTGCGCGTGGTTCCTAAGTTATGGAGCCAACCCACATTGCTGGGTGTGCAGATTACATCACCATTCCTGCAAATAGACACTGTGGATAACTGTAATTATGTTTTTGAGATTCCTTTATAGAAATGTGATTGCGGACAGTCACATAGCTTTTAGGAACAGACACATTTCAATTAGAAATAAGAATGAGAGGCACTGTTGAAGAAGAAAGACTTCAGCAAACATGCTGAAGAATATACAGAAGGGAGAAAGGGCTGTTTCACACTTGGTCTTATTATCAGGTAAGAAGAAATAGTTCTTACAAGCTGATTTCATTTGAGCCTATTATTTCCTTACAACACTGTGCCTCACTCATCGATTACTCAGCAGACACTGTAGGTTACCTACTCACTGTACATTCTTTCCTTTTTCATGGATAACCAACCTTAATTTTGTTTAAGGAAGCAGTATGTCTAGACAAAATGCACATTATCCTGATTCATTTACGGCGGAAAGTGGCCCGGGGCCACAGTGCTGGCCAACCAGACACAGTGATCCCAAAACTCTATGGATTGGGCTGAAGCTTTTGCTAGTCTGGCATAGACATCAGCTTTCTTTCTTTCTTACTTTCTTTCTTTCTTCCTTCCTTCCTTCCTTCCTTCCCTCCCTCCCTCCCTCTTTCCCTCCCTCTTTCTTTCTTTCTTCCTTCCTTCCTTCCCTCCCTCCCTCCCTCCCTCCCTCCATCTTTCTTCCTTCCCTCCCTCCCTCCCTCTTTCTTTCTTCCTTCCCTCCCTCCTTCTCTCCCTCCCTCTTTCTTTCTTTCTTTCTTTCTTTCTTTCTTCCATTCTTCCTTCCCTCCCTCCCTCCCTCTCTCCCTCCCTCTTTCTTTCTTTCTTTCTTTCTTCCTTCCTTCCTTCCCTCCCTCCCTCCCTCCCTCTTTCTTTCTTCCTTCCCTCCCTCCCTCTCTCTCTCCCTCCCTCTTCCTTCCTTCATTCCTTCCTTCCTTCCTTCCTTCCTTCCTTCTCCTGCCTTCAATATAAATACATTGTGGATGGAATGGCATCTTAAAATTTGGAGACAATGTGCATGAGGACAAAAGCCACATTGTAAAGATGGCAGAGAGAAAACAATTGTAAACGGGGGGATTGCTGCCACTATTCCAGATGAACGTTATGACCAGGTAAATGTGGGAAACATGGCTACCAGGAACTGGAATATAATGGGAGCTCAACAGGTGATAAACTCAACAAAGATAAATGAATGAATAAATAATTTTTGAATTATCGGTTGATTTGCTTTTCTCTACTTTTAACATTATTTTCAACCTGGAACGTACAGTAATCAACCTTAAGGAAGAATTCACTGCATGTGGATACTCTCAAATTTTAAGTTAGAGTTAGTCTGATAGCTCTAATATGGATTCCTTTTGCTTTCAAAACATATCATGCTTTCAAGTCCTGGGTTGAGTTAGGGGTCAACTCAAGACCTGGGTTGAGTTAGGGGTCAAGGTAACTTGACCCAGTTAGTCCTGGGTCAAGTTCCTGAGTTAGGGGATCCTGGTCCTGGGTGGCTTAGTTGGTTAAGTGTCTGGCTTTTGATTTCGGCTTGGATCATGATCTCACGGTTTGTGAATTTGAGCCCCACATCAGACTCTGTGCTGACAGTGCAGTGCCTGCTTGGGACTCTCTCTTCCCCTCTCTCTGTCCCTCCCCAGCTGTCTCTCTCTTCCTCTCCAAATAAATAAATAAAATTTACAAATATATATATAATTTAAAGTTAAATCAGGCACCCATTTCAAGGAAAGACGATAAAATCACACAATCAAGACACAATGCCAAGTTTATTACAGAAGCATTATCTGACATTTCAGCTTGGTTATCAGGTCTAAGACTTGCATATTCCTTCCAGATTTTGTTCATGATTATCTTTACATTATCTCCAAATAGTCTCATATTAGTGCAAGTTTACGTTGAACTTGCTGAACCGCAGTAATTATTTTGAACAATATTAGAATCATCATAATTATATTCTCTCAGCATGAGTAATCAGTAGGATAGGTTCAGATCATTCTGGGTTATGCAAACTTAAAATTAATTCAGAAAATTGTCATTTGAAGATTTCTGAAGAAATATTTCATTTCATCTGAGTGTATGAGTTTGAGAATTCTAATCATCTCTAATTACTCTTTTTATTTTATTCTTTGCAATTGTTATGAATTGCTATCACGACTAAGAGGAGCGTCAATGAATATTTATATAGTTCTTATTTATTCTAAAGAACATAGCTTTTTATCCCTATCAAATTTACTGCCTTCCACCCAATCTCTCATTCTCCCTTATGGTAGAGAAATCTTAGCATGATTGCCTAAATTTTAGATCACTAATGAGGCTACGTTCATTAGTGACAGCATTAAAAAATGTATTGATTGGAACGGCTCCCTGGCTTTTGGTCCAGGGTTTAGTGTTGTATAGGGACAGCAGGAAAGGTGGTCCACGGTCCATATTCCGGGCACCATTTCATTTGGTTCACATCCAACTTACAAAAATAAATAAATAAATAAATAAATAAATAAATAGAAGTTTGTAAGATAATGAAACGCTAAAGAGATAAAGCATCATAGCTACTGATCACGTGTTGCCACCCTCCTGTTCCTTTAAAACCATCAGAGAGCAAAGTGAGACCGACGCCTACAGTGTGGGAACAGGTGGGTATTTGAGGGTCACCCAGTCCCATTTGCTGAATTTTATCAGCTTCTGTATATTGTGTGCAGATAAAAATTTCTACATGCTAAGTTCATAAGCTAGCAATATTTATTTGTGTCTATAAGAGATGTATTTACTTTTTGTTTTTTGTTATATTAAACAAGCCCCCGGACAATGTGTTTGCATTGTTCATCATCTGTGGGACGTAAAAAGGCCCAGAGGCTTGATCCTACCCCCGTGTGTGTGAGTGGCATGACCTTGGCGAAGTCTCTCATGCTCTAAAGCTTGCTCTCCTCATCTGCAAAGAGGATTGGACTAGATGTTCTCCGAGACCTTACTCGACGCCAGTACAGCTGGATGATGATGTCTCCGGATAACGTTACTAGTTGACAAGATGGATGTATGGCTTAGAATAATGAAAGTAGAAATTCATGGAAACAATGAAAATGTATGCAGGAAGCAGTGGAGCATTCATACCCTTAAGTTAAGAATATCATGCAACTAAATTTGTCTTTCTTTTTTTTCCATTTTTTAAAATATTTATTTATTTGTGTGAGAGATGGGGGGGAGCGCTTGAGTGGGGGGGGGGGGGCGAAGTGGCAGAGAGGGAGGGAGACATAGAATCCAAAGCAGGCTCCAGGCTCTGAGCTGTCAGCACAGAGCCCAGCGTGGGGCTCGAACTCTCGAACCATGAGATCATGGCCTGACCTGAAGTCGGACACTTAACCGACTGAGCCACCCAGGGGCCCCTCTTTCTTTTTTTCTAATTCAATATGCAGCCCCATCTGGCAAAGGCTCACTTCATCCAAGGGCTGATTTTCATAAAATTCACATAGACGTTGAAGCACAACCCTGCATTTTATCAAACCTAATGATTTTTTGTTTAATTTGCGAAGAGTAAGGATTTCAGGTGAAAATCCTCAGGCCAAATAAAGAAATGATTTGTTGTAACCCAAAAGATAAAGTTTTATTAAAAATACATTGTGTGTTAATATTCCAAAAATAATTCTCCACACAATAAATGTATAAACGACAGTTTTATCAATTCAAGAAAAGTTAATCAGACTCCTCACCCAAACAAATAAAACCCAAATAAAAATTCCAACAAGGTTGCCAGGCAAGGCAGTTAACACAAACAGAAATTCAAATTATTATGAGGTTATAAAGCGTATTAAGTCAATGAAGACCCTTTCCGCAGAGAAAAAGAGCGCAAATTTCCATCTGTCTATTTCCAAGGTTTACTCAATTTATTTTCTAGAAAGTTTGCTCGTTTCCTCCCTGCCCACCCCTGCCTCTTCTGTTCTCTGTCTGCGGTCTGGATCTGTGATCTTGCTTTGTTTACTGAGCTATAGCTGACACACAAGGTGGGAGTAGTTTTAGGCGTGCAGCACGGTGAATTGACACTTGTACACATTACTTTTGCACACACACTTGATGAAGTGTGGGCGTGGGTGAAGCAGGTACCTGAAGGAAGGGCTCTTCACCAACAATCGTTGGGACAAAGGTCCGAGGCAGGCGCCAGGCTGCATGTTGGAGGACAAGCAAGCTGGCCGGCACGGCGAGTGTAAGCCTCTTAGAATTTCTGGTCTTAAAAGGATGCGGCGAAGATGTGAGGTCCTCAAGCTCATGGAAGCTTTAAATCAAGCAGCGAAGAGAAACGATCAACAATTAATTAAGAGCTTGAAGTGTGCAGGTGCTTCCGAGATGCGCAGGACAGGGCAGCATTTGGCGGTGGCCTGGCATCGTCTGGGGTAGGGAGACGTGCCCTCCACGTCATGGGTGCTGGATCGAGATATAAAGGAGGTGAGAGTTAGTAGACGGATGAGCTTGTTGTGGGACAGGCGGGAGGACATCGGCCAGGCAGAGGGGACAGCGGGAGAAACACAGGACAGGAGGAGTGTTGTCCCCCCAGTGCCTCTGTGTTCTGTTCCACAGGAGAGACACTGGAGAGAAGGTTTCTGTCTCAGATTCTGCCTAAAAACTGCACCAGGCGTCAACTTCCAGTACAGTCTGGGGGAGCCATTTGCCTACACCACCTGCCGTGTCCCCACGAAAACCTCCTCCAGCCAAACGTGGCCCCCATCGGTTTTCCGTCTGAGACTCAAACAGCAGAAAACTGTGGAAGTGAAGCGAAGGCGCCGATGTGTGTGTGTGAATGATCCCATTTATCTGCTCAGGCTGGAAAAACTTGCCTGGTTGAGCTCACGCTTCTTGGTGGCCAGGACTCTGCTTCTTGGAGACTGCTGTTGGGTGGTGAGCTGCAAATCCCCAAGTCCCCACGCCTTCCACGTGTCAACCGTTTGCTTTCCTTCGTTTGTGTTTTCTAAATACTTACTTTATAATACGTTTTATCAATTGATTCTTTAACTCTCTCCTGACTTTATAACGGAGATAACTGTAGAACACTTGAAAAATAAAGGAAAATAGGATCATGAAAAAAAAACGCCAAAGAGAAGCACAGAACATATTTGTAACATGTTACAATGTGTTGTAAACTTAATGTGTAAACCACACAGATAAATAAAGGAACACCCAACAGAGTTGATTAAATATCTAAATGAAGAATTCAAGGGGCGCCTGGGTGGCGCAGTCGGTTAAGCGTCCGACTTCAGCCAGGTCACGATCTCGCGGTCCGGGAGTTCGAGCCCCGCGTCGGGCTCTGGGCTGATGGCTCAGAGCCTAGAGCCTGTTTCCGATTCTGTGTCTCCCTCTCTCTCTGCCCCTCCCCCGTTCATGCTCTGTCTCTCTCTGTCCCAAAAATAAATAAATGTTGAAAAAAAAAATTAAAAAAAAATAATAAATAAATGAAGAATTCAAAAAGAAGAAAAGCATATATTATTTTTGATAAAGCACTCAAGGGAGTACAAATAGATACAAATGCCTTGTAAATCAATTTAGTGAGAAGTTCAAAATTCGATGAGACAATTGACTTAAAAACGTGGACATTTTTCCCGCAGGAATTGTCAGACATGTGTACAAAGTTGCATACGTGAGATATTTATCACGGTGCTTTTAAAATCAACGAGAATTAAAAATACCCCAAATGTATAAAAAGGAAAAGGTCTTCTTTGTTTTAAAATAGTGTGAATTCTTGAGATGGAATGTTCAGAACACATTTGAAAGTTTAGCTTCAAAAGTAGTTAAAAATGTTTCAAACAGTTTATCACATATTGAAAGATTAGTATAATAAAAACATTTTATAATGGTTTCAGGCAGCTGGGTGGCTCAGTTGGTTAAGCGTCTGACTTCGGCTCAGGTCACGATCTCCCGGTTCACGAGTTGGAGTCCCACATCGGGCTCTGTGCTGACAGCTCGTTGCCTGGAGCCTGTTTCCGATTCTGTGTCTCCCTCGCTCTCTGCCCCTCCCCCGCTCATGCTCTGTCTCTCTCTCAAAAATAAATAAACATTAAAAATTTTTTAATTATGATTTCAATACGGACCTTCATACATATTATAGCATTGATTCTATGTAAATATTACTCTAGTAAAATATTAAGACTTTTTCTTAATATATATTTACTTATAGTATTAAGTTCAAGCGCTATGTTGAGTAATTTTCTAAAAGATTCCAGAAATAGTTTTTCCAGTTTGTCACTTACCTTTTGATATTCTAATAATTGACTGTGTGGTTTCTTTTGTTGTTTTTCTTTAGGGAGTGCCTTAGACATTTCTTCTACAGAACTTGATATTATATAACCACGTTTATTAGATGATAAGAACTGAAAGCAGTAATTTAATTTGTGTATAAATCATAGTCAGTTTTTTTTTTTTTCCAGCTGGTTAGCCTATTACCTCACAGTTGTTGACTAATCTGCCCCTTTCCACAGTAATTGGAGATGTTACCTCTGTCATGCACTACCTTGCAAATTCTCCTGGCTATTTGCTAATTTTCCACTCAGCTTTGCAGACTGGTCCCTAAAGGTTGCTTAAACAGTTTAATGTATGTTATGGGAGTCGCAAAGGCCCCTGTTTCCTGCTAATATGTTTGTTCTTCTCTGGCATTTATTCGTCCAGTTGTGGTTCAGAATATTTTTTTTTAAATATATAAAGCAAAAAATAAAATAAAATGCAAAAATAAAATATATAAAGCATTCTAAAGAAGTGACAGCCACGACCTATCCGAGTAGATAACCTCCGAGTGCCTGCCCCCTAAAGAAACATGAAAAAAAAAAAAAAAAAAACCAAGCAGAAACTGTCGGAACCAAGGTTGTCAGAATCCCAGAAAACAAAATTTTACAAATTCTGAGTCGAGAGAGAGTCAAATTAAAAATGGTAGCGAGCATTCAGGTCTTCTTGTGCCTCCCGCCTCCTGCCCTCTCAGTGGCTGTTCTGCACATAGCTATCCGCGTCCTCGGGTGGGACCCGGGTCAGTCTCTAGGAAAGTCAAGCAGACCTTACTTCCAAATCATGTCTGTTCCAACCTGGCTGGACTCCAGAAGGACTGAAGAAAGGTGCGTGCCTCTGTTTTTTCTAACTTGGACCTCCCCAGGGCCCCAAAGTTGTGAGTTGTGAAAACATTGTAAGGTGCCCAGAATAAACCCTTGTGTGTATGGTCACATAATTTCTGAACAGTGTGAGGACCACCCGCTGGAGAAAAAGGCAGTCTTTTCAATCAATCGTGGTGGGGAAAGTGGACACCCACATGAGAGATAATGACACGAGACCCTTTACTCACAGCGTGGACAAAAAGTAGCTCGAAATAAATCAAAGAGCTCAAGGTGAGAGTGGAAACTACGTCACTCTTGGAAGAAAATAGGGTAAATCTCCACAAGATTGGATTTAACGACAAAGGTATATACATGGCAAATACGGAATGTTTCTCTGTACAGAGTTTGTTGTTCTTGCTTTTGCCAAATACATAAATTGGACTTGATCTATCAAGTTTGCATGGTTATGTGGCCCTGAGGACATCTGTCTTTGGAGAGTTCCCTGGACCAGTGGTAGGTGTCATGTGAGGAAGGAGTAAGCTCGTGATGGGTTGAGCCATTGAGATTTGGGGATTTTTGTGAAAGCATGTAACTTTTTTATCCTACCTAAGGCATGACTCCAAATTCTCAAAGATGCAGGCCTATCTTTTTCTGTAACAGTTTCCAAAATTCTACCGTTTACATTTAGGTTTTTAATATATTGTAATTATTAATTTTTGACCGATCTTTCCAAATGGAAAACCAATTGTTCCTGCTTCTTCTATCGTATGGTTTTTCATTCCCTAGCAATCTACAATGTCCTGTCTGCTAAATTTTATTTTATTTTATTATTTTTTTAATGTTTTTATTTATTTTTGAGAGAAAGAGAGCACAGGTGGGGTAAGGGCAGAGAGAGAGGGAGAATGAGCATCCAAAGAGGGCTCTGCATTGAGAGCGGAGAGCCCGACATGGGGCTCGACCTCAAGAATGGTGAGATCATGAACCGAGCCCAAGTTGGACACTTAACCAACTGAGCCACCCAGATGCTCCTATCGTCTGTTAAAATTTAAATTACTATTCTAGTTCAGGAGTGTCCTCATGACATCTGAGTGATTACTTTTCCATATAAATTTATGAATCTAATTATCAATACCCTCAGGAAAACGAAAATCAAGTCAGTTGATATTTTGTTGAATTATAGAACACTTTAGAGATAATATCTTTACAGTGTTCAGTATTTCACCCATGATTTATTTTTTTTTAGAATTAGGGCATTACAAGGAATCGTAGTATAATGTGAACAAAGTGGTGATGGCTGGTGTTCTTGTCATATTTCTGGTGTTTAAACACCCCAGTTTTAGAGTTTCACCTCTGAGTATGATTTTTGCTGAGATTTTTTGGGGGGGGACATATCTTTTATCAAGCTGAGAAGAATTCATTCCATTACTTGTTTCAAAATAGACTTTTAAAACTTGGAACAGAGGGCTGCCTGGGTAGCTCAGTCAGTTGAGCGTCCAACTTTGGCTCAGGTCATGATCTCACGGCTCATGAGTTCGAGCCCCACGTCAGGCTCTGTGCTGACAACTCAGAGCCTGGAGCCTGCTTTTGCTTCTGTGTCTCCCTCTCTCTCTGCCTCTCCCCTGCTCAACACGCTGTCTCTCGCTGTCAAAAATAAATAAGCATTCAAAAAAAATTTTTTTTAACTTGGAATGGGTACTGAGCTTAATTGAACTTGTGTTTCTGCATATGTTGAGATGAAAATGTGTTTTGGTAATTTGATCAGTGAAAGAAATAAATTGCAGTACACCTTTTCTAATGGTGAATCGAGCACGTATTCCTGGAATCAACCTGGTTGGCCGCGTCCTGTTCTGGGAGAGAAGCACCGTGGCTTTGAATGGAAGGCAACAGTAACTGTTGGTACTCCATAGGAGCTTCCCCCGGAATATTTCTCAGGCTCGTTTCTTGCACGCGCATATTTTCTCCATAAGGCTTTTCAAATATGAAAACCAAGGCAGTTTGTGTCACATGTGATGCTCAGGTAGACAGAGTAATTCAATTGGCCTGAAATGCAGTGATGGCAGACTCAGCTTGTATCATGGGATAGTGTTTGGGGACAGATCATCCCCACATTAAGTGAAGCCATCGACGAAGTTTAAATTTTGCCCAAAAGAAACTTCTTCCTCTCTAGTTTCTACCGCATCGTGCACTTGGGTGATGGTGAGACTGTCCTGTGTCTGGGCTGGGTCTTTTCCACACAAACAGCTTTACTGTTCGCAGCCGACACGTTCCGGGAACCGTGCCAGCCTCTGTTGAAACTTGCTGTCCGTATTGGTCTAACGTCTTGAAGTTCTGTGAGCTATGTTGACATAACATTAGCTTTTCTGGACTCTTCTCACACTCTCGCACCTCCTTCCACCAGCTTGGAGCACGTCATCTCCGAAGCCAGGAGAAGCAGAGCCTATAAACCAGGGCTTTGGGGCCACTGGGCGGACGGACCCCTGAGACTGGCGACTGGTGCGTCCTGTTTTCTCAGGTGACCTGGTGGCCCCTGACTTGTTGGCCCGTGACCGGTCCTGGAATCCCCCAAGTGACAAAATCAGCAGAAACAGGGTGATGGGGATAGAACGAAGCACTCTGGAAGGCTTTATCACCGAATTAACACATATTATGAAATAAATATTCTAATAATTTTGTAATATTAATAAAATTTCATATTACTTGAAAACATGCATCTAATAACTGAAACTTTGTCATGGTATCCAAAGATGACATTGGATAACAATAAAGTCAGGCAGGGCATGTTCTCAATTCAATAATTCTCTAGTTTATAATGATTTATAGAAGTCATTATTTTGAGTAAAACTGCTTATTAAGTGGTACATTTTTATTTCCAAATAGACTGGCTCGTATCTATATGTTTAACTAGCTTCCTGGCCCCATCGCTGTGCTGTGTCAGGGTTTCTGTGTAAAACAGTTTGTCTGACTAATTAAAATGTGATTTCAAAGCCTATTTGTTATTACTTCTATTATCTTCTTGTAGGGGCTCTGGAATAACATGTTTATGGCTGCTGCAAACTCATCTAATTTAATATTTGCCTAGTAACCTAAATGTCCCCATTTAACAGCAGCTGCCCTTGGAATACAGATTTTTTTTTTCCACAAGGCAAGCTAAATTTTAACTAATTGTCACTGCAATATTCCATTCTGACTGGGTACATGAGCCTTTTCGATGGTGAAATTGGAATTGTTAAATGCAAGCGGTTATTAATTTGTTCTCAGTACAAAGGATGCAATTATTCATCTAAAAATAAAGCTCTCAGGGTTGGGAGAGAATCAACGAATGGAACAAGTCCCCATAATTTAATATTCTTCGTTTTGATTTTCTTAGCAGATCTTCTGAATGACATTTAGAGGCCAGAACTGAAATTATTAGCCAGCATGACCAAACAATTCAAGGGACTGTAATGACTTCCCCGAAAATTATGAAATGAAACCAAATGATTACAACGTTTTCATAGTAATTGTCCTTTTCCACCTCAGAAACCCAGAGGAGGTCTGCAGAGCAGTGCTTCTGGGGGCTGGTGTGGACCCCAGGTCGGGCTTGTGTCTGTAGAGCCTGACCTCCATCCGGGTGGGGTGGGAGGCGGGGGACAGCAAAGGACCCTGGGGTCTGCATTTCTATTCAAGATCACTTGCCCAGGCTTCGCTCTTGCATCCCACACTGAGGAACAAAGATGCAAAGTTATCACTGAGCTTTTATTCACAGGATTTGAGTGTAGTTTAGAGTGCAGAATTTAAGGAGAGCCAAGGCATTTCCTTACTTAGGAAGCGGTGTGATTGACTTAGCCCTGGATTTGCCAAACAGAAGAATGCAGACACCTTATTGCTTAGGGAGAATAGGCAAGCTGACACCTCACAAATACCCCCCTCCCCCCAGGTGGGACGCGTGACATTCCTCAGGCTCTCCTGCTGCCCAAGGACAAAGGAGAGGAAAGGAAGCGTATGGTGGGCTGATGGAGATCACAGTCTTGCAGGACAGGCGTCTCCATCAGTTTGCTGATAACTTAGTAAATTACAAGAAAAAGGCAATGTCATCCATAGCCTAATCTCCAGAAACCTGTAGGTTCAGTTTCCTGGAGCCCCTAATATCACCCTCCCCTCCACAGTGATGTGGGAACAAATGCAGAAGGAAATGGCAGGTGACATTACAAGTCCTTATAACCTGCAGCCCATTGACAGATACTTGAGGCAAATCCAGAGGAGGACACTTCTCCAGGAAGCCCCTAGGATCCTGATGCTGATGCCTTGCTAGAGGGAAAACCATCAGCTTGACAACAGCAAGGCCTCAGGTATCTCGGGAGCCCTCTTTGGCACATCACAGTCCCTCCGGAGGCCTCCCTTTGGCCCTTACCCCCCCAACTCCACAGTGTATAAGCAGTCACTCCTTATAACCCCAGGGCAACTCTTCCGGCCTGTGCTTTAATAAAATCACTTTTTTGCTCCAAAGACGTCTCAAGAATTCTTTCCTGGCCATCAGCTCCGAACCCCCTTCACTCCCAAACCCCATCTCTATGAAGCCTCCAAGTACACAATTGATAAGCATGTATTTTTTGAAATACATTGAAAAGACTCGTTGAAACTCATCACGCAGTAGGTGGCTTCGAGTCCATCCGGCTAGTTACTCACGACTTTCACGCTGGCACATCGCTTTACCGGTTGGACCAACTACATGGTTTATAAAGGGCTGTTTCTAAATGAAACATGTCGTGCCCGTGACAACGCTTTACGCTCGTGTACAGGATACCCCTATCCTGAAATCCCCTTGGAAGGTTTCCTAGAAAACATTTGACCAACGAATGTTATCTTGCAGACTGTTGCCATGGTTTTACCTGGCCTTGGAACTAGCGGGCGGGACAGCATGGCGGCTGAGGGGAGCCGTTGGACGGACCCTCTTTGCAGGAGCAAGGACAGGGTTCACCATTGTTCAGAGCGGCTGGGGAAAGTAACGAGCCGGGACCCAGTCCCTGCCACAACTCTGCCTCTTCTACGCTATTCTCACTCATCGGGAGAAATTACCCTCAACCTCGCTGCCGGGTCCACACTGGCGCCCCGAGCTTCCCAACACACACAAGTCCACCCCCCGTTTTCCTCCCCTACATCGGGTGGCAAACTATGGCCCCAGGGTTAACCCGCACACTGGCACTGCCCTCCTCTTGTATCCATATACTGCTGGCTGCCTTCCTGCGCCTGAAAAGCCTACACAACGAGCATGTTTCCTGTCTGGCTCCTTTCAGGAGGTGTGGGCTGACCTCTGTGCTCCATGGTCTTTCCTTCTGTCAGAAACTTCCAGCGATGCTTTCTCATTCTCTTTTCTAAAAATAACTGAAGAGAATTGTCTCCGTTTCCACACACCTCACTCCCTCTGTGCCCACGTGATGTCTTCCCTGCGGTGAGCGAGGCGGGTGTGTCCCCCAAGGCAGCCCTTCCCTGTGTCGTGCCATGGGCTCTTTCCCTTCTCATCCGCTCACGGTAGGGCTCCAGCAGGCCTTCCCTGTCCTCCACTCCATCGACGAATAGTCCCTTGAGAGTGTTAGCAAAATCTGCTTTCTTTCGTTGACAAAGATTTGTGTTCACTGGCCAGTTCTTTTTCTCTGCTGAATGTATGATAACCCTCCGCGAAGTCTGTCTGCACATGGAATTGGCTGGCTCCAGTGCAACCTAATTCAGCGGTAGTCTTCTCACCATGCCGCAAGGTTGGATAGCCTTCGTGGCCGTTGGGTAGCCACTGGATGCTCAACCCCATGGCAACGCTGGTCCCATGTCACAGATGACCCACCTAGCATCGGATGTCACCCACCACCCCCTCTCGAAGCAGCTTTTGTGTGGGCGTCAAGGATGACACACACCAGCCTCTCCTTCTGTCTCCCAGGCTCATCCCTGGTTCCTTCTCTTCTCTCCTCCACACCCTGGAGAGCCCCACCCAGTCTTTGTACCTCTGCTGGTCTCGCCGTTTATTCCTCAGTCTCGTCTAGTGGTTCCACGTACGGCCTCTGTGCCCACCACTCCTGAAACGTCTCACGTGAGCTCCAGATGTGTGTTTCCAACTATGTTCTTGGCATTCCCACTTGAACAGCATTAGTCCGTCTGGGCTGCTGAACACACACCACAGGCTGGGGGGATTATAAACAACCGGCACTCTTTTCTCACAATTCTGGAGGCTGGACGTGCAAGATCGAGGCACGAGCAGGTTTCGTGTTCTTGACTCCTGGATGGCATCCTCTGGCTGTGTCCTCACATGATGGAAGCGGTGCGGGGTCTCCCTGGGGCCTATTTTATAAGGGCACTAAGCCCACCACCGGGCTCCCCCTTAGGACCTCATCGACGTCCGAGGGTCCCTTATCCTGACACCATCGTCTTGGGCGTGAGGCGTCAATACAGGAACATCGCACACAAACGTTCAGCTTGAAGCATGTATCAGACAGGCACTTTGGGTGAACTCATTGTGTCTGCATAACGTTCCCACCAGAGGAACTGCTCTCATGGTTTTAATGCACATGGCGTCCATCCTTGTACTGTTAGGGCCCCCAAATTTAGAAGTGAGATTCACTGCTTTTCCTTTGTTCATATACCATCCTCTCTATCTGTAAATGCATAATATATAATATATAATCCTCTGTCTTTAAAACATATCCCAAATTCCCCAAATTCCGCCATCCTACTAAGGACATAATTGCATGAGTATCTCGTGCTCTCCTTAATGAAGCCGTCAATTTTCATCTGGCCCATACTAAGCACTAAATACTAAACATATGCTCTGTTGATGTACTGCAGACCTTCCCGCCCACATGGTTTGATGCACTTTCCTGAAGTCCTTTCCTCTCCTTCACCGTCAGCACCTCTTACTGTCTTTAAGACATCGGAGGGGCACCCACAGGACGGCAGAAGGCGTGGCGTCAGTCGAAATGGCACCTGCATTCCCAGCACGATTCCTTGTTCTCCACCAGGTCTCTGTCGTCCTCTGCACTCCGTCTGAGAACCCAGGCCCCATCCCCCCAACAGCACCGGGAACACGGATATGTCCACTGTCCGTCTTTCTCCTCCCCGTGGCTCCCCACAACCAAGCCTTCATTCTCCGCGCATTCAGCAGCTCTGTATTGAACATGTGCTAATCACAAGGGGTGTAATAGTAAACAAGACGGGAAGTGCTGAGCCCACAGGCCACGGACCTTGGCCCTGGAAGCGGGGACTAATGAGAGGACTCCCACGGCCACCGTGGCAGACTGTCCTGGGTGTGGTTCACTCTAGTTAGAGGGCAAAAGGAGAGCACATGAACAGAACCCCAGTTCGTTCTGGGAGGCTCAGAAAGGACTGCCCTGAGGAAGGACCTCTAAGATGATATTCCAGGGATGAACACAAGTAGGACTGGGTTGAAGATCTGGGATGGGGAAGGCGTGAATGCCCTAGGGACGGGAAGCCAGGCTCCCAGACGAGCTGGACGTGGGGACCGTGGTTCCCAAGCACACGGTAAGGGGAAGCGCTGAGGGTTACTTTGGCAAAACAGCTTCTGCAAAGCTACGCCCTCGGACTTTGGTCTTGGGGCAGAAGGAGGGTCCTGCTGCCTGGGAGTCGGTGGGGCGGGGACCTACCAGCCTCTTACGCTCTTACTTTTGAATGACATGGAATCATGTGTCAAAGGCAACGGTGTCATTGTTGTGTGCACACTAACAGGAGCGTGGATCCTCTGACTCCGGGGATTTTGTGTCTCGGGCACAACAGAAGGAAAGAGCCCTGGAGACCGGTGTGTCTCAGTCGCAGGTGCCAAGGAGCGTCCTGTCTGGGGACTCCGAGCACCATGGGGACTTGGAGGAAAGCCCAAGAACGCTGGGCTGGGCCAGCTGGCGGGACCGGGAGGGATGACGGAGAACGTGGAGCCCTCGAATGGGTCCCCGAGTGGGCCCAGGGTTGAGAATGAAAATCATCGGTTCCAAAATGATTCTACAAATGAGTGTGGAGAGAGAGTGTGGGGAGCTGATAGTATTTTCTTTCTCTGACGCTGTTATCCGTGGCGCGGGTTAGCATTCGGAGAATGCTAGCTCTTATACATTTCACGTGGCCCATCTGTCACCTACTATGTACAGGGAAGTGACACGGTCTTTTCGGACGTTTTCGTTGGCTGTGTTTTCTTGCGTTTAGAAAGTAACTTAAACTTGACTGTAGATTCCTTTTCCACTTTTTTCTTACTCGCTCCAATAAGTGGTTAAAGCATTTTAGATGTCACACTTCAATAATTTCTATAGGTAAACTGGACCCTACATAACACAGACGATCTGAACACGAATAAATGACAATATAACAGCATTCATAGGGTATTTTAAAAATTTTTTTAATGTTTATTCAGGCTTGAGAGAAAGGGGAGACAGAGCCCGAGCAGGGAAGGGGCAGAGAGAGAGGGAGACACAGAATCCGAAGCAGCTCCAAGCTCCAAGCTGTCAGCACAGAGCCTGACGCGGGGCTCAAACCCACCAACAGTGAGATCATGACCTGAGCTGAAGTCAGACGCTTAACTGACTGGGCCACCCAGACGCCCCCACAGATTAATTTTTAGAAATTTTACACATGTTTGTGGCTGGAAAATCTGTGGATCATAGTGAGTTTGTGCCAGCCACACAAATGTAGCTGTGTGTCACGTGAGAGTCACTGTTATTTTGAACAATCGCTCATTACTTATTTTTTAATTACTTAGGCATGACAGTTCTAATCAACAGATTTCTCTGGAAGATAGTCAGTAGATATTTAATGTAAATATTCTTTAGGGTTGTCAAAAAGTTTCTTTTCAAAACATTTAAAATAGGTCCACATTCATGTTAAGGAATTATGGCAAACACAGTTACAGGTTGGCGATTACCTCGAGAGGAGTGAAGGTAGAAAGAAAAGGTAGGTGTGCCTCAGACTGCAGAGAAAGCATTGCTAGAAAAGTGTTCACCACGAGCCTGGGGCATCCAAGAACACGAGGTCACGAGTTACCTGATGACTAGGAGCATGGTGATGGAGACGAGGGAAACTTGGTGAAAAGCTTGGTTGGGAGATAAAAAGCTGAGATTAATATTAGGTATATTGAATTTTCTTTTTTTCAGGGAAGGAATCATTTATCAAAGCCAGAACCTTGTTGATTGTAATTTAAGAATATCAAACCGGTGTGGATCCCTCCCTCTTCCTCTCTCTCTGTCAATAAATGTTGGAATGAAGATAACTGATTCTTGGCAAAATAACTTAGGTGCCAGAATGTTCTGTAAAAAATAAATCATTCCATTGTTCCAGGTGCACTGTGGAACGATGTGTGAGATAAAGGCACTAGTGTGAAACTGACTTTCAAAGAGAGACCAGATGCTTTCGAGGTCTCCCGCTTACCTCTTTTCTTTGGGAGGACGTTCCACATGGAGGGGGCTGGCTTGGTCCTCCCGAATTTCAAGGCAGGGGCACCTAGAGAAGTGGTTAAATCTGCTACCCTGGGAAGCAGGGTACCAGTGAACCAGTGCACTGTGAAACCTCTCCAGGGAAAATGCTGTGGGAGGAGCTCCCGGTTAGCCCGTAACCTGTAGTTAAGGGAATACTGTGCCCATTTGGTTACAAGTTTGGCTTAAGTCCATTAGGACAAGGGAGTCAGGTCCCCTAATTAGCTGGGATTAAAGAGCAGAGAGACAATTAAAATACGCCAGGACAAACAGTAAAAGATGAACCATACTCGGAAAATTCTGAAAATGGCTGACGTTAGGTCATAAATACCATTCTTGAGATTTGCAGGCTGTTTGACCATGTAGATCATATATTATCATAGAAGACGGTAATCAAACATTCACTCTCCTAGTCTTTTAACATTTCAAATCTGGTATCATCTACTATTGGGACATAAACAGAGAATAAGCCGCCTCCCATGGAGTTTATGAATGAAAGTGCTCTCTAAATCATGTCAGTGGTATGATATAAACACTCACCTGCAGGTTTTAAAGGTTTTAATGCAACAAAGAATGTGTATACCACATTACACCATATTTTCCCATCATTGCAAGGATGTGACGTTTGCAGATCTGAGGTGCTTAATACCCAGACATGCTTGTGTCAGTGATAGATTATCTAATGCAATCTCATAAAGCTGAACATAAACCATCTCCAGATACTGAAAGGATAAAAGTATCATCCCATTTAATATTATAATACATGAAACACATTTATTTGAGAGCCATAAATGTTGTAGCTAAAGACATTAATATTTATTTTTATTGACTTAGTAATAATTAAACACAGATGTTTCTGTCTATTACGGTCTTCCTATATCGTATTACCGATTGATTTCAAACAAGAATACAGAATTTAGATGTTTGTTAGCTAAGCCAAAGGCTGGTGGTCCCTCTGTAAGCTCATACTCAGAGGCTTTCTTTTCTTTTCTTTTTTAAAAAAATTTTTAATGTTTATTTTTTGAGAGAGAGAGAGAGAGAGAGAGACAGAGCGTGAGTGGAGGAGGGGCAGAGAAAGAGGAAGACACAGAATCTGAAACAAGCTCCAGGCTCTGAGCTGTCAGCACAGAGCCTGACGCGGGGCTCGAACCCATGAACTGTGAGATCGTGACCTGAGCTGACGTTGGACGCTTAACCGACTGAGCCACCCAGGAGGAGGGGCTTTCTTTTCTAAAGGAGGAGAGAATGTTTCCCCAAGGAGCAGCAGTGGAGGAGGACCGTCTATGGGGAGAACCAGAGAGCGCAGGGCAGTCTTCGGGTTACAGTAAAATGGCCCTGACTCGGGCACGGGTTTTCAAAGAGGGTTGGAGCAGGTGGGGCAGAACTGAGTTACCACGACACCACAGAACCCCCCAGGGATTACTGATGATATTCTGAATGGAATCTGAGTTCTTGGAATTACACAGCTGGGGTTCAGGGACATTGAACATTGACATCAATGACAATCTCACTTACATGAAGCTGAGCCCTGGAACATTTAGTTTCCAAAGTATAATATGGATAGTATGACCTAAATACATTTTTTTAAAAGTCTGACATGACTCCCCCTAAAAAATGCATTTATATTTTAAACGTTTTCAAGATGGATGTCAATTGTATGTGTAAACACAAAACCCAAAAGCGGGATGTGATGAAATCCTTCTAAGATTGGATTATAATAATAGTTGTTGTGATGGTTATTTAATTGTCATTATCATTATTCTTAAATTTGTCTATATCTATAAAATAGCTTTCCAAGATTTGATTGGGGTCGCACTGAATCCATGGACCAGGTTGGGATTCCTGCCCCTTTCTGCCAGCCCACTGATCCACTCAACTACAGGCTCCGTAGAGGGCAGATGGCAGTCTAGAGATGAGGCACTCTCTGGAGTCTGGCCTTTGAGCAGATGGAGAGTAGACAAGGAGCCTTGGGGGGCTTCTCAAGAACAGAAGAAAAAGCTTCTGTTCAGGGACCTCTAGGACCCATGGCCAACTATGATCCACCAGGCATGGAGTCCTCATTCCACACAGCAGCCGGCCCAGCCAAGCCTCCACTTCTTCCAAGCCCACCCCACCCTCACTCTGCTCCACAGGACTGGAAAGCTCTCATTCCAGAGTCTAGGCTACTCCCACCTACCTGAAACATTGCTTATACAAAGCCCTGCCAAGGAGAAGCCCAGAACCTTGGCTCTAAGCGTTCTCATCATGCTCTGAAACCAAAGGAAGGAACCAAGGCAGGTGGTTTCTGAGCCAGTTATCCCTGGAAGAGATCTAAATGTGTTCATCGTGATCCCTCCAGCACCAAGAAGCTCCAAACGTGCTGGTCATGACTGAAAACTTGAGACCTGCATCACAAAGACTTGACCTTTACTTTTCTGGTGTTTCTAAGTTTGAAAACTAACCTTGATGGTCGTAGACAGCATAGACCACAGCGACTGTGGCCTCGGGATGGCGATGCTTTATGATCTGGCCAGCTGTGTGTATGAGCTATGTCACTTGAAGGTAACGAATTCTCTGGAGGGCAAGGACATTTACTGCTTCTGTCTTCCATATGGCTAGTGAAGTTCAAAGAAGGTGAATAACATTTCAGACTGGCAGGTCTGAGAGCTTACACTATTTTTCTTTCATTCTCCCAAGTTTTTCTAAGATGAAGCACTGTCTACCCCAGGGAAGTGCCTTCACATCCTTTTCGGTTTTCTCCTAAGACAAAAAGCTTTCTCACAAAACCTATGATTTTTTTCCCCCAAAACTAAAATGGAAAGGAATTTTCCATAGATGTTGGTTCCTTTCTTAACTCTTCTGTCTTCAAGCACATGGTTTCTCCTCACTCACCTTAATGACGAAAAGGATACTCAGAACCAATTGCTTTGGAACTGGGAAAACAGAAAACCACAGTCTCAGCAACAGGTTACTGTAGAGTGAAAATATCTCGTCATAAATCACACTGCTTCACTGCTCATCAAGCACAGTCTTCCCGAACTTGAGGGAGGAAGAGGCAAAGGCAGCCTCTCATGGTGTTTTTGCTTCTTGTGTTTGAGTCCCACATACCGATAAGGAGAAAACAGAGCGCTCCACGCAGTTTAGGATCGCGGAACCCCATTTTCAGATCTTGTGTGGAAACTGACTCATAGAAACCAAGTGTTTGCCAAAACAAACAAACAGAACAACAACAGCAAAACAACCCACAATTATTTAAGACAAGTAAAACATGCAAATATGGACAAGTTATTATATGACTTTGAGGATTCCTTTTTAAAATCCTCTTAGGTGTGATGATGATATGGTTGTCCTACCTCCTGGCATATATACGTCTCCTTTCCAATTAGAAAAATGGAATAAACTATCTGGAGGCTAAATGACATATTGTCAAAATTGTGTTTTAAATACTCCAGCAGCAGGGAAAAAAGACCAGACAAGAAGGAAAGAAGGAAGGAAGGGAGGAAGGGAGGGAGGAAGGAAGGGAGGGCAGAAGGAAAGAAGGAAGGAAGGGAGGGAGAGAGGAAGGGAGTAAGAAAGGGAGGAGGGAAGGGAGGGAGGGAGGGAGGGACAATGAAAAGGAAGCATGAGGCCCAATCTCTGAGACAAGATTGGGGAATGTTGAGAAATGTAGGCCCTGGATGATTCACACATGGGGGTTCATTATACTTTTCCTGCTGCTTCTGGGTATGTTCGAAGTAATAAAAAGTTAAAAATGAAACACTCTATGGCATAAAATAAGGTCTGATCGTTTGCTTTTAGAGTTGATACGAACACAGCGGATGTCCCGCTCTGCTCTGAACGGGGGCCCTGCTATTGACTTGATGAGGACAGTGTAAAGAAACAGAGTAGACATAGCCCAACGAGTAGTAAATGCCTCCAACGTGCGCATCAGTATATTCTAACAGCTTGGCTATGGCTTCACTTTAGTGACAAGGCTAATCATGGCTTCTAGGAAGTAGTGGGAAATGAGAAGTCGATTCCATAACATTCAAAAGGCTGACCTCAAACATCTGTGGCTTTTCTACCTATTTAGGAGCTCTCTTGTGAGGGGAGAAAGGGAGAAGCAAGGCCAGGAGATTCGCAGGTGATATAGGGAGTGGTGAGACAAGGTGGGTGATTTGTGGGGCAGTATCTACAGAAAGAAGGGGGGAAGAGGGGTGAGGGAGGGAGGGAGAGAGGGATGGGTGGAGAGGTGATTTGGTATCGCTTTTCCCAAACGATGGAAAGCTGTTTTTCCAAGTCTAGGCATGGTCTCTCTAATGATGTGGACATCCGTATATGCTCAAAGAGATGACTCTAATTATCCATTGAGTTCAATTAAAAAAAGAAAAAGTGCTGAGTTGTTGTCCCCAAGGTGAGCATGATTAATGCAAAACACGATTCAGGAGGTTCTGAGTTCTGCCCGTACCTTGGTATGATTTGGATGTAAGGCAGGACTCATTTTTCACAATTCATTGGTAAAATTTTCCAAGACCAAAATGATGACGGCCTGAATCTAAAAGTTGTCTGATTCAGGACTTGGAAGCTGCCTTATTCATCCATCTGCCTGGAAAAGAAGAAAGATTCCAAAAGGAAGCTATAACTTAACAGGCCGTATAAAATACTGTTTAGAGAAGGCATTTTCATTTCTAGCTTAGCCGTCCGCTAGCAATATAACCCAAGTGTTGCTTGAGGCCTGTGTCTGGTAAGAGGCGTGTCAGTGAGACAGAGTGCTGATCAGGTGTGCTACAGCCAGCGTATTTCCCAAGGTCATCATGCACAATTCGCAGGAGCTCAGTGAGGTGTCAGTTCTTGGGATTTCAGATGCCATGGTCATACTGCTCTAAAGGACAAAGCTATTCCTCTTGTTGGGTTTGGGCTGGAGCGGTGGGCATGTGTGTACTCGGATACAAGCAGAGCCCTCCCATTCTGTAAAAATGGCGGATGGGACGCATGGTGCCCTGCATGGTGTATACATGTTCATCCCCCAGTGGAACTATGTGCCCTCATTTCCTTTGTTTCTTTGTGGTTTTTTTCTGTTTTCTTAACTTTTTGTTTTTAATTTTTTAATTAACCCTTTAATTTTAGAATATGTATAGATTTACAGGAAAGTTGAGATGATATCGCAGAGAAGTGCCATATGCCACAGCCAATTTCCCGTTACTAACATCTTAAATTAGTATGTGTATTTGTCACAAGTCATGAGCCAATGTTAATACATTATTACTTACTAAAGTCTGCATTTTATTCAGATTTCCCGAATAGGCCCAGGACTTTCTTTTTTGTAATTTTCTTTTCTTTTTTCTTTTTAATGTTTTTATTTATTTTTGAGACAGAGAGAGACAGAGCATGAGCAGGGGAGGGGCAGAGAGAGAGGGACACACAGAATCCTAAGCAGGTTCCAGGCTCTGAGCTGTCAGCAGAGAGCCCGACGCGGGGCTTGAAATCACGGACTGTGAGATCATGACCTGAGCTGAAGTTGGACGCTTAACCGACTGAGCCACTCAGACGCCCCAATTTTATTTTAAAGAGAGAGAGAGACTGATCAGGGAGAGGGGCAGAGGGGGAGAGAGAGAGGGAAAGAGAGAGAGAGAGAAAGAGAGAGAGAGGGAATCTCAGGCAGGCTCCATGCTCAGTGTTAAGCCCAGCATAGGGCTTTATCCACGATTGTGAGATCACGACCTGAGCTGAAATCAAGAGTTGGATGCTCATGGGGCGCCTGGGTGGCGCAGTTGGTTAAGCGTCCGACTTCAGCCAGTGTAATAAAAAGATCTCGCGGTCCATGAGTTCGAGCCCCGCGTCGGGCTCTGGGCTGATGGCTCAGAGCCTGGAGCCTGTTTCCGATTCTGTGTCTCCCTCTCTCTGCCCCTCCCCCGTTCATGCTCTGTCTCTCTCTGTCCCCCCCAAAAAATAAATAAACGTTGAAAAAAAATTTAAAAAAAAAAAAGAAAGAAAAAAAAGAGTTGGATGCTTAGCCTACTGAGCCACCCAGTCGACCCCTTACTGTCACTTTTTAAAATTAATTGCACCACATTGACAACCTACTTGCTCACTGTCTTACGGTTTACTAACACTTTAAATGTATCATCAGATTTGATAATAGTAAATAAAACAGGATCAATATTATGAACCACATATTTTTTGAATGAAGAAAATGCAACTCAAAATTGATACACAGCGTTACATAATGTGGAAGGGACCAATGGGGTTGAATCAAGAATTTCTAACTCTTCCTACTCTACCTCAATGGGATTCTTTCCTCACTTACAAAGAAGGTATATTTTGTCAGAAGTATAGCATATTTATAGTAAAGTCATTCTTGACATAGCATCCATTCATTTAGCCACAGAACTTTTTGTTGTTGTTGTTAACATCATAGGAATTAAATAAATGGGAAGCTGAAAAGTCATTCTATGCTATAAGAGATCAGAAACACAGGAAACACTGTACTAGTAGTTTACTAAAAAGAAATTGCTTCCTTCTCGCCAGTTACCTGCTCCTTTACTCCTTATTGACTTTATATACATTGTGCTTATGCTAAGCTATGCCCATAATTACGGACTCGGTACAAAACAATAACAAAATGCTCATTTTTTTCCCGAGATTAAAGAATTCAGTGTAAGCACGAAAGGAAAAAAGTTTGAACAACCTCAGAGAACGTGATCATAACTATTTAGACGCTAGTGGGTATCTATTTTCTCTTAGTATCTTCTATTTCTCCTTCTCCCTGTCTCCTCTTCTTCTCTGAATCCAGGTGCAGAAAATATAGCAATTAATAATAACCTGAATTTGATTATTTGGCTCTTCAGCACTTCATTGGGTTATGTTGACTTGGTAATTTGATTGCTCTGCAGATGTGAACTGTACTGATTGCATTAAAATATGTAAAGGAAATGAGGAAACCTCACCCGACAACGTGGAAAAGTGGTCCCCCACTGCTGGGCACACCCCCCAGGGGCAGAAAAGAGCATGGCGGCCCTTCAAAGTCTCTGCGCTGAAGAGTTTACTACTAAGGCCATGTAACACGTTACGTTCCACCTGAGGTGGTGAGTTTTCACACAGAGTGAAGTCTTCTAAAAATGTCCTGTGGTCTCGTTAAAAATTAGTTCATGGCAGGCGTGCTGGAGAAAAGTGCATTCCCCGGCCACTGGAGGGTGGGTGCAGTAAGAGCGAAGCAAGCGTGTGGGTTCTGAGCCACGGTTGCAGAGCTGGGAGGGAGACTAGGTCGTAGGAGGAGTGACCATACAGAATGGAACAGCAGAGGTGAAGCTCTCGTTCACAGAGCAGGTCCCCCAAGACAGGGAGGAGCAGACTGCTGAGGCTCCAAGATTACGTGGCATCAGGCTGAGCCATCTTGAAATAGAATCTAGGGTCTGACTTGTCCTTTCTGCAAGGTAATGGCCTTCCAGGTGCCAGTGGATGCAGGCCGGGCGTAGCATAGAGCATTTACTCTGCTCATGGCCCTGACCCAGAAGCTGGGAAGAACCTGAGTTTACACATATGGCCCGGGTTGCAGTCGCAAAGGTAGAAGGTTTGGATGAGCTCTAGTAGCGTGAAACCTCATGATCTACCAGAGGAACGCTTTGATGTTGGGACACTGATGGGCAGAAACACTATGCCAGATAAAATATGACACATCTGGTTACTTTCGCGTTTCAGATAAACAATGAATAGGTTTTTAAAGTAGAAGTATATCCCATGCATGCCCATCCATTTTTATTTGACAAATCCGACCATCCTAGATGAGCGTGACCTAGGCTTTTATTGCTTGGAACTCTAGAAGAAAATTTACACAGAAGGGTTTCCTGAAGGTACGCACAGAGCAATGTGACGGGTTTTCCAAACAGAGAGGAGAGCGTGATCCCCACCGACCACCCTCAAATAGCTCGTTTGGTTCCGAGGGCTCCATCACACTGTGTGTGCCATTAGCAACCCAGTGTTGTTTCCGAGATCCACCCCATGTTATGTTTCCTACTTAGAACACTTTATTTTTCTGCTTATAAAGTATTTTTTGGATTTGGGGCAACATTAAAGCCACTGCCACCTAAATTTGAGGGTCATCAGTCAATGTAATGCACGGTCATAGATTTACTCTGGAAATGCTTGGATATGTTTCAAAGCCTTATCTACAGGGCTTTTAAAATTCATTTTACAATATAGTCACAACAATTTAGAGCGCAAGTAAGCCCCCATGAGCTGCACTGAATAATTCAGAGCACAGGGACCTGACACTCATTTATTAAATATGGAAAACATGGCATTTATGCAGTGCCTTTAAAGGCTCTGTGTCTATCAATGACAATTTCCATCTATTCTGAAATAAAATGCACAATGTGCCACTGATATTATGTTTTCTTGGATAACTCAGACATCATTCTTCCAGAGGTAATAAATTACAGTATCTCCTTCCTGAAACACGATAGTCAATTAGCCATTATCTACCATCCAAACAGTCAACTCACTCCTGAGAGGCTTTCTAGATTAATTCTGCCAGTCAGCCCAGAAGCAAATTGATAAAGATTTTTCTCTCCATTGTAGCAGAATTTATGAATAGTCTGACTTTGTTTCTCATCGAGTCCTCATTTACCTGCACCGGGAACCCACTGTATCTGTGCTGCCCGCTACAGGGTGCACGTGCACTGCGTGTGATGGCCAGTCTGCACCGAGGCGCATGGAGGTGGAAATGCACGCCAGGGAGTTGAGACATGGGATAAAAACAAACAAAAAAACCCAACACTATTTTCCATCAATTACATGCTGTAATGTATTTTTGAAATAGCGGGCTAAATGAAATATACTGTTAACATTCCACCTGTTTCTTTTTATTTTTGGATGTGGCTACCGGAAAATTTGGTATTTGTCGACGCAGTTACCTTGATATTTCTGTGGATAATGCTTCATCCGACGGTGCCCGTCGTGGGTGGAGACTCAGATGCACTGGCACGTGGTTTGGGCTCTTAGCGGGGGTTCTTGGAACAGGCAGCCTTTTCCGTGGTCTCTACTCTCTGTTTGCGGCAAAATTCATGGGTGTCGGGCTTCTGTTTTCACCCGTTGCGGCGCATTTCTCCGAAAGTATCGTGACTATTGTTCCCACTGTTTTACGACATATGACCTTCAGTTCTCACATCTCAGACCTTTGTACTTGGCCAAGCATCGCTGTGCCCACTCCTCGCAAACTCCGTCTTCCCAGGGTCTGTGCCTTCCCACTTCGCTCATCGGCGGTTGATCGCTGATGTCCCTGCTGAGTCTCTGTGCGTTCATCACATCCCTGCCCAAAGGGGTGTTGGCTGTTTCTTCTGTGGGTGATATTTCCGCCCGTTGTGATTTCATTTGATCTAATGCTTTAACTATCACCGACAGACTGATCTGTTCATATGTGTGAGTGTGTGGGTGTATGTAAATTATATAAAAATCGGTCTCTTTTTGGTGCCCCAGGGAGACAGAGCTGATTCGCCCCATGTGTGGGCACAAAGGCCAGATCCCACCTGGGAAGAAGCCCCACGGGGAACTGTTGCACGCTGGGCAGGGAGCCAACAGCCTCTGCTACATGGCTGACAACCACGAGGACCTGTTTCTTGTTTTCACAGATCTGTGAGTCGACGGACGTTTTTGGGCGCTGTACTCTGGGTTCAGCTGGAGGCTGTGGGCCCCACGTCTGCTGGCCGTGGCTCCAAGCTGTGCGTTTGATTCTAGTCCTTTCTTTTCTGGGAAGGTCCCAGGCGGATCGGGTTGTGTCTCAGAGGATGTGTTCTCCTCATGGCTGGTCACCAGAGAGCAAGCTCCAACCTGCACAAGCGGTTGAGGGAAGCTGCTGTCGCCTCACACCCAAACTCAGCATCGATGAGGCGCCAAGGTGGCTTCACCTTGCCGGGAACGTTCCCACACAGGAAGTCAGCATTTTATGATGTTTAAACATGTCCTGAAATGTTTCCTTATTTTCCAGTATTACTGCCATTATTATATTACTGAGCAAAGGCACAGAGTAAGAAGTGACTTCAGAATCTCAGTGGCTCACAAAACTATGTGTTTTATTCCTCACACTAATGTTCATGTGAGTCAGTTATGACTCCGCTCATAACAACCTCATTTTGTGACCCTCTCTGAGGGAACAGTCCCCATAAGTAACACTGCCAGTCTTACAGCAAAGAGAAAAGAGAAACATGGTGAATCTCAAATTGGCTCATAAAGCTTTTCCTTGAAAATGACACACATTACTTCTACCAACATTTCATTACCCAGAGCACAAGCCATGCTGCTTCGAGACTCAACGGGGCAGGGAGTATAATAGCCTCACAAGGAAATGAAGTAAATAATTGTGAACAATGCAATCTGCCATACTTACTTGGATTCAGACATGGATCATATCTGCAAACTTTATGATTCTTTTTGATCGTGACGCCATTGGAATGCACTGATTTTTATCCCCTGAATTTAAGAATGTTAAGAAAATGATAATCTGGGTACCTGGGTGGCTCAGTCAGTTGAGTGTTTGGCTCTTGATATTGGCTCAGGTCATGATCTCACGGTCGTGGGATAGAGCCCTGCATCAGGTTCCACGTTGAGTGTGGAGCCTGCTGGGGATTCTCTCTCTCCCTCTCTCTCCACTTCTCCCTGCTCATAGTCTCTCTCTCTCTCTCTCTCTCTCAAAATCTGTAAATAAACATATAAATATTAAAATTATCACCATCATCATCATCATCATCATCCTGCAGAATGGACTTTCTACCAAAAACTTGCTTGCGTGTTGAGACCTATGAGCCACACACACTCCAAGAAGGTTTGTTACTCTCATAATGAGGTTTTGGAGGAAGGCTCCCCCAGCAGATGTGAATACAGCCTGAAGGAGGGCTGGTTAGATCGAAGCATGGGTTGGGAGAGGGATGGAGTGAAGGTGCCTGTGCTCATTGTCTGGGTCACGTGTGGTTTGAACGTTCGCCCAGTGTCAGAAGGGGGGTACCAGGGCATTAACGTGCACAGATATAGAACACAGAAGAACAGGAGTGGAGGGGCTGGAAGGGCCAACTGTCAAATTTCAGAAATGAAATCAGACTTGTTAATACAGCCAGGCACAGCTTTCAGCTCCTGGTGAATATTCTAGGAGTTGGGTTGAATGTCTGGCAGGGCACGCCATGTGAGTAGAGTGGAACAGAACAGGATCGTCCCACAGACACTGAAATACAGCATCGGACCATCTCCACATCTATTTGGAATAAGATCCTGTGGGACATTTAGAGGCCACCGCACAATTGCCTTTAGGAATGAAAAATAAACACATCACCTCTGAGGGAAGACAATCTCATCTACCATCTCAAACCACAACTATATTTATTCTTAAACAATACCTGATATGCAATCACGAAGACACAGATACGCAGCACTGTTCTATGTAAGATTTGGGGGAGAAGGAAGATAAATCATGGATAGTTGTGTCTCAGTCAGCTCTGACTGCCATCACAAAATACACACAGACTGGGACTTCAACAACAGAAATATATTTGTCCCAGTTCTGGAGGATGGATGTCCAAGAGTAAGGTTCTAGATGATTCAGTTTCTGGTGAGAGCCATCTTCCTGGCTTGTAGAAGGCCATCTTCTAACTATGCCCTCACAGCATGGGGAGAGGGAGAGAGCAGGAGGGGGAGAGGGAGAGAGAGAGAGACAGAGTGTGTGTAAGCTCTTTGGTGTCTTAAAAGGACACAAATCCTATTGGGTCAGGGCCCCACCCTTATGACCTTATTTAGCCTAGATTAATAACAGCCATCTGTCCAAATACAGTGACATTAAGACCAGGGCTTCACAAAACCAGATCTGGGCGGACACAAACATTCAGGCAATCACATATCGAGTAGGACCAATAGGAGATCAGCATAAGAGGATTATCAGATGTGAATTTTAGGATGACTAAGATTAATATGCTCAAAACTAAAACTCAAGACAAAAGAACAAATGACACAATTATAAATCCACAAAAAATCCACTTCCCTAGACATTTCTCTGAGGAAGATACAGAAATGGTCAATAAGCACATGAAAAGACGCTCAACACCACTAACCGCTAGAGAAATGGAAGTGAAAACCGCGATGGGAGACCACCGCCCACCCATGACCATGGCTGCTTTCAAACAAGCAAACGAACACAGAACACAAAGACAAAAACAAACAAGTGTCGATGAGGACGTGGAGAAGTTGGAACCCACGGCTGGTGGGAATGTGAAGTTGGTGCTGCCACGATGGGAAATAGTATGCCATTCCCCAAAACATTAAAAACAGGATGACCTTATAAGCCAGCAAGTCCACGCGAAAGCAGGGGCAAGAAGAGATGATCTCACACCCACGTTCTTAGCAGCGTTATTCTCAAGAGCCAGAAGGTGGAAGAAACCCTAGTGGCCACCAATGGGTGAACAGAATGCAGTTGATACCCACAACGGAATATGATTTCATCCTGAGAAGGGGGGAAATTGTGATACAAGCTACCACGGAGATGAACCCTGAAGAGTTTGCTAAGTGAAACAAGCCAGCCACAAAAGAACAAGTACTGTGTGCTTCTACTTATAGGCAGTATTTAGAGCAGTCAAGTTCATAGACATAGAAAGTGGATGGTGGGTGCCCGGGGTGGGGGGAGGGGAGTTGCTTTGAAAGCATTAGGGGGCTCCAGTTTGGGATGATGACAGACTCTGGAGGTAGATGGCGGAGGTGGTTGAGAAGCAATGTGAACAAGCTTCATGCCGCTGAATCGTCCGCTTCAAAGGTATTGAAATTGTAACTTTCATGGCTTGTATATTACACCACAATTAAAAATGAATTAAAATTAAAAAAATTATTTATGGATAATTTCTCCAGAATTGAAAGTGACAAAGAAGAATCACACTAAAAAAATCCAGAGCTAAAAAACAGAGTAACAGTAATTATAATGATTGGTGAATTTTAATAGGATATTAAAGACAGCTGGAAATAGATCTGACAAACATTTTTAAACCTGAAGCACACAGAGAGAAGCCAGAAAATAAGAAAATGAAAGAGGACATTTAATCTAACTTGTTTGATCATAATAGTCTATAACACTGATTCAAGACGCCAAGCCACAGATTCGAAAATCTCTACTAACTCTAAACAAGGGAATAAAAAGGAGACCACCCAAGTTTATCCTCCTAAAACTTCCATATAGCAGGGGTGCCTGGGTGGCTCAGTCAGTTAAGCGGCCGACTTCGGCTCAGGTAATGATTTCACAGTTTGTGAGTTCGAGCCCCGCGTCAGGCTCTGTGCTGACAGCTCAGAGCCTGGAGGCCTGCTTCAGATTCTGTGCCTCCCTCTTTCTCTGCACCTCCCCTGCTCATGCTCTGTCTCTCTCTGTCTCTCAAAAAATAAATAAATATTAAAATTTTTTTTAAATTTCTGTAAAGCAAACACAGAAAAAGTCTTACAAATATTCAGACTAAAAAAAAAGTCATTAACTTCAAAAGAGCAATATTGCAAGTGACATCTGACATCTCAACAGCAACAAAAGAAGCCAGAAAACAATAGGACGACATTTTCAACATGTTGACAAAAATTATGCCAACATATAATTCTATCATAATAAAATACATTCTTTAAAACCAGAGGCAAAAGAAAGCTGTTTGGGGGCAAGCAAAAACTAAGACGACTGTTTATGAACAGAAACACATTAAAACGACATTTGAAGATAATCTTCCAGTAGGAAGAAACTGATCAGGATGGAAGGAAGGTGACAATTATCAATAGAAAGAGTAAGTAAATGGGAAAACCTAAACAAATACTGATTGCACAAAATAGGAAAATAATGCCCTGTGGGATTGAAACTATATAGAAAATCTAAATATATACAAAACTTCACAGATTATTTTTGCTAACCTTCACACTGGTTTTTAGTTAGTGAAGTTTCTAGAAGGCCAGATAAGTCACAAGCTAAGGGAGTAGAAAATAAAAGTAGAAAACATTAGGACAATTCAATTTAAAAAGATGAAGTGAAATCACAGTCAAAGAGGAGAGCCAACTAGAATAACTTTTAGAATTAATACAGAGACTGGAAGCTGGGCGTAACACAAAACACAACTGCTTTTGAGAGACACAGCGTTATCTCCAGAAACAAAAAGTTGAAAATGATTACAATGGAAAAGGTTATGCCATGCCATCACTCTCCAAACAAATAAAAACAGGTTAACTATACTAAAATGAGACAGTTGACTTCCTTAAGGAAAGGCAAGGTATGAGAGATAAAGAGAAGAATATTCTAAGGTAAAATTCTAATTTCCTGAGTAAAAGTTTTGCCTCTTTAAGAATAGTTTGACTCTCACAATTAAAATTTGTCTGCAATAGACCAATCTCCAAGTGTAGTGGTACATAACGGGCTCATAGCGCACAGAGACAAAATTCAGAATGGGTATAAAATATGTGAACAGCTTGATGTACTAACATGATCTCACTGAACACAGAAAACACTCACCTAACAACGCCCGAGTACACAGTTTTCCCAAAGACACAAGAAATATGTATCAAAACTGACCATAGGCTGGGACACATATTATGTCTCAACCAATATCAAATGACTCAATTCATGCAGACGACAGTTTCTAGATGCAGTGGAATTAAACTACGTAGTGATAATAAAAACATTTTAAATCCCACATGTATTTAAACATTAAACATTACATTTTCCAGAGAACTTAGGGATCAAAGTGTAAGTCACTCTATACCAGTGTGTGTATAAATCACAACGTCAAAATCTATTTTGAACTAAGCGGAACTTAAAAAATATATATAGGGCATCGATGCGGCTAAACCTGAGCTTTAGAGAAAATGAAATCTTTAAGTACATTTATTAAAAAGATGTGCCTGTAGGGAGGCCTGGGGGGCTCAGTCGGTTGAGCGTCCAACTTCAGCTTAGGTCATGATCTCATGGTTCATGGATTCGAGCTCCACATTGGGCTCTGTGCTGACAGCTCAGAGCCTAGAGCCTGCTTTGGATTCTGTGTCTCTCTCTCTCTCTCTCTCTCTGTCTCTCCCCCACTCACTCTATGTCTCTCTCTGCCTCTCAAAAATAAAAGAAATGTAGGGGCGCCCGGGTGGCTCAGTCAGTTGAGCATCTGACTTCAGCTCAGGTCATGATCTCGTGGTTGATGAGTTCGAGCCCCGCATCGGGCTCTGTGCTGACAGCTCGGAGCCTGGAGCCTGCTTTGGATTCTGTCTCTCTCTCTCTCTCTCTCTCTCTCTCTCTCTGTCTCTCCCCCACTCACTCTATGTCTCTCTCTGCCTCTCAAAAATAAAAGAAATGTGGGGGCGCCTGGGTGGCTCAGTCAGTTGAGCATCTGACTTCAGCTCAGGTCATGATCTTGTGGTTGATGAGTTCGAGCCCCGCATCGGGCTCTGTGCTGACAGCTCGGAGCCTGGAGCCTGCTTCGGATTCTGTGTCTCCCTCGCTCTCTGCCCCTCCCCCACTCATGCTCTGTCTCTCTCTGTCTCAAAAATAAATAAAAACATTTAAAAAAATTATAAAAAGAAAAGAAAAGAAAAGAAACGTAATATATTGACCCAACCCCCAAGCACTGTATATCTTCAAAGCCCCCCTTCAAAAAAAAAAAAAAAAGACGAGCTTGTAAATAGACATGTCAGCACTGACCTCGAGAAGCTATAAAAAGCACAATTAATTAAACCTAATGCAATTGCTCCATTTATGGAAGAAACAAATTCAAGCTTTCATCCAAATAGTGCAAAAAGAAAAACAAAATTGAGGAAGCAAAACACTAATTTGTGATAAAATCTATTAGCAAATCAGGTAACAAAAGGAAAGCTTTCTGTGATAGATTATTAAAAAAACAAAAACACAAAAAAAACACAAAAAAAACTGCTACCATAACAGTTCACAGTGAAAGTTGAGCAAATTCCCTCTAGGATTAGCAACAGGACAAAGATGGATTGAATTGATTCACCAATTCAAAAAATCATTGTTCTAGAGGTCCTAGTCTGTGTAACAAGGCACAGAGAAGATAGCAAACAAATATAGATTATAAAGGATTAAAGAAAACCAACATTAATCACAGATGTCATGTTTGTTTTTGGAGAAAATCCAAGTGTGTCTCAAAATAAGCAGTTAGAGTTACACAAATTTAGCAGTAATACTGAATATAAACTGTATATATATATATATATATATATATATATATAGGTGTGTGTGTGTATACATATATATATGTGTGTGTGTGTATATATATATATATATATATACATGAGGAATTCTATTTTATAAGTGCCAGCATGAAACAATTTAAAAAAATTTTTGGAAGGTAAAATTTTAACCAACTACCATTTTCAATGGCATCCAGAGCTATAAGGGCTGATGAGTAAAACTAATAAAAAGTGTGCAAGAATCCACAGAAAGTAAAACTGTTAAGACCGATGAAGACATACTTTGAATAAAAGTATAATACCCCAATGCACATGTTCTGAAAGACTCAAGATTTGAAAGTGGCAATTAACAAAATTATGCATATATTTAGTGAAATCTCAACCAATATCTAAGACCTTTTTTTTCCAGTATGGTCATTGATAGATGTACTTAACATACATGTGGAAATGTACATGGCCAATATATCAAAGAAAAAATTTAAGAAAAAATATGTTGGGGGATTTAAATTACCAGGTATCAGGACACTTTGAAGGCACGTTCGTTAGCATGAGGGTAACCAGCTAGACCATTGGGACAGGATGTGTAATGCCAAACATAACTAAATAGCCAACTAAACAAACAAAGAAATAAAACCCTAACATTTGATTTAAGACAACGCCTAGACCCAGTACAATAGCAAAAACCTGGGTTCTTTTCAGTAATTTGTGCTTGGCTAATTGGATAGGTACCCACAGAGAAAAAGAAGGAAAAAAAAAAAATCTTCACCACCACCTTACAACATACTCCCAAAACAATTCCATGTGAAGAAAATGTGAAAGATAAGCATTAAGCTTTTCCTGTCAATGTGGATACTGAATAAATACGGCTTCACAGTCCCTAAGATCTCCGCCTACACTTTCCCAGGGAGAAGGTGGCCTGAGATGTGTTTACTAATGGGCGTGGCTCTAGACGTGGCCTGCAGGCGAATAGGAAAGAGAATGCATTCAAGACCCAGTAGTAAAGAAAGGTTTATCGTCTACAATGCCAAACATTTAGCCTTAAGGGAAAAGATGAAAACTACTGATTACATTTAATTGAAGAACTTCTCTGCATCAAAGATGTCATTGAGGGAAAAAAAATGGCCAGTTACTGACTGGGAGAAACACTGCTGGGAATGCACACGTCACGTGGCTCTGGAAAGCGGAAGGCTAATTTAGGTGCTCCGTTCCCACATCTAGGTAAATCCTTAGAGGAGGTGCGTCTATACACGCCAGCACTAAAATGCATGCATATGTGCATAGCAACATGATCTTTCTTCGCAACAGCCCTAAACAACCTAAAATCCTTCCCAAGCGGAATAAACATAGGGGCAAAAATGGAATATTTTGAACTGAAAAGGAGCAGATAATGCTATATGAATGTGGAAGAATGAAACGACATATTCATGCTGAGTGTAAGAAACCACCAGCAAAAAATATACGTGGTGTGATTTTAAAACAGGCTAAATTAGTGCATTTTGGAATAGGTCGATGTGATGATTGGGAGAGAAAATTGGGGTGTCTGATACACGATTTATTGACCTGCATGGCGTTCGCACTGTGTGATAGCTCATCTAGCTGTGGACCTTGATTTATGGAACTTTCCTGTGTTTATGTTAAGTGGTATTTTATTTTTTTTCTTGAAGAGGAACGAGTGTATATTATTTTTTCCAGGATTCCTTGGGGTTAAAATATCCAATTATTTTAGCTCTGGGGCTGTGTCTATAACGCTCAGAGCACAATCTCTAGAGCCTGAATTTCCAGGTTCAA
This sequence comes from Prionailurus viverrinus, assembly GCF_022837055.1. NCBI lineage: Eukaryota > Metazoa > Chordata > Mammalia > Carnivora > Felidae > Prionailurus > Prionailurus viverrinus. The sequence goes on from NW_025927614.1 coordinate 690,456, forward strand.
ATCCTGAACTGCTTTGCACTAACTATGTGACCTCGGGCAAGGTCACTGACATTTTCACACTTCAGTTTCCCCAGCTGCAAAGAAAAAGCTAATGTCAGGGTTTTTGTTGAGAATTGCATGTGATAATGTGTGGCCATCACGTACTGCCGGGCACAGAGCAAGCCCTAAACTTCCGTAGATTTTTCTGCATTTCAATTTGCATTTTATTCTTACCAGATTTAAATCTTAAACATATGTAATTGTTGTCAATTCCCGTGACCTTTCCATGGGAAGCACTTTAGCCGGCGGTCATTATCTAAATGTGGTGATTATTGGAACATTGGCAATAAAATATAATTGATGCTAGCTTGTTACTTCATCTTTTGCAATATTAGCAAAGTGTATGTGAAAGTTCGGGTTGGGGCCGCAAATCCCTAGCATAAATGAGAATCAAAAACAAGGGGGTGTTCTTCCTGCTTTTGGTTATTGCTGGGTGTGGCAGTGGTCACAGATCGTGTTCCGAAAGCGGCACACAGGGGCGGTGAGGGAAGCCTGTCGACCTCCCCGGGGGGTTTTGTGTTCAGCACGCCAGCCCGCCGGCTCCAGGGCGGCCACTGAGGCTCTGTGACTTGCAGGACATTCCCTTGCGTCACTCTGATCCTGTTCAAGGAATCTAGCAGATTATTCTCCCTCTTTTCCGTGGATAAATTTGGTTTTATTTAACATGAGAAAGAACACTTCTTTTTTTTGTTTTTTTTTTTCCACCAGTGAAAACACAATGAAGAATCAGCCCGGGCGGGGCGGCGAACAAACTATATTCCTAGTGAAGTTGCAAGGATAATGGGGCAGTTAAGCAAGCTATTGAGAGGCTGGGAACTCATATTGATTTACTGTGATCTGCCTGCTGACCCTTCAACCCCGTTTGTGTGCAACGTGAACCACATCCTCTTAACAGTATTGTGTCAACCGGGGCGCCTGGGGGGCGCAGTCGGTTAAGCATCGGACTCTTGATTTCGGCTCAGGTCACCATCTCAGGGGTTTGTGAGATCGAGCCCCAGGTCGGGCTCTGCGCTGACAGCTTGGAGCCTGCTTGGGATTCTCTCTCTCTGTCTCCCTCGCTGGCATGGTTTCTCCCTAAAAAAATGAATAAACTTAATTTTTTTTTTTTTTAAGTATTTTGTCAACCCGTAACAGAAGCAAGCCAAACACACGACTGTCAACGGAAAGGAACACGTTGTGTGCTCCGGTTCAAATGCAGGTGGCAAGGACGGAGGGTGTGAAAAAGGAGGCGTGTCTACCAGATCGGCCCAATCAGGGGACCCAGCCCAGGCTGGGAAAATCAGCCATGAGCAGAGATGCAAGGGTGAAAACACGGAAAGCAAACGTGGCGTGCTTCACCATTTTACCCGGGATCCGCCGTGGCTTTGTGCCGAAGGCTTTTTAGAAAGACGTGAAGCATTAAAATTACTGATTATAAGCACACCTTACGCCGTTCCACGAGGCCTTTATGATCACAGAAAAGCGGCCCACTTTCTAATTGCTGCGGAGGGACCTGTGGTGTATTATTGTATTAAGCCACGGTACCAGCATCCTGGTTACTTATGCAAAAACCACATCTGCAATTGATAGAAATATTTATCAGGGTGTTCACTAAAATGAAAACGCACTGGAGCAAGTAATAACGTTTAAAACAAATAGGAAAGTCCAAATGAAAATGAAGCATTTGAATAATTACACAGTGTGTAGCCCGGAATAAATGATACCAACATCCACTTGTGTTTCAGATCAACAACACTGAAATGTGGCAGAATCTTGATGATACTGTATGACAAAAACTCCATCCGTAAAAATATACTTGTAAAACATTTCAACACAAGGGGAGATTTGCCGTTTTTCCCTTAGCACAGAGCTACCGGGTGCTGGAAATCATTCTTTTTTTTCATAGTTGGTTATCCCAGGAACTCATGGCTTCTGGACAAAGATTCCGGTGTTTTGAAGATTGTAGGGGATTGTTATAAATTCGCGTTTATTTCAGAGGATTATGAAGTCGGACGCACGAGCGGATGGTCTGCGCATCCGCCGTTTGGTTCGCGGAGAGCGTTCCCCGCGTGGACTCTCCTCTTGGTTGTTTCTTCCAAAGTGTCTGCAGCCCCTTCAGGTGAGCGAGTTTTCCAGCGTCCCGGCCTCACTCATCTGTCCAGTCCTGAGCGAGCTTGTCATCCAGGGATTGCAGGGGGCTTCCCGTCTCTGTTCGGCTAGCAGGTCAGATTCACAGCAGAGGGTCCGACGGAAAGGCGTAGGTCCTACTGCTGCTGTCTAGTGGAGGAAAGAAACTTGCCAAATTGAGTATTTGTGGTGATTGGAAATCAACGTTCAGGTGCCCATTTTTGTCTGCAGAGAGAGTTTTGTGATTTCAGAACTTTGCGGCAGACGCACCCGTTGTTTGGGCAGGGTCAGAATGTGAATGGCAGGTTCCAGGCGGGCGGGCGGGACCGGGCTGGTCCCTCCCCACAGGCTAGACCTGCAAGGGAGGGACAGGCTGTCCGGGAGCATCTGTAGCAGTTAAGAGTTGAGTACACTGGAAGAAGGCAACCTGCTGAGTGTGGACAGGCCTGTGACTGCCGTGCGAGGCCTTCCTGCCGTGTGGTCATTGGCAAATTGTTTCGTTTTGTTTTTCTCAGTTATACGAGGTATAATTGCCAAGTAGAATTTGTCTTTATTTAAGGTATGCCATGTGCTGTTTGACACGCATATACGCCGTGAAATGGTCACCACAATCAAGCTAATTAACACATCCAAAGCCCCACATACTTCCATTTTTGGTGTGTGTGCCCAGAATGCTCAGGGCCTGCTTTCTCAGAAAATGTCAACAATACAGCGCGGCACCGTTAACTATTGTCGCCATGCTGTGCGTGACGTCCCCAGATCTCAGTCATCTTATAACTGGAAGCAGGGACCCTTGGACAAGCATCTCCCCATTCCCTACCCCCAACTCCCTGGCAACCACTATACTCTGTTTCCAAGAATTCAGCTTTTTATTTACTTTTTAAAAAAACGTTTAATGTTATTTATTTTAGAGAGACAGAGAGAGAGTGAGAGGGGCAGAGAGAGAGGAAGACCCAGGATCTGAAGCAGGTTCCAGGCTGTCAGCACAGAGCCCGACGCGGGAGTCAAACCCACAAACGGTGAGATCATGACCTGAGCCGAAGTCGGACGCTTCACCGACTGAGCCACCCAGGCGCCCCACAAGAATTGCAGGTTTTTCGAGTCCACATGTGAGTGAAACCGTTTGGTATTTACTTTTCCGACTCTCCCTTAGCCTTGATCTCTCGAGGTTCATCCATGTTGTTGCAAATGGCAGGATTTCTTACTTCTTACATACTCCATAGTATCTGCTTACCGCCTCGTCTTTACCCATTCAGCTCTCGATGGACGCTTCTATTTCCATATCTTGGCCGTTGTGAGTAATGTTACAGTGAACAGGGAAGGGCAGGTACATCTTTGAGACCCTGATTTTGATGCTTTTGGGTGTATGCCCAGAGGCAGGACTGATGGATCATGTGGTAGCTCTATTCTCATTTTTTGAGGAACCTCCATACTGTTTCCGGCCGTGGCAGCACCATTTCACTTTCCTGCCGACGGTGCCCGAGGTCCCCTTTCTTCCACAGCCTCACCATGCTTTCATCCCCTGTCTTGTCGATACTAGCCTTTCTGACGGGTGGTCGGCGACACCTCGCTGTGGTTTAGACTTGCATCCCCCTGATGATGAGCAAAGTTGAGCACCTTCTCACAGGCCTGTGGGAGAGGGCTGGAAGCGCTTGTTGGGAGTTTGCTCATCCCACTGACCTTCTTCTCACACCGCTGTTTCTTACAATGGCAGGAGTCCTCACGTCAACAGATCATGGCCTTGTGCCTCTGTGTGTAAGTTATTCCTGGGTCGCCTTTGAATCCCACAGAAGTTGCCGGCATCTCCTGGTCACACAGCCGGGTTCTGATGGCAAGGATTCCACAACCCGGGCCCTTGGGGTAGAGGTCTACTGCTCTTTGAATGGAGAAGTGAGAGATGGGAAGAAGACAAGGCACCACGGTGGAGAACGCACCCTGGTGACCATCCGTGGGAAATGTGTGTGTATTAGTCGGCTGGGACTCCTGCCACCAAGTACCACAAGGTGGGCGAACTGAAACAATGGAAATGTATGGTCCCACAGCTCTGGAAGCTGGAAGTTTAAGACCAAGGCATCACCGGGTTGGTTTCTTCAACCGAGGCTGTTCCAGGTCCCTCCACTGGCATCTGGTGCCGGCTGCGGTCCTTGGTCTTGCTGGCCGTCGTGTAACCCACCTTCATGCAACATCCGCCCCCCCCCTTTGTTTCGGTCTCTGTGTCCACATTTCCTTCTTCATAAGGGCGCCAGGCACAGTGGATTGGGATCCGCCCTCCCGATCTCGTCTTAGCTTGCTACCTCTGTAAAGATCCCAGTTCCACACAAGGTCACGTTCCAAAGTACTGAGGGTGAGGACTCCAACATAGCTAGTTTTGGGGGGCATATTTCAGCTCGCGATGGTATCGCTTCCTGCTGGGTCCCCTACAGCGCTGGGGTTCACTATGTAATTTCAAGAGGTCTTAACTTCAGCTCTGGCATTCACTGTGTAAACACAGCTCATGGACGTGGATTTGCATGCACACGGTGAACCCCGGGAAAGCTGGGACGTGCTCACCTGTAATTTAGTTTTCAGTGCTCAGCTCTCTTGCCAAATCTGCCTCTGTGCTCAGCCCTTCCTCACTCAGGCTGCAGGCTTTGTTGGGCACTGACGCCCTCCACCCCTCGGTGCCATGCGGGCTGGCCTCTTCCCAGGAACAGCCACTCCGCTCGGCGCCTTCCAAGTCCTTTCCGATGGGACGGAGGAGAAGCATCGAGGAGAAAAATCATGTCTTCAGGGTCAAAGGGCTCTATTACTCAACAGGAAGGATCTGGTCGAGAAAAGGATGGGAGAATTTAAATTTACAGGTTTGGAAATGATTTAAAATAGGCAGTGTGAGAGCGGAAATGATATTTCTCTAAATCCCGAGGGTGGTCACTTAGTCATCAGAATCCAGTGGTATCCGGTGGTGAAATCTATGCAGAAATATTAGACTTTTTACACAACTCTGCTAGAGTGTCTTGGGACTAGCGTAAAAAAATATAAAGTACCTATGAGCCCTCATGGAGTTTTGATTCTAGCTGATAATTGCACAGAACATGCAGGTGAACACCCAAATACAAACTTAAATGCCAATTGGTATCACACAGCCATGAACGTGCAGGGTGGAGACAGGAAGGGTCTGACTTCAGGGATTTATATTTCTGTTTCTCTGAGTTCTTATCTGCCCGTAGCTGGAAACAACACAGAATGTATTCTCTATTCAACAGGTACTTTGGCTTTTTGTTGTTGTTGTTGTTGTTGTGTTTCTTAACATGCTGGGAAGGATTAATTCCCTGTTGTACCCGATGCTGATATTAATTTTCAGGAGTAGGAAGCAGGTATGTACTCGAACATCAAATAGGCTAGGCATTTTACATTTCTGCCTTTTATTGGGCTGTGTGACCCTGGGTAACTAGCTTTGCAAACTCTATCTCCAGTGCAATTGATGCTGTATATACATTTTCCAAGGGGAGGTGCATGGGACTTTCCAGATTGGAACACACCGTTCCCAACACATGTCACAGATCCCACATCTCAGGTTTGTTTGAATTCACTTCAGTGATATGCTGGGGTAACGGATAGACAAACTAGCTGTCATTCTGCACTGGAAAGCCCTTGGCCGAAAGGTGAAGTGGACCTTTCTGAAACTTTCATTCTCTTATCTATAATTTTAAAATGTCACTAATGTTAACGACCACTTTTCTGAATTTCCAAAGTCTAACTATTTCTAAAAGCCAAAGGTTTTCACTTTTTGTAGGTTGGGCTTCAAATGATTTATAATCATTTTTTTCCTTTAATCTTACTTTCTGTAATATTCATGTATTTCATTCCTGGTATGTGTTCGGTCATATGATGCTACTCTATGCATTACCTGAAATCAGGTCCATACATATTATTATCTTTCTAAAATTCTGGCAGTTCTGCATGGCAAAATATCTATGGGCTAAAAATTGTAGATAATAGATTTTGAAACTCTAAAACTGTCTTGTATTGTATTGAAGTAACACACTTCAGCAGAGACGAAATGGTAAATTATAATAGAAACAAACAAACAAACAAACAAACAAAACCCCTACCTGAGTAAGGTCAGATACTGACCCAGCCAAGGTTAGGGCACTTGGAGAACTATGGGGAAAATCTTTGCAATGTTTCTGCTAATCCCTTTGAAGAGTCCTTCCACCCTTAAACTGCTACTGTTTTGTGAAAGTGACTTATCGTCCTCACCGAAGCAAAGACTCCCTATCAGAAACCGATAAATGTTCACGTGATAGGATAACGGAAACTTGCTGAGACGTATATTAAATGTGGTCATCTCCAGGGGAATTTAAGGGAATTAACCATTCTTATCGTTTGTCCCCAAACGCTGTCCAAGACGGTTGGTCAGGTTGGTGACCGAAGATTGGAAACTCCCCAGCGGCATTAGAGATCAAGGGAGGTTTGGTTCCCCTTTTGGGGGCGGTACCATGGTTCTCTGCACGGCAGAACCTCACGGGTAGGATGAGAGGGCTTACCATCACCCATTTGACTCTTTATTTATTAAAGGGTTATCTAGTTCAGTTAAAGTGAGACACAAGACATGCAAAGATTGGAAAAGGGGGATACAATTTTATTGACAACCCAAAGACTTTATAGATACATTACCAGAAATAATAGTATCATTCTTGTATAGAAGTTGAATATTCAAGGGGCGCCTGGGTGGCGCAGTCGGTTAAGCGTCCGACTTCAGCCAGGTCAGGATCTCGCGGTCTGTGAGTTCGAGCCCCGCGTCAGGCTCTGGGCTGACGGCTCGGAGCCTGGAGCCTGTTTCCGATTCTGTGTCTCCCTCTCTCTCTGCCCCTCCCCCGTTCATGCTCTGTCTCTCTCTGTCCCAAAAATAAAAAATAAAAAAAAACGTTAAAAAAATTAGAAAAAAAGAAGTTGAATATTCAAAATTAATAGAGTTTCTCTGTAGCATCGATAAATAAAAATTAAAACACTTTAAAATTTACCATTTACTATAGCAACAGAAATATAGGGAATTTAAAAATACAAATATGGGAAAAAGACTGGTAGGTAAATATGCTCGTCTTTATCAAAAGTTGTTAAAAAGTACTCATTGGAGAGGTTGATCAATGTTCATGGATAGAAAGAATAAAAAATTAATGTACGTAAGATATTTTAAAATTGATCCCTAGATTCCGTGCAATTTCAAACAGGGATTAAATCTATTTCAGAGAGACTTTTAGACTGCACGCAGTAGACTCTTACCTGTATTACCTGGCTTTGCCGCCATAACAAAATACTATAGAGCACGAACTTACAAACGGACATTTATTTCTCATATTCAGGATGCTGGAGGTCTGAGACCAGGGTGCCTGCGTGGCCAGGTTCCAGGGAGGACCCTCCTCCTGGTTCACAGATGCCGTCTTCTCTCTGTGCCTTCACATGGTGGAGAGGGGGCCCAGGTGCCCTTCTTTTTCCTGTAAGGCCACCAGTCCTACCAGATCAGGACCCCACCCTTCACACCTCCTTTAACTTTTATTACCTTCTGAAAAGCACTGTCTCTAAATACAATCCTCATGGGATTAGACCTTCAACCCTTGAACTTGGGGAGGATGAGACCAGAGAATTACCTATGAGAAGCAGCTCTCTCACATCACTGGTTATGGGTTTCCTAATATCCACAATAAATAAAATAGTCTCTACCCAAGACGGTTATGGTGAAAATCACAGTAAGAAGTCAATGAATGACCTAGCAATGTTAGATGCTCTCATCCAGCTCTCTAATCCCTCCTCTTATGCCTCTGGAAATCGGTATGTTTTTGTTTTAGGTACAATACGGTGAGCCATCACACAAGTCATTTTATTTTTGTGACAGTAGATTTATACTATGGCAAGGCTGAAAATGGTAATTCTTTTTTAAAAAGTGTATTAACTTTCATACCATTTAATATCAATGGTTGGCATCAAAAATACGTATTTTTAAAGAAAGGTAACAATTGAAAAGAAAATACTTCCAATCCCAGTGTCTCTAATCAAATTACAGGGTATTAGTAAATTCCAAAGCAATGCTAAGTGAGCGTTTTGCAAGATGTCTTTATATTTTTTAAAAAACAGTGAGATGCAATAACCATATTGAAAACTTGAATTTTAAATAATATGGTTGAAATCTTGAAACTATAGATTAGTAATATCAAAATACTGACATAAAGCTTTACATCGTACACTTTCCTGAAATGCTTTAAAGAGAATGGTTTATATTTAAATTCCATATATATGAATTCTATCCTTAGTAGCTTAGGAGAAACATTAGTATAATACTTTGTCCAAGACAATGAAAATGTCTAAGTTTTAAAATTCTGAGCTCCATTAATTGGTCTCACGTTCTCTATTTAGAAAGACAGAGTCTCAAGTGCCTGAAATGACCAGGCTGTGGAAATCATCAATGGAAACCCAAGGTAAGTGCCAAAGTATCTGCATATTTGAATCATAATGAAAAGGTTATATAATTTAACAAATGCCTTATATGCCGAATACATAAAGACAAGCCAACGGAAAAAATGGATAATGACTTGAATACACAGTTCATAAAAAGAATATTAAAATGGCCTATAAATATATGGAAAGGTACTCAGTTACACCACTCACCCAGAGAAATGTAAATTGTGACCATGATAAGATATTTCCATATACACACTGGAAAGGCTACAGTAGAATGAAGTGCTAAGGACAGAGTATGGGACAGGTGGAACCCTCGTTCACTGCGGGAGGGATTGCCATTTGGATTAACCAGCCTGGAATCTGCTGGACAGTGTCTAATAGAACTTCACTTACATGCCTGATATCCGGGCCAAAGACGTTTATACGAGTGCTTCTGACATCATTACACCCAAGAGCTCCAAACTGGAAACTACCTAAGTGCCCACGAGCAGAAAGGATAAATGAGTCAGGCTGTATTCACGCCGGGATGTCATATTAGTATTGAGAACAAAAAATTACGTAATCAGAAAATCTGGCATGAATCTATCAAGTGTTGAAAACAGTTAAACACCTAAAAAAGGAATACTGTATGTTTCCATCCGTAAAAGGGTTGAAGCAAAAATAAAAATGTATGAAGTTAGACATTAGGAGACTGGCAATTCTTGACAGAGTTGGTAACTGAATGGAGACACAAGGGATTCTTCTAAAACACTGGCCTGCTCCGTACCTCTGTCTGGGGTATGTTTCTGCAGGCGCATTCAATTTGTAAGTATTTATCAAGCTACCTACTTACGATCTGTGCATTTACCCATATGTAGTTTACACTCAAATAAAAAGACTTATTTAGAGGAGATCGTGTTCCCTGTGAAATAAACTAGATCCAAAACAATTAAACCACTTGTCAGATACCATCCGAAAGTCAAGGAACATTTCCTACCTAATCACAGTGTAGCCAATGATTGTTTCCAACCTGATTTCTCGTGGCAAAGGGTGTCTCTGTCTCCTATAACACAGGGACAAAAGCCCCTCCCCCTTTTCCCACATAAGGACAACACGTGGCCCTGACCCACTGAGCTTTTGTAGTTGTGAGGGAAAAAGTTAAAATGCATTGTGATTCTTTTTATTACTTGTTTAACTTGATTTCCAGGAAGGCTACCTTAGAAGTCATCACATAGACTGGTGACAACATCACAGTTTTGGTGCAAAGTCACACGCCAGCAAAAAGCCCGTTCTGCAACTTAATGCACTCTTTCCTCAAATCGGTGTTTTGGAAGAGATCAAGTGATCTCTCACCTGTATCCTTACATACTGGTCTTCCTTCCTTACCGCCCGTGCAGGCTGATGACAAGGAACTTTACCAACCATCACTTCTCATCCAGCACAGAGGACGCGGTTCTTTCTTTATGCTCACTATTCTTCAAGATTCTGAGGCGGTTTGCCCTGCACACTTTCCAGCTCTGTTTGAGAGTTTACCTCGCTGGTCACACATTTTGTGGACCTCTATCTATCCTTTGCTTAACTTCATGTGTTAATGCAGCAAATAAGGCATCATCCTTACCGTGCTCAACGTAACCATTCCTCCAAGACAAGACTGTCTCTCTCACTGTAGACTTGTTCGCTCACGTCCTTAATTTGCCCAGTTCCGTCACGTACTCAAAGCTGAGACCATGAAAACAGAGCAACAATATGGTGACTAATTACGCTTGTCCGGTTGGCAGTAATGACTTGTGAAGGGCATTTACTTAACATGCCCCCTCCGAAGCTTTAGGACGTGATTGCGAATGGCACATGTGACATGCAGTAGTTTTGTTTTTGTTTCCAAAATGTTTGCAAGTTACACTGGGAAGTGAGAACACGGAGGCAAAGTGACAGCTCCCGTCACTTAATGAGACGTTTATTAAGAAACCAGGACTGATGATAAGCTGCAAATTAGCCATAATATAAGTAATCAGCAGAGATGTCACATTGGTGGAGGAAAAATGATAAACAGCCAAATGCTCATCCCTGCGCTCATCAAAAAGTACCTGCAGTTCATTACAGACGGTAATTTGCTGGAATCCCAAGATGTAGGTAGAGGAAGTGAGCGTTTTTTCTAAAGTGCATTCATCAGTGCTAGTCTGTGGTTTCAATGCGGATTTCAGAGATGCCTCAAATCACACCTTTGAGCTTTATAATTTTACCTAAGTACGATCCGTGTGAGTTAGTCTGCTCTCAGTAGACTCTGAGACTTCAGGATGTGTCAATAAAATTTAAAGAAATAATATTCCAGGAAAATAATTCAATAATATAAATATTTTCAAGTACTCCCAGTGGGCACATAAACATATTGGAAAAGAAATCACTAATTGCAATTATAATGGATTTCTAGGCTATGTGTTTGCCCCAAAGAAGGATATAGAAGGGAGAGACGTATAAAATGGGTCATTAAAATCCTTATTAAAGGACTCAAGATTAAGGTGTTCTAGAATGATGGAAGATGTCACAGGTAACGTTTCTTAATTTCCTAAAAACTTGATCAATACCTTTGAAACACTTGCTGGGGCCATCCCCAAACAGCTTCCGCCTGGAAAAATCATGTTATGCATACCAGGCACGTTTCATTTTGTTTGCATTATAAAGTTACCCCAAATGAGTATTCATCCTCCCACCCCTCCAACCTAACCACCTGGCACAGAGCCACAAACGCAGAAAACAACTAACAAATACGCTGATGTTTCCTATGTTGGCATAACGTTATGGATATGGAGACTGGACAATCTCTGTATCCAGCCTTTTACCAAGTGAAATTTATGTTCCTAGAAAGCTATTTATTCAAGCTGAACACTCCTCACTGTTTCAACCCAAAGATATCAAATAAATATTAATTTACTCAAAGAATAAACAAAGGAAAGAAAGTGGGGGGAAAGGAGGAAGGAGCAGATAAATAAACATTAACTAGGTGAAGTCAGAACCACAGAACAGTATTTTGTCTTACTAGTAATTGCTGAACCCCAGTGGTCCCTGCAGTGCAAGAATCTGAAACCAGTGGATGTACTCAAGTCTTCTGCGTATGTTTTTTTAGCTTCCATCCGTAGCCATTACTGAATTATCACTTACTATGTAGTCCCCCAAAACACAATTTTCAAAACTCCGTTTGAATTTGTTAAGTGCTTACTGATCAGTATTTTCTTCTTAGACCAACCTGAGCAAAACCTCCAAAAGCTTTCATAGTAAAGTTCATCATTTCTTCCAGTGTTTTTAAATGTCCGTACAAATGGGAGGGGATTATATAATAAAACAGAGAAGAATATTTACATATTATGTACACTCTCAAATACTTCCATGTAAATGACATCATGTAATATCACCTATACTACGATGTGTTGTAATTAAATTGTTATAATTAAATTGTTTTCATCGGAACTCATACTGAAATCATTTCCAGATTGATTCCTTTCACTTAGTGATATGCATTTAAATTTCCCCCATGTTTCTTCATGGCTCGATGGCTCATTTCTCTTTAGCGCTGAATAATATTCCGTTGTCTGAAAGGACCACAGTTTATCCATTCATCTACTGAAGGACATCTTGGTGGTTTCCAAGTTTGCGCAATTATGTATAAAGCTACTGTAGACATCCATGTGTGGCTTTTTGTGTGGACATGTTTTCAACTTCTTTGGGTATATATTAAGGAGCATGATTGCTGCCTTATACAGCAAGAGTTTTATAAGACTTTTGTCTTATAAAAGGCAAAAGGCAAAAGAGTTTTGTAAGAGTTCATTTAAGACTTTTGTGAGTAACCTGACGACTCTCTTCCACAGCGGGTCAGCCATCTTGCATTCCCATCAGCAATGGATGACATCCCCGCTGCCCCACGGCCTCATCAGCATTTGGAGTTGTCAGTGCCCTCGATTTGGGGCATCCTAATAGTTGTGTAGAGGTGTCTCATTGTTGGCATTTCCCTGATGCCCTGGAATGTGGAGCATCTTTCCATACTTGTCAACTGTACACCTTCCTTGGCAAGTGTTCTGTTGAGATCTTTTCCTCGTAATTTAACCGGGTTACTCGTTTTCTTACTGTTCAGTTTTAAGAACTCTTTGTTGTCAGTTATGTCCTTGCAAACTGTTTCTAGAAGCCTGTGGCTTGTCTTCTGCTTCTCTTCACAGTGTCTCGTGTGAGAATGAAGTTCAGTTTAACAATTCTTTTTCTCATGGATTGTATCATCATACCCACGGTTCTCTATATTTCCTCCTATATTATCCCTAAAGGATGCTATGCTTTTGTGTTTTACATTCAGGTCTGTGATCCATTTGGAGTTAATTGAGGCAAAGGGTGTAAGGTCTGCACCTGCATCTGAATTCCGTTTTGGTTTTTTTGTCTGTTTGTTTGTTTTGACATGGTGACGCACACTTGTTCCAGCGCCATTTGTCAAAAAGACTGTCTTTTCTCCATTGTGGTGTTTTTGCTTCTTGGTCAATGACCTAATTTTACTAATAATGGGCCAGTATTGGCTCAGCAGTTGGAACAAATGAGCCACACCAATGAGAGAGGACAGTAACGGGGGAGTCTGTGGGGAAGGGTAATATGGCAATTGTCTGTACCTGCAGCCACTTCTTCTATGAAACTAAAACTGCTCTTGGAAAAAGCCTTAATTTCACAAAATGCTGGTGGCAGCATCCGTGCTCTGTCTTCTCTAAGGTCACGTAGATACAGAGAGTGAGAGTGGGCAGAAGCAGCAATGAGGAAGGACGCGTGAGCTGTATCACGTGGCCAAACTTGTACCACGTTTTCCCCAAGGAAATAGCTAATAACCTGGAAAAAATGATCAGAAGATACGGCATTGTCACACTTCAGTGGCTTCGGACGGGCACGCTGGAATTAGCACAGCCTCCGAAGCACTGCTCCAGAAAAGCCTTAGGGGAGAGCGACGCCATCCAGACCACTTGCTGTGGTGTTCTGTTTACAGTACTCCTCTGTCTCACTCCTGGCGGTAATCCACGCAAAACACCAGCCCTCCACCACAGAAAAATAAAGTAGTAAGTGGCACCCGATTCACTGAACTTCAAAGGTGTTACAGAGTTAATAAGCAAATTAATTTATCATCTTCAACCAGAAGAGTAATTAAACTCCAGAAGAAATCTGACTCATAATTGAAAATGAGTAATGAGCAAGCAGGATGTGAAGAAAAATAAATAAGCAAAGTCATTAAGGGAGGAAGTGAGTCTAACAAGGGGGCATGATGTCGAGTATTTGTCACCTACAGCATGGAACATCCTGCAGCGGTGGGGTGGGGACGCGTGCAGGACGTGGCCCAGGGCTGGACGGGGCCGGGGCTCTGTCGAAGGGGCAAGATGCTGTGGTGTGCAGAAGGCAGGTGCCTGGACACCGGCCACACTCAGCCCTGGACGCCCGTGGGACATTCTCGTCAACAGCCGCGAGGCATTTTGTTACAAAATTACACGCAGCTACTATGCCCAGAAACTGTACCAGAGTTCCTGAACTTAATTACTTGCGACCAGTGACCTCAGCCCACCAAAGTTTCCGCCAGACCTGCTGAGGATGATCTCATGAAAGGCAAGTTTTTGTAAATTTAAAGCTGAGTCTGGCATTGTTGGAATTTTGACCAGATTTTGAATACCCGGGGATGAAAAGATGTAATCCGAAAATGTCCTGCCTTCTTTTTGTCAGTTCATGTCAATGGAGCAAATTGGGTCTGGTGTACGTGCCCAGCACTGTCCAAGAACCTTGTACTTCTAAGTAATTGCAATGAAATGGGAGACACAGTTGGGGTAATTAGAAAATAAGATTAAATAAAGCACCAAAACAGTTAAGTAGATAACACCGTAAGCACTTGCCAGGCAGAGGCCGATTGGGTCAACAAGGATTATTTGGATAAGCTCTTTAGACAAGAGACCGGCGTGAGAGACGCTTTAAGGGGTGGGGGCAGTCAAGCCACCACACAGGAAATGCATTTTAATAGGAGCAGGTGCGCCTAAGCAGCCACGGCTGGCTGGTGGTTTGTGTGGACAAGCCGGGTCTGGAGATGGGCAGGTGCACTTTATAGGTGGGAGAGACACTGAGCAGGAGAAGGAGATGAGAAAATGGGAATCTGGCTTCCCTGCGACCGACAGAAGAGGCGATTCCACCTTTCGACCACTGTTGCTTCTTTCCACGTCTTCCCTAACCCCACAAGAATGTGACTTGTCCGTCTTAATCACTGACTTCTGATTGGGTTACGATCAGTTACCGAATTAGTTCAGAGATGGGTAAATGTCTGAAACACCATCCCATTTACTCTCTTGACCAGGGATACATGAGTTTCTCATGCCGGGGTTTCTGTTCTTCTGAAGCAAGCCGTTGGCATCAGGGAACCAGCAGCAGGGTATTTCTTTCTCCAATTATGCCTCTGAGACTCTGCGAAGGGGCTAATCCTCTTAATCGCATGGTAACTTTGACCTGCTTGTACACAGCCTCTCCTTTTCCCAGCCTTTTGTGTGGAACTTGGCTGTGCTTTGAAAAGTTATTAAATTACTCACTTAAAAATTTTTTTTTATTCACCACCCACTGCCCTACGCTCTTTTTTGGAAAACGTAGATTTTTATTTTTTATTTTTTGATTTTTTTAATGTTTATTTATTTATTTTTTGAAGGAGAGAGAGAGAGAGAGAGAGAGACAGAGCATGAGCGGGGGAGGGGCAGAGAGAGAGGGAGACACCGAATCCGAAGCAGGCTCCAGGCTCTGATCTGCCAGCACAGAGCCCGACGTCAGGCTCGACCCACGAACCGTGAGATCATGACCTGAGCCGAAGTCGGATGCTCAACCGACTGAGCACCCAGGCTCCCCAAATTTTTAAATATACTCTTCCTGGAATTGCTTTAGCTGTACAGAAAAACTGCAGTGATAGTAAAGATTCACCCTACAAGCCATACCCATTTTCCCGTTAGTAACGTCTTGCATCGGCAGGGCACGCTTGCCATGATTAATGAAACAATATTGAATGTTATTACCAACTCCAGTCCATATTCTATTCTGATTTCCCTGATTTCCCTCATGTCCTATTTGGGCTCCACGATCCCATCCAGGAGCCACAATACATTTAGCCTCCATGTCTTCTGAGGCTTCTCTTGGCCGTGACCTGCGAAATACTGAGAAGTACTAAGATTCCGTACAGAATGTGTACCTGTTGGGGTGGATCTCACATTTTCTCCTGATGAGACTAGAGTTACGGGCTTTGGGGCACAAAAGAATGGAGGCGAACTGCCATTTTCATCATGTCACATCAAGGTCTACACTGTCAACACCGGCCATCACTGTTGACGTCGTCCTTGCTCCCCTGGCTGAGGCCGCACGTCTGGAAGCTTCCTCTGTTGCAAAGTTATGCCCCCACCCCCTTCCAGACAGCCGGTAGGGCGGGAAGGCAACAAGGTCAGGCCACACTCAGCGAGCCAGGAGTTAGGTTCCAGCTCCAGGAGATTTGGATTATCTATATAAAAGCTTTAGGGTTCTTCTGCATGGAACGTCTGTTTCATCACGGCCATTTACTTATTCAATTATTTACTGGCATCAGTATGGGCACGAGGCTGTTTATTTTGTGTTCTGCAAAGGAATCCAATGCTACTTTATGAACTTGGTGCTTCCCGTTATTCCACCATCAGCCTTTGGGAGCTTGGTCCGCGGTCATTAGAGATTTCACTATCACTGCTTTTTTAATTCCAGTTTGTTTCTTTTCTCACTTTTTCACTTTCAGACACTGCAAGAACCTCCAGGTTCGTCTTCTATATTAAATAGTGATATTATTAACGAAGGCTCAGAGTTTGCTCAGGTTTTCTTTGTTTTTATGGGACGGCCTTTGTCCGACCCCCCGGGACCCGTGCTGCCTTAGGCAGAACGTCGTCTTTCTGTGTGTTTCCTTTTGCTTTCCTCATAAAGGCTCATCTCCAGGTGACCTTCCCTGCGCTGCCTGCCATCACCCCTCAGGGAGGGTGATGTGTGCATCTGCATTACAATTATATTTTCTTGTCATAGTGCATATTCACTCCTGGAGCTCCCCAACCTCCAGATTTTTCTTAGTCTGTGTATGCTAAGATTCCCTTTCTGTGCTATAAAGTTCTAGGAGTCTGATAAATGTGTAACGCCATGCACCCACAACTGAAGTGTTACACAGAATCGCTTTCCTGCCTCCCCTTCACCTTCCCTTTCCACCACATGACTGCTATCACTGGCCATTTTGCCGTGTTTGTATTTTTACCTATTCTCTAACGTCATGTACTTGGTATCATGCACCACGTAGCTTTTCCAGGCTGGCTTCTTGCATGCAGCAATATGCATTTAAGTTTCCCTTCCATCTTTCTGTGGCTTCATAACTCATTTATTTTTATCACTGAATCACATCTCGATGTATACACATGTCATGATTTGTTTATCCAGTCGCCTATTGAAAGGCATCTTGATTATTTCCAGTTTTTGGTGGTCATGAAGAAAGTGTCAGAAAATACCCAAGAGCAGCTTTTATGGAGACATACACTTTCAGGTCAGTCTGGTAAACGGTGAGGAGCGCTGAAGAATTGTACACTGAGACTATGTCCTCCAGAGTGGCTGCACCATCCCCCATTCCCACGGGCAGCGAGTGAGAGTCCCTGTCATTCCCCACGGTCACCAAGGCTTGGTGTTGTCAGTGTTCAAATTGAAGTCGTTCTAATAAGTGTGCAGCACTCTCTCGTGGTTTTAATGTGCAGTTGCCTAGTGGCTCACGACACGGGCCGTCTTCTCCTAAGCGTGTTTGCCAATCTGTGTGTCGTCTACCGCGAGGTGTCTGTGCATGTCTTGTGCCCACCCTTCCTTTATTGTAACTTAACCTAAACTTTACACCTGTTAACAACTCCCCCACTCTGCAAACACCATTCCAGTCTTTGACTGCATGAATGCGACTATTTTATAGACCTCGTCCAGGTGGAGTCATGCAGCCCTTGTCTTTCTGTACTGGGTTATCTCACTTAGCGTAATGCTCCAGAGGGCCATCCATACTGGCTTCTTTGGCAGAACGTCCTTCTTTTTTAAAGCTGGATGTTGCTTCACTGTCTTTGTGTTTGATTTCCGGCACTTTTCTGAATGTCGAATAGGATGTGACCTGATGGTTTTGTTTTGTTTTGTTTTTGATAGTTTCACAAGTGGCTAGCTGGGCATCACTAAGTTAGGGCTGCGGACCATTCTTCTGTGAATCTCACCTAATTCCTTAACCATGTTTCTTTTCTTTTCTTTCTTTCTTTCTTTCTTTCTTTCTTTCTTTCTTTCTTTTTCTTTTTGCTTTTTATTCACCCAAGAGTAAGATGGCAGAACAGCGTTCTACAGTGTATAGGGTCTGGTATGTTGTAAATGCTAAATTTGTGATCATTACAGCCCTGATTCCCACTATTACCATTAGCGAATAAGTCAATGGCAGATTTGTAATTCGCCATTAATTGCTTTCAGGCAAAATAATTTTAGATCCACTTTACTTACAAACGGGCGTGTTTGATGTTTTGATGCCCTGAGAATAACACAGTATCACTTTTGTCCAAAATACGTGACCTCGTTCTAATCATGAGGCTGCTTGAAACAAATACAAATTGAAGGGTGTTCTCCCAAATAACTAGCCTGTGCTCTTGTAAAATGTCACGCTTCCAACAGAAGACAGCAGAGTGTGCAGCGAAGATAGATTAAGGGGGATGAAAGTGTCATGGACACCGAATGCGATGTGTGCTCTGGGACGGATCACTGATGCTTTTTTTCCATGAAGACAATTATTGAGGAAATTGGCAAAATGTAATTAAGGTCTGTAATTAGAAAATAGTGTTACAGTAATGTTAATTTCCTGATGTAGCTCATTGTAGAAGTCTGCAACTTACTCTTCGTGATTCACAAAAATAATACAGATGTATAGGAAGAACAACGATCAAGCGGACGGGGTAGGTGAACATAGTGACAATTGTGGGATCCAAGCAAAGGGGTCTGGGAGTTCTTGGTATTATTCTTGGGGCTTCCTGTGACTGATGTGATTTGAAAATAAATAATAATATAAAAATAGACCGTGACACTGATGTGCTGTTGTCTTGAATTCTGAAATCAGCGATCTTCAGTTAATTACAGCTAGCGTGACGAGATTCTTCACGCTCTGTAACCACCTTTTCCTTTTTTATATGAATACTGTTCACCTGTGAGTTTCTGAACATTTCATTTGCAAAAAAAAGAAGGAAGTTCTACAGCTTAATTTTTTCAATGAAAACAAATCCTCAAAAATTTTTCTGTTAAATTTGCAGACAATGAGATCGTGGTTCTTTATTTACAGAAAGAGTCAATAATTTTATTCTGTTTGATGAACTGTAAAACAGGTTGGCTTTGGTGAGAAGACAATTATTATTGTTCTTACTACTATTATTATTTGTAATATACAATGGCACCCTTGAACTCTGCTTTTGTGAAATCTTTTTTGCGGCAAAGGCACAGACACTGGCACACAGACATCCTTTTCTGGTCTTTGACTGTGCCTCTCTCTCTTTCTCTCAACCGAAACACTTCCAGATTGCTGCTGTGGTTACGCCGTGCTGCCTCTTCCCTTGAGTGCCTTTGTCTGGGACAGGACAGCTCATCATGAAGACAGTATATTCCAAATTCCTGCATAAACACAAAAGGTGAAACTTACTGCCCTTTGGGCCAGTTGGAAATTTTTAAAAATAGATTTTTTTCCCCTTGTATCTGATGACCTACGAGATTTGTATTAGTCAGGTAGGCTGAAGCTTCACGAGGGTAGAGCCAACTGCCTACAGTAGCTCGAGCTGAAAATTCACGGTTTGCTAACCCCCTAAATTACCTGGCACCCCGTGTTCCTGGTCTCCGCTACACATGGGAAAGAAGCAGACTTTAGGAAGGCAGTGTGGATTTCCAGCAATCTGAAAATGCAACAGAAACTGCTTTGAAAATCAGATTAATCCTTCAGATCGTATCAACACGCTGGCAAGCCCCAACTTTTCTGGGCTACAGTGCAATTTTAAATGCATAAATAACGGTGCTGGAGACGGTCTTTATGTAAAGGATTTGCATTACGCTGCACGAGTAAGGAAGACAGATACGTACATCATACTTTACCATTGGGAGGACACAACGGTCTTCTCCAAGTGGCAAGTGAGTACTTAGCAAACAAACCCGCGTTTAGTTTTCTGTGTCCGTTACTGAGGGGATTGCAGTGAAAATGTAGGTTGCTAATAAATCTGAGAAATTGCATTTAGTATAAAAAGTAAGGAATTTGGAACATGACTGAATCCCAGTTTTGTTGCTTCCCGGCTACCTCACCTCGCCTAAGTTACATAACCTCTCTACCTACCATGTTGAACACATATTGAATGAAAATCCTATGAACACACACACATAAACACTCCACGACGAAAGTATCTTACACACTGGAAACAGTAACCCGGTGCCAATCAGTATCACCCAAACAAGGAAAGTACTGATCACCCCACCCCCGGAGCTTCCTGTTTTATGCGTTTCCAAAAACCATAAATAATGTTAAAAACTTTCAGATTTTACAGTGGAGCAGGACCGGGAGGAATAGGAGAGTGTAGATTCCCATTCCTCTGTTGGGCCGTAAAGATTCTTGATTAGGGACTATCACTGCGAAGGCTCTTCCTGCGGCTGCTGCCCCCCGGCCCCCCTCACTTGCTGAACCAGCAGCAGCCCTAATTAGCTGGCGCCCGCCCCGCTGGCCCGGCCAGAAAGGCTCTCTCCCGAACTGGGACTTTTGAAATTCACTGCCATGCTTTGGGAACACTTCATCTCTGGAGCTGACAGGAGTGTGTGAGAAGATGCAAGAGATTAATAGCAGGAGGCAGCTGAAAGAAAACGAGCCTCGTGGCCACAGAGCATCTTTGAGAGCAAAGCAGAATCGAGACAAAACACCTTTTTCTTGGCTGTAACGGACAACTTGCTCTTAGGTTTTCTACCCATCTCATCTCTTCCACGGCGTGAAATGGATTTCGTGGAAATGCTTTTCGTAAATAATTGTGAGTGGCAAGGTATCTACAGAGTCCCTCCTGTGTCCGGGAGCTTCCGGTTTCCTCAGTCCTTTGACCTGTTTCACTACAGCCTGCCTGCGAGGTCACTGGGACTGACCGGAGTAAACCAAGTTAAAAGGGTGAGCTGTGACCTCCGACAATGTGGAGAGTCATGTTCTATTTTACGGGAAAGCTGTCACCACGCGGATGACGGCGGTATTAACGAGGACATGGTGGCCACCATAGGAAGGTCTTTCAAACTTTCAAATGCAATCGGAACACTCGTTTTTATGTGGTCCCACCCTGCTGGCATGTTAGAGGCTGGTTCCTTACACCTGTGTGCAGTAGCAGAGCCCCCTGGTGATGCCCCCGATGCAATTCACCCGATGATTTTAAGTAAACTACTATTTGCAATAGCTATACAAAAATATAAAACTTCCAGGCATAAGTTTGAAAAACATGCCAGACTGTGCATCGAAAATTATGAAATCTGGCTAAAAACAGTGAAGCCTAACTATAGGTACTTATGTACTACATGCTGGGTACAAAACGATAACTTCCTAAAGTTGTCTTTTCCCCAAACTGACATGTAGACTTCTTACAATTCCAATGTGAATTCAGCTCAGTCGAGTTTGTGTGTGCTTATGTCCTGGTCTGCACACATGTGTTGGTGTGAAGGTGACAAGTTGTCCCTTAAATTTATACAGAAAGCCTAACATCAAGAGTAGCAAGATTTTCCAAAGGAGATGAATCCAATCCTGACCCAACTCCCTGAAAACTCCCGTAAAAATGCCCTGGGAACATCTTCATCGAGGCCGGCTCTAGACCCTTTTCCCTCCCCGCTGCGTGCGAGCTGGGATCTGGCTTCTGCTCTCCCCTGAGGGCAGCCCTGCCCTGCAGCCTGTGTCAAGGGCACATCTCCCACACGTGTCTGTAAGGGTCTGGTAGCCCCCAGACCTCGTCGTGTCCACGCCACAAAGTACCCACGTCGCTCCAGTTCTTGTTTTCTTTCGTTCGAGAGCAGCATCCACTCTCCCTTTGAGGAAATGTCTGTCCTCCAGCCACATTATTAGGAAGAAAAATCCCTTCTCCTTTAAAAAACAATGTTCCTCGGGGCGCCTGGGTGGCGCAGTCAGTTGGGCGTCCGACTTCAGCCAGGTCACGATCTCGCGGTCCGGGAGTTCGAGCCCCGCGTCGGGCTCTGGGCTGACGGCTCGGAGCCTGGAGCCTGTTTCCGATGCTGTGTCTCCCTCTCTCTCTGCCCCTCCCCCGTTCATGCTCGGTTTCTCTCTGTCCCAAAATAAATAAAAAACGTTGAAAAAAATATTAAAAAAAACAAACAAACAATGTTCCACATTATTTTGAAGAAAAAATAATTCCTTTGTTCTCAACATCTTTTTGGTACATAAAGGCCTAATATCTTTTTTCAAAGGTGCAAATCTAAAATATTTTATTCTGGGAGCATCCATTTTATTGTTTATCGGTGTTTGGCTCCTAACGTTCTGGAGAACATGATTTGAAATTGTCTAAAGTTGCCTAGAAAATGATAATTCAGAGGAATATTTCAATGTACATAAATTTTCTAGAATAACTGGGATATTTATAATTTGCCTCATACTATTTATCATCAGTTTTGCAGAGCATAACTTCTTCAATATCAGTTCTAATAAAGAACCTCAGAAGTAGAATATTAAGAGATAGTGTATTCTGGTGTTATTCTGTTACTTAATAAAAATATGTGTCTGTTGATGGCCTCATTCTGGTGGTCCTGATGCAGGATAGTGTAAACAGGAGGAAGATGTAGGTGTAGATATCAGACTCAGAGGGAGGAGCCATGGAGACACATTCCCGAAATCTCGTCCTGGAATCTAATGGAGGCATCATCCCAACACGGGCCTGGCTGGATTTCAGTGCTACTATGGGCCGGGGACTCCTTTCCACTTTCCTTTGGCCCCCATTTTGAGCTGAGCTGCTATCTTACACCTGTCCCCCCCACCCCACTGGGGAATGGGTGGGATGGGAAGATAACTTTGTCTCCAGTGTCACATTCAAAGGACAGAGACTGTGTGCCTCAAGAGCTGTACTTGACAGATTACAGCCAGAAGCCTCATCTGCCCTGAGACCTGGTTTTGATGATGAGATTTTGAATTTTGAGTGAATACTGTAGTGGGATAAACTGCTGAGGAGGACAACACACTTGCATGTGAGAAGGACGTGAATCACTGCGGGTGGAAGGTAGGCTGTGGCAGGCAGACTTCAATATGGCACCCACGATGCCCACCTCTTCGTGTTTACAACCTCATAGAATCTCGCCTCCTTGAGTCCGGAAGCAACGTGCAACTTGCTTTCAGCCAATAGAATATGACAAAGGTGATGGGATGTCATGGCTGTGATGACACTATTTTATTATTATTAATTTTTATTTATTTTTGAGAGAGAGAGAGAGAGAGAGAGAGTGTGAGCAGGGGAGGGGCAGAGGGAGAGGGAGACCCAGAATCTGAAGCAGGCCCCAGGCTCTGAGCTGTCAGCACGGAGCCCAATGCGGGGCTAGAACTCATGAACCACGAGATCACGACCTGAGCCGAAGGCAGACGCTCAACCGACTGAGCCACCCAGGCGCTCTGTTTTTAGATGGGACTCCATCTAAAAAGCCTTATCTTTCTAGCTTTGAAGAAGAAAGCAGCCATGAGTCCTATAGTCCCAAAGACATAAATTCTGCTGAAAAGACAGAGTAAACTTGGAAGGGGACCCTTTCCTGGTCGAGCTTAGATGAGAACCCCGTCGTGACTGACACCTTGATCGTGGTCTCGTGGAGGACTCAGTTGAGCTGTGTCAGGACTCCTGACCCAGAGAAACCGTAGGATAGTAAATGCGTGTTGTTCTGGGCAACTACATTTGTGGTAATCTGTTACACAGCCCTGAACACTAATGCGATATCTGTGGTGGTGCTAGAGAGAATAATACCGTCCACAGTTTCTCACTTGAGCCTGCTGGACATTCATTGCCCACGGCTAACCACAGTTAAGAGGCACTATTTTGTTTCTGATAAGTTTTCTATATTCCTTGGAGAGAAATAAAGCGCTGTTCTGATTGATTTCTGGCCATGAGTTTGGGCTTAATATAAAGAATCTCCAGGAAGTCATTGAAGCAATCAACACATGCAAAATGGTGGCAAAAACACATTAGATTAACAGCTCATCCCCTCCAAGGATGCTATCAGAGAAAACAGCTGTAAACATGGCATAAATTCGATTCAAGTTAAGCACAGCAATCTAGTGCAGGCTATTGATCTTGTCCCTAATAAATTAGTGGGTGAATGCCTGGGTGGGCAGAACAAAGGTTGTTGAAAATTCCTTACCTATAAACACTCCTGAATGATTCCGAACCCTGTTTTCCAGACCTGATTTTATCAAATAGAGCTTAGGAACTAATTCCCAATTATTCAGGCAAAGGTTTGGTGTTAAAAGAAAGCAGTGCTTTTAACACCAATTAATGCACGGTTTATAGGGTCCCATATGGCACACATATTGGTGGAAGAAACGCCTGGATTAAACCAGAGATGAGAGTAAGCGAAAGCAATAAGTAAGCAAGCCTTTGCCAAATGAAAATGTGTGTGTACTTGCTGAAATACTTCGAGGCAGGGACAAGATTGTAGAAATATAGGTGGGCTGCTGGTTTATTTATTATAAAAATAAATTTGGTCAACTATCATCAATGAAATGACCCGGTAGGTAAAAAAAATACCTTCTGGTCTATACTAGATTCTTCTAGAAAATGAACAAACACAGCTGTAAATAAAAGAACAATACATAAAGTTAGATGTACAACAGTACTTACTCTCCAAATGTGGCCTTCAGCAATTTATTGACTACTGAAAAAAACATATGACAGCATGAAGCCAGCAGGCCGCAGATAATAGACTATCTGGAAAGAGGAGCCTTTAGTCTACACACACAGTAGGTGATAAATGGCTCTAATGCCAGTGCTTACCATTTTCTTGTCTCCCCCAGCCCCGACCCAGCGTATCTGAGATCAGAGACTAATAGCCCCCCAGGAGGAGGTGTCTTGACACAGCCCTTTTCATGGGTGAGAACGGCACTAATCAAACAACCATCAGTAACTTCCAATGGGGCCAGGCTGAGACCTGTTGTTTGTCTACCAAACACTTGCTATTTCCAGCTAGAAAACACGGGAAAGGGACATTGTGTAATTTTTTTTTTTAATTTTTTAATGTTTATTTATTTGAGAGAGAGAGCAGAGGAGGGGAAGAGGGGGAGACACAGAATCCGAAGCAGGCTCCAGGCTTTGAGCTGTCAGCACGGAGCCTGACTCAGGGCTGGAACTCACCAACCATGAGGTCATGACCTGAGCCGAAGTCAGGTGCTCAACCGACTGAGCCACCCAGGTGCCCCCGTTTTCTAGGTTCTTTTTTTTTTTTTTTTTTAATGTTTTCATTTATTTTTGAGAGAGAGAGAGAGCACAGGCAGGGGAGAGGCAGAGAGAGAGGGAGACACAGAATCCGAAGCAGCTCCAGGCTCTGAGCTGTCAGCACAGAGCCCGACGTGGGGCTCGAACCCACAGGCCGCGAGATCATGACCTGAGCCCAAGTAGGACACTCAACCAACCGAGCCACCCAGGTGCACCTTCGCCATTTCTTTGTGTAAAGGGGAGAGGGTTAATGATCCTGCAGTCAGAGTACAGCCAGAAGCCCCTGTAGTGTTAACTGTTCCTGTTCACAAGGACCCACACACAGTGACGTCTGTCCTAAGGGGGGCCGGGGCAAGTGGGAAACTTACTTCTGAACTAGCTCACGGCAGGCTCATTAGAAAAGGAAGCCACATCACTCTTGATTCACTATGACACCGCATCGAGGGGACTTCCTTGTGTTCCAGGAGGCTCCGTGTGTGTCTGAGTATTTTACCCGAACGGGTCCTTACGTCTCTTTGAGACGGTTGCCCACCAGTGCTCACCACCCCGTGCACGGCTTTATCCTGCGCACGTCTGCCTGGGGCCAGCGGGCCCACCTGTGAGTGGGCTGGGGGTGGGGCCGTCCCTGAAGGTCATCCCGGTGGCGGGGAAAGTGCTCCCCGCCCCCTTGTCCAGAAAACGCCTAAGGGTCCTTGGAACTGGCTCCTGTGTGTTTGCTGGCCTTGGGGAGAGGAGTTTCTGGCCTGTTTCAGAAGGTAATGGCCAGAGCAGGGTGTTGGGGCTTTCTCAAGAAGCTCTGTGGCCGTTGTTTGGAGGGAAGCTGTGAAGCCGTGTTGAGGAAGGGATTTTAGCGCCCTAATGAAGACGGATGGCAATTAAGGGCTCTTGAATCATTTAATAAAGAGAAGAGATTAAGGAAGGCTGGGACCCCTAGGAAATCAGCGAAGAGCGGTGAGGTGGTTAATTAGCGGCGCGGCCTGCACTTGGGTGGACCTGGGGAAGTGCGGCCCAGATTCATTTTGGGGCACGATGGGCTCTTCATTACCTGCAGCGGGGAGTGATGCGGGCACACGGCCATCCGGTGCCAGGCTCCACCGCCGTCTCCCAGGCGAGGAGGGTGGGCGAGACCAAGCCTCTTGTGGGTGGGAGCAAAGTCGGGGCCCCTTCCTCCGGCCCAGGACGGTGTGTGTGCAGGGCCGTCCCCTCCCCAGAAGCTGGCTTGGCCGGGGCTCCACCGAGCCCTTCGGACCGTGATGAGAAGGGGCGGCCGGCCCCGGTTGACTTCACCGGTAGCTTCCAGAAAAGCGCACGCGGCACTGAGCCCGGAGGGGAGCACGTCAGAGTTTATGTACTGGGACACTCGTACCCAGAGAGAGGACAGAGCGCCCCGGCAGGGACCCGAGAGACCCTGGAGCCGGGGTGTCTCCGCTGCATCCCATGCAGAGGTGGGCAGAGTGGGCCTGGCTGAGCGGAGAGGCCGCGGGCAGAAAACAGCGCAGGCCTGGAGGTCGCACCGTGGAGCCGGGCAGTGAGGACCCACCAATGAAAGCGTCCCGGGAGGGTCTCTCCCGCAGGCCGGGGCCCATGGTGGGTGATCCGGTCACACTGCTGGCTTATACGGAGCAGCAGGGACGGCCCGTGATCGGTGGCGCTTCACTGTCACAAGCCAAATCAAGCAGTTACAATGACCAGCAAGGTTGGAATGGCAACCAGGGAGTTTCCACCCACAGAAGGTTATGAAGATTGTTTCTTTTGTCTTTTTAAACTTATTTATTTATTTATTTACTTACTTTTGGTGGGGAAAATGGCAGATGGAGAGGGAGAGAGATAGAGCATCCCAAGTGGGCTGTCAGCACGGAGCCCGACACAGACATAGGGCTTAAACTCACGGACCGTGAGATCAGGACCTGAACCGAAATTAAGAGTCAGGCGGTTAACCGGCTGAGGCACACAGGTGCCCCGTTAAGAAGATTGCTAATAACATACAGTGTCCCTGGTGGCACCCTCCTCAGTCTGTACAATCAATATAATTAAAGGAGGGGCGATCGGGATGCTGAGGGCAGTCACCTTAATAAAAGGCATAGTCCTTTGCCATTTTCCAAGTGAACCCCAGTTTTCAGGCACAGAACCCACTGCCTGAAGGAGAGGTTAAGCTTTTGCAACTACAAAATGAGCACCGTGACAATGTCATCAAATCCTTTCGGTGTCTTTGCCTGGGAGACGGCGCCCTGGGGAGCGGGATAGCCAAACATTTTGAGCACCGTTTTATGCAAATTCTTGTCACCCGTGGTACCTTTAGAACATTATAGAGTGGGGGCACCTCAAGGACATTTAGCAAATGGAGCACTGACCCATGTCCAGCTTGCATTGGTCCCCACTGGGTCATATGCACCTGGTGGTCATTTCCCTGGCTCCCAGATGTGCTTGAAACAACTTCCACACCTATGCCTTGACTTGTGGGGTGATGGATAGTAAATGTAGGAAGACCAAGTGGGAGCCTCTAGAACTTTCTTCTCCCGGTCAAAACACTGCATCAAAAATAGTGTTATGAGATGGTGGCTATACTCGCAGTCAGCAGAGTGTAACGAATTCAGCGACTTGTCCAATCACTAGGTCATACACCTGAAACCAATGTAACATTGCATGTCAACTTTACTTCAATCAAAAAAAAAAAAACAAAAAACAAACAAAAAAAAACCAGGATTATATCCTGGAGGGAGAGAGTAGAAAATTACTGCCACCACTAAAAACTTAAAAGCTACATGTGTGGTGGATGCCAAGATATCTCCATTTGCTTCACCAGGATGGCCTCTGCAGAAACCCACACAGCACCTCGTAGGCATCTGAAAGCATGAGGTCACAGAGGTGGGTAACCAAGGGCGAGGGGCATCCAGAATGGAGAGTCGAGAAGGAGCAGAGTTGTAACCCTCAGAGCCATGACATTCAGGGGCCACAGTTCTTCCCATCGACCTCCCTCCCCCATACTTCCCCAGGAGAAGAGACCCACCCGAACCCTCAGGAACGTCTCCAAGAATCCACACAGAGCCTGTGGCTTGTGCCCGTGGTGGACGATGGCTATGTGCCCTGAAGAGCCCCCTTAAGGAAGGGAACGTCATTACCCCCACTGCTTAGAATGCATCCAGAAGACCTCCCTCAGCTGCTGCCCATTTCCAGGGACAGCCTGTGCCCCAGAACTGCCTTCCCAGCGTGGTTCAGACCCCTTCGGTCATGGTGGTCTGAGACCGGTCATGAGAAAGAGCATTAGTCTCTCGCTTCAACTTGGAAAACTGGGTTTATGGGTTTATCTCATCTCCAGATCCTCTGTTGGATGGGCTGAGGCTGCTCTTAAGACTGATTCACAGCTCAGCCTTCCCTCTCCTCCTCATCTTCCCCCACAGAACTCAGTAGGTAACACCCTTCTGTGTGCAAACCTGTCTTAGGATCTGTTTTCCAACCTGTAGGTGTATGATGTGCTGGAGGAATTAGTCCAGTTCCTAAATGCAGTGATGGATTCCTGACCCATTTCCTGTCTCAAGTAATAGGACTTTCTTCCTAAAGCCCAGAAGTTAAGAAGATCTGAGTGATGGAGAAATCCTTGAGGCCTTGGTTTCAATGGACTGGCAAGGCTGAGAAGAATGTAGAGCTGTGTCTACATGAGTAGAAGCGTGTTCTTATTTATCTAAACCAGACTACAAGGTCAATGTGTCCCTTCGCCTAAACTGTTAATCCCCACTTGCCCGGGAGTTTAAGACACATTGTGGATCTACACCCCAAAGCAAGTTTATGACACACATAATTGTTTTAGAATAAACTCTTTCCAAAGAGGAATGTTAACTTTTCCCAAAGAATGACATTACCTCAGTCCCAGATAAATTTGTACGAATCAGGTGGACTGAAATATCAATTCTCATTCAAACTGGATTTATATGTAACAGAAATATTTGTTATTATCATGAAGACTAAACTTTGACTCCTCTCACATGGTATTTTTTGCCTCGGTCCCAATTTTTCTTTCTTTTTTTTAAAAAAATTTTTTTTTTCAACGTTTATTTATTTTTAGGACAGAGAGAGACAGAGCATGAACGGGGGAGGGGCAGAGAGAGAGGGAGACACAGAATCGGAAACAGGCTCCAGGCTCTGAGCCATCAGCCCAAAGCCTGACGCGGGGCTCGAACTCACGGACTGCGAGATCGTGACCTGGCTGAAGTCGGACGCTTAACCGACTGCGCCATCCAGGCGCCCCTTTTCTTTCTTGATAGTACACCTTGCTTCTATTATTTTATAAAATATGGATGGCATCATTCATTTTAATTCTTAAAACAGAGTTCAAGGGGCACCTGGATGGCTCAGTTGGTTGAGCGTTTGATTCTTGATTTCGGTTCAGGTCGTGATCTCACAGTTCATGGGATCAAGCCCCACATCAGGCTCTGCACTGACAGCACCGAGCGTGCTTGGGATTCTCTCTCTCTCTCTCTCTCTCTCTCTCTCTCTCTTCTCTCTGCACCTCTCCTACTTGTGCTTTCTTTCTCTCTCTCTTTAAATAAATAAAATGAAATTAAAAAATAAACAAATGCAACACAGTTCAATTTAGGGAGTACAGATTGAGCACCGACTAAACAGAATTAACAAAACTGGCCTTTTACTTCAAAAAATTGTGAGATGAGATGTTAGTTGATGGCAATTTCAGGTTGTGTGTAACAAATTCTCATTTTCACCTCGCTGCCTCTTTCCAAATATTCAGATGAGGGATCACAGGTGCATTTGGTTTCCATTCTTGGCAGCTTCCTGGTAGCGTTTGATGGTGGTGGACAGACTGGAATGTTGTTCCCACTGTACTTTCTAACAGGCGCTTGCAAATCAGAGCTGCACCCAGAGCCCCAGAACTCATGCCATTATCTGTTTATTGCAACGTAAACCTCCCTGGGGGGTAAGGGGTTATCTCCAACTCTAGCCATTGAGTGAGTCCTCAGATCACAGTTTGATTTGGTTTGATGTTGGAGGCCCTTACATCTCTAAGCTTTGTACACATTTAAAAAATCGCAATTCAGATTTATTTATATATTTTCAAACAGAGCCGTTTAAGCACCCACTGCCTGCTCCATTCCAATCTCTGTGAGAGATTTAATTAATGCACATTAGCAGAGAAAGGCTTTAAAAATGGGCCATTTTCTAAAGACCGTGAAAAGCAATCTTATATTTCAGGTGATTTATTTCAATTTTATTTTAAATCATAATACTTACATTGGAAAGAAGAACGAAATAACTTATGTGCACATGTGTATCATTTTATTTCAGATAGTTCAAATACATTTAAACTTACAATATTAGCTATTTCCCTGGAGTTGAATCCTGAATGATCACAAATTTATGTTACAGCTCTTTTACATGCATTTTTCTACTATCTTGTGCCTCACTTTCAATTTTGCACTGATCACAAAATTTCTGAAGCTTGAAAACTTCTGAGTTATATATATATATATATATATATATATATATATATATATATATCTTCCCCCCCCCCCAAATCTAGAATCACCATTTTTTGTTTAAAACATTTTTCAGCCAACAGAAAGAGAGGGAGAGAGAGAGAAAGCAAAGGAAAGACAAAAACATCAATGATGATACAACCTTCTTTCAGCCCCACTGCTTCTTGGTCACCGCCACATCGCTGTGCTCACCAAACTCCTAGTCCGAGTATTTCCCTCCAGTGGTTACAAAGCCATTCTGGTGAGATCAGTGCCCCACACTTCAAAAACTCGAGCTTTGTTAAAGCATCCAACGGCCTACACTTTTAGGGAACTAAGGGTCCAATCTCCACTCTTATCCTTCCTGCTCATCAGTAATGCTTCGCATAGCTGGTGATTCACTTCCTTTGTGAATGCTTCCCTCCCCGGCCTCCAGGAAACCACATCCCCGGGTTTTCCTTTGGATTCATGGAATGCCCCAGTTCATTCCTGGATTGCTTCTCTCTTCATTTCCTTGGCGATCACATCCGGAGGGAAGGAGGGATGATTGCTTCCTTTCGTTAAGCTTTCCAAAGATGGCCTGTTAACCTTATGAAATAGATATTATACTAGGCAGTGTTTAGAATGAAAAAGATGTGTGCAAATTATTTCAGGCCACTTTGTCACTTGATATTAGAAACAGGAGAACAGAACATATGCAGAGACTAATTTCAAACTGTGCAGTGTTTTAGTGTAATTCGTCTGACCTGTATAATTAGCGGAATGGGAAGTGTTCCAGCCTGAGTCCATGGCAAGCAGATAGTTCATGCTAGATGATGAAGCATTCTTCTGGGCTTTAATCCTAAATAAAAATCTTTAGTGACAGAAGTCTCTAGGTTGATACACAAGGCGCATATTTAAGTCGCATTGGCCAAGGCAGGAAGATCATGAAAATGCCACAGAGGAAGTGGACTTCACTTTTAAGGGCCACATTTCTCTGGGAATCTATGTGTCATTCTACATGACAAAGTTTGTCATCTGATGATGAATGAATCACTCATCAATATGTAGTGAATGAGGAGCCCTAGCGTGTTTTCAAATTTGCAGCACAACTGGGAGAGTATTGAACGAAGTCAGGTTCCACAAACACTCCACACGGGGCACTCATGCTCTCTTGGGGAGAAGGGGAACCGCCCATGAAGCTGAAACTGGATGGGCCCTTGCCTGCAGGCATCACCCGTATCAGCCTATCTCTGAAGGAAAACTTACAGTACTGGCTAATATCATAGAACTCACTCAAAGATTTTAGAACTTGAAAAAGGAAGACTGAAAAGTGTCTCCAGATCAGTCAATATGTGCTTCAAATGAGCTGTAAGAAGCCTGATTTTTGCACTTACTTTGTTTCCCAGCGAATGGCCCCGGAATGCCACCTACTTAAGTAAGGGGAAAGTCATGAATGAAAATATCATCTGCAAACCAGGAGCGCCCTATGTTTAAATGTGTTATAAAGCTTTGAAATGGAAAGTTGCTGAACAGCTGTCTGTATGGCCAGTCCTGATAATGAAAGAACTGTGACTCTACTTGTACATAATTGTTTTAATTGTAAAGAAGGATACAAAGCCCTTCCAGGTGGAGCCCAGCCCTTTGTGTAATTCTCCATTTCCTCCGTCCTTGGAGATAACCTTCATGCTGATCCGGATAAGGCGTCCGGAACACGCTTCTGTGCCTGGGCTGCCTGTGTCTGTAACCGTAAGGGACACGTGATACACCTGTTGCAGACACACTCCTTGTACAAAGGGAATCCTACCGTATAGTATTTCTGCAATGTCGTGCTTTTCCTCAACATTTCACATGTGAAATGTATCCCTGTGTCGAGGGATGAATACACTCAGTTAGTTAATTCAAACGACTACCGTTGACATAAAAATCACACAGTTCCTTCTATTCTCTTGAAGGATATGGATCTCGTTTCCGATCATTCCTATTACAAACAAATCTAAAGCGCCATCTCTCAATTCTATTATGCCCATGTAAAATGTTCTCTAGGAACTTAGAATTTTCTAGAAACATTGAAGTGGATTTCCTATAGTGTCCAGTTTAATATTGCTGCACGATGCTCTCCAAAGTAATTTCGCAGAGGCACGTTACCGCCGGGGACGGTAAAGAGCTCCTTTTCCCTGGTCCTTTGTGCCAACTCTCTCTATGTCTCGTATTCTTTCTTGCAGATCTGATTAATAAGAAATGGACTGTCAGTTTTCTTAATTTGCGTCTCTTTGATTACCACTGTGGTTTTAATTCCCAACGACTTCCAAACTCACAGGGGCCGGCCTTGCCGTGGAGGGTTGTTGAGGTTTTAGCTTGAATATATTCACGGCAAACCTATGCCACCACGAGACTATCAATTTCCAGCACCGCTGACATACGTTACTGCTTCTAACATCAATTTTAAATCTGCTTTTGTACCTTTGGTCTTCTTATCTTTTTCTTCATAAACAGTGTATGTTGATTCAGCCTGGTTCTCTGTGCTGCTTAGCTCCTGGTAAAACTATCCTCTCTCCATGCACCACAGGGCTGGTGGACGTCTTCAGCCACGAGCGAGTCCGGCACCATTCATTCAAGATCAGTGGTAGGAAGACCTTCTTCCTTTCCAAGCGTCTGGCCACCTTTCTAAGGGGAGGGCAAACAACACCTTCCTATGCTGAAGCCATCGGTATTTCTTCCCCTGTTTCGCACAGGGCACAAGAGATCATTCTCCTAACGCAAAGGATCCTGTTCTCACAGATGTACATTTAGAAGCCCCTGTTATTATTGGTTTACATCTGTAGAAGCAGAATGACCAGACTCCCCAGTTGGTGGAGGAGGTCATCAAGGGGACGTGAAGGCCGGTTGACCCGTGAGGTGGCTCTGGGTAATCGTAGCCTCCTCACCGCCTCCCCGTCCTTGGAATGTATGCTCTGCCCAAAAGTCACAGCCTTGAGAAAGTAAGGGGCTGCTGAGACTATCTGGACTGAATACCTGCCTGAGCCCAGTGACAGCCTCCATAGAAGCTTTTAAGATTCTGGCAGTGGGCGTGGGGATCTGCTCGTCTTGGAGCCACCCAAGACAGCCTCCCAAGTTCACTGGCATATTACTCTTAACACCCACCAATCCGAAACAGCTGCCTCTTTCTTCTGTCTTTCCCTGCCTTCCCTGTGCGGAGGCCAGTGTGGAAACCAACACCAGTGGGGCTCACGGTTCTCGTCGGTCACTTGGCACAAAAGTCGGCACCGTTTGATGTAATATGAGGCACGGGTGGGAAATGAAAGACGCAGACTGCCCTGGAGAAACAACAACAACAACAACAAAAACCCTGTGAAATAGAGAGCCAGCTGGCACACTCCTGAGTGATGAAAGCCGACTGCCTCCAAATGGGAAATACGCCATAAAGCAAGGGCCATTCCTTTCCTCCTTGTCCCTGCCAGGTGGTATCAGACCTTTGTGTACCCATTATGGTGGAATTCAGGGACACGAGAAACACTCGCCACCATTCCTAAGGGGCGGCTTTTTTTTTATGCTCTAATTTTGTTTCTCTTGGACTTTTCATGAGTATTGATATTGGAAGATGGAGTAAAGCCACACACAGCTAGCTAGCCTCCATCTGAAACTTAAAGCAAACAAGTGGGCACTATTAAGTTGAATAATGTCAGCTTATCCCATGAAAAATTCCAAATTACTACTGGAAAGCCACACGCATTCACTTGAGAAATAATAATAATATGGCGGACAGGCGCAAAAATGATGAAGAGATATTGCCCATGTGCGAATCCCAGCCCCTTACCAGTCTTGTGACATAGAGCCCATTATTTAAGCTGCCATTACTTTGTTTCTTCTTCTATGCAAATAGAAGACTCCAACAGCCAGGTGCACTTCTGTGCTTCATATAAGTGGTTTCTTTTCTAATCTAGAAATAGCTGAAGAGAGGTAACAACCTCAAGAGATACTTTTTGCTGCCTTTGAAAAAATGGTCATTTCTTGAATATGGATTAAGGTTAGATTGATATTAAAGTTTAACAGAGAATACTAGTAATGAAAAAAAAAATTGGATGATGTGATGAAAACCAGATCCTTTTTGAACCATTGCATTTCAGTAATGTCCCCATACTTAATTCTGAAAGGGTTTGTAAATTTAATGCTAAGACATTTTTCGTTCCCCTGGAATTATGAGCATTTAGTCTTAAGTAGTGTGCAAAGATTTCAAGCTAATGGTTTCTTTTACTGGTTCTGAAGACCCATATTACAAAGTTTCACTGTGACCCTGGTTAACAGAATAAAGTATCCGAAAGAACAAAGAGTTTTATGGGAAAAGTTGAAAAGAAATAAATTCTCATTTTAGCTCTGTCATGATAAAAATGTTGGCCCTGAGCCTTTTCCCCTAAGATCTCAACTTACCTTTTATAAAACAAAAGTAGTCCTAATATCCAGAAAAATTTTCTATGTAGCAATTGTTAACATCAAATGAGAAAACATATGATGAGATACTTAATGAACATGAATCACAGTGGAAATATGTTATCATTGTATTCCTTTTGCTATGGTCTTAAATGCCCATTTGTAACGTAAAGCCCATATTCAGGACTTTCTTCTTCAGTTTTTCAGCGTTTGGATTGGGTGACTGTCTCTTTTTTTATTCAATTTTAACTTTTTTTTTTTTTTTTTTTGCCTACAGTTGACTACCTTTTTGGCTAAGTGACACATTTGTTTTGATTTTAATTAGAACTATAGTTTTACTTTCCCAGATATTCCTGGGAGTATAAATTCCAGGCATGATCAATTAACCTTAAAAAAAATCACCAAATAAGGTTTAATCGATGAATCTCCAAAAGATGAAATATGCATCAAATTAAATCACTCAAAATTATATTTAGAAAATGTAATGAAAACATGTTTATTTAGGTGTGTGGCTTATGTAAACTCTTGTTTCTAAATGATACACTTTATCCCTGGGAAAATTATGAAGGACACTGCTTATAGAATAATTACCACAGGTTTTAAACCTTTAATTGTTGAAATGTCTTTACCACCAAATGCACTATGATCAATTAAGTTTTGCATTTCATAAGTTCTCTTCAAAAAAATATTAGAAATAAAGATTTGCATTTTATGTTTATTTAAGAGGAAACATGGCCATAAAGTCCTTTCTACTCAACAGCAGATCAGTGGCCTAAATTCTGAACTACTAGAAGCTTAAGAAATAAAGCTTTTCTTTCATTTTTCTTTTCTTTTTTCTCTTTTGGTCTGTTCTTTGTCTTTTTTCCCTCAACCTACCAAGTAGCACTTATTTGTGTATATATATATTATCCTTGTGTTAAATTTTGTTAAACCAAGATAAGCAATTTTAAACTTCAAGTATTCTTAATTAGTAGACATTATTTTGAGGAATAAATGGATGTCTTTTATTTTGAAATTTCATAAGTCAGAATTTCAGGCTGATGTTAATTTTGTTCTTCTTCCCTCTTCCCCTTACATACCTAGATAGTTCACATTGTTATTTACTAATGCGATCTGTTTTTAGTGAATAAACATATTTTTTGCAGAGACTTCCCTGCCGCATAGCCTAGCTGATGACCATGAAATTTAGGAAATGTATATACATCTCGCTGATCAGAGAAAGAAAGGAGCAATGGCAAGAAAGAAGAAAGAAAACGTATCTTTTCCTCCCAAATGGCTAACTGCGAGTAACAAGGTCAAATAAAGGACGGATGAACAGAGGTTAAGGGAGAAGTTGCCACAGTCAGGGGCAGGTGGAGGCAGACAGACCGGGTACCCAAGATCTTCTTGTTTAAGGCAGGACTCCCCAACACCCTCATCTGATTGGAGCCAGGGTCACCCGTTTGTCTACTCCATTCCCAAACGGTTTTCATGAACAATGAATAAAAGTTCAGGAAATCCAAACATGCTTAGAGCTAGAAAGCAAGTCTTAATATACATAGGGACCAACCTTGCTCTCAATTCACTTAGGATCCTGTGAACTCTTCAGTTACCAGAAATTGAATACTTCTGACAGCTGAGGTTATAATATAGCAAAAGGAAATTTGAATTGAATGCTGTGTTAGAGTCTAAAACTTTATGTTTAATACATCTTATCTTGAAAAAAAAAAGATAAACAATGGCTGGCATTTTTTGAGATAAAGGCAGGTCCAGCCAGAGGGACAGGGAGAAAGTTAACCTGGGTTAGCAGTTTTGCGACAAAATGTGCCCAATGGCAAACGTGTAGAATCTGCCGTGGGCGTGAATGCTGTCTTCTGCATACGAGCGAAATGAACTCGTCTCAGTGTATCCCGGAGATCAGCTTTTTGATTCGTGCAAGAAGTGTGATACGTGTGGTCTGTGTGATTTCTCTGACTCGGGCTCACTACGAACGAAAGCGGGAGAAAAGAAGTCCCTCCTGAACCATGAAAGCAGCTCTCTATACACCATTGGAAAGTCACTTCATCTGCCTGGACTCAGATGCCTTATCTGCAAAATGAGACGGTTTGGGGCCAAATGCCCAAACATCTCTATTACCTAAGATCAGAAGTGAATAAAGCTGGCTACTTTGAAGAACGATATTTAATAATGCAGAAGCTAATTTTGCAACATTAGAATCGTTGCGGAAACAACATAATATATGTTGTGCCTTGGTTTTGGCTTTGCTGACTCTTTCTTCCGAGAAAAGATTATGGCAATAAATGTAAATAAATATTATTCAGTATTAAAACTTAAATAACTGTTCCTTTGAATTTAAGCTTTCTTTTAATATGTTCACCAAGGCAAGAAAACCTTTAAGGAGCTGAGAGTGCCTGAATACAGGAAAGAGTGGAGGCCTTCCCATGTAATACCTCTGCTCTCACGGGTAATGGGTCTGTGAGGCCATTTCTCCCAGACGCAAAGCAATTCAGAAAAGAAGATGTTTATTCCAAAAATGTAGCTTCACTATATTCTTTAGTGCTATGGCTGTATATTGAGTATATCATTAAATGACTGCATTTACATGAATGCAAAAATCCAGAAGAAGGCATAGCCTGATGGAAATCACCACCACCAGACTGTACATAGAAGAATGCCATGGAAGAAATGGAACGATCATCGAGGCAATCACACTTCCTGAATTTTTGAGCCCCAGAACAAGTGGCACTATGCAAGGGGGGGAGGGGGTGAGAGGGAAGACTTACCATTTGTCCAGAACCTGCTCTGGCCCATCGGCTTCTCTCCACCTCACTCTCTAGATTTGCACTGTTAATACGATAGTGTTGGGAAATTTTCCCAGATAAAAAATGTATGAGGGTCAGAGACTTTTCATAGGGCCTCGTAAGGCCGGGATGGGCCAAAGGTTCTAATCCGTATCATCCTTCTGTAAGTCAGGGATGCGTGTGGGGACCTCTGGGGTCATCATTTAAAAGAATGAACACACAAGGGTGTCCATCTAACTGGACAACAGAGCGGGAAAATGGAATAGTAAAAAAAATAAATAAATAATCCAGGACAAGGGGAGGAAAGAGTAACGGGAACAGAGAAAACATAGAAGAAATAGAACACGGACGTGAAATGGTTGCTACAAATCCAAACGCATGAGCACATTTGCTAAATTTAAATAAATGGAAGCTTCCAGTTAAAAGGTGGTGATTCTGTTTGAATCAAGCCTGGGAGGCTGCTCCTGGGCCCCTCCTGCTCCCAGGTGGTGGGACTCCTTGGTGGGCCTTGGAGGCCACAGGTCTGACGTGGAGGGCGTCCCTGGGCTGGAACCAGTGAGGTCTTTGATGAAATTGAGTCACGAAGCTGAAAGCACTGAATTGGCAAATGGGACACTGGCCCCCAGGGGACCAGTCGCAGGGTGGAGGTCAGCGTGAGCACAGGCCTCTGAGCTGTGAATGTGGCCCTGAAGGACACAAGGGGCACAGCAGAAGCACCGTGTTCCCTGCGAGATGGCGTCTGTCGCTTCCTCCCACCACATGCCTCGCCTCTGGCTGTGATCTTGGGGGACCTTGTCTCTACGCGGGACGTCAGCAAGGAGGCCCGGCCAGAGCAGACTGGGGCCGGGAGGGAACCACGGGCCACCGGGGGTCGTGACTCTGAAGACCACGGCACCGGAATGGTGAGCTATCTGGACACCTTTTTCTGCAGGTGTGGTTTATGTCAGCTTTGAACAGACAAGATAATGATTGTGGGGGGCGGGGTTGTCAAAAATACCTACATGGTCTACACGGAAGCCATATGCATCTAGGCATACGGGATGGCTAAAAGAGGACAGGAAGAAGTTGTGACAGGCGCCCGCCAGTACGAAACCAGCTGATGTGCCTATAAGATTATCAGACAAACTGGAATTGAAGTCAGGAAGTGTTACCAGACACGTTATGATGAAAGGTTGACATAACAATTCAGATTGTCTTTGCAGCTAATGGTATAGCTTCAAAACATATAAAATGTAGAAAGCCAATATGACAAAGAACTTTTCAGAAAGCACATCAAAAATCCCTAGAGAAGCAAGAGGAGGAATTGAATCCCACAACAAAAAAGAAATGTTGTAAAAGAAACTCTCCAATAAGACAATGAAGAGCTCTTAGAAAGTCAGCTGTAACTACTGTTGAATATCTATGGGCACATCGAAAAATGTAAATGAGGACTTTTCTCAGTAGTATTAAGAACTGTTGGAATGATAGCTACTAGGAAGGAAAATTTAAGACAGGTAGAGATCAATCCAGGGGACCCAGTATCCAATTTACAGGAATTCCAGAAAGACAGATCCA
The DNA here is from genome assembly GCF_022837055.1 of Prionailurus viverrinus. Taxonomy (NCBI): domain Eukaryota; kingdom Metazoa; phylum Chordata; class Mammalia; order Carnivora; family Felidae; genus Prionailurus; species Prionailurus viverrinus. Next base: position 729,714 of record NW_025927614.1, read on the forward strand.
AGAAAGAGTCTAGGCAAGTTTCCAATTATTATTGACATCAGAGAACATTTCTTAACACTAAAGTACTTCATTTTCCAAGCTGATGTTGCACACCCCATAATCTGTTAGATTGAACGAATAAAGACCTAATCGGAAATTAGGAGAATACTCGAAAACCTTCAAACAGAGAAGAATACGATTGTTCAAATACCAAAAACCAGAGCAGCCTCGGACTTCCCACAGTGGTCCTGGAAGCTGGGAGGTAACAGAGTATTGCCTTCAAAATATAAAAGGGGGTGCTTTTCCCATTCAGAGTTTCTACCCAGCCAAAACATCAATCAGCTGTGCAGGTAGGAGAAAGGTATTTCAAGACGCGGGAGTTCTCAGAAAATGTGTCTCCCACGGATCCTTTCTCTTGTAATGACTAGGAACCACGTTATGGTAAACGTGGAGGTGAGTCACAAGAAGAAAGACAAGTCCAGGAAACAGTGCTCCACACGGAGGACGTCCGAGTCCGGAGATGGACCAGTTAGGGCTGGAAGGGTCTCTGAAGCCCCCGGAAGGGTGCATTGCAGCAGGAAGGAGCCCCAGAGACCGAGGCTTTTGTGTTTGGCCGCGCTTGGAGTGACTTCTCAGTGGAGAGCTGGGAAGGGATGCTGGAAACAGGCAGAGGGGGAAAAGGGAAGGAAATTCTGTGCACTCCAGGAAAAACAAAAGATTTGTAACCGCAGAAAAAGGAACAAGATGGGGGCTCCTGGGTGGCTCAGTCGGTTAAGCCTCCAGCTTCGGCTCGGGTCATGATCTCGCGGTTGACGAGTTCGAGCCCCGCGTCGGGCTCTGTGCTGACAGCTCGGAGCCTGGAGCCTGCTTCGGATTCTGTGTCTCCCTCTCTCTCTGCCCCTCCCCTGCTCACGCGCTGTTTCTCTCTCAACTATAAATACACATTAAAAACAAATTAAAAGGGAAAGGAAGGAGATGTAATCGCAACATACTGCCAGGTGAGTGGTGAAAACCAGTCACAAGGACCACATCAGTTGCAGTGAGTGTGAATTTCAGCGGCCGCCCTGTTTCCATGGATTCGAATGATGGAGACGTGAGCGGGGAGGGAGGAGTATGAGGTAAACCACCTTTTCTGTGAGAAGAATGGAAAAATGAAATGGTCGATGGGGATACATTGCAGAAACAGATACTCAGTATAAAGCGTCCTTGTCTGAGAGGAGACAGGCTCAGATGTGCTGGGTGCCCCGCGGGAACCCCACCGCGCCCTTTGCCTCTTTAATGCCTCTGCTGCTTGCTCCCTGGGAAGGCAGTAACAGAGCCACAGACCCCACCTTAAACAGAAGAATTCACTGTCTCATATCCTGGAGGTGGGGAGGCGGAGATCCCAGCTGGACAGGGCTGGGGCCTCTCTCCTGGACCTGTAGATGCTGACCTGTCCCGTGTCCTCACGTGGTCAGCCCTGTGTGTGTGTGTGTGTGTGTGTGTGTGTGTGAGTCCTGATCTCCTATTCTCATGAGGACACCAGTCAGATTGGATTAGGATCCACCCAGTGACCTCAATTCTGCCTTAACTGCCTCTTCAAAGACCCTGTCTCCAAATACAGTCACTTCTGAAATCCTGGGATTAGGACTTCCACATGTGACTTTGGAGGGACACAATTCAGCCTGTGCACAACTTTAATGAAGTAAAAACATGAATTAGAGTAGATGCATAGCAAGTGTATGTATTTACTAAAACACATCAAGTTAGACTCTTAAGTGCATGTAATGCGTTGTTTGGAAAACATACTTCAGTAAAATTGATTTTAAGAGAATGTGCATGAGAGATTTGGAGTAAATTTTATTTGAACTAAGTGCTTTTTAAAAAATTTTTAATGTTTATTTTTTTGAGAGACAGGGCATGAGCAGAGGAGGGGCCGAGAGATGGGGAGACACAGAATCCTTAGCAGGCTCCAGGCTCCGAGCTGTCAGCACAGAGCCCGACGTGGGGCTTGAACCCACAAACCGCGAGATCATGACCTGAGCCGAAGTTGGATTCTTAACCAACTGAGCCGCCCAGGTTCCTCCTGAACAAAGTGCTATTTAAGCAGCTTTTAGAGATACCTCCTTTTAGGGTTGTCCCTGTTTAAATTATCTAGACTAAGAAAATTAACTCTATATTCTGAGTTAAATAACCAAAATTTTAAGTACCCTGTTTATCCCTTTTTATTCATCCCTGTTTACCAGGCACACGTGCGTGTGCACACACACACACACACACACACACACACTGAGTAGAAAGGAAGGAGAAACACACCGTTGTGAGTTTATCATCTGGAAAGTCCATCCCCAAGGAGACAGACAGATGGAAAGAGTCCGGGCGGCGGCTGGGGCAGCCCCTCCTGGCCAGTCCTGCCCCATCCATTACCTGCCACACACCCATCCCTACCAGTCACTGTCGCTGTCTCCCAGAACGAGTCACAGAAAAAATGGGACGAGTCTCCTTCTCCCTCTCCATCAAGCATCAGTGATTGGGGTCACATCAGTCATGATTCTTTGGAGTGTCCGTTTCATATTTCCTGCTTTCTAACTTCTCTCCTGGGATAATAGCCTAAAACGTAAACTCCGTGCAGCAACCTTCAGATCACCCCTTGGATAACCCAGTCTCGCCATGTGGTATTAAAAATATGACAGGTTTCACTTATCAAAAATGCGTCTTAACAATGCTGATGGCCTGAAGTGAGGAAACAGCATCAACACTGACACCCAAGTTCAGCCTCTACACTGACGTACCCTGCAGCGTCTGTGAGTCTGGCTTTTTTCAACTGGAAAGTAAGTAATGAAATAGCGTGTGGCTACAGGAGCTCAGTGTCAGAAGGAGAACAAATGTCAGAGCATGTTCTTTTTCCTAGCCTAGTCATATTGAGTGGACTTGAACCAGTGCTCCGACATTCGTTTAAGTGTGGTTGTAGACCAGCCAGGAGAAAAACGTGTGTAACGGGTCGGGTACAGGTCTGTTCACCGAGGCGCCGCTGAGGAAGGGCTTTGAGACGAATGTACTCTCCCGACTTAATCCTTTACTAACGTTGACTGAAGAAGTTACAGCTTTGAGTATTTACCGTCTGGTAAGTGCAAGAAACATCCATCAAAAACCCATGGAATGGCTATATTGGTTACAGTTATTTTACTCATCTTATAAAAGAATATTCATTGGCCGTTGGCTGTTTGGAAAGCACTGTGTTCGACATTGGAGACGCAACAGGGATACCAAGGTTTCTTTAACCGTATATACATTCTTTTTTTTTTTAATTTTTTTTTCAAAGTTTATTTATTTTTGGGACAGAGAGAGACAGAGCATGAACGGGGGAGGGGCAGAGAGAGAGGGAGACACAGAATCGGAAACAGGCTCCAGGCTCTGAGCCATCAGCCCAGAGCCTGACGCGGGGCTCGAACTCACGGACCGCGAGATCGTGACCTGGCTGAAGTCAGACGCTTAACCGACTGCGCCACCCAGGCGCCCCTAACCTTATATACATTCTAATTAACAACATCCTTACGTACATGTGACATGATCATAAGGCAAAAAAAAAAATGAAACTGGCAAATATCAGGATAGGAACACAGACAACATGCCGGGAAGCCTTCACATAGTGAGTGACACTCTCTATTTGTATGACCAAGAACTGAAATGGTTCACAATCCCAGGACCGACTCCTCAGCTCGTGTGGGCTCGGGCACGTTCAGAAACGACCCAGGCCAAGCTCTGTAAACACATCCGTGTGCACGAACACGCTGACTTCATCTAAAAAAACAGGGACGCTTTGGTCTTCCCACCCGCCAAAAGCTAGTTACTATTTCCTTTGGAGGCGTTCGATCAAATCTGCTAGGGGGGGAACATATTTTTTTCCTTTTTTTTCTTTTTTCTTTTTTCCACTTAGAAAAATGACCACCAAAGCTCTCTGGACAACGCACTTTGTGACGTGTGCTAAGTGAGGCCGGTGAATTGGCAGGTGCCCACTCTGCATGTGGCAGGGACGTGGCTGAGTCAGCAGGGGCCCCCTGCGTTGAGGACCCTCATTTGCACAGCAGCCAGGGCCTCCGTGAGGAGCACAGCTCCCTGAGAAACCGTGCCGTTGCAGTCGAGACGCCTGTCTGGCGTGCCTGGTGCCTCCTTTCTCTTCGTTCACTGAAAGTGACAGGAGGACAGCTGAGGACTTCCCGTCTCGTGCACGAAGCAGCTGATGGGGGCTAATTGGGCAGTCACATGATCCCCGGCTTGTAACGCCATTCAGCAGGGCCAGCCGCCTGGAAATTGTGCATGAGGCTCCTGTGTGCCACTGCAGTGTAAGGATCTGTGGGGCTCGTCCCTTCTGGAGGTGACCCGTCCCGCCCCGAACTCCACAACCTGTTTCTCAGATGGTTCTTGCTCTTACCTGGCATTTCCTGTGGCACCAAAGGAGAAAGAAATGGCCGCTTCCAGAAGGTACTATAAGCTGTGTTGCTAGAAGAAAGACCTTCGGTCTGTGAGGTGCTCTTCCTGTAACAGCAAAGGCCGTCGGGACCCTGCCCCCCACGTCCATGCGTCTCCGTGAAAGGCAGGTGCTTTTCGGTCTCCCTCTGTCACCATGGCTCCTGGTTCCCGTTTATGTTCCTTCATGCTCTACCCATGTTTCTACCCACATCCCGCCTTCTGGACACGTGCTTTTCTGCAGCTAGCAGTGTCTGTGCTTTGACGTGTAACTGATCCACCATTCTGACTTTTCCCGTTATTACGACCAATACCAGGGACGCTCAAAGGGTGAGCATACAAGCACAGAGGAGGGCCAGATCGGGTGTCTCTCCCAAATGTAATTGTAATATTTAACATCCGAATACACAACTGTTGTGTATTGCTTCAAATAAATGTCAAGTCAACTTGTGCAAACATTACAATTTCCAGCGTACAGAAAGGGACACGAAAATAGAAACATTTTAAGATTTTTATCCAAGAATGATGTCATTGGAAAGGGCGGACCCAAAATATCAACTGACGGCTCCCAGTGGTAAAGCTTTCTCGGATTGTGGCATTCTGGCAACCAACTTGCGGGATTCATTTCTCTAAGGATAGAGTTATTGTATGATCACATGTAAAATAAATATTAAGTGCCAAAAGAAATGCTAATCAGCCAATTAAGGAGCAAGTTATTCATAGAGCTGTTATAGTTTCCAAACTTTGGGGCACTTACGATGTTTAGATATTACAAGATTTACTTTACATTCTTAAATAAGGACTTTTGGAATGTAGCAAATGGTGTAAATTATTTTATAAGGCAGAAGAAATATCTTACAACTGAATCAAAACATGTGTTTTATACTCTAAGTTATTAGGAAAGAAATCTAGGGGCTCCTGGGTGGCTCAGTCGGTTAAGTGGCCGACTTCGGCTCAGGTCATGATCTCAACGTCTGTGAGCTCGAGCCCCATATCGGGCTCTGTGCTGACAGCTCAGAGCCTGGAGCCTGCTTCAGATTCTGTGTCTCCCTCTCTCTCTGACCCTCCCCCATTCATGCTCTCTCTCTGTCTCAAAAATAAAAATAAACATTAAAAAAACTTTTTTTAACATTTTTTTTTCAACGTTTATTTATTTTTGGGACAGAGAGAGACAGAGCATGATGGGGGAGGGGCAGAGAGAGAGAGGGAGACACAGAATCGGAAACAGGCTCCAGGCTCTGAGCCATCAGCCCAGAGCCTGACGCGGGGCTCGAACTCACGGACCGCGAGATCGTGACCTGGCTGAAGTCGGACGCTTAACCGACCGCACCACCCAGGCGCCCCAAAAAAACTTTTTTTTAAAAAAGGAAAGAAATCTAATATATTAGAAAGAATATTTTATTCTGTAGGATTTTTTTTAATTACAAAACGTTTTGAAATAAGCATTTTAAATTAGAAGATTTTTAACGTTACAGAAAAAATGCAAACATAATACAGAGCATTCTTACGTACAAAACACTTTATTTCTTCTGTTAATACCGTCCTAGGTGAGTACGGTATGTTTGTTACAACGAATGGACCGCTGTTGGTATACTGTGATTATCTAAAGCCTCTGATCTATTCAGATGTCCTTAGCTTTTCCCTAGAATCCTTTTTTCTGTTCTGGGGTCCCATGTAGGACACCGCATTGCATTTAGTCTCCTTCAGCTCCTTTTGGCTGGGACAATTTCTCAGACTCTCCTTGTTTTTGATGACCTTGACAGTTTCAAACAGGACTGGTATTTCATAGAATGTTCCCCATTTGTGGTTTCCGGGATGTTTTCTTGTGATTAGAACAGGGTAAGGAGTTCCTGGGCGCAAAGCCGCAGAAGTAAGCGCCATTCTCATCAAATCATATCAGAGTATACACGGGCACACTCATCTGTCGTGGCTGGTGACCCTGATCCCCTGGCTGTGGTGGTTTCCTGCCAGGTGTCTCCACTGTAAAGTTACTCTATTTTCCCCTTTCCTACACTTACTGAGTGGGCAGTAATAATTCATCCCGAGGGTGGAATTTCCACACAAAGTATTCAAAATTAATCTGAATGGGATATCTATTTAATCCCATGTGTTTATTCGGTTAACAATTTATAACCGTGTGGACTCATGGATGTATACAGTTGGCCATGGGCAACTCCTTCAGTTGACTCCTGAGTCCCTTTGACGTACTGTGTTATTGTCATCATTATTGTTATTTGTTTGGCCTTTGGTGGGTGCTGGGAGGGCTTGTTGTTACTGGACTGTTGTAGTTTTGGGCTCTGTCTGCTGACAGAACAAGGAAATACAGCTATGTGTGCTAAATTGCGTTTATGCACATGCCTATGAATATTTCTGTATGTAACCCTCTGTGTCTATATTAAGCTGTATGTGAGTTCATGCGACGCCTCCACCAGGAACCCATCACCGCCTGGATCATTCTACCCTCCTCCCTGCTCATCTGTCACCTGCCTCCCCAACAGTGAGGAACGTGGCTCCCACCATCCACCATCTAGGCACAGAATTCTTCATTTCCAATGTACATGCACAGTGATGTGAGAGCACTTAACACACAGCCCTACGCGAAGCCTCCTTAACAACTAGAGTACAGCGTTCGGGTGCACTTTCTTTTGTTTTAGGTCTTATGGTCTCCACCCCAAAGTTGCTTGGGGCAGCAAATGTTCCCGGTCCCTCTCAAGAGAGGGTCTTTTATATTCATTGTCATTCAGTTAGAATGTTTTTGTCACATTCTGGATTCCATTCTGGGATTCCCCCAACCTCCTAATTTTTTGTTTTTCTTTAGTGGACATTAAGGTTCATTCTGGGTGCTGATAGGGTCTACGGATTTTGAAACACGCGTAATGTCACGTATCCACCATTACGGTATCATACAGAATTGCTTTTGTGCCTTAAAACGTCCACTCTCTTCACCTGCTCAACTGTCCCCTTCCCCCAAAACCCTGGCAAGCTTTTTTTTGCCTTTTTAAATCTTTTTTTTCAATATTCTTATAATATCCGTACTTTTGCTTTTCCAAAATGTCATAATTGAAATCATAGGGTTTGTTGTCTTATCGGACCGGCTTCTGTCACTTAGTAATAGAGGAGTCATTCGTGTCTCATTATGGTTTGATACCTTGTTTCTTTTTGCTGTTGAATAACACCCACTGTATGGATGTATTACAATTTCATTACTCATTCACCTATTTTAGAACATCTCGATTTGCTTCCACTTTGTGGAGGTACTGAATGAAGTTTCTGAAAATAAGTTTACGTGTGAACAAAGTCTTCGGCAGTTGGGTAAATGCCTAGGAACTCAATCAGCAGGCTGATTTAAGAAACCGGTGAGCCTGTCGCGGGAGGGACTGTGTCACCCTGCCGTCCCAGCTGCCAAGCACGGACTTCCTCTTGTTCCACCGCACCCCAGCTTCCTCTGGAAGGTGTGTGGCAATATCTCGTGGTCACTTGCCTTTCTCTCACGGCAAGTGATGTCGGACATCTTCTCATGTGCTTATTTGCATTATCATGTTGTCTCTAGTGAGTGTCTGATCAGATCTTTTGTCCATTTTTTTTTTTCTTTTACCGAATTGGTTTCTTATTAGTGATTTAAAATTTGTTTTGGTACACTTGTAAACAAGTACTGTAGCAGATATATATGTGTTTTGCAGATGTGTTTCCCAATCTTGGCTTATCTTTTTATTCTCTTAACAGTGTCTTTCATGAGCAATTGTTTTTAATTTTAGTCGAGTCTGTCTGCTCTGTTTGTACTGACAAAATCACTCTTCTGATATCGTATCTGAAAGCACATAACCAAGGGTGCCTGGGGGGTGCGGTTGGTTGAGCATCCGAGTCTCGTTTTTGGCACAGGTCATGATCTCAGGGTCATGGGATCGAGCCCCACATTGGGCTTTGCGCTGAGCTTGGAGTCTGCTTGTGATACTCTCTGTCCCTCTGCCTCTCACCCCCTGTTCGCCCTCTTTCTCTATCTAAGTAATAATAATAAATTAAATAAATGAATAAATAAATACAATAAGTAAAAAATAAAAACACATAACCAACACAATGCCACCTAATTCCCCCCTGTGTGTTTTTCTAGCAGTTTTATAGTTGTTCCTCATACATTGAGAGCTAGGCTCCATTTTGAGTTAATTTCTTTGAAATTGTAAGATCTGGGTCCAAGGTCGCCTTTTTCTTCATAGGGATGCCCTCTTCTGCAGGCACCATTAAAAATGAAACGAAACAAACAAACTTCCTATTTTCGATGCTTATCCTGTAGATACATAAGCCTTGTTGTTGTTATTGCTGTTTTTATCCACTCCTATCGTCTCCGTCATTGGTATATTTAAACCATTCACATTTAAGGTGATCACTGACTTAGCGGATTAATATGCCAATGAAAGACATGGAATCCTCAGTCCGTTCCTCCCACCCTCTGAGACAGGGTCTCACTTCACTTATCCATATGCTATAATCAGTTTTGCTTGCTTATACCATTACCTTTTATACCAATAACAAATAGGAAAGCACAGTGTTTAATTTTATTCTCACTAACTCTCTCTTTGATGCTCTTTCTTTTTTCACGTAGATCTGAATTTCTGACCTGTGTGATTTTGCTTCCGCCTGAATAACTGTTTTTAACAATTCTTACAGAACAGATCTGTGGCAATAATGCCCTTATAGTGAGTTTGTCTTGGAAAGTGTTTATTTCTCCTTCACTCTTACTGGATGATTTTGTCAAATATGGGAATTCTCGGTTGATGTTTTCTTTTTTTTAACATCTCGCTCCACTGTCTACTTGCTCCCATGGTTTCCGAGGACAAGTTGGCCATACTTCTAAGCCTTGGTCATTTACAGCAAAAGTTGTCCCTAGACTGTCCATAGCTGTACCTTCTCCAGAACTCCATGTAGTTGGCACCTTACCGTACGGAGCCTTTCCAGATTGGCTTTGTTCACTTTGTAATACTCATTTAAGGTTCCTCAATGTCTTTTCATGGCTTGATAGATGATTTCTTTTCAGCACTGGATAATATTCCACTGTTTGGACAATGCTTTACTTATGCATTCACCTACTGAAGGACTCTCTCTCTCTCTCTTTCTGCTTTTGTATTGTGGAAAATTTCCTCAGCACTAAATTCTAATTAATTAATTTTCTCCTTAACTGATGAATTTGCTATTTAACTTCTCTGCGTCAATGATTATATTTTTTTCACTAAAAATTCAATTTGGTTGTTGTATAAATCCTTTTTTATAATATCCAAGTTAGCTCATTATTTCTTATTTTAATTCATTATATTAATTTAAATCAATTATCTCTCTTATGTTAGTTTCCTATTTCAGATATTTAAGCTTTTATTAAATTTCTTTTTTTCATATGGTGGATTTAATCCTGGTGGCTTGTTTCCTCACGTAACTTCAAAATTTTACCATGGGTTTATCTTGTCAATCATTTTCTGCACACTGGGTTATTTCCTTGCCCTTTGGACAGTAAAGGTGTTATGCCAAAATTAGTTTTTTGAATGGACCACTCTGAGGATGGGAGGATATTGATAATGAGAGGCGATACACGTGTAGGGGTCAGGGGAGAATGAGAAATCTCTGTACTTTCCACTCAATTTTACTATGAACCTAAAATTGCTCTTTAAAAAAGATGAAGACAAAAAAAAAAAGAAAAAGAAAAAAAGTGATGTGTCTGTTGGCACTTCAGAGAGTTCACTAACTCATAATCTAGTTTGCATATATATTTTTTTGTATTTGGAGATTTCAACAGAGATAGAATGTGGAGACTTGATTTTTTAATCACGTGAAGCTATTACTAAACACAAACTTTCTTTTTCCTTCCTTTGTTCAGGGGCTGGAGACAGAATTGAACTGCTCCCCTTTTGCTCTGGAACACGGATTCCATAAAGGTCTGTCAGTTCCACATCTATCTCTCAGGAGAGACTGTCCAGTGTGTGAACTTCAACCGTCATCATTGTGTTCTAGGCTCTGTCTTCAATATTATCTCATTAGAAACCCAGGGCTGGTACTGTATCAACTTCCAGATCTCTAGGGGAAATACAGTAAGAACAGGGCAAGATCTTCTTTCTTCTTGGGTCAGAGAATGCTGCTGGGGACATAGCGTTCTGGGAGTATAGATTTTGTGGCAGCATGCGGTAATTGAGATAGAAATAAGAATGGAAATAGACGAAGAGAGGTATTAACAGTAATAAATTTCAATAAGACTTACAATACATTACAAGAATTGCCATCACCTAATGACCTTGATTCCTTTAGATATTTGAGAGAGAAATAATCTTTAAATGTCACACTGGCAGTGAATTGTGTTATTGGTGTGAGGGGAAAGTTCATGACTCTCAGTATTGCAGTAAGTTTTGTAGGAAGTTGAGGCTGAGAAGACAAGTGATTGGGAGGCTCTCTCTGCATTCTTCAGACCATGAGAGCTGGGTGGGTTCTACCCGAAGAGTTTCGGAGACAAAGACCCTAGAGATACCCTCACGCTGCTGGGAGAAACGATGTCAGCGTTCACTCTGACAAAGACTTATTTGAACGCCATCTTTTAAAATATATTTAATCATAATATTTCAAATGTTGTTTCATGTCTCCAGGGCCTCTAGAAACATTAGATGTACAAATAATTTACATAAGCAGTGACCTTACTCTTAAAAAATAACAGCACATCGATAATGAATGGACTCAAATATACTCTGGGGAAAACATATATTAAGAATATGAAATGAAGTCTCATAAGATTATGAAAAGACCTGGTCATCAACCACAATCATTTCCACAAAGGGATTTTTTTTTAAAGAAAGATATGCTTTTATTCTGGCAAAAATAAAATTAGACTCCAAGAAGAGTATACATAAAATGTGATCTCGAGACTCTAGGCAAGCCTGCCTCAGAGTTGATGGAATTGGGCTTTAGAGTGTGGATTTGTCTTGGCCATTAGTGTAGGGTTGGCAACTGAATTGAAAGCCCTGAACCGGAACAGAGGTACGATCTATGTGGACCATCACAAAGGAGAATGGGCCAAGAGGCAGTGATATGAGCCTCAGGCAGTGGGACAGGTAAAGGCAGAGTGAGGGACAGAACACATTACAGAAGAGGGTCTATAACATTACTATGGAACACATTTAGCGTGTCTTCAAAATGGGCATTTGTTCATTGGTGTTATTGCTGGTTTGCCCATTAATTTATTCCTTCTTCCCCTCATCTTCCAGGCACTGTTTTAGGCACCACAAAACCGTGGACAAAACCAGACACAGCCTCCATCCAGGAGAGTGGGTGGGAACCAACACTTATGCAGTGTCGTGGGTGAACGTCCTAACAGGTATAGAGACTTTCCTTGGGGACACAGTGGAGTACCTAATCCCCGGGTTCCTATCATCATGTCTTTAAGTCCCTCAACCCTCTCTTCTGTACTAATCATCCAGGATATTTCTTACCTCCGATGTTAGTTTTCACCGCTAGATATTCCATCTGGGTCATTGTCTATTTCCCATGTCTCCACATGATCAACTTTTCCCGGGTACTTGCAGGTATGAAATACAGGTACACAAATGACTTCCAATGTCTTTAGTTAGTAATTCTATGATTGGTGCCATCTCTGGGTTGGTTTCCAGTGATTGGTTATTCTTTTCAGTATAGGTTGTATTCCTCTGCCTTTGCTCATGCCTGGTAAATTTTTAGAAATATTCATATATTTTTGAGAGAGAGAGAGCCCGAGCAGGAGAGGGGCAGAGAGAGATGGGACAGAAGATCCAAAGTTGTCAGCGCAGAGCCCAACGTGGGGCTTGGACTCACAAATGGTGAGATCATGACTCGAGCTGAAGTTGGACGCTCAAATGATTGACCACCCCCCCCCCCCCCCCGCTCCGGTGCCCCCGTGCCTGGTAAATTTTAATTGCTTGCGGGACTTTGTGAATTTTTTTTACCTTGTGGGGTGTTAGATATGTTTGTGTTCCCACAAATATTCTACAGTTTTGTTCTGGGATGCAGTTAAGTGATTAGAAACTGTTTGACCCTATTGGGGGTCAAATTGTTGTTTGTTAAGCTTTGCTAAGTGGGACCAGAGCAGTGTTACCTCTAGGGCCGATTGTCCCCACTATTTATGCAACTGTACTCAGTCCTCCTCAAGACAGAAGACTTTCCAGTCTTGCCGGTGGAATGTGATTGCAGGCCGTTGTTCCTCGAAATCCTTTCAAGCAGTTCTTTCCCCAGGGGTCTGCCTCCTGGCCCACATACGGATCCACCCCCGGGTGAAGATGCAGAGGAGAGACTGCATTCATGGCTCCTGCTCTGTGACCCTCCTCTTCTCCAGCGCCCCGCTCTGTAGACCCTATTAGCCTCGGTCTCCCCCCAACTCCTGGGGAAGCACGCACTCGCCTCCTTCCTTCCCGTCTCTCGGGCCACTGCTCCCTCACTGCCTGATGGCTGATAACTTGAATCCTGTTGCCGCATACATTTTGTCTATTTTTTTTGTACTAATTTTAGGGGAAAGGGTCCCTGCTACCTCATTTTAGTTGGTAGACTCCCATTCATGCATTTTTTGATGGTAGAACATTGAAGATATAATCCTAAATTAAGATGATCATATAGCATATGATAAAATGCAGAAAACATGACCTGAGATAGAAAGTGCTATTTCCTTTAGAAAACAACGTTGAGTGTTACATCTATCATGAGACAAAAGTTTGATAAGTTTCTTCCTTTCTGCTGAATACATAACCAACATTAATCTAGTTATATTTGTATTGCAAATGCATTATGTTTATCTTCTCTGGACTCTATATATGAGAATGCTAATTTAAAAATATTTTAATATTTGCTTATTTGTGAGAGAGAGAGAGAGCATGAGCAGAGGGGGAAGAGAGAGAGGGAGACACAGACACAGAATCTGAAGCAGGCTCCAGGCTCCAAGCTGTCAGCACAGAGCCCGACGCGGGGCTTGAACTCACAAACCGCAAGATCATGACCTGAGCCAAAGTCGGATGCTCAACCAACTGAGCCACCCACATGCCCCCGTTTTCTAGTTTCTTTTTTTTTTAAATTTTTTAAATGTTTTTATTTATTTTTGAGACAGAGAGAGACAGAGCACGAGCAGGGGAGGGGCAGAGAGAGAGGGAGACACAGACACAGAATCTGAAGCAGGCTCCAGGCTCCGAGCTGTCAGCACAGAGCCCGATGTGGGGCTTGAACTCACAAACTGCGAGATCATGACCTGAGCCAAAGTTGGACACTTAACTGACTGAGCCACCCAGGTGCCCCTAGAGTGCTAATTTTCATTAACATCTATGCACCCTATACAATACTGGGTTTATATATAAAAATACCTATAATGTGTACATGTATTTTTAATTGCCCCATTCAAAAGATGCCCATTTTGGTATTATTTCAAAATAAAGAAGGAGAAAAGTAAAATTTAGGAAAAAAAATGGTTTATTAAAATGATTACCTAAGGAGTACATAATCTGAGATACAAATCTATTGGTCTAACCCTTGAATATACTCTTATTTTACTAAAATATTATGCCTTAAATATCCTTACTTTTTTTCTTTTACAGATTTGTTTTAATTTTTTTTCTTTTTTTCAACGTTTTTATTTATTTTTGGGACAGAGAGAGACAGAGCATGAACGGGGGAGGGGCAGAGAGAGAGGGAGACACAGAATCGGAAACAGGCTCCAGGCTCTGAGCCATCAGCCCAGAGCCCGACGCAGGGCTCGAACTCACGGACCGCGAGATCGTGACCTGGCTGAAGTCGGACGCTCAACCGACTGAGCCACCCAGGCTCCCCTTGTTTTAAAAGAAAAATAAATTTGAGTAATGAAAATGTTATCTTCCCTACTGACGTCTTACGTTAAATCTAAGAGGTGAAGCTTAGGTTATTTTATTTTATTGTATTTCTCAAATAAAAGCATTAACAACCTAATGATGTAATTAAAAATCATACCTACAAGCCCTCATTGATGGAACCACAAAGGGAACGTTTAAATTAATAACCCATGGTTAGTATTTGAAAGAGAAACTGTTTAAGATTCAAGCTTGACGATAAAGCAAGCCTGTTTCAGTAAAAGTTCTAAGAGAAAATTATGAGTCCGAACTCCTAAGGAGATTATGCTGCTATAGATTGGAACGTAAGTGCTCAAGAAGACAGATGATGAATATCCTTTAAAGTCTGTGAATCTTTAAATGCAGGCTGGAAAAGCAAGGCTGCATTGAGTTTTTATGATAGTCTATCATTCCCGGATAAAAGAAAGCACAAAATCAATACTTTCACACTGTATCTAGTTCTTACTTGTAATTTCTAGCTACAACTCGATAATTAAATAAATATAAGTGCTTTTCTTTCCAAGCTATTTGGAAAAATTATTTTTAAAAACCCTAAAGCCCTAGGTAGATACTGATTTAGATGAATAGCATCATATACACAATCCTGTATAGTACGTTTTTCCATTTGCAAAATTAATAGGAACTAAGATGAATACTAATTTGGAGACATTTGGTAGAATACAGTTCTTTCCTCCATTGATATATGATTAATAATTATCATATGTAATGTCTAAACACTGTCTAATGAGCCTGAAAACACTAAATTAAACAAACATATTAACCTTGTAGCATGAGTTGGTTAGCGGCCTATGGAACCAAACATTTCCCCATGACAAAGTCAATATTAATGGGAATCCAGGCCTTGGCTAAGACAAAAACCTTCTTTCTTCTTTTTCTATTTCTTTCACCAGTGGCTACAAGTGAACATTCAATTTTTTCTTCTTTTTTTTTTTTAGTTTAGTAGAAACTATTTTATTCTGAGCAAAAAGTATACATGACAGTTTTTGGAAGGACATCTCATGGCTGAGAGCCATTTTGACTGTTGACCTGCAAGGGCCACTGAGGGAGAGAATCAGAAGGAAAGTGAAGGTTTTTTCCCTTTAATCTTGGCCGAGGGTTGTTTTCAACCAAGTCTCACGCGCAATCTTTTACACAAAGTTTTCATCTCTGAATGCTCATGTTCTTCATGAATCTCAAAGAAATTTGGAAATAATTCCACTTGGCAGACAGACACCAGTCTAGCAGGATAATCACTTTTCATTTTTGTATCTGTACCTGCACAGGGACAAACCATCTGGAGAGAGAACTGGAGCAAAGCCAGACTGTTCTGCTGTTACATTTAATTTAGACAGTTTTTATGTGATGTGAACTGCATCTGAATCCCTGACCACCCTCAAGTCACTGACTAGCAGTCCTCAAGCACGTCACAGTTTAAGCACCGATGGAGTATGTATGTGTACCTGCGGTTCTGACTTAAGTTGCTCACGGAATTCAATAGAAAGGAATAAATTCAGAGTAAGTGCAACCAAATGGCAAGCATGGTCTGTGTCTACTGTATGTTGCAGAGTGCAAAAATAAAACACTTTTTCTGCCGCTGGCCCATTATAAACTAGTAAGAAGACGGATGTGCACACAGACACCGCCAAGGCAGGGCAGAATACGATTCCGTGTCCGTCTTGAATGTGTCTTCTCCTGAATATGTCCATCACGATGCTAGTGAACTCATTCCTACTGAGGACATTGCTAGGGCCTCTGAGCTGATCTCGCTGGAATTAGCGCCCCCTTCAAATCAGCTGCATGAATTATGCTCTTCGAACACAAACGTCATCTTGCCTTCCTACTGACTGTCAACCTCCACCGACTGTACCTGCTTCAGGGTAACACGCCATCTGCTGTAACAGCGTCCTCACATCTTACCACCTCTGCGATGGCCATTCTTCAGCCACTTCAAGCATCCTACCTATGTCAGAGGTAGTCCTAACACACACACACACACACACACACACACACACACACTCCTCTAACGGAGCATCCCTGATTTTCCAGGATAGAGTCACTTAATTATTTGTTCAAAGATCTCATTCATCTTTGTATGCTTTCCGGAGTCCACAACATTGTCTGGGGAAAAGTAAATGTTCAGTAGTTTATTATACAAATAATTGTCCTAATAAAAACGTAAACTGGTACAGAGGTACATAAAAATAAATTATTTTTGCAACGGTGGTTAAAGGGAAATTTATTGAAGGTGATGGTGTATTAACTTTGCCTTGAAAAATGAATAGGTGTTCTTAAAGTCAAAGATGGGGGTGTGGAATAAGACAAGAACTCGCTGAAGGAAACAGAGGCCAGGCCCCATTTTCTCTTCTTTCAGACCGAGATTCGCAGCCAGGCCTAAATACAAGCAGCAGTCCGGGCTCCGGTCCCGTGCTGTATGGACCGCGGACCACCCCTCAGCTGCTCCCTGGCAACCTAGCCTCTGCTCCTAACTTAAGGGGATCCCGATTTTGTCCGTGGCGGCGAGGTGGCTAGCTAAAATTTTGTCTCCTACATTCTTCTGAGGCTACTGATGATCGTCTAACCCACTTCCGGACAAAGAGACATGAGTAGAATTTTCTAGAATTTCTGAGGACACGTTGCTTTCTGGACACAGATGCTGCCTTGCCTTTTATTTCGTGTGTCTCCCCTCCTCTGGCTAAGCTGCGAGGGCCGGCGCTTTAGCCGTCGTTGTCGGAGCGTGGCAAGACATGATAAAAGATGTCACGAGCATGAGTTGATAGGATGATACAAACACCAATGTATTTGCAGATTTCTTGGTGTTATAATGTAAAATTGTAGCCAGATTTGCTTGATTTACTCTTTGCCTCTCACAGCCAAACACAGCCTTTAACGGAAACAGGCCTACGGTGGATGTTGCCATGGATTAAGCAAAAGGAAATGTGATTCTTCCCCATTGCCAGCTGTGCTGATAAAGTATTTAGAGATCCATGCGGCAATTTATAATCCTACTAATAGTCTTGTGACTGTCTTAGGTGCGTACCCAGCAGCTGTTAACATATGGGAAATACGTAGAAGTGTATTGACAAAACGTGCCACTGATTGGCTTTGGCCCCGACGTCAGACTAATTACATATTTAAAATGCGGTATCCACAGAGTTGACCCTAAACACCTTTTCTCCAAAATCGGTAAGATGTGTATTGCTATAGGCTTTTGACACCCCTCTCTGAGTGGACGGACCAACACAGAAACTTAAACCTGGATTAATTATAAACCAACCAATCAGATCCTTCAATTTTGTGGCTTACACTTTTTGGGGAAAAAAAATCAAAATCTACAATTATGACACTAATGTGATACTCATTTTTCAGTAGAAACTCCAGGCAAATTATAAAAAGTCCAGGAGACAATTTGAGGTTGGAAAATCCCTGATTTCATACTTTATACTGGATCATTGAAGCTCATGTTTAAAATTACAACAGGGATTCCCTAACAGGAATTGTAGGCAAGACAAACTGATACGTTTGGGGGCGGTGGATTTTTTTTACATGTTTTGCGAAGATTTAAATCTTTGGGCCTGAGGGTAGTTGTGGGAAACTGCACGTCTGCAGTCGCGGTCAAGACCGCTGGCCGACAGGGCAGTCTGGAGGGCTGTGTCTTTTATGTGACAATGCGGCTAACTTTACATAATTCCTTTGTTTAAAGGGAACAAAGTCTCTTCAGCATTACAGCTATAGATCTATCTGATTAAGGCACAAAGACTTAATACATCTTTACTTAGTAAAACAAATACACTCATTTTGTCATGTCCTCCAACAATCCAGAGAATTTTATATTCTAATCTCATCCTGCATCTGTCCCATGGGCAGCTTTATTTCTATGAATTCTATTTGGGGAGGAGTTAATTCAGCAATTATCACACAGAGATTGCTGTCGTGTTCGAAACCGAGCTCTTTCTCCCACAGCCCGGGTCAAAATTATGGTATGAGACACCTTGGTTTTCACGGAAACTGTGTCTCTTGGAAGCGGACTGCTCTGGCGATTACAGGGCCTTGCTGATTTTCACGACTATGAAAGAAATGTAGGAAATGTTTTTCCCGGAAATGTCTATGTTCTTGTGATACTAACACATTTTTTAAAAATCTGGCTTATAATGTAATAAATGTTGCAAAGTCTCAGGGGCTCTAGGAGGGGTACAAGGACTAAAGCTGGAGTTTTGACCAGGTCCGGCAGAAAGGGACAACAAATGACAACACTTATGCTGTGACAAGCCTGCCCAGTCGTTAAGTGGCTGACGGCAGAGTCACCCTGCACGAACACACAGAGCAGAAGAGGCTGAGAACTCACTTAATCCCAGAGGAAGGAGGGAAGTATTAGGCAAGATTGACACTATCCCATTTCACATTTGAAGAGGTTAGTTTATTACTCCAGGGTCACAGGATTCAAAGTCAAGTCTTTTGATTCCACATCACCAGCTCCTTAGACTACCTACACCATACGGCCGTCGAAGTTTCCTTCGTAAACCCCTTGCTTTCCTTAACCTCCTGTCCTCGTCCAGAGCACCGTATTCCTACCTCAGCTATCGTGATTTATTTTATCATGTTTTATTTATTTGGTCACATTCTATTTATGTTTATGCATGTGGCTTATTTGAGTTCTCCCACCAGAAGGAAAGCATATTTCTTTTGTTCCTAAAACCTCTGTTCATTCTTGTGAGCCACAGACAGCATGACAAACACATCCCTCATCGAGAGGATTCCGTCACGGTGGCACCTGTTTAGAGATATCTGTAGACATGAATCTTCCTGACGGCCCTGAAACGTCGCCTGTACAGTGAGGTGCTCGCTAAGTGTCCAAGGCATCGCCCTGCGGGCAGTTCCAGGGTGTCGGGGATGGAGGGCTCTGTCTTCAGAATGACACCCAGCATAAGCATCTGAACCAAAAGAAGATTAAATCGATAAGCATTTTGCATGGGAAACAGGCAGTCCAGGCCGGTGCTTGATTTGAATGTGCGAAGCACTCAGTGCAGAGGGAAAATGTTAGGTACGTTTTTAAAAAGCTGTCGCCGTGTCATCAGAAGAACAGGCAATCCCATGCTTCTAAATGCAATCAAATTGGACTCAAGAACACATATCAATAAACCGCTAAACTTGAAGACCAGTGTGTTAGACACTCCACGCACGTCTGCACTCAAATGCCAAGTGGGTGTGGCCGCGTGTACTCCATGCTCCCAGTGATTTCTAGTCCCGAGAGCCCCGGTGTGCTTTGTCCACCTGCGGAGGGGTGCGCTCTGCCTGTGGGTGGGCTCTGCTTGTCCGGGACCGTGCCGGCGCCCCCCGCTCTCCTCTCCCCTCTGGTACAAGAGTTCAAGACCCGGCAACTACTTTGTCTGCGGCTTCTGCTGGCTGAGCGTATGACCGTATCCATCAACGAAGCTTTGCGTCAGATTTACCGAGACGGAAGAGAATCAGAAACCATATTATGTCTCTTTCAAAAACAGGAGTGCAAAGGACAGGATTCAGCAGCCCTGAAATTAAGCAGCAAGATTGGGCTTTTCCCTGCAGAGATGATCTTCCCGAGTGCATAGTGGCTGCCGTTTTCTGGCCCTGTGGCCACATCCTAGGGCGGTACCTTCCATACTTTCTGATTTGGGTCTCTTCTGTGGGTTTCACAATCGCAGCATGGGCTCCCGCTGGCCCTGATACAACCACAAGCAATGGAACCATTGACCTTGAACTCCCTTGAATACCCTTGGGATGATCATTGTTGACGGTTGATTGTGTCATCTCCTCGGTGAAACTCCTTAATTTGAGCTAATCCGAAAACATTTTTATCTTTCAGTAAAGTTCTCCTGGCTGGATAACGATCCTTCACGGGACGAAATTATTTTCTATGTAACTGAACAGCATAGTAAAGGTAAATACAAACACATGGACCTTACAAAGACTCACTCAAAGTCATCATTTACCCGTCATCAGAAAGGAAGTACTGGTGACGTGATTCGACCCACACATGCCTGACTTAGCTTCTCCCAGGTGATCGTCCACACAAGGGGTGAATCTGCAACCAGGATGGCATTCCACCGTCCCCATGCATCCTTTTATGCCTGTTTAACCGCACTCTGCCTCTGATTCGGCTCACACAGTTCGGTTGAAGGCTGAGGACAAGTCCCTGAGAGGTAGTTTGCAGTGGAGATGCTTGTGTACGTCCTCCACGAGGGGGTTCTCTCAGGAGGCACCCATGTGGACTGAGGGAAACAGGAGTGAGTAGAGGAGGGAAATCATCACATGCTGGTTAGACGGCAGTCTAGCCTCTCTCTGTCTGAGCCCACAGGGAGCCCCGGGGTGACAGAGCAACACTGTCCTCCCGGAGGCAGATACACCTTCATATCAGCTCACTATGGGTCCTGGGATGCCCCTGATTGGACTCTCCCGGGCATTTCTGGGGAGGCAGCTCAGGCCGGGGTGAGGGTGACTTTCTGGAAAAGGGTGCCGCTGCAAGCCACGAGCGGGCTCCACTCCCTCCGCCGAGGGTTCAAGGTCGCAGGCTGCTAACAGGGGTCAGAGCAGGTCACCGACAGGATCTGCTATGGAGCTCACTTGTGTGCTGTGTTTGAAGAGATCGCTAATATTTGAATGGTCTCAAAGCCAACAAACTGGATGTAAAAGACATGCGCTGATGAGTCTCCCGGATTCCTCTTTCCCCATCTTCCTCGTTATTTTTAAGATGTAAAGAAAGACAAATACGTGTGAGTTTGGACTGTGCCCTTTTTGTAGATCTGCACGATATACAGCAGCGTATGATGTGAGAACCCACCGTTCACCGCTCTTTACTTCGCTTACCTCACAGATATGTTGGCACACAGATATCATCCTTTTTCCTCCAGCTGCGGAGAAATGCATGTTTGGGTGAAATATGACTCTTCCATGCAGTAAGCTCTTAGCAGGCCCTCACTAGAGAGGTGTTAGCTAGTGCATGTTGGTAGAGCTCTATTTCTTTGGACAAGCTGTCATCGATGCTCCTTTATTAGAGATCTGGTATCCGTGAATCAGTCAGTGTGTGGCGTAACCTTGTACGTATGTGAGGTGTTAACATCTGATCACCCTGGATGTGTGCCATGAAGAGGCTGATGTACATGCCGCGGCTGTACCTGTGAACACCCTCCTTTGAAACTCATTTATTGATGAAACTCCTATGAATGCCGATGAGCTTACACAATTTACAAATAGTCCAACAGATGGACTAAGCAACAAAGGAATAAAAAGAACTGCAAAGTCATAAAATGTCTCCTTCTCTACCATGAGTAACAAGAGTTCCAAAGCACTGCGGCAAGCTCATCTCATAAAAAGTTATTTGATTTATGTCAGTTTCACGCAATCGTAGTTTCATCGGCCTGCATTGCATTATATTAAACTTAATTTGTATCGATTTCAGACCTCTGATAAATCAGCTCTTAACAAAAGTCTAAGAATTAAGGGATATTTTATGATATATCATAACAGAACAGCTGAACTCATTGGTTTCTTATTGGGCCACCATAAACCAAATTCCTGTTGATAACTGTACAGGTGAAATTCTACCGCATGATTTTTCCACCCTTTATTCCACAATGAATAGAACATCTTGGCCTCAGAAGCTGCTATGTAGAATCTAAGCAAAAGAAATAATAACAATGATAACCATAATTATAGTTACCAAACGGTAAAGAAAACACCATGTTTACGCAAAATATAACTAACTGGTAAGTGCTTCAGTGGAAAATGCAAGTCAAAAGGGCCACTTAGCTCGGTGCCTTACAGTGTCTGAAGGACTTTTGTTGGTGGCACTTTAAACTACGCATCCTCCTCATGACCTCAACCAAGAGACCTTCATGTATGCTTGTCTTTCGCCCAAGTAGATTAATGAATTCAGGGTAGAAGAGATCCCTGGAGTGATTTGCATGTATTGATTAAATGTCATGAATGTAGTGCAGGAGGGAAAATTACTAGACACAGGAAATGGGGAAAGCACAATTGTGACCGCTCTTTAAGTAAATGACTTGGTGACTCTTCCTGGCATGTGATTATATTCTTTATATTTACCCCAACAGCTGTGGGAGCGGTGAGAGGACGCCCTCCAAGCGCTGTGTTTCTGACGGACTCCAGCGCCACAGGGAACCCCGGCTCCAGAAATTGCCTCGTTCCCTTCACGAACTCTGTGATGACTCAGTGGTCCCCGGCTGTATGCTTAAAGCACATCCAATAAAAATCACATGCAGTGAAACCTTGGTTTGTGAGCAACAGTCGTCTGGAAACTTGCTTATAATTCAAAGCGCTTGTATATCAAAGCGTATTTCCCCACAAGAAACAATGGAAACGCAGGTGATTTGTTCCACAAGCCAAAAATATTCATATAAAAACGATGACAATACTGTAATAGAATACAAAATAATAAAGAAAATACAAAATATAAAGAAAAATAAACAAATTAACCTGCACTTACCTTTGAAAACCTTCGTGGCTGGTGTGCGAGAGACAAGAGAGAGGAGGGTTCTTGTGTAGGATGACTTTCGCTATCACTAACAGAATCACTGCTATCTATTGGCTCCATGGAATCTTTTTCTTTTCCTGCAATTTTAACAAGGAACCTATCCAATGACACTTGCTTTTGCCTGCTTTTGAGGATTTAGCAGAAAAGTGACATTGCATTGTCATTAAACAGATTCGTCACTTGCACTGCTACAGCCTTATCCGGGTAGTGATTTTCTACAAAATTTTGCATGGTTTCCCACATTTATTTTTTTTTTTAATTTTTTTTCAACGTTTATTTATTTTTGGAACAGAGAGAGACAGAGCATGAACGGGGGAGGGGCAGAGAGAGAGGGGGACACAGAATCGGAAACAGGCTCCAGGCTCTGAGCCATCAGCCCAGAGCCCGACGCGGGGCTCGAACTCACGGACCGCGAGACGATGACCTGGCTGAAGTCGGACGCTTAACCGACTGCGCCACCCAGGAGCCCCGTTTTCCCACATTTTAAACATCTTCCTAATCTCATTTGAAGTGAGGAATTCCCCTTTTTCTCCTCCTCCTTGTCAGATGAGATGCAGACGTAGAGTTCTTACAAAATCTTGCAATTTCGTCCACTCGCATACCTCGTTCGTACTTGTCCATGATTTCTTTCCTTCTTAACTCCTATCATAATCATCTCCTTCTCACCACCTTTCTTTTCAACCTTTTTCTGCATGGGGTCCATTTTATATGCTCACACGGATGTTGTCTACAGTACAGTATTAATAAACTCTTGTCATAGACTGTATTTAATGTAAATGGCAATAAGGCAGCAGAGGAAAGTGTCTATATCTGCAGGCAGCCTGACCTAGAATGAAGCAAAGCGTTCCTAAGCTCACTCTTGGATGGAAAAGCAAAGAACGGTCCAGAAGTGCTTGGAAGTGACAAAAATACACTAGTGCCAGTTGTGGGCACTTTCCAACATTCTGAAAAATCACTGATTTCTGCCAAACACTGTGGCCTGAGACGGAGCATCTGAGCATGGGAGATGATCACCCACAATCCTACAGAGAGAGAGAGAGAGACAGACAGAGAGAAACTATTGGCTCTGTTGTGATCATGTGACATTCGGCATCACGTACTGCTCGTATTGCAAGACACTGCTCGTTTATCAAGCTAAAATTTAGTAAATATGTTTGCTTGTCTTGTGGAACACTCGCAGAACAAGTTACTCACAATCCAGGGTTTTACTGTATTTCAAAATGGAGACCGGCACTGATGTTCACAAACAAAACAGAAGCACCATGAGAAGATGTGGGTCCAGGCGGCACAGGAACATCAGGAGGACAACTAGGAAAAGGCCCTCACACGGCCCGAGAGGTCATCAGAAAGGAAACATTCAGACTGCACCTAAGTGATGCCCAGTGTTTGCTTTGCTTAGCAAAAGAATACATCTCCATAAGTCAAGGTAAAGAACAGTGATATTAAACACGAGGTACGGGGGACCGCCTACCTGTGCCTCTCTGAGAGTTCCTTACGAGGACAGGGTCCGGGTCCTGCCAAGTCACAAGAGCTCTGGATCCTTTCGTTTATCCCAAATCGCCCAGGAAACACACCAGTTACTTCCCAGCACCAGCCCCTGCCTTCCCCCCGGCGTCTGCCCACCTTATGGCTATCACAACATGCGGTCTTAACTTCTTATTTCTTATTCAGGAAAATATGCCATGGTCCCAGACTTCCCAGCACAAGGGCCTTGCGTATGTCAGAGGGCCGAGGCCTTTCTAAGGATCGGATCTGCTCATGGACTAACACGCCAGGACATATCATCCTATGATTCTTTCTGTAAGGCCATGTATAAAAGAGGAGATGCCAGAAGCACCCATGAGGAACACATCAAAGCCATCACCAAGCAGACAACGGGGACGTCAGGAAAAGAAGTCTGGTGTTACACTCCCAGCAGCAATGGCCTGCCCAGGAGATGGTATGAAAATGCACTTGAGTTCTATGGAGTATTTTCAATATGGAATTCTGTAGAGGAGAGGCTCCTGAATTTTGATTAGGATAAATGAAAACAACAAAAACCCAATTCCATTGCCAGCCTGACTCTCTGTGATTTGATGTGCTGCTGGATGGGACATTTGGAAGGCATTTAAGTGAAGTCAGGGACACGAGAGACCGATTGTACCCTGGGTGCTGTCTAGCACATCGGCCCACACCACTTGCATAAATATCAACAGCACGGCATTACCTTCGTTTGTCTGGGCTGCTGCAACAAAATAGCAGAGTCTGGGTGACTTGTAAACGATGGGTGTCTACTTCTCATCCAGCTGGAGGCTGGTCATCAGCAACTGGAACAGTGCTCTCACGGGACCTCGACTATAGTGGCCCCCTGACCTCAGACTTCCAGCCAGTGATGGGAGATGTAGAGGGGGCAGGGGGCTGCCTGGGATCTCTTATAAAGGCACCGGTTCCACTAATGAGAGCCCTACCCTATGGCCTAAGCACCTCCAAGAGGCTTCACCTTCTAACACACTTTTGGGGGTTAGGTTTCAACATATAACCCTGGAGGACACAGACCATAGCAGACATGAAGCTCCTGGATCAGAGACAAAGGATGTTGTTGCTCATGACACAGCAGGCAGCCTGAGCTTCATGTTCAAAGAGGTGCCCTTTGTTCCCAAGTCAAATACCAGCAAAGACGAGGGACCAGGCGGGTGCTGCACACATGGGAGGTCCGTGACACAGTTGGTGACCTAAGCAGAAGCTTCCAGAAGGAAGTGTAAACTATATTAGGGAACTTCCCCCAAGTCTAGTATAGCTGAAGTCTCAAAAGCAAAAATGAGGCTATGGTAGTACACAGAATGTGACTTGTAAAAGTCAAGAAAAGCTTAAATAGTGCATTAGTAATGGTCACAGGCCAACCATATATGAAATATGTCATCCAAGGTAAGAGACAAAGCCAACAGAATTCAGGTGAAAATGTAGACTAGAATCATAGTGACAGAATGAACACGGCATCACTGTTTTGTTTATTTATTTATTCATTTATTTATTTTACACATTGACTAGAAACATATTAAGTGAAGAAGGTAATTGGTATATGGTTATTCACTCAATGGGACATAGGTAAGAGGACATGGACCAGAAACCCCTAACTCAATAATCTTTCTAAAGAGTTATGGTTCAAATATGGAGCAAACTGAACTGTGGGTTTGAGCCATCAGTCCTGCTCAAGAGAGAAAAGTGTACTTGAAGACTCTCTCCCGGGGCTGGAAGCTCAAATATCAACCAAAACTTAGGCTGTGCTAATGATATAAAGGCTGTCCACTGATGTTTTCATTTGATATATATCTACAGACAAAACATGCAATCTGTTATTTGTCATAAAAAATAATACAAATGTGGGGCGCCTGGGTGGCGCAGTCAGTTAAGCGTCCGACTTCAGCCAGGTCACGATCTCGCGGTCCGTGAGTTCGAGCCCCGCGTCAGGCTCTGGGCTGATGGCTCAGAGCCTGGAGCCTGTTTCCGATTCTGTGTCTCCCTCTCTCTCTGCCCCTTCCCCGTTCATGCTCTGTCTCGCTCTGTCCCAAAAATAAATAAAAAACGTTGAAAAAATAATACAAATGAAAGTAATTCTGTGAAAGTAAAAAAAAAAATGGCAGACAGTTGAAAGCAAGAAGGAGGGAAAAGTTGATAATATTGTCATCTTACTAAGTTAGGAATCAGAGCTATTGTGTGATGTTTGCGAGATAAGATGTGGAGGTGTAGGAATAAATTACAAATTATGAGCAGATTCAATATGAACTGAGGGTAATTATGTAGTTAAGTCATGAGGCATGGAAGAGAAAGGGGACATGACAGTGGTGTAGGTAAACTGCCTTGTCATCAACCAGAGAAAGAAATCTATAAGTAGAACTGAATTAAATAATCACCAAGACCTCGTAAGATGGTAACCCATGCGTGAAAAATAAAGGAGACTGCTCCGGCAGCTAGGTCAGTAGTGGGGAAACGGGACAGAAGTGTGGGTTTCAGTATGCACCCTCTGTATTCTTTGATATTCTGTTTTTTCTTACAGAACAGATTTAGAAGATGAGACCCAGCTAATTGTTTAGAAAAGGGCTAGAAATGGGGCAGAGGTCTCAAAGTCAGGATGGGCTTTCTCCATCGTGGTCATCTGAGGAACTTGTTGGACATGAGAGATCCCCCCGGTCTCACCTGCTCAGTGCCTCCTCAGGAGCCCTGTGATTCTGTCCGCAATCTGCCTTTTGAACACACTTTGGGGTGGTTTTGCTTTCATAGATCATATGGTAGCCATGCCACATGTCTCCTACCCACAGCTATAACTGTACCAAAATTCACTAATTCCACAGTCGGTGAGAAGTGGGCCCCTCACACTGCTCTAACAACCGCCGTGACATGAATATTGATGTGGATTGACATGCCTGGAGATGCATTCCTTCAGGAAGGTCGTGTCTCGTGTATTTTCTGTGACCGAGGTTGGGTCTGGGAAGGAAGCAGAAAGGGTTAGGTGGTGAGGTTATTGCTCTGTCACTCCATAACTGCTCTTCGGTCCATTGTATTGATAATAAGCAGCGTTGACAATAATAATCGCACAGAAGTGAAAGTAATCCATACTAATCTGTGCCATATGGATACACTTTTTTTATCAGCCATCGATGACAAGATCATTCAGAAGAAGCTTTAGTAGTCAGATTTCATCGGCTGCACAGACACAAATAAATGGATTCCCCAAAGGTTTAGCCTACATGATTAATTTTCCTGCCCGAAGTGTGTGTCTGTGTGTGTGGGGAGGGAGTCACTTCCCTCTTTGCTCTGATGTGATCCTTCTTTCTCCTCCTCTGCTTTTGTTTCTTCTCAAGGTCGACCTTAACAATCCTAGAGGTTTGCTCTCTCCAGGTGGTACTTTGTTCCTGCCCTTGGTCCTTGAAGGACTGTTGAATCCTTGTTGGTTATTTCCAGCTTGCTGGACGCGTTCCAACCTCCAACTTGACAAATAATGAGTTCTTTTATGTTTCATGGTAGAAATCAATAAGTGGTGCTTTAATTGCTCAAAGGAAAAGGAAACTCGAGGAAAATTGCAAAGGAAGTTACAAAAGGGTTAATTTCTATTTGGAGGAGAAGGAGAAAGAGACTCCCCCAGGGTTTCTGCTTCATCTTAGTGGTATTGAAATGTAAGCTGCAACTAACAGTCTGGTTAATAACAATTCACGCCACTGTCAATCTTTTTGACCGATGCCATCAATATTTTACACCGCAAAATAACAACAATTAAGAATCAGGACCAGGAGAAGCACCTGGGGGCAAACGTGTTTCGAAGGCGACAGTGAAATTGACGATGTCGAGCCAGCGCTTCCAAGAGACGGTCTGAGAAAGGTTTGCTGCGATTGTATTTTCCAAACAGTGTGAACAATCACTCGTTGCTACAAAGGGACATGATGCACGGGAGGGATACTGCAATTCCAGTCGGCAAAACTCAGATAAAAGTGATTCAGGGTCAGGTATGAACACCAGGAGGAGTTTGCAGGTACTTGGGACTAACACAGGTGAGGCACTAAAGAAACAACGAGTTCACAAGTAAAAACTGACTTCAAACAGTGAATCTTGGAAAATTTCTACCTGATACACAAGCCAGCTTGCAAGGCATACCAAAATAAATAAATAATAAATAAATAAAATAATAAACTCAAATCTCTATTTTTCCTCCTCTCGATGCAACGTTGGTAAGTTTTAAGAGAGGTGAAATTGGACTTTGTTTTGTTTATCCAATTTACTAATGAAAAGGAAAGCAAGAAGGCATCAAATTAAAATTCCATTTTATTTATGACACGAGCTCGAGTTGAGCATTTACCCATTTTATGTCATTTCAGATTCAGATTTTAAGCATTAGGGTTTTTTTTCTTTTAAGTTTATTTTTCTATTTTGAGGAAGAGATTGTGAGCAGCGGAGGGGCAGAGAGAGAGGAAGAGAAAGAGAATCCCAAGCAGGCTCAGCACTGTCAGTGCAGAGCCTGACCTGGGGCTTGAACTCACCAATCGTGAGATCATGACCTGAGCCCAGGTCAAGAGTCGGATGCCTCACCGACTGAGCCGCCCAGGCACCCCCAGGCATTAGTTTCGAAGTTTACAAATGAGACACAGCCAAAAACACATCTGTAGTCTGAGCAGAGTCATGGTCCCTTACCCAGCTGCAGCTCCAGGAAAGGGCCCTTTAGGAATTCAAGAGGGTCTCAGTGAGAGGATTCGGACAGAGCCTCCTGTAGGATGGCGGTAAGGGGGTCTGGGAGGCGGGACATTCTGGGCTGGATACCCTTACGGGTGCAGCCGTGGGTGATGGCTGTCTGTATACACCTCTGTCCCGGGTTGGGAATCATAACGAAGCCCAGGGTCATGTTGGTCAAGAGGCACTGACCACTCAGGACGTATTGACTGTTTTCACAGCTCTGGTTCTATCTCGTTCATGTTCTGATAAAAGCACTGCTTCTGCCAAAGGAAAAAAAAAAAAAACAGATTCACCAGGCCCCTTCTTCTTGTGTGGGTTCTCCTGTGGGACCTTTGTCAAAGTTCCCTCAGGAGCTCTTACGTGAAACCACTGATAAAAGAGACATCATTTGGGGCGCCTGGGTGGCGCAGTCGGTTGAGCGTCTGACTTCAGCCAGGTCACGATCTCACGGTCGGTGATTTCGAGCCCCGCGTCAGGCTCTGGGCTGATGGCTCAGAGCCTGGAGCCTGTTTCCGATTCTGTGTCTCCCTGTCTCTCTGTCCCTCCCCCGTTCATGCCCTGTCTCTCTCTGTCCCCAAAAAAATAAACGTTGAAAAAAAAATTTAAAAAAAAAAGAGACATCATTTGTGAAAAAGGCTCGAGGAGACGGTCACTGGTTTAACAGTTCATAAAACACGTGTGTTTCAGAATCATCATTTCATTAACGTGCACCTGCTATGTTGTCCAACAGTGTTGTCAGGGACATAGTTCAGTGCTCAGGGTTCTCTCTCAAATTCATTTACACTGCTATCTGCCAGGAAATCGAGAATGATTTTCAATCTCCTACCGATTTTGGCACCTACAGATGGGCCCCACATGTCACACCTTCTCTCAGATTAGGCACCACGTGGTTACAAAACTGTGTTTCATGGCGTGTGTGCGCATCACATTTCCATTCTTAGCAGGATGGTGGGAACACTGCATGGAGGAACCTCACTGTTTTCATTTCACTTTCTGGCATGCACTTGGTACCAACACCTTCTCTACGTCGGTCTCACTGATGAGTAAGAGAGGAAGGAAGGACCAGCCAGGGGAGCTGCCCCCTCCTCCAGCTCCGTCATGGGCGTCATTGGCAGCTTGTGCGGGTGGCTGATGGGCAAGCTAACAGGAGCAGGAAAGGAAGGAATGGTGTTTGAGAATGCCATCACCTTCCTTCTGATCCAGAGTCATCTTTGTCCTGAAGGAAAGCGTGACGGTGGGGATGACAGCGACCCTATTTCGTCCTACATGGAACACACATGCCCGTTCTCCCCATGGTCTTGCAGAGTCCCAGGCACTGTTGGTGCCCCTGGGACATTCTGGGCGCTGAATGTGGATGGGAAGGCCAGGGAAGGGCAGAGCACCTGTCTCCTTCGCCCCAAGAATGCTCATCGTTTACTGGACTTCACTTCCTAAACCAAGTTCAAAGATGAGTTGTTAAGAACGCAAGATGGCGTCAGCAGAGCATGAGCCTGAGTGAGGCCCCCCCACACACCCATGACGCTGGCCCTCCCATCAGTGCGTAGGCACACTCCTCTTCCTCCCACAGGGGAAACAGACAGACAAGAAGACCCTTGACTCCACTTCCCCTGCAGCTACCGCTCAGTTTCACTTCTTCTCTTACAGAAAAACCTTTGAAAGAGTTCCCCTCGCAGCTACCTCCAGTCTCTCTGCTCCCATTCTCTACCGAGTCCACTGACCCTGGGTTTTGCCCACACCATGGCCACAAAGCTGCTCTTCCCAGGGTCACTAATGAGCCAAGTCCAGCGCCAACTCGGAGTCCTAATCTTGATGTGCAAGCATGTCTTTACCGTCATTCTGTCCCCTGATTTCCTAGATGCCACTCTCCACCAGCTCCTTCTATTCTCCCGTGGCAGCTGCCTCTTCACCTGCCTTCTGAGCCCCCCATGCCCATAGCGCGTGTTGACATGTCCAGAGAGTGTCCTTTAAGCAAGAGGTGCAGGGCACAGCCTTCTCTGCCCCTCTAACATCCCGCTACCTGGAAGTGAATGCAGTCGCTGGAGATCTATTCAGTTGTCGTGGCTCACAAGGACTGTGGGCCACCACCGGGCATAACAAAGCTGGAGCTCTGGGGAGGACGTTCAGGACGTCACCGGACTGTCATTTATCCATGGCTGGTCTTCCTGACTTCTCTACATGAGAAATATAATCGTGGTGCTTGGGGTCTTCTGTAACAGACAGCTGAATCTGTGATACACAATCTGATAAGTTACTCCTAACTGCCACCATTCTCTAGAATATACAGCTTGTTCTCAAGATAAGCATAACATTCACAAGATGAAAATTCCGTAGGAAGGAGAGGGCCAGTAAAACCGAGTAGGAGTGGGAGATACAACCTAGACATCCTTCTTCCATTGCAAATAACTCCTATTTCTGAATTTCTGAGACAATTGGCGCCAAGTTTATATTTGAAAACTGATGAAATCTTGCATAGAAGTCTAACGAGGTTATATGTAAGAATTGAAATGTAATTTTTTTTTATTATTCCCAAAACATTGGATTACTATTCTCATTTAGAGAAGCCATTTGATATTGAACATTTTGTGTAAGGTGCTAGTTGTCCTCAGGATTTTTTTTCTCACATGTATCTTTTTTTGTTTGTTTTTGAAAAGCCTGTATTGTATCCATTTTCTTATAATGACGGCTTTGTCATAAATCACATGATTATAGGTCTGCTTCTGAAAGTTACATTTTGTCACTGACTACTGGTCAAATGGTCAAAACTTATACAATATCATACAGATTTGATTATTGTAGCTTTAAAATAAATCTTAACACCCATTTGTTTATATTTTCCAGCTTTGTTCTTTTTTAAGGTTAGCATAGTAAATTACAGCATGTTCCATTTCCACATAAATTTTAGAATAAGCTTGTCAATGTTCACGACAAACATGTAGCAATTATGACTGAGACTATTTTGCATCTACAGATTTACTCGGTATTACATACTCTTTCTTAATTTTCTATAGTGATTTGTAGAAATATGATGGAATTTAGTATGGTGACAGATGGTAAGTACATTTACTGTGGTGAGCATAGCATAATGTATAGAATTGTCAGATCACTACATTTTATACCTGGAACTAATGTCACATTGTACATCGACTGTACTCCAAGAACAACAACAACAAAAATTGATAAGTCAATCTGATAAGCTGATATAAGTCAGATCAAACTTGGACCTTCATCTGCAACTTTAGTGAAAGATGTCTTGTTTCTTTTATCTATAGAGATGTGAAGTGAGAAATAGTTCCCTCTCTTTTGGGATTCTTGCTGCTAATAATAAAAATAACCTTCCTTTGTGTGGTTAACAATGCTCTCATTTGTGAGGCACCTGGGTGGCTCAGTCGTTAAATGTCCGACTTCAGCTCAGGTTATGATCTCATGATGTTCATGGGTTCGAGCCCCACGTCGGGCTCTGTGCTGACAGCCCAGAGCCTGGACCCTGCTTGGGATTCTGTGTCTCCTTCTCTCTCAGTCCCTCCCCCACTTGCACTCTGTCTCTGTCTCTCTCTCTCTCTCTAAAATAAATTAAACATTAAACAATTTTCAAGAAAAAAAGATGGGTTGGCCCTCATTCTTTAAGGCTGAAATTATTATCTCCATTACTAATAAGAAAGAAGGTCAGGAGTCTAAATCAGTTGTCGATGAAAAGACAGTGTCAGAGGGGGGTCTTGAACATAGATATTCTGACTCCAAATCCAGGGTTCTTTTTATGTAAAGATTGCTTTCTTAAGTAACATATATTTGTATCCAAACTCAGAAATGATCAAAGCAGGAGTCTAATGCTACTTTGACATCTGAATTCCAAGTTTGTTGATTTGTATCTGTCATCAACGTAATCTGGACCCTGTGGAGTATTAAGAACAAACTGAAACCCTCAAGTCATTACTGAATGTGTCCCATTCGTAACAAACATTTATTTATTACTACCTCATGGACGAATCTCTCCTACTCCCTCCTGGACAAAGATGACAGTTACGCAATGATAGCATGAACCGGGCTGTGGGATTTCGTCACACTTAGAGTGACTTAAATCCCATTGCCACACTTAGAGTGACTTACCCATTGCCATGAATGCCTTGACTTATTGGAACCCGCTGGCAAAACCCACAGTATTCTGCTAGAATAAGATATTTTCACCGCAGTCAAGCAGAATAACGCCGGTAGGGATGAGAATTGAATATATCAGAATCCCTATTTTTCATGATTGAGGCTAAGGAAAAGTGGAGGGCCAAATCAATTTTCTGACCTGGTAAAATGGCTTCATATCATTTCAGAAATTGAAGACATTACAAATGTAATCCATGTTAAACTTTTGACACCAGGCGTAAAGTAGAAAATATCATTCTTTACTGGAAGTTCCCGCAAAGAATCATTATCTTTTCAGTGGTGACATGAAACTTAGCATGTTAGAAAATACTAATTTTAAAAAACAAAGGCTGCTGGTTAAAATAACCCACTCATTTATCTTACATATTTACATTTCATACTTACATTTTTACATTTTGTTTACATATTTACGTTTATGATACCTTGGATGAGGAAGAATACTGAACTGGAGGAAGGGAGAGACAGGCTGACCAGCAGCTAGAATGAGTCCTGTTGTGAAGGTCTTAGCATCTGTTTGAGGGTAATCTCCTAGCGCTTTCATACAGATGGAGGACCAGGACTGGGGAGACAGGCTTCCAATCTGTGGATTTGAGCCAATCACACAAACTGTTCTGAAAAATAGTGGTTATAGCATTATCATAAGGTAGGATATTTTTCTTCTTTTATTAGAGAGATATCACTATTTTTACTCCAATCACTACTAAATTCAGAGCCATTACATTGATGAATATGTATATTCACGTTATATATATATTTGTGTATATATTTATATATATGGTGCGCATATATATTGAATATAAAAAACCTTGACTTCAAAGAACTTTACTATTTAGAATTTACAGTTTTGTTGAGGAAAAGTGTGTGAAATAAAATTGTCAGTGTCAGTTTAAAAAAATTTTTTAATGTTTATTTCTGAGACAGAGAGAGACAGAGCATGAGTGGCAGAGGGGCACAGAGAGAGGGGGACACAGAATCCGAAGCAGGCTCCATCCAGGCTCTGAGCTGTCAGCACACAGCCCGACGCGGGGCTCGAACTCACAGACTGCGAGATCATCACCTGAGCCGAAGTCGGACGCTCAACCGACTGAGCCACCCAGGTGCCCCAATGTCAGACAGTTTTCTTAATCAAAAGCCTGGGTTATCTACACATGACAATCTTGGTAGAAAAACGTGATATTCATCTCCACACTGTACTGAACTTACTAGAATCCAGGTTGTAGGAAATGCCATTTAAGGGGAATTTCTTAAAGCACTAGGAACCTATTTGTCTGGATCAGGGGCTAGTCATTTGGAGCACACATTACCAGACAATAATCAGATTCAGGTATCTGCTTTAAGCCAGAACCATGGTGCCCAGAAACGCTCTATAAATTTTGGGTGTATTGAATCTCCCTTCTCTGGGGAGACACTTCATGCCTTTCCCAGGTCCTCAAAGATTAGAAAAATATAGATGATGCCATTTGGGCTCATAAAATCCCTTTCACCGAATTCTATTTTGGTCTTGTAGTCTATCATGAACCTTACGTGCAGAACTCTTCGTGCAACGACCACACCGGTGTAACCACTATATTTTACTGTTGGGATTTCGTTTCATGAAGTTGTGTCCACGACGTGACCACAAGGGAGAATTGTGTCTCACGGTGGAGTGCCAGGGACAGCTGGGACCTTTTTCCTCCTCCGAGAAATGTGTCCCTCTTGTCTCGTGGACACTCGTTTCAACGTGTCCTCATCAGATGCGGGTGGTAGCAGAAACTGCCGTAGGACTGGGGGCCTCGTCCTAGACAAAACGATGAAAGCTCTCTTCTTCAGAGAATATCCTTCTTGTGGCTTCCTGTATTTTGCTTTCCAGGGACTTACATGGACCCGAGCCATTTTGAAATACAAAACTTGGGGCGCCTGGGGGGCTCAGTCGGTTGAGCGTCCGACTTCGGCTCAGGTCACGATCTCGCGGTCCGTGAGTTCGAGCCCCGCGTCGGGCTCTGTGCTGACAGCTCGCAGCCTGGAGCCTGCTTCCGATTCTGTGTCTCCCTCTCTCTCTGCCCCTCCCCCGTTCATGCTCTGTCTCTCTCTGTCTCAAAAATAAAATAAACGTTAAAAAAAAAATTAAAAAAAAAAAGAAATACAAAACTGATGCATTTCTTTCCACACCGTGGCTGTGAGGAAGTCCTCCGGCCTCTTACAGGCCTGATGTAGTAATTCTATAGGATTTTACGGCGCGAGTTTCCACAAACTCACTTTCTTCCTTTATTCTATTTCCCTTCATCCCAATGTCTTTATATGTTTTGAAACCACTTTACACTTTTGGGGTACCTGGGTGGCTCAGTCAGTTAAGCATCTGACTGTAGGTTTCAGCTCAGGTCATGATCTCACAGTCTGTGGGTTCAAACCCTGCATCCGGCTGTGCACTGACAGCTTGGAGCCTGCTTGGGATTCTCTCTCTCTCTCTCTCTCTCTCTCTCTCTCTCTCTTTCTCTCACTCTCTCTCTCTCTCTCACCCTGCACCTTCCCTACTTTCTTTCTCTCTCTCTCTCTCTCAAAATGAATCAGTAAACATTAAAAAAAAATACTTTAAATTTTCTTGAAAATGCAGCAACAGAATTTAAAAGTAAAGCAATTTTGGTTAATTATCAAGTGATGATTTAAAGCAGAGTCTATATTCTTACTTTAATAAAAAAGATTTCTACTTGCATTTCAGGGAATTTGGATGTTATATTTGCTTCATTTCTCTAGGAATTTTGAATAACCCAGAATAAAGCCCCAGGTTAAGCAAAATAATTCATGAAAAATCTGAGACTTTTTGAAAAGTTTTTAAAGGATCTCTGCAGCAAACCCAAGTGCTTTACCAACAATTGATTTTATGCAGGACCAGTTACATAATTTCTGACCCCCAGTGCAAGAGGGAAATGCAGGGGCCCTTGCTCACAGCATATTAACAATTTTTAGACAGTGCCAGCAGAACATAAACTAAGGTCAGACTGTTCTGGATGAGGGGCCCCGTGTGACATCACGAATCCTACACCCATGAATCTGATCATGTCATGGATGTTAAAGTCTAGTTTGTGGTGAAGCTTTTTGTGGTGAAGCTTAATTTTCCTTTTTTTTTTTTTTTTTTTTTTTTTAGTGCAAGGTACGAGAACTGCACCTTGAGAGAACTATTTCACAATGGGAACATGAAGACAGAAGTCATAGTGTCAGTTGGCTTAATTCCCACCCTGGGGGAGATCTCCAGGTGCGCCACAATGTTAGCATGCCACACACTGAGTGCATGACCACCCGAACGCACAGAGGGGATGATTACTCTGCTTTACAAAGAACGGCTGGCAGAGACACAAAGAGGTCCATCGCCGTGTCTTTCAGCATCGAAGGAGCCAGGAAAGCACCTATTCTAATACACTTGATGGAATGACATTAACTTGAACTTGGAACAGGCATTTCATCTCTTGGTGAAAAGTTCATAATCCTTTTATTCAAATATCATTGTTATTCTAAAGAGTATCATAGGCTGATGAAATACATTTGCAGAAAGTTAGGAAGATCTGAAGAAATTGACCAAAGTTAAAAAAAAAAAAAATGCTTGGGGCACCTGGGTGGCTCGGTCGGTTAAGCATCCGACTTTGACTCAGGCCATGATCTCACAGTTCATGAGTTTGAGCCCCGTGTTGGGCTCTGTGCTGTCAGCACAGAATCCCCTTCAGATCCTCTGTCTCCCTCTGTCTTTTCCCTGCTTGTGTGCACGCTCTTCTGTGCTCTCTCTCTCTCAAAAATAAATATAAACATTAAAAAATAATTCCTGGAACTAATGAGATATTGTAGCAAGGAAACCTCTCTCTCTCTCTCTCTCAAAAATAAATACTAACATTTAAAAAAATTCCGGGAACTAATGAGATGTAGCAAGGAAGCAGAACACAAGGTTCACATACAAATGTCAATCACTTTTTTATATACAGCAATGAATAAATGGAATTTAAAATAAAAAATACAATACCACTTACATTAGCACTCCAGAAATAAAATACTTAGGTATAAATCTAACAAAATACTTATATGAGGACAACTACTCTGATGAATGAAATCAAACAACTAAATAAATGGAGAGATATTCCACGTCTGTGGATGGGAAGACTCAATTTTGTCAAGATGTTAGTTCTTCTCACTTGACTGTAGATTTCACACAATCCCCAATCAAGATCTCAGTGGGTTATCATGTGGATGTCAACAAACTAACTCTAAAGTTTACAGGTAAAGGCAAATAGCCCAGAGGAGCCAACACCAAAGAGGAGGAGCTAAGTTGGAGACTGCCATGTCTCAATGTCAAGACTTACTAGAAAACTGCCATCAAGACTGCGTGGTAGTGGTTAAAACACAGACAAATAGATCCATAGAACAGTGCAGATCCACAAATAGAGTAAACTAAGGAGCAAAAGCCATGGAGCAAAGATAGTCTTTTCCACAAATGGTGCTGAAACACCTGGACCTCCACGGGCAAAAAATTGTTGTAGACGCAGACCTCGCACCCTCCACAAAATGAAGTCAAAACGGATCATAGATGCAACGTCCTAGGAGACGATGTGGGAGAAAAGCTGGATGACTTTGGGTTTGGGCATGACTTTTTTCATATAATGAAAGGCACGATCCATGAGAGAATAGATAAAATTAAAATCTACTGCTCTGCAAAAGACTCTGCCAAGAACATGAAGAGACGAGCCACAGACTGGGACAAAATTGTTGGAAAAGACACATTTGGTAAAATAGGCAAAGAACTCTTAAAATCCAGCAATAAGAAAATGAAAACCTGATTTAAAAATGGGCAACTGATTTGAACAGACACCTCATCAAAGAAGGTATTTAAAGTATAGGAAAAAATGTTCCATGTCATATGTCATCAAGGAAAAGCAAATTAAAACAACAGTGAGATTCTACTACACAGCTATTAGAAAGGTCAACATCCAGTATGCCGAAAATGCCAAATGTTCACGAGGATATGAAACAACAGAGACTCTCGTTCACTGCTGATGGGAATCCACACTGGTACAAGCACTTCGCAAGATGGGTTGTGGTTCTTACAACTAAACGTACTCTTACCATAAAATCCAGCCATAATGTCCTTGGTATATACTTAAAGAAGTTGAAACTATGTCCACACAAAAACCTGCACACAGATGTTTACAGCAATTTCATTCATGATTTCCAAAACTTGGAAGTAAACAGGGTGTCCTTTAGTGGGTGAATAAACTGTGGTCATTCCAGACAATAGAAATTTATTCAGCGCTAACAAGAAATGAGCTCTCAAGCAGAAACTTAACTTTTTTTTTTTTAATGTTTACTTAGTTTTGAGAGACAGGGGAGGGGCAGAGAGAGAGACACACACACAGAATCCGAAGCAGGCTCCAGGTTCTGAGCTGTCAGCACAGAGCCCGACATGGGGCCTGAACTCAAGAACCACAAGATCATGACCTGAGCTGATGTCGGACACTTAACCGATTGAGCCACCCAGGAGCCCCAAACACAGAAAAAACTTAAATGCATGTTAGTAAGCGAAAGAAGCCAGTCTGAAAAGTCTACACACTATATGATTCCAACTCTATGACATTCTGGAAAAGGCAAAACTATGGAGACAGGAAATTATCAGTGATTGCCAGGAGTTGGAGGGAAAAGTGATGAATGAGTACAGCATATGGGATTTCTAGGGCCGTGAAGGGCTCTGTGTGACACTATAATGGTGGTGCCATTATACATTTGTCCGAACATACTGGAAGGCTGCCCTAATGTCAAGTATGGATGTGGGATGGTGATGATGTGTTAATGTAGGTTCATCAGTTGTAACATATATTCCACACTGGTGCAGGGTGTTGATAACAGGGAGGCTGGGCATGTGTGGGAACAAGGGGTATTTAGAAACTCTCTGTACTTGCCATTCCATTTTGTTGTGAACCTAAAACTGCTCTAAAAAATAAAGTGAATTTAAAAAATCTAAAAACATAACACACACAAATTCAGTGACCATTATCCTTAACAATGTGAAGTCATTGAAATACTTGTTTATTGTGAATCTGAAATGCAAAGGCCAAGAAGCAGACATAGCCTTGTGCAAAGAATCTGGTTCCAGGCAAAGCATTGTGGATTGGGGTATTTTTTAGGGTTACATTTTTATGTCTTAATCTCCCTAATTATAGATGCTAAGTCACCACATAAATCTGTTTCCCTTTTCTTCTGTCTTGTCTGCAACATCCATGTTGGACCCAAATGGTATTTTCTTAATTTTACAATTTACCCTCCTTCTGGGACTGGGGAAGGTGCTCACTGTCCCAGGAGATCAGGTGTCAGGCCTGGAACCGTCACCCTCGCATGGAGGACTTCTGAACCAAGAGTAAATAATAATTGTCATCAAGCTCTCCCCGGATAATTGTCCAAAAGCTGAACCAAGGACCTGAGAGCCGCGGCTTTCAGCGCGATTTGTGCCCCTGATTTTTCAATTTGAAAGAGCTTGTCAGATTTCTTGACATTCCGAGAAGATGCTTTTCTCTTTCTACTGTGGATAAATGTTCATTATCCTTAATTGGCATTAAGTGTGAGCGTCTTGCTGGTGATTGCCCATCAGTCCACGGCTCCTATATCAGCCTCATTAGGTTTCCTGTTTACACTCACTATAAGGAAATAGGTTAGAAATATTATAGGCAGGGGCTGAAGGCATTCAAAAAATATTTGCATTGTGTCAAATTGCCAGTTTTTGCACAAGCTAACAATT
Organism: Prionailurus viverrinus; assembly: GCF_022837055.1. Lineage (NCBI taxonomy): Eukaryota > Metazoa > Chordata > Mammalia > Carnivora > Felidae > Prionailurus > Prionailurus viverrinus. The sequence continues at coordinate 769,600 of NW_025927614.1, forward strand.
TATTTTCTCCTCATCACCGTGAATGCTACAAATTTTGTGGCTTACACTGCAATTTCATTTAAAAGGCATTATAGCCTGCAATCTGAGTTCATTTGGTGCTAGTCTGGTAAATGGCCAACTCTCATATCAAAAATTTCAATCTAAGTACTGATCGGTGGGTTAATATTATAGAAAGTATGCCCCGGGGGGACATAAAGACATGGCTGGATTTTAGGGCCTGGTGAAATAGTTCTCTGCTCCAAAATGGGCACAGTTTAATCAACAACACGTCATGGAGTAAATATGCTCCTTCCTGGTGCCTCAGCGGGAGGGATACTTCACCAAAATCTTAAAATAAAAATTTTTTATCATGTACTTTTGTTTGTTTCAGATGTTAATTTTAAGTTTTTTTATGTTTATTGATTTTAGAGAGAGAGAAAAAGCGAGCAGTGGGAGAGGGGCAAAGAGAGAGGGGAAGACCCAGAATCTGAAACAGGCTCCAGGCTCTGAGCTGTCAGCACAGAGCCCGACTCAGGCTCGAACCCACAAACTGTGACCTGAGCCCAAGTCTGACGCTCAACACACTGAGTCCTAACGCCCCTAGGACATTAATTTTAAAAGTTGCATTGATTTTGTAGAAGCATAAATTGATACACACACACACACACACACACACACCCTGCCCTGCAAATAGATAAAATAAAACAAGTTGAAATATTTTTGCAAGTCTTTAGAAACCCCGTGAGAGTGTTGCTGGGGTTCACTGTGGGGTGAATTATGGTGGACACTGTCTCCCAGTGTGGTCTTCTACAGACCCACTCCCCCAACTTCTGTACGCATTCGGAGAGGTCCTTTAATCTCATGGTGGTATCGGATGCCTGTGTATTACTATTATTCGTCATCAAGAGCATTTTCCTGCACAGTCATCTTTCACATGGTTGGAGGGACTGCTCCCCAGTGGGCCCACGGCAGCCACACGCCCAGCACATCGAATCCCTGCGTGGGAGCCCCCTCGAGAGCCGCAGGATAGGCCTGATTATCTCCCATGTGCAGTCAGGTACGGCGGGGCTCAGGAGACGGTCGTTTGCTGAGGGTTCTGGGGGAAGCAGTGATGAACCGTGGCACCAGCCCCGGGTGTCTTAGGACTCACATTTCCTCCTGCCTTCACGGGCATCTCTCTGCGGTGATCTACCCTCATGGAGGGGACAGACCGGTTCTGATCTGGACTGGAGTGCGGTCACTGCTCGGAGAGTACCAAGTCGGCACCACGTGGCCCTGACGAAGCTCTGTGATGCGTCATGGAGTCAGCCCGTGGTCCTTGTGGCATCACTGCCTTGTCCTTCTTCAGCAGAAAAGAAGGGGTAGGACTGCCTTCCGAGGCTCCTTCCAAATCGCTGCCTGTGGCGACTTTAAATACTGGGGCGCGTGTGGCCGATGTGGTGGATGGAGAACTGAGAAAATAATACGGAAATAGGTAAAAATAAAAACAGAGTATTCTCTACAATAAGCTCTCTGATTGTGCTGGGTTTGCTGTCCACTCAACCAAACATTGTCAGACTCAACCAAACATTATTTTTGGCAACTCTTTCGAAATTTTTAGTAATTTTTAGTATTTCTGATTGCTTAATTACATTGCAAAATCTTCAAGGCCAATACATCCAATACCACATAGATTTTGCATTACTCTTAATGAATAGTAAGAATAAAACAAAGTGGGATGAAAATGAACAATGAGACTCTTAGTCTCATGCTAGAAATGAGGCACAGACAAGTTAAGTAACCCTCCCAAGGTCACATAGCTGTGCCATTGCGAACCAAAGAGTTAAAGGATCGGTCCTACTCTCCACGGAGTGTTTTTAACCACTACTCTCTGCTGCAAGCTTATTCTCTGCCGTGTCTGACCCACCTCTTACCAATGTATTTTGGGCCTGAAAAATGAGATAGTATTAGGGATTTTCTAATTCATGCTCAAATGAACATACAGATAAAAGCGTATCATTGTACATGAAGCTTCCTGGGATATTTTGTTGAAAAACACTACGCCAAAGTCAAAATACAATTTGAGAGAAAGAAAGGGGGAGGTGTTTGGAGAAGCTGGAGGACAGACTGCCTCTTTAAGACTTCATCAAATTAATTCGAAAAACTGTTTTCCAAAATGTGTGAGCCACACCACCCCCCCCCCCCCCCCGCATTAAACCAGAACATGGGCGTGGCCCAGCCAGATACACTTTGCAGAAGAACAATGTTACAGGACATTCAGAAAATTTATATTATCTTATTATACATTTCTGCAAAAGATCCTGTGGTCATTAAATATTCCAGGCAAGCTGATACAGTGTTGGGAATGCTGTTCTAGTTTGTCGTCAGCCGTTCGTAACACGACGTTCCCAAAGACGGCGGCTCGCGGTTGAAGGCAATGGTCAATACTTGAAAGCTACAGCGGCAGCATTTCAAATTATTTTCATGTGTTAGTATCAGAGACAGGAAAATACATCCCCGATTATGTGTTTGTAACGTAAGTCACGAGAAGAGATCAAATGCAAGGAATTAGTACAAATGCTGGTTTAATCCATATGTCTTCATGTGAGGCTTTCTGGGGTCTATCGATGGGGCTGCACAAGCTGATGGGTAATTTAGCATCCCCTGGGCCATCCCAGGCACCCGTCTTCATCCCGGGCACGGCTCCATCCGCCCACAGAGGTGATTGCCTTCCTTTATTTGCTGGGCAAGCCTGACTTGCATGTTTCATTTTCTCGCTCATTTGCGGCCAAGAGGACCTCCGGAGAAAACCCTTCCCCTGGAATGAAATATTGGCAGGATGTGGGAGAACTTGCTCATTATTTCCAAATTAAATATCTGTCTCTGAGACGCAGGGCCAGCTCTGTGCCATGTTGCATATTAAATTCTAGACGCACTTGGGAAGGAAGAAACCTCCGTGTCACAGATGGGTTTGTCACCACCGGGGCGAGCAGAAGTTCTCCGTGGCCTGTCTTGTTTCTTATTCTTTTCCTTCTCCTCCCACTGCCCCTTCTCTTTCAAGGGAAGCTCTAAGGCATGTTGTAGAATCCTGACATAAATGCGTGATGCCCTGTGTGCACACACCTACGACAGGCCCAGGTAGGTATTTTGGCTCCACATTTGGTCGAATAAATAAATCTTCGACGTTTGGTGCTCAGCCTCAGGAAATACCTCATCCTAGTCCATTTAGGCTTCTGTGACAAATGCCAGAATCTGGGGGCTTACACACAACAGTCATTTGTTTCTCCCGGCTCTGAAGGCTGGGGGCCCAGGGTCCAGGGTCCAGCAGATTTGGTGTCCAGTCAGAACCTGCTTCCTGGCTCGCTAAGTTTTCTGGCTGTGTCCTCACATGGTGGGAGGGGTGGTGGGGGGCTCCCTGGGCTCTCTTATGTGAGGACACTAACCCCTTGGGGTGGGCGGGGGGGTCTCACCTCTTAATACCATCACCTTGGGGATTCCCTTTCAACATAGAAATTTTGAGGGGAGGGGCACCTGGGTGGCTCAGTCAGTTAAGCATCAGAGTTCAGCTTGGCTCAGGTCACGATCTCACGGTTCCTGGAACCTGCTTCAGATTCTGTGTCTCCCTCTCTCTCTAAAATAAATTAAAAAAAAAAAAAGAAATTTTGAGGGGACACATTGAGACCATGGCACATCCTAAAGGGACCTAAGGAAGTAAAGGCCACCAGAAATTCACCATTCTCCTGGCAAGTCTTTTTCAAATTGGAAAAATATACAGATACTTAATAATTTTAGAAAATTACTGTTTTGATGTTAAATTTATGATTTTTAAAAATTTTAAATTTTTATTTATTTAGAGAGAGAGAAGGTGAGCATATGTGGGGAGGGGAAGGGGCTGAGAGAGAGAGAGAGAGAGAGAGTGAGAGAATCCCAAGCAGGATCCATGTTGTCAGTACAGAGCCCGATGTGGGGCTCTATCCCACAAAGCATGAGATCATGACCTGAGCCAAAATCAAGAATCAAACACCCAACCGACTGAGCCACCCAGGCACCCCTGTGATGATCTTTCTTGATTAGTCATACAAATGAACATATACATACATACATGGGAGCTGTTACTGAACTACAAAAAAAGAAGTTAGAAATTGACTCTAAAAGATGTTCCGTCTCCCCTTCTGTTCATCTATTGAATAATTCTGACCTAAGCCACGAGGCAGGACAGGTAGAGAAGCCTGGGCACAGGGAGGGTCAGTGGGTAGCAGGGCTGGGGCTTGGGGGAAATCCATGACAAGCCAGAGCAGCACCCCACAACACGAGGAGGGAAAGAGGGCCCCCCGGCGGGCAGCCACCTGTTTTGGGAGAAACAGCCTGAGCGGGAAGAAGCCAGTGTGCTCCCCATGGGGTGAGCAGCCAGTGTGGACGGTGCCCCGGCAGGGGGGCCGCTTTCCTAGGGCCACTGTTACACTCTACCACAACCGGCTGCTGAAACCACACAGACATTTCCTCCTTCAGCTCAGAGGCCAGGAGTCTGAAGTGAGTCTCGCTGGGCAGGCAGGGCACACTCCCTCCCGAGGCTCCAGGGAATATCTGTGCGCTCCCTTTTCCGAACATCCCCTGGCCCCAGGGCCCGTCCTCGGTCTCCAAGCCTGCGAGCAGCATCTCGCAGAATCATCCCACCTTCTCTTTCTGGGTAGAGTCTCCTTGATGACCTCCAGGGTGCCAGCGAATCTCTCCAAGTGGCGATCTGTCATCACGTCTGCAGAGTGCCCGTCACCACGTAAGGACCTTCATCTTCACAGGACCTTCTGTCTTTGGAGCTCATGATTCAACCATACCAGCGAAGAGCCGGGGTGCCCCCCGCCCCCTCCCACTGCATCTTAGCTGGTCATATAGGATTTCCCAATCATACCACTAAAAATAGCAACATGTGCTTTTAAATTCATGGCTGATTGAAGATATCTTTCCTAATATCTGTAAACGAAGTGCCTTCCTCCTCTGGACACAGCCTGTACCTACTTGGGCCAGTTTTTCGGGTGACGTGAAGGCGTCTGCTGTGTAGCACGATCCTTCGTCAGAGGTGCCCTGCAGATTTCTTCTTCAAGGGAGACAGGACAGAATAAAATGAAACACTCAGTCTTAAAACTAAGGCAATGACTGTTCAATAACACTTAGTGAGTGAGGAGACACATCTGCAGTATTAATTCCATTCTAAGGATCCTGAATTTCTTGGGATGCTCTCATCCATCTACTCCCGAATACCGGGGGACGCGCCAGCGTAGCAGAGGAAGAAAAGAAGCTGCAGCTTGGGCGGAGGAAAACACAGAGGAGGGGAAATCGGATTCCCGTGTCGGGGACTTCACTTAAGGCACGGCTCAACGGGGACGGTGATGACCTGTGTCACCCTTTCCTCGGGCCCTGCTGCCCACCATCTGGGGCGAGGAACACTTCATTTCTGGTCACGGATTGAAACCTCCACGCCTTCTCAGATGGCATAAGCTCAGGGCTTACAACAACGTACTCCTTACGGCCCTCTACAGTTTGCAGAGCTCTTGCAAACAAACGCATGGTCTCATCAGCGAGGCATGTCTGAAGCACGGTATGTGGTAAAGCTGAGATTCAAGCACATGTGTTCGTCTCCAAATGTCGACGCTATAAACCATGCCAGAGAAGCAAGAGACACACAAACTCACATCCTGCTTAGAAATCCCACAGTATCCTGAACTAGACCGGGGGCCATACACAAAGTCACCTTAAGAAGAAAGCAAGCCCTCACAGAACCCAGCTGAGCATAATCTGATTAAGAGGATTAGCGTATCAACAGAACGAATGTGTCAATAAGAATTAAGAGATATGAACTGTGTCCATTCTTCCAATCCTTGGGTTCCTTCTGGCTCTGAAATGATGGGTTTATGTGGCACATTCTAACTGCTGTGAGGAAGTGTCTCAGCCTAACCCAATCTCTTCTGTTGAAACCTCAAACCACACGGTTAACTCCCTGTGTCCTGATCCCATCCGAGGAAGAAATCGTCCAGCATTTTGACTTCCCACAGCAATTTCCTCCAAGGATGGGGCATTCAGGCGGACTCCCTGCCCAGAAAGACCACCGCATTTTGCCTCGTAAGTTAGCAAAACGACTCTGCTTTTCTGTCAGTCTTCGGACAAACCCGTCACCTTCTAACGTCTAGAGTTGCTTCCATTATTCCACAGCACCCCACGGTCTGATGTGCACCCACTTATTATAGTTATTATTATCATTTTAGTTTGGTCTTACAAGATTTAATTTTGTGCTTGTGAAATTTTCCACTGATGTGATGGAATTGACTCAACCATTACCCTTCCAAACGTACGTTAGACCCCACCTCGTTTACTGCCTTTCTAAGTATAAAAAGACATCCTTTAACTTCTGTGACATCATTTCCAGAAGGTAAGTCCCCAGGGGAGGGATGAATGCATCCATCATGTACTACCCCATAGCTGCCATAACATCAGCTATTGCTGTATAAAGGATTGCACGGAGTTAGATGTGTGGATACTCCATGGCCAATTCAGGCCCCTTCACCTTGCTGTCTTCAGGCATTATCATTTAGCAAATACAAACCCCTGCCACCGGTGGACTTTTATCTTAATTTCTTCAATTATTATAGACGATTCAGTTTTCAGTTTCACCTTGTGTGGATTTTCTGTAGCCTTTCAAATGGCCTCGTTACTTATTTGACCAGATTTCTGAGTACTTGGATAGAAGCATGGCTTGAGGCAGAAATGATGCAGCTGTTATAAGTTCCACGACACAGTGAAGATGACAATGCGGTTCAGGGACTTTACTGAAGTCTTTACATCCTTCTCTGATCACAGATTGAAGTATTTGGAAGGTCTGTAGGTAAATCTCTCATGGTGTTATTTAGGACGGCAATGTTTTTGCAGAAATGATCCTAACTCAATGTGCACTGAGACAAATGACCAGAAATGCCAGTAAAATGACATAAAACCACACCGATGACATTGCATACCCCTTTATTAATGTTTTATTAATTTATTTTGCATATATTGATCAGAACTTGGAACTCTACACTTGCGTTGATAATCCAGTATCTTCTAATAAACTGGAAAGGAAATTCTTTTTCATCTTTTTATGGCTACTTTTTCCGTAACTTAAAGTTAAGTCAACAACTTAACCCGCTTACTTGAGTCTGCTCGCGTGCTTGGGAGCGTCACAGAGTGTTTCACGCACCTGACTGAGGTCTCAGAGAGTCACCCGTGGGCTGTGCCCTCCCTGGTGCCTCCTGACCTCCTAGGTAATTACCCACCCCCCTAAACCCCCTCCCCCGGACACGGTGTCCTGTCCTCCGGGCGGGTTACCACACGCACAGTGAAAAGTCTCTCTTGGGCACAGATTACATGTACTGTCTCTCCTGTGCAGACCTGCCCCTTTGCTATGGAGGGAAATTAAACTGCTTCGGCACATCCATCCCTCCCTGAGCACAGCTGACTATTCTCCACCACCTCACTTTCTTCCAGGTGATTGCACACGGATTCCTTGAAGGTGTGTTCCAATTCCTTCCCAACTCTAGAAAATCTAAGCTGACCAGTTCATGATTATGAAGATAAAACTTCTTTAAATTTATGGGGTGCCTGGGTGGCTCAGTCAGTTGAGTGTCCGACTTCAGCTCAGGTCATGATCTCGCAGTTTGTGAGTTCGAGCCCCGCGTCGGGCTCTGTGCTGATGGCTCAGAGCCTGGAGCCTGCTTCCGATTCTGTGTCTCCCTCTCTCTGCCCCTCCCCCGCTCATGCTCTGTCTCTCTCTATCTCTCAAAGATGGATAAACGTTAAAAAAAAAAAAACATTAAAAAAAAACTTCTTTAAATTTCTAGAATGAGCAGTGTCATCAGTGCCCCCTGTGGCTTCAGGGACTGTGATTGCTGTGGGTTATCAGACACCTGCTGTTACCTGAGAGTCTGCGGTCAGGGCTCAGGGTCTGGGTCCCCTCCCTGTAAACCCTCTCTCGTCACTTTCTCTCTGCTACAGCCGACTGCAATCCAGCACGTGGCCCTCCATTCCTAGATTTTCTTGTCTTTGTTAAATGTATTGATGTTCGCACATAGAATCATCCATCTGATACTAAAAAAAGAGGGGTCAATTGGAGGAGTTAAGAGCTTTTACAGCTGAAATTCTTTCAGGCACTGGGATAGAATATTCACGTTAGAATTGTGCACATTTTTTTCCAGCGCTGCCTGACTTCCCAGATGACTGCTCAATTGACTACATATGTTGAGATTCAGATCGCCAAATAATTATTCACAGATTGTAAGGAAAAGACTTGCAGGGTTTTTATAGAATCTGTGATGAGGTGTGATGATAGGATTTCGGTTGTGTGATAAAGCACTCTAAAGTCAACAAATGTGTTCAAAGTAGTTAGCCAAATATTCTTGATAAGAAGGCTCCTCTTGGATTTTTGATTAGGGACCTTGGGAAACCATATTACTTTTCCTGTCTGTTGCCATCCAGTGGCTGCACCAGGAATAATTTGCTGAACGGCACATTTGCGTCCTGAACCAAGGGAAACAAGTCACAAAAGCACAGGACATTCACTACTCCCCAGGAAGGGTGGGACCACTGATACCCTCCAGAGCCAATATAAGCTACTGATGTGGTTCCCAACACAGCACAGCCCTGGAGACCAAATGGTCTTCAAAACCTACATCCTTGCCAGAGTGGGATCTGAAAAAGAACACGAGTTTAGCGAGTAAAATCCTGCCTTATTCATTTCAAGGGCAAAATATTTCCATCATCTCTGAATCCAGTGTCTAACATGGTCACTGAGGCCTGGAAGACCTCCCTGAGAGCAAGAAAGCTGTATTTGCACACAACTGGCTTCACCCAGGAATAGGCACCGCCATTTCTAAGAAAGCTGAGTTACAAGGCCAGGATGGGTGGAGACATTAGCATAGCAAACGGGGAGAAATCTTAAGCACAGTCGATCAGCGACTGCTCATTGTGTATGCCACTCCCTTCTTTCTGTGCATTTGGTGGGAATATATTACAAAAACCCCGAAAGCACTCTGTTGACTACGGAAAAGCTGAACGATCGTGTTTTTTGCGGGGGCATTGGTCCAACCTCTCCTTTGATCACCAGTTCCTGCCTCATTTGATGGGTTGGCGGTGAAGACTCAGCCTTCGACCCTGAGAGCAAACAAATTCCAACTAACCAACCCAGTGACCAACACACAGGCACACACACACACACACACACACACACACCAAAATCAAGAGCAATGGACACTAAGAGCTAACAGGTGTTGGGTGGTCAGAGAAGCTGCTTTTGAGGATGCACTATTTCAGACTAACAGTAAAGTTTATGAGGAGTGGGCTGCTGAGTCGTGGAAGTGTCTGCGTAACTTGGACAGAACTGCTGACCGTTTTCCACTTCCGCTGTGCTCCTCAGCATCCCCACAAGCAACGTGGGAGAGATCCAACTGTTGCACATCCTTGGGTCATATGCACTCAAAATTGTCAGGCATGTGCTGTGTTGTTTGTCATCTGCCCAGGTATACAGTGGTATTGGATTGAGGCTTCATTTGCATTTCCCTAAAGGCTGACAAAGATAAGCAGCTTTTCCAGTGCTTATCTGCCACGTGATTCTCTGCTGCAGTGTCTGAATTGCTTGCCTTTGTTTTACTGGGTCATCCATTTCTTACAGGTGGATACTGAGAGAGTTTTGTGTACTGTCCACACAGGTCCTTCCTCAGATATGCATTCTGCAAACACTCCCAATTTGTAGCTTGGCGAATGGCATAGTGTGTGTTTTCATATGGTTCGCTGTATCTTTGAAGAACAAAAGTCTTTAATTTTGATGAACTCTTGTGTCATAGGAAATACTCAACAAATATCTATTAAATGGATAAATAACCCACTATTTCAAGTCAACTCTTACCATTGATTTCCACCATTTACTTATTAAAGTTTTCCAGATATGGGTCATGCTTTTTGTGTTATAGACATTTTTGCCAAAATCCAAGGTCATAAAAATTTTGTCTTAGGTTCTCTTTTCAAAGTTTTAAAGACTTTTTAGTATTTTGGGATTTAATATTGTGGAAAGTATGTGTTAAAGCTCACTTGTTTTGCAGATGGCTGTTTTGTTGTCATTGTCCCACACCATTTATTGACAGGGATATCCTTTCTTGATTAAATTGTGTATGCGTCTTTGTTGTAAATCAATTGAATACATATGTAAACACACATGTAGCCATATTTGAAATTCATCTTTGTGTCTCTGCCTTCATCAATATCACATTCTCTTGACGACCGTGGCTTAATAGTAAGTCTTGAAACAAGGTATGAATGATCTACACATTTGTTACTGTTTTTCAAAGTTCTTATGACTATTCCAACATCTTTGACTTTTTTTTCCATATACATTTTATAACCAGCCTCTCAGCATCTACTCGTCAATCATGCTGGAATTCTGACTGGTATTGCTGTGAACCAATAAATCAATCTAGGGAGAATTAATATCTTAACAATATTGAGTCTTCCAACCCATAAACATGACATCTATCCATGTGCCCAGTCAGCTCTCAACATAGGAGTGATGTACATACTTTGTGGGATTATTATCTAAGCTTCAGGGGTTTTGGTGCTATTGTAAATGGTACTGTATTTGCATTTTAATTTTTTTCTAATTTCTCACTGTTTGTATATAGAAAAGATATTGGTTTCCGTATATTGACCTTGTATCCAGTAACTTCATAAACTTACTAGTTCTATGAGAGTTTGCAGATTCTTTGGTAAGTACTATGTAGTCAATTATGTTGTTTGAAAATAGAAACAGTTTACCTCTTCTCCAGACTATTTAAATTTCTTACCTTTTTCTTGCCTTATTGCACTACTTAAAACTTTAGGCACACACACCACTACAGTGATGAAACAGACATCTTAGACTTGTTTGCGATGTGTGTTTTCATTTTTACCCAACACAAAATATTTTTTTAATTTTCTTTCTTTCTCTTTGACCCATTGGCTATCTAGAATTTATTTATTTATATATTTAATTTATTTTATTTATTTTTTTAGAATTGTATTTCCAAGTATCTGTGGGCTTCTCAGATACCTTTTGATTTCTTCATTTTTCTTATCGGAGAAAATACTTTGAATGATTTCAAACATTTCATAATCGCTCTGGGTTGTTCTCTGTGACTCATGATAAGATACTTTGGTGAATGTTCTGTGTGTCCATAAAAATAATGTACATTCTAGTGGGGAGGGGCTGAGTGTTGTATACATGTAAATTAGGTCAGACCAATAATTTTTTTGTTCAGATACTCTTAATCCTTGCTGATTTTTCATCTGCTATTACTTGGATTCCTGAGACAGGAGTGTTAAAGTGTTCAAGTGAAATAGTGGATTTCTCTATTTCTCCTTTCCATTGTGACGATGATTGTTTCTTTTTCAAAATAATTTGGGGATAACCATTTGCTTTGTTCCTTATTAAACAGGGATATTTGTACTGATGGAGAACCTGATTTATACCCACAATTCCTTCTGTGAAACCCTGGGGGCCAGATGACTTCTGAAGCTCAGAATTTTGGGTGTTTTAGAAAGACGATATGGTGCTGAAACAACTATCTTGTAAGGCTTGGAATCAAACACATTAATATCTCTGCAGGGAAATACGCAGATATTGGCACTCAGTGGGTACAGAAAGACGTTCATAAACAGCCTCATTTAGCTCAGTCCATGAGTGTTCCCAATGAATTAAGACAAAACTTCCAGTTTTCAAAGATGTTGGATTTGGGAATTAGAGATAAGGGACTGTGGGACTGAAGCAGCTTATATTTATAGATATTAATACTATAAATTACAATTAGATTGCTTGCTATGTTTATTAGAAGCACAGGAAAAAAACAACATAAAATAAAGATTAATAATAAAATGATTGTATCAAGGTGGCTGATGGGAAATACTCATGAGCCTGTCATATCCATGCGCTTATATCCAATATACATATATATACTTTTTTTTCCTTTATCATGCCTATATATCAATTCAAACCTATTCATACCTCTTGTTTTAAAGTGAGAGTTAGGTGTCCAATAATGGGGCTATTAAATCTGGCCAATATTAAATTTTCATCGATCATTAAATAACCGGAATTTCCTTTTAGGCTATTAGGGGCAAAAATTATTTTTGGAATTGAGTTAGTCTTATGAAAGCAACCAAAAATCTTTTATTGCTTTACCGGTCTGCCAGTGTATTATGGGGAAACATTCGCTTTAACTACATTTAATTGAAAGCCACTTTCCAAAAGGAGAATTCTTCGCACTGCATGGAAAGGAGAAGCGGGTCTCACCCATGCACCGCCCTCTTTAGATATTTGAGGCTAATGACATTCCCTCACCCCCTTCCTTACTGTCAGTGCCAAGGCCGGCTGTTTCTTGGCCTGGTCTACTGACCTTGTAATTTGCTTTATAAATGCAACTTCTGTTTCTTGCCGCGTTTCTGTGACATTTGAAGAGTTGAAAGGAGAATAGAAGCGAACTGATCTCGTGTAAATGCAATTAAGCATGTACAGATTCTCTGCTCTAATGAAAGTATATTGCCAAGTCAATCTCACGTTACGTTTTAACCTAAAAAGCAATATTTTCCCAAATCTGCTTAATCTTCAGTTAATCATTCAGAGAGGCTGATAGACTTAAGGCTTAATCCACTCATATGCTTGTTACCTACAAAGTGCCAGGTTCACAGGATCTTATTGATGACATCGTACAGGTTCTTAACTAATTTAAAAGTTCTTACAAGTTAAAAAGTTTCCCTGATCTTTGCTCATGTGGAAGCTAAACACTCAGAAGTTCAAAAAATGTTCTTGTTGCAACACACACACGCACGCACACACGTGGGTATGCACAGGGTCATACAGGCACACGCACGGACACACACACACACACCATGAGGATTAAGTCCTTCATGTTTTCTTTGAAAATGAAATACCCACATTCTTCTGATTTCTATACAGGCGATTTGGAAAACGGTTTAAACAAACAGCTTTTTCAAGAATAAGAATCCCTGATGATTTAAAGCTTCCGAAATGCCAAGAAACGACTTAACACTCTTCCTGCACTTAACACGTATTAATTTCTTCTCAAGATTTTGGACTGTCACTTCTGGGACATTTTAATCGAGTTAATGTAAAACCGAAGGGCCGAAGAATGCTTGCAGGAAAGGAGATCTGATATTAGTATTTGGAAAATAATTTATTTTCTGTTATTTCTTCACAACGGGTCCTAAGCCTCCATGAATTATTCCTTACCGCGCAGTTGTGACAACAGCACTGTGTCTGAGTGTCTGTTCGTCTGTGTCTCTGCAAGGGCGACGACGGACCCTTCTTTCTCTGCCAACGTGGGAAAAGAAAGCTCAGCAGCTTCGAGAGAAAAAAGACACGCGTGCTGAGCCACGCAGACGTCGGATCATTTCCTCGCTTACACACAAAGCATTTTTGCCACCTGAAGGTAGCTGACCTCGCAAGTTTTCCGTTCTCCGATCTTCTCCACGAGAAAGTAAGTGCCTGATAAAACCGACCCCGACGACCCCATCCCCGCCTAGGGCGCAGATTCCCCGCCTCTGGGGCCAGGAAACCGAAGAGGGATTCAAGCGCTGCTCTCCAGACCTCCGAGGGCCGGAGACACCTGCCGGTCGGATTGTAATCTCCAGGCCAGAAATCTGCCTCGGGCTTCCGGAAAGTACCCCAGTTGTTGCACAAAAAGCATTTCAAGGCCATGATTTTCAAAAGTGAAAGCAGCATCTCGTGCCAAAGCCCGGGACAAAGAGATTAAGTAAAATCGTGTCGTAGAGCAGTCGGCATGGAACCGCGCACGGGTAACCAGGAGCTGGTACCAGAACAAGGGTTGAGCATGGCGGCGGCGATGTGATCGCGACACTGATGACAGCGACAGTCGTGCGTGAGGGCGGTGGCTTCTCCCTGCCCTGACGCACGCAAGGGCGCACCTGTGGCTGGGGGGACACACGCGGGAGCCCCATGCCCTCGGTCCGCGCTCCCCAGCTTCCAAGTTTCTACTCCTCAAGCCCTGTGTTGCTCGATTCCGGATTCAGCGGGTTGCTGTAAGTCTGGGCCTTTTTTTTCAGCGTTCTAAAAAAAGTTATTTCTGACAGTTTCTGCTTGTTTTCCGAAATTTCTGTGGAAGGATGTGTGTCTGCGGCTGTGAGCTGTGCCACGGTGCTAGCATCCTCCTAAATTTATTTTTAATGCCTAGTTTATAAAAGGAAGCTTCTCCTGCACCCCAGGCCCTGCCACCCACTACCTCCAAGCGTGGTGTTCACGTCCTAAGTGACACTTCCTTGTGCTCCCAGAGGAGGTGACACGATTCTCGATGGGTGCCACACGAGCCTTTGCAAACCGCTTTGTGGCATCAGTCACGCTGCATCAGAATTACGGATTTCAAGTTCTGTTAGCACGCATGCCCCTTCGGCTCCGGTCCTGCGTCTTATCCACACGTCCCTCACTTTGCCAGACGCAGAACACCTGCTCCCCAGATATGTCTTAGGCGATCAATACATGGAAATTTGCTACATGTCCTTCCATCAAAAGCATCCTGATCTTAGTTACTTTCGCTTTTCTAAAAGATCCAAAGGAATCAACCAGAAACACGTTACCCGTCATGATATAATTCAACAAGCTGTCCATAATGAAGGTAAACATAGGCAAACTGCTGTTTCCTCATGGGAAACTGAGGTTTAAAAAAGTTGAGAAATAACTCTTTACACATGCAAACAAAATATAAGAAACGTCTTGTTAAAATACATATTAAAACTATAACCCCAGGGGCACCTGGGTGGCTCAGTTGAGTGTCCGCCTCTTGATTTCAGCTCAGGTCATGATCCCACAGTTCATGAGTTCGAGCCCCACGTCGGGGCTCTGTGCTGACATTTGTGGAGCCTGCTTGGGATTCTCTCTCTGCTCCTCTTCTACTCACATGAGTGAGTGCACTCCCTCTAAAATAAATAAATAAATAAATAAATAAACAAACAAACAAACAAAAAACTCTATCACCACACTATTAATAGGATTATAAAGTACCTAAGGAATATGCTTCCTGATTTATAGGAAATACCTGTATAAAGATAGTTGTACAACCTTACTGAAGAGAAATGAATGAAAAATGTTATGTCTTCCTTGAGGGTAGGACACAAAATTTAAAAATAAAAATTCTTCCCCAATTCACACATTAATTCCAATAAAATATAAGCATGCCTTTCGATTAAAATACCATTTTTATAAAGAAGGTAAGTTTGAGAAACATTTCTTAAATTGAGCTATAACTTAACAGCATGAGAACAGTATTATCTTTACAGTATTCAGAACTATTATTAATAAAGTTTTCACCACAAAGGAAATGTGTTTCTTCAGTGTACCCCAAAAGCAATCACTTAACATTTAAAAATTATTTTTGAAGTTGTTACCTTCCCTTCTGGAAATAATATCAATACTCCTTGGCATAGCAATTGTACATCACCTATGATAGAAAAGGAATCAATTAAATTCCCTTTCCCACCAATTTCAATCATTTTATTATTTTGTCAGCATTTCTATTTGATCTCTTGTATGATACTGTGAGCATCTATCACTTCTTTTATGAAATTTTGATTGTACCTATTGACTCTCTACTGTGCAATACAAGAACTTTATTATCCTTGGCCTTCCTTCCACATTCTCTATGTAACAAAAGTTGTCTGCTGTAACTGTTTTTATGTTGTCACAGCAGATACCCTCTTACTGTAACAGCAGTAATTGGCACATAATAAGCCTCGATAAGTGGCATGTACTGTTATGTCAGAAACGTTTAGCGGGGAAGACAGACCTTCATCCCGATGACATAGGAAGTGTCGGATTGTAAACGGTTAAGAATTCCACAAAAGAAAGCAGGACAGGGACACATGTACAAGCAATTGTCTGGAAAAGCAATTGGTGGTGCCACACCTGTGGTGTGGAGGGTCCTCACAACATTAAAAGGAGCACAGTCATAGGGCCGGCAATCCCACTTCTGGGTGTCTGCACAAAGGAATGGAATCAGGATCTCAAAGACACACTGCCCCCACCCCCCATGCTCATCACAGAACTAGTCACAGTAGCCAAGACATGGGACAACCTGAGTGCCCATGGGCACGTGGAAATGTGCAGAGAAGGAAAAGTCTCTCTCGCTCACACACACACACGAATACTGTTCAGTTGCAAAATCTTGCCATTTGCAATAACATGAATGGATGTAGAGGGCATTGTGTTCAGACACAGGAGAGATATGGCATGGCCTCACTTATATGTGGAGTCTAAACATGTCAAAGTCACAGAACCAGAGAGCAGTATGGTGGTGCCAGGCGCTGGGGGGAGATGCTGGTCAAAGGGTGCCAAGTTTCAGGTAGAGGATGGATAGGTGCCGGGCAGGTACTACAGAGAATGGAGACCAGGGTTAATAACATTTCAAGTGCTGTGCACGTGAAATGGGCTAAGATAGTGGATCTTAAGTGCTCTCACCACACATACTCACACACACCTACACACATGGAGAACCATGGAAGCTGATGGATGTGTTACCTAACTTGATTATGGTGATCATTTTCCAGTGTATACAGATAGCAAAATATCACATGGCATACCTTAAATATATAATTTTTTTTTGTCAAGCAGATCTCAACAAACCATTAAAAAGAGAAAAATAAGGGTTTAGAAAAGTAGGGTGTGGGAGCAGGGGAATGAACATGTCCAAATGTCCTGAGGTAGTAGGAGGCATGAGGTGTTTGAGTAACGAATGTGATGATGCATGGCTGGATGCCAGGGACAGTGGGGATGAAGGTGACAATGAGAGCCTGGAACAAACCAGCCAAGTCACGGGAAGGGTTGGACGCTCACACGACGAGCACCGAGCGGACACAGGAGATCACAGCCAGGCTTCGTGGCAGAACAGCACACGGGCTCTGCTGTGGTGTGCTTGGAGGAACAGGAACGTGGGCACTGGTGACCAGGCGACCGCAAGTGAAAGGAGCAGAGATTTATCTAGAAGGAAAATGTTTTTCATGTTGTCAAGACCCGAGATCAACTCCAAGAAGCAGTAGACAATAGTGACTACATTGACTCTTCAGTTGAATCCTGTTTGATATGCAGCTGCTTGGTGAGGTCTGGTTTCCTTCATGAAATCCATGCCACTTAAGTTCCCACAAGTTGTTCAAAATCCTGATTCATCTTGCTTTTGTTTTTATGAGACATAATGACCTGTTCTTTGTTTGTTTCTGGAGCTCTGTGTGGTCCCCTAATGACATGCCTTTTATGTTTATTCCCGTTATCTTTGCAGTTCTTACTTATCATCACTGTTGCTTGGACTGTATTTCATTATTATTTTTGAACTTATTCTTTTTAGAGAACGTTGACACTTTTTTTCTTATTTAGATCAATTGCCTTTCAGGCCCACACACTCCCTCATACCAAAGTTGCCTTTCATTGGATTCTTGTTATTTCTGCAACTTTTTCTAGGTCACTTTTTTTTATTGGTTTTCTTTTTCCACCTAGCAGGATCAAGTCAATTTTTTGTTTTTTTTTTTTTTATTTTTCAGAAGGGCAGCTTGTGAGCTCATATTCTGAGCCCTTACATGACTGAATACGAGTGTATCTTTTGAACTTGATAGGTTTGCTTGAGAGAAACTTCTAGAAGAAACTATTTGCTCTTGTACATTTGAGGGTCAAAGTCCTCCCTAGTCCAGAATTTATTATTATGTGTGAACACCTTATCCCTTTTCACTGGTAAGGATATTTTCCACCCCTAGATGCTTTTAGGGCACTTCAAACTTAGCGTTCTTTAAACTCATAATGATGGAGCCCAGGGATTTCTGTTTGCTATGACTACAAAAACATTCTGTAGCAAATCTATCCAGAACTTCAGTGATTAAAAGGGCAATCATTATCCTCATGGTTTTGAACGTTGAGGGAAAGGTCCTGTAGCCTCTGCTTGGCTACATGGCTCTGCTCTATCCTCCTGGTGACTCTCTACCCAACCCCAAACCCCCGCCGGACCGGTGCCTTAATGCACCTGGAAGGGCACACAGTAGCAAGTGCAATCACACAGGTGTTCTTCAAGTCATAAGACGTGCCTCACACTCACCAGGGCTTGACCAGCCACAGCAACTCACATAGCCATGCCGAAAATTAACAAGGAAAATACATTCAACCCCTTTAGTGGGAGGAACAGCAAAGTCAAATGGAAAATACCACGGACCCTGGTAAGGGTGAGGATTTGAGGCCATGACAATACCCCACTGGATAAGGTTTCCCCCACCTCCACCCGTGAACCTAAAAACTACCCCATGAATCTGGAAAAGCAGATGTTTCTAATGTTCAGCGTTCTCAATTTCCACATTCATGGGTGACTCCTTCAGCTTGGAGTAATTTTCTTGTATTTTTTTTTTCTGTATCATAGGTGTGATTTTTCTTCTCTGTTCTGTAAATGAAGTGTATCATAGTTTTTGACATGCAGATATTGAATCATCCTTGCCGGCTAGGGATGAATCCCACTTGATCTTGGTGTGTGATCCTTCTACAGTGCTGTGGGACTCAGTTTGCTAGTATTGTGCTAGGACTTTTGCATTTACGTTCAGCAGGACTATCGGCTGGTGGTTTTCTTGTGTCCTCGTCTGGCATTGGTATCAGGGTAATGCTAGCCTTGTATGATGGGTTTGGGATTGTCCCTCCTTTGTCTTTTGAAAGAGTTTGAGATGCGTTGGTGTTAATTCTTTATATGTTTGTTAGAATTCACCAGGGAAACCATCTGGTCCTGGGCTTTTCTCTGTTGGGAGATTATGGATTACTGACTCAATCCCCTTACTCATTACTGGTTTGTTCAGGTTTTCTTTTTCTTCACAAGCCACCTTTTCATCCATGAATTAAAACATATTAACGATGTTGTTGTTTTATCTTGAAATATGCCTCATTTTGGAAAGTGCTATAAACCAGGTCTCAGAGTCTCCTGGAGTCACATGGCATCTCGCCTCTGTCCCAGATGCTAATCAGGCAGTGCACTGAGTTTCCAGAGAACATGTGTCTTTTTTGTCACTATGGTGATGTTGTCAGTGGCATGGAAAAATAAGATGAGAAAAATGAAATAAATGAGAAAGAGAGGATGCAGGAAGGATGGGGGAAGGGGAGAGAGAGACAAAGCTACCGCCTGGTCTGGTCCACAACTGATGTTTATTCCAAGATGCTGGCACTAGTAGTAAGTCCCAGGGAGTGATGAGGTGAGGGAATGCAAAAAGTAGACCCCTACAGATAAAATTTGACTAATAAAATTAGCTCAGAGCAAAACGGTTCTTTAGAGAAACCAAAACAGATGCATAATTAGAGATGGAAAAGTATTGCAAAGAGAGAAAATCAACTTGAAATAACATCATCTCTAATGGGTTGTGTTGATGTTTATAAATTGGATGTAAGCTATTTTAAAACACACACACACATTTTGTGACTTAGAGTAGCTAAGTGCCCTAAGGAATTGGGCACACAAATGGAAATATCTACAGTGCAAAATACTGAACACTAAAAGCCAATTACTTCACATTTAAAATAAACACATCTTAAACAGACTGCCCGCAAGCCTATCAGTTTGGTGCATCTGATGAGTCATGTGTGGCGTGCAGTTAGTTACTGAGAGGATGTGAAGATTCATGGGGTAGTTTTTAGGTTCAGGCCACTTACCCGCTCTCTTCCCAGTTTTTGTACTTTGTTAAACAATGGAGAAAGTTCAGCCTTACACATTACAGAGCTGCATTAACTCATATAGCTAATAATCTCAACTTACCTTCTACAATCCTTTCTGCTCAGTGTTACGTGCACTTTGAGGAAACTTTCTGAATACTGCTTATGAAGGTGCAAAGGGCACATCAAGAATTTGAGAATAGGGGCGACTGGGTGGTCAGGCAGTTAAGCGTACGACTCTTGAGGTGGGCTCAACTCATGATCTGAAAGTTTGCGTGTTTGAGCCCCGTGCTGGGCTCTATGCTGACGGCATGGAGCCTACTTGGGATTCTTGCGCTCTCCCTCTCTTCCCACCTCCCCCCACCCCCCGCTTGTGTGAGCTCTCTCAAACATTAAAAAATTAAAAAAAGAATTTGAGAATAGAATTGAATTCCACATTCTGCTCTTCAAGAACCTCATAACATGATGTTACTTTACTCATCCAAATTATTTCCTAATTTAAATTGTTTCTCCTCAGTGCCAGGATGACCACAGGGGTGCTGTGCTGTTACACACCTCTTCTCCGGAATAACTGAGGCCCAGTCTTCAAGGCCTCACCTGTTTGGTAAACCTCTGGAGCCTCCGAGCCCCTAATGATTTCCACGTCCATGTTACAAAGATAAAGAGGCTGAGAAAGGCAACCCGCCCTCTGTAAGTGTAGGAACTATTCAGTTGGAGGGCACACACAGAAAAGTAAAATAAATAGTATTGAATGTATAATAAAAATATTTAAGAGCTTTGGGATTTCAGATATACCCAACGTGTGCACACCTTGCCAGTACATTTTAAAGACTAACCCAAATAATGCAGTTAGTTTTGTCACCCTACTTTACAAAGTAAAAGTGCATACTGGAAGATTTTTAATCTATTGACGAAAAAGGCGTATCACTTATTAAAACCCAGACACATGTCCTTACAAATGATCTTGCCCTCTGGAGTGGCGCTCACGATACTGTTATAAGCCCAGGTGGGCTTTACAGAAGAATCAACACAGAAAAATGTCATACACGATCTCTTGTTTCCACAAGGCAGCATGCAGTTTGAAGAAAAAACTGACACATGAGTAAAGCCTTTCACATTTTTTTTTTTACTTATTTTTAACTCAAACCAGTCCATTTCCCTGATAATCCAAAGGTATGGGGAGAAAACAGCAAACGATGAGGTCACCAGACACCATGGTTAGCCTGGAACCCAAGTCCATAAAGCACTTGCTCTGAATTGCTTCCTTTTTCCCTGTGGAGGGTTTCAGAAACCACGTACCGCTGCTTAATTAAATGTAGGGAATTTTAGTAACTAATTTCTTCAGCTTACAGTACAGAGAAAATATATATTTACTTCATTGGTGACAACATGAAATTTGTGGGTGGAACCTCTTTACAAATTCAAATGTGCACTGTGGAAAGTTCAGTTGATTTAGCGTCTGAGATTGGGAAGACTCCGGAAGTTAGGGGAAGCTAGCATGTCTTCTCCTGCTGGGAGGGACCCTCCCCTACACACATGTGCAAGGAAGGGAGGGAGGGAGGGAGAGAGGGAAGGAAAGATAGAAGGAAAGGAGGGAGGGAGGGGGGAGGAAGGAAGACTAGGACAACTTTTTAATTTTTTTTAATGTTTATTTATTGTTGAGAGATATCAGAGGAGGGGCAGAAAGAGAGGGAGACACAGAATCTGAAGGAAGCTCCAGGCTCCGAACTGTTAGCACAGAGCCTGATGCAGGGCTCGAACTCACAAACCGTGAGATTATGATCTGAGCCGAAGTCAGATGCTCAACTGACTGAGCCAACCAGGCGCCCCAGGACAGGATAACTTTTAAGCAAATGTCGAAAACCTAGCCACTGCACCAAATCCACAATTACTGCATTTTCCTCATTGCTCTCCAGGCTTTGTCCTCTTGCCTGCATTTCATCACCCAGCTGCAAGGACGCCTTGTGATTTCTACAGGCTGGTTTTCACTAGAGTTTGTGACATAACCATGACCTTCTCATGTTGCCCCATTCACTCAACCCTGGTACACGATGGTGAGGATTTATTCCCGTTTCCTCACCTGGCGTAGCAGATCAGCACATTTTCAACTACATCTGTGGGTTCGTATGTATGGGTGGAATCCTGCTGCTTTTAGGGTTCGAGACCTACTTCTTCCATGGGGTTGGCTGGAAGTTTGAACAGATAGAAGGAGAGAGGGTGGTGGAAGCTGCCAGCTGCTGCCAAAACCCCCATCCTCTCGGCATCCAAGCAGCCAGCCCTCGTTATGGAGCCTCACCAGGGGCTCCCAACGGCCATGGAGTTGAGCTTCCCACCACGGACCATGAACTAGAATGATGGTCCCCATGCCCACCACACTTGGGAGGAAACACCAGCCTGGACTTCTCTCCCCGTTCCCCACACTGAGCCCCAAGAATGGCAATGACTAAAGCAAATGGAAAAGGCAGCAGTGAGCGTGGGTAGGTGGTGGTCCACTGGGACCTGTTGTATCTGCACAGGGAGGAGCCACCAGCTTCCTCATCAGAGTGTCCTTGTGCCTTGGGTCCCAGAAGCTCACTTCCATGTAACTGATGCACAGGGCCAATAAACGTCATCTTTGGGTTGAGTGTTTGACAAAAATTATTTGTAGTTCTTTCTTAGGATCTGCCTATGAATCCATCTAAATCTCAGATGGATGTGTCTATTGTCAAATCTGGTTGTATTTTCCTCTCACCTGTGTATTATTCTCTATCCCCCAGGCACAGGCTAGAGAGAACATGAGGAGGAAAGACTGCTGTAGGTGGCTGAGCACCTCTCGGGTCCCAGGTGCCATGTTCGTCTGCAGGAATGGGCACAGAACAAGTGACCGCCTCCCCCACCTCCCTCATTCCTCAGGTTTGTAATATTTTTACCATTTTATTTTATTTTATAAACAAATTGACACATACGCACGTTTCTAATTATATAAACAAAGTCATATCAACTATGTATTTTTCATTTTTCTTTTCTGGTTGGGCTTCCCCTCTGCTTCTTGCCCACACATTACCCTGAGATAACTCACGCTAATAACCAAGCATTTATATTTCCCAATATTGTCTTTATGTTCATACAGTTATGTAAAATCTTGTAACAATACAGATAAACACACGCATACATCTGCGGTTTTTGTTTTATGAAGTTTCCTATTTTATACACTTTTTCTGTATCCGTTTTTTTTTTTTTTTTAACATTTTTGAGACAGAGCACGAATGGGGGAGGGTCAGAGAGAGAGGGAGACACAGAATCTGAAACAGGCTCCAGGCTCTGAGCTGTCAGCACAGAGCCCGACGCGGGGCTCAAACTCACGGACTGCGAGATCATGGCCTGAGCCAAAGTCGGAGGCTTAACTGACTGAGCCACCCGGGCACCCCTCTGCATCCGCTTTCTTAACAGTCCTGAAGGAGGAATTCTAGGACATTTTAATAGGTCTAATCCATTCCTTTCAGTGACTGCAAACTATTTTATCCTATGAAAGCTCCGTAACGTGTTCAACCCACCGCTGTTGATGGGAATTTGCTCTAGCAGGTTAGTGAGTGCGGGGCAGTGGGGAAGTGGAATTTAGGAACAAAGTAAACGTGACTAAAAAGCTGGGCTGCTACTATGACGACGACGTCTGCTACTTTCAACCAAGCTGGTGACGAGGACCTCCCCTTGCTGGAGGTGACAGCTGCCACCACTGAGACCTCATGGCTGATCCTCATTGAGGACTAGGTTCAGAGCTGAATGGAGTGTGCTAATCACACATGGTCACTGACGAGTCATGCTGGCATGACTGCAGCAGAGTGGGACTGTCAGGTCAAAGGCGTGTGCATCTTCTATAGACCTGTTAGAACGTCCACATGCACTTGTTCCCACTTCTACCTTTGTTGCCTGAAGTGCACATCTCAGTGACCCCAACCAACAATGGGAATTGTTGTTTTAACTTGGGCCAGATGGACAAAAAAATTACTAAAAATTTAAGAGCATTTAATTCCCTACCAATGAACCTGAACATGTTTTCACACATTCGACGGCCATTTATTTGGACTTGCTTGATGATTTTTTTGTAGGTGTCAAATTTACTTTTAAATTTCACATTTGGTTAACTATTAAGGTGTAACTGATATGCCAAATGACACATATTTAACGCATACAGTTTGATGCATTTGTACATATGCACACATTTGTGAAGCCATCAGCACAATCAAGGTAATAAACATATCCATCACTTCCAGAAGTGTCTCCTGTCCTTTCGGGGTGTGTGTGTGGTAAGAACACAACACAAATTCTACTCTTCTAAGCTTTAGGTAAACAAGACATATTGTTAACTACAGGCTCGACTCCATTTCATAAAGATTGCTCCCAAATCTATCACATTTTGCTTTGTTGAGGATACATTTTGCTAACCCAACAGGTTACAGTTTTTCTATGAATATGTCCACCTTTTCTGGTATTTCTTCTGTGTCTCCATTCTTGGTCTGAAAGTTCCGCACCCTGAGATTGTCCATCTTGTCCCTTACATGTCCTTGTAAGAACATTCTTGAACTACTTCTTTTGCCTTTAATCCAACTGGAATGTCTATTAACGTATGTCAAATTTTTTTTTGTCCTGGCAATCATTGCCACAGCACCTTATAAATTTTCAATCTCCTATAAATAAATGTTTTGATGCATAACTTACCTCCAACAAAAGGCACCTGTTTTAACAAATGATGAGTTTTGACAAATACTCAGGATACCATGGCCACAATCAAGGTACAGACCATTTGCCTCGGGCCCAGCCCAAACATTCCCTTGTGATTTTGTGCAGCCAATCATCCCTACCCAAGGCCTCAGACAATTTACTGATGAGATTTGTCACTGTAAATTAGAATGGTTTCTTCTAGAACTCCATGTAACTATGTGATGTGTAACTCATTCTTTTTTTATTGTTAAATGGTCTTCCGTGACCTGACTAGATCTCATTTGTTTTTAACCCCTACTACACTGCTGGATATTTGGGTTGTTTACATTTTTGGCTATTATGATAAAGCTTCCATAAACATTAATAAAAAGAGTGTCTAAGTAGACCAATGTTTTTTTTATTGGGCAAGTGTCTAGAAGTCCAATTGCTGGTTCATACGTCAAATACGTATGGAATATCGTAAGAAACCACCACTGTGTTCCAAGGTGTCTGATCTTTTCACCTTCCCTCCGGCAATGTGTGTCAACCCCACCGTGTGCAGCGGCATCCCACCGACATTTTGATCTGTGCTAACAGGGTTAAAGATCCTGAGTATCTTTTCCTGCTTATTGGGCTTCTGTATATCATTTTTGTGAATCATCCATGTGTTGTGTGTATTCTGAACAAAAATCCTTTATCAGATACATGTCTTTGCAGACATGATCTCCCTATACGTGGTTTGCCTTTTCAGTTACTTGATATTATCCTTCAGAGAACAGTTTTTATTTTGATGAAGCTCAATATATAACATTTTAAAAATGAATCATGCATCTGTATAATACAAACCACAGGTTGGGCTCACTTTATTTTTCATTTCGCTATCCAATTGTTTCTACACAATTTGTCAAAACATTTTTCCCCACTAGGTCACTCCCATATCTTTGTAAGTAATCAGTTGACTCTGTATGTTTGGGTTTATTTCTGGACTTTATTCTACTCGATTCATCTGAAGACCTAAATTTATGCCCTTTACAATCTTAATAGAGTTTTGTAGTGACTCTTGAAATTAGGAATTGTAATTCTTTCAATTGTGTTCATATCTTTCAAAGTTGTATTGGTTATTCTAGGTTTTTTGCAGATTCATATGGATTTTATAATAGGCTTCTCAGTTTCTATCAAAGTATTCTGAGATTTTTTGATATTACATTGGATTTATAGACCAGTTTAGGGAGAACTGATATCTAGGCAGTACTGAGGCCGTTAATCCATGAACATGGTCTGTCTTTCCAATTTTTAAATTAAAAAAATTTCAGCAAGGTTTTGTAATTATCAGAACATAGGTCTTATACATGTTTTGAATTAACTGTGAAGTATTTTATGTGCATAGATACTATTGCAATCAGATACAAATTTTCCAAATGGTTTTGAAAATATTTATAAATAATTGGTTTGCGTATGTTGGGTATTGTGTCACAGTAAATTCACGTGTTATTTTGGCAACTTTTTGTTACTTTTAATTTTCTGTGGCCAATAATAATATAACTTGTAAATAAATCTTTATTTTTCATGTCCAATCTATAGGACTTCTCTTTTTCTCTGCATGTCATAGGCTGGCCCATCCAGAGCAATATCGAGCAGACGTAACGAGTAGATAGGACTGTCTGGGTCCCGATCTTAATGGGAAAGCATGTAATCTTTCACTCTGCAAACTGTGGAGTTTTCATATAAGACTTTTATCATGCTGAGGACATTCTCTACCTCTCCCCATTTTTTAAGAATGGCTGTTGAATCTTATAAAATTGCTTCTGTTGAGATGATTAAATGATTTGTATTTATTCTCTTAATAGAGTGAACTAATTATATTGATTTTAAAGTGTCAAAGCAATTTTACATTTCTAGTATTTATCCCACTTGGTTATAATATACCTTTCTATTTATGTGTGGCTGGATTCTATCAATGAAGGTTTTGTGAGGGGGAATGCTGTTTGGACTCACAGGGGATGTTTATCCTTCCTTTGTGTGTTGTCTTTGTCCTATGGAGTCAGGATAACACCAAGCTCATAAAACGAATTAGGAAGTATCCCTTCCGCTTTTTTTCTGAAAGGGTTTTTTTTTTTTTAATGTACAATTTAGCAGGAAATCAATGATGAGATTTTACTTGTGGGAAAATTTTAAATGATAAATTGTTTTTGTAATTGACTTGGGGCTGATCAAGTTTTGTATTTATTATCCACTTTTATTAATTCATATCATGCAAGAAAGCCTGCTGCATCTAAACTGTCAAATTTATAGAAAGAAAACTGTCTTAAATATTCCCTCAGTCTTTTTCCAAGTCTTTAATGTCTTTGAGGATTCCTCTTCCATTCGTGATCATGGCAATTTGAGTTTTCTTAATCTTTTCAATGTAACTGAAAGTTTCTCATTTTATGAAGTTTGTTCAACATTTGAGTTTCCTTGATTTTATGTTTCCTGTTTCAATGTTTTCCAATTTTGTTATTATCTCTCCTACTTACTTTGGGCTTAATCTTCATTTTATAGCACCGTTATGTGGAAGGTAATCTTATTGGGTTTCATTAGATCTTTCTTCTTTTTGAATGTAAATATTTGAACCAGGTTTCTCAAAGTGTGGTCTGGGGTTTCCTGACAACTCTCCGAGGGGTTCTGAGACACCAAAACTATTGTCATGACAATTATATCATCTGCCCCATCGTAGAATTATTGACTCTTGTACCTCCAGTCCAAAAAGAAACTGGTGGGTGAACTGTTGGTGCCTTAGCAGATCAGATGCTTTACGATAGCATCACTCAGTGCAATGCACCCACGTTTAAAGAATGACAGTATCAGTTAAGGTTGTTCTTGTAAGAGCAGTAAAATTATTTTGTTAAATGCCAGCCCTAATACACGTCTTTCCAAATATTCTGTGGCATGAAATGGGACATTTGCATAAAGACTTGCTGCGTGCCAGAGTGTGACGGTCTTGAGAAAAGCAGTGTGTACTTGAATCTGGGGCCAGACGGGCAGAGATTTTTTTCACTGAGCTCCATTTGACTTCAACCCCTACAGAGCTATAGTTACTCAGGCTTGGCCATTTTGCATTTTTTTTTTCCAAAAAAGAGCAAAATGAATCTGTCACTCCAATAATAAAATTATTAGTGTCCAGTGATGAAATTTTAAAATTTGAGTGCTTGTCAGCTTCTCAATATTTAAAGTCTTTCCAATGAGAGCATAAAGGGTATTAGCGACAATGTGTCAACATCTGGGAGATCTCGGCGACCCTGAACAGATGTTAACTGACCTGTGAATGAAGTTACAGGACCAGATGCTGGGAGAAGACTCATTTCTGGAGGTCGCGGGTCTCTCCCCGCCCCACCCACCTCAGAGCAGCACGTTTAGTGCCCTTCACCGTGACTGCGACCGCGAAAACACAGGACTCTCAGTCTGTGACACGCTACCAACTCCCGTGGTGCATCCGAGGGGGGCCTCCGTGTGGCCTCCGTGGTCTGCATTCTCCCCCAAGCCCAGAGAAAAGTAGTCTCTTGGTGGTATTTAAGTGACAAAACAATAACCCCTCCCTACATACACTTCTGGTTCCTGAAAAAAAAAATCTAGTGTTTGGCAGCTCAGGAGTAAAGATTTACAATCTGTTTAATGAAATCTTCTAATATAGGGTGTGTTGTGTCCAATTTTTTTTCTTAAGTAAACAAGCAGATTAGTTTTGTGATCAACAAAATGATAAATGCCAAGTGAGACCCTTATGGAAACAAATATATTATTCTGAAGGGGGCAGCCAGTTTTTCCCCCCTATCATTTTAATTTAAAATTACATAATTATTCATTATTATAATCATTCACCCTCAATATGTCATCATTTCTTTTGTAAATCCTGTCATCAAAAACTCCTCCCGGTCAGACTTCCTACCAGGAGTGTATTTGTGTATGTAACTCATGTGACAGAAAGTTACTTTTCAGGAATATGGAAAATGAGAATTTGACAGTTATACGTGATTGTCCCTTCATCTTGTGCATATCGATTTCTTTCTTCTGCAAAAATACAAGAGAAAAAAACATTTAAAACCTAATAAACACTGCCTATACTTATGTCTTGGCCATCTTTTACTGAAAAAATTTGGGAATTAAAAACTAAAGACCAAAATTGAGTTTTAAAACACAGCTCATTTTGTACAATTTATCCATATATACCCCCTTAATGTGCATAAACTATCTTCATATTGTATTTTTGTCACAGAAGACAATTCATTCAGTTGTCCTGAGTGCTAAGAAAGCCACCTCAATCCCTCTAAATGGCCTTTGCCACCATCATTCCTCCCTAATCATTCTCTTCTGTCTTTCCCGCATGGAAATTTGTCAGTTTACGTCAATGTATCCCACATCTCCTAAAAATGACCCTCGAGAAAGAAGAAACAACAAAGCAGAAAGGTGAGAGCGGGGTTACACAGGAAGGAAGTTTTGAAGGTGTATCGCAATTAGGAAAAAGCAAGTGCTTCAAGTGAACTTTGGAAAATTGCCAGGGCAGGCTCAAGGGACCTGGAAGGGCTTCTACGAGAAACACTCTTGTTTTTGTTTTTTTCAACAGAGTATAAAACAAACATCTGGAGGCTATTAACAGAGAAGCGATGCTCCATCTGATTTTTTCTTGTCCTTCATTCACAGAAAACCAAAGTGGTGTCCCTCGGGTGGGCACCATGCTGAGGACAGAGTTATGGTCTGATGTTTCTGGTCCCGTCCATGCAGGAGAATATTGGGATTCACAAATACTCATGTGAACACGCTGCTGTCATCCCAGGGACTCTACAGATCAGGTTTTCTTAGGTCTCTTGAGGAAAAGTCCAACCATGGCCAAGTTTCTCCCGGGCCCGTGGTGAGAGAGCACGTCTATACCCTGGCAGAGATGTACTCAAGTGCCTTGTCTTATCCTGGAAGGTATGAGCAGAGCTGGACAACATCAGAGCAGGTGCACGATCTTCCACACTTTCTCTTCCCCCTCTGAGGGCGACTAGCACTGCTGTGGATGGCATCTGTGACGGACTCGAGAAATGAGGGAGAAATCAGTGCTGTGATCGGAGACGGTGAGGAGTGCTGTGATGGAGACTGCTGTCCAGTGCAGCACATCTAAGCCTATCCTGGTGGCCACAGAATCTGAATCAGGCGGAAGGTGCACAGACTCACGGCTCGGAGACGGTGAGGAGTGCTGTGACGGAGACTGCTGTCCAGTGCAGCACATCTAAGCCTATCCTGGTGGCCACAGAATCTGAATCAGGCGGAAGGTGCACAGACTCTCGGCAAACTTGCATAAGATCTTGTCTTACCCCATTAGTCTGAACACCTGAAGAGATCGAGTCACATAAGAATGAAGTGGGTTCCCCCCCCCCTCATTCATCCATTTTAATTCTGGCATTCAGGACTGGAAGCAGATTCTTTTGACTTCCATCCCAGCTTGCTTATTTCTCCTGGTGATACTTCTCACACTCTTGGTAGGAAGCTATAAGCACGAGCGGCCCGTCAGCTGTCCATCTGACACTCCATCAACTTCCCCACAACCCCCAGTTCTCCCGGAGCTGGGTGGACTCCCTCCCAGCCAATGAACTCCAGTTTCAGCCAATGAACTCCAGTTAGAGCAACGTGTATTTTCCTGACCCTCCAGCCTTCTCTTCCCACTTCATGAGCACCCAGGTGCAGAAAGGAAGTGGAACATCGGTGAGCCTGGGTCCTTGAAAGACCGTGTGGCATGGAGCAAAGGACCACGGGCCACTGATGCATCTGTGAGCGAGGCACGTGCCTTAGTTCTATCAACCCTTGGCGATCCGGTGTTATCACTGCAACTTAACCTAGTCACACCTGACAAACACGCTGTGTGAGGGTGTCTGAGAAGAGTCTGTGCACACGTGTGTGCTTGTGCCTGGTGTGGGGTACTTGCTGGAGGTGAGGGTGGGACAAAGTCTCAAAGTCGGGGATACAAATGAAGGACAAGATTTGCTCCCCAGAAGAAAATTATCTACACCCTCTAAGCAGACCAAGACTAGTGTATACGAACAGCACGGCAACTGCAATGGTCTTGCAGACATTGGGACACTTACCACTACGGGGTGTTAGGTTCAAAAATTAAGATGTTTGAGGTACCTGGGGGGCTCAGTCAGCTGAGTGTCCAAATCTTGATTTTGGCTCAGGGTATGATCTCAGTTTACTGCAGAGCCTGCTTGGGATTCTCTCTGTGCTCACTCATTCTCTTTCCAAATGAACAAACATTAAAGAAAAAAAATAAAGATGTTTAACAAAACCCATGTTCAAGTTGCCCTTTTGCAGGAATGAACATAGTCTTCACCATAGCAAATGTCTGATTATTTTTGAGAACAGTTTTGGAAGCCAGAGTTTTTAAAAATTTTCCACTATGACTGGAAACCATGTTGTAGGTGAGGGCAGGTGAGCTTAGATTCAGATGTGGTTCCTCGGGACTTTGTAAGTTAAGGGAAACACAGAATCAACCATCCACGGAAGGGTATCCAAACGCCACATTCTGCTGGAGGAATCCAAAATAACTCTGGGGAAGGTCGTGGGCAAATGACAGGGAAGGGGCTGCGGGGAAAGGGCTGTCGGAGAGCTCTGCCTGATTGTGGTATGAGGTGTATCTCTAGGAGCAGAACCAGAAAGGGACATCGCAGAGTGAGAGCACAAACAGCACAAAGAAAGCCCAACGGAACACTCGTGTGACCCGTGAGGGACGCCACAGCGCAATCTGAATGTAGGTTCCTCCTAAGTCCGGAGTGAGCCACATTTCCATTCTCCTTGGTTGTGATTGCTGTAAGGCCGCAGCAACTTCCCTGAGCCTCCTGTGTCACGGCACACAGGAGTGGGACTGGTGACAAAACCTGAGAAACACCCCTCAGGAGTGAACAGTCGACGGGGACTTAGCATGTTCTGTGATCTTCTGCAGGCTTATTAGCGGAAAGAAAACCTTCCCCCCCGCCCCCTGTCAATTGCTTTGAGCCCAACTTGACATATTTCACTTTCAGACATTTCACTTCCCTTTGTACCACCACTTACAATTTACAAATGATGGTCTCGATTCGAAAATAGTACAAGTTGGATAATAGTGTTAACACATTGCAGTAATTCCATGCCCGTGGCATGGTAGTGTGCAATTTATTCTGGTCTCGCAGATCGCTATTTACCCTCTGTTGTATTTGCAGATATACATTTAGTAGTAAATGCTAATTGGAAATGTCAGGATTTTTCAATCTAATTAGTATAATTGCTTACACAAGAGGAGCAGAAGTCTCTACATTTTTGATGTAAATCCATTTTCAGTGATTGCCAAAAAGGCTAGTGTTGCTTCTGTTTCCTAGGTTACCGGTGAGAGTCGTGCTTGTCAAGCCTCTGAGTCTCTTGACACACGAAAGCATTTGCAGAGATGAAACTCTGAGGAAGATGCCAGGCGCTTGTCAAAGACCCCCCCCCCTTTTTTTTTTCTTGTCTCATATGCTCCAAAAAGAATTTGTAAACTTGGACTTCAGATTTTTCTGCTCTAATTGTGAATCCAGTCATGTGTGAGTCAACCCCTGCTTAAACTGTGTTTAAAGTCGGAGAGATTTTAAATCTGTCAGAGAGACACAGCTCAGTGTCCGCCGATCTCCATGTAGCAAGCACGCAGCAAGAAAGGTGGACATCACAGGTGTGTGTTATTTCTGGGGTTGCGGAAAAACCGAGTTGGCGGTGTGAAAGTCAAGCTGTCTTTTGAGAACTTCATTTCCAAATTGCCAGTAACGTGACAGAAGTTTACTCGGAGAATTTTTTCTGCAAATAGCGTAGTTTTAGAAACAAACCTACAGAACCTGGTTCAGCTACATTTTTTCTTCCCGAGCACCATGACCTGACACCATGGATGACAAAAAGGACACGACAAATATCAGCCCCTCCTAATATTTCATCAGTCTGACCAGAGAAGACATTAACTAAAAGCAAAAGAAGAAGATAGGTATTTAATGAGTTTTCGGGCTAGAGCGGCTTTGGCTGGCGCCGTTGTTCCCGCCCCGGGGAGAGGCCCCCGCATCCTGTCGTGTGGCCACAGTGGAACGCACTCCCTTGTGGTCAGGCAGCACTGGGACCTGCCAGAAGTCTCTGTGACAGTCTCCGTTCCTGAGCAGAAGCTCAAAATATGGTTTGTTGGGTTTGTCTTGACTTGTTGCTCTTGTGAAAGAAAGTCTCTTTGCCATGAGAATCGTGTGTTCCAGGTAAAGGATGCTTCCACCTGAGTTCTAGGAGGAGAAGGCTCAGGGACAGAGCGGCAGCCTTGGCAGAGCTGAGAACCACACATGATCCCGGGGAGCCTTGCAGGTGATTTGGGACAAGCCTCTGAGGTTGGGGGGTGGTTTTGAGCCTGGAAAAGTGGGCTGTTCCTGCCCAGAAGTCTTCAGAGACCCCCTCCCACCTCTGCTGCTGTCCGACCTTCATGGACTTACTCACCACTTACTCTCAAGAGCCATGCTTTTGTTTTAAAAAATATATATTTTTTTAACGTTTATTTATTTTTGAGACAGAGACAAAGCATGAACGGGGGAGGGTCAGAGAGAGGGAGACACAGAATGTGAAACAGGCTCCAGGCTCTGAGCTGTCAGCACAGAGCCCGACGCAGGGCTC
This sequence comes from Prionailurus viverrinus, assembly GCF_022837055.1. Classification (NCBI taxonomy): domain Eukaryota; kingdom Metazoa; phylum Chordata; class Mammalia; order Carnivora; family Felidae; genus Prionailurus; species Prionailurus viverrinus. The sequence continues at coordinate 802,622 of NW_025927614.1, forward strand.
AAGCTCAGGACCGCGAGATCATGACCTGAGCCAGAGTCAGCTGCTTAACCGACTGAGCCACCCAGGCGCCCCATACTTTTGCTTTTTAATGCTTTATAATCTTCTGCTTTGAATCTTTCCCATGATCAAATCTTAGCTCAGACGTCCCTTTCTTAGCCAAGGTCCCTGCCTGTTTATAGGTAAGACGACCATGAAGTCGATTAGGATTCGGGGACCGGGGTCGGTGTCCAGGTCTGTCCTGGGACCCCTTCGCTAGTCAGCATCTTTATCTCCAGACTGTGCAAAGTGGAGTTGGATCCTCCATTTATTTTCCACTCGTGAGTCTTTCCAACCCTTCCTTCCTGAACCTCACATTTAACACAGTCATCTTAGGAAAGCTAACTCCAATGAGACAATTCCATTTCTTTCAGCATTCCTATTTTGCCAGGCTAGTCATGAAGGAAAGCTCTGAACTCCTTGGCCGTAGGAGCGTTTCCCTACTGGTCTGCTCCCTTTGCAAGTACAGTGCACCTACTAGGTGCCACTGTTGCTACAATGAGCCGACAAAACTCAAACACTCCACGAACGTCTGAACTGGGACAGGCTCCTCAGACTCGCTTTCCACTCTGCTTCCCACGGAGCTGACAAGACAGCCATGAGCAACCTGTTCTCAAAAGCGGTCGGTCTTAACTGCCTGGAAAGAGAGGGAAATGCTATCCCAGGGCTGGGGGCACCTCCAAGTCCAAAAACCCCACTGAGCGTGTGTCAGGGGAGAAAATAAAGTGAGGAAGGGTAAATCCAGCTTGGGAGGTGAGGTTCACAACTTGGCTAGAGACCCGTGTCAAATTTGTAATCATAATGCGATCAGCAGGATCTGGCCGTGGTTTCATTCAACTTGCAGTCCCCTGACCACGATTCAACAACTGGTCAACATACTAAGAGAAGCGGTCACTAACTAGCTGGCTTGTCGTTGGGTAAACTTTGCTTCTCTGAACTTGGCCTCCCTCTGCGTGTATTGACTCACAGATAGTTACATGTCATGTGGTCTGGCACATATCCATTGCTGCTTTCCACCAAAAGTTCATCATTTGAGGAACGATCGCATGTGGTAGGTTTGGGTGGCTGCTTTCATTTCTACCATTTTCAAGTGCACTTGCAAGTTTTTCATCCTGTAATGTTTTGGCATAGGTAGCACGGAACAACTCCGTGAAATGAGGTCTTTTATCTGAGGAGCCAAGCGCAAGACGACAGGGAGGCAGGGGCTGTTTGCGCTGCCCTACAGAGTGAAGCCGCACAAACACAAGTTTGGAGAAGCAGCTCTGTGTCAACCTGCCAGCAGCCATGCCCAGTGGGGGAAGCTTGGCGGGTGCGGGCGGGTAGAGGGGAGATGGGACGGATGTCACGGGACTGCTGTTGGAGCAGAATGATGCTGACAACTGGAAAAGTCACTAATAACCAGATGGAAAGACAAAGCTAGGGAAGGGCGTAGAGGGGTCACCTGCCGGTCTCAGCGGCTGACGGGGGAACAGGGTCTATGTCACATGGAGGATGAGGTCAAGACCAGCGGGAAGACACTCACCTACAGCCACCTGTCCTTCCGTGAAAAGACAAATGGACTGTGAAGCAGCATCAGAGAGCACCATGACTTCACGTTCTCGGAAACCACTTGACTTAGATTCGTCTCAAACACTTCCGATTCACCGGACGCAAGGCAGTAAAGCCGAAAGACATCTGGAAGCGGTGTGATGCGACAGCGTGTCCCCCCGGGTGCGAGGGTTGGGTGGGGATGGGGGACAGAGCCCTGTGGGTGAGGCAGCTGTAGACCAGGAGCCAGGCTCCGGAAGGAGCTTCTCCTGCAGCTCGCTGGGGCCAGAGGCGGCTCTATCTGGGAGTATTTGTGACATGTGCTATGTCCGAATTCTGCAATTTGCCTTCCAGAAACATTTAGGTCACTTCTTGACCAGAAATTGAAAGGACACTCTTCACAAAGAATGGATCACGGTATGCCCGCACCTGAAATTCTGCACTGTCGGAAGCTGATGAGGAGTTTCCAGCCAACCCTGGTTCATGCCAGCAGGGCCGTGGATACGCCTGGAAGCCTCCAGAACAAAGGTGGTAAACAAATCGTGCGTTAAAGGGTCACTTTCAGGAAGCATGTGGAAAAGCTCAGAAGGTGTTTTTGGCGATAGAAAGAGTGGGTTTTCTTCCCTGCCCAGAACTATACACACGAGGCCGATCCCTGAAGCAGCAGGTCTCCTAAGGGGCCTGGCGTGAAATGCCAGCCTGATAATTGTCACCATGAGTCACTTGGTTCACGGTATCTTTCAGGGCCAGTTGGCAAATGTGCTTGGGGGGAACGATCTTTGATTGAGGTGCACAAATTAGCATTTCTTCTCCCTCTACAGGAGGAGGGAGGCAGCTCTGACACACGAAACAAGTGGAAGAATGTGTTGAAAAGAGGGATGACTCTCTTTGTCTTCAAATACACAGATTTTTTTTCCCTGGCTTTTCGAGACCCCGGGGATGAATGCGCAAGAGGTACTCACATCAACAATGGTTTTGCACGAATTGTACTTGTATTTAAAATACGATCACCTTTAAAACTAAGTGGGGGGAGTCAGCCTACAAATAACACATAGCTCAGCAGTGCTCTGGGCAGAAGTTGGGCACATCCAAGCGTGAGAATATAATCTGTCTTTCTTGCATTTCTGCAGAGCAGAACGGCCTCTGACTGTTCAGACCCCTTCTGAAGAGTGCTTCTCTACCTTCCTTCACAAAGCGTTTTGGCAGGTTTGAGTTTCTGGCTGAGTGGTTCTGCTACTGTGCTTCCCATTCAGGATTTTCTATCAAGTTCTACTGTCTTGCTCATCAGAACCAGGATACTTTATGAGACTTGTATTTGTCACTTCACGTTTTAGAAGTTCAGAAAGGGTAGCAGGTGAATAAATCTTTTTCTAAAGGAAAAGAATATTAGATTTTGGGGGGGGGGGTTCATCACTGATAAAAGCATGGAGGAAGTTTCTCTCTCTTTTTTTTTTTAGAGTTAAAAATCGATTCTTCATGCCATTTACCTAAAATACCATATAGGGTTATGGGATGACAAAGCATCTGTCAAAGCGCAGCACTTATGTAAATAATAGGAGGAAATCTGGGAGTGAGATGTGTCTGCTTGGAGTTTTGTTGGAACGTCTGGCTCTTGTACTGGGCGCCTGGCTTCACGCCCCCGGCTTCATTTCACCTGAGCCACATCCATCTGACAGCCTCTCCTGGCCCTTCACGCTGCTGAGAAATAAAATGCCATTTCACATTCATAGCGTCCATCACTCCATCAAGTAAAGCAAATACCATGGCCTTTGTAAGAACTTAACGCACAGACTTTTATGGACCTGGGTCACATCACGTTTCCTACAACCTCCCGTCAGGGACCTGGTCTCCAGTGATTAGGCTGTGACACGTATTTAATCCTGCCCCCGGCACCAGCGACACACAGGAGAGACTCAGTATTTCAGCTTCCTCAAGGAGAACACAAACACAAGAACAACAAGGGAAACCATTTAAATTATTTAGAAGAAAGGTACTTCAGGGCTTTAAAACTACTAGTCGCAGAACTGTATTACTGTTAAAGAATAATGAACATTTAAGACTTCGTATAAAGCCACGGTAATTGAGACAGGGTGGTATTTATGAAAGGACAAACATAATACTGGAACAGAATAGACCCTCATAAATACAGGTGACTAGTCTTTGACAAAAAAGCAAAGGCAATACATCAGAGCACAGTCTTTTCCACAAAGGGCACAGGAATAACTGGGTGTCCACATGCAAAGAAATGAGTCTAGACCTGGACCTTCCAGCCTTCACGAGAATTAACTGAAGATGGATGGCAGACCCAAACGTAAAATGCAAAACTATAAAACTCCTGGAACGTAGAAGGAAGTCCAGGGGACCTCAGCTCGGATGATGACATTTTAGATCCAACACCAAAGGTGCAATCCATGAGAGAGAATGGACAGGCTGGACCTCATTAAAATGAAAACCTTCTGTTCTGCCAAAGACACTGTCGAGAGAATGAGACAAGACACAGACTAGGAGAAAACATTTGCATAAGACACGTCTGGTAAAGGACTACCATCCAAATACAGACACACACACACACACACACACACACACACACACACACACACACACAGACTTACAACTCAACCGTGAGAACACAACCAGATCAACAAATGGGCCAAAGACCTAAAGGGCACCCCACGAAAGACGGCATTCACGTGGCAAGCAAGCACGTGAAAAGACACTCTCCGTCACATGCCGTCGGGGAAACGCAAAATAAAATGACTGATATCACCACACGCGTATGACGACGTCCCAAGTCTGGGAAACTAAAACCACCAGGTGCTGATGAGGACGTGAAGCAACGAGGATGCTCAGAGCCGGTGGGAACACAAGATGGCACAGCACCTGGGCACAGTTTGGTGGTTTCTCGCGAGACGTAATCTTGGCACACGGTCTGGCAATCGCTCCCCTTAGTGTGCACGAAAGGAGCTCTACACTGACGTGCACACAAACACCTGCACGGGGATTTTACGGCAGCGTTACTCATAACTGCCAAAATCTGGATGCAACCGAGAGGTCTTGCAGTAGGTGATGGATAAGTGCACTGTGGTCCATCCAATGATTATTCAAAAAGAAATGAGCTCTCAAGCCAAGACATGGAGGAAGCTTAAATACTTATTACTAAGTGAAAGAGTCCAATCTGAAAAGGCTCCATACCGTAGGATTCCTACCACAGGACATCCTGGGAAAGACAACTTTGGAGACAATAAAAAGTCAAAAGATCAGTGACTACCAGGCGCCGGGATGAGACTCTCAAGGCAGTGACACTGCTGTGTGTGATCTTGTAACAATGGATACTGTCATTATACACTTGTCCAAACCCATAGAATGTACAGCAGGCGTGAGCTCTAATGTCAACTATGGACTTTGGGTGATAATGACGTGACATTGTAGGTTCATGGATTGTAACAAATGTATCATCGGGTGGGGGACGTTGACGGGGGGTGCTGGGGTTATATGGGAAATATTTGTATCTGCCTCTCAATTTTGCTGTGAACCTAAAACTGCTCTAAAAATTATTATTTTCTAATTGCAACCACTTAAGGTCCTGGTCTAGACTTTCACTGGACAATGGATCTCCATCCCACATAGATGCTGTCTCTCTTGAACAGGGGTTTACAACCTGGAGACCATGGTTTTCACTTCCAGGTGAGGCTGACATGATGAATCAGATTTTGGAAACTCACCTCACAGAACAACGGGAAAGAAACCGGAGATACACCAGGAACTGGCAGAACTTATCTTTGAAAAATCACGCCTTTCAGGTTTTCATCACCGGTCAGACTACATCAGGCCTGCTACTGGGGAAAGGATCAGCGGACACGGTCCTGAGTTTTTCCAAAGCACTTTTGCTGGAGTTTCAGAGCAGTGCAGATGTGTGCCTCCGGGGTCCCTCCTCAGACCCTGCTTCAATCAGCCGAAACGCTGTGGCGATGAGACACAAGGTTTACTACCTCAGAATTGCTGTCCTGTGATGGCATTGAGAATAACAGTGCAGAGGGTGAAGGCTTAGCGGGTGTGTGAGTGCGTGGCTCTTCGCAAACTAGAAGAATAAGAATTTTTATAGAAGTTGTGACTACGATAAAAGTCAGAGTTTGTAGGGGTACCTGGGTGGCTTGGTTGAGCGGCTGACTTCAGCTCAGGTCAGGCTCTCGCGGTTCGTGGGTTCGAGCCCCATGTCGGGCTCTGTGCTGACAGCTCAGAGACTGGAGCCCAGAGCCTGCTTCGGATTCTGTGTCTCCCTCTCTCTCTGCCCTCCCTCCCCCCCCCCCCCCCCGGCTCGTGCTGTCTCTCCTCTCTCAAAATAAACATTAAAAAAATTCATTAAAGTCAGTTTGTAAATTGGAAGAGAAAAATCAGACTGAAATACAGATATGTAGAGACTGTAGGTGATTTTAAATTTACATTTCTACTTTTATATTTAGCGTTATGTATATATTTTTATATTTCCTAAAATGACTATGCTTTTTTATCGGGGGGAAAAAAAACTTCATTGTATATAAACTACCTTTATATACAGTGTTGTTACACATAATATTCTTTAAGTATGTTTCCGTTTTGCTAAAATGTATAAAGACACGTTATAAATAGCACACAGGTATAACCATACAAACGTGCTGATAACGTACTTATATAAGCACAGAAATTGTTGCTGTGAGCTGAACATCGAATGTTATTAGCATACGTCATTTCCCTGAACATAATCACCCTGATGTGTACGCGAATCCAATAGAATCAAGATTAGAATTTTAATAAATTACATTAATAAACTCTGTCAAAATTATACAGATGTTCTTTTAGCTTTATATTAATTTTTTTTTAATGGAAATGCTTTCTAAAGCATTTCTCACATCAGGCTGGTTTTATAATTTTGGGACTCTGGGTATAAAGTGGGAGACTGGGATTATAAGCTTGGATATACATATTCTTACCCGCCTGCGTGTATTACTGGAATCCGACATCCAGATCAGCACAACAGCAGCATCTCTACACCACAGACCCAGGTTGGAACAGTCCTCCTTGAGTAAAATCAAAAAGATGCCCAGTTTGCGTGTGGCCTCCAGCAAAAGATCTTCAGGTAAGCGACACGTGACCTCTAGGACTAAGGTTTACGAAAAGGAACTGGCAAAGATCAGTGGGGGCACAAGACGTGGAGGGCCAGGAGGGGGCAAAACCGGGCACCAGCTGGCTGGTGGTGAAGAGGCCTGAAGAGTCCTGGCTGGTCCTCAAGAGTCTCACACGAACCTCACGAATTCTCATTTTACACGGCCACTTAGAGAAAGCTCAGGAAAGACGGAAAAACAGAAGTACAGTTCATCAGGGAACAACTGACCCGACGTAAATGTTATAACCCACGCCATTTTGACTCTAAATAATTACCCGGGAGCTTTGGAATCAGCACAGGGAAGAAATGTCAGCCCTGCTCTCTCCTCCTGCCCCATTCCGAGGGGGGCTGCTGGGGAGGGCCATCTGGGGGGCTTCGTCCCTGGGCCTCTGCAGTCAGGCGGGGCCGAGTGACAGAGAGGGGCTTGTGCATGGTGGACACGGGGATATACACCAGTGCGGGTGGGCCACCAGACCCGAGCGTTCCCTCGTCTCCCGCCCCCGGCTGGGCATGAACACCGGGCTGGAAAGGTGAAGGAACAGCCACCAGCCTGGGCCTGAGTTATTCCACGATCAGGTACCACTTGCCCAAAGTCATTAACAGGCCCAAATTAATATCAGAGGCACTTAGGGCACCCGGGGGCTCAGACAGGTTGAGCGTCCGACTTCGGCTCAGGTCACAATCTCGCAGTTCATGAGTTCAAGTCCCGCATCAGGCTCTGTGCCGACAGCTCGGAGCCCGGAGCCTGCTTCGGATTCTCTCTCTGCTCCTCCCCTGCTCAGGTTCTCTCTCAAAAATAAACATTTAAAAAAAAAAATCATTGGAGGCACTTACATTTCAAGGTTTACGACAGCATCCAGAATTCACTCATGTAAAAATGGGAAGTAGAGTGCCGACACGGAAAGACGCTGAGGGACACGGCGTTGATGTCAGCCAGAGGCGTAAGGCACTGGTTCGAGATTGGTGAGTCTGCACAACCAGAGGCTGGCCAGGCCCAAAACTCTCAGGAAGAGACCAGAAAACAACCGCATCAGCATGTGCCGGTTGGTGCTGGCTGCATTCAGTCTGGGTTAGAAAAGTCAAATGAATTCAAACACGAATCAGCAGCTTCCCATCAGAAGTGAAGAAAACATGGAGACCAAATGCTGGGGGCCCTGCAGGGTTGGAAAAGGTGGTTGCTTTGAGGACCCAAGTGAAAGGGCAAAGTGAGAAAGGTTTTCAGTGACCCCTCGTGGGCTACGCCAGGCGGCTGAGATCAGACAGAAGGCGTAGCTGCCTCGCCTGCTTGCCCCCTACCTCCCAGCCTCCTCCGCAGCGGGGTGGCTGTGTGATTCAGTTCCTCCACTGGAAGGTAGACGGGTGGGTGCCAGCACCCCCAGACCGGAGCCAGCATGCTTTCATCCCACCCTCTGCTGCCGCTTGGCATTAACTCTGATTGTGTCAAGCCAGTAAATCAACTAACACTCAAATTCCCAAGACTAACGACACGGATTTCTTTCACAAAGGTTTTTAAGTTATAAAAACGGACAACATTGAGTTCACCCATGTGTTGTTTAAATACGCATATGTCCGGGAGATCGCCAAACGCTTCATGCCAGCAGGGGGATACCATTTATTTACAATTGTTGGGACTAATTCTTGTGTTATTTTCTAAATTGTGAATAAAGCCACTTCAGAGTAATTTCCACAATGACCATTTGTATTCAGTAAATACCGTTATTTAAAATAAAGATCCAGGGAGCCTGGGTGGCTCAGTTGGTTAACCGTCCGACTTTGGCTCAGGTCGTGATCTCAGAGTCTGTGAGTTCGAGCCCCACGTCGGTCTCTGGGCTGACGGCTCAGAGCCTGGAGCCTGCTTCGGATTCTGTGCCTCCCTCTCTCTCTGCCCCTCCCCCACTCACACTCTATCAAAAAATAAACATCAAAAAAATTTTTTTAAAAGTCCTCCTAGAGAACACAAGATGCCACACATACATATTTTTGTCTTTGCTCATTCTGCCACAGGTGAACCACCGTCTCCACAAGTTAACCAATCAGCAAAGTCCACGAAGTCCCACCATTTTGTTTCCTCTCCTGCTTTTCATGCCTTGGTTCCTTCAGATCCTCGTATTATCACTGTTTTTTTTCCACCATAAGTGCACTCTTCCATCCCCATCACCTATTTCCCCATCCCTTCACCCACCTATCCTCTGGTGACCACTGTCTGTTCTCTAGAGTTAAGAGTGTTCCTTGGTGTGCCTCTTCTTCCCAACGTTCGTTTTCTTAAATTCCACGTTTAATAAATCACATGGTATTTTTCTTGGACTTATTTCACTTAGCATTACGCTCTCTAGCTCCATCTGTGTGGTTGCAAACAGCAAGATTTCATTTTTATGGCTGAGTAATATTCCTGTGTGTGTACAGGTTGTTTCATTTTAATTATTACAGATAATGCCACAGAAAACACAGGGTGCATGTATCTCTTTAGCGTTTCTGTATTTTTTTTTTTTTTGGTAAATACCCAATTTACCATCATTTCTGGATGCAATTCCTGGATCATAGGGTAGTTCTATTTTCAACTGTTCCACAATGGCTGCACCAGTTTGCATCCCCACCAAAAGTGCACAAGGGCTCCTTTCCTCTCCACATTCATGCCAACACCTGTTTTCTGTTTCCTGTTTCTTCTAGCCATTCTGACAGGTGTGAGGTGATAGCTCATTGTGGTTTTGATTTGCATTTCCCTGACGATGAGTGGTGTGGAGCATCTTTTTGTGTGTCTGTTGGCCATCCATAGGTCTTTGGAGAAATGCCTGTTCATGTCTTCTCCCCATTTTCAAACTGGGTTGGTTTTTGGGTGTTGAGTCAGTTCTTTATAGATTTTGGACAGTAGCTCTTTATTGTACATGTCATTTACAAATATCTTCTCCCATTCAGTAGGTTGCCTTTTAGTTCATAATATTTCAATAGTTACTTTTCGGTCTACACTACATAAAAGGTGAAGAACAACAGAGATGGATGAGAGCAAGTCATGGTGTGAAGGCATCCTAGATGAAGAGAAAGTCTGTCTGGAATCTGTAAAGCACCCTTGTCGGTGAAATGGCTGCTTCAGCTAAGTCTTAGTTATTGCTTTCATTCTGGAGGGTGACGGCATTATCTAGTCATTAGCCTACAAACTTTTTTTTAATCTTTATTTTTGAGAAAGGGGGGGGGGGAGAGGGAGAGGGAATGCAAGCAGGGAAAAATGGAGAGAGACAGGAGAGAGGGAGGGAGACACAGGACCCAAAGCAGGCTCCAGGCTCTGAGCTGTCAGCACAGAGCCTGATGCAGGGCTCAAGCTCATGAACCGGGAGATCATGACCTGAGCCGAAGTCAGATGCTCAACCAAATGAGTCACCCAGGTGCCCCTACATGCATACATTTTAAAACAGAAGAGTAGACTTGGTGGCCTAAGAACCCTCCTGGCAACAGATATGGTTGGTGGGACAGGACTGCTGGGCTTGCTGGTTTGGGGGAGAGGCTTGCCACCAGAGCGTAATGGATTTGCTTTGAGAGGGGCTACCCTGTCCCCGCTACATTCAAACCCCATCTGTCGTCTCCTCGCCTTGCCCTCACGGCACCCGACCATCACCATGTTCTTCGCTGCTCATTCAAGCACATCGGAAATGCTGTGAAAGCAGGGCCTGGAAAGTGAGAAATCGGTCTGCCAGTGGGGAGGAGGAGGAGAAACAGAAACCGTTTTCTGGAGACGACGCTTTGAGAATTCTCGCTGTTGGGTACCATGCGCAAAACCCCCACAGCAGCAGAGTGGATGTCTCGTTTCAGATAGATGACACTTTCCATGGTGGACACCTGATTCTAACCCCAGACACCCCCACGTGTCTCCTGGAACATGGCAACGTCACTGGACTTCCCTGTCTGGGGTCATGGCTGCTCTGGGAGCAGCAGGAGCTCCTACAGACAGAATTACTCAGTGGGACTCCCACTCCACACCATCCAACGGCTTCACAGCTCAGAATGAGGTAAATATTCCCACCGTCTGCATCATCAGGATGCAGACCCCCCCCCCCCCCCCCAACACCACCTGTGGTTTCTTCAGCCCTTTGCCACTCATTTGCTTGAACTTGACCTGGGTCCCATTTCGTTACCTCAGGGATGGGCTCACTCCTCCCCCTGAGGTGAGTGCCTCCCTCTCGGGTTCCCACACCTGTGCTCTAGGCACCACACTGAACAAGCTGCCGACTTCTCCGAGGTGGCCACCTCACTCCTGTCATCCGCTACAGACCGTGCTTGGTTTTCCTCTGCCACACTGACTGCCTCCCTGACCTAGCGCAGGCAGACCAGTCTGTCGATCATTCACCCCAATAATGAAAACTACATCCCTATAAGCGCAGACACATTCTTCTCTTTACTGCCTTCTCAGCACCTACAACCAGGTCTGGCAAACAATGTTATTTGTCAAAGATTATGAATAAATGCCTGTTCCACAGATTCAGGACAGGGAATTTTTTAGAAAGTATGGAACACGCTTACTGGCCAACAGAATGGAAAGTAGCCTGAATTATATCAACAGGTGAAAAACGTATGCTGCGTTACAAAGAGTCATCTTCAAACTATCCAGGAAGGGCAGACTGGCCTCGAGGTTGCTCAGGGACTCCGAACAGCCAGCAGGATTAGGCTCCACTCACTCTCTCAACAACATGTACCTTGCAGCCTTGCTGAGGCCCGTCAGCTCTCCGAAGGAACTAAAAGGTGGTGTGTTAATGCTGTGACAGTGGCCTTCTGGGTGCCATCAGAGCAGAATTACAGGAGTTGAAGGCTGATTCTGTTCATGGCAGCAGAGGGAATCCTCAGTAAAGGGGGGGGGGGGCGCTATGCATCTTCCTGCCAGGGTTTTTGGTGAGGGGCACCGGCCTCAGTGCCAGCTCACAGGAGGGGGGCCCCTCAGGTCAACAGGGTGGGTGGGCTGGCCTCTGGCAAGGACAGGTTAGGGGTCCGCTCCTGGAACCACATGTGGCTCCATCATGGACCCGGAAGAAATGAATGAGCAGACGTGGAACGGCTGGGAAAGTGGGTGATGGGCTTGAGAGGTTGTTTTGGTGCAGGCGTTCGTAACGGACCACAGGTGGTGGCCTACACGGACCGGTTCTCACGACTCTGCCCTGGGCTCACAGGGCCTGCAGATGGCACCTGCTCCCTGTGTCCTCACCTGTGTGCTCTTCTGAGAAGAGGCTCTCGGTCCTCTTCGGAGGGCACGATCTACAGGATGTTTCCCTCATGACCTTTGACCTGTGTCACCTCCTCACAGGCCCAGTGTCCAAACACAGCCACCCAGGGGAGGGCCTTCTGCACAGGAACATGGGGGCACACTCGGTCCATAGAGAGGCATGTGGTCCCAACAGCGTGGAGAATGGCCTCTAGAGAAAGATACAGGTGAAGGGAGAGCCCTGGCCGGAGTCTGTAGGAAGGAGTGACTGACTTGGGTTTCTGAGGTCCCATCCCCTTCAGATGCTGCACTGTGGGTTTGTGTCACTCAGCAACACCAACTGTGCTGACTTGTGGCCTTTTTCTTTTTTCACGAAAGAGATTACCAAGGTTTTACATAGCCTTTCATTGTGACCAACGGGCTGGAAAAAAACTTTCCATGCACACCCGTCTTCCTTCCCCATCTCGTAAGTTTTATGACCTCCTGATCACCTTCTAGGCATTCTGTGTCTGTCTTGTCTTCAGTCCCTGTTCACACCCTCTCCCCCAGATACACCTCTCCCACCTCATCGGGGGTCCTTTGTCAAACCAGGCACACAACGAAGACGGGACTTTGTAGAAATGGACTGGCCCGGGAGAGCAGACACCTCGCTTCTGAGAATCGCAGACGGTGGACGCAAAGCTTTGGTTACTCGTCATGTAAAGACCAAACCCAAAACCCACATTCATTACAGTTGCTGATTTTCACAGCCAATTTACTCACATTCATTCTTTTGACTTCCTCTTATGTAGAATTCAAATAAACTCCAAACTTACTAAGAGCAGTTTAACTTTTATATAGGACCATACAGCCCATCCTATCAGAACAGTGATCACTTGAGCATCAATGGCTTTTGGTAAGCCAATGCAAGTGACCAGTAAAAGTTATAGGTTTCTTCTTATATATATAAAAATTTTTGCCCCTCATGTAAATGCTTCACCTATTTTGGGAAAGATAATGTTGATACTATCAAATGCACACTGTGCTCCCAACCCGCCCCTTATAAAATGAAGGACGCAAAATTTAAGGAAGATGGAAGCTAAAGGCCTTATAATCTGGGAAAAAAACAAAAGTTGAATGTAAACCTTATATTGGTAAAGTTTTAAGTGTGCAGAATAGTACATAAAGCATTCAAATATTTTTTAAACCCTAGAAAAAAATAGTACATATATAACAAAATCTGCCAAATCTCAGGGCTTTATTTAAAAGGAAAAATTAGGGGCGCCTGGGTGGCGCAGTCGGTTGAGCGTCCGACTTCAGCCAGGTCACGATCTCGCGGTCCGTGAGTTCGAGCCCCACGTCGGGCTCTGGGCTGATGGCTCGGAGCCTGGAGCCTGTTTCTGATTCTGTGTCTCCCTCTCTCTCTGCCCCTCCCCCGTTCATGCTCTGTCTCTCTCTGTCCCAAAAATAAATAAGCATTGAAAAAAAAATTTTTTTAAAGGAAAAATTATACGATATAGTAAAAAAAAAAAAAAATCACAATGGATCTTCTGGTGGGGGGACTCAGTGGGAGCTGTATGGGGAGGTGGGGATCCCAGATGATGTTACACATGTGTGTCCATTAGTCAAACATGTACCGTTAAGACTTGGGCATTCTGATGTATGTGCATTTCATGTCAAAGGTTACAAAATACAACCCTCATCATCGTCTTCATCAAGTGAGGGGTGGGCAGCAGACAGAGCCATTAGAAGCTCGCAGAATGTGAGGGATCGTGGAGACTGAGTGATGCGTATTTTCTGCCTGCATTTGTTTAAAATTTCCCATAATAAAAATGTTTTGAACTGTCAAAGCTCTGGTAGGAGGAGGATTTTCAAGGTTTTGCAATAATTGAAGAGGTCATAAAAATGTGCATTACAAAAACATAGTAGGTGGATGTGATAAATAAGTGAACAGGGAGAGAAAATCTGGGAAATAGGTTTAGAGCAACACACAGTAAAGTACGTATTTTCACTGTGTGACAAGTTCCTGTGAATTAAAACACACACCGAACCCTCACTCAGAAGGAGTAGCAAAAAATTAACGTACTTCACACGATAGAAACATACTGGTGAACAAACATCGATAGACCCCTGCAAATAAGCAAATGCCCATAAATTAAAATTTTCCACCTATTTTGTGAAATTTGTTAAAAAGCTTAATACTTGGTGCTGGTAATGATGGAATAAAATGAGCATAATTTTGAGATGAAGATTCACAGAAAGTTTCGGAAGGAAGATGGGGATTTTGTTTTGTAAATATCAAAAGTCCTAAATACATGAAACATTTTTACCCAATAATTCGAATGCTGTGAAATTAGTCTTAGAAAATAAAGCTTTTAGCCTAATTGTGGTTCCATCAACACGTTAAGATATTTAACTACAATTTGGTGTTAAACTCTGGTGCAGACACACTGACAGAACGTGACGTAACCATCAAAAAGACTTTAATAAAATCCACTCACGACGTGAAGCATACTTAATCCCCAACAGTCTCAAAAGCTGAAGAAATGGGACTCCACTCACAAGAAAGGAACAGAGTAGGAGACGGAGGGAGCAAATGACGAGATGGGCTCAGTGGCCAGGGAGTCCCCAACAGAGGGCATCCGAGGAGAGAAACAAGACACCAGTGGGACCACACTCTGGAGTCTTGAAAATCTCCATAACAGGAGCACCTTTGATCAAGACCCCGTACTGATCTGGCATATCCTTGACATGTCGGAAGCCTGAAAAGCAAGAACGGTTCTAGGAAAGAATTCTCCAAGACCTGCTACTTCTAATTTCCATTCACTTGGGGCACCAGCTCACCAGCTCTGTTTACTGATACCCAAAACGTCCTTTAACTGGGGACTTCATGAAAAACCCCAAGAAGTGTTAAAAATGACTGGCCCCGAACTTTAAATACCTATGAGGCTGCAGTGAAGATTACTTTACTAACAATTAAAATCCTTGAAATCTACAACAGCAGTAGCAGCCATCAAGTTTTTGTTGTTTTTTGTTTTTGTTTTTGTTTTTTAAGATTTTAAGGTAATCTCTACATCTGACATGAGGCTCGAGCCCACAATCCTTAGACTGAGCTGCACTTTCCACTTACTGAGCCAGCCAGACGCCCCTATCAATATTTGGTCCTTTCTGATGCGGGTCTTAGTTACTAATATTATAGATAAGAGATAATAGAATAATATGGCAGATGTACAGGCAAATGAACTATAGAATGATAATCTTTAATCTGGAATATTTCCTACACCTGTGTTTTTCACAACACTGACATTTTTAGGTGTAACAGGCACCCGATGGAATGCACAGATTTTAAGCATACAATTCAAATGAGCGTTGAAACATCATACACCCTGGTTACGGCCACCCTAAGATGCCAAGATGCCCAGCACACACCTCTTCCCACCCTCCCCAGGAAACCGCTGGTTTCTACCACGTTTCTTCCAGCTGTTCTTCAGCCTCATAACTGGGACCCCACGTGTGCTCTTCTGTATCTGACTTCACTCAGCAAAACATTTAGAAATCCATCTATGTCATTGCGTGTGCCATAGTGCCTTCCTTGTTCCTGCTGGGGAAGTGTTTCTCTGTACGAATAAACTGCTTCACTTATCCATGCGACTGCTCAGTGGACATCTGGGCTGTTCTCTACTCTTAATTATAAACAATAAATGCTATTTCTGTTTATCGCATGGGCATGCACGTGCACTCGCGTCTCCACTTTTCTGAGATAGGTATCCAGGGATTGAAAGCATCATGACGTACAGATGTGTTAAGCTTTACAAGAAACTGTGTTCCCAAGCAGTGTGCTCTCCTCCCGTCTGATGGAGGGCGTGGGGGTGGCCCTAGAAGGGCACAGAGAAGTGGTCTCCCCGTGTTCTTCTCTGCGTGGCCCCCTCCTGTTTGGATTCTAGGCTCCAGGAACACAGTGGTGGAGCCACGTCACTTGTAGGACTCTTCACGATTAAACCTAAACCTGTAATGTCGTCTCATTGTGCTCTGCTCTGGCATTTCCTGCCAGATGGCAAAAGTTCTCCCCCCATGTCTCTAGTTAATTATGTCAACAGAGAAGAAATGTAAACAAGAAATCGGTTAACTACGGGTGCAATTCAGAGTACTTTAAAAAATTATTTGCATTAGGTTTTTAGTGACCATACACATTTACATAGAACACTTCTTCTAACCGATATACAGGCGTACCCTGCTTTGGGTGGTACATGTCACATCGGATGCGGATTTTCTTCGGTAACACTCTGCCCTGTGACAACTATGGGGACAAGAGAGGATTGGTATTTGCATACATTTAAAATTACACATATAGGGGCACCTGGGTGGCGCAGTTGGTTAAGCATCCGACTTCAGCCAGGTCACGATCTCGCGGTCTGTGAGTTCGAGCCCCGCATCGGGCTCTGGGCTGATGGCTCAGAGCCTGGAGCCTGTTTCCGATTCTGTGTCTCCCTCTCTCTCTGCCCCTCCCCCGTCCATGCTCTGTCTGTCCCAAAAAATAAACGTTGAAAAAAAAATTAAACTTTTAAAAAAATAAAATTACACCTATACAACATTCATCACATGTATACCTCAATCCATCAGGACCCCCACATGGACCTTCAGGAAAAAATGATTTCACCTGACTACTCATGTACTTGGGCACACATAATCTAGGGTTTGCCTCAACTGTGCTAATCCATCCATACGCTCATCTCTAGAAGTTCCGGATAAATTCCCAGAAGGCAGAGATTGAGTCAATATCCCCAGTAGGCTACTAGCTGCCTTGAACAAATCATCACCGTATCTCTCTTGTACACTTGGATTCAATTTCCAAGAGCCTTCAGTTTAGTTATATGCTGTCCAGTTAAGGGTTACACAGAACTGCACACGTCTTATTCAAGGTATTTTTTTAAGTTGCTAATAACTACTTGGAGACAACAAATCCCGTCAGATAATTAGAGCATCTGTTTCTCATTGTTAGTGCCTGTTCTTTGTCTGATCTCATTAGAGTTAAGATGTTCTGTTTCTTGGTGTGCAACTAATCTTTCACTTGCACCCTGGACATCTCAGGCATTGTGCTCAGAGACCCTGGGTCCTATTTAAATCTTCTCTCTTCTCAGGCCATTCATCCTATTTAAGTATGGAAGACACGTACCTGGCTGTTTTGGGGACTATGGCTGAAAGGTCGACTCGCAAGGCTGTTCTACCATGCTGGTGCTCGTCCCTGTTCTTAGGCGCCAAACCTTTGGCAGTGTTGGTTCAACTCCAGGGTGGCCTCAGACTTCATACGCTGTCTTCAAGGACCCTGTATTGTCCTAATATTCCTCCCATTTGGCGGGGGGGGGGGGGGGGGGGGGAGCAGCTCTACTCCCCACTGCCAAGCACACATGGGCACAGGGCTCGACTCCGCTCCCTGTGAGATAGGAGCCCACTGGGGAAGGGTGTGAATGGGGCATTTCCCGGTGCTCAGTTGGGGTAGGCTGGGCACCACTGAAGACCCATCCTGGGGTCTTAGCCGGTCCTTTGGCTAGACAACGTGGGTGTTCCTTGGGCCTTTTTTTTCACCTCTACCCACTGGGTTTCAGGGTCAAGGTACATAAGAGGCAGTGCTTCCCATGGTCAGAGGATCTAAAAAATAAAAATCCCTGTGTCTTTCTTACATCCCAATGCCCTTGGTCTAATTTTTACCCCACCTGTAGGAATTTTGTGACATTTGGTTTTTATGTTATTCAGAGTTTTTAGCTGTTTGGAAAAGGAGTGGAATGCATTTACTCCATCTTGCCTAGAACCGGAAATTGTTTATGTACAAACGAATCAAGACAAAAAGTATCGGGAACCCTAAAAGGGAAGGACGAGAGGTACTTAGAGTGCTTTTGGGCTTAAGGCTTTTATTCCAGCTTCTGCCTGTCTCATTGCAGAGAGGGGGCTTCAGGAAAGCCAGATGCTTAGGGTAAACGTTCTGGACTGTTGTCTCCGTGTGACGCTAAGGCAGCTCAGGGACTAGAAACAGAGAAAAGTGCCCAGAGCAGAGACCAGAGCAGACCTTTGAGCTCCAAAGTGACGTTGCATCTTTAGGAGCAGGAAAGGCAAGGAGTCCAGAACGCGGAGAACTCAGCTTGTGGGCTTGGGCATTTCAATGTGGCTTCCAAGTCCTTTGTGTTTCCTCTGGCTCTTCAGCCACAGGATGCCAGCAGTCACAGTTCAGAGGAAGACACCCCTCAAACACAGAGCAGCACAGACGTGAAGAGGGCCCACGGACACGAACCAGCAGAGGGCTGCACCTCCTTCCCCAAGACAGGCCAGGCTCTTATTCTCCACCCCTTCTAGCAGTGGGATGATCGTTTTAGAGAATCCTCGTGGCTCCTCCCTCTTCCTTGCATTACCAAGATTCCGGAACAATTTCTTCCACGGAGCTCAGTTTGAGGTGATTGGTTCAGATTGTATTTTCCTGAAAAGGTCTTTATTTGGTCTTAATTTTTTAAAGTCTGTTTTCACAGAGTACAGTATTCTAGTCCTGTAGTTTCTTATTTCCAGTTTAAGAAGTCCATTCCATCGTCTTCAGTCTGCCCTCATTGCTGCATCAGTCCCTTTAAAGGGAACCACTGGGGACTTTTTCCCTCTCCATCTTTGTCTTCTGGAATGTAACCATTGTCTCTCAAGACACAATTTGGCTGAATCTATGATTTCTTAAATCTGTGAATTTTTCAGATTTGGAAAAATTTTGAACTTTTCTCCAAATATTGCTACTGTCCTTCTGTCTCTATTATGCTGGGAATCAGGCCATACATTTTCACACCTATACTCCCCTTGTGACCTCTGTTTCGGAGTCCCATCTTTTCTTTGTATGGTTATTGCATAAATTTGCTCCTGACCTGTAATTCAGTTTATGAATGCCCCTCCCTACAGTTTGAGGTGTTTACTAACTTATAATCCAGTTGAGGTGTTATTAATTACAGATCTATAAGTTCCTTCTGGTTCCATCATCTAGATTCCAATTCCTGGGTAAAATTTTCCACCTTGCCATCTAATTCCCTAACCATATTCATTGGAGTTAAGAATTTGAGACCTAGGAATAATGTATCCTTTGCCTGGAGCCTTCCCCTAGATGTCAGGTCACCACCACTGAGGGCTACACAAGAGAATAGAGCCCGTTGGTGGTCTTCCAGTCACAGGCATTGCAGCTCACTGGGATACACTTAGAGATGGAATGTCTTGTGTCTGCCCATTTTCAGAGTCATGGGCTACTCTTGAAGCAGAGCCCTGAAGAATCTCTGTGGGAGCTCGTGGTTCTACTTTGCTGGGCTTGGGGTTTAGCTTCCTAGCTACTGTTTTCATTTCTTGGTCATTCACTCCTTAGCAGCTTAGAATATGGTGATTTCAGAAAGGAAATTCCATACAGAATGCCAGGCCTTGTATTTTGTAATCTTCTGGTCTCCAGGGTCTTGCCCTCTTAAGTCCTACTTGCCTTGACAGCTTTCTAATGCTCTCAAGGAGTTGGGGACTTTGTGCAATTTATCCAGTTACTTTGCTTATTCTTGATGAGAAAGTAGGTCTGATAGAAGCTGTGACACAGGTGGAAGCAGGAACAAAGTATTTCTGAGAGTGTACACATGCAAGTGTGCAGGGGAGGGACAGGGAGACCGAGAGAATCCCAAGCAGGCTACACACTGTCATCACAGAGCCCAACATGGGGCTTGATCCCACGAACTAGGAGACCATAACCTGAGCAAAAACCAAGAGTCGGATGCTTAACCAACTGAGTCACCCAGGCACCCCTGCTTTGTCTTAAATATTGATTTCAATGAAGTCAGGAGTCAACTTCTTGTTTATAATTAGGTCACCAGCTACTGTCTTTGATTCTACACATGGCCAAGGTCCCATGTGCTTGAACTTGCTTAATGTATACCTTTTAACAGAGAAGACTTTGTTTATTTTACTGCATTTCAATTTACACGTTACACATTTATGTATTCAATATATTCATTTATATTTTATATGTAGATAAGATTTAAACACTGTTTTTAATTTTACATTTACTTTTGAGAGGGAGCGAGAGCACGAGCAGGGGAGGGGCAGAGAGGGGGAGACAGAATCCGAAGCAGGCTACAGAATCTGAAGCAGGCTCCACACTCCGAGCTGTCAGCACAGAGCCCGACGCGGGGCTCGATCCCACAAACTGCAAGATCGTGACCTGAGCCGAAGTAACCAACTGAGCCACCCAGGAGCCCCCTTAAACATTACTTTTAAATCTACGATGGAAAAAATTTATTTTCCACTCATACTTCACCCCCCACCCACCATTATTTTCCTTTTGCAGAAAGGACCTTAGTTTTGGGGTAGTTTCTATTGTTTTGTGTCCCCATGTTCCTAAGCAAACTACACCTGCTACTTGGGCAAAAGTAATGAGTTTACTAGAGACAGGGTTATAAATGCAGATAAGAAGTCAGTATATATAGGTTTGTATATCGGTATCCAAGACACCTTCCAGCTGTCACATCCAACGGGAAAGTTTAGTCCTTCCTTGAGTTAGATTAATATAAAGAAACCCATCGTGTTTGCAACATTACAGTGATCATGCCAAAGCAAGGTTGATCTCAGCATAAGACTTCCAGCATCTGGAGACAGATCTTTTCAAAGTGGCTGCAGTCCATGGCAGCATCACAGACAACCCCCTCCAACCTTCCGTCCTCTGCTATTGTAATCCTCAACCCCCAAAACACCCTGGGTTCTTTCTGAAGCCCTATTGTCCCAATCATTCTTTCCCACCTCCTATAAGCCAGGACTGGATATGCACGGAGGCTAGACCATGGTGTGACCACCTTACTGCTGGGCCATTATGCCTCCACTCTTTTGCAGAAGTCCCAAAAGCAAACAAGACAGCTGCTGTTCCATGCATCTATCATTCTTTTGGACACTGACCCTGACTCAGGAAAGGTTTCACCTGCAGACCCAAGTGTGGTCCTCTCTATCCCAATTAGTCTGGGAGGTTTTTTTCCATTTGTTTAAATACAATGTAAACTCTAGAAAGCAGGCGCTTATTTTTGCCACTGTACCCCAACACTCAATGTAATGTATCACAGGACTAAATATTCCTCTGTGAGAGGGTATAAATTAGTATAAACAATCCACTCAGCAGCACCAACCTATGGCTCGCCAGTCCATACAGCTAGCCGTACACCTGTCCCTTCTTTTCTGTTTCCTCTTGGATTTCTGCAGGTTTTCTCTGGATCCCTTCCAGGACTATCGCTTCCCTTCTCTTCCTCTTTGCATTGAAGCACACTGAAGTTCTTTGGTCTTAAAAATCAAAACCAAATAAAACCACCAACGCTTAGAGTCCACATGGCACACTGGCCGCTCACGTCTGTAAGAGATGCCTGCATATCCTAAAATCCTCCACACCCTTCTTCCCTACCGTGCTCCACCCAAACTGATAGACACACCAAAGAGCGTAAAATATTGTGAATTCGTGCGGGCGAGGTCCTGCAGAGTGTGTGTAGGAGTGGACCCTGGGAGCGTGCGAGCTGAGGACAGAGTTTAGATCAGGCTGAAATCACTTGCAGAGGAGGGAGTCACTGGTACCCATCGCTCAGCTAGCCTGAGGTGCTCAAATGTGCTCTCAAGTACACAAAGTGACCCAAAGACTTTGACAGCATTCGTTTATCATTTGTGATCAGTAATCCCTTGTTCCCCCAGAGGGTCTAGGATTTACTTCTTTTATGAAAACCTTGATACGCATTTTCTGAAGGGAGTTGCATGATCCTTGAAAAATACTTGAGTTGCTATTGGGCCAAGGCAGAAGACACAGGTGAGAAGAGAGGGTATCAAAGTCATGGGTTGTATTCAATTGTCAGAAGGCAGGTCAGCATGTTCACAACAATGGGACAGGATGGACATAGCGACTCCCTGTGTGTGTGATGCCTACTATGCTCTCAGTTATCTTAGAGTTTGTAGACCTGATTAAATATCCCCACCTGATAGATGTTGAATTAGGTATTTGTTCTTCAACGGAAGAATCGGTTTTCAAACTAGCAGTATTTTTCTAAATCTAAGAGGGTTGATCAATTCAGTTGAATTATTAGAAGGGGTGAGATGAAGGTTCCGGTTTCTGGAATAAATGTGGCCCATGTACCGCTACTTGGGTTATGCTGCATTGAGCCTTCCCACCGGCTCTGAAGAGGATGTCTATCCCTAAACAAGGAAATGGAGACTCAGCACATGCACATCTTATCTAACTGTGCGCAGTTAATGTGGGACATGCCAAAGCCCGGCTAGAGCCCGTGTCCGGGACCCCCGAAACCATCATCCTCTCAACAGAGTGATGCTTCTGCCATTAGACTTTGCCTGGAGGAAATTGTTGGCTAACGCTGCAATGCAACGTCGAAGTGCATTACCTCATAATCGAGCAGGTCCTTGATTTTTGTGTGTGCATGTGTGCAATGCAAGTACTCTCTTGTTAAAAGACAAACATCAGGGGCCCCTGGGTGGCTCAGTCAGTTAAGCATCTGACTTCAGCTCAGGTCACGACCTCATGGTTTGTGAGTTCCAGCTCTGTGCTGACAGCTCAGAGCCTGCTTCAGATTCTGCGTCTCCCTCTCTGCCCCTTCCCCAACTCATACTCTGTCTCTACCTCAGACGTAAACAAAAAAATAAAAACAAACATCTTTAATGGGGAAACATGGAGTTTTCCCCCTAAAAAGGCAAGGACATCCACTTTTACTCAACATAGTACTAGAAATCCTAGCTGCAGCAACCAGACAAGAAAGAGACAAGAAAGAAAAGGCATCAAAGTTGGCAAGGAAGAAGTGAAACTTTTGCTATTTGCAGATGACGTGATACTACGTGCGGAAAACCCAAAGACTCCACCAAAACGCTGCTGGAACTGATAAATTAAGTCACAGGATACTAAATCAACATACAGAAACATTTTGCATTTCTATATGCCAATAATGAAGCAGAAGAGAAATTAAGAAAACATTCCCATTTATAATTGCACCAAAATAAAATACTTAGGAATGAACTGAACCAAAGAAGTGAAAGACCTGTACTCTGAAAACTATGAAACACTGACAAAAGAAATAGAAGAGGACACAAATGGAAAGATACTCTATACTCATGGATTAGAAGAATATTAAAATGTCTACCATTTAGGGGCACCTGGGTGGCTCAGCTGAGCATCCGACTTCAGCTCGGGTCACTATCTCACAGCTCATAAGTTCAAGCCCCGCATCGGGCTCTGTGCTGGCAGCTCAGAGCCTGGAGCCTGCTTCGGATTCTGTGTCTCCCGCTCTCTCTACCCCTAACCCACTCACATTCTGTCTCTGTCTCAAAAATAAACATTAAAAAAATGTCTACCATTTAGTAGACCACTTGGTCTACTACCAAAGCACTCTATACATTTAATTCAATCCCTATCAAAACACCACCAGCACATTCACAGAGTTAAAACAATCCTACAATTTAAATGGAACCAAAAAAGACCTGGAATAGCCAAAGTAATCTTGAAAAAGAGCAAAACTGGAAGCATCACAATTCTGGACTTCAAGTTATATTATAAAGTGGTAGTAATCAAAACAGTATGGTACTGGCACAAAAAAATGGCACCTAGATTATTAGGACAGAATACAAAAACCAGAGATGACTCACATATGGTTAATTTTCCACACAGAGGGAAAGAATACCCAATGGGAAAAAGACAGTTTCTTCAACATAGGGTGCTGAGAAAACTGGACCACTTCATTGTATCTTACACAAAAATAAAGTCAAAATGGATTAAAGGCCGAAATGTGACATCTGAAACCATAAACATCCTAGAATATAGGCAGTAACTTCTTTGATATCAGCTGTAGCAACATTTTTCTAGATATGTCTGAGGCACAGGAAATAAAAGCAAAAATAAACTACTGGGACTTGGTCAAAATAAAAAGCTTCTACATAGTGAAGGAAAGAATCAACAAAGCTAACAGCCAACTGATGGAAGGGTAGAAGATAGTTGCAAATGACATCCCCGATAAATGGGTAGTAGACAGCATAAAGAACTTAGAAAATTCAACACCCCAAAACTAATAATCCAGGTAAAAAAAAAAAAAAAGAGGCCAAAGACACGGACATTTCTCCAAAGACGACATGCAAATGGCCGACACATGAAAAGATGCTCAATGTTACTCATCAAGGAAATGAAAATTAAAACCACAATGAAACAGCACCTCACACGTGTCAGAATGGCTAAAATCAAGACAAACAACAGGTGTTGGCAAGGAAGTGGAAAGGAAGGAACCCCCTGCACTATCGGTGAGAATGTTAATTGGTGCAGCCACTGTGGAAAAAATACTCAGCTTCCTCAGAAAGTTAAAAATGTAACTACCCGATGACCCAGCAATTGCACTCCTGGGTATTTACCCAAAGAATACAAAAATATGGATTTGAAAGACAGATGTACCCTGATGTTTAGAGCAGCAGCATTGACCATAGCCAGGATATGGAAACAGCCCACGTGTCCACCATTTGGTGAATGTATAAAGCAAAGGAGATATACATACGCCACAGACTACTATTCAGTCATAAAAAAGAAAGTTTGGGGCACCTGGGTGGCTCAGTCGGCTCAGGTCATGATCTCGTGGTTTGTGAGTTTGAACCCCGCGTCGGGCTCTGTGCTGACAGCTCAGAGCCTGGAGCCTGCTTCAGATTCTGTGTCTCCCTCTGTCTCCGTCCCTTCCCTGCTTGTGCTGTGTCTCAAAAATAAACGTTAAAAAAGTTAAAGGAATGAGATCTTGCCATTTACAACCACACAGAGCTAGAGACTATAATGCTGACAAAATGAGTCAGAGAAAGACAAATACCATATGATTTCACTCCTAAGTGGAATTTAAGAAACAAGTGGGGGGGAGGGAAAGAGAGGTAAACCAAAAAAAAAAAGACTCCCTCTATAAAGAGAACAAATTGATGGTCACCAGAGGGGAGGCAGGGGGATGGGGAAAATAGGCGATGAGGATTAAGGAGGGCATTTGTCATGAAGAATACTGGCTGCCGCGTGGAAGTGTTGAATCACCACATTGTACACCTGAAATAGAACACTGTGTATTAACTGGAATTAAAATAACCCTATTCAGTGATGCGGTTGAAACTCAAGCACACACAACAGAAAGGCGAATAGCTACAAACGCCTTTGGAGTGGATGGTTTTTGCCTCCAGCAACATGCCGGCCAGGATGCGGAAAATCCTGAGTCGCACAACAGCAGGGGGAGAAACGGGAAGACAAAGGGGCCTGCTAATACGCACACCCCACGTGGAGAATCCTTTTCTATTTTGGGTTCAAAGTTTCTCCACACCCTCATGGTCTCACACGCTCGTGCACACCAAAAAACAATCTGATCTTGCGTTGCCCATGGAGAAGACCTGTGCCCAGCTCTCTGACAGCTTCTCAGCCACTATCAGGCTTTGGTGTTTTCTGGAATTCCCCAGACAGGGAGCGAACCATACCACATAGACGGCCGTACGAGCTGCCCAGAACATCTTCACGTGGATGGGGATGCCTGTGCACCATTCAGCCTCCTGAATGATCACGTCTCCCCATCTCTGCTCACCTCTCCCCCGCAAAGGACAGGCTATCAAATGCACAACACTTCCATTGCAAAGGGCAAAATGGACTGCTTTTTCTCTCCAGGGTTTGAGGAAGCCTTCCTGTCAGCCTGAGCGGACTCGGCATGGTTGCCTGGATACTCACTCTCCTTCATTCTTACTCTGATTAAATAGCAATTTAGATTTTTTTTTTTTAAAACCGATCTGTCCTCTAGAAATATGATCAGCCCTCCCTTACACTGATTTGTGAAGTGGTGGGTTGAGCATCGCTATTCAGGGATGGTTTTTCAATAGGGTAAAGAAATGGACTCCCCAGTTCCTTTATCCCCATGGAATGTATACAAACTAAACGCAGTGAAGCTTCTAAGGGTAAGTGGGTCCAGCAGATTTTGGGATTTCTAGGGAGTAAAGAGGGTGCAGGTGTGAGCTAAGACATTTTGTTTCACAACTTGAAAAAAAGCATTGTGAATAAATGTCCATTGGAATAGTTCTATGGGTGGGGGAAGGATAGAATCCCTCAAAACCAACATTTTTAGAGGGCTTTCAAAACACTGGTCTCTGATATTGTTATCAACAGACAAGGAAGTCAAAGCCCTAATGTCCAGATTGAGGAAATTCAGGATATAAAAATTCATACCTGCGATCAACACATTTACACAATCCAGTTTGAGGTAAAATCTGCATGTGATAGAATATACACATTTAAGGTGCACGATAAACCGTGATAGGATATCGCCTGTGAAACCATTACCATGGGCCAGAGAACCCACACTCAGCGTCCTGTGTTCCTGTGAGACATATCCCTCCCACCCTGCTCAGGACCCTCATCCTCAAGCATGAAGAGTCACTCTTTCTTCAGACTTCAGATCACTTGGACAATCATTCATGCTGTTGAGTGAAATAACAGTGCACCCCATTCCAAGGATACAGATCGTGTTCATTCCCTTCAACTGTAGAGACCTTTGAGTTCAGTGTTCAGCTCTTACAAATGAGGCATTTATAGGTCTCCATGCTCATTTTAAGGACATATGGCTACGTCCATGGGAAGTGTAGGCTTAAATTTTAAAGAAGTCGCTAAATCCTTTCTCACAAAGTGGTTGTACGATATATTCCCACCAACACAGAATGCCAGTAGCTACATATCCACGCTAACATCTCTTCTGGTCTTTTCTAAACTTTTAGTCATTCTAGAAGCCATGTGCATCACAGCTCTGGTCTGCAGTTCCTGAATAATACATTTGAGTTTTTTTTTTTTTAATGAATTTGACATCTTTGATGAAATTTGTTGAACTCTTTTACATGTTTACTAACTGCACTTTGACACTGGAGAGTTCTGTATATATTCACACATCTGGAAACAAGTCCTCTATCAGATAAAGAGGGCTTGTTCTTTGCAAAAATATCTTCAGGTCTAACGTTTTCACTCCCTAACAGTTTCTTTCAAAGAATAGTTCTTAGTTTTGGTGTCTAATTTACAGAGGTTTTTAAAATATTACAGACCATGCTGTTGGTACATTAAACTCTCTAAACCAAGATGTAAAGGATTTTTCCATTAGCTTCTAGAATTGTATAGCTTTTGGTTTTAAAATGAGATCTTTCTGGGGTACCTGGGTGGCTCAGTCGGTTAAACATCTGACTTCAGCTCAGGTCATGATCTCACGGGTTTGTGAGCTTGAGCCCCGTGTCGGGCTCGCTGATGCCAGTGTAGAGCTGATCCTCTGGCTCTTTGGATCCTCTGTCCCCTTCTCTCTGCCCCTCCCCTGCTTACGCTCTCAAAAAATAAATGTTAAGAATAAAATGAGATCTTTTCAATTCTTAAGTTTTTATTCCTACCTTTTTTGACTCATGTCTGTTCTAGTTTTTCTTTTTTTTTGGTATGTCTAGTTATCCCGGCTGGCTGTCAGACCTTGTGGGTATTTCTCGAGTGCTGAATTAACCGTTTTCTTATAATTATATTTTGTTCTAGGATACAGTTACATCGCTTGGAAGCAGTTGGATTGTTCTGGCTCTTGCTTTAAGGATTTTTGGACAAGCCCAGAGCATGGGACATTAGTCTAGGTAGATCACCCACCCCCAGGACAGAACACCCTCCCACATTCCTCCACACAGCACCCCGAGTTATGAGGGTATCTGTCTGTGCCGTGGCAGCAGCTACACCTTCTGAACTGGAGCGCACCCTGAGCATGGTTCTTTGATCTTCCCAGAAGGTCCTTTCCAGGTCTTGGTACTTCCCTCCAACACGTGTGGTCCTTTACACTTTCCAGAGCACTTCTTGGGCATTTTCAGCACCTATCGAGAATTCGCGGTCCTGCAAACTGGAGCTGTTCTCACTGTGCTGGAATCTCAACTTCCTCTCCTCACCACAGGGAACCTGCTTGGTCTTGGCTTCAGTTCCCACTCCCTGGACCCCAGCCAGAAAATTCTCTGAAGGCCATAATCTCAGAAAATCATGGGCTCCTTTGTTTATAGTCGCTTAGGAAGGAATCCAGGTTTTTTTTTTTTTTTCTTTCTGGTTTTATATATTCATCATTGTGGGCAGGATCATCAACCTAGTCCCGGTTATTCGTCTTGGCCAGAAGTATAGGTCGTCTTTTTTTTTCTAAGAGGAGATTGCTATAATCTAAGAGTAATTATTAAATACCTCTCCACGTTATAATCAGCTAAAACCACCATAAATGTTGCTCTCTGCAAATCACTGTGCTTTTATGCCAAATCACTTTGTGGGTTACCTCATGTTGAATGTTATGAGCTCCAAAGTAGGTCAGTTCTGACATGCTAATAATTTGTCTTGGGAATAAACACACAAAATCCGAGGGAACAGTTAGCAAGAGGCAGTATGTGCTGAAGCAAGGGTGTTGGGAGAAAGCCAAAGGAGGGACAGAGCCAGCGGACAGGGGCAGGAAGAACAAACAAGAGGGAGAAGGAGACAAAAGTAATCTTTCCACTCTGGGGCTCTTAACACACGATGCAAACCATGGAATGCCTGAATGATTAGTCATTGTGCATTCCTGATGCTACGCGTGTACTTAGCCATTTCTATTCAATGTAGTACTTGTCCATTTCAATAATTGACAAACAACATGGTAAGAGAAAATAGAAAAGGCACCTTTAGGGGGAAATGTCTGGATTTTAGACAATCCCCCGTGGAAAGCTTTGAAAAAAAAAATCATTTTGGTAATAGTTTCCTAGCCCATATGCCAAGTAAGAAAAGTGGATGGACACTTTTCATTTAACTGCTTTAAATATAATTTATACTCTGTCCTATCCCATATTGTTTTATGAAGTCAGCACTCACCAGATGGCATTTGAGAACTAGTCCAGTATCACAGTTTATCTGTAAACTAAATATTCTCATAGAAGTTCTAGGCAGTATCCCATCTCCTATTAAATTGAGTATTCTTCTCAGAGTTCCCATATGAATTCGATGTAACAGTTCTCCATTAGAAGGGCTTTAAGACATTGGGGTCAAGTGAACAACATTCTATTAAGGTGAAGGATCATCGTCAATAAATAATTTTGAAGTGAGCTGGATTTAGTTAAGCAACCATGAACTGGACAGCGGCATTTTATAATTGACAGTAGAGAAACCAGAATAGTAAAGATAATCAGAGATTAAAGGTAGGTACTTCTCTTCTCGGCCTCTATGTACCTGAATTAAGACATCAGTTCCTGCTCCTAAAGAAGTTTAGGGATCAAAATTGAGAGACGTGTCTGCAATTTTGCAAAATTTCAACAAGGTCCCTCAGTTCTGCTTTTTGAAAAGCTCAATTTCTATTCCAAGACATGTAATTCATCATCAAAATTACATCATTAAATAAAGACATGATGGCTACGTCAAGCACTGGTCGACTTTAGAAGTTTCAGGATATTAGGGACAGGACAGAGAGGCCCACGAAACATTGGAATGGACCCTGAAGTGCAGGGACCTTAATATCATCTAGTGTTAGGAACTAGTTTTATTTGTTGCTAGGGAGGAATTACATTCAGCCCAAACTCCATTTAGGGAAAAAGAAAAGGCTTTTTCAAGGTCACAGGGTACAGAAGCAGTGGCCATCCCAAAGTCAGATTTTTTTTTTAAATGAAGCAGAATGTTCCAGCATGGCAATAGGTGACCCCTGTGTTTAACCACAACCCTTCAGCTCTTGGAAAGAACTTTAATCATGAATACAGAAGCTTGCTGGGGCAATCTGGACTAGATGAGGCATACAGTGGCATGCACACAGAAAGCATTAATGCAACAGCCAAAAGGAGAATTAGAGAAAAAAGGCAAGATGAAACTAAAAGAACATCACCTAAATCAGGCCTCTACCATACTTTGCACTGCAATAACAAAACATAATTCTAACCATTCCGACCGCCTCCAGTAGCGGCCCAAGCCCAACCCATTCTTCTCATGGACCTGTATTCATTTCTACAGACAACGTATAATACCACCCTGATCTGGAAATCAGCGCAGTGTGGCCCGGGAAGGCAACCAGAAAACGCCATGGAATGTTGGTTTGCCCAAACTGACAAGATCTAAGCATGTTATGAACCACACACCTAAGGACCAGGATGAGAGACTAAGAGGAAAATTACCAGGTGTACTCACAACTGCAAAGATTCCTCCCCCGCCATTCCTGAAACCAGCCAGGGCGTGCCCGGTTGTAGTCTGACCTAAAGGTGGGAACCAATCAAGTTCTGCTGAGTGGTTTGAAATAAAGGCAGGAACCAAACAAGTTCTGCCGAGCGTTCAAATTTAAATGTCAACCAATAACAGCTCTGTAACCTCAAAAAAAAATTCCCTAACTTGTTTGTGCCTGTCTATAAAAGAAGCTGTAAGATCCTTGCTCGGGGCCTCTTAGCATCACCGGCTACGAGTATGCGGAGGACCGGGTTCGAACCTGCAATAAACGACCCTTGCCGCTTGGCTTTGGCTCTGGTGGTTTGTTTTTTTTTTTTTTTGGGGGGGGGGGGTCTCTCGAATCGGGGCATATCTGGGGGCTCGCGTCCGGGATCCCCCCAAACCCACCATACCCCAAGTCAACGGGTCGTCCCTGAGACCGATCAGTGAGCCGGCTCTGTCCGTTTCTGTATGTCTGTTCGTTTCTGGCTCTGTACGTTTCTGTTTGTTCATTTCTGGCTCTCCCGCGCAGGATCTGTATCGGTGACTGACACGGCCCTGGCAGACGCGCTACAGGGCAGTCGGTTGGGTCCAGTAGGAGACGTCCACTGGCACCCGTCTGGGGCACCTTTTTGGGCCTATTGGAATTTTTCTGTTCAGGTGGCAGACACCCGAAACGCGCTAGCAATCTAAGTGTTGTGTTCTCTATTCTGTAACTTTTAAGTGTTAAACTCCTTCTCTTTCACAGGTGACCTGGCCTGGCCCAGCCCGAAATCCTCATAAGTTTACTGTTTCTCTTTTTAATCCTTTCCTCCACCTCCAGGATACAGATGGGCCAATCTCAAAGCACTCCTCTTTCTCTCCTCGTTGCTAACTTCAGGGATGTTAGAACCAGAGGACAGAATTTGAGTTTAGACATCCGGTGGGGAAAATGAACCCTCTGCCGCTCTGAATGGCCAACCTTCGGCGTTGGATGGCCAACCAAAGGAACTTTCTGCCTCCCTATGATTGCTAAGGTGAAATCAAAGATTTTTCTACTGGGTCGCGAGGGACACCCGGATCAGATTCCCTACATTCTTGTATGGCGGGGTTTAGTGGAAAATCCACCCCCTTGGTTGGCCCCCTTCCTATCCTCGGGAATGTGTAAGGTCCTTGCCATGCAGCCTGCAGGTCCCCCAAAATCAAGGACCCCAGCCGCGCCCTTGTATCCCATATTGCCCGATAGTCAGGACCTACTATCCCTAGACCCTCCACCCTATCATCCCCCTCCCCTCGCACCCCAGGCCCTGCCCGCAGCAGCCGCCCCACCAGTCGCCCCCCTAGGGGAACCGGAGGACGGGAAGCAGCAGCTACACCAGAACCAGGAGGACGGGAGGCAGCAGCCGCGCCGGGCCCCGTTGAAAATGAAACCAACCGCGAGGGGCCAGCTGGCCGAATCCACTGGCGCACCCAGCGTGAGCCAAACCCCCGCCTCCCTGACTCCACTGTGGCCCTACCCCTCCGGGAAATAGGACCCCCCGATGAAACAGGCAACCCCCGACTCCAGTATTGGCCTTTTTCCACCAGTGACCTTTACAACTGGAAAACGCAGAACGCTCTATTCTCTGATAACCCTAAAGATCTAATAGCTCTTTTAGACAGTGTCATGTTCACCCACTAGCGCACCTGGGACGACTGTCAGCAGCTCCTCCGCATCCTGTTCACCACAGAGGAGCGAGAGAGGATCCAATTAGAAGCAAGAAAGCTGGTTCCCGGAGACGACGGTCAGCCGACATCTAACCCTGACCTCATTAATGCGGCTTTCCCCCTAACCAGACCTCCACAGGACGAATGGGACTACAACACGGCAGAAGGTAGGGGAAGGCTACTCATTTATCGCCAGACTCTGATGGCGGGTCTCCGGGCTGCAGCTCGCAAGCCCACCAATTTGGCTAAGGTATATTCGGTCGTACAGGGAAAGGCAGAGAGTCCAGCTGCTTACTTAGAGAGATTAATGGAAGCCTTTAGGCAGTTTACCCCCATGGATCCAGAAGTCCCTGAGAACCAGGCTGCTGTCGTTATGTCCTTTGTAAATCAAGCAGCTCCTGACATTAAAAAAAAAAAAAAAAAAAAACTCCAAAGGCTAGCGGATTTAGAAGGTAAACAGATCCAGGATCTGCTCCATATAGCACAAAGGGTCTACAACAACAGGGATGCCCCAGAAGAGAGACAGATCAGAGCCACAGAGAAAATGACTAAAGTCCTGGCCGCTATATTCCAGAAAGAACAGCCACCCCCAGAAGGCATTCAAACAATACGCCCTCCCAGGCGGCACTTAAAGATCAATGCGCCTATTGTAAAGAAAAAGGCCATTGGATAAGAGAATGCCCCAAGAAGAAACAACCCCGCCCCAGCCAAGGGCAATGGCAGCCTAAAATAGCCTCCAAACTGTTTACCCAAGATACAGAATAGGGAGGACGGGGTTCGGATCCCCTCCCCGAACCTAGGGTAACATTGCAAGTGGAGGGGACCCCGGTCCAGTTCCTAGTTGATACCGGGGCACAGCACTCAGTTCTGGTCAAGCCCCATGGAAAAGTATCTGAAAAATCATCCTGGGTACAAGGGGCCACGGGAATAAAGTACCACCCCTGGACAACTCAGAGGACTGTGGACTTAGGAACTGGGAAGGGAACCCACTCCTTCCTGGTCATTCCCGACAGCCCCTGCCCCCTGTTGGGGAGGGATTTGCTTACCAAAACGGGGGCCCAAATTCATTTCCAACCGGGGGGACCCACAGTGACTGACTTCCACAACCAACCCATATCTGTACTCACTGTGAAACTAGAAGATGAATATAGGCTCCATCAGGAACCCACTCCTCGGGATCAGGGCATCGAGCCCTGGCTTCAACGCTTCCCAGACGCGTGGGCAGAAACAGGTGGTATGGGGTCAGCAAAACATCGCCCAGCCCTATTTATAGAGGTCAAGCCTGGGACGGACCCCGTCCGCGTGCGCCAATACCCTATGCCCACGGAAGCCAAAAATGGCATCACACCGCACATCCGCCACCTCCTGACTTCGGGGTCCTATGCACCTGCCACTCAGCATGGAATACCCCCCTGCTGCCCATGCGCAAACCCAACAGCAGGGAATACAGACCAGTGCAGGACCTGAGAGAAGTCAATAAGCGGGTGATGGACATACATCCAACCGTTCCTAACCCCTATACTCTCCTGAGCGCCCTCAGCCCAGAAAAACAATGGTATACTGTTCTGGATCTAAAAAATGCTTTTTTCAGCCTACCACTAGGCGCCTAAAAGTCAAGAGCTATTTGCATGCGAGTGGACAGATCCAGACAGGGGCATAAATGGCCAGCTCACTTGGACCAGACTGCCACAAGGATTCAAGAACTCTCCGACCCTGTTCGATGAGGCTCTACACGAATATTTGAGTACAGACAACACCCTAATATAACTCTCCTACAGTATGTTGATGATCTCTTAATAGCTGCCGAGACACCCGAAATCTGCATCCAGGGAACCGAAGGTCTCTTGCAAACTCTGGGAACCTTAGGCTACCGTGCCTCAGCAAAGAAGGCTCAGATCTGCAAGTCAGAGGTAACTTACCTGGGTTACTTACTGAGAGAGGGGCAACGCTGGCTAACGGATGCCCGGAAGGAGACTGTCCTTCGTATTCCCAGACCGCAGACACCACGACAGGTGAGGGAATTCCTAGGGTCAGCTTGGTTCTGCAGACTATGGATACCAGGGTTTGCTGAATTAGCAAAACCTTTATACCAGGCAACAAAAGATCAACAGCCTTCTGGTTGGACGGAAGAAGCCGAACAGGCCTCCAACGAATTAAAACTGCTCTGCTATCAGCACCTGCCCTGGGACTCCCCGATGTCTCCAAACCCTTCCACCTATATGTAAATGAAAACCAAGGCATAGCTAAGGCAGTGGTAACCCAGCATTTAGGCCCTTGGCGCCGGCCAGTAGCCTATCTGTCTAAAAAGCTAGATCCAGTGGCCGCCGGATGGCCACCCTGTCTCCGGATGATTGCAGCCACTGCCCTAATGGTAAAGGACACTGATAAGCTGACCATGGGCCAAGAGCTACGAGTCCCCACCCCGCATGCCATCGAGGGCATCCTCAAGCAGCCGCCTGACCGATGGCTGAGCAATGCCCGACTCACTCATTACCAGGGACTGCTGTTGAACCCCCTCAGGGTCATCTTCACCCCCCCCACCAATGGCCCTGAACCCAGCATCACTGCTGCCAGACCCAGACACGGGAACCCTACTTCATGACTGCGCCGACATACTGGCTCAAGTTTATGGGGTCCGGGAGGACTTGCAGGATCAGCCATTATCGGACGCAGACGCCATCTGGTTTACCGACGGAAGCAGCTTCATTCACCAAGGACAAAGGTATGCAGGGGCAGCTGTGACTTCAGAGACCGAGGTGGTGTGGGCAGAAGCTCTATCCCCCGGAACCCCGGCCCAGAAGGCTAAGCTAATAGCCTTAACCCAGGCCCTAAAGTTAGGAAGAGACCGCAAGCTAACCGTGCACACTGATAGCCGATATGCCTTCGCCACTGCTCACGTACATGGGGCGCTATACAGAGAATGGGGGCTCCTCACAGCTGAAGGGAAAGACATCAGAAAGAGATTCTAGCCCTGCTAGCAGCCTTATGGGAACCCAAAAAGCTAGCGATTGTGCATTGCCCAGGACACCAGAAGACAACCGACCCAGTTTCCCGGGGCAACAGTTTGGCCGATCAGACTGCAAAAAACAGCTCGGCCCCCAGCACAATTGCTGACCCTACAGCTGCCGGACCCCAGGAATTGCCCCCCAGCCCTGAGTATTCAGAAAGCGACATTCAATGGATGAGTAAACTTCCTATGACCCGAATCAAAGATGGCTGGTGGAGAGACTCCAAAAGCAGCATTATACTCTCAGATAACTAGGATGGCAAGTTCTAGAGCGGATCCATCGCAGCACCCACTTAGGTTCCCGGCAAATGTTGGACTGAGACAGACTGGACTAAAAATCAGATATGTCTCTGATAAGATCGGTCAAGTAGTCACCAAATGTACAGTGTGCCAACGCAACAATGCGAGCAGCAATCCTCAGACAACAGGGGTAAGACAAAGAGGGAGCAGACCGGGGACCTATTGGGAAGTAGATTTCACTGAGGTAAAACCAGGAAAATATGGGTATAAATATTTGCTAGTTTTTGTAGATACCTTTTCAGGATGGACTGAAGCCTTTCCAACCAAGAATGAAACGGCACAGATTGTAGCCAAAAAGATCCTGGAAGAAATCCTGCCCAGGTATGGCTTTCCAGTAATGATAGGGTCAGACAATGGACCTGCATTAGTCTCTAAGGTAAGTCAGGGACTGGCTTCCATACTTGGGGCTGATTGGAAATTACATTGTGCATACCAACCCCAAAGCTCAGGACAGGTAGAGAGAATGAACAGAACATTAAAGGAGACCCTAACCAAATTGACCATGGAGATTGGCACTAATTGGGTGGTCCTTCTCCCCTACACTCTATTCAGGGTGCATAATTCCCCCATACAAACTGGGACTCACACCCTACGAAATAATACATGGTAGACCACCCCCCATCATCCCTAACCTAAAAGATAACCTTGTCAAAGCTGAGAACAATAATAGTCTTGAATTCTTGTTCTCTCTACAAGCCCTGCAGAGGGTCCATGAAGCTGTATGGCCCAAATTAAAGGAACTCTATGAGACTGGACCCCCACCTATTCCACATCAATTCCGGCCAGGGGATTGGGTCCTCGTCAAACATCATCAGCAGGGAACTCTGGAGCCCAGGTGGAAAGGACCCTTCCAGGTCATCCTGACAACGCCTGCCATCAAGGTAGACGGAATCGCCACCTGGATCCATTTCGCCCACGCCAAACCAGTGGACCCATTCTCAGACCTCATCAGACCTTCAAAGACAACCTGGACTGTTGACCGGACTAAGGACAATCCCTTAAAATTGACCCTACGCCACCAACAGACTGAGCCGTAACTATGGTATTTGCCCTTCTCTTGGTTGTTCTGCAAATTCTGTCTGTAAATCCAAACCGCCACAACCCCTATAATTTGACATGGGAAATTACTAATTTAGAGACTCATGAAGTCTACAACAGAACCCTAGGAACTGACCCATTAAATACCTGGTGTCCAGATTTATATTTTAATTTAGAAAAAATTAGTCCATTAAAAGAAATGGAAGGAGGTAAATGGAAACAACTGCAAAGGAGGGTA
Organism: Prionailurus viverrinus; assembly: GCF_022837055.1. Taxonomy (NCBI): domain Eukaryota; kingdom Metazoa; phylum Chordata; class Mammalia; order Carnivora; family Felidae; genus Prionailurus; species Prionailurus viverrinus. The sequence continues at coordinate 838,951 of NW_025927614.1, forward strand.
TCAATAAGTAGAAATGGATTTTATGCATGTCCGGGATTTAGGACGGGGGCGATGAGGCAGACGTGTGGAGGGATCGAAACCCTCTACTGCGCAGCCTGGAGTTGTGTCACCTCCAATGATGGGGAATGGAAGTGGGAAGTAAAACCCCAATTTACTGAAATGGCCTATGTCCAACCATGTACCCACACCAGGTGTGATGAAAACTGTAACCTTATTCGTGTAAGATTTACAGAGGAGGGGAAAAAGGACAGGTGGTGGGTCTCGGGACTCACTTGGGGACTCTACTTCTATCAACGTCCCCTCTTTGGGACTGCCATTCAAATAAAATTAAAAGTCTCCCCTCTTGTACAACCGGTGGGGCCAAATCAGGTATTAGGGAAAAAAAGAAAAAAGAGAGACGAGCCTATCCCCAGGCAGATCCCCACTACTCCCTCCAGCAGGACCCCCGTCCTTATCCCAGGAGTAAAAGCACAAGATGTCCAAAGAAATCAGAACCCAGAAGGTATAGACTCCCTATGGAAATTGCTAACAGCAGCGTATGAGGCCTTAAACCGATCAGACCCTGAGGCAACAAGGGCCTGCTGGCTATGTTATAAAACCCCCCTTCTACGAAGCCACAGGTCTGGCTGCCCCTTTTTCACAGTCAGGAGAAGAGTCGCCAGCAGCTTGCAAGTGGAATCGAAAGGGCCCCCGCCTCACACTGCAAGCGGTCACTGGCAATGGGACTTGTATAGGAAAGGTCCCTTCTAGCCATATCCAGCTCTGTGCCCTAATTACCCTGTGGGTGAATCTAAATGGACAATTCCAGCTCCTGACAGTTGGTGGATTTGTTCTAAGACAGGGCTCACCCCATGTGTTAGCAGGGATGTTTTTTTGTTTTTTTTTTTTTTTTAATTTTTTTTTTCCAACGTTTATTTATTTTTGGGACAGAGAGAGACAGAGCATGAACGGGGGAGGGTCAGAGAAAGAGGGAGACACAGAATCGGAAACAGGCTCCAGGCTCTGAGCCGTCAGCCCAGAGCCCGACGCGGGGCTCGAACTCACGGACCACGAGATCGTGACCTGGCTGAAGTCGGACGCTTAACCGACTGCACCACCCAGGCGCCCCAGCAGGGATGTTTTTAATTTGTCACCCGAATATTGTATATTAATATTTCCAAAGGTTATTTACCACCGAGAAAATGTATATGATCTGTGGACAGAAGGGACGGAAGCAAGAGAGTCAATAAGAACAAAACGGGAACCCTTTACGACCATAACCTTGGCCACCTTATTTGGCCTCGGTGCCATAGGGGCAGGAACAGGGATCTCATCACTAGCCATCCAGCACCGGGGGTTCAACAGCCTAAGGGCAGCCATTGATGAAGATATAGCCAGACTTGAGGACTCCGTCTCACACCTCAAAATCTCTGACCTCCCTTTCTGAAGTGGTCCTACAGAACTGAAGGGGGCTAGATCTAGTCTTCCTCCAACAGGGAGGTATATGTACAGCCTTAAGAGAAGAATGTTGTTTTTATGCTGACCACACCAGAGTAGTCCGAGAGTCCATGGCTAAAGTTAGAGAAGGCCTGGCCAAACGGAAGCGTGAACGAGAACAACAAGGCTGGTTTGAGTCTTGGTTCAATCAGTCCCCATGGCTAGCCACCCTGCTTTCTGCTCTAGCTGGACCCCTTATACTCCTCCTCCTCGGGCCTTATATTATTAATAAACTAGTTGCCTTTATCAAAGACCGAGTTAACACGATCCAACTGATGGTCCTTAGGACCCAATACCAACCCGTCATTACCGAAACATTTGAGTCACACACATCAGATCCAAGATTGGCTCTTAAGGCACCAAAGAGAGGGGGGGATGAGAGACTAAGAAAAATTACCAGGTGTACTCACAACTGCAAAGATCCCCCCCCCCCCATTCCCGAAACCAGCCAGGGCGTGCCCGGTTGTAGTTTGACCTAAAGGTGGGAACCAATCAAGTTCTGCTGAGTGGTTTGAAATAAAGGCAGGAACCAAACAAGTTCTGCCGAGCGTTCAAATTTAAATGTCAACCAATAACAGCTCTGTAACCTCAAAAAATCCCTAACTTGTTTGTGCCTGTCTATAAAAGAAGCCGTAAGATCCTTGCTCGGGGCCTCTTAGCGTCACCGGCAACGAGTGCGCGGAGGACCGGGTTGGAACCTGCAATAAACGACCCTTGCCGCTTGGCTTTGACTCTGGTGGTTTGTTTTCGGGGGGTCTCTCAAATCGGGGCATATCACAGGACTGTGGATAATTAGGCTTGTTTGACTCTACTCCACCTTGCATGTTGACATTGAATACTTGAGTCTCTTCAGGCACAAAGTTCAGGGATCAAATTTAAATGATCTGTAACAACACTAGTAATTCTTCACTCGTGTGCACTTTCCTCTGACCTGATACATGGAAGGCCCAGACTCAGGCACAGGCAGTGACCACAGAAGGGGCTTGGGAAGGAGAGCGGGGACAGGGATGGGCACGAATGTCTGCCACACTTAGGCTCAGGGGCTCCGTATCTACACTTTCTGGACCAGGGAACTGGACAGTTCTTTGTTGTGGGGGCAGTCCTGCCCACCGTAAGACTTTTGCCAGCATGTGGGGACTCTGCCCCCTAGAAGCCAGGAGCACTCCACAGTCATGACAACCCAGAGGTCTCCAGATAAAGCCAAACATCCCCCAGGGGCAGCGGAGGGACACTTTTCGTGTCGCTCATTAAGACTTCCTGAGTTAGGGGCGCCTGGGTGGCGCAGTCGGTTAAGCATCCGACTTCAGCCAGGTCACGATCTCGTGGTCCGTGGGTTCGAGCCCCGCGTCAGGCTCTGGGCTGACGGCTCAGAGCCTGGAGCCTGTTTCCGATTCTGTGTCTCCCTCTCTCTCTGCCCCTCCCCCGTTCATGCTGTCTCTCTGTCCCAAAAATAAATAAACGTTGAAAAAAAAAAAAAAAAGACTTCCTGAGTTATTGGGGTCCTCACCCCCCACTCCTGAGTCTCAGGGATGAGAGCACTCTCTACCTGAGAGCTGGGAGAATTCTCAGCAGGTGATCCCGGCTTTCCTCCAAGAGCATTCCTCATCTGTATTGGGGTGAGGCATTCTCACATCCCTAGGCTTCCTTGATGCTTAAGATATTCATTGCTGGGATAGGGTCTGTACCCACATGGATTCATTCAGGAGGTAACGTCAGACGTCCCTGTGGCCACTGCAGCAGGGAAAGCAAGAGAGTGCCACCACCCCCCACCACCCTGGCTTGAGGGGTTGGAAGGCAAGAGGAGAACGACCCCCCGTGGGTTATAAAAGGCGTTCTAAAGATACTCTCTTGGGGTAACTTACACATTCCCCAGCTGGGCACTGAGCACCTTGAAGACGAAGCCAATATCACCCCCTTTGGAGTTCCAACATACACACACTCATGGCCCACACAATGCTTGGTGAGGCTTACATTTGTTGACGTCATAAGCTTTTGAGACCGTTACTGAGAAGATGACCACCACCGAGAAGATGTCACCAAAACTATACCTTAAACCCAGGACTAGCTACTGGGTCATGAATCAAAAAACCTCCAGAATGTCTTCCCGCTAGCCAGACATAAAATTACAGACAGGGTAGGTCTCCTCACGTCTCCTCATTGTCACTCTGGAGTAATGCACAGACCATGGTACCATTTCTTTCCAGTTAGGAAATAAGAATCACATGCATGTACAACCATGTTTCTACCATTAGAAACAACCAACCATCTGTGAAGGGATAAATTTACTTTCTTTCTCGATAAGGAGAATGAAAGTAAGTATAAACAGTCTCTGTAGTACTTCATTTAAGACACAGAGGAATAAAAAAGATTGTTGATAATTAAGAATATGAGTTATACCAGTTGGAGTTTACAAAATGAGAATAGTTTAAAATCCACAAGGTACCTTCAGCTCGTTACATCTTCAAAGCAATCCTAAGAGGTAGGTGTTTTTCCCCCCATCTTTAACTTAAGAGCTGAGCAAATTCAGTTAGTTACTGATGAGCATGGAGTCCATTAGCAACAAATACAAAGATCTGAATCCTGAAATTCCCCCAAATCCTCTGCTCCTTTCTTCCCACTGTGTCCTGCTGGAAAGTAAGTTTCCTTGTTGCTGCCATGAGATTAGAAGGCAGCGACGTGTAAGTAGAGAGGGAAGTTCACTACTGGACCAGGGTTCCGGAAATGCAGAAGTTCACCGGCCACCTGCGGCAGACAAGGCCCTTGAGGGGGCCTGGGGGTCGAGGGGTCGTGAGCTCATGAGGGATTCAGAGACCTGCACTGCCTCATCCATTCCTAGGGTTAAATGTGCTCAGTCCCATGGCATGTAAGATTCTGAACATAATGAAAAGGTGCCATTATTGGCTTAGTATCAATTTCTAAGAAATTTGTATGCATTTACATACTTTGACAATCAATGTTCTAGGACAGGCTTTTTCTTTATAAATTCAGTTGAAGATTTACCCTCTCAACCAAAGCCCTCCAATTTCTCCAGTTTTGTATTAATATACTGGATAGGAGATAGAGGATATGTATAGTAAGTTTAAGGCAATTATTTTTTAAAAGATTCTTTTTAGGCAGTCTCTACACCCAAATAGGGCTTGTATGACTATGAGGTCAAGACTCAGACTCTTCTGAGCCAGCCAGGCGTCCTCAAGGCAATTTGATGTACCTGGAAAATCCAGCTTTCCTTTCGAGACAGAAGTTTTATAAATTCATAATCTTGATTACATAATAAGTATTATTCATTAGAAGTTTAGTATCATGAAGGTCTCTTCTTACGATACAGTCTGTGACAACACCCAGGTTATAAATATTGCCAGAGTGAATAAAAGAGGTCTAATGAGATCATGAAAAAAATCACCTCAGGAGGTGAAGAATATCTTAATACCTAATCTACTTAAGGTGATTCAAATTTGATACGTATACACTCATTTTAATTAAATGACCAAATTATAGGGGCACATGGGCAGCTCAGTCAGTTGAGGGTCTGACTCTTGATTTCAGCTCAGGTCATGATCTCATGGTTTGTGGGATGGAGCCCCATGTTGGGCTCTGTGCAGACAGAGCAGAGCTTGGTTGAGATTCTCTTCCCCACTCTCTGCCCCTCCCCAACTCGTGCTCTTAAAAAAATGACCAAATTCTATAGAAAAATTGTTATGTGACACAGTAGGCACTGTCCTTTCATTTGAAAATAAGTAACCTAGAGAATATTTTACATCTTTCACATATGTTCATGAATCATTGTTTTTTTTTTTATCCTATTACAGTAAAAAAGACTAGAGATAGCTTTCTCTCCAACTTGGACATGGGACGTCTGGCTGCTCGGCACTGAGGCCCAGGGGGTTGACTAATCATCCACGGCCATCCACATGTTAGAGGAAAGAGGCCAGGAAGTGACCCATTTCCTTCCCTGCAAAGCTCATGTTTATATGCTTATGCCTTTCCTATCTAGGCTCACATTGAGAAAAATGTAGACCTATCCTAGTGAATTTCCATTTCTAGAAGGTTACTAAAATGTTTCTGGCAATTTTATAATTTCTAGAGGTGAGAAACTCTCCCAGTAGCAGGAATTAAAGCAGCAGACCAATAATACAAATCATTCCTCTGATTATGAAAACAGATACACCCCATTTTTTGGAGATTTCCCTGGTCTATAGTTTCCTAGGTTGTTTTAGATCCTAATCAGACAAGTCCTGAGCTTTCCACTGACAGGAATGTTGACTTCCATGACATTCACCAAGATTTGGCCACTGAATCGTTTTTACTTAAATGTAGACACAAATGTCCTTTTATGATGTAAGGTCCAAACAGTCTTCATCATAAATTTACAAGTAGTTTATTACGCCCTGTCAGTAGAAAGCTGATCTCTTGGTATTAACTGAACCAGTCACTCTGGCATGTGTTTAAGATCAGTTTTGTCACTGGGTCTCACAACTTAGGCTTTTGAATCTTCAGTATTAACCTCACAATTGGAAAAGTTTTTGTGTTTGTTCTTACCCAAATTAACCTATGAATCTGGGTTAAAGTCCAAAGCCAAATATTTAATTGCCCTGGCTTTACATTCAGAATATATTCCTGTACTAAAGAACATTAACATGTGGACTATTCCCCAATCCTGCATCTACTATCAGAAAAGATGAATATTTCAACATTTTCTTGTTCAAATGTTCCAAGTTCTACAAATGGAGCCTGATGTGATCCTGGATTGGAAGCATCACAGTCTCCTCATACTATTTACCCCATTCTCTTTGAACTTTATATAGGATTTATTTTGATAGAGGTATTTTGGAGTTAAATGAGAAAGTCAAAAAGTTGAAATCTGACAAATGTGTGAAAGTCGGATGACATATACATTTGAGTTAGGTGAATTTGGAATAAAAGGAAAGTGTGAGTTAAAAGTTTTACACACATCTCCCTCTCTCTCTCTCTCTGCCCTTCCCCTGCTCATGCTGTCTCTCTTGGTCTCAAAAATAAAAACATTTTTTTTTTCAAAGTTTTACACATAATGTAAAATATGTAAATTGTCAACCCCAATGGTCTGGTGTACAGGAGAATGGATGGAATTATAGACTGTAGTCCATATTAGTGTGACCTTGGTGTGATTTTTTTTTTTTGCTTTTCTCTCAGTCTATGCAAACCTTTAAGAACCATTTGGAGGGGCCAACATGGCGGAGAAGTCGGGGGAATCCATACTTCCCATGCCTCTCAAACAAAGAAGTGTAGAAACCAAAGGACTTTTGAACACAGGAGCCTGGGAGGAAGAGAGACTAAATCTACTAGGAATAAAATGGGAAAGCTGGGAAAAAAAAAAAAAGGCTGCGTGGGCACAGAGGGGAGGGGCCCCCTTCAGAGAGACAAAGGAAGAGAGAGAGGGGCTAGGGTAGTGAAGGACAGTATCTGGACAGGAGAAAGACCTCAGACTGACACCGAGAGGGATCTGATCTCTAACTGCCAGATTTCTTTGGACTGGGGCCTGGGGCTGGCTCCCTGTTCACACACCTGGGGAGGAGGGGAGCCAGGGGCCTGGGTGCAGGTGTAGGTCAGAGGCTCAGTCCGCAGATGGAGAAAGCGATTCCCTCCCTGGAGGGCTGTGCAACAGTACAGAATCTGCCTCTGCATAGAGGACAGCAGAGAATCTATTGCTACAGAGCTCAACGGACTCAAAAAATAGTCATGAGGAATTAAAAAATGTTATAAATGAGGTGTAAAATAAAATGGAGACAGCTACAGCACGGATTGAAGAGGCAGAAGAGAGAATAGGTGAATTAGAAGATAAAATTGAGAAAAAGGGAGCTGAGAAAGATAAAAAAAAAAAAATCCAGGAGTATGAGGGGAGAAAATTAGAGAATTAAGTGATGCAAACAGAACAATATCCATATCCTAGGATTTCCAGAAGAAGGAGAGAGAGAAAGGGGCTGAAGGTGTACTTGAACAAATAATAGCTGAGAACTTCCCTGATCTGGGGAAGGAAAAAGGCATTGAAATCCAAGAGGCACAGAGAACTCCCTTCAGATGTAACTTGAATCGATCTTCCGCATGACATATCATAGTGAAACTGGCAAAATACAAGGATAAAGAGAAAATTCTGAAAGCAGCTAGGGATAAATAGGCTCTAACTTACAAAGGGAGACCCATAAGACTACTGGCAGACCTATCTACTGAAACTTGGCAGGCCAGAAAGGATGGCAGGAAACCTTCAATGCGATGAACAGAAAAAATATGCAGCTGAGAATCCTTTATCCAGCAAGTCTGTTATTCAGAATAAAAGGAGAGATAAAGGTATTCCCAAAAACTGAAGGAATTTGTCACCACTAAACCAGCCCTACAAGAGATGCTAAGGGGCACTCTGAGTGAAATGCTGAAAGGACCACAAGGTACCAGAGACATCACTACAAGCATGAAACCTACAGACTTCACAATGACTCTAAACCCATATCTTTCAGTAACACTGAATGTAAATGGACTAAATGCTCCAATCAAAAGACACAGGGTATCAGAATGGATAGAAAAACAAGACCCATCTATTTGGTGTCTACAAGAGACTCATTTTAGACCCGAGGACACCTTCAGATTGACAGTGAAGGAATGGAGAACTATCATGCTACTGGAAGTCAAAAGAAAGCTGGAGTAGTCATATATCAAACAAACTAGACTTTAAATTAAAGGCTGTAACAAGAGATGAAGGGCATTATATAATAATTACAGGGTCTATCCATCAGGAAGAGCTAACAATTATAAATGTCTGTGCCCCGAATATGGAAGCCCCCAAATACATAAAATAATCACAAACCTAAGCAACCTTCTTGATAAGAATGTGGTAATTGCAGGGGACTTTAATACTCCACTTACAACAACAGATAGATCATCTAGACACAGGATCAATAAAGAAACAAGGGCCCTGAATGATACATTGGATCAGATGGACTTGACAGATATATTTAGAACTCTGCATCCCAAAGCAATAGAATATATGTTCTTCTTGAGCACACATGGAACATTCTCCAAGATAGATCACATACTGGGTCACAAAACAGCCCTTTATAAGTATAAAAGAATTGAGATCATACCATGCACACTTTCAGACCACAATGCTATGAAACTTGAAATCAACCACAGGAAAAAGTCTGGAAAACCTCCAAAAGCATGGAGGTTAAAGAACACCCTACTAAAGAATGAATGGGTCAACCAGGCAATGAGAGAAGAAATTAAGAAATATATGGAAACAAATGAAAATACAATCCAAATGCTTTGGGATGCAGCAAAGGCAGTCCTGAGGGGAAAATACATTGCAATCCAGGCCTATCTCAAGAAACAAGAAAAATCCCAAATACAAAATCTAACAGCACATCTAAAGGAAATAGAAGCAGAACAGCAAAGACACCCCAAACACAGAAGAGAAATGATAAAGACCAGAGCAGAAATAAACAATACAGGATCTAAAAAACTGTAGAGCAGATCAATGAAACCAAGAGTTGGTTTTTTGAAAAAATAAAATTGATTAAACTCTAGCCAGCCTTCTCAAAAAGGGAGAGAATCCAAATAGATAAAATCATGAATAAAAATGGAATTGCAAGCAATCCCTCAGAAATATAAGCAATTATTAGGGAATACTGTGGAAAAATGATATGCCAACAAACTGGACAACCTGGAAGAAATGGACAAATTCCTAAGCACCCACACACTTCCAAAAATCAAGCAGGAAGAAATAGAAAGTTTTAACAGACCCATAACCAGTGAAGAAATTGAATCAGTTATCAAAAATCTCCCAACAAATAAAAGTCCAGGACCAGATGGCTTCCCTGGGGAATTCTACCAGACATTTGAAGCAGAGATAATACCTGTCCTTCTCAAGTTGTTCCAAAAAATAGAAAGGGAAGGAAAACTTCCAGACTCATTCTATGAAGCCAGGATTACTTTGATTCCCAAACCAAAGACCCAGCAAAAAAGACCTACAGGCCAATATCCCTGATGAATATGGATGCAAAAATTCTCAAGATACTAGCAAATCGAATTCAACAGCATATAAAAAGAATTACTCACCATGATCAAGGATTCATTCCTGGGCTGCAGGGCTGGTTCAATATTCGCAAATCAATGTGATACATCACGTTAATAAAAGAAAAGATAAGAAGCATATGATCCTGTCAATCGATGCGTAAAAGGCATTTGACAATTCAGCATCCTGTCTTAATAAAAACCCTCAAGGAAGTCGGGATAGAAGGAACATACTTAAACATCATAAAAGCCATTTATGAAAAGCCCACAGCTAATATCATCCTCAATGGGGGAAAAACAGAGCTTTCCCCGAGATCAGGAACACTACAGGGATGTCCACTCTCACCACTGTCATTTAACATAGTGTTGGAAGTTCTAGCATCAGCAATCAGACAACAAAAGGAAATCAAAGGCATCAAAATCGGCAAAGATGAAGTCAAGCTTTCACTTTTTGCAGACGACATGATATTATACATGGAAAACCCGACAGACTCCACCAAGTCTGCTAGAACTGATACATGAATTCAGCAGTCTCAGGATACAAAATCAATGTACAGAAATCAGTTGCATCCTTATACACTAATAATGAAGCAACAGAAAGACAAATAAAACTGATCTCATTCACAATTGCACCAAGAAGCATAAAATACCTAGGAATAAACCTAACCAAAGATGTAAAAGATCTGTATGCTGAAAACTATAGAAAGCTTATGAAGGAAATTGAAGAAGATATAAAGAGACAGAAAAACGTCCTGTGCTCATGGATTGGAAGAATATTGTTAAAATGTCAATACTACCCAAAGCTATCTACACATTCAAATTGCACCAGCATTCTTCTCGAAGCTAGAACAAGCAGTCCTAAAATTTATATGGAAACATAGAAGACTCCGAATAGCCATAGTAGTATTGAGGAAGAAAACCAAAGCAGGAGACATCACAACCCCAGACTTTAGTCTCTACTACAAAGCTGTAATCAAGACAGCATGCTATTGGCACAAAAACAGACCAATGGAACAGAGACTCCAGAATTGGACCCACAAATGTATGGCCAACTAATCTTTGACAAAACAGGAAAGACTTTCCAAAAGAAAAAAGATAGTCTCTTTAACAAATGGTGCTGGGAGAACTGGATGGCAACATGCAGAAGAATGAAACTAAACCACTTTCTTACACCGTTCACAAAGATAAACTCAAAATGGATGAAGGACCTGAATGTGAAACAGGAAACCATCAAAACCCTGGAGGAGAAAGCAGGAAAAAAAAAAAAAAAAAACCTTCTTTGACCTCAGCCACAGCAATTTCTTACTTGACATGTCTCCAAAGGCAAGGGAATTAAAAGCAAAAACGTACAATTGGGACCTCATCAAGATAAAAAGCTTCTGCACTGCAAAGGAAACAACAAAACTATAAGGTAACCGATGGAATGGGAAAAGATATTTGCAAATGACATATTGGCTAAAGGGCTAGTATCCAAAATCTGTACAGAACTCACCAAACTCCACACCCTAAAAACAATCCAGTGAAGAAATGGGCAGAAGACACAAATAGACACTTTTCTATTGAAGACATCCAGATGGCCAACACACATGAAAAGATGCTCAATGTCACTCATCAGGGAAATACAAATCAAAACCACACTGAGATACCACCTCACGACAGAGTGGCTAAAATGAACAAATCGGGAGACTAGAGATGCTGGCGAGGACATTGCACTGTTGGTGGGAATGCAAACCGGTGCACCCACTCTGGAAAACAGTGTGGAGGTGCCTCAAAACATTAAAAATAGAACTACCCTATGACCCAGCAATAGCACTGCTAGGAGTTTACCCAAGGGTTACAGGAGTACTGATACACAGGGGCACTTGTACCCCAATGTTTATAGCAACACTTTCAACAATAGCCAAATTACGGAAAGAGCGACTGACGAATGGATAAAGATGTGGTTTATATACACAATGGAATACTACTTGGCAATGAGAAAGAATGAAATCTGGCCATTTACAACAACGTGGATGGAACTGGAGGGCATTATGCTAAGTGAAATCAGTGAGGCAGAGAAAGAGATACCATATGTTTTCACTCTTATGTGGATCCTGAGAAACTTAACAGAAGACCGGGGGGTGGGGTGGGGGGTGGGACAGTTACAGAGAGGGAAGGAGGCAAACCATGAGAGACTCTTAAAAACTAAGAACTGAGGGGTTGATGGGGGGGGTGGGAGGTAGGGGAGGGGGGGTGATGGGCATGGAGGAGGGCACCTGTTGGGATGAGCACTGGGTGTTGTATGGAAACCAATTGGACAATAAGTTTCATTAAAAAAGAATCCTTTGGAAAACATACACTTGTTTTAGTGTATTTTCCAGTACACAATATAGTATACTGATAATCACCATGCTGTATGGTAGCTGTCTGGGACTTAATCTTGAGTAACAAATTTTGGAACCTCTGACCAACCCTATTCCTTCTCCAAGTTCTCAGCAAAAACCATATTGCACCTTCTGAGTTGGATGTTCAGATTCCTCATAGAAGTCCCACCGGGTAACATTTGTTCTGTGACTTATTTCAGCTGTTGTACTGTCCTCCAGTTCCATCATGCTGTCACAGATGGCTGGCTTCCTTTTTTATGGCTGGAATTCCACCGTGTGTACACACATTGTTCTCTATCCATTCATCCATCAATGGACACTTAGGTTGTTTCCATGTCTTGGATACCGTGAAAAACACTGCAACGAACATGGGCTATAGAGATCTTTAAGATCTGGATTTCATTCCCTTTAGATACTTCCAAGTAGAATAACTGGGTCATAGGGTAGTTCTACTTTTAATCTTGTGAGAAACCTCCATTCTGTTCTCTAGATTGGCTGCACCAGTTTGCATTCCCACCAACAGTGCATGAAAGTTCCCCTTTCTCCACATACTTTTTAATATCTGTAACAGCCATCCTAACAGGTGTGAGGTGACATCTCATTGTGGTTTTGATTTGCCTTTCCCTTATTAGTGATGTTCAACATCCTTTCATGAACTTGTTGGCTACCGTAGATCTTTGTTGGGGGAAAACATGTTTATTCAAGCCCTTAAGAGTTCTTCGCCCATTGAAGAGTTGTTTCTTGTGTTGTAGGAGTTCCCTACACATTTCAGATACTGAGAGGGTTGCATCAGATAGACAGGCTGCAGATATTTTCATCCACTACTGCTCTTTGGTGAAGTGAATGGAGGAGGTCTCACGTGGGAGTCAGGACATCTTGAATGGCTTTCACTCCTGTGCTGAGATCTGAACCCTGTCTAGTTTGCCAGAAGTTCCCAACAAGGTCCTTTTAGTTTTGAAGCAGAGGGCAGCCAACAAAACACAAAGGAAAAAGTTTTTCTCACACCCTCCTCCTCAAAGCACGCCTACAGTCACAAGACAAATGGCAAAGTCATACAACTGATGTCTGTAAAACCACAATGCTCTGTAACAGACACTGGCCAGAAGGTTCTCTATGGATCGCTTCCAACGAGCCCCAGATTGAAGAGCAAGGGTTTAGGTACCACAAGCCATGGTTTTCTCCTTATCGTCTGGTGAAAGAGGATTTTTTTTTTGGTAAATGTGCTTTTAAACTGTTGAATTGTGGTATTTCTCATTTTAAGCATCTTTTCATTATGTTTATTGCTGACTTATGGGAATAGTTCTCAGAAGCTGATTTTAGAAGCACAGCTGTGATTTATATTGTGGGCAAAACAGAACACCAGGTGAAGTGCCTTCTCCACTCCTGTTCGCCTTGTTCAAGGTAAACGTTACTGTCTTATTACCTGTGTGCTCTTCTGGATTATAAGAGAACATGTTTTAATATCTTACACAGGCAGGTAGCTGCTGATAGTCAAAGGTGTGTGTTTTCACACACATACTCAGATAAATTGTACAAATGTGTAGTTTAGATGAGAATTAGAAAATGTGTGGAGGATCTAAAATGCATAGTGTCCATATTTCCTCAAAAAGAAATCCCTGAAAAGATTTTTGAAGAAATCTGCATAATGACTTTTAGCATACATTTTCTTCAGTAAGATTTTGAGCATCTACACTGGAAGGCAAAGAAATTAAATCTACAGTTTTAGGAACAGTTGAATTAAGTGGCTTTAAAAATTCTTATGATTTTAGATTAGTTACTCCTACATATTTGAAATTCTAGAATTTTTTTCAGGTGTTTTATAAATGGATTCAGGTGATGTTTTTCTATTTAACTTATTTGTAAGATTTTAGTATTAAGGCATGATCCCATCCTTCTCTCCTAGATATCGTTTTAAAATGTGCTACAAGACCAAATTTGTAACCACTGAATTAAGAATTTTACATCCATGTTAATAGGAAGGGGTAAGTCGTCTTCAAATCTGAGTTACTGGTTATTCAGTCTACCAACAAATAGGAAGCTGTACATTCACATGTGCAAGTGTCCGATGTAAACCTCTCCCAGGTGCACACACACATTGCCTACACAGTCATGTTTCTTCTACGCTCTAGGAAATGGAGGTCTCATTTGGTCTTTCTCCCCCCCCAATTTTAAGTTCCACGAAGCCGTGAGCAACACCTCACCTTGCCGGCCATGGTTTCCTTCTTTTCTAAGCACAGAATGGGTGTTAATACCTACATGTTGAATGAGCAGAAGGTGGTGTGATGGAGGGCAGGTGACAGCTCACATAACAGACAAGCGAACACACTGGCTAAGGCTTTGCCAGGGTCGCAGACTGGAGCCTGGCAGACTTCAAACAATACGCTGTCTTGTAAATATCAGAGCTTTTTTTATTTTTAAGTTAGTTACCATACAGTGTCATCTTCGCTTCAGGAAGTACAATCTAGTGATTCATCACTTACATACGACACCCAGTGCTCATCCCAGCAAGTGCCCCTCCTTAGTGCCCATCACTCATTTAACCCATCCTCCCCATCCCCCATCCCATCAACCCTCAATTTGTTCTCTGTAAGAGTCGCTTATGGTTTGCCTCTCCGTTTTCATCTGGTTTTTCCTTCCCTTCCCCTATGTTCATCTGTTGTGTTCATCAAATTCCATATAGAAGTGAAATCATAGGATACATCTTTCTCTGACTTATTTCGCTTAGTATAATACACCCTAGTGCCATCCACACTGCTGCAAAGGCAAGATTTCATTCTTCAAAGGAAATAATCTACAAAACTAAAAGACAAGGGATGGAATGGGAGAAGATATTTGCAGATGTCACATATAAAGGGTTAGTATCCAAGATCTATAAAGAACTTACCAAACCCAACACCCAACAAAACCCAAATAATCCAGTGAAGAAATGGGCAGAAGACATGAACAGATACTTCTTCCAGATGGCTAATAGACGTGAAAAGATGCTCAACGTCACTCACCAAGGAAATACAAATCAAAACCATCATATACCACCTCACACCCATCAGAAGGTCTAAACAACTCAGGCAACAACAGGTGTTAGTGAGGATGCACAGAAGAGAGACCCCTCTTCACTGTTGCTGGGAATGCGAACTGGTGCAGCCGCTCTGGAAAACAGTGTGCAGGTTCCTAAAAAAAAAAATAGAACTACCCTACGACCCAGCAATTGCACTACTAGGCATTTATCCAAGGGATACAGAGATGTTGATTCAAAGGGAAACATGTACCCAATGGTTATAGCAGCACCATCAACAGCCAAATTATGGAAAGAGCCCAAATGTCCATCAACATATGAGGGGACAAAGAAGATGTGGTTTATATATACAATGGACTATTACTCGTTGCAGGTTAGAAAATTAGCATAGTTTATTTTTTTTTTTTATAATTTTTTTTTTTTTGAGAGAGCAAGCAAGCTGGGGGAGGGCAGAGGGGGAGATAGAACCCAAAGCAGGCTCCACACCATCAGTACAGAGCCAGACATGGGGCTTGAACCCATGAACCAGATCATGCCGAGCCTAAATGATGAATCAGATACTTGACTGAGCCCTACCACGTGCCCCCTAAATATCAGAGGTTAGACTACATTCAGTCTTACAGGTCTGTGCTCCCTTCCCCTGTTAAAGGCACATTGAGTTGTAGCTTGTGAACAAAATACTCCAAAACAAGACACCACAAACAACCTTTCCAACACCAAATTTTCCCCATCACGTTGACAGGCCTCCTTCAATTGATTTGATCAACTGCCTCACCAATGGTTGGTAAGCAGCCTGCAATTAAGCCTTAGCACAACAAGCATGCAGTATTTGTTCTGAACAGATACAGAACCCCTAGGAGGCCTACAGAAAACCCTCGAAAGTCTGGTGGTCCTGGAGGGGGAAGGAGTTTGGTCAGATGCACCTCTGAGCAGTCCTGCATCCTGGGCGTTAAGGTACACAGCACCCAGTCAATGGTGGTGGCACACGGGTGGCCCATGACTGCATGCCCCGAGTGGTAATGCAACAGGAAATGACGGTGCCTTCCTCCAACACTGCATGGGGGACTGAACCACAGCAAGGCACTGAGAATGACATGGGTGTTCACTCCGTAACATACACAAAACCTAACATACTGACACATTAGCTATGGCCACCCGAGTTTTGTACAGAGGAGGGAAGTGAAATGGACCGTTGAGCTTACTCATCATCACACTAAAAATGAAGAGTAAAAGACACCATAGTGAATTTTTTTCGGGGGGGGGGGGGGGGGGCAGATATCTCATCTGGAGTCAATTGACAGTGATTAGAAGCTTATAAACACATGATCTGTATACATAAAATAAAAATACCTATAAAAAATGAAAACCATCTCTCTGAAGGATCCTTATTTCCTCTTTTGTATTCCCAGTGATACTCAAATCCATTATTTCTGGCTTTAAATCACGTCCCTAAATACAAGTTTTATGTTGTTTAACATCAAACACCGTAAATAGCATCCCTACATTTTCAGGATTCAATTAACTTTTCCTTTCTGTGGATTCCTCTCTAAATTAGAGGTATGTTACTTTCTGGTATTTTTTTTTTTAATTTTTTTTTTCAACGTTTATTTATTTTTGGGACAGGGAGACAGCATGAACGGGGGAGGAGCAGAGAGAGAGGGAGACACACAGAATCAGAAACAGGCTCCAGGCTCTGAGCCATCAGCCGAGAGCCCGACGCGGGGCTCGAACTCACGGACCACGAGATCGTGACCTGGCTGAAGTCGGACGCTTAACCGACTGTGCCACCCCGGCGCCCCATTTTCCGGTATTTTCAACTTTTTATATTAATCCTAAATTTTATTTATTTCATTATCTATAGGTATTATCTATTGACTATTTTGTAGGATGGTGACATCAATACCCCCTTCACTAGGAGGGCTCATGGAAACTGCATACCGATCACCTATCGATGTGATAGGATCACATTTTCTACACATAGAGGCCCACTAGATAACCCGACAAGAAAATAGCAGTTGGTAATAAGAACGCTTTTAATTAGGGTGAGTTTTCAGATTCTGTCCTGAGTCAAACAAAAATTTGATGATTTTTGAAACTTAATTGTGAAGCAGGCACCCTCAGCTACCACACTCCATCAGAACAATAAATGGGATTTAAATGGAGAGCTCTGCTCCCAAAGATTCCTGTTTTCTGTCCATTTCCCTGTTTCTCAATGCTTCTGCTCAATTCTTTGTATGTTAAAAACTAGGCTATCGAAATATAATGCCAATTTAAGGTACAACAATTATTTATATTAGCATTACTGGGAGAAAAAAAATGCGATGTGGTAAATTAATCTTTGTGTGGCAAAGTACTTCTTAAAATAGGTTTTCAGCGTGCATGGTAATGAACTATTGCTATCTCGGCCGAACAGACATCTTGAAATAACTATGTCCGAAGTTGTTTAAAATCCGTTCCTGAAAATTTCAGTTTCAGCAACGCAGGGAAGACGGATTTCTCAGTTATAGCACCCAACAACACGAGCCCCCCCTCCCGCTCCCAAATCCTTCACTCCACGCAGGGACTCAATCAGCGGTGACTTTTACATGCCTCCCTTTGACCTTCCCATGATCGTGATGGTGCCCGGCTGCCAAGGATCAATCAGCCCTTCATAAAGGCGGCAGCCTCCGGATTCATTTCCTATTATTAATTTTACAAGTTAAAAAGACAAGCAAGACAGGATTGCTTTCGGTGCTGTTTGCTCCCCTAAAATTACTTCCTGTGGACAATAAACAAATTTCCAATTTGGTGAGGCTATAAACGTGCAGGCTTCATAAAAATTAATTTAAATGGATGTGATGGAGTTCGGGATTGTACAGATTAGGCAGACGCCTGTCGTTCTAATTGCCTGCTCGGTCCCTCTGTCACTCAAGAACACCACAGCTGCAGCCGCGGGCTCATCACTGCCTAATTCTCAGATCAAATTCCCATCTTCCATATACCCTTTAATAAGGCTCTCATTCTCCGTCTTTTAGCCTTAATTACCACTCCCTGTCTCCCCTGACAACCAAATTAGAAGGTACATGCTACAGCTCCATAATGATCATCATCATCATAATACTTTAAAAATCACAAACTACTCGACTGTAAACCCAGACTAACCTTGTCAAGGTTGGAGGTCTTCTGACAACTAGATTTTCTATGGATAGCTTCAGCACTGGAAGATAAGAAATACAATTATATAATCTCCTATTGATTTTCTTCTTCTCTCCTCCCCCCCCTCACTATTACGTACAATTACCTGAGAAGTTGAAGATAGAAGTGGAAAATTTACAGTCACCCAGAGCAGCAGGTTTTAACTCGTGGTTGAGTACAGGAAATTTCTATTGGGTGGGGGCAGGGAATAAGCCATGGCCACCTGTGTGATGAAAAGACTTTTGATTTTGTCATGGGGCCTTCTGAATCTCCAGAGGGACTTTGCTTTTTGTGTGACTTTGTGAAGGTCAGAGGATCCGTCTGACATTGCTGGATGTTAAATATCACCAGTTCGCCACGGTACCTTTACAGATACACCAGGATTCTAGTTTGGGGCTGCGTCCTAACAGGTGACTTCTATTTCTCAGGTGTTTTTAACCATGGTTATAAGTTTTCCATCATGCTTCTTGCTTCTAATATTCTGGTTTTGAGATACATAACCTTCAGATCTCCCCTCATGAGCCCCTTGCATGAACCCCTTGCATGAACATCCAAATTTGGTTTTTATTCCCTTTATCGGCATCGGGACCTTCCCTCAACCACCTGTCTGAATTCCTACCACCCAGGACTCCCTCCTGACCAGCACCATTTTCCATTAACTCCTACACGGAGGGTGGTTGGTGGCAGGGAGGGTGGTGGGAGAGGCTGGTTGTGATGGTGCCCAGTGGCAGAGACCTGTTCGGATGCTAGTGGTGTGTGGGTGGTGGCGGTCAGTGATGGGGCAATCGTTGGTCATGTTGTTACTTTTGTCAAGTCACGTGATAGTCTTGACTAAAACCATGTTTCCTTTTCATTGCTTCTCTCTCCATTTTCTCCTTAATTTCCTCTCCCCCATTGATCCTGCCTGTGGACTCGTAGTGATGTAGAAACAATCTGGGCTTTTAGAAGATTAAGTCAGATCTTACTGACATCCTGCATAATTTATAGCAAACCTTCCAGCCTCCGTGAGTGGAGATGTCAGAGGAAATATGTCTGAAGTATTTTTCAGCTTCTCACAGGGCCTCACAAATCAAAGATCTCCTCAATACCTAAATATAACTACAGAGTTGGCTTTCGCCACCAGATGTAAAGTAAGGCAATTTTTATAATGCTTTGGGATATGTGTAATATCACATATTCATATATTTGCAGTCGTGCCTATGCTTGGCTGAATTTTTCATTTTTAGTGGAGATATTGATCATCACAAAGGTAGAGCCAAAGCAGAAGCTTCTGAAACTTAAGGGGATTTTCCAGAGTCACTCTGTCAGAAAGCTAACAGATAGGTAAACATAATTCAACAGGAATGCATTTATTCCTCCAGAAGAGATTTACGAGGAGTCGAAGGGAATTCGGTTTAGTACTAGGATAAGAACACAAAGCAGCCGGTGCCGTCCAGTATTACTAGGGTGGGCCGTGGTAATGATTGTAGGAGCAAAGAGCATTCTAATAGTACACCTGACATAGTCGATCTGGAACAAAAACCAGCAATGGGATCGTTGATTGTGGCTGAGGAAGTCAAGGACAGTGGGAGCAGATGTGCAAGGCAGTGTTTCTGCAGATAAGGGGAGCCCGCCAGAAGGCCAGAACTTCAGACCTGCGAGCCTTTAATTACCACGATGCCCATATTGATCCGGGCATCAAGTGCAGAGATGAAGGCTGGGGAGCAGACGGGGCAAGCAGGGCGGTTTTTTGTTTTGTTTTGAAGCAGTTTATTGAACTATCTGCATGGTCTCAGGCGATTCTCACTCTAATCCCAGGCAATTGGAGGAGCCTTGGGGAAGCAAAAATGCAATGAGACCTTGACTGAGGGAGGCTTCCCTTAGAGATGGAGATGATTTATGGTGAGAAAACACACACAGTCCGGGTCAAAAAGCAAGAGATTAAGAGTCAAAGTGCTACTCACAAGTGACTGGGAAGCCATCTGAAAGTGACGGGGCATTTGGAAATCACCCCGTGACAACTTGAGAATCACAAACTTAACTCTGGGATAATTGAAGGGAATGCGCCAGATGAATACTAAGAAAAGCCACCAAATATTGGCCTGGCCACCAGACGGGTCCCTGTTCAGGAACATGTATACATTAATGTAACTCTCCCTACCGGCTTATGAATTAGAGTCTCTCGCCCACATGCGTTAGCAATGAAGTTAATGGATGTTCAGCCAGAAGAAATTTCCCCACGGATGTAGTTAGTAGCCAAGATGGGTTTTTAAAGGACACGCTGCCGCCATATGGAAAAAAGCTGAACGGGCAGGAAAATGCCGAGGCCTTGACAGCTCAGATTTCCGGATACTATGGTTACAGATGGTTTGAGCAACCAAGGGTCAAAGATGGTCTTATGTAACTGCGGGATACGGAGCTCCCTCCTGTTTGCGTCCGTGTGCACAGGCATTTGACAGGATACACGGGAACATCAAACTCACTTGGATGGAAGTGCGAGCATCCCCGTAGTCTAGCCGGATGGCCTTGTGAAGTATTTAACCATGCTGTACCTCAGTGTCCTCATCTGTAAGCCAGAGGATGATCTCTGCAACGAGAAGTTAGCGCCTGTGGGGCATTCGGGAGACCGCTCGGACTACCCACGCTCCGCAAAGGGGACAAGGCCGTCCCTGACGGCCAAGTAAAATCAGCCGCATCAACACTGGTTCCAGGACCTCAAGAAACGATGCAGCACCAGGAGGAAACGTTTCACTTGTGCTCCTCTCAAACAAGATGGTTGAGGAGGGGGCTGGGGACCAGTTCAAATCTGGAGATTTTTTGCATCAAAATTAGCAACTTGCCTTTCATTTGAGCCTCATCCACTCACGAACAGGGGTGGTCATAGTTACTGCAGAGGCAGAGACTCAAAACCACTCCTGTTCGTTCAACCTCACCAAGCCCCTCACACCAAGCACGCCTCTAGCTTATAGGGATCAGCCTCCCACACCCCCAGTGAACAACTGTATGTGCTCATTTTTATTATTCAAAGGAGCTAAATCTTTTGAGGCTCCAAACCCATGATCTGAAATTACTAAAATGCCAGCATAAACATACAGGCATTATAAATAACCCAGCACATTAGTAAGCCCACTGAAATATCAGCACGTGCCCTCCCCATCCACACGTGATACTTCATTTTGATTCAAATGGGGGGGTAAATTCTAGTTATCCTTCTTGAATAATCACCTAGAATTAGAGACCTCTCCGATGTCAAGAATACTTCGATCCTGGTAATAAAAAGCAGAGGCCAGGAGTCTGAGAGGGACTGCCAGGAGAACTCCGTTCTGACAGCTACACGGCATCTCCAGGCCATTTTAGGGGCCCTGCACAGGGTCTGTAACCGCTACCCACAAACCCACGTCAGGAGGTCTGGGTTGGAGCACAGGTCTCCGTGCTCAAGGAAGTCTGAGGGGGACTATACCATCAAGGTCACAAAGTTTAAACCATGAGGAATTTTCTAGAACATCCACCACTTGCAAGGCCTTGGCAGAGGCCCCGTCAAAGGACACACTTGACCAGGTACTTTGTGAGGTTTGCTAAGGCGAAATATTCTCTCCTCCTGCCAGTGCCCCTTGGCTCGGTCAGAGGGCTGGCCGCTGGTCTGAGCAAAGCCTCTCCTGTGCCACATTTCCCCCCAAGTGGGGGCTTTGGGGACTCGGCTAGGGAACTTCAGGTTCAGGGGGATGTGGCTCTGTGAGAAAAGTCCTCACATCGCAATCCGGTTAGAAGCTAGGGACAGCTTCTAGATCACTCACTGCCCCATTTTTCCCCGTGATTCTACGGGGCCAGACCTGGAATGTGTGTGTAGGGCTGGGGCGGGGCGGGGCGGGGGGGGGGGGGGAGTGCAGTCAGCAAAAGGTGGTGATCCTGCAGCCCAGGCCTGAGTGAGCGAGCACACACGCACACAGAGAAACAGGGTTTGCAATGCAGAGAGGCAGAAGCCAGCTCACAGAAATAACAGTCCAGAAATACTTGTAGGACATTACCAACATTTTTAAAATTTTGTAATGCTCATTTTTGGGGGAGAGAGAGAACCCGAAGCAGGCTCCAGGCTCTGAGCTGTCAGCACAGAGCCCAATGTGGGGCTTGAACCACTGAACTGTGAGATCATGACCTGAGCTGAAGTCAGACGCTCAACCGACTGAGCCACCCAGACGCCCCCTGGACAATACCAACATTTAAATGATCTGACACATTTCAAAAAATTTCTATCAATGGTTTTAAGACCAAGCTTCTAACTCCCTGTGTAGAAAATCCCGTGAATGGAGAAGCTAGTCCAGACGGCAGCACACACAGGGGAAGTGGGCTCAAGATGTCCGTGAACACAAGGACTTCGTCACTTCATGTTGTTTGGTGTTCAGTGTGATCTCACATGCTGGATCCCAAATGTACTGCCCTTCCTAAATAATTTCACAATATGATTTTTCTTAAAGGAACCCCCTTCCAGTTATAATGCTAAGAATGAGACCCACCCTTTAAGAAAACCTGGAAGGTTTTAAAACAGAAGACATACAGTTATTTGAAAGCCAAGGCTACAGAACAAGGGTTGGCAAACCACAGCCTAAAAAACAGGCCTCCCGCCTGCACCAAGTAAATAGTTTTATTGGAATACGGCTGTGCCTATG
Source organism: Prionailurus viverrinus (assembly GCF_022837055.1). Lineage (NCBI taxonomy): Eukaryota > Metazoa > Chordata > Mammalia > Carnivora > Felidae > Prionailurus > Prionailurus viverrinus. The sequence continues at coordinate 861,654 of NW_025927614.1, forward strand.
GCTGCTTCCTCCCCACGAGGACAGAACTGAACCATTGGAGCAGAGATCCACCCCAGGCCTGCAAAGCCCAGACCATTTCCCATGTGGCCCGTTTTCTGAAAAAGGTTGCTCATCTCTGATAGCGTGTGACATGATCAACGTCTACGTACAGGCTCTCACTCCTGGGAAGGACCATTGAGAGTCTGCTAACATTTAAAAATAACGTTTAGGGGCGCCTGGGTGGCGCAGTCGGTTAAGCGTCCGACTTCAGCCAGGTCACGATCTCGCGGTCCGTGAGTTCGAGCCCCGCGTCGGGCTCTGGGCTGATGGCTCGGAGCCTGGAGCCTGTTTCCGATTCTGTGTCTCCCTCTCTCTCTACCCCTCCCCCGTTCATGCTCTGTCTCTCTCTGTCCCAAAAATAAACATTGAAAAAAAATAAAAATAACGTTTAAATAAAATGTGTAAAATAAACACTGTATGTTAAATAACCATGCCCCATTATACCTTAGATTTAAGCAGAAAAGCCAGGGATGCTTGGGTGGCTCAGCTGGCTGAACTTCCAACTCTTGATATCTGTCATGATCCCAGGGTCGTGTCAGTCTCTGCACTAAGCACAGAGCCTGCTGGGATTCTCTCCTCCTGTGCCCTGAACTCACTCTCTGAAATGAAAAAAGAATAAAGAGAAAAGCATACTCAAGAGCATGTATTTAGAGCAGGTAAGTTGATTTTCATAGCAAAAAAAAAAGTTCAAGATACCTTAAGGTCCTTACATTCCTGCCAGCTTTAGACCAATTAAACCCATGCTGCCTTTTAAAGGTCTTGTGATTTCCAATCCGAAAAGTTTTCATCCAATATTTTTATGGATTAAAACTCACTTTGCATTTTTTTTTTGAGCGAGAAAGAGGGGGAGAGGCAGAGGGAAAGAGAATCCTAAGCAGGCTCCGAGCTGTCAGCACAAACACCAACGCGGGGCTCAAACTCATGAAGCATGAGATCAGGACCTGAGCCGAAACCAAAGTCAGATGCTTAACCGACTGGGCCACTCAGCTGCCCCACTTTGTATTTTTTTAAATCCAGCATGAAGTCAAAGATGGATATTTGTATAATACTAAGAAAATACATTTTTAATCTTAGATAAGTGTTTCTAACTCTTAAAATCCCCAAGCCAAGTCTCCTTAATGGTTTATTCAGGAGGAAATTAGAATTTTCAGTAGAGAAAACACACAAACATGCGACAAACGTGGCCCAGCGTCCACACACTCCCACACATGTGGTTCTGAAATCGTTCTTTATTGCTCCTGAAAATAGAGAAAAAAAGATAGCTTCAGAGTGTGTCCCTAATTAGTATAGGCCTTGGCTTTCTCTGCATTCTCAATGTGATGTTAATAAAGGGTCGCTGCTTTCTGACAAAGACATCTCCCACACTTGATACTGAAGCCATAATTAAAATGGAAAAATAGCCCAGCCATGAAGAGTAAAGCAGAATATAGGAGAAAACACATTCTTTTTATCATCACCTTGAGGTTTGGGGAGATGAAAACCAGTATTTTTCCCAGAGCCAGTCTCAACTGTCACAGGACACAGGACACTTTTGCCCACAGATGTGCCACAGGTAGCATCCGGTCTGCCGTCCCAGGAACACAGGTGGTTTTCTGAAGGTCTGATTGCAATCCTCTCAGTGTAACGTGAATCCTTTTATGTATCATCTCACCCATCCCGGGCATTCGCTGAAGGATGGCACAGCCTCAAGAAACAGGCTGACTTTAGGAAAGCCATTAAAGCTCTTACAAATCCACTGGGAGGGATCTCTTGTTCAGACCCGCAGCCAGAGTCCTTCTGGAAGCTCTTCACAGGTAATTCATGCTCCCACACGGCAGCTGGTCTCAATATCCCACAACAAAACCCTCTCCTTTCTCTGGGAAGGAGTCCAGATTGGGTTGCACAGCACAAGAGTATGGAAACTCAGAATCAAGGATGTGCCCTTTCTGCACTGAAAATATTTCTGGAGACTTGAGACAGTCCTGATCAACAGTGGGTCAGTATACAAGATTATATAGGATTGTATTCAATCCCAAGTGAACAGCTAGAAAAGAACTTAAACAAGGGATCTAGGGATTTCTGAAAAATATTTTGGGCTTCTGGGGGAAAAAAGGCAGAGTAGGACCCTAAGCTTGCCTGTCCCATGGATATACCTAGAGAACACATCAGTGTAAATAACCCAGGAAATGACTGAAGATGGGAGAACTGCCCAAAGCTACATGTGGAGAAGAGGGCAGGAAGGGCAGAGACACAGTAGGCAGCTACATGGAACCACGGGACAGTGTGTGGGAGGGGCTGTGCAGGCACAGGGAGGGGTGATGGGAGAGGACCAGACCCCACCCCAGGCACCAGGATCCGCACGGGGAAGAGGAATCCCCATAACATTAGGCTTTGAAAAGCAGAGGGGGCTTAACTTCAGGGGTTCTCACCATCAGTGGAATTAACACCATCAGTAGAATTTTAAAAGTCAGCAGGCTCAGCTCAGGCAGAGCCAGGCGGTGAGAGGAAACGGAGTCCGCGCCCTTAAAAAGACAGAACAAACAGCCCTACTGAGACACAGCATAGAAGCAGCAGTTTGAAAAAATGCCTGGGGTCTACAGGAGGGATATCGGTTTACTAATCTCAGATCGTGGGCTGGAGGGGCAGGAATCTTTGGGAGACTCTTCCAAGAAGAAGAGGGCTGGCTGGCACCATTCCCTACCCCCACCCCGGATACACCCACACCTGCAGGAACCAGCACAATGTGAAGCCTTGCTAACACTGCCCACCCAGACCTTGTTCTCTTCTGTGGACCCACCCCCTTTCCCAAAGCAGCCTGCCTCAGTCCCCTCTGGCAGTGGACACTTCACAGACCCTGAAGACGGTCTGCCTCCATCCTCCGCACCACGGACACACTCCCCCGAGCACTGCAGAGCTTCCTCAAGCAGCTCCAGCACACCCCCCCATCCCCCAACAGACCTGCACAAATCTTGCCAACACCATGCACTCTGCCCTTGTGATGTCCTGTGGACCCGCCCCCCCCAACGTGACCTTGGCAGGAGTCCATCCAAAGTCGTGCCGCAAGCATGGCAGTGCGCAGGCAGCCCCAACAGGGGCCAACACCACTCCACAGGGACCCAGGCCTTGGGGAGAGGGGAAGAGAACCACACACACCAGTCCAACTGCAGCCCCAGCAGGGGGCTGGGGGCAGACATCTGGTGTGACAGCAGGCTGCACCCACCGACAAAAGCCTCTCTGGAGAACAAGGAAAGCATGCCGCAGCTCTGGCAGACATCTGGTCAGACTCTGCTCAAGCCCAATGCATCCCCAGGCTGGCCCCTGCATGCAAGGACCAAACCCTCCCCATAACAGGCAAAGGGAGCCCTTGTAGAGGACCAGACTCCAGGAAAAGTCCACTCAGCCAAAGCTCAGCTAAAAGAGTAGGACACACACACAAGACACTCCTGAAAAGCCAGGTTTTGGTGAACAGGGGAGACCACACTCCAGGGCAGGACAGGACCTCACCTTCAGAATGATGCTACTTTCAAGAACAGGGGCCAGAACTGACTTACCTAACACACAGAAAACAGACACAGAGTGAGACAAAATGAAGACACAGAGGAATATGTCCCAAGTGAAAGAAAAGGACAAAGATCATAGAAATAGCAACACAAAATAGAGGCAAAGTAATACGAGTGATAGAGAACTTAAAGTAATGGTCAAAGACACTTCCTGGACTTAAGACTGGAGGACACCAGTGGGACCCTCAAAGAGAAAGAAAACAAAAGAAGTAGAGACCAAGAACTCAATAAATGAAAGTAAAAATCCACTAGAGGCAATAGATAGACTACAAGAAACAGAAAAAGGGATCAGCAACCTGGAGGACAGAGTAATGGAAGGCAATTAAGCTGAACAGGAGAGGGGAAAAAAATGGAAACAGATTTAGAGAACCCAATGACTCCATCAAGCAAAATAGCACTTGTATTATAGAAATCCCAAGAGAAGGGGAAAAAATAGTTGAAAATTTACTGAATCTGGGGAAGGAAACAAATCTAGATCTAGGAGGTACAGAGCGCCCCCAATAAAAATCAACCCAATGAGGTCCACACAAAGACACATAATTAAAGTGGCAAAACAGTGATTTTTAAGCAAAGAAAAACTGTTACATACAAGGGAAACCCCATAAGGCTATCAGCTGTTTTTTCAGCAGAAACTGCAGGCTAGAAGGGAGGGGCATGACATACTCAAAGTTCTCAAAGAAACAAAACAAAACCCTGCAATCAAGAACACTCTAACCAGAAAGAAATTCACCAGGACTAAACCAGCCCTATAGGAAATGTTAAAAGGATGCTGAGTGGAAAGAGAAAGGCAATAACCAGATTAAGTATGAAGCACAAAAGCATTAAAGTTTATCTACAAACATCAGTCAAGGGATTCACAAAATAAAATGATGATGAATAGGACACCATCTGCCTAAAACATGGTGGGGCCAAAATAGGTTCAAACTGAAGCAACCATCAACTTCATATAGACAACTATATGTATATAATATACAAACTTAGGGATACCCACAACCCAAAAACCACTGATAAAAAAAACAAAAAAAACAGTAAGGTATCCTCCTACATCGGTTAAACAAGCCAGCAAACTGAACAAGGGCAGGAATGGAAGGCACAGACAGGAACCACAAAATCAATCACAAAACAAGAAATCACACAATAGTAAGTACACACCTATCAATTAAGTTGAATGTAACCAAAATGAACCAAAAGCTTCAATCAAAAGACACAGTGTAACTGAATGGATTAAATAAAACAACCTATATGCTGCCTACCGGAGACTCCTTGCAGACATAAAATATACTTTAAAACAAAGACAGTAACAAGAAAGGAGGAAGGACACCATATAAAGGGAATAATCCAAGAAGATAGAACAATTTTAAATATTTATGCGCCTAGCATGGTAGCACCTGAATACATAAAGCAGCTAATAAGAAAGTAATCAATAGTAATACAATAGGGGACTTCATCCCAACAAGAAATCGATAAGGTAATGACTTTGAATGACACATTGGGCCAAATGGACAGCACATATATACATTCCATCCAAAAACAGCATACACATTCTTTTCAATTGCACATGGAACATTCTCCTGAATAGAGCATATATCAGGCCATAAAACAAGTCTCAAATTTAAGAAAATCAAAATCATACTATGCATCTTCAACTACAACTGTATGAAACTAGAAATCACAAGATAAAAAAAACTAGAATACACACCACATGGAGATTAAACCTTAGGATACTAAATAGCCAATAGGTCAAATTAAGCAATCAAAGAAAAAAATCAGAAAACACATGGAGGAGCACCAGAGTGACTCGGTTGAGTGTCCGACTTTGGCTCAGGTCATGATCTCACACTTCATGAGTTATAGCCCTGCATTGGGCTCTGTGCTGACAGCTCAGATCCTGGAACTTGCTTCAGATTTTGTGTCTCCCTCCCTCTCTGTTCTTCCCTGCTCACATGTGTGCATGCTGTTTCTCTGAAAAATAAACATGAAAAAGTTAAAAAGTACATGGAGACAAATGAAAACACAGAGGTCCAAAATCTTTGGGACAGAGTGAAAGCATTTCTAAGAGGAAAGGATATAGCAATATAGTCCTACATCAAGAAACCAGAAAAAACTAACCTTATGCCTAAAAAGGAGCTAGAAGAACAAAGCCCAATGTGAGTAGAAGGAAATAAAGGGAAGAAAGAAAATAAGTTGATGAAACCAAGAATTGATCCTTTGAAAAGATTAGATTGACAAACTCTTAGCCAGACTCAGCAAAAAAAAAAAAAAAAAAAAAAAAAAAAAAAAAAAAAAAAAAAAAAAAAAAGGACCCAAATAAAATCAGAAATGACAAGTAACCACTGACACCACAGAAATACAAAGGATAAGAGGATATGAAAAATAATATGCTAACAAACTCGGCAATCTAGAAGCAACAGGCAAGCTACTAGAAACATGCAATCTTCCAATACTGAACCAGGAGTTAATAGAAAATCTGAATAGACCAATTGATTATAAACAAAGCTGAATCAGAAAACAAAAAAACTACCAGACATTGAAAGAATAGTCCATACCCATCCTCCTCAAACTAGTCCAAAAAAAGAGGAAAGAAAGCTTCCAAGTACATTCTATGAGGCCAGCATCACCCCAATACCAAAACCAAAGACACCACACAAGAAAACTACATGCCAATATCCCTGATGAGCAAAGATCCACAAAATTATCTGACACAATCGTGGGCTTTATTCCCAGGATGCAAGGATGGTTCACAAATCAACGTCACACGCCAAATCAAGAAAATGGAGGACAAAAGTCATACTATCATCTCGACAGAGAAAATGCACTTGACAAGATGCAGCATCTGTGATAAAAACCCTCAACAAAGTAGATTTAGGGGAAAAATACCTCAACATAATAAAGGAGATCTATGAGAAATCCACAGTGAACATAAATACTCATTGATGAAAAAAATTCGTTCTTCCCTTAAGATCAGGAACAAGACAAGGATGTCCATGCTGGGAACACTGAACAGCCACATGCAGAATGAAGCTGAACCACTTTCTTACACCATGCCCAGACTCAAAATGGATTTGGAACCTAAATGTAAGACCTGAGATAATAAAAATCCTGGAAGAGAGCACTATAGGCAGTAATTTCTCTGATGCATATTTCTAGAGGTCTCCTGAGGCAAAGGAAACAAAAGCAAAAACTATTGGGACCACACCAAAACAAAAGCATTCTGCACAGCAAAGGAAACAATCAACAAAATTAGAAGACAACCCACAGAATGGAAGAAGGTATTTGTAAACAACAGAACCACTAAAGGGTTAGCATCCAAGAGTGATAAAGAACTTACATGCAGAGGACCTGGATAGACATTTCTCCAAAGACAATGTTCAGATGGGCAACAGAAACGTGAAAAGATACTCCACATCACTCACCAGGGAAATGAAAATCAAAACCACAACGAGGTCTCACCTCACACCTGTTCGAATGGTTAAAATACAAAACAGTAAGTGTTGGTGAGGACAGAGACGGAACCCTCTTGCACCGCAGGTGGCAATGGAGACTGAGGCAGCCTACATGGAGGCTCCGCAAAAAGAATAGAAATATCAATGGACCCAGTAATTGTGCTGCATATTTATCCTCAAAACACAGAAACACTGGGGCACCTGGGTGGCTCAGTCAGTTAAGCGTTCAACTTCAGCTCAGGTCATGATCTCACAGTCTGCAAGTTTGAGCCCCGTGTCAGGCTCTGTGTTAACAGCTCAGAGCCTGGAGCCTGCTTCGGATTCTGTGTCTCCCCCTCCCTCTGCCCTTCCTCTGCGCATGATCTGTTTCTCTCTCAAAAATAACATTAAAAATTTTTTAAAGATACAAAAACACTAATTCAAAGGGATACATGTGCCCCTATGTTCATTGCATTATTTGCAATGAACCAAGTCATGGAAACAGTCTAAGTATCCATCAATAGATGAACAGATACAGAAGATATATACACACACATAATGGATTATTCACCCATTACAAAGAATGAAATATTTCCATTTGTAATGACGTGGATGGATCTAGAGGGTATAACAGGAAGTGAAATATGTCAGAGAAAGACAAATACCATATCATTTCACTTATGTGGAATTAAATGAAAAAAAGACAAACCAAGAAACAGATTCAACTCTAGAGAACACACTGACAGTCACCAGAGGGGAGGCGAGTGGGGGATGGGGGCAGTAAATGATGGGGATGAAGGAGGGCACTTACCTTGATGAGCACGGAGAAATGTACAGCATTGTTAGATCACTGTGTCATACATGTGAAATAGAACACGGTAGGTTAACTACACTGGAATCACAAATGAAAATATTTTGAAGCGACATTCATATTTAATGCAAGTTAGGTAACAGTCAGTCCTTTTTGTGACTAAGAACCAGGAGTCCACTGAAGAAGGCTCTCTCAAATATTCCAATGCTAATATAAAATATACCATGCAACTATCATCTTAAGTAGAAATATTTCTAATTCTGGATAGCAAATTCAGATTTTGTGAGCACTATTTAAAAAAATTTTTTTTGAATATTTTTGAGAGAGAGAGAGAGAGAGAGCACGAGAGCGAGAGAGAGCAAGCGAGCGAGCATGAGCCGGGGAGGGGCAGAGAGGGAGGGAGACACAAAATCCGAGGCAGGCTCCAGGCTCCGAGCAGTCAGCACAGAGCCCGATGCGGGGCTCGAACTCACGAGCCGTGAGATCATGACCTGAGCCAAAGTCAAACACTCAACCGACTGAGCCACCCAGGTGCCCCTTGTGAGAGCTATTAAGCTCTATGTTTCTGCTTGGTAATACCGAATAAACATTAGTTTATGCGTTAACATGTAGTCTAACTTGAAAGTCCTTTACTCAGCTATTTCTAAGTCCTTAGAAAGATTTTTTAGTAAGGATGAATCCAGACTAAATACACAGAACATAATCTTAAAACGGGCCAAGTCTCTCAGAGTGTCTGGATCGTGGCACGAATTTAGTGTTTTACTGAAGATTCCAACAGACATTTGTAAAATATCGGGTAACAGTACCTAATTTTAATCGTTTACATTGATTTCAATACACAGTCCCTAAGCAAGAGCTTCATGGTCCCCTCCAACACAGGGACAGAAAAGTTTCCAGTTAGTGTTTGTTGATCAAATGAACGACTCTCCAATTATATCAGCTGGTTCTGAAGCGTTTACCAAAGTGATTGTGTAGAACAGCACATGTGGAAAGCCATGACACATTTCGTCTTTCTAAAATTTAAGAGGTCACTGTAGGTTTTCCATGAACAATGAAACTTCAGCTGGCCTGTTTTCACAAGGTTTCACTCGTTTTTGCGGAGTTTTTTCTGATAAGCAGGCATCAGCCTTGCAACGTGACAGAGCTAAGTAACCCTGCTCAAGAAAAGTATTGCAGAAGCTTTCCGTCTTCACACATTTCTCTCCAAGTGATTGAAATGGAAAGAAAAGGTCTTCGGGGCACCTGGGTGGTTCAGTCAGTTAATCTGGGTCCTCAGTCCTGCTCTCTCCCAAAAATATTTTTAAAAAAATTTTAGGGGTACCTGGGTGGCTCAGGTGGTTGAGCGTCCGACTTGGGCTCGGGTCATGATCTCGCGGTTGACGAGTTCGAGCCCCGCGTCGGGCTCTGTGCTGACAGCTCAGAGCCTGGAGCCTGCTTCAGATTCTGTGTCTCCCTCTCTCTCTGCCCCTCCTCATGCTCCCTCTGTCTCAAAAATAAACATTAAAAAATTTTTAAAGGAGGAGTCTTCAGAAACCTGGTCTCTTTCCATACACCCTACACAGGGATATGGTTTGGGGCTGGCTTCCTCCATTATGGGTGTGGACCCTGAGCTACTGTACTAGACACACAGATGGGCCCTGGGCTGAAGCACAAGGTCTGATGCTGGTTTGCAAACCGGGCCCCACAGGAGGAGGCTGGGAGAGATGTAAGAGGCAGGCCCACCCAGAGGGTAGGTGGCAGGTTTAGTAAGCCAGGGAACTTGCATACGATGGTGTCCTGGGCAGCAAGAGGGAGACATCACTGTCTCCACATAACAGACGATTACAGAGGCCTTGATGGGGTCTGATCCCCTATACCAACTGCGTGGCCTCAACAGCACGTTGCTCTCTCAAAGTTGCATCCTTGGAACAGCACCGGCCACGGGAATAGTGGGCAGTCGTGTCCTGTCAATGACGACCTCCAACAGTCCACCCCTCGTGACCAGCTCCTGCAATCTCAGATGCCCGCCCCTCCTCATCTACAAGGATGGCCCTGAGCTGTCAGCAGCTCTTACTAGCTGGGAGATGCTCATCTGGTGGCTCTGTGGCCGCGGCAGAGGCACAGCAGCAACACAATGTGCGAGAGAAAATACAGATCGAGATCGTGATTCCCCAAATACTTCCCTTCCCACCAGGAGTCCCCATGACCCAAATCAGGGGTTTATTAAGTCCCTTGAGCTGGGGATCAGATGACTCAGGGGATTCTTCTGTGTCCTCAGGTGAGGAAGGAAGATACATTACACCCATCAGGTACACACACACCACATCCTATTTGAATAGCACAGGTGCCTCTTGGGGAGGCAGTGATAATGTCCAAACCCGACCTATTTTGGAGAACAGCTCTTCTCTTATAGACATTTCAGTGCTCAGAAATGACAGGCTTTGTGGACTCTCATTCCGGGTTTGCTGGTGGATTTCGTAAAGGCTTCCACGAGTGCTCTAATGTCCTCCAGGCCAGAGGGGGAATATGGTGGCCAAACGATCCTACAAGTGAACCAGCAAAACATCCCCACCCAGCCTTGTGGGGAAAAAGGTCGGCAGTGTTAGGAATCTGACCAGGTTGCTCACACCATACCTGCTGGGGGGGGGGGGGGGGCGGGGGGGGCTGCATGCCAGGTGTGAGGGGACTGGGGACAGGATGTGCAAGACCAGGACCCCCTCCTCCTCCCTTTTGATGGTGCCCATTCCATTGCACATCTAGTACATTTCCATAGGACCAGCCTGCAATGGGACAGCAGGAGCCCAGTGGAGACTCACGCAGGGGTACCGGGTAACTCACCCCTCCCAGCAAGACTTCCCAGTACAAATTCCAGTAGATGAGATCTTTCCCAGGTGTGAGGAGGCTCACCGCTCCCAGCAGCATAGCCATGGTTTCTTGGGACTTCCCGAAGTTTATGGTATCGGACGCCCAGAAGGGGTCCCAGTCTGGCCTGTGGGGCAACAGCCCTGATGCTGGTTGTCCAAATGCACTAAAGCCTGAGGTGCTTTGGCAATCCACTCAGTAAAAGTGGTTGTGTGTATTGGTAATTCAATCTGTAGTGTTCCATTTTTCCTCTCCATTAACCCTGCTTGCGGGTTGTAGGGGAGACAGTACTTCCATTCAAATGTCCTGGTTTTTGCCCAACCTTGTACATGATGATCTTTGAAATGTGAAACCCCCAATTCAATGAAGGCACCCATATATAGCACTCTGCCTTTCTCGTCTCCTAGTTTGTATAGTGAGGAAAGCTTGGGTTGGTGCCCACGTAGCATCCACACAAACCAAGACCTATTTAGAACCCTCACTTGGGGGAAGGGGGATGCAGAACCACACTGTCAATCCCTCGCTGGCTCGGAACTCCGGGGGATGGTCCCACACACCTGGAGCATCGGTGACAAACATGCTGTTCCTGCATTAACCAAGTCTCTGCCTCAAGGGCAATCTGGCATCCTTGGCAATAGGCAATCCCACCTGGGTGTTACAGCGGCCGCTCCTTCTATGTACCTGATCGGCTGAATCTACCAAAGGGTCAGTAGCCAGGACTCCCACCCAATGTACGGCTTTAGCTTCCTGACCGCAAAGCAGGGTCAGCGACTTATGAGCCCTAAGGCAGGGAGGATGCCTAAGGCTCTTGCAGACGAACACAGAGGTCTTTCCACATACGTCCTGGACCCACGAGGGCTTTTTCAGGATCGTCCACCCCTCCATTTTCCATTATCCAAGCCATAGGGTCAGTCCCTTTAGAGCTGTCAATGCAACAGGCCAATGGCCAGGATTCGTGGGTGACCACCAGCCAGACCGCTCTGAGCTCAGCTCCCTGGCCGCTGCACTGGCTGCCGTGTGAGAGGGGAGCTCCTGTTCTGTGGGGGCAGCTCAGGTTTCTGTCCCCTTCCAGAGCTGGGACTCAAGTCCCAGGGGCACAATCTCCTGTCTCTGCCACAGTGCCTGACCATATCTTCCAGAGTCACAGACGCATCTAACTCACACAGCACCCCTGCTCAGGAGCTGACCACAGCTTTAATCTGTTTTACTAGTTTTGCCCTCTCAAGGTGGCTTGCTACTCTGATCCCATGTCCCACATATGCCCTCTCTTTGCCAAGCAGCGTAAGGAACAGGAACACCGTCATGTGGGGAAGCAAAGTCCACTAACCGCCCCCCCCCCCCCCATCCCTAGGACAGCTTGCACCTTAATCCCAGCTTTTGGGCCAACAGGGGTCTTCCCCGACCAGATGACACCCCAAATCATACAGCAGTGCACATACCTTCGATTTTCCACGTTCACCACCTATCCTCTCTCTCACAGAAGTTCCAGCAAAGCCTGGAGGGTGTCCCACAGCAGACACAGATCTTCTCATCTTAACGTTAGATCATCGGTGTAATGGGCCCATTTCACTACATGGGGCAGAGAACAGGTCTGGGGCCACCATCCCATGATGTCGGGGCGGTGGGGGGGGACTTGCAGGTGTCCTGGGGGAGCAATGAGAAGTACATCACCACCCCTCCCACATCAAGGCACCAGGCATCTCCTTGAAGATGAAGCCACTTTGCAGCCAGACTTTTGCAAAAGCATCCAAGTACAACGGTAACTGCAAGTGACAAATCTTAAAAATGGCCATAATTAAAGATCTGATAAGTTCACCGTAATGCCATGGATACCGGACTTTGATCTCTGCACTACATAACACTGAGATCACGGAAATTATAACTGGTAACATACCAGGACCATACTAGATTTTCAAGAATTTCACATAAATATAACCTAAAGAAAGCTTAGCATTTCTTATTTGACAATGCTTCTCATGTAATCTAACAAAGAAACCTAATTAGCTCTCTTCTATATTGACACAATACAGATTTTGAGATATTCCAGGGATCTGGCAGAAAAACCCCAAAGTTAGTCCAAGGTCAACAAGACTTTATTTAAAATTTTTTAAAGTCATTTATTTTGAAAGAGAGAACAAGGGGAGGGGCAGAAAGACAAAATCCCAAGCACCACACCATCAGCACAGAGCCCAACACGGGGCTCGAACTCCTTACTGGGAGATCATGACATGGCCGAGATCAAAAGTCAGACACCTGACTGCACCACCCAGGCACCCCCTATGTAGAGTTTGACTTTTTAAAATGTTCAAAAAACATCAAGAGACTTTAAAAACTTGATTAAGTAGGATCACAAGGCACTGTTGTTTATCCATTTAACCCAAACGACAGACTTGGCAGTCAAATACGGAAAGTTACCTCATGTGAAAAGAAAATTAACTCTTTCAATAAAGGCTGTTTTGCAGAGTCATCAGGCTCTCAAGTCAAGAAAACACGAAGCACAGGAAAAGCACACAAGACGTGCAATCTGTTTCCCAGGTATGTTAAGGAAAAAGCATTCACACTCCATACACATAGTCCGAAACTCATCCATAGTCCAAGAAAGCTGCATCCTTCCAGCAGGTAAAAAGACTCAGCTGTAAATATGTACAGTATCGGTATTAAAGCTTATTTTTCCGTAAGTCAAGTCAGCAGAGCGCCTTTAAAAACGGATTTTGGGAGCGCCTGGGTGGCTCAGTCGGTTAAGCGTCCGACCCTGGATTTCGGCTCAGGTCACGATCTCACGGTTTGTGGGTTTGGGCCCCACGTTGGGTGTCGCCCTGCCAGTGCAGAGCCTGCTTGGGATTCTCCATCTCCCTCCCTTCTGTTCACTCCCTACTCATAGTTTTTTTTCTGAAAATCACCTTTAAAGACAAAAGCTGAACAAACAAAACCTGGTTTTGGCACCTGCAGGCAGAAGATTGGATGTGTGGCGTCTCCACAGGTGTTCACGAGCACACGGACCTCAGAGCCTTCGTCACAAACTTTCAGCCACGAATCAGTTGCGAGGACACAAGCGACTCATCCCTTTAGACAGTCGGCTCCAAACGGCGCACCTGGTGGAAGGGAGCGCTTGCGGTCATCTGCGGAGGGCGCCTCGGGTCCTTGCTCGGCCTGCCCGAGCATCGGGAGGCCGCAGACAGTTTCGGGAGGGTGAGCTGCTGCCGCCGTCTGTGTTCTCCGAAGCCTCTCTGCCCTTCAGGCCTCCGGCCACCCTGGGCGAGGTTTTAATTTGCTCCTGGCTGCTTACACTTCAAACGCGAGACGCACAGCTTCCAGACCGCCAAGTTCCCTAGCAGCCGTTTGGGGCTGTCGCTCTACCGTCAGAGGTCCAGGGTCTTTATGTTAGAAGCGTCCCCTTCTGTTGGGGTGGGACAGCACGGAGCACCATTTTCACTTCCTCCTCCACCCGCGCAAAGCCTGCCCCCTGCTTGTACCCTCCCAGGGTCCCCGGCCAGAACGTGTCCCACACACATACCCCCTTCGCCCGGGGCAGTTCGCTTGTGCCAGCCCCGCACACCAGGCCCCCAGCTCACTGCCCTGCCCCCCTCAAGGCCAGACTAGCGGACGCCCACACGGCCTACGAACCTCAGCTCTTCTCCAGACCTTCTGCTCAGAGCCTTGGTGTCCAGCTGGGCATCGGCGGCCTGGCCAACACCCACCGCAGGGCCTGCCCGCTGTGCCGCTTCTCAAGCACGTTCCATCGGCTGGCACCAGAGGGGGCCCCGTGCTCTCAGGGTGATCCACAAGCATCCAACACAGAAGCCTCCAGGGCTGGACGGCCGCCTCTTCCCTGAACCGTGTCTTCAGTCTCAAGCCTGGCTCACACTGGCCCCTACGCGCAGAAGTCAGGGAGACACCGGAGAGGGGGTCACTCCAGACTGGTAGGTGGCAGGTTTAATGGGCAAGGACACTCACATACAAGGTAGTCTTGGGTGGCCACGAGAGGAGTGTTGATGCACCCTTACCGACCAGAACCTGAAGCTTAGGGACCCCTTCCCCTGGGTTCAGTCCCACATACCATACAGGTGGGTCCCGGCACCTTGCTCTCACAAGGTGCATCCGTGAAAATGGCTCCTGCTCTGGGAACAGTGGGCAGAGCTATGTTCCAAGGATGGAGAAGGCAAGGGGCCTCCACCTGCCTAGGACCAGCTTGTGGGGAAGGGTGGTCACGTCCTCTCCGTGACCCTCAACAGACCAAAACATAAGCTATGGACTTACTGTTCTATCAGAACTTCGAGAGGACCGAGTGTGTCCACACAGTCCTAAGCTTGGTCCCGAGGGCCCCTGGCTTACGGGCCAGCTCTCTGGTCACCACCACCACCTCCCACAAAACCTGACGTTCAGCTGTTTTCCTGGACACCGCCTTCTCTCCGGGTTCACGTGCCCAGAGGCATTCCCACGGGATACCCCCATCATCCTCCCAACTTCTTTGCTGTAATAGACAGTAGAAAAGTAAACGTCCCTACAAAATCCAAACAAGGGCCTGATTTATCTCCTGAAAACACTGGTATTAGGTACAGATAAAGAAAACAATGTAAGTGCATTAATACGGCAATTACAAGGATCAAAAGTTTTTTTTTTTATTAAAATTTTTTTTTTCAACGTTTATTTATTTTTGGAACAGAGAGAGACATAGCATGAACGGGGGAGGGGCAGAGAGAGAGGGAGACACAGAATCGGAAACAGGCTCCAGGCTCTGAGCCATCAGCCCAGAGCCTGACACGGGGCTCGAACTCTTGGACCGCGAGATCGTGACCTGGCTGAAGTCGGACGCTTAACCGACTGCGCCACCCAGGCGCCCCAAGGATCGAAAGTTTTAAAACTTTACACTGGGAGATCAATGGAGTTACAGATTTTTTTTTTTAATAAATGGCATATGGTGTTTGGCAGGGATCATATAGATGAGAGACGTGGGGAGACTTACCTTCAGACATGGTTGTGTGTAATTATAAGTCGGAAAAGCCAAAGAAATTGAAGAGAATCCAACCAGCACATTAATAGCAGTTGAGAAGTTTTCCATGTCTTTTTATTTCTGCAAGTTTTGTAGTTTTCTTTACTTCTGACCTGAAATGCTCATCTTTTCTTATCTCCAAGAGCAGCTTGGGACCCTGAGGCAATTAAAATATTGATTAGCCATTGCCTAAGTTTTAGCATTACTGTTAAAAATGGAGGCCTGTTAAAAATTTTCAGAGTTTATTTGAGCAGAAATCGATTGAAATTGGGCAGCACAGAGCTGTGAGTGGGTAGGAGCCCCCCACCAACAGAAGACTTTTGTAGAGAAAAGGCAAAAGCAAAGGGGATTATTGACTACAGCTGGAAGCCTAGCCCACTGTGATTGTTCGTCCTTGGGGGTCTCCGTCCAGTTACCTTGAGGGATCACAGGGCTGGGGTTCGGGTTTGTGCAGATAGTTGGCCACGGCCTTCGAGGCATCTCAGGCTGCTGGGCTCTTGGACGTAACTTAATTGTATTTCCTCATAAAGCCTCCGCATACTCCCATGAGCACTGTATTTTATGTCGTTGGACAGGATCCACAGAACATTTGCTTTGGCAAAAAAGATGAAAGGTTGGCTGGAAACAAAACCTGATGCCCCTTCTGTCTTCAACTGGGCTGTTATCAATCACTTCAGCCATCATTAGCGCTAAAGTGCCCGCCTGCTTTCACATGTGCTCAAAGGGACGTGTGGATCCACATGTACCAGGGAGGACACTGGAACTCGGCCTGTGGCAGCAGCGAGATGACAGTTACTGAGCGCTTGCTGGGTGTCCAGAGCACCTGTGTTTTTCTTCTAGCAGCCCATTTAAACAACAAACCGTGTGAAGGTATTTGTCCCAACTTATAAAGGGAAGCAGGGAGGGACTTGCAAAGTCACAGGTCTAAATAGGAGTAGGAAACATCCGATACCTTTTAGAGGTTTAGTTACTATTTAAATTTTAATCCTCAAAACAAAATCTCATGCCCAAGCTCTGTGGGGGAAGGTCTGACCATGTGTTCAAGTGCGTGCTTCGATTCCAACTTGACCACTTTGGATTGCATTATTTTCCCCTCCAACTCACTCATTCAGTACTTACCAAAGTTCCATACTAGAATTAAATGGGTTTCCAGAAAGGGCCTCCAATTCTAATCCCCAAAGTATCGCATTTTGGGTCCCAGATTCCAAACCTCCTGACAAGTTAGATTTTTTTTTTTTTTTTTTTTTGGGGTCTGATGAATAGGTTAGTGTTTTGGACTGAGCAAGCCCCGTCATCCCTCGGAAAAACGGCAAGTGCTGGAAAACCAGTGAGGTCATCCAGAGTAACTTTGATACAGATGTCCCCTAAGGGTCTCGCAGACTAGGGAAGATGTGCTATTTAACGGATTTCTTGGTTTTTTCTTTCACTTTGCTCCATCCTGTCCTTGCCACATTCCCAGGAATTACACCATTGCTGGAGGAGGATTATGACGAGCTCCCTGGAGGAAAGACGGATTCCTGGGGCAGGTTTTCTGGTGCCCTGCTTCATCTATACTTTTACGGATTCCAGCAGGCAGCCCCTACCACTTGAGGGGGGGGGGTGATGTTGGGTCCCAATAAGCCTCTTTGGGTGGGGCTCCTTATATTCTTATCACATAGCTTTTTATTTCAGTTGACATATTACATTAGTTTCAGATCTACCAACTAGTGATCCAACAAGTCTAGGTGTTACGCTCCCAAGGGTAGGAACCATCCATCCCCATAGAACACCTCTACAATCCCCGACTCTATCCGCCCCTTGTATTTCGTGAACTATTCACTCCCTAACTAGAAGCCTGTACCTCCCACACACCTTTACCCATTTTGCCCAGCCCCCAAACCCCCTTCACTCCGACAACCCGATTCTCTATAGTCCAATTCACACTTTTTGTTCACGGTTTAGCCCCCACATGTAAGGGAAATCACACAGTAGGGCTTTCTTCACTTACCATAATACCATTTAGGTCCATCCATGTCGTTCCAAGTGGCAGCCTCTCCTCTTAACATTTGCATAATATTCCACTGTGGTGTGTGTGTCCGATCATCCATATAGGCTTTTAAGCAGTCTTCACTGCCCTGGTTTCTCCTTCCTGTCATCTAAGATGGTTGTACCTTCCAACACTTTTCCTTAGACAATCACTTCGAGAGTTCATTCTGTACTTAAAATCATGGAAAATCTGTAAGAAGTTGTGTTAGGTGAAGCTCTTTCTGTAATTTTTTCTTTGGACATGAATTATCTGCAATTTAATAATCAGCCTATGGCTGAAGGTAGGATTTTTATTATCTCAATGACTGTTTATAAAGGTAAATTTCTAAAGTTATGACAAATTTTACTTTTATGTAATTGGCAGATGAACACCTCACTTAACCTTTCCAGACTATTTCTTTAAGCCATGAACAGGAGCACCACCTGTTTCCTGGTCTCAGTTTGTTTTTGAAAAATCAAGGACATAAAAGAGTAAAAGCAAGTGTATGTAATATTTATTCAACATAAACAGAATTCTGATAAGCCTCTAAGATCTTTTTTGACCAAGAACAAATAGGATTCTGGGTAAAGGAGCTGAAATAGTTGAAATAATGTGAAGTATTTTACAAAATCTCACTTTTGTAAGTACTATTATTTCAACCAACACCATCTAGACTAAAAAATGTTAACATGAACCTCTCCAGTTAAGGTCAGTTATATCATGACAACCTCGTTTCCATCAACTTTCAGTTTCTTACTGTCTTATTCCCTTCTGGTTGCTATAACAAAATACCACAGGCTCATGGATAGAAATTTCTCCGTTCTGAGGCTGGAAGTCCAAGATCAGGCACCAATATGGTGTCTGAGAGCCCCCTTCCTGGCTCATAGGTGGACTCCTATGGCAAGGTGTCCTCATGTGGCAAGGGGACACTCTGGGCTCTCTCATATCTAATCCCAGTATGGGGGCACCCAGCTTCCTGATATAATCACTTACCCAAGGCCCTCCCTCCTATACCATTACTGGAGGGTGGGGGGAAGGATTTCAACATGTAGATTTGGGGAGATATAGGGGCCGGAAAGTTTTCCCTTCTCCCCTCCCCCAGCTTCTTTTGCCAGTCTAATAATTAAATTGGTATGAGACCAAACAAATTTCATTCATATGGGAGCCTCAAAAACAGGCTTCCCAGCATCCAGGAAACTGAGGCTTGTGCGCTATCCCAAGGGGAAGAGTTCCGAGGCTTCTAACAGGAGGAAACCACACAGGTCTTCCTGACATAACAAGCCATTTCCAGGAACAAGGTCCCCTAACTGAATTCTTTTAGGCAATTAATGGAGAGGTAAGTAGCTTTTCCCGAGTCTACTGGGTGTTACTTGCCTTCAGCTCAAAACAATCCACACATCAACGGTGGAACCACTTGGGGTGGCATGGTCAGTTCCCCCCTAGCCCCACCATTGAAACTTCTCCAAGAAGAGTCCTAGTCCAGAAGCTGAGGTGGCAGACTGCTTCATCTCATTGAATTAGTCCTGACAAGAGGTCAGTTCAACTCCTCTCAAGAGGTGGTGATTTAGGCGGGCTCCCCAAAGTAGGCCTGTATCACACAAGCAAAACAAAACGATGATTCGTGCTCAGAACCATACAACCCATACTAGACCAGCATCCCATTTAAGGCAGTCAAAATCCATTTTAGAGGTCAGGCTTGAACCATCCTCAGGTGGCAGGTATGGAAGGACAATGTTCTTTCTTTGTAGTTTGAAGGTCTCCAACGACCAGAGCAGCCACAAAAATCATCTGTACAGGAGCAGTTTGGACGGGTTCTCCCAAGTTTGTATCAAGTTGTCTAGCTATAGACTTGCTGGGCTTCAGATAAAGGGCAGTTGTATTTTGTGATTCCAAGTGAGGAAGGTTGGGGAAGATAGAAATGGTAGTTTGAGGGGAAGTAGAACCAAATATTGAAGAAACTAGGGGAATTCAGGATCCAGTTACTTTATGGTAAGAAAACAAAACCTCACAACAGTACTAGAATCTAATATCCAGAAAGAGTATTACAGAAACACCATCTCCCTCCAGTTACCCAGACTGATTTCTTTACAAAGTCAGTCCAGTCTCAGTAACTTTGGCCTCAAAGTGCAGCATGAATACTGAATGTCCAGACAGGCTTTTCTAGCTCTGCTT
The DNA here is from genome assembly GCF_022837055.1 of Prionailurus viverrinus. NCBI lineage: Eukaryota > Metazoa > Chordata > Mammalia > Carnivora > Felidae > Prionailurus > Prionailurus viverrinus. Next base: position 881,473 of record NW_025927614.1, read on the forward strand.
TGCTCGAGATTTTTTTTTTACATTTATTTTTGAGAGAGCACAAGTCGGGGAGGGGCAGAGGGAGACACAGAATCGGAAGCAGGCTCCAGGCCCCGAGCTGTCAGCACAGAGCCCAACGCAGGGTTCGAACCCACAAACTGCGAGATCGTGACCTGAGCCAAAGTTGGATGCTCAACCGACTAAGCCACCCAGGTGCCCCTTTGCTTGAACTTTTCACAAGAGAGGTCAGATTGGCTTGGCTTCCCAGCCTTGAGATCCTTTTAAAAATCCAAGGACTTACCATCAGATTTCACCCATCATATATACAGATTTAAGTGAATTCCTGTCTTCTCAAGGTCCCCCCAACATCTTGAAGTCCCAGGGCCTATCAAATGGAGACTTCACCAGTTGTGAAATACGGATTTCTGTAGCATACAACCATCTAAGGAACTAACTAGTATTGACAAGCTTCTATAAACTCCCAACAATTTCCAGACTGTCTTAGTGGCATATCCACACATATAACCCTAACGATACTTCCCACCTAATATAACATACCCAATAAACCCAAGTTATGTAAAATCTCAATGTTAGTTTGAGGTCAGAAACTCCACTTAGAATTAGGTTTTGGGAAAATGTCAAACTCTCTGAACATGTAATTAAATAGGATCACAGTTCATTAGGAAATAACATTTAGTTATTTAACCAGAGTGCGGAGAAGGTGGTAAGGCAAATACAGAAGGCTATACAGATGTGGAACTACTCAGCCGCCCCCACATTCAGAAGATTGGGTTTTCTTAGGAAATCAAAGGCCTGAGAAAGACTATGCAAAGCACAGAACGTTATTTTGATAAGTAATCTCCCAGGACAGCAAAGATTGTGTCTTAAGAAAAAACTTCAGCTATAGTTTAAGAACAGATCAATAATCTAAAAACCTTGTCCTTTCAGAAGAATCTAATTTTGCACCAGTGTTCTTTTGAAATTAAAACTAATGCTTTGAAAACTGAAATCCATTCCAATCAGTTTGGCCACACATAACATTCCTTTCCCCACGATTCCTTGGCTATGAACCTTCTACAACTTCTCTCCATATTTTGTTCTAGGTTTTTTCCTCTCGATTTTTCATTACTTTTCCTCTTTTTATGCAAGAACACTATTAATGTTAAAGCTTTAGGAAAAAAAAAGCCCACGAATTTCAGTTAGCTTGACCACATGAGAAAAATCCTTTCTCCCCTGGCCATCTATATTTGATTGTTTTCCTTTCTCATCTGAAATAGTCCGTGTACTACTCTTTCCTTTAACAAAACACATCTTCCTAACTCAATGTTTCTTCTCTAAAACACATCCCACTTTCCTCACAAAAATTTTCCCTTATTTCTGGTAACCTTAATTACTTTATTACAGTAATTAGCTCTTCAGAGTTCTTTATCACTAGTGAGAAGTCAGCAGTTTTGAACCGTACAATTCAACATTCTTGAATCGCCAAATATATTTTGCAATTTCTGGAAGCATGTCCCTTTCAGTACCTTTTTTTTGAAATACGGCACAAGACCTGTTTACTCAGATTCACAGATCTAGCTTTTCTGTAATAAGTACCCCAAAGTGGGTAAGACTATGCTCAGTACTAATACATCAGTATGTTTAGATATCCTGCAGATGTTCCACGAATTTCCATCATTTAAATTAGCAGCCCTCGGGGCACCTGGGTGGTTCAGTTGATTGAGCATCCAACTCGATTTTGGCTCGGCATTGGGTTCCTCACAATGAAAAGCCTACTTGGGATCCTCCCTCCCCTCTTTCCTCCACACACACTCTCAAACGTTAAATAAAAGTAAACAAATTTGCAGTCCTCTAAGGGCAAAATTTACAACAAAAAAAAAAAAATGGGGAAACTAAGACAGGCCATAAAACACATTAAGTGTTAAAAAGTTCATTTATAAACTTTTATTCCACCTACATCTACATAATTAACTTGTTCTTTTATTCCACTTACATCTACGTAATTAACTTGTTCTATGTTCTACTTCGATTACTCATGAAAAGTTCATGAGACTTTCAAATGTGAACTATCATGTTACCTTTCTTATGGACACATTTTGCAGCAGAGGTGACAAGCTTATTTGATGAACAAACGCACTTGGAATGGGAGTTGTAGGCCTGCATTGTATTTCCTCTTGAGAATTCTGAAGACATGTCTGTTTTAATTAAGCCAACCAACGAACTAGATTTACTGAGGATTATCCCAAATAATGTTCTTAAAAAAGCAATTGGGTTAGCTCCTATTGTATTTCTGAGCACCTAAAAATAAGTTGGTGAGCACGTATGCTTCTTTAAGCTACCTAAAGGCAAATTAATTTTGGTGTTACTGTCCAAAGGTAGAAAATACTAGCACAGGCATACCTTGGAGATACTGTGGGTTCAGTTCCAGAACACAAAGCAAATGCAATAAAGTGAATCCAAAGAATTTTGGGGGTGGGGGGTTTCCTGGTACACGTAAAAGTTATGTTTATGTTATACTGTGACACAATTCCGCAGTCCATGATGTACTATAGCAGATCTTAAATACCTTAATTACTCAAAAATGCTAATAATGATCTGATAGTTCAATAAATGGTCATTTTCACTGGTGGAGGGGGTCCTTCTTGCACGTTGACGGCTGCAGACTGACCACAACTGAGGATACAGTTGCTGAAGGCTGGGGCAGCTGTGGCAATTTCTTAAAAACAAAACTTGCCACATCGATGGACTCTTTCATGGGTTTCTCTGTAGTGTGCGATGCTTTTTGACAGCATTTATCCACAGAATTTCAAAATTGGAGTCAGTCTTTTCAAACTCTTCTGTGTTAACCGAGTTTTGGAATATTCTAAACCCTTTGTTCACCTTTCAATGATCCTCTCAACATCTTAGCCAGTAGATTCCGTCTCAAAAAACCACTTCCTTTGCTCCTCCATGAGAAACAACTCCTCACGTGTTCGAGTTCCATCCTGAGATTGCAGCCATCCAGTCCCACCTTCAGACCCCACTTCTGATTCTGGTCCTCTCGTTGTTTCCACCTCCTCTGCAGTGACTCCCTCCCCTGAGGTCGTGAGCCACTCACTGTCATCCTTGAGGCCTGGAACCAACTTCTTCCAAACTCCTGTGAATGTTGATATTTATACCTCTTCCTGTGAATCATGAGTGTTCTTACTGGCATCTGGAATGGAGAACGCTTTCCAGAAGGTTTCAGTTCACACTGCCCAGATCCATCAGAGGAATCACTATCTAGGACAGCTATAGCCTCCTAGAACGTATTTCTCACGACTTGAAGGTTGAAGGGACTCCTTGATCCACGGGCTGCAGAATGAGGTTAGCAGGCATGAAAACAACATTAATCTCGCCCATTTCCATCCGAGCTCTTGGGGGCACTGTCAACAAGGAGTCCTATTTTGAATCTTTTTCTGAGCAGGTCTCCACAGTGGGCTCAAAATAAACCATGTTGTAAACAGCTGTGCTGTCATCCAGGCCTTGTTCCATTTACAGAACGCAGGCAGAGCAGATTTGGCAGAATTCTGAAGGGTGCTGGGAGTTTCAGAAAGGATGAGGAGCATAGGCTTCAACTTAAAGTCACCAGCTCCATTAGCCCCTAACGTGAGTGAGGCTGTCCACTAAGACTTTAAAGCCAGGCATCGGCCTTGCCTGTCTGGTTGGGATCCTCCTGCACCACTGTCCACCTCCACCCTCCGGCTGGGATCCTCCTCCGCACGATGACAGCCTCCACCCTCCGGCTGGGATCCTCCTCCTCTGCACCACGTCCGCCTCCACCCTCTGGCTGTCTCATCTACATTGATCATCTGGGGAACTTGCTGCTTCACCTCTCACTTTTCTCTTGTGGAGGAAGCTTCTTTCCTTAAAGCTTAGGAGCCAATTTCTGCCAGCCTCAAGCATTTCTTCTGAAGCTTCCCCACCTCTCAGCCTTCATGGAGTTGAAAAGCGGTCAGGTCTTGCTCTAGATGACGTTCTGGTTTAAGGGAATGTTGTGGCTGGTTTGATCTTCTATCCAGATCAAACTTTCTCTTTATCAACAGGAAGGCTGTTTCGCTTTCTCCTTATTTGTGTGTTCACTCCAGAACTTTCCCTTTTCTTCAAGCGCCTTTCCTTTGCATTCACCACTGGGCTGTTTGTGCAAGGTCCCCAACTCTTGACTTATGTTGGGTTTGACACGCCTTCTTTGTAGAGCTTAATCGTTTCTAGCTTTTGATTTAAAGACGAGTGACGCCACTTATACGTGAAGACCCAGAGGCCGTCGCAGGGTCACGAGCTGGCCCAAGTTCATTATTACTGTAGCTCAGGGAATAGGGAACCTGAGGAGACGGGCAGAGATGGGGAACGGCCAGCGGGCAGAGCAGTCAGAACACGCACCTTTATCAATTAAGTTCACCGTCCCAAAGGGGGTGTGGTTCACGTCTCCCCCAAGTATAGTAACGCCCAATAGCACAGATCGCAGGCGACTGTAACAAGTATGAGGAAGTCTGAAATACCGGACAATCCCCAAAACACAACAGAGCCCAATGCTAGTGGAACAACGGTGCCGACAAACTGACTCAAGCTGGTTTGCCTTAAGTCTTCACTTTTTAAAGAAAAGCTCGACCTGTAAACCACAATAAAGCAGAACCCGGCACAGGAGTACGCCCTTCTATGTGGGACACACAAAGCTGAAAACGCAGAGACCCCACAGCTCCCGTGGCAAACTCTCACCACGGAGCAGGTACAACACGCAAAGCACACGGTTTACAACCACGAACTGAATCCACCTTTGTCACTGGCAGACGTGACCATACGCTCACACGGCTAACGTTTCAGTTTTTACTAGTGTTTACAGAGATGACTTTTCAGGTAGGTATTTGCCTGCCACTAATCTTATGGAGACTGCCTTATGATTTTGGTAGTTTTTTTTTTTTTTAAGCCTTTTCCTTTTTTATTCACTTATAGGTGATGTTCTCAGGGCTTTAGTTACCTCCTGGGGTATTTATATTTCAAAGACCTGGGGATATTTACATCTTCAAGGAACAGAGAGTGTAAGTATACCCCTAGGAGTTTTGAGGTGTAGTTCTTTATTATGGGAAATCTAGGGGGATTGGTCTTTAAGGCTCTATTAAGAGCAGTGCAGGTCTGTCCCCAAAGTCCTCCCTTTCACAAGGTCTACAAGCACGGAGGTGCAGATGGGTGGTTTTAAGGATGGCAGCAACCGCTCTGAATCGTTTCTAGAGCGGTATTTCTGGTTTTGTAGCAATTTTGAGAAGGACAGTTACTTTGGATTCCTGAGAGCACTGGGCTGCAGCCTGAATGATACCAAGGGCTACATCTCCACCTACATTACCTTCCATCTGCCTCTTTAGATCAGGGAGTAGATCCCCACACCTGACGAGTGAAATGATTTCTGGGTCTTGGAGCTTCAGGGTTCGAGGCAGCCACCTCCACGAGGCCAGAGCCTCTCATCGTTTTCCCTTTTCCGAATGTTTACCTCAACCTTGGAACAACTCCCCCTCAGGAGCAAAAGCCTCAGCTACTGCTTCTATCGGCCCTGAACACGGGCCTCCAAAATGATGCATTTCCTGACATTTGGAGGAGGGCCTGGGAGATTCTGGTCCTGGGTCATGTGCTTCCTCCGTGAGGTGGGGGCCACCTGGCTGGTCTCAACTTCAGTATAATCACGACTGTAGAGACCATTCTTTAAACAGCTAGTCAAGTTCCCTGGATATAGGGATGAGACCCTGTCATTTTAATTCTTCTCTGGATAGAGGAGGATCTTCTGAGAACGTGTAATTTCAAAGATCTGCCGCTGGCCACAGGTCACAAATTCTTAAAACCGGGGTTGGGTGGGGGGAGGGAGGTCCAGGAAATGCCCATGAACACCACCTGGGAAATCCCAATGTGGGGGGAGGGGAGGGAGGTCCAGGAAATGCCCATGACCACCACCTGGGAAGTCCCGGGTTACTCCCGTCCTAGAGCTGCTCAGCGCACCCCTGAGCTTTCAGCACTGACACAAACACCTGCTTCCCCAGGCGTGGAGATCAGCAGGAGCGCTCTGAAAGGCCTACAGGGAAAGGGGAAAACAGGCAGCTTGTAAGGGACTGTTCGGGCAGGGTGGAGGACTTTGGGGGCTACGGGAATTTGCTTGGACAGGAGAAGGATCTGGAGGAGGGAACGGACGTTGGATGTAGACTTTCACTGTTGCTCTACAGCGTCTGTCCTTTGGTCTTGTTATGGAGTCTCCCTAGGCTAGTGATTAAAATGTTCATGTCCATTGTTATTTTGGTCTTTCCACTGGAACCAATAAGGCTAGTTGAGGAGACAAGTGCTCACAAAATGGTTCTCCAACACAACAACTCAGGGATTCCACCATCTGGCCATTAGAAAGTAGGATATTTTCTTTTAAGTAGTTTGTTTTTTTACAGTTCTTATTGAGAATTTGAGGAGAGACAGAATCCGAAGCAGGCTCCAGGCTCCGAGCTGTCAGCACAGAGCCTGATGTGCGTCTCAAACTCACAAACCGTGAGATCATGACCTGAGCTGACGTCGGACACTTAACCGAGTCAGCCAGGCACCCCAGAAGTAGGATATTTTCTTAACCTCAATGCAACTCCAACCAGTAGGATAACAATTGACACAAAGGGCATCCCAGAAGGGTGCGGAATCTGTGGCCTCAGAAGATGTAAGAGCTCACGTGGCATAGGTAGTAAGAATGACATCCTATAAATGGTGCCCCCCATCTCCCAGAGGATATGAGACACCCCTCCAGTCACAGACTCGCCAACCTGGGACCCTGGGACGGTGGTACTGGGATAGAACCTTCCCAGCATTAACAAGACAACGTGGGTCAAGACGACAAAGGCCCTTGCAGACCGGGACCCTTAGGACAAACCCCCGAGTATCAGTTTGGCCAGACAGAGTGCTACTGGTGACTTCCTGTCTGGGATCTCAATCTACTCAACTGGCCACCAGGGTCACCCCCAGTAAGCACACCCTCCAGATGACAGGGGCCAGAGGGCATATGCTCCCTGATGACACAGAGCACATGGAAAACATCTGGTTTTGACAGAGGGGACCCACAGCAAAGTTGGTCTAAACAGACACCTGTCTGGTGAGAACTGTGAACTCACCAGTATGGGGCTTGGCTCCAACAACAGGCTAATGGGGGTGTCCCTCCCTCGTGACAAAGGACACAAGACAGACCAAGGAACAGGGTGGCCAGCTCTGGGAGGAAACCATAGTAACTCACTGTACTCAGACTTGACTGGAGTCTGCCTACCCAATACACTGGCTTCCCCAAGTAGTCCCTCCAGCTAATCCTGGTTTGGAGAAGGAAAAGGGACTCTCAGCACCCCTACTGCCACCAGACCCTGCAGAGATCCAGAAGACCCACATGGCAAGAGTTCTTGCTGTCTGCCAGCAGTCCCAGGATACCTCTGCCTACAGCGCCCCCAGAAAGAGGGGTCCCTGGTGGAGAGAAGTTGCCCATCTGTAGGGGTGGGGAATTTTTCCCTTTTCCACTCGGCTCCTTGGTCTAATCAGGAAGACCAACTGACAGGAGATGAATTGGGGTCCAGGGGGTACGTGGTGGGGGAAGAATCCTCAGGAAAAGGAGAAAAGCCGATGTTTGGAAATCAGACATCTACCACCCTCCCCTACCCCCCCCCCCCCCCAGAACTGGGATCACAAAAACTTCTGAAAACAGCTCCTCCTGGCATGGAGGGAGCTGTAAATTCCTTCAGGCCATCAAGAGCCAGGTAAGCACCTTTTCCGGAGTGTGCTGGGTCTTTGATGCCTTCAGCTCCCCAGCAATCCACATGCCAGCACGGAAACCCTTGGGGTGATGTGTTGTGCTTCCCCTTAAGTCCCACCTTTGAAACTTCTCCAGGTAGAAACTTCTCCAGAAGCCCATAAGGCAGATGGCTCCATTTTGTTGACTCAACCCCACAGTGCTGATAAAAAGTCACTTCAGGAGGGGCAGGTGGGCTCCCAGTTTCGGTCTATACTATGCAAGCAATCTGGTGTCTAATAAACCACATTCTATGGAAACAAAAGAAAAAAAAAACACTAACGATTGAAACAGCCCATAACCCAGGTTCTGAGTCCTGAGTGCAGCCAGTCATGAAGCACCCCAGACGTCAGGCCAGAAGCATCTGCATGTGGAATTAGGGCAGGCAGTGGCCATCTGACAGATTTTGCTGGTTCTGAAACGGTCTATACAAGAGCTGTTAACTCACGTGGTTTTGCTGAAGTTCCTATCAGGTCTTCCCCTTCAGAAAAAAGGCATTCTTTATTCTCAGTGACTCTAAGACATAGGAGAAAATGAGAAGTCTGGGGAGAGTTAGATACAAATTAGAGAAACTTGTATAGGAAGAAAACGGTACCCCCGAGAGACTATTAAAGGCTTAAGGTCATTAAATAATTTTTCTACAATTACACTTATGCTATTCAAAGATAATCAAATTAACAGGATTGCTGAACAGCCAAACATGGCCTAATCATGTGTATAAATGCAGCAAAGAGAGTGGTTGACCATATAGCTGCTCTTAAATCTGCTTTGCTGGATTTTTAAGGAATGTCAGATTGGAATTTTTAAGTCTCAAGGGGAGGGAGCCGATCCAAGGAGACTCACCGCCAGACTTTGCCTGCAACAGCTATAGACTTGGGTTTTCTTCAAAGTACCCCAAATATCCAGAGTTTCCTGAGCCTGCCTGGACATGACCTTCCTTATTTACTTTGTCATGCTGCTGGGAACCCTGTAAGCAATGTACCAGGCTGATTTTTCCAAGGGGTATTATTGGCTCCAAAATTCAACTTAGTTCCTTAAAACTGTCGGGTCACTGGAGTATGTATCCTTCCTCAAACCGGACATATCCTGGTCAAAGTCTTGCCAACATAACCGATGTTTCCATTTGTGTCCTGTTAGAGGACATATTCTTATTGTACTTTTGCAAATAGCTGTATCACCGTGAAAATACTAAGCTTCTGCGTTCTGGAGAGATCAGGAAAGAAAAAGATAAATGTTCTGTCTTTGTTCACATAGGTAGACTTCACCCAACTGTTGACAGCTTGAGAGAAAAATGGTTTCTGTAGTCTGGAAAAACAAAAGAACCAACAATGCTTTAAAAAAAAAAAAGTCCTACGTATTTTATCAGTTCATTCAGGCTCATGTAATTAATTCTTGTTGATCTTCACCTTTTGTTGGCAATTGTACAAAGCCCTCAGTTTCTCCACTGGGGTTCTGCAATCCCTTATCCACTCAGTGGTATGATCTGAGAGTTTTCAGAAACCTGTCCTTGTCAGGGTCCTTTCCAGGAGTCTCCCTGAAGACAGAATAGTTTACACACTTTCCCAATAGTATCGGAGTAAAAGTCACTATAAATGACAAAGACTTTAGAATGGCCATGGCTAAAGTATTGGTCAGAGTTCACAAGATAAAGGAGTTATTTGAGGCAACAATTAAGCAGCAATTTAAGGCACTAGTTGGACAATATCAAGTTTGTATGAACTACAATTTCTAGAATACCTGTATTAGTAATATATCCACATATAGAACCACAGGTTTATCATTACTTGACAATGCTTCCTACATAATTTAGCACACCAAATAAATCTAGTTAATCTAACATCTCTCTTTGACACGTGAAAGACAAATCTTTGAGATTATCCAGTGGGTCCCTGGAAAATCCCAAAAGTTAATTTGAGCTCAAAACAACTATTTAGAATTTGACTTAGGAAAAAGTGAACACTTGATTAAATAGCATCACAGATGACAATGATCTACTTGGCTGAAGTGGCAATATAGGAGATTGTAAAGGCAAATACTGAACTAAGTAGGTGTGAAACCACTTAGCACCCCTAATCGCGGAGACTGCATTTTCCTTAAATCAGAGGATAAAAGACATGAAGCTAAATTATTAGATAAGACACAAATTTTTTGCCATCCAGATTGCTTAAAAGGAAAAAAGGGCTATTAAGGGAATATCAATAATCTAAGAAAACTTAATTAGAAAAACCCAAATCCTAATTTTGCACTAGTGTATGGATATCAAAACTCTTCTTGAAAACTTAAAATCCAATCCAATCTTCACTCAACTACACATAAAATTCCTTTCCCACAAACCTTCTAGAGTTTTTTTTAATGTTCATTTTTGAGACACAGAACACAAGTGATTGGGGCAGGGGGGTTGGGACAGAGACAGAATGAGAACAAGAGTATCCGAAGCAGGCTCCAGGCTCTGAGCTGTCAGCACAGAGCCTGACGTGGAGCTCGAACCCACAAACTAGGAGATCACAACCTGAGCCGAAGTTGGGACAGTCAACCGACTGAGCCATCCAGGCACTCCTACAGCATTTTTATATATGTTCAGGGGTGTGTGTGTGTGTGTGTGTGTGTGTGTGTGTGTGTGTGTGTGTGTGTGTGTTTCTTTTCCCCTTTCTCATTCTGGAACAAGCCATCATTCCATCATTGTCTTCCTGTACCCTTTTCATATACAGCAGGTTTCCTTTCTCTGTGATTTCAAGGTGGTTTTAAGTACCTATATGGACTACAGTTTTTAACTCTTAAAATCCTTAATTCCTAGTGGAAAATAAGAAAGCAACTCTGGACATCACGCTGTGTTCTGTGGACTGGCAAACTTATAAATACATTTCTGGAGTTGCACAAAAGCACGTAATTCCTCACAGTAAATTGTCCAGTGTAGCCCTATTTTGTGATTTTAGCCTCTCAGTAAATAATGTCGTGGCTGGACCAGCCCTTGTGGTTCTATGACTGCAAGACCCCCTTCAGCAATAACCATCAGGAAACCTTGAAAAAAAAAAATCCAGGTTTATTCCTTACAAGATCTGGAAGTGACAGAACACACCTGGTGCCCCACAAAGAGGCCACAAGTTGAGGGACAGCACACCCATGGGCCTGCAGCTCTGCCTCTTTTGAGGGCAAAGGTGGGGACCTAGGGCTTCCCAGGCACATGGTTTAATGGTAAATTTAAAACCTAAGAGCAGTGATTTAAAGCATGGGAAGAAGGAAAAAAAAAACCCAAGTGGCCCAAAGGGTCAGTTAACATCAACCAAGATCTCCAAATACAGGAGCCTCACTGTGGCAGGGAGCCTGGCTCATTGAGTCATGTGGCTGCAGCGTGGTGACTGGAGAGCACCATCATTTCCGTGTCTGAAGGCAGGCACTCACGTTACAAGAACAGAGTGTGCACAACTCTCGGGGCTTACACACCCAGATAGACTTTGCTCCTCTGTAAAAGGAAGCCAAGTGTGGATATGCCTATTAACGTTTCAGTATCTCATTGCATTCAGAAATAATCGACATAGTCAGCGACTAGAACTCTAAGGTTGAGTCACCAGAAAGAATTCTGAAACTCTTTTGAGGCAGCGGCCTACCACAAAGTTTAACTGTTGAAAAGTTTGCTTGTGAATTTCCACCTTTCAGCTATGTAATTTAGTCGTTCACAATTAGGTTTAGATTGGTCAAAGTGTCACATTAAACAGCCAGCTGTCTTATCTTTCCTCCTGAAAAACAGAATAAAATTCAGTTTGATGCTGGTAATCCTGAAGACATACCCATTTTTAACTAAACCAACTTAAACTAGCTTTTATTTACCAACGATTATTCTAGATCACAAGATCCCCTATTTGAGAGTACATTTGTTTTATAAAAACACTTGTCCTTATGCAAATTAAATAGAACTCCTCACAAGTTTTGGTGAACCCATCCAGAGGTGGAAATCACATTTATAATCCACATAGCCATACAGAATTATACAAATGGAATCAGATTTCCTTTCATTTAAAAAATTTTAGCCATGAGACATTTACAATAATGTACAACTCACTAATTTATAAGAAACAGATGGCTTCACACTGCAGCTTCTGGCCGATAGAATAAGTTTACCCGCATAGACAGCTAATGCTTTTTGGCTCATATTGGTGGAAGAGACTGCAGACATTTCATAAGGCCTCATTTTTCAAGCATCCTTTTCATTTTTTAAGCTTCTGGAAAGAATAACCTTGTTTCTAGAAAAAAAAAAAGGTACACAGAAAAAATGCCAAGTTCCATCAAGAAGGACTTTTGTTCCCCAAATTCAGATCTTTTATAATACCTGAAAGCCTTTTGATAGGAGTAAGGGAGGTTTTGGCAAGAACGCCCACCGAGCCAATTACGCGATTCTCCAGTTGGCTTCCTTCTATCAGGGAGAGGGACCTCAGAGGGAAGTCAGAAGATTCCTACATTCTAGATGTAGAGCTGGGTTTCTTTGTAAATCTTAGGAAGTCTTTCCTCAAAAGGCTTAGAATGTTTTTCCTTCCTTCTTGGTCGTACAAAGTTTTATTTTAGCTTAGGGGACAAGACAGAAAATAAAGTTATCATCAGGCTGTGCGTGTAAGCTTCCAGTCTGGCCCACTTCTGACCTTAGAGCCACTTACCAACAAAACGAACACCTTTCAAAACAGTACAAATTCCTGGCGATATTCAACAACTCCTTGGATGCAAGAGGAATCCCTAAAGAGGATGCAGACATACTACCTTCCTCAGACCAGAGCGACTCCCAATGTTAGCCAGAACGATTCAGAGAATTCCCCTGGTGGGGGGGGGGGGGGGGGCGCACAACTCGGTAGGGCCCAGCACAGATTTAGTACAACTGACCTCCCTGTTCAGCGAGATTTGGGGGGCTTCCCCCAACCTAATGGTTATCAAAAGCCAAGTTCTCAGTACACAAAGCAAGTCAAACAAGGTGGCAGTAACTATCTGGGAGTGGGGTGCAAAATGACCAGTGGCTACCTGAAGGCAAGTTCAGGAGTCATAATTCAAAGATCTAATTCTTTCAAGTTCCCCCCCACCCCATGTAAATTTGGAAAGGAGGGACAACAGGAACCTTACCTTCCTCTGGTGGCCCGGCGGCACCACCACAGAGATCCAGGAGAGCTGGCTTGAGTAACAATGGTCACTTTTTGCTAGCTTCTGCCTGGTCAACCAAAATATGTGGAGAAGGAAAACTAATTTTCCGTCTTTTCACTATGGTGAGTGTTTTGCTAAGACCCCTTTACCCCTAGGATACCTCAAATAGGGAGTAAGCTTATCCAGGCTGAACATTCTCCACTGTGGCCACTCTAATTCAAGATCTTTCATAACGTTGACCTGCTTGTTCACCTTAAAGCAAAATTTCATTCACCTCAGGCTTCACGGTGGATCCACCCTGTGTAGGATACGGTCTTTGTTTTTAAGTAGGACCCAGTCTCAGCTGTGGAGCTAGGATCCAGGATTTGCCAGACTTACCCGTGACCTCCAGAGGTGGTGAGAAAGCACTTAGCTCAAGGGGCTCAATGGGTACCTTTGCCTGGCTGCTTGCCACTCCTAGGGGCCATGGGGAGACTCCTTTGGTGTCCTCTTCTGATACCAGGATGGCTTTAAAATGAAGCATATTAAAATTAAATCTATTTTTGCTCAAAACACCCTTAAAAGTCAGTCAACATTCCATCTAGCAAATAGGAGTTCAACCTGTTACATAAAATGAAAGACTTTTATAGGCATAAGGGAGGCAGAAAAGTAGGTTGGTGAGTGCAAGGTCACTTTCCTTGGGGATAGGAGTCTGTCAGGCAGATGACCTAAGTCATGCAGATCAGCGATACCTGGTTGAGAGGTTTAAGATTCCATTTCTGGAAAAGGTACAACTTTAGTCTTGATTTGGTGACATGGAGTTCAGCATAACTGAACTTTGGGTCTGCCATCTTATTTTTAACAAGGAAACATTCACAATCTTAAGAGCAGGCCAATAGTCCAAGTTCATCTTTCATCCCTGAAAGCACAGAAGTTTTAGTTTATAAAATACATTGACACTAAAGCTGTAACAGCCCTGGAGCAGGGACCAACCACCCGTGGTGCCCCAGCTGCAGGGGGACCAACTGTTCCCCACTAGCTCCTTTGGGCTGATTATTAGTGGTCATTAACAGACGACAAAACAGACTCCTAGGCGGCCAGGCTGATGCTGGCCCAGCCACAAAGTCTAATATAAGACGTTAAGCTTTGGGAAGACCCTCTTCCCCATACAGGCCCCTCGTCTAAGCTTTTAGGTTTTTAAGGGGGGGGGGGAGGCGGAGAAGGGGAGTTAACAAGCTCTTCCTGAGTTTGCTGAGTGTTAATTGCTTTCGCCTCAAAGAATCCATGTTCTTTGAGATCTGAAGTGACACATCTTGGACAGTAGGTCGTACTCTCTTCTCAGGGGACACCACGCTCAGTCCCTAGTCTAGTGTTGCATGAATGTGTCTAGAATACAAGCAGCAACGGTACCCCTCCCACACGCCCTTCAAGGTTTGAACACACAAACTTTGGGGGACTTTCCATCTACAGCACTTAGATTTTAGGAAATCTGGTTCCTGTTTCAGCCTAGCACTAAACATTAACAATACCGACAAGGGCAAAAACATTTACCTTACCCGTGTCCTAAGGTGCTGTTGTCAGAATTGGTCCAATGAGAATTAGTCATTGGAAATGTGTGAAGAACAATACAAGATGACCTCTATTTTGGATTACTACGGGTCCTTCCTTCATCTGAAAGAATCTCCCAAATAAGATACAAGCATCATAGTTATTTGAGAAGACGCTAAAAGAAAAAAAAAAGTGATGCATATATTTTCTGTGAGGTTGATCAAACTTCCCAGCTTAAAAAACCAGCTTGTCAGTGGCTACCTTGGAGCTGCAAGCAACCTCTGATTATCGTCAGGAAAGGGTCACTCAAGCAGGCATCTTGTGGAATGAGACCAGCTTCAGCTCCGGGCTCCACTGTTCCTGGCTTGTTCTGGAGGCTTCTCTAGGTCTTACTTTTGTCATCTACAAGTTTAAGGACAGGTTACAACAACAGTATCTTAACTCCTAGTTAAAATAGGTAGGAAAAAATCCTTGTACAAGGTCTGTTGCAGAAACTAGATCCATTTTAGCTATTAGAAGAGGTAGCCTAGTGGTTTAGGATTGAGACCCTGAGCCAGACACAGCTCCATACGCAGGGCCTGCCCTTCACTACGCATGTGGTGATGAGGTTACTTGGACCTTCTGTCTCTATGCTGGTTAATTCATAAAATGGAGACAGTAGTAATGAAGCCTACATCATAGGACCATCGTAAGAGCTGTGTTAATATCTGAGCTCTGAGAACAAGGTCTGGCAGGTGCTATCCAGTATATAAATGCTAACTACATGGTTGTTCACAGGAATCCATCTTGAAGGAAGGTCCAGAGGATCTTCTACTTATAGAAGACCAGCAAGTATGCAAAGTAGAGACAGCACTCCCTATCCCAACCTTGTAAGGGTAAGAACACCCATAGATCGATACAGATATGAATATCTAGAGCTCTATACGGATATCGATAGGTATATCACCATATATGTGTATATACACCACTTAAGATACATATACATATATACACACAGGACTATATCTATACATATATACCTATACATGTGTATCAGCAAGTGCTAGAAGAGGTCTGAATGTGCAGCAAAAGGGCAAGGTCAATTCTCATAAACTGTACCCTCAACTAGAGAAATTCATACAGTAATTCAATATGCCTCAGAGTAAACTTCTAAACTTCTTTAAAAGCTGAAACATGCTGGAAAGTATATAGGAGATAGTCCTACTTATAACGTAGGTTTGAATCCTAAGATATGACAGTACACAAAATCATATTTATCAGAAATACCTGAAAGCAAACCTTCTACATGAATGTGTTCAATATCAACTCAAATGGTGAAAATTCTAGTGTAAGAGAATCGGGAACTTCAACGCTTTCTGGTGTGCTTCTGGGGGGCAATCGGATTGGTTTCACTGAATTTTTGCCAGGAAAAAACTATGTAGGGAAGAATGCTTGGTGAAGTAAAGAGAATCCAAAAGCATTTTGAAAACGTGCCGAGGGTTTACAAAATCTCCCCAGGCTAGAGAAACAGGACATCCCAGAATGTCAGAGACCCATAGTGACACGTTTGCCCCGATTCTCCTTTTGTTCAGTTTCAAATGTGTGCCTTCAAATTTTAATACTAACGTAAATGTACTCACCTTTGATGACACTTAAATGTTGGGCAATACTTGTTATGGCAAATCCCCCGAAGGCTCGTTCATGACCATTCATCTATTTCTTGATTTTTATTGGACTCACCGTATCTTTTAAGATAGAATTTTCTATGTTTTGAAACACAGAAGGTTTGTGACGTTCCATAAACCACTGTAATTTAGGTCATATATGTCTTTAGGTTTTTTTTGTTTTTTTTTTTGTTTGTTTTTTTTTTTTTTGTTTTTTTTTTGCCATTTAAAAACAATTTGATGTGCCTAGGTCCTTAGGGTTTAAAAAGCAAAAGGCTTTAAGTTAGCAGGAAGTTAAGACAACAGTGATAATTAAACCCCAAAATCAATTTAAAACACAAAGTTTTACAGGCACCAGGGTGGCTCAGTCAGTTAAGAGTCCAACTCCAGGTTCGGTCATGATCCCGCAGTTCACGAGTTCAAGTCCCGCAAAGGGCTCTGTATTGACCGCTCGGAGCCTGCTTCGGATTCTGTGTCTCCCGCTCTCTCTGCTCCTCCTCCACTCTCTCTCAAAAATAAACATGAAAATTTTAAAACACACCCAAATTTTAATGTACAAAATGAATGAATTCTAGCATCCAACTACACAGCCATTCATCAATAACTCAACTACAGCCCAAAGGTCAATGATCAGTACCCCTTGGATTTTGAGCACCTGGATGCAGGCTACTTACCCCTTTATGTTAGAATTATTCTTGGCAAGCGTGTAGGACACAGGAAAAAAGTTGGTCTTGATTAAACAGCATCACTGGATACACATGTCAAATTGATTCTTGATTTCATACGTAGAAGGTACAGCAAACACCTTTTCCCCCCCACCATGCTGTTTAAGGAACAGAATTAGAAGTGCACCTCTGAGGGGCACCTGGGTGGCTCAGTTGGTTAAGTGTCTGACTTTGGCTCAGGTCATGATCTCACAGTTTGAGAGTTTAAGCCCTGTGTCGGACTCTGTGCTGGCAGCTCAGACCCCGGAGCCTCTTCAGATTCTTTCTCTCTGCCCCTGCCCCACTCACATGGTCTCTCAAAAATATTTAAAAAATTTTTAAAAGCACACCTCTGAAACTCCTTGTTAACTCATTTCTATCATGACCTTCCTCAGAGTCAAGGTGCACCATTATGAATTTTGGGTCAAATGATTCCTGTGTTTTCCCTCAGAGTTTTACTACCTATGTATGCATTCCTATTAATAGGTTAAGGGTTTTTTTTTTTTTTTTTTGAGTTTTTTGTATATCTGTATACATTTATGCATGACATTCATATACACGCAAGAGTTCATGCATATGTGCTTATATATACATGTGTAGGTAGTTTTCTGTAAGTATACACTGCATGAAATTTTCTACAGCTTTTTTTTCTCCCCCAGGGCTTCGGGATTCACTTACATCAATGAGGGAAGATGAAATTCATGACGGTCATGCCCTTCTGGAGTTTTCATTGAAGGGGTAGGTCAACTGCTTATTTTAATACAAATATATTTAAGGTGTACGGTGTGGTGACCCGATACGTAGACTGACATGATCACGACTGTCAAGCTGACGAACACCTCCTCTCCTCACATAGTTACCGCTGTGATGGGCGCACCTAAACCCTACTCTTAGCACAGCCAGTATTCGATACAGAATTGCCAACTGCCATCCTTGTGTGGTTTGGGAGCTCCCAGGACTCCGTCGTTCCACAGAGCTGCCACCTTGCCATTTCCCCACCACCGACTGTCCGCTTCTACAGGTTCGACTTCTTAGATTCCATGGGAGAGGTTTTTCTCCTGGGTCCGGCTTATTCCACTTAGCATGTCCTCCACATTCATCCACGGTGCTGCCACTGACAGGGTCTCCTTTTTTTCTCCACAGCTGAGCTTTTCACTATGCCACAATTTCTGTATCCGTCTGTCAACGGGCACTTAGGTTGTTTCCTGATTTAAGCTATTAGGAATAGTTCATTTGAACTTGAGGGTGAATTCCAAAATCCCGATTTCATTTCGCCTGAGTAAATACCCAGAAGTGGTGGGCTAGATCACCTGGTAGTTCTGACTTTTTGAGGAACCTCTATACTGTTCTTCACAGTGGCTGCACCAACTTGCACGCCCCCCCCAACAGTGCGTGAGTGTCCCTTTTCTCTATCTCACCTACAATTGTGATCTTGTATTTTCTCAACAGCATGAGGTGATGGAGCTCACTGTAGTTTGGACGGACACTTCCCTTGATCAGTGGAGATAAGCCCCTTTTCATATCCCTGTAGGACATTTATACATAATTAAAAATGGGGAGACATTTCTCAAAATAAGTCTTTCCCCTCTCTACAGCTATTGATCCATAGGAGTTCGTTAGATATTTTGAATATTAACCCCTAATCAGTTACAGGGCTTGCAAGTATTTTCTCCCATCCTGCAGGGCGACTTCATTTTATTGACGGCTCCTCCTCTTGGTAGGTCAAAGTTGGGAAGTTTGATGCAGTTGTGCTCATTCACTTTTGCTTTTGTTGCTCGTGCCTCGGTCACCTCCCAAGAAGTTACTGCCAACGCCAATGTCAAGGAGCTATTTCATGTTCTGTCAGGAGTTTTGACGGGTTACTATTTACATTTAAGTCTTTATTCTGTTTTAATTCTTCTGCATGGTTTAAGGGTCCAATTTCATTCTTTTGCATGTGGATGCTCGGTTTTCCCAGTACCACTGAGAATATATTGTGTATTTTTGGTGCCCTTGTCAGAAGCTGGTTCACCGTATTTACTTGGATCTCCAGGCTCTCTATTCCCAAAGTCTATGCTAGTTCTCATGCCAGCGTCCTACCGTTATGATTAATGTTCACTTACAAAAAGCCCACAGCTAACGATCAACAATGGGGAAAGGTAAAAAGCTCTTCCTCTAACACTCAGCCCAAGGCAAGGATACTCACAGCACTTGTATTCAACACAATACCGCATTTAAGGGCTAGCAGGCCAAAAGAGAGAAGGTATTCAAGTCAGAAGAGAAGGAGTAAGACTATGCTTGCAGAAGACACGATCTCGTAGGTAGAAAACCTTGAGGACTCCACAGAACCACTGAAACCAAAATTCTATGAAGTGGAAGAACAGAAAGCATACAAAAATAGTTGTATTTCTTTACATAAATAATTTCCATTAAAAGGAAACCAAAAAACAATCCCATTTAAAGTTGTATCAAGAGGAGTTCTGGCTTAAGATGGCAATATAGGAAGAGAGAACTCCTCTCCACAGAACCAAATTCCACCAACAAACCATTCCTCCTGAAGAAAAACCGAGGGCAGGACAAAAAGCTTCCCAACTGAAGAGAGAACTGCAAGAGACGTGGACATGGTAACAAGAGGAACCCCCAACACTGCCACTGGGGATGGACAGTACATAGGGACCAAGAACAGATCCCTCCGTCCTTGGGCAAGAGAAAAAAAAGCTGCCGTATTCAAGAGAAAGTAGCATGCAAAAGAGACAACACTAGGAACTCTGGGAAGCAGTGGAGAAGTTGCAGGAAAGTTCTCCAGGTCAGAGGGACTAGAGAACTACATGGTTTATGTTCCCACCTGACCTCGGGACGGAAAAGCACTGGTCATACAAAGAGACGTGAAAAGGAAGCTGGGTTGCAATACGTGTATTTGACAAAATACTTTTTAAAAAAGGCTCAAGAGACAAAGGAGGATAATATATAATCCTGAAGGGAATAATCCAAAGAGACAACAATTTTAAGTATTTATGCACCAATATATAAAACTAAGAAACAGCAATACAGTAGTAAGAGACTTTAACACCCCCCACATACATCACTAGATAGCTCAAACAGAAAACAAGGAAATGGCGGCTTTGAAGGACACATTCCACCATATAGATCTAACAGATACCTTCAGAACCATCCATCCTGAAATAGAATATACATTCTGAGTGCACATGGAACACTCACCAACATTCTCTAGAATAGATCACCTAGTAGGCCACAAAACAAGTCTCAACCAGTTCATCAAGATTGAAGTCATACCATGCATCTTTTCTAACAAGGCTATGAAATTATCACAAGAAAAAAAAATCTGGAAAGAACACAAACACATGGAGGTTAAATAAGTTTAACAATGAATGTCAACCAGGAAACCAAAGAGTAAATAACAAGACACATGAAGACAAAGATAAACACACAATGGTCCAAAAATCTTTGGGATACAGCAAAAGCTATTCTAAGAGGAAGTTTATAGCAATTCAGGCCTACCTCAACAAGCAAGAAAGCTCTCAAGGTAACCTTACCTGAAGTAGCTAGAAAAACAAAACCGAGAACAGTAAAAGGAAATCAAGATTTGAGCAGAAATAAGCAAAATAGAAACAAAAATGGATCTATGAAACCAGGACCTGGTTCTTTGAAAAGATCAACAGAATTGATAAATCTTTAGCCAAATCCTGGGCTGGGGGGAACCACACACAAAAAATTCCACAAAACTCAATCAGACTAGACCACCACAAAACTACAAAAGCTTACAAAGAAGTATTATGAAAAATATAAGGTCCCCAAACTGAATTACTAAGAAATAGAAAAAATTTTAACAGTCCAATTGCCAGCAATGAAACTGAATCAGTAATCAATTCTCAACACCACCACCACCCCCCAGGACCAGACCACTCCACTTATACCAAACATTTAAAGAAGAATCCACACTGCAGCACCTGGGTGGCTCAGTCAGTGAAGTGACCAACTCTTAGTTTTGGCTCGGTTCATGATCTCATAGTTCGTGAGTTTGAGCCCCATTTTGGGCTCCATGCTGATGGTGCAGAGCCTGCTTGGGATTCTCTCTCCTCCTCCCCCCTTCTTGTCCTCCCTCAAAATAAACTTTAAAAAATTCTTTTTAAGTATTTCAAGAAAAATCTATACCTGTTCTTCTCAAACTATTCCAAAAAATACAACAGAAAGAAAAGGAGAGCTTCCAAATTCACTTTGTGAAGCCAGCTTTACCCGGATACTAAAAGCAGATAAAGACACTGGGAAAAAAAAAAATACTACAGGTCACAATTTCTGATGAACATAGATGCAAAAATCCTCAGTATTAGCAACATAAATCCAACATATTAAATCATTCACCAGATCAAGTGGGATATTCCTGGAATACAAGAGTGGTTCAATATTGGCAAATCAATCCACATGATACATCAACAAAAATGATAAAACAATCATTTCAACAGATGCAGAAAAACATTTGACAAAGTATATCAATTCACGATAAAAAAAAAAAAAAAAAAAAAAACAAACCCTCAACAAAATAGGTTTAGAGGGAACACGGTGAGGACCATCTATGAAAAACTCAGGACTATCATCCTCCTCTATGGTGAAAAACAGAGCTCTTCCCTCAAGATCAGGAACAAGACAAGGATCACATTCACCACTTTTTCTAAACCTAATACTGGAAGTACTGGCCACATCCAGCCAAACAAAGAGGGATTTTGATAAAGAAACACTATCACTATTTTTAGATGACTGAATAGTACACAGAAAATCCTCAAGATACTACCAAAAAAAGCTACTGGAAGTAATAAAATCAGGCAAGTGGCATGATACAAATTTAACGCCCAGACATTGGGATCATTGGTAACGTTTCTATCCCTTAACAAGGTTGCAGAAAATACAGAGACAATCCCATTTACATTTACACCAAAAATAATTACCTAGGAATAAACTTAACCAAAGAGGTAAAAGACCTGTAACCCCGCAAACTAAAAACAAAATAAACACCAGTGAGAGAAATTGACACAAATGGAAAGATATTCCATCTGCATGAATCAGAAGTCATGATGTCAAAATGTCCATATTGCCCAATCTACAGATTCAATGCAATTGCTATCAAAATTCCAATGGCATTTTTCATAAAACTAGAACAGATTAATCTTAAAACTTGTATGGAACCACAGAATACCCCAAAAAACAAGAGCAATCCTAAGAATAAAGCTGGAGGTAATAATTCTAGATTTAATATGTTACACAAAGCCATAATAATCAGAACAGTATGGTGTTAGCACAAAAATACACACATAGATCAATAGAACAGAATGGAGAGCCGAGGAATAAACCTACAATTATATGGTCAATTTGTCTTTGACAAAGACGACATAGAGATGGCCTACAGACATGTGATGAGCAATATCGAGGAACTTCTCATCAGGGATATGTAGAACAAAACCACAATACTACATTACCTCACAGCTGTTAGAATGGCTACAATCACAAACAACCAACAACTGATCCATCTATGTTGTTGCGAATAGCAAGATTTCATTCTTATGGCTGAGTGAAATAAAAAAAGTCAGGAATAGCATGATTTCACTCCTATGCAATTCAAGAAAAAAGAACCCCCCCCTCAAAATACCCTGAGACTCTTAACTATAGGGAACCGATGGTTATCAGAAGGGAAGTGGGTGGGGCTATGAAGTATGTGGAGGGTATTAAAGAGTACTTTTCATGAAGTTCACCCAGTAATATACAGAATCGTTCAATCCCCAGATTGCACACCTGAGACTCATGTAACACTGTATGTTAATTATACTGGAATTAAAATTTTGAGACTGAAGTACTTAATACAGCCTCTTCAGATAACCAAAGTAGTTGTGCAGCAAGAGAAAATTAAGTTGAAAGGAAATGGCTGTAAGTGGATATAAGGAAAATATGAATAGAAAGGTGTAAATTATGACAATGTATATGTAAGATGTGGAGAAGTAAAAAAGGGAATTTTTTTTAAGAATAGGACTGAACTTAAGTCACTGAATTAATATGGACCCCTATTTACTTAGGTTATGTATGAACCTCATGGTCTCCACAGACCCAAAACCTATGATATCCCCCTAAAAAAAAACACATAAGTCTAAACATTATACTCATTGATTGGAAAGAACAAGATGAAACTTTAAGTACATATCAAAAAATACTTTAGATTATCTAAATTCTCAAGTCTAAAGACAGAGTGGAAGAATGGAGAGAAAAAAAGGATCTGTATGCTGCCTATAAAAGGCTCACATCAGACCTAAAGATCTATATAAACAAAGTGAAGGAACAGAGGAACATTTCACCATGCAAACTGAAGTAGAAAAGGAAAGCAAGAGTAGCAATACTTATAGCAGACAAAATATACTCTAAAACAAAGACCATAACAAGAGACTAAGACAACCATTACATATTGATAAAGGGACCTAATCGACAAGATGACATAAAATTGTAAGTATCACAAGTGCTCTCCTTAATACCCATCATCCATTTAGCCCATCCCCTGAGGAGCACTGGGTCTTTTAGGTAAGAGATGAATCACTAAATTCTACTCCTGACATCAATATTACACTATATGTTAGTTAGCTAGAATTTAAAAACTTGATACAAAAAAATGTAAATGCCTATGCACCCAACCCTGAAACATCTAAATAAAGCAAACATTGACAAAAACTAATAGCAATGCAATAGTTTAGGACTAAAATGGCATTTACATCAATGGGTAGATAATCCAGAGAGGAAATCAATGAGGCAACAAGGTCTTTGACACATTGGACCAGATGGACTTAACATATCCAGAACATTCCGTTGAAAAATGGAATACATATTCAAGCACAGATGGAACATTTTCCAGAATAATGTATTCAGCTGTAAAACAAACCTCAATAGATTTAAGTTTGAAATCATACTATGCTTTTTTCTGGTCACAACTGTATAAAACTAGAAGCTCAAAAAAATAACAGGACAAAAACTAAACACATGGATACATGGAAGCAACCAATGGGTCAATTAAGCAATCAAAGAAGAATTTAAAAAATACATAGATACAAATGAAAACAGTCTGAAAAATCTCTGGGACACATCAGGAATAATTTCAAGAGGGAATTCTAGAGCATTACAGGCCTACCTCAAGAAACAAGTTCAAACAATCTAACTTTACACCTATAGGAAATAACAGACTAAAATAGAGAAAATTAGTGAAATCAAGAGCTAATCTTTTGACAAGGTTGACAAACCATTAGCCAGACTCAAGAAAAAAAAAAGACTCAAATCATATCACACAAATACAAAGGATTATAACAATACTATGAAAAATCATATGCTAACAAACTTGGCAACCTAGAAGTGATGGATAAATTCTGAGAAACAATCTTCCAAAAATGAACCAGGAGGAAATAGATCTGGACAGACGGATTACAAGTAACAAAACTGAACTGGTAATCAAAAAACTACCAAAAACAAAAGTTCAGGACAAGATGGGTTCACATGTGAATTCTACCATTTAAATATGAGTTCACACTTATTCTCCTCAAACTATTCTGGAAAAAAAAAAAAAAGGAAAGCATTACCCTGATACCAAAACTGGATGAAGACCCCACACAAAAAGGGAACTATAGGCCAATTTCCCTGAAATAGATAGAAAAATCCTGAGCAAAATAATGGCAAAACACCTAAAACAACACATCAAAAAGATCATTCACCACAATCAGGTGGGATTTATTCCTGGAATGCAAGAATGGTTCAATACTCATGCTATTGGGTATTTACCCAGGAAAAACAAAGCCATTAACTTGAAAAGATATGTACCTCTACGTTTATTGCAGCATTATTTGCAACAGCCAAGACCTAGAAGCAACTTAAGGGTCCATCAACAGATGAATGGATAATGATGCATGTATATACAATGGAACATTACACAGCCTTTAAAAAGGAAATCGTGGCATTTCCAACAACATGGATGGACCTTGAGGTTACTATTCTAAGTCAAATCATACTAAGACAAATACCGTATGTTTCTACTCATAAATGCAATCTAAAAAACGGAAAAAAAATGAGAACTATAGAGAATTGATGGTTGCCAGAGTAGAGAGTGGAGGGGGAGGGGATGATCAAAATGTGTAGAGGGAGATACAGGCCTCCTTGTGGATTAAGTTCCAGAAATAAAAAGCAAAGCATAAGTAATACAGTCAACAATATTGTAATAGCAATGTAGTAGGGCAAGTGATAGTTCTACTCATGAACACAGTCTATGGTATAAACTTGTCTCATCACAAAGTTGTACACCGAGAAGTAACTGTATGAACTATACTAAAAAAGGCCATTAGCATAACAAGTTGTATGAAATGGACATTTAGGAGTCCATTTATCCAAGGAAGATCCATACACTGAAAATTATAAAGAACACTGATTAAAGACATTGGAGACACAAATGAAAGATCTCCCTATTTCACGGATTGGAAGAACATTATTAAAAAAGTCCTTCCTATGCAAAGCATTCTACAAATTCAATTTAATTATCCAAATTCCAAAGAAATTTTTCACAGAAAATTCTAGAATTCATATGTAATCATAGACCCTGAATAGGCAAAGTAATCCTGAGATAAAGAATTGGTGAGGGTGAGATGGCAGAACAGCATGGAAATTTTTTTGTGTGTCTCACATCCATGAAATACAGCCAGACCAACACTAAACCATCTTGCACACCTAGAAAACTGAGTTGAGGATTAACACAACAATCTGCACAACCTGAACCACAGAATTGAGAAAATTTTTTCAATTTCTATTAATATTTTTCCTTAAGTTTTTACATTTTTTGCTTTTATGTAAATTTTTCAAGTTCTATTTTACATCCATTTTTTTAGTCTACTACAGTGTATTCACTTTTTCAAATTTTAAAATGATTTTTTATTTTTCTTGAATACAGAAAAATTCATTTTTATTTTTAATTTTATTAAAATATTGTTCAATTTTTTCCGCTTATTATTTCTGTGTAAATTTTTTCAAATTCTATTTTACTCCCATCATCACATTTTAGTCCACTTCAGTGTATTCATTTTTTCAAATTCTCAAATGATTTCTCTTCCCCTTTTCCTGCAATCTTTCAAAACCACTTTCAACACCCAGACCAAAACACACCCAGGATCTAGCATCACTTATTCGATTTTGTGTATTTTTAATTTTAGTATTAATTTTTTTTAATTTTACTTTTTCTACCTCAATTCCTTTTCTCCCTTCAAAATGACAAAACAAAGCAATTCACCCAAAAGAAAGAACATGAAACGACAGCCAGGGATTTAACCAACACAGATAGAAGATGTCTGAGCCAGAATTTAGAACCCCAATACTACTACTAGTTGGTAGTCGAAAATAGATTAGAATCCCTTTCTGCAGAGATAAAAGTAAAAATAGCCAGAACAAAATTAAAAATGCTCTGAGCTGCAATCACAGATGGATGCAGCGGCAGCAAGGATGGATGAGGCAGAACAGAGAACCAGCGTCATAGAGGACAAACTTCTAGAGAATAAGGAAGAAGAGGGAGATTAAGTCCAAAGAGCAGTATATAAGAATTAGAGAAATCAGTGACTCATTAAAAAGGAACAACATGGGGCGCCTGGGTGGCGCAGTCGGTTAAGCATCCAACTTCAGCCAGGTCATGATCTCGCAGTCCGTGAGTTCGAGCCCCGCGTCAGGCTCAGGGCTGATGGCTCAGAGCCTGGAGCCTGTTTCTGATTCTGTGTCTCCCTCTCTTCTCTGCCCCTCCCCCGTTCATGCTCTGTCTCTCTCTGTCCCAAAAATAAATAAACGTTGAAAAAAAAATTTTTTTTAAAAAAGGAACAACATCAGAATCATAGGCATCCCAGAAGAAGAAGAGAGAAATGGGGGTAAGAAGGGTTATTGTGAGCAGACCATAGAATACTTTCCTAATCTGGGGAAAGACACAGACATCAAAATCCAGGAAGCACGGAGGATCCCCATTAAACAAAAACCAACTATCAACAAGGCATGTCATAGTCAAATTCAAAAAATACTCAGGCAAGGAATCACAAAAGCAGCAAGGGGAAAAAAAAAAAGTCCCTAACCTACAAGGGAAGACAGATCACATTTGCAGCAGACCTAGTGACAAACTTGGCAGGCCAGAAAGCAGTGGCAGGATATATTCAATGTGCTGAATCAGAAAAATATGCAACCAAGAATTCTTTATCCAGCAAGGCTGTCATTCAGAATTGGAGAGAGTTTCCCAAAAATTAAAGGTGTTTGTGACCACTAAACTAGCCCTGCAAGAAATTTTAAGGGGGACTCTGAGGGGAGAAAGATGGAGAAAAAAAATATATATGTATTCAATGGGTGTGTGTATACCAATACACACACACACACACACACACCAAAAGCAGCAAAGATTAGAACACCACCAGAAACTCCAACTCTGTAAGAACATAATAGCAATAGATTCATATCTTACAGTACTCACTCTAAATGTCAATGGACTCAATGCTTCAATCAAAAGACATAGGGTAGCAGGATGGATAAGAAAACAAGCTCCATCTATATGCTGTTTACAGGAGACCCACTTTAGACCTACGGACACCTTCGGATTGAAAATAAGGGGATGGAGAACCATCTGTCATGCTACTGGTCAACAAAAGAAAGCCAGAGTAGCCATACTTTATTTTTTTTCAATGTATGAAATTTGTCAAAATGGTTTCCATACAACACCCAGTGCTCATCCCAAAAGGTGCACTCCTCAATACCCATCACCCACCCTCACCTCCCTCCCACCCCCCATCAACTCTGTTTGTTCTCAGTTTTTAAGAGTCTCTTATGCTTTGGCTCTCTCCCACTCTAACCTCTTTTTTTTCCTTCCTCTCCCCCATGGGTTTCTGTTAAGTTTCTCAGGATCCACATAAGAGTGAAAACATATGGTATCTGTCTTTCTCTGTATGGCTTATTTCGCTTAGCATCACACTCTCCAGTTCCATCCACGTTGCTACAAAGGGCCAGATTTCATTCTTTCTCGTTGCCCTGTAGTACTCCATTGTGTATATAAACCACAATTTCTTTATCCATTCATCAGTTGATGGACATTTAGGCTCTTTCCATAATTTGGCTATTGTTGAGAGTGCTGCTATCAACATTGGGGTACAAGTGCCCCTATTCAGTACTTCTGTATCCCTTGGGTAAATTCATAGAAGTGCTATTGCTGGGTCATAGGGTAGGTCTATTTTTAATTTTTTGAGGCACCTCCACACTGTTTTCCAGAGTGGCTGCACCAATTTGCATTCCCACCAACAGTGCAAGAGGGTTCCCGTTTCTCCACATCCTCTCCAGCATCTCTAGTCTCCTGATTTGTTCATTTTGGCCACTCTGACTGGTGTGAGGTGATATCTGAGTGTGGTTTTGATTTGTATTTCTCTGATGAGGAGTGACATTGAGCATCTTCTCATGTGCCTGTTGGCCATCCGGATGTCTTCTTGAGAAAAGTGTCTATTCATGTTTTCTGCCCATTTCTTCACTGGGTTATTTGTTTTTAAGGTGTGGAGTTTGGTGAGCTCTTTATAGATTTTGGATACTAGCCCGATACGTCATTTGCAAATATCTTTTTCCATTCCGTTGGTTGCCTTTTAGTTTTGTTGGTGGTTTCCTTTGCTGTGCAGAAGCTTTTTATCTTCATAAGGTCCCAGTAATTCATTTTTGCTTTTAATTCCCTTGCCTTTGGGGATGTGTCGAGTAAGATTGCTACATAGAGTAGCCATACTTCTATTAGACAATCTAGACCTTAAAGACTGTATCAAGAGATGCAGAAGGACATTATATCCTAATCAAGGGGTCTATCCACCAAGAAGACCTAACAATTGTAAACATTTATGTGCCAAATGCGAAGCACCCAAATATATAAATCAATCACAAACGTAAAGAAACTCATCAATAGTACTACCATAAATAGGAGACTTCAGCACCCCACTCACAGCAACGGACACATTATGTAATCAAAAAATCAACAAGGAAACAATGGCTTTGAATGACACACTGGATCAGATGGACTGAACAGATATTCAGAACATTTCATCCTAAAGCAGAATATACATTCTCCAGTGCACATGGAATGTTCTCCAGAATAGACCATATACTGGGACACAGATAAGCCCTAAGCACAAAAAGATCAAGATCATACTGTGCATATTTTCAGACTACAACACTATGAAACTCAAAATCAACCACAAGAAAAAATTTGGAAACGTAACATACTTGGAGACAAAATCCTACTAAAGAATGAATGGGCTACCAAGAAGTTAATGAGGAAGTTAAAAAGTATACGGAAGGCAATGAAAATAACCCAAAACCTCTGGGAGGCAGTCATAAGAGGAAAGTATATAGCAATCCAGGCCTTCCTAAAGAAGAAAGATCTCAGATACACAACCTAACCTTATGCCTTAAGGAGCTGGAAAAACAGCAAATAAAACCCAAAACCAGCAGAAGACAGGAAATTATCAATAAAGATTAAAGCAGAAATTAATGCTATCGAAACCAAAAAAAACCAGAACAGATTAATGAAACCAAAAGCTGGTTCTTTGAAAGAATTAAAATTGATAAACCACCAGCCAGTTTTATCAAAAAGAAAAAAGACCCAAATAAAATCAAGAATGAAAAAAGGAGAGATCACAACAGAAATAAAAACAAGAGAATATTAAGAGCAATCATATTCTAACAAAATGGGCAATCTGGAAGACAAATTCCTACACATACATACACTATCAAAATTGAACCAGGAAGAAACAAATTTGAACAGACCCATAACCAGTAAGGAAATTGAATTAGTAATCAAAAATCTGCCAAAAACAAGAGTCCAGGGCCAGATGGCTTTCCAGGATAATTCTACCAAACATTTAAGGAAGAGTTAACACCTATTCTCTTCAAGCTGTTCCAAAAAAACAGAAATGGAAGGAAAACTTCCAAACTCTATGAAGCCAGCATTACCTTGATTACAAAACCAGACAGAGACCCCACTAAAAAGGAGAACTATAGACCAATTTCCCTGATGAACATGGATGCAAAAATCCTCAAGTTATTAGCCAACCGGCTCCAACAATACATTAAAAAAGTTACTCACCACGACCAAGCAGGATTTATACCTGGGATGCAGGGCTGGTTCAATATCTGCAAAACAATTCACATGATTCATCACATCAATAAAAGGACAAGAACCATAAGATCCTCTCAACAGACGCAGAGAAAGCATTTGACAAAATATAGCATCCTTTCTTGATAAAAACCCTCAAGAAAGTAGGGATAAAAGGAGCATACCTCAAGATCATAAAAGCCATATATAGAAGACCTAGTGCTAATCTCATCCTCAATGGGAAAAAACTGACCGCTTTCCCCCTAAGGTCAGGAACAAGACAGGGATGTCCAGTCTTACCACTGTTATTCAACATAGTATTGGAAGTCGTAGCCTCTGCAATCAGAAAACACAAAGAAATAAAAGGCATCCAAATCAGCCAGGAGGAGGTCAAATGTTCACTCTTCGCAGATGACAGGATACTTTATATAGAAAACCCAAAAGATTCCACCAAACTGCTAGAATTGATTCACAAACTCAGCAAAGTTGCAGGATATAAAATCAACGCACAGAAATCAGTTGCATTCCTATACACCAACAATGAAATGACAGAAATCCAGGAATCTATCCCATTTACAGTTGCACCAAAAATCATAAAATACCTAGGAATAAATCTAACCAAAGAGGTGAAAAATCTATACACTGAGAACTATAGAAAGCTTATGAAAGAAATTGAAGACGACAAAAAAGAAATGGAAACAGATTCCACACTCCTGGACAGGAAGAACAAATATTGTTAAAATGTTGGTACTACCTAAAGCAATCTACATAGTCAATGCAATCCCTATCAAAGTAACATCAGCATTCTTCACAGAGCTAGAACAAATAACCCTAAGGTTTGTATGGAACCAGAGAAGACCCCGAATAGCCAAAGCAATCTTGAAAAAGAAAACCAAAGGAGCATCACAATCCCAGACTTCAAGCTATACTACAAAGCTGTGATCATCAAGACAGTATGGTACTGGCACAAGAACACGCAGATCAATAGAACAGACAACCCAGAAATGGACCCACAAACATATGGCCAACTCATCTTTGACAAAGCAGGAAAGAATATCCAATGGAATAATGACAGTCTCTTCAGCAAGTGGTGCTGGGAAAACTGGACAGCGACATGCAGAAGAATGAACCTGGACCACCTTCTTACACCATACACAAAAATAAGTTCAAAATGGGTGAAAGACCTAAATGTAAGACAGAAAGCCATCAAAATCCTCGAGTAGAAAGCAGGCAAAAACCTCTTCAACCTCGGCCGCAGCAACTTCTTACTCAACGTGTCTCCGGAGGCAAGGGCAACAAAAGCAAAAATGAACTACTGGGACCTCATCAAAATAAAAAGCTTCTGCACAGCAAAGGAAACAATCAGCAAAACTAAAAGGCAACAGAATGGGAGAAGATATTTGCAAATGACATATCAGATAAAGGGTTAATACCCAAAATGTATAAAGAACTTATCAAACTCAACACCCAAAAAACAATCCAGTGAAGAAATGGGCAAAAGACATGAATAGACACTTCTCCAAAGACGACATCCAGATGGCCAACCAACACATGAAAAAATGCTCAACATCACTCATCAGGGAAATACAAATCAAAACCACGAGATACTACCTCACACCTGTCAGAACGGCTAACATTAATAACTCAGGCAACAACAGATGTTGGCAAGGATGTGGGGAAAGAGGATCTCTTTTGCACTGTTGGCAGGAATGCAAGCTGGTGCAGCCCCTCTGGAAAACAGTATGGAGGTTCCTCAACAAAGTATGGAAAGAGCCCAAATGTCCATGAACAGATGAATGGATAAAGATGTGATATATATACATATAGATAGATATGTATATACATACACATACATAATGGAGTATTACTTGGCAATCAAAAAGAAGGAAGTCTTTCCATTTGCAACTACATGGATGGAACTGGGGGGTATTATGCTAAGTGAAATTAGAGAAAGACAAACATATGACTTCACTTCTATGAGGACTTTAAGAGACAAAACGGATGAACATAAGGGAAGGGAAACAAAAAAACAGGGAGGGGGACAAAACAGAAGAGAGTCAAATGTGGAGAACTGAGGGTTACGGGAGGGGTTGTGGGAGGGGGGATGGGCTAAAAGGGCAAGAGGCACTAAGGAATCTACTCCTGAAATCATGGTTGCCCTATATGCTGATACAGATGTAAATTTTAAAAAGTTAAAAATTAAAAAAAAACAAAAGAATTGGTGGGGTGCCTGGGTGGCTCAGTTAAGCGTCTGACTCGATTTCAGCTCAGGTCATGAAGGTCACGATTCACAAGCTCAAGCCCCGTGTTGGGCTCCACACTGAGCATGGAGTCTGCTTGGGATGCTCTCTCCGCCCCTCTCCTGGCTCTCAAAAAAACTTAACAGGCTCTGGGCCATAGGTCTTGGTAATGAATCTTTAGGTCTGACACCTAAAGCATAAGCAACAAGGAGAACTACAACTAAAAAGCTCCTACACAGTAAAAGAACAAAGTGAAAGGGCAACAGAGTGGCGAAAAATATTTTCAGACCATATCTGATAAGGAGTTAATCTACAAAAGGTATAAAAAAAACTTCCACAAAAGCAGGGAAAAGTAATTCAATAAAGACGCTCTACTAATAACCAACAGGTATGTGAAAAATGCTCAACATTAGCCATTAGAAAACACATCGGAACCACAACGAAGCATCACCTCACACCTGTTAGACGGGCTATACAAAAGGGGTAACAGATGCCGGTGTTGAGAAACAGGAAGTCTGTTTTTAAGGTTATTTGGGGGGTCGGGGGGAGACAGAATCCCAAGCAGGCTCCATACTGTCAGTGCAGAGCCCAATGTGGGGCTAGAAGTCACAAACCGTGAGCTCATGACCAGAGCCAAAGTCAGACGCTTAACTGACTGATCCGGTATACACACATCTGCTCCTAGAGTATTGCTCAGTCCTAAGAAAGGAGGAAACACAGCTATTTCCAACAGCACGGACAGACATTGAGGGCATTACACCAAGCAAAATAAGCCAGAGGAAAACCTACTGCCTCACGTCACAGTTTGCATCTAAAAACAAAAGCCAAACCCATCAGATTTGTGGTTACCAGAGACCCGGGCCAGACGTCAGGGAATGGAGGAAGGTGGCAAAAAGGCACAGGCTTTGAA
The DNA here is from genome assembly GCF_022837055.1 of Prionailurus viverrinus. NCBI lineage: Eukaryota > Metazoa > Chordata > Mammalia > Carnivora > Felidae > Prionailurus > Prionailurus viverrinus. Next base: position 914,536 of record NW_025927614.1, read on the forward strand.
CTGTAAGATAAGCAAGCGTTCACGATGTAATGTAAAAACTGTTTACCACTGCTCTATGAAGTATGCCCAAGTTGTTGGGAGTAAATCCTAAGAGTTCTCATTCCAAGGAAAGAATAGAAAACTTCTGGTTTTATCTTACCTATAGGAGATGACGGATGTTAGCTAAGCTCGTTGTGGTAATCACGATACACGTTGTCAAACCTTTATGCTGTATGGTTTATTAAATTCAGGATTGACCCTCATGACTCTCTGGAGACTGGCAAGACCAGGATATGGCTCACGGCACCATCACCAACATAGACCACACGTCAACAAACCCCAGTGCCAGCTTCCCAGAAGCCATTCTTCCACAGCACCCCATCCTGACTTTTACAGAAATCACTTTTCCGTGTTTTACCCCATCACAGGTGCTCAACACCAGTTCAATTGAGTTTCATGAAAGCACGGTTTTGAGTTTAGTTTGCTGTTGTGCAAATCCTGTATTTAGTACCATGGGCTAATGTTTTACCGCAAATACTAACACTCCACTGAATGTCCTACAACACAGGTGTATCTATTATGCTTTTGAGGCATTTTTTTTCCCCAGAGTCCGTGGCTCTTATAAATAACACCTAAAGTACTAACATGTATATGGGCACATAGTTCTGCAGGGAAACATGTTTGAAAGGCTTTCCAAGTCAGTCTTAATTTACGCAACTCTAGTGGCCTATGCCAAATTGTTCTCAAAAGTGCTTGAAAATGATTCAAACTCCATTATTTTCTGCATAGGAGAGCACTGCTGGTTCTATATACATATTGCAAATACGTGTTACCCCCGTGGTATGTCCCTTTATTCCAGTCTTTCGATAAACACAAGTTCTTAATTATAATGTCCAATTAATTACTGGTTTCTCCAGACTTTTCTCCACGGTTTATGAAAGTGTTCTAGAATTGAGAAGGCTATGCTATTTTGTATCCACAACGCTTATGTTTGCAATGATACAGAGTAAGCAGCTTTTAAAATATGGTTCTACAAGTAACCAGTTTCTGCAGGCCCCCTACATTGTATTTTTCCATCCTGGAGTAATTTATCTTAATTACAAGTAACTTAAAGCTACAGTAGGAGTGCCTGGGTGGCTCAGTAGGTTGAGTGTCCGACTTTGGCTCAGGTCATGATCTCAGTTTGTGAGCTCAAGCCCTGTGTAGGCATCCTCCCCCTCTCCGCCCCTCCCCTGCTTGTTCTCTCAAAAAATATTAAAAAAAAAAAAAGCTACAGTAATCCAGTAGAGGAAGCTTTCCCACCAATTTTCTCCTAGATTTTTGGCTATTCTTGACCTTTTATCCCCATGTAGGTCTTAGAGTCATCTTATCAAGCTTCATAATCTGTTATTTTCATTGGAGATTCAAGTAGTCTATATTTGGAGGGATAATTAACATTTTCATAATCCCTTTTGTCTTGTTTTCGTATTAAGGCAATCCTGGCCTCAAAGACAGGTGGGGTTTATTATCTGAAAGTTTCAAATTTGCTTTATATTTTATAGAGTGTCCTGAAATATGGCCTCAGAAATTACTTCAGGTGTGTGTGGTGGCTCAGCTGATTGAGCGTCCGTCCAACTCTTGACTTTGGCTCAGACATGATTCACCGTTCACAGGTTTGAGCCCCTAGTCCCGCTTTGCTGACCGTGCGGAGCCTGCCTGGGATTCTCTGCCCCTCCCCCACCGTACTCTCAAAAAGAATGTTTTAGGGGCACCTGGGTGGCGCAGTCGGTTAAGCGTCCGACTTCAGCCAGGTCACGATCTCGCGGTCCGTGAGTTCGAGCCCCGCGTCGGGCTCTGGGCTGATGGCTCAGAGCCAGGAGCCTGTTTCCGATTCTGTGTCTCCCTCTCTCTCTGCCCTTCCCCCGTTCATGCTGTCTCTCTCTGTCCCCAAAATAAATAAACGTTGAAAAAAAAATTAAAAAAAAAAAAAAAAGAATGTTTTAATTGGTTTAGATTGATCTCAGTCCATTCGTATTTAACATCACCACCGACATGTGTTGAAGTCTTTTTGGTTCTACTTGAATTACTTGTTCTTTGTCCCGTTTTAGTCTTTTAAAAACTTTTCGGATTTTCCTTCTATAGTCTATTAAACACAATGTTTGAAGAGCAGTGAGACGATTGGGTTATCTCACAACCAACTTCCACCTTTCCTTTATCGAGCTGTAAATTCCATGGGACTTCTGGCTTGCCCAGATATTTGCCCAACCACGATCCATTCATCAGAGAATGCACTTAGAAAATCCAGGAACATTTAAAGTATAGAAAAACCATTTGCAGAGGGATCAAGAGTAGGAAGGCATCAGAGTTCTTAAGTTTACCTGAGCTTTTTAGATAAAAGATGGGAGGCAGACGTTTAAGAATGAACATCGTGTAAAGTTCTTTTCCAGGGAAGCAGGAGTACAGGGGAGGCAGTGTGGAGAACCACCGATGAAGGGAGGTACTGAGCAGACCCCAGCATCAGGGACAAGCATGGCTGACTGCCCAGTGCTCCAAGACGTTTTCACAAAGACCTTACACAAGAGATTTAGGACAGGCGATCTAGGGAAACCACAGAGAAGGCAGGCTCCAGCTCTGCCCTAATTCTCCCTCCTCCCATAGGTCAAAGGTCACCACTCTACAATTTCACATCACATCACCTTGCCCCTTCAGGAGGGCCCTGGAGAGCCCAGGAATCCACTAAGTGCAGGACAGCCAGGAGAGAGGGGCAGCGGTCTCACTCTGTCCATCTGCTGCTGCGTGTGGCTCAGATACACGGCAGGAGAGGCCCAAACATCAACCCTGCTCTGACAACTTATCGAGAACACCAACTACAGTGGTCTGGCCAAAACCCAAGTCTCAGGGAGAAGGGGAGACATGTGAAGGTCCAGGAGCAGGGTTATGTGCAGGACTGTTCACTCTTCCTCAGACCTGCTGGACCCTATATCACGCTTCTATCAGGGCCATGAATGGGATGCCCTCCATTCTCGCTCCCAGGAGACCTACGTGTTCGATGCCTCAAGTGATGGCATGCCGTATTCTCCTACAGAAGACAGTCGGCAAAGCAGATGCTAGTTCCCCTTACTGTAGGTGGTGCCGTGTTGTAAGTTCTACCAATTACCCTCCCCCACCCGTCAGCTCGTTTAGATTTGCCTCACCTTTAACCAACACTCAGGTTTGGGCTGCAGGGGTGATGGGAGCACAGTCCTCTAACACCCTATCAGTTCTGATTGCCAGGATCTCCCTGTTATTGGTGAGCTGAGTACACAAGCAGAGAGCTGGCCTAGTGAATAGCAGACTCCCCCCACGTCGGTCTAGAAGTCCTTTGTAAATGTGATGCTTGGCTGGGTTCTCTTCCCTGGTTTTCAGAGTTTAACTAGTTTCTTCAGATTTTAAATTTCCCAGTTATGGCGAACTCTGTATGCTTTGCATTTACTCTGTACTTGACTCCTAGGACTTTTTGAATCCTGAGAGTATCAGCTGGGGAAAGTTTTTAGTCCTCTCCAATCCGTTGTTCCAATTTACCTGCTTCTCCAACTACATATACACCAGAAGTTTAATATTCATGACCTTTTTCATATTGATCACTTTAGAAGTTTTTTTCTGATATGTAATTTCACAATCATCCTACATAGCTCTTGTACACTAGGTAGAATACTAGATCTTATCAAAGTGTTTGAAGAATTATGGTTCTTCCTTTTTTTAAATAAAATATTTTTGAAAGAGGACACACAAGCAGGGAAGCAGCAGAGCGAGGGAGGGAGACACAGAATCTGAAGCAGGCTCCAGGATCTGAGCGGTCAGCACAGAGACTGACATGGGGCTCGAAACCCATGAACCAGGAGATCCTCACCTGAGCCAAAGTTGGAAGTTAACTGAGCCACTCAGGCACCCGTTTGTCCTATTTTTAGACAATGTTTTGTTTCCAAATGTGTAAAAATGCTTAAAGGCCTTATCCTTCTGATTCGTTGCACTATGTTTTTAGGTCATGTACCCTCAATGCAGACTTTTTGCCAAACCTCCTGGTCCTTGAAGTCAGATAGGAGAAATAGCAAACGTAACCCTTTATTAACTGTATGGTTACCTTTACCAGTGTTCTTTGCAGATTCGAGTTCCTCTCTAGTGTCTTACTTTTGCCTCAAAGATTCCATTAGTTCTGGAAGAAAAGATTTAGCAACTTAAGCGTTGGGCTATTTTTCTCCATTTTTTTAAGTTACTTGTGATCCTTATTTTTTTTTTCCCCTCTGATCTTTGAATATGGCATCCCAAGGACTCCCGGCCTCCAGAGTTACTGAGGAGAGCTAGGAAATAGGCTGTATCAGCTTGTAGGGGCTCCCTTAGAGACGAGGAGTCCTTTCCTCCTGGCTAATAATTGCTTTGGTTTTTGACAAGTAAATGCTGCATGTGTCCAGGTGTGACTCACTTTTGGTTTATTTCACTTGAGTTTAACATTTTTAAAGTTTCCAGCCATTTCCTTCAAGCATCCTGTTGTCCCTTTTCCCTCCTCTAATACTGCATTATGCACATGTTTATGTTGAATAAGATCTCATAGGTCTAAATCTTCATTTTTCCTCATTCTTGGTGTTCTTTTGAGTGAATGTCAAGTATCTTCAAAATACTGATTCTTCAGGGCACTGGGTGGCTCAGTCAGTTAAGCATTCGATTTCAGCTCAGGTCATGACCTCGTGGTCAGGGAGCTTGAGCCCCGTGTTGGTTTCTGTGCTGACAGCTCAGAGCCTGGAGCCTGCTTCAGATTCTGTATCTCCCTCTCCCCACTCATGTGGTGGTCTCTGTCTCTAAAAAAATGAGTAAACGTTTTTAGAAGTTTCAAAACACTGATTCTTTTAACTGCTCAGATCTGCTGGTGAGCCTTTCCGTAAAATTTTTTACCCCAAGTGTAGCTCCCATCTGTCACCACTCAAGGCTACTCTGACTATATTCCCTATACTGTACCTTTCATCCCTGTGAATTATTAATTCCGTAACTGAAAGCCTTTACCTCTCCAGTATCATTTCCCATACCACCCCCACGCTGCAGGCCACCATTTCAATAGGATTCTGTGACTGAAACAATCCATTTGCTATGACCCGGTACAGGTGATATACTTCATTGTATGAAAACTGAAGATTGAACACATGTCTCAAGAGGTGAATTGAAGTCCTTAAGTTCAACATTTGGGCTTCCTGGATGATGGTTTTATTGATCTCCCCTTTAGGAAGTATTTCCCTTTTTAAACTTTCGGGGAAAAAATCCTTTCAAATAGTACATGGCAGCTCTAGAGATTTACCATCTCAAGAATTTTGGTTTTTTTAGCAAGTATCTTGAATCTATTCCATGTCATTGTGGCCACTGAACTTTCTGCTCAGCTCATTGGTCATCTAATAACATAAATGCCTGGAATCACAAAGTCTCCCAGGCTTAGGGGAATCTGTATGTGTACAGAGGTATGCTTTTAACACTCAGGGAGCTGAAAATTCTGGTTTAGCCTTCATTTCATCCTTATGTGCAACCACCAAACCAGAAAGCCTCAATCTTTCTTCTAGCTTTCCTGAGCACACACATGGCCTAGGCATACACGAGACCTTCTGTGGTCCAAAGACTACACTGGAGTTTTTAGAGGATCCCTATGAATACTGCATTCCCCAGATTTTGCTTTAGGGTTTTTAACCCGTTTTTATCTGAAGTCTTTCTCTCAAACTCAGAACTATGATGTTTAACAGCAAGTGTCAGTTTTGTAATCAACTAAGAAAAGGCTCTTTACATTGGGAAACATTTGAATCAGGTCAAAGAAAGGGAAGACCTACAACTTGTAACTTTGAAGTAACCTCCAAGACAGGTCAAATGATGAGGAGTCGAAGAATGGGATTTTAAAATAGCTCCAGACCCATTATGATCCTTCAGGTGGCTCTGGGCTACTAGTTTTCACGTGATTTCAACTACTTCAGACTGAAAAGGAACTTGGAAGGCTACTGAACAGAGCGAGTTAAAAACACCAAAGTTCACCCTTCCAAGATTGATTTTTTTTTTTTTTGCATAGGTTTCAAGATTGTGCAAGTCTTTGGTTATTTTCTAGAGTTCTACAGAAGTTTCTTCTGACAGATTCTGAAAACGTTCTCAGTTTTGTGGAGATTTGTGGAGGTCAATATTCTGCAATTGTAGACATGCTTTAAGTCAAATACTTGGATCTACTCTTCAAATAGTTACTACTCAGTGATTAAAAAGGAACATCTGAATCCTAGGAGTCCCAAAAGATGGAGAGAAAAAGGGGAAGAAGTTTTATCTGGGCAAGTTATAGCAGAAAACTTTCCTAATACGGGGAAGGACACACATTAAAATCCAAGAAGCATAGAGAACTTCCGTTAGATTCAACAAAAACTGATCACCAAGGCATATCATAGTCAAATTCACAAAAGAGACAAGAATTGTGAAAGCAGCAAGGGAAAAAAAAATCCTTAACTTACAAGGGAAGACAGATGAGGATCACAGAAACTTGGCAGGCCAGGAAGGAGTGGCAGGATAGATTCAATGTGCTGAATCACAAGAACATGCAGCCAAGAATTCTTTATCCATCAAGGCTGTCATTCAAAATAGAGATAAAGAGTTTCCAGATAAACAAAAACTAGAAGTTTGTGACCACTAAACCAGCCCTAGAAGAAATTAAGAGGGGGGCTCTTGTTTTGTCCTTTCTCCAAAAAGCCCAAAAGTAAGAAAGACTAGAAAGGGCCAGAGAACTTCACCAGAAACACCAACTTTCCAGGCAACAAAATGGCACCAAATTCTTTCAGTACTTACTCTAAATGTCAATGGACTAAATGTTCCAATCAAAGGACACAGGATATCAGAATGGATAAGAAAACAAGACACATCTATTTCCTGCCTACAAAGACTCATTTTAGACCTAAAGACACCTGCAGATTGAAAGGATGAACCATCACGTAATGGTCATCAAAAGCAAGCTGGGGTAGCCATACTAGACTTTCAATTAAAAAATGCTATGAGGTGCAAAATGGAAGCTGCCACATCACAGATTGAAGAGGCAGAGGACAGAATAGGTGAGTTAGAAAATAAAATTATGGAAAAAAAGAGAAAAAGGAAACCAGGATTAAGAGAGAAGTAGAGAACTAAGTGATTCAAACAGAACAGTATCCATATCATAGGAATTCCAGGAGAAGAGAAAGCAAGAAAGGGGCTGAAGGTGTACTTGAACAAATCATAGATGAGAACTTCCCTGATCTGCGGAAGGAAACAGACATTAAAATCCAATAAGCACAGAGAACTCCCTAGAGACATAACTTGAATTGATTTTCTGCAGGACACATCATAGTGAAACTGGCAAAATTTAAGGATAAAGAGAATTCTGAAAGCAGCTAGGGATAAATGGGCCCTAACATACAAAGGTAGATGCATAAGGGTAGTAGCAGACCTATGCACTGAAACTTGGCAGGCCAGAAAGGAATGGCAGGAAATCTTCAATGTGATAAACAGAAAAAGATGCAGCTGAGAATCCTTTACCCAGCAAGTCTGTCATTCAGAATAGGAGAGATAAGGTCTTCCCAAACAAAAACTGAAGGAATTCACCACTAAACCAGCCCTACAAGAGATCCTAAGGGGGGACTCAGTGAAATGTTGCAAGGACCACAAAGTACCAGAGACATCACTACAAGCATGAAACCTACAGATATCACAATGACTCTAAACCCATATCTTTCAGTAACACTGAATGTAAATGGACTAAATGCTCCAACCAAAAGACACAGGGTATCAGAATGGATAGAAAAACAAGACCCATCTACTATTTTCTGTCTACAAGAGACTCATTTTAGACCTGAGGACACCTTCAGATTGAAAGTGAGGGGATGGAGATCTACCATGCTACTGGAGGTCAAAAGAAAGCTGGAGTAGCCATACTTATATCAGACAAACTAGACTTTAAATTGAAAGCCTTAACAAGAGATGAAGGGCATTATATAGTATTTAAAGGGTCAATCCATCAGGAAGAGCTGACAATTATAAATGTCTATGCACTGAATTCGGAGACATCCAAATATATAAAACAATCACAAACATAAGCAACCTTATTGATAAGAATGTGATAATTGCAGGTGACTTTAATACTCTACTTACAACAATGGATAGAACATCTAGACAAACTCAATAAACAAGGGCCCTAAATGATATATTGGATCAGATGGACTTGACATATACTTAGAACTCTGCATCCCAAAGCAACAGAATATACTTTCTTCTCAAGTGCACATGGAACATTCTCCAAGATAGATCACATACTGGGTCACACAACAGCCCTTCATAAGTATGAAATAATTGAGATCACACCATGCACACTTTCAGACAATGCTATGAAACTTGAAATCAACTACAGGAAAAAGTCTGGAAAACTTCCAGAAGCATGGAGGTTAAAGAACACTCCACTAAAGAATGAATGGGTCAACCAGGCAATTAGAGAAAAAAAATATATGGAAACAAATGAAAATGAAAATACAACTCAAGCACTTTGGGATGCAGCAAAGGCACTCCTGAGGGGAAAATACATTGCAATCCAGGCCTATCTCAAGAAACAAGAAAAATCCCAGATACAAAACCTAACAGCACACGTAAAGGAAATAGAAGCATAACAGCAAAGGCATGCAAAACCCAGGAGAGAAATAAGATCAGTGCAGAAATATAGAATAAAAAAAAAAACAACAGAAACAAAAGATCAATGAAACCAAGAGTTGGTTTTTTTTTTAATAAACAAAATTGATAAACCTCTAGCCAGGCTTCTCGAGAGGACTCAAAGAGATAAAATCACAAATGAAAATGGAATTACTACAACCAGTACCTCAGAAATACAAGTAATTATCAGTGAATACTATGAAAAATTATATGCCAACAAACTGGACAACCTGGAAGAAATGGACAGATTCCTAAACACCCACATGCTACCAAAACTTAAATGCAAAGAAACAGAAAATTTGAACAGACCCATAACTAGTGAAGAAATGGAATCAGTTATCAAAAATCTCCCCGAAAATAAGAGTCCTGGACCAGATGGCTTCCCTGGGGAATTCTACCAGACATTTAAAGCAGAGATACCTATCCTTCTCAACCTGTTCCAAAAAATAGAAAGGGAAGGAAAACTTCCAGATTCATCTATGAAGCCAGCATTACTTTGATTCCCAAACCAGAGACCCAGCAAAAAAAAAAAAGAAAAAAAAAAAAAACCACAAACAAAAAAAACACAAAAAAACCAAAAAAACTACAGGCCAATATATCCCTGATGAATCTGGATGCCAAAATTCTCAAGATACTAGCAAATCTAATTCAGCATATCAAAGAATTATTCACCATGATCAAGTGGGATTCATTCCTGGGCTGCAGGGCTGGTTCAATATTCACAAATCAATGTGATACATCACATTAGTAAAAGAAAAGAACCATACGATCCTATTAATAGATGCAGAAAAAGCATTTGACAAAATACAGCATCCTTTAATAAAAACACCCAAGAAAGGATAGAAGGAACATACTTAAACATCATAAAAGCCATTTATGAAAAGCCCACAGCTAATATCCTCAATGGAGGGAAACTGAGAACATTCCCCCCAAGATCAAGAACACAAGAGGGATGTCCACTCTCACCGCCGTTGTTTACCATACTGTTGGAAGTTCTAGCATCAGCAGACAACAAAAGGAAATTAAAGGCATAAAAACCGGCAAAGATGAAGTCAAGCTTCCACTTTTTTGCAGATGACATGATATTATACATAGAAAACCCGACAGATTCCACCAAAAGTCTGCTGGAACATATACACGGATTCAGGAAAGTCACAGGGTACAAAATTACTGTACAGAAGTTGGTTGCGTTTTTATACACCAATAATGAAGCAACAGGAAGAGAAAAATTGATCCATTCACAATTGTACCAAGAACCATAAAATACCTAGGAATAAAAACCAAAGACAAAATCTGTATGCTGAAAACTATAGAAAGCTTGTAAAGGAAATTGAAGATACAAAGAGATGGAAGAACATTCCATGCTCGTAGATTGGAGGAATATTAAGATGTGAATACTATCCAGAGCAATCTACACACTCAATGCAATCCCAATCAGCATTGCACCAACATTCTTCTCAAAGCTAGAATGAACAATCCTAAAATTTGAGTGGAACCACAGAAGACCCTGAATAGCCAAAGTAATACTGAAGAAGCAAACCAAAGCGGGAGGCATCACAATCCCATACTTAGCCTCTACTACAAAGCTATAATCAAGACAGTATGGCATTGGCACAAAAACAGACACATACACCAATGGAATAGAGACCCCAGAATTGGACCCACAAATGTATGGCCAACTAGTCTTTGGCAAAGCAGGGAAGAGCATCCGATGGGGGGGGGGGGAAGACAGTCTCTTTAACAAATGGTGCTGGGAGAACTGGACAGCAACAGGAAGAATGAAACTCGACCACTTTCTTATGCCATTTACAGAAATAAACTCACAATGGATGAAGGATCTGAATAGGAGACAGGAAACCATCAAAACCCTAGAGGAGAAAGCAGGAAAAAACCTGACCTCAGCCACAGCAATTTCTTACTCAACACATCTCCAAAGGCAAGGGAATTAAAAGCAAAAAATGAACTATTGGGACCCTCGTGAAGATAAAAAGCTTCTGCACAGCAAAGGAAACAACAAAACTAAAAGGCAACTGACAGAATGGGAAAAGATATTTGCAAAGGACATATCAGATAAAGGGCTAGTATCCAAAATCTATGAAGAACTCCCCAAACTCCCCACCCAAAAAACAAATAATTCAGTGAAGAAATGGGCAGACACATGAATAGACACTTTTCTAAAGAAGTCAACCAGATGGCCAATGGGCACATGAAAAGATGCTCAATGTCACTCCATCAGGGAGATACAAGTCAAAACCACACTGAGATACCACCTCACACCGGTCAGAGTGGCTAAAATGAACAAATCAGGAGACTATAGATGCTGGCGAGGATGTGTAGAAATGGAACCTTCTTGCACTGTTGATGGGAATGCAGACTGGTGCAGCCGCTCTGGAAAACAGTGTGGAGGTGCCTCAAAACATTACAAACAGAACTATCCTATGACCCAGCAATAGCACTGCTAGGAATTTACCCAAGGGATACAGGAGTGCTGATGCACAGGGGCACTTGTACCCCAATGCTTATAGCAGCATTTCAACAATAGCCATATTATGCAAAGAGCCTAAATGTCCATCCACTGATGAATGGATAAAGAAATTGCGGTTTATATACACAATGGAATATTACGTGGCAATGAGAAAAAATGAAATATGGCCTTTTGTAGCAACGTGGATGGAACTGGAGAGTGTGATGCTAAGTGAAATAAGCCATACAGAGAAAGACAGATACCATATGGTTTCACTCTTATGTGGATCCTGAGAAACTGAACAGGAACCCATGGGGGAGGGGAAGGAAAAAAAAAAAAAAAAAGAGGTTAGAATGGGAGAGAGCCAAAGCATAAGAGACTGTTAAAAACTGAGAACAAACTGAGGGTTGATGGGGGGTGGGAGGGAGGGGAAAGTGGGTGATGGGCACTGGGGAGGGCACCTTTTGGGATGAGCACTGGGTGTTGTATGGAAACCAATTTGTCAATAAATTTCATAAAAAAAATAAAAAAAATAAAAAAAAAAGAAATTGCGGTTTATATACACAATGGACTACTTGGCAATAAGAATGAAATCTGGCCTTTTGTAGCAACGTGGATGGAACTGGAGAGCGTTATGCTAAGTGAAATAGGTCAGCCAGAGAAAGACAGATACCATGTTTTCACTCATGTGGATCCTGAGAAACTTAACAGAAGATCATGGGGGAGGGAATGGGGGAAAAATGTTACAGAGAGGGAGGGAGGCAAACAACCTTAGAGAACCCTGAGGGTTGACAGGGGTTGGGGGAGAGGGGAAAGTGCATGATGGGCATTGAGCAGGGCACCTGTTGGGATGAACATTGGGTTTTATATGGAAACCAGTTTGACAAGTTATATTTAATAAAAAATAAAGACTAACAAGAAATTAAGGGATTTATATAATTAAGTGGTCTATCCACCAAGAAGATATAACAATTGTAAATGTTTGTGCCAACTTGGGAGCACCCAAATATATAAGTCAATTCGTCACAAAGAAATTCATTTATAACATAATAGCAGGGGAGTTAAACACCCCACTTACAATAGACAGATCATCTAAGGAGAAAAACAAGTAAATGATGAATTTGAATGACACACTGGACCAAACAGACCTGATGCATATTCAGAACATTTCATCCTAAAGCGAATACAGAAGATCAAGTTCATATCATGCATATTTTTAGACCTTATGAAAACTTGAGATCAACCATGAGGAAAAATTTGGAAAGATCATGAATACTTGGAGATTAAAGACAATCCTACTAAAGAATGAATGGGTTAACCAAGAAATTAAGAAGTACATGGAAGCCAACGAAAATGAAAACATGACGGCCCAAAACCTCTGGGACGCAGCAAAGGCAGTCATTAAAAGGAAGGTATATAGCAACCCAGGCCTTCCTAAAGAAGGAAGAAAGGTGTCAGATATACAACCTAACCTTACGCCTTAAGGAGCTGGAAAAACAGCAAACCAACACTGCACAAATATTATGAGCAATTATATGCCAATAAGTCATGTAATCTAGAAGAAATGGGTAAATTCCTAGAAATATATGAATTACAAAACCTGAAAAAGGAATAGAAGATTTGAACAGACCCATAACCAGTAAGGAAATTGAATCAATAATAAATCTCCCAACAAGAATCCAGTGAAGACAGTTTTCCAAGAGAATTCTACCACACATTTAAAGACGACTAGGGGCACCTGGGTGGCTCAGTCCGTTGAACGTCCAACTTCGGCTCAGGTCATGGTCTCACAGTTTGTGAGTTCGAGGCCCGCGTCGGGCACTGTGCTGACAGCTCAGAGCCTGGAGGCCTGCTTCAGAGTGTCTTCCTCTCTCTGGGCCCCTCAGTGGCTCAGGCTCGTTCTCTCGCTCTCTCCCCCTCCCTCCCAAAAATAAACATTAAAACTCAAAAAAAAAAAAAATAGTTAACACCTATTCTTTTGAAGCTGTTCCAAAAAATAGAAATGGAAGGAAAACTTCCAAACTCATTGTATAAGGCCACAATTACCTGGATTCCACAAAGATCCCACTAAAAAGGAAAACTACACACCAATTTCACTGATGGGCATGGATGCAAAAAATAACATACTAGCAAACTGGATCTAACATTACATTAAGAATTATTCACCACAATCAAGTGGGATTTATTCCTGGGATACAGGTCTGGTTCAATATCCACGGGTCAATGTCATTCATATCAATAAAAAAAGGGCAAGAACCACATAACCCTCTCAATAGGTGCAGAAAAAGCACTTGACAAAATACCTTTTCTCGATAAAAACCCTCAAGAAAGCAGGGATGGAAGAAAAATACCTCAAGATAAAGGCCATACATAAAAGACACACAACTAATATCCTCCTCAAGGGGGAAAAACAGAGCATTCCCATAAGGTCAGGAACACAACAGGGACGTCCACTCTCACCACTGTTACTCAACATAGTGAAGGAAGTCCTAGCCTCAGCAATAAGAAATAAAATGCATCCAAACTGGCAAGGAGGAAGTCAAACTTTGTCTTCACAGAAGACATGAGACTGTGGAGAACCCAAAAGACTCAAAGAAAAAGCTTCTAGAACTGATTCAAGGATTCAGCAAAATTCCAAGATATAAAAATCAATGTACAGCAGTTGGTTGCGTTTCTTTACACCAATAATGGAGCAGCAAAAATCAAGGAATCAATCCCAATTACAATTGCACCAAAATCCATAGCATACCTAGGAATAAAAAGAGGTGAAAGATCTGTGTGCTGAAAACTATAGGAAACTTATGAAGGCAATTGAAGAGGACACAATGAAATGGGAAACCTTTCACACTCATGGATTGGAAGAATATCGTTAAAATGGGTTATCCAAAGCAATCTACATATTCAATGCAATCCCGGTCAAAATAACAAGCATTCTTTAGAGATCCAACAGACAACTCTAAGATTTGTACGGAACCACAAAAGACTCAGAAAAGCCAAAGTAACGTTGAAAAGAAAACCGAAACTGGAGGCATCACAATCCCAGACGTCAGCCTTTACTACAAAGCTGTGATTAAGACAGTTTGGTACTGGTACAAAAACAGACACGGATCAATGCAACAGACTAGAGAACCCAGTTTACCCACAGATGTACCGCCAGCTAACTTTTGACAAAGCAGGAAAGAATATCCGACAGAAAGAGTCGTCTCTTCAGCAAATGGTGCCGGGAAAACTGGGCAGTGACATGAAGAATGAACCTGGACCACTTTCCTACACACATGCAAAAATAAACTTCCCATGGATGAAAGACCTTAACGTAAGACAGAAAAGCATCAAAATCCTTAAGGAGAGAACAGGCAGCAACTTCTTGACATTTCTCAAGAGGCAAGGGAAACAAAAGCAAAAATGAACTTTTGGGACCTCATCAAGATAAAAAGCTTCTGCACAGTGAAGGAAACAATCAGCAAAACTAAAAGTCAACTGACAGAAGATGTTTGCAAATCACATATTGGATAAAGGGTTAGTATCCAAATTCTATAAAGAACTTAAACTCAACACCCAAAAACCAAATAATCCAGTGAAGGGACAGAAGACATGAATAGGCACTTTTCCAGAGAAAACCTCTAGATGGCCAACAGACGTGAAAAAATGCTCAACATCAGGGAAATACAAATAAAAACCACAATGATACACCAAACTCACACCTATCAAAATGTCTAACATTAACAACTCAGGCAACAACAGATGTTGGCGAGGATGTGGAGAAAGAGAAACCCTTTTGCACAGTGGTAGGAATGCAAACTGGGGAAGCCGCTGTGGAAAACAGTATGGAGGTTCCTAAAAAAGTTAAATAGAACTGCCCTAGGACCCAGCAATTGCACCACTAGGTCTTTATCCAAAGGATACAGAAATGCTGATTCAAAGGGGCACACGCACCCTGATGTTTACATATGGCATTTATAGCATTTACAATAGCCAGATTATGGAAAGAGCCCAGATGTCCACTGACTGAAGATGTGGTGTATATACATATATACATAATAGACTATTAACTCAGCAATCACAAAAGAACGAAAGTTTGCCGTTTGCCATTTGCAACATGGAAGGAACTAAAGTGTATTATGCTAAGCAAAACAAGTCAGAGAAAGACAAATATAGGATTTCACTCATGTGGAATTTAAGAAACAGATGAACACAGGGTAAAGGAAGCAAAAATATAAAGACAGGAATACGAACCACAGGAGACTCAGAATGGAGGGTTGCTGGCAGGGAGGTGGGTGGGGGATGGTCATTAAGGAGGGCACTTGTTGGGAGGAGTACCGGGTGTTACCCGTCAGTGATGAATCCCTAAATTCGACTCCGGAAATCATCACTCTATATGTTAATTTGGATTTATATAAAAAAAGTTCAAGTACTTTTAGGGTTTGCAGGGTTTTTTTTGGGGGGGGTATCTTTTGAGATGCTCAATCTTTTATATCCTTGAATATGTAAAATATACAGACAATAGTATCTAAGAACTAGTATTTTAGTTCCTGAAGTTCCATTTGTGTTTCCTGCTTATTTCTTGATTTTAATTGTCCTCCTCTCCAGTTATTCTCTAATTGGTACTGTTTTTTTAATTTTTTTCAACGTTTATGTATTTTTGGGAGAGAGACAGAGCATGAACGGGGGAGGGGCAGAGAGAGAGAGAGGGAGACACAGAATCGGAAACAGGCTCCAGGCTCTGAGCCATCAGCCCAGAGCCTGACACGGGGCTCGAACTCTTGGACCGCGAGATCGTGACCTGGCTGAAGTCAGACGCTTAACCGACTGCGCCACCCAGGCGCCCTTTTTTTTTTTTTAACGTTTATTTTTGAGACAGAGGGAGACAGAGCATGGATGGGGGAGGGTCAGAGAGAGGGAGACACAGAATCTGAAACAGGCTCCAGGCTCTGAGCTGTCAGCACAGAGCCCAACACAGGGCTCGAACTCACGGACCGCGAGATCGTGACCTGGCTGAAGTCAGACACTTAACCAACTGCGCCACCCAGGCGCCCCTAAATTTTTTTTTTTTTTAAATAATTTGTAAGAGGTGCCTGGGTGGCTCAGTCAGTTAAGTGTCCGACTTCAGCTCAGGTCATGATCTCTCGGTCTGTGAGTTTGAGCCCCATAACTGGGCTCAGGGCTGACAGCTCAGAGCCTGGAGCCTGCTTCGGATTCTGTGTCTCCCTTTCTCTGTCCCTCCCCCACTTAGTCTCTCAAAAATAAAGTTAAAAAAATAATTTGTAAATACCCAGTAGTGCAATGGCTGGATTGCAGACTAATTTTTAACTTTCTGAAGGACAGATAAAAAGATGCAGTGTATGTACACAATGGAATACTACTCAGCCATAAAAAGGACAAAATCTTGCCATTTGCAACGACATGGATGGAACTAGAAAGCCAGAAAAGAAACTATTATTTCACTTACATATGGCATTTAAGTAAAATGAGCAACAGGGGAGACAGGAGGAGAGTCAAACCCAGAAACAGATTCTTAACTATAGAGAATGGATGGTTACCAGAGGGGAGGTCAGCAGGCGAATGGGGGAAGCAGGTGAAGGCAGCTAAGGAGAACACCTGTGATCAGCACGGGGTTATGCATGGAAGTGCTGAGTCACTATCATATGCCTTAAATTATTATACTGTATGTTAACAAACTGGAATTGCAGTAAAAACTTAATTTGTAGTTTACAATGTTTGTCTCATGAACACACCTTTGTTACTACCTAGAAGCCCGAGTGCATCAGATCTCGATCCCTTCCACTCTTCTCAAGGACCGAGACTGGACTCTGATCTCTAGTTATGAGAGTATTTCAACATCTTTCTATTAAGAAATTTGCCCCAGTGGCACCTGAGTAGTTTAGCCAGTTAGGCATCTCTGACTTTAGCTCTCAGGTCATGATCTCATGGTTTGAGAGATTGGGAGCTCAACGCTGAAGGTGGGGAGCCTGCTTGGGAATCTCCCCACCTCCCCCCACTCGTGCTCTCTCTCAAACTTAAGATTTGCCCCAAGTTATTTTTGATTAAGCAAGCCTGTAGAAGATTTTGTATCAAGTTATTACAAAATACATTCTCCTTACATATACATACTTCACTTTGAAATTACTACCTACTAGAACATAAACCAAAGCCTTAATTTTTGAGAAACTAGTTTTGTGCAACACAGTATCAGAAGTGGTATCCTGATGAGTTAGGTAAGAAATAGGGCCTCCAAATGGAAAATAAGATGGTCACTACAGAGGACGTCATGTATAAAAAAAAAAAAACTCAAAGTACCAAAGAATTGAGAAGTTACATACTGCAAAAATCATCATACAAAAATCTGTTGCATTTCTAGACACTAATGAATTACCAGAGAAGTTAACAATTGACTAAGATACTTAGAAATAAACTTAACCAACGAGGCCAAGGAGCTCTACAAGGAAAACTAAGATAATGAAAAAAAAAAAAAAATGAAGGTAACACAAATGGAAAGATATTCCATGCTCATGGATTGGAAAACTCTTAAGATGTCCAGTATCCAGAGTAACCTACACATTCAATGCAATCCTTAACATCCTATTGGCATTTTTTCACAGAAATAGAAGTTTCTATGGAAAGTGATTTTAATCGAAACAGTGGCATTGACTTAACACCACACAAATCAAAAGCACAATACAAAACCCAGAAATAAAGTTAGCTTACAAAGGAGGCAAGAGAATACAAGTCTATTCAATAAGTGGTGCTGGAAAAACTGGCCAGTCCCATGCCCAAGAGTGCACCTGGGCCACTTTCTTACACCATACGTGATAATCCAACTCAAAAGGGATCAAAGATTTGAACAAGGTCCAAAATAAAATCCGAAGTTACAACTGACAGCAAAGATTCTAATAGACTACTACAATTATATGACAACAGTTGGACAAACTGGAAGAAATGGATAAAACTCTACAGACAATACTCCCAAGACTGGATCAGGATGAAGTAGAAAATCTGAACCATCTAGTAATGAAATGGAGACAGCAGTCAACCACCTCCCAGGTCCAGATGGTTTCAAACGTGAATCCCACTCAATTTTTTGGGAAACAGTTAATACAGATCCTTCACAAACTATCCCAAAACACCAAGTAGGAAAGAATGCTTCTAAGCTCACTTTACAAAGCCAGCAGTACGGACGCTAAACCCACATAAACACTACAAAAATTATAGCCCAACATTTCTGATGAACATAGATAAACATTCAAGATTACACAAATCATATACAACAATGTATGGAAGAAATCATGCACCATGATCAAGTAGGATTTATTCCAGGGGTGCTAAAATGGCTTAACACCCACAAAATGAGTTAACATGATAGACCACAGTAATGAAAGAATAAAAATCCAATCACCATGTGAAATTCGGAGAAGCACTGGACAAAATTCAACATATGATAGAAACTCTCAGCAAAGTTACATAGAAGGAAAGTAGCTCAGTATAATATAGGACAAAATAGGTAACAGACTTCATGTAAATCTGAAAGCTTCCCCCTTAATATCAGAAACCAGACAAGAATGCCCACTATATCACTTTTAGTTAACATAGTACTAAAAGTCCTAGGCAGAGCAATCAGACAAAAGAAGGCATCTAAATTGGTCAGGAAGAGGTAAACGGCAACAATTTTCAGATGACAGGACACTATATATAGAAAACCTTAAAGATTATACCTAAAAACTATTCAGTTTAGTTGCAGGATACCAATTAATATATAGATATGTTGAGTTTCTGTACACTAAAAAAGAAAATGTCATAATTGCATCAAAACTAAGTACCTCAGAATAAGTCTCACAGAGGTGAAATGTTTCTGCTCTGAAACTAAGACATTGATCAAAGAAAATGACAAATGGAAAAGATATACCATGCTCATGGCTTAGGAGAGTATTAATAGGTCTGTACTACCCAAAACAATCTACAGATTCACTGTAATCCCTATCAAGATATCAATGGCATTTTTCACAGAACTAGAACAATCTTAAAATTTGTATGGAACAAAAAAGACCTCAAAAAGCCATCTTGAAAAACATACCTGGAAGCATCACACTCTTTGGTTTCAAACTATACTACAAATAAAATACGGTACTGGCACAAAAAAACAGCAATGGAACACAGACAAATAAGCCCACACTTGCATGGTCAATTAATCCATAACAAAAGGAATAGGCGAGAAAAAGGCAGACTTTGATAAATGTTGAGCAAAACCAGTTACATGCAAAAGACTTTGACCTGGCCATTGTCTTACACCATACACAAAAACTCAAAATGGACTAAAGACGTATATGTAAGACCTGAAACCCTGAAACTTCCAAAAGTATATACAGGCAGTATAGGCTCTGGTTTTTTTGTTGTTTTTTTTTAAACACCAGTCTTTCTCAGGGAAGGGCAACAGAAGAAATTTGACTATAAACTGAAAACATTTTGCAAATGTTATCCAGTAAAGGGTTCACACCCAAGATAAAGAATTCATGGAAACACACGCCCCACTACCTAAAGGGAATAGAGCACCTGAATAAACATTTTTCAGATGGCCAGATATGAAAAGATGCTCAGGATCACTAATCAGGGAAACGGAAATAAACAGGGTCACCTCACACCAGTCAGAATGGCTGCTGTCAAAACGACAAGCAACAAGTGTTGGTGAAGACGTATAGAAAACCATGGTGCGTTTAGGAGAATGCAGATTGGTGTAGCCACCACGGAGAACAGCATGGAGGTTCCTCAAAAATGGAACTACTCTACCATCCAGTAATTTAAAATAGGAGTATTTATCTTAAAACATTAACTCAGAGAGATATATGCACCCTTCTGTTTACTGCAGCAGTGTTTACAATAGCCAAGACATTGAAGCAATCTAAATGTCCAATCATGAAAGGATGGATAGTGATTTTACATACACGTACATACGTACGTACACACACATGTATATGTGGACTGTTAATCAGCCATAAAAAGATCGCATTACTTGCGAAAACATGGATTGACCTGGGGGTTTTATGGAAAGTGTAAGTAGTACTGGAAGTTTTAGTCACAGCAAATCGGACAAGAAACAAGGCATCCAAATTGGGAAATACAATTCCCACTATTTGCACATGATACTATACAGAGAAGAGCCTCAGGAGTCCATCAACAATCATTAGAATAAATCAACTCTAAGGTCACTGGCTCCAAAAATCAATATACAGAGATCCATTGCAATTCTATACAGTAATGATGTAGAAGTCATTGGTAATCTCATTTATAATTGCACCAAAACACCTAGAAACAAATTTAACCAAGTAGGTGAAAGACCTATACTCTGCAATCTATAAGACACTGAAGAAATGGAAAAGATACAATGCTCAAGCATTGTGCAAAACCAGTATTGTTAAAATGTCCATACTACCCAAAACTATCTACAGGTTTAATACAATCCTTATCAAAATACCAAGAGCATTTTTCACAGAATTAGAATAATCCTAACATTTGTATGGAACCACAAAAAACCCCGATAGCCAAAACAAACTTAATCTGGGATTGTGACCCCTCCCATTGTTTAAGATACACTATACAATGTAGTAATCAGAACAGTATGGTACTGGCACAAAAAGATCAATGCAAGAGAGTAGAGAACACAGAAATAAGCCCACATTCATAAAGTCAATTAAACTTCAACAAAGAATATCCAATGGGAAAAGGACGGTCTCTTCAGCCAATGGTGTTGGGAAAACTGGACAACCATATGAAGAAGAATGCAACGGGACAACTTTCTCACACCATACACAAAATTTTAAGATAGGTTAGTGACCTAAATGTGAGACTGGAAACCATAAGAATCCTACAGGAGAACACAGTAACTTCTTTGACATCGGCAGATCAACTTCTTTCCAGATAGTTCTGAGGCACAGGAAATAAAAGCAAAAATAAACTATTGGGACCCTTGTCAAAACTCTTGCACAGCCAAGGAAACCAAAAGCACAGCAATACCAATAATCCAATGACAATTGTGCACAAGACATGAACAGACATTTCCGAAGACATCCAGATGGCCAACAGACACATGAAAACACATTGAACATCACTCATCAGGGAAATGCAAATCTAAACCACAATGAGATTTCATCTCAAACCTGTTTTAATGGCCAAAATCAACGCAAGAAACAAGTGTTGGTGAGGATGTGGGGGAAAAGGAACCCTCGTGCACTTTGATGGGAGTGCAAGCTGGTGCAGCCACCAGGGGAAACAGTATGGAGGTCCTTCAAAAAATTAAAAATCCAAGTACCGCATGACCCAGTAATTCCAGTACTGGCTATTTACCCATAAAAACAGTAACGTGAAACATGGAATGATCTAGAGGGTATAATACGAACTGGATTCAAAGACGAATACCATATGATTTCACTCATGTGGAATTTAAGAAAAAAATCCCAATAAAACTAGAGAAAAAAACTGATCACTAGAGGGAGGTTGGGTGATGGGTAAAACAGGTGGAGAGGAGCACAGAGTAACGTGAATTGTTGAATCACTATGTTGTACACCTGAAATAGAACACTACATGTTAACTATGATAGAACTAAGACTAAAGTACTGAAGGTAGCCTCTTCTGATACAAGAGGCAGTTGGGTAGCAAGCAAATGTTCAAAACGCTTCTTCAAGTGGAAAATAAGTGGCCCTAACTCGGCATAAAATGTGGAAAGATAAAAAGACATCAAACGCAGAAAGGGGAGTAAAATAGCAAGAGGAAAAATTTTTGGATGCACTTGAACTTAAATTAATACAGACTACGGGCTGCTTAGAGTTCTATGAACCTCATGGTAGCCACAAATCCAAAACCTGTGATACACAGTAAAAGCCAAACAAAACACTACACTCACTGATCACACAGACCAAGGAAGAACCACAACCAGAAACCATTTTTTTTTTTTAAGTGGCAGGGAATACATACCATCAGTAATTAAATGCAAAGGACCTAAACACACACAAAGAGTGGCGGAGTGGAGAAAACACAGGACCCATCTTTATGCTGCCTACAAGGGACTCCTCAGACCTAGTGATCTGCATTAAGTGGAGGCATGGGAAAACATTCTCCACTCCAATGGCAGGGAGAAAAATAAGCTGAGGTAGCAATACTTTTATCAGATAAAATAGACTAAGACAAAGACTTGAACAGGAGACCGAGAGGCAGTTTATAATAAAAAACAATCCAAAGAGAAGACCATTGTAAATATACACCTAAAACTGGAGCACCCCAATACATAAGCAAATATTAACTGATGGTAGTACAAGAGTAGGGGGACTTTAACACTCCACTTACATCAATGGATAGACTAACAAAAATCAATAAGGAAATAGTATCTTTGACACATTGGACCAGATGGACGTAACAGACACAGAACATTCCATCCAAAACAATACTTTTCAAGTGCACTTGGAACATTCCACCGAATAGATCACCTATTAGACCATAAAACAAGCCTCAAATTTAAGACTGAGATCATGCCATGCATTTTTTTCCAACCAGTGTTTGAAACTGGATATAAATCCGTAGAACTGGAAAGTAACAAGCAGACAAAACAGGATTCTCAACCACCAACACGTCAATGAAGCAAAGAGAAGGTCAAATACATGGATACAAATGAAAATACAATGGTCCAAAAATCTCTGGAACACAATGAAAGCAATCAAAAAGGAAGCAAATAGCAATACAGGCTTACTTCAAGAAAACTCCAGCTAACCCTACGACCAAAGCAACTGGTGGGCAGGGGTGGTACTCCAAGTGGAAATAAATGGTATAGAGACTGAAATTTATAAAAAACATTAATGAAACCAAGAGCTGATCATTTGAAATGATAAACAATTGACAAACCCTTAGCCAGACTCAAGAGAAAGGACCCAAAAAGGAGGACACCACAGAAATAGAGGATTATAAAGAGAAGGCTATGAAACATAGGCTAACAAAGTTGGCAACCCAGAATAAATTCCTAGAAACCTAGTCTTCGAAAAATAGAAAATCTTAACAGACCAATTACAAGTAATGAAATTCAATTGGGTAATCAAAAAACTACCAGAAAGTCCAGAACCAGATGGACTCACAAATTCTAACATTTAGAAAAAAGTTAATGCCTATTCTTCTCTATTCCAAAAAATAGGAGGAAGGCAGGCTTTCAAATACACCATAAGAGGTCACCTTTACCCAGATACCAAAGCCAAAGACATCAGACAAAAAAAACTACAGGACAATATAACCGATGAACATACAAGCAAAAATCCTCAAAATATTAGCAAAATGACTACAATACATGAAAGATCATTTACAAGCAGGCGGGATTTCTTCTTGGGATGCTAAGGTTGTTCTGTATTAGCAAGTCAGTGTCCTAAACCACATGAAAATAGCTGATACGATCTTAATCAAGCTTAAAGGATCATAATTCCAGATTTCAAGATCTACTGTACAAGGTTGTAGTCAAAACAGTATGGCACTAGCAGGAAAATGAGTCAATGGAACAGAATGGAGAGCCCAAATAGAAGTCTGCATTTATATGACCAATAGTCAAAGGAGGCAAGAATGTGCAATTAGAAAAAGCCTTTTCAACAAATGGTGCTGGGAAAACCGGACAGCAACACGTGAAAGAAAAACTACACAAAAGCTCAAAGGGATTAAGGACCTAAATGTGAAGGGTGCCTGGGTGGCTCCATTGGTTAAGTGTCTGACTTCAGGCTCCAGTCATGATCTCAACAGTTCATGAGTTCGAGCCCTGCATCGGCCTCTGTGTGGACAGCTCAGAGTCTGGAGCCTGCTTGGGTTTCTGTCTCTCCCTCTGTTCCTCCCTCACTCACACTCAGTCTCTCTCACTCTCAAATATATTTCTAAGACAACCGAAATGTGAAAACACCAGAAAAATGCTAGGAGAGAACACAAGCAGTGATTTCTCTGACTTCAGCCTTAGCAACATTTCTCTAAATAGGGCTCCCGAGGCAAGGAAAATAACAAAAATAAAACTTGGACTACATCAAAAACAAAAAGCTTCTGCACAAAAGAAGCAATCTAAATGGAAGATATTTGCAAATGACATTCGATGAAGGGTTAATATCCTAAATATATAAACTTCTCTAATCCAACACCAAAAAACCACAAATAAGCCAATTAAAAAACAGGCAGAACATATGAATCGATGTTCCTCTAAAGACATCCAGATGCCAACAGTCACGAAAAGATGCTCAACATTGATCAGGGAAATGCACAGCAAAACTAC
This sequence comes from Prionailurus viverrinus, assembly GCF_022837055.1. Taxonomy (NCBI): domain Eukaryota; kingdom Metazoa; phylum Chordata; class Mammalia; order Carnivora; family Felidae; genus Prionailurus; species Prionailurus viverrinus. Next base: position 938,932 of record NW_025927614.1, read on the forward strand.
AAGGGGCTATCACCTCACACCCATCAGAACGGCTAAAATCAACACCAGGAACAAGTGTTGGTGAGGATGTGGAGAAAGGGAACCCTTGTGCATGGTTGGTGGGAATGCAAGCTGGTGCAGCCACTCTGGAAAACAGTGCAGAAGTGCCTCAAAAATAGAATGACCCCATGATCTAGGAATTTTAATACTGGGTATGTACCCAAAGAATAGGAAAACACTAATTTGAGAAGATGTATGCACCCATGTGTTTATTGCAGTATTTGCAATGGCCAAGATATGGCAGCAACCCAAGCATCCAGTGACTGACAAATGGATAAAGACAACGTGGTGGGTGGGTGGGTGTGTGTATTCACACACATACCAATTATTCAGCCATAGAAGAGTGAAATCTTGTCATTTGCAATAAGAAGGTTGCTAGAGGGTATAACACTAAACAAGTCAGAGAAAGACAAACACTATGATTTCGCTCTTGTGAGGTTTAAGAAACAGAAAAAACAGACTCAACTACAGAGAATGGATGGTTACCAGAGGGGAGGTAAGCAGGGAGGGCGTGGTTAAACTCATGAGGGTAATTAAGAGGACACTCAAGATGAGCACGGAGCAATGTGCAGAACTGTTGGTTCACTATATTGCACATGGGAGACTAAACACTGTATGTTAACTACACCAGAATTTTAGAAGAGCAAGGATAGAAACTATGAACAGATACAGAAAAAGTGAGTATTCAACATCAATTCAGGAGACACTCAACAGATTTAGACTTAGAGGGAACTTACAATAAAGGCCATATTTATTTTGAATATAACTTATTGTCAAATTGGCTAACATACAGCATGTACCGTGTGCTTGTGGCTTTGGGGGTAGATTCTCCTGGTTCATTGCTTACATACAACACAAAGCTTTTATTCTAACAAGGATGCCCACTGTCCTTTTATTCAACATAGTACTGAAGTCCTGGTTGCAGCCAAAACAAAAACGCATCCAATGAACCTTAGACACCAAAGAACTGTTAGAACTAGTAACCAACTAGTCTGAATACCAACATCAGCGATCTGCCATGTTTTTAGAACACTGAGAAAAACTCCATTTACAATTTGCCCCAAAATACATAGGAATAATTTTAACCAAGGTGGTGAAAGATCTGTACTCCAAAAACATTGATGAAAAACTGAAAACAAATGGAAAGATGTCACACACTCAGGTGTTGGGAAAGCATTGCTAAAATGTCTTAATTCCCCAAGTGATCTACAGACTTGGCACAATCCCTATAAAGATACCACCAGTATTTTTCACTGAATATTTCTGTGGAACCACAAAAGACCTTTAAGCCAAAGTGATCTGAGGAAACAATACCAGAGGTATCAATCTGATTTCAAACTATCCCACGAAGCTGTAGTAATTAGAACAGTATGTACTGGCACAAACACCAGCACAAGTACCTGTAACAGAGGCCCAGAAATAAAGCCACACATTAATGGTCAGTCTACAACACGAGAGGTAAAGTCTATAATGGGGGAAAACACAGTCCCTTCAGGAAGTGCTGGAACAACTACATGCAAAAAAGGGAGACTGGAGCACATTCTTACACCACACACAAACATCAACTCAAAAACGATTGAAAACCTAAGAATGGAAACCACAAAAATCCTAATAGAAAACAGTGATCTTTTGGACATTGTCCTTAGCAACATTTTTCTGGAGATGTTGCCTCAGGCAAGTTAAACAGAAGCAAAAATCTTACGGGACTACATTAATGTAGTATTTTGTAGTGCCTGTAGCAAGGAGCAGGCTACAGAGGAGTAAATAAGTCAGTTCTAAGGAAAGTCAAGCAAATCCTTGAGGTAAAATAACAAAAATTAAAGTATTGAAGATGGCGGCATAGGAGGACGCAGGGCTCACCGCGTCCTGCTGATCACTTAGATTCCACCTACACCTGCCTCAATAACCCAGAAAACAGCCAGAATACTAGCAGAACAGAGTCTCCGGAGCCAAGCGCAGACGAGAGGCCCACGGAAGAGGGGAGGAAGGGCAGAGAGGCAGTGCCTGCTACACGGACTGGCGGGAGGGAGCCGGGACAGAGGGGCGGCCCGCCAGCCAAGCAGAGCCCCCGAGTCTGGCTGGCAAAAGCAGAGGGGCCGGGCAGAGTGTGTTCCGACAGCCAGCGGGACTTGACATCTGGAAGGTTATAAGCTAACAGCTCTGCTTGGAGAACGGGAGGGCTGGAGGACAATGGGAGGGAGAGTTGTTGAGGCCCGGAGGATAGAGAGCAGCTTGGCAGGCAACAAAGGCCCTCACCAGTGCCATCTCCCTCGCCCATCCCCCAGCCAAAATCCCAAAGGGAACCAGTTCCTGCCAGGGAACTTGCTTGCACCGCACAAACATCCAACTCTGTGCTTCTGCAGATCCATCCCTCCCGGAGGGTCTGACTCCCTCCCGGTGCCACAGGGCCCCTCCCGAAGCGGATCTCTGAAGGAAAAGCAAGCTGAGCCTACCCCTCCCACCCCTGTGCACCTTGCCAATCCACCCCAGCACCACAAGTCTGGCAGTATGCAAGTAGCCCAGACGGGCCACACCACCCCCACAGTGAATCCCACCCCTAGGAGAGGGGAAGAGAAGGCACACACCAGTCTGACTGTGGCCCCAGCGGTGGGCTGGGGGCAGACATCAAGTCTGACTGTGGCCCCACCCACCAACGCAAGTTATTCAAGAGACTGCAGAGGAAGTGCTCTGCAGTCCCGCACCACACCAGGGACTATCCAAAATGACGAAACGGAAGAATTCCCCTCAAAAAAACGTCCAGGAAATGACAGCTAACAAACTGATCAAAAAACAATTTGAATATAACAAAGTGAATTTAGAATAGTCAAAATTAATCGCTGGGCTTGAAAACAGTATAAGGACAGCAGAAAATCTATTGCTACAGAGATCTAGGGACTAAGGAACAGACAGGAGGAGCTAAAAAATGCTATTAGTGAGCTGCAAAATAAAATGGAGACAACCACAGCTTGGATTGAAGAGGCAGAGAGAATGGGTGAACTAGAAGATAAAATTATGGAAAAAGCTGAGAAAAAGAAAAATCCAGGAGTATGAGGGGAAAATTAGAGAACTAAGTGATGCACTAAAGAGAAATAATATACACATAATTGGTATTCCAGAGGAGGAAGAGGGGAAGAGGTGCTGAAGGTGTACTTGAAGAAGTAGCTGAGAACTTCCTGGATCTCAGAGAACCTCCCGGATCTCTCTTCCTTCCCGGGGAAGGAAAAAGGCATTGAAATCCAAGAGGCACAGGGAACTCCCTTCAGACATAACTTGAATTGATCTTCTGCACAACATGTCATAGTGAAACTGGCAAAATACACGGATAAAGAGAAAATTCTGAAAGCAGCCAGAGATAAATGTGCTCTAACATAAAGGGAGACCTATAAGACTCGTGACCGATCTCTCTACTGAAACTTGGCAGGCCAGAAAGGAATGGCAGGAGATCTTCAATGTGATGAACAGAAAAAATATGCAGCTGAGAATCCTTTATCCAGCAAGTCTGTCATTTAGAATAGAAAAGATAAAGGTCTTCCCAAACAAAAACAAGGAATTCATCACCACTAAACCAGCCCTACAAGAGATGCTAAGGGGGATCCTGGGAGACAAAGGACCAGAGACATCGCTACAAGCATGAAACCTACAGACATCACAATGACTCTAAACCCATATCTTTCTATAACACTGAATGTAAATGGACTAAATGCTCCAACCAAAAGACACAGGGTATCAGAATGGATAAAAAAACAAGACCCATCTATTTGCTGTCTCCAAGAGACTCATTTTAGACCTGAGGACACCTTCATATTGAGAGTGAGGGAATGGAGAACCATTTATCATGCCACTGGAAGTCAGAAGAAAGCTGGCGTAGCCATGCTTATATCAGACAAACTAGACTTTAAAGGCTGTAACAAGAGATAGAAGGGCATTATATAATAATCACAGGGTCTATCCATCAGGAAGAGCTAACAATTATAAACGTCTATGCACTGAATACAGGAGCCCCCAAATATATAAAACAATTACTAACATAAGCAACCTTATTGATAAGAATGTGGTAATTGCAGGGGACTTTAACACTCCACTTACAGAAATGGATAGATCTAGACACACAGTCAATAAAGAAACAAGGGCCCTGAATGATACATCAGATGGACTTGACAGATATTTAGAACTCTGCATCGCAAAGCAACAGAATATACTTCGAGTGCACATGGAACATTCTCCAAGATAGATCACATACTGAGTCACAGAACAGCCCTTCATAAGTATACAAGAATTGAAATCATACCATGCATACTTTCAGACCACAATGCTATGAAGCTTGAAATCTACCACAGGAAAAAATCTGGAAAACCTCCAAAAGCATGGAGGTTAAAGAACACCCTACTAAAGAATGAGTGGGTCAACCAGGCAATTAGAGAAGTTAAATACATGGAAACAAATGAAAATGAAAATACAACAATCCAAACGCTTTGGGATGCAGCAAAGGCAGTCCTGAGAGGAAAATACATTGCAATCCAGGCCTATCTCAAGAAACAAGAAAAATCCCAAATACAAAAATCTAACAGCACACCTAAAGGAAATAGAAGCAGAACAGTCAAGACAGCCTAAACCCAGAAGAGAAATAATAAAGATGAGAGCAGAAACAATACAGAATCTAAAAAACTAGAGATCAATGAAACCAAGAGTTGGTTTTTGAAAAAATAAAATTGATAAACCTCTAGCCAGCCTTCTCAAAAAGGGAGATGACCCAAAATAGATAAAATCTTGAATGAAAATGGAATTAGAATGAATCCCTCAGAGATACAAGCAATTATCAGGGAATACTATGAAAAATTATATGCCAACAAACTGGACAACCTGGAAGAAATGGACAAATTCCTAAACACTCACACACTTCCAAAACTCAATCAGGAGGAAATAGAAAGCTTGAACAGACCCATAACCAGCGAAGAAATTGAATCAGTCATCAAAAATCTCCCAACAAATAAGAGTCCAGGACCAGATAGCTTCCCAGGGGGGTTCTACCAGACGTTTAAAGCAGAGATAATACCTATCCTTCTCAAGCTATTCCAAAAAAATAGAAGGGAAGGAAAACTTCCAGACTCATTCTATGAAGCCAGTATTACTTTGATTCCTAAACCAGACAGAGACCCAGTAAAAAAAAAAAAAAACAAACAAACAAAAAAAAAAACTACAGGCCAATATCCCTGATGAATATGGATGCAAAAATTCTCAAGATACTAGCAAACCAAATTCAACAGCATATAAAAAGAATTATTCATCATGATCAAGTGGGATTCAATCCTGGGATGCAGGGCTGGTTCAACATTCGCAAATCAATGTGATACATCACATTAAGAAAAGATAAGAACCAGATGATCCTGTCAATCGATGCAGAAAAGGCCTTTGACAAAATTCAGCAACCTTTCTTAAAAACCCTCAAGAAAGTTGGGATAGAAGGAACATACGTAAAGATCATAAAAGCCATTTATGAAAAGCCCACAGCTAACATCCTCAATGGGGAAAAACAGCCCCCCCCCCCCAGATCAGGAACACGACAGGGATGTCCACTCTCACCACTGTTGTTTAACATAGTGTTGGAAGTGCTAGCATCATCAAAAGGAAATCAAAGACATCAAAATTGGCAAAGATGAAGTCCAATAGACTCCACCAGAAGTCTGCTAGAACTGATACATGAATTCAGCAAAGTTGCAGGATACAAAATCAATGTACAGAAATCAGTTGCATTCTTATACAATGAAGCAACAGAAAGACAAAGAAACTGATCCCATTCACAGTTGCACCAAGAATCAAAATACCTAGGAATAAATCTAACCAAAGACATAAAAGATCTGTATGCTGAAAACTATAGAAAGCTTATGAAGGAAATTGAAGATACAAAGAAATGGAAAAACATTCCAGGCTCATGAATTGGAAGAATAAGTATTGTCAAAATGTCAATACTACCCAAAGCTATCTACATATTCGATGCAATCCCAGTCAAAATTGTACCAGCATTCTTCCCAAAGCTAGAACAAGCAATCCTAAAATTCATATGGAACCACAAAAGGCCCCGAATAGCCAAAGTCATTTTGAAGAAGACCAAAGCAGGAGGCATCACAATCCCAGACTTTAGCCTCTACTACAAAGCTGTAATCAAGAGAGCATGTTATTGGCCCAAAAACAGACACATAGACCAATGGAATAGAATAGAAACCCCAGAACTAGACCCACAAACGTATGGCCAACTCATCTTTGACAAACCAGGAAAGAACATCCAATGGAAAAAAGACAGTCTCTTTAACAAATGGCGCTGGGAGAACTGGACAGCAACATGCAGAAGATTGAGACTAGACCACTTTCTCACACCATTCACAAAAATAAACTCAAAATGGATAAAGGACCTGAATGTGAGACAGGAAACCATCAAAACCCTAGAGGAGAAAGCAGGAAAAGACCTCTCTGACCTCAGCCATAGCAATTTCTTACTTGACACATCCCCAAAGGCAAGGGAATTAAAAGCAAAAATGAACTACTGGGACCTTATGAAGATAAAAAGCTTCTTCACAGCAAAGGAAACAACCAACAAAACTAAAAGGCAACCAACGGAATGGGAGAAGATATTTGCAAATGACTTATCAAAGGACTAGTATCCAAAATCTATAAAGAGCTCACCCAACTCCACACCCGAAAAACAAATAACCCAGTGAAGAAATGGGCAGAAAACATGAATAGACACTTCTCTAAAGAAGACATCTGGATGGCCAACAGGCACATGAAAAGATGCTCAACGTCACTCCTCATCAGGGAAATACAAATCAAGACCACAGAGATACCACCTCATGCCGGTCAGAGTGGCCAAAATGAACAAATCAGGAGACTAGAGATGCTGGAGAAGATGTGGAGAAACGGGAACCCTCTTACACTGTTGGTAGGAATGCAAATTGGTGCAGCCACTCTGGAAAACAGTGTGGAGGTGCCTCAAAAAGTTAAAAATAGACCTACCCTATGACCCAGCAGTAGCACTGGGATATGGGAGTACTGATGCATAGGGGCACTTGTACCCCAATGTTTATAGCAGCACTCTCAACAATAGCCAAATGATGGAAAGAGCCTAAACGTCCATCAACTGATGAGTGGATAAAGAAATTGTGGTTTGTATGCACAATGGAGTACTATGTGGCAATAAGAATGAAATATGGCCCTTTGCAGCAACGTGGATGGAACTGGAGAGTGTTATGCTAAGTGAAATAAGCCATACAGAGAAAGGCAGATACCATATGTTTTCACTCTTATGTGGATCCTGAGAAACTTAAACCCATGGGAGAGGGAAAGGAAAAAAAAAGGTTAGAGTGGGACAGAGCCAAAGCAGAAGAGACTCTTAAAAACTGAGAACTGAGGGTTGATAGGGGGTGGGAGGAAGGGGAGGGTGGGTGATGGGTATCGAGGAGGGCACCTTTTGGGAGGAGCACTGGGTGTTGTATGGAAACCAATTTGACAATAAGTTTCATATATTGGAAAAAAGGAAATTAAAGTATTTACATATAAAGAAAAAAATATTTTGCTAACTGAAGGAAACCAACAATTCAAAGGGTGACCTACTCAATGGGAGAAGATACTTGCAAATGATATCCGATAAGGGGCGTTCTGCAAAAGGCAGAACGAATTCACCTAACTCAGCACCAAATAAATACAATGCAATTAAAAAATGGGCAGAGAATCTGAATCAAGACGTTTTTCCAAAGATATCCAGATGGACAACACATGCATGAAAGAAGCCTCAACACCGATCGTCAGGAAAATGCAAATCAAAACCACAATGAGATCCCCTCGTATCAGTCAGAATGGCCAGTAGCAAGACTACAACAATTCCTGGCAAGAATGGGGAGAGAAAAGGACCCCTGTACACTGCTGGTGGGCACGTAAACTTGTACAGTCACTATGGAAACCGGTAGGAAGATTCTTTCAAAAACAATTACCATGGGATCCAGTCGTTCCACTACTACTCACATTAGTTCAAGAAAACACGTGCACCCGTTTATTGTGGCATTATTTACGACAGCCACAATATGGCAGCAGCCCAAGTGTCCATCCATGGATGGATAAAGGGGTATGTAGACAACGCAGTATTACTCAGCTTTAAGAAGAACATGCTCTTTCCATTTATAACAAAGTGGATGAATCTATGTAGAGGGTATAATGCTAAGTGACATTGGACCGAGAAAGAAATACCATGATTTCATTTACAGGGAATCTAAAAAACAATCAACAAAAAAACATTCATAGAACAGATGGTTGCCAAAGAAAAGTGTGTGTGTGTGTGGGGGGGGGGGGTGAAATGGGGGCATTAGAAGTACAAACTTCCTGTTAAGTCACAGGGTGAGAAGTGCAGCATAGGGAATACAGTCAGTAATGCTGCAATATACTTACAGCAGTGAGCATCTTGTAACATATACACTTGTTGAATCACGGTTGTATACCTGAAACACATTACAGCTCAACTACAATTACAGGAAGGGCAGGTAGTTTTTAATAGTTATACACACTGTCCTTTATTTGCTGTATAGACCCAATGCATGTCCATGAAAATCAAGGAATCCCTCAAAAAACTAGACTGGGTCCTCAGTAGGTTTAATGGTCATTACCAGCAAAAACCTTCCTAATGTGCAATGAGCAAACATCCTCTAATCCAGATCAAGACATACAGATGGCCAAACACATGAACTCAGGATCACTAGTCAGGGAAATGAAAATTGAAACCACATGGAGTTATCACTTAACAGCTGTCAGAATGTCTAGAACAAGGAAGAAACAGCAAGTGTTGTCAAGGATGCAGAAAAGGGAACCCTCTTGCACTGCTGGGAATGTAGACTGGTGCAGCCACTGAGGAAACCAGTAGGGAGGTTCCTTAAAGTAAACCTAGAATTGCCTTACAATACAGTTATCCCAGTGCTGCGTATTTACCCAAAGAAGGGAAAACACTAATTTGGAAAGAGATACACCTTGTTTACTGCAGTGTTTACAATAGCAAAGATACAGAAACATAAGAGTCCATCCATAAGTTAATGGATACAGAAGATAACCCACTGTTTGTATATACATGGTATATGTATTCAGTGGAGTATTACTCAGCCAGAAGAATGATCTTACCATGTTACAACATGGACAGGCCTAGAAGGGATAATGCCAAATAAGTTAGAGTCAAATTTTTACTCATTTGTGGAATTTAAGAAAAAAAAAAAAACCCAGACTCCCCAGTACACAGAACTGGCAGTTACGGGAGGAGAGGTGGGGGGGGGGGGGGGATGGGTGAACTAGAGGGACTAAAAGTACACTGAACTCAAGCACAGAGAAATACATACAATGCTGAATGATTATATTGTATACCCGAAACAAATACTACATTAGTTATAACTGAAAGAAAATGCAAGTGAGCTGGAAAACAAAGACCAAAACCAGCCATGAGGATAGCAGGCAGAGAAAAATGGAAGCCAGAGACTGAGTGGCTCCAGAGGCCTTGCTGTAAGCCAGGTGCACTCTGGAGCTGAGGGCAGGTTTGGGGGGGGGGGGGGGGGGGGGCGGAGACTGTAATGCTAGTAGGGCTGGGGATTCTGTTTGAAAAGTTGGGTATCCTTTTCAAACCACTTCTAAGACCACCGTCAAGGAAGAAAGGCTTACACAAGAGGGAAGTTTTATTTTTTTATTTTTTTTAAATTTTTTTTTTCAACGTTTATTTATTTTTGGGACAGAGAGAGAGCATGAACGGGGGAAGGGCAGAGAGAGAGGGAGACACAGAATCAGAAACAGGCTCCAGGCTCTGAGCCATCAGCCCAGAGCCCAGCGCGGGGCTCGAACTCACAGACCTCGAGATCGTGACCTGAAGTCAGACGCTTAACCGACTGCGCCACCCAGGCGCCCCAAGAGGGAAGTTTTAAATACTGTAGAACAATTTTGTCTTGACCCTGGAGAATAAGTTTGTATTAGAATTAGCACATTTGAGGTGCTCTCAAAGATTTTAACACATCTCAATACTGTAAAGACATTCCATTCCTCCAAAGAAACAAAACGGCAAGAACATGAGGTACTAACTGGGGAAATAGATTTTCACCTTAAGATGTTTGAGAGCAAGCGAACGCACAGGAGAGTGCATGCAGGGAGAGGCAGAGAGAGAATCCCAAGCAGGCTCCACACTGTCAGCACAGAACCCCAAGAGGGGCTAAAACTCACGAGCTGGGAGATCACGACCTGAGCCAAGATCAGGAGTCGGACACCTAACTGGGCCACCCAGGCACCCCTTTTTTCACATTTTTAAACAAGTTTTACTAACTCGTAGATAGAAAGCACACAAATCAGTACAGGAAAAAAAAAATAGAAGGAAAAACACCCATTTAAACACATGAAGGACCAATGAACAGGAGGATGTTTGACATCTTACAACTTCAAAGTAACAGTAATACATGTTTTTAACTATTAATTTGGCAAAAGTAGTCTAGTATAACCATACTACAGCCAGAAAAGCCCATTCGTGTTATTACTGGTGTGAAAGGAAATCTTGGGCAGAGGTCCCGAGAACTTGTAATCCTTTCACAAACTCAAACATGTACATCACACGTGCTCTTAGTAACATCCCTCCCAGAGGGGAGAGGGTCACACGTGAGCACAAAACATGCTCAGGAACCTGAGCCGACAACAGACTGTACGCAGGGAAGACCTCCGTTAACGGAAAACTGAAAACGCCACGTGTTCACACGCTACAGCCGTGGAGGTGGAGTACAGCTATATGTGAAAGGGGACAGATCGTGGGGTTGGGCACTAGAAAATAAAATTCATACTGCACATAGCCTAACACCAGTCATAGAAGATCAAAGGTAGAAGACGGTCCTACGTAGGATGCACACTTTGATAAAAACAAGAACAAAGGAAAGACAGAATCTGGGACATCCCTCCGGGTCAGATCAGACAGGACAATGGGTCTTGACGCAGCCTGCAAGTACCTTAGTGGTCTTGCCAATTACTTCTTAGATGTTGAGGTAAGTATTTTTGTTGCTTCTAGTTTTTCCTCCAAGTATTTACATTCCAACATGCCATTATTAATTTCAGGTGTAGAATTTAAGGATAAATCACTGAAGTATTAGCTTTATTATGCTTCCCAACTTATAGATCATTCTCAAATGCATTAGTCATCACATATCACACACATTAAGATTTCATAAATGTATCAGTAACAATGACTTAATGTCACCTTTTACTATTTGAGTCTAAGAATTGGAGAAATAAGTTACTCAAAGTATGTTTTATTGTATAAATAGGTAAAGTAACCCCAACTGTATCTTCATTAAGACAAAGTTCTGATAGTCTGTTTATAAATAATCTGGAAAGATCAAGATGCTAAGAAATGCTCTCATAAAAAAGTGTTCAAAGTGAACTAATCAAAGCTTCTCAAGTTATGACAGGGATTGAAACCTTGACACAAATTTGTTTTGACAGTAGTCAAGGGATTCCGAATAGAAGTCTATAATTTCATCACGTAATTTCAGAAAAGGAGTCACAACCAGAAATACTCGAACACCAGCAAGGCACCCAGTGGAAGCAGGGGATGGAAACAGCACATGGCAAGTGATGGAAGTTTGATTCTGGGGAAGGAAATCAGCCTAACAAATTAAGATACCCCCCCCCCCCCCCGAAGGGCAGGAATTTCCTAACGTGCTTATGCAGATTTTTTAATCTTATAATCCTGCCACCCACCATAGAAGCTTATCCACCAGATGTTATGGGTCCAAAATACCGGAAATGCTCACTGAAGAGTAGCCTACATTTCTGACACCACAAACCCTCAGCTTCAGAGGACAAGGCATTGCTGCTACACTCAGGTTTTTTTTTTTTTGAGTAGCAAAATACCTTCTAGTTTAGGTGAAATTAGACATTAGGTATTTGAGAAGACTGTAGTAGTACACATAATTGAAGGACTTCAGTCCATTTGGAATTTTCCAACTTTAGTTGAAAAATACAGTTTAACATTCTTTAGTAGGATCTTTAAGATTTGTAACTATTCCAACACCTCCCTCTTAGGGAGTTTTAGCCTTCAGCCTTACACAGGAACGACTGTAAGAACGCCCACCTACGAAAGAATAATCTTTGTACACACACACATGCACAATATTTGCACATGTGCATAGGTGTCATTCTTGAATGTGTTAATTCTTGAGTTGTGTTAATGAATTCTTCAGTTTGTGTTCTTACCCAAAATTCCATTATCAACTCTCTATGCCCCACACATAGCATGGTTACTACAACTTAAATACTTAGTACATTAAATTGGACATTTAAGTCAAATTTCAGGGTTAATGGAAAGAAATCTATAGAAATCCTTTCTCCAAGTCCTCGGTACTAAAGACATGGTTTTAATCTTTTTTCGAGAGCAAGCATTCACACACATGCAGGGGAGTGGCAGAGACACAGAATCCGAAGCAGGCTCCAGGCTCTGAGCTGTCAGCAGTGAGCCAACATGGGGCTCGAACCCACAAACCGTGAGATCATGACCTGAGCCGAAGTCAGACACTTGACCAACCGAGCCACCCAGGTGCCCCAGTACTAAAGATACTTTAAAAATATAAACCCACAGGGCACCTGGACAGCACAGTCGATCAAGCACCTGACTCCATTCCAGCTCAAGTCATGAGCTCAAGTTTGGGAGATGGGAGCCCCATGCTGTCAACGTGGGACCTGCTAGGGATTCTTTCCCTTTCTGCCCCTCCTCTTGCTCACACACGCTCATTGCTCTCAAACTTTAAAAATTAAAGGTGGGGGGGGAACTGGAGACAAGAAAGCCATAAGTCTATATATTAAGTCTGGAAGGAAGATGGGGAAATAGGAACCCATCTAGCAGATACAAGAGGGCATCCACAAACCTACGGGGAAGAAGGCCGATATAAATGTAGATTCCTCGGAAGTTCAGAAACTAGGGCCTCCAGTAACACTGAGTTGATGAAGGGGGCTAAGTCAAAAAGGTGGTTTTTGATGGTTGTGTGTGTTGACCACAGTATTCTTAACCATTTGGTCCAACAATTCTAGGGGTGTAAGGGCCTTTCTGGATGGAGAAAACATTTAAGCCAGTGATGCTGACTGAATCCTATAGGGGGCGAAGTTTTCCAATCATCAGAAGCCCTGAGTAGAACAAAGACTGACCCTTCCCCCAAGTAATAAAATTCCCTCTGCCTTCAAACTGGGACAGGAATTTTCTCTTCAGGGGGACTCAAACCAAAACCTCTTTTTTTGGGTGGGGGGGGGGGGGTTAGGCCTGCCAGCCCCTGGACCAGAAAGCCATTAGCTTTCCTGGGTCTCCAATTTATGACAGATATTAAGACTTTCCAGCCTCCATAACAATAAGAGCCAATTCCTTCTTATAAATCCCATGTATGGATTTCTATGCATGCACATCCTACTAGTTCTCTTTCTCTAGAGAATCCGAATACAACTCAGGCTTGCTTGGAGTCTTGAGAAGCAATGTGCTCCTCGGATGTTTTCCTCATTTCCAGGCTCCTGCCCCTGCCTTCCACTCATGCAAGTCTGCAAATTTATTCCATGTGAGGGGACAGAGGCTCAGGACTAGAAAACAGTCACAATTAAGGTCCTGGCCCTCCTGCCAGGAGCAGTCCCGCCTTGCTCACTGGAGGCTGCTGCCTAGTTCTTCCGAACTTGGCTCACCAATCACTGTTGGATCGGGGCACCTGGGGGGCTCGGTCGGTTAAGTGTCCGACTTCGGCTCAGGTCATGATCTCACGGTTCAAGAGTTCGAGCCCCACCTCGGGCTCTGGGCTGACAGCTCAGAGCCTGCTTCCGGTTCTGTGTCTCCCTCTCTCTGCCCCTGCCCCATACTCTCAAAAATGGATAAACATTAAAACTTCAAGACACTATTGAATGGATCCCTAGATTTAAGATTATACTTATGAAGAACCTGAACCCCACCAACAAGACATTTTGTTTCATGAAAACACATTTTACCCATCCGATTACTTCAAGCTCAAGACTCCAAATACCAGTTTATTCTATTTTCATCTACAAATACTCATGAAAGGCCCAATATCCAAGAAAGTCTAGGACCTGAAATATAAAGCTTCTTAAGAGTTCAGGCAAGTAGTGCACTTTATACAAAGAAAAATTCACAAGCCAGGTCATTGAGTGACAACACACATCATTGTACACCTGAGACAAGGCACTTCTCAAAGACATTCGGACAAATCTCCATATTTGTTATAACGAAAGCTCAATAGAAAAACCAGAATATAGATGGACTCTGGAACAGAAGCACAGGTAACAGGAAGAGGGAAGGCACTTGAGGGATTAATCCTACACAGTTCAACATCTCCACGTCCACGATGAGGGAGCGTGGGGCAAGCGGAGAGCACAGCACAAGCTAACAGCACACCCCTCCCCCAATAGGTGGGATGTGTGTGTGACTGACATTCCTCGGACACTCTTGGCTGCCCAGAACAGGGGAAAGGAAGGAAAGCATCTGGTTGACCAACAGATCAGTCATGCAGGACAGGAGTCTCCAAGTTTACAGGCAACTTAGTAACCTGCAAGAAAAAGGCAATCTTATCCAAAGCCTAATTTCCAGAAACCTACAGACTCCGTTTCCTGGAGCCCTAATATCAGCCTCAGCAAGATGTAAGGGGGTTTAAGTGCCACGGTGACATGGGAAACTCAGGCAGATGAAAAATTCCTTTACTGCCTACAGCCCAGTGACAAGTCCTTGAAAGAGTGACCTCCCCCTAGGAGCTCAACCTGTCTCGATGAGGATACCTTGCTAGGGGCATAAGGGAATCTTGGCTTAACATTATCCTGACTCCCCCCACCCCACGAGGAACCCATAAGCCTACTTTAACCTACAACAAGCTTCCTTGGGAAACTTCCTTTAACCTCACCCTCACCCCAAGATATATGCTGGTAATCATCCTCCAAGCCTATGCCCCCCCCCCCCAATATACATTTGAAGGGTCTCAGACTGAGGTTTTCTTAAGTGGTAATAAATGGCTTGTTTTCCTAACAATACCCAGCCCCTCAAGGTCCTGGAAACCTTGCTTCCAAAGTACCAGAGACTTACTCTATCCTTAACCCCTGACCTGACGGTATGTAATCAGTTACCTGCCACCATCCCAGTGCAGCTGTTTACGGGTTCTGTTCCTGTGCTTTTATAGTCACCTTTTTGCACCAAAGAGGTCTTCAAGAATTTTCTTGGCCATCAGCTTCAAACCACCCTACCATCACCCCAAAGCTTCTTCAGGAACTTCCAAAAGTGGGTGAAGGAAACAAACTAAACCCAGAAAGGGGAGCCTCAAGAGTGAATGGTTTCCTAGTCAAAATGGCCCACTCCAGCAACTCCATATTTAAAGCTGTATACTTCCACACCAAGACACCTCAATGGTAAAGTTCCAGGAGAAAAAAAAAAAAATCTAGTCCTACTGAAGAGAATTACAACATCCTTAGATTTCTCAATAGCACACTGGAAGTTACAAAATCATTTCAACAGTGTTTCCTAACAATGAAAAGTTATTTATAACTTGGAATTCTACCCCCAAACTATTAGTCAAGGGACATAACGGCACAACTAGTCAGGAGTTTTATAACAAAACCTCGTTTCCCATAAATTTTTTTGCCAAAATCTACCTGATGGGCTTCACCAAAACAACGGCAGAGATGAAACAGAGGATCCCAGAAAACAGAGTAAGGAGACAGAGAAACCAAAGAGGATATGCAAGGCAATTCTGACCTCCCATAGGCAGAATGTACAAAGATTATTCCAAATTGGAAGAAGATCGATAACCTTGAGCCAGGAATGCTGCATGCATTTGTATCCATAATGGTTTCCTTCCAATGGCCACTGAGAATTATAGTGAGAACAATTAGGGCTATGAATCTCAGATCTTGGGTTGGAATGTGCCTGACAGAATTTCAGAGGTCACTATGAGGCTTGCTGTTAGTTTGCTCGTCAGCTTCTTGGCCAGAGCATTCTAATCTCCAGAGAGAAACTGGCCAGACCCAAACAGCAGAAAAATATTTCAGTAAATACCTAGAGATGGAGAACTGTGAAGCATGTTTAACAGTGGCTTTCCCAGGACGACTGGAGCATCAATGTACCAAGACTGAGCACTCTGGTCATGGACGGTGTAGAGGGCTTGGGATGGACGCATAAATGGTCTCCATCCATAAATCAAGGTCAGAGACCAAAAGTAACCCTAATGACCATCTCAGAAACTG
The DNA here is from genome assembly GCF_022837055.1 of Prionailurus viverrinus. Taxonomy (NCBI): domain Eukaryota; kingdom Metazoa; phylum Chordata; class Mammalia; order Carnivora; family Felidae; genus Prionailurus; species Prionailurus viverrinus. Next base: position 955,231 of record NW_025927614.1, read on the forward strand.
CCTTGTTTACAATCATGCATCATTTGTTTTCAAATGCAGTTTATTTTACAGACAGTTTTGCTGAAATATGTATTACTTTACCCCTATTGGATTTGATCTAATTTTTAGTATTGTGCTTAGAGCTAACAGCATGAAACATGTGTGCACATTTCTTGCATGGGCAGGTCAAAAATTTAGACTACATGGTCGAAACCTTTCAGAAATTGTTTTTGCAGTGACACCATGTACAAACGTGTCCTTGGGTCTCCTCCCTCCAAAAAAAAAAAATCCTCCACTGCCCTTGATGGTACTTTTTAAGACATCACTAGTCTGGGCCCAGGGACTGCAAAGTTACAGAAGTATTATGAAAAGTCTTTTGAAAATGTTAGACCAAGTTGCTCATCTGCAATGTTGAGATGCTAAATCCCCAAGAGAAATGGATCTACAAAGAAGCCTGCATTAAGCAGAGTGAGTGATTTACAGAGCAAAACAAGTAGCGTGCAGTCCCTAGCAGATTAGTTTCTAAGACCATCTAAACCATCACCATTCAGTGCATGTACCAGCCACTGTTTTGCAAGGTTCTGGGCACAAGAAAAAGTAGCTCCTACCTTTAAGGAGAGAATACAAAGTGAAGGGGGTAGGAGAAGATTCCATGCAAATGGAAAGCAAAAGAAAGCCTGGGCAGCTCTACTTATCAGAAAATGGACTTCAAAACAAAGACCACAGTAAGAGACAATGAAGGGCATTACATAAGGATAAAGGGGTGAAGTACAAGAGCATGTGAATATACTCCCAACAAGGAACCTACATATACAAAGCAATCACCAACTGAAGCAAAGGGAGAAATGGCAGTAATACAGTAATGGCAGGGGACTCCAACACCCACATAGGCCAATGGAGAGATTATCCCATTAACAAGGGAACGTTGGCCTTGAGTGACACATTAGACAAGATGGACTTTATATACAGAACATTTCATCCCAAAACACATCAGTACACACAGAACATTCTCCAGGATAGAGGTTAGGCCACAAGACTAAGACTGAAATCCTCTTTTTTGGCAGGGAAGATAGGAAACTAAAAAGCAATTACAAAAAAAAATCTACAAACTATGTGGAGATCAAATAGGCTAATGAAACAATGGATGAGAGAAACCAAAAAACACCTGGAGTTAAATGAAAACAAAACTTACAGGATACAGCAAAAAAAGCTTATAGAGGGAGATTCATGGCCTTAAGCACCATTTCAAGAAAGAGGGGAAAAAAAAAAAAAACCAACCTAACTTTACACTTCAAGGAACAAAAAAATGAAGCCAGTAGTTATACCAGAGCAGAAGTGAAATCAAGAATGGAAAAGACCAACAAAAGAGTGGTTTCTCTCCGAAGGAACAAAATTGACACACCTTTGGTTTGACTCAGCCAAAAAAGAGGGCTCAGGGAAAATTACAATGCACACAAAAATACAAAGGATTGTAAAAGGCCATTATGAAAAGTTATACACCAACAAGTTGGTCAATCTAGAAGAAATGAGTAAATTCCTATACCTTTACCATCTTCCAAGACTGAATCACAGAGAATCTGAACAGACTAATTACTAGTAAGGAGATCGGAATCACTAATCGAAAACCAACAAAAAAACTGTCTAGGACCAGAGGGCTTCACAGGTAAATTTTCCCTAAACACTCAATTGATAAGGATTCTCTTCAAACCCTTTCATAAGAGGGGAACATTTCCAAACTCCTATGAGGCCAGCATTGCCAGGACAAAACCAAACACGGACACAAGACCTACAGGCCAGTATCCCTGATGAGCACAGACACAAAAATCCCCAAATTATCAAACCAAGTTCAATACTACATTAAGAGATCATGTTCAAGCAGGATTTATTCCAGGGATGCAGGGATCCAGGGTTCCACATCCACAAATCAGTCTGTAGGATACCCTAGAACAAAATGATCTAAAAAATGTATTTCAGTAGATGAAGAAAAAGCTTTGGACAGAATCCAACACCCACTTATGTTGAAAAAACTCAACAAATTGGGTATAAAGAGAAAAAGCAAACGGCAGACAAACTCAGTGGTGGAAAGCTGGGATGGTTTCCTCAGAATGTGGGATCCTGGTCTTGGTGATCTGTTTTTTTTACACCGAGTTTAAGTCCTAGCCAGACTAATTAGGCAAGAGGAGGCATCCAAATTGGAAAGTAAAACTGTCACTATTTACGTATGACATGGGGTTTTATTGTAGAAAACCCAAAGGACTCTGCCAAAAATCTGTTCAAGTAAACTGTGAAGTTGCAGGATACAATAGCATTCTACAATAACCTGTTGTGTTTCTATATACAAACTGTCAGGACTTCGCTTCACTTGCAACTGCATCCAAAAAACCCCACAAAAACAAAAACATCTAGTAATAAGTATAATCGAGGAGGTGGAAGAGCTACACTGATAATTTTAGGAAACCGAAGAAATTGGAGGAATATGTTACATGTTCATGGGTTGTGAGAATATTAATGACGTCCACCATACCCAAAGCAGTCTAAGATTCAATGCCTTGGAAGTTTTCACAAAATAGAGCCTAAAATTTGTATGGAAGCAAAGATACTGAATAGCCAAAGTGACATTAAAGCAGGAGGCATCTCACTCCCTGATTTCAAACTGTTACGAAACTACGGTAATTAAGACACTGTAGTATTGACAGGCAGCACACTGCTCAATGGAGTACAGGGCCCGGAAATAAACCTGTGCATTTGTGGTCAATTAGTTTGCAATAAAGGAAAAAAGAACAAACAGGGAAAGGACAGTCTCCATAACTGGTGCTAGGAATTTATCTTGTATGTGGACAGCCACACGCAAAAGAATAAGACCAGACCACTATGTTAGGCAGTACACAAAATTAACTCAAAGTGGATTAGAGCTCTGAAACCACAGAACAAGCCAAAACAGATGGTAAGCTCCTTGACACTGGCTTGGCAAGGTTTTTCTTCTCATCTGATGTCACAGGCAATGACAAAATTCAACAAGTGAGACTATATCAAGTTAAAAGCTTCTGCACAGAGGAAACACAAGCAAAAGGCAAACCACTGAATGGAAGAAAATATTTACCAATCCTATCTGATGGGGGTTAGATTGAAAATATACAGAACTCCTAGAATAAAAACATGCAAGAACAAAAACATCAGATTAGAAATGGCAGGAGTATCTGAACATTTTCCCCAAGATACATACAGATGGCCAGCAGGTACCCTGGAAATGTGCTCAACATCCCTAATCAGGAATATGCAATCAAAACCACAAGGTGATAGCGCACCTTTTAGGAGGACTATCAGAGACCCAAGAGACAAGTGTTGGAGACTTGTAGAGAAGGGACCTTGTGCACTGTTGGTGGACATGTAAATTGGTACAGCCACTATGAAAACTATGGGCAGCAGGTTCCTCAATTAAAAATAGAGCTGCCATGTCCAGCAATCCCACTTGTGGGGATCTGAAAAATGAGAACATTAATAGGATTACATGCACCTCAATGTTCACTGCAGATTTACCATAACCAAGAAATAGCCCACGTGTCCATTGATGGGTGGGTAGAAGGGTATATATGTATATACACATACTTTTCAACCATAAAGAAAATCTTGCTATTTTTCAGGACACGGATGGACCTTGAAGGCATTAAATCAGAGCAGGACAAACACCAGATGATGCCACTGACATTAAATAGTGAGCTCCTAGATACAAATGGGCAGTTACCAGAAGTGGAAAGGTGAAGGGGGTCCAAACTTCCAGTTAGGAGTCACTGGGATACAACGTACAGCAGGACTAGTTTATTCTGTACTGAGTATTTGAAAGTTGCAGAGAATAGACCTTAATAGCCCCAGTCACCAGAAAGTCAATTTATAACCATGCATAGGGACAAGCGTTGAGACAAATGTTTCCCCCCCTCAATGTAGACAGATACTGAATCATGCCATACAGGTAACCTACACCTGTTGCAGGTCCATTATACCTCAAAAGGTGTGACAGATGTAGTTGTTGAACATGGAATCAGGCTCTGGTGTGGAGTTTTGGTCTCCCCTGAAAGGTATAGCACGACACACCCTATGGATTGGAGGACGTTCATACCCTCACGTCCCCCTATGCTGTCAGTTTATGTATACATTCTATTTTGAGAACAGAGTCCCCAAGTTTAGCATTCTCGCACATGCCCTGCAAGGAAGACCAATACTCCTACTTTAAGCAAAAGAAAACCAAGAACAATTTCCTCTAAGGTGTGACACCAGCAAATAGGAGTTTAATGAGCAAATTAGCAAGGCGATTTGAAACCGTGGCCTTCGGTGACCCCAAGGGAACACAGCCCATATTACTTCCCGGTGAGAACGTGGTAGCCCGTAGCTCTGCTGGTGACCTCGTCCATTTTTGCTGTGCTTTTCCAGACTTAAGTTGCTCGATCACAACGCCTGTTCTCTAAATACCAGCAAAATCCACCAACAACAGGACTCTAACAAGGACCATTGCTGGGGCAGCTGTCCTCCCCAACTCAGGCAAATCAGGTCTTCAAAGTGTGAATTACCCCTAATGTGTAAATATTTGAGAAGTCATGAAAACTTGTTTTCTAAATAAGTTCAGTGTGAACAAGTGGATTACTATACCATAAGAATTCATAGCGATCTCAGAAAATAAGCTTGATCTCTTGTACAGAAGTTAGTGTGGTGGATCTATATGGTTCCATTGCTCCTAAGTCTGAACATAAGTGTCTTACCTATCCGCGAAGATTGCCATCTCTGAGATAGAGAACAATTGAAGGGAAAAGCAGTCCCGCAGAACATCGGCACTCTCCAAGAGAGCAGCATCGATACAGAACTGCAACGCCAAGACCGTCTGCACATAACGTGAGATGATCCGATAGGACGTTCGTAGGAAATTCAGGCTTTTCCCAAGGAAAAGTCAACACAGATACATTCTTCCTCCCAGAAAACCGCCCCCTCAGCACCCCCGGTGAGTCAGGAAGATGCCCCGGGAATATCGAAGGTCTTGGTCACGCACTGAGCTATAGAATGTCTGAGGACTCTGCTGCAGTATGCCAGCCGCCGTCAGGAAGGCACTCGCTGCATCCTCATCCTCAGCAAGGAGTACCAACATGTGGTTTTTCTGCCCTTTGCTGGCAGCTGTCAGATTTGTACTCCCGTAGCGGCCAGCAGCACATTATCGTTCCCGAGAAACGGCACATCTGACATTGCAAGATCTGACCCACTGCTTTAGTGTTTTTTAAACAGAAATACCTGAAATGACAGCTGATCTTCCCCACCCCTTTCTGCACACCACAAGCATTCTAAACTAGCTGTGGAGCCAGTCAAAATTCACTCAAATGTTGCCTCAGATACTCTTGGATTACGAAGGGATTTGTACACAATGATTTAAGATTCTGACTTAAAGCATGAAGTTTCCCAGAACACAAAAGGAATGAAAACACATCTTGATGTGGAAACTAGATATATTCTTAATCTGCCAGTTTCTGAATACTTCCTAAAATGGTCTATCACTTTAGTAATTAACCCCACTGAACACGGACTCAAAGACCGAGCCCACTAGGCACACATGGCATTAAACTAGAGTCCCAGGTCTACCAAGTACAGCCCAGGTTACCCTGTTTTTCCAGACACTATCTGACAGCTTTGACTTGAAAGAGCTGAAAGAGCTGACCCTTAGTTTTTCATCATCCTGCCAAAACAGTGATGATCCAACATGGCAGGAAGAGGTCTCTATGCCTTCCATACAGGATCTGAACCGCCAGAATTCCCTTCCTTCAGATCATTTGTAAGTTGACCAAAGCAAATCACAACAGCCTGAGTTTAGGGGACTCATGTCATTATCAAGGTTTTTAATTTGCAGAGTTTCTTGTGGCTAACAAATACCTCCTACCCCCTACTTCATAGGGTGTAAGAACAGATGAAAGGAGAATGGTCTTGATCCCATTAGGACACCAGCATTAGCGCGGGAGCAATCATAGAAGTAATTGACTACACTTTACCAGCACCGGGAGGGGTTCATTGTCAAGACCCATCCTGCTCTGGGTTAATGCCGAGATCCTCCGCCTTCTGCTGTGTGCCCATGTGTTAGGTTTTCATCCCTCGGAGGCATTCAGCATTTCTGAGACTCAAAGTGCAACATGAGCACTATCTTGGAGGGTCGGTTACTGCTGCCTGCAGTTTACTGCTCACATCCCTGCTCCCTCAGAGAAGCCAAGTACACGACTTCCATCCCGACATTTTTAGGATTATCTGAAAACCTGCATAAGAAAGGCATATATTCCCTCTGGTGATGTGTAACTTAGGGACTTCAGTACATCCAGTAAAGCTTTTATCGGTAGTATAGATTAACTCCCAGGGTCTAAGGTTTACAGTACAAGTAACATGAACCAATTTTAAAACACATTTTAGAGGTTTCAGGATTATAGAAACAAACCTGAAAATACTACAAAAGATCCCAAGGACCCTATGGAAGACATTATGGTACATTTGTCACAAGTAGGAAATGAAAGGTTCTTTACTAACATCCATAGGTTTCTTCCTATTTGTTCCTCCCTTGTGTCCTTTTTCTGTTCCAGGATCCCACAAAGGACACATTACACTGGAGTGTCCAGTCTCCTTAGGCTTCTCTTGGGTGTGGTAGTTTCTCACACTTCCCAATGTCTGAAGACCCAGGCAATTTTGAGGGGTGCTGGTACTCGGGAAGCTCCTTCAAATGGAGTTTGAGGTCTTTCTCAGACCGGGTTAAAGACCCTTGAAACCCATTGCAAGGTTCCATGTGGTTGCCATGACTGGTCACCATCAGCATGGACCTTGGTCACCTGGCCAAGGTAGTGTTTGTCCACGTTCTCCCATTCTTTCTACACTCAAGTGATATTCCACCAAATACTCCTCCTGGAGGGTAGAATATCTACTGGAGTTTAGAATTCTGCACAGATCTCTGCCATTTATATGTTCAATAACTTTATAGCCCTACAAACTCAAGGACACATGTTCTACTTTGGTTTATAACTTAGTTGCTCAAGTTATTCAAATTTGACCATTTGGAGGTTTCAGTCAGCTGTGTCCCTTTCATCTACTCAATGCTTGTTAGCACTTTTTCCCTGGAATTATAAGAGGCACCAGGCTTATGGAAACTCCCTTCTCTACTTTTAGGTTCAGCCATTTCTCTAGGAATCCCAGGATGCTTGGATTAGAGAATGGGATTAAAAATGAAGATGGGGGTCACCTGGGTAGCTCAGTTAAGCAGCCAACTTCAGCTCAGGTCATGATCCCACGGTTCATGGGTTCAAGCCCCACGTTGGGCTCTGTGCTGACAGCTCGGAGCCTGGAGCCTGCTTCCAATTCTGTGTCTCCCTCTCTCTGCCCTTCCCCACTTACATTCAAACTTAAAAAAAATTTAATTAAAGACATTAGGCATTGGACATGCTCCTTAGGTTGCTTCCAGATTTTACTAACTGACAGTAATAGATCTATTCTAATCCCTGCATACACCAACATTTAACTACTTCATATGTAGAGCTAGGCAGCAAAACATCATGCTTAGGGCTTATATGTTACATGATCATTCAGGGGTTCTTTGGAGCAGTTTATAGACACATCTGGCCTGTTCCCTGTGGAAGCTGGATCAGCAAGAGCAGTGCTTACAGATGGTGCCCTGGCCTCCAGTTGCAGATTCCACGATTTCCAAAAGTACTTAAACTGGTACATACCCAGCCCCAGGGCTTTCAGGGAGACAGACCCAAAGAACATTTTTGTACAAACTTTCATCCCAGGCTGCATTCTATAAACATGTGCTCCCCACACACAAGGGGGTGGGGGCTTTTGTAGAATCTTGTCCCAGGCTGCATTCCATCAACACGTGCCACACACAATGGAGTATTTTCTGTGTGCTACATAGCCACCATGACCAGAACATCAAGGATACTTCCACAGCTGACCACCTTACAAGAATGTTCTAGGATATATTGTTAGAAACTGAACTCACTGGGAGAGGATACTTTGGTATGAACAGCTTAGCAATACATCTCCAACCTTCACTAGGACAAAGTTTCATCAAAATACCTTAATTTTAGCCTAAAATTCTTGCAAAGATAAGGAATCTTCTGAGTTCATTTAATCCTTTTCAGTCAACTCTCACCAGACCGGAGAAAGGTCTGAGAGGGTCAGATGGGAACACTTTGGTCCCCTGCACCAACATCTTGAACAGGCTCTAAGTGGCCCCAGAGGTCCTAGATAAGAATCACCTCTGAACGTAAGGGTGGGATTTCGTCTGAGCAGTAGAGATCTACACGTGTCTAATACACAAGGAGTTAGGACACCAACCTTTCTTTCCTGTGTTTACCTTTATATGATCTACTCACACCAGTGAGAAGACAAGGGGAACAAGGCTCAATTATGTTCTGACAGTAAAATATAGCAAAATAGGAATAACCAAGGAGGTGAAAGAAACACTGAAAACTACATATAAAAGTTGAACACACATGGAAAGCTATTTTCTGCTCCTACATTGGGATATGGTTAAGCTTTCCACATTACCCAAACTTATAGATTTAACACAATCCAATGGAATTTTCCAGAAATCTGAGGATTTATATAGAAAAAAGAACCCTAAAATGCCTAAGGAAACTTAAAAATAAAGCTGGAGGAATCACGCTCTGATACCAAGTTATATCATGAAACTACAGTGAACAGTAGGATATTGGCATGAAACAGATCAACAGAACACACACCCCAGAAATAAGCCCACACTTATACAGTCAATTATCTTACGACAAACGAGCAAAGACCACACAAGATACTGCGAATTCTGGACAGCCACAAGCAAATGAATGAGATTGGACCACTATTCCACCATATGCAAAAATTAAGTCAAACAGGTAACAAGTGGGACTACATCAAACTATAAGGATTCTGCACAGCAAGGTAAAATGGTAAGGCAACCTACAGAGTGATGTTTGCAAACTATCCGATAAGGGGTTAACATCTGAACTACACAAATAACCACAACTCAAGAGCAAAAAGAAGCCTGACTTAAGAGCAGAGGAGCTGAATAGTTTTATAAAGACCTACAGGTGGCCAACAGTTACATGAAAAGATGCATCAAATGGGGAAGACGCAAATCAAGACCACAATGCTATCACATCACACCTGTCAATATCTAGAATCAAAAAGCAGGAAGTGCTGGCAAGGATGCAGAGAAAAGGGAACCTCACACACGGTTGGGGGGAGTGTTAGTTGGCACAACCACTATGGAGTACGGAGTTCACTCAGAACAGGATCCAACAGTTCCAATAATGGGTATTCAAAGACACGAACTTGAGAAGATACACCCACCCCCATGCTCATTCGATTTACAGCAGCCTTATCCTGAAACAAGGACCTACTGGTGGACACATGCCATATACACATAACGGAACACTCGGCTATTTGTGACAACACAGAGGATCTCAAAGGCATTAGGTAAGCGAAGCAGATCAGGAAGAAGTACATGATCTCACTTTTATGTGGAAACTAGAACACAAATTCAGAACAGATAGGTGCTCCCATAGGTGGGGGGGATAAATGGGTGAAGGGGTCAAAAGGGACAATTCTAAGTGCAGCTTTATAGAAGTCACAGGCAAGTGACGCACAGCAAGGCTGCTATGGTTAGTACCCCGTTACATATTGGTAGGAGATCTTCAGTTTCCAAAATTTGTTACAAAGTGACAGGTGTTTGACTTACCATGGGGATCATTTTGTAAGTATATAAATACCATTGTGTTGAACACCTGAAACCAGTCTCCTGGGTCTGTTATACCTGTTATTTTCCAGATACAAAACATCAATGGCAGTTATTCTCAACAGAACTTTCCACTGATTTTCTTCTGTTTTACCAATGCCTTAAGAACTTTAGACAAAAGGGATTTTAAAATAGGCGATGTCAGAAGGCCATATAAAGATGGTCACAAAGGGATTAACCTTCTCACACACACGAAGTATCCATAGTAACTTCAGAGAAACAGACATTAAAACATGGAAGATGAAGGACCAAGTAGAATTCCACAGTCATGAAGAGATCAACTCTCTAACATTCCCAAACAGGTCTGCACCCAACAGAGCTCACGAATACACAAGGCAAAAAACCCTTAGAGCCAGAAGAAACGGACACAACCACTCACCATAGTTGGAGACTTCAACACGTCTCTAGTAACTGAGGGGTCTCACGAAAATGAAGATGGCAGGAGGAAGAGAGCAAGGGAAGGAGTCACTAGGCTCAGCTCAAAGACTAAGTGTAGATTATTCAGTTCAGTAGAACATCCGGTAATTGGTCCCCAACCTTACTCAAAAGGGCATACAACATGCATGGTTACTGGAATTTTGGACGGTTTCAGATGGTTTTTCTGTATAACAAGTGAATAAACTACTGTTAAGTATTCTAGAATTGGATACAGGTAAGTGTAGGATGTGACGTGGAGCCCAGATCTTAGGAACAAGGCCAATGCAAAGCCACTGTAGGAACACTTCTAGGCAAGGCCTCCTGTACACCCTATAATAGAAGCACCCCAGTATTTAACAGCCAATTCAGAGTGAGCAGGGTGGCCACACAGGCTCCTCTGAGCACCAGTGTGGGTGTGACGTGGCCCCCAGCCTGTCACCAGCAGCTCAGGAGTGAGCACGGACTGGCTACCTGCCTTCAGTGAAGAGCCTCTACCCAGCGAGTGGGAGCCCCCCCACTAGAGTCAGAGGTAATAGCCTGGAGCCTAAGTGTAAGGGATACCAGGTGAGGTCTGCAGTCAGATTGCACAGTAAGGCAAACACGACCCTCATCTCACAGGACCACCCTCTTGTGAGGGTGAGAACACGAACACACTGCACAGCTCACACACACGCACCACCCAGTGTGAACCACAGGTGTGGGGCCACACACCCGGTCCCTGGGACTTGTAACGAAGTCCCACCAACCTCTTTTCCCCCCACCCTCCAGCCCCATCCCGCAGTTCTAGGACCTCAGTCTGACTCCACACATGAGCTCACAAGGTCCTGGGCTTCCAGAACCGTACTCAAGCCAACTGAACCTGTCACCCAGGAGCCCAAGTTGCAGGACAAGATGCACTCTGTTGTGTTCATGTTTACCTGTAGTATTTCTATGAAGCAAGTTCATCTACAGGGGACAGGGTTTTGCCTCTGCCAGGTGCTCGGGAAGACCCAGAGCCTACATTGTGGTTTTCCTAGCACCTGTCAGATGGTTTATGCACCTTTATGAAATCTGAGAAAATACTCCCCATCCAGATCCTTCAATCTCCCTGTAATCTGCTGCCATAGGTTTATTCCTTCTAAGGTTTTCCCAGAATCCATCTGTACATACAGACTAGAGGTTTTTCTGAACCAAAATCAGTAAACCTTACAGGAGACCGTTTATTAGACCTTAAAGTGAAAGCCCGAGAAGTTTTTTTTTTGGCTATAGTACATCTGGCCCGTCTTTCATGATCCCGCTGTTAGTCCTGGGCGACAGGGTCACTAGACTCCTTTGGGCCATTAAAAGCCAGACCCCAATTCAATTGCAACACTCCCCCCTCACAGGTGAGGGGAATCGGTCACTAGTGAGGGCAAGGGGGGGCTGGCTTCCTGAGCCCCTACAGGTGTCTCCAGAAGCCAGTGATGAAAACGTGGGCCCCACCTGATCTCCACGGCAAAATTCCCACTAGGCAGCTGAAGCCTCCGGGAACCACAAAATCCATTTTCGGCTCCCTGTTCAGTTTTCACCCTTGGGGACGTCCCGAATTACTTCCTAGCTCATCTGGTTAGATCGGACATTCTGGGGTCTCTGGGAAGAGCACCCTCAGAGTAGCTTGGACAAGGTTACTTCCAAGCTGGTAGGGGAAGTCACAGGCCAGCAGTCCTAGGACACCAGCAAGTCGCCAGTGCTTGAGGGCAGACGCTCGTCTCCAACTACCCACCCCCCAGCTGCAAGCCGCTGCTCCACAGGGACCCCGAGTCGAGGTGGCACAGAGGAGACCCTCTGGGGGTGCCTTCCAGGGCATCCCGAACACAAACCCGGCCACCCAACCACCACTCATGTAGGCCTAAAGTCCCCCTCCCCCCACCGAGTGATGCAGACTTCAGGACAAAGGTGCCGGGAACCCGGTAGACAGCTAACCACACCCACGTTCATGTCATAATGCTGGGACACCCCACCTGGGCCTCCTGAGGTCCCCCCAGGCCAGGGACCTTTCTGGAGGGGACCGGGAGCTGCTCCAGGCAAAACTGGTGGGCAGCATATGAGGAAGCACAGGGGCCCTCTTCTGAGGGCACAGCCTGACAGATACGAGCAGCTGACCTCTGGTCCGAGATTAGATCCCAAACCGGGAAGGCCGTGTTTTCTCTAGGCTCTAGATTAGGACAAGTGGTGAAAATGAAGCGTGAACTGTTGAGCACTACACTGGTAACTTCCTGCTACTAATTGGGGGCAGGGGTGGGGAAGGGGGACTAGATTTCATTCCCCTGCATCTTGGTGTTTGGCTTTAAGAGATGAGAGTTTAAGAGAGGAGAGCACCCCAACACACAGCACAAGTGAAGACAAGCACAGGGAGAGAAAACTTGACTTAGAGGTGCCCTTGCTCGCTTTTGTGATTCTCCTATACTCACGGAGTCTGGAACTAGGTATACTGGCATTACTAACCCAAAGTAAGCGAAACTCGAGGCTGTGAAGCTTTGGGCCCCCATCTACCCACAAGCCCCCTTGGCTAATTCATACTGGCTCCCTGATCCTGGGATTGCCAGGCGTCTACTCGGAGACTTGTTAAGTTAACCCATTTGTTAAATGATCCCGAGCTCCTGGAAGTTGCCTAGGCCTCTCTCTAAACGCCAGGCTTTGAGCAAGACTGACTCAGACTGACATTTGCATTCCAGTGGAAAGGACAAATCGATGGAATAAGTTTATAGCTGATGGAAGTTTCTAGAAGTCAGACACCAGGGGCCTGAGGCTGCAAGTGTAATATGGGCCGGGGGAGGGCCACGGGTCAGCAGGGTCGTGAAATCAGACGGGGCCCAGGTTTTCATCACTGGCTCCTCCTACAGACACCTGCGGGGACTCAGGAAGCCGTGCTCCCCATGACCCCACCGGTAACCGATTCCCTTCACCTGTGCAGGGGGCAGGGCACCGCTGGTGTCTGAGTTCAGGGGCTCCAGCTAGGGTCAGGCCCAAGGGGCTCGGGCTGAAGCTCTCCAGAGTGGGAAGGGTCTTCAGACGGGCCTCTAAAACACTCTGCAGAGTTAGAGTGGGGAGCAAGGGGCACTAGGGGCCTGGGGGTGACCACACACACAGGCCTGTGTGAGACCACTGCAGCCGGGCTGAACTCCGGGATTCCGGGGGGCTCTCCCTGTGCCTCCCCAAGCAGCCAGGGTTCACAACCAGATGGGAGAAGCCACCAACCTAGGTCTCTGAGCAACGGCAGATGGGTTTTTGCCATTTCTTAAGAACGGAAGGTCTGCGACACAGGAACAGTAAGTCTGGTTTGGGGCAGATTCCATTTGAAACAGCCCAGTCAGCAGGGTAGCCCAGGGAGAATGGAGGAGAGCCCCGGCCAGTCCAGCAGGCAGATCCGTACACAGAAACACTCTGGAAAGAGAGAGGACACCCTTACCTGCTGCCTGTTTTCACCTGTGAGGAAAAGTCACCAGACAAGGATTAAAGTTTGGTCCTCCAGGGTTTTGGTATTAAACCCTACAAAAGTCCCTAGTGCGATTCTCGGGGGGTGGGGTGGGGGGAGCATGAAGGACTCCCCCGGGGAAACCAGGGAACCAGCTCCCAGTTACCTCCTGTGCAGCAAAGACTAGAAAATTCCAGGTTGTCTGGAAAGGTGCTCGAAGACCCCTGGCGTGCCCCTGTCTCAGGGGCCCCCTACGAATTTGCCGTGCTCTGGGGACCCGGAGCAGGCCCACTGGCCCCAGGCCACCTGCGCGCCAGTAGCGGGGGGGAATAGCACAGGAGAGGAGCTGACCAGGGCGCCTGCTCCTAGCGGGGCCCAAAGCCAAGGCTCACAGTCCTAGCCCAGCAACAGAGGTCCCCGACCTGGGCTTCCAGGCAACTGACACTAACCTCAGACACTCGTGGCAGCTAGAGACTCAGGGCTAAGGCCTAGCGTGGGGGTCCCGGTGAAGGCTGCTCCCCGGTGCAGGGACGGCGTCCTCGCGGGCATCTTCCTTCTCGTCCACACCCGGGAGAGAAAGCAGCCGCTGGGCCTGGCTTCTCTTTATAAGGGATGCACCACGTGTCAGAACTCCTGCCCAGAGGGACGGGCCGAGGCTCGGGCTCCACGGGCTCCACGGGTTCCACAGGCTCCACGGGCTCCCACCCAGGGGGCTGGGCCCGAGCACAGCGGGGTGGAGCCTTTCACACAACTTCTAACAAGCAGTCCGATTGGGCGTCTGTGTTACAGGCTCCTGCGGCCACGTGGCCTTCCTTTGCTCTGAGGAGGCCCCCACCACCTCCCCGAGGGGGCCGCCCTCCCTCTACCACCGCCAGGGCTCCGCCCCCACGGGGCCCACCGGCCCAAGGTGATGGACGGTGGCCTCACCTGGGGGGGTGAAGATTCAACACCGCAGAGGGGGTCGGGGTGCAAGCCTCCGGTCTGCGGTGCCCCTCCCGAGCCCCAGACAGGCTTCCTCACCTCCGAAAGCAGTCCTGATGAGAGAAAAGTGCATCTCGCAAAAGCCTAAGTAAATTCCACTTTTAAATATCTGTGTTCCAGGCAAGAGCACAGGCTGAAGTTGTAAAAATCAATCGGGAAAATGGCCCGTGTGTCCTGAGTGAAGACAGGTTTGACCCAGTGTCTCCCCCCCCCCCCCGAAATGCAGGTGTGAGGGCCTCAAGGGCTCCTCAGAACACTGGCTGGCTGGAATTCACGGAAACGCGTGACATTTTGCCTGGCACGGGGAGGGATCGGCACGTTTAATGTCACCTCGTGAACTAAGGCCGTGTAATTAAGGGAGAATATGAGTAAATAGTGTTCGTACGATGTCCAATTAAAATCACAGCTTCCTGGTGCTGGTACTCACTTAAACATATTCACCTGTTCCTAATGGTGCTGGTTAGTCCTGGCTCATTGAGTCCATCATCTGTCCCCTCTCTCTGGCTTTCTAGAAGGTACCCAAGAGGAAAAATGTGGGTGAAAATGTGAAAATTATGTAAGACTTTTTATTCATTAACCTGTTGTGGTTTTTTGTTTGTTTGTTTTTGTTTTGTTTTGTTTACAAACTGGTTTGGAGGTAATACTATACAGTTTGGTGGTAAACACTGTAATCTAGTTCTTGGGATACCAGGATTCTACAGAAATAGGGTGAAGACATGGCCATTCCCAACAAAAGTAGCAGACACTGGTTAACGTGCTTCCTCAAACAGATGCTCCCTGGAATGCTACATGAGGTAGCGTGACCTTGGCAGCTTAGCTGGGAGCAGGAGAGGGAGACGTGCAGGTCCAGGACCTGAGTTCCAGTTCTGAGACGAGGCATATGCTGAGTCCCTGTGTGCCTCACTTCCTGCAGCCTCTGACACATGGCTTTTCTGAGGACTGAACAAGAGGCAGAGGAAATGCTTAGAAACGTATGTATTAACCTACCACAGGGTAACTGCTCAATGCACGTTGAGTTTACATCAATCACCTCGTCAAAGAGCATCACAACAACTGCTACATGTTTTGCCTTCGCAGAGAGAAAATCGTGACTCAGAGGAACTGGGCTTTGAAGGTCACACGGGAAGAAGACCACAGTGGGCGTTTGCCCGGGGGCAGACACCTCCAAAGCCTGAATTTTCTGATACCTGAGAGATGTTTATGACCTTGCACAGATTCTACAAAATTCTAAACGTTCTAAAGTTTGGGGCACTAATAAGATAACACCCAACTTCCTTCTTAAAAAAAAGAACACTTGTACTTTGATTTTTTTTTCCTGCTTCACAAAATAACTTCTCCCCCCCCAATTATGATTTTAAAAGTGAGTACGTGTGGGAGAATAATTTGAAAGATAATATCAACGTCAGGAAGTTCAAACAGAGCAATTATGCAGTTTTTCAGGAACTCTCTGAATGTGAGAGTAATATTGGCGGCAAATGTATCACCCTGACGTTGCTTGGAGAGCACTGGGAATTGCCCAGAACGGCAAGCGTTCTGTAGCACACGACAGCCCTGTGTGTGTGAGTGTGGACATCTGGGCAGTCAGAGGGACAGCCCCGGCGTCAGAGGCTCCCCTCAGCTCTCCCCTTGGATGTCTAGACTCTACGGATCCCATTCTGCATGCGCGTGTCACGACCCGTGGCTGATAAGCAATGACTGCAGCCTTTGATTAATACAGGTTGCTTTGGCCAAGGGACTTCAGTGCTGAAATCCCCACCGGTGAAGGAAAATTAACAAAGCCCCTTCAAGGTCACGCTGACAGTGCAGGTGGTCCGTCCAAATGCAGGTAGCAACTTGGCAAAAACAGAGTTGCGCCCGTGGCCGGGACGTGCCGGAGTAAACCAAGCCCGCCCTCGCTCCTGGGTGCCACGAAGCCATGGGATGATTTCTACAAAGTGGCCTCTCAAGAGTCCCATCTGTAAATATTTTCCATGAAAAGACTAGGTAACACCAGGACGTCAAGCTCTTCCCCTTTTCGCCCTAAACAAGCAATTATCTCTTGTGATTTTCCAGACATGAGCTAAAAACATCTGAATGATCAAAAGGTTCCAAGCCCCAAACTGATCGCCCCACCTCTTCCCAAACACCGTGCAGCACACGTGTTTCTTACTGGAATTTTCAGCTGGCAACACTTTTTCCATGGCTTACGAATTTGCGGTGACTTAAGAGCAGCACCTCACATCTGCGGACTGCTCAACACCACCGTTTCAGTTGCTGAGTTGAATTAGAGAAGACGATGGGGGAAAAAAACCATCTTGAGCGGGATGTTCTAAAATGAATTTTTAATCTCCATCTCTTATGTTAGTCTTGATTTACCGCCAAACGTGGTGAAAATTTCAGGTTTTTAAATTTATCAGCGAGTGGTTGGCCTGTGAATGTAAAATGACATCCTTGGCATTCTTGAAAAGATCGCAACTTTTTTCAACCTTTCGCCGGTTCGGCTGGTTCGAACTCTTGCTTTCCTCACTAGTATTTTTGCTTAAGTGGACAGATCTGGCCGCTTTCCATGACGAAATTAGATTCGTAAGCGGAGCCTGCACGAGGCAGTGGCGCATTCGCGCTCGGCTGTTACGGCCAGCTGCAACGCGACAATGTACAAGTGGAAACTGCTGAAAACAATAGCCTGGGGCAGTTACGTACCAATAACCGCGCTCAGAAACGGCCACACCTGCTCCCCATCCATCCTTATTAACAAGCGCCACACAAAAGCACAAGTGCTAGAAAACAAAGTAACCATTACCAGCTGGCACGTGCAGGTGTCGAAACAAACAAACGTCACTGAGCGGGAGACCTGAATTCCAGAGAACCTGCCAACGCGAGTGCTCCAAGTCCAGAACTTTCCTTGACTGATTATGTTGGGACAAGGACTTTTCTTTTTCTTTTTTTTTTAATGTTTATTTATTGAGAGAGAGAGAGAGAGAGAGAGAGAGAGAGAGACAGAGCGACAGAGCGACAGAGCATGAGCAGAGGAGGGGCAGAGAGAGAGAGGGAGACACAGAATCCGAAGCAGGCTCCAGGCTCCGAGCTGTTAGCACACAGCCTACCGCAGGGCTTGAACTCGTCAACTATGAGATCATGGCCTGAGCCGAAGTCGGACACTTAACTGGCTGAGCCACCCGGACGCCCCGGTTTTTATTTTCAACATGCAACAGTCTACCATGGTTTGTGAAATGACAGAAAGAAAATTTACGAAGAAAGCTGAACGGTCCAAATAAGAGCTTTTTATCGGTTTTTTTTTTTTTTTTTTGGTTTTTGTGTTGGTTTTTTTTTTTTTTTTTTTTTTTTTTTTTTTTTTTTTTTTTTTTGAGACAGAGAGACACAGAGCGTGAGCAGGGGCGAGGTAGAGAGAGAGGGAGACACAGAATCTTAAGCAGGCTCCAGGATCCAAGCTGTCAGCACAGAGCCCGACATGGGGCTCGAACCCACGAACCGTGAGATCATGACCTGAGCTGAGGTCAGAGGCTCAACAGACTGAGCCACCCAGGTGCCCCAAGAGCTTTTTATCTTTCAGGAACTTCTCACATTAGGGTTTGGAACGGGCCAACTTGCTTGGGGAGAGCAGCAAGGGGTAGCACCCATCGTCTCCCAGCTGGAAGGGCTGGCGTTCGTCATCCGCGCAGACAATGGCGTGGGAAGTGATCGGCTTGAATTACACACACACACACACACACACACACACACACACACACGCGTCTGTTCACATTTCAGTATTTTCTTGATTGAGAGTCTTTCCAAGGGAGAGACAGGAAGGCACGGTATCGACCAGTCTTTTTTTTTTTTTTTTTTTGCAGCTCCCAATTTGGGTTCATTCCCTGAAATAAGGTGTTTTGCTCAACAAAACGTGCTAAATGATACCACAGGGTCTAGCACTTAAAGAAAGAGTGTGAACGCTGGTGAAGAATCAGCAGAGGGTTAAATAAGCCCAAACTGATTAATTGCTAACGTGTGATTCTTTACAAATTTAATCCTGTAAAATAGAAAGGTCTCAGAAGCAGTTTTGTTGGATTCTGCAGTTCTTTCAGGTGGGCAGGAGTGCCTCAGCCCATAGTTTCTTCTTCTCCAGAAAGGAAGGGTTGGTGGTGTTGAGCAGGAAGAGGGTTAACACCAGGCAGGGAGAGATCAGGGCCTCCGGGGAGGCTGCAGGGGGCAAGTGGGAGGTGAGGAGGCAGCAAAGGCAGAGGAGTTTGGAAAAGAAAAAGAGGAGGTAAACGTGTCCCGCACCTGCCCGAGCTAGGGGCCGTGCGCAGAGTTGCACAAACTCTGATCAGGTCCCAATAAAAAGTCAGGGACAAAGTCCTTGGTGGCTGCCCAGTCGGGACCTCTCTCACTCTTGACAATTTGTACTTTCTCTCAATAAGCTATTGCTTTGCTCTCTCTCTGTTGTCCATGAGATTAATGCTTCGACTCCACGAGACAGGGACCAGCATGTCTCCCACCCTCCTTAGCAATATTAGAAACTGTGTGTGCACATGTGTGGGTGTGCATCTGTGTACAGATTTGTGTGGGTGTGTGCATGTGTGTGCATCTGTGTACAAGTGGGTGTAGGTAGGTGTGTCCAGGCGAGCATGTGTGTACACAGGTGTGCATGTGTGTGGGTGTGCATCTGTGTACAGGTGTGCATGGATGTGAGGGCGTGTGGGTGTGTGCATGTGTGTGCACAGGTGTGCATGTGTGTGTGTGCATCTGTGTACAGGTGTGAATGGATGCGAGGGTGTGTGGGTGTGTGCATGTGTGTGCACAGGTGTGCATGTGTGGGTATGCATCTGTGTACAGGTGTGAATGGATGCGAGGGCGTGTGGGTGTGTGCATGTGTGTGCACAGGTGTGCATGTGTGCGGGTGCATGCATATGTGTGGGTGCATCTGTGTACAGGTGTGCATGGATGTGAGGGCGTGTGGGTGTGTGCATGTGTGTGCACAGGTGTGCATGTGTGCAGGTGTATGCATATGTGTGGGTGCATCTGTGTACAGGTGTGCATGGGTGTGAGGGAGTGTGGGTGTGCATGTGTGTGGGTGTGTGCATCTGTGTACAGGTGTGCATGGGTGTACGTTGTGTGCACGTGGGGGGGGTGTATGCACGTGTGTGGGAGGTGTGCACGTGTGTGTGCACCCGTAATTACAGAGTTGTTAGCGAAAAACAAGAAATGTGCTGTGTCCACACTAGATTGTAGTGACTCATGGACAATCTACTAAAATTAGTGTCCTTAAATCCAGAGTTTATAGGAACAGTGTAGAGAAAACAGTACTTGGAAAGCAAAAAAAAAAAAAATGAAGAAAGTGTTCATGGGAAACATCAGTAAAGTCAAAAGACAAGGGACTTCAAGAAACTGAGAATATTTCTATCTTTACTTAATGGCTTCATCCTGAAGGGCTGCTTCTCCTGGGAAGCCTTCCAGGGTTATTACCTCATTTGAAAGGGCAGATTTCTCACTCACCACTATTCCTTTGATGTCCTTCCTCACCACCATCACTACTTGTCACCAGACAATTGTTTTTGTTTTGTTTTCTTTTCAGATGGTCAATGGCACGTCTTTCCCACCAGAAGACAAATGGGAAATAGGTCTTTCCCATCGCTGTACCTCTAGTCTACAGGACAGCCTGAGACCTACTAATTCAGGGAAATGAGGAACAGATAACTGGTGCAAGCTCCCAAATCGTTCTACGGATTCACACCAACAAACGAATGAACCTCCTTTCCATGCATTAACAAACAAGGCATAGAAACTTCCTGTTTCTGCCAAAAATACATCTTTCACTTAGAAATGTTGCAAACCTCGCACCAATCATTTTTGGTACTCGTCACTGATGAAAGATTAGATTGAAAGCACCGATTCGCCAGGGTTTCCCATCCCTTCTGGGAGAAAAGCGAGTTCATCATTTTGGCGGTGGCTTTGCACTGGGAATTTGCATGTCCTTGTTCAAATCCAAAACAAACGGAGACCAGCCTTGAAAAGTCCCTGAGCAGACAAGCTTTTAGTCCCACAAAGTTTAATTTAGTTTATTTGGCAAGACTGACCCGACCTGGGTCATCCGTTGTTTATGCCACTGAAAATCAGAAGCAAAACTTAAATTGTTTCCCAAGGTCAGTGGGAGGTAACCACTGACCAATTCCCTATCATTTAAGAAAATTCTTTTCACCTGTCACAGTGAGGCACGCATAGCACCTCCTCACCATGCCGGGGTAGAACAATACACCCCAAGCCCCGCTCTGGGGTGCAGTCGAGTGCCCCCCCAACTCCAGCTGCCTTTCTGGTGCATGCGCAATAAACTTCCGCAAATTAGGACTTTAGTGACCCACTGGGTTTACTTCTGCCATTTCCGAACTTTTGACAACCTTCCAAGCTATTTTCAGTTATTGCTTTTTCCTTAAATCAGGACACATTGCTACTATGGACACCACTTCAAAAATAGAGAATTATGCACACTAAGTGCAATATCTTTTAAAAGAATGAGTAACTGATAATCAGGATGCCATAATAAAATATAGTTATATGTGATTTTACCAAAAACAAAAAACCCTTGTAATTTTGATACATTCACTATCGCTAGATGAATTTTGGTCTGTTTCTGTATTTTGTTGTAATTACATTTGACTTAACTAACAATCTAAAATTGAGATCGTTAAGGACGTCAATCAATATATACTTGGGCAAAGTAGTACAAATATGAAGTTGACTTGAAAGTTATAAATAAATGCCTTAAAGAATGTGTTCGCCTACTTTTAAAATATAATAAAATCATCATGATGATGATTTAAGCTAACACTTAACAGGTGTCAGGGTCTCTTCCAAACACAACATTTTTTTTTTGAGAGAGAGAGTACAAGCAGGGAGTGGGGCAGAGGGAGAGAGAGAATCTTGAGCAGGCTCCATGCTGATGTGGGACTTGATCCCATGACCCTGGGATCCTGACCTGAGCCAAAATCAGGAGTCGGACACTCAATCAACTGAGCCACCCAGGCACCCCCCAAACACTACATTTTTATTGTTTGTTACATATATATACATATATATATACATATATATATACATATATATATATACATATATATATATCTTACATGTATAATTTTAAAGCTGACCAAATATTTGTATTTCATTCCCACTTAAAAAATAGCTAAGCATTAATACAAATTTTAATTTGGTGAACATACTAATGAGTTCAAAATACCAAGTTTAAATGTCGTGCCTGAGCTGGGCCCCAGTGACTCATGACGGGGCACTAGACCGTGCTCCATTTTGGGACACAGATGTAATGTTGAGTAAGATTAAACCAAACTGAGCAAAAAGAGTTATGGGTCCACGTTGGGGCTCCCTTTCCTGATGCATGTGAGCAGGTAGTTAAAAGCGTCAGGATCTGTGAGAGGATTAGCCAGGAAGAGCTATCATTACTCTGTAATGAACAATAAATGTTAAAAATAGAAACCTTAATTCAAAACGTGAGTTCAAATTTACATGTAAATACACTCTATAATATAAAATAATCCTATCACATATCTGACATATATTACTCCGTCTAAATTATTTATATTTTGCTCACAAACAGTCCATATTCATAAATATCATGTTTGGATTGATTTATTTTTGTCTTTATACGCAGTCTGTTCTCCGAGCTCCAGGCTTTTAATTAATCTGGATTTGGGGTATAAATTCTTTGTGCCTTGATTAATACCAAACAGGCTTTATTTAATTAAAGAGACAGACTGGTGGAAGACATTTTAATCAAAAATTTCATATGCATATAGTACATCTGTATTTAATACTTGCAAAGGAAAAAAACCTGATTTATTGTATTTATTTTTTAAATGTTTTGAATAAAGCAATAGTTCCTGTGATGAATGCCTTGGTGTTCTACTTCATCTTGAAGCCATCACCACGGAGAAGAGAAAGAACACAGAGGCCCCCGAGAAAGCCCCCGGCATCCTGACTCGCTTGATGAGGAGTGTTCTGGCATATCTCGAAGCAAGACATGAAAACAGAAGAGGTTTTCTTCGTGCTTTCTTTGTCGGTTCCCGGCGGCTGTGTTCAGGCCCTGTGAGGCCATCGAATGGAGTGGAATGAAATCCTAAAATTTGAGAAACTATTTTTGAAATTCGTGATTTATGCTGCTGAAAAGGGGGTGTCCTCTTAGAATGTTCTGCCTGTGCCTGCCCGCTGTCCTGCACATGTCAGATGTCAGCAGAGCAACATCCAGTCTCATGCAAATGCCACAATTTACTGCTGGTGGACTCTCACGGGGGAAGGCAGGACGAACATCGCAGAGGACAGCAGCCGTGAGACCTCCTGCAAAAACCCACAAGCTAGAAGCAGCGGGCTCCCAACAGCAGTAAGGTGTGTGCACAGCAATCGTGGGGCAAGGAGTTTTCTTCCATGTTCTGTATTAGAGGGCCCTCAGATTTGAGGCCACACTTCTCCACACCGCTTCCCTATCGGGGGGAGACGGATACCTGGGGCCACAGAGACAGAACTGGAGGAAATTAGAAATACACTAGCTTTCTAAAACGGGAGCTTTGCTTTTTAATGAATTAACTTAAATTAGCTAGAGGGTGGTTGGGGAGACAGGAAGAAGATCAGCGTGAAATTTAAGCAACGAGAGTTCTGGTGGCTAGATGTAAGCCCACCGTAGCTGTGAGAGCACGTTTTCTTATTTATTTTTGAGACAGAGGGAGACAGAGCATGAACAGGGGAGGGTCGGAGAGAGGGAGACACAGAATCGGAAGCCTGCTCAAGGACTGAAGACCGCGCATAGAGCCCAGTTTCCATCTCTCTAGCTTATAATGCTAACAGAGCCCCAGGCTGTCTTTAAAGAAGTGTCCTGGGGCACCTGGGTGGCTCAGTCGGTTAAGCGGCCGTAGTGCTGTTAGCCACGGGTGGTTCTTCGAGACAGGTTCTGTGTTTCCTTCCTAAGACTGTTCTACCAGAAGCCCAAACCGGGTGGGCGTGGTGGTCGCTACTCCCAGAGAGGGACCCAAGGGACCAGCCAGTGCACCTGTCACCTCTCACCTGGCGCCGGAACAAACCCTTGAGGCCATTCGGTGGATCGCGATGTACACGTTTCCAAAAGACACGCTCGTGTTGAAGTTTGTCAGATGATAAAAAGGACGGTTGGGGGAAACGGATGGCTGTTAGCAGGCCGAGATCCTGCCGCTCTTTTCCGGTCAGTTCCCTGTGTACGTGTGTGTTTACTTTCCGTGTCTACAGCTGCTTTCGTCTGATTTTACAACGTGTTTGAACACTAGCCCTCATTAAATTAATGCATCCATCGTGGGGATGTAATCGTTCCCAAAATCAAAATTGTGAGGGAATGTCAACATTCAGGGGAAACAAGGCCACTTCTGATTCAAATATTTAGAAAGCCCTGGAAAGTATGGACCCAGTTATGTAAAATTGTAGGAATTAAAATATTTGCGTGAAACTTCTTTCTTTGTGAGTTTAATGTCCTCAAAGAATATAGGTGTGTGATCCAGAATAATACCGATATTAAATCAACAGAAAAGGAGATAGAGTTCTTTTGCCATTTCACGTGGGTTTTATATGTGGAAATGTGAATTGCTGGGACACAAAATATTAACAGAATCTCGTTTCTCTGTACAAATGTTGAAATAAAGGATGTCTATATATCTTTCATTGATGAAGACGGCACAGTTTCTAACCTACCAATTAAATATGTTATCTCTATCTCTATGCTTTCTCTGTTGCCCTATAATAATAGTACTTTGGCTAGTGAATTGAAATTTTGCTCTATTTTGTAGGAGCTGGTGCTTACGTAACTTTTTCGCGGGTGTGATTTGACTTTAAATTTGTTGTCAGAGCAAGTAGGAACCATCTGATGACGTTTTAGGAGCTAGAAGGGCAGCGAGCCACGGGAAAATACACATCTGTGTAGCTGACTAGCTGAGCAATGTATCCCAGAGCAACACTTTGGGTTGGGTGTAACAGAAAATCTGACAAATGTTAGCTAAAAAATAGTTGATGTTTTCACACAACAACTTTAGGATAAATGACTTACCATGGGTTCGATATATCCGAATCTCCCATTATTTTTTCCAGATGTTTCCCAAGTCGCTGCTCCAGCACCAAGCGTGGTATCCGGGTTTAAAGCAGGAACCAAGGGACGGGAAGAAATGGCACCCATGACGCTCGGTCAGTGCTCATCAGGGGAGCGTTTCCCTAGACATCTGCCAGCCCACAGCCCAGTTTCCATCTCTCTAGCTTGTAATGCTAACAGAGCCCCAGGCTGTCTTTAAAGAAGTGTCCTGGGGCACCTGGGTGGCTCAGTCGGTTAAGCGGCCGACTTCGGCTCAGGTCATGATCTCGCGGTCCGTGAGTTCGAGCCCCGCGTCAGGCTCTGTGCTGACAGCTCAGAGCCTGGAGCCTGCTTCCGATTCTGTGTCTCCCTCTCTCCGACCCTCCCCTGTTCATGCTCTGTCTCCCTCTGTCTCAAAAATAAATAAACGTTAAAGAAGTCTCCTTATTACAGCACCCTCCCCCTTAGTTCCGATTTCTGTACTCACTGAGTTAAAGAATTCTGGTTCTTGAAATAAAGGACGTGGTTTAACATCAGCAACTGTACTCCTGGCTCTCCTTGGAATCCAGTGTAGCTGGCCGGGCTCGGGGCACGTGCCCACACCTGGCCTCAGCAGCCCGTGTCGTCCGTGAGTCGTCTCTTCCATTGCCTGAACTTCAGAAGACTCCACCGGACCTTTCGCTCAATGACCCTTTCGCTGTATCTGCGAGGCTTGGGGCAAGCAAAAAAGTCCACATAGTACACACCTAAATATTTATAGTGATAAATCAGGAACTAACTGTGCAGGGCATTTAGTCCCCTACCTTGACAAACATACAGCTACAATCTTTTAAAGGACGGATTTAACCGTAAATTCTCAGACCCCTTGCATTGTGCCAAAATGTGGTAGTGGATGGAGGAACAGCCCTTGACCCCAGTACCCGGCTCTCACTCCCCACCCCAGCTAGTCTCCCTTCTTCTCCCTACCCCCCCCCCCCAGATTCCATCAATGTCACAAAGGGCCATGTTTGTCCATTTGTACACATGTAATCCCCATATGTATGCAGGATATCCCCTTATGCACACGGGCAATCCCCGTGGTACGTATGCAATCCCCGTGTGGACCCATGCAACCCCCGTGGTACGTATGCAATCCCCGTGTGGACCCATGCAACCCCCGTGGTACGTATGCAATCCCCGTGTGGACCCATGCAACCCCCGTGGTACGTATGCAATCCCCGTGTGGACGCATGCAATCTCCATCTGCCTACCCTGCCAACAACACTTGATCTCCAAAGCCTGGGCTGCTGAGTGTGGATGTTGACCACTGGTCGTCCCTCCAGGAAACGGGCTGGAGAAGAGGACCCAGCATGTCCTGGGCATTTGCTCAGATATTTAGGCAGGCAATGCCAGGGCTCCAGCTCCCAATGGCGACTTTGCTTCATGCAGAAGGAGGCAGCCACAAAAGAGCCTGAGTGAGGCCTTTCCCATCAGGGTCCAGGCCGAGGCCCATCAGGTCTGAGGTGGTTTAGGGAGGACCAACAGGAAGCACGCACACACACACACACACACACACACACACACACACAGCACACACAGCACACACCACACCTCTAGGCTTCTGTAGGAGGAAGACACACTGGTGGCACCGGCCCCTTCCACTTCTGCCGCAATTCAGCCACAGTGCCCAGCCCAACTGCAGGGATGAAGGGGAAGCCTGGTCTCTGTGCCCAGGAGAGGGGGACACAGGCTTACTGCACACCTGCACGGGCAGTACGTCTCCGTCACACGAGGCCGTGCAACGGCGCCTCCCTCGGGTGCTAAGTTACAAGGGCAACGCTTCGAGGCATAAATTAAAGTTCTGGTGGACACTCTGCACTGAGGTTCACGCAGCCGCTGACGGCCACCTTGGTTCAAGAAGGAGAGAACAGGTGTGCGACCCTGTATTCCTGGGAGGGGATACTAGGCGTTTCCCCCCCAGCTCTGTGGACCACAGCCCTGGAAACACATGGGCGTTGTGGCACTGTTGGGGTTACTACTGGGTTTTTAGAAGATTTTTTCTTTATCATCCACCTGTCTTAGCTCAGGCTGCTATAACAGAATGCCATAGCCTGGGGGCTTGTAAACAATGAACCTTTATTCCTCAAAATCCTAGCGGCTGGAAGCCTCAGATTCAGGAGCCAGCAGACCTGGTGTCCGGTGAGGCTCACTTCCTGGCCCAGGCGGTGTCTTCTCGCTATGTCCTCGCCTGGCCAAGGGACGAGGGGGCTCCCTGGGGTCTCTCCTGTAAGGACCCATCATGGGGGCTCCACCCTTATGACCTCCCTCCCAAAAGCCCCACCTCCTAAGACCATCACTTTGGGGTTCAGTTTCAACACAGGAATTTGCAAGGGACACAACTATTCAGTCCATAGCAATAGCTAAGTCATGTTTTGCTGAATTTTACAGTTTTCTTAGAGCTCTCCATTCTTGTCATTTAGATACTCTTCGGTGTACAACCTGAGGAAGTGAGTATGTGTGTCCATGTATACGCACAGACGCACACACTTTTATGCCCCTGTTCCTACTTATCTCCTCGTTCAAGAGAGATCGTTGGATGCGTCAACATTTGTGCCCCAGAAAATGCACAAATAGATATTTTCGATTGGATTTTTAAGTCCATGCGGATTGAGTCTATCTGACCCTGGCACGTGACAGACCATGTCCTGGATCATTTCTGTGAGGGCGGGGTCGAGCACCGCCACCTGGGGGCTCAGCGCTGCCCCCATCAGCGGGTGCACGTTGGCAGAGCCTCCGGCCAGAGTCCGAAGTCAGACACGAACACAAGCCCTTCGCTCAGAACTGTGGCTCAGGGGCTCCCCGAGAGCCTCCGGGGGGGCGTGTGAAGTTCTTACCGTGGAAACACAGCGAGGACACACATAAACCTGAGAGGGAAGGAAAAGAGAGTAGTTGCACAGCTAGAGGCAAGAGCTGTGTTGTTAAAAATCTCCCAGAGGACCTCCAGGCATACAGTGCTCCTGCCCAAACAAAGAGGCTTAACGGACTGTTTAACCAGAAGGATTGTGTCGGCTGTTCGCTCAGGCACTGACCAGAGATAGAGCCGCCCGAAAACAGTTGTCCAAACAGCTTAAAGGCACAGCCGGCCACACGTGGCTTCCTCCCCGAACCCTGATCCGGGGAGAACACCACAGGAAACAGCGGCAGGGGCTCACGACTCACGTCGAGTGTTTTCAGATCCCCACACGTTTCTGTGCCTAACACCCTCGTGGTCTTGGACGACAATTAAGGAGACCTTATTCCCTCTGAGGGACATACTCAACTCGATATGCCCGCAAGCCTACGACTTTTAAAATGTTCCCAGCCACATCCCTGTGTCATCCATAAAATACACCCAACACCTGCCTCAAAATCTAATCAGATGTGTGTTTTACAGATCGGTTCGTGAAAACGTTCTGCCCACTGGGCTTATTGCCATGGACAGCTCGACGCTCAAATCAGAGACCAAGGCTGCACGTCCTAACCACTTGTAAGTCAGTCACACATTAACTTCTTCAAAGTCATGTCTACGCCTTAAAGCACTTAATGTGTGAATAGTGGCACACAGCAGAAGATACCTGGACTGGAGAGGAAGATGATGAGTAATGTGACTGTAGCCGAACCAGAACGCCAATACTGTGGGTTCAACAGGAGACCACGGCATTGTGGGGGGCTCTTTCCAGCCCTGGGCACATGCACGCGCAGAGCAGGGCGGGTGGATGTTACAGTGCCGGGGTTCGGGCGGGGTGGCCCGGAGAGTGGGGAGGGAGGGTGTGGGAGCCCAGGTGCACAAGGGTGAACCTGATGAGTCGTGAATCTCACTCAGCGGGGTGGGGAAGGGAGAAATGGAGCAGGAGGACTGAGATACCACATCACCACGGCCGTCTGGGCCACACGGAAACACCGTGGGGCAGCCATACGGTCCTGGTGCGTGTGCACAAGGGAAAGGGGATGGGGGCGCCGGGAACACGCAGCTCACCACCTGCCTCTTCCCCCGTCGTGGACTGGTACCCTTACCACGGAGACACCACGAAGGGCCTCCAAGAAGAAGGAAAGGGAAGAAACAGTAGGCCTGGGGCCCCGGAGCTCACGCTCCTACTTTGCCCCATGAATAAGATGCGTGTCTTTAAAAACTATACAACTGTGTGATTTCACAATGACAGAGTGCGTCCCTGGTCCACTCTCATGGAGATATAACAGTTCCAATATTCTGATACAGAAAATACAAAATGTCGCTAAAAAGCACAGGCGGGCCCCTTCCGGCTCTAATCCACAGGGATAGATGCCCATGTGCGGCCGCACGATTATCAACGAGATACGTGAATGGTTTACAGGGGTGAGTGAGGCAGGGCTAGGAGATGCCTCATCCTCACTGGCCCTCCCGTGCCCACCCCAGAGGGATCTCTGGTGGGATCCACACACATTGGAGACACGGGCTTCCGAGGCGTGTACCTCGTTTCGCTCCGTGAGAATCAGTGGCCCGGCGTGCACTTGCCAGGAGCAGTCAGCAGGTGCCCAGAGGGGGGAGAAGGCAGGGGTGATGCTCTCTGGTTCTGGGCCCACCTGCTCCGGTGTTCCTGAGTTCCGCAGGAAGACCCAGTGTCTTCGTGACGAAGGTCAATTCTACTCCAAGGCAAGGAGACTGCTCTCCTGTCAATTGCAACTGCAGAAATCCTACAAATATGGCCCATTAACCAAGAAAACAAAACAAAACACATGTCACAACACTCGGAAAATAATCGTCATTCTAGAGATTTAAACCCTCTTAAATCAGAACAGAGAGCAGGCTGATTAAAATGAAAAATCCGTGTTTAAAAATTCATTTTTATAAAGACGCTGTCCGTGTTTCTCCTGGTTCATCTGCATATTCCAGTAAGGTCCAGAAGATTCACTCCTGCGTCAGCCAGGGCCCGAGGGGAGTTGCACACGGACCCGCAGGCTCGGGCGGGCTCCACAGTGTGTACTCAGGGTAGGTGACAGTAAAGGAAGAGGGCACCATTCAGCCAGAGGAAGAGAGCAAGGCAGTCCCCGGGGTGGACACTCACTTTCTCGGCCCCGGGGCTGGGCAGCGTCCACACGCATCACCAGGAACTAAGTGAGGTGTCCCGGCTTCGGGGGGGCCAGGGGAGGGTGTTGATGAGGGCTTCTCTAACCTTGTGTGCAGGCAGTCAGGCAGGCTGTGTAGCCAGTTAAACCGTAAACATGAGTCTAGACATGAAGAAACAGTGAGGCGATGTGGCAGGGGGCCTCCAGAGAGGTCTCCGACTGTAAGAGCCACATTCCGGATCGACAGCTAAGCCCCTTCATCTCTACCTTGGGCAGCACCAGCGCGAGGAGGCCGGACACCCCTGCAGGTTAAGTGTAGACGGATGGTTCATTTTCTGTGCCAACTTGACCACGTCACGAGGTGCCCGCATATCTGGCTGAACATTACTCTGGGTGTGCCCGGGAGGGTGAGTCAATGTCCGTAAAGCAGATGCCCCGCGTGTGGGGATCCTCATCTAGTCCACTGTGGCCCTGGACAGAACAGAGGTGAGGAAGGAGGAGTTTTCCCCCGCGTCTGCCTGAGCATCTGAGCTGAAACGTCAGTCTTCTCCTGCCCTCGCACTGGGGCTCGCCCATCGGCTGCCCTGCTCCCCAGGCCCTCGGACCCACGATGAGTGACGCCACCAGGGTCTCCAGTTTGCAGAAGGCACCTCGCACAGAAAGACTGCGATCACATTTTTGCTAAACTGAGTCTCTAATACGGGATATTTATCCCACGTACTAAGAAATGTCACCTCAAGAGTCTGGCTAAGGAAAAAACTGCACATACATTGACAAATTTACTTATTTTTTGTAAAATTTTTTTAATGTTTATTTATTTTTGAGAGAGAGAGAGAGAGAGAGACAGAGCATGAGTGGGGGAGGGTCAGAGAGAGAGGGAAACACAGAATCCGAAGCAGGCTCCAGGCTCCGAGCTGTCAGCACAGAGCCCGACGCAGGGCTGGAACTCACGGACCGCGAGATCATGACCTGAGGCTCAGCAGACTGAGCCCCCCCCCCCCCCCCAGGCGCCCCTACGTTTACAAATTTAGATGTTTAGAATTTCATGGGCCTTCTCGATAATATTCCATTCTAGTACAGAATGTACAATTATCAAAACATACAATTCTTTCATTGAAAACACAGTTCCAACGAAACATTATCCCCATAAGTGAGACATCACAAGTGACAGAGCATCTCGAAGTGAAATATCACACACCTTTGAGCTTTCCCCATGGAGTGAAAGCAAGCCTTTGGTCCATGCTTTGACCTTGTTTGGATGAACTACCATATTTTTCCTTTTTGCAAAGTTTGATTTTAGTATTCCAGGGGACAAAACCGTTCCAAGTGGTAAAGTGTTTTGGAGTCAGTTCATTGAATACTTGGATTAAATAATTCCCCTATTTTGACTGAAATGAAAAAAAAAATCAGCGTGTAGTTTTTAGTTCTGAATAATAGTAATAGAAAAATGATACCATTGTAGGAAACTGCAGAAAGCTGTGGTCGTTCCTCACGTGTATTTCACACACTTTACCCCATGTGCGCAGAGATGCCCACCCTGGAATTTCAGCCTGGCAGGTTTCTGCACCCCGTGTCTTTCCAGCCGCCACCAGCAAAGGCCTTAGCATGGAACGCCTCCCGCCCCCAGGGCCATAGCTGCTCACGTAGGAGAGCGCTCCCCTAAAGGGGAGGTACTCCTCCATTAATGGTGTAGAAAGAGAAGCTGGTCATTGTTGCTTGTCATTTGGGTTTGGCCATGAGTTAAAGCGGTATCTTAGTTCGCTATACCAAAACACCACAGGCTGGCGGCTCAAAGAACACGTGTTTACTTGTCACAGCTCTGGAGGCTGGACATCGGAGGTCAAGGTGCCTGCAGATTCCATTCCTGGTGTGCCTGTCTTCCTGGCAGACAGACGCCTCCTCTCGTCTCCTCACTTGGAGGAGAGAAGGACCTCCATCCAGCCTCTTCCTCATCTTATCAGGGCACCGATCCCATCCTGGGGGCCTCACCTGCACGGCCTCATCTAATCCTACTCTCCTGCCAGACGACCCGCTTCCAAACACCATGCTTTGGGGGTTAGGCTTCTACACGTGAATCTTGCTGGGGGAAACACGTACTCAGTCTAAAACAAGTGAGAACACTCTTCCCTCCTTACAGATTTTAGTGGCAGATTCGGAGAGAACAAGTCGGAGGCCCTCCAAACCCGTTCTGGATTACGACAATATACCCTCGGCGCTCAGAGTTAAGCCGGAATACCTGGATGTATATTAAACGCAAGTGTGCCAGGGTTTTCAGCAAGGAGCCCAGAAAGTGCGGTGACCACAGATTCCCTTCCAGCTGGGATGGGGGAGGCGTTCTGTGTCCTGAGGAAAATCCAGCACAGCAACTAGTTCGACTCTGTCATCACCACAGAGGACTAAGTTGAATTCAGGATCATGCATGGAGTGTTAAAAGACGGAGAGGGGCACCTGGGTGGCTCAGTCAGTTGAAAGGCCAACTCTTGATTCTGGCTCAGGTCATGATTCCAGGGTCGTGGGATCAAGCCCTCAGTCTCTGTGTTGAGCGTGGAGCCACCTTGGGATTTTCCTCTCTCTCTCTCTCTCTCTCTCTCTCTCTCTCCCCCCCCCCTCTGCCCCTCCCCTGCTCACTCTCTCTCTCTAAAATAAAAGGTACATATATTTAAAACTACCAATCTAAATTCCTTACATACATTAAAAGCAAAAGCAAGGTTGACTTTACAAATGTCACCGAGCGTTATGTACCCTCACCGGTCCCTCCCACGCGGACACTTTGTTGTAGATTTGAGAACAGAAAGGAGCAGGGCTTAATCTGCTCTACTGTGTCCTCGTCTCTGTGGCATTTCCCAATTCTGGAAATGTAATTTAAACGCAGGGCGCACACACCACAATTTCTTTATCCATTCATTTGTTGCCAGACATTTAAATCGTTCCTCTATCTTGACGACCGTGAGTAACGCTGCAGCAAACACGGGGGTGCAGACAGCTCTTCGAGGTACCGGTTTCATTTCTGCTGGATACGTGCCCAGGGGTGGGGTTGCTGGGTCACAGGGTAGCCCTAGTTTCAACTCTTTGCGGAACCTCCGCGCCGTTTTCCACGGTGGCTGCCACAGTTTGCATTCCCACCAATAGCTCACAAGGGTCCCTTTCCTCCACGTCCTCGCCAACACTTGTTATGGTGTCAATAATAACACCTGACAGGGGTGAGGTATCATATATGGAATGAAATATCATTCGGCTTTATAAGAGGAGATTCTCTCATCTACAGCCATATGGATGCACCCGGAGGACATGATGTTAGTGACATAAGTCAGACAGACGCAGACAGAAAGAAAAAAAGCATGATCTCACATGTGGAATCCTTAAAAAGTCAAATACAAGGAAGCAGAGAGGAGAAGGCTGGTGACCAGGGGTGGGGAGGGGGAGAAGAGGGGAGGTGAGCAGGAAGTTGCAGCTCTGTAGGGCGAGAGGGGTCAGGGGTCTCACGCACACCACGAGGACTGCAGTTGGGAATCCTGTTCTGAACACTGGAAATGCTAAGAGTGGATTTCGGGTGCACTCATCACACACACACACACAAAATGTGTATGTATATTGTCAGCATGGTGTACAATTCAAGTGTTTTTTTAATGTTTATTTTTGAGAGAGACAGAGAGAGAGAAACAGAGCATGAGTGGGAGAGGGGCAGAAAGAGAGGGAGGCACAGAACCCGACGCGGGGCTCGAACTCACGAACCGTGAGATCGTGACCTGAGCCAAAGTCGGTCGCTCAACTGACTGTCACCCAGTTGCCCCTGGGCACTTTAATTGTACAATTTCTATTAAAAAGTAAAACAAAGCAACTTTACCAGAGCAACAGAAAAAAAAAAAACCCACAAATATATAAACACTGCAATAGCTAAACAATTAACTACATTTTAAATGCATTCCTTGGTCTTTAGCTGGTAATAATTTGTTTTAATGTCGATTACATTTTCCCATTTAATGGGGAAGAAAATTTAGATTTTGCAAGAACAACTTATGTTGGTGATATTCCATGAAGAATCTTGCCAGGATTTCAGGGGAGATGGAAAATTACCCAAATCAATGAAATCAACGTTTACTTACGATGGAAATCATGGTGAAACCTTTCCTTTCATATTTGTTTCTATTTTTGTTCTGTGCACACATGAACATCTCGGTCTCGACAGAGCTATTCTACACCAGTGTCCCTGTGTTGATAAGATTCACAGGAAGGACACTGGATGAGGAAATGTGGGTGTTGGTCCCAGCTCGTCTCTGCTGCTCTTTGGCTGTCTGTCCATAGCTCCCCTGCCCAACCTCATCATCCCGCCTTAAATATGTGTCGACGTCCCCAGAGTTATGCCTCCTGCCCAGGCTTCTGTGCAGACCTCCGGACTTTACATCCAGCTACGCACTCAATATTCCCGTCTGGACTTGGACAGAAGTTTCAAATCAACATGTGCCACGGTGAACCTCTCACCCGTCTCCTCTCTTGAACTTGTTCTGCCTGGGGTCTTCAACATTTCAACTCTTCCAATTCTGCCTTTCAATTCCTTGAGGTCTCCCCACCCCAAAGAAAACTGTGTTTTCTTTCTTTCTGTTACACTCAACCCTTCAGGAAAGCCTTTTTGCTCCATCTTAAACATAATTCCAGAATCTGGTCACTGATCTGAAAGCCACCATCATATGTCACTTGGCTTACTGCATTGGCTTCCTCCTTGAATGTCTCAGCTCCTTCCCTCCACCCGTGACAGTGTGCCCTCTCCAGGCAAGAGCCAGAGTGGTCACAGTCCCAGAATGTCCCCCATCTTGTCTGCAATAGAACTGAAGTTCTCAGGATGGACTGACACCTGTGTCACCTTGCCTGCCCACTGTCCTCTGAGCCCTTTCTTGTTGCTCCTCCCCTCGTGCCCTGTTCCAGTCTTACCGGCTTCCTTGTCGTACTTCAAACACACCAACACCACTCACTCCTGCCTTAGGGATGCACCGGGGGTATGTATGTATCTTCTCACAGATAACCATTTGATGGATCCCCTGGCCTTTGTTAAATCCTGTATCAAGTCTCAACTTTCAAAAAGTCCTGTGCTAACCATCCTACTTAATCTGGAAGACGTCCCTTCTCCCAAGCCTACGTCCCTCATCCTCCAGACTCTTCCGTGCTTCAGTTTTCCATTACACTTCCTATGTTCTAACATCATTTACAGACAAAGTGTCTGTCACGCTCAGAATTCGTTATGTGTCCGCCCTGCTAGGGTGTCACATCTAGGAGAGCTCATGCCTTTTATGAGAATTTCACTGATACTTCCCAAATGTTTAAGAGTACGTTTAGCACACTGCAGGAACTCAATAAATATATGTTTGTAAAAGTGACTGAATAAAAGAATAAATGAGTGGACTTGCCAAGAATTAGCTGTCTGACTTAGATAACTTCTTTTTCTCATCCAAATAAAAAAACAATAATAATATCACAACAGACTCAAAATATACTTAAGCATAACAAATAAAATAATTAATTGCATAAGTGATTTAAAATTTTTAAGGAAAATACAATAGAAACGCAGGGTCCTATTTTTAAGTTCAGCTCACTCTCCTGTTCAATATGGTCCCATGTTGACGAGCTCTAATTCAGGTTGGGGAAGGTAGGAAGACACCATAAGGGAAATTTCCGGTGTGCTTAAGGCATCCGGAGGCACCCTGATTCAACAACACTCAGGAGGCACCTGATTCAACCACACTCATGGTTTGGATTGCCTGAAGGAGCACAGCAAACTTAAATATAACAACCATACAAAGAGGTTTAAAATTCTGTTAATGCTTCTAAATCCCCAGCCCACAAATATCTGTAATTGTGGTCACACCTAACATCCGTCTACCACCTTTACTTTTAAATTCATTTAAGGATTTTTAAATAATTTTTTTTGTTTTGGAATCGTTGTATATTTACAGCATTACTGTGGCTATATTACAGAGCCCTCACACAGCCTCCACCCAGGTTCCTCTGTTATTAACATCTTATGTTAGTAGGTACGCTTTTCAAAATTAGTTGACAAAAATGAATATATTATTATTCAGTAAAGCCAGTGATTCATTCAGATTTCCTCAGTTTATTATTTTTTAAGGTTTTATTTATTTAAAAAAATTTTTTTTAACGTTTATTTATTTTTGAGACAGAGAGAGACAGAGCATGAATGGGGGAGGGTCAGAGAGAGAGGGAGACACAGAATCTGAAACAGGCTCCAGGCTCTGAGCTGTCAGCACAGAGCCCGACGCGGGGCTCGAACTCACGGACCGCGAGATCATGACCTGAGCCGAAGTTGGACGCTTAACCGACTGAGCCACCCAGGCGCCCCAAGGTTTTATTTATTTTTGAGAGAGCACAAGCAGGGAAGGGGCAGAGAGAGAGAGGGACAGAGGATCTGAGGCAGGCTCTGCGCTGACAGCAATGAGCCGGATATGGGACTCGAACTCACAAATCACGAGATCATGACCTGAGCTGAAGTTGGATGCTCAACCGACTGAGCCACCCACGTGTCCTCTCAGTTTATTCTTAATTTCCTTTTTCTGTCCCAGGTCTCACCCAGGACATCACACAACATTTACAAGTCACATGGCTGTCTCACAGACTTTCCTTGGTTTGGATGACCTTGACAGTTTTGAGGAGTGCTGGTCAGGTGTTCTACGGAATGCCCTCTGTTGGGATCTATCTGATGTTGTTCCTTTTAAAAATGTTAAAAGTTTATTTATTCATTTTGACAGAGAGAGAGAGAGAGAGAGAGAGAGAGAGAGAGAGAGAATCCTAAGCAGGCTCCATGCTTCTGGTGCAGAGCCCACTGTGGGACTCAAACCCATGAACTGCGAGATCATGACCTGAGCTGAGAGTGAGTTGGATGCTTAACCAACTGAACCACCCACGTGGCCCTATCTGATGTTTTTCCAAGGTTAGACCAGGACAATGTGTCTTGGGAGGTGACTGCAGTGGTAAAGAGCTGCTGTCATCGTCTCGTGTATTACCTTCCCCAAGTTGGAGCCATCCCTTCTCAGATCCTGGTTCCTTTCTTTACAGAATGGTATTAGAACCCAAGACGTAGGAGCTGGGGTGCTCATTGCTACCGAGTGTCCTCGTTTCTAGGCCTTCGGCTGGCAAAGCAGGGAGATAGGTGTTTCTACAACCCCAGGTACTCACATGTATCAAAACATTTTGGTATATAAGCATCTATGTCTACACTAAGCTAAACAAGAGTTCATACTGACACCTGCAACTTCCATCGACTGCCACATGGATCACTCTGTCCTACCCCCCGTCTTACCTGTACACAACCCACTCCAACAGTGGAAACCTGGCTCCCACCCTCCCCCATGCATGTAGTTCACCATTCAATTCCAGTACGTGTGCGTACTGTTTCCAGAACTGTTAGTTCCTGTCCTCATGGGAAAGAACTTCAGCTCGATCAAAGAGTGCAGTCTTTATGCACAGCCGCTTTTGCCTTTACCCTTACAAACACCATGCTTTACCAAAGCTACCGAGGTCACACCCATTTCCTGCACAAATACGAAGTTGTTTCAGACACTGTCATAAATCTAAATGTATCTGCTATATTCTATAGTCTATCCAGCCCTTCTTAAGTGATCTTTTGGTTGCATTCATTAAAATTCCCTCTTTCTGCTCTGAAGCTTTGTTCCATGAATTTTGGCAAATGCTCAACATCTTGAATTCATAATTACAGCAACCTGCAAAATAGTTTTACCATCCATAATTTTCCTTCATGTTTCACCTATTCAACACTCTGTCCTTTCTCAAAACCCCTGCACACTGATATTTTTTCCCATCACTACTATTTTACCTTTTATTTTATTTTATTTTTTTAATTTTTGGAGGGAGGGATAAAGAGAGAGAGAAAGAATGCATGAGCTAGGAAGGGGCAGAGGGAGAGGGAGAGAGAATCTCAAGCAGGCTCCACACTCAGTGCAGAGACCAACACAGGGCTGGATCCCATGACCCTGGGATCATAACCTGAGCCAAAATCAAAAGTCAGGTTCTCAACCTACTGAGCCACCCAGTGCCCCTAAGTTTTACCTTTTAGAATAACATATAATTGGAAACATCAGTATGTGTCTTTCCAAAGACTGGTTTCTTTCACTTGGAAATAGGTATTTAAGATTCACTATTTTCTTTTACATGGGCTGCTAGCTCATTTCTTTTTATCACTGAATTATATCCATCGTATAGACATAACACAGCTTGAAATCAACTCACCGATTGAATTTTGCTTGCTTCCTGTTTAGGGCTATTATGAATAAAGCTTCAGTAAACATTAATGTGCAGGGTTTTGTGTAGACATGAGTTTTCAAATCAGCTGGGCAAACCCTTAGGAGCATGAGGAATGGACCATATAAGACCATGCTTAGTTTTGTAAGAAACCACCGGCCTCTCTACCAAAGGCACCACACCATTTCGCATTCCTACCAGCAGTGAACCTTCCATACCCTGGCCAAGAGTTTGCATTGTTCATACACTTATTTTTCATCTGTACATCTTCTTTAGTGAGGTGTCTGTTCAGATCTCTTGCTTACTTCCAACTGGACTGTTTGTCATATTACAGGTGAGGTTTAAGAGTTACCTGTATAATTTTAACACACGTCCTTTATCAGATTTTTCTTTTGCAAATATTTTCTCCAAGTCTGCCGCTGTCTTTCCATTCTCTGACAGTGACTTCCACAATGGTGACACTTTTAATTTTAATACACTACAAATTATCAATGTTTTCTTTCCTGGGTTGAGCTTTTGGCGATATGTCTAACAATGTACCACCAGATCCAAATTCACATAGATCTTTTATATTTTCTTTTAGAACTTTTACAATTTTGTGTTTGATGTTTTGGTCTTTAGTCTACTCTGAGTTAATTTTTAAGAAGGTTCTATGCCTTGGTTCTTTTGGTTTTCTTCTTATATATGGTATTCTAATGCCATTTGTTAAAAACACTGACTGTTCTCTGTTGAAATGCCTTTGCTCCCCTGAGAAGGCCAGAGGTCAGTTGACTATTCACTGTATTGTGTGGGTCCCTTTCCAGGCTCTCTATCCCTGTACCACTGACCTGTGTGCACGTTGTTTCAGCATTGGCACACTGCTCTCATTACAGCAGCCTCGTGGTACTTGTCAAAACCGAGTATGCAAAGCCATCCAACCTTGGAGTTACAGAGCTTTGTTCTAACATGCTGGCTATTTTTTTCAAGTTTACTTATTTATTTCGAGAGAGGGAGAACGAGAGAGAGAGAGAGCAAGGGAGGGGCGGAGACAGAGTGAGAGAGAATTCCAAACAGGCTCTGCGCAGACAGTGCTGAGCCCAACACAGGGCTGAAACTCAGGAACCGTGAGATTATGACCCGAGCTGAACCCAAGAGTCAGACGCTCAACTGACTGAGCCACCCAGGTGCCCTAACATTTTGGCTGTTCTTGGCACACAGCAATAACTTCCAAGCTTCCAACTTGCACTCTGTGATTGCTCATAACATTTCACTCCCTTGCAAATTTTCTTCTCTTGGACTGGAACAGAACATCTGAAATATATTTATATACATATATATATATATACACACACACACACAAAGAGACTATAAGGAAAATATAAAGGAGAATATAAGGTTGTTATCCACCTAGATATCTATTTTGAGTTACTGAAGAAACCCAATTCTCTCCTTAAAAGTAAGCAAATCAGAGCCCTTCCCTTCAATTGTGCCAGGAAGTAACTAACCTAATTAATCACCAGTTAATTTATCTTGTGATCAAAATGATAAAAGTCAACATTTGTCAAGGGGGTGTTTATATGCCAATTACAGTAAAATATTACTAGCCCCTAATTAAGTTGTTTGTTTTGAATAAGCTGGGTTTGGTCTCTAGGCTTCTCTCATAAATTAGTTGCACATTTGAGTTATGGAAAATATAATTGTCACCGTAACACTCTAAGAGTATACTCAGTACCATAAATACTGAAATATAAACTCTCGATTTTTTTTGTTAAATTATTACAGTTCCAATAATTAGGGTGCCACATTTATTTAGTGTGTTTCTTTTAATGAAAACTTAGATCTCATTAATAACTTAAATAATGTAATTTTAAGAAACTTGTGTTCAGGATGTTATCATAATATTTTCACTAGTATCTCATTGTTATTAAACTTATTATCTTGGGGAAACCACATATTCATTACTTACAGAATAATGAATTTTATTGGTCTCCCAAACTAACGGCACTCTTGGCTATCATTCCTTGGAAATCTTTATCTAGAAGATTATTATAATTAGGAGCTTTGTACTATAAAAATGGAAACCCCCTCTGACTCATCCATGAGTGTATAAACATATTTTGAACCCTGTTGTACGCATCTGGAAGGTATAATGTATATTAAACAAAGCTATTTTGTATGCAGACACACACTGTATTACTTATGCTCTATAAATACACTAATGTGCCCTACGTGAACAAAAGTGATACTTAACAAATTTACAGTCTCGTACGTTTTATTTATTTTGGTTTTGTGACTTGGTGAAACTAAGACTCTGGGCTTTAATTTTCTAAATCAGAAAAATAGAAAATAACAATAATGCCAGCTATCTCATTGTGTTGTTTTAACATTAGATGTTATGTAAAGGACCCTGCAACGTGTCTAGCCAGAGGAAATCCTAAATATATACTCAGTCGTCACCAAATTTATTGTCACTGTTTTTTTTTTAAGTTTATTTATTTATTTTGAGAGACACAGAGAGATCACATGAGCAGAAGAGTGGGGAGAGAGAGAATCCCAAGCAGGCTACACATTGTCAGCACAGAGCCCAACACGGGGCTTGAACTCACAAACCTGAGATCGTGACCTGAGCCAGAATCACGAGTCAGACGCTTAACCGACCGAGCCACCCAGATGCCCCTTGATAGTCATTGTTAATACTGAAATCAATACAACCTTCACTTCTTTATTATTTATGACAATCCTTTCAGTATCTTTTTACAGTGAAGAAATTAAGATTTTAAAAGACATGTGCATCATCTTACAAGCTTTTCCCTCTAGAGCCAAACCAGGGAATCTCCTTAAAAATTGTAAGAGAGCTGAGGAAGTCAACCCTGTGATGTAGGTCTGGGGACAGGAACAACTGTTCACTGTAGACAGATCATGAAAACCCAGCCGGCACTTTTCTCTCTTTCCTCTGTGGAAAAGAATCTGTAATCTTTAGGCATGGTTATCTATCTAAAAGTTCCCAAAGAATCTTTGAAAAAAATCTATCATCTATGGATATGAACATTACCACTTTCAGGATAGTGATGAAAACCCATTTCAGCTAGGGTAACGGGAAAGGAGAAATTCACCACAAGCCCCATACGACAAGCAGACGTCCATGCTGGGGACGTCCGTGCTGGGGACATCCGTGCTGGGGTCAGACTCACACTAGCATGAGGGCAGAGGCACCAAGAAGCTGCATACCGATAACCCAGGCAGGTGTGCCTGCCCAAGCGGAGAATTAATCAGGAAAACAGACCTGCAGGTATAATGGATACAAAGAAAAACAGAAGCCTAGAAATTTGCCAACGCAGGTGAAACTGACCAGCTCCTTGAAAGACAAAACTACCGAAACTCATTTGGGAAGAAACAGGTCAACAGTGTAGTAGTTCTGTATCTGTCAAAGAACTTGAGTTCCTAGTTGTGAGTCTTCTGATAAAGAAAATTCTGGGTCAGATGGTATCACTGGTGAAGTATAAGAAATGCTGAAGAATCGTTGGCAAGTCCACGTAATCTCTTCCACAACGCGGGAAAGAAATGGAGTGTAGAAAACCACACCAACGTCGCTCAGTATGGAATCCGGACAAAGTTAATACAAGATAAGCCAACTAAAGAACAGAATCAACTGGTCTTCATTCAACTAAGTATCAGCAACTCGAATCCAGCAAAGAAAGAAGAGGACAACCCATTAGTAGAATGGACGTTTACCCCAGGAATTTAAGGCTGGTTAAATATCAGCAGATCAATCAAGGGAATTCTCCATATTAATGAGATAAGTCACATTAGATTCAGGAAAAGCATTTGACAAAAAAGTAATAATCATCTTCCTTCATGATATAAATTCTCAGTAAATTAGGAATGGATAAAAATTCCCCATTACATGTGCTGAGTGGCACCTATGAAAAACATACAACCAGCATTATAACTAATGACGGAAGCCTGAATGATGGCCCATCAGACTGAATGACAGGCAAGGACTTCCTCTCTTGCCACTGTAATTCGACATCAAATTGTGCTGTAAATCAGAAATTTCTATTTATAGAAGCACGATTATCCACCTAAAAATTCCCAGAGTCTTTGAAAAAGAAAAATCTTCTAGAAATAGTAAGTATATTTTGCAATATTACAGAAGAGGGTCATACATGGTCTATATGAGATCACTTGTATTTCTACCTGCTAGAAATGAAAAGTTGGTACATCATATTTGCCATAGCAACCAAAAAATAGAGTGCTTAGGTATAATCCTGAGAAAACATGTACAAGGTCTGTGTGCTAAAATCTACAAAACACTGACAAAGTAGATCAAAGAAGACTTCATTCAATGGAGATAAATGCCATGCTTATTAGTGGAAGTATTAATTGTTAATATGTCAATTCTCCCCCATTTAACATACAGATTCAACCTAGTATCCATCAAAATGCCAACAGACCTTTAGGAATATATTGGCAAGCCTATTCTAAAAATCTAAAAGGAAAAAACAGATGAAGGGCTGGAGCCAAAACAATTTTGGAAAACAATTCTATAGTTTTAGACCAAAAAGGGTATATAAAGGGAAGTTTCTTTAAACATTAAACATAAACTGGGGTGCCTGGGTGGCTCAGTCGGTTGAGTGTCCAACTTCGGCTCAGGTCATGAGCTCGTGGTCCGTGGGTTCGAGCCCCACGTCGGGCTCTGTGCCGACAGCTCGGAGCCTGGAGCCTGCTTTGGATTCTGTGTCTCCCTCTCCCTCTGCCCCTCCCCCACTCATGCTCTGTCTCTCTCTGTCTCAAAAATAAAGAAAGCTAATAAAAAAAATAAAATAAAATAAAAATTAAACGTAAACTTAACATAAACTTAACATTCAGCCTAGAAATCCCATTCCTAGGTATCTACCTAAGATGGACAGAAACACGAGTCCAAACAGAGAGATGTATAAAAGCTCAAAGCAGTGATTATTCACCATAGCGAAAAAGTAGAAATAACCTAAATGTCCACAAACTGATGATGAGATAAACAAAATGTTCTATTTTCTTACAGTGGGAAACTGTTAGGTATTTAAAAGACATGAAACGTTGAGGCATCTATAACACAGATAAACCCCAAAAGCATTGTGCTAAGTGAACGAAGCCAAAGACCTATTATATAATTCCTCTTACAGAATATATGCAGAATAGATAACAGATCGTTTATACAGAAGGCAGATCACAGTGTGTCTGCGGCTGGGGATGTGCAGGGATCCACGGTGAGCAGGCTTGAGGGG
The DNA here is from genome assembly GCF_022837055.1 of Prionailurus viverrinus. Lineage (NCBI taxonomy): Eukaryota > Metazoa > Chordata > Mammalia > Carnivora > Felidae > Prionailurus > Prionailurus viverrinus. The sequence goes on from NW_025927614.1 coordinate 998,472, forward strand.
ACTGTTCGGTGACAGAAACGTTCTGACGCTGGAATGGGTGATGGTTGAACAACTCTGAAAATCTCCTTAGAAGAGTCACTGGAGTGTTCTCTTGCAATGGTAGATGTCATGGTTTAAGTGGTTCCTTAATAAGGCTGTTAAAATCAGTGCTGAGAGGAGAGGACGAACAGAGAGGCACCAGTGGGCGCCTCGGTCCCACGTCCTGCGCCACGTCCTGTGCACCTGAAACACGTAGGCCCACGATGCCCCTGCTCTTCACAATGGGTTCTCAGAGCTCACCATTCAAGAATTTTGTGTTTTCCTGGAGAAATCCCTGTGATGAGCCCGGGAAGCATGGAGTTGGCGCAGTCAGAGGAGCGGAGAAGGGGCTGGAAGACGAGAGGAGCGGGGAAGGGGGTGGAAGAGCCGCGTGAGCCTGTGTGGTGACGCTCATTTGCTTTGTGACTTGAGTGGAAGAGACTGGAGGGGTGCGTCGGCCACCGCTGCAGCTCACCCAGCTCTCTGGGGTTCCTGTCTCTGTAGCAGGTGGTGGCCACACACCGTAGCCTTGACAGTGGGAGTTCCGCTATCCTTTGATCTTCCCCGTAGTCCCAAGACCTGACGGTATTGCAAGCATGAGATGGATGAACTTGGTCAGAAAAAACCATCAAGTCACAGGGATATGTCCTGTCATTACTGAGGGTTTAGCGTGGGGTGCGACGCTTCCTTACATTCGAGTAGAAACCCTCTCATCTCAGCGTAAGAGCGATGCTATAAGGTACATCCTGTTTGTAGGCTCATTTCCGCCATTGAGAAAATATCCACAGAGGAGTTAGATCAGCCACTGGGGTCATGGGATGGCGGGGGTGGAGCCAACACCAGAACCAGAGACGGCCTGCTTCCCCACACATGCTTGACCGTCCCTCCAAACACCAGATCACAGATGGCCTTACGTGGCCCTGCAGGATGAGGCCACCAGCTGCCAGCGAGCACATGAGTGTGGGTGTCTATTTACCGAGGAAGAGACGTGTTCAGTTTCTGTGGGGAACCCTGATTTGTTCAAGCAAACCCTGGGCTGAGCTCCCCTCTCAAAATCTGTCCTCTGGAACATAATGTTCACCAGGACACATGTAGCTACTGGGGACTCTGAAATCACTAATGGATGGAAACTCACTTAGGGGCACCTGGGTGGTTCAGTCGGTTAAGCGTCTGACTCGATGTCGGCTCAGATCACGATCTCACGATCCGTGACTTGGAGCCCACGGGGGACTGACGACACGCTCACAATGCAGAGCCTGCTTGGGATTCCGTCTCTCCCTCTCTGTCTGCCCTCCTCTCTCTCTCTCTCTCTCTCTCTCTGTCTTCTCTCTCAAAATAAAGAAATACACTTTAAAAAATAATAATAATAAAACAAAAAGTTTACTTAACAAAAGGTCTTCGCGTAAAACAAAAACAAAAATAAAACAAAACAAACAAATAAAAAAACCCACAAGACCTCAAGCATCTGACTTAAATACCTAAGTGACATTTACCAGGTTTGATGCAAATGTTCAATTCTAGAACATAAAATCTGCACTGGCTCAGCGTGAAGGCTAAATCGCCGTGGCCCGTGGGTGGCACGCGATTATCATCCGTGGCCAAACGTGCACCTGGGCTGCTAGAAGCGGCAATCGGCCGTCCTTGCAAGGCTGTTCAGCCTCGCTCCACGGGTCCCCTCTCCAGGGCTCAGATCCGGGGAGATACTGGGCAGGGGCTGGGGGTGGGGAGCCCCAGCCTCCAAAGCTCTGGGGCCGGCGAGAAGGCAGACCCATTATCTGATAACACCAAAGAGCCAGGCGCGGGCCGGGCTGATTGCATCAAGAAGGGGATTTGATGACTGTTTTCCTCCTCAAAAGAGAAGACAGCTGCTTTGAAGTCACCTTAGCACGGACCTTTCATCTGAGTTTTTACTCACCTAGACCCAAAATTAAAACTCGTTTTCAAAATCTCAAGGCTCCCTTTGCGAACAGCATGCTTTGGATTTTTAATTACCAGCCTTTTTGGGGGTTGTTATCTGGGACTACAGAAGGGTCGCTAAGATAAAATTTCTGTCCCTCCCGCAGCCCCGGGCCTGGCGGACACACTGCTGCTATCGGCCACCCTCCCCGGTGACGGTGGCCCTGCACCTGCCAGTGTTCCCCCCCTCCACCCCCGTTTCCGTTTCTCTCTAGCTAACACTTGGGTCCCTGAGCTCTGATGCCCGTGTGTGTCTGTTTCTGCGAGTGTCTTGGTAAAGAAATTCAGGTCTCTAAGAGTCAGACAAGTGGGACAGAAGCGCCCAGGCCTACTGATCTCCTGGGGCAAAATTCCTTTGGTAAAATCATTAAATGCTGTGTTCTAATGTCCTTGGATGCAGGGCGGGAGGCATCTGTTGTTAGCTTGATTCAAAGTATTATGCTCAGTGCCAGGTATGGACATGGAACAAAGGAATTGTTCAATAAACATTTTTGCTCTTTAAAGAAGGGATTAAAAATCTTAGGGATGAAAAGACTACATATTGCATGATTCCAACTCTATGCCATTCTGGAAAAGGCAAAACTATGCAGACAGTAAAAGATCAGTGGTTGCCAGGGGGAGGGATGAACAGGTGTACACAGGACCTTTAGAGCCGGGACAATACTCTGCACGATACCAAGAGGGTAGACACGTGTCCATATACACTCATCCAAACCCACAGAATCTACAAGACAGAGTGACCCTAATATAAACCATGGATTTTAGGTGAGGATGCCGTGACACTCCGGGCCCCTCAGCCGAAGCAAATTTAGCATCGGGTGGGAGATGCTGAGGTGGGGGAGGCTGTACGTGAGGGCCTATGATAAATCCTACACCTCCCCCTCAATTTTACCGTGAGCCTAAAACTGCTCTAAAACCATGTAGCCCTAATATATAAAAAAAAAAAAGAAAGAATAAATAAGAATGAAGGAAAGTAAGGCCAAACCAAATACAATTCAGGCATGAAACATTAGGAAGAAAATCTTAGGGTTGTGGTCAAAGGTTTTAGTTTTGAGGCTTATCTGACCACAAACTAAATATATGTGTTTAGTTTGACAGCTCGTTTATTCTCAAAAGCCCTTCTGGGGTCTGTAAAATAGACATAGTGGGCAATTGTTCTAAAGTAGTGAAAGGTCAGGGTATTTGGGGAGGTGCAGGCCGGCTGCCTCCCCGGGCTGGAGGGCCCTCACCCCCAAGCGACGTGGGGAGGGTCAGGGGTGCAGCCTGCAGGGAACCGGGGGCTCGGCATCATAACTCGTTGGTCGCAGGAGTGGAACAGATCTGCCTCGCCTGGGTCTGGAATACACAACTGACCCAGCTCTTCCTCTGCCTTCCCGAGTTCAGCCGCCCCACCCTTCCCAGGGGCCGGGGTTCTCCAACGGCTCGGGGGCCCAGGAAACAGCACCCCCCCCCCCGCGGTCAGAACCCCCACCCCGGGGGAAAACGCGCTGCGATCCGCTGATGGATCCCCGCAAGTGAGAGGTCAACCGGTTTGTATGTTTTCCTCGAACACACATCTGCTATTTGCTCACCAGCTCCGTTTTTGGTAAAAGCTCAGTGAAAGAGAGGCAATAGTAGATAACACAGATCTAAGGACGTTTTTACAAAAAGAACACATCAAACGAAGAAAATATCACCCACAAAGTTTTCTGCCAAGTGGGGGAAACAAAGGTTATTACTCACTTTCAGTAGGAGGACACCCTCCATCCGCCTGCCAGAAATCCACACTCCCCAGGAGCGTAACTTGAGAACCTCAGCAGGAGATTGTGTGCTGTTTTTGTGTGGGCCACATGGAAACCTCTGGAAAGACTACAGTCATTCAAGAGAAGCAGAGGAGGATGGACAGGTGGCCCTTTGTGTGCTCCAGGCTCCTGGCAGGCGGTTGTGTGTGTTGGGAGTGCAGGGTGTTTATAAGCTGTTTCTTCTCGAACCAGTCTTTCCCAGCTTCTCTTTAAAAACTTCCTAGGCATTACAGGCACAGAGTAAAGGGCACACATCTTCCGCGTACGATGCAGCGAACCCTGCAAACACACACACACCCTCACCCCCACTGCTGCTGGAGGCACAAGAAACTGCCGGGCCTCCTTGTGGCCCCCTGGGGAACCACAGTCAGCCTGGCTCCCTTCCCCTGGGGGCATCACACAGGCTGCGGCCTCAGTGTCACTGGCTCACAAGGCTCCCGTCATTAGCATCGCGTGACGCACCTCGTACCGCGGAAAGATCCAGAGACTAGGGTCAAATGGACCAGTGCTTTCGTGGTTCACCGTTAATACCGCTGTGATCCCTGCTAACTCTTTGACACGGTCTGACGGCCTTGACCCGAGGGAAGCAGAGACCCCTCTTCCGGGAAACGCTCCCCTGACATTGACCAGGAGGGCTAATTTGAGTTTATTTTAACTTGTGGGAATATAGGCAATAATTTGGAAAACCAATAAGAGAAATAATCCTACGCTGAATGACTTCCTGTTCCACACACACCAGAGCCTGCAGAAATATGCCACAGAGCAATTTCTGGGTCAGAGTAAATTAGAGTTTGCAATGCGTTTGCCTATATTGAGAAAGCATGAAAAGAAATGAGGTAATTTTGTCAGGGTTTGATGCTCATTGTTCACTGAAACATAATGCAAGTTATGTCTCTGGCCATAAAATAAAATAACGAGGCGATATATTCCAAGTCATTCTCATAGATTATAAGTTCAATATTCCAATTGTGTGTATTTAATGACTCTCCACAGTGCTGATCACTTATTTTCAAGTGGTATTTGGAGATAATAAGCCCGAGTCTTTGCAGCGTGCTGTGGAATTTACTTTTCCAAAATGAAGGGTGAAAGGAGATCTTGCCAGACTGGGTGAGTGCCACAGCAAGGGTCCTCCCCGGGGCCAGCCCTCCTCACCCCTGGCCTGCGGGCCGGACAGCTTCCAGCACGGCGGGGAAAACTCTTCAGCGTTTCCTGCTGGGTCACCTCTTTACTAAATTCATTGATTGCTCATTTCTTAACAAATTTTTAATGTTGATTTTGGAAAGAGAGAGAGAGGGAGAGACAGAGCATGAGTGGGGCAGGGGCTGAGAGAGAGGGAGACAGAATCCGAAGCAGGCTCCAGGCTCCGAGCTGTCAGCACACAGCCCGGAGCGGGGCTCAAACCCATGAACTGTGGGATCATGACCCGAGCCGAAGTCAGATGCTTAACTGACTGAGCCACCCAGGTGCCCCCACTAGTTGCTCTTAATCACTTAATGATAATTGGCTTCTGAAGCCCAAGACAGAACACCAGACTCGGCGGCCCCTGCCGGAGAATGAGGCTCAGAGATGAGGGGAGAACGAGATGGGGACCCGGTGCCTCTGAGCGCATGGGAGTGTGATCGCAGGTTCCACGTGTGAGTGATCTGAGAAGACAGAGCCAACGTCTTCCCTTGGGATCCAGAATCTTCTTCAGGAAGTCACGTTAGTACGTGAGGAGGTTTCCGTATACTATGATCTTTACTTGTCAATTATACCTCGATAATGATGGGAAAGTAAACGGGTAAGTGATTTTACGTAATAAAAAGAACACAGCTGCTTACCTCCTATTTCCATGTTCTCTGCACGACTTTGAAGTTCTGCGGTCGATGCAGAGAACACCTGCAGGTCTGGGCATCACCCACGTCCCCCCGCGGCCGAATGGGCGCCTCCCCCGCGGCCCTGGGGGAGCAGGACGGGAACGGCGCGGGGAGAGCAGGGTTGTTATTCCGTCCCTTTTATCCGTGTTGACCCAGAAGCCCCACAAAAGATGACTTCTTATTTCTCTAACTTTCATGCTCTGTGTTATTTACTCAAAACTGGGCTTGAAACTTTTATCAGTCTTCCCACCTCTCCAAATCCGGGTGCTATCAACCCAGCCATCTACTAAGTCCAGAATGGCATTTTCTACCCCAGCCGTTTTCTGTCAATAATGCGTTTCTATTAAAATAAATGCACCCAAAGTATGAACTGCTTTATCATTTGCTTAAGGAACGTGGTGAGCGCTTGGCTTTCATAGTATGCTAAGGTAAAAATAGAATTTATTAACATTAGCGAATTATTTTATTGAGCTTCCAAAGCACAAGGAACGGATAATTTTGGCCCGGAGGAAATGAAAACAGCATTTAGGTCCTTCAGTCAATGGCATTAGGGATCTACACTGACAGAATTTGACAGACGTTGCCACCTTCCCCATGTACTATTTGCACGAAGATATTATGCCTAATATAACGTTCGATTGTCTTACTCTATTTTTTTTAACATTTTCAAAGCAACTCCGATTTTCACAGGCACATATTTTAATTCCCCAAACAAATGTGTTTCTGCTTAGTTATTATACATTCTTTACAACTAGTCAGGCGATGTTCCCAAGAATCACTAGGACCTCCTTTTCCAAACTTCTCTCCATGAAATCATCCCACAAATGCTGTTTAGAACCTGCGAGCCCTGCACTAGCTGGGCGCCGGATATTAGCACAAAAGACACCTGCTCTCAGGTGTCACAGTCACGTGCAGAAGGGACAGGGCCTTTCAAGACAGGGTGGTAGGTGCTCAACGCGTTGGGTGTGGAGGACTGACCAGTACCTCGGCCGGTGGGGCTGATGGGGGACCTGGGACCCAGCCGGGGCACCTGTTGCCCTGGACCTGCTCCCCCACCTCAGCGTCAGAGCCCCGGGTGGCGCCTGCAGCCTGTGCTGGGGTTACCCCGGGGGTACCTGTGCACACTAGAGTTTGGGAATCACAATGCAGTGCACAGGACATTATTTCCAGGCAGTCTCTACGTCGCAACGGGGACACATTCACAACCAGGAAAATAGCACTGTTCTGAGGGAATTCACTGTTCAGAGAACAGAGTTGGTTGACAAAAAAATGGGGGGGGGGGTGTCTCAGAACAGTCCTTCCAAAGCCATCACTCTACAGAAAGGTTTACTTCTTATTTTCACACTTTCTGGAGAAAATAGCTTCTACTCACCTCAGAAACCGAATTTTGATCTCAGCGTCAACGGTTATGTTTGTCTCCTCTTTGGTTTTAGAAAATGGCCACTCTTTATGAGGACAAGTAAAGAAACTAAGAGACAACTTCATCATTACTTATCGACTTATCAAGAAGATACCGAGAAATAACATTAGAACTTTGGGTGTGTTTTTTTGGTTTGTCTGATTATAAAAAAATAACATAAGAGTCTTGAAATGGGGAACAGAACCGCTAATGAGAATGGAATGAAAGGCACACCCGTGCTTATTACTACCCTTACAACGTCCTTAAGTAAATATCGTTTATGTGACACACTTTAATGTATACACCTTTGGAATATATAACGTGTCAATTATGTTATTCTTCACATTTCTATTCTAGATTTACTTCTTCCATAAAACTCACCTTAATAAAATACACCGTCATTGAGAATATGCACACTTAACGCGGATACTTGACTTTAAAGGTGCGTCTGTACACAGAAATAAGCTCTTGTATGAGCAGATGACTACCTTATCACAAGAAAAGAAAGCTTATCACAGGAGAAAAATATGGCTCCATGATAAAGTCACTATGATTTTTGATTTGGCATTTGCAGCCTCAGACAATGCACGCCTATTAATTATTAATGAGCGACGGGCTGTCTATGACACAGGGTTCGAAACTGTGTAAAGGAAAGGGCAAGTGAAAGAGACGTATTCGTGTGTTTACCTCTTGATTCAGGTTTAAAGATGATCTGAAATATTTGATTCATCAGGAAATGAGAACAGTTCCACTGTGACACAGAACATTCATCATATGGTTCAGACACATGATAAAATGCCTTTTATGTGGTTCTGCAGGTTTTTACAGAGGAAAAAAGAGGGAGCATCCTGACATTCTCGAAGGAGAGAAGAGTTTCGTACACAACGAGCCTCCCTCTCTGCAGGTTCCCTAAGCTGGCCTCGGACACGTGTCCCCTCAGGAGCAGCCATCCAGCCTCAAAATAAAGGTATGCCTTTCTGGAGTCTGCCCCAAGCGGGGCACATTCCAACCTGGAGCAGAATGAGGCGTCAGGAGGAGGATCCCCTATGACCTCCAGGAGGAGGGACGCGTTACTGTTCTACCTGCAAGAATCCACTCAAGCGAACGTCAATGCACACGTCTGAGACGCACTAAGTGTGAAAGCTGCATTACGTAGGAGCTGGAATATCAGTCTCTCTTCCTGATTTGCCATGATACTTCCTTTTCCCTAAATGCTCCAAAATGTGATTTCATCAGTCAATCTGAGCTCTGTCAACCTCAGGTTTGTCACTGCCTCGCAGAAGAATAACACACCCACAGATCTGACTCGCAAATTGGAACGTTAAGTGTCATTCTCAAAGTCAGCCTACGGAGTGCGAACAGTGCCAACGGACAACATGGCTCGCAGGGACAGCACGCTGTCCTCATACGTCAGGACACTGGGGATGCTGGCACCACGTTGAGATGCCCGAGGAGGATGCTAATGTGGCCCAGGCAGTCATCCTCCGTTACTCGGTCTTAGGAAGGGCAGGTGTTTTCTGAAAAGTCTTCCTTGAGGAAATATGGGTTTAAGGTAATGGCTTCAGAATCTGAAGACTGGCAGCTACCACAAAGCATGGCTCCCTGGTGCATCCACACAGTGGCTAAGATTCGTCAATGAAAGGCATTTACCGAGACTCTCAGAAACGTGCTCTAAGAAGGGTGACTTTCACTGAATGCAAATTAGGCCTTCAGTTTTAAAAATTCAAGCGTTACTGGGCATAGCTGTTAGAAGGTGAGGAGTTAAGCTGGTGAACTTTTAAGAATATTCTCCAATGAGTTGTAGTTCCCTATATAACATGGCAGCTCAGAAGACAGATTAGTGCCGTAGCCAGTGGTTTTACCTGTCCAATGAAGGGAAACTGGTCGTTTACACCTGCATGCACCTGTCCCCTTCTCTTTAAAAAGCGAGCAGATGACTAGGTCTGCATTCAAGGACAAACGCAGCCCGAGAAGGTGTGATAGGGTTGTTAACATTACAGGTCTCACTAAATATTTGAAATGCTATGGTCACTGCTGGCTAAAGAGCTTTGGGATTTCAGAGGACGTATGTAGAATTGACAAAATCTACATTAAAAATGTGGGGAAGTTCGTCACACCTTTTTCAACAGCCATTCCTGTTAGTATTGTTTCTTGTCCCCAATGTCTCTGAAAGCCTGGCGCTCTAAGATTATTCGTGCGAGGGAGACAGCTGCACGGGAGCAGTTGTACGTCTGTTGTTCTGTCTGAGAAGCAAACATTACACAGAGGACTCGGGTCAACACGAGTATCGGCGGTAAAGCCTGTATGTGGATAAACTCTGCTACTCTTTCTGCCCCAAAGAACGGACCTTCTCTGCCTCCTGGAAGATCTGTCCAGAGCACTGTGAACTTTAAATATGAATTCCTGGCAGGTGTCCTGATGCCGTAATCATAGAAAATAATGCTCGAGCATGAAGTTCACCAATAGCCCCAGCTTTATCATGAAGTCAACATGTGTCCTAACAGGATTCCATGTTCCAGATGCAATTCTAATGGCTTGGAGGCAACCACAGCTGGGACAGAGGAACCCTGCCCACATGGAGGTTCCAAGTAGATCCAGACCTGCCCCTCAAAGTTGTATTTTGTTATAGAACTATACTTTTTGAGACTTTCTAGAACACTGTTCAAGAAAGACCTCCCAGCCTACATGTAAGCAGGTTTCTTAGGCTCTGCCCCAAAGTCTACCTAAAATTTACTACATTTTTTAACTGTGTGGTTAGGTCCTTAGCAAGAGCTGTGATATCCAACCCGCAGGCATTGTAAGAAGTCACCATTTCACTGGAGAGTTTTGCTTATTTATGCAGTTAATGGAAAGGAGAGAAATCATGAACATCAGTGAGTTTCTTTGCTAATGTGACATTGTCAATTTTTAGCTAATGGATTTTTGTGTGTGTGTGTGAAACAAATACCATATATATTCATGGAAACATATATGAATAATCCAGAACTTTTTTTTTCCATTGGTCCCTTAACATAGCAAGTATAACTACTGAGTTTCTTACATTAAATTCTTGGAATAAGCCCTATGTGGGGATGCTTTCAGATTTCTCAGAATTCCCAAGAAAAATCCATTGATAATTTGCCCAAAGGCAAATGCCCCCAAGAGTATTGAGAGAGCAATGTAAGATTCTGAATTGGAGACGAGGTGAAGAGAAAAGCTGGAAATACCTGCTGTTATCCCAGACGTATTTTGATTTTATTTTTGTGTGTATGTGTTCAGGACTATTTATAACAAAATATGCAAGTGTGGAGAAGAGGGAAGAGGAAAAATGAATTAATATGCAGTCACGCTCTGTTTAAAGTGTTGCTTTAGGAGTTATGTATTAACATGGAGCTATTTCCCGATACATAATTAGAAGAAGAAAAAAGATGATCACAAAACATGTCAACAAGAGCCTCATTGTATTTAAAGCTCTCCTGGTAACAGCTGAACTCAGAGTTTATTGAAACCGTCAGAAAACAAGGTCTTCTGCTTCCTGTGTCTCTCTCCTCCCCACCTCTCACCTCCTTCAGCGCCCTCATGCACGGATACTGACAACACTCTTCTAAGTCTGCTGGGTCACATAACAGCGGTAACCTCCTGTTTTCCTGTAGGGCCTGAATATGGCCTATTTATTCACTGGTCAATTTTCTTCTTTGATAAATATGCTCTGAGCAGCTGCATAGCTCTGGACGCTATTCTCCCATGGATGTCCAGCAGGAAAGAAAATATGTAAAAAATTAGCTGTCGCAGGCTAGACCTCGTATTCTAGCGGTGATGATTGCCGTAGGAAAAATAAAGACCAGTGGGGTGTTGGGGACATCATGAAGTGGGGAGTGGGAGGCAGAAAAAGGAAGCAAAGTTGGAAGGGTATAAGGGGAGAGAGAAAGCACGGCGGGATAGCACGTCCTGGGCATCAGGAACACCGGCTGGCCATCTGGAGGGGACGGGGGCCCGTGTGACGGGAGCTGATTGGGCAGAGTCGGGTAGGGGGTGAGAGGGAGGTGAGAAGGGCTATGGGTTGAGTGGTGTCCCCTCAAATGCCAACGCTGAAGCCCTAACTCCCCCAATGGCGGCATTTGGAACGAGCCTTTGGGAGGTTTCAGGGCTACAGGAAGTCACAAGGGTGAGGGCCCCGTGATGGCATTAGTGCCCTTGCAGGAGGAAACCCCAGAGAGCCCCCTCCCCATCCTCCATGGGAGGACACAGTGAGAGGGCAGCTGTCCCCACGCCGGCGGGAATCCTCCCTACACCCCCGGCACGTGGGCACCCTGACCTCGGGGTCCCGGCCTCCAGAGCCATGAAAAACAAGTGTGTGTTGTTTAAACCCTGTCTGTGCTCTTCTGTTACGGCGGCCAGAGCAGAAACCAGGCTTGGGAGTTAATGGGGTGGGACTGTGAGGGGCTTAGAGGCAAGGTGATCATACTCCCCAGTGTGCCGGGGGCAGTCCCGGTTCATGTCCGCTATTCCAATGTAGCCATTGATCACTCGTCAGTTTTCCCTCGGTAATGAGCCAGCTCAGACCGTCCTAACAACTGTGTGAGTCCCACTGTTCCTCCTCTGCTCGTGCTCTCTCTCTTATAAACAAACAAACAAACAAACTTAAAAAAAAAGAAAACAAAAATATGAATTCAAAAAGGTATCTACAACCCCATGTTCACTGTAGCATGATTTACAACGCCCAAGACATGGAAACATCCTGAGTGTCCATCGTTGGGTGAAATGATAAAACATAGTGTGGGATATTTTGTATATATATAAATGTATAATGTATATATGTATATATTATATATATTATATATATATAAATATATATGTAATCTAATATATAACATAATATATATAATGTAGTATCATTCACCCATAAGAAAGGATAAAATCTTGCCATATACGACAACACGGATGGCCCCTGAAGCATTATATCAAGTGAAGCAGGCAAAGAAAGACAAGCACCATATGATCTCACTCACGTGTGGAATCTATATTTAAAAAGAAACACAACTCAGCTCACAGATACAGAGAACAGTTTGGTGGGTGCCAGAGATGGGGTTGGGGGGTAGGTGAAACGGGTGAAGGGTCAAACTTCCACTTACAAAGAAGTCGTTGGGGTATAACACACAGCATGGTGGCCATGGTTGATGCTGGGCTGCACATGTGAAAGGTGCTGAGAGAGTAGACCTTGGGAGTTGCTATCAGAAGAAAAAAAAATGCAACTGTGTATAGGGACAGATGTTAACTACCCTTATTGCTGTGATCATTTTAGAAGGTATATAGACACAGAATCATTATGTTGCACACCTGAAACTAATACAATGCTGTATGTCAGCTGTATCTCCAAAAAAAAAAAAGAAAGGAAAGAAAAGAAAGAAAAGAAAAGAAAAGAAAAGAAAAGAAAAGAAAAGAAAAAAAAAAGAGCTGCAGAAAGGTAAAGGGACCTGTGTCTCTTGAGGTGGGGTGATCAACGGTTTGCAGAAGACAGGTGGCAGGATTCGTCTCGTTTCAGCAGGATCATTCTGGATGACGCAACAGTAGAGACAGGATCTACCATCAGTACAGCTAGAGAACGATGGTAGAAACGAACCGGAGACAGCAAACTTGTCTCTGCCCGCTCTCCACAGGGGCCAGGCGTGAATACTTCAGATGTGTCCTCCTCTCCCTCTGTCACAACGCCTAGGTGGGCCTGGGGGCCGGAAAGACAGCCACAGGCCATAGGTTAACCAACGGGTGTGGCTTCATTCAGTAAAGCTGTATTTTGTGACACTGCAATTTATAGTTCAAAGAATGTAGGTGCAGAAAATATTCTTCTTTGGGTATTTTTCAACCACAAAAAAAAAAAAAATCTGAGCTCAGGGTCCAAAGGCGTTGCAGGGGCTGGATCTGGCCATAGACCGTCCTGGAAGAGAGGGAGGGGAGCAAGTGGAAACAGAAAGACCAGAAAGGCTGCCCCAGTAACCACGTGAGGGTTGGAGGTTGGCGCTCGGGTGACAGTAGAAAAGGCTCTCGATTAAAAAACGGATTCTGAGGACGGTTTGAAAGTTGCCTTGAGGCTCTTCGTGGGAGTCTGGACACAGGGAAGAGAAGAGTGAGATCCAGGGTGTGAGCGCCTGGACGCAGGGAGCTGCCGGTGGGGGCTGTGAGAAAGCTGGACGCAGGTTCGGACACGTTCACGTGTTGACCGCCGTTGGCCATCCAGGTGGAGACGGGGAGCGGGCCCTCGAGATCCCGGCCGGTAACGAAGAGGTCCGGCCTGGAGACATCAGCTCACAAATCATGGGTGCGGAGGGCCTGACAAGGAGGGAACGCAGCCAGAAAGCAGAGCGCACCGAGGACGGGACCCCGAGACACTCCCACAGCCCGAGTCTGGGGGCAGGGCACGGGCCCAGTGCCGCTTTAGTTCTGACGCCTCGGGATCCGCAACGTGGAAATCGCGGGTGTCTCCTTCCTGTACCTGCGGTTTGGGTGGCCTTCCGAGGTGGTGAAGCGGGTTCAGAACGAATGGGAGAAGAGTAATTAAGGACAATGTGTGCAGACAACCCACCAGAAGAAATCTCCTGTGGCCAGAAAGAGAAAGAGGGTCGGCAGGAGGATGCGGAGAAAGAAGATGTGCATTTCTTTGTCACGAGGTCAAGAAGACAGTGCAACACGACACAAAACACCTCCTGTCGCCCATCACGTAGACTGAACAATTGTCACCACTTCGCTACAGTCGTTGATCCCGTTTTTAACATTTTCTGAGGTACTTTCAGGCAAACCCCTGACCTTCTTACTTCACCCGCAAATATTTGAGAGCGCGTATCTAACAGTGGGGCCAACCGCTTTATGACCACAGTGCTTAATCTGCCTCGTGATGGCAAGAACCTGTCCCCGGGCCCGCAGGCTGCTCAGACCACACAGATGGTTTGCTCTTCTCTTTTACGCTGGGACAAAGTCTGGTAGCATGTGGATGGAGAGCCCTGCAGAGGGACAGTGGTGAAGCACAGAAGAGGGGAGATCCCGGGGCCACAGGCGGCAGCCAAGGTGGAGTCCAGCACACAAGGCGAGAGCCGGGTCTTGGCCAACAGCACACCCATGTGATTTACTTTTGTTCTCATAACAGAAGGGCGAGGTTTCTTAAAAATGGCATCTAGGAGGGCACGGGACACGTTTTGCTGTGCGCCATACACACTCACGACTCTCCCCGTCTCTAGCTGCGAACTTCCAAGTTCTTATTTCAGGAGGAAAGAATCGTCAAGCGCCAGAGATCTCAAAAGCACCGTTTTGCTAATTCTCATGCAGAGAACGACGCGTGGCAACATGGACACAGTTTCTTAAAAGTTCAAAACCTGTCTTCGGGAACTGGTTTTTACAGAGCTGACGCAGCTACAGAATTTCTCAATGACGATGCTATTTTCTTATTTCAGGAGAGGCTGTCAGGGAGTGCCAAGTGCAAACCGAAGGAAGTAATTTGATATTTCGTCCGGCGTCACCGGTGTCTTTCCACCTTAGCTTGAAGCGTGATTTCCTTGTTCAGTTTGATAGAACCTTCCGGTGCCTGTCCTTTGTTTCGGTGAGGAGCGGGTTATGGCCGGGATTAAATTTGTTAAGAAATCATGACGTCTTTCAGGGCAAACATTATAAAGTCAACGTATCTCTTTCTTTTAGTCTGAGAGCCAATATCCAAACCAACTTGACAAACTCCTTTCTGGTCCCATCTCAATGATGCCAGCGCGATGTAATCTCGAGGGGCTCTTGGTAAGGATAGACCCAGAGTGAGGCCAGCAGAAAAGTGACCTTCTAGATGCCCTTAACGTATTAAGTATTATGACGGATCCTAAGTCTGCTCTAATTAAGGGTGGTGGTGAAATCGCATTTGTTTCTGTTTTGCAAAGCTTCTGTAAAAATAACTGTGTTTTTATAGTATGTGTGAGGGGGGAACATGAAAAGGGTAAAATACAAGAAAGAGGGTTAAAGTTACACTAAAATCCCACAATCGGGAGGTAGTAGGACCAACACCGTAATTAATGAATGAACCCCCCATACGAGCCCACATGCTCCCATAAATGCATAAATGTACATAGTCTTGCATAAGTGGAATAAAGCTTCACAGGTTTTCCTTGCGTTTCGTATTCACTCGGTGATATGTTAGGAACATTCTTCCAGATGGCTCCTTATCTTTCTATTTTTAAAACATATTTTGCTTGCGATCGCCAGTTTGGTTGTTTGCTGTGTTTGTTTCTATATGGTATTTTTTTTCTTCTTTGTAGTCAAATCCATTTGTCTTCTTTGTTTCTGATTGTATAACATATTTAGAAAGGCTGTCTTTTCTGGAAAATTACTGAAGTTTTCATATCTACCTTATTTTTGTAATTTTAAGCACTGCTCTTCAAAATTGAAGTCTTTCTTCCACCTGTAACTTTTTAAATACAGCAAATAAGTCAGGAAGCCACTTTAATTTTCCCAAATTACAAGCCAGCTGTTTAAACTACATTTGTTGAAAATTTTGACTCTATTGCCACTTATTTGTGCTCAATTGTGTAGCATTCCACACACGCCTATCTCTCCCAACGTGGTAGGAGATGAAAATAGCTGCTCTGTGCTCTTTGGGTTCAAAGCTGGGCACTGTGAATTAAACTGACAAAATGCAGATTAACACAAGATCTATTTCATACACATACAGGCCCCAACAAAAGAAGTAGCTGGCTTGTTGGATGGTTAAGGGTAAAGGCTTATACACCTAACGTAAGGGGGCCGAGGAGGAGGGGAGAAATCGCTTCGATGCGAAAATCAGACAGGTTTCTTCAGGAAAGACAGATGCTATGAAGAGCAGACAGGAGACAACGAAGTTGATAATAATGCTGGTGTCAAGTGGTCTTCCCAAATTCTTCAGGGCCCCCCCCCAGGAGCCCCCAGGGTCTACCTTGGCTTATCTTCTTCCAAATTTGTGTGTGTCCTGCGGCTAAGGATGCCTCTCTTTGACTGCTGAATGGGGCACCACGGTGTCCTTCCCGGAAGAGGTCCCCAGGCTATTCTCATGCCATCGTTCCTGAACAAGGCACTGTCGCCAGGTTAAGTTCTAAATAATTCTAAAGATACTAAATAAATTCAATTAATTTGGGGAGATTTAACTTAGGCTTCCTGTGCAGGGACAAATGTTTTGTCTGTTGCTTGTTTGTCTTTTTCCGTTTTTGATTTCCCACGTAGAGTTTCACATTTGTATGTAAACAGATACACCATTTTATGAAAATGTTACTGCTAGGAATTGTAGTGTTTTTATTGCCATTATGAACGGAGTCTTATGCTTTATGACACGTTTTAATTACCTATGGGGTTATATAGGAACGCTTGAGTATGTAGTTCATTTACCTAATCTCTCAATTTGGCTTATAGTGTTCATAAAGTTTTTGCCATTCATTTATCCTGGATTTCAGAGCCAGAACTTTTTTGGCTACTGAAAATGACTACAATCTGTATTCTTCTTTCTGATATTTATACTCCCCCCCCCCCTTTAAGACTCTGTTGCCTAAAACTTCACAAGTACTGTGGGTCTTGCAAGCAATACTGCATTCTCTTCATGATGGATAAGGATGAGGTTAAGCTTTAGGAAGAATATCAAGTTCTGGTCTGGGAGATACGTTTTTACAAGGTGCTGTCAGTGAAGTAGATGTCCATCGAGCACCAACCATCCCCAGGAAATGCACCGGCTTCTTCAAGGACAGATAACGAGAAGGTCATCTGACACTAACGAAAAGTATAAGCGTGATACAGAGGATAGAGGGGGCACTTGTATCTGACCCATAAATTCAGAGAAGAAACAGCCGGTTACCCAGGGGAGAGGGTGGGGGTTGGGCAAAGTGGTGAAGGGCACCGGAGGTGCAGGCTTCCGGTCCTGGAATGAACAGGTTGAGGGAATAAAAGGGGCAGCCTGGAGAGTGTGGTCAATGGCACTTTAATGACACTGCGTCGGGACAGGCGGTGGCTACGCTTGTGGTGGGCACAGCATAATGTCTACCCTGTCCCATCACTGCGCTGAACACCTGAAACTAACATTACGTTGTGTGTCAGTGATACTGAAAGAATGATAGCAAAGTCTAAAAATTGAAAACAAGAGCTCGTCATTCTAAAACAGACAAGCCAAAGAACTATGGATGTTTGCAGGAACGCGGACCGTGAAGGACTCAGGGGCCGGGGAAGGCTGATCAGAGAAGCCTCTGGAACTGGGACGTCTCCGTCGGATCACAGACAGAAGAGGAGCCCTCAGAGGGGTTCGGGCGGAAGGACGACGTCGGTGGGCCACGGAGGCCTCGTTTGG
Organism: Prionailurus viverrinus; assembly: GCF_022837055.1. Classification (NCBI taxonomy): domain Eukaryota; kingdom Metazoa; phylum Chordata; class Mammalia; order Carnivora; family Felidae; genus Prionailurus; species Prionailurus viverrinus. The sequence goes on from NW_025927614.1 coordinate 1,015,788, forward strand.
GATCGTGATTGTTGACCGTATGCAATGCCATCTGCCCGGGGCGGAGGCGGCCAGCGGAGATGGTCTGGAAGGGCAGCAGATGGGGCGAGGACAGGAGGGTGCTGTGTCCTGGGTCTGCTAAGACGAGGAGGTGAAGCAGGTCCCCTAACGAGGAGTCGCGTGGGCATCTCCGATGGTTTGATGGTCCGGCCACCTCCCTGCCGCTCCACAGGGCTCTCAGGATCTCGGCAAGAGCTCAGCCCGTCTGGCAGAGAGCAGACGCCGATGCATTGCTGAGGCTCCGGGCCACTCGCATCCGAGTGTCCAGACGTGCTCTGCAAATGTGCAAATGCTGGGTCGGGTCCACTGAGCTGCGGCGTTTACCATCATCTAAAGCCAGAAAGAGGAAGTTCTTTCTCACGACACTGCCCACATCTATTTTTATGTAACAAAACACTGCATTGATTTTTATCATTCTGCCTTTTAACATTGGACTTCTGAGAGGTATTTAATCAGAAAGACGTTTCTGTGTGTTGGGGGGGGGGGGTGGATTGCAAAAGGCAGCGGTTAGAAAGAGAGAGAAAGAGGCCATTACCAAAAGAGAAGTCTAGTGTTGCAGGACTGGGGAGCATGGGACTAAATCTACACCCTTACCAGAAAAAAGGAGAGATGTTTTTCTCTGCCTCATATAGCCTGATATTAAAATATATTAACAAATATAAGAAAAACAGGCTGAGAGTCAGCAAAGAATGAGCTGTCATGAAGTGGTAACCAATGACATTAATTTTCAAAATCACTTTTAAAAAGCACTTTGGAAACGTGTGTTGTAATTCACAAGAGTTCACCGGTTTTATTACGGCAAGGGGAAAATAAACCTCTTGTCGGCAGCACGTGCTAGGGACGTGTTATCTCTGCACCCTATTCCTGACGAGACGGCGTATTTAAACATCTCATGATGGGCAACCTTTTCAGCTTCCTTCTCCTCTTTCTCTTCAGAGTTACATTTTAATGTGCCTCGAAATGTGCCTGGAAGACAAGCAAATGCTTATCCGCTTATGGTTTTCCAGGAAAGGAGAAATAACTAAGCGTTTCAATTAGACTTAAAGTGGCTAAAGTCTTTAGCTAACAACATAGCTTTTTAAAAAAGGTTTACTTACGTTGAGAAAGAGTGAAACCATGAGTGGGGGAGGGGACAGACAGGATCCCAAACAGGCTCCGTTGGTGCAGGGCTCCATGTGGGGCTCGAACTCACGACCTGAGCTGAAACCAAGAGTTGGCCGCCTAACCGACTGAGCCACCCGGGTACCCCAAGTTTTTCTGTTTTCTAATATGTGCAGTGAATGCTATCAGTTTCCCTCTAATCACTACTTTTGCAGTATCCCGCATATTTTTTTTTTTAAAAAAAAATTTTTTTTTCAACGTTTATTTATTTATTTGGGACAGAGAGAGACAGAGCATGAACGGGGGAGGGGCAGAGAGAGAGGGAGACACAGAATCGGAAACAGGCTCCAGGCTCTGAGCCATCAGCCCAGAGCCTGACGCGGGGCTCGAACTCACGGACTGCGAGATCGTGACCTGGCTGAAGTCGGACGCTTAACCGACTGCGCCACCCAGGCGCCCCTCCCGCATATTTTGATAGGTTATATTTTATTTTAATTTAGTGGACATTATTTTATTCTTTTTTAAACGTTCATTTATTTGAAAGAAAGAAAGAGCATGAGCAGGGAGAGAGAATCCCAAGCAGGTTTAAGGCTGTGAGTGCAGAGCCCGATACAGGGCTTGATCTCCCAAACTGCGGGATCATGACCTGAGCTGAAACCAAGAATCGAACACTCACCTGACTGAACCACCTGGGTGCCCCAACAACATAGCTTTAATATGAGCTCTGGAAGTAGTCAAAAACCTAAAGCAGTTACAATTTCAAGTATATTGTGGCATAAATTTACTAAAGTTTAGAATAACTCTACTCTGACAAATTGATTCACTTTTTAAACTACGGTGGGAAATCACCCGAAATCCTTGTGGGGAGGAAGCCGTAACGTAACACTAGGATCCTGGCAGTGTGGGTGTATTTTTATCAAAAAGCCCTCAAATAGTGCTGCCTTCACGTGATCTTATATAGAACATCCTAACAAAAATACACGTAATATGTATACATACGTGTACATACACACAGGCATGCATACGCGCGCGCGCGCGCACACACACACACACACACAGACACACACACTAGATTTAGCAGAACATCGAAAAGAAATATGATAAAGTGATCATGTTATGGCTCTGCAGGTAATTATATACAAAGATGAATGCTGGAGAACATGCATTTCCCTTATCTCATTGAAACCAGCCTCCAGCCTCTTTAATTTCAGAAATTGGGAAATGCAGGGTTCTGTACGATGAACAATATTTTTAGGGAGATAATAAAAACACTGTGTAATCACATACTGTTTTTAAGCCGAGCGCTTGGCAAACGTGGCCCGAAAGCACGCTGCTGAGCCGGCCTCAGTCTTTGTCTCATTTGGAAATGCTCATTTACATGTGCTGCGAAGAATTCTCGTTTTTAGAATATATGATGATAAACATAGGCAAGCAGACGGTGACTGTAAGTCTTGCCGGTTATTTTCTAAGGAAGACCAAATATGCAATTAAGGGTGTCTTCATATAAGGAGTGGTTCGTGTACTCTCCTGTGTTCATTTATTTCTATAAACAGTCAACAAACTTCCAGCGTGTGCCCACCTCACGCTGGAAGAGCGATCGGTGTGCGTGGCAAACAAAACAAAACAAAACGAAAGGACGGTAAAATCCCCTCCATCTCAGGCTGAACATCATGAAGGTCTGCTTGGCCCTCACATGCTCCCAAGTCCTCCACGGCAGCCCGGGGGTCCTGCGGCTCTCTGCCGTCAGTTAGGGTCTTGGGCTCCCTCCCGCCTAGGGACCCTATCACGCCCTAGGGCCTCCGGGTTCCCTGTCTGCTCCAAGACAAGATAGATGTCTTTCTCCAGCAAGACCATGCCCCCGCCACCAGGACGCTCCCCCAGGCCGGTGCCCTCAGTGAAGCGAGAGCCATGGAATCCAGCCGTGTTCTGGGGCGTGAACCGGGGCCGGGTTCTGAGGGCGGGAGGTCCCGTAAGGCAGACCTGGCCATTAATGGTGTCTCTGGAGGACCATTCTCACAGGATGCAGAATTCAGCGTGCGGACGGGGGGCTGGGGATGATGCTCACCCGTCAGTAGCACAGCCCCTGCAACAGGGGATACTGAGACCGCCACAGCAGGCCAGGGAGAAACACCAGAACTGTCACTCTAGGAGGACTCGGAAGGCTCCGGGGCACGTGCACGCTGCTTCCCGGGGTGGCAGCAACTGGGCGACCCAAGACAGCACAACTTGCTATCGTGGGGCTCCGAAGGCCACATGTCAGAATTCGGTGTTGTGGGGCTGCCCCGTGGTGACCCAGGCCCGCGCCCCCTCTGCCGGGAGGAAGGGAGGGTTCTCTCCTCACCTCCCCCATGCCCAGGGCAGCGCCCTCACACCCTCGGCATCTTCGAACGTGCAGCCCCACATCTCAGCTTCCCTCTCCGTATCTCCTGCCTCTTCTGGGTAGACTCTCCCTCTGCCTCCTCTGATAGGGACCTGCTGCTTACTTTTAGGGCCCATCTGGGTAATGTGAGGTAACCTCCTGTCTCCAGACGCTTAACTTAATCGCATGTGCAAAGTCCCTGTCGCCATGGGAGGGAACAGTCACAGGTTCCAGGGATTAGGAGCTGGCTATCTTTGGGGGTGTCAGGTCGTTACTCTGTATTCCATCCTACAAGGGCCCTGCGGACACTGTGTCCACAAAAGCAAGAAAGACACACGATGGCAAGGGACCTCACGGGCTCTTGTCTGCAGGCCAGGGCCATGTTAGCAAGGCTCAGTGATAGCCGGTGAAGAGTACCACGTGTCCTCAGTGTGCACGGAACCTGTGTGACAGATGCGGTCCTGGCCTGGTCCAGCACACAGCGACTCAGCGAGGGAAGCTTTCCCTGGTCCCTGAACTTGTAAACTAATGAATGCACTCAGCACTGGCCACTGGCCTGGGGACTAAGAACCACCACGGGCGAGGCCAAAGCAGCGTCTCTGGATCTGCCTTCCTGCTCCCTTCACAGCCAGGACAGTAGACGGAGAACATTCCAGACTGTACTCAGGATAGCAGCACACTTGAGTCACAGGGTGCAGGGTTTGTGCTGCCTACACATCTTTACTGACCTCACCAGTCTGGGCCTAGAACAGCCAAACAGGAAAGCATAGTAGCGGTACCCTGGCTGCCCCTGCCACACCCAGTGTGTGATGGACGATGGAGGGACAGATGGAGGCATAGATGGATGGATGGAGCAACAGACGGATGGACAGATGGAGGGATGGATGGATGGATGGAGGGACAGATGGAGGGATGGACGGATGGATGGAGGGACGGACGGAGGAAGGGACAGATGGATGAATGGATGGAAGATGGAGGGACAGATGCACAGATGGACAGGTGCACGGATGGATGGATGGACAGATGGAGGGATGGATGGACAGACGGATGGACAGATGGAGGGATGGATGGATGGATGGAGGGACAGATGGAGGGATGGACGGATGGATGGAGGGACGGACGGAGGAAGGGACGGATGGATGAACGGATGGAAGATGGAGGGACAGATGGATAGATGGACAGGTGCACGGACAGATGGATGGACAGATGGAGGGATGGTATGGGCCAAGGCATCACGGTCTGCGCCCATCCATCAGTCTGCTCAGTGTGCTCCTTTCCATCCCCACCAAATATGAGCATTGGAACCATTCCCACTACACTCACAGCCCAGCCCAAGGTTCACTCAACCCAGTAACTCCCACCATACTCCAAGGACAGCCGGGCCCTCTGGCCATGCTAAGGACCACAGCAATGCTCCACTGTCCTCAACACATTAATTGAACTGGACGAGTAAGACCACAGGTTCAAGATGGTGGGAGATAAACCCTACAGATATCTAGGGGAGACATCAGAATGAAGACTTTAAAAGGTCAGTGGTCTGGGCCAGGATGCACCCTCCAAGTAAAGACAAGTTACCTTATCTTGCACATCCTACCAGGAAGCCTGGCAGGTCGCTTTGGCTTTGGACACACATATCCACATGGAAACCTGCTTCAGTCGGTATTCCAGGAGGAAGAAGAGGTTCCCAGCTTTGAGTGGGTCCAGGGTAGGGAAATCTGTGTCCGAGACCCAGGAATCCGTGCCGGCAGCCCCACGGGCCTCAGGGACAGTGTTCCAGCACAGTCTGCTTCGTGGGAGATAGGTGTGGGGGGAGTTATATGTATCTTGTGGGGCACACAACAGCTCCATCAAGGTAACCTCAGCACAGACCCGTGGGTTCTGTCCGGAGCAAGGCCATGCTGCCCACAGTGGAGAACCACATGCCTTTCAGGACACAGCGTAAGTAGACTAGAACACCCAAGAACGCTCTGCAATCAGGTGGCCTGCCTGCCTCTAAGTCACCCGCATCACCCACCATGGGGGGGACCCATGCCTCGCTCAGCACGAGCCCGTGGCCACACAGAGGGTCCATGGAGATCTGCTGACGAAGGAAAGGAGCCCAAGACTGGTGTTTGGTATTTTGTACAAGCTGAATATAGACTGCGGCTGTGCCATACCCATGTCCAAGGATGACTTTGAGAGACAGGAGCGAGGGGAGATTTCCAGCAGAAGTCTGGGCATCCACCTTTTGCGGGAAGAGACACAGCCAGTGGGGGCATGTGTACGCACCAGGGGTCAGCGGTGGGTGACCTGACCAGCTGATCAGAGCCTGGAATACGGAAGGGGACCAGGCACACAGACGGATCTGGGGAGTGGGCCCCAAGCCTGAAGACGTTCACCGTATGACTGACACGTAGGGTGTGTGCTGTGGGAGGGAGAATCAGTAACCGAGGAAACCAAGGACTTGACCTTTCATGTGAGCCCACACGGACTCAGGGAGCTCCTTTGGGGACGAGTGATGGAACAGCCACCAGAGGCCCCGACGAGAAGCAGGCCCAGAGAGGGTGTGCAGCAGTGGGGCCCAGGCAGGCCAAGTGAGACCCTCCCTACACCTCGAGCCCCCGGTGCTACCTGTCAGACGTGTACATGGGAGAAGGGAAGGCATAGAACCACCTGACTCCTGGAGACGCACTTTGGGAATATGTTTCCCGCCCCTCACAGCCCGGAGCTGCCAGAGAAGGAGTCCTTCTGTAGGGTGGGGGATGGACTAGAGACCCGGAGTGGCCTCCCTCCTCAGGGAGCGTCTGGTAGACAAAATGCGTACAGGCCCAGCCCTGTCCCCACCCTGAGGGCCTGTCCAGCTCCCAGACCTCCCGCTGATTTGGCCCAGGTTTTGCCGTCTATCATGGTCCAGCTTCTCCCTCTGGATAATTCGGATTCAAATACGGTTTCTCCCTGTCATTCAGGTCAAAGTGTTTTCAAATTACCATTGCAGTTCCTACATACTGCACGGAATATTTAAGCGTGTTTTGCTTGATATCCCAAAGTGTGGTATGTTTTGCTTGTCCCGCCTGGAGACTTCTAGATGAACCACGCTGTGGATGGCAAACACATTCCACAGGATTGCGACCCTTTGAAATATGCTCACGGGTACCCTGTGGCCCAGGACGTGGTCTGTCTGGGTGTTTCGTGCGCCCACGGAAAGAGTGTGCATCCCACACTCGGAACACAGTACACGTATGTGTCAGTGCATTTGCCGAGTTGCTTCAATCTACTGTGGATTAACTGCTTTATCGCTGCTCATTCTAGTGCTTATTAGACCAATACGTTAAACCTTAGATGATTGTCGTATCAGGCCCTGAGAGCTGACGTCCAGGGTTAGAACCAATTCTGCCGCTCGGAGTCCGCCAACGTAGTCACGCAGGTTTTCCAGAGTCACTTAAAACTCGAGTAAAGTATGTGTTGGTGACAAAGACCTAGGATTTCACCGCTGATTGAAATACACAAGTAAAACACACCTCCTTTTCTTACTGTGCTGAGACTGCACATGGCTAATCTCTGCTTTCGTTTTGAAACAAAAGTTGCGACCGTCGAAGTTGTCTATCAAACGAAAACGGCTGCAGAGCCACCCGCCCTCTCTGAGGCTGTGCGTTGCGGGGATGCCGAAGCACCCCCTGCACTCAGCTCAACACCATCCCGCGTCTCCTTCCAAGGCCCTCGCGGCCTCTGATTCTTCACAGTGATGTGCTCCTTACCTGGGTCAGGAGAGACGGGGAGTGGCTGGCTCTGGGCCCCTAGCCAGCTTTTGGATCCTGAACAAACTGCTTGCTCTCTCTGGGGTCAAAGTTTTTTTGTTTGTTTGTTTTGTTTTTTGGTTTTTTTAATGAGATGGATTGTTTTTGCATTAGATCGGTGTTTTTCAGTCTTTGTTTTTTTCTTTTCTGCAAACTACCTAAGAAAAGATTTTAGGACACAGGTGCTGGATACCACGTGGGCACGAAGATCACCTGGGGGCCACCTCAGAGATGGAGATTCTGTCACTGATCTCTGATAGGGACAGTGAGGTTCCCCACATCCAAGTAAACCACTTTAAAAAGAGCAGAACCCTACAATCTGAGAGAACTCCAGCCTCTCCCTTGCTCCCATTTTAACCAGAGCAACTCTGTTTTTATATTTTCAAAATGTTGGCTTTGGCGTAATGTTTCATTGGAGAATACAATTCCATTTCGTACATGTATGAAAGCCAATGGGATGACGAATGTGAACCTCCGATCCACGGCTGGCATAAAGGAAGCAATCCCTAATGTATACATTATTTGTATACATAATTTTTGGAGAACAGGTGTGATTAGGTAACTTTAAAAATCTCTAATTGTAGGGGCACCTGGGTGGCTCAGTCGGTTAAGCGTCCGACTTTGGCTCAGGTCATGATCTCGCAGTTCGTGGGTTTGAGCCCTGCGTCGGGCTCTGTGCTGACAGCTCGGAGCCTGGAGCCTGCTTCGGATTCTGTGTCTCCCTCTCTCTCTGCCCCTCCCCCACTTGCACTCTCTCTCTCCCTCAAAATAAATAATAATCATTGCAAAATCTCTCTAATTGTAGGCTGCTTTGGTCACGCTGACTCCTTCTCATCATATTCCACATGTTCCATGTTATGTCCAAGCTTGTATGTGAACAACTTCTGTCAGAACAAATGGCTCAAGTCATCACAATGGCGCAAATGTAACTTTGGGGGTTGTCTGAGGGCACCGTGGTCTTGTCGGGCCCCATGTGGTCACAAATCCTGGCCACAGTTCTACGGAACAACAAAACATCGAACCCCTAGTAACCCTAGCCTGCACCCCAGCAGATGGTACGGACCGAAGGCAGCACGTACCGGGGTCAATACCACGCCCCGCGATCAGCAGGATGTACTGGAGGGGAACCTTCACTGGGGAGTTCAACCACCACCACCGTGTCCCCAGACCAATGGGTTATTTTTCTGACTCATTCACTTCATTACTTGTAAATATCATATTTGTTCTCTTTAACTTCCAGGAGGGATGGATGGGGTAAAAATGATGTAATTTGTGCCTAAGAGATTTATAAATTTTTAAATAAACTAAAAATACCAAAAGGAATTGATAATAAACTTCAAGCACACTTAAGCTCACACACCCAGACTCTTCAAAGTGCTTGGACTTAATATCCTCGGGCAATAGAGCCGTCAAAATTAGGGATGACTTTAATGAGCACGTAGTAAATCCACAGTTACCATCAATCCCTCTGTCAATGAGCCAAGCAGGCGTGCGTTCGCTGTGGCCGGAGAGCGGGCAGCCCCAGGGAGTCATGCAAGAGGCACCAAGCAGTGAGACTACAGAGGTCCCCACCTCCAGCCCAACAGACTGAGGCTCCTGCCCGTGTCAAGTCCCGGCGTGCATCCAAAACTCCAAGTCAAATTTCTTAATCATCTTTTTCAAGCTTTGAGCAATTTTTTTTTTTTACTTTGAAAACTTATATTGATTTAAGATACCATACATCCCTCTGGTAGGTCTTTAATCACTGGTTGCTTCCACTTGGAATTATATCTCATTTTCTTTGTCATTCCTACTTGGAGCTCCGTGAAACGAAATCACCTAGTTAATACTGAACAACTACCTACTGATTTGCTGTGAAAGAAACTGAATTTGCGTATTTCCTCACTGTTCGGTGAAAGGAAAATGATTTGTGGTGAGTAATGATAGGTCAATATGTTTATAAGTCTCAGCTTTTCTCAGTGCAGGTAAGATGTTGCTCTCTTTTTTCCTTTCTCTATCGTGGGGAGGAAAAAAAGTTAATAATACAAAAAAAATCCCTATATTTTCGGTAGTAAATGGAAGGTGTTTGAGCAGAAAGAGGAACTTCACTTCATTTGCTGCCTTGGGTGAGGTTATCTTAACGTGACAGACGACTTTTTTTCCACATTTTTCATCTCAGCCATCCATCTATAAGAGGAAGGCATCATGTTTTATGTGGCAGAAGGCAGCAGGCACTTTGGTGAATTATCTCTGCAGAGGACCTCGCCTTCTCCTGGGAGCTCAGAGATTAGTGCCGAGGCTTCAACACGAATTCTGTCTCTCGGTCATTAAGCTGGAAGGCTGGGCTATGTCAGCAATTAAAAAGCTCAACCCGCTGGAGTCAGGCCGGGGCTGGCCAGACGGCTCGGAGCAGGAGGGCCGCTCCCGCCGTGAGGGGTTTTTCAAGTTGAACGTGAAAACACGCTTGGAGCCTCTGATCCCATCAGGTGGCTACTTGTCAAATATGTTCTGCCACCATTAGCGGGTCGGGGGGGATAATTTGTCTGCCCTTCAAAAAAAAATTAAGTGAGGACCCAGGGCTTCCCAGGCAGGAAGTGGCAGGCCGCAGGAGGACCGGTGCGTACGGTGGTCTGGACGGCGAAGACAAGATGAGCGAATGTCGCGAATGCCGCAGAAACCGCTCTGCTTTCCCCGCATGCAAGGCCAGACCGTCTTGACGATTTTCTCAAACTCGGCCATCTCGTTTCCAAACCCTGCAGTAGGTGTTGAACCTTCCTGATGTGGCGAGACATTGCCACGTTCTTCATTTGCTCTTAAAAACAGTACCGTCCAGGGGCGCCTGGGTGGCTCGGTCGGTTGGGCGTCCGGCTTCTGCTCAGGTCATGATCTCGCGGTTCCTGAGTTTGAGCCCCGCATCGGGCTCTGTGCTGACAGCTCGGAGCCTGGAGCCTGCTTCGGATTCTGTGTCTCCCTCTCTCTCTGCCCCTCCCCCACTTGCACTCTCTCTCTCTCTCTCTCTCAAATGTCAACATTAAAAAATGGTATTGTCCAAAGGAAATGGGCTATTAATTTGTTATCAAAAAGTCATCTCTTTGGTTCGCCAAAGAATCCTTCTAGTAACTACGGCAAAACCATTCGAAAGAGCATATGATTTACCATAATACATAAACGAAGTTAAAACAGAGAAATGGCCGTGCCTGTGGATAATCCAGAAATATCTACTGATTCCTGTGTCAGGCAATGTGGGGAAAGTCAGATGTATAAAATCCTCCCCACATGGTACTAACAAACACGTTTAGAGAAAAGGATGACCATAGGAACATAATACTAAGAATGTAGTAAATTCCAGAATGCTGCAATGCTTTCCCAACAATCCACAGAGTTTATGGACGACCCAGAGGAGCGACAGGATTATCACAGGGCACGTGAGAATCTCTCCTTTGTCCTCCTTTTTAAGACTTGGGCGCTGACAAAGGTTCTGTCGATATGAGCCACTCTGCTTAGCTGCCCAGAGTCCTGTGGATTTGCACCTGACTGTAGAGGAACGTGCAATCCAGCCGGAACTCCGTCAGTGGACACATCCCGTACCTCCAGATAAAGGGGAGGACCGTGGAAGCAAAGCCACACAATGTGAGGAGCCACGGCCCACCCCCATTCATCTGTCTAAACAACAGCTCTTGGAAATCACCCCAATGTGATGAAAGAAGGCATTAATCTAGGGGCGCCTGGGGGCTCAGTCGGTTGAGCATCCCACTTCGGCTCAGGTCGTGATCCTGCAGTTTGTGGGTTCGAGCCCCGTGCCGCGCTCTGTGCTGACAGCTCGGAGCCTGGAGCCTGCTTCGCATTCTGCGTCTCCCTCTTTCTGCCCCTCCCCTACTCACACTCTGTCCTCTCTCTCAAGAACAGAAAATGAACATTAATTAAAGAAAAAAAAAGGCATTAATCTATACCACCGCTGATAGAGCACCGAAGCTGTAACCAAACAAATGGAGTCACGGGAAGGGCCAGAGTGAGAATACGATTACCACCTGCCTGGCACATCTAAGCGCTCCTCTGAAGAATGAAACAGGGCTCTATTTTAATCACTTAATTAAAGGAGTGGCATTTCACAGTGATGTCTATAGGCAGCACAGGGAGTGGTTTTCAACCCCGGTGAGTTTCTCCAAGAGTACTAAATGTGAAGGATGGCTTCCCCAACACATGCAAATCCTCTTTTCCCTCAGTCCGTTTTGTTTACCGAGGTGCAATGATTACAGATGATGGGGGCCCATCAGTCACGCTTCCAGGGAGCATTCACGAGGCCCCAGGAGAAAAACGTTGGCATTGGATATGCAACCATCGGCCGCGATCTTTGTTCTCGGCGAACACGCCCACGCAGGGTCGCCTCTCACAGGTGCCTCGGTAGAAAAGGTGACTGCTGCCCAGAATGGGGTCCTGGTGAGGAGGGGAGAGATACGACACTGCATTTCCTACTTGAAACGTTCCGCTATTTGCGCCCTGGCACACCCAGCGTACAAACCACCGCAGAACCTCAGTGGTGCCCAGCACTTAGCACTAACTTTCCCAGACGCCTGAGGATGGGCTGGGCTCGGGTGGGCTCGGGAGGGCTGATGGGGTGTCCCCCTCTCTCCTTCCTGGCATCACGGGCGGGCCGGGGCGTGTTCTTCTCGCGGTGAGGGCTCGGGGCCCGGGGAACATAGGACTCCAAGGTCTGGAGGGGGCAGACTGGGGTTTGCCCTCACTCTACTGACCACACGGCTGGGGGAGTCACGTGATGCGGAAATACACTCCACTCCTTTTGTGCCAGGAGGTGGAAAGTCCCACAGAAAAGGCAGGGGGCTTAGGGGAGGGGAGAAACGGGCCAAGCCCGCTGTCTTTGTGGTCAGCTTCCCGAATCAGACACCAGCACGGGGTCAAAACCACCTCCTCCAGCACATTTACACCTGTAGCATCAACCAGCGGCCAAGCCGTGGCACCGACGACAGTCTGTTGACACAGAGCACGGACGGTGGCATTACAGCAATGCAGAACAGCTCTCTCGGGACACAGACGTGTGAGCCACGGCCAGGCCTGGCACGCAGAGAGCACAGCGAACTAACACGGGCTCATGACACGATCCCTGTGGAAAGCGCAGGTTTGAAGAGCCTCTTAAACAAAAGCCGACGCTAACGTCATTCGCTCTCGGCTCCCGGGTCACAAAACCAAGGGCATTTTCATCAGCATCGACATCAGGCGCCCATCTGTTAGAACACTCACATGGGCCGGACGCGCCGGCCGGGGAGCACCCAGCCGAGGTTCTGCCAGGTGCGTGTGGTCTAAGGGTGACAGCATTTTCCTCAGCTGCTCTCAAATGCCAACGTGTCTCCTACATACTCGTCTTCAGATGGAAAGAGTTAAAAGCCCCCGGACCCTTTCTGCCGTGTCTAAATTCCCAACAAAATTGCATGTATTTTCCATTCCAGGGCGGGCTGTTTTATTCCCAAGCCGACACGTGCGAGAGCGGGTCTTAAACGTTCAGGAGGACTTTACCCTCCGTTTTCTTTGCATCACCAGCATGACTACCCTCAGCAGCGTGAGAAGATTTCTCTGAAATTACAGTGTTTTGTCGGATTGTCCAAGGGAACGCCCAGATGGCAGGAGGCCTTTAGCACACTGAGCATCGTGTCAAGGGCGGGGGGCATTTGAGGCTCTATCTTCTGTCCTCAGCTAACTGGCCTCGGGGACAGATCCACGCTTGGACCGCGGCGTATGGGAAAAGGCAATGCACGTGCCAGACAGGGGCACCCATCCCCCCGGCACGGCCAGTCTGGCGTGGACGGAGCGCCTTCACTTACCTCTGCCAAAAATCAGGTGGGGCCACTGCTCAACCTGTACGTTGCCAGAGGGCTTGCTTTTCTGTTTCAGTCTCCTTAGAAAAAGGTGGGAGGCTCTCGAACGGCTCCCCACTGTCCATATGTCCACCTAAAACTGCTGGCCACTTCCCCAAGATGTCACGACAGATGTCCCCAGGCTGAGAAGGAAGGGCTGTGCTTCCTAAACCAACAGCACCATGGAGGAAAGTTCAACCTCAGAAGTGAAGACAACTGTCCCCAAACCTTTTTCTGCTCCTTTTTAAAAATTTTTTTCACGTTTTTATTTATTTTTGAAGGAGAGAGAGAGAGAGCGCATGAGCGGGGGAGGGGCAGAGAGAGAGGGAGACACAGAATCTGAAGCGGGCTCCAGGCTCTAAGCTGTCAGCACAGAGCCCGATACGGGGCTCGAACTCACAGACGGTGAGATCATGACCTGAGCTGAAGTCGGTCGCTCCACCGACTGAGCCACCCAGCCGCCCGTCTGCTTCGTTTTTTAAATTAAAAATGTATACAGGGGCTGGAAGCCCAGAGAGTCTGAGACAGCAGAACACGCCACTTTCTGAAAGTTAAAATTCCACTTTCTGAACAGACCGCCATAAAAAGTATTAGCAGCAAGAAAAGTACTCTAATTCCAAATTCATTAATAACTAGCAATGAGTGATCTCAAGTAATACCATTTTCCCTGTGTTTTATTATCTTTCTCAAAAAGTGAAAAATAATAAACTCCTTGATCTCTTCAAAACATTTTTATCTAAGATTACGTTATTACCTTTTTTTAATATGAAATTTATTGTCAAATTGGTTTCCACACAACACCCAGTGCTCATCCCAACAGGTGCCCTCCTCAGCACCCTTCACCCACCCTCCCCTCCCTCCCACCTCCCATCAACTCTCAGATTGTTCTCAGTTTTTAAGAGTCTCTTAAGTCTAGAGAGGGAGGGAGCCAAAACGTTATTACTTTTTAAAACGCTTTTTTAAACGGCTTGATGATGATCCTTACCAAAGTGGCAGAAGGCAATGAGGAAAGCAGGAAAGTAAAAGGCAAGGAGAGAGAAGAAACACCGAGAACGTCGTCCTCCTCATCAGCCGCTGCACATGGGCTTGTCAGTCCCGAGCACTGATATCTTCTGTTAGTTACAAGAAATAAAAGAAGTGTGATCGCTACATTTGTGGAAGAACACAGGCGACACCGCCATTAAATTACCGCACTATCACGGAATCCACCAAAAAAGTCTCCGGACTCCCTGCGACTTGCTGTGGCTCTGGCAGACCGCGGCACCCACCGTCAAACACCGCATCAGAGCGTCTAAAGAGTTGATGCCTAGCAGTGTGGATGGATGTGGACTCAGCACAAATAAGAAACTGCGGGGCAAAAAGGACCCACGAGGGAGAGACTGACAGACCGGTTCCTGCGGGTCTGACAAGTGTGGAAGGGAGGCGGGGTGCGTCTCTGCTTGCGCACGTAGCCAACGGTAGGTTTCAGTATGGGCTTCTTCAAAGCAAATCGCAAAATTACATAAGCTGAATTACATAAAATGAGTTTGGGGCCAATTATGCTAATTCAGGCAAGACGAGTGATCTTAATGCGTCTGTTAGGCTCAACGTCCAGGTGACTTCAGGCCAACCCGTTCCACACTGAGAGTTGGCCTAAATGCATAAAAAGGAGGGACAGGCATATTTTACTTCCTCAGGGGGCAGTGCACATATGCAGTCTACTTCTGCTGCTCCTAATGCCCTTGGCTTCACTGTTGCTTTTCAGTTTTTCATTGAGGGAAGTGAGGCAGAGGAGAGTGGTGTGGAACCCTGAAGGCAGCCTGCCTGACAGTCACGTGCGTCCCCTCAGCAGACACAGGCAAGGCTCCAAACACCGACCCCCGAACGCCGGCCCGGCAGCTCTGAGACCATGGGCCACAGGGTGAATGGCCAGGGTTTGTGCCGTCTCAAGTTTTGGGGACCCACTCGCAGAGTGCACGAGTAGCTGATGTGCTGACATCGAAAGGAAGCGCAGGGAAGGAGCCATCACAGGTATTCTAACAGGAAAACACGGTGACGTCGGACGGCATGGGACCAAAAGACACTCTCAGACGAGCTGTGAATCTATTGTCACCAGAGAGATTCAGGGTGAAGGAAGGGAGCAGGGAGAGAGAAATACTGAGACAGAGAGCGAACTCTGTTCCGGTTTTCCGTGCCTGAGGAGGTAACACCGTTTGCACGTTTGAACGATAGGGTGTGGGAGTTTTTGTCACATGGCTGGGAATGGACATAGTTATCGTTGTGCACTCTGGAATGTGCCCAGGTGTCCCTACAGGAACTTAGGAGTTTTTACATGTTTTTTAAACTTAAAAAAATTTTTTTATATTTATTTATTTATGAGAGAGAGAGAGAGAGAGAGAGAGAGAGAGAGAGAGAGATCCAGAGCATGAGCAGGGGAAGGGGCAGAGAGAGAAGGAGACACAGAATCAGAAGCAGGCTCCAGGCTCCGAGCTGTCAGCACAGAGCCCGACGCGGGGCTTGAACCCAGGGACCACGAGATCATGACCTGAGCCGAAGTCAGACGCTTAACCAACTGAGCCACCCAGGCACCCCAATGGTTTTTAAATGAAAGCTAAAACCTTTTTTAGACAGTTTAGAGGTCTGTCATCTTTCTCTCTTTGAATCAAGAAAGAACACTTAATGTTTGTCTTTTTTGTTTTCTTTTTAACACTTGAAGAGTGTTGGTGGGGATCCAATGTTTATTCTTGTATTAATTTTTTTTTTCACAATTCAAAACTTCACCACTTAACTTCTTTCTTTTTTTGTTAATTTTTAACTTCTTTCTTTTAAAAAGAAACATACTTGATCAAAACTATTGGTTTTATGATCTCTTAAAGCCTCGTCGTTTACAAAAGATATTCCATTTTATATTTAAAATAATAGAAAAGACACAAGCCAGCGTCTTCTTGAATTATACACCAAAATCACACACTGCACTCATCAGGTGTTGTCTATTTCTTGCTTCTCTTTTACTATGTAAAAATGGCCTGCATATTCTTCTATAATCTACTTTATACAAGATCAATGTCCATATAACAATCTTTTTTTTTTTTCGCTTTTATTTATTTATTTATTTTGAGAGACAGAGGGAGACACAGAATCCCAAGCAGGCTCCACACTATCAGCACAGAGCCTGACACGGGGCTCAATCTCATGAACCATGAGATCGTGACCTCAGCTGAAACCAAGAGTCTGATGCTTGACCGACTGAGCCACCCAGGCATCCCCAAGATCAATGTCAATATAGAAATTTTATTTAAAAACCCGTCTACTTTTTCCTTAAAGTATGTTTTATTCTCCTTCTCAACAAAAACCTGTTTTTTCACAGTGTTTCTGCTTTCATTTTCTTCCCTAAGAAGCAAGGGTAATGGAACAACTGACAAATTTTACACACACTTCTAGGGGTGTCTGGGGGCTCGGTCGGTTAAGCGCCCGACTCTTGGTTTTGGCTCAGGTTATGATCCCACGGTGGTGAGATCCGGCCCTATGTTGGGCTCTGCGCCGACAGTGTGGAGCCTGCTTGGGATCCTCTCTCTCCTTCTCTCTCTTTCTCTCTGCCCCTCCCTGCCCGCGCTCTCTCTTTCTGTCTCTAAATAAATAAACGTTAAAAACCATACTTGTATTAAAATGTGTAACTTGGCCTAATCAAGTAATTGGTAATCTCTACTCACCTGTAATTTTACAAAATTAACTCTGATCCTGATAGATTTCAAAACTCACCTGGGAGATGGGAGGTGGTGTCACGTTAAAACATACAATGCCACCACAAACCCATCCTTGAATTCCCAATCTCTTTCCTCAGAGGATACTTCTGAATTTTTAATTTCCATAGCATCTGAAATACACTGATTTTGAATACTCACATCCACTCAGTATAGGGCAGTGGGGCTGCAGAACAATGGCCACCCTAACGCGTACCGCCGACAAGACACCCGCCCTTCGGCACTGCTCCTTAGCGTCCCTTTGTCTCAGCACAGCCATGGATCCTTCCGTAACAACAAAACTCCTGGCGGTTTCGGCAAACGCTCCATTTTAATGTGGAGCTCTGCCAAATCTATTAACCTGTCTACAAGTGATATTAGTATCAGCATGTGTCATCAATTGTGGCGAAAAGCAGCTTTATTATTAATTGCAACTGGGTAGCATGGCTCTGAAGGCATGTGGCGTCCCGGTTATGAAACATTCATCTCCAGACCCCGGGACACCTCTGACGGACGGTTTGTGCATTTTGGATAATTTTCACTCGAACGCAAGGGTAAGCTTTAACAGAAGCAACGGCCAGGACACGTAGTGTGTGGAGAGAAGCCGCGTGCCTTTTTGTCCCCAGTTCAGGTCTTCTGAGCAAAGGCTTGTTGGAATAGCTAATGTTTGCTTGTTAACCTAGAGATCATGAATCCTCTGAAAGATTTAAGATACGTCTCCTTTGGTGGGGACCTTCCAAGATAATATGCCCACATATCTTTCCCCCTTACTCATGGAGGCCATTGGCCTACTTTCCACGACATGAAGTGATCTCTCTACAGAGGAAAGGGGGGATAGGTATGATAGCAGTCAAAACAAACAGCCGAAACCAAACAAAAAAACCCAGAGTGTGCAAATTTGGGCAATCCTTTCTTGTGGTGCCATCCAGTGCTGTCACAGGTAAACACCTGGCCCTCATCAGTGTGTCATATGGGAACGTCGTACAGGAGGCAGGGCAGGGAATCACTGTGGCCTCTGCTCTTTTCTGAGTGATATCTGGTGTCTCTCTCTGACCTCTTGCATCTTCTGGTAGTGTGCGGGTAGGAAATGGTGGCCGCTAACTTGTTAGATTGCGAGCAAGGTAAAACTTCAGACCCTCTGTGGTTTCCGACTCAACGCATTTACAAATGAATAAAACACAAACCCATCTAGAGCAAAGTATAGGAGCCATAGAATACCTAGATCCAAAATAGTGATAAAATGACTTAAAGATTCACTTCCGTTTCTTGACCAGAAACATCACACACGGTGCTCAGGCCACCAGAAGAGCGCAAGCGCCATTCAAGGTCTCTGCCCAGTTTCTGTCCTAGTTAGATCTGCGGCACCGCCTGCTGAGCAACCTGTCAAGCAAACGAAGAAACTCGGAGAGAGGGTCATGTTGCTTGGAGACGGAGTTTTTGAGGTCGGGATCTAGAAACAGTAAATGCACCAAAGGAAGCAAATCAAGAACCCGGGATATCTAAATTCAGACGTCAAGACGAGTTTAAGATCAGAGGTCGCCAGCCTCAAGTGGCGTAAGTCAGACATGTAAGCCGCCCTAAGACACAGCCTGCAAAGGAAAGGGCGACACAGAGGAACGACGAGGTCTAGATGCTGGTGGAGACCGCCCCTTCCACACTCCGGTCTCCTCAAGGTGGCGGCCAGCACCCCACACGCACCTGCTACCGTGGCTTGGACATCAGTGACCCACAGAGAGCATCTCTGAGCTCTACCGTTACCATTTGGAAAAGGCGCTCGGCTCAGAATTTCCAAATCAGCCCAAATCTTATCCTGGTAAAAGGAATAACTCTCTTGTAAGCGCCACTATTATTATATAACATTAACCCCAAATCCAACAAAACCTTTGAAAGCATCTAGAAGAACACTGATACTCCCTCATGCAGCGTCCTCTCGAAAAGCATGCCACGCGTCCTCTTCCAAATGCTTTTGTGCATGTATTTTACAAGACATTTGCTTTCATTCACAAGTTACTTTATAAAATTTGCTTATGAGATTAACTGGAACCTGAAGCATTTATTTTTCTCAAGTCCGGGTGTTTAAAAAAGTATTGTGTAAGGAAATGAGTTTATTTTTAATCATGAAACAGAAGTTCAAACTCAGTGAACGTAATGGAAAAAGCCCAGTGACTTGCTCTGTCAGGCTTTTTCTTGAGATTTCAAACATCAATATATTTGTCCTTAATTTACCTCTGCTGCTGGAACTTTCTGATGTTCCAGTTCTTCTGCATGAACAACTTTATTTTCTAGAAAAAAAGTAAGGTTGTGAAGTCTTTTCATATCATTGCCTTGGCAGCTGAATCCCGACTCTCCTATTGTTTTTTTCAATGTCCTCACGTTTCACATAAGCCATGGCTGGAGACAAGGACAGCGAATTTACTGTGGGCCACGTCCTATTTCAAGCGTTTTCTGTTTGTTTTGATGAGTGTCCCCCTTGACAGATGACGAGTTTGGAGCATGAGAGCTGCCCTCTCTGTCACGTCCACCATGAGGGCCACGCAGAACTGATTTCCACCAAGGTCAGACCCCGGCCCCCAGCCCCCCCGCAGCTGCTCTGTCCTGCTCCACGCGGGTCACTTTCCCCAGTGCTTCCCAGCGACGGGCACGCTCACTAATGAACACACTGAAATTGTAAAAACAACAGGCAAAAATAAAAACAAAAGAAAACAAAACAAAAACAAAATAGAGGCAGATGTAAAATATGAAAAGTAATTTCACTCAACATTCTTCATTAATTTTTTTTAAGTTTCATTTGTTTATTTTGAGAGAGAGAGAGAGAGAGAGAAAGAGAGAGAGAGAGAGAGCAGGGAAGGGGGGAGTGAGAGAGAGAGAGAGAGAAACCCAAGCAGGCGTGCACTGCCAGCACAGAGCTCGACGGGAGGCTCAAACTCACGAAACATGAGATCATAACCTGACCCAAAATCAGGAGTCAGATACTTAAGCCACTGAGCCACCGAGGTGCCCCAATTTCACTCCACATTCAAAATAACTCATGCCACTGGCAAAGTTTCCAAGGATCATGTCTTGAATAAGGAAGAGTTTTTAAAAGACAACCAATGTGGTCAAGCACCTGAACAAATTTGTACAATTAAAACTGCTTCTTATGTCTGAGTCTCAGGAGGGCCCACACTTCTACTGTAAGAAGTCACTGGGATATGGCGAACCCCCACCGGCTCCCGATATTTTGCGTCGATGAATGGAGCCCATCACGCCCAGAGAGCCCCAGCCTCTCTCTTCCTTACTCACGTTTCCAATTTACCACTCATGATAAATCGCCTGACATCAATGGTGAATCTACCATTTTGCCTCCTAAATGTCTTTCGAATTGTTCTGGATCTCTTCACGTCCAGCCCCACCATCTGCTAGAGGGTGCCTCATCTCATCCTGGCCGACCTCATGTTTCTCCTACGTGTTCAACTGCCACCTGCTGCCACCATCCCGTTCTCCACACACCGCATCCAGAGCGATGGCTTGGAAGCACAAATCTGATGGTGTCGTCAATGGTTACAGTAATCCAACTGCTCTCTCCTAACTTAAACATAACAACAGAATTCCTAAACATGGCCTGTAGATCACATAGACCCAGTGCTATGTATATCTTTCTGGTTCCCTCAGCCCTCTTGAACAAAGTGGGCATCCATCTGGGCTCCAGACATACAGGCGCACAGACGCTAGGTCCTAGGACCTCGGCAGGCTTCTTCCCTTGGTGGGCCTTTCCACTTGCTCGTCCTGACGGATAAAAGGCTCTTCCCTTCTTCTTTGCCTATTTACTTCTACATTGCCAGAAGACCTTAATCAATTCACGCCAATGCAAGGTTGAAAATTGTGACCAAAATTAACCGATTTGGAAGACAGAAATTCGAAGTGTTACCAAAGACATACGGATCGAAATCCTCATGTCCCAATTACTCAAATGATGAATCATTGTGAAGTTCCAAGACAAAAACACATTTCTTTGCCCACTGTCAACATGAGCACAGGTTGACACTGCTTTATAAAGCAAATATAGTTCTGGTTTCGGAACTTGTACAAGAAAGCGAATGAAATACTGCATCACTTAAAATGATAAAATATCACAAATTAAATGGAATATCTGGCCAAAAACCTGTTGGGTTTATTCTGCAAATGGAAAGATGTCCCCTAGGATATCTGTATTATAAGTCTTCTTGACAAACAAATAGTGACAAGGCCTACAAACACCCCAAAGGTATTCCAAAGTGAGTATTTTTGGATGTGTTAAGTAAAAAAAATAATAGAAAGAAGTTTACATAGGTAGGATATTGGAGAAGTATACAGACAAAGGGGTATGACTGCAGAGGGAAAAAGAAAAGTGGCATGGTGGTTATCCTACACTATCAGAACTTGAACTTTGCCTTGGCGTCAGCAACGAACATATCGTGTCATTAAATATCAACGAGAAAGGGGGCAAGATAAACATGGTACCATAAGCAACTGTAATTTGAAATAATTCTTCAGAACTCTTTTGAAGATTATGTCTACTTTTTTTACAATATTTCTTTTTGTCCAACTTGCAATGACCATGAACTCCCTTAAATAGAACTCTGATGGGAGGCACCATGCCTTCCCTTATCCCCAACATTACCTCAGACATCACTACAATATACTTAGTGGTTTATAAACACTTTGCACTCATTTTTAATTTCCCCTTTTTGCAGTTGCCAACCCTTTTACTCCTCTTCCTCCTCCTGCCTGAAGATCATGTACAAAAGTAAGCAAAATGAAGAGGTTCTCAGCTCTTTCTTTTCATCACACTGAACTGTAATTATTACACATGACCTTTTGTTTCGAACATGTCAGTAATGCTGCACAGATACTAACGTGTTCTATCTGCTGTGGCATGCTGGGCGTTGCCCCAAAATGCTTTTTTCAGAGCAGCCGGATGTGAGTTTACAAAGTCAATAGCAAAAGTTTCACGAAATGCATTTGGCAACGGGTTGTTCTCCCTCTCTTATGAAATGATAGCATTGGCATCTGTGTGGCCACTTGGAAGCTGGGTTTTATGTCCTGAAGGCACCTCCATACGATGCTCGGAGAAGCCCTGTCACTGACAGGACGGCCATTTCTCGGGAGGAGGCCAAGACCCCTTTGGACTGGATGTTGGACGGATGCCTCAACGGGCCACGAAGACCAGAGAACTGGTCAAAGGTGGCAGATGAGGGTACCTGTTTGTTTCCTTAGGAAGGACATCTAGTGTCATTCTTGTTGCACTACCTGCCTCTCCCAGGTCACACCTGAGCATTCACCACACTTGGTTCTTTGTGGTACCCGGTGTGGGGCCCGGAGAGGCTGGACGCGATCTTTATCACACATCCCCCCCGCCCTTTGAAACTGTCTCATGCTTGTACTAGGTGAGACCTCAGTCCAGAGATCGAGGAAGAACTATTTCTTGGACAACAATTTGAATTCAAACTTAAAAAGAAAAAATTTAGAGTTTAAGTGCTAAAGATATATAATTATACCCAATTTGCATCATGAAAGGATACGCACATCCATAGGAAACATATATTAGGAAGACAAATTATCCTACACGTCTTTCCATAATTTACCAGAACATCTGAGGTATGATCTCTGTCTAATAATAAGCATTTAATTCATCTAATGCTGTTCCATTTTTGCTGTAAGTAAGTACTCTAAAGTTTTTTTTAAGTTATTTGCCTGAGACTCACAACTTGCAACATATTTAATTTTGTACATATTGACTTTATATATGTTGTTTCCTGATGGCTTGTAGTCCTTCACTTGGAAGAAGTTTATTTATATATAAAGTGGAGTAAAATATGAAAATTGTTTGAGCCTTGTCTAGCACATCAAGGTTATGAAAAATTAGCCTCCCTACCAGTCACCTCACAGCCTATTTATAACAAAGGAGGACTTTGTTCTATTTGATTCGCTGAAATCCATCATTGCCATGAAAAGGTGGGACAGTACTAGATTAATTTTTGACCAAAGTAGCAAGCTATTTATTTTAGAATTGCTGAACTGTAACTATTTTTCCGCAGATAAAAATCAGAGTTGTGGGTTATACCATAGTATGATAGGCTAAATCAGAAGACACTGAGAAAAAAAATGTTCAGAGAGAAAAACGCCTAGTCTCTGCCAGGACTCGAAAGAAATTCTAAACACATTCTAAGCATTTGGAACATTTAATAATGAAGGAAGAACATGAGCCAAACTCACGGAAAACCACCCAGGGATAGTTCTAGAGCAGGAGTGTAATAACACCCATTCTAAAAGTCTGTTTTTCTAAATGAGCATTTTTGTTTCCTTGCAGTGGTGCTCAGAAGAGTCTATCGATATCAGAGTTCTCAAAGCACTGCGTTACTTTTAGTCAGTTAAATAATAACGCTGACAAATAAATATATTCTCTACTCTTACGGATTCTTTTCATGAATTAATGTAATGATCACAGACCCTACCGATCCATGGTATCGTCATTCCAATGCCACGTGTGAAGAATCGGAACTTGCAGAGGGATTACTCAAGATTGTGCAATACCTTACACCCACTTTCACGAACTGAAGGGGAGGGATACTTTAAAGAAGGTTGGAGGTTTGCGGGTTTGATGGAGACCTCAGGACAGGAAAGGACAGATATTCAGAGCACTCTGCAGGAAAGCAAGAGCAAACCTGAGGCAGACGTGGTCTTGCATATGGCGGTGCCCTACCTGCTGACTTCATGCCACCAGCTCTTTCCTTACACTCTTCCCTTGGTGGTGTCCCATCGGCCGGGCCCACTCATGCACCTGCCTTTTTGGAGACACGGACGTGGGAGGGCACGCATCTGTTCCCTTCAGCTCTTCCAGTGGGAGGACTGTACCAGGAAGTACACAATCACCATCTACATACACTTATTTTTCCCCAAAAGGAAAATGGGGCACTAGTAGAAAAGGGGAGTGGATATTTCAGAACAAAAACATCCTCCAAAAAGAGCTCCCGATCATACGTTAACTCTGAAACATGAGTACACATATTATCTCTAATTCTCGTAACAACCATGCCTGACATGTCTTAGTGGGTTCTGGTTGTTGGAAAACACCACAACCTGGGCACTTCCCAGCCACGGGCACTGATTTCTGGAGCCTGGGAGTTCAAGATCCAGGCACTGGCACATCTGGGGTCTGGTGAGAAGACGGCGCCTTCTCGCTGGGTCCTCACATGGGGGGAGGGGCGATGGGGCTCTCTGGGGTCTCTGATCAGGACGCTAATCTCATCACGTGGGCTCTACCCTCATGACCGCATCACCTCCGGGGGCCCCACCTCCTAACACCATCACCTTGGAGATTAGCCTGCAACATACGAATTTGCACCAACATTCAGTCTACAGCAGCACATATTATTATCCGATTTTACAGATAAGAAAACTTTGCCTCGGGAGATGAGCAAATTTATTTAAAGGGTCACATCTAATCAGCAGCAGAGCTCAGTCAAATCGAGGACTATCTGAATCCTAATAATCAATGCTTTTTCCCCGACTGGATTGCAGGTTTATCTCTCCCTCCCCACCCCCCGCCATGTGTAATTTAAAGCAAAGCTATGCTCTTCCAAAAAAGAAAATATAAATGCGACTTTGGCCCACATTAACATTATCCAGAGGTCTGTATCTTGTCACGCTACACAATGTAAGCCTGTAGCTATCTGTAGACAAAGAGCCTGGAATTAATTTATTCTTCAAGGAGTGTTCCTCCTTCCCCTGCCATACTGTTCTGTTTGCACCTCTGGGCACTTTCTTTGAATTCTTAGGAGCAAGACTTTCTAAGTCACTCAAGCTGACATCCTTCATGACCTGCCAAAGGCAAAAAAGCAAACACAGCTTTACTATTGAGGGGTTCTGACAGTGTGCTTCTTGAGGAAAAGTGAAGCTGTTCATTATAGGAAAGTAAAAGCACGTCACTTTTTGTAGGAAAAAAAAATTCCCTCAGAAAAAAGACAGTAAAAATGCAATGTGGGCCATTCCACTTTAGAAATTTCCAACTTGACCGACTGGCCATTGTTGAGAATTAAGAGGCATAATAAAGACATGTTTTCGGTGGTAGGACACGGGATCAAATGTTTACCCTGGCTTTGAAGTGAAATCCCTTTCTAATGGACTTCAAAACAAAGAAAAGTGATCATGGCTTGGATTATGATAAACACGTCTTCTCAGAAACACAGAATTGAATTCTTCACTGCAACACAAAATTTTACAAAATACGTTCTTGTAGATTTTTATCTTTCTAAATTTTTTTTTATTCTAGAGAGAGTGAGAAGGGAGGGACAGAAGGAGAGAGAGAATCTCGAGCAGGCTCCATGATCAGTGCAGAGCCTGATAAAGGGCTGGAACCCACAACCCTGGGGTCAAGAGTTGGACGCTCAACCAACTGAGCCCCCCAGGCGTCCCTGTTCTGGCAGACTTTGAAATGTGACTTCAGTAAATAAGTTCTATGTCCACGATTTTCTGATTTTGAGAACACATACTGCTCAAAGAGTAGGTATTCTGCCATGAGTTTCCTAGACAGTAGCGTCAGGGGGTGAGGGATAAAACACCTGGTTTAGAAGTAAACAATTATTTTCAAAAGCAGCTAGTAGACTTTGTTTATTTTTAAGTAAGATTTTATTTTCAGAACCGTTGTAGATTTACACAAAAATTGAGAAAAGGATACAGTGTTCCCACTTACCTGCACGGCGGTCTCTCCTTTATTGACATCCTACGCGAGGACGATGCCTTTGCGACAATAATACGTCAACATGGATGCGTTACTATCCACCAAAGTCCATCCTTTATTGAGACACCTATAGTTTTCTCCCACCGTCCTTGTTCTTTTCCAGGAGCCCACCCAGGACACCGCATTCCTTCTAAGTCACGTCTCCTAAGGCTCCTCTTGGCTGTGACGGTTCCTCAGACTTTGTCTGTTTTTGATGACGGATACAGTGCTGAAGAGTAAGAGGGATTTTGTACATCTTCCCTCTGTTGCAATTTGCCTACATTATTTCCTCAGGAGCAAAATGGGTTTTGTTTTGTTCTTCTCTTGGGGGAGAAAGACCACACAGATCAAGTGCCGTGTTCATCACATTTTATCTGGGGCACCCACCACCACCACGGTTTATCACGGCTGCTGCCCCTGACCGCCTAGCTGCACTAGCCTGTCGACCTTCTCCATCAGAAGGTCACTCTCCCCCCACCCTCTCATTATATTTTACTCTTTGGAAGATGTTAATGTGCACAGCTCACACTTGAGGGGTGAGAACTTAACGTTCTCCCTCTCTGAGAGCAGAATATTTGGCTTTTATTTTTGCATGGGAAATTTACTCTCTTATCCCCTATTTATTCAACCATTTATATCACTTTGGACATGATTTCATACTGTGGATTATAAATCAGTATCACTTTAATTATCTTGCTGCTCCAAATGTTTCCGTATTGGACACTGGGAGCTCCTTCCGTTGACTTCTTGTCCGCACGACGTGCCCCGTCAACGTGTTAGCGTACGTTTAGCACTTCCCAACTTTCTGTCACAAGACTCTCCAAGTGCATCTATGTGTTTGATTTCTTAACACAGGAGCCTACTTCACATCACCTCATGTATGAGACTCACTTTATTGGGGAAAAAAGTGCAACCCTGGTCACGTGACCATGAAATCCACTAGTCCTACCATCTATCAAAACACTTGTGCCATGGCTGTAAGCCTTTTGGAATGAAGAAAGGCAGCCTCAACGTTCAGAAACGCCACTGCTCCCGTACGGCAAGAGGCCCGAGCACTGTTCTGCAAGACGCACTATGCATTTTGAACCAATGGCTATTATATTATGTCACGCCCGATAGTTAGAAGATACGGTGACGGTAGGAGGCACAGCCTCTCTCATTACGCTTGCAGTGATCTGTTGCGAAATCTGAGATTCCCACTCCTGCAACATGAAGCTCTCCGATGGATGAGGTTCTCTGGGTCCTGCGGCGGGAACGAGCTCTTCAAGCAGAAGACATGATAGGTGCTGCACGAAACCCAAATCCGACTGCTGACAAGTTATATGAGGCAGGTGCGTGCAGGCACAGCGTGTGTTCAAGTTCCACTTGTTAAAATTATTTGGCCATTTGGCAGAAGTACACAATGTGCAACCACTGGACACATCAGCCACGAGTTCATGTTTGGTCTGTCTTGGGCTTGGCCACACGTATTTCCTAAATACCCTATGTTTTGTGTCATTACTGAATGGCCAAGTGCCTTCAGTTTCTCTGCCTATAATAACTTATGATTCATTGATAAGGCATTTTTAAAGTAAGATTGAAAAAAATATAAGCTGCAAAACACTCTCTTCAAAAATTGCGAAAAAACCAAGTGGATTAAAGACATCTACATTTAGTCCTCGGGGTGATGGGGCAGGAGTCTGAAGTCTGCGGTCTCTTGTTTTTACTTTTTGCTAATTAAACCACAGAAACCACTGAGTCTCCGAAAACTATAAACACTCATTGCTATAGCAACAAGGGTAACTGACCCCATTAATCACAAAAAGATGGCCTTTCTGCTACATTATGGGTGCAGGAAGGAGTGTACCTAGGGGCTCTCAAGGGATCCCCGAGGATCCCTACTCTGTGTGCCCCTACCGCCCGAGATATCCGCCAAAGGACAATTTCAACTATCACAGACTGACCTGGCCCATAGGTCGGGAGTCACAGCTTGTGGGATAAAGTTCTAACTCAGCCCACTGAGCAAGTGATCCAGACCAGCACAACCGCTACCTGAGAGCAGGGCATCTAGGATCGTGTAGTGGAAACGATGATGGACATAAATCATGGCGGGAATTATTGTGTGTATTTTGTCACACGGGTCTTTCTGCTGTCGTTGTTTTTTTGTTTGTTTCTTTGTTTTTGGTTTTGTTTTTGATCCATGACTTTCACCTCCTTAAAGAATCAGTAATAAGACAGAGTGGATAAAATATGGAGCAAGCCCGGATCTTGGCAAAGCAGTGCGTGACTTCAGCCGTCTCTACTGATGTTGGCCCGTATGTCTTTAGACTTCATCGTGCCTGTGTGAGCTGTTGGCTCCGATCTTCTATGAGCACCTGCAACCCTGCCTGAGGGGCGTCTCTGGCTGCAGAAAATCCTTGTTCTGCCAAGAGTTCCGGAGAGTCATAGCCCCAAGAAGCAGTCCTAGCAGATGGGAGTTAATAGAAAATTACTTCCTCTCCCTTTGCCCCATGATAAGACTCCACTGGGGTTCACAGACGATGTGCAGGGACACAGAGGCCTCTCTCGGGGTTCTGGAAATGATCTGTGCCATGATCTCGCAGCTGGCTACTTGAGTTTATATGTAGGACCAATCCGTCTAGTTGCACAATTAAGATATTTGCACATCACCGCATGTATGTCATACCTAATAAGTTTAAATTAAAAAAATAGAGAGAGAGATAGGCTTCCAATTCACAACAGTGACTGAACTCAAAGACCATTCTCCCAACCTTTGTGTAATTCCATGGAAGTAAATGTACAGAAAATAAACTGACACAATTATAACTGCAGACAGAACTGAAGTGTCTGCTTCTGCCAGGCAGAAGGTGATCGGCATCACGCTGGGAATGAGATGTGATAGAAGATGAACACTCAGCTCAGAATATACTTCACGAGATCGTCGATGGAGGCGGTTACCAAGCACCCTGACAGAACATGGGGTAAATTCCCAAGAAATGTCAGGAGTCACGCAGGATCACGTTGGGAGTCCCGTTGATCGGCTAGGAGAATTCTCAAAAATATGGGAATAATTAAGCTTTGTGGAGAGATATTACTTACTGTTATGTGTGCATCTTCCACATATGTTAAATGGTCTTCTGCGACTACGGAGTTCTTAAAAGAGCAGATGACTTCTGAAGCCCATCTTGATACATCTTCAATCCTGACATGTCCTGTGGGTTCCATGTGATCACTGTGCACAGTGGTGGATGGCAATTGCCAATGAACACTTTTTACAATGTGCATCGTATTTATCTCATGTTGTTTTCACTCAACATCTGCCTTCAGTTTTAGCGCACTGCTACCCAAAGAGCTGATTAGGGAAATCACTGTGGATTTATCCTATATAGTAAGTGACAGTGCTGTTGTATTGAGAATGTCAGATTATTTTATACGCACTTTATGGCAAGATTAGCTAAGCTTCTACTCACTCATCCCCTATTTTAAGAGCAGTTAACCCATAATTTTCTGGCTTCCTGTGCCCCTCTGGATGCATTTCACAGGCGGATTCCTCATGTATCAAGCACATGGGAACATGAGTAGGGCAGCTGTCAAAGAGTCCAGGGTAGAGTGCGGGGCGGCTATCACCAGTGAGTGACTCATGAGATTTAATTGAAAGTTCAGAGTAAGATCCTTTTCCATAGTAGAAACTGAAACTACAAGGTAGAAGTCTATTATGCCCAGCTTTATACTTCTTATACTCCAAACGTATTTTAATGAAATTTAAAACATGTTGTTCAAATTAAAAATAAAATAAAATGGAGCAAATTCTAAACCAGAAAAGGTCTCAGGACATTTGGCAGAAGCGAGGATGTATGACCATCCTAGAGCATAAACATATTTAGAATTACAGAGGCAGGAAACGAAGACTCACCAAGAAATTGTGGAAAGAAGTTCCTCTTTAGAACAGAACCAATAAAAGATAGCGTGTGTGTTTTTGGATAGCTATCTACAGCTATCTACATCTATATTGTGCAGATAATATATTGACCAGGTACAGACAAATAGACAGACGGAAGTAGTTATATAACAGATCTACTAGACAAGTAGCTAAATAGAGGACAGAAAGATGATACGGGTGTAGATGTAGAAACAGGAGACACACCCATGGTTAGGCGGAAATACCAAGACCACAGTTGACTACTGTTTGGTAAGTTAGCTAGTTATCTGGGTGCTGGGTTATGACATTTTAATTGGGGCGAGAAGACCACTGAAAGGAGTTCTGAGGGGGCACCTGGCTGTATTCGGCTTCCTCTGCCGTGTCCCCTCATCGTGTGTCATGCAGAGTGGCCCTATTCTCACATGACCTGCATTGTGTCCTACGGAGCTGCATCCTGCCCCAGGACTAAGACTAGTTCACTGCTCTTTCATTCTTCATAAGCGAAGTCAAATGTGTTTATAATTTTTAGCTGGTTTTGGGGTCAAAACGTTATTATCCTCAGAGATCTCCTGTGCCAGACATAAATATCTTGGTAGGGAAGAAAGAAAAACTCTTTTCAAAAAAGTTAAAGTAATAGATACTATTATTATTACAATGTAATGAATCCATTTATTAATGATATTAAATTCAGGCACATCAAAATTAATAACATCTGAAAATCACTTAGGGCAGCATTCAAATATTGATGTTCTGGGATGTTTTATGTTCTTCATTAGTAAAGGTTGTAATGAAGATTGGAAATACTCATTTACGTTAAGAAAACTTCAAAGTTAATAAAATATGAAACCAGAATATGTACTTCTTGGGTAAACTAGAATTTAAATGGAAAAGAAATACATAATATTTAATATATATGTTTATATATTACAATATATATCTCTCAATTTCACTGTCAGTCTAAACTTAATTATATTCATTTTACACAGGAAAATTTTCTTCGTATCAATACAACCAGGCAAACGTATGGCAATATTGGCTTGCTTCTCAGTGTTATTAAAAATAAGTTATCACCAATACAAACACGAAGTATTATTGACCAAAAAGACCAAATAAAAGAAAAAATAGGAGAAAAACCTTATTTCAGAATGGACCTAACCACGGTCAAAACAAAAAATAAAAATAAATCCTTCATGTTAATCCAAAATTTTTATTTGATCAATAACTGTTGGTTTTAATTGGAAGAATTTTGAGCAATCATATAGTGGGTATAGGTTATATACTGCAATACTTATTTTATTTCCAATAGTTACTCTGAAGAATTATCAGCAACAGATTGCAATTTCTAGCCATAGACCGAGAGAAAGGGACTTGATTACATTTTTATTCACTTTTTGACTCTTCAAGAGAAGATATCCAGCGTATATCCAGTTGTTAAAAACACACACCCTCACTTATTATCTGCATTATAAAATTTTAAGTGTGGCAAATAAAAAAGCAAAAAAAAAAAAGAAAGAAAGAACAAGAAAGTCTCAAAGTAAAAGCAAAATAAAACAAACAAAAAACAAATAAACCACCCCTCGCAGACACACACACACTAGCAGTAGATGCCCACCAGGTAAGGACAATACAGAACACTGCCACTAGAAATATGGACAAAGAGATGCCCCGTTGGTGAACGCGGAATGAGGAGGAACTTTACTTTTCCAGGAGAAATCAAATGCCTCCGATTCCAGACAGTCATCGCCAACTTCTGTCAGTTTCCCCGCGGCCCCTGGCTCAGGACTCGCCGCTGCCTGTGGCTACGACAGAAACAATTTCAAAAAGGACAAAGCAAAGCAAAGCAAGCATCCAAAGGTGGGGAGATTGGCTGTTTTAAAAGATTTTAATAATACTTCTCCAGCTCTTAACGTAATTGTAGCATTACCATTCATGCCTCTATAGTTAAGCAAATGTCACATTTGTATTGGGCTCCTTTTTAAAGCCCAATGGGGCGTTTTATCTTCCCTAATGTGGCGCCGCTATAATGCCTAGTATTCATTACTGTTAATACTTACAGAAAATCCATGTTGTACCAGATCAGAAGGTGTTATTAGAGAGCGAATTGCATTAACAATCCCTTGATAAAATTTTGCCAAATAGCAGAGAATTGTATGTTTTATAAATGACAGCTCCTGACACGGAACCACAGACCACGTGGATCCAGCCAAACGAAATGGGGGGGGAAACCAGTCCAACTTTTAACTTCGGAGTTCACTCAGATATGTAGCAAAAGACCAGGTTTGATGAGTTTGCCATAAATTACAGGAAAACACTAACTGAATTTTTAATAATGGAATCATCTCACTCAAATACTGTAAATATATCTTGTCTCTTCTTCCCCCCCAGGTCCCTCCAACTGCTATTGGTAGTATCTTCAATTACCGTATGCATACGAATGCCAGGAAAACACGAGGTTCCGTCACATGAGTATACAGTAACCATATGGGGAGGAGGTGGACCCGTTCAGTCATGGGACAGGAGATCGCAGGCCCAGTCCGGAACGCATTCCAGGTACGCAGAATGAAAGCACTCCAAATTTTACGGTCTCAGCATACACTTTGAGAAACAGTCATGAACAGTAAAGATGACAGAACGGGGGCACTCTGTGAGACCCCTACATTCTCCTGTCCTAACATATCTGTGCACTTCACTATTCTCATAACGGAAAAGCATGTTCTTCAGGCACCGCAGTCTTTTCCAAGACTGAGAAAGTCTGACAAGGTGGCGGTAAGTCCTGCGTAAGTGGAGAATTTATGAAACAGGCAGGCACATTTATGAGTTGAATTTCTAGTCTCTTTTTATCACACTTAGTGGAAGGCATTCATTCAGGTAAAAAAAAAACGTAGAAAAACTCTAGGTTTAGGACATAATCATGAATGAGAGGCAACATTCGTTCTTTAAGGAACTAACATGATTTATCAGTAAAGACGTGCAAAGTTAGCCTCAGTAACAAAAACCTCCAAATTCCAATGGATTTACACAACAAAAGCATATATGTGCCGAGTACATGCTTGTTACGTCCGTTTGCACTGAACGGGCCAAAGCAAGTCCCAGGGCTGCGCCTCCACAGGGCGCAGGTATCACTGTAAAGACGCCGACAGCCCATGAAAGTGTCGTGCAAGGAATGAGTACTGCCTCTCAGCAGATTGCAAGGGCAATCTGATCTCGTCCTTTCCATCGCATACAAAAAGACGATGTTTTAACAGAGGAAGGCAGAGTAAATACAAAAACATGGGTCATCCGTGACAAAACCCAGTTTTTCCTGTGACACAAATTCCGCCTGCTTCCCTGAGATTCCTGAAGATGATGGCTGACCAACAGCATCACTCACTTATTGCTTAGCGATAGCTAAGAAAAGCAATAGCTAGCTTTGTAAGAAAGAGCTGAACTTACCAGGAAAGAAAAAGGTATGGGAACTTAGCTATCGTAGATCCCCAAGGTGGTCACAGCGTGTCTACGCACACTTAGTGCTATTTGTCGGACCCCATCATTCGTTTGCTGGTAGGTTGATTTTGTCACCAGCCCTCGTTTTCAGCCACTCTCCACCAGGCAGTGTCTCGTGGCCATGGCTGTCCTAGCACTGTTAACACTCCCAAAGGACAGTGACCATCTAGTGTCCACTGGGGCTGTCCCCTCCATCTGCTCTGCGGGCTGCCAATGTGTCCAGTCCCTGCAAGACTCTAAGAACCCTGATAAATACCACCGAGTGCCCTGCTCAAGCCTCACTGGAACTGGGCTCTTACTTTCCTTCAAAGCATCCACTTAGCATCCGGCAACAGCATAAAAATTGTGTTTGTGTTTGACTCTGTAATGGATGTGTTAAATGGTTTAACTATATTTAGCATACGTGGTTATAGTGCAAAGCAATCTAACCCTCGTAAGAGTTCAAGATCATGAGTCACGTTAAACCATTCACTCAGACGTACAGTCTGAGAGGTTAATTGGAAAGACACTGGCAGCACCACATGCCTTCACTTGTAAAAGCTGGGAAAGTGTCAGAGATGAAGAACTTCAAACTGTTAGAGAAAAAAAAAATTAAAAACCCTACTCTTGGCAAAGAGAAGAGCGCTCGGCGGAAAATAATTTCTCTAAGAGTCAAGAATTGAAGCCTATGGAATCAAGACTCGCGTTTCTTAGTAACGGTGACGAGAAACATTATGTGTCAACACGGGGACTCTTTTTCAAACACAGCTAAGAACACATGATGCCAGAGACAAGTTAGATGATATGGCAGCAGATAAATTCCTCAGTAATGAAGTTGGGGAAGAAGGTGGAGAAGATTCGAAACGAGCTGCAGCACGTGTCCCATAGGGAAGATTTTGGACTGTGGATTTGCCGGTGTGTACGTGGAAGCCAAATCCTTCATACCCTGAAGCCTGCCCTTTCTCACCAGTGAGACAGAACATCAAAAGAAGTAATGGGCTGATGTTAAAAAAAAAAAAATAATAACAGGTAATAAGTAAATGTGGAAAATAGAATAATAAATGGCATCTAGATGGCAAGCTAGGAAGAAATGTTGCCATAGAAACAGAACTTAAGAAAAGGAAGTGTTGATAACTCATCTCGGAAAGTACGGAACGATTAGGCGGAAATGTGCAGGGGCCACTGACCCCGCCAGGTTCATCTCACCAACAGTATTTCTGACGTCTCCTGATAGCACCATAGGTCTTGCGCACAGATGTGACAGGAGTGAGAGTAAACAGCAAAGTGAAAAGGAGGGAAAGAGAAAGACTCCACGACACAAAAACACTGTGTGCTCTCAAGTAACTAATTTTAGGCCTGCACGCTTACAAATAGCCGCCACCTGATCTTTAGCACAAGCGTAATCTTGTTATTTTTGAAAAAAGGACGTAAACCCTTTGTGGACACTCAAGCCAGACATGAAGGATAATCAAGAAACAACAGGACATTCCAAATTCCAGTACGAAGTTTATCATTTTCATTAGGTACTTATTAATCAAGCAAGACTGTGCATGTGGCGAACTCTGTGGAAGCAGAAACGAAAGATAGTCAGATGGTGAGTGAGACACAGGGACAGCTATCCCTCAGCGATAAATGGGACTGGAGTCTACCTGGTATTTTCTATCTTAATTTCACTTGAATTCCCCACATTAACATAAAAATTAAGTTAAATTGAAAGCGTACTTGAACTTCAAGGAAGTAGTCCTTCTTAACAGGGCATCTCATAAGTGACCATTCTTTTTTTTTTTTTTTTAATGTATGCATTTATTTTCAGAGAGAGAGAGAGAGAGAGAGAGAGAGAGAGAGAATGAGGGGGGAGGGGCAGAGACAGGTAGAGAGAGAATCCCAAGCAGGCTCCGTGCTGTCAGCACAGAGCCCAACGCGGGGCTCAAACCCACGACCCTGGGATCATGACCTGAGCTGAAACCAAGAGTCAGATGCTTAACCAACTGAGCCATTTAGGTGCCCCTGTGACTGTAGTGTTCTTAATTAGTTAGGATAGCTTTATATTGTCATGCTCAATATAGTGTCTTTATCACATTTTCTCTGTTCCACCTATGAGTGTTTCATATCTGTTCTTAACTGGCTGGGTTTTGTCTGAGTTCATGCTTCAAGATGCTGTCTTCTGGTTCCTTCTGCCTATAATGGTGTGTGGTTGGTAGTAACTGTCTACCTTGCTGAGATGCTGTCCCTAAGTGAAAGCCTCACCTGGTCACAGGTGTATTCCCCCAGGCCATATAGATGCTGATCCTCTGTCTTTTGGGAGGGACTACTGCTGTGAAATGCCTGAGCTAAAACTGACTACCTTCCCCAACACCAGCACCCTGGAACATAATGTAAATTTAACAGTGTAGTAGTCAGCTTTGGCTGTGTAACAAATACCACATGCTGGGGGCTTAAACAGAAGACATTTGTTTTCTCTCACTTCTGGAGGCCACAAGTCCAAGATCCAGGGGTGGGCAGGGTTGGTTTCTCCTGAGGCCTCTCTTGTTGGCTTGTAGATGGCTGTGTCCTCCCACCTTGTATGCCTAGAGATTTCCGCTTCATCCTTGACATCTTGATGTCTTACATATTGGGTCTGTGATGATGCTCCTTTAGTCCTGACTTTGAATCTTTATGTTATTTTATCATCTCATTTTAAAAATCTCTTCTCAACTTCATATTACGACATTTTCATCTATGCTTGAGAAATTCCATTCAAATTATTCTTTTGTTTTTTCTATTGTATATAATGCATATTACTTTACACGATTTCATTGTTCTTTTTTTTTTCTTTTTTCCTTTTGCACTTGATTCCTTTCTTGCAGTATGCTCATATAACTACCATATCATAAATTTCCTATTTCCAAGGTTGGGAAGCTCTGTTCAGAGCAGTTAAGACCTTCCTTTTGTTTTGTTGGAAATTGATGGCTTCCAATTGATTCTCTACTTGCAGTTCATTTTTCCATCTGAGCCATAGAGTGAGGGATGCTTTCCTGAAGCAGAATATATCCCATCTAACCAGCATTGTTTAAATCCCCAGGGTGGGATGTGTTCTCCACAGCTTTAAACCATTCCCACAATTCAACATGTAGTCATGGACCCTTCAGTTTGGCCAGAGAGTGACCCTGTGGTTCCTAACGCTCTGAGATTCAACCCTCTCTGTTAAATTTCCACTGCAACCTCATCTGAAGGAGAATAGGCAAAAGGCCAGTCATGTATCCTCTTCAGACTTGGGTACATCTATGTAAATTTTCAGATTTCTTTGCCCTTTACATGACTTTTGGTAATTGAGAACACAGTTAGAGATGCTTCTCCAGAAATGTCTATTTAATCTCCAGGCCATAAATTTTTCAAATACAAAGTGCTATATGCTCTTATTATTTCCTTGTTTTCCACTGTTCTTAATTTTATTGGAAGAAGGCCTATTTTGTGTTTTTATTTCAATTCCTTTATGAGAAACAAATAATTTACCATGCTCCATCCTGTTTATGTATGTTATTTATTCCTCACAATTTTCCTCCTATAGAATTACTGTCATTATTGTTATTATTATTTCCATTTTATCAATAACAATGAGGTTATTGGGGAGCGTGGATGGCTTAGTCAATTGAGTGTCCAACTTTGGCTCAGGTCATGATCTCATGGTTTGCGGGTTTGAGCCCCACATCAGGATCTCTGCTGACAGTGCAGAACCTGCTTTGGATTCTCTTTCCCTCTCCCTCTCTCTGCCTCTCCACCATTCATGCTCTGAGATAAATAAACATTTTAAAAAATAATTTAAAAAATTATAAAAAATGAGGTTACAAATTTTAAATAATTTACTCAAAGACAATAATGGGGCTAATGGAAAAAAAAATCCTGAGTTCTGTTTTGTTGTGAAACTGTGATCTTAACCATTCCATTAAGAACATTCCTTCTGAATAATTTAATCTACTCATATAATGCTTCATATTGTACACAGACACACTTTCTAGTGGATGTGATAACATTCTTCACTCCTTCTGGTAATGATGCACAGTTTTTAAAAATACTAATGCTAGCAGCACCTGGGTGGCTCAGTCAGTTAAGTGTCTGACTTCAGCTCAGATCATGATCTCACGGTTCTTGAGCTCAAGCCCCACGTTGGGCTCTGTGCTGACAGCTCAGTGCCTGGATCCTGCTTTGGATTCTGTGCCTTCCTCTCTCTCTGTCCCTTCTCTGCTTATGCGCTCTCTCTCGCTTGCTCTCTCTCTCTCTCTCTCTCTCTCTCTCTCTCAGAACTAAATAAACATTAAAAAGATTGCTAATGGTAGTATTAATACTATTTGTAATAGTAATAATATCCCATTTATTTAAAAAAAAATCCTACAGGGGCACCTGGGTCACTCAGTCGGTTGAGCGTCTGACTTCAACTCAGGTCATGATTTCACTGTTTGTGGGTTTGAGCCCCGCATCAGGCTCTGTGCTGACAGCTCAGAGCCTGAAGCCTGCTTCAGATTCTGTCCCTCTCTCTCTGCTCCTCCTCCACTCACAATCTGTCTTTCTGTCTCTCTCTCTCAAAAATAAACATTAAAAAATTTTTAAAAAATAAAATAAGAAACTCCTTACAGACAGCAGAACTTAAGCTTTTTGTATGAAAAACCCTTTGTTTCATGAGCCAAATTTACAAATAAAAATAAAACTTCTTATTATAGTCACAATGAATATTATATGTATAATACATAAAATAGTCAACTGAATACACATTTCAGAATATAAAATTTCAAACTGAGACATGAAACAGATTAAGTCTGGCAAAAAATACATAACAAAGTGAAAAATATTCCAACATATTCTTACATTTCCCTAAAGTTCGTTTGAAATCATTAATCTGTACAACAGCAAGAGTGACTGTCTCCTTATTCCGTAAGGTCACCTCCACTTGCCATAGAATTTTATGTTCTGTTTTTCTTTGCTATTTTTTGCTACAAAAATAATGAATAGATGCCTTTGAGATGTTTAATTTACTAAGTACTTGATAGAGAGAATGCCAAAGTCATATAAAAACTA
This sequence comes from Prionailurus viverrinus, assembly GCF_022837055.1. Lineage (NCBI taxonomy): Eukaryota > Metazoa > Chordata > Mammalia > Carnivora > Felidae > Prionailurus > Prionailurus viverrinus. The sequence goes on from NW_025927614.1 coordinate 1,053,771, forward strand.
ACCTTTTAAAACCATTGTGCTTTCTCTCAGAACATTTAAACCTAGTCATAAAAATCCCAAAACATTCAAATGCAATCCATGATATTCTCCTTTTTCCTGAAAACCGTCTGAATGAGAGTATGAATTCACAGTAAAGGTCACAATTTTACAAAAGATAAGTGAAGTATCAACATTAAAAATGCACTGCCTGGGGAACTAATTCTGAGAAGTGCACTGCTAATTAGACAACATGGAATTAATGCTTGGGACGCTTGTGTTGCCGGATGGTTATAACTTTCTTTAGTTTTAATTTTCCCAGAAGACACCACCCTAAATTAACATTTTATATAATAAAACAGCTTATGTTAAGTTTAAGCTGACAGCATTTCTGTTATTTGCATGGAAATAATATCATTCAGTTAAAATAAAAGATGTAAAGACAGGTGAACCACTGGAACCAGGACTGCAGATAGACCAAGGTGAGACCCAGCTCATAGACAAGGCTGCTCGGTTCTGCCTCAAATATTTCATTCAGTTAAATAAAAAAAAAAATCCTTTAAGGCGAAACTTTCTCATTACTGTTTTTGAAATACATAGAATGATGACCAACATATTACATAATGGCTAGAAAGTTAGCCATCTCCTAGATGTAGAGAAATAAATACAGTTACACACAAAAATACATTGTCATCTCATATGACGACAGATTACAAAGACACCTGTCAGTCCCTACAATGCCTTGTGCTCTAAGACGGAAAAATCAGAACACACTTGCGATGTTCTAGTTACGGATAGACTAACCAAAGACTCAAAGAATGTTCTATTTTACTATCTGCAAGTATTTAGAATCCTGGGTCGGCTTGTTCTGCTCTTCTGGGCCAGGCTTGGCCAACCTGGCTGGGTTCAGGCATCCATCTTTGTCCAGCTGGCTGGCTCTTGGAAAGAACGCTCCGGGATGGCCCCAACTGAGATGATCTAGCTGTGCTCCATGTTGGACCCTCGTCCTACAGGAGACCAGCGTGGAGGGCGATCGGAGTGCAGGCAGAGGTACAGAGACCCTGCAAGACACAGGAGGGAAGAAGCCCTCCAGGGCCAGGCTCAGAAGGGACGTGTGAGCACCCCTGCACCATCCTTACCTCCACGCCTGAATCATATGGGATGAAAACATGGATTCTGCCTGGGGATGGAAGGAGCTGTGGATGTTGAGACGGGGATGGGCACAGGAGGCCCCTGGTCATGGCCAGGACTGTGACTGAACTACCATCACTGCCCTCAGGCCTCAATTACTCATTTTCCTTCGTGTGAGAACACGCTTCCAAAGCTTTCAACAGTCTCAGTCAATCACCGTCTCCGGGTGGAAATCAAAGATCTTACAACATTCCACAGGGCCAGACGTTGCTGCTTTTCAGCCAGACGTGGCGGTGTGCTCATGAATATCTAACAGCTAATCCTAGGGGAAAACACCCCTGATTTGTAGCATTGGCTGCTCTCTGTGGTGGAAATACTCTCACCGTGGCCCATTTCTGGGCCCGTTTCTTTGGAAAACAAAAACCAAAAAACAAAAATACCCATACTGTGCAGTCAGGACACTCCGTGGTCTGGAAACTTGGAAACTGAAAAGGTATTTCCCTCCCACACCCCTAGCATACAATGATGAGACAGAACAACCACAATAAATATGCCCAACGAGAAAGAAAGGGGGAGGAACGGAAGCACAAAGCAGTCTCTGGCCCTTAGGAATTCTGAAATCCCACCAGGCAGATGGTGCCCTGATTCCCTTTCTAGGAGGAAGGGGTGCGCCTTAACAAGATCCTTGTTTGCCCCGGGAACGGTCCCCATGGTTCTTGGATTCAGTCTTTGAGAAGTCCTTTCTTTCCTTAAATAGTCTCCTTAAAAAGCTATTTCTGAAGAAATGGTCCGCGATGGTCATGGAGTAGATCTCTCAGTCTGCTCCCGGCCCAAGGAAAGCTGTGATCTTGGAACTCGTTTTTTGTATTTGAATAATTTCAGTGCCTTGCAGTCCGTGTTTGTGGCCCTTGAGCCTGTGTAACCCCCACGGAAATTCTGCAGACTTCTTTGTGTCTAATCCCATGCCCACCCACTTGAAAAGACGACAAACTCAATCCTTTTCCAAACTAACTCCTCTTTCTCTAGCTTTCCTCTGTGATCTTTTGGGCATGTCCAGCTGTTGGGGGTGGCCCCCTGTAGTCTTCTGTTTAGTTGGAAGTGTCTATTAGGAGCCTCCTTAGAGACCCTGAGGAAGCTTCTCACTGCCAGCACCATTGATTAGGTCGGTGCCCCCCAGCTATATATTATTTTGAGAGCCCTCTGCTGGCTGGAGAGAGGTGACAGATGGCAAACAGCTTTATTTTCCAATCCCCACAAGAGCAGGCCGCTGTACGTCCCCTCTAAATTCTGTTCACAAACAGGCCAGCTGTACGCTCACCTTTTACTGGTCAAACCTTCTAACATCCGACATCGAGCTCTTTGCCTATTTTGGCTGGAGATCTCGCGAGCCAACTGTAAAGGTTCACGAGACTCACCGTCGATGCCGTCCTCTCCCCGTATCCTCACTCAGTCATGCCTCTGTGTGTGCCTGTGTCCTGATCTCCACTTCTTACAGGGGCACCAGTCAGAGTGGGTCAGCGTCCACCCTAACGTTCCATCTTTGAAGTCACTGCACGTGACAGAATCTCAATCGTGTCTCAACCACAGAGTGCGGTTCACCGTGTCGTCACCAAAGACAATTCCCTCAGTATTTTCTCAACTTGCAACACCTTGCCCAGTCTTCCCCACGTCCCCATTTCCAGTCCAAATGCCTGGGCTGCATATGAAAGGTCTTGTTCGGTCAGGGCTTTACTCCTCAGTCCCAGTTTCGGTATGGGTGACCTCAGATGATGATGATGCCACATAAGGAGTGACCACGAACCCCGCTGTGGGACACAGCAATAAACGTTCGCGTTTTCTCAAACACCCAGGAGACTGCTGCTCTGAGCCAGCACGACTGACGTCAAGGGCGAGGCTCCAAAGGCTTGCGCTTTTTGCATCTGACCTCAGGCATCACATCACCCAAGAAGTTTCCCGTGTTACAAGGTGAGGTGTGCCTTCCCTCCTTCCCCTCCCCCCGCTGCACCAACACCTGACTTTGCTTGTCAGGGTCTGCATGGTTCCAACAGGAGAGCCCTCTCTCCCCAGCTTCCGCTACCCCACAAACGTGCGGCCAACTTTGCTTGAACGGAACAGCTCAGAGGCACTAACTGCACGTGAGGCATGCGTGAGTGATTAATAATCATCGTGAGTTATTTGTTAGCGAATGAGGTAAGCGGAGACTGAGGTCTGTGGGTAAAAGTGACCACCAGCTGGATTTGGGATTCTAGGAATCCCCATAGTTATGGGTTGAAGCGTGCCCCCCATCATTCGTATGTCCCCCCAGGACCCCAGAATGTGACTGTATTGGGAGATGGGGTCTTTAAATAGATAATTAAGATACAATAAGGTCACTCATTTTATGTAAAGAAGAGGAGGTCAGGAGACAGACACGCACGAGGGATGAACACGCGAGGACACGGGGAGAGGGCGGCGAAAGAATCCTTGGGAGACACCAGCCCTGCCCTCACCTGGGTCTCAGACTCCGCACCTCCAGGGTCGGGGGGACAGTAACCGTCTGCTGTGTGAGCCCCCAGCCTGGGGTGCTGGTTACGGTGGCCCTGGGAGATAAGTACACCTAATAGACCTCAGAAGGATAAAGACTGCATATATATGTCCTGTCGGGGAAGATCTCCAGTTGAATTCGTGATGGTTACACATTAAACTAACTTAGCTGGTGTCATCTTGATTTCGGCGCTGGCTGGTTTTACAGGTGTATGCGGGACTGAAGAAACTGTACACCTTAACTGTATGCGATTTAGTGTACCGTAATTATACCGCCATAAGACTGCATAAAAATAAAATAGACTTCTCTTTGCACCTAAAACAACTAAAGTAAAACATGACAGTTATCATATTTTGCACTTTTGTCTTCAATATATGAATTATAAGACAACCACACCTTTACATGGTATACTCTATTACATCATAATTTTCTCTATTCCTTTATTTTTTAAAAAAAAATTCCACTTGTAACTTCTTTTTGGACTAGGCTTATTCAAGGCATGTTTTATTTATTTATTTTATCATTTCTTTTGTGTGTCCATTATCCCCTTCCTTGCTCTGGATGAGTTTCTAAATACCTCCACAAAAGGTTTTTGCTATTTTTATTTCACTATTGGCTGTTGTGATTTATGAGTGAAGCACAATTGAACATGAATATAATTACTGTAATCAGCAAAAATATAATATCTCAGACCAACATCCTCTCCCCTCCTGAGACTTCCTGCAAAATGTTATTCTAAGATTCTTCTCTGTCCATATTCCGATTTTATTAAACTTATCCAGGCTTGTAGTGCCAAGTGATGGTTCATGTTAATAATATATTTATTATGAAAATGTAATACCATGTTATTAATAATTTCATTACACTTACAATTACTGTTATCAATTTTCCTAAATCTAACATCACAAAGTACTTATTTCATTGATGGCCTCTTATTCTGTCAGGCTAGACTTTGCCTTGGGCTTTTTTTTTGTCCTGATTCAATTTTAATTTGACAGGCCTCAGTTGCTTATTTCATGAGTGTCTACCGTTCTGAAGGTGCGTCTGTCCCATGTTTGTCTGAAAATGTATTCTTCCCCAGAAGATACGAAGAACGCCGTAGCCTGTTCTAACGTGCTCAGATCACAATTCTGGAATCTCCCGGTAGTACAGAATTATCGTGGTGCTAGGGTAAGAATCACTGTTTGTCCATAACGATGAGAAGCACGAAACATACAGCTCTTCGTCTCTGCCAGTCAATGAACTATGGTGTTTATACAATTCAATCTTCATGACATCCTGTCACCGTTACTGTTCTCAGAGTTAACGTGCCTCATGCTATCTGATGTTCCCTCTGTACATAACTTACCTTCTGTATTCGGAAGCTCGATTCTCTCTCTATCCTTACCGTGAGGAATCTTACTAGGATACATATATCTTATTTTCTCTTCAAATCCCCCCCCCCATCCTCAACAAGTCCTTTCAATTTGGAAAACCGAGTATATTTTACCTCAGGAAAATGTTATTTCACTGTGTTTCTGAGTACTACCTTCTCTTACTACTGTGTTCCCATCTGGACTTCGGAGATTTTTCATGTCCTGGTTTTAGCCTCCTCCATAGCTCTCAGGTTTTCTCTCATAATATTCATTTCTCTGAATCATTTAACTCCGTGTTATAGAATAATTTACTAATACAATCTCTCTCTGCAGAAAGAGAGAATCCCAATCCCAAGCAGGATTCGCACTGTCAGCTTGGAGCCTAACGTGGGGCTTGAACCCACGAACCGTGAGATCATGAGTTGAGTTGAAATCAAGAGTCAGACACTGAACCCACTGAGCCACCCAGGCGCCCCCCTCATACAATCTCTTAAGTCAGTATTTAAAATCTTCTCGGCGTCCTTGTGTTAATCACTGCCTTGGATGAATTTTTAAAGTTACGGTTATTTTCCCTTCCAGCTATTTACGTTTTACAGTTCTTCACTTCATAATAGCTTCCTATACTTTTAAGTGTAAATTCCTTTTTGTCAAATGGGTAATCTTGTGTGACAGAGTCTTCTTTACGGACTTATGGCAGTGGTGGGAGATGGAATCGTCCCGTCTTAGTTACTCCAGCCACCTATTCACTTAATTTTCTTTTTTTTTTCAACGTTTATTTATTTTGGGGACAGAGAGAGACAGAGCATGAACGGGGGAGGGGCAGAGAGAGAGGGAGACACAGAATCGGAAACAGACTCCAGGCTCTGAGCCATCAGCCCAGAGCCCGACGCGGGGCTCGAACTCACGGACCGCAAGATCGTGACCTGAGCTGAAGTCGGACGCTTAACCGACTGCTCCACCCAGGCGCCCACCACCTACTCACTTAAATGTCCACTGAGTTTTCCTTGCGCGCTCGGTGTTGACAACAAAGGCACAGAACGGATCTGTCTGCATATTGTTAACAGACAATGGGACCCTTGGGCAGAGGCCAGCCTGTAGGCAATACTCAAGAAGATGTGACAATCTTTTGAGCTGGACCAGTAATAAATGGGCTTGCAAGTCTGCTGTTCTGCTGGGATGAGAGGTCACTACCAGGCCTGCCATCTTGTTCCAGACGTAGCAAAGGCCCAAAGGCAGCTTCACCCAAGAGACTTGGTGGGGAATCTCCTTCTGTCCAGTCACCTGTCCGTGGCTGTGGCTAATGGCACAGTGCCCCAGGCTGCAGGACAGGCTGAGCACCAGGGGAGCGCACGGCACTGCTGTGTATTCCCGGATCAAGGTGGCAGGGCCAGGCTGCATCGTCCCTCGTGGAATTGTAACACCGCATCACCATAAAGAAGCAGAGCTTCCTGTGCAGATGGGGAGGCACCGTCAAGCCGCCTTGTTTCACGAGGTGCCTTGCGGAGGCACCAGGGTTTCTGTGGTAGATGCTGGCGCGTTTCTACGGGATCGTTTTCCGAGTGGCCTGCTCCAACGTAAAATTCACTGCGTGGAGGCTTCAGATGGTATCTGGTGAAGGATGAAAGAGGTAAAGAAGCTGTAGAAGAGGCAATATTAATTCCATCTACTTGGCAATTTTACGAGTGACTCACGGTACTTGAATATCCGTGGAAAGGCCATAAGCATAGATTGTTAAGATCGCACAACATTTTTTTCTGTGTTATTTGTTTCTTCAAGCTGGGGCACAGAAACATAACCAACATCTGGGATGCCTGGGTGGCTCAGTCGGTTGGGTGTCCGAGTTCGGCTCAGGTCATGATCTCACAGCTCGTGAGTTCGAGCCCCGTGTCGGGCTCTGTGCTGACAGCTCAGAGCCTGGAGCCTCCTTCCGACTCTGTGTCTCCCTCTCTCTGCCCTCCCCCACTCATACTCTGTCTCTCTCTGTCTCAGAAATAAATAAACATTAAAAAAGATATAAAAAAAAAAAAGAAACATAACCAACATCTAAAGTAACCTTTAGGTACTGTGACTTTCCAAATCCCAAATGTGAGCTCCTCAGGTTTCTGTCGGGGCCTGAGGCCAAGTATATCCTTCAGTCCTTTGGAGACTTGGGTCCTTGACCACTAGTGTGATGTGCAATATCAAGGCAAAATTTTGGTTGGCAAAGAGGGACAAGTTCCCTGCACTGGAGACCCCTAATGTGGCTTCGTGGAAAAGGCCCAGTGGCAGAAACTGGGCACACAGAGAGGGCTCCGGGGAAGAGGGGGAGTTTCTGTTTATGCTATTCATGTGTCTCCTTTGAACATCAGCCTCTGCTCGGAAGACATCTAGTGATGAAAGAGTATGTTGATTTCAAATACATTTGCTGTTGGTTGACATGAATATGTGTAATTTTTGGCTTGCATCGCTTTGAGTCATTCTTAGATTTTTAGCACTAAACAAAGTGTCTTCATCAAGCTATTTCTGTGAGAATTGAAATAGATATCTAAACGTGGCAACTCCTTGTGCGTGCTGTAAGAACATATTTCTTCTTTAGTTTGGCAGCTTGATGATATCACAGTTCCCATTTAACTGTTGAACTCCAAACTTAGAGTCTCCCAAGCTTACAGCACAATGGGCAAGAACAGCACTTTGTGTACGTTTTAGCCCTTACGGCAGGATTCTGCATGTTTTAACCTAATCAAGCCAAATTCTTTCTGTGTAGAATGACATAGTGCAGGACACTGGGAGATATCACAGACCTGGCAGAAAATGTGTTTTAAATGTAGACAGTAACCTAATTGAGCTAAAAATGAAGAGTTCGGGTCTGTTCTGGGTTGAAAGGGAGAAGCGCTGAAGCTGGCAGGAACAGTATGATTTCAAAATGTGTGCTAAATACTAATTTGTGTCATGGATACTTCATGTCCTCCTCCTCCCCCTCCCCTTAATCTTTTCTCACAGCATGCTCGAGCAGAAGAAGATAATAATTAAGCTCGCCCGCATTGTCTTTCACCGTCTTTGGGAATTCATGAAATGAGACAGGAGAATAGGACCCCAAAAAGCTCTTTTTAAAATGTGATATGATATTTATGTCTTGCGAATTTAAATAAAACCACCGACACCCCTGCCCTGATGCCAAGCTTTTCATCTGCCATAGTGCACTCGGGTTGTGATCTCTCGAGGCGGGCAGGGCAGAAGTTCTGGATGTAATGATGCTCGGTTACGGGAATGGAACGCGTGTTGCTGGTGATGCACACTTTCACACAAGAGAACGGATCTGATTTCTACCTCAGGGTATTTCCAGAAAACCTTTATAGATACCAGGTTAGAAACAGGGAAGCTCTGTGTCTCTATCGTCTGGCTTCAATGGTGCAAACCCTCTAAATTTCAAATTACCTGATTTTCAATCTATTTGTTTGACTCAGCTTGACAGAAATCTGGGACAAACACAATGGATTAAGGTCTTTGCCCACATGTGAATCAACTATTTTCCTTTTTCTGGCTAGAAAATACACTGCCAAACCAGAAAAGGGGTCTCTATGACCACATGCCCTTGAACAGAAGGCTCCTTTCCAGGTTTATGTTGATGATGTGCATTGATTATAAAATCCCAATTATATGGGGCCCTGAGTGGCTCAGTTGGTTAAGCATCTGGCTCTTCATTTGGACTCAGGTCATGATCTCATGGTTCGTGACATCAAGCTCCGAGTTGTCAGTGCAGAGCCTGCTTGGAATTCTCTGTCCTTCTTTCTCTGCCCCTTCCTTGTTTGTTCTCTCTCTCTCTCTCTCTCTCTCTCTCTCTCTCTCTCTCTCAAAATAAATAAACATTCAAAAATTCCCACTTCTATAATAAATCCATTACCATTTAAGCCCAGCTGCATATACCTTAAATCACAGATTTTTCTTTCTCTGTAACAACTGCATCTGTTAATAGAAACCTGCTTAAATACATAAAGTCTTACTAGGTTCTACTTTATCAACACAATGAAGACAAGACACATTAGGTAACTCTCATTTTGGTGTAGGGTCAGCTTAATTTCAAAATGTTCTTGGTCAAGAACAACGAGAACATACCAACATAAACTAAGATTCATTTTCAGTCCTTACATTACAAACTCATATAACCATTATAATTGTATGGACATTTTTTGGAGGGGGTAAATTTGAAAAATATAAAAATAAATTCAAATAATATTTAGATACTATCATTTTCATTACTTAGAATTAGTGACAATTAATTGCTTCCAGTTGACAAAGAAAACAAGAAAAAAAATGAGGTGAAAGATCTGTACCTTGAAAATTATAAGACAGTGATGAAAGAAGTTGAAGAAAACAAAAATAAATGGAAAGATATCCCATGTTCATGAAATAGAAGAATTAATATTGTTAAAATGTCCATACTATCTAAAGCCATTTACAAATTCAACACAATCCCTATCAAAATTCCAATGACATTTTTCCCAGAAATAGAAAAGGAAATCCTAAAATGAAACCACAAAAGACTGAATAGCCAAAGCAAGCCTGAGAAAGAACAAAGCTGGAAGCATCACAATTCCTGATTTTAAAACTGCAAAGCTACAGTAACCAAAACAGTATGTCATTTACATAAAAATACATCAGAGGAACAGAAAAGCCCAGAAATAAACCTATGCATAGAAGTTCAACTAATATTTGACAAGGAAGCCAAGAAACCTCAACAAGGAAAGGATAATTTCAAAAAAGGGTGCCGGCGGGTGCCTGGGTGGCTCAGTTAGTTAAGTGTCCAACTTTGGCTCAAGTCATGATCTCGTGGTTTGTGGGTTCGAGCCCTGTGTCAGGCTCTGTGCTAACAGCTCAGAGCCTGGAGCCTGCTTTGGATTCTGTGTCTCCCTCTCTCTCTGTCCCTCCCCTGCTCTCTCTCTCTCTCTCTCTCTGTTTCTCTCTCTCTCTCTCTCTAAAAATAAATAAACATTAAAAACAAAACTGGTGCTGGAAAAGCTGGATATGTACATGCAGAACAATGAAATTGGACCAGTATCTTAATATCACTAGAAAAAATTCACTGAAAATGGATTAAAGACTTAAATTTAATGTCTAAAACTGTAAAACTACTAGAAGAAAATTTAGAGAAAAAGTGTCTTGACGTTGGTCTTAGGAACCCATACAACCCCATAAAGAAAAAAAAAAGTACGGTTAAAAAAAATGGGCAAAGGACTTTCATAGACATTTTTTCCAAAGAAGGCTATATATAAACAGCTAACAGCTTTGAAAAGGTGCTCCACATCACCTCACACCTGTCAGAATGGCTAGACTCAAAAAGACAAGAGATATGGAGATGAGGATGTGAAGTAAAGAAAAACCTGTGCACCATTCATGGAAATGTAAATTGGTGCAGTCACTATGGAAAATAACATGGAGATCCCTCAAAAAATTAAAAATAGAGCTAGCATGTAATCCAGCAATCTCACTTCTGGGTATATACACGAAGGAAATAAAACACGATCTCAAAGAGATATAGGAATCCCCATATTCACTGCAGTATTATTTATAAGAGCCAAGGCACAAAAACAACCCAAATACCAACTGATGGATAGATACATGAATAAGAAAAACGCTGTGTACATATATGTATATTATACAATATGGAATATTATTCAGCCAAAAAAAATGAAGGGTATCCTGCCATTTGGGACAACATAATGGATGGGCCTTGAGGGTATTATGCTAAGTGAAGTAAGGCAGACAGAGAGAGACAAATACTATATGATCTCACTCACATGTGGAATTTGAAGCAATAACTTATAGAAACAGAATAGAATGGCAGCTATCAGGGATAGGGAGATATTGGTCAAAGACTACACACGTCCATTTATAGGATGGGTGTTTTGGGGATTTAAAATACAACATGCTGACAATAGTTAACAATATTGTATATTACATACTCAAAAGTTGTGAAGAGAATAAATCATAAATGTTCTCACCTCCCATCCAAAAAAATAAAAAATAAAAAAAGATTATGTAAGGTGATGGAGGTGTTGGCTAACTTATTGTGGTTATCATTTTGCAATGCATTATTGTATCAAATCATCACATTGTATAATGTAAACTTATATATATTTTATGTCAACAGCATCTTAATAAAGCTGGGAAAAAATAAACTACAGATAAAATGTAAATGTATCCTAACATATACCCTATCCCTTTCTCTTCTCATAACACATGAACTCCCAGGAGGCAACAACTTTTATGATTTTGTGTATTATTCTGGGCCATTAACACACATACACACACACACACACACACACACACACAGGTGCACTTGCTGAAGCACTTGCATCTTCACAGGCACATACACCGTATTTGTACACATGTACGTGCATAAAATCATATTTATAATTTGTAAATAGAATTAAAATATGTTTTAAACATACACATAAATGTTTTCATGGCACACAATTATTTGCAACCTGATGTGTTCATACAACATTGTATTTTTAAGATCTATTCAAGTATTTGGGATGCATCCTAGTCTTGTTGGTTGGTCTACACTACTTAAGAATCTTATAGGATGGGATTACACACATCTTGATTTCCTTATTGATAAACATCTAGATTTTCTTCAATGTTTTCTTATAAGAAATATTCAATGAGGGACAACTGGGTGGCTCTTATTATAAGAAATATTCAATGGGGGACAACCGGGTGGCTCAGTCGGCTAAGCGACTTTGGCTCAGGTCATGTTCTCACAGTTTGTGGGTTCAAGCTCCATATCGGGCTCTGTGCTGACAGCTCAGAGCCTGGAGCCTGCTGTGGATTCTGTGTCTCCCTCTCTCTGCCCCTCCCCTGTTTGTACTCTGTCTCTGTCCCTTTCAAAGATAGATAAAACATTTAAAAAAAAGTATTCCGTGAACATGTTTGTTCACATCATCTCAGGTACATTTATGAGAATGTCTAGAGTATATAAGTATACATGAATGTGAATATGGACACATACGTGTGTGTGTGTGCACACTGATGTATGTAAATTGTGCACACACAGAGACAGGAAGATTTTCATTTTGTGCACACATTTACTAGGTTCTTCCGACTTACTTTCCACGGCAGCTGCACAGTCTATGCTCACACCAGCCAAGGCCAGTTTATTTCCTCATAATGTCAGTAATGATCTATATTGTTAGATTTTGAAATAATATATTCTGAAGGGAAAACATTACTACTCCAATTTTCTTTTCCATGAATATCCATGAGTTTAAGTAAAATCCATTATTTTTATCGGTTTCGAAACCCTTTTTTATAAATTTCTTGTCCACATGCTTTGTCTTATTTTTCCCTATTAGATTTTCTATTTAAATTTGATTTTGTGGCTTTTCTGTATGTATTCTAACTATGCTTCCTATGTTTTGTTTTATGTTCCACACCTCCCTCCCGCCCAGTGTGCACCAGTGTTTAACAAAGAAGTCAATTATTTCTTTGTTTTCCTTGACAGTTTAGATAGTTTATTTTGGCTAATAAATTCCTATGTAACCTAAGTGAAAATCCGATTTTATATTTTCTTTTTAATGGTGTTATTTTGCATGTTTCTGACTTTACTTATCTGGCATTCGTATCTACATATGTAAGAGGTGGGGATTGAGGAGCATTTGGTATTAAATTTAACAAGGTATTCAATTCTTATCTTTCCATAATTATTTTTTTATTTCATTGCTACACTTCCCCCCTTTGCCATATTGCACAATGTGTCCTTAGATTCCCAGCTTTATTACGTTATATTACATTATGCTATTATCTATTATCTCTAGGACATTACATTACACTACGCTATTATCTATGTCTGTCTGTATGACATCGTCACCAGTGTAACTATTACAGCTCAGACATTTTTTTGTTGATATCTGATGGGGAATATTTTGTATGTTTTAAAAACCACCTTCAATATTCTTTTCAACTTCACTAGCCTACATGGATTTTAGAGTCAGGATTTCAAATTCCATAAAGTGCTCTTTTGGTATTTTGACTGAAATTCCGTCAAACTGATGAGAAGCATTCCTATTAATGATATATAACAAATACCTGTGGTACTGTTTCTCATTTACATTTTGGGAACGGAATCTCAGGGTCATTTATTCATTCCTACTGGCAGATGTAAGTTTCAGATTCGACTTGATACTTCAATGCTAATATTATCGGTGTTACAAATTCAGGTATTTCTTTAAAAAATTGTGGCCTCCTGGGGCGCCTGGGTGGCTCAGTCGGTTAAGCGTCCGACCTCGGCTCAGGTCATGATCTCACGGTCCGTGAGTTCGAGCCCCGCGTCGGGCTCTGTGCTGACAGCTCAGAGCCTGGAGCCTGTTTCAGATTCTGTGTCTCCTTCTCTCTCTGACCCTCCCCCATTCATGCTCTGTCTCTCTCTGTCTCAAAAATAAATAAACGTTAAAAAAAAATTTAAAAAAAATTGTGGCTTCCTATTCTGCCAGAGAGTACAGACTTTGGAGCCAAAGAAAAGTCTGCATTAGTTTTGTACCGTTACAACTTTAAAAAATATACATAGGAGTAGACGCAGATCAATTCTTGGAGAAGTGCTCAATACCTGTGTCTATAAGTTGAACAGTAAACCTGTCTCATGAATCAACCTGAGTTCAGTTTTCCTGAATATGCTTTCTTATCTTTATTACACATGTCATGGTGTTTTTGGTAGAGGCAAAGAAGTGGCTGTGATAACGTCTCTCCAAGAACCAGAAGGAACTGTGGTAAGGTTGTAAAACCTTTGATGCAATTATGGAGGCTTCTTGTCCAATCTTAGGGGATCAGCATCGCATTGAATATGCAATAATTCATCTCCCATAAAATAAAAGTCAGAAAGAGATACTGGGAATTGTGGTAGAAATATGTAATGAATATTGAGAGCAAACTGATAAAAAAATACAGAACGTGATCACTGTTGCCACTATAAGTCATAACATTTGTTTTACTCAATTCCCTTGGCAGAAGGCAGTAAACAAACAATGGTTGAAAATAACAGCTTACCATACATGTTCAATCCTGACTTTTTTTTCCCCAAATGTAGCTGGAATAAAAAGAAATGGACAAAAATATGCACTGACAGTAGCTCTAAGAACAGGGCCTGGGTAAACTAGATATTTTAGTAAATCTGTATCAGAAAATATGTGGGACCATATTAATAATGAATTAACCAGAGAAGAGAGCACTAGTCTCAAATACACACAAATGCACGCAAATTCAAAAATGGAGATATTCTTGGAGAAGTTCCCAACTTTTTGTTTGGTGTAGAGAAGGGGTAGAGATGTGTGCGGGGTGGTTACTTAATAAAGGGATTATTCCTAGAAGGCCGCACAGGTCCTGTTTTACACTCATGACTTCCAATCCTCAAATTTGAGCACGTCTTGCATACACAAAGAACAAACAGTATTCAGAGCACGGGCTAATCTGCTGCGGGGGGCTCTGCTCCCAGTGGAGATGCTGGCACTCCGGGGTGGATCGTTCCTCAGCTTGGCACTCGAGGGGGGTTTTCAGCCAACTCCCCCCTCCTCGATGCAGCCAGCTGGAACTGAGGCTTGGCAGCTTGCGTGCCAACCCATCAACAACGTGCTCCCTACTTATTATAAATATCTGATTCATCAGGCCGTGGGTAGAAAAGGAAAAAAAAAAATCGGCATGGTATATTAATTGGAAAAGTCATGTTAAGGTGTCAGCGCACATCTTTTAGCAGAAATGAGACAATAATCGGCATCACGAAAAGATACACGTGAGTAGAAAGAGCAGCAAAAACAAAAACCAACAAAAACCACAGAAATCAGAAAAGCTGCCACCAAGGAACCAACAAAAATTGTTTTAAGGTTATTTATTTATTTTGAGAGAGAGCGTGGGGGAGAGGCAGAGAGGGAGAGAGAGAATCCCCTGACACAGGGCTCGAACTCACAGACCGTGAGAGCGCGACCTGAGCCGAAATCAAGAGGCACACAGTTAGCCGACTGAGCAGTCTAGGTGCCCGGAATGCTTACCTTTTAATTTAATAACTCATAGAAAACTTGCGAAAGGTAAAACTACAATAAATAAAAATAAGTTGGTCTAACACATGAACGACGCAGACATTTTAAAAATCAACGAGCTAGTAAAATCTTTACTGTTACATGAAGTGTAATTAAAATTTAAAAATTAATAGAAAGTGGACTTTACAAATTCAAGAACCTTCATAAAATTAGGACAAATTAAATGTAGAACACAAGTGAGAAAATCTGCGAACCAAACAATTGAATTCAAAAATGGCAACATACACTTTATAGGAGTTAGAGAGAACAGAGAAACTATAAGGGACGATAAACTTTCGTGGCTAAACTTTATGTTAAATAAAAATTACATCTGAGTGCCAAGGGAATATGAGTCTTCAGTATGCTGAAGGACATACTCGGCCACGAGCAACATGAATTAAGGAGCTACACTTGGAATGCCAGTAACAAAATGAAGCCGCAAAGAGCCTCTCCGAAAAAAAAAAAAAAAACAAAAAATGCACCTTCAAAAGGGTAAAGTATGGGCTGACAACATTGACAACGTTCATTCTTTAAGGCAAAGAAACATCACCTCAGTTTCAGAGGGGGGCGGTAATTTTCAAGATAGAATTCCACATCAAACCAAATTATCACTCATTAGAAACACAACTGCAGACATAAAAGGCTTTAGAAAATGTATTCATTATTGAAAGTGAGGTATTGGAGTCTCCCACTATTATTGTATTGCTTTATATTTCTCCTTTCAGTTCTGTCAATGTTTGTTTGATCCATTTAGGTGCTCTCATGTTGGATGCATATGTATTTATAATTGTTGTATCTTTCTAGCAGACTGATCCTTTTATCATCGTATAACATCCTTCCTTGTCTCTTAGTGGAGTGACCGTGAAAACAGAAGACCAATAAACAGGACAACACTATAGACCAAATGGACCCAACAGACATACACGGAACATTTCACGCAACAACAGAATATACATTTTTCTCAACTACACACAGAATTTTTCCAGCACAGATCATGTATTAGGTCAAAAAAACCCACAAGTGTTAACAAATTTCAGAAGATTTAAATCCCATCAAGCTTCTTTTCTAAACACAATGGAATGAAAGTAGAAATCAAGAGCAGAAGGCAAACCGGAACATTTACAAATATCTAGATATTCAACAGCAAACTCGAAGACCAAGAGGTCAAGAGTGAACGAAAAAAGGAAGTGAGAGGAAAAACATCCTCAAGAAATTTAAAATGAAAACACAGCATTTCAAAATTGAGGGGATGTAGCAAAAGCAATACTAAGAGAAAAGTTTACGGTGATACAAGTTGACATTAAAAATGAAGGTAATAAGGGGCTCCTGAGTGGCTCAGTGGTTTGGGCGTCCGACTTCAGCTCAGGTCACGATCTCAGGTTTGTGGTTTCAAGCCCCGCATTGGGCTCTGTGCTGATGGCTCAGAGCTTGGAGCCTGCTTCGGATTCTGTGTCTCCCTCTCTCTCTGCCCCTCCCCTGCTCACACGCTGTCTCTCGGTCTCTGAAAAATGAATAAACCTTAAAAAACTAAATAAATAAAAATAAAGGCAATATATCCAATTAACAACCTAGCTTTGCTCCTCAAAGAACCAGAAAGGGAAGAACAAACTAAGCTCAAAGATAGCGAAAGGCATTAAATAACAAGCATTAGTGTAGGAGAAAAAGAAAAAAGAAACAGAGATTAGAGAAACAACAGGCAAGAAATGAAACTGAGAATTGTGTTTTGAGAAGATAAACAAAACATTCAACTCTTTAGCTGTACTCTTAGAAAAAAGAGAGAAGGTTCAAATAAAAATCAGAACGAAAGAAGAGATGTTACAACTGATGCCATAGAGAAAGAAAGGAGGCACGACAACTCTAAACAGTTAAATACCAGTAAACTAGACAATCCAGAAGAAATGGACAAATTCCTAGGAATATACAACCTTACAAGACCGAATCTTGAAAAAATAAAGAAGTGTCAACAAATCTGTAATCTGTAGGCAAATTGAATCAGTGATCCAAAACTTCACAGCAAAGAAAAGCCCAGGACCAGATAGCTTTATTGGTGAAGTGTACCAAGCTTTTAAAGAAGAATTAACACCAGTCTTCCTCAAACACTTCCCAAAAAATGAAGAAGAGATAACGTTCCCAAACTAATTTTCTGAGGTCAGCATTACCCCAATACCAAAGCCGAGATGAAGACACTACAAGAAATGAAAGCTACAGGCTTTCGCTCATTGAGGATGAATACAGGTGCAAATGTCTTCAACAAAATACTAGCAAACTGAATCCAAGAGCACATTAAAAGGCTTACACACCATGATCCAGATGGGATTTGTTCTTGGGATGCAAGGATTGTTTCAAATTTGTAAGTCAATAAATGTGATACAACACAGTAACAGAATGAAGGATATAAATCATAAAATCATCTCAATAGATGCAGAAAAAGGATTTGACAAAATTAAGCATTCATTTATGATAAAAACTCTCAACAAATTGGGTAAAGAAGGAAAGTATCTCAGCATAAGGCAAAACATATATGACAAGCCCGCAGCTAACATCAGAATCGACTGTGGAAAATAAATAAATAAAAGCTATTCTCCTAAAATCAGGAGAAAAGCCTAACTGTGCACTCTCACTGCTTCTATTCAACATTAATACTAGAAGATCCAGCCAGAGAAATTAGGCAAGACAAAGAAATAAAAAGCATCCAAATCACATGGGAAGAAATAAAATTGTCCGTGTTTGCAGATGGTATGATTTTATATATGGAAACCTCAACTATATCAAAACACTGTTAGAAATAATTTAAAAATTCAGTAAAGTGGCAAGGTACAAAATTAACCTTCAAAAATCAGTTGCATTTATATACACTTGTAACAAACTGTCTGAAAAGGAAATTAGAAGATCAAATCTATTTACAATGGCATCAAAAATTATCAAATACTTAGAAATAAATTTAACTAAAGAAGTGGATGACTTGTATAATGAAAATTACACAATACTGATGAAAGAAATTAAAGATACAAACAAAATATAAAGATATCCCATGCTAATGGACTAGAAGACTTAGTTTTATTACAATGCCCATATTACCCAAAGGAATCTATAGATTTAAAAAAAAATTCCTACCAAATCACATTGGTGTTTTTACAGAAACAGAAAAAAAATATCCTGCAATTCATATGAAACCACAAAAGATCATGAATAATCAAATGACTCTTAAGAAAGAGCAAAGCTAGAGGCGTCACACTTCCCTGCTTTCAAAATACATTACAGATCCGCATTAAACAAAAGAGTATGATATTAGGGTAAAAACAGACATGTAGATTAATGGAACAGCATAGAGAGCCCAGAAATAAACCCAGATTACACGGTCACTTAATGTTGCACAATGGTGCCAAGAACACACAACGGGGAAAAACAGTGTCTTCCACAAATGGTGTTGGAAAAACTGAGTATCCACGTGCAAGAGAATGACACTGGATCCTTACCTTACAACACACACAGAAACTTCAACTCAGAATAGGTTGAAGACTTAAACATAAGACCTGAAACTTTAAAATTCCTAAACCACACAGGGGAACAACTTCATATTACTGGCCTTAGAAACGATTTCATGCATAGGACATCAGAGTCTCAGGCAGCAAAAGGAAAAGTAGACAATTCAGATTACATCAAATTAAAAAGCTTCTGCACCGCCAAAGAATCAGTAGAGCAAAGAGGCAACTTATGGACTGGAGGAAAATATTTGCAAACCATATATCTGCTAAGGTGTTAATCTCTAAGATACATAAGAAACTCCTACAACTCAGTAGGAAAAAAAACCCCAATTGTAAAAACAGTTTAAGGACTTGAGCAGATCATTCTTCAAAGAAGACATACAAACGGTTAAGAGGTATATGAAAAGATTCTCAACACGAATCATCAGGCAAATGTAAATCAAAACCACAATAAGATATCAATGCACGCCTGCTAAAAGGGCTAAAATAAAAATGACAAGGAATAATAGGTACTAGTGAGGATGTGAAGAAAAGGAACCGTGATATACTGTTGGTAGGAATGCAAAATGGTGCAGCCGCTGTGGAAAGCGACATGGGCATTCTCTTCAAAGTTGGAAATAGGACTGCTATGTGACCCACAAACCCCACTTCTGCATATTTATCCAAAGAAATGGAAATGGGTACCTCGAAGAGCTGTCTGTATCCCCATGTTCACTGCAGCGTTATTCACAGTCGTGAAGATGTAGAAGCAACATAAATGTCCATCGGCAGACGAATGGATAAAACAAGGCGGCCTATCTATCCAATGGAATATTATAAAATCTTTAAAAAGGAGGAATTTCCACAATGTGAAACAACATGGATGAAGTACAGGACACGACACTAAATGAAATAAGCCAGTTTACAGATGGACACTGTCTGATGGCACTTATGGGAAGTCTCCAAAATAGTCACATTCATAGCATCCAAGAGTAGAATGGTGGCTGCAGGGGTTGTGAGGAGGGAGAGGTGGGGACTTATTCACAGGGCACAGAGCTTCGGTTAGGCGAGATGAATAAGTTCTAGAGATGTGCTGTGCGACATTGCACAATAGTCAACAACACTGTATTGTTCACTTAAAAATCAAGAGGCTGGGTCTCACGATAAGTGTTCTTCAAACATGTAAAAATCTAAAAACATAAACATTCATAAAGTTTTTGAAAAAGAATTAAATGAACTTTACAAAAACTCTTTCAGGAAAAGAAAGTTTAGGACGTTCCTCGGAAAGATTAAAATCTTATTTAATAAAAAAGAATACATGAGATTCAAGAGTGGATTGAGCCATTCTTCTGGTAGATATAGTAACAAAAAAGGCAGTCTTAAAGCCAGGTTAAAAATAATAAATCTGTAACATAATGACATGGTACAAAAGTAAAAAAGATTAAATGTGGATAATCTCATCATATAAGAGTGTAATGAATATAAGTACTTTTAACCTTGGCAAGCGATTTTCCTTGAAACTCAGTGACACAACATTCTATGACCTATGTGACAAATACTATTTAGATAACTATAATATTGCAAATGTTGCTTATTGGATTTCTATTTTTTTTTTTTAATTTTTTTTTTTCAACATTTTTAATTTATTTTTGGGACAGAGAGAGACAAAGCATGAACGGGGGAGGGGCAGAGAGAGAGGGAGACACAGAATCGGAAACAGGCTCCAGGCTCTGAGCCATCAGCCCAGAGCCTGACGCGGGGCTTGAACTCACGGACCGTGAGATCGTGACCTGGCTGAAGTCGGACGCTTAACCGACTGCGCCACCCAGGCGCCCCTGGATTTCTATTTTTTAAATCATCACATATGTACATTGAATGACTGGAAATTGCATACATTCAGCAATTTGTTATCCACAAAATGGTATGGTTAAGTCTACTATAAAATATAAAGATGTAGATAAGGGGCACCTGGGTGGCTCAGTCAGTTAAGCATCCAACTTTGGCTCAGGTCATAATTTCATGGTTCTTGAGTTTGGGCCCCATGTCGGGTTCTGTGCTGACATCTCAGGGCCTGGAGCCTGCTTCGGATTCTGTGTCTCCCTCTCTCTCTGCCCCTACCCTGTTCACAGTCTCTGTCTCTCAAAAAATGAATAAAAACATTTTAAAAACTTTTTGAAAAGATGTAGATAAAAAAGTTGATTATGCAAGTGTTTTTATGGATAAAGAGGTAACGAAGATCAAACTAAAGGTAACAAAATAACAAGAATGTTTTAGGAAAGGAACATGAACAGAAACGAGGGATGTATTGATATAACGCGGATGTATAAATGCTTAAATCTGAGGAGTGACCAGCCAGAGGAAGAACAGGGTGGGAAAGTCAGAGACACAGTTTATGGACCATATTTTTCATTTAGATTCCATGAATGAAGTTTATACATGTGTGCTTATGTAATTCAAAGACACAATCATCACAAGAAAACACCCAGAACGTCCTCCAGGGTTCTTACCGTCATAGTTACTGATTTCTAATGCCCTATAATACCTCCTTCCTCTGGAAGGTTTCCAAGATGTCAGTGGGGAGGGAGAGGAGAGGGAGGTATTAGGATGGTCTCTGGGACTTTTCTAAAAGATGGTAATACAGCCCAACACTTTTCATAAAATTCAGTGGATATCCACTTTTGCAATGGTGGTGTGTGGACCACAAATCCACATCCAGCAAAATGCAACTAGCAGAAATTATTTTTTAAAATGATGCAGTTTTTTTAGGACATGTCCTAAGGGAGCCATTGCCTCCACCCCAGCTCAGAGGTTTTGCCCAGGGGGAGACAGACAATAAGAGAACCCCAAAGGTCCCCACAAACAAGCTGACTTCATCTGGAAGAGAGAGTAGAAACCTAGCCAGAAATAAAATTCTCACTCCTTTCCAAACCATATCCTATTCAAATAAATGAATTTATTCTTGTGGACTGCATGTTTGTGTCCCCCTAAAATCATATGTTGAAGCCTTAACACCTTTTGTGACTATCTTAGGAGATGGGTCCATTGGGAGGTAGTCAGGGTTGGATGAAGTCATGAGAATCGGGTCCCAATGAGGAGATCAGTGTCCTTATAAGAGAAGACACCAGAGAGCTCTCTATCGCTCCCTCCCCTTTCCCCCACCCTTGCCATGTGAGGACTCAGCAGGAAGGTGTCTGAAACCCTGCAAGAGGCTCCCACCGAACCGTCCATGCGAGCACTCTGATCTCAGACTCCCAGCCTCTAGAACTGTGGAAAAGCACCTGTTGAACTGTTCAAGGCATCCAGGCTACAATATTTTATTATGGCGGCCTGAGCTATTACACTTCTATGGAGCAGGCTAAAGCTCAACATGTAAGAAGACAATTTTAATAATACTACGGAAACATGGGAAACAAGAGCCCATGAACATCATTTTGAAATATACATTAATGTGTTGAACTCTTCTCAATTCGAAAAGGACAAAAGAGAAACACAACAAAGGGAGCCCCCCAAAAGCTAGAGTGTTAAAACATTGATCTATTATAAAAAGAGTGGGGAAAGACATCACTATGTTGTTAACTATTTACTTTAAAAAACTGGATAGCATCTCTTTGCACTCTCTTGGAAATGCAGGAAAGTGGTGTGGCTGCAGGAGACAGGAAAAGACAGGCGAGGTCCCACAGCAACAGGTGAGAAACAGTGTTGCTGGCACTAGAACGAGGCGTGGTAAAAACACAGCAGAAATCAAAGTGGCATTCAGGCTGAAAGACCCGAATCCCCACTGCAGAGACTCGAATCGGTGATAGAAATATCAACACTCATCACGTCTTTTAGACTAGATGAAGCAAAAGGAAGAATTAAAAAAAAAAATACAGGAAGAAAGAAAACTTTATCGGATTGGAAAACAACCTGAATCCATAAATCAAAAGATCTAAAGAGCAGACCTCCTTGAGCGAGGGAGGCCGAATTTATGAGGGCAACTGCCCCCTTTCCAAAGCAAAACACACCAGGAAGGGAACACATGCGGACACACATACACACATTCTTTTAAATTATGCAGGCTCTATGTTTATAAAGATGCTTCCATGAAACTCCTACTATATCAAAGCAGTCGCTTCAATGGTAAAACTGGGGTTAACCCTAGCGCGCATTAGACTCACAAATTCATTTTGTATGGCAGGGACTCCAAATTCCCATTTAGAGCTGACGACCTTACCGCTCCCGATAAGCCCTGTCTTTCCGGGCATCTGGGTTTTGCTTGTGCTCAAAGTTTTCTCTATTCTTCTCACTACCAGGTCACCAGCACGGTATGTTTTGTATTTTCTTTCACATTTTGGGGCCCTTTGTTAGGAGAAAGTACAAATCCAATCAAATGTAGCAGCTGCGTCCCGCGCACGGCAGCTTTTGTTCCGTGGTAATTGGGGCTGGTTCCAGATGGTGGTATTAATTACTGATTTCAATTGCATTTTGACTAATAGCAGTTCACATTATACAAATCACATTCCCTTATGTCCTTGAATTGACAGATAAATATATTCAGTACATGTTATGAAATCATACTCTCTGAGTTACGGCCTGCATTACCAAACCAAGAGACAAACTTTCTTTTCCCTCTGCTACTTTAAGCCTTTGGGATAGTTACCATTACTCAAGAATTTATATATATAAAATAACATAATATATAATAGTTATATATAATATACATAACAACATGATTATATAAAGGTATGCAACATAATATATGATATATAATATAGTATAGTATAGTATAGTATAGTATAGTATAGTATATATATTTGGCCTCCGTTTTCTTCCCAAATCAGTAGATGGCACAATGCCATGGAATACAGTCTGTAGAATTAGGAGGGACATAACTGTAACCCTGAATTATAGAAGCAATATATGAGTCCATTACATCAATTAAAATAATACAAATTACACTATATGAAATATAGTATAAACTACATACAGACGACTTAAAGTTCTAAATATTTTCATATTCCGTTTAAAATGTATGCTATGAAATATCACATAAACTGTATTTTTGTAACTATGTAAAGCGTGCTCAAGCTGTATTACATAACATAAAGTATCGCAACCTTAATATCTGTGCTACGTACACACTTGTTCTGAAAAATCGACCAGGTTAGACTCCAGTTAGCTGAGGGATAAATCAGTTTCGTTGCTGTCGTTGTTGTTGCTGTTGCTGTTGCTGTTGCTGTTGCTTTGCTAGCTGGTCGGCTGATTTTAACCGGCATCATGATATTGATTGGCTGATGGTAGACACAGCCAACACTCCCCAGATGAGTTTAATAATAACAGTTGCCAATATCTCTTGAGTTCCTGCTCCGGGCCAGCTCTTGTGAAAGAGTGCTGATGAGGACAGACTCATGCTCTTCAAATCAACTCTATATAACAATATAAATGCTTAAAAATGTTTTAAATAGGTACATAATGCCACTATAAGCAACTTTACAATTAAGATCATTGAGGAAAATCACATTAGATGTCATCAGCGGTGGGTAGGATATAAGCAGAAGTGTGAAAGCGTTTCTGTGCATTACGGCAATTCAATAGATGCAGGTTTATTTCCTATACTGAGAGAGTTACACAAATGTTAATGTGTATTTATAGTATCTGAACGCCCAGGTACTACTCCTCGAAAATTACTGGAGAAAAAAAAATACAAAGAAAAAGAATATGTCAGACAAAAGAAAAGAGCAAGGCAATATTAAAATATAAAATCTGAAATGAGTGTACAAGCTACAACCAAGTATTTCTGGTATTACGATAGATGTTAATGGGTTGAACACACTTACTGAATGAAAATCTCTCAAAAATTCTTTTCAAAAAATTCAAAAATACGGCGTATTTCATTTCTGTACACTAAAAGTGAACAAGTGGGAACCAAATTAAAAAACGCTAACACTGCAATCCCTCAAAAAAGAATGAAACGTTTAGGTCTAAGCAGAACAAAATGTGTAATGGACTAATACGAAGGAAGATACAAAGCGTTAAAGAATATCTCAATAAGCGAAGCAGCTTGCTACATTCATGGGTTGGGAGACTCAAAATAGTAAGGGGGCCAGCTCTCCCCAAATTAGGTATAGTTTTAATGTAGTTCCTATTAAATTCCAGGCAAAATGTCTACAGATAAGCTTTAGAGTAAAGTTTATATCAAAGGACAAAGGGGCTCTGATAAAACAAGTTTGAAAACAAAGAATGAAGGTGACGGTTTCACACTACCCAATTTTACCACTTAACCCTACACCATCAAGACACGATTGCGTTAGCAGAAGAATGTCAGCTTAGATCATAGGAATATAATAGAGAACTGAGAAAAAAACATACACAATTATAGCCATCAGATTTTTTTTCATCAACCGAGTTTTGGCAAATGTGCAAAGAGCATTTTAATGAAGAGAAAAATAATGTTTTGAACAAGTGGAAATTCACAGGCAAATAAAAGAATGTCAACCCTAACCCTCGTACCTTTTAAAAACATACCTCAAAATAGTTCATAGATTTAAGATTAAAACTTAAAATATAAAACTTAGGAAAGAAAATACAGGAGAAAATCTTGCGGATTTAGGAATAAGCAAAGAGTTCTTAAACATGTCACCAAAAACATAAAAGAGAATGGTCAATAAGTAAGACTTAACCAAAATTAGTAAACGGTTTGCTCTGCCAAAGCCCCTGTTCGGGGGACGAAGCTTCTCCGTATCTGTAAGTAAACTGACCAAGAACTGTAGCCAGAAAATGTAACGAACTTTCAAAACTCAACAGTAAAAACCAAATACCAAATACATTAGAAAATGGGGAAACAGTAAGAATGGACACTTTTACCAAGAGGGAGATGTGGTCATAAGTGAGCACACAGAAGTGTTTAATTTCCTTCGTCATCAGAGGAATGCAGGCGATAGCCATGTTATCGAGATACAGCTAAAGGTCACAAAATCAAAGGCAGGTAGGGAGGCAGAAAAACAAGACTTGTCATGCATTGTTTTGTTTTTTTTTTTAAGTATAATTTGTTGTCCAACTGGTTTCCATACAACACCCAGTGCTCATCCCAACAGGTGCCCTCCTCAATGCCCATCACCCATTTTCCCCTCTCCCCCAACCCCCATCAACTCTCAGTTTGTTCTCTGTATTGAAGAGTCTCTTATGATTTGCCTCCCTCCCTCTCTGTAATATTTTTCCCCTCCCCCCCCACCACCATGGTCTTCTGTTGAGTTTCTCAAGATCCATATGAGTGAAAACACATGGCATCTGTCTTTCTCTGCCTAATTTATTTCACTTAGCATAACACTCTCCAGTTCCATCCACGTTGCTGCAAATGGCCAGCAACTGACGAATGGATAAAGAAGATGTGGTTTATACATACAATGGAATACTACTTGGCAATGAGAAAGAATGAAATCATGCATTGTTTTTGAGAATGTGAGATAGTGTGGCGACTCTGGAAAACGGACAGACCCCGTATGATTCAGCAGTCATACTCCTGTGGATTCATCTGAGGGATATGGAAACTTCTGTGGACATGAAAATCAGTATACAAAGGTTCATACCGGATTTCTGTTTAATAAGCCCCAGATTGGAAAGAATCAAATATCCTCCAGTGGGTGGATGACTAAACACTCTGTACATATCCACCACCCGGCAATGAAAAGGAATAACGCTTGCGGTAAGGAACAACTTGGGTAAACCTCAAAAGCATCGTGCTGAAGGAAAAAGACTTGTCTCAAAAGATCGCACACTGTTGACTTCCTCCATAAACCGTCTTGAAATAACACTGATAGGGAAACGGAAAACAGATTAGTGACTGCCAGGAGTCAGGGAAAGACAGGGTGACTATGAGGCGGTAACATGCGGGATTTCACTGTCGTCAGGGAACAGTTCAGAATCTTGATCGTGGTAAGTTAAACATGTGAGTGGATGAAGACACACAGAGGCATAGAGCTCACACACACGTACACACACATCCAATACATGCAAACCTTGCTGAAACCTGAGTAAGACAGTTACTCTGCTTAACAGCACAGCACCAGTGCCAACTCCCTGGTTTTACATTTTTAAACATTTATTTATTTTTGAGAGAAAGAGAAAGACAGAGCTCGAGCGGGGGAGAGGAAGAGAGAGAGCAAGTGAGACACAGAATCCGAAGCAGGCTCCAGCCTCCCAGCTGTCAGCACAGAGCCTGATGCGGGGCTCGAACCCACGAACTGTGAGATCATGACCTGAGCCCAAGAGTCGGACGCTCAACTGACTGAGCCCTGCAGGTGCCCCGAGCATTCCTTACACAGGAAAACAAGATGCTGTTGTTGGAAGAATCTGGCTAAAGGGCACACAAAATCTCTCTGTGCGATTTTGGATTCTTCCTATGAATCTTTAATTATCTCAAAATGAAAATACATTTTTAAAAACATTAAAAAATAAAAAAAGAAACATTTAAAAAAACTTATTGAGAAACATCAAAGATATGAGGAAGCAGACTGAATTGTGATCATCCAAAATGAGGAAACACAATAGCATATTATTCATATATATATATATATACATGTCGTGTATCACGTACATCTATCATATTTATACACATATTCTCTTGAAGTGATTCATAAGGTTGCTAAGACTCTGACCACGATCTCAAGCACCATTCTGATATATTTGGATAAAGGAAATAAGATTTTCGAGAATGTTTCTAAAATTTATTGTTCTCACAAAATATATATAATTCGTCTAAAATAAAGTTCAAGGTAAACAAATAAATCAAAATGAATAAAATTGCTTATTTATACATGCTTATATTATCTTTAGTATATATAAGGTCTGTAACTGTTTTCTTTTTATCATACCTGTTACTGATTTTTTTCCTCTTTCCTTTTTCTATTAGTCTTGACAAGATTTCAGCAATTTTATTAGCCTTTTTAGAGAACCAACTTTTGATGGTTTTTATCGATCTTTCCCACTGTATGATTTTTTTCTGTAAATTAACTTATGCTCTTATCTCATTGTTTTCTTATATATTATCTATATTAATTTGATATTTTTTCTTTTTTTCAAAAATGTTTATTTATTTTTGAGAGAGAGAGGGCAGGGCAGAGAGAGAGGGAGACACAGAATCCGAAGCAGGCTCCAGGCTCCCAGCTGTCAGCACAGAGCCCAATGCGGGGCTCGAACTCACAGACTGTGAGATCATGAGCTGAAGTCAGATGCTGAACCGACTAAGCCACCCAGGCGCCCCTGTAATTCTTCTTTTTTTTTTTAATGTTTACTTTTGAGGGGGGGAGGGGCAGAGAGAGAGGGAGACACAGAGTCCGAAGCAGGCTCCAGGCTCCGAGCTGTCAGCACAGAGCCGGACATGGAGCTCAAACCCATGAACCACGAGATCATGACCTGAGCCAAAGACAGACGCTTACTGAGCCACCCAGACGCCCTTAATTTGATATTTTTCTAAGCTCTTGAGATTGATTCTTAAATCGGTCTTCAAATTTTGTTCCGTGTGTGTGTGTGTGTGTGTGTTCGTATATATAAAACTTTCTGAGTCTGATTTTTGCTGCATATCATATCATTACATTTTGTAAATTGTATTTCACTGTACTTCAGTTCAAAATAGTTTCCAATTTCCATATTGATTGATCTTTCATGGAGGGGACTTGGAAAATAAGATGACTTGACCCCACCTTGCTGTGCTGCGGCTTCTGCTTTAAGCCCACCCTGATCAAACCCAGCCAGAATGCAGGGACACAAGAGCAGTGCACATTTAGTGCAGGGCCAGCAAACCCTGCCCCCTGACCACATGCAGCCCACCACGTATTTTATAAATAAAGTTTTATCAGCACACAACTGTGTCCTTTCGTTTATGTATCATTTTTGGTGTTTCAGTGCTACAATGTCAGAGTTGATTCGTTGTGTGAGATATTTTATAGCCCCCAACCCTGGAAATATTTACTATCTAGACCTTTACTACAAAAGTTTGCTGGCCCCAATATCGTTTATGTAGACCAGCTTTTTTTAATATGAAATTTATTGTCCAATTGGTTTCCATACAACACCCAGTGCTCATCCCAACAGGTGCCCTCCTCCATGCCCATCACCCACCCTCCCCTCCCCCCCACCCCCATCAACCTTCAGTTTTTAAGAGTCTCATAAGAGAGACTCATAAGGTTTGGCTCTCTCCCTCTCTTTTTTTTTCCCTTCCCCTCCCCCATTATCTTCTGTTAAGGATCCACATAAGAGTGAAAATATATGGTATCTGTCTTTCTCTGTATGCCTTATTTCACTTAGTATAACCCTCTCCAGTTCCATCCACATTGCCACAAAGGGCCATATTTCATTCTTTCTCATTGCCACATGGTACTCCATTGTATATATAAACCACAATTTCTTTATCCATTCATCAGTTGATGGACATTTAGGCCTTTTCCACATTTTGGCTATTGTTGAGAGTGCTGCTATAAACATTGGGGTACAAGTGCCCCCGTGCATCAGTACTCCTGTATCCCTTGGGTCAATTCCTAGCAGTGCTACTGCTGGGTCATAGGGTAGATCTATTTTTAATTTTGGGGGGAACCTCTACACTATTTTCCAGAGCGGCTGTACCAGTTTGCATATAAGCTCTTTTTAAAGACTTTTTGCTGGAGCTTTTCTTGTCTTTTTTTTTTTTTTTTAACATTCCATGTTTTTATTTATTTATTTATTTTTATTTATTTATTTACTTATTTATTTAATGTGAAATTTATTGTCAAATTGGTTTCCATACAACACCCAGTGCTCATCCCAACAGGTGCCCTCCTCAATGCCCATCAGCCTTCAGTTTATTCTCAGTTTTTAAGAGTCTCTTATGGTTTGCCTCCTTCCCTCTCTGTAACCTTTTTTTTTCCCCCCTTCTCCCCGCATGGTCTTAAGTTTCTCAGGATCCACATAAGAGTGAAAACATATGGTATCTGTCTTTCTCTGTATGGCTTATTTCGCTTAGCATCACACTCTCCAGTTCCATCCACATTGCCACAAAGGGCTATATTTCATTCTTTCTCATTGCCACATGGTACTCCATTGTATATATAAACCACAATTTCTTTATCCATTCATCAGTTGATGGACATTTAGGCTCTTTTCATAATTTGGCTATTGTTGAGAGTGCTGCTATAAACATTGGGGTACAAGTGCCCCTATGCATCAGTACTCCTGTATCCCTTGGGTGAATTCCTAGCAGTGCTACTGCTGGGTCATAGGATAGGTCTATTTTTAATTTTTTGAGGAAACTCCACACTGTTTTCCAGAGTGGCTGCACCAATTTACATTCCCACCAACAGTGCAAGAGGGTTCCCGTTTCTCCACATCCTCGCCAGCATCTATAGTCTCCCAATTTGTTCATTTTAGCCACTCTGACCGGCGTGAGGTGGTATCTCAGTGTGGGTTTGATTTGTATTTCCCTGATGAAGAGTGACGTTGAGCATCTTTTCATGTGCCTGTTGGCCTTCTGGATGTCTTCTTTGGAAAAGTGTCTATTCATGTCGTCTGCCCATTTTTTCACTGGATTATTTGTTTTTGGGTGTTGAGTTTGGTGAGTTCTTTATAGATTTTGGATACTAGCCCTTTGTCTGATATGTCATTTGCAAATATCTTTTCCCATTCTATCAGTTGCCTTTTAGTTTTGTTGATGGTTTCCTTTGCAGTGCAGAAGCTTTTTATCTTCATGAGTCCCAAGAGTTCATTTTTGCTTTTAATTCCCTTGCCTTTGGAGATGTGTCAAGTAAGAAACTGCTGCAGCTGTGGTCAGAGAGGTTTTTTCCTGCTTTCTTCTCTAGGGTTTTGATGGTTTCCTGTCTCATGTTCAGGTCCTCTATCCATTTTGAGTTTATTTTTGTGAATGGTGTAAGAAAGTGGTCTAGTTTCATTCTTCTGCCTGTTGCTGTCCAGTTCCCCCAGCACCATTTGTTAAAGAGAATGTTTTTTTTTCCATCGGATATTCTTTCCTGCTTTGTCAAAGATTAGTTGGCCATACTTTTGTGGGTCCAATTGTGGAGTCTCTATTCTATTCCATTGGTCTATAGATCAGTTTTCAAAGACGAGTGGATGGCAAAGCTGGAAAGGCCAACAGAATTATCAAGCACATAGGATATGTCTTTTCCCCCCACAATTTTCTTAGACTTAAGTTCTATGGTCTGAATGTGTCTCCCCCACATTCAAACTAACCCCTAAGGTGACAGGTTTAGGAGGTGGGGCCTTTGGGAGGTGATGACGTCCTAAGAGTGGATTGTGCATGAATGGGATTAGAGCTCTTATAAAAGGGAGCCCAGAGAGCCTCCTCGTCCCTTCCCCATGTGACGACATGGAGTGAGGATGACACCTGTGAATCAGGAAGGGGGTCTCACCAGACACGGGATCTGCCAGCACCTTCACCTGAGATTGCAGCCCCCAGGACTGTGAGAAAGAAATGTCTGCTGTTTAGCCCCAGACTGTGGCGTTCTGTTACAGCAGCCCGAGCTAAGACACTACGGTATCCACCTGTAAGAATCACATACGGTTTCTTCTGAATGCGCTTTGACGATGTGTAATTACTGGTCTATTTGGGCTTACATCAATGTTACTGTTTTCCTTCTTCGCATTTTTGCATTAATTATTGTATTTATTATCATTTTACTTTTCTCCTACATTGGGTTGAGATTTTCTTTAGTGGACACTTTGGTAAGGTAAGCATTCTCGCCCTCGTAAAGTCTAACGGGAAACACAGGTCTTACCACGACCAGAACAATTCAGTGACCACAGACCACAGACGTTCACCTGCATTTGTCTTTGTGCCCTCCTGCAATGTGAACTATGGTGGTTTTATATCTATATCTATCTATCCCACAGAATATTCATATTATTGTTTTAAGTGCACAGCAGGCGAATACCTAATTCGATTTATCTACCTGTTTCCCTTTTCACATTTTTTTAATCTTCCCATATGTTCATGCGTCCTCTCCCTGCTGTTGGAAAATTTTACTTCTCTCTTAATGATCCACTTTGTACCTCCTTTGAGGGATTTTGCTGTTAACAATTACTCCCCATTTTTGCTTGTTTGA
This sequence comes from Prionailurus viverrinus, assembly GCF_022837055.1. Lineage (NCBI taxonomy): Eukaryota > Metazoa > Chordata > Mammalia > Carnivora > Felidae > Prionailurus > Prionailurus viverrinus. Next base: position 1,085,328 of record NW_025927614.1, read on the forward strand.
AGGTGCTGTAATTTTTCCTTCGTTTTGGGCACCATTTCTATTTAGCAGGTACTTTCCTTCAAGTTAAATTCCGTTGTTGTCTGGCGTCCACTTTGTTAGAAATAAGCTGCCAGTCTTACTATTGCACATTTGCGAGTCTTGTGTCTTTTCCCTGGTTCCTTGCTCTTCTTTTTTTTTGTTTTTCCAATTCTACTATGTGTCTAACTATGGTTATCTTGGTATTTATCCTATTTGGAGGTTCAGATAGTTCTGTGACTTAACGTCTTCGACCCATTTGGTAAATCTCAGCTATTAGCATTTTAATTATTACTATTTTATATTGTCACGCTATATTATGTCTTCAATGTTAGTTTTATTTTATATATTTACTTTGGGAAAGTCGTGATTATTACTTTTATTACTACTAGTATTGTGGTATTATGCACGCTATCACGTAATGGTGTCTTTAGTGTGTTGCTGCCATGAGTGTTGTTACGTGTGTCAGCAATACTTTCAGAGTCAACAACTGTATAGCTTTTCCTGTGTGTCCACCTCCTTTGCATCCGCTAGCCGCCAGCCGGAATTAGGTTCCATCTGCCAGACGACAGGTAAGGATACTTCTTTTAATGCGTATTTTTAGTGACACATTTTCCTCTTTCTGTTTTCCTGAAGATGGTTTCTCTTGCCGTCACTTCTGAAGGATGTTTCATTGTACACAGATTTCTTGGTTCACCGTCATTTCTTTCCCAGCACTTCAGTGATCCCGCGTCGATTGTCAGTATTTTCCTTGCTCCTTCGAAGGTCATTTGTCTTTCTTTCTGGCTACACTGAAGATTTGTATCCTGTCCTTTACACGCTGGTCAGTAAGTTACTGTCTTCCTGCTGCGAACACTGCCCTCTGCTCTGCCTTGGGGTGGGAGGCTGGGTCCTGGCCCCCGCACGCCCCCTGCCCGGCCGCCCCCTGTGACGTCTACAGGACAGGTGGCAGGGTGGCTCCTGTCCCGCCAGCACTGTTCGTCCTTCTTTACCTTGACGGTGGGGGTGGTTCCTGTCTCTGGGTGCTCTGTGGTGCCAGACCAGCCTTAGTACACCCCTCAGACAACCTCCTGTTGGGTGCGCGTTCTCTCCTGACCCCGTAAGGCAGTCACACCCCCATGCACCGACCCCGCTTGCTCGGGGCCCTCCTCCAACCCTTCTACGTTCCTCCAATTCTCCCTGCCACCCTGATCCCCAGGCACTTGCTGGTGTCCCTGTGTCACACCACGGCTGCTGTTTTGCTTTTGAGTTCCCCAAATCCATTTACCCAATTACCTATAATACCAGTATATTCTCTCACTTAAAACAATGCTGCCCTGACTGATAGGCGTTGTTTTCAGCAATACACTGTGCCCACCTGTGGTTTTCTTTGTACTCTGTTTTTTTCACTAGTAAGAAAGCTATTTTTCCTTGACAAGTTTCAATTGCCTTATTTGTGGAGTGTACAAAACTTTCATGTTCTGCACATTGACACTGCAAAATATTCGCTGAAAAAATGAATATTAAATCTAATACATGTTCAATTAATTTGTTTGGTTATTATAAGCAGTCAGTGTAGTATATAATTTAAAAAGTCATCTCTCTTCCCAGATATGCATTACATAATTATTATTGTCATGGGTTTTACGGGTTTTTTGGTTGTGTTTTATTTTTTTTTGTTTGTTTTATTTTTTTGGCCAGGACAATATTGAAAAGAAATAGTGCATATCTTTGTCTTGTTCTGACTTTAACAAGATAACTCTATAATAATAAATTATACTCTCTTGACTTTCAATACGTATAATCAAGTTAAAATAGTTTTTTTTTGTCTTAGCTTACTAAAGAGTAGAACTCATTTCATTATTAGATTTCCTAATATTGGCCATTTTCCTCTTCCTGGCACATATTCTTTGTATGTACTGCTACTTGGTTGGCTATTATTTTGTTTTGAATGCTCCATGTTTTATTAAAAAGTAAAATCAGCATATATACATATATATATACAGTGTATAATATATACAATATTAATAGCAAGGTTATACCAACCACTAAAAATGAACCTGCCACCTTTACTTCTCTACACATCCTGTACACTTCTAAATAACATACAAGTGGTTGTTTTCCTAAAATTTAATAAAATTTAAACATAAAACAATGTCAAAAATCTCCTTGAGTTACAGATTATTATTACCTTTCAAACTTCTCAATGATTAGTGACCTATTCAATATTTATAATTATACCAGAAGTAATTTGGATATTTATTTTTCTTTTTTTTTTTTTAATTTTTTTTTCAACGTTTATTTATTTTTGGGACAGAGAGAGACAGAGCATGAATGGGGGAGGGGCAGAGAGAGAGGGAGACACAGAATCGGAAACAGGCTCCAGGCTCTGAGCCATCAGCCCAGAGCCCGACGTGGGGCTCGAACTCCCGGACCGCGGGATCGTGACCTGGCTGAAGTCGGACGCTTAACCGACTGCGCCACCCAGGCGCCCCTATTTTTCAAAACTTGTTCATTGATTCCAATTTCCCAAGGCATGAAAGTGAAGTTGCCCACAACGGTCCCTTTTAACTTCAAACGTTTAAGTTTGTGATTACTTTCCCCGATAGGTTACTGCTAAAGCTTATTTCTATGCTTCTTCATGTCACAACAGATTCCTAAAGAATTGTGTATTTTATTGTGAGAATGGCCTTTTAATATTTTTAATGATCTCATTCCCAAGTTTCTGCTTTTTCTCTTAAACTCGTTTATTTCATCTTGTGGCTGTTATTGCTTTCTGAAATTCTTATGTCAAATACTTTTCTTATCATTTTGAGTATGTCTTGTCTTTCATTTTTAGCTTCTCTGTATTTTAACCTTTACCTCAAGGCTTTTGATGAGAACATTATTAAAATGAATTCATGGTGTTTTGGGATTTATTTCCACATTTTGTTCTAAATAGGCAGTTAATGCAATTATTATCAAAGTTTATTTTCCACTTTGACTAATTAGTTTATATTTTCTTGGCAGCCTAGTGTATGGTATGTTGTTGAAAAAGTTAACATTACCCTTTATTACCAACTAATATATTTATTTTTTCCAACTAATATATTTCAACATAAATTCCACATTATCATTAATCTTATGCATTTTTTAAAAATTTTTTAACATTTATTTATTTTTGAGACAGAGAGAGACAGAGTATGAATGGGGGAGGGGCAGAGAGAGAGGGAGACACAGAATCGGAAGCAGGCTCCAGGCTCTGAGCCATCAGCCCAGAGCCCAATGCGGGGCTCGAACCCATGGACCGCGAGATCGTGACCTGAGCTGAAGTCGGACGCTTAACCGACTGAGCCACCCAGGCGCCCCAATCTTATGCATTTTTAAATAAAACCTCAATAGAAAGAAAGAAATGTAGGAGAAATATTACTAAACCTCTTGAGTTTAAAAATAAGAAAATCAATTTGCCTAATAAACTGATAATTGTACTTCAACCATCCCAGCTGAATTGCATTTTCTTTTTTTTTTAATTTTTAAATGTTTACTCATTATTTTTGAGAGAGAGAGAGAGAGAGAGAGAGAGAGGCAGAGAGAGAGGGAGACACAGAATCCAACGCAGGCTCCAGGCTCTGAGCTGTCAGCACAGAGCCCGATGCAGGGTTCAAACCCAAGAATCTTGAGATCGTGACCAGAGCCGAAGTCAGATGCTTAACCAACTGAGCCACCCAGGTGGCCCGAGTTACATTTTCATTGTACAGTATTTTCAAAACAAAAATAAAATTAGTGCTATAGAAAGAACGCTTTTTTCTCTTTCCCCCTGTTTTAATGGTAACGGGTTGGGCACAGCATTTCCCCAACAGTACTCCTTAAATCTCTAGTCACTAGAGATGTTCCTCAAGTACACATCCACAAACACATTCAAGATGCATTTGTAACATCTCCTTTGTTCTTTCTTCACCGTGGCCTTCTCGTCCATGATATGTTTTATTTTCCCAAGGGATTAGGCAATTACACATCCAGTTTCCCGTTTCTCGAATCTCATGATTCCTTTCTCATCTGCATGGATGACTTATTCAGTACTTGGGTTTCCAATTCTTCCATTCCTTCCTCCATTCAGATCTGCTGCCAGAGAGTCATGGTGGGAGATCCAGAAGAGCAGGTGGGAAGTTGGCCCGCGGGTGCACCACCACCGTCTGTAACCCGCGGAGGGGCTGGCTAGATCTGGCCTTGGCTTTGCCTGGCTTGACTCTAGACTTGATTTGCTCTGTGGCTTGTGGCCAAGCCTTGCTCTCCAGCCTGGCTTCTTGCTGGTGTAGGTCTCCGCTCTCCCCAGATAAGCTCTGCCATTTCCCCCAGTTTTTGAACCTCACAACCTTCTCAGGATTGCTCAGACCCTGGGGCCACCGCTGTTGTAGGACAGACTTACATCCGCTCCTGTCTCAGTCTAAATGGAACCTTGTCTGGGTTTTCTGAACTCACCACCGAGGACACATGACAAGACAGGAGGAACAGAAACCGTCGGACCATGAGCCGGAGGTTATTTTTGTAATATTTGTAAAATATTGTAATATTTGTAAAATATTTGTAAAATATTTGTAATATTTTTTGTAATGTAATGTTTTATACATAATTTTCTGAGATTATTTTATCTAAAATTATCACAGGCATGCTTACAATACTTTCCCTTCTTTTTGGAATTTTTATTTGGTAATGGAAGGGCTGCTATTAATGTACAAGTGGCCAAGCTTTATAGTAAAGTTTATCCATTCTTTCTTTTTATTTTCACTTTTTTATTGTGGGAAAATAGACATAACATAAAACTTATCACTTTAACCATTTTAAGTGTACAGTTCGGTGACATTAAATATTCACACTATTGTGTGACTACACTGTTTCCATTCTTGACCTTGGTGTTGCATATGAAAAACCAGGTAGAAAATACCAATTCTATCACTGAATAAACTGTTTTTTAAATAACTTGATATTAAATATCATTGACTAACATTTTTTTCACCAATGATGGCAAGTAGTGACAGTCCCATGCTTATTAAATTACTCTTAATTTATCAGGACCAGTAAGCTCTCATCCCACAGGGAGAAAGAGCTAAAATAAATGGATCAGGTAGCCATTATTAAACTTCCTTGATTTTAATTTTTTTATTTACAGGACCAAACTGTAAAATGTTGAAAGGCTTCTTGCTGAGTTGTGCTAATATCAGTCCCTCAACTTACAATTGAGACCCTCATGTCTTTATTTTCCGTTTTTTACTGACACTTATTTTTTTGTTTGTTTGGCTTTGGTCTGGAATGAATATTTTCATGTGGTTTATTTCAGGTCGGACACGGCAATAACATTCATAAATCAGTCAGCATCATCATGACTACCGTTGGTGATGGTCATGTAATCGGGACCCCTCTGAGCCAGGCTCCGTGTGAGGGGGGTCTGTGTGCACCCTCCCTACAAAACGGGTGTTCATCCGTTTGAAGATGTCAAGTGTGGGGATTCGAGAAGAAAAGGAGATCATCTAAGAACCCGTGTCTAGAAAACAAGGGAATGGGAAGCCGAACCCCGGTGTGCTTCTTGATTCTTGGTCCTGACATTTATGTTTAAAACCAGAGTCATAAATCAATAGTGATTGAAAAATAACAGCATAACAAGTCCATAACCATGTCTGATCATAAGCTCCAACCAATAGAGAATCTGTTTCGAGGTGAGAGATTGTAACCGGAAGTGAAGGGGTGGAAGGAGGGGATAAAAAACCAGGTAGATTACCAAAATAAACAGGTGATATGTCATCAATCGCTTAAGACATTTTAACAAATACAAAGCCACAAATTCCAGGATTTTAATCCTCCGAGTTTCATGACTCTGTGTGTGTGTGTGTGTGTGTGTGTGTGTGTGTGTGTGTTTCCTAATTTTACAAGTGTGCAATTATCCATCACTCTTGATGTCATTCCAGCCAGGTGGGTATGTGTCTCACCTCATGTGCCACTCTGCTACTAAAACAGACTAAATGAATTCGCCCATCGCTCACTCTACACCACAGAAGAGAAGTGTTTGTTCCTACAGTGAAAATACGGGGAAACAGACTGTCCGCTAACCCACAGAACGCAGGTGTTCCTGAGGTCACAGAAACCTGAAGAAAGCATGGAGCTTTTGTTTTCTGACATCCTGAAGTTGGAGAGCATGACCCAACATTTAAGTGAGTTGATGCAAAACTAAAATCCGGGAGAGCCAAGGACAGTAAGGGGGCACCACACGGTGATCCGGTTGTCTGCATGACTTGAATTCTGAAAATAGCCAGAACGCTTCAAAAGGCGGGACATGATTTTCATGTAAATTCTTCTGTGCTCACTGCAGTATGTCCCTAATCTAATACCTTTTACTCTCTCTACAGAACAAATTAGAAATAAAGCCCCTATACATTTCTTCATCAAAATTAATTACAGGAGGACATGTTTTGACTCTGAATGACCACAATTTTCAGCGATCTTGCCGCATCGTACATTTCTCTAATGGGAAACGGTCCTTGTCCTGTAGCAAACCTTCAAATTCCAAGAATCAAGATGGAATAGCAGAATTGGGGTGTGTGTGTGTGTGTGTGTGTGTGTGTGTGTGTGTTTGTATGCTGAAAAAAGGTTTCAGATAGAGTCATGGAATTAATTTTGATACGTGTTCAAGTTATTTCTGGGTCCCATCCTTAGCCTACGATGGTGGATACACTGAGGACAGACACACACGTAGGTACATCCGTATCTATGTCCCCTTAAATGCTTAAGTGAAAATGCCACATACATGGCTTTATAAGTTAAATGTCCTAGTTTTGGCGCTAATAAAGAAGTCTGGGGGAATCTTCTGTAGCTAAATAGTGGACAGAAGGCTTCTGAAAAATCCAGGGACTGCTGTCGGAAAGCAATTAAGCTGAAGAAATTACATTAGCGGAGAGCAGATGCCATATTCAACCCAGTTGCCTATTTTTCATGCAGTTGGGGCTCACCGGTCCTTTATTTCCCAATAAACAAAAGACTGACAAACACCTGTCCCTTCCAGAGTCAGGTGAACCTGCGTATCTGAAGAGTGAGTAGAACACCAAGAGCAGTAGTGCTCGTCTCTTCATATTCCAAATCTGTTTCTGATGAAGGAAAAGAGAAAATCAAGGAATTTGGAATATTTATCACTTTTAGGTTGAGCTTCACTGACATCCTGACACAATTTTTGTTTGGTCATTTTATTCTTAAGTCATTCAAGAACTGCAACTGCTCTGGCAACCAACTGTTTAATAATAACAACCCATTTTTCTAGACTCTTTTGCCTCCTGTCCATAAAACCTAGTTTTTTTTTTCTTTTTGAAGTAACAATGAGAAAAAGACCTAGACATAATTAGAAAGAATTATGTTTAAATTTTTTTTAATGTTTGTTTATTTTTGCGAGAGAGACAGACAGATCATGAGCAGACAGAGAAGGAGACACAGCATCTGAAGCAGGCGCCAGGCTCCGAGCTGTCAGCACAGAGCCTGATGCGGAGCTCAAACCCACTGACTGCGAGATCATGACCCGAGCCGAAGTCGGACGCTTAACCAACTGAGCCACCCAGGTGCCCCCCGAATAATTATGTTTTAAATTATCACAGAAATATTTTTCTAAAACAAAAAACGTTGAGTACATTTTTTTATTCTGAATTTTATCCTCAGCAGGGGCCTGAATTTTTCTTTTTCTTTTTTTTATCATGCTATATTTTTTTACTTTGCAGACTTTTTGTTCTTGCATCTTCTCTATAGGAAGGTGTAGATGACTTTATCTCCTTTTGGAAACTTTAGAAACACCTTCTTGTTTTTCAGTTGAAGGATTCATTTCACCATATAGTCCGTCTGGCTGATAACCGCCCCCAGCAGGTTGTGAAATCCGCCCGGACCTCGAGTTAAGGTCGTGCCAGGGTTGTCACGAGCTCTGACCACTTCCCCGATTTCAGGAAGTTATCGCTGTGCCGTCAGTTTGTTTCAAACCCACGACCTGGCAAACACGAGCTCCTTGTTCTTATGTGTGCTGCTCAAGATCCGCTTAGGTCACAGGTGCGATGGGTATACTCACATCCATTGTTTTCAGAAGTCGAAATAAAGCAAACATCTGTGTCATTTCCCAGTGTCACAAGTAACAGCAGCGATGTCTCCAATTAAAACAGAATTAAGCGTTAAATATTTTTCCAGAGCCTTACTAGTCACGTATGAATCCCAACACAACAAGGCAGATTCTAAAGCCCTTGGCGGGTAGGAACACTGTTGCCTACAAAGAGAAGGGTACTTTATTTCCGTGATATTTAATTTCTAGTGGAATTATTCTGGCTGCCGCACTGCTGAACTTGCAGCTCTTGTTGGATTTTGTTTTCACTCATGTTCAAGTGACTTAAGTCAGAAACATATGCCATCTAAAAAACATTGCAAAATGTTGGGCATAATGAGAAAAAAAGCAATAAAATGCTTTTGAAAGCACTCTGCCAACCACCTCCCCCTCGGTACGCAGGCCTCCCTTTGTGTTGCTTCTCATCCCCTTCACACAAACCGCCTTCCTGCCAGATAGGGGTCCATCCAGCTGCCTGGACGAGCTCTACCAACCCGTCTATGAACCCCACCCGGTTTTTCTTAGAGCCTGGCTTCCTTTTTTTTATTTTTTAATTTGAAGCTTTATTTATTTTGATAGAGTGTGCGAGCAAGTGTGGGAGAGGCAGAGGGAGAGGGAAAGAGAATCCCAGGCAGACTCAGTGCAGAGCCCGACACAGGGCCTGAACTCACTAACCATGAGATCATGACCTGAGCCAAAAATCAAGAGTCGGACGCTTAACTGACTGAGCCACCCAGGCACTCCTGGAGCCTGGCTTTCTTATGAAGGTGGATAGATCCATGAATTATATTTAGCCATTTGTTACCTGTCTGTTGAAGATAGATAGATAGATAGATAGATAGATAGACAGATAGATAGAGAATAGATAGATAATCACCCCTTTTATGCCAGACCACTTTCCAGCAGGTCTGGCATGGGGTCCCTCAAGGGTCAGATGTTCTGGTGTTGAGGATAGGAGAAACAAATAAATGCATAAATAATATTGTATATAAAATATTGTCTATTTCTACTTTACTAAACACAGTGACAATTAAAATATAGATAAAAATTTGAGAGACTTTTAACCAAAAGTCCTCTTGGGTCTTGAGAAACACCATTACCCTATGTTACAACTGTGTTCAGTCATTACCATAATTTCATTTTTCTGTGTGGCATTTTCTCCATTGTACTAAAATAAGTGAACGGGTTGGGCGTTCTGAGATCTAACACAGAAACTCAAACTGTGCATTCAAGGAAACAGGCGAGTTGCAGAATATTTATGATACATGCAACTGTACTTTCATAGTGGAAAAAATGCTTGGAATTCAAATCGTATTGTCTCCAATTTTGACTATTCCTAAGTGTCCCCAGACCAATGACCGTTATCTGTAAGTCTGCATGAATATAACCATTCGTGGTTAGCTGACTCCACTGACCATCCTGTTCTGCATAAGACCCCTTCCTGTGGGCCGAGTACACGCACACATCTCCCGGAGACACAGCGCGCTCTGTGTGTGTCAAAAAAATGCAATAAAGAGTCCAACTGATAGTGACAGTGACAGAGGCAGAGATAGTATCAAAGCTTGTAGGCAATTTGTGGTCCTTTGCCAGAAAATAGAGATTTTTGATAAATTCAGGGACAAAATCTCAAGTAACTCATGAATGAATAGGCATTAATTCACTCTGTACTTAGTGGGATAAAGGAAATTCAGTACACAAAACCATAACTTCTTATTACAGAACAAGTCATGTGAGAAGCAATGTACTTTCAAAGTTGAAAAGGCAGTGGGGTGTGGGGTAAAATACAAAAAAGAAACACAGAAGAACAGATGGAAAAATACTCAGGGTAAATCGGAAACACATGCAGGATTTTCCTGACATAATTACGGTTTTGAAAACAGGCACGGACAGCTCCTGGTAATTTGGCAATGTTAAGGAACACCTTCCTTTGCGTCACGAGTGTGTCCAACAGGAATTGTAACAAAAACAGGAAACCAACAATCACTAGTATTCATTACTAGCAATAATACTAGCAACTATTAGTAACGATACTAGTAAACGTTACCATCAATAGGAAGAGTATGACTAGCAATGATAGTAGTGTTACTAACAGTAGTACTAGTAAGTACTACTAGCAACACCTTGCACACGGCTCTTACCGTGTGCCAGCCACCACCGCTAGCACCTCTCAGGGATGAATCCATAAGAAATACTCCCCATCATGAAATGCTTATCCTCGCTATCTTAGCTCTGAACCTCCCGGAACAGTACATGTAATACGAGACGCTGCCGTCCGTGGCGCCAGTGCTCACACTGCCGCTCGTGGACGGTCCACCACGCCGGCCGTTGTCCACGTGTTCCGCCACCACATCCTACGACTACACCACCCAACCCAAACTGCAAAGGCGACGCGTCACTGCGCAGGGGAGGCTTCACCAAATAGGGGGGGAGCACACGATACCGGATAATCAGTACTCCTCACAGCACCTACGGCTTCACCTACTCCTTGGGCTTTCATCACTTCCTTTTCAAGTGTTCAATTCATTCCTTTCTTAAAGTTTATTTGAGAGAGAGAGAGAGAGAGAGAGAGAGAGAGAGAGAGAGAGAGCCTGAGCAGGAGAGGGGCAAAGAGAGTGTGAGCAGGAAAGAGGCAGAGAGAGAGGGAGAGAGAGAGAGAATCCCAAGCAGGCTATGTGCCGACAGTGCAGAGCCCAACGTGGGGCTGGCTCCCGCAAACCAGGAGATCATGACCTGAGCCAAAATCAAGAGCTGGAGGCTTAACCGACTGAGCCACCCAGACGCCCCACGTTCAATTTATTCCTTCCTCCCATCTTCCTATGAGCTCTGAAAAGAAGGGGAACGTGTTTGTCTTACCATCGTGGCATCACCATCATCTAGTGAAAGACCCGGAGTATTTCTCTTTTACCATCTTAACCATTTTTCCGTGCGGAGTTCAGGAGGAGTTCAGTAGCTAACATACTCACATCGCTGTACAGATCTCTACAAGTTCATTTTGCAAAACAGAAACATTCTACTCGTGAAATACTAACCCCCCACTCCCAGTCCATGGCAACCACTTTACTACTTTGTATATATAAGACTTTAACTGCTTTAGATAACTTCCTGTGAGGAGGAAGTCACACCACACTTGGGCTTTTGTGAACCGGCTTATGTCACTTAGCATAAAATGTCATCCGGGTTCATCCATGTTATAACAGGTGTCAGGAATTCCTTTTTTTTTTTAAGGTGGAATACCGTTTCACTGTACGCATACACCACGTTTCTTTATCCACTCACCCATCAATGGACAGCTGCACTTCCAATCTCTTGGCTGTAGTGAAAAATGCTACAATGAACATGGGGGTACAAATCTCTCTCTGAGATCCTGCTTTGAATTATTTTGAATATATTTCCAGAAGTGGGATTGCCGGCTCATATGGTAACGTCACTCCGTACTGTTGCCCATACACCTGTCCCACACCCCACCAGCTGCACACAACGTTTCCAATCTCTCCGTATCCCCGCCAACACTTAATTCCCATCCTTTGGACAGCGGCATCCTAATGGGTGTCAGGTGAGATCTCAGTGTGCTTTTCGGTTGCACTTCCCTAATAATTGGTAATGATGAACATCTCTCCATGAGTTTGTTGACCATTTCCATATCTTCTTGGGGGAAATGTCTATTCAAGTCGTTGCTCATTTTTTTCACAGACATATTTGTAGTTTTGTGTGGTTGAGTTGTAGGTGTTTTTTATACAGTATAGATGTTTACCCCTTGTCAGATATATGATTTGGAATATTCTCCCCCATTCTGTAGGTTGTCTTTTCACTTGATTGTCCTTTAATGGGCAAAGGTTTTGAGTTTTATGTTGTCCAACTCATCTGTTGTTGCTTTTGTTTCCTGTGCTTTTGGAATCACACCCAAGAAATCACTATCAAGCCTGATGTTGTGAAGTCCTTCCCTTGTGTCTTCTCCTAGGAGGCACAGAGCTGTAGGTTCCATGCTTCGGTCATTAATCCGGCGTGAGCCAATTTTTCACATACGGTGCAAGGTAAGGGTCCAACTTCATTCTGTTGCGTCTGGATATCTGGTTTTCCTTTCTTTCCCGTGGCATTAGGACTCTGGGCTTCATGTCACTAATCAGGGCCTGGAGGTCTGAGCCTCACCTGGATTTCAGTCCTGACCATCAGAGTAAGCGCAGAACGAACACATGTAATTTCTGAGTGGTACAAACAAGACAGCTGCTTAATCTCATCTTTGACTGCCCACTGACCCATGGCACCACTCACACTGGAGGTAAAGCCCACTTTACCCAGAGGACAAAGGCAACTCGCTAGCAGACAGCAAGGAAGAAAGACAGGAAAATCCCATGAGCGCTGGATTATGTGACTGGTGCAGTTGCCTCCTGCTCTGAGCAGCCCCACCTTCCACACTTGGAAAGGAAATGAAATCAGTGTAAAATTTTGGAGGAGCAGGGGTATTACATAGATTAGCCTGTACCCTCAAGGCACGTAGAAACTGGTATCTGGAGGTGTTATACTGGCTCTACAAACTCCTAAAACATACGACGTTGCCTTGGTTTTGACAGAGGGAATGGAAAATTTATTATCCTGGTTACACCACACCATTTTTTTTCCATTATAGCCCGAAATGCAATGGAAGGCAGAACTCTTCTCTATTGAACTTTTAGTTCTGGGGAAGGGAGTAGGAACATCAAAATAACATTTTTCTTTTGCCCTTCATTTCTACTTTGCCAAGATACCAGACCAAAATTAAGCCAGACAAGAACTAGCCAGTTTGAAAACACACATGCAATGAAAATTCTGCTTTGCTAAAGGAACGTCTCTCACCCTGTGGTCAGAAAATGAAAGGGATTCCATACAACCGGGACTCTGACAAGACCAGATACTGATCGTGGCTACTTTTTGCTTCCGGAACAGACAACCTGCCAAGTTGTGGAAGGAAGGAATTTATTTCAACAGAAACTGCAGCAACCCTCATAAAACAGGGTGTAACAGATTGGGTCCTAAAGACCATCCACGGGTCCCGAGCCCGTGGCGCCAGGAAACAGGCTGTAGAAACAGAGAGGCCTCAAGTCAAATCCTAATCCACAGACAACAGACGGTCCCCAGGTCCCCGGGTCCCCACTCTGTTCTTCTTCCTTACAGAGTTGGCTGGGCACACGGACACGTCCAAGAGCAGCAGGACAGAGCATGGGAGGACCCAGGAGCCCTTCACGAGTCCATGGCCGCAGCTGGCCACCTTCACTGGGCCACTGGACTTATGACTCATAGGAATCAAAACCACTTCCTTGCTGTGCTTCACTGGGTCTTGGGTCTTCTAGAGAGGCTGGGGGTTCAGTAATGCACCATTTTTGTTCTATAAAAAACTTCTATAGAAACTGGGTCTGTTTCCGGAAATTAATATTTGTTCCGCCCATCTCTTTATTGGTGCACACGCGACATTTTCTCTTTATTCGTGCACACGTGACAAGTGCGAAAGCTTTATTTTATATACATTTACAACTTACGCATTTCTTCTTTTATTTTTCTTATTTTCCATGATTCTTTCTCTTTTTCTTCTGGAAGTTTTTTTTTTTTTCTCATAAACCTTAGTAAATTTCTAAGGGAGTATTTTTTTTTAATAAATTTCATTAGAATTTATAAACTTTACAGAAAGACTTAAGAACACTTGAGATACTTCTGATATTCAGCTTTTTATCTATGGACAGGCTCTATTTGACATTTATTTGAACTCCACCAATTTTGTCTTTTGATGATACAAATGTTCTTTCTTTCATTATATGTTCTAATGGTGGCATGCACAGGTTAAGTTCATTCTTCTATATCTTGTCTAAATTTTTAAATGTATCGACATAAAACTGTTAATAGTGTGATCTTACCATCAGTTGTAACATCTGCAGTGGTATCTTTTTTTTTAATGTGTGGCATGATTTATTTGTTTCATTTCAATCTTTTTAAAAATTAATCCACTTTACTATGAGCTCCAGAAAATGTATTACATTATCCAAATATTTTATCCTCTTTCTTAATTTATCAACTCATTTCATTACACGAGTTATGCGCATTTGTTGAAAAAAACTGAGACATTCCAGATAAGCAAAAAAACAAAACAAAACAGTAACAACAACAACAACAAAAAAACACCTATGATCAGGACATCTGGAGATAAAATCTGTTAACATTCTTAGGTGTGAATGTAAGTGTTTATGTGTGCAAAACGTGTATTACCAGTCTATACATTTCTTAAATTTTAATGGTTACTTAATGTTCCATTTACAAATATGATTTACTTAGTGAATTTTGCATCCTACTTGGAGGATCTGAATTGTCTGTAATTATTCACAACTTCAAATAATGCCATGATGAACACTCTCATAGAAAATTACAGATGAAATTAACATTTTTTTGCCAAGTTACAAAAAAAAAAATAAGCCAATTTGGAATTTAACTGAAATGTAATTGAAACTACAGTGCAAACTTGGAGGTCACTGTTACTCTAGTGCCACTGAATTTTCCTATCCCGAAACATGGTATTTCTCATTTTATTAAGAATTTCTTCTATGTATGTTTCTTTGTTCGCTTGCAAATTTTCTCCACCATAATCTTCCTAATCTGCGAGACATCTTCACAGAAATTCTATTTTATTGCTCTATTACATTATTAAATACTTTATTTTATCAATATACATTCTAATCTATAATTGTTAAAATGAATGACGCTCGATATTTGCATCCCGATCCTGCATCCAGAAAGCATAATGTATTATTACCCTGTCCATCCTACTGGCTCAGCTGTGAATCACAGAAAGCCCTGAATCAATCTACAGGCAAATATGACAGTTTTCTATCTGTAAAGCTTTACTCTAGCACTGTTGGAGAGAACCCCACTTCAACTGCCATTTCAGAATTTTGCTCATACTCAGTTACTGTATTTCTAGGAGACCTAAAAAACTTCCCCAAATCACGCAATGTTAATTAACACCCACGTGCAGCACCTCCAATCAGCCTGTTCTGTCCACTCTATAAAGTGGTCACTGCCCTAACTCAATTCTCAAGCTCAGTTTTATGAGCTTTCAAACCTTACATAAACAGCACTACCTACTTTTCTTTCCTAGCTGGCTTCTTTAACTCAGCATTTTGCTTGTTAAATGTTTTCCATCCTTTTGCATTAGAGTCTATCAATTTTTTTCTCTATACATTCATATCCCCTAATAGTAACCCATGATTAATTAATTTATCTATTCTACTGTGGATGCACATTCTTATAAATGGCATTAGGTGCAGAGTGGAGACACTGAGCCGGGCTATGTGTATGAACCTGGTTACATTTCCTCCACCACTGTATCAGAGTGCCCTTGGTCCACACCCCTGCTGACACCAGGTTCTAAAAGGCATTTCCTGGGTTACTTTAACTAAAGCAGTGGGAACATACGCCATAGCATGATACACTGACTCACACTGTACTAGTAATCAAGGTGCACGTCTGCTGTCTGTATACATTTGGACATCTTTTATGAAGCAACCGCCCAAAAGTCTCTTGTTTTGCCAATTTTATTTCCATAGGACTGTTTGTCTTTTCCTTAGTGATGCTGGAAGTTCTATATATATTCTGAATACGAGTACACAGTTGCTCATTTGTTGGTCAAATATCCTCTCCCAGTCTTTGGCCTACGTTTTCATTCTCCAAATGGTATCTTTCGATAAAAAGAGGTTTTTGATTCTAAGGTATACGGGAGTTATCCATTATTTCTTTGTAAGTGTTTTTCATGTCCCATGTAAAAGTCTTTCCCTATCACAAGACCATGAAGATTTTCATATATATATCTAAAATATAAATTATAATATATATTTTATGTATAACTAATTTTCATATATAACATGAGGTAAAGGTCAATTTTTTATGTTTTCTATTGAACTGAACCCAACAGTATACTTGAAAACCTCTTCCTTTTTACCACAGTTTATGATGCTGCCTTCACGTCCACGTAAGTACGCCTCTTCTTCCCCATCCTCAATTTTTTGGGGGCATATCTGTAGCTTTACCAACACCAGTCACATTACGGGAGCAGTGAGTGCTGATGCTAAGTGGTATTACGTCCTTTTGCTTTTTCTTCTTTAAAATGTTCACATCCATTCCTGGCCCTTTAGTTTTCAGCTTATTCAATTACACGCAGGTGCTCAAACAGCTTACAAGCATGTTGGGATTTCGACTGAGCTGTTACGAAATCTGTAGATAAATGGGTAACTGAATATATTTACAAAGTCGAGTCTTCCAATCCATGAATACTCTATACCTTTCCATTTATTTAACTTGCCTTTATTTTTGCTCAGTAACGTCTGATAATCGCTTTCTGCGTTACACCAATCCGGTTGGGGGTTTCTCAAGGTGTTGGGTATATTTTCATGTTATTCTAAGTGCTTTCTTCTCAAATTTTAGTTCTCAGCTGCTGGCACCGACATATAAAAAGACTGTGGTCTACAGGGGCCTTGTGTTGAGCAGACTTGATAAATTCCATTATAAACCTGACGAGAAATATTTTCAAAATTTTTATGTGCATATCATACCATCTGCAAATAACGACAGCTTTATTTTTCTTTCCATCTTTATGGCTTTTATTTCTTTGTCTTGCTGCATTTCACCATCTAGTGGATGCCATTGTCTTGCTCCAGCTATCGAAGGGAAACCCTAAACATTTCACCCATAAATATGTCTAGGGATGTGAGGCATTCTTAATCAGTTTAAGGGGGTTTCTGCCCATTCCTAGTTTGCCGGGAGTTATGATAAACTAGTGCTAAAATGGAATCAGTAAGTACTCACACGATTTCACCTCTTCACTCTGTCAATGTGGTGAATTTTATGATTGATTTTCAGTTAATAATCCAATATTGCATTAATGAGGCAACCTGGTCATGATGAAGTATCCTCGTTATATATGGCTTTATTAAGTTTGCTGGTATTTGGTGACTTTCTTGAGTCTTAATTCAAGAATGTCATTAATTTCCTTTCTTATACTCTCCTTGAGTGATTTTAGTGTCAGGGACATGCTGGCCTCATTAAATGAAGTCAATCCCCTCCCTTTCTCTGTGTCTTTTTTTAAAGGGTGTTATTCTTACATTTTCTTAATATGCCACTTTTAGGCTCACAGAAACCGAAGGGAAGGTACAGAAGGTAGACGTAAGCCGTGCGCCTGGACACACAGCCTCCCCCACTGTCAGCAGCCCCCACCTGATGGTACCTGCCTCACAACTGATGCACCCACAGGCACACGTCGCAGTCGCCCTGCCTCCACCACTTACAGTAGGGGTCACTGTTGGTGCCGCACATTCTACGGGTTTGGACAAACGTATAACAAACGTATAATGACACGTACCCACCATTATGGCATCACACAGTGTTCTCTTAAAATCTTCCCGTTTTGTTTTTTTTTTTTTTTTTATTCCCTGGAAACGGTTACGTGAGACCAGAGTTTTTCCTACCTAAATATTCAATACTTTTGATGGTAAAGCCATCTGGACTGGGATGGGTGCTTCCTGTGGGTTTCCCACCTCTCTTTTTATGAATGATGTTAACGTGCAGCTTTGATTTTTTTTTAAAGCTTCAAATAGTCAATTTTTTTTCACGTCTCATTCCAGGTATATCATCTTTTTAAAATGTTTTTTGAATTTAAATTTTCCAATTTACTTACAGTAGTTTTTTCCAGTTTTCCTTCTATAATCTCCTTAAAAGCCGTAAGCACTGGTTTGTTTTTTTCCCTGCTGACACTGTACACTATGAGCCTCTCTTTATATGGTGTCTTTCTCAAAGCCTAATTTTAATCGAAAATCGATCCCTCCCCATTTCTTGCGAAATATTTCCCTATCTAATGCACAAGACTCGTTACGCTGAAAATACCATTTTGTATATCAAACTTAATGATACTCCAAGTGCTGAAATGTTATAAAAATCTGTTAAGATATTACAATCTCCCATGTCTGTTATCAGAGCTCTCCAGCAGCAATTTCTGGCATGATGGAATCGATCTATATCTGTGGAGTCGAGAGGCAGGCACTAGCCTCAAACAGCTGTTGAGCCCTGGAAATGTGACCAGTGCCACTATCTTTAATTTAACCTAATTTTGGCTTATATTTATCTTTAAATACCTGCATGTAGTATTGGTGACCACTCTACTCAATTTTGCAGAGTTCTCAACAATGAAAAATGTACACAAAATAATCAAAGTAACCAAATCCATATTTATTCTTTTTTTTAAGTTTATTTATTTATTTATTTATTTATTGAGAGAGAGAGAGAGAGAGAGAGAGAGAGAGAGAGAGAGAGAGAGAGAATCCCAAGCAGGCTCTGTGCTGTCAGCACAGAGCCCAACACGGGGCTTGAACTCACAAACCCCAAGATCATGACCTGAGCTGAAATCAAGAGTCAGATGCTTAACCACCTAAGCCACCCAGGTGCCCCTTTATTCATTTTTAATTTCAGAATATCTCAGTGAATTTTAGGAAAAAATACATTACATTGTACAAATATGTTCAGCAGGACAATACTATTTTCCAATTCTTCAAATGTTAATAAACTAAAAATTATTGACATAAAATACTTTTTTTAATATTTATTTATTTTGAGAGAGAGAGAGAGAGAGAGAGAGAGAGAGAGAGCGTGCCTGTGCCTGAGTCAGGGAGGGGCAGAGAAAGACAGAGAGAGAGAGAATCCCAAGCAGGCTCTGCCCTGTCAGCACAGAGCCTAATGCAGGGCTTGAACACACAAACTGTGAGATTATGACGCTTAACTGACTGAGCCATCCTGGCGCCCCCGTTGATATTGATATAAAATTCTTAATCCAATTCCTCACTTCTACCTTTATCAGGTAGAAATATGTGTGTGTGTGTGTGTGTGTGTGTGTGTGTGTGTGTGTGTGGTTGAGACGAAATGTTGGAAAACATCTTTATCTCGTTTTTTTTTCAAAATTTAAATCTCTAAATCATTTTGATCAAAGTCCAGAAGTCACCTTCTGACCCCATCTGTGTCCATGTGAGTGACACTGAAAGGCGGCTGAACAGGTGTGTGGGCGGACGGGTGTGGCCGCCTGTCTTCCAAACAGGACACAAGATCAGAGGGTGGCCTGACCCCGCTCAGCTATTACGGGCAGAGCAGAAGATGCCACTTGTCCTGAGAAGAGCAAGGGGGCTCCCAGTGGTCAGCAAGGTCACCCCCACCTCCCACAGTAGCTCCATCACGTGCCTGCCGCAGGGAAAGGCAGTCGAGTCGACTCAGGGGACAAACCAAGTGGACAATAAGACCTACACAGAGTGGTAGGTCTGGAGCCCCACTGGTGAACTGTGGGGCACATCCTGCACCCCCTGCCAGGGGTAGAGGGGGCCACCACAGGGAGTGTCTACACTTCCCACCGGCTACTTAAGCCAGGTTGCCTGTCGCTTTGCTTCTACAGATGGAAAACCACCTGATGGGTGTGGAATGACTGCTTTTTCTTTCTTCCTTTTCCATCACTACCCACCTGATGTGTCTTCACTGACTGGCTCACTGCTCTCTCTGTTCACATCAAGCCGGGCATTGAAAGTCTGGCCACCCTGAGGTCACTTCCTTCTCTGTCTCCTTCTTCAATCAGTGGCTTCGCACACACCTGTTCTGTTAGCAATGATTGTATGAACTCAGTCTTGTGCTTAGTGTTACTTTTAAATATCACTCAGGATTTTAGAAACATTTTAGAATAAAAGGAATGCAATAGCTTTTCACCTAGCGATTATTATCAACTAAAATAAAATATGTAAGATGACTCATTTTTAAAACAAGTGAAAAGACTATGTTAGCTGGGAATGACCTCAGTAATAAGCTATGGCAAGCATGTACCAAACCATGAAATCTGGCATCACAGAAAAGTATCAAGTCATACTCGCATTATTTATCACCCAATGCTGGGGGCGCCTGGGTGGCTCAGTCGGTTAAGCCTCCTACTTCAGCTCAGGTCATGATCTCGTGGTTTAAGGGTTTGAGCCTTGCGTCAGGCTCTGTGCTGACAGCTCGGAGACTGGAGCCTGCTTTGGATTCTGTGTTTCCCTTACGCGTACGCTCTGTCTCTCTCTCCTTCAAAAATAAACATCAAAAAAAAAAATTTTTTTTAAATATCACCCAATGTTTCAACTCAGAAAAAGACCAACTCTTCTGAAGACAGTTTCTCCCAAATTGCATATATTTGAAAAAGAAGAACTTAACAAGAAAACAACATAAAAAAGAAGAAAAAGAAGAAAATTTTAAAAATGCAGAAATGCTACAATTACTAAAGTAAGCAGAGAGACGTTGAGTAGCAAAAACACTGTACATGTGCAATCTCTTCATTACTGTTTTATAATGCCTCATTTTACATATAAGCCTTACTTTAAAGATGAGCTCCATTTTATATTTTAAAATGAGGCAGCAGAAAACAGCACCGGGCTTGAATTATTTAATAAACATGGCCAGAATATTGGTTTTATGGGAAAAATATGTACTCCCACTATTCATAATCTAATTCTAGATGGGTTAAGGAGATAAGAGGGAAAATCAAAGCATGAAAAGAGAAGGAAGTGTTGATTAATATTTATCTGATTTCTAGGTGGGGAGAGCCTGCTGAGCACAAAGAAATGAAACCTGATTTAAAGCAGGATTTGATCGTAGATTATTTCTGGTGATGCCGGCTGCTCAGAGAGCAGAGCCTGGGGCTGGTGAGCACAGGCCTGCAGGCAGGAGGGGTCTGGCCACCCACCCAGAACAGTCAGTGTGGACCATCAGCCCCCTCCCCAGAGTCCCCGCGACCAACAAAGAAATGTACGGGGCGCCGTCCCACGAACCATGAGATCATGGCCTGGGCTGAAACCAAGAGTTGGATGGACATTCAAGCTTCTGAGCCACCCACGTGCCCTGGATATCACACTTTGACGTGGCCGACTGGCAGGAAGAGGTTTTAAGAAATGTGTGACTCGGTGATGTCAAGAGGATTTTTGGCATAACTTTGGGTCAAGGGACTTCGGTAAACTCAACCCGGCAAAGCAACAGATTCAGAAGTCACTGTGTCTCTTGTCAGGATCTAGGGTGGCCCTGTCGTGCCCCGCAGTGTTTGGGGCTAAAATACATGTATCCCGGGGCAGGCTGGTCCCTTTGTGTAAGTCTGTGCGGGCCTCGTACAGACGCTTCATTATTTCCCGAAGCGAAAGGTGAGGGTCACGTGCACGGAGGCTGCTTTTTCATCCACGTTGCCAGGGATACTTTCCACCGTGGAAGATTCAGAAAAGGATGGCTTCATGGTATTTATCACCGTCTATAGTAAGTAGATACCAGCACAACGGCATTTAAATATCTTCTGCATGGGGCGGGGCAGGAGTCATCAAGTATGAGGCTCTCCTGCGTCGGTTGCCACAGAACCTCGTGTCCCACACTCACACTCACACAGAAACTCAACGCCAAAAAGAGATCGGCAGACTGAGACTGGTGGCAGGAGAGACCACAGGCTACTAACCGCATCCCTGGACGGCTGGGAGCGAGGTCTGCACCGCGTGGGTCACAGGCTGACCGCAACCCTCACGACACCTAGAATCTTTTTTTTTTTTTTTTAATCAAAATGTTATCTGTCTCCGTCTGCAAACGTGGGGCGAAAATCACTCCCAGCGCATCATGGAGTGGTTTATGACGGTAATTCTAAGAGGTTTTCCTGGCTTCACTCCAGCCAATGGCCTCCTTGGAATGTTTTTTAAACCTGAGCCAAGAGGTACCCACTTATCCATGATTTGGGTTTGTTTGTTTGTTTGTTTTCAGAAATTGAGATGTAATTGGCAGTTACGTGTGTTTAGTTGTGCTACTGTTGGGTAACTGGACATGCGCGTGCACTGGGGAATAATCACGACGAGCCAGTCAACACAGCCAGCGTGTCTCAGGTTACCTTGTGCACGGGGAGAGCCCGTGACATCTGCCCCATCGGCAAGCTCCCGGGAGGCGACGGTAGCCAGCCTTCGCAGAAGAGGAAGGAACAGGTGGACGCCGACCCAGGGCTCCCGGGTGAGCGCAGGCCCGTGCAGCTCCACAGACCCGCGTCCTGGAGCCTCGCCACCTGTCACATGCGCTCATTTTCAAGGTCCAACGGGTGGAAATCAGCACCCACCCAGCCAACCTCCACCCGCCTGCCTTCCTGCCTCCGGCCTTTGCTCGGCCTGGCGGGCCCCACCTCCCCCCACACCAGGCTTCACTTCCCTCTCCCTCCTGCAGGTAACCCAAAGCCCCGAGGGGCTCCTCGCTGCGGCTCCATGAAGCCATGCCCGGCCGCCTCTGCACATTTTGCCCCTGACCTCAGGTACCGTGTAAATCGCCTTGTCTTTGAAGTGGAGCCCGTGAGACCTGCTTATTTAGAATTCTCTTCTATCCAACAGAATGGTGAGCAAGGCTCACTGATCCATATCCTGAGTGGACATCACTTCTTCCCACAACTCCCTTACTTGTCGTGTGCCCCCTGCACCCCCGACGTCCAGATGCCCAGCACCCGGGTTCTCCGGCCCACTGCACACACCTCCATTCCCATCAGCCTGGTGCCCTGGGTCTCCGCTCCCCGGGCAGCTTCCTGGGGCCTCTGCTGGGATTCCCAGCAAAACCTCCTTGTAAGTAACTGAATCTCACGGCTGTGGTAGGTGACACCCCTCCCCCCCCCCATCCTGTCTCAACCATTCTGGACGACAGACCAGCACGTGTGGCAGGGAAGACGCACGTTGTGACTCGGGTAGTATTTTCCCGTGAGCGCCCCTCACCTCCCTCAAGCGGCTAGGACTCAGCCCCTCCCAGAATTCCAGTTGAATAAGCACTCCGGTGTCCCACCTAGGATCCAAAGCAACCCACCCCTGCTCTAACGTGCTGTAACCTGTGAGCGGTATCAGTTTAACAAGAGCGAGGCAGGCAGCACGGTAAAGGATGCCGATGGGGCTGGGCAGAGATCAAATAAGAAGATGGAGCTGAGGGAGCCCCAAGGAAACGTCTACACTGTGGACGTCTACACTGCAGACGCTCAGGGCGCGTCCCTCCTCTCCCACTCAGCCACCACCATGGCATTCCCTGAGCGTCCCAGAAACTTACCCAAATACGTAACATACACGGTTGACCCAAGTAACGAAACATTTCTGTGCAGAACACATGAATATATGTGTATCCACTGTGCATATGCTAACCACCCATTCGCAGGAACCAGCTATTTGTGACTTGTTTTGAGGAAACGGGTTAATATTACAGGCAAACAGGCAAATTTAAGTAAAACAAATCAAGCCTTACATTATATGCTAATTTCAAGCCATAATTTCCCTTTCTTTATGCAGTAGTGAACCCTCAAATCTATAAACACAATGCTTACAGTGTCGTATTTTATTTTGACTCGTGAATGCCGTTGCAAAGCCGGTGCAGTCGAAACTCTTAAACGTGAGGGCTGACACTCACCATCGGCGTATCTTTCTTTATTTAGAGTAACATATCTGTATGCTCAAAATAAACGCCTTAAGGTTTGCCCAAGTTAGAATTTATATTAAATAAGACTTCTTGCAGGAATATGTATGCGTTAGCGAATTTGCAATCGCCCAGGCCCCTTGCCAGTAACGAAAATTATTACAACTTCAAGCACGCACAAAAGTATACTGCTTATTAATATGAAATATTGAAAATGAAAATGGTAAAGGATGCTCTATTCCATTGAATTTTTTCATTTCAGAACCTACTATTTTTCTTCCCAGATATCAAGTCAGTGTCCTACAGTCTAGGTTACCAACCTCGATTCTGTAAGGAGCCTGCTTGCTCTCACAAGGGCAATACTGTATAGTATATATTTCTTTTATATGTCTTTATATATGTATTCTTTCTATATATATATAATAGCTAAGAATATATATATTCTATAGGTATATGTATATTTCTGATATTTTTTCTTTCCCCTTTTTTTTTTATTTTTCAAATACCTTACAACCTACAAAACTTAGTTGTGTCATTTAAGAAGCTCAATTTTCAAAACTTTTTAAAAGGAACACAGTGTAAGGGTGCCTGGGTGGCTCAGTCAGTTAAGTGTCTGACTCTTGATTTTAGCTCGGGTCCTGATCTCATGCTTCATGGGTTTAAGCTCTGTGTCGGGCTCTGTGCTGTGTCAGATGGAGCCTGCTTGGAATTCTCTCCCTCTCTCTTTCTCTCTCTCTCTCTGTCTCTCTCAAAATAAATAAACTTAGGGGGAAAAAAGGAACACAGTGTAAAGACAGCAGTAATCTCACCTCACAGAACCACCTGCATTCATTGTCCCCCAATTTGTTATGTTCTAGAGTATGATAGGCATTATTAATATCGTATGTGGGGTTTTTTTCCCAGCTTCATTGAGGTACAACTGACCAATGAAAACGTAAGGTATTTAAAGTGTACATTGTGGTGGTTTGAAACACGTACACGTTGTGAAAGGACCCCCCTGGAGTTCACGAACACATCCATGATCACACCTGTTTACCCTCTCTTTTGGTGAGAACATGGAAGTTTTACTCTCAGCAAATTTCGAGTACACAGCACTGTGTCATCAACGATAGTCACCGTGTCTTACATGAGATACGTAGACCTTACTCATCTTTTAACTGGAAGTTTCTACCCTTCGACCAACCTCCTGCTACTTTCCCCAACCCCGAGCCCCTGACAACCACTTTTCTGCTATTTCTACCATTTCATTTTCTTCATTTTTAGACTCCACACACGTGTTACCATGCAGTGTGTGTCTGCATTTGTATGATTTATGTCGCTTGGCATAATGCCCTCAAGGCCATTCGTGTTGTCATAAATAGCAGAATTTTCTGCTTCTTCACGACTGGGTAATATTACTGTGTACACATAAGCCACTCCTTCTGTGTCTACTCACCATCAGCAGACACTTCAGTTGTCTCCACACCTCGGTGATTGTGAATAACTCTGCAATGAACCTGGGAGTACAAATACCTCTTCAAGATAACAGTTATTTCTTTTGGTTATATACCCCAAAAACGGGATTGTGGGATAATATGGCGGCTCTATTTTGAATTTTTTGAGAAACTTCCATACTGTTTTCCATAGTGTTCATGCCAAGTTACGTTCCCACCAGCAATGCACAAGACTCCCTTTTCTCCCTGTCCTCCCCAACACGTGTTACTTCTTATCGTCTTGGTAACAGACATCTTAACAGGTGTGAGGGGATATCTTGTTGTGGTTTTTATTTTCATTTTCCTGATTAGATAATCATTTGAGGTACCAGTTGGCCATCTGTAAGTCTTCTTTAGGAAAGTGTTTATTCGGGTCCTCGGCACATTTTTAACTGAGTTATTTGGGTTTGTTTTTGTTTTTTATTGAATTGTAAGAGCTCCTTGTACATTTTGTATCATTAACCCCTTATTGGGTATGTGGGTTGCAAGCATTTTCTCCCATCCCATGGGCTGCCTCTTCATTATTGCTCTGGCTGGTTTCGTTTGCTGAGCAGAAGCTTTTAGTTTGATGTAGTCCCACTTGTTTGTTTTTGCTTTTGACGCCTCTGCATTTGGTGTCAATTTAAAAAATCATTGCCTAAAGTACTGTTAAGGAGCTCACCCCTTATGCCTTCTTCTAGGGGTTTTATGGTTTCAGGTCTTAAGTTCAAGTCTTCAATCCATTTTGGGTTAATTTTTGTGTATAGGGTAAGACAATGGTCCAGTTTCCTTCCTTCGTATGTGGTTCCAGCACCATTTATTCAAGAGGCTATCCTTCCCTCATTGCACATTCTTGGCTCCATTGTCATAAATTAATTGACCATATAGGTGTGGGTTTGTTTCTGAACTCTCTATCCAGTTCCATTGATCTATGTGTCTGTCTTAATGCCAATATAAACATTTTTTGGTTGCTATAACTTTGTATAGAGTTTGCAATCAGGAAGGGTGAGGCCTCCAGCTTTGTTCTTTCTCAATATTATTTTGGCTCTTTAGGGTCTCTTGTGGTTCCATACAAATTTTAGGATTGACTGCCCTATTTCTGTGAAAAAAATGCCTTTGAAATTTTGATAGGGATCGCACTGAATCTTAGATTGCTTTGGATAATATGGACATTTTAACAATATTAAATCTTCCAATCCATGAGCATGGTATATCTTTTCATTTATTTGGGTCTTCTTCAATTTCTTTCACCAGTGTCTTATAGTTTTCAGTGTACAAATCTTTTACCTCCTTGGTTAAATTTATTCCTAAGTATTTTATTATTTTTGATGCTACTGCAAATAGGATTTTTTAAAATTTCTCTTTCAGATAGTTTGTTATTGGTGTATAGAAACGTAACTGATCTTTGTATATTGATTTTGTATCCTGCAGTATTACTGGATTTATTAGTCTAACAGCTTTCTGTATATAATATTGTCTCATCTACAAATAGAGACAATTTTACCTCTTCCTTTCTGATTTGGATGTCTTTTATTCTTTTCTCTAGCCTAACTACTCTAGCTAGGACTTCTAGTACTATTTTGAGTAAAAGTAGCAAGCATAGGCATACTTTTCTCAATCCTGATCTTAGAAAAGATTTTAGTTTTCCACCATCGCATATGTTATTGGCTACGGGCTATGGCCCTTATCATGATGAGGTACATTCCTACTTTGTTGAGAGTTTTTATAATAAAAAGATGTTGAATTTCATAAAATCCTTTTTCTGCATCTATTGTGATGATCATGTGATTTTTATCCTTTATTTTATTAATGTGGTGTATCATGTTGGTTGATTTGCAGGTGTTGAACCATCCTTACATCTCCAGAATAAATCCCAGTTACTCGTGGTGTATGATCCGTGTAATGTATTGTTGAACTCATTTTGATAATATTTTGTTGAGATTTTTTACATCTGTGTTCATCAAGGATATTGGCCTATGGTTTTCTTTTCTTGAAGGGATTTTGTGTGGCTTAGTATCAGGGTAACACTGGCCTCATAAAAGGAGTGTAGAAGTCTTCCCTCCTCTTCAGTATTTTGGGAGTGTTTGAGAAAGATTATTACTTTTCCTTTAAATGTTTGGTATAATTCCCCAGGAAAGCCACCTGGTCCTGCACATTTATCTTGTCTCTCCTTCTTTCCTTGTTTCTTTGGCGCCTTCTTTGAAACCCAAAGGCAGTGTAATTTTGGAAGTAAACCTTGCATATTCCCACTTCCTCAATACAAAACGGATCTGAGAGGGGCGCCTGGGTGGCTCAATTGCTTGAGCGTCTGACTTCAGCTCAGGTTATGATCTCACCGTTCATGACTTTGAGCCCTGCATCAGGCTCGCTGCTGTCAGCACAGAGTCGGCTTCAGATCCCCCTTCCCCCACTCACACTCTCTCTCAAAATAAATAAGTAAATAAACATTAAGAAGGGGGGCAGCATATCAAAAATGATGGACCCATGACTGAGCCAATAGATACACAATCGGAACCATCAACTTCTGCTAGTCAGTATCCCTCCATAGCCACTTCCTGGTTCTTTAACAAGATGTAATTAGCATATAATTTTTAAATGTTCTCACCCTCTCTCTCAAAAGAAAAACTGCATGGTATCCATATCTGGGAGCCAGTCATGTTATCCATCTTTAGGCGACTTTAATTCTTCCTGTCTGGTTTGGCCATAAACCCAAATGAATATTCTGTAATCTTTGTTCTTGCTTCTCTTTAATATCCTACCCTTCAGGCTCTCTTTTCACACCCAAAAAGGGGCTTAAAAGGTCTTCCTAAAAATGCCCTTCGTTAAATTCCCTATATTATTTAACTCTGTTATATAAGACATTACTGAGCTTCTATTTATTTATTTTTCCCATTAGGGGGCTGAGGATATAAAAATGAATAAAGTTAGAGGCTTCATGCCTTTTTATAACTTAGGCTTCTCTCTGTTGTGGGTGTAAAGTTTCCTCTTTTGTTCTGGGTGATCCATGGAAACAGAAGTATCCCAGTCGCCACAGGTTTTCAGAAGGTACTCTGGCTTCTCAAATCAATGCCAAGTTCTGTTGTCTGGAGGCTCAGAGCCACTGCTGGTTCCGTCCCAGGTCCAGAGGAGACTGAGTCCCCTTGGTCAGTCTTTGCCCTCCAGGGTCATAGGCCACAGCGACCTGGAAGAAAAATGTCTAAATGTCCTAGAGTGATGTCTCAATGGTGCCGTTTCCTCTTTGCCTTTACGGGTTGCACAGTTTCTTTTGAAATCAGATGGTACTTGTAACTTGCATGGACCCTGATATCTTGACGTCTCAAGCTGCATGATTTAACTCCTCTGCATTTCATTTACTCACCTTTTCTAATATGAGGAACTCTGATGATTCTCCCGACTGTGAATCTATGAATCATCCATTTATACCACACGGGAGAGACATGAGGGTAGATAAGTGTAGGTAAAGTGCCTCTGCTATGATACTAATTTGAGATGACAGGCTGTCCTCTTTGGGTTCAAACTCTGTCTTCAATGGCACCCAGCAATGGAGTCAAATTCACTGGACTCCTATTCAATTCTTGAGATGATGAACAATATTCAACGTTTATTTATTTTTGGGACAGAGAGAGACAGAGCATGAACGGGGGAGGGGCAGAGAGAGAGGGAGACACAGAATCGGAAACAGGCTCCAGGCTCCGAGCCATCAGCCCAGAGCCCGACGCGGGGCTCGAACTCCCGGACCGCGAGATCGTGACCTGGCTGAAGTCGGACGCTTAACCGACTGCGCCACCCAGGCGCCCCGAGATGATGAACAATATTGAGTAAAGAATAGACAGGAGGAGATTATGCTGTGCACAGACTTGATTATTCTCCCTGCACAAGGTAACACCCCCAATAATTCTGACATCTTCAGAATCTCTGCCCACTCCTACAGTTCACTTATAATTGAGTGATTTTTAAGAAAAATATAATCTTTTAAAATCTGTTCTATTATTAATATAATAGATAATATATTAGATAATAGATATATATAATATATAATATAGATTGATAATATAATAGATAATATATTAGATGATTAAATAACATAATATATAATATAATATAATATAATATAATATAATATAATATAATATAATAATCTATTATATTATTAAATATATTATTTATATTACCACTGCTGTGATAGACTGGACTTCTTCCAGCTGTCTTGGACATGGGGGTTATCTTATAGATGTCATAGAAGTGTAAGTTTGGCCTTACCAGCACTTAACACATAACTAGCATGGTGGCTGACATTTACTTAAACATTTGCTATGGTAGACAATGAGACTTCGGCTTCATAATGAGAGTATCAAATGACAGCAGAAATGCTTAAATGACTAGAAAAAGGCAGGGAAGCACATGGTTATATGGCATGATTCTATTATGTAGGCATCTCGAATACTGTTTGGAGAATAAATAAATAATATAATTAATTGCAGACTTCTATCATTAACAATTTATTTTGTACTCACTTGCTATTCTAGTGTTAACACTCTTCTACGGAAAGAAAAATTGTAATAACAGTGTTTACTTTTATGCAATTAAAAGCACGGTGTACACAAGTGTTACTCTATCCAAAGAGCCCTGGAGATGGTTATTGGCTTCTCGTTCAATACAGTGGCCTTCTCAAACTGCGTGACACTAACATATTAGCCAAAGTGCATTTATTATAGCTTTTTCACCAACCCATGCAACTCTGATTTAAAGTCATGCATTCTAATGTGTTTTGACAAGTAAATTGCTTGCCTTTTTTCACGATAGCCAACCACATAAATAATGCATGTGTGGTAATAGCTGCAGCAAAAATGTAAAAGTCAAGCACAAAGAACATGCAGCATGTTAATGATAAAGGTGCTTTCGCCTCCGAAGGAGCAAGTCACAACCCAAAGAAAGCCAACGCGCCTAAATGCATATCTTCTCATCCACAATGTGCCCAAGCTCGGAGCTTCCTTCTCCTTCCTCGACTTCTCCCTAGTTAAGACCCAATGTTTTCCAAGAAATATGCAGATTCATGACATTGTTCTGATGTTCATAAAATACTTTATTTTCCTCGGAGTTATTTTTCTGAATATAACACTACGGGAAAGCATACTGAAAATAACAATCAAGGGAACTGTAAAGTACAGGAGACGATTTTATCCTAAACTGAATTATTTTCCCAGCCTATCTACTACAGTAGCCCAGCCTCCTACCTATCAAACCATAACATGAAGCAAAATGAAAATTATCGAAATTACTCTTCCATATCTCCCGCTGGGTCATCTATAGTGCACCCTACTTCTTCTTTAGAGTCTCTACGTTTGTCTGCAGTTCTACACCATGGATAATTTGAATAATGCACATACCCACATGCTGACTATGATTATCATCATCATCGCCATCATCATCATCATCACCATCATTATCATCACCGTTATGATTATCATCATTGCCATTACTGTTGTGTCAAAGGTAAAGCAAACCGTATAGACAGTCCCAAATCCTTCCTTGCTAATCCTTGGTTTTGTGTACATCCTAGCAAAGGACACAAATCATAATGCATTTGTCTAACACCGTAGTCTCTCTTTCCCCCTTATTATTTATTAACACTGTGGTGCTCACGTGTGCCAGAAATATTGATGCTCACCAAATATTGATGTGTTTCCCAAATATCCCAATTTCTGTGTAGTGTCCCATGTTTCTGAGCCAATCTTTAAGCAGAAGACAGGTGGGCTGTTACCAGGATGAAGGTACTTAGATCCCGTGTAAAAAGCTTCCCCATCTCTTTCTATGGTAATAGCACGCCCTGAAGTTATCTGTTGAGATTTCTGAGACAATATCACAACACAGAAATGGTCTGGATCTCAGTCAAAGTTCGGGAGGGAGTTGCTCAGGACAGCCACTGGACCCACCGTGGGTTATGTGTGAAAGAATAATAAATGTGAATGCATCAAACTTCAGACAGAAAAGGTTTGTCTGCCAACATCCAAACATCTTGTTAAGTAAATAAAAAATGGCCTTATGGTTTCAGCCCCTGTTAGTCAAGCATTGTTTTCCTTATAACCAAAGCCATTATACCCTTGCTTTTGCAAGAGAGGCCACTAGCCATTACAAACAGTGGGGTTTTATTTGGGGGGTGGGGCGTGGGGAGGGGAAATCCTACGCATTTTCATTCACAATTTTTATTCATGCATTTCTTCTTGTTATTATCCTATCACAACCATTATTCTGGCTCACTCTTTCTGCTACTTGATCTGAAATAGTTCCTCAAAAATAAAAGCCTAGCACAGATGTGTTTGGAAGATAAGGAAACTGAGATACAGACATTTAGAATGACTTAGTGAAGATCTCAGGGAACACTATACGGTGAATTAGATCTCCTCAGCTCCTTTAGAAAGCCCTTTTCACAGCTCAGTTTGTATCCCATATGCTGCCCCAACAGGTCTGTCATACTTTCTAATATTTTAGAAATTTGATTTCCATTCTTAGAAGAGAAAAACAGAAGACACCGAGTTTCCAGTCCACCATGTAAGGACCTTGAAAGTCATTACTTCCACCCTGATGACAAGTAGAAAGCTGAGTACACTGAAAATCAGCAACTCTTCATAGACATGTGACAGAAGGGAAGCCACCAGGCAGACAGCTGCCCCCAGGATTGGACAGCTGAGCAGGAACATACAGAAGGTCGCAATTTGGCAGAGCAGAAAGCTCTAAAAGAGCCTATGTCATCCCAGGAGAAGCTGGACAGTAATTGATGAATTGCTGGAGGCTCCATGCGGACTACTCTGAGGAGTAAAAACTCCAGTGGACTCAGCCACGTGGGGACCACAGAATTTTGTCCGGTTTTTTTTTCCCTTCAGGACCCCAGCAAACTCTGAAGGTGAAGAAATAAGAAAAATCTCCTAGTGTTTCTGGCAGGGAGAGGGGAAAAGTAACCATCTTGAAATATGCCTGTTTCTCTCAACGAGATCTGTCCTCAGGAGAAACCATTTTTACCAGAGCTGGATTTACCAGGGCCTAACAAAATGGGCAAAGGGAGATACCCACCTCCACCCACCCTGCCAGCCCTGCTGTCACCCCTACTGGGGAGGGGACTTAGAAATATTTATAAAGGTCACAGTCCAGGGACACAGACACCAAAAGACTGACGCCTAATCGTAGACTATAGAACATTTTCCATTTCCCCACATCACCAAAGGCCTATTCATCATGGTAACAGCATGCCCTGAAGTTTTACCCAATACATCATGCCCAGCTTTCCAACAACAAGTTACAAGGCATACTAGCAGGCAAGAAAGAAAAAAAAAACCAGTTTGAAGAGACAGAGCAAGAATCAGAGCCAGACTCAGATATGCCTGAGATGTTGGAATTATCAGAACAGGGATGTAAAGTAACTACATTAAAATCCTGAGGATTCTATGGGAAAAGAAGGCAGCATTCAAGAACAGATGTGCAATGTAAGCATAGGGATGGAAATTTTTAAAAAGAATAGGAAAGACATGCTGGAAATAAAACCTACGGAAACAGAAATGAGGATTGCCTTTAATGGACTCACATACAGGTGAAGAAAGAATGAGTAAGCTGGAGGATATGACAATATGATCCTCTAACACTGAAAAGCAAAGAAAAAAAAAAAAGACTGGAGAAACTACAACCAAAAAACCCAAGTACGTGAGACAATGATAACGGTGCAATATATGTGTACGGGAACTAGAAGAACAATTAAATAAGAAAGGAATATGAAAAATATTTAAAGTAATAATAAGTAAGAACCTCCCAAGATTAATGCCAGAAATCAAACAGAGATCCAATAAGCTCACAGAATACCATTAAGGATAAATGCCAAGGGGCACCTGGGTGGCTCAGTCGGTTAGGCGGCCGACTTCGGCTCAGGTCATGATCTCGTGGTCCGTGAGTTCGAGCCCCATGTCGGGCTCTGTGCTGACAGCTCAGAGCCTGGAGCCTGTTTCAGATTCTGTGTCTCCCTCTCTCTGACCCTCCCCCGTTCATGCTCTGTCTCTCTCTGTCTCAAAAATAAATAAACGTTAAAAAAGAAATTTATAAAAATTAAAAAAAAAGGATAAATGCCAAAAACCTACACCTTGGCAATCATATTTAAACTTCTGAAATTCAAAGACAGTGAAAAAAACCATGAAAGAAGATGTGTGGTAAAACACACCTTAGTCATAGGGGAGTAAATAGAACACTTATAACGAATTTCTCTTCAGAAGCTATGCAAGTAAGAAGACAGAGCATGAAAGATTTGAAGATCTGAAAGAAAAACAAGACATCAACCTACAATTTTGTATCCAGTGAAATTTTCCTTCAAAAGTTAATGAAAAATAAAGACTTTCTCAGAAAAACCAAAACCGAGGAAATCTGTTGCTGGTAGACCTGCCTTGAAAGAAATGTTAAAAAGAATTTTTTCTGGGGCGCCTGGGTGGCGCCGTCGGTTAAGCGTCCGACTTCAGCCAGGTCACGATCTCGCGGTCCGTGAGTTCGAGCCCCGCGTCGGGCTCTGGGCTGATGGCTCAGGGCCTGGAGCCTGTTTCCGATTCTGCGTCTCCCTCTCTCTCTGCCCCTCCCCCGTTCATGCTCTGTCTCTCTCTGTCCCCAAAATAAATAAACGTTGAAAAAAAAAATTTTTTTAAAAAAAAGAATTTTTTCAAAAAGAAGAAAATGATACAGATTCCAAAATCCAACCCATATAAATAAAGGAGGAGAATTAGAGACGGAGTAAATGAAGGTAAGACAAAGTCTTTTCGTTTTCTTATTCCTATTTGGTTTAACAGGTTAACACTGCACTCAAAATAACAACAGTAACAATGCACTTGATGATTACATCTTATGGATAAGTAAAATGGAAGCAGTGATAAAAGGAAGGAAAGGGAGGAATTAGGAATCATTTGTGTAAAGTACATGAACTACTCGTGAAGCAATC
The DNA here is from genome assembly GCF_022837055.1 of Prionailurus viverrinus. NCBI lineage: Eukaryota > Metazoa > Chordata > Mammalia > Carnivora > Felidae > Prionailurus > Prionailurus viverrinus. The sequence continues at coordinate 1,119,292 of NW_025927614.1, forward strand.
CAGTGTTCTATGAAAGTCGACTTGTATTAGTTGTAAGTGTATATGTGAACTCTAGTGCAACTGGTAATAGGAGGCAAAACTAAACACATAATTGGTGTGCTATTAAGGGGGAGAAGCTTAAAAAAATTTTTAAGTTTATGTATTTTTGAGAAAGAGAGAGAGAGAACAGGGGAGGGGCAGAGACTGAGGGAGAGAGAGAGAGAATTCCAAGTGGGCTCTGTGCTCACAGCACATTGGCTCAAACCCACAAACCATGACCTGAGCCAAAATCAAGAGTCGGATGCTTAGCCAACTGAGCCACGCAGGCACCCCAGGAGAGACAATAAATTTTAAAATGCTCAGTTAAAACCACACATGTTATATCTCAGGAAGAAAAGTCCCAAATATATAACCAAACTTTACACCTAAGGGAGCTAGAAAAGGAGTAGCAAATAAAGCCCAAAGCCAGAAGAAAAGGGGAAATAATAGAGATTAGGGCAGAAATAAATGATATAGAAACCATAAAAAAAAAAAAGCCAGAACAGATCAATGAACCTAAGAGATGGTGTCTTGAAAGAATAAACAAAATTGATAAACCCTTAGCCAGACTCATCAAAAAGAAAAGAGAAAGGACCCAAAGAGACAAAAATCACAAATGAAAGAGGAAAGATCACAACGAATACCTCAGAAATACAAACAATTATAAGAGACTACAATGAAACATTATATGCCAACAAGCTGGGAAATCTGAAAGAAATGGAAAAACTCTTAAAAACTCACAAAGTATCAAAACTTAAACAGGAAGAAATAAAAAATTGGGACAGACCCATAATCAGCAAAAAAATTGAATCAACTGTCAAAAATGTCTCAACAAAAGAGTCCTCTGCCAGATGGCTTCACAGGAGAATTCTACCAGACATTAACTCTAAAGAAGAGTTAATACCTATTCTTCTCAAAATGTTCCAAAAAAATAATAATAATAATGATGGAACGAAAACTTCCAAACCCATTCTATGAAGTCAGCATCACCCTGATTCCAAAACTAGACAAAGACCCCACTAAAAAGGAGAATTACAAGTCAGTATCCCTCATGAACACGGATGCAAAAATTCTCAGTAAGGTACTAGCAAATTGAATTCAACAGTACATTAAAAGAATTATTCACCATGATCAAACGGGATTTATTCCTGGACTACATGGCAGACTCTCAACACTCACAAGTCACCCAATGTGATATGCCACATTAATAAAAAGAAAGGATAAGAACCATTTGATCCTGCCAAGAGATTCAGAAAAGGCATTTGACAAAATACAGCATCCATTCTTGATAAAAACCCTCAACAAAGTAGGGATAGATGGAACATACCTCTCCATCACAAAGGCCATATACAAAAGACCCATAGCTAGTATCATCCTCAATGAGGAAAAACGGACAGCCTTCAGGAACAAGACAAGCATGTCCACTCTACCCATTACTATTTAACACAGCACTGGAAGTCTCAGCTCAGCAACCAGACAACAAAAAGAAATAAAAGACACTCAAACCTGCAAGGAAGAAGTCAAACTCACTATTTGCAGAGGACATAATACCGTATGTAGAAAACCCAAAAGACTCCACCAGAAAAATTGCTAGGACTAATACATGAATTCAACAAAGTCGTAGGATATAAAATCAACACGCAGAAATCTGTCTCAGTTCTATACACCAATAATGAAGCAGTACAAAAAGAAATCAAGGACTCGATCCCATCTGCAATTGCACCAAAAACAGTAAGATACCTAGGAATAAACCTGACCAAAGAGGTAAAAGATCTGTACTCTGAAAACTATAGAACATTGGTGAAAGAAATTGAAGAAGATACAAAGAAATGGAAAAACGTTCCATGCTCATGCATTGGAAGAACAAACACTGTTAAAATGTCTATACAACCCAAAGCAATCTGCACATTTAGTGCAATCCCTATCAAAATACCACCAGTATTTTTCGTAAAGCTAGAACAAACAATCCTAAAATTTGTATGAAACCACAAAAGACCCCAAATGGCCAAAGCAATCCTGTAAAAGAAAAAGAAAAAAACAAAAACTGAGGCATCACAATTCTGGATTTCAAGTTGTGTTACAAAAGTGTAGCCACCAGGGCAGGATGGTACTGGCACAAAAACACACACACAGATGAATGGAACAGAACAGAAAACCCAGAAATGGACCCACAACTATATGGGTAACTAATCTTTCACAAAGCAGGAAAGAATATGCAATGAAAAAAAAGACAGTCTCTTGAACAAATAATGTTGGGAAAACTGGACAACGACATGCAGAAGAATGAATCTGGACCACTTTCTTACACCATTCACGAAAATAAATTCAAAATGGATGAAATACCTAAATGTGAGAAAGGAAACCATCAAAATCCTAGAGGAAAATACAAGCAGCAATTTCTTTGACCTCAGCTGCAGGAACTTCTTACCAAATGTGTTGCCAAAGGCAAGGGAAACAAAAGCAAACATGAACAATTGGGACCTCACCAAGATGAAAAGCTTCTGCACAGTGAAGGAAACAATCAACAAAACTAAAAGGCAGCCTACAGAACGGGAGAAGATATTTGCAAGTGACATATCAGATAAAGGGTTAGTATCCAAAATCTATAAAGAACACTTACACTCCCGCCCCCCCAGCAAGGGGGGGAACTTAACACTCCCCCCCCAAAAAAAAATAACCCACTTAAGAAATGGGCAGAAGTCATGAATAGACACTTTTCCAAAGAAGACATACAGATGGCTAACAGACACATACAAGATGATCAACAGTACTCATCATCAGGGAAATATAAATCAAAACTACAGTCAGATGCCACCTCATACCTGTCAGAATGGCTAAAGTCAACAACACAAGAAACAACAGGTGTTGGTGAGGATGCAGAGAAAGGGGAGCCCTCTTGTACTGTCGGCTGGAATGCAATCTAGTGCAGCCACTCTGGAGAACAGTGACTACCCTACAATCCAGCAATTGCATTATTAGGTATTTATCCAAAGGATACAAGAACACAGATTCAAGGGAGTACATGCACCCCAATGTTTGTAGCAGCATTATCAACAATAGCCAAACTATGGAGAGAGCCCAAATGTCCATCAATGGATGAATGGATAAAGAAGATGTGGTATTTATGCAATCGAATATTACTCAGCCATCAAAAGAATGAAATCTTGCCACATGCAATGACATGGATAAAGCTAGAATGTATTATGCTAAGCAAAACAGAGAAAACATACCATATGATTTCATTCACATGTGGAATTTAAGAAATAAAACAGATGAACCTATGTGAAGAGGGGGGAAGAGGAGAGAGGGAAACAAACCACAAGAGGCTCTTAAGGACAGAGAACAAACTGAGGGTTGATGGAGGGAGGTAGGTGGGGGATGGGCTAGATGGGGGATGGGCCAGATGGGGGATGGGCATTCAGAAGGGTGCTTGCAGGGATGAGCACTGGGTGTTGTATATGAGTGATGAATCACTGAATTCTATTCCTGAAACCAATATTTCACTGTATGGTTCACTAAGTAACATTAACATTAAAAAAACATCACACATGGAGGGCGCCTGGGTGGCTCAGTCAGTTAAGCATCTGACTTTTGCTCGGGTCATGATCTCACAGTCTGTGAGTTCGAGCCCCACGTCAGGCTCTGTGCTGACAGCTCGGAGCCTGGAGCCTGCTTCGGATTCTGTGTCTCCCTCTCTCTCTGCCCCTCCCCGGCTCATGCTCTCTCTCTGTCTCAAAAATAAATTAAAAAATATTTTTTAAAAATCACACATGCCAGAAAATGAGTAGATAAAAAATAAACAAAGAACAAGGGCAACAAATAAAAACATAAATATGGTAGATATTACCCCAACTATATACATAATCACTATAAATATCAATCGTATAAATATACCAGTTAAAACACAGAGTGTCAGAGTACTCAAAAAATATAACCTGACTATATGCTGTCTATAAGAAATCTACTTTAAATATATAGACACATATAAATTAAAAGTAGATGAATAAAAATACACCATGCTAACACTAATCTAAAGAAAGCAGGAACTGCTATATTAATTTTAGACTAAGCAGACATTAGAGGAAGGAAAATTATCTGAGACAAAGACTGATATTACATAACTATTAAAAGTTCAATTCTACAAAAAGACATAATAATCCTTAACATGTATACACCTAACAACAGAGCATCAAATTACATAAGGCAAAAACTGATCAAACATCAAGAGAAACAGATGCATCCACTATTGTAGCTGCACATTTCAACACCCCTCCATCAGTAATGGACAGATCAATTCAGAAGTATGAAGACCAATAAGGACATAGTTGAACTGAACAGCATGATCAATCACCTGGATACAACTGACATGTAGAGGCTATTTCTTCCAACAACAGCAGAACACACATTTTCTCAAGTTCAGATTTATCATTGACTTATCACATTCTTGTCTGTAAAATGCATCTTAACGGATTTTAAATAACAGAAATAATTCAATGTATGCTTTTAGACCCCAATGCACCGAACAGGAAATAACTACAGAAATCACCTGATAAATCCCAAAATACTTGGAGATTAAACAATGCACTTCTAAATAACACGTGGACCGAAGAAGAAATCTCATGAGAAGCTTTGAACAGTTTCAACTAAATTAAAATTAAAATATAGTCTATCAAAATATGTGCGATACTGCAAAAGTAGTGCTTAGAGGGAAACTAACAGCGCTCACTGCATATATTAGAAAAAAGAAAAACCTAAAATCAATAATCCAAGCTCCCACCTTAGGGAACCAGATAAGGAACAGCCAATTAAGTCCAAAATAAGCAAAAACCAAAGAAATAATAAAAATCAGAAGAGAAATCAGTGAAATTGAAAACTGGAAGTCAGTTAAGAAAATGATGGAACCAAAAGCTACTTCTCTGTAAAGATCAATAAAATCGATACGCCTCTAGCCAGGTAACTAAGAAAAAAAGAGGGAAAACACAAATTACTAATATAAGAAACAAAGAGAAAACAATACTACTGACCCCATAGGCATGAAGACAATTAGAAAGGAATATTATGAGTAACCCTATGCCCACAAATGTGATGACTTAGTTAGAATGTATCAATTCCTTGAAAGACATGATCTTCTCAAACTCACACAAAAAATACAATCAGAATAGGTTTATGTGTATTAAAGAAATTGAGTCAATAATTAATATCATTCCAATACAGAAAGCTCTAGGCCCCAAAGACTTCACTGGTAAATTCTTCCAAACACCAGTAGAAACTATACAAATTCTCTACAATATGTTTCCGAATATAGAGGCGAGGGAATATACCAGGCCAGAATTACCTAATATCAAACCCAAACAAAGACATCATGAAAAAAGGAAAACTATAGACTGATATCTCTCATAAACATAGATGTGAACAATCTTTACAAATATTAGCAAATCAAATGCAATGATATTTAAGCCTACCTATGACCAAGGGAGATTTATCTCAGGTCTACAAGGCTGGTTCAATAAGCAAAAACTCAACGTAATCCACCACATTAACTGAAACAAACAAACAAAAAATCACACGATCGTATCAATAGATTCAGAAAAAGCATTTAACAAAATCAAACACCCATTCGTGATAAAAACTTTTAGTGAGATAAGAATAGTAGAAAGCTTCCTCACCTTGATAAAGAGCATCTATAAAAGCCTATAGTTAATGTCAGGCTTCATGGTGAGAAACCAAATGTTTTACCACTGAGATCTGGAGCCAGGCAGGTATGTCTCCCTCCTACAACTAATCCCCAACACTGTAATGGAACTGCAATTTCCTTACTAATACAGTAAGAGAAAAAGGGAAATAAAAGATGTACAGATTAAGAAGAAAAAAAACTTTGTTTGCAGATGGCACGGTGATGTATGTAGAAAACCCCAAAGAATTGATTAAATAAGCAATTATAGCAATGTTTCAGAATATAAGGTTAAATGTACAAAAGTCAATTGCTTTCCCATAGTCCAGCATTAAACACTTGGGATTTGAAATTTAAAAATGCAGCAACGTTTACATTAGCACCAAAAGAATGATATGTTTAGTTATAAATCTAACAAAATATGTATAAGACTTATATGGGGAAAACTGAAAAACTCAACCAAAAATAAAAGAAGTAGAGAAATATTCCTTATTTATGGATGGGAAGATCCAGTTTTTCCAAACTTAATCAACAGATTCCATGAAATCCCAATTAAAATCCCAGAAAGTGATTTTGTGGATATGGACAAGTGGAATCTAAAGTTTATATGGAAAGTCAAAAGGCCCAGACTAGCCAGCACAATATGGAAGAAGGAGAAGAGAGCTGGGGGACTAACACTGCTTGACTTCAAAACTTACATAAAGCTACACTAAATAAGACAGTGTGGAATTGGCAAAAGAGTAGGCAAGTAGACCAATGGATCAGAACATAAAGCCAAGAAACAGACCTTCACGTACAGAGTCAACTGATCCTTGACCAAAGGGCAAAGATAATTCAATGAGCAAAGAAAGCCTTTTCAACAATCGGTGGGGGAAGAATTGGACATCTACATGTAAAAAACTGAATCTAGACACAGACCTTGCACCAAACTAAGAACATTAACTCGAAATGCATCACAGACCTAACCGTATATAATTCAAACCTATAAAAGTTCTGGAAGAAAACGAAGGAGAAAAATCGATGTGACTTTATGGGTATGCAATGACTTTTTAAATACAACACCAAAAAACATGCCCCGCGGAACGACATTTGAAATTGATAAGCAGGACTTCAGTAAAATTAAAAACTTTGGCTCTGGGAAAGAGGGCACCAAAATAACGGAGGACAAGGCACAGACTGAGAAACTACCCACAAAAGACGCGGCTGATAGAGCACCGTTAGCCGAAATGTACAAAGTGCTCCTAAAATATATTAAGAGCACAAACTATTGCGGTAAAAACCGGGCCAAACGTAACAAACATAACGTAACATAACAAACATGCGAAAGCCTATTCGACATCATATGTCATCAGGGAAACCCACACCAAAACAACGAGATGCCAGAATACAGGTATTAGAACGGCAAAAATCAGAAACACCGACAACACCGAATTCTGGCAGAACCGTGGAGCGGCTGTAACTCACTCACTGCTGATGGGAATTCAAAATGGGCGGCCACTTTAGAACCCAGTTTGGTTGTTCCTTACAAAACTACACTACTTGTACCAGGTGATCAGGCAGTGTGATCACTGCTACTGGCCCACAGAGGTGAAAACGTACGTGCACACAAAAACCTGCCCATCGATGTTTATAGAAGCTTCAAAACTTGGAAGCCACCAAGGTGTCCTTCAAAAAGTGTCCTGCAGTACATAAACCGTGGTGCATGAAGATGATCCAATATTATTCCATGCTGAAAGAAAGGAGCCAGCGAGCCGTGGAAAGATACGGAAGCACTCCGCATGCATATAACTAAGAGAAAAAAAAAGCTGCGCACGTATGATCCCAATCTTATGACATTCTGGAAGGGGCAGAACTGTGGAGACAATAAACAGACCGGTGACTGCCAGGCACTGGGAAAGGGGGTGAACAGGTGGGGCCCAGAGGATTTCCAGGGCGTTGAAAATACTCTGTGTGATACTGTAATAATGGACACACATTTGTCCAGCACCGAGGGTGAACGCTGTGTGACAACGATGTGTCGGTACAGGTCATCAGTTGTAACAAAATACCACTGTGATGTGGGGTGTTGATAGTGGGTGGGGTGGCTGCGTTGTGTGGAGGGAACTGTCTGCAATTTCTGCTCAATTTTCTGTGGACCTAAAACTTCTCCAAAAAATAAAGGCGATTAATTTCAAGCAGAGAAAGCTAAAGTACAAAGCTTCAGCAAATCTATTTTTATGCAAAGCACAAAATGCACTTTTATTTACTCAAAATTAGAATATATTGATCTGTTAGGAAAGCAATACATTTTGGTAACAGCTGTGCTTTTCAGAAACTAAAATTCCCCTTTGACAAGTATCTGGCTGACTTTTTTTTTTTTTCTTATTTTTCTGAGGTTGGTTATGTCTTCCAAGATCCGGCTTATGAGACTATGGTTTCTATCATTCACACAGCATGCTATGCTATATTATGTAATGACACTGAGCCCAAATCTATCTACAATCTGTTGTTTTAATAACAACAAAAATGCATTAAGCAAATGGAGTAAAACAGAATTACTGCCACAGATGCCCATTTCCACAGCTTTTTGTTTTGTATTTTTACCAGGCTGCCAGGGTTCTTCTCTGATCAGGTTTATCAACCAGTAATTATAAGTGTGTGGTTTAAATGTTCATGTCTTTCTACAAAGCAGGACATAACTGCCTAAATTCCTCCATGTGGCCCTTTGAAACACTCGAGACATAAACCCACTCCACACCTTATCAGCAAAGTGCCCTTGGTGACTGATGGTGTATTTGATTCTTGCAAAATTACTCACGTGCAAATTTACTTAAACTATATCATCTACTTTATCCAGCTTAAACAGGGGTGCCATTTACTTTTTTTTTCAGGCCGATACACTGACATATGATTATGTCTTTGTCCTTGACAAATGGCATGATTCCAAACAAAGTCAGTACAGGCCTTTGAACAATCACCAGCCCTGTTACGTGTACAGGCTGTTCACATTTTGACCCTGAAGTGCACGTCGCAGAATCTAGATGCTGGCAAGTAGCAAAAGTTGAATATTACATCTTTTTTTTTTTTTTAATTCAGACCTATTTTTGAGTAAATACCAAGAGTGGTGAGTTACCTAGGTCTGTTGAATTAACTGTGTAAGAGATTTATGAGATCAGATAATATCTGGAATTACAATAAAATCGTATATACATTACTCAAGGCTTTAATCTTGAAATCACTCTTATGTAGTCTTTCAACCTTTTATAGCATGAAAGTAGTGTATCATCATGAGTGAAAAAGGGAACAGAGATATCACAGAAGGAAATACTATAAGTGTATTATTCCTCTGCCCAAAAATGGTTTCATGCCTATTACACCACATTTATTTAAATGTATGATGAAGCTGGGGCGCCTGGGGTGGCTCAGTCGGTTAAGCGTCCGACCTCGGCTCAGGTCATGATCTCGCGGTCTGTGAGTTCGAGCCCCGTGTCGGGCTCTGTGCTGACAGCTCGGAGCCTGGAGTCTGCTTTGGATTCTGGGTCTCCCTCTCTCTGCCTCTCTCTCTCTCTCAAAAATAAACATTAAAAAAAATTTTAGGGCCGCCTGGGTGGTTCAGTCAGCTGAGCGTCCGACTTTGGCTCAGATCATGATCTTGTGTTTTGTGAGTTTGAGCCCCGCATCGGGCTCTGTGTTGACAGCTCAGAGCCTGGAGCCTGCTTCGGATTCTGTGTCTTCCTCTCTCTCTGACCCTCCCCCGTTCATGCTCTGTCTCCTTCTGTCTCAAAAATAAATAAACGTTAAAAAAATTTTTTAAATAAATGTATGATGAAGCTTACATTTTATCACAAATAAGCTCCACTGTTCCATCCTATAAATTGCAACTACCAAAATTTAACTAGTCAACCTACAGATCTTGGACAAAATGTTGCTCCCATCTTCTACAGGCTAAGAATGCTGATCAATGAACACAAAGAAAGGGCATTTCCTCTGAAAAAAAAAAGACATTCAGAATAAAGCAGCTAGGACCTCAGTTAACAGAATGTGAAGCTGAAGGAAATGTGCCATCTGGGATTCTCAGGAGATTCCCGGAGACCCCCTTTCACCGAGCAGGTGAATGAGCATGGGCTCATCTGGGTTTCAGAATTGCCTATACCTGGAGCTACCACGCAGTAATGACCCTCAGGATTCTTGCTTCCCCAAATGTCATAGTTACCATCCCGGTATCCCCAATGGGAGCCAGGAGCATGAAGGGCGGACAACTGGTCACTTCACTCACAGGTCTCTGAATCCCAGAACCCGCTCAGAAGCTGCTGTGGGGCTTTGCCCACACTCAGACCCTATAAGGCATGAGGTCCCATACCCCAATGCTCTGCTTGAAGATACGATGGGGACAGGGGTCTTGTGGGAAGAAGATAAGTTGCGATGAGCTAAGATTGCCCCAAATTCCTTGTCGCTCCATCCATCAATAGATGGCGGCTACTCCCTCACCTACAATCTAACCTGACTTAGGATCCTGGAAAAATTTGGTATGTGTCATTTCAATGCTGGCCTTGAATATGGGTGAGCACAGGGGATGTTAGGGCAGTGAAACTACTCTGCATTACTCTGTACACTGTAAATGTGGACAGGTGACATCATACACTTACCTAAACCCAGGGAACATACAACCGAATGGACACCAGGGGCTTTGGTTAATCATAACAACTTGATACTGGTACATCGGTTGGAACAAATGACTATCCTAATGCCAGATGCTAATACATATACAAAACAAGTGTTATAACATACAGATGTTAATAACAATTACATGTGTGTATTCAGTGAGGAAAGTAAATCATCACAGATATGATGACTGCTATTTAATATAGAAATCAGAACCAAGACAATGGCCAGGTATGTTAGAGCGTGAGATATTTCTGTAACTTAGTTTCGAGAGCTACAAATTATTAAAAATAAAACCCTCCAACACCAGAAAATTATTCTCTTCAAATGCATTATTAATAGAATTAGGAATTCATCTAACTAGCAGGATCATTAGTGTTTACACATTTTCCAATTCACGAAATTCTGTTATAAGGCTGATAGAAACATCATCTAATTTACAGTTTCTGAAAGAATATGAGACAGGTGGCCTTTCTACGGAAAACACATTTAGGCATTGAGCAGACAATTTTTCAGGAGGATAAGTTAGAAGACAGTTGAAATTTACATGAAGACAAGAGTAAGATTAAAAATTAGACTAGGTTTACTGAATTATTTATTTAAAAAGAATTTCCTTTTTCAATTGCTTTTCCTTTTTTTTAAATGTTATTTTAGAGAGAGAGCACGTGCACACACGAGTGGGGGAAAGGGGCAGAGGGAGACAGAGAGAGAGGGAATCCCAAGCAGGCTCCACGCTGACCATGCAGTCTGACATGGGGCTCGATCCCACAACCCTGGGATCATGACTTGAGCCAAAACCAAGAGTTGGATGCTCAACCGACTGAGCCACCCAGGTAACCCAAGCATTTCCTTTTAATACTAATTTAATTATGACATTCTCATCACCTCTAAAGTCATAAAAAATCTCCATCATACTTGTTTATTTATTTATTTATTTTATCAACAATCCACTAGTGGTCTCCGACTATGTTCTAGGCTGTATGCCACAGGCCCTAAGAATATAAAGTCAAAGTATGTGTAATTTTTAGTCACACGCATGCGTAGTACGTATACCTGAATAAGAAAAGTGAGGACACATCATATGGAAGAGAAAAGGTGGATTTCAAATAACTATCCAAACTGACAGCAATTCTGTAACTCCCTTTTAACAATGCCCTAACTATTTTGGGGATGTGTGTTCTCCGAGCTCTGGAACATTTATCATACTCTTCCCACACATCTGGCATGAACAATTAGTCTGCAGTGACTGGCACTCATATAAATAGGGGCCATGCTTCATTTTTAAAAACTGCTGCTGTAATTTACAATGACATCATTTAATTTTGACATCTTAATACTGTCTCCATAGGTTTGCTTTGACAATGTTTTGTTGTGTTTTGACACTGTTTGTAGTTTTATCCCAAATGCTTAGAATCTTGACTCTTTGTTTCACATCAGAGGCACAATAGCACTCCATTAAGACTTTTCTTGCTCTTGGAATGGAGAGCTGTTCTCTGAGATCTGCTTGACAGTTTCACTGTTATGTGGGGTGTCATTTACATCATGACCCGAAAGGCTGTTTTTATCCCCCCATTTAGAGGTAGCTCAAAATTAAGGGTTCAGGAAATAACATTGAAGCATGAAGTTTCACTTTGGAAAGTCTGGAGCCCTGAGCTCTCAGGAAGTTTAACTTGGCGAATAATATTTATTTTTCCATGCATCTGAGCATAAACTCTTACAAAGGGACAAAAGGCATCGTTCTATGTGTCCAAAGGTATCATGTGCTTTATGACAGAGGATTCAACATGGAACTCATCTTGGAATCAGTGGTCATGCGTGCTGCCTGGCCATCAGCCTTGAAACCATTAACCGGGTGATAGCCTCCTTGTCTGTGTGTTTATATTACTGACTCACCAAGTTGGAGTCTCTAGTGATTCAAAAGAACCGTAAGAGTAAGGACTTAGTCAGTGTTTAAATCCTAGCTATGAAAGACTTTCATATCCGACAAATTGGTCAAGGGGGGTCACGTCTCATCTTTACTTTTACTTATTTTTTAATGGAATTTATTGTCAAGTTACCTAACATGCAGTGTATACAGTGTGCTCTTGGTTTGGGGGATAGATTCCCATGATTCATCACTTACAAACAACACCCAGTGCTCATCCCAACAAGTGCCCTCCTCAATGCTCATCACCCATTTTCCCCTCTCCCCCGCCCCCCCATCAACCCTCAGTTCGTTCTCTGTATTTAAGAGTCTCTTATAAGTAAGTCAGAGAAGGACAGATATAATATGTTTTCACTCATATGTGGAACTTGAGAAACTTAACAGATGACCATTGGGGAAGGGAAGAGGGAAAAAACAGTTTCAAACAGAGAGGGTGGCATATGAGCCTATCCACAATGACAAAAGATCATTCTACCCCTATGGATCCATACAAACTAAAATGTATTGATATTTTACAACTCAGTCTGCATGAGACAGCTGTCCTACAATCCATGCTTTCTCTTATCCAGGCAAAATAATCCACATATTTTCCAATTCTTGGTGTGATATGTGTGTGTGTGTGTGTGTGTGTGTGTGTGTGTGTGTATCTAGGATGTTTTAGGGTCTCCGACCATCCTAAAAGATGTTCTATGAATATTTTTGTCATACCATCACCTTTTAATATTTAAAAATATTTTATGTTATACCATATGTATTTCCCTAAAATATTAAATATAAATTGCATTCAATTCATTGTACTAGACGGGCAAAACATTTTTGAATATTTATCCTGCCACTTGGTACATTTACCGGGCTCTAATTTTTTTAATGTGTATTTATTTTTGAGAGACAGAAAGAGAGACAGAGCATGAGCAGGGGAGGGGCAGAGAGAGGGAGAGACAGAATCCGAAGCAGGCTCCGAGCTGTCAGCACAGAGCTCAATGCAGGACTCAAACCCACGAGCTGTGAGATCATCACCTGAGCCAAAGTCGGACGCTCAACCGACAGAGCCACCCAGGCGCCCCACATATTTAAAACAGGATAAAGGGAGGGTGCTGAGAACAGTGGCTCCCTGCTATCATACCCTGCGCCTAACCCCAAGTGGAGAGCACCCCCACCTGCTGGCTCACTGCTCGGCCCGCTGCAAAGCCACAGCGGTAATCCATTCTACAGCCCCCACTGCTGAATTTTAAATCATCTCAAATCTTTTAGTCTGATAAAACAGGCTTCTTCTAATTGTTGGCTTTTAGGATACTACTGAGTATCTAACACAAAGTTAGAAACATCAGAAAAAGTCAGTCACCCCTCCACGTGGGAGGACACGAATGAGTTCTAGTATCATGGGGTAAATAAGCTTGATGTGGCCAAGAAAGACGCACGAGCACCAAATTGCTATCTGTCCCTCCTCCTGAAGCCACAGGCATCACAGCCATGTGCTTCACCTGTGATCGAAGCAGTCGTAAAGACGTACGTGTCTCAGTGCAAGGTTTTAATTCGCGTGTGCTTGTTTTTCTTAATTACGGAAGTAATGTGTATATATAGTCTCACTGGAGAAAAATCAAATAAATCAAAACACAGAGAAGATTCACCACGCAATCCCACAACCTGTTTTCTAGAAATCAGCATTACCATTTGACGTGTCACTTTATCTAGCTTAGATGAATTGACACTTACATAAACGTGTATAATTGTAAATTTTTTGTCCTTAAATGAATTTCAAGGCCTATGTATGTCACATATCTTTTGTTATCCATGTAGCTGTCATTTTAGGCCTTTAAAATAAGGTCTTGGATAATTCAAATGATGTTTGGTGGCCAAGGGGTTCAAGTCTGTATGTACATCAACCACCACCATACAGCCCACGGTGTTTTTTAAAAGAAATTAAAACCGGAGTGCCTGGGTGGCTCAGTCGGTTGAGCGTCCAACTTCAGCTCAGGTCATGATCTCGTGGTTCATGAGTTCCAGCCCCGCGTCGGGCTCTGGGCTGACAGCTCAGAGCCTGGAGCCTGCTTCTGATTCTGTGTCTCCCACTCTCTCTGCCCCTCCCCCACTCATGCTCTGTCTCTCTCACTCTTGAAAATGCATAATGTTAAAAAAAATTTAAAGAAATTAAGACCAATGTGAAAATTAAAGAAATTAATGCTAATTAAGATACATTTGTAGTCTTTCCAGGGTAAGCATACCAAGAAAGAAAATTTGAGTTATAATTAAAAAAAAAAAGTTTCCATATATTTGATTTTATAAAGCTGTATTCTTCACCTTGATATCAAACACAGACCTGAGCATTTTCTTACACCAGATTATTGTTTGTTTGTATATGTGTGTTTGTGCGATTTTATGGCAGACACTCGAATAACAATCATTGACTTTTCTACCTCTTACATGTTCAAACACATGTATTGAGACTCTAGTATAAAATAAGCAGACTGCATGTGTTTTCTAAGGAGAAATGCTTCCCAAAGCAAAAGGAATATAACATGACAACAAAAATTGTTCCTATTTGGAAAACGCCAAACTGTAAAGGTTCCATAACGGGCTACTCCCTCCTTCTCACTTAAAGAAGATGATACACACATATGTTATTCAAGATGGGCCGATTTAAAAAGAAACCATTTCTGAAGCACTTAGACATATGGTTGACTTGCTTTTGTTTTAAGAACAAATAATAATATTTAGGCTGGCAGACAAATATATTTTTATACGTTCCAATTAATCTGGAAAACATAACCAGTAGTAGTAAAACAAATCTTGGCCAGAAAATGAGGGGCAGTACCTAGAGTAAGTCTCCAAATACATGGACCTCTCGCTGCATTCGGGCTAGGGGGTTCTAGCCCCTCCCTGGACCGGCGCTAAGCAAGGTGGTTCGGTAGGAGTCCCACGTCCTGTCCCCACACAGATGCCAACTTAGCAATGAAATCTGGCCAGAACCCCAGAGTAACTGGAACCCTTATACACTGTTGATCAGAATATAAAATGGTGCAGCCGCTGTAGAAAATGGCATGGAGACTCCTCAAAATATTAAAAATAAATGATCATATGATCCAGCAATCCCACTTCCAAAAGAACTGAAATCGGTATCTCAAAGAGATATCTGCATTCCCATGTTTACTGCACCATAATTCACAACGGCCAAGGTGTGGGCACAGCCTAATCCATGGATGGATGAGTTGATAAAGAAAGTGGGCCACATACCTAGAGCTGGGCCAGTATTCAGCTCTAAAGGGAGAGGGAGATTGTACCACACACACACTGCCATATGGGCGAACCTGGAGGACTTTTTGCTGGGTGAAATAAGCCAGTTACTGAAGGGCAAATACTGCCTGGTTCCACGTATGTGAGTATCTAAACTAGTCAAACTCATAGAGACAGAGAGTAGACGGATCGTTGCCAGGGGCCGAGGGACAGGGGAGAAACGGGGAGATGCTGTTCAACGGGTAGGCAGTCTCAGTCACTCACGATGGATACTTCTCCAGGTCTGCTGGGTAGCATTGCGTCGTAGGTCAAAACCACGGCATTGTGCCCTCAAAACCGTATGAATGGGGTGATTTCGTGGGGTCACTACAGTGAGGGACTGCAAAGCAGAGATATAAGATCCCTAGATGTAGACTGCCCCTTGGAAAAGCATATCAGAGATAGGACTGGGTGTGAACAAGAGAGAGAGGGACATGGGTGACAAACTTGTATGTGACAGTGAAGATACCGTTTTCTTAGTTATGCTACCAGTTTGGGGCAAAAGAGATATAACAGCAGTAGACCTGTCACGGTACCCTTGTGCTACTTGATGTTCCAAAGATGACTGGGACAATGTCTCCTACCTCACATTTCCTTCTGCAGGGAGACCACCACTCCATCAAGGTGGGCCCACGTCCTTGTGTCTGGGCAGGCCCGGGACTTTCAGCAAAGCACCACAGAAGCAACGCTACGTGACTTTAGAGCTGAGTCACGGACGCAGTGGAATTTCTGCCTTAGCCATGGGAAAAGCACACAGCCATAGCGCACCCAGAGGACCTAAGCCAACGTGGAAGACACAGGAACCCCTTCCAGCCGCCACGTTGCCGGCAGACCACACGGAGGAGCCCTGTGCTGACGCTCAGGTTAACTACCGTGGTGTTGGAATCGTCCCTGCCCAGGCAGAGCGGACGTGGTGGTGAAAAGGAAAACTCAGTGATTCCGGCCACCCCTAAATCTAAACCAGATGGCGCTGGCTTTGCAGCAGGTGGTGCAGAGGAGCTAGGAGCCATTCATGAGAGGTTGACACCCTCGCGGGGGGTGTTAGCGCCAATCCAAAAGGTTCTAAGGAGGCTGTCAGTAAGGGCTCGTGGGAAAGACAGGGAAAATGGTCCTGAAGCTGGAGAAAGGCAGACCCTTGTCAGGATGTGGAGGGAAGCTGGCAGCCCCCACGTGAGCCCACACAGACAGTAACTCAACGACGGGGCTCGGGACACTCGAGCAGCACGCTGGGGAGAAGAGCTGTCTCCGTGTCCTCTCGCTGATCTTGGCAAAATGCCAGGAAGCAGAGGCACAGAGAACAATCTATTCAGATTTCAGGAGGAATCTTCTAGAAA
Source organism: Prionailurus viverrinus (assembly GCF_022837055.1). Lineage (NCBI taxonomy): Eukaryota > Metazoa > Chordata > Mammalia > Carnivora > Felidae > Prionailurus > Prionailurus viverrinus. The sequence goes on from NW_025927614.1 coordinate 1,136,150, forward strand.
CCAATGAGCCAGCACTTGCTGGGTCTGGAGATCAAACTCTATCTCATCCCCAGTCTCTCTCTCTCAGAGAAAGACAGGACCTCAGAGGAAAGACCAGAAAAATATGGCCCTGGGGTGACTATGGGGCCAACGGTTTGTAAATCCACCTCCGACCTCAGAAAGATTCTCACCTCACACACCCTCCCAAGGACAAAACCCTTCCCATGTACGAGGGCATGGCTCCCGGCACTCGCTGTTAGATGTTGTTAGATACAGGGCCTCTCAGAAGGCGAAGGGTCGGGTCCCACGTCCCTCAGTCTCTTCACATGGAGCCCAGGACAGAGAAGGCCTGTCTCAGGGTTGGGATCAGGGTTTGGTTCATGGACTGAATCCCGTATCTTCTAAAATCCCACAACATTTGCGGAGAAAGGGACCGGCAGAGGGAACACCCACTGAGCTGAAGTGACGGAGGTAAGAGGAAAATACGAAGAAACGAGCCCGTCATGACAGGAAGCAGCTAGAAAGGCCGGTCATCGCCAACACCGGGCATCTCCCACAGAAGGGGCGGGCTCTGTGAGCGTGTTTCGTTCAGTCGGTAAGCTCTGGGGCCGTCTGTTCCACATCAGTAACAACCAGAGCTGCAACTGAGTCTTTTGCTGATAATGATTTGAGGAAAATGGTGCGAGTGACTTCTGGCCCAGCCCCGTTGTACCAGCGGGGTCTCGTCCACCAGGCACAGAAGTCCACTCCAGGCACCCGGAGAGTCAAGCGCAAACCTCTTCCAGTCCTCACGGCTCCTGGCTCCGCAGGGACTCTTAGAGGTCAAGGTCACGGCTCCCGGCTCTGCAGGGATTCTCAGCGGCCAAGGTCACTGACAAATATTCTGCCCGCCACACACCCAGATGCTCGCACAGTGTTGGAGAGGTTTCAGGAAGAAACTATGCAGAAACAAGTCAGAGAAAAGTATGCTAGTCTTAACAGCTCTTAACAAAACATTTCTGTAGGTAGAACACCCCACTTACATTTCTGTCATTTAAAAAATTTTTGTTTCAGAGACAGAGAGAGCACAAGTGACTGAGGGAGGGGCAGACAGAGAAGGGGAGACAGAGAATCCCAAACAGGCTCCATGCTTAGCACACAAGCAGACACAGGGCTCGAACCCACAACCCGGGGATCATGATCTGAGGTGAAATTGAGAGTCAGACACTCAACTGACTGAGCCCCCCAGGCACCCCACATTTCTGCCATTACTAATAAATATTTTGAATAAATAAGTCTCATTTTTTTTTTTAATTTTTTTTCAACGTTTTTTATTTCTTTTTGGGACAGAGAGAGACAGAGCATGAACAGGGGAGGGGCAGAGAGAGAGGGAGACACAGAATCGGAAACAGGCTCCAGGCTCCGAGCCATCAGCCCAGAGCCCGACGCGGGGCCTGAACTCACGGACTGCGAGATCGTGACCTGGCTGAAGTCGGACGCTTAACCGACTGCGCCACCCAGGCGCCCTGTCTCATTTTTATATGAGACTGCTCAGGTTAAATAAAGTTCAATCTCTTTACGGCTTATGAAATGCAACTTGTGTAGAAAAAAGAATCTCTTGGGGCACCTGGGTGGCTCAGTCGGCTAAGCGTCCGACTTCAGCTCAGGTCATGATCTCGCGGTCCATGAGTTCAAGCCCCGCGTCGGGCTCTGGGTTGATGGCTCAGAGCTTGGAGCCTGCTTCCGATTCTGTGTCTCCCTCTCTCTCTGCTCCTCCCCCGTTCATGCTCTGTCTCTCTCTGTCTCAAAAATAAATAAATGTTAAAAAAAAATTAAAAAAAAAAAGAAAAAAGTATCCCTTTAATGTAAACACGACCTTCGGTTTTCCTTAAGTTATACTTTGGAATGTCTTTTTCATCCTGTAGATGAAAACTTCGCTCTATTACGAGGTTTAAGAGATCGTTAAGCCCCGGTCGGTTGGCACTGTGTGAAGGTGTGCCTGTCCCTAGACGAACACAATGTCAGCTCACCTGTGACACCCCTTAGTATATGACAGGGACGCAGCCCGTGTGGGTAACAGCCTGTCTTGGTCCAGACTCTGCGATGGGCTCATCTTCTTTGTGTCCAAGAAGATGTGCAAACAATAACCCCCTGTTTGTAACGGTTTCATGTGACAATGCAATTACCCAGCAACACAATCCAACACCAGTCTATATCATTACCTATTTTTATATGATCGCTCAGCAAAATCCGACAGTTAGAATTACTGAGGGGAGTCGTGATAACAAGAATAATAATTCTTCAAACGTTATGCATTTTGGCATCGGTTTTGATACGTGCACCTGCCAACAATTACTTCTCAGCGCAGAGAAAAGCTTTACACTAATTACACGATCCATGGTTTGGAGATGGTCCTCTGCCACCCCTTCCCACCTTATCGGATCAAACGGCTCCCCAGCTCCCAGGCAGAGGTCTGTGAGTGTGTATTTGCTTATAAATTATACTGCAACTGACAGTTCACAGAGCATCGCACACAGTAGGCGCTTGAGAAAGAATTATTTAATGACATTTTTCATCCACGGTGCTGCAAATGCGCTCCGTTTACAATAACAAGTGGAAAAAACTCAAACACGAAACAACTCAATTTTGCTGCAAAATCTTTGCTTTGGCTTTGGGATCCGTTCTGTTCTCAGCCTCCACGTGTCTCCTCCTCCTAACCCATGCTGATCTCTGCCTCCATCCAGGGAAGGACCTTTCCCAGGTCAGGAGGGACACCGAAAACTCTCTCAGGATTAACCAGCTAAAAGAACAGAAACGTGGTGTAGGTATCAGCCAAGACGCTATTTTTGTTGTGGGGCGAGGGTAGCTCTCTTACCAGTAAACCCGCCCTTCGTTTTTCTAACAGGGACACTGCTCATCTCCTGGTGCCAGAAGGATATTTTTTTTAATGTACCTGGAAAGGAAAATCTACCACCAGCACCCACAGAACCAACTGCCACCGCCCGTGATCACCGCATCCTGGACTCTTACAGGGACTCAGAGCACGGCTGAGGCCCATCGGCAGAGAACGTCACCCAAGTATATCAAACACTTAGGGTAGAAAATAAATTGATTCTTCACAGCTAAAAACTCAACCTTTTGCATTTTTTACTTTTCTACTAATATAATTTCGTAGGGTGTACGTGTAAGCCAGTGCAAATCCCCACCTCCCGTGGTAGTGTGCAATGCGGCGAGCCTGGGTGTGGACCTCCATGATGCCCGGGTCCTCCTGTGGGCGCTGGGTGCTGGGTGCCAGGTGCCGGGTCCTCCTGTGGGTGCCAGGTGCCGGGTCCTCCTGTGGGTGCCAGGTGTTGGGTCCTCCTGTGGGTGCCGGGGGCTGGGTGCTGGGTACCGGGTCCTCCTGTAGGTGCCGGGGGCTGGGTGCTGGGGGCTGGGTGCCAGGTGCTAGGTCCTCCTGTGGGTGCCAGGTGCCAGGTCCTCCTGTGGGTGCCAGGGGCTGGGTGCCAGATGCTGGGTCCTCCTGTGGGTGCCGGGGGCTGGGTCCTCCTGTGGGTGCCAGGTGCCAGGTCCTCCTGTGGGTGCCGGGGGCTGGGTGCTGGGTGCCGGGTCCTCCTGTGGGTGCCAGGTACTGCTGCCAGGTGCTGGGTCCTCCTGTGGGTGCCAGGTGCCGGGTCCTCCTGTGGGTGCCAGGGGCTGGGTGCTGGGTACCGGGTCCTCCTGTAGGTGCCGGGGGCTGGGTGCCAGATGCTGGGTCCTCCTGTGGGTGCCAGGGGCTGGGTGCCAGGTGTTGGGTCCTCCTGTGGGCGCTGGGTGCTGGGTGCCGGGTCCTCCTGTGGGTGCCAGGTGCCGGGTCCTCCTGTGGGTGCCAGGTGCTGGGTCCTCCTGTGGGTGCCGGGTGCTGGGTGCTGGGGGCTGGGTGCCAGGTGCTAGGTCCTCCTGTGGGTGCCAGGTGCCGGGTCCTCCTGTGGGTGCCGGGGCCTGGGTGCCAGATGCTGGGTCCTCCTGTGGGTGCCAGGTGCCGGGTCCTCCTGTGGGTGCCAGGTGCCGGGTCCTCCTGTGGGTGCCAGGTGCTGGGTCCTCCTGTGGGTGCCGGGTGCTGGGTGCTGGGGGCTGGGTGCCAGGTGCTAGGTCCTCCTGTGGGTGCCAGGTGCCGGCTCCTCCTGTGGGTGCTGGGGGCTGGGTGCCAGATGCTGGGTCCTCCTGTGGGTGCCAGGGGCTGGGTCCTCCTGTGGGTGCCGGGTGCTGAGTGCCGGGTGCTGGGTCCTCCTGTGGGTGCTGGGTGCCGGGTCCTGGATGCCAGCAAAGAGACAGCACAGACATGCCTGCTGTCCGCATCATGGGTTCACGATTGCTGGCTGGCCCCCGGAAGGCGGTAATGAAGAAAGGGGTCCTCAATCCACCCTACCGTGCAGAAAGTGACCACGTGCCACACGCCCATGAAATAAAAGGGAAGGAACTGTGGACGTGGGGTCAGGAGGCCCTGAGCAGGGCCGTGCACAGCGTGCACATGGGGCTGGCGGTAGGCACAGGCAGATCATGAGTTTGGGGTGGGCGTATTTTAAGAAAATCCGTACTTTGTGTGCTCAGGGTAACAACCCATGTGACTGCGAAATCCCCAGGCAGCCTGATTTCATTTTGTAGTTAACTCCACGTCCTTTCACAACAAAATGCTTTACCGGACTGTCTGGGTCACAGCGCATGACAGGCCCTCTGCCTTCCGTGTCTCCCTGTCACAGTGGCTCGGCGGACGGCCATGAAGACGGTGGGCAGGGGGCCTGGAACACAGCCGGAAAGCCAGTGTTCGAGGCCGGAGGGCCAGAGGAGGTGTGTGTCCGACCGAACAGATGCTAGAAACGTGCCCCAGTCACAGGAGACCGTCCCTCCGAGCGTAAACGATGGGCACTCCTAACATAAGAGCCACGAGGACAGCAGAAACCACACAGTGTCACGAAACAGACGCGGCCTCGGACCCTCCTGTGCCTCTACCAGCGAGGGCGCTTGCCTAGGACCCCTTCATGCAGAATCTCTTACAAACTGGAACGCTGCTATTTTATGGAGCTTTAAATAATCAGAATTAGTCTGGTGGATCAGAAGACATTTAAACTTTCTGGAAGTTTCTGCTCACGTAACAAATGGGACTGAAATACGTGAAGGCTGCCATTTCGTACTGCGCACTGATTTTTGAAAATTATCTTACTGTTCTAAAAATATCCCTGATGTATATGTTCTAAAAAGGTATTACTCTTTGGATAAATTGGCTAAAATCACGTTCATTGTTCACAGATCTTTGTAGCAGAACCTGCTTAAAGAATTCGCCAGCTCCTTCAATCAGACACAGAACAGAAGATTGTCTTTACCCGCTAACGATGCACAGGAACCACGGGGAAACTTCCATCTATGTGATGTCGCAAAAATTGTAGGGTTGCACTTATTTTGAAGGTCACGTTTTAGCAATTTCTATGTTACATTTTTATACATGAAATCAATGAAATAAGTAAATACTACAGATCTATTTTGAAAAATATTTGCCTCAATGATTATAATCTACGCATTATAAAACTTCCACATGATGGGGCGCCTGGGTGGCTCAGTCGGTTGAGTGTCCAACTCTTGATCTTAGCTCCAGTCATGACCTCAGGGTTACGGGATCGAGTCCTGCGTGGGGCTCTGTGCTGACAGCACAGAGTCTGTTTGAGATTCTCTCTCCCTCTGCCCCTCTCCGCCACTCGCTCTGGGCACTTTACCATACATAAAATACCGAAAACTAAATGTTATATTTTGGTGAAAACACAAAAGTGGAATTTGCATTTAGGAAAACACAACATTAAATTCTATTTCCTTTAGTTGGGCTGCACGGGGTCCTTCCTGACGTCCCCACAGAACGCACCGCCAGCGTGGGCGTTCAGGCCATGGGAGAGGGTACCGCATTCTGTGCTCACTGCCACCGTTCTGTCCGCACACATCGCTCCAGAAGTAACTCTCCCGTCTCATCCTTTCTGTGTGTCCAGGAGCCTGATGACTCGGCCAGGTCATTCCCTGCCGCCCAGCAGCCTAGACGCGCTGTCCCCGCAGACGGATCCCCACACAAAGCCAGGGACCGGCGGTGCTCTCCCCGTTGCAAGAACTGTCCCCCCTCCTGCTCTCGGGGTCACCTCTCGGCACAGCACTCCATCACAGCAGCCCACGCTCGTCTTCCTCCAACACACGTCCAAAACCGCGCCTCTTAAAAGAACTTCGGAGGATAATTTGGAAAAGAGGATGTGTTTGCGAAGAGAGAGAGGAGTTCAGGGCTTGGTAAACAGCTGAAGAGAGAGACGATCTCACTGCGGGTAGGCCCAGCTTCGCTCACAAAGTCCCAGTGGAAAACTCAAAGGCCGCACGGGGCACAACTACGTCCCGACTCCCAGGGCTCTCTGCACTCTGCTCCGGGCAACAAAATGACATAAGGGAGCCAAAATTAAACGTTACCTTTCCTCTATTGCCGAGGCCCTTTGGTTATTTTCGTAACATGCAAATTGCATCTTTAAAACCCAACGTGCATAATCACCTGAGAGTGCCTGTAAGAATCCAACTTATTAATTACATTAAAATTTATTCCATTAATTAAAGCCAACTCACTGCAATTAGAAGCCTGCAAATGAGGCTTCCGTTAGAAAAACGGAGGCGTGATTACAAGAGGGATGCTTTACTTGCTTTTAAGTTTATTTATTAAGTCGTTAATACACACAGACGGTTTCATGAGCCGCCTCCCTGACTCATTAGCACAGACTGATGTGGGCCAGGGAGGAATTCAGTGACACGGAGGCCATGCCCACGGTGAAGAAAGACAAGCCCAGCCCGGGACCGTTTCTTCACCGTCTGCACGTCAGGCTCTGACGCTGGCACAGGGTTGCATCCAGGATGATGGCTCCCAGCCAGGCGCTCTGGAAGGATGCTCCTCTTTTCCACCAACTACCTCTACATGGACAATACACGTCAGCTCTCACCAGGACCGCTTACTCTAACCAGAAGGGGCATACGTGCAGACATGGTGCCTAATTATCGCAGGGCACTTTCAAGTGTACAGAGTATTTCAATATACATCACCCACTAGCTGAACATTCAAGGGCGCGTGGGCAGCTCAGTCGGTTAAGGGTCCGACTTCAGCTCAGGTCATGATCTCACGGTTCATGGGTTCAAGCCCCACGTCAGGTTCTGTGCTGACAGCTCAGAGCCTGGAACCTGCTTCGGATTCTGCATCTTCCTCTGTCTCTCTCTACCCCTCCCCTGCTCGTGCTCTCTCTCTCTCTCTCTCTCAAAATTAAACATTAAAAAAACTAATAAATAGCTGAGCACTCAATAGCCAATAATTTATCAATAGTTTTATGAGGATATTCAACTGAAATAAAACACGTAAGCTTTAGCCGCATACATAAGTAGTCAGGAAGAAGGTTCAAAACCACGTGGGCACCCCTGCAGACCAGCTCCAACACATCAGCGATAAGGGGAAACAGAGGCCATCAGAGTCTCGTGCTAGAGACAGAGAGTAGGAGAAACGGAAGTACGATCCAAGGAAGAGAAAACTGGCCTGAGATGCATCGGAGCTCTTTGCTCCACGGGGCCGACTCCTGGCTGTGCCCTCACTTAATGGCAGATGGCAGCAACTACTGAGTTGCCATCCCCAGGGAAGGCTAGCCAGCCGGCACGGGTCAGGCTGAGAAGCGAGGAGACAGGAGCCTCTGAAGGCCATGGGGACAGGTCCCTCCGGGGGCCCCGGAACCCCGGCTCTGACCCCGTCTCCACACACCCCGTGTCTCCCGCCAGCTCTCTCCTGGGGGCATCTGTCTCGATGGCGAAAGTTCGCCTTTCAGGAGACACCAGTCATTTCGGATTGGGTCCCGACCTAATGGCCTCATTTTAAGTTGTTCACCTCTACAAAGACCCCATTTCCAGCACGGTCACACAGGCTGAGGTGCTAGAGAGAAGGACCTCAGTATATTTGGGGGGACACAGTTGTATCCCCCAAACTGTTTGATGGAGCTGCCATAACAAAGCACCACAGGAGGGTGGTTTAAACCACACGGACTTATTTCTTCACGCCCTGGAGGCAGGGAGTCGGGATCCGGGTGTGGACAGGGCTGGTTCCTCCCCAGGCCTCTCTGCTGGACGTGAGGACGCAGTCTCCTCCCGTGGCCGTCCCTCCGCACGGGTCTGTGTCCCTACCTCTGCCTCCATCAGACTGGGCGAGGGCCTCACAGTCGTGCCCTCTGTAGCAGAGCCCGTGGTGTGGACCACTACTCCACGCTCAAACCCAAACCACACCCTAAAACCGATTTTGGTGAAAATATATAAATCAAGACTGAATGAGAGAACATCACTGTCCTTGCATTAAAACCACTATAAGGCAGAGAAGAATGCCCCCAGAGCCACACAAGCATTCCAATTTTCAAGTAAAATTACTAGTTCCAGGACTGTGTAGACACCCCCCATAGGTCTTTTCCAAATTCATTTTCATACATATTTTCTTTTTATAAACAGTTCATGTTGAAAAACTGATATATTTTTTTTAAGAAACTGAGCCTTATTGGGGCGCCTGGGTGGCTCAGTCGGTTGTGTCCAACTTTGGCTCAGGCCATGATCTCGCGGTTTATGGGTTTGAGCCCCACATCAGGCTCTGTGCTGACAGCTCGGAGCCTGGAGCCCGCTTCAGATTCTGTGTCTCCCTCTGTCTCTCTCTACCCCTCCCCCAGTCTCTCTCTCTCTCTCTCTCTCTCTCTCTCTCTCAAAAATAAATACTTTAAAAAATTAAAAAGAAAAAGAAACAGCCTTATTTGAACTTTTATGCTTTCCCCGCTTGGAAAAGTCCTTAAATACAGAGCCAGAAACCTATTAGGTCACTACCAACCAAACAATATAACAGGAAGTAAGCAAAGTGCCATGATCTCCAAGAGTGATAAATGGCCGTCTGTGTTGAATTTCCTCCTGATGAGTGAATCGCGTCCTGCACGAATATGGTGGGTGCTTGTCAAGGAAGACAGTGCACCTGTCAGAGCGCTTTCAGATACAATAACCGCCTTCATCGGTTGGCGAGGAACACCTCCCACGTCATGCTGAGGTCAGGATCATCGCTACTCTCTCTTTGGATCGAATGGTCGATATTTCAAAGTCACGTGATCAAAACACATTACTGGAGGCGTGTTTTCACACCTCCCTGCCTCTTTCAACCCTGTAAGCAGCTTTGGATTCCTTAGTCTCCATCTGAACAAGCATCATTTTGATAGATTCTGCTTTTCAAACAGCTGCTGAGCAGTGTGCTAGCTGATGTCAGGAACCTTCCAGCTCTGCCCTTCCCCAGCTTATGGAAATGATGTGGACACAGCTCTGGGCGAGTCCCTCTGCAGGGCCCCTCAGCTGCAGAGAGCCAGCCCGCCCAGCCATCCCCCCTCCCCAGGGCTGCCCGCCGGTCACTCAGGCGGGTCGGGGATGAGACCCCTGGGCCCTGTGTCCCCCCTCACATTCTCCCCGGCTGCCTGCTCCCTGCACCCCCCACAGGGGCCCCATAAACTCCCGCACGCGAATCCACAGCCCGGGACCTGCTTCTCGGGCCACTGATTTGTGACGATGCCTCTAAATCCTGGGCGTCTGGGTGACGAGAGCGGGCGTCATGCTGAGTTAGCAATCATGTGTGGCTCACTTTATAGGCGAGGAAGGAAAGATATTATGGTGAAATACATTTCACTCCTATTAGCATTTTTTTTTATCTTTGAGAAAGTTCTCGCCAAAATAACCACGGATGAGAAACTGCCGTATGAGGAAGAAATAGAGAGCTCGCATAAAGTGAAGCATGCTTCTCATGCTGTCTGAAGCAGTCCCACTAAGACTGATGTGGAACCTCGTCGCGTCCCAAAATGCCTGGTTAATTCTGTCGTCTGTAAGAGACGGGGGTGCCGAGGCGTCGTCCAGCCCCCCCACAGCAGCGCCCGGTGTGGACAATCCCTTTCCATCTTGCCCCACAGGATGCCCCCCACCCGTTAGCGGGCACTGTAGGATTTCCACGTGGGAGCTGGTCTGTCAAGCGCTTGCGTGGGCTCACTGTTTCTATTGTTACTTGTCTCCCGGTTTTGGTTTCTTCCTTCAGGCACTGGAACAGGATGCCTGTTCCTTACTTTTCACCAAGTGATGGCCCTCCCTTACTAAAAATGTCCACAGCGTTTTTACAAATTTAGTATTGATCGCTTTTGATTAAAAGCAGGAGAAATAGGGCCTCATGTGGTCTTGCCTACGATTAAAATCTGTGGGAAGAGAGTCTGGAGCAACGGTATAATGGCAAAGCTCGATGTAGAGAGCACTGAGCGTTCACTAATAAGGGTTGGCCCGTCGGCTCTGTGGAGGGAGAGGCCGGGCTCCCACGACAGGCGTGGGGTGGGGGGTGTGGGCTGAATATGGTGAGATCCATCACTAAGACTGCACCCTCCTCTATTTAGGGGCAGAAGTCTCATTCTGGGCTGCACTGCCCGCTAGTACAGGCACGAGCCATCTAAGTGGCTACCGATACTGGAATTTACCAGACAAGAATTAAATTAAAAATAAATAACATATAGTTCCTGTGTTGCACTAGCCGCAGGTCAAGTGCTCACGAGCCACATGTGGCACGTGTAGGGGGTAGCACGTGTACAGGACATTTCCATCGTGATAGAAAGCTGGATGGGGCATTGCTGTCATAGGGGAGAAAAGGCTGACACTTCCAGGCACAGATTTACGAAAACGTGTTGGGGGAACACATGTGTCTCCAGCCAGTGTCAGATACCAGGGGGGGTAACGCGGGCACTGGGGCAGTGGGGAGTCACGCCTGGAAGCCAGGTCCCAGGCGGGACTTGGGTCTGCCCGTGGTAGCTGAGGCTGGGCTCCTTTCAGATCTGGGGTGCTCGGCAGTTACCGGGCAGAATGGTCTTGGGTGAGTGGAGATGTCCCCGTGACTGGGAAGCTGCGACAGGGAGAGTCGTAACCCACCCACCATGCCTGAGAAGTGAGGCCGGGTCACGACCTAGTGGGACCTGACCCTCGTCAGCCGTGTGGTAGCCCCCACCTCCAGGACCCCCAGACCGAGATGCCTGTGTGATGCCCTAGGTCTTGAACCTGCCAGACGCCAACGTGGAGTCAGCAGCAGGGGCGGGCTGCAGAGCCCAGCCACTCCTGGGCCAGACTTGACGAGCCAGGGGGACCAGGACGGCCGTGTCCTGTGAAAATCACCTGTGTTTCATGGACCAGCAAGAACTCACCACTGCTTTATTTTTCATGTCCTAATTATTAGACTCCGTCAAAGTACAGTGCTCTATCATGCAAATACATGACAGCTACGCTTGATCTCAGTGGTACGTAGGGCAGCAGATACATGTGCCGTTTTGTGAACTCTTAGGGAGTCCAGGTGACAAAAAATGACACCTGCAGGTATGTTCATCAGCCCCTGTATTTCTGCCATTTCACTCTGGCCATCTCATGGCCCATCTGATCCTGGGGCGCCCCCAGTGGCTGCACCACCCTGTGCCCAGACCACAGTGAATTAAGGGGGAAGTGCACAAAACACCTCGCACCCAATATCAAATTAATTCCATGGGGAAGAGAGGAGTCCTATAAATACAAAACTATAAAAATAACACTGGGTAGATACTTGAGATTTTAAAAATAACCTGAATATAGAAAGACTTTTAAAGACTGGCGACGTACCCAGAAGGCAAGAAAGAATACTGATAAACCCAACCATACAAAGATCCAAAATTTCCACACAGGAAAAAAGCCAAAAAAAGCAAAGTCAAGAGGCAAATGAGAATGCAAACAACACTATGTGCAATGCCTATTATTGATTAGAGCTAATTTAATCATATGCCCAACGTCCTCTAAAGCATCTGGGGAAAAGTCCAACAACGATAAAAAAGAAAAAAAGATAAGACAGCATGAGTTCAAAGGATATACATAGAAATGCCTCTCATACTTTTGATAAGATTGCATAAGAAAAGAACACTGAAACTATGCCAAGATGCCATTTTCGTTGGTTTGGGGAAGCAGGACACTCTACACTTGTGGACAGGAGTCTGAGTTGAGAGTCTCTCCAAACCACACCATGCACCTTTCTCACTCTCTCCTCCACGTGGGAAATGACAAAGACACGTGTTCATTTGCTGTTCTATCGCTTCTAATACTGGAAGCACCTTCCTTGTACAGCAACAGGACAAAATAAATCCACGGTGTTTTAGCTACACAATGGGACACTACGTGGGTCTAAAGAGTGGGGAAGCTTTTACTGTACTTCTATGCATTTGATATAAAAGGTAAATGATTGGTAAGACAGAGTTCAGGAAAACACGCATGATATCATTTCCATAAGAAAGGAACATTCTGTTTATCAATTAGATGCACATAAAGCGTCTGTGGGAAATTCAACAAGCATGTGGCGACACGGATGGCCGCGGGAGGGAACGGCTTCGGCTGAGGAAGGGGAGAGAGGTTCACCCTGTTCCCTCGTGCGGTTTCCAAATGTGGACTTGATGAAAACTTTCACCGTGATACTTCCTTGTCCTTGCAAAACAGGTGAAACATCTAGGGAAGAGACAGCACACTTGTCGTCAGCATGGGTGTTTGGGGGCTCATCTGTGAGATGGGAAGGGGGGGAGCACCATTCATGCATCTCGGCAACCCCCTGCCTCCCGCCCTGCACCCCATGACCCAACCCTCACCGTATAACCCGTGTGTGATTCTCTAAACATTTTATTAGGGGAAACCACAAACACGCAAACGTGGAAGAAAGGTACAGTGACTCGCCCAAAGCCATCACGCAGCTCCAGCACTGTCCGCTCACGGCCGACGTTATTTCACTGCTGACTCTCACACATCACACAGCAAAGTCTGTCCATCCCGTCCCGCCATCTGCAAGCATGTAGCGAGCCCATCTAGAGGGCTGGCGCTCTCTCCGAAAACGTAATCTCAACTCCACGTACACACCTGAACTTGAGCAATGCTTTGTCCATAGTATCAAATGTTTGATCGATGTCCAAACTTCCCCAACGATCTTAGAACGTTTTATCGTCTGCTTGTTGTTACGAGTGGCCAAGTGAGAAGTCATAACACTGAAATCGGTTGTACTTCTTGAGCGTCTTCTCGTTTAAACGTTCCTCTTGCATCAAACTCTCTTGCATTTTGTTTTTTCTTTGTAAGTTTATTGATGGAAAGAACAAGATTGTCCTGCAGCATGTACCACTCTGGGTTTTGGTGACTATAGTGTTTTTAAACGTGCCTGAGGTTTTTTGTGGTTTTGTTTTTAACAAAAATGCTCTTGTCTCATTCCCCTGCACGTTATTAACATAAATTCTGTTTTGAGACACGGATTCTGAGGACCGTTCCCACGCTGGATTCCTGGCTTCTCTCTTAGCATCACCAACTCCCCCCACCTCCCTCGACCCCGCTTTTCTCTGCCCTCCCGTGCTCACCTGCCTGGCCCAGGCTCTCTCTCTCCTGGACTAGCCTCCTGGGAATGTGCCTCAGGCCGAGCCCCTCTGACGCTCTGTGTCCACATCCTCTCGCGGGTTGTCTTCCAAGTCTGACTCGGGCTCACGTCTCAGAAGTGTCCCTCAAACGTGTGCAACGTGCCTCCGTGCACCCGCCCTCTAGATGGACGGCCGTACAAGAGAAATGTCCAGATTGCTGGTCTATATTGGTGAAACAACTGACTTAGGGTTCGTCCTTCGATGTACACAATCCACGTCAACTTCGTGTCGAGGGCGTGTAAAGGACGGCGTTATGCTTGATGGAATGTACCCTGACCAGAAAGGTGGTCCCCCAGAGCAAGAGACAGGTGCAGAAGCAGATCCGCATGGAACAGGCCTCTGCCCGGCGCCTTCTCCCTGACAACGGGCCCCATCGGCAGGTGCAGGGCCCTGCTCCGGAGGGCAGAGGTGACACCCTACAGCGGAAGGAGAACAGCTTCAGAGCGCAGGTGTGGGTGTTCACACGTGTGTGTGTGCACACGCACGTGTGCCCACGAGGGTCTGTTTGTGCACACGCACGCACGTGCACACACACGTGAGTGTGCACGAAGGGCACGCTTGTCGGCACGCGGTACGTGTGCACCTGTGTGCGCATGCACATGTGTGAGCCAGGGGTGTGTGCAGATAAAGTAACTGACGGCCACAAAGATACACCCCCAAGTCCTCCGCTGGCAGTGACCCGATGTGTCACATAATAACCGTCAGCTCACTGCAGCATTCAGATACGTGCCAGGTGGATTCTGATCTGTGCTCTTGCCTCGGGCCTCGTAAACATTAGGAACAGCAATAAAAAATGTCAATAAACGGACCTCTTTGAAAGTCCGTAGAGGGATCATTGAATTAAAGTAAGTATTTTCATAGGAAAGCAATTTTAATTCTACTCAGCAGTGTGCACAACACTTCTAGAAGGCAAACACATATGTTACCACATAGAGAGAGTCTAGGAAGCTGTCTTGATAAATGAGTTTCACTGTTAAGTGAAATGATGTCTGTGAACACGATCGTGTCCACAAGACTCTATGTTTTTGGCAGAAAGTTAAAATAATCACTTGGCTGGTTTGAAACATCATTTTTCTTTAAATGGCGCTATTAAATACGTCTTCAACGGCGACGTGTCACAGAAAAGGACAAACTCACCTCCCAACCTTCACCTGCACTTAGGGAACGCTTTTCTCCTGGTCGATTCCTATGTATCACCTCCCCACATCTCCAGAAACAAAAATAAAATCTTCAACCAGTGTCTCCAAACACAGCCTGGCAACGATGCACGGAACTTGGATTTGAAAGAGAGTATCCAAGAAATACACCCGACTTGACTCCCACGTCCAGACGCGTCAACGTTTTATGTTAGATAAGAATGTATGTGCCCTCAATCAGCAGATACAACACTTCTTAAAAAACTCCTATTTGTTTCCAAAAGTAACCCTTTTCTAATTCTACACAAAGCTTGAAAAAGTGAATGTTTAAAACAATTTTATCCACACGTTACCCACAGTGAGTCATATTAATGTGATGAGTCTGTGAACAGGTATAAAATGAAATTGAGCCCGAATATTAGACTTGAAGTGCACACGTTTTCTTGCCTCTATGTGGTATGTGGTCTGATACCACCACGGGTAATAATTTGTCTACAATATGGTATTCTCAGTACAAAATTCTCCCATTCCCATATTGAAAACAGAAGTCTTCTCAAAATTTTCAACAAAATTTTAATACATGTAAAACAATCAGTATTTTGTTCTATTGACAAGATTTTTAAGTTTGCATCCTACACAGTATGTTAAGGGCCCAGAAAATGAATGTTTCTGTAAAAGTTCATGCCTGCTTATGCGGCATTGTACTCCTAGTTAGAACCCTGAGGTCAATGTTGTATTTTCGAGCAAGTAAAAAGTGATAACTTGGAGAAGATAAATCTCCACTGATACTCTGTAATCTTTATGCTTATCTGAAAATTGTGATGCCAAAGTCCTTAACCCATACAAAATAATCTCTGAAATTTCCAGTAGAGTCGTAAGTATAGACAATCCGTGTGCCTTTTTAACTACAGCCACAAACTATTTAGAAATACCCACTAGCACTCCCTTTATGTTGCAATGCTTTGACTCTATCCTTAGAGATCTCTGAAAATGAATCCTTGGTCAACAGATTTATGGACATTCTTTATACGAAATTCTCTTCTTGGCAGCTGGCAATGCACTGAAGTTTCTGATAAGTCCTGCAGTGGTTGGGGGAAAGGCTTCAAGTTAACCTCGTGTGTCGCAGACTTACTCCAGGATAGACGTCTATTCCAGCATTCCACGGATCTGCTCTGAAGACGACAACAAACACTCCCGTTTCTCAGAGGGCATTAGGTGCTTCAGAACTGGGTGAACAGAAACCCTCCCCCGAAAGACAACAAGAAAGACATCCCTGTCTTTTCAGCTGGCCCGTGTCGGAGCTGCTGCTAACTGCTCAGTCTCCCAAGAGACGCGAAATGGTCAATGAGTAAAATATTGACCAGAAGCTTCCACTGAGGATGCTTAATAATGTTGCGGAGTCAGTGCCGGAAAAATCCATGTCTGTGCCCGTGTTTAGGCAAGTCGGTGGAAGTTTGCCTCCAACTGGCAAGTGCTAAGATAATAATAAAGAACAAAACAATCTCTCTGATACCACACACCACGCCCAGGCAGAAGGGCATGGCTTCAGCACCCGGGCAACAGGCCGAGAAAAAAATAATTCAGGTCAAAGAGAAACGGCACGGCGACAGAACGCCCACCGCGATGGGGAGGCAAGACGTCACGCTGGAGACTCCGCGAGACAGGAAACAAAAGTGTGATTTCCAATTTGCTAAGACTCCAAGTTTGACTCAAAGTTTTTGGAGGCAAACACTAAAATGGAAACGCGTGCATAAAGACAGATGCTGTTCAGTCTAAGGTAACCCTATTTTGGTACCAATTACTGAGTCCTCAGAATGGCTAAGATGGTAATTCGGGGACGAGTAACAGGCATGGAGAATTGTAAGCACATTTGGACGCGACAGGACCGAGCTGAAGCCATCATTAGCAGCCAGGATCCCTCCTGCTCCTCCAAATACCCCTCTGTGTCAAACACCTGCAGTTCGGTTGCACTTTTTTTTGTTTTTGTTTTTGTTTTTCTGCCAGGAGTATCAGTAAAATACAAGAGCGTGTGCCATAAATTCATCGCAAACATTAAAACCACACAAGTATGGCTTCTCCTTCTGGCCGCTCCTTGCACGGGCAACACCGTGGAACCCTGTGTGTTGGGAGACCGTAGCGAAGCCAGTCCACAGAGACTCTGCTGAAGCTGGACTGTACTGAAATTCTGTGTTAATTATCACAGCACCAAAGCTCCAATAACCACTGTAAATTGTTTCCGTGAGGGTGCAGCTGATGATGGTAAAGAACACTCCCAAAGGTAATATTTATAGTAAAACATGATGTGTCCAGTCCATTCCAAGTAATTTCCACACTCTTAAAATTTTAAAGTAGTTTCAACTACTTTGCTTTAGGATCCTTAACACTAAATGTACTAAAAACTAAATATAGAGTTATGTTTAAAGGGAACTTTTATGGCTACAAATACCATCTGGGGGGGGGGGGAAACTGTATTTTTTAAGTACTATCTTTCCAATTTTTTTAGAAACTTAGTGATTCAAATATTTCTGTGTTAAGTGAGAAATATATTTATATCTGATTGCACATAATCTAGTTGAAACCTGCACAGACAAAATTCAGCTAATAATATGTTAAACTTTGGTTAACTCTGTTCTCTCTCCTTTGAACCCATCATCCAGTGAATGATCAAATTCATCACTGAATTTTATAGATGAACAAACCAACCTTCTGTAGTCAAACCTTTCTCCACTTTTTTCTTATTTCTCTACTCAAACCTGTAATAATGAAATGTTTTGTAATTAGCCCTAAAAATAAGACAGGGAATTCTCAAGATCACTTCATATACTCCATATGACTTTTTCCTAATACGGTTTCTGGTGCCTTCTATACAGTGGCCCAGGCATAAATAAGCACCAGGCATTAAGGATGAAAATTAATTTGCATATTTTAAAATCGAATTGGGATTGCATCAAGAAGGTGTACATGTTAAACATCGCTAGAGCTTGGCATGCGTATTATTACTGACACTTGCTCTCATCACAAAACTCTCTTGCCCACATTTCCGCTTTCCACAGAGAAAACTTTGGAAGTGTCCCAGAGTTCACAGGGCACCCCGCCTCGTCCTGCACCCCTGCACACGCTCGGTATCGCCAAAACATCCTTCACTCTCGGGCACTCAGGAGGGGCTCGACCAGATCTGCTGTTCACGTCCTCCTGAGCTCTTTTTTTTAAGGTTTATTTATTTTAGAGAGAGAGTGCGCGAGTCAGAAAGGTGCAGAGAGGGGGACAGGGGATCTGAAGCAGGCTCCGAGCTGACAACAGTGAGCGGGATGCGGGGTTCAAACTCATGAACCGTGAGATCATGGCCTGAGCCGAAGTTGGGTGCTCAACTGAGCCACCGAGGAGTCCCTCCCTCCCTCCTGACCTCCGATGGCCCCACCGCTTGGCCCACAGGTACAGGCCCCTGTCATCACTGGACGAGGAATGCAGTTCCTCAAGCTGGCACCAGGAAGAAATGATGCTTTGGGCAGGATCCACACAATGTGAACCCTGGCCGTGAAAGATGGGCTGTCAGAGCCTTAGGCTTCCCAAACCTGCCAGACCTCGCCTGGAACTGGAGCCGGGCCCTCACCTGCCTTCCGAGAGCAGCCTCCGTGAGATCTGAGCAGATTCTCAGAGGCACCGAGTCACTCCCAGCCTTGTATCTCCTGCTTTTTGAGAGTACACCCTTTGTATTTATTGTAGTCAACTTTTCCTTTGATGACATTTGCATGTAAGCGTCCCTGTGGATCGTCCAGTCCGCTAAGTTGCTACTTGAAGAGCGTATCACCTTTAGTACATGCTCAGTCTACACGGGATGAAGAGAAGAATCCTCAAAATTTCTCCTGAGGCTTACTCTGAACCCAAAGTTGAGCTAAGCTTTGTGACAGTTTTAATGGCTTACAATACGATCTCCTCAAGGAGTTAACAATGTATTTAAGAGGATGATTATAACGCATGACACAAATGTGAGTGTAAGACAGCATGTAATTGAGCGCTAAATTGTGTGGGGCATTCTGTCTACGCACTGTCAAAGTGGGAAGGAGACAAATTAGTGATGGCAGAAGGCGCTGGGCGAGGCAGTGCGCAGAAGGAAACGAGCTGTCTCCAGATAAAGTTTGGGTGGATGCTGTTGGGGGCAGGGACTCGGACCCAGGGATGGGAAGACAGGAGAAAGTCACTCTTGCAACAAGCTGACAAAGGGACTCCTCTCGGGAAAGTGCTGGCTTAGCCCCCACAGGGACTTCAAAGATAATCAAGGGCACCGAAAATAATCGTCCTGGCTGAGCTGGTCACCAAGCGCATGCAAAGTGTGCGTCTGGGTGATTCACAAGCACGACCCCCCTTCCTCCTTACAAACCACCTGAGGCGGGTGCTATTATTACCCTGTTTTAGAGACAAGAACTGACGCACGCAGAGATTCAGTGAATGGCGAGTAGACTGGGGCCGAGAGACCGGACCCCACAGGAGCGCACCTGAGGGTGACCAGTGTCGGGGCGCAGAGAACGGAAGGTCAGGAAGGAGGACGCAGGGCTAATTAACGCTGGCCCTAACAGAGGATCCATGAAACAAGGTCTCTAAGGTAATACGAGACTTTACGGATAAAACCGAGGGTCACTGAAAAGCACAGAAAGTAGTGTAAATATATGCTCATATAAAGAAAAATACAGGCCAAGACAACAGTACATAATATAATAAGGTGTAATAAGTATATATGATATAATACTTGAGCATATAACATATACGTATATTAGACGTAATATAATTATACAATATAAATAAATCTGCAGTCATTGGCCCCATTTTATTTTTTATTTTTTTAAGTTTATTTATTTTGAGAGTGAGAGAAAGAGGGAAGGGGTCAGAGAGAAAGAGAATCCCAAGCAGGCTCCACACTCAGCAGAGTCTGACACAGGTCTCGCTCTCACGACCCCAGGATCGTGACCTGAGCTCAGGAGTCAGTAGCTTAACCAAATGAGCCAACCGGGCACCCCACTGGGCCCCATTTTAGACTCCAGAACAAATTAACTTTCTTTTTTCTTCCATCCGTTTTGACCTTTGGTTCCCTCTACCTGGAACCATGACCTCAGCTGGACCCAATGCAAACACGTTGACACGTGTCCCTGTGTTTGTGTCACACCTGTTCCCTCAGTTCCAAGCAGGCATCACATTCCACATTGCCTGCCATGTTGGGGAAGGAAAAACGGAAGTGAAGAAGCCTAACTTATTTGGAAGGATAGTCAGAAAGCAATATAAAGAGCAGACTAGATACACAGGACGCCGATAAAGTCCGGGGTGGGGGCTGGCTGACGCAGAAGTGCACCAGGAGGGGCCACATCAAGCGGTGGGTGTGCACCAGCCCCTCGACCGCGACCGAGGACGCTGATGGAAACGCACAGGCTGTAAGAGGCTCTCTGGGTTTGCGGGAAAAAAGGCTAAACATTTGAAGATGCTGGTATTACTGTTCACTTGAGGGCATGTGAGCACACAGAGACTTCCTTTGCTGAGAGAAACCTAAGGTCTCTCCACCTAAAGATGGTGGGAGAGTGGGTTTGGGTTTGTTTTGTTTAGCCCTTGATGCAAGCACTGAGTGGTGCTCCTGGCACGAGCCTAGAAGTCAGGGATGGAAATGCCCTGCAGGGTGTGGGATGGGTCCGCGAAATGCAGCCCACCAAGCCCACCGCCTGTGCCCCCACCCCGCACATCGAGAAATATTAGGACCGCGTAAGGTAGGGGGGTAGTCCTCTAGAGCAAAATGTCATTCCTTCAGTAAAAGTGTTCACTAAGGATTAGAGAAACAGGAAGGTAAATTTTGTGAACAAAAGTAAATCCTAAATAACATTTTTCTTCGTTTTTGATTGATCTTAACGGATACTCTGTAAAGTTTGGGAGAGGGTGAAATGCTTCGTTCCGCTGCACCAGCGACACGAATGGCCGTGGGAACGCTTCTAGCCACCACTGCCTGCCGCTTACGGAAGAGGAGAGCTTCCGTGTGGATCCACAGGTCATGCAGCCTATGCAACAGACAGATGGAGAAGTTTTCATTTATAGTATCTTTTTTTTTTCTAACGTTTATTTCTATTTGAGAGAGAGACAGAGCATGAGTGGGGGAGGGGCAGAGAGAGAGGGAGACACAGAATCTGAAGCGGGCCCCAGGCTCTGAGCTGTCAGCACAGAGCCCGATGCGGGGCTTGAACTCACGAACTGTGAGATCATGACATGAGCCGAAGTTGGACATTCAACCGGCTGAGCCCCCAGGCGCTCCAATCATTCACGACATCTTTAACACACCCCTTGATGCTTCTGTTCGGCTGTTCCCGGAAGCCGTTAAAGACAGCGAGCGCTAAACAAGCAGCTCAGAAATGGAATGATGATGTGTTTCCTTCCTTTTCAGGGAGTTCAGCTGGCCCATCATGTTCCCAATCGAAGTCATTTCTCAAGTTGCAGCTTCTGCTGTTTGCCATGCCCAACCCCAGAAACTATTCTTGATGGATTAGGACAACTCACCTCACAGTTACATCTTTCTGTGGGACTACAAAGTGCTAGAGGCTAATTTGTCATGGATTCTCTCGTTAGAAATGCCCAATGCATCTGAGTTGAGTTCCCTATTTTCCTTCGTGTCAGAGACTCATCCGTTCACCACTGGGCATGTTTGGAAACAGCATTAATGTGAAAAGTTGTTTTGAATATTTCCATCTGGAGTTGCCTGCAGCCTCCGAGCCAGTTTGGTGGAGGGCAGGAAGGTCCGTCCCCCTTCCGTTGGGCGTGACCTCACGGCACTGTGCGCAGGCTTCTCCCCTGCATCGTCTGCCACCTGGCTTACGTGATGGAGCAAACAGCCCCCAGCCTACGGCTCTGTAAATAAAGGGAGAAACTGAAGCAAGTACCCAGAGTTTACCCTGAGTTTCCTACTTGATTTTGATTATGGAAATTCAAACAACGAAGTACTGAGTTACAGGAGACTCTGGAAAAGATGGATTTCTTTATGTTTCTTCCATGTGATGATCTGTTAATAGTAGTTTTATCTGCAAAAAGGCAAGAAGACAGCTCCTGAGGAAGCCTGCCAGCGTGCCCTGCAGGTATGATCGAAATCCCATTGGGTTCTTTGTAAACGGTCTCTCCTGGCACTGATCCGGCAACCGTGTTTGGATACCTCTACGACTCCCTATCTTTCCACACCTGCTTTATGTCCCCACCACAGTCCAATCCCCAAAAACAAGACATCTGACTACATTTCTCGAAGAATTTAATTCCTGCTGTGAACTTTCCTTCACGGCGTTCTTACGTTCAAAACTTAAGACAACCTAAAATAATTTAGGTTTCGGTAATAGTCACGTTTTAAAATATAATGTGCATTCTCAGGGCATCTGAGTGGCTCAGTTGGTTAAGCGTCCGACTCGTGATGTCTGCTCAGGTCATGACCTCGCCGTTCAGGAGTCTGAGCTCTCCGTGGGTCTCCATGCTGATAGCGTGAAGCCTGCTTGGGATTCTCTCTCCCTCTCTCTGCCCGTCCCCTGCTCTCTCTCTCTCTAAAAATAAGTAAATAAACTTAAAAATATATATATATTTAATACATATTATATACATTTAATGAATTCTTTCTAGGTGATGGGTGATAACTCTCTAACTCTTAACAGGGCAGTGTGTCCCCAGGGAGGGGGAGCGTGTGGCAGGCATGGCTGATCAGGCCCCTGAGCCCCTGAGGAGAGCACAGCACAGGGGGCCCCCTCCACTGGCACAGGGGGTGGGCCAGTGTGAAGGGGCTGGGGGGACAGGAGCTTGTACACACCATCAGCTGACTGCGCACCGGGCAGGGGGCGAGGAAACCCAGGGAAACCACAGTGGTGCTTCCTCTCTCTTGAGACAAAGGTCAATGAGGGACACGAGGATCCTGAGCGTCGAGCCACGGCCTTCTCCACCCACTGTGCCCCCGAGACAGTGCCCATCCTTTCCACAAAGCTTAAGGAGAGAGGGGTGGTCTGATGAGCCCATGGAGGGAGCTTACTGGCCATGCAAACACACATTAATTGTTAGTGACTTTGCATCTCTCCTCCGATTTCCTTCTCCAGCCCCAAACACGGAGACGCCCTCCCCTTGACGGTTTCCGGCCCAAAAGCAATGAAAATGCTATGACTGATCCTCCCCCGCTGTTGGCATTTACTCGAAGCACAGAGGCGGGCTTGGGGCTCAAACTCAGTATCTGTGAACCAAGACACCAAGCAAATAACAAAATAGCATTTTCTTTTACTATTAACATAAAAACACAAGATATTCCAGACGAGCAGTTTCAGAAGAGACCTCAGGCAAGGGCATAATCCCCCTGCAGTCTGCCCTCAGATGCTCAGGTATTAGCTCAAGAGCCGACAGGAGGACACTCATCAGGGAGATGGCACGGCAGGCTAACCAACTTCCCTCTGTCCCCTCATTCCCCTCTGCAGGATTAGAGAAAGGAGTTAACTCTTTAAAACTATATCCCCACTTACCTCGCATCCTGTCTCTCCCAGGAAAACTCCCTCCTTTCCGCAACAAGAACACCAGGAGCACCCCACGGATCCCGGGATCTCCAGTGAGATTAAGAGTCTCCGCTCAACCTGTGAACGTTGCTGGATCAGCCCCGCTCGCTCCAAAGCCTGCCCTTGGCTTTCTGGCTCCGGCACAAGGCTCCACCTCCCTGTTTCCCCTCATTTGCCTGGGGGTGCAGCACACCGAGCGGGTAAAATGCACGCTTCGCAGCGCACGGGCTGACAGGTGACGTCGCACCTGCTCCTTGTCTGTCCAGTGCAACCTGAGAAGCCCCATGTCTTCAACCTCAGCTTCTCCAAACAGATGAAAATGCTGACAGTACTTAACACTGCTCAGACTCAGTAAACGTAACCTGTTCGCTCTGGGTCTATTTTCACCTTTTGTTTTCTGAAGGTAGATGTTCCTTGAGATTCAAGTCTTTCGCTCATTCGTTCCCCAGCCTACGTTTCAGAACCTCTCAGAGAGCCACCTAAAAATAAAGACCGTGAAGTTTTCAGCTCACACCTGCTGGGTCAGGGTCCACGTTTGAGCCCCTGCTCTGTGCTGTGTGTGCCCACTTCTGCTCTCAGCGGTGCACCCTGACTTGTCTTGTCTTCGTCTGACCGTTAACCGAACACAAACCCTGCCCTTCCTCAGATTGTTGCTTTCTCCTCTCACGTGTTATCAATTACTTAGCGTTCGATGGCACCATGCAATATAATCTTCTCCCAAACATCCAGAAATGAAACTCGGTGCCTCCTGTACCAATGCAGTCTCTGGTGATGAAATTTGTAGCAGTGATGTGACTCGCTGGTCAAGGTCAGAGCCAGATTATCTCATACTGTAATGGTGGTGCATAAATCACTCTCAACTCTAGTTTAAGAGTTAAAAAACAAACATAATAAAAGTAAGCATAGCTCCAAAAATTTGACATTGGATGCACAATACAAAGAATGTAAGCTGCAACATGAGTAACCTAAACTATGAAGTACGGAGATGCCAATGTACAGAGTTTCTGGGCGCCATTAAAGTTGTTCTCAGGTTA
The DNA here is from genome assembly GCF_022837055.1 of Prionailurus viverrinus. Taxonomy (NCBI): domain Eukaryota; kingdom Metazoa; phylum Chordata; class Mammalia; order Carnivora; family Felidae; genus Prionailurus; species Prionailurus viverrinus. Next base: position 1,160,326 of record NW_025927614.1, read on the forward strand.
AAGTAGGATGCTGAGCCTCATGGCAACCACAAAGGAAAAACAGGTAGTCGATACACAAAAATTATGATAAAGGAATCAGAATATATTACCACAAAAAAGTCATCAAACCACAAAAGAAGACCACAGGGGAAAAAATGGGGGGGGGGGGAACACAGAAAACAACAAGATGGCAATATTAAGTCCTCGTCTATCAACAAAATTACTTTAAACGAAAATGGTTCCAATTTCCAACTGGAAGAAAAAAACATAATGGCTGAATGGATTAAAAAAACAAAATCTAATGATAGGTTACCTACAAGAGGCTCAGTTTAGCTTTAAAAACACACATTGGCCGAAAGTGGAAGGACAGAAACAATAATGATAACCAAAAAGCAAGAGTAACTATACTTATAGCAGACAAAAGAGATTTTGAGCTAAAAATGTTTACGAAAGACAAAGGAAGTCATTGATAATGATAAAGGAGTCAAGTCCTCAAGAAGATAAAACTGTAAATGTGCATATGCACCCAACATTGGAACACCTGAATATATAAAGCAAAAACTAACAGAACCAAGTGGAGGAATGAATAGCAATACAATGATAGTAGGGGACTTTAATGCCCCACCCTCAACAAAGGATGGATGACCCAGACAGCGAATCAATAAGGAAACAATGGATTAGAACAGCCTATAGATCAAAGGCATGCAAAAGACGTATCTAGGACATTATATCCAGCAGAAGACAGATTCTTCTCCGCAGCACAAGGATCATTCTCTGGGACAGATCAGGCGTCAGGCCACATAACAAGCCTCAACACATTCAAGGAGGCAAATTATATCAAGTATCATTTCTGACCAAATGCTATAAAATTCGAAATCCATATCAGAAGGAAAACGGAAAAGTCACAAATACATGGAAATTAAACATCACACTCTTGAGCAACCTTTGGATCAAGGAAGAAATAAAAAGGAATATTAAAGATATCATGAGATAAACAGAAACAGAACCACAACATACCAAGCCTTATGGGATGCAACAAAAGCCGTTCTAAAAGGAACATGTGTAGCAGTAAATGTCCGCATTAAAAGAAAAAGAAGAATCTCCATACACTCCAAAGAAGTGGGAAAAAGTAACAAGGTCCGCCCACGTTTGCAGAAGTAAAGAAATAAAAAGATCAGACCAAAAATAAATAAATAGAGGCTCTGACCTTGACCAGCGAGTCACATCACTGCTACAAATTTCATCACCAGAGACTGCATTGGTACAGGAGGCACCGAGTTTCATTTCTGGATGTTTGGGAGAAGATTATATTGCATGGTGCCATCGAACGCTAAGTAATTGATAACACGTGAGAGGAGAAAGCAACAATCTGAGGAAGGGCAGGGTTTGTGTTCGGTTAACGGTCAGACGAAGACAAGACAAGTCAGGGTGCACCGCTGAGAGCAGAAGTGGGCACACACAGCACAGAGCAGGGGCTCAAACGTGGACCCTGACCCAGCAGGTGTGAGCTGAAAACTTCACGGTCTTTATTTTTAGGTGGCTCTCTGGGAGGTTCTGAAACCAGAAAAGAAAATTACAGGCCAATACTCCTGATACATATAGATGCAAACAATTCTCATGAAATACAAGCAAACCAAAATTAACAGCACGTTAAAAGGACTGTACCCACGATCACACAGGATTTCTACTTGGGATGTAAGGATGCTTTAACATAGGCAAATCAATAAACGTGAGACATCACACTAATAAGGTGAAAATAATCACACGATCATTCAACTGATGCGGAAAAAAGTAGTTGACAAAGTTCAACATCTTTTCATAATAAAAATTCTCAACAAACTGGGTAAAGAAGGAATGTGCCTCAACATCAGAAAGGCCATATATGACAAGCCCCCAGCTAACATCATACTCAGTGCTGACAGGTTGTAAGCTTTTTCTCGAAGATCAGGAATAAAACAAGTGTCCTTATTTTCACCACTCCTATTCAACATAGTACTAGAAATCTTGGCCAGAGCAATTAGGGAGAAAAAAAAGAGAAAAAGAAAGATATAAAAGGCATCCAATTTGTAAAGGAAGAAGGAAAATTGTCTCTTGGCAGATCTCATGATCACATATATAGAAAACCCTAAAGACTCCACCAAAAGCTGTTAGAACTAATAAATTCAGTAAGGTTACAGGATACAAAATCAACATTAAAAATCATCTGCTTTTCTATACACTAGCAGCAATCTGAAAAAGAAATAAAGAAAACGATCCCATTTAAAATAACATCAAACATAGTAAAATACTTAGGAGTAAGTTTGTCCAAGGAGGTGATATAGTTACACACTAAAAACTGTAAGACAGTAGAAGAGAAGAAGTTGAAGAAGACACAAGTAAATGGAAAGGTATTGTATGTTCATGGATATCTTCTGTATTAAAGATTATTAAACTACAAAAATACAAATATCGTTACATTAAATATTTGTAAACATGGCCTACTACCAAAAGCCATCTGTAGATTCGATGCAACCCTTATCAAAATTCCAATGGCATTTTTTACAGAAATGGAAAAAAAAAGAATCCTAAAATTTATATGGAACCACAATCACAAATAGCCAAAGTAATCTTGAGAAGGAACAAAGTACAAAGCATCACATATCCTGATTTCAAACTATGTTACACAGTATACCTGAAAGTTGCTAAGAAAGATCTTAAAGGTTCTCATCACTAGAAAAAAAAAATAACTATGTGAAGTAATGGATAGGTTAACCAAACTTAATGTGGAAATCATTTTGCAATGTATTCATATATCAAGTCATCATGTTATACACCTTAAGCCTATACAGTGTTATATGTCAATTATATGTCGATAAAACTGAAAAAAATACAAAGCTACAGTAATTTAAACAATACAGTACTGGTATAAAACAGACACGCAGATGAAAGTAAGGCAATCAAAATCCCAGAAATAAACTCGGACATATATGGTCAACAAATACTTGACAAGGGAGCCAAAAAGACTCAAGGGGGAAAAAACAGTCTCTTCAATAAATGCTGCTGGGAAAACTGGATATTCACGTACAAACAAATGAAATTGGACTCCTATCTTACACCACTCACAAAAATTAACTCTAAACGAAACACGGACTTTAATGTAAGACCTGAAACTATAGAACTCCTAGAAGAAAACATAGGGAGAAAGATCCTTGACACTAGTCTTGACAAAGATATTTTGGATACGACACCAAAAGCATAAGCAACAAATGCAAAAAATAAATAAATAAACAAGTGTGACTACATCACACTAAAAAGCTTCTAAACAGAAAAAATAAAGGCAATCTATGGAGTAAGGGGAAATATTGGCCAACTATCTACCTAATAAGGGTCAGTATCCAAAACATGAGTAATTCACAGAACTCAACAGCTTGACAGCAAAGATGGATGGATGGATGGATGGATGGATGGATGGATGGATAAATCCCGTTAAACATGGGCAAAGACATGAATGAACATTTTCCCAAAGAAGACATATAAAATGCCAACAGGTACATGAGGAAGTACTCAACTTCACTAATCATCAGGAAATGCAAACCAAAAGTACAATAAGATATCACTTCATTTTTTTTTAGAATGACTATTATCAAAAACCCAAGAGATACCAAGTGTTGGTTGGGGGTGTAAATTGGTACAACCGTTGTGGAAAAAATACTATGGAGTTTCAAAATTTTTAAAATAGACTTACAATACAATGCAACAATCCAACATTTGTGTATATGCCCGAAGGAGATGAAATCATTATCTTGAAGAGATATCTGCCCTCCTGTGTTCACTTCGGCATTATTCCCAATAGCTAAGACGTGGAACCAAGCCAAGTGTCCATCTTGGAATGAATGGATAAAGAAGATGTGGCATGTGTTTGTACACACACACACACACACACACACACACACACACACACGGAATACTAGTCAGCCATAAAAAAAGGAAATGCTGCCATCTTCAACAACATGGATGAACCTTGAAGGGACTAAGCTAAGTCAACTCCAGAAAGGCAAAGACTGTGTGATCTCACTTACATGTGGAATCTAAAAAATGGAACTCCTACAAACAGAGAGTAAACTGGTGGAAGGTGGGGAAAATGGGTGATGTTGGTCATAAGGTACAAATTTTTGGTTACAAGATGAATAATTTCTAGGGATCTAATACACAGCATGATGAATATAGTTAAGAATAATGTGTCACATCCTCGAAATACGCTGAGAAAGTAGACCTGAAGCGTTCTTACCACACAAACACAAATGTTAACTCTATGAGATTATGGAGGTGCTAACTATATTGCGGTACTCATTGTGCAACACCCGTGTATATCCATTCATCACAATGTATACCTTAAACTTACACAATGGTATATGGCATTTATATCTTACTTTATGACTGGGACAGTAAGGCCTTTACACCTTTTTTTCCGTTAATAGGAAAGGTAATGAAATAAACATAAAGGAGTTTCAAGTAGTAGTTTTAAGTATTTTAAACTATGTATACATGTTATATTATATACACATATTTTAAATTGCATATACATATTTTAAGTTATACGTACACACACATACATATCTACACAGGTTTGATTCAACCATTAGCTAGAAACACCAGCTGACTTTCACATGTGGTTCTCTACCGACACCAAGCCGGTTTTCTTTTAAACTGACCGCGTTTGGGGCTAACTGAGGTTCCTTCGCCATTGAGTTTCACTGTACTACAGGCTAAGCACCGTCATTAACTCACACCAGAATCAACTATGCCTCGAGGGAGAAAATCGCCAGAAATTATCAAGTTACTTAGACATAATTTCTATCTTTGAAATCTTAGTTCCCCTAGATGCCACTGTCACAACTCTTGAATACCTGAAAAGAGGATCCTACTCGCTGCCATAGACACGTCAGCCTACTTGGTCTACTACATTCTATTTGGATGTTTCTGCTCCAAATTTTCTAAAGACGAGAGAATACATCTATCTCCCCCACGCCCTCATCCTCTTGGGAAAAGCATGGTCTTATGGAACGGTGGTGTTCTTCTGAGATCCGGGAGCTTTTCTCTCAGTTAACACTTTGATGATTGTCCTTCCCATACTTGGCAAGTCGGGTTCCAGTTAAGGATTTTATTTTAGGGATTCTTAAAATAGCTTAGTTTCAATACCTAAAGCTTGGAGATCCAGAAAGAAAATGAGTATCAAAGTGTGCAGAATATGAAAAGGGAGCAGGACGGGATTGGGAAGTGGGCAGTACAGAAAAATTTTTTAAATGAGAAAAAAAGCCCGTGACATGCCCCCTTTCTCTGCGCGAACCCCACACACCTACTAACAGCATCCTTTTTCTTCCCTCGTGCAAGAAACATCGATGGGGTGGTGTTTACGCGTCGAGATGCTGCTCACGGAGTTGACCGGTGAAAACAATACGTGTCGAGCAGAGACTGAGAACCAGAGCGAGTCCCCAAGGTGCAGTCAGCCCGACACGTGTGGGGGACAGCCGGGTGCCCGCTGGGCTCTCGGGGAACGAGGTGAGAGGCGCCGGGAGGAGGGGTCTGGGGGCGCAGGACCTCTGTGTCGGGTCGGCTACCGGGAAGACCCCGGCGCGACTGGGAGCGAAGCGGAGATCCGCCGCAGGGTTCGGCCGCAGCGGCGACACGAACGTGATGGTGGAAGCACACTCTTCCCAAATTACTCACCCCCCAGATTTAAAAGAACAAGTTGTTCGGTACTTGGCTGTTTTCACAGGGATGCTGGCAGGAACAGCTTTTTTCTGTTCACTCGTGCCCACACGCGCACAACTTAACAGATTGCAGGGAGCAGCGAGTTCAACCGGCATTCGCGCTCTTTCATTGGCTAAGTGGAGCGTATTTTGCACAGTAATTCTCTTGGCACGCCAGGTACGTGTGGTCTCCCAGCTCCATTGTTCGGAGGCATTACTTTCTCTAGTGGAAAAGCAAGATCCGCGAGTCTCTGCTTCTGAAGACACGGGGAAGTATCTTGCTTTTCGAATGACTGTCAGCCAGTGTGTTTTATGCTTCAGTTTTTTTATTAACACGACTCTAAACGTGAGTGCGATAAACAACGTAAATATTCTAATCACGTTTTATTTAACAACTTCGTTTTCCCCCTGGTGTTAAACATTGTGCTTTTTGGGGGGAGGGGCAGTACTGGTATGGTAGGTATATTTACCGTTATTGTTAAAGAATATTTATCACAAACGCATCTCCCGACTCTCCATGAGAACTGTTTAAACCACTCTGTTACACATTCCAGCACTTGAGGTTATATATGGATCCATTTTTAACGGAAAACATCCCTCCTGGGGAATCTTCCAGGCTGGTGTCCTACTAGCTACCAATGCCTACGGCAAAGCTACATTCTGGGACCCCGTTCACTACCCACAAGTTATCCCTGTTGATTCATCAACACTGAATCTCCTTCCTCCTCAATCTCATTTATCTCCCCATCTTTATTTGTTCCCCTGTTTGATGAATCATCCTTGATGTTTCTCATCCTTTGATGACAAATGATGTATGAAAGTGAATTTTTTGTTTTGGTCCCAGAGTATTTCAAAAGCTCTTTGTTTCTTTATAAGTTGTGGTAGTTTGGCTAGATGCAGAATTTTTGTTGAAGATAGCGTTCCCCATCAATTATCACGGCATTAGAGTGTCCTCCTTCCAGTGCTGCTGAATTCCACTTGGGTCCGTACACTTTTGAGGTGCCCAAATCACTACCGCTATGCCACAGATCACCCCAAATGTACTAAAGCAACAGTATCATCCCAAACGTGGTAAAACGTCAAAATATCATTATGTTTAGAGTACACAATAGGGTCAGAAATTTGGGAAGGGTGCTGTGGGGGGGGGGGGGGGGAGACAGGTCCTCTCTGCACCATGATGTCCAGGGTCTCAGCCGGGGAACTGGCAGGTTCCACTGGGGAGGGACTGTAATCACCTGGACACGACATCACACCGGAGTCCAGCTCCCGGGCAGGACCACTGATACGAGCATGTACACATCGTCTTTCATACTCTTACTCATTTCTCCAGCTTTGTTGAAGTACGAAAGATAAATAAAGTCGTATGCATTCGCTTGCACTAGGTGAATTTATAAGGTGTACAGATGATGACTGAACACATACATCACATGCATATGTGTGTGTGTATGTATGTATATATATACAAACACACGGACAAGTCCGTATATACACATACACACACCTACTACGAAATGATCTCTTCGATCAAGGTAATTAACACACCCACCACCTCACATCGTCACCTTCTGAGTGTGCGGCAAGAACAACGCAACTGTACTCTCTTAGCAAATCCCAAGTATGTAATGCGGTACCGTTAACTACAGTCGCCATGCTGGATATTAGATCTCCAGAAGTCATTCATCTTCAAACCGAAGTCTCCACCCTGTGGCCGCCACTGCCCACTGCCCCCTCCCCACCGCCCCCGCCCCCGCCCCCACAGCCATCATTCCGCTCTCTGCTTCGAGGAGTGCAGATTGTACATGTAAGTGATATCACATAGCGTTGGACTGTGTCCGAATTATTTCACTTAGCTTAATGCTCTCCAGCTCCATCCAGGATGTCGCAAACGCTGGACTTCTCCTTGTTTTTTAATTTTAAAAATGTTTATTTATTTTGAGAGAGAGAGAGAGAGAGTATGAGCAGTGGAGGGCAGAGAGAGGGACAGAGAATGTCAAGTGGGCTCCACACCGTCGGTGTGGAGCTCCATGTGAGGCTTGAATTCACGAACTGTGAGATCAAGACCTGAGCTGAGATCAAGAGTTGGGCGGTTAACCCACTGAGCCCCCCCAGGCACCCCTGGATTTGCTCTCATCTAACGGCCGAAGAACATGCCATTGTGTGTGCACATATACTCTTTCTTCATTATATATAAATTTTTTTCTTCACTCACCCATTGAAGGACACTTGGGTTGTTTCCATGTCTTAGCTGTTGTGAAAAATGCTTTCAGTGAACACAGTGGTGCAAATACCTCCTCGATGCAGTGTTCTCCTCTGCTTTGGATATATTCCCAGAAGTGGAACAGCTGGATCCAGTGGTATTTCTATCTTTAACTTTTTGAGGAGCCTCCACACTGTTCTCCGCGGCGGCTGCACAGTTTACTTTCCCACCAACAGTGCACGAGGCTCGCTTTTCTCCACATCCTCGCCAACGCTAGGTGTCTTTTGATTTTTTGTAGTAGCCATCCTAACAGGTGTGGGATGAGAGCTCAGCGTGTAGTTATACTTCTTAAGTAGTGGCTTAGGGATTCCGAAGGGCGTCCAGCCAGCAGAGCAGAAGCCACGTCTTGAGCTTGGGTCATCCTGATCTGAAGGCCCTGCGCCCAGTCCGCTGGTCCAGCAGGTGCACTGTAGCTACCTGGGATGCTTCTTCCAGAATGGAGGAGCCTGGGAGCCACGTGGCCACCTCTGACTCGCAGCAACTCAACCCCACCTGTGCCATGTTGTGCATCCGTGATCAGGGCTTGGTCCTGCCCCGCTGGGGCCTCTCCCTGCGCTGCTTGGGTCCAGCTTGAGTCATCTTCCTGTTGTGAGGGTCCACGTTTGCACCCAGTCACCCTCGCAGCCTCCTTCCTGCATTAAACTCTTGGGGGCTCATTGCCTCCCTGTCATTCTCTCTTTACCGTGTCTGTCCTTTTCAGTCCAAGCTGATTCCAATTGTTTAAAAACAAGTCCACCTGGAGTGTCTGGGTGGCTCAGTCAGTTCAGCGTCTGACTCTTGACTTTGGCTCAGGTCATGATCTCACGGCTTGTGGGATCGAGCCCCGAGTTGGGTTCTGTGCTGACAGCTCGGAGCCTGCTTGGGATTCTCCCTCTCTCTCTGCCCCTCCCTGCTCAAGCCCTCTCTCTCTCTCTCAAAATAAATAAATAAACTTAAAAAAAAAAAAGAGTGGCCCTCACAGGTCTCAATTTCCATCCACCCCATTACAGAAAAGCCACACCCACAAATGTCTTCAGGATCATCTCTTGTCTGCGTTGGGCTCACGAAAGGGCTCCTGCTTCTCTCAGACCCCCTCATGTGTGACAACAAGGACCTGTAGGAATGTCTTAAGATCCTCACAGGACCTCCTGTCACCCTGAAAGGGACCATGGGCCCCCATAACCCTTTCGGGGGCTCTTACCTTAAGACCCTATACCACAGGGACAGCATGTCGATGACTCAGAGTGCAGACGTCGCAATCCCAATCAGCTGCGTCTGCTGTCCATGTCCTTTGAGGACCAGACCTCACCAGACAGAGAACCTCCAGTCACTCACCGAGGTGTGATGAGACCCTTACTCACTGGTGCAGGGATGGGGGAGGGGGTCTGGAGCTCCACACGCTTCTCCTATGGATTTTCCACCACCCCTCCTGCTCTCCGGGACGTCTGACCCTCACGCGAGGCACCTCATTCCCGGGCTCTGTGACAGGCATGGGCTGGCCAGCCGCCAGCCCTCTTCCAGGACTTTCTGCCATCCAGATTGTGACATGTCTTGTGTCCTCTCCAGTTCCTCTGATCTTTGTAGGCTGATGCACAGCGTACAGCCCTTTACTGTCGTCTTAGCAGGGTTCCGGAAGGAAACAGAAGTAAATGTGAGAATGAGGCATTTTGAATGCCTACTCTCCTCTTCCTGTAGGACTTTCTTCTCTTCTCTTCGGAGACTCCACACCTGCTACCTTTCTATTTGACGGTTGTAGAGGGCACTTTCAATGAGCCATTTTTAATAAATGCTATTGAACCGTAATTGTTAATACGATAGCACAGACCGGTATAATTCTTCATTAGTTTTCCAGTAACACAGAAGGTAACTGTCTATGTTTTGATAATTCTTTCAGTCATTCTTTATTATTAACCTAAACCCTTGTGATATGCTTTTGGAATAGCATGTCCTGGTGCAGTCTGCTTGTTTGTTTTTCCTTCGGGATGAAAGGGTTCTCCTCCTTTAGAGACAGCAGTTAAAATCTGGAATGAACTTCCTATCAGGAAACAACAAATTTGGGTTTCTGTCTTTAGTGTTCCTCACCATCTGCCTGTTTTCACGTATACATATCTGAAACTGTGTAAGAATAATCTGAAAGTGCCACGTATAGACACTTCAAAAATATTTTTATTGTGGAAAAATACAGGTAACATACAACTTCCCATTTTAACCACGTTAAGCATACACTTGGTTGTGTTTAGTGACATTCACACTGCTGTGCAATGACCAGGCCCTTTTATTACCAGACGTTTTCACCACCCAAAACAACATCGCTGTACCCATTAAACGGTATTTCCATCCCAACCCCCGCCAGCCCCTGGTGACCATGAATCTGCTTATTGTATGCATCTCACATAAGTGCAGTCACACATGATTTGCATTTTGTGTCTGGCTCATCTCCCCGGACCATGATGCCTTCGCTGTCTCTCATGGACACTGTAAGTACTGTTATTCCTCTGGACATACGACTTTCTTATCTTTACAACCCCGGGCTGGCTCTTGGAATGACCCTAAGCTTTCCTGAGTCCTTGTAGGTTAGGACACAGGTGCTTTAGGAAAACGTCTGTGAGCAGTAGAGGCGAGAGGAAGATCCTCACACGGTTTCCACTCAGCCCTGCTGTGTGGTTCACAGGGTTCTGCCTGACTGACGCATGGCCTTTAATTCACATACGTGTTGCAACACATCCAACCGTCCAGTCTTCCTGACTGTAAACTTCAGGAGGAAGATGTGAGCTATCCGCTTCCCATAACCTCATGAAGGGTCTCACGAAGGATATACAGCAACATAGGTGAAATAGATTATGTTGTCAAAGACAAAGGGAAAATATGAATAATCACTTTGTGATATTTTTAGCCTGAATTTGCTACATAACTGCTTTGGCATTATAGTGTTTCCACATTAATTGTAGAAACTACTACCACTGTCATACCATTGCACAGAATAGTGATTTGATTGACATCATCCTTTATCCTCTCAATACTCCTTGTTTACTTTCTATAGCGATTTCACGAGGATCCTTCATTTAATACCCGAGGAAAGGGAGACACAAACATTGTGATCAATTTCTCCAGCTTACATCTCTACTGGCTGACAAAGCAGACTTGACCCCTAACATGGATTCCCATTAGAGGCCACGTGCCTCCACTGAAAATCTGGCAGGGGTGCCTTGGGGGGCTCAGTCGGGTAAGCATCTGACCTCAGCTCATGATCTCACGGTTCCTGGGTTCCAGCCCCGCATCGGGCTCTGTGCTGATGGCTCAGAGCCTGGAGCCTGCTTCGGATTCTGTGTCTCCCTCTCCCTCTGCCCCTCCCATGATCACGCTCTGTCTCTCTCTCTCTCAAAAATAAATAATAAACATTTTTTAAAAAACTTTTAAAAAAGGAAAATATGACATATACAAAGGACAACGCATAGATTTTTTATTGAAAATAAATGCTGTTATAAAGGTATTATTATGATATTTCTAAAACTCCAAGAACACTGATAAGATTCCTTACTTTTTTCACCACACAAAACACTGTCATCAACCACATTAGAAGCCGTGTAAATCTTAGGAGAAGTAATCACAACTGATGGATTGATAGTGATTCTGAATTTCTTTCTGACCACTGCTTCTCCAAATACAGCTAAAGCTTCATCTGAGAGAGCTTATTGTTTGGGACCATTAACCAATAATAAAAATAAAAACTTTTTTTTCCCCAAAACAGAAACGTCGGATACAAAAAAAATCATCTGACTTGACACTTTACAATCTATGAATACAGTTCTGACTTCATCCTTCTATAAGTTTTTGTTAGATAGCAGTTTCCAAAATTTACCAGAATTTTAACCTAAGAAAAAACATATTGAAAGTAAGTATTTACTCTAAGAACAGAATAGAGAAATTGGATGGTGGGTAAAGTGACTCAAGAAAAGAAAAATGTTTAACTCCACAAAATGCAATTTATGCCGTCTCTTCCCTTCTTTACAAAACGAGTTCTATTTTACAGAATTCAGAATTACGAATAATTGGCAATAAAATGATGATTATAATGATACTGATCATTTCTGCTCAGTGATGACCAGGAAGGTCTGGAATGTGTTTGAAATGTACTTGGAATCATAAATAATTATACCGAGTTGTAGAAAGGCAGAGGAACAGAGAGATTAATTAAGATTTGTGTTCAAATCTTTATTCTTCCACTTAACTGGATGTATGACTTCCAACAAATTATCTCCAATAAGCCTACTTTCTCATCTGTAAAATTAGAATGTTATGTAATGAGTTTGTAAAAATTAAACACTTTAATGACTGTAATGTGCTGGGCGCAATGTTGGGCACATCCTGAACGTCCACACACATGGACGGCCAAACGTTTACAAACAGGTGGCACATTCTTCATCCTGTGTCTGCTCCTGCTTCCCTCTTCCTGAGGAACAGGCTAGAATTTCCACCTTGAGAATTGTGCTTCCCAGCATTACTGCCTTACAACAAACATACTCCACTGAAAAGTGAGTACCCTGCACCCGATGGGTGAAGGGACAGCTAGTTGTTTGATTTAAAGTATTAGCCAGGTGCAGGGTGCCTGGGTGGCTCAGTCGGTTAAGCGTCCAACTTTGGTTCAGGTCATGATCTCGCGGTCTGTGAGTTCGAGCTCCGTGTCGGGCTCTGTGCTGACAGCTCGGAGCCTGGAGCCTGCTTCCAATTCTGTCTCCCTCTCTCTCTGCCCCTCCCCCGTTCATGCTCTGTCTCTCTCTGTCTCAAAAATAAATAAACGTTAAAAAAAAATTTTTTTATAAATAAATAAATAAATAAAGTATTAGCCAGGTGCCCTGATGTGTGGGGACACTGGCACAACATACCCACCCACCCACAATGGGCTCTGCCACAACCCAGGACCCAAAGTACTCCTTGTTCTCAACACGCAACAAAACAGACGTTCTCCTTAATCCGTAAAGTGTGTGATTTCCCAGCCTCCAAAGAAGCTTTTAAAATTCCAAAGCAGGAAATGCATATGCTTCAGCTCTTCACCACAGTGCACTGTGACGTCTAATTTCACCTTTCTCGGGGCACATGGGTGGCTGGGTGGGTTGAGTGTCCGACTTCGGCTCAGGTCATGATTTCGTGGTTTGTGAGTTCGAGCCCCACGTCGGGGTCTGACAGCTCAGGGCCTGCAGCCTGCTTCAGATTCTGTGTTTCCCTCTCTCTCTGCCCCTGCTCTGTTCATGTTCTCTCTCTGTCTCTCTGTCTGTCTCTCAAAAATAAAATTAAAAAAAAAAACAAGTAATTTCACATTTCTCTCTCAAGCATGAATGAGCGGTTAAGGATCACCATGCTTTGTAGGAAAATTTTGAAGAAAGACAGAGATCCAAATTTTAAAAAAAGAGAGAGAGAGAAGAATGAAAATTGGAGTAAAGGGGCAATTAATGTAGACTACAAAAGTATATTTCAAAAAATCATTGATAGTTTCAGAACCAAAACAGGACACTATGGTTGAGGAACAAACAAAAACTGTTGGAAGTTAAAAATATGTTAGTGGGAATTTCAAAAAGTAAGTACAGGATGTGGAAGGCAGAGCTGAGGGAAACTTCACAACACAGAACAAACCGTTAATGAAATACCAAGCAGATGTCACAACTCTATTTAGAAGGAAAAGATCTATTCAATGACTCCGGGAAATCCAACCAATAATAATTGACGAACGAGAAAACAGAAAAGAAAGGGACGCAAGTCTGCAGTGAAACCAGAGAAAAATAACTTTAAAAATAGAATATTTAGGGGTGCATGGGTGGCTCAGTCGGTTAAGCGACCAACTTCGGCTCAGGTCATGATCTCACGGTCTATGAGTTCGAGCCCCGCGTCGGGCTCTAGGCTGACAGCTCGGAGCCTGGAGCCTGCTTCGGATTCTGTGTCTCCCTGTCTCTCTCTGCCCCTCCCCCTCTCATGCTCTCTCTCTCTCTCTCTCTCTCTCTCTCTCTCTCAAGAATAAACAAACATTTTAAAATGTTTAAAAAACAGAATATATGGATTTTCAAAGGAAATTTACTGAGACAAATAAATTGAACACGCCTTAAATCAAGGATATTGCCATTAAATCTCCACGCTAGGAATGAAGGGGGAGAAAAGTTCACACATGAAGAAACGAGGATAAGGATGACACGTACCTCTTACCAGGCTACCATCTGGGGGGAAGATGCAGAAATGTTTTCCAAATTTGGAGGGCAAGTCATTCTCAAGCTACACTTGAGAGTCATTCTCAAGCTAGACGTGTCCGTCCAGAAAACTACGAACAAACTCAAGCTAGCGTCTGTGATTATATCAGGACGTGCCGCAAATCCGCGCGGCATCACTGGTTTGTCAGTGCAAGTCACACAGAAGGAAGTTGAGTTTTATGCGTACGAGGTATCGATTATGTCCCACTTATTTGTCCTCGGGAGGCAAATGTGGGTCAAAAGCCGGGACGGTGACTCAATAAGAAGGAAGACACTGGATCCTGCCAGCCTGGGATCCTGCAGGAGGCAAGAGTGAAAAGCCGCGGGTAAGAGAGAAGGGACACCCCCACAGCCGAGGCCGACCGAGGCCCGCCTCCAGGACAAGAGACTTGGAAATCACGACTACCTGATCATTCCCACCCTGATAAAAGTGTTCTTCTTTCGTTGACTCATCTCAAAATTTGAGAATTAATGATGGGTCCATAAAGCAAACGAAAGTGATGCCAGGAAAACAGCCAATGTGTCAGTCACATGCATTGAATGTTAACGGAATTCGCATAGTCTCACTAGCGTAACCAGCAAAACTGATTTCACAAAACCTTGAGATAGAACCGACTTGGGGACATGGCAAGGGAAGGATGCGAGTGTGCGTGTCTATGAGGAGGAGAGGCTACGGGGTCATAAAAACCTTGAGACAGAACCGACTTGGGGACATGGCAAGGGAAGGATGCGAGTGTGCGTGTCTATGAGGAGGAGAGGCTACGGGGTCATAAAAACCTTGAGACAGAACCGACTTGGGGACATGGCAAGGGAAGGATGCGAGTGTGCGTGTCTATGAGGAGGAGAGGCTACGGGGTCATAAAAACCTTGAGACAGAACCGACTTGGGGACATGGCAAGGGAAGGATGCGAGTGTGCGTGTCTATGAGGAGGAGAGGCTACGGGGTCATAAATCTTCCACAGCATGGGCTCAGCGGCTGCAGCCACCCAAGGCGACAGAAGCAAATTCTTAGAAATCTGGAGCCAAGCCCAGCACCAAAATTTTGAAAGTTTGACTCTGACGAGCCGTCAGATGAAGGAGACAAGGCGGTGGGTGGCCAGCAGCAGCCGGCATGGGTAGTGCAGTCGACCTCGGAAACTATGTTAACACTATTATCGTTTTTATATTTTTCACCATGGTTGAATTCTGCGTGTGTAAAATTACATGCAGTTTTCAAAGCTGTGAAATACGCAGCATCCGTGTTCTTCTCCTCAATGTTTAATCGCTGCTTCACCGATGAGGAAATGGGGCCCAGACTCGCTAGGCGATTTTCCCATGTCGTCCAGGGAGCGACCGCACACGCGGGACCGACCTCCAGGTTTGTAAATCCCAAACCCTCAGCCGGCTTCGGGGCGTTACCGACAATGGAAGCAGAGAGAACGAAAGAAATAAAACAGCTTGTGTCCGTTGGTTTGGTAAAGAAGGGCCCGGGCTGAGCCCCCAGCTTGTCTGCACAGAGGCGGCAGCCTGGGGTCAAGGTCAGAACCACCGCCACCACCGTGCCGAGCGAAGGTGAGGAAAGACGGCCCTGTGCACCTCGGGAGGACAGTGTGGGCACAAAACGAGAGCGTGTGCTCTTAAGCTGATGCAGAGCTAAAAGGGCGGTCACTCCGCCTGTGCACCTGCACCTGTGGGGACACCTGCCACTCCGGACGACAGAGGCGCCCGTGGAGCCCCCTTCCCGTGGCATAAAGGGGTCGGAAACCAGAGGTGAGTGCGCAGCGCTCCCCTTTCGTTCCTCAGCCCGTCGATAACTGGCACCCGCAACCTGTCCAAAGGCCGGGGTCCCCCGTTCCTGGGGAATCTCTTTACCGAGAGACCTCCCCAACAGCTTCCCGGGGCTCCTCGACTGCTTCTGGCGGGTCACCTTCGTGGCGCGTGCGGGAGGAAGCTGTTCCCCTCCCCCGCCAGCACCCCATCCTGCTCAGGTGTGTGTAGCAGCCTGACTCAGGGCTCCCCCACATCTCGGGCCACGCGCAGGATCGCAGGCCACTCCTGTTAATACTTTATGTGCCGCAGGGGAGGAACCACACGGACACACGGCTCCAAGCATCTTCCGTGCATGAAGCCGCTTCTCCCGTGGAAACAGTGCAAGGCAGGCAGCGTGCATCGTAAACGTGGGCAGAGTTACACGAAGTCAGACAGGGAGACGAGCCCAACACCGGACGGCTGGCAGGCAGCGGGAGGGGAGAGTCAGACCCACGCCCTGCGGCTCCGGACTCTGTGCGTCCGGGGTTCCTGCCTCAGAAACGAGGGGCCGCCGCAAGCGGAAAGGGCTGAAGCAGCCTGTAAACATAAAATAACTACGCTGCTGTCTACAGCTCTAAGCAGCTCAGAGCACACGTTCACGGAATCAGAGTTCCTGCGGGTCAGAGATCCGGCCGTGGCCGCACCCCTGCTCTGCCCCAGTGTCCCCTGCGCGGCAATAAGGGGCCGACCGGGCCCGGGGGTCTCTCCGAAGACTGGCCGGGGTGGGTCTGCCTGCAGGCAGGGATGCGGCTCCCTGTGGGATGTTACACTGAGGACGTCCGTCGGTCCCCAGCTGGCTCAGGACCCGAGGCCGCCCCCGGTTCCTTGCCACCTGGACCTCTCCAGGACGGCCACTTGCTCTATCGGGGACAGAAGCTGAGGAGGGGACAGAGAGACTTGCCGGGAGCCGGAAAGGGGTGCCAAGCGACACAGCCATTGGTGCGAATGTTCTGTTGGTGACCAGGAGGTCGGGCTGTCACTGAAGGCGCGGGCATTCCAATCGGCGGAGGGTCTTGCCCGGCGCGTCTCAGAGTCTGTCTACCACGGGGACCAGGTCCACACTTGGTGATGAGTACACCGAGGACGGACGAGTGAGGCCCTCAACACCCAAACCTGGACCAAACCGCCACCTGTCCCCTTGACCTCAGAGCTGACAGTCTCCTTCACAAACAGCGTGATTATCGGGGTACTCTGTGCAGCCCAGCAACCTCTTGCTGGGGATCAAACTTCCTGTGAAAGCCATAAAACCCAGGTGATAGTAGAAACGTGAGTTTGAAAGTACCGGGCAGGGAGGACTTCTTTAGAGCACGGGGGCTCCCTTCTGCTCTGGGGTGTAGACGATGCAGACATGTGGTCCCGTCGGTGGGGGGTGGGCCTGTTTTCCCACGAGGCAGGCAGCTTCCCCAGGTGATCATCTCAACGCGCATCTTTCTGTCTTGTGTCCTCGGCCACGCAAACCCATTTCCGCGAAGCCGGGAGCATGTAAGGCATGGACCTCACCGCCAACGACAGTCAGTCTGACAGGGCGCCGTCGAAGGGTGAGCACACGGCCGTGCCTCATAGTAGCCCTGCCTGGCTTCTGAGCTCCAGGAAGACACAAGCAGGCCTTCAGGAAGAAGGTGACTCTGTGGGTGATGGCGTCCCACGACGGGATGCTTCGGTCAAGCCTTATTGTTCCAATTCCATACGTGGAAGCATCTCCACGAGGAATCACGTGGATTTGTTGCAACATTAAAAACGTCAGTATGACAACCAATGGATCACAAACGTGCTGGCTTAGGAGTGCTTACAAATATCCGAGTATGAATTCATCACCAAGACGGAAAACAGCTGGCAGGAGAGCGTCCCCGAGATCTGATATGTCAGTCGCCCTCCAGAATTGAAGGATCACACTCGTTTTTATTAATGACCTTGTGATTTGAAACAGGGTGGGGGGTGGGAGGAACTACAATTACACAGGCTTTCTAGGCTTAACGCAGGGGAGTGGGGAGGGGCGCACCGACGGATTACCGTGGCCTCCGGCTCAGAAGAGTGCAACAGCCAACCCAGTTAAAAGCAGCAGCAAGAACTGTCCTCTGCTTGTGATAAACAAATCTGCTTTTAATCTCATCCTCTGGGGCTCAGATTAAAACAAATATGACCCGATAGGCTTGGTCCAATTTACTTTCAGATTATGAACAGCTCTCCCTGTTATGTATCTGCCAGAAAAACCCTGCCGGTATTTTTAAGCCGCCGTCTATGACAAACATCACGTGGCACACGGCGGCAAGATGGAAAGGTTTGAAGGGAAAGGCAGTGTTCAGAAGCGCCCCGAGTGGAAGAGAAAAGAGGAGCGGCCGTGCACACACGCTCTCCAGATTTCAGATTTTTCTCCGTGTCAGCTGAGTGGGGGGGATATTGAATTGCTTTCTGGAGAGCGAATTCCACTGTAGGCTCACTTCCCTTCGACTCTGCATTATATTTACCAAAGACGGAGAGCGCGGGGAGCACTGAAGCATTGCTGAGAAGGTGAACCTGATACCTCCTCATATCACGGTTTAATAAACCGATAAACTGATTATTGAATTCCGTTTCCATATGTAAGAAGAAACCGGGGAAGTCGGCACATCAAACCTGGCTGGGTTTTCGTATGAACACACACTGAGAAATACTCAGAATGAGGACATTCTGAACTGCATCACTGTCAGGTGATTCAATCCCTTTCCTTCACAAATTCAATTTAATACAAAATAATCAAGTGGCACGGGGTCTTTCTTTTGGACCACAAAAAATGGCATCAACATATACGCACATTAAAAAATATAAGGAATGATACTAATCAGCTGAAAAACATACGGGAAATACAACCACTTTTGACTATCAAGACATAAGCATATGTTATAAGAGGTATTACCTTTCGGTAAATGTTTCGAGAAAGCAAACGAAACGAACACAACAAAAACACCTCCATGATTCTACGTGGTTTGGAAAATAAATTCTGATCTATTTTAATATGATTACTGCTTGTGTTGGCCACTCGACCACACCCAGAGACCAGCACAAAGAAATTATACACCAGTTGCACTAAATGAGTAATTAATTTATCATTCATTCGCGCATTTGTGGTGTTTAATAAATAAGTAGTGACTTTATCATTCATTCAGTCGTTTATAGTACTTAATGAACACCTAGTGTTTGCCATTTGCTGGTTTGGTGACAGGCTTTAAAGCCAGCAAATGAAACCGAGACTCTGATGGACACTTAAAGAGCAAATACGCAGTAAGAGCACAATGTCCGTGATAGGACTCATGCGCGTGCCAGGGGGACAAAGGCGCGGGCTACATGTGTGCAAACACACATGGTCACAGAGAGAGAAAGACCTCCCGGGTGAATACAACAGGCTTACAGACGTGAAAACGCTGTTGGAGCATGTGTCATTCAGCCACCTCGGGAACAGCACCTCTCGTCAGACCCTCTGTGTCCTCGCACACGCTTCATAACCCCAAGAGTCCACAGACGTCTCTGCGCACTGTCCTCCCTGGTGTCACGACCTGCTCGGTCGCGGGTGTCCACCTCCCAAAGAATCTCTGTGCTGTCTGATGTTTCTAGTTCTTTCTCTCCATAGAGATAAGCGCTGAAATGCAGGTAACATAGCAATTACAACAACCACGAAAACAAGGAACGTAGTGACCGCTGAATTCACCACTTTCACTCCCAAAGCACTTCCACGGGCTTGTGACACACAGACGCTGTGTCCTGATGAATATGTGTCCACTCCATCAGACGCCTTGAGCCTTGAGTTCTACTTCCAAGAATTTATTAAGCACAATAATTATAGACAGAGTGCAATGATTTTTAAATGTGTACAAATCATACAAGCTACAATGTCAGGTGGGGCAAACCCCGACGCCAGCTCCTAATTCCTTTATTTAGTCCCAGCCTAGTGACTACATGGTTATCTTTGGTAGACATTTGACCCACTGTGCTTGTAGTGGTTATGACACAACTTTGACATTGAGAATTAAAACTCGGGATTTTGAAATTTTGAGACTCAGCTATTTCTCTATTATCTCTTCTGGAGGTTTGGAAATTCAACTCTGACACTCAAAAGCTTACTATTGATCCTTCTCTCTTTTGTTGTCTTGCTAGGGATAGGGATTCCCTTCCTACCTCTGACTGGAATAGGGTTGAGGCAATAGAACCAACAAAACTACAGTGACCGATGCACATACATTGGTTAATATCCAAATACTACTCCCTTAAAAATCTTAATTAGAGCAGGCACCTATAAATCCTAACAAAGGGGAACAGGTGAAGGAAGTAAGGCCCAATCTGAGAAAGAATACTCTATACATAAAAAACTGTAGTTTGTGAGTTAAGAAAAGTTCACTATGAATCACGAATTAAAAGTGTTCCGATGTGGATCAGATGGACTTGACAGATATTTAGAATTCTGCATCCCAAAGCAACAGAATATACTTTTTTCTCAAGTGCACATGGAACATTCTCCAAGATAGATCACATACTGGGTCACAAAAGAGCCCTTCATAAGTATACAAGAATTGAAATCATACCATGCATACTTTCAGACCACAATGCTATGAAGCTTGAAATCAACCACAGGAAAAAGTCTGGAAAACCTCCAAAAGCGTGGAGGTTAAAGAACACCCTACTAAAGAATGAGTGGGTCAACCAGGCAATTAGAGAATAAATTTAAAAATATATGGAAACAAATGAAAATGAAAATACAACAATCCAAACGCTTCGGGATGCAGCGAAGGCAGTCCTGAGAGGAAAATACATTGCAATCCAGGCCTATCTCAAGAAACAAGAAAAATCCCAAATACAAATCTAACAGCACATCTAAAGGAAACAGAAGCAGAACAGCAAAGACAGCCTAAATCCAGCAGAAGAAGAGAAATAATAAAGATCAGAGCAGAAATAAATAATATAGAATCTAAAAAAAACTGTAGAGCAGATCAACGAAACCAAGAGTTGGTTTTTTGAAAAAATAAAATTGATAAACCTCTAGACAGGCTTCTCAAAAAGAAAAGGGAGATGACCCAAATAGATAAAATCATGAATGAAAATGGAGTTATTACAACCAATCCCTCAGAGATACAAGCAATTATCAGGGAATACTATGAAAAATTATATGCCAACAAACTGGACAACCTGGAAGAAATGGACAAATTCCTAAACACCCACATGCTTCCAAACTCAATCAGGAGGAAATAGAAAGCTTGAACAGACCCATAACCAGCGAAGAAATTGAATCAGTCATCAAAAATCTCCCAACAAATAAGAGTCCAGGACCAGATGGCTTCCCAGGGGAGTTCTACCAGACGTTTAAAGCAGAGATAATACCTATCCTTCTCAAGCTATTCCAAAAAATAGAAAGGGAAGGAAAACTTCCAGACTCATTCTATGAAGCCAGTATTACTTTGATTCCTAAACCAGACAGAGACCCAGTAAAAAAAAGAGAACTATAGGCCAATATCCCTGATGAATATGGATGCAAAAACTCTCAATAAGATACTAGCAAATCGAATTCAACAGCATATTAAAAGAATTATTCACCATGATCAAGTGGAATTCATTCCTGGGATGCAGGGCTGGTTCAACATTCGCAAATCAATCAATGTGATACATCACATTAATAAAAGAAAAGATAAGAACCATATGATCCTGTCAATCGATGCAGAAAAGGCCTTTGACAAAATTCAGCAACCTTTCTTAATAAAAACCCTCAAGAAAGTCGTGATAGAAGGAACATACTTAAAGATCATAAAAGCCATTTATGAAAAGCCCACAGCTAACATCATCCTCAATGGGGAAAAACTGAGAGCTTTTTCCCTGAGATCAGGAACACGACAGGGATGTCCACTCTCACCGCTGTTGTTTAACATAGTGTTGGAAGTTCTAGCATCAGCAATCAGACAACAAAGGGAAATCAAAGGCATCAAAATTGGCAAAGATGAAGTTAAGCTTTCACTTTTTGCAGATGACATGATATTATACATGGAAAATCCGTAGACTCCACCAGAAGTCTGCTAGAACTGATACATGAATTTAGCAAAGTTGCAGGATACAAAATCAATGTACAGAAATCAGTTGCATTCTTATACACTAATAATGAAGCAACAGAAAGACAAATAAAGAAACTGATCCCATTCACAATTTCACCAAGAAGCATAAAATACCTAGGAATAAATCTTACCAAAGATGTAAAGGATCTGTATGCTGAAAACTATAGAAAGCTTATGAAGGAAATTGAAGAAAATATAAAGAAATGGAAAAACATTCCGTGCTCATGGATTGGAAGATAAATATTGTCAAAATGCCAATACTACCCAAAGCTATCTACACATTCAATGCAATCCCAGCATTCTTCTCAAAACTAGAACAAGCAATCCTAAAATTCATATGGAACCACAAAAGGCCCCGAATACCCAAAGTAATTTTGAAGAAGACCAAAGCAGGAGGCATCACAATCCCAGACTTTAGCTTCTACTACAATGCTGTAATCATCAAGACAGCATGGTATTGGCACAAAAAACAGACACATAGACCAATGGAATAGAATAGAAACCCCAGAACTAGACCCACAAATGTATGGCCAACTCATCTTTGACAAAGCAGGAAAGAATATCCAATGGAAAAAAGACAGTCTCTAACAAATGGTGCTGGGAGAACTGGACAGCAACATGCAGAAGGTTGAAACTAGACCACTTTTCTCACACCATTCACAAAAATAAACTCAAAATGGATAAAGGGCCTGAATGTGAGACAGGAAACCATCAAAACCCTAGAGGAGAAAGCAGGAAAAGACCTCTCTGACCTCAGCCGTAGCAATTTCTTACTTGACACATCCCCAAAGGCAAGGGAATTAAAAGCAAAAATGAACTACTGGGACCTTATGAAGATAAAAAGCTTCTGCACAGCAAAGGAAACAACCAACAAAACTAAAAGGCAACCAACGGAATGGGAAAAGATATTCGCAAATGACATATCGGACAAAGGGCTAGTATCCAAAATCTATAAAGAGCTCACCAAACTCCACACCCGAAAAACAAATAATCCAGTGAAGAAATAGGCAGAAGACATGAATAGACACTTCTCTAAAGAACACATCCAGATGGCCAACAGGCACATGAAAAGATGCTCAACGTTGCTCCTCATCAGGGAAATACAAATCAAAACCACACTCAGATACCACCTCACGCCAGTCAGTGTGGCTAAAATGAACTAATCAGGAGACTAGAGATGCTGGAGAGGATGTGGAGAAACGGGAACCCTCTTGCACTGTTGGTGGGAATGCAAATTGGTGCAGCCACTCTGGAAAACAGTGTGGAGGTCCCTCAAAAATTAAAAATAGACCTACCGTATGACCCAGCAATAGCACTGCTAGGAATGTATCCAAGGGATACAGGAGTACTGACGCATAGGGGCACTTGTACCCCAATGTTTATAGCAGCACTCTCAACAATAGCCAAATTATGGAAAGAGCCTAAACGTCCATCAACTGATGAATGGATAAAGAAATTGTGGTTTATTTACACAATGGAGTACTACGTGGCAATGAGAAAAAATGAAATATGGCCCTTTGTAGCAACATGGATGGAACTGGAGAGTGTGGTGCTAAGTGAAATAAGCCATACAGAGAAAGACAGGTACCATATGTTTTCACTCTTATGTGGATCCTGAGAAACTTAACAGAAACCCATGGGGGAGGGGAAGGAAAATAAAAGATGTTAGAGTGGAAGAGAGCCAAAGCATAAGAGACTCTTAGAAACTGAGAACAAACTGAGGGTTGATGGGGGGTGGGAGGGAGGGGAGGGTGGGTGATGGGTATCGAGGAGGGCACCTTTTGGGATGAGCACTGGGTGTTGTATGGAAACCAATTTGACAATAAACTTCATATATTGGAAAAAATAAAATAAAATCACTGTGGAAAAAAAAAGTGCTCCAATGTATTATGACAACTGAAGTACACTAACATGGACAATATTTATCTCCGTGTTTTGTCACACTCATTATTTGGAATTTCTTCTTCAAATATTTCCTTTTCCTAAGTTATGTACAGTCATAATACTTGGTCACTAACTCTACCAAACATTATTTCTACCCCATCCAATTGGCCTACAAAACCCTAATATTACCTTCTGTCTTACGATGGCTGATTACATTTCCAGGGAGCTGGGGAGAATTCTCAGCTGACATACAAAACTTGCAACAGACAGAATAGAAAAGAAGTTCTATTCTTCAGCATGCCCTTTTTCCATTAAAAAGGAAAAAAAAAAAAAGCCAGTTCTGGAGGTGTCTGGAGAATCTAAGAAACAAACACAACAGGAAAGCAAGGAGATAAAGGTTTCGTGATTACATAAAGTGAGTTCATGTTTAATCTTATTTGGGACATACCTTGATGTTTTCTGCACACCATCCACTCTATGTTTGGTTTACCCATGTAATCATAAAATGAGTTCACTCTGGCCATGCTTTCTAATGCGGTACATTTGAAATCACATCTCTCCAATGCTCCGTTTTTCCTTTGCTTTCCCTGGAGCAAGGCTTATGGTTAGCTAGGGCCCAACAACATATCGTGGAGTAGCACTTCTTACTGGAAATAACCTCACTAACAGTTGCAGACTTGATAAATTAATCACAGAGGTAAATGAAAACATAGCCAATATGGCAGATCAGATGAGGCCAGGAGCCACCCGGCTGAACAATCCGTATCTTAGTCCACATTTAGTGGACTCAGCCCTCAGTCAGCAGAGGGCAGAAGTAAGTGTGTGTGTGTGTGTGTGTGTGTGTGTGTGTGTGCATGCGCACGCACGCGCCCACGTACATGTATGCGTGTGTGTATGATTTCCTTTTTTACCTGATTCCTTCACACCATATACACTATTACGACTTTTTGAGTTATTCTATGTCAGTACCTGTTCTTTGTCCTTTTTTGGTGACTGCAGAGTATTCCATTATAAGAACAGACATGTGTTTTTGCCCCTCTTGGAGGATATTTCGTTGTTTCCACACTGCAATGATATCTTTGTTTGTGAGCACATTCTGCCTCAGGTGCTTTCACTGGCCCTCCATCCAGAATCTCTCCTCACCTCTCACACCTGCAATCTCTTCCCTGGATCTCACATCTGGGATTTCTTCTCAAATCTCACACCTTGTGGCTTTTTCTTGATCTGACCTCAAAGGCCACATCTTCAGACAGGTCTGCATGGAGCGTCATGTGTCTCAATTTCCAATTCTCTCTTGAATGGTTTTTCTGTAGCAAATTTCATCATCAGAGATGATCACATTCACGGGTGTTCAGCCTGCTTCCCCAACTGGAATGCCATCATCATGGCTCCTTTACTCGCTGCGCAACTATTATTATCTGAGTTCAGGAGAAGGCCAGGTGGTAGAATTCAGAGGCAAAGGACTGTGCTCTGGAAACGAGGTCCACAGGGTGAAGGCACTGAGCACACCCCAGCCACAGCTTTCTGCCAGGCTCCCAGAGCAGCTCCACACCCATGTTATAATTCAGCAGACACTATTCCTCAGCCTCAGTTCCAAGAGGGACCAAAGGGGGAGGAACCCTTGTCCCAGCAGCCCCTTGCCATGCACCAGCTGCCATGCACCACCCCAGCCCCAGCAGCTGCGTTTTCCAAGAACAAAGGAACGATGTTCCCAGTTCACATGCTTTTTCCGTTTCCACGAAGAGCGAGAGGTCACTTCTTCATCTCCTTTCGTCTGCTCGAGTCCTGAGCTGGTTTCACAACTGGAACATCAGAGACGTAGCTCCAGCTCTAACTTGCCTGAAAGTTCCTGCCTCCTGCCACTAGGAAAGCCCGATCTTGGGATGACCCTCTTGGAAGCCAGAGGCCGCGGCATGAGAAGCCAGGCCATCTCGAGGGAGCTTCAGCTGACAGCTCGGTTCATTTGTCCGATCCAAGCTGTCTTGGAAGTGCGGTCACTCTGACGTCAGAGTCCTCTCGCCCCGGCTACCAACTCACTGCAACCATGACAGCCCCAGAAAGAGCCACCAACGGACTCCAGCCAACCCAAGGAACAGTGCACAATACCAAGAAACAGCTGCTTTAAGCCATCAAGTTTGGGGAAGGCTTGTTGCACGGCAGCTGATAACTAAAAAATTATTTTGTACTTGGAAATGGGGGGGACAATGAAAACAAGAGTAGGGCACGTGACTCTGAGACCAGTAGGCGGGCAAGGGTGGGAAGGTGTCTACGGAGAAGTCTGTGAAGGCCTGGGGGATAGCCTGTATTAGATGCAGAGCTGTGGCCAGCAGTAATACACGAGGGTAAGATACCAGATGAACTTCTGAATCTGAGTAAGGGTATTTCCGGGCAAAATACAGAACATACCAACCGGATTCTTCTAGTGTCCCAAGATAAAATACAAGAAGTGGAATGGTTTCCTAAGGAGCAACAAACAGAACATCCCCCATTTATTGGAAGTCTGAGGTGAGGGGTGGTCTACAATGGTCTTCTGCGGGATGAGGAGGATGTGTCTGCTGCAGGGCACAGAGGACCCGCAGGTCTTACAGAGGCAGGAAGGACGTGTGCTCATGCACCACTGGGGCCCAAATCGAACAACGTCTGGAGTTCAAGTCTGCAACCGGCCATCTCAAACTCTCTCCAGCATAAATGGCCTCCCAAACGCCCACAGAAGTATGGGTAATGGCATGTGCCCCTGCACTGTCTGGGGTAAACACAGATCAGAGACAACACTGATGCCCATCACTGGGATGCCGGTTGGACAAACGATGGCACGTGCGTGAATCTCGTGCCGTGCAGTCTACCATCACAAGAACTGACAGCCACAGAGTATCGCTCAATAAAGTAACACAAAGCAAAGGTGCACGGTGTGGGGCAGTGCGTCTAGTGTCTGATCAAACACTTAAAAAAAAGACACACCCATTTGGAGGCATGTAGCAGGCACCCAGTTTTACGCAGAAAACATGGCAAGAGTCGCTGCCTCTGAGAGAGAGCCCGAGAGACTGGAGGCAAGTGTGGCTAATGGCCTATAAGCAATGACAAAGCAGGGATATTATTCGCGGGTAAACACGTGACCTCAAGTGTTTCTTAACTGTGAGGTGCTCAGGGCTCAACCCCCAGGTCCACAGGCTGGGAGTGTCTGTTCTGCAGGTTTGCTGTGGTGAAAACAGTAGAGAAACACCGAGGCAGAGTGGATGGCCCTTGGGTAGATCAGAAAGTCTCTGCAGGGCCCACAAGGACTTCAGCATCTAGCAAGAGGAATACACACTCCAATGTCATCGAGGTTACTTCCTCCTGCAGTTCCACTGCCCCAAAAACCCTCTGTGCTCCGGCATCCACCCTTCCTCCCCCAACGCCTGATCTTTTACTGTGTTCATAGTTCTGCCCTTTCCAGAGTATCATGAAGTTGAAATCGTACAGTGATTTTCAGATTGGCGTGTTTTACTCAGTAATATGCACTCAAGATTCCCTCATGTCTCTTCAAGGCTGGTGGCTCACTTCTTTTTAGACCCGAATAATGTTCCATTGTTGGGTTACGTCTTTCTTCAATCTTTGCTCTTATATAGGGAGACACATATAGAGTTTTATACAAGTTTACAAGTATAACATACACAGATGAAGAATGAATGAATCATTGCCTTAGGTAACCTTTTGGAGTACATACTCTCTAGAGCAGGTTGGAAAAAGCATCCTATAACCTGAGTTCAGACTCCCACCAGATAGCCTTCTTGCCATGTCTTCCCCAGACCATTGTAAACTCTTGGAGGAAAATTACGATGCCTGTAGGGTCCCCTGCCAGGGGTCATGTTCTTAATCTGCCTCTAAACAACTAGGTAACCTTATTACACAGAGCTGACGTCCCAGCAAGCGTTGGAACTCTGACTCCATTATTCTCTTTCAGCCTTTGTGCCCTTTCCATCGCCAAGATGCTGCTAACGGTGAAGAGTGCACATCAAGAGACTGGTTTATGTGGCTTTCCATAGGCATCGTCTGTCCCTAATAAACAGCCACCACTCCACACAGAAGGGCGCACACTGATTTCAATTGAATTTCAGGAAACTGGCAGAGATATAAAAGTGAGGGAGGCATCAATCAGCTGGCAATAAATGAGACACGGTTTAAGTGTGACGAGGAAAGTGTATTGTTTCCACAATAGCTGGGTCTCTGGGTCGGCCTTGCCAGTCTCTGTGCGGACCGGATGCCGAGTGGGAGAACCACACAGGCAGGGTCTGGGTCGAGGGCGCGCACTGAGGAAGTCACTATCTCACGACTGAATTACGGCTTTGGAACTACAAGTCTTTCTAAAATGAGGCTCACACCGGTCAGAGCGGCCAAAATGAACAAATCGGGAGACTATAGATGCTGGAGAAGATGTGGAGAAACGGGAACCCTCTTGCACTGTTGGTGGGAATGCAAACTGGTGCAGCCGCTCTGGAAAATAGTGTGGAGGTGCCTCACACTATTAAAAATAGATCTACCCTATGACCCAGCAACAGCACTGCTAGGAATTTACCCAAGGGATACAGGAGTGCTGATGTACAGGGCCACTTGTACCCCAATGTTTATAGCAGCACTCTCAACAATAGCCAAATTATGGAAAGAACCTAAATGTCCATCAACTGATGAATGGATAAAGAAATTGTGGTTTATATACACAATGGAATACTACGTGGCAATGAGAAAGAATGTTATATGGCCATTTGCAGCAATGTGGATGGAACTGGAGGGTATTATGCTAAGTGAAATAAGTCATACAGAGAAGGACAGATACCATATGTTTTCACTCTTATGTGGGATCTTGAGAAACTTAACAGAAGACCGGGGGGAGGGGAAGGGGGAGAAAAAAGTTACAGAGAGGGAAGGAGCCAAACCATAAGAGACTCTTAAATACAGAAAACAAACTGAGAGTTGATGGGAGGCGGGGGAGAGGGGAAAATGGGTGATGGGCATTGAGGAGGACACCAGTTGGGATGAGCACTGGGTGTTGTACGGAAACCAATTTGACAATAAATTTCATATAAATAAAATAAAATAAAATAAAATAAAATAAAATAAAATAAAATAAAATAAAATAATAAATAAAATATAAAATAAAATAAAATAAAATAAAATAAAATAAAATAAAATAAAATAAAATAAAATAAAATAAAATAACATAAGGCTTCACCTACAGAGGCTAATGTGTGGGGAGCCGCGGACACGCAGGATGAGCAAGTCTTTGCAAATGCTGTCCTGTGGTTGAAAACCACTGGGTCAGCCCTGCTGTGAATCCGTGCTGCACAGATGAGCACAGGGAGGGGGGCCTAAAAAGGTACTTTTCCTGCTTAAGGAAGACACTTAAGTAATTTGCTACAGTATGAGGGTGGGCTAAATTCTGAAAATCACAGTGTATTTCTCAACACCAAGATAAAATCAATCTATCAACCTACGATACAAATTTTATACTTTACATATATGTATGCATATGCTTTTCTCCTGGTATTGAGAAATAACCTGATTTTCACATTTCAGTAACTATATAAAACATAATAAATAAATAAGTATATATATGTATATGTACACATACGCTCTTTATATTAAAAATAAACCTCACGGCTACTGAATGATGCTAGTGACCGTAATCAAACAGGGCATCTAACCCAGTCGTAATGGACACAGACTGGAAGTTACTTTTTCTTCGCACTCTGCTCACCTCCAGGCTCAGCTGCAAGGAGTCCGTCCAGCCAAGCTGAGACCCCGCGTGTATCTCCATTCAGCCATGTAATCAACTATGAACGCTAGGGTAGAAGATTCTCTTCTGAAACCACCACTGTCACTATGACTTTCAGGCTCCGAAAAAAAGCCGCTTTCCTGCCTGTTCACAGAGCACCTTCGACTAGAGAGAGAGAGAACTAGAGATCCAGAAGTCTGAGATCTGGGTCTCGAGATTGTGCCTTTTCCTTGTACAACAGGGCAAGTCGTGGGCCAGTCACCGTCCGGACCTCACGGGCCTTGCTCCTGAAACAGGGGAGCTGGGACAGACGGTCCTAGCATCTTGGTGGCTCAAAACTGTACGTCCCTGGGAACGCTTCTACGGTTTAGATGACTCCCTTTGGTCTTTATTCGCTTTTTCCAGAGGATTTTATTTTAAATAGTGACCGCTGCTTTCAGGTGGAAGAGGTAAATCTAGGGAAACTCACCGTATTCGTGGTCCTCAGGGAGGAAACTGCAACTCTAAGGAATTAATCTGCGCTGTGGGCCAGCTTCTCTGGAGCAGAGCTCAAGCGTGTGGCATTCAGGAAAAGCTTAGAAAGCAGTGGGAAAGGATGAAAGAGGGACACCGTTCAGACACGGGCCCAACCTGAGACAGCGTGCCCGGGGGGCTGGCTGCCCTCTCATCTTCAGGACACTCTGGAAATAAACCATGCCTGTCTCAGCCGGACCCAGCCTGTGGCAGAGGTTGCCCCCGGGGGACACAGACATGCGGGAGCTCCCTGCACTCCGTAGACAAGGCAGCCCCAGGGAGCAGGTGCAGTCTACCAGAAGGCAGTGCACACACGGCTGGGCGGGGCACAGAAGGACCAGAGCAGGGCCTACGGGACGCGGGCAGAGCGCCCCCAGAACCTGCTGCATGCTCTGGGCCCAAAGTCATTTGCTCCAAGTAATTCAACGTTAGGAGTAAGAGGAGAGAAAACTGGTCCCGGGACCTGATTCACCAGGGTCCACTCAGCACATCTTTTCCACGGGGCTCGGGCAGCCTGAGTCTCTACTAAGAAAAGATCGAGAAGGTTGTGCGCAAACTTTTTGGTAGGATACGTCATTTGAGGGGCCCCAGCCAACGTGCAGAGAAATCCAGACGCATCGGTCATGCTGTGTTCTGTTTGACGATCTTTCATTTCTCCCTTTTTTCACCATAATTAACGTCAAATGCAGCCATCCAATTCTACACCATTGCTTTAAAATAACCTGAAGCCTAAAAGGATGCATGTTAGAAGATTTCAAACCACAGGCGGAAGTCTTACCCCAGATTGTAGGAGCCGTTTAATCCCATCAAATTATGGAAGGTGTTGCGGGACGGGAATTGACCTGAAGAAAACCCACAGTGCACGCTGCTCAGAGAAACTACAGTTTTCATGTAAAAAACAGATAGGTCGCCAACTTCTTTTAGTTGCAGGAATTAAGACACTTCCACACAAGGAGAGTGACACCTGTTAGGTTTAATCTCACTCACTCAGCCCCGAGACCAGGCCCGGTATTGACTCGGTGGGACCCGGGACACAGCGAGAACGGCTCAGCTGTTACCTCCCGTACAGATGTGACCCGCCGCTCCCGTGGTAATAGCGAGGGGGGGTGACACCCAGCCAGCTCTGGGTGGTTTTCTTCCAAGTCTGACTGAAGAAATGACTGCATGCCAAGTGGGACGGCCTCTCACGGAGCCAGCTAATGCCAGGAGATGTGTTAAATTATCATTATCTGTTGCCATCACCGGCTCTCAGGAAGTAGAAAGGACTTTGGGGATTACTCATGGCACTGTTTTAATAACTCTCCTGTAGCTCGGCTGATGTATGGTCATTAAAATTTTTATAGGCAACGATTACAGTGGAAGTGGGTTTTCTGAATAGATATGGGACTTATAAAATGCCATCTTTTCTCAAAAGATACTTTGAAAATCTTTTCAAGATACTAATTTGACCCACAGGACATAGAAAAACTGCCAAAGCCCCATCTCTAAAGCCAACAAAACGGATGAGAAAACCAAGAAGGAGCAGGTGCAGGGGGTTCGTGTGAAAAGTTGGGACAGAACCCCTTTCTCTGTGCCTCCCTCACCCTTGAGGATAAGCCAGTGTGAGGAAAGAGAAGTACCAAAAGAAGTCAATTTAAGCAGGAAAATGAGGGACACCAAGCCCAGCAAATATGCAAACAAACCCTGAAAATCAGCTTACCTTCTCACTAACAGGTGAGGTTCCAGAATTCAGGCCGGGAATTTAATGAGCTGAGCTTAGATACAACAGAAACAGGTCTGGGGCAAAGAGAGTAACTTTGTGAGTCTTTGCAGCTTTAAAAAAGCTATTTGGCCTTGGATGACTCATCCATGTTTTGGGGCGCAGGTAGAGACGTGGTGAGACCTCCAGCCTTGGACCCCAACGGTCTGTGTGCTCCGCCCCAGGACTCCTCCAGGCTTATAAACTGGACAAGTGATAACTGCTCTGCGTTTCCTTTTCCTCAGTTACAAAATGCAAGTGTTAACAATACCTGCTTCACAGGGTTGTTTTAAGCACTGAATGAATTAAAATATTTACTATTAGAAAACATACAGTAAAAAGTCAATGCTTTGCAACAGTGCCCTGTTTGCACTGCTAGTAATTGTTACAGACATAATTATGTGTCAACGAAAGTAAACCCTGGCTCGGTGGCCTCAGACACGTTATAATACTGAGTGGTCCACACCTGTTACTTACAGAATTTTCTGGAAATGCCGTGAGAGAAATGGTTACACTGTTCTTCATGGTGGGCTACCCACTAAATGCCAACTTCACTCTCTTTGAAACACACTGCTACTTTATTTCAACATGAAGTCTCAACTTCTATTCTGAGATTCGTAAAACATCCTTTGTGTCCTTTGGGATGAAAACCGAAACACGCTCCTGGGTTTTCGGCAACATGTCTCTATAGTCCTATCAGCCCATCCGCATGTTGCCTCGCTTCTGACTGGGTCATAGCACAAAGTTCAGTCTAGAATGACCTGCTGGAAAATTTGCAACAACCTGAATATTCTCATGGATGGAACAGTTGAGTCCTGCACTGTCTACAGTATACAACTTTTTGCATTTTTCCCAAGTAAATCTGACACTATTTTGGCATGCGCTTATCTTTAGTAAACAATTTATGGGAACTTGGGGTCCCCATTTCTTGTAGTTAATGCACAGAAGCAAAGTAAGATGTTTCCCATAACTCCATTCCTCACAGAATCACTACTGAAATGGTATCTTCAACGCAGCTGCGCGTCATCAGAATTGAATCCTCTCACCTCCCCCCAAGAATACCCATCTCTTCTGAAATTGTGGACGGGGGTTCATCTCTTACGGTGTTGTCATTAATAATGTATTTAATTATGAACTCATAAAAATGAATATTGCAAAATGCAGCTAAGTGACTGACTAAACATTTAAAGCAGGTGGAGTCCACGCACGGTATTAAGCAGAGAGCATATTTTAATGGATTCCGGGCACCGTTCCATCTCAGGGGGATTGTGTGCATTGGGTGACAGCCCGTCCTACATGCCCCAAACACGAAGCTGAGAACAATCATCTCGAGATGGGGCACAATGAGCTTTTAGATAAAACAGGCTTATGGAGTTAAAGACCGGCTGCTGACTGATCTCCTTAGGATACATTTAATCCAAAAGTCAGAGTAACGGACTAGGGCCAGGAAAGTACTTGGGATAATAAGAAAGTTTTAAAAATGAACACACAAGGTCATGTAGGGTAACAGCCAGAGTCAAGGACGGTGTAGTCTACAAGTCACTGTCGACTCCTAGTTCAGAAGATCACACTGACACAGCTGTGTGGACCGTTGAATTACTACAATAAAATACAACTTTATCTAAGAACGAAACAAACTCTTTAAAACTACAACTTGTTTAGACAAGTTATAAAGTGTATTCCCTCTTATTTCCCTCCATAGTACAAAAGTTTCCATAAAAGACTCATAAAATGTTTTTTCAAATATACATTTCCTGGGACACCTGGGTAGGTCAGTCGGTTAAGAGTCCAACTCTTGGTTTTGGCTCAGGTCATGATCTCTTGGTTCGTGAGATCAAGCCCCATGTCAGGTTCGGCCCTGACCGCGCGGAGCCCGCTTGGGATTCTCTCTCCCTCTCTCTCTCTGCCCCTCCCCTGCTCGTGCTCTCTCTCTCTTTCAAAATGAATAAACATTAAAATGTGGTTTTCCCGTAGGATCTGATTTTCTTTCCAAACACACTTTCCATAACAGTTTTATTCACTCTCCCATCCTTCGTTGTTTTTCTCCTCTCTCCCATCTTTGAATGCTTTCCCAGTTCGTTGAACCATCTGCAGATTTTTGCACTCCTTAACTCCTGAACGTCGAGAGGGACCATGGTCTCTGACAT
Source organism: Prionailurus viverrinus (assembly GCF_022837055.1). NCBI lineage: Eukaryota > Metazoa > Chordata > Mammalia > Carnivora > Felidae > Prionailurus > Prionailurus viverrinus. The sequence continues at coordinate 1,194,390 of NW_025927614.1, forward strand.
GAGCAGCACAGGCACCTTTATATAACTGATAGTTACAGAGCACTCCATCAAAAAGCAGAAAGTACATTCCTCTTAGGGCCACATGGAACATTCACCAAGACTGACTGCTTTCTGGATCATGAAATGCACCTCAACAAATTTAAAGTAGGAGACAGCGCACCAAGTGTGCTCTCAGACCACAGTGGTGTTAAACCAGAAATCAGTGACAGACAACTGGCAAATCTCCGCATATTTGAAAATTAGATTCACACTTCCCAATATCATGTGGGTCACAAGAGAAAATGTAAAAAGTCTATTGAACTAAATGAAAATGAAAACACAACTTTTCGATCAAACTCTTTGGGAAGCAAAGTGATACTTATGAGGAAATGTCTACCATTATTAAACGTACATACATATTAGACAAGAAGATAGATCTAAAATCAATAATCTAAGCTTGGACCTTAGGAAAATGGAGAAAGGACAATTTAAGCCTTAAGCAAACAGGAGAGAGAAAAAAATAAAAATAAAGCAGAAATCAATAAAATTAAAACCAGTAAATCAATAGAAAAATTCAATGAAACTATAACTTGGTTCTCTGAAAGGATCAGTAAGATTGATAAATCTCTGGTCAGGATAACTAACTTTAAAAAGAGAAGACACAAATTACAAATCTCAGAAAAGAGAGACCATCACTACGACTTCCATAGACAATAAAAAAGGTAATAAATGGATATTATGAACAACTCTGTGCCCACAGTTGTGGTAATGCAGGTGAGATGGGCCAATGAGAAATAGATCAATTCTGTACTTAAACACCACAATGAAAACTCATATAACAAGTGCTAGATAATCTCAACAGGCCTGTATATATTCCAGAATTTGAATCAATAATTAATCATCTAGGGGCGCCTGGGTGGTGCAGTCGGTTAAGCGTCCGACTTCAGCCAGGTCACGATCTCGCGGTCCGGGAGTTCGAGCCCCGCGTCGGGCTCTGGGCTGATGGCTCAGAGCCTGGAGCCTGTTTCCGATTCTGTGTCTCCCTCTCTCTCTGCCCCTCCCCCGTTCATGCTCTGTCTCTCTCTGTCCCAAAAATAAATAAACGTTGAAAAAAAATTTTTAAAAAATAATAATAATAATCATCTCCCAAAACAGAACTCTATCATAAACGCTTGAGGACAAATGATGCCAATACTTCAAAATAGGTTCCAGAAAAGAGAAGCTGAAGGAACATTTCCCAACTCACTTTATGAACCCAGCATTACTCAAATACCAACACCAGAGAAAGGTGTTACAAGAAAGGAAAGGTACACACCACTTGCTTTTATGAACATATGGGGAAAATTCCTCAACATACTATTAGCAAATGGATTCCAATAATGTCTGTAAAGATTTATACACCACAACTAAATGGGATTTTTCTCCAGGTATGCAGGGCATATTACACACGTTAAAATAATGTAACGGGGGCGCCAGGGTGCTCAGTCGGTTAAACGCGTCCGACTTCAACTGAGGTCACAATCTCACGGTTTGTGAGTTCAAGCCCTGCGTTGGGCTCTGTGCTGACAGCTCAGAGCCTGGAGCCTGCTTCAGATTCTGTGTCTCCCTCTCTCTCTCTCCCTCTCTCTCTGCCCCCTCCCACTTGTACTCTGTCTCTTTGCCTCTCAAAAATAAGTAAACATTTAGAAATTTTTTTTAAATATGGGCTAAATGGGTAAGAGGCATTAAGGAATCTACCCCTGAAATCATCGTTCCACTATATGTTAACTAATTTGGATGTAAATTTTAAAAAATAAAAAATAATATTAAAACCAAAAAAAAATTTTTTTAAATAAATAAAAATAATTCAATGGAATCTATCACTCAACAAGCTAATTAAGCCAAATCATATGAGCATATCGACCGATGCAGAAAAGGCATTTGACAAAATTCAAGACTCACCCGGGGGGGGGGGGGGGGGAACACTCAGCAAACTAGCAAGAGAGGGGAACTCTCCCAACTTGATTAAGAACATCAACAAACAAAACCAAAAAACCAACCAAACAAACACAAAACAAACAAAATAAACTAGAGCAGCATCACACTTAGTGCTGAGACACTGAGCATTTTCCTCCTAGGACTGTGAAGAAGACAAGGCGTGCCTTCTCAGGACCCTTACTGAACACCATTCTGCAAGGGCAGTAAGAAAAGGAAATACCAGGTATTCAGATTGTGAAGGAAGAAATAAAATTGTCTTTGTTCTGAGATGGCATGATTGTTCACACAGAAAATCCCAAAGAATTGACAAAAAACAATCTTTTAAACCAACATATAAATAATTATAGCAAGTTGCAGGACTAAAGGTTAATATACGTACCAATTGTTTTCCTGTATACTGTCAATAAATAATTGTCGTGTGAATTTAAAACACAATACCATTTGCAATAGCACAGAACTTAAATACATAGGCATTCATCTATCAATTATGTACGATATCTGTATTTAGAAAACTATAAAAGTCTGATTAAAGAAATCAAAGAAATCTAAATTAAGGGAAAATACCCCATTTTCATGAATAGAAAGACTCAATATTGCAAGAGGCCAGGTCTACACAACTTGATTTATAGATTCAATGCAATCCCAATCAAAATCCAAGCAAATTACTTTGTGGGGTTAGCAAGTGGACCCTAAAGGTTAAAGAGAGAGGCAAAGGATCCAGAGCAGCCAGCACAATATTCACTAATACTGGCTCTCCAACTTCAAGACTTACTAGAAAGCTACGGCCATCAAGGCAGAGTTGTACTGGCACAAGAGAATGGAGAGCCCAGAATCAGACTCACATAAATACAGTCGGCTGACCTTTAAGAAAGGAGCCAAGGCGATTCAATAGAGAACGGAGTCTTTTCAACAAATGGGGCTGGAACAATTGAATATTCACATGTACGAGAAAAAGAATACAAACACAGAACTTACACATTTCAACGACAGCAACAACAAAATTCAAAATGTGCCATAGACCTAAATGTAGAACATAAAATAATAAAACTTTGAGAAGAAAACATAAGAGAATATCCACGTGACCTAGGAATGAGACCTAGATACTTCACAAAAACCATGACCCATGGAAGAAAAAATGGACAAATTGGGCCTTACTGAAATTAAAAACCTCTGCTCTGTGAAACACTCTCAAGACAATGAAATGACAAGTCACTGACTGGAAAAAGAATTTATAGAACACACATCCTTAATTTTTTTTAATGTTTATTTATTTTTGAGAGAGACAGAGACAGAATGCGAGTGGGTTAGGGGCAGAGAGAGAGAGAGAGAGAGAGACACAGAAGCAGAAGCAGGCTCCAGGCTCTGAGCTGTCAGCACAGAGCCCAACGCAGGGCTCAAACTCGTGAACTGTGAGATCATGACCCGAGCTGAAGTCGGACGCTCAACCGACTGAGCCACCCAGGAGCCCCTAGAACACACATCTTATAAAAGATTGGTATCTAAGTTGTACAAAGGACTCTCCAAAGTTACCAACAGGAAGACAAACAATGAAACTAAAAAATGTGCAAAAAAATCTGAACACCTCACCACAGATGATAGACAGATGGCAAGTAAGCACATGAAAAGACACTTAGAACCATTTGTTACCAAGTAATTGCAGACTAAAACAAACATGAGTCACCATTACACAACCACGATGGATGAAATCGAAAGGACTGTCAATACCAAATGGTAGGCAAGGACACGGGACGATAGGAAGTCTCTTTCGCGGCTGGCAGAATGGCAACATGGCCCGCTCCTTTTGGAAGACATTCTCTCAGTGTCTGACAAAGGTAATAAACAGTTCGGTAATATGATCTGGCGATTACGTTCCTAGGATTTACCTGCCTGATTTGAAAACTCCTATTCACCCAAAAACCTGCATGTGAAAGTTTATCACCGCTTTATTTGTAATCACCCAAACCTGGAAACCATCAAGATGTCCATCAGTTGAATGGACAAATGAATGATAAATCTGTACAATGGAGTATTACTCAGCAATAAAAACACTGAAAAATTATATCAGAAAAAAAGGCACTGAGGAATCCTAAAATCCACGTTGACAAGTGAAAGAAACCATTTGAAAAGGCCACATACTGCATTATCTCAATTATAGAGCATTTTGGAAAACACAAATATATAGAAATCGTACAAAGATCAGTGGTTGTCAGACATCAGGGATAGGAGCGGGATGAACAGGTGGAGGACAGATGATTTTTAGGGCAGTGAAAGCACTCTGTGTGGCACTATATCGTATATACATGCCATCATACATTGGTACATACCCAGAAAATGTACAAGATCAAGAGTGAGCCCCAATGTCAGCTGAAGACTTACAATGATGCTGACAAGTCAACGTAGGTTCATTACTTGTAACAAATGGACCATCTGGTGGGGGATGTTGATAATGGATGAGGCTGGACATGGATGGGGAAAAGGGGTATATGGCAATCTCTGACCTTCCCCTCAATTTTGCCATGAACCCAATTCCTTTAAAGAATAAAGTCTATTATAAATATTCTATAGGGCAGTTTTTAAACGTAAAATTGGATGATCCACATACAATTCTCAGCACAATCGCTAGCATATACTATGCGCTCAGTTGATGGTATTATCCATCAAAGCAAACAACAAACTGTGGGGGCACCAGGGGAGCTCAGTTGCCTGAGCGTCTGACTCCTGGTTTCAGCTCACAGTTTGTGAGTTCCAGCCGCACACCGGGCTCTGCACTGACAGCACATCGCCTGCTTGGGATTTTCTCTCCCTCTCTCTCTGCTCCTCCCCCCACTCGTGTTCTCGCTCTCTCTCAAAAATAAATAAACATTAGGAAAAAAAAGAAAGAAAACAACTGATGACTTCTTTTCTTTCTTTCTTTTTTTTTTTTTTTGGAGAGGGCACACTTTAGGATTATTTCAGATATTACTGTTTCAAACATATTTTTGGAACATAAAAAAGCATATATAAGTTAAAACGTGTAAAGACCAGATGTAGCCTAGTTAAGAAATTCTAGCCGAAGGGATGGCCAAGAGCAGAGAAAACTTGGAATCAATTATGGGGTAAATACCAATTTGAAGAGACACAAACCGTAACAGACCCACATATTTTCCTACATAACCCTCTGTGTTATGTATATGTTTTACATAGTTAGCAATTCTTTCCTTTACTCCACCCTTTCCGCTTCTATTTTATATAAAGACCACTGGTGACCATTATGGTTGTAATTAATCACCCCTAAATATATGGATGGGATTATAGGAGACTGAGAACAGTAATTAACACTATCCAGAGTTGGACAGGGTTACTGACCGATATTTGTGTCTGTCTTTATTAGGGAGACCATGAGGTCTTTGTTTTATGTGAGACATACTTGCATTAAGGGAGGCAACAGCAAGATTTTCCTTTATGTTAAAGCAACGTATTAAATATGGAGAAACAGATATTGAGTAAACGAGGGTATAAAATATGCTCACTTGCCTAATGATTCTCACTCCGTTCCTGCCTGGCATGGCTCTAGAAGTGTTTGAGGAAGGGGGTGGGTTGGAGCCTGCATGATGCCCTCCCACACCCCCTTACAGTGGGCTTCTGTTTACGTTCTGCCAGCAGGAAGCACTAGTAGAGACCCAACTGCAGAGTGGGGAAAACATTTTCTTTTCTCATGGCTGGGCCATAGGGCGCCAGCTCCTGGTGGTTTTCCAGGGAATGCAGACCAACATCAGCAGCAGACGGGGCTCTGGGACTCTGGTCTGGCCACAGCAATGACATTATAAAGGACTTCAATCCCTTCACGTCTCGCGGTGCTGGTGGGATTGCTCCCTCCTGACTCCTGCACAGAAGTGGCTCACCAATCCCCCAGCAGCTCATAGTTCTGGGGACCACAGGCTCTGAGAAATGCCATTTCTCTCTCTACTTCTCTGGCCGTGGCAACAGTGGCATCTTCCGATACTTTACAGGTCTCTGAGTGGCACATCATCCTCAGCATCGTATCTCTTCTATGTGCAATACCTGAAGTGGTGGTTTCTGTTTCATGGAAAAATCACCGACCGATGCTCCATGGATAGCCTACATTTGAGCCGCTGACCCCAGTGCGAGTTTGCCCACAGGTGCGAAATTGTGCGACAGACATAACCGGCAGAATGTCTTCCTGGTGAATGTTACTTCGGTAGCTTGCCTGCTGAACTTTATATAATATTTTTCCTTTTAATATCATTTTGGGTAATATTCTTATAGAAAAAAAATGTGTGCATACATTAAACTCAAAACTTTACCGACATGATGAAATACACGAAATGTTCTGACTTACATTACAAATAAAATTGGCTGAACATCACAACCACATGTAGACATTTTGAAAAGGAACTGAATGTCCACACACAAATAAACTTCTTGAATTTCTCTGAAGCTGAGAGACCAAATTCATGCCCAACAAACACCTGTTTGCTAACAAAATGTTTTTTTTTATTTTTTTAATGTTTATTTATTTTTGAGAGAGAGGGAGAGAGCGAGCGAGAGATCGCGCCAGAGGAGGGGCAGAAAGAGAGGGAAACACAGAATATGAAGCAGGCTCCAGGCTCTGAGCTGTCAGCATACAGCCTGACATGGGGCTCGATCCCATGGCCTGAGCCATAACCAAGAGTGGGACCCTCAACTGACTGAGTCACCCAGGCACCGCTAATTTCAACATTTTAAAATCTACTGCACATATAAGTTTAAACAATTTTTTTTAATGTTTATTCATTTTTGAGAGACAGAGAGAGAGAGAGTGCAAGGGGCAGGGAGAGGGGCAGAGAGAGGGAGACATAGAATCTGAAGCAGGCTCCAGGGCTCCAAACTGTCAGCACAGAGCCTGACGCGGGGCTTGAACCCATGAACTGCAAGATTAAAGTCGGAGGCTTAACCAAGCGAGCCACCCAGGCGCCCCGTGCTATCAAAATATTTTTAATTGACTGGGAAAGATGTCTTTGGTATTTTGCTTCCTAATGTAATTTCTGTTTAAATATAGATGACTTACTGAATTTTAGTGATATATTTGGACAACGAATAGGGGTTTTGATTCACACAAAATGTCTGGATTTCAGAAATAAATGTAGGCTCTATCGTGACAGGAAAGAGGTTTTGAAGACAACGTAACCTTATTAACTCTGACCCAGACTCGTAAGTGACACGCATTTCCTCGCGGGTGCCTTTTGTTGGCAGGGCGACGGCTCCCACGTCATCCTTCCGCTGAGGACACGAATTATTTCGTGTGTCCCGGCCCAGAGTAAAGGTCTCAGACTCCCCACGTCCTCTTCCAAGTCCGAGTTGAGTGCCGGGCTCGAACTCGATCGCCGTTCGCACGAGGGATCTTCCAGTGTCCGTGTTCTGAACATTCACCCACAAGGCAGCGCCAGCTCCTGACTCCGCTCGTCCCCCCATCCCCCCGCCCCCGACGCGAGCGACACTCGTCTTGTTGAGACTCACACGGAGGTGAGTGACGGCAGTGGGTCTTCTCAGGGTACGGACTCTGCCCTGGTGCTGGGGACGGAAATCTGTCCTCATTTAGTTATAAGCCGCTGGAGTCACTTTTTAATCCTCTTTCCCATTTTCTCCTCTGCTATAATTCTCCCTTCAACACGCGGTGCCAAACAATACATATTCTGCAGGGAGACTGAAATTCAAAGCTGTGGGGCGACATTCCCGACACCTCTGACAAGCGCCGGGCATGCCAAGCCCAGGCAGCATTTTCCTCGACACGGTGCCCGATGCCGCCTCACTCCTTCTCGTCCGAGCTGTTCCAACATTTCCAGCCACGTTCTTCTTCGGTTTCTGTAGCGGCCTCCCAATTCCCGCAACTCCGTCCGTCCCCACACCCCAGTCCGTGTGGCTGCCAGCCTAAAATTTATTTGTAGTAACTCATCAAAGTTCATTGTCCAAAATTATCATCGTGAGTGAGGTTTCTTTCAAGAGAATACTCGATAAGATCAGTAAGTATAAAGATGTGTTTGATATCCAACGTTTTGCTTATGGCTTTGAACACCTGAAAATAACTTCAGGTCAAGCTTTGCCCTTGAACAGCTAACATTTTTTTTTTTTTTAGTATTTTAGTGCATCATTTAGATTCAGTTCTTTGTAGAACAAAAATAAAAATGCATCTGAAATCTCTAATATTTTGGGGCGCCTGGGTGGCTCAGACGGTTAAGCATACGACTTCGGCTCAGGTCATGATCTCGCGGTCCGTGAGTTCGGGCCCCGCGTCGGGCCCTGTGCTGACAGCTCGGAGCCTGGAGCCTGCTTCGGATTCTGTGTCTCCCTCTCTCTCTGCCCCTCCCCTGTTCCTGTTCTGTCTCTGTCTCTCAAAAACAAATAAACACTAAAAAAGCTGTTTGAAATCTGTAATATTCCAAAGACGGCCAGCTGGATGATTGAAATAACACGACTACAAGTCTCGTTTTTAAAATAAAATTCCTTTTATCGGGAAGCTTTTTGGAATCTCACTTGAAGACTGTGCTCTCAATTTTTCTTTCTTCTTGGTCTTTGATTCCTACTGCTCAAGAAACACAGGATCGGAGGCCACTTTACTGGATTCTGCAAATAGCCTCCCGTGTTAAATAACACCGATGCTGCGGGAGCGGCTGCCAAATTAGCAGTGAATACGAAATGCAAATCAACTTCACAATGTTCCCCAGCCTCTGCCGAAAGGCACAGAGGCAGAAACATGACACAGGTACTAACTACCAACAAAAGCACGCTAGCAAGGGGCAGCCTGAGCCCGGGGCTCCCTCCAAAGGGGCAGGCAGGACTCGGCCCGGGCGCCTCTCTGGGCAGAGCTGGAAATCCCGGCAGGTGCGCCCAGGGCTGACGTCTGTCCCCTGAGGGCACAGTTCTCTCACGGGCACAGGAGGCTGTCTTCGAGGGGTTTTGTGGCGTTACCTGTTTACTGTAAAAACCCTACTCCTCCTGGGGACGCGTGCCTGACACACGGGGCGCACAGCCTGCCGTTACGTGGGGTGATTTTAGGACAATTAACTGGCAACGTCACAGGGTGGTGCTTCAAGTACGAGCGTTTGAAATCGTCCGTCAACAAGCGCGATTTCTTAAGCACCAACTCACACCTTCCGCCATCGCCCACTTCCCCCGCCTGCCACTCGGCCGGGCCCGAGGGGACGACAGGAACGCAGTCCCTCCCCACGGGCGCCCCACGCCCGCAGTGCCCGGGCACCACACGCCCCTGCGTGTGACACAGCGGACACGGCCCCTTCTCGGGGTGCAGTCGCGTGGTCTCACCTAGCGGAGGTCACGGGCCCAGCAGGACCTCACTCTGCCCGCGTCACCATCTCCCCCTTTCTGGGAACATCCGCCCCCCACGTGCAACAAGACACCATTTCCCCATCCACCCCCTCGGACCCCATTTCTCGGCTCTGCTTCCTGAGAGGGAGCTCAGGGACGTCCACACTAGCTGTTCCCGACCCCTCCCGTCTCCCCCCTGCGCCCGGGCCAACCACCACCTTCCAAAAGCATCACGCCAGCGAACGCCAGCTCTCCAGGTCGCGGACGATGCCCCCCGTCCCCACGGCCGGTGGCAAATCTGCATCCAGAATCTTCTGCCGCTGTAGCAGCACTTGACGGAGATACTCGTTAGTCTTCCTTAATGCATCTTCTTCGCTCGGGGTCCCAGGGCCACCAAAGCCACCCACACTCAGGGTCCGAGAGCGAGCCTGCTTCGGGCCCCCTGCCCTCCCTGCCCTCCTCCAGCTCCCGCTGCCTTGTGGCCGTGGCGACGCCGTGTCCAGAGCCGGGCTGCCAGGTGGTGGGGTAGCCGGTTCCCACCACAGGCCGCAGGCAACACAGCCGTGAAGCCCTTATTCACCTGCTGGACCGTAAGAATAAGAGGTCAGGCCACGGGAGGCTCGCCCTGCAACCTGGTCCACCTTCCCACCGAGTGGCTCCGAGGGAGGGTCACACGGGTCAGCACCAAAGGAGCAAACGGGCTCCTGCGACTTCCTGGGCCCGGAGGCCAAGGGAGGGAGAGGGCAGGGCCGACGGTGGGAGAGTATGGGTCCCGAACCGGTGAGGGGCGTCGCCACCGAGCTGATGTTCCCACTGGGCCACCAGCTGCCACCGACTCCCACCCACACGTGAGCGTCCGGGCACTGCCTCAGTCTACCCTCGGTGAATGTTTCTTAGCGCCGTCTCAATGTGGGGAGTAACGACGGACTACCAGCATTGCCCGGGTTCTGCGAGATCGAAACAGAACTGCCAAGTCCAATTCCTCAGGACGATTAAACACCAGGTCAAAGGCAACTCGTCAAAACAGCAGTAGTAACAAAAACATCACGTAAAAGTTATTCCTAAAAATGTAGTAAAGTAGGGGCGCCTGGGCGGCTCAGTCGATAAGCGTCCGACTTCGGCTCAGGTCAGGCTCTGGCGGTCCGTGGGTTCGAGCCCCGCGTCGGGCTCTGTGCCGACAGCTCGGAGCCTGGAGCTGCTTCGGATTCTGTGTCTCCCTCTCTCTCTGCCCCTCCCCTGCTCGTCCTCTGTCTCTGTCTCTGTCTCTCTTTCTGTCTCAAAAATAACCATTAAAGGGACGCCTGGGTGGCTCCATTGGTTAAGCATCCAACTTCAGCTCAGGTCATGATCTCACAGTCCGTGGGTTCGAGCCCCGCGTCGGGCTCTGTGCTGACGGCTCGGAGCCTGGAGCTGCTTCGGATTCTGTGTCTCCCTCTCTCTCTGCCCCTCCCCTGCTCGTCCTCTGTCTCTGTCTCTGTCTCTCTTTCTGTCTCAAAAATAACCATTAAAGGGACGCCTGGGTGGCTCCATTGGTTAAGCATCCAACTTCAGCTCAGGTCATGATCTCACAGTCCGTGGGTTCGAGCCCCGCGTCGGGCTCTGTGCCGACAGCTCGGAGCCTGGAGCTGCTTCGGATTCTGTGTCTCCCTCTCTCTCTGCCCCTCCCCTGCCCGTCCTCTGTCTCTGTCTCTGTCTCTCTTTCTGTCTCAAAAATAACCATTAAAGGGACGCCTGGGTGGCTCCATTGGTTAAGCATCCAACTTCAGCTCAGGTCATGATCTCACAGTCCGTGGGTTCGAGCCCCGCGTCGGGCTCTGTGCCGACAGCTCGGAGCCTGGAGCTGCTTCGGATTCTGTGTCTCCCTCTCTCTCTGCCCCTCCCCTGCTCGTCCTCTGTCTCTGTCTCTGTCTCTCTTTCTGTCTCAAAAATAACCATTAAAGGGACGCCTGGGTGGCTCCATTGGTTAAGCATCCAACTTCAGCTCAGGTCATGATCTCACAGTCCGTGGGTTCGAGCCCCGCGTCGGGCTCTGTGCCGACAGCTCGGAGCCTGGAGCTGCTTCGGATTCTGTGTCTCCCTCTCTCTCTGCCCCTCCCCTGCTCGTCCTCTGTCTCTGTCTCTGTCTCTCTTTCTGTCTCAAAAATAACCATTAAAGGGACGCCTGGGTGGCTCCATTGGTTAAGCATCCAACTTCAGCTCAGGTCATGATCTCACAGTCCGTGGGTTCGAGCCCCGCGTCGGGCTCTGTGCCGACGGCTCGGAGCCTGGAGCTGCTTCGGATTCTGTGTCTCCCTCTCTCTCTGCCCCTCCCCTGCTCGTCCTCTGTCTCTGTCTCTGTCTCTCTTTCTGTCTCAAAAATAACCATTAAAGGGACGCCTGGGTGGCTCCATTGGTTAAGCATCCAACTTCAGCTCAGGTCATGATCTCACAGTCCGTGGGTTCGAGCCCCGCGTCGGGCTCTGTGCCGACGGCTCGGAGCCTGGAGCTGCTTCGGATTCTGTGTCTCCCTCTCTCTCTGCCCCTCCCCTGCTCGTGCTCTGTCTCTGTCTGTCTCTCAAAAATAAATGAACATTAAAAACAAAATTTTTAAAAAATGTAGTAAAGTACTATGTTTAGGGGTCCCTGGCCGGCACGAGCCAGCTTCTGGGACCCTGCAGTCATTTGATTTCTCCTGCCATCCGCCGTCTGAAGCGTCACACGGATCATAAGTATTCCGCAGCCATGCCGCGTCTGGGGGCTTCTCACACATCACACGCGCATTCTCAATTTTTCCCTTCTCTCGAATAGCATGCCGCGGCTAACCGACTCATCAAGGTTAACCATTCTTCTTGCCACCTTTAAAAATTACACTCTCGGAGGAATCGCACAACCCAGTCAGATACCGTGGGCACATTTAATTAACTAAATGTCAGAGACCATAGTTGTTACAAATGACATAAAGGAGGAAACAGGATAGGGCATAACCTTGAGCTACCTGTTGCTAAGTGTTGTTAAAGGACCGTTCATTTGGGCATCAGACCCGTGGACCCAAAAGCAGTTAAGAAATTCCTGAATATTTCTGTAAATAAGTAACTACAATGTTATCATATCTTATGTTGAGACAATGTGCGAGGTAGAGAATAAATGTTTTCTGTTCCTCTCTCAAGTGTAAGTGTATATTTATCTGATCCTAGCTTCAGAGAAACTGCCCGATCAGCTAGCAGCTGATCGATAGGCATAGATTGAGGCCCTACGAACAGGACAGCCTGCTTTTGAATACTCACAACTGCCTTCACCCAATGTGGCCCCATAGAGGGGGGGCATGGGAGCTGGGAGGACAGAAATATTTCCAACATCTTCCTTGCCAGTCAAGCCCACCTTGACCTTGGTACTAAATATCTCCACTTTTGGGGCGCCTGGGTGGCTCAGTTGGTTAAGTGTCCAACTTTGGCTCAGGTCACCATCTCTCGGTCCGTGAGTTCAAGCCCCATGTCGGGCTCTGTGCTGACAGCTTGGAACCTGGAGCCTGCTTCCGATTCTGTGTCTCCATCTCTCTCTGTCCCTCCCCTGCTCATGTTCTGTCTCTCTGTCATAAATAAACAAACATTAAAAAATAATAATAAAAATAAATAAATATCTCCACTTGTTTCTATCCTGCTCATCTTTTCTCTTGGCCACTCCTCTTATATCTGAATAATTCTAGGAAACAGGGCTCATTTGAGGCACATGCCTTGGCTTCATCTGTCTGCCCCAAGCCCTGAGTGAGAACTATTTGCTAGTGGGTAGAACAGCCCTCATCCTGATTCTAACTCAGACATACTCAATTGCACCGGTCACATGAAAAGAAATGAGCTCTCAAGCCATGAAAAGACATGAAAGAACCTTGAACGCATATGACTAAGTGAAAGGGGCCAGTCTGAAAAAGGTCTACACAGCATGGTTCCAACTGCATGGAGTTCTAGAAAAGGCAAAACCAGAGACAATGGAAAGATCAGTGGTTGGCAAGGGTTGGTGGCAGGGGTGGGGATGAACAGGCGGATCCCATAACAACTAATTCTGTGTGACACCATAGTGTTGGACACATGACAAATGCATGTGGGGAAAATCCATGGAATTCACAGCACAAAGAGGGAGCCCGAACGTGGAGTACAGACTTCTGTTAGTAACAACATAACAGTATCGGCTCGTTAATTCTAGCAAACGTGCCACACCGATGCAAGGTGTTAGCAACAGGGGAAACTGTGTGGGGAAAGGCGGTATGTTACGTGCAACCCTCTGCTGGTTTTGTTCAATTTGAGCTCCTGTGTGACTGTCTACTCTGCACATACTCGCAGTTCGTTACTTTGGGCCAAATTGATGTGCTGACATCTAAGATCTCCCGATTTAGCTCAGTGCTTAGAGCAAAGTAGGCTCTTTGCTCATTTTGGACTAAATAGTAACACCTTCATACTCACCCACCTTCCCCGGCACTCAGGGTTCTCTTGATTAACCAACAAACAGAGATATGCCCCATAAAATGTGTGTCCAAAGTTTAGAACCAGTAAGTCCAAAGGGACCGTGTCTCACTTAACAATCCCTGCACAAGTAGATAGGAGAACAGTTTACAATCCCAGACCCACACCCAGGAAACCAATCACGGTCTGTGGGTACATCATGCCCCCCATCACAGGCGTGGGTGCTGAGCTCCTGCCTCCCCCGCACGGCGGCCGGCACAGAAAGAGCCATCAACACGTACCCACTGGCTGCTGGATTAAGTGAATGAATAAGCAAATGAATGAATTCCCAACCAGTTGGTAGGAAACTCAGCAAACAAGAAGTGGTTAAATTTAGGCAGTTGCATGACTTTTCCAAGTGGTAAACGTCTGGCCAATGTGTTAAGGATCCAGGGCAGGAAGGATAGAGAAGGACAGAGAATATATTTTCACCACAGAAGCGATATGTGCTGTGTGCTACCCTGGGTGAAAGAGGGACAGGGAAGGAGGCACCAGGTGGGTAAGGACCCAGGGGTGGGTGACGGTGGTGAAGACACAATACCACAGCTCAGTGGGTTTACTGGACTGAAGAAAGAGGGCAAGAGCAGTACAATGGGGGGGCTTGTGGGTCTGAGTGGGGACCTGGTGGAAACAAAAAGAACAGGCTGTAGGACTGGAAAACGCCCAGGCTGACGTGGATCCCGTGTTTAGGACGGTGACTGTCGATCCTCCCAGGGACGTCCCAGACGGTCACGGCCACCATGATTGGGTTCTTGGACAAACCTACCAGCACGACTGGAATTATTACCGCTCCAAGGACGGGCTAGAGTATCACAGGACCCAACCACCAAAGAGGGCACTGTGGTCATCACCAGGTTTAGTGGAAACGTGGTATGAGATTTACCCGACAGAAATGAAAAATCTGGAGGAACTAAGGTAAAAAGCAAATCTGCCTTTTGGTGAATTTTGAAAAGAGTCTTACCACCTGATAGCATAAACACTTCCCCCCGTAAATTATGAATCTCACTTCCCTATACTCACTTCACATAAAATGTGTGAACATTTTACAGCTATATTAAAATGCATTTGGATTTCTCGGGAAAAAGTATTATTTTCTAGTCTAATAATGTCTTAAATTTGTCAGTAGCTTGTAAGAACAGCTTAGAAGAGGCACTTAAGCATGTCAACAAGCAGAGTGCGTTTATACCCATTTAAAAACGGTTCGAGATATTAGCTAGTAAAACAAAAGCAGCACCGGGATTAAAGAATTAATTAAACTTGACAAATAGAGTTACGAGTAGACGTGGAATTGCTATAAGCATGAAAAGTAGTATCCTCAGGACTCGCTTGTTTCTAACAAAAAAAGTGAATTAGCTCCTAAACACAAAGTAGGGGTGATAATCCAGGAATGCGGCGTGAACAAAGAAGTATGCGGTCCTGTGAACGTGAGTTACACGTAGCCTGTGATACATACGTGCCAACATACAAAAACACACAGAGACGACACACGGTGAACGCCCGGAAAAATCTGGCAGAACAAAAGCAATTTAGAAAAATAAATACTTGAAATTTTAGTAAGAACTGTTGTCGGATGTCCTTGAGATGCAAGCCATCAGAAACAAAGCCAAGCAAAACGAAAACAAAAGGGATATTTTGCACAGTTTCAGTAAGGTCATGGGATCAAATCACAATAAGAGATCTCCTTCGGGACTGCCTTAAGGAAATCATATATTGGTATATGACTCTGTGCTGAGGATCATCGTCAAAGATCTCTACTGTTGTCAGAACTCCCTGGAAGAGACAGGGTCCTGGGCTATGAATCCTGTCTTTCACCCGTGGCTGGGAGGGACCTCACAGGCCCACATCCTGCCGTCCTCCTGGGGAGGCGTCTTGATTACTTTGCTTTACATATATGTTAAGTGGGACATAATAAAAACACTTCTCATTTCTCCCTTGGAGATGCGACGTGAGGGAGCTGACCCTGCAGATGCTGAAGTTTTCATCTGGGTCAGCAGGCTGCGACGTGAAACAGAACTTCAGAGTATGCAGGAGTCTCTTGAAGCAACGAATGACCGGCTCCCTGTTCCCCGCCACCACGGCTGACCTACATCATCTCCTTCCACGTTCTCTACTTACTGGATGTACTTTGTGCCACACGAAGTAACCCATTATTTGATATCGCCAGCTGCCCAAACCGCTACACGTATTGACAGTGGAACGTCCCTCTGCTGCTGGGTGGGCTCAGAGCCGAGCCCACCTGGAATATGCCCACCTGCGGCAAGAACACGGCTTTGCTCTTGGAAACCCACACGGGAGCCCTGAGCTAGAGGACCCCATTCTCACACCCCTTCAATGGATCCGCACTCCTCTGAAACCTTCATTCAAAGAAAGTCATGGCACACTTCGGCTTCTCCAGGAGCACACAGTCTTTTCCGTATTAATATCCAGTCTGTTCTTTTTCCACCTTCTCACCATAATTAGGTCACCACCCCTCCAAAGTCCTAGCCAATTGTTACAGGCGATGCATTACCTTTAAATGGGATTGCAGAAGACATGTGTAGCACATTTGTGATAGTAAGAAGGGAAAAACCGAAGACAGTAGGTAATATATAATTAGTACTCAGTACATAATAGCAGAAGTCTCAGGATTCTGATGCTGTCGATCCAGGATGGGCTTGGGGTTCGCTCTCTTCTGCATCTGACTTGGGGTTGGGATGAGGACCAAGGCCTCATCCAAGTGCCCTCCCGCGTAGCCGAGTATGCGTACTACCTTGAACAGGGATCGGGGAATTCTTAGCAGAAAAGGAAGTACAGTCGGGGTCGTGACCATCACTGATGATCGGAACTATAGGTGCACCTCTGATGGCCACGGATGGGCTCCCGCAAGCACGCAGAAGCTGCCGTGAGCAAGTGGAGGGCTGCACTGGCTTTGATCCCACCCCGTGCCCTACGCAGCTCAGGGGAGCGGGTGATCCCAAGTACGAGACAGAAGGGAGACCACAGTCAGGTCCGCACCCCTGCTCCGTCAGTAACTCGGTGCACCTTGTTATTTCTTTAACTCATTAGCGTTTAGGAAGCAGCTCCGGGTTTCTGTTCGGGTCAATGTGAGTACAGGACAGAATCACTCTCTTCCTCGCTGAGAGGGCGGCTTGCAGGTTGCCACAGTGACAAGAGAGGAAAATCTCGAAGCGAAGGTGACGCAATGTGGCAGAACTTTCGCTGGTGGCCACCCTCGGGCCCCAGTGCGGACTGTGGGCTGGCAGAGATCAGGCTTTCCCTGTGGGTGGTGGGTGTGGCCGTCAGGGAGCCACGCGTCTGCCAGGGGGACCCGTGGGGACCAGTCCTGAGCAACATTCTCGCGCCTGACCGGCGTTTCATCAGGTAGGAAGAGACTCGGAGAGCGTGGTTTCTGAAGACGTCCGACAATGAACGCTTGTATTCACTGAGGGATCGGACACCTGCTTCCGTCCCTGATCTTTGGTATCAGCTCTAAGCGAGAACACCGCGAGCCCCGCCGAGAGCGGACGTACGTTCCAGAACAGTCCGGGGTGGAGGCGCGTGCGTGTTCTCGAGCGTTTCTCTCCGCCTTTCTGCACAGAACACTCATTTCCCTACTCACAAAACTCAGGAACGTGTAACAGTAACAGATGTACGCTCTTCCCGAGGCAGCGATGTCATCGTTTGCTTTTTTCCCAGGGACCCAAGGACACGCTCTACCTGCACGGAGACAGCACTGAGCACCGGACAGAAGACTGTTAGCCTCTCACTGGGATTCACTTCTGTGCAAAGCAGGTAAATAGAGGCTCACTACTAAAGAAATCACGGACTACCCTGAACTCCAAAGATCAGCGTGAATTGGTGCGAAAGCCATAATCGTTAGTCGAAAGGTAAGTTAATTACCAGTGTCCCTTTAGCTGCATGGTAAACACACATGTTTGGAGACTACATCCCTCTTAATTTGGAATCTGCTCCACTCGTACGAGTCTGAGAGTTTATCTGGGAGCACAGTCTTTTTGTGGTGACTTTGTGATTCCGGGTCCCCATGCAGTGACAGCCTTGAGGATCCAGGTGACCCTGTAAGGATCTGGGTTGGGGATTTCAGAGATGATGTGGGAATGGTTTTGGTTCTGTTAATGTGACATACAGCTGACATACAATATTACATTGCTTTCAGGTGCACAGCACAATGATTTGGCAACTGCATACATTACAAAATGTGCACCACGCGAGGGTAGTCACCATCCACACCATACAAACCCATGACAGTCCACCCCTATGTTGCTGTCCACCCCTATGTTGCTCGCTCATCAATTCTGATGAAATAAACCATCATGTTCCTGCAGGCTACTTTGCCACAAACATCATTACAGGGTAAACCCAAGGTGACTTTGACGATAGCTTACGATGCCTGAGCACACTGCTACTTGGCCTCTGTTTTCCTGTGTCCTTCGCAGCCCAGAAAATTCAGAAGGCATACATAGATAGAAGTCAGAAGCTGGGTCTTATTGGACCTCTGTAATCTGAGGATTGTAACCTCATTCTAATCCTACCCAGCATTCATCACCTATCATGTGTGTCTTTCTGTTGGGGACACAGCCACCTGACCTCTGTCAGTTAAGGATGCACCCTTAATGAGACCCTATACCCAGGCCCTTCCCTGCCTTAGTCATTACAGTATAAAGAAAATGTGTACTGCCCACCAAATCTATCTACACATCGACAACAAGGTCACGGAACCCCTCACGTCCAGAAGTGACGACAGGCTGACAGAGGGACCTGTCAGAGGGCTGATAGAGGAGCCGAGTCAGGTCCTCTCCTAAAGTCCAGCACCAGCTCACTCCCCATTTCGATCTTCAAGTCCTTCTTACAGAGAGGTGTCTTCTTGAGGACAAGGCTGTCATGCCCTGGTGTTGGTCCACTGCTGTGACGGCTTTTATCAGGCGGTCAGTGCGCACTGGCATAATGTTTCTGAGGAACACGCGTGTTCCTGTACATTCCCCTGTCCCTCCTCCGGGGAGGCCAACGTACCTAAATGCCTGTCGTGATGCATATTCTGTAGTGCAAAGCAAATGGGACAGGAAGTTCGTATTCAGGAAAAATTAATTGGGACGGGGTGTGGAGAATGGAACTAATCAGGATTCGAATCCATACCTTCTGGACTATCCTAATTTTTATGACTTTGAGTCAAGTCGTAGGATTTGGGTCACACACTGATCACAAATATGTCAATGCAAAAGGCTGGCAGAACACTGAACTCTACTTCCAATTATCCTGAATTATGAGTAAGCATGTGGCTCCAGTACCAGCATGTGATTTGGCTAAAAAGGCGCTGGTGGGGTAACCGTGACATCAATGCCTCCGAAAGCCAACTGTCCCTGACTCCACGGGAACTTAGTGAATGGGTTTAACTCTCCAGGCAAGCCATCGGGCTTCCCGTGCAATTTGCCTTCTGGAGAACCGTTCTCAACGTAAAACATCCCGACCTCTCTACGTGTGCGGCCACCCCCATGGGCCTCGACACGCCCTTCCTGCCCCTCCTGTGCCCCCGCCCCAAAGACAGGCTCTGGGCCACCTCACGGTCAAGACCCCGGAGAAGGCAGGACAGAACTGGGAGCACAAACGTGAGCCTTGGGTTCAAGCCCTGTCCTCAGATCCTGAGGAGCGGGGACATGTCCTTCCACGTAATGATTCTATGACCTCATTCCTCAGGCCCTTCCCAATTCCCAAATCATTTGCTCCTAAAAATGTAATTGGACAGAGGTCAGGAAGCAATGTTATTCTACTGTATTTTAAGCGTGAAAACAGAAGTGTCATATTGTGTCTTGTTTCTAAACCAAGCACAGGTTTACCCTGGCAACAAGAATAAAATTCCATGGGTGGGCTGCAGAAACACACACACAAGAGAAGTAAGACGAGGTGCACGGGCTGTGATGTCGTTGGTGCCGGTAACGGACTCCCCCCGACGTGTGCGGATTAGGTGCTGAGGGCTGCTCTTTGAAGGCTGCTTGGTGATCCTGCAAACCTGCAGCGACCCAACTCTTGTGGCACCAAGAAAGAGGCCACAGCGGGAAGATCGGTGGACCGAGTCTCTGGTTTGCGCTTACTCTAAAAAAATTATTTGATGAAGTACGTTAATCTCTCTGCATAGTTTATAATTAGAATTGCACTTACATTTCCACCTTACTAAGTGATTCTGAGAGGCCTGGCAAATTTAGGTTATGAGTTTCATTACAGGCACGTTATTAAACCGGACCCAGTTTGCCGCACACAGCCCGATGTCAACAACGTCCAGGGGACCTGGCCTCTGTCTACCTAGCATGGCATTTTGCTGCTGGTGTAATTCAGTCTGAGGGTTTTTGAAGAGATGCAAGTTTGCTTCAAGTAACACGTATTTTCTCAGTAATTAAACACGAGGCTCAAGTGGAACCATTTATCTCGCAGACGACACCCATGAACCTTCTGTGCGTCCTTCTAGTTGTGGGGCAATCGTGCTGAAATCCTGGGCGCGTTCAGTCTCCCAACTGAAGAACCACTTCTCTGCCTCCCCTCCCCGACCTCCAAGCTCCCCACCCCACCCTGTCCTGAGCTGATGCCCTTGCTTCCTGCTTGCCCTTGGAGCGTCAGAGGGAGCCCGGCCCAGACCACGGAGGGCACAGCAGCTCCACGGTCTGTGCATGCCTCCTTTCCACTCAGCAGGGAGACCAGATGATGGACACGGAGGTGACGGAGATGACAGAGACAGAAACAGAGATCTCTGACATAGACAGATAATCTCTGGAAGTTCAGACCAAACATCCAACTGCGTATTCAACATCTCCATTTGGTTGTGGAACAGACGTGTCAAGTACAAGATGTTCAAAACTGAACAGCTGCTCTGCCCCCTAACGAAGTATACCCTCCCCACCATGAGGTTAGAAGCCTCTACCTCTCCCCTGGTGGAGCTCTATCTCTCCAGCTGGTAGAGATAAAACCCTTCTACTCAAGCCTGACTGCACCGTCCCGCACCGATATCCAATCGTGTAGGAAATATTTTGGCAATGCCTTCCCAGTGAAAGCAAAGCTCGTAAAAATGGCTCTGAACACCTTCCATGTCTGGCTCCTCATCTACTGACCTTATTTTCTGCTCCCCACCCCGCGCCCTCCAGCAACACTGGATTCCAGGCAGCCCCCAAGCACAGTCTCCCATGTCCTCTAGCGGTTTCTTCTAGGTGGAATGCCTCCCTTCCTTGTTCCCTTGGCTAACCCATTCATCTTCTTCAAATCCTATTTAAGCACCTGAGTTTTAATAAGGCTGACTTGACTCCCTATTTAACACTGTAAGCCACGCATCATCCCCTTGGTTCTGTGGTATCACTTTTACTTCCTACAGCAAATTCCATCTTCTGACATTCTACGGAATTTAGTTACATTTATCATTCCCTGACTTTACCTACCGACACGAAAGGTCCATCGGCCCGGAACCTGTGTCTCCTGGTACATGCCCAAAGCTAGAGCAGAGTGCCTCGTACTACTGGGCGTTCGACAATTATTTGTCAGAGGAAGGAACGAACACAGGAGGTGGACCTTTCCTTCTCCATGGTGTGGACCATTTGGCTCAGTGTCTGCTTAGACTTACGGCAAGGGCATCAGGTGGTTTCAATGGTACCTGTCTTCTTTCGCATCCTGACTATGTCACTCTCTTTCTGCCCCTCCCTCACACCGCCCCTGGCCCCACCTATATGCACTCCACATCTTTTCTGGCCTCTAGATCTCCGTCAATATGTAGCCTCCACTGTGGCAACGCTACTGTGCATCTGGTCTTTAACTTCTTCCTTCACATTACTAAATAAATTCAACAGATAAGACGTCATCACATGCTGAGTGCCCTGGGAAATAACAGTGAATAGACAATAGTTTCCACCCGTTTTTATTAAATAGAAAAACATTTATCGATTCAAATAAAACAAGAAATCATACTATCATACCTATGGGGATGACAATTGGGGGAAAGTTGTTATTAATAATATGTTAGAACTTTTAGAATCTTGCTGTCTTTTGTTATTCAAAACGGCTGACAGAGCCTTCAGAGTATTTATCCTCTTGGCTGAGCTTTCAGAAATCGGAGGCGGTGTGAGAAGGCAACAGCACTTTAAAATTTTCATAAATGCATGGGTCACGTGGTAATTAAGAGGCTGGTATTTTACTAACAGAAAAAGATACCTTGTGTTTAAAAAAATACATATAGACTAACATTCCTCAAAATTCCGTATCAGAAACAAAGACTGACTTTAGCAACCTTCAAAATATCCCTTCCGTCTCAGTATTACCTGTAGTATCTCTTGCTATCACCTCCTTAGTACATTACCCATAGTCTGTTTTCTTATGGTCCCCAAGAACAGAATCACATTTAGATAGTCTTCTATTGTATTTTCAACAGGATAGTAATACTGCTTAGATTAATCTCACAAACTCTTTAAGAAAAGTGATCATTCTGAACTATTTTTTTTAAGTTTATTCATTTATTTTGGAAGAGAGAGAGAACATGAGCAGGAGAGGGGCACAGAGAGGGGGAGAGAGAGCACTGTCAGTGCGGAGCCTGATGCAGGGCTTGAAATCACAAACTGTGAGATCACGACCTGAGCCAAAATCAAGAGTCGGATGCTCAACAGACGGAGCCTCCCAGGTGCCCCTGGACGTAGGGGAAGACGGTCTACTGGCCGTGCACATTGGGAGAACACATGAAAACATGTCCATGGGAGACAATACTCATCTACGGAAAAGCTAACATCATAAAAGAACACACATATTGAAAATACATTTATACTATATTTTACTGTAAAGAAGAAAAATATCCTGGACAATTGTACACTAACTGAGAGCTGGGGTCAACTCTTGGTGAGGTGGACAGTCATCACAGCCTTTTGACCTTCTGTGTTTTGCTTGTACTTAAAAAAAATGTAACTTTATAATTATAAAAATAAGAAATAATATATTTAATTAACCTATAAATACTGACCAGATAAATCAATCTGTATCCTCTTTAACTGAACACTGATTTTATGTTTTTATTTGTTCATTTTTATTCTAAAGGAGTGTTAACTACACTTTAACTTAAAAAATTAAGTGGTTTACTTCATACTTCATCTTCTTAAAGCCAACGTTCAAGTTTACATATAGAAATTTATGATTATAGAATGTGTCACCAGTTGTACAAGGAAAGGAAAATGAGGTCGAACAAAATGCACACTACGGTCATGGCCCCTTTTCCAAAAGTTGTTTTTATTGGAAAGATATTCAGAAAAATAATGTATATATAAATTACATAGCACTGAAGTGTCTTCCCCTACCAGGACTAGTTTCATAGGTATTCCTCTATCTATTAGCATAAGAAATAGTGATAAATTGTACAACATCTTACAAGATTTAAATTCTTGCAAAATTTTTCTACGTGTTAGACTGTTATCAATAAAAAAATATTTTAGAATCTAGTGAAATTTTCCCGTATTTAACACTGGTGCGATTAGAAAGCATTGCCTTCAATACAGTGAAGGCTTGCAATTATTTTTAGAGAGAAAACTGCATGCAGATTTGATTACAATAGTCACAATGCTTCAATATTCCAACAATTGAGTCCTGTAGCCAGATAAACTGCGCGTGATAAAGTAAAGGTATCCTTTTTTGAAATAAAATCAGTGGTTGCCAGGAGACACTGTGCTTGCTCACGAAGAAAGTCTAATCATATCTCCTGTCTCATTAGTAATAAATGTCGTTATTAGTTCAAATAACCTCAAACCTGTGTTCAAATATTTCCCAGGTTTCTAATTGCCTGTCCTCTGGCTGGCACTTCAAGTATATATGCAGGACTTTTATTGGGTACTTAAAATGAATAGTAGACTCTTGTCCAGAGCCAATTTCCTCCATTCTAACAGGAAAGGGAAAAACAATAACTGTTTCCAGGAAGGAGCAAAGAGCATTTCTTCGCGCATAGAACAACCCCCACTCCACGTGCACAGAAACGTACGCAAACTGGTTTCCCTCCCAAGTTCTCCAGACCAACCTCCAGTGGGGAAAAGCCAGTGTGGGACTGGGTTTTCCA
Organism: Prionailurus viverrinus; assembly: GCF_022837055.1. Classification (NCBI taxonomy): domain Eukaryota; kingdom Metazoa; phylum Chordata; class Mammalia; order Carnivora; family Felidae; genus Prionailurus; species Prionailurus viverrinus. Next base: position 1,218,174 of record NW_025927614.1, read on the forward strand.
CTGTTTTTGTACTCCCTGACACTTTCTCAGATCATCTGTTTACATCTGAAGAATCTCCTGCTTTCCTGGGCACCGGCAGCCCCCTTCGCTGAGCTTTAAGGTAGAGCACCCCGGACAAAGAAACCCCGTGCCACAGTCCTCACTCCACCACTCACCAGGTCCCGGGTGCAACCAAATGTGCATTGTGGGGCCCCGTTTTCTTGTCTACGAAATAAAAATCACGCTCCCACAACCATCTTTGTTTAGCCCGCAAATTAAGGTATTTTGGAAATAACAGGTGGCCTAAAGATCAAATTGTACTAAGGCATGATTAAGACAGACCTCTGCTTACTGCACAACCACAGCCTCCCAGCATGAGGCCCAAATATGGAAGCACAAGTCCTGCAGGCCCAGAGCACGTACGGTCCTTCCATGGTGCTGGACGCCGCCTGCGGATTTCTCAGTAATCAGCAGACGCTATTTCTTGAGTATCTACTTGGAACGTTATCGACGTACCACTGCACGAGACGATCAAGTTTACTCCCCCACCCACCTGCCCCTCGCTCCGTACGGTCTCACACCTGTTGATTACGTGAGTGATTTTAATGGAATATACTTAACTACTTCTATTCTTTTCTTTCCTCAAAAATGGAGTCTCCACCTTGATTCCTCATTTCGTAAAAGGATGTGAGTGTTCGCACACCCGCGCTCACCACCCCCCCCCACCCCCCCCAACCCCGGCTCTTTTGATTTATCATCAGCACCTCTACAATGGACACTTTGGAAACATTCCCATGACAATCTCAAACCCCACTATCTCCTGTGGTAGGTGCTCTCTGATTCTAATTGCTGGAAATGCATTATGTATAGGTATTTTTCACCATTTAGAATAATGGTTGAATAGTCTCCCAGGACGAAACTTCTTTTCTTGAAAAACTTTCTTGAAAGTCCCTTGACTTTCAAACTGACACGATTTTCCTCGTTACGAACGTACTTCTGTTCTTTACTTGTCTTCTATTTAATTTCTTCCAGCATCTGCATCAACCCGTCTCGTCTCTCATCCTCTCTACAAGGAGATCCTTCCCTGGTCCCTTCTTCCTCTGCTCCAGTGGAAAATAATTGGTCTCTGTGGAGCTGTCCCCTGAGATGTGCAATGCATTACTCTTATAAATTGAACCATTATTCTTAGATCCCAGTCTTCTTTTTGCTTGGCTCAGTTCCCGCCTTACTGGAGAGCTAGCTACCAGAAAGCCCTCAATCACATCTTAGGAAACCTGTACTGGGGGATAAACAGCAGGAATCCTCGAATGTCCCCACGTCTCCCATGCTGCAGACGCTCCGCTCTTGGGACCCTGGATGGGGTCTAAAAGCATCAGAACCACTTCTTGAAAACACGTTGATGGAACTGCTTCATTCCATACCACCACACCACCGCCCACTATTGCTTGTGAGAAGTGTTCTATCATTTCCAGGTAGGATAACCTCAGTTTCTTTCTGTGGATTTTCATAATATCTTCATTTTCCTTGTAGTTCCAAAAGCCCACAATGCTGGGTTTGTGTGGGTCTTTTTTTCTTTTTTCTTTTTTTTTTTTTTTATCTTGTTTAACAGTCATTATACTCATGGATCTTCAGGACTCTCTTCTGTTATTTTTTTTTTAATAATTTTCACTTCTCTATTTTCTTTGTGTTCTCTTTCTTGAAATCCTGTTAGTCAAATGTTGGGTCCCCTGAATTTGTTTCTCTCTCTCAATTTTTCTCTCACATATCCTGAACATTATATTTCGGTTTTACATTTTATGAGACTTTCCCAATTCTATTTTCTAACCTTTGAAAAAAAAAGTTAACAATCATAATTTTTTTTAATTCCTTACCATTTTAACTCCTTATTGTTAAAATCCAATTCTTTTTTTATGGATACCATATCTTCTTGAAACCCTCTGATTATAGAAGTTAAAAAGTTTTGTTCCTGGGGGGCTCAGTCGGTTCAGCATCCAACTTCAGCTCAGGTCATGATCTCACAGTTCATGAGCCCCTGCGTCGGGCTCTGTGCTGACAGCTCGGAGCCCAGAGCCTGCTTTGGATTCTGGGTCTCCCTCTCTCTCTGCCCCTCCTCTGCCATGCTGTGTCTCTCTCTCAAAAATAAATAAACATTAAAACAATTTTCTAAGGTTTTGTTCCTTTGTTTCATATATGAACAATTTTGTTTTTTCTAACTTGAGTTTTAAATTTCATGTTTAAAATAGTCCTCAAGCACACGTTTATACTGGATCTTTCATTTATATTTTCAGACAAGGCAATAGGAAGGCTGATGGATGACAGTGCATGTGGACGAAACCATCTCTGGAGCAGACCGTGTGAGGAGGAAGAACCTCAAATTCCAGACTCTGGCTTGGTTCTAACACAGGCATACCCACGTAGCTTGGGTCTAGTAGTTCGTCCCAGATCCGAGGATCAATTTCTCCATAATAACCTCCACTTAGTTGGCTGGGGTGGGAAGGCTGGGTGTGAAGGTTTCGATGGCTGCATGTAACTTGTAGAGTTGGAACAGGGAAGTAAAAGGCTGACAGCCGTGTGTGTGTGTGCGTGTGTGTGTGCGTGCACGTGCGCACGCTCATATCTACAAGTCACCTGCCCCCTGTTTTTCACACCGCACCTCACTCTGCCCTTGCAGTTTCAAGGGTCAGGACCTCTGCGGCCTTCTGCCCGAGGTCAGCTCCCACCTACACTGCCTTGAATGTAGCTTACTCACCTCCATGTTGCCAGTCAGCACTGATATATTCACTTTCTTCGATTCAGAAAGTGTCCAAGTGCTCTGAACACGGATGGATCCGCTATTGTTGTAATTCATGGATTATGACTGAGGACAGCCATGTCAGGAAAAGTATATAAAGGTACTTTCCTCAGGGTGCCTGGGGGGCTCAGTCGGTTAAGCGTCCGACTTCGGCTCAGGGCATGATCTCCCAGTTTGTGGGTTCGAGCCCCGCATCGGGCTCTGTGCTGACAGCTCCGAGCCTGGACCTGCTTTGGATTCTGTGTCTCCCTCTCTCTGCCCCTCCCCCGATTGCATTCTGTGTCTCTCATTCTCAAAAATAAACATTTTTAAAAAAATTAAAAACCTATTGAGGAAAAAATGATGAATTTTTTAGCTCCTATTGTACCTATACATGTGTGTATGTACAAATCCTATAACTTGATATTATATATATAATACGTTTAACTGTTCTATTAGTATAACGTTTATCACATATCACAATGAATTAGTCTTTCATTCACATTTCAAACAATTAATCCCATCATTTTCTAAAAAGTACAGTAAGAGAACAGAATTCAAAGATGAATAAGAAGCTCAGATTAACTTGGTTAATATGGCTTCTTTTTAGATGATTTTAAATAAATGTCAGTTGTACAAAGTTCTACTTTAAATCAAAGAAGCATTCATTATATAACATACTTTCTTCCAATTGATTTATGCAGGGCTGAGTTTACTAGACTCTAAAAGTCCATGACTGCATTTTGTTATTCACTCGTTCACTCACTCATTCACTCATTCACGATGCCTAGCACAACACCTCAAATTTAACAGGAGATCGACAAATGGGTGCTGGCTGAAGAAAGACGTTTTAGAAATGCATATAGACCTCATGATGTAACTGCATAACCCCTTATAGTATTTCAGATAACCCTTCAGAATGTTCTTGGGTGTAAAAACTGTCCTAAATAACCTCAACATAAAGTTAGGCTTCAAGTCTGACACTGAAACATCCAATTAAAATGTAAATATCTAACCTAGCATGGAAAAAAAAAAAAGAAAGGAGAGTAAAATATACCATTTGGCGACACAGCAGGTCAGATTAATTATCAGATTGGCCAGACATCTGAAATAGAGCACGCTCCGTGTCAGGGGGACAAATGAGGGGCAGAGAGGCACAGTGGAGGTCGGGAAAGTCCCAGAATAGGCAGCACAGCTACAGATTGTGGGTCAAGAGCACACCTTGGTAGAGGGGAACGTTCTGCAAGAGAGAATACTTAGAAATATTCAGAAGTGCTTATCTCTGTATTCCATAGAGAATATTATCGTGGCTCTAAATAAATGTTGGAGTCAGACCATAATTGACTTTTCTTGAATCAATCTTGACTGAATATAAATGTTGGTAAGAGTTTTTTTTCTCTCTAAAGAGCTTTTAATGTAAAAGAAATTCCTGCAATGCCACTATGCATAATCCTCTCTGTGAAACACTGTAGGAATCAAAACTCCGGAAAGAGAAAAACCCAATAAATCTAATATTTATTAACACGGATCTGAATTTGATATATACAAAGAAGGTTGAATAAAACCTAACACAGTTGACTCTTAACTCAGTAAATGCGAACTTACCAAGGATTTATGAAATTTGACCTTTTATTTCTTCTGTTAAATAGCCTACATAGAAAATGGTAACATTTGTTACCATTGATACACATAATATCTACTCCTGATTAGTCACATTATCAAATGTATTTACAGCAACTAGTACTTAAGCAGGAAAGTTACTAATATCTTTACGCACTTATATTTCTATTTGTATCCTTAAAACTTCCCTTAACTTTCTTTTTTTTAATTTTTTTTTTATGTTTATTTATTCTTGAAAGAGAAAGAGACAGAGAACCAGAGCGGGAGGGGCAGAGAAACAGGAAGACACAGAATCCAAAGCAGGCTTCAGGCTCCGAGCTGTCAACACAGAGCCCGATGCGGGGCTCGAACCCACAAACGGCAAGATCGTGACCTGAGCTGAAGTCGGACACCTAACCAACTGAGCCACCCACGTACCCCCATACCTTAACTTTCTTATCATTTAAACCGTGTTTATATCAATTTTCACATATCCTGGAAACGGATAAGGATGGCTTGAAACTTGATAGAATATTAATGTGAAGTTTTTCAGAGTGGCTCATGACAGAAAGGATGCCATACACAAATGTGAACCTTCAGATTTCAAAATGAAACAAAAACCATCAAACCAAAGCACTTGCAAATTAAGCAAAAAAAAAAAAATAACAAAAGGCTTTTAGAAGATTTCCATCAGTGAACAGAGGACAGAGGAATGCTTCAAAATCTCACTGGCAGGCGGTCCATTTCTGTTAAAGGCAGTCAGTGCCCCAAGAAAGCACCAGTCACTAGTAACTGATAATAACTGAACATCACAATCAACCAACAGGATGTGACTGACATCGCCAGATGCTCCAACCAATTAGCACAAATACACAATTGTTGGAGCACCCAGATTATATCCTGATTCACAGAACAAACCTCAAATATTTAAAACATTAAAACCACACAGACATCAATGTTCTCTGACATCAATGAAGTCAAACTGGAAATTACTGACAGAAAGAAAACAGGAAATCCCACTGAAATTAACCGACACACTTCTCCATGATCCATAGGTCATAAAATAAGCCTCAAAAAAGTAAAAATACATAGAACTGAATGAAAATGAAAATTCAAAATCAAAATATGTGGAAGACATCTAAAACACTGTTAAAGGGAAACTTAAATGTTTATGGTAAAATATGAGAGGTCTCAAATCAATGTTCTAACCCAAGAAACAAAGAAAATGAATAGCAAAATTTCCACAATAGAAGCAGAAAAGAATTCATAAAGAGTAGAAATAAACTGGGGCGCCTGGGTGGCGCAGTCGGTTAAGCGTCCGACTTCAGCCAGGTCACGATCTCGCGCTCCGTGAGTTCGAGCCCCGCGTCAGGCTCTGGGCTGATGGCTCGGAGCCTGGAGCCTGCTTCCGATTCTGTGTCTCCCTCTCTCTCTGCCCCTCCCCCGTTCATGCTCTCTCTCTCTCTCTCTGTCCCAAAAATAAATAAAAGTTGAAAAAAAAAATTTTTTTTAAAAAAGAGTAGAAATAAACTAAAAATATCAGTGAAGTTGATAACTCTATACCAAGACTAGCAATGTTAAAATTAAAGAAGACACATCACTAACTACAAGAATGAAATAAGAGGCCATCACAACAGATCCCACAGAAAACTAAAGGAAGTATGGGGAATTACCACAAACAAACGTATGTGCATAAATTTCACTACTTTCAAGAAATGGATCAATTCCTTGGAAAACACAACTACAAAAGCTCAGCAAAGATGAGTGAGGAGCCAGAAAATATGCACTATAACCATTAAAGAAACTGAATCTGGGGGCGCCTGGGGGGCTCAGTTGGTTGAGCGACGACTTCGGCTCAGGTCATGATCTCGCGGTCAGTGAGTTCGAGCCCCGTGTCGGGCTCTGCGCTGACAGCTCAGAGCCTGGAGCCTGCTTTGGATTCTGTGCCTCTCTCTGTCTCTCTCTCAAAATAAACTTGGGGTGCCTGGGTGGCTCAGTTGGTTAAGCAGCCGACTTCAGCTCAGGTCATGATCTCGCGGCTTGTGGGTTCGAGCCCTGCGTTGGGCTCTGTGCTGACAGCTCGGACCCTGGAGCCTGCTTTGGATTCTGTCTCCCTATCTCTCTGCTCCTCCCCTGTTCACACTCTGTCTCTCCCTCACTCTCAAAAATAAATAAACATTAAAATATTTTTTAAATTATTTTAAAGAAACTGAGTCTGTAATTTAAAACTCTTGAAAAAACAAAAACAAAACAAACAAAAATCTACACTCCACAGCCAGATGATTTTAATGGAAAAATTTTACCAAACATTTTAAGAATACCAACCAATTTTACACAATTTCTTCCAGGAAACAGAGCAGGAGGCACAGTTTCCAAATTATGGTATGAAGTTTGTATTACTGTGATACCAAAACCAGGCAGAGACAGTAATTAAGAGGCAGTAGGAGGGGAAAAAGCAGGGCAAGGATGAAGAAGAGGAAAGGAAGAGGAATGAAGAATACAGACTAATCTCTTTCATGAACTTCAGTGCAAACAGACTCAACAAAATATTAGCAAACACAGTCACCCGTGTGTGAAGAAGAATTAGGTATCATGTTCAAGTTGGTTTTCTCCTAGGTATGTAAGTCTGGATCAATATTAAAAACGAATCAAAGGAACCATCATACCTACAAGCTAACAGAGAAAAGACATATCGTACTGTTGACTCAGAACAAAACATTTGACACCCAGTACTCATGCATGGTTTTTACAAGATGACAATTTATATGAAATATAACAACTTCTCAAAAATCACAATCTACCAAAGCTCATTCAAGGAAAAACATGATATGAAGAAGCCTATTTCTATTAAAGAAATTACACCAACACTTAGTAAACATCCAGGCCCAGATGGCTTCATGAGGGGTTTCTATCAGACATTTAATAAGATGTTATGTCAATTCTCCACAATCTCTTTTGTGGGACAGGGGTACAGGAAGTGCTTCCTAACTCATTAAGTAAGGCAGTGTCAGCCTAATACCAAAGCCAGACAAAATGTTATAAGAAAGGAAAACTACAGACAAATACATCTCTTGAACACAGATGCGAAAATGCATCAAATATTAGTATACAGAATCCAACAATGTAAACAAAGACTTACATACCATGACCACATTGGATTTATTCCAGATAGAAAAGGCCAATTTAAGATTCAAAAATCAATAAATCTAATGCATTATACCAACAGGCTAAAGAAGAAAAATCACACAATCGTGCAACAGATGCAGAAAAAGCATATGACAAAATCCAACACCAATACCTGATTAAAAACTCTCCATAAACCAGAAACTGAGAGGAACTTCAACTTGATAAAGAACATCTACAAAACCCCACAGCAAACACTTCTCTTAATAATGAGAAATGACATGGGGCACCCGAGTGAGTGGCTCAGTCGGTTGAGCGTCTGACTTCGGCTCAGGTCATGATCTCGCAGTTCGTGAGTTCGAGCCCCACGTCGGGCTCTGGGCTGACAGCTCAGAGCCTGGAGCCCGCTTCAGATTCTGTGTCTCCCTCTGTCTGCCCCTCCACTGCTTGCGCTCTCTCGCATTGTCTCAAAAATAAATAAACTTAAAAAAAAAAATCAAAAAAAAAAAAAAGAGAGAGATTACATGCTCTCCCCCTAAGAACCAGGACAAGACAAGAATGTCCCCCCATCATTCCTACTTATTAACAAGGTATTGGAAGTCCTAGATAATACAGTAAGTCAAGAAAAAGAATTAAAGATACACAGATTGGTTAGGAAGAAATAAAATTATTTGTTTTCAGACACATGATTTTCTATGTAGCCCAAAAAATTAACAAAAAGCTCTTGAAACCAGTAAGTGATTATAGCAAGATTACAGGATACAAAGTTAGCATAAGAAAAGTCAGGGGCATCTGGGTGGCTCAATCAGTTAAGCGTCTGACTCCTAATTTTGGCTCGGGTCGTGAACTCACAGTTTTGTGAGTTTGAGCCCTGTGTTAGGCTCTGTACTGACAGCATGGAGCCTGTTTGAAATTTTCCCATTCTCTCTGCCTCTCCCCTCCTCACTCTCTTTCTCAAAAATAAATTAAAAAAAATAATAAAATAAGAAAAGTCAACGGCTGTCCTGTAAACCAGCAATGTGCAAATAAGTGTACTTTGAATTTTAAAACAAACACGTTTAAATTAACACCAAAAATATGGAATAGTGAGTGCAAAGCTAACAAAATATGTACAAGGTTTATTTCAGAAAAACTACACAACACTAACAAAATGAATCAAAGAAGGTCTCAATAAATGGAGAAGTATTTTATGTTCATGGTCAGAAAACTCAATGTTGTTAAGATATTTAATTGACCCTATTTAATATATAGATTTAATAGAATCCCAGGAAAAAGTCCAGCAAGTAATTATATGGATATCAACAAACTGGCTCTCAAGTTTAAAGGGAAAGGCAAAGACCCAGAATACCCAACACAATATTGAAAAATGAACAAAATAGGAGGACGACAATCACCTGATTTCAAAATTCTCTATAAAGATAGTGTAATCGAGGGGCGCCTGGGTGGCGCAGTCAGTTAAGCGTCCGACTTCAGCCAGGTCACGATCTCGCGGTCCGTGAGTTCGAGCCCCGCGTCAGGCTCTGGGCTGATGGCTCAGAGCCTGGAGCCTGTTTCCGAGTCTGTGTCTCCCTCTCTCTCTGCCCCTCCCCCGTTCATGCTCTGTCTCTCTCTGTCCCAAAAATAAATAAATGTTGAAAAAAAATTAAAAAAAAATAAATAAAGATAGTGTAATCGAGACAATGAGATATTAGTAAAAGAATAAACAGATATATCAGGGGAGCGTAACAGAAATCCCACAAACAGACTAACACAAGTATAGTGAACTGATTGTTTTGACAAAAAACCAAAGTCAACTCAACCAAAAATGGATGATCTTTTCAACAAATGGTACTTAAAAACCTGTATGTCCCAACCCCCCCCCAAAAAAATTCCAGACACTGCTCTTACACATTTCACACATACTTACCTTAAAATGAATCCAGACCTAACATAAAGAGTAAAATTTCTAGAAAATAAAATAGGAAAAAAAACCTGTATGAACTTGAGTATGACAATGACTTTTTCAGATACACATGACAACACCCATAAAACTCAACAATAACAAGACAGACCAAATAAAATGTGAGCAAAAGGGGACAAGAGTCAGGGTCATCTACAGAATCTCCTTTATGATGACCAAGAAATTTTGGCCTCTTCTTAGCAGACTGTCCAAAAATATTCTTCTAAAATTTCATGTCACATGGCTGATTTATAGAGCCACTTGGATCTGAAAGGTAAATATGGAAAAAAAAAATCTCCACATTTCCGAGAAATCAATTAAGACCCTCAAAAACATGCAGATGTTTTTCTTTCCTTTTTTCTCATTGTAAGCCCACTTACAAGGACTTGGAAGAGAGATCATATGTTAACTCCCATGTGGGCACACATCACTTAGCAAATTCTATAAGTGAAAGGGGTGAGAAACACAACTTCAACCCTCCAATGGTCTCTAATCCAACTGAAAGAAACAATACCCGTCACAAAATAAACACAATGGAAAGAAGATATTATGTGTTTTCCCCAGTGTATTGACTGAGAAAATATGATGGATGTTAGGAAACGCGTCTGCCTAGACCCAAGGAATGAAGGCGTTTTTGCAGGAAGAACGGTGCACAGGCGCACGGAGAAGGTCATGTGGCACAGGGGGATACAGCAGGCGCTCCAGAAGCCTGCGCATAATGCACGACAATGAACTCGGCTCGGTTTCTTTATCAACAGGCATAAATCTTCTGAGGAGGTACAGCCATCTGCATGGATATGTTGGAGGAAGAATTTAAACACCAAACGACACCAGGGCATATATAACCAGTCAGTTATACAACCTTGATGCAATTTATAATTGGAATTTCAGAACCAAAAATACAAATTTATCTTACTTTTATTGGTGCTCTGGGACTAAAAACAATAAGAATATTCCAAAACTGACCAACTGTTGCAGGGAATTCTGATATCTTGCCATAGTCACATGTACAAGACAGACGATTTCTTTTCTATATGCATGCATAAATTCTTACATTCTTCCATATAAATTTCATACAGATATAACGGATAAGAGCAATTTTACTAAATTACTGTCTCAGCACAAATCATCACCTTGGTTGTTTAGTCTGTACAGACTTTTATCAGCACCTTATGGCGCTGACGAATGCTTCTCTGGTCACTGGGCAGCCTCTGATAGACCAAGCAGAAGGCTATGGGTTCTACTCAGTGCAGACTTTATTTTGGCAATGACATAATCATCAATGTGAGGGCGCATTCACTTCATCCATCCTGTGGGATTGGGAGTACAAGGACAGGCGAAATGGACTTTGACAACCAGAGCGCAATTTTGAAAATTACTAGCTACACGTATAATTTTATTAAACAACAGTGTCAAGCTGGCGGAGTAAGAGTGAACAGGTCATCGTCTGTAAAAAGTCAATTAGGAATCAGTGCCATTTAATACAGTTGATTTTGCAGGATGCCTATCAGAGTCATAATTTTTTTTTTATAATTAGGGACGGTCCCATTTTATTCACCTTATTAAGAACGATTCTAATATTGCCAAGTTTACGCATTCTGATGAAAGTATTCGCGGTCCCAATGAGTCATCAGTTGGGAGACTGATCATTAAAATTTCATGCCCCCAAACGTTCACTGTCCTTGAAGCGGTAGCACAGTGGGGAAGGTATGAAGGTGTGAGCTGTATGCCAGCTTTCCTACACTGCCCAGCTGTTCATTTTCTTTATACCGCATTCATAGTGACTGATAAAATTATTCTGTTATCTCTCAAAACATGGCAACTTTATGCAATATTAATTTTGACTGCTACATGCACAGTGAATTCATTGATGATGTGGTCTGAGAATCTGAATAAATTCACTGAGTCTTAAAATGTTGAATCTTGAAGTTTTCTCCAGTATCAGCAGCTCCCAATGTGAGTGTCTTCAATTTGCTAAATGCTTTCTTTCCTTGTGTTTCCTAGCAGTCCCTAACCACACAGCCGGCGCACTCACCCAGCCATAATTACTGTTCACGAATCATCTTTTGTGGAACCTGATCAAGAGACTTTGCAAAATCATTTTCAGAAATGCAATTTTCCCCCGTCTTCTTTACTATCTGTCAGTATAATTTATAACTGTCATTTTAAAGCTTTAATTTCCTGGTGGATATTGCATTATGGTGCATCCAGGATAAAGGATTAGGAAAAGCCACATCCCTTAGTGCGAATGTTCCGGCACACAGAAGTTTGCTTTTCAGGGGGTTTGCTCACTAAGCCGATCTTTCTCAATCCCATGCCATCCAAAAGCTAATTTCCACACCCTCTTTCTCATGCCCATCCAGAAAGAGGTGTGCAAGAGCTTAAAACTAGAAAATCATCTTAAGTGAATTTCCATATAATTTAACTCTTGACTGCTTTGCCGTCCTTGTGGTTTTCGTAAAAACTAGCAGGTCAAGAATTTAAATAAAATAAAGGTATATGCACAAAATATACGACATCAAGCTGCCTTCTGAGCTTTTCATAGCCTAATTTTCCTGACAGATGGCCTTTCCTGCAGGGGAACCATCCTTACTTTCTCCAAAAATTTCAGAAACCTGAAACACAAAGTTATACTCTGACATGTGACAATGGCTGGGGTCTCTAAGCAGGGGAAAGGACAAAGATGGAAAAGATGAGAACACATTGGACGGAAGGAAGGAGATTGCAGGGAGGGGGTTCTGGAGCCACTTGACTGAATCCTACCCCATTACTTGTTCCCCGTCACTGTCTGACTTGCCAGGCAATCTCCTGCCCAGATGCATGGGATTATGTGTCTATCTCCGACCCTAGTCGTGACGAAAGGAGAATGTCATGTGGCCACAAGTGGGGCGGGGGGGGGGGGGCACATCAGGAACTTCACAATATGGGGAGTAATCTATGCAAAACACCAAATGCTTCCCCAATACCGTGTGAGAGGGCAAAGCTCTGTGTCGCTTGGGGACTTCATCTGGGACTTGTTTGTCCATTCCAATACCATACTGGCAACCACCATGAGGGTTGGTGGGTTCCACACGTGTGTAAAGACAACAACTGAGCTTATCACCTGCTCTCAAGAAATACGCTTAGAAAAAAAAAGACTGAAACATGTTGATCAGTAAGAAGAATTTCAAACATATAATCAGAGTATAAAATGAGTATAATTAAATGTCGAACTATACGCTAAGAGCCATACTATCAAAGGTATGGTTTTGATGGAGGAGAGAACAAATTCCGTTTGAATATTATTCAAAATAATAATAGAATGCTTTCTAAAGGAGGTGAATTTGGGCCAGCGTGTAAAAAAAAAGAAAAAAAATGGATAGGAAGTATTTTATGTTAACATGTCTTGAGCATATGCTTACAAATATTAATTTGCAATTTAGAGTTTGGTTTCTAGTCCTTTTCGGAAATAACTAGACTCAGCAGCTTTCCTATACTTCACAAATAGCCACTTATAAAATGTAAGAAAGAGGTATTTTCTCAATCCAGAAGGAATTGGATACACACATGGGGCACCTGGGTGGCTCCGTCAGTTAAGCGTCCAACTCTTGGTTTGGGGTCAGGAGATGATCCCAGGGCCATGAGATCGAGCCCCGCATCGGGCCCTGTGCTGACAGTGCACAGCCTGCTTGAGATTTTCTCTCTCTCTGCCCCTCCCCTGCTTGCTGTCTCTGTCTCTCTCAAGATAAATAAGTAAGCATTTAAAAAATGAGACAGACCCATCTCACCATATTCCTCCCACCAAGTACAGCTGAAAAGCATGAATGCCACGCACACAAGAAGCGCAAGACAGAGGTGGAGAGAGACTGGGGGGCCGGACGGGAAACCAGACACACGGCGGTGAGTTTCTGGAGGTCCTTCGCCTTCTGTGCGGCCTGGGTCGGAGCTGGAGAGGCACACCGCCCACAGACATCAGCACAGCAGGCTGTTACCTAAAGGCCCACAGTTAAGCCCGCCCTCACCTGGCAGAGCAACAGCCAAGGGGCGATCTCACAAGACAGAAGACGTTTGGACCTCGGCCAGCCCCTGCCAGCCCACCCTCAGGAAAAACGCACAAACACTCATCGGGAGAAACCAGGAGAGGCTACATGAACATCAGGGTAAGCAGGCCACACAGCAAATTACACTAACAGCGTCAAAACCGAGAACCAAACCTGGCTAAGCACACACAGTATCTACAACTACACTATTCACGAGCTCATACAATCCCACTGCACTTTTACAGCTTCTCCTGCAGCTGATTTGGGACCACACGACTGGGTTACGTTCTGCGTGACCGGAGCTAAGTGGGGTTGGCCAGAAATCTCCTTGTGCTTGTCCACTGCTTTCCACATTGACCTCAGAAGGCAAATGTCCAACAGGGTCCCACCGCATGGATCCCCAAGTCACTACGTGGAGGTGAGCATCCAGGGGGAGCCACCTAACCCACCCTGTGACTTGTGGAATCACGAGTCTCCTCAACTAACGAAAAAACGCAACTTCACAGAGGACGAGGGGCTGGCATTCAGCTGTCAAAGGTGAATAGGCACCTGGACAATGACAGGTGAAGGGCAGGGAAGTTAACTGTACTATTCACTGAGAAATACTGGGTTTAGCAGACTATGTGAATGAACATTGGGTAAGTATCAAAGTAGGGCCACAGACCTAGTAATGGTTCCCCAATTCTGTGGCTGAAAGATCGTTCGTTTCTCTAGGAAGGAGTCTACTCACGCCCCATCTTTATGCTCAGCTCACAGGCAGTGAGTGCTTATAAAGCCTGTGCCAGAAACCGAGGCTTATGCTGACACATTGGCTCTAATCTCCACAGCAAACTGGCCTCGTATCCACCACTTCTCTTCTGCCAAAACAGACATCCAGACTCCCAGAAGCAACCGACGCATCAAACAACTGAACAAAGTACAGCCTCATCTAGGTCTTGGCGGTGTTGAAGTCCAGATTCTTTCCACTAAAATTTCTAACTCAGTGAAACAAGCCTGTACATTTATAATGCTATTTGTGTGTGTGTGTGTATTTTGCTTTAGAAGTTAGTACATTCAAAACTCACAAAACGCTCCCACTGCATTTGAGAATCTGTATGCTTTTACCCATTGAATGCTGAGTTTACATATGTCATTATTAGTTCAAACTGTGAATGATGTTGTTCTAATTTTCTATACGTCGATCTTGTTTGTCATCTGCTGGTGAGTTGCTTGGATAAATACCTGTAACCATAGAAGTAACATTTTCATGTGACTCTGTATTTTTCTTTACTTATGATGGTTGAGATCAGTCACAAAATACATACAATATCTATCTGTGTAAAATGAAGGAGCAAAGGCAATAAAATGGAACAAAGATAATCTTTCCAACAAATAGTTATATAACAAGTGGATATCTACACGCAAAAAAAAAAAAACCTCTACTTAGACCTATGCCTTTCACAAAAATTAACTCCCAACAGATCACAGACCTAAATATAAAATGTAAAACTGAAAAACTCCTAGAAGAAAGCAGAGGCAAAAACCCAGACGACCTTGGGTGTGACAGTGACTCTTAGGTACAACACCACAGGTGTGACCCATAAAAGGGAGAACTGATAAGCCGGACTTCTTGGAAATTAAAAATTTCTCAGCAAAATACTGTCAAGAGAATGATAAGACAAACCTTAGGCTGGGGAGACATTTGCAAAAGGCGCATCTGATAAAGGACTACTGCCTAAAATATACAAAGAGCTCTTAAAAGTTAATAAGAACCCAATTAAACATGGGCCAACATTCTCAACAGACACCTCACTAAATAAGATTTATGACTGGTAATTACGCATATGAAAATAGGCCCCATCACGTATCATCAGGGAAAGACAGATTAAAGCAAGAATGAGATACAACCACACATGTACTGAGACGGACAAAATGTGCATCACTGACGACGTCAGATGCTGAGGACGATGTGGAGCAACAGGAACTCTCATGCCGGTGGGGACACGAGATGGCACGGCCACTTTGGGAGACTCGTGGTTTCTTACAAAACTAAACATTTTTTATCACAACCATCCAGCCATCACAAACTTGAGTATTTATCCAAAGGAGCCCGGAAATCACGTCCACACAAAAACCTGCACGTGAGTGTGTATGGCAGCCTTACTTAGAACTGCCAAAACCTCGTCAGGCTCTGGGCTGATGGCTCAGAGCCCGGAGCCTGTTTCCGATTCTGTGTCTCCCTCTCTCTCTGCCCCTCCCCCGTTCATGCTCTGTCTCTCTCTGTCCCAAAAATAAATAAACGTTGAAAAAAAAAATTTAAAAAAAAAAAAAAGGGGCGCCTGGGTGGCGCAGTCGGTTAAGCGTCCGACTTCAGCCAGGTCATGATCTCACTGTTTGTGAGTTCAAGCCCTGCGTCAGGCTCTGTGCTGACGGCTCAGAGCCTGGAGCCTGCTTCGGATTCTGTGTCTCCCTCTCTCTCTGACCCTCCTCCGTTCATGCTCTGTCTCTCTCTGTCTCAAAAATAAATAAACATTAAAAAAATAAATTAATTAAAAAAAAAACTGCCAAAACCTGGAAACAACCAATATGTCCGTCAGTAGATGAACGTGATACATCCACATGACAGAATCTTATTCAGCAGTAAAAAGAAATGAAGTATCAAGCCACGAAAAGACCTTGGGAATGAAGGAACTTAAAATGTGCATTACTAGGGGCGCCTGGGTGGCGCAGTCGGTTAAGCGTCTGACTTCAGCCAGGTCACGATCTCGCGGTCCGTGAGTTCGAGCCCCGTGTCAGGCTCTGGGCTGATGGCTCGGAGCCTGGAGCCTGTTTCCGATTCTGTGTCTCCCTCTCTCTCTGCCCCTCCCCCGTTCATACTCTGTCTCTCTCTGTCCCAAAAATAAATAAAAACGTTGAAAAAAAATTTTTTTAAAAAAATGTGCATTACTAAATGAAAGAAGCCAATCTGAAAAAGCTTTGTCCTGTGTGATTCTAACTATATCACATTCTGGGAAAGGCACAACTACGGAGACTATAAAGAAAAAATCAGTGGTTGCCAGTGGTGGGGGTGAGGGGGACAAAAAGGGGGGGCGCAGAGGATTTTTACAGCAGTGAAAACACTCTGTGGGATAGTACAGCGGTGGACACATCAGTATAATCTGCCCAAACCCACATTGTGCAACACCAACCGTGATCCCTAATGTAAAGAATGGGCTTTGGGTTACATGAGAGTCCATGCAGGTTCATCAGTTACGACACGTGTCCCACTCTGATGGGGGATGTTGATAAGGGGAGATCCTGGCGGGGGGGGGGGGGAAGGGGGGGTGTATGGGAAATCTCTGTACCTTCCTCTCAATTTGACTTGTGAACCTAAAACTTCTCTTAAAAAAAAATTTTAAATTTTGCACATACACCAAAAATCCTAGCAACTGTGTAGAAGAATGCGGATTACGTACTCAATAAATTCAAGAATTTCAGATTCGAAAAAAGATTAACAATGCTACATAAAAGACAAGCTTTCCAATGTAAAAATTCATCACGTTGATGGAGAAAGTAAGAGAAAAGGTACACCGTGAAAATACTAACCCAAAATAAAAAATCTAGGTGACCTACCTAAATAGCATGCAAAGAATATCTGAAGTGAGGAAGCATTACTAGTTATAGACATTTAATAATCATAAGATGATTCGCCAAGAAGTTAACATAACCTAAAACCCACAGGTAGCTGATACCACGGTCTTGGATCACTCCCTGAACAATGCGTTCTGAGAAGCTCCGGGTGATTGCACTGACACTATTTACCTCCTACTGTTGGTCCTGGATACTTCGTTTTCACATTGTCCTTAACACCCCCATGGGAGAGGTTGTGCAAGTATTATGCAATGTGCACATTTATACACCAGGGAATTTTTAGTAAAACAGCAATAAGAAAAATATAAATTAAAATATGGTCAAGTTTGGATAAGTATTCAGATCTTTTAACTATAACAAGCATGAATCTTTAAAAGGGGGAGGGGAGGGAAGAAATGATATTATTAATGAACAATATCCCGGAAAATTTATAACGCTGTAAAAAATCAGAAAAGACAGAAATCTATTTTGGCAATAAGCAAAACGGAGTAAAACTGAACCAATTTAGGGGCACCTGGGTGGCTCAATCGGTTGAGCATCGGACTCTTGATTTTGGCTGAGGTCATGATCCCAGGGTCATGGGATCGAGCCCCACACGTCAGGCACAACACTGAACTTTGAGCCTGCTAAGGATTCTCTCTCTTTCCTTCTGCCCCTGTCCCTCATTCACATGTGTGTGCTCTCTTTCTCTCTCTCTAAATTATTTATTTATTTATTTATTTATTTATTTATTTATTTAAAGAAAAACTTTGAACCAATTTATTTCAGGAAAGTATGTGAGTGGACTTTCACTGTTGGTGACATAATGTTGGCCTGCAAATGGTGTTCGGCCATTACATCACTAAAATCCCAAAGGGTAAATATGTAGATATTTTGTGAGACAGGCGTAATGTTTTATTTAAGCTCAGGGTGCAAATGAGTAAAACGGCCAATCATCAATGAAGAAATAATTTAAACAAAGTAAACTCTTTTTTTTTTTTAATGTTTATTTATTTTTGAGAGAGAGAGAGTGCGTGAGCAAGGGAGGGGCAGAGAGAGGCAGACACAGAATCCGAAGCAGACTCCAGGCTCTGAGCTGTCAGCACAGAACCTGACACGGGGCTCGAGCTCACAAACTGGGAGATTGTGACCTGAGCTGAAGTCGGACACTTAACCGACTGAGCCACCCAGGTGACCCTAAACAAAGCAAATTCTTAATTAAAGTACTTTATGCTAAAAATTTACAAAATATACTAAAAGTGTTAAGAAAACAAACAAAAATACTCAGAAGTTGACATTAGAATTTGTAATATATACTGAATACTTAAAAAATAATCAAGCACTTTCAGATAATAATATTTACTGAGGCTTCATAATCTAATAATATTATTATCTTGACGTATCCTTCCCTTGTTGCAACACTCATATCTATTTTCACAAGAAAACTAAAACTTAAAAATCATCAAGGAAACAGACTTTCAATAAGTATCTATGATGACTTACTTCTGATAAACAACTGTTTAAATAATCTTAAAATGTAAAATTCAGGCCTTAGGATAATTTCATTTTTGATCCCAAGAAGCTGAAACACTATATAAAATTATACATCAAATGTTTTTGTCTTTTTAAAAGTTTCCAAAGAAAATAATATTTACGTGAAAACATAATTGGATTTTAGTACAGATTTTATCAGTAAAATTATAGAAAGAAAAGCTATAGTTTGGGCCAGAATCTTGGGAAATTTTCAGAAGGTTTTAATTTGGCATTGATTCACCATATGAAATTTTCTCTGGCTAATGCAATAAAAAATGCAATGAGTTTAAATGTTTTCAACCATATGTCAAATAAATTTCTCAGAGAATTAAATACCAAGGCTTGAAAGAATGAATTTTGGAAGGAAATTTGGACTTTGGGTGATCAGTTTTAACTATAAAGGCTATGAAGGAGTTTGTAATTTTTGTCAGGTCTTATAATTTTACTCTAACGGAAATTAATGAGAAAATAATCGTGGCAAACAATACAATTATTAGAGTGATCTGACTTTAATAAAATATATTTTAACAGATATATCGATATTTTCTATTGTTTTAAAAGAAACTAATAGTCTTGTTATTAATCCCACGAAGACTCATTTGAAGAAGGGAGTCTGATTTAATTAAATGATGGAACTTTGGCAGAGACACAGAAATCACAGAAACGAAACAATAAGGCACACCACGAAGCAGGAAAATAAAAGTGTCTTTGAAGAGTATAACTATTAGATTGTACAATAACTATATGAAAGGCAATGCTGTTTGATGAAATAAGTAAAGTTTATATGTTTATTCTTCTGCAGTTCATAAAATACTGAAATACTGCCAAATGTCATTAACAAGTCTCCATGAACAAAACCTGAACGGGAATCAACAAAATTAAGCCAACCAATTAAATAGGCTCTCCCATTAAATGTCTTAATTTCTTTCTTGTCAACAAGAGAGACACATTTTCATAGTATCCACATTATTATAAACGTGAATAAAAAGTTAACACAACTTCTTTTTAGTTCACCATTAGTAAAATGGAATTCCACTTCATAAATAGTATCGTGGCTATTAAAACACATGGAAACTAACGGAAGAGTCGGACATCACTACTGACCACAGGTATTGATGTGGACAGAAGAACAGAGCCAGCCACACCAAGCAGAAATCCACAGGCAACTTTTCTTTAAAAACGGTGCATGGGGGCGCCTGGGTGGCTCAGTTGAGTGTCTGACTTCAGCTCGGGTCATAATCTCCCAGTTCGTGGGTTCCAGCCCCACGTCGGGCTCTGTGCTGACAGCGCAGAGCCTGGAGCCTGCTTCGGATTCTGGGTCTCCCTCTCTCTGCCCCTCCTCTGCTAATGTTTGCGTGCGCACACGCGTTCTCTCGCTCTCAAAAATGAATAAACTTAAAACTAATAATAAAAAAATGAAAAGTCAATGAGAAAAATGAAGTAAAAGGGAAGGATAAGAATCATATCTTTGAAAAACTCCCCAGGGAAGCTACTGATACTAAAATTTATTTATTGGCTCATTTGGGAATGTTTTCTTCTTTGATTGCCATCTGTGTTTCTGGGACCGTTTGGTCATCAGAAAATGAATGGTGTGTAGATACAAATATATGGAGATCATCATGCTTTACACTGTGGTGAAAACAGAAAGAAATAAATCATTACAAAAAGAAGGTAATTTTAAGAACTATGTGGTCAAGGGGGAGCAAAATGATTGTGTGACATTATATAAGAAATGAATATGATGAGGAAGGACCAGAATAATTTCCTTGAAGAAGTGACCCCGAAGGTCTTTCTTTGTAACAACCAAGGCAAAGAAAAAAAAAGTCTCTAATTTGTCCAAATTTAGCATAAGGATCATAGAAGCATATTAGTTCTTTGGGAGGAAACGTTTTCATGCAAGGCTTGAGAAGGAATTCTTAAACGGATTCATTTCTGCAAAAGTGTGATGAATCAATACAATGGTGATGTCCTCAACAACCAATTTCCTTAATCGACTGAATTTTTAAAGAAAGAGCTAGACACTGCAAGAGCCCGTAGACCCAGGCTGAGTGCAGCCCTGAAATGACCTGGCATCAGTGACAGGAAAAAAATTAACCTGGACAGTCTTCAAAAATGAATAAATAACTAGTCCCCGCGCCTCTCTGATTGTCTCCTTGGAGTTCGAATCGTCTCACGTGGCTTCTGGTCACGGAGATGTCATTTAGAGATCCCGACTTGGATCCAGGAGACAAGTCAGGCCCGGGGAGCTAACACACAGCACAGCCCTTGTAGACACCAACGCCGGGTCACCAATCAAAGCTTCAGAGAGTCGATCTGAAGATCTGGTGTGGTTCCCAACACAAAAAGGAAATGGTAACCACGTGACACGATGCAGGTGTTGGTGAAGCTACGTGTTAATCACGTTGCGATATGTAAGGGGGTCAAATCCACACGTTCACATGCCTTAAACTTGCACCGCTCTGTGTCAATCATATGGCCATAAAAATACAGTGTAATGAAAGGCAATATGAAAAATCAGATTCTTACAGAAAGAAGAAACACGTGCCGTAGCTCTCCAGTACGTAAAGCAACAGCGATTATTTTTTTCATGACCAATTGACTCGTAATGACTGATCGAAGTGTCATTCTTCTCACATAAACACTGAAGGAGCAGAGCTTTTAACTGTAGGTCACCACCGCATTCCAAAGGGCCCTGGGGTATCGGCATAAATGATTAATTATTTAACAAACAAACCGAGTGTCTGAACGTGAGGTAATCCAAGGCTGAGAGCCTCAGCTCCCCCGGGCACCATCGTTCCCGGGATCCCTCTCGGAAAATCAAAGCAGGTCGGGATGACACTTAGGGAAAGGTCACGCCAAAGACGCACCACCTTCTGGGTCCACCTGCCGAAGTCCAGTGAGCGCAGATCAGACACCAGATTTATCCCGGTTGTGCTCGTTTCCGTGTAGGAAGTCGTTTTTCACAAGCACTGTTTCGTAAAAAACAAAATCTGACCCATACAACGGGGGGGGGGGGGGGGGGGGGTCTCCAGATTTTTCTATTGAAGTGTAATTAAGTATCCCCCCAGGAACAGCTTTGCCTTGCCGCAAAGCTGAAGACTGAGCGTGTCACCGTTTTGTGTCTCTGCATACTTGTAAATTATATCATTGGCCGTAATAATTAGTGCTACCAGCATTAGGAACTGTGTTTTCCCGCACGTTTGGTAAGAACACCTCAGAGCATTTTATTCTCAGGCAACAAGAAAGGATGTGCGGAATACGACGTCCACGGCACCTCCTCGTCTGTGGGACGAGACACGGCTCACACGTGAGCACACGGAGCGGGGCCGTGCCCCGGGGTCCCCGGTTGGCATGCTGACACGTGGCAACGTGCAGGGTAGAATCTCGGGTTCTGAAATGGGGTTGGACTGTGCACGTTCTGTAAACCGTGCATGTGTGCTGGGAAGCACGGTTCACACGGTTTTTGTCGTCATCATTGCTAGCTGTGTTACTAGATAAACATCTTCAAATGTTCGCGGAGGGGAGAGAGAGTGGCGTCACGCAGATGATGCGAATGTACCACTTCAGGGACGACACCGTCGGAAAATGCAAGCCACGACCCCAGGGGCGGTGCAGAGGCCGGCAACACGATGCACGTGTCTGCTGCCGTGTAACGTCACATACAACATGAACAGAACGCGAAACCCGTGGACCTTGTGTGGGCAGTACGTGTGTACGTGAGAAGTTGTATGTAATACTGCGGAGAGGTCAAAATCTCCAACGTTGTTTTCATCCCGTTGATTTCAGCTAAACCAACGCTATTCTTTCTCAACTTTATCAGAAAGAAGACCCATCAGTATAGACAGATAGATATTTAAATATTTATTATTAATATTTTGGATACAGATCTAATCATTCAAAGGCCATGCGTGTCTTGTAGATGGTTAAGTTGTTTTTGTTTGATTCTTCTTGCTCTGTTATGATCAATTTGAAATGTGGGGACGGTTCTCAGATGTTATAAACACACACAACTTGAAGTCGGAGAGTGACTCAAGGCATTCTGACATTACTCTGACCCACACCCCTTATAAGAGAATCTTATTTATATTCTGTTCATGATTGTATTGTTTGCTCCTCTATGAAAAAAATTGATTTTATCCTGCCGTTCAAGCTCGGGTAAGTCAGAAAACAAAGTAAAATAAGCAAAAGTTATAAATGACCCAAGGCTATGGAAAAATCTTTCATTGCAAGCAGAACTCACTCCCTACTCTCTAGCAGAAGTTATAGTTCTCTTCAATAAGTAGCTGATAACACCCTTAGAGTCATGGATGAGGACCCCCAGGGCCACGACCCAGTACAAGACGTGGTCTTATATCGCATTCCCACGTGGAATGTTCAGACTCCGCCAATTACTGGATCTTTTCCTTCCTGATGTCCAGAGCCAACTCACCCTTGACAATCCTGAAGAATTTCAATACCAGGTGACGGGGCACCTGGGGGGCTCAGTTGGTTGAGCATCCAACTCTTGATCTCAGCTCAGGTCATGATCTCACTGTTTGTGGGATCGAGCCCCACATCAGGCTCTGTGCTGACAGTGCGGAGCCTGCTTGGGATTCTCTCTCTCCCTCTCTCTCCGCCCCTCCCCATGCTCTCTCTCCCTCTCAGAAATAAATACACTTAAAAAAATTAAATACCATGTGAAACAAAGGGAAATAAATGAGGCCACTGGCAACTGAAGAGCTGAAGAGTGGCACCAGGGACAGTCAGAGATGTTTAGAGACTGAACGTGAAGACCTCCATGTTTTGTGTAATGCAATCATCTCTTGCACATCCCCATGAAGTTTTCAGTAGATCTCTGACAAATGCATGATAAATTCTCATCTAACTGGGGAGCTGTGACAGAACAGTGAGTATGTTTTCAGACTAAGAGCCCAAGAAACCCTAAGGAGACTCATGATATGTGAAGCGAATCTGAGCTAATTAACTGGAATCTGTCATTCCCCTCCCTTTTTTTCTCAAATAGTCATATTCCTTCTATGCTTTGACAATCTGTGGACAAAATGTCGAAGGAGAAGGAGAAGAAGGAAAAGAAGGAGGAGAAGGAGAAGGAGAAAAACAGTGACGACAACAACAACACAAGCAAAAAACCCTAGATCATTCTCTTCCACATCCATTATCAGAAAGTTATTTTCCCACCACCCCTTTCCCCACCACATGCAGGACCTTCGCACCTGCCCTGTAAGAGTTATTCCACCTTCTGCCATCTGCCCCCCACTCAGGTGAACACCGATGACCCAGAGTAGAGCAGTACAGGTAAGAAACAAAATCTGCACGTAGATTCTGCAGTGAGGCAGCTCAGATGACCAAAGTATCAAATCAGGAGAAAGAAAGAAAAAATTGCTTTTTCACGACAGAAAGGAATAAGGGAAAAAAACCTAACTGGTTCACAATTCACGTCCCTCTGGCCCACCACGTAAGACACAGAGGCATGGTTCAACGTGAAAACCTCCTCTCTTGGTGTCCATTTTCTCTCCTGAAACCTCCCTCCTCCTCAGGGCCCTGAACTGTCCGATTTCAGGACCCCTCTCAAAGCCTGGCTGTCACATTCCCATCCCTGCCCCCTCCTGGGGGCTTCCACTGGATCAGAAATGACCTGCTGTGCACCCACATACTCCATGTTAGTCACCAGGAAGGAAGGGATCTGTGTTCACCATAACGTAGTAAAACGGAACCAAAGCAAAAGAGTGTGTTCTACAAACTCTACGAGCTGTTGTCTACACTGTTAAAAGCATAATGTAGTGGATCTATTTGAAGGACAGGGATTCAAAGGTATGAACTTCCAGTTATAAAATAAGTCACGGGGATGAAAAGTACAGCCTAGGGAATAGGGTCAATAATACTGTAGTAACATCATATGGTGACCGGCAGTGACTTCACGTATGGTGGTCATTTCCTAACGTTTATAATTTGTCGAATCACAATGCTATACACCTGAAACTCGTACAACATTGTACATCACCTACACTTCAGTAAACAAATAACACAAGCTTGCACAACAAATTCTAAATAGTTCAGCCTTCACTGAATGTACACACTTTGCTAACCAAAAAAGAAAAAAATTAGATTTCAGCCATCTATAAATAATTGAGCATTTATCCCACGTACTTAAGAAATTTTAAATTTAACCAAATTATAAAGAGTGGTTTACCACTCATAATTTTTCAGGTATCAATTATTTAATGTCTGTATTTTACTTATTTCCTATTTCTGTTATATCCATAAACTTTCAGATACCAGAGATATATTTTTAAATGTTTATTACTATAAATCTGCTGCTTAGGTTTTTTAATAAATAAATCATCTGCAAAGCTATTACTAGAATCTTTTGCTTCCAATAATGTCACACAAGGCTCAACACACACCAACAGTTCAAAGTCCTACCAAAAGTACTCTGACCTCTCTGCAAACCTTACACCACTTCTGCAACATTACCACAGATGCAGAAATTATGGAGAGTATTCTGAATCACCCATTGGGTAAAGAATAAGTATGAAGGATATTAAAAGATATTTAAAACTAAGATGTGCTTCCTTAAAATTTTAATATAGGGGCACTTGGATGGCTCAGTCAGTTAAGTGTCTGACTTTGGCTCAGGTCATGATCTCACAATTCATGGGTTCGAGCCCTGTGTTTAGGCTGACAGCTCAGAGCCTGGATCCTGCTTCGGATTCTGTGTCTCCCTCTCTCTCTGCCCCTCCCCCACTCATGCGCGCGCGCGCGCTCTCTCTCTCTTTCTCTCTCTCTCTCTCTCTCTCTCAAAAATAAATAAATATTTAAAAAAATTTTAGAATATAAAGCTTAAACTAATTTATTGGTTTTTTCAAACTTATTGAGATGGATATTAATGTAACTATTTTTAGGAAAAAAAGTAGAAAGGATAAAACATTAAAGATAAAGGTAGAAATCAATATCATACAAACATGCTTCAGATAGGTCAATGAAAAATCTAGAGTTAGCTCTTTGAAAAATTCATACAATTGATGAAACTCCTGGAAATACTGATCAAGAAAAAAGACAGAAAATGGAAATAATCAGTATTAGAAATGATAAGGTGCATCATTATCAATCTCAAAGTTGTCAAAACAGACAGTAAGATGGTAGGGAATATGGCAATAATTTAGGAATAGACATTAAAGACATTAATTATTAGAAAAATAGAATTCATAAAGTCTGACCAAATAGAGATAGAAATCTAAATCACCATACAATTTTAAATACGTTGAATTAATTACTAAAGATATTCCTACAAATGGGGTGCCTGGGTGGCTCAGTACGTTAAGTACCCAACCCTTGATTTTGGCTCAGGTCATGATCACAGGGTTGTGGGATCCAGACCCACATCGGGCTCCACACTGAGCATGGAGCGTGCTTGGGATTTTCTCTCTCTCCCTCTGCCCCTCTTCCCTGCTCATGTTCTCTCTCTGTAAAATTTTATATCTATCTATATACAGATATATGAATTTTACCCAATTTTTAATGGAAGAATTGTACCAATGTTTCACAGACTCGCCCAGAGAACAGAGAGTTGTTAAATACATTCTAACCAGCTTTACATACTGGCAAAAATGTGATATCAAATCTTAACAGAGAAAGGACAGGTATGGAATACTGCAGGATGATCTCACTCATACATGCATATATATGTTCACACATAGACACACACCGAATTCCTTAAAAACAAGAAACTGATATAATTAAAAATCTATTCATACTTAACAACAAAATATTATCCATTAAAATCAAACTTCCTTGTTCCAATGAAGGAAGTTCAACACTTTACCACTGAGTATGAGGCTAGCGGTCAGTGTGTCATTAACGACCTTTATTATTTTCAGGTGTTTTTAGTTTCCTTTTATTTCTAGTTTGCTGAGTGTTTCTGTCATGAAAATGCTGAGCTTTGTCAAATGCTTTCCCTGCACCGAGATAATCATGTGGTTTTTCTTCTTCATTCAGCCACTGCAGTAGGGTAGGTTGGTTGGGTTTTGTGTGTTGGGTGCCCCCACGCTGGGTATGTCTGAGGTCGGACCCCGTACATCAGTCTGTGCCGATCACGAGCTGAAGTGTCCCCAGGGTGATCTCCCCATTTCTTCTGTCTTTCAGCCCTAGACCACAATGAGGGCAGGACAGTTTCCTTCATGCCTATACTATACGGGCTTCATTTAGGCTTCTTGATGTATAATGTTTTAGTCTGGGGTCATTATTGCTTCAAATTATTTCTTTTTTCTATCCCCTTTGCTTTCTTTTCTAGCATTTCATATACATGTACTTTGAATAGTTTGATATTCCTCACCAATATTTTTTCACTGCTCTTTCTTTGAATTATAGGATGTTTCTTTGTCTATTTATAGCTCCTCAAATTCACTGATTCTTCTGCTATCTCAAATCTATTACTGAGATCAAAGTGTTAATTTTTAATTTATGTTATTGTAATTTTTAGCACCAGAATTAACATTTAGTTCTTTTTTACAGATTCCATTTTTAATTTTTTTCCTCGTTGTTGATTAACTATTAACACATTTTCCTTTAATCATCTGAACACATTTTCTTTTAGTTCCTTGAACATATTTGTGGCGTCTTCTCAAAGGTTTTGTCTGCTGTGCCCCGTATCTGTGTCCACTTGGTTCACTCTCCAATGATTTTTTTTCTTAAGTATAAAGTCCTACTTTTCTGTTTCTTTGCATATCTAGGGACTTGGGTTGAACATCTGACATTATAAATAATATATGAGGGACGCCTGGGGGGGCTCAGTCGGTTAAGCGTCCGACTTCGACTCAGGTCACACACGGTTCACGGGTTTGAGCCCCGCCTCGAGCTCGAAGCCTGGAGCCTGCTTCGGATTCTGTGTCTCCCACTCTCTCTGCCCCCTCCTCTGCTCACGCTCTGTCTGTCTCTCTCTCTCAAAAATAAACATAAAAAATTTTAAATAATGTATGAGACAACTTGGGGTTCTATTTTATTTTTCTGAGGGTTGCTGCTTTTTCATTTTAGAAATATTCTTTGGCTCACACTGTAAAATCTGCCTGGCCCGTGAGTGCCACTTCTGGCTACGATGCCGTGATGTCGTGGCTTCCGAGTTCCCTTTTCCCCCCAGCTCCCCGGAAGCCTCCTTTGTGACTGTGTACACTTCACAGCCATCCAGTGATTCGGCAGCGATGCCTGGACACTCGGGTCTTGCACCCACGCTGTGATGGTGTGAGGGACCCATGCGAAGGTCCCCTCAGCCCCTCCCTGGTCTCTCCCTTGCAAGGCCTCCCAGTCACACTTTTAAAGGATCTGTCTCAGAATCCCTCCAGGAAAGCCGGGGCTTTGCTGCACACGCCTGAACCCAGTCTGTCAACGCCAGCTGGGGAAGCTGTGGGGAGCCTCTCCCCCTCTGAACGAAGTCCTCCCACCTCAAACAAACAAGTGCTCTGGGACTTTGCTTCTCACCCAAATAGAATCTGTTACCTCTTGCTGGCAAAACTGCTTGGTTTTCTCTGCCAGCCACAAAATGAGTTCTCCAACCCCTGCAGCTGAGGCTGTATTTTGTTCCGTCCAAGGTTGGGTGGGAGCACTGGAGTGCTCCCAGACACAGAGCCAGACATCCCGTTCACCAACACTGTTTCTCACGAGTAAGCAGCTCTCCACTGACAGTTCTGCATTGTGTGTTTTCTCCGGCCTCCCAGTGGCTGACTCCAAGAGTCTTTCCAGCTTTACAGGAGGTGGAAGGAACCACGCAAATCAGTTCTCCTTTTCATCATGGTCAGCTCTATTGTTTCTGTCCTCTTCTGCCAGGATACCTGGAAAGCGCTTTCAAAATCTTATTCCAAACCTACACGAAAACAAAAACACCAAGAAAAAAAAAAAGACTCACAAAAAAACTGACTAAATAAATAACCCGTGGAACATCTACACCAAATCGGGTGAGGATAATACAAATCTGTGGCTCACTGTACCTTCCTGGTTACACACTTCAGTGAAGTCTTCATGGTTCCCTAAGAAGGGTGACGCCTCCTGAGCCTGATCTCTAGAAACCTTTGGACTCCGTTTCCTGGAGCCCCTAGTATCACCCTCCCCTCCACAGTGATGTGGGAACAAATGCAGAAGGAAATGGCAGGTGACATTACAAGTCCTTATAACCTGCAGCCCATTGACAGATACTTGAGGCAAATCCAGAGGAGGACACTTCTCCAGGAAGCCCCTAGGGTCCT
Source organism: Prionailurus viverrinus (assembly GCF_022837055.1). Classification (NCBI taxonomy): domain Eukaryota; kingdom Metazoa; phylum Chordata; class Mammalia; order Carnivora; family Felidae; genus Prionailurus; species Prionailurus viverrinus. The sequence goes on from NW_025927614.1 coordinate 1,246,953, forward strand.
GATGCTGATGCCTTGCTAGAGGGAAAACCATCAGCTTGACAACAGCAAGGCCTCAGGTATCTCGGGAGCCCTCTTTGGCACATCACAGTCCCTCCGGAGGCCTCCCTTTGGCCCTTACCCCCCCAACTGCACAGTGTATAAGCAGTCACTCCTTATAACCCCAGGGCAGCTCTTCCGGCCTGTGCTTTAATAAAATCACTTTTTTTGCTCCAAAGACGTCTCAAGAATTCTTTCTTGTCCTTCAGCTCTGACCCCCGCAGCTCCCAAACCCCGTCAATACCATAACCAAACTAATGTAAGTTTGCTCCTGGGTGAGTCACTGGTAGAGACTGACGAGGGAAGCAAAGGCAAGAAAAACGTAGTTTAAATTAAATTCCCTTACAGCCTGCAGCCCGGTGACAGATGGCGGGGAACTGTGGGGAGTAACACTCCCCAGGACGTTTATGCTGCCTTAATGCCTTCACGTTCACACTTCCTTACAAACTAAAAGCAACCGTATCTTGACAACAGCTAAATCTTCAGGGTCCTGTGAGACCTTCAGCATGCAGAAATTCCTTGGAGACTTACGGTATCTATACCTCCCTCCTTCCACAAACTTGAAAGTATATCTATGTAATCAGTCGCCCCCCACAACCCCAGTGCAGCTCTCCCTGCCCACGGTCCTGTCCCCAGGCTGTAATAAAACAGCCTTTTTGCACCAAAGACGTCTCAAGAATTCCTTCCCAGCCGTCTGCTCACCAACCCCGCTTCAAATTTCATCAGAGCCCGCAGGTGGAGCTGTCACACGAAGGAAACTTTATTTGCAGCAAATAAGGACGCTCTGAGCAGGGGAGTGTGGGCTCCTTTTATTTAGGGTTTAGGACGAATATTCAGGAAGTGGAGCTTTATCCCGTCAAGGAAGGGCTGGCGAGGTGTGCAGGGACACACCTCGGAAACACGCCCCAGAAGGGGGTCGGCTGTCATGTGAGAGTGGTTCAGGGTCCTCCTGGAGGTGAGGTTTTGCGGTGATGGGGGGTTTGTGGGTTCTGGAGATGGCGGCCAGGAAAGAACTCTTGAAGACGTCTTTGGTGCAAAAAGGTGATTTTACTGGAGGACGGGGACAGGACCCGTGGACAGGAAGGGCTGCGCCGGGACGAGGGGACTCGTTACAGACTATGGAGTGGGGGTGGCGGGCAAGTAAGGTCCAGGGGAAGTCACCAGTGAGATGTTCCTATGCCAAAGCCTCAGGATAGTGGAGGCCTGGCTGTTGTCAGGCTAAGGTGGTTTTTCCCTCCAGCAAAGCATTAGCACTAAGACAGCAGGGGGTTCCTGGAGAAAGGTTAAGTTGCCTCAAGGACTTGTCAGTGGGCTGCAGGTTATGAGGATATTTAGTTCTATCTGCCATTTCCTCCCGCCTCTGTTTCCACTTCACTAGGGCTGGCGGAGAGGGGGAGCAGAGGTAATTGTGCTTCCGGGGGGCGGGGCTTCCGGGGGCGGGGCCTTCAGGGGCGGGGCCTCCAGGGGCGGGGCGTGTGCAAGCTCCAGGCATAAACTGGATGTGGTCTCGGGCTAACAAGCGGAGCCTGGCTTACTTTGGAAACAGCAGTAGGAGTTTTCTCAGAGATTCACGGCCTCCGATTTTGTTTTTAATTTTATTCATGTTCAAGCTAGTGAACATACAGTGTAGTCTTGGCTTGAGGAGGAGAACCCAGCGATTCACCTCCTACCTACAACACCCAGTGCTCATCCCATCCCTCCTTAGTGCCCACCACCCATCTACCCCATCCCCCAGCCACCTCCCTCCAGCAGCCCTCACTCTGTTCTCAGTATTAAGAGTCTCTTAAGGTTTGCCTCCTTCTCTTTTTATCTCTGATTTGGTCAGCCTCTTTCCTGGCCTGGTTGAGACCGTTCATGTTTACATTCCCACTGTTCCCTTAAAATCTTTAACATTTTTGCATTTCTTTGTTATTCTGACACCTCCTAGGAAGTTCTGCTGGAGGTGTGTGGGGCACAGGTGCTGGGAGGGGGCAGGGGGGATAGCTGGGGGCCCAAATGACTTCTCTTGTGCCCTGAAGGCCGCGTCTCTGTCTTTTTCTGGGGACCCCTAACTCTTTCCGGTCACACCACCTTTGCCATTTTCCCTCCCACTCTTCCCCCGCTGTACTAGGCAGGTTCTTCAGAGAAAAAGAACCACAGGACATCTGGGCCCGAAGCCTGACCCTAACATTTGGTGCGGAAACCCGGGGGGAGGTAGTAGCTCGCCTCCCTTGGCTGCACTCCCTCCTCGCCAAGCCAGACGCCAACCACCCTACTCACAAGCGCCTACAGGAGCCGGTAAGGAGGACAGGCCCCTCCTTCCCCCCTCCAAGCACGGCTGACACCCGCAAGAGACGTCTCGCAAGTCAGTCTCCTTTCCTCCGCATGCACGCCGCGAGGCCCGCACGCCAATAGGCCCCTTATTGCAGCGAGAGGGACGCCTCGCCCTGCCACGCCAGTGGGGAGTAACGAGTCTAAACCGCCTCGATCTCTTACCCGCCCCCCCATGTCTGTTAAAAAACTTCCGGCTCCTGGGCTTACAAGGTGAACTTCGTCCTAACCGACTCATCCGCCTTTGCACTACAGTCTGGCCTCAATACAAATTAGATCATGATTCTCAATGGCCACCCGAGGGGTCTTTACAATACCAAATCTTAACCGATTTGGACAATTTCTGCCATCAGCTGGGAAAATGGGGAGAAATACCCTACGTCATGGCCTTTTGGAACCGCAGGTCTCGCCCCCACCTATGTTCCTCCTGCCCCTCTGCACGCGTGCTCCTTGCCCGACGACCCCACCTCACCAACTCCCCCGATCTCCCACCCGTTAGAGGATCTGGCCACACCGCCCATCGGCCCTCGCCCCCCTCCGTACTCCCAACCCCCAGCCGTCCCGCCCTCGCCTCCCATATCATCCCAAACTTGTGCTCAGGCCCCTCCCATCGAACAGGCCCCAGCAGCCAACTTGCCTCTCCGAGAGGTGGCAGGACCTGAAGGCCTAGTCCGAGTTCACGCCCCCTTCTCCCTCCAAGACTTATCCGCCATTGAAAAGCGGCTAGGGTCATTCTCGGCTGACCCCACCCAATACGTTAAGGAATTCCAATACCTCGCCCAAGCCTACAGTCTCACATGGCATGACATCCATGTGATCCTCACCTCTACCCTCACCCCTGAGGAGAGGGAGCGCATCCAGGCCGCAGCCAGAGAACATGCAGACCAAACCCACATGACTGACCCCACTATGCCCGTAGGGGCCGATGCTGTCCCGGCGGCCGACCCCAATTGGAACTACCAACATGCGGGCAATGGTCACCGGCGCCGGGACCAGATGATCCGGTGCCTACTGGCAGGCATGAGGGCAACTTCACACAAATCAGTAAATTTTAACAAACTTCAAGAAATAATACAGGACCCCCATGAAAACCCCGCAGCCTTCCTTAGCCGGCTCACGGAGGCACTTACCCAGTATACCAGACTAGACCCTTCCACCCCGCCGGGGCCACAGTATTGGCCACCTATTTTATTTCCCAATCAGCCCGATATTCAAAAAAAACTAAAAAAGGCCGAAGATGGTCCTCAGACCCCCATGGCCGACCTGGTAAAGATGGCCTTTAAAGTTTTTAATGGCCAAGAGGAAGCTCAAGAACAACGGGCGACAGGCCCATCTCCAACAAAAGGTACAATTACAGACCCAAGCCTTGGTAGCTGCCCTGAGGCCCCTCACAATAAAGCCCTCCGGACCACGGCCCCCTCCGGGGCCTTGCTTTAAATGTGGCCAAGAAGGCCACTGGTCTCGTCAGTGTCCCCATCCCAAAAAGCCTACCAGTCCACGCCCATTGTGGCAGCAAATGGGCCACTGGAAATCCGATTGTCCTAACCCAAGGGACGACAGACTCGCAACGCCTCCACGTGGCGAGGCTTCACCCCGACTGGACTCTGCCTTCCAACTGCTGGAGATGGAGGATGACGACTGACGAGGCCCAGACTCAGTAACTCCGGTGACCCACGCGGAGCCCAGGGTAAAACTCCAGGTAGCTTAGGGTAAGTCCATCTCCTTTCTGTTGGACACGGGGGCCACCTATTCCGTCCTGCCGAGCTATTCCGGCCCCACCACGCCGTCCTCCGATTCGGTCGTGGGCATAAATGGCACCCCTTCCATTCCGCCAGGCACACCGGTACTCACCCGCTGCCTGGATGGCCTCCACTTCTCCCACTCCTTCCTAGTCACCCCCTCCTGCCCCGTCCCCCTGTTGGGCCGAGGCATCCTCAATAAATTAGGAGCCTCTATACATTTACCAGCTATCTGCTCCTCTCCCTCCCCCACTCATCTCCTACTGGCTGTTATCACAGATGACACAGACCACAGCCTCAACCCACACCCAGACCTCCCAGTAGACCCAATCATATGGGATACATCCACCCCAACAATCGCCACCCATCACCAACCGTCCTCATTAAACTCAAAAATCCATCGCCATTCCCGTCTAGACCCCAATACCCAATCTCCCACACCCACCGACTAGGCCTGAAGCCCATCATCGATCGCCTACTCAAGGAGGGCCTCCTAACCCCATGTCACTCCCCCTGCAACACCCCCATCTTGCCTGTAAAAAAGCCTAATGGCTCATAGAGACTAGCACAAGACCTCCAAATAATCAATGAAGCTGTAACACCCATCCGCCCAGTAGTGCCCAACCATCCACCCTCCTCTCCCAAATCCCCCGTCCACGACCCATTTTACAGTGCTTGATCTCAAAGAGGCCTTTTTCACCATTCCCCTACATCCTGAGTCCCAATTCCTCTTCGCCTTCACGTGGCAAGATCCAGTCACCTCCCTGGCCTGCCAACTCACATGGACGGTACTTCCCCAGGGATTTCGTGATAGTCCCCATCTCTTTGGGCAGGCCTTGGCCAGGGATCTCCTCAAAGCCCCACTCTCCAGTCACTGTACTCTACTACAGTACGTAGACGACCTCCTACTATGTGGAACCTCTTTCGACCACACCAAACAAGAGACAATCCATATCCTAAACTTCCTGGCTAACCTGGGGTATCGAGTCTCCCCACACAAAGCCCAAATCTGTACTAATACAGTCACGTTCCTGGGAGTCTCACTCACACCTACCACCAAGGCCCTAACCCAAGACCGTCTCCAAGCCCTCCAGACCCTGTCCCCACCTACCAATGCAGACGAAATCCTCTCCTTCCTGGGCTTAGTGGGCTTCTTCCGACACTGGATCCCTAACTTTGCTGTACATGCAGCCCCCCTATACAAAGCAGCCAAGGAAACCCCCCAAGGCCCACTCTCCAGCTCGGGATCGGTAGCAAGGGCCTTCCAACAGCTGGTCACATCTCTAGTCACTCAACCGGTCCTTTCCCTACCCAATGTTTCAAAGCCTTTCCTCTTATACACAGATGAAAGGGCTGGAATTGCGACAGGGCTCCTAGCCCAACCATGTGGCCCCAAGTTACAAGCTGTCGCCCACCTCCCTAAACAACTGGACCCTACCATCAGGGGGTGGCAACCCTGCCTTAGAGCCACCCTAACCAAAGAGGCACTCAAACTCACCCTACGCTGCCCCCTAACGGTATTCTCATCACACCGTCTATCCGATCTCCTTACACATAAGGCCCTGGCACACGTCTCCCCATCACGCATACAATTGTTCCATCTGCTCTTTGTTAAAAATCCTGAAATATCTCTCCAACTCTCCCCCAGACTCAATCCTGCCACCCTACTTCCACAAATCAACACCCTCCAAGCCGCTGCACACATACAGCCCGCTGTTTGCTTTTTATGACCAAACCGACAGTATACGCTCCCAAACCTCCCCCACCCAATATGGAGGGTGCCCCTATCGCTACTGTAACATGCACTGGCTCAACCGAAACGGTTTCACAGGGAAAAAGACGGGCCGCTTCTGCTTACAAGGTAGCAACTTTACCCTTACTATCCCTGATCCATGGGATATCTGCTGGCAAACCGGGACAAGGGGCATACTGTATCAGAATGGCCATCACTCTAACCCCGTCTCCTCTTTAACCATCTACCGAACCTACGAACCTGCAATGGCTCCTTCCCTCTCCAACCTTAAAGATCTTACGCAAACGATCACGGACCAAGAAAACCAGCTCAACACCCAACTGCAGACACCCCCCGCACAACATCCCTTCTCATGGCTTACACTAATCAGACAAGGAACAGTCCTGCTTAACCACTCAGGCTTAACTAACCTGTCACACTGCTTTCTTTTGCGCATCCCTCCAGCGGGATCCAGTAACAGCCGTCCCATTCCCCACCCCCTTTCCCAACACCACTAACTCCACCAACCACCCCAGAAGTCAGATCTCCCTACAGGTTCCCATCCTCACTGAGACCCCTCGATACAACACATCTCACCCAACATGCTACTCTTCTTATGCCTCCCCAACTTGCCCCTCCCCCTTGCCTATGCCTAGCCACAATCCCCCCCCCCCAGGGGGATTCTATTGGTGCAATGGCACAGCTCATAAACAAATACCCAAAAACGCTTCTGTCTCCCAGTCACCATCATCCTCCAACTCACCCTAAATGGACAGGAGGAACTCCATCAACTCCTCGAATTCCACCTCCAAAAACGAGCCGTTTTCCTCCCACTAATGGTCGGACTATCCCTGGCCACCTCCCTGCTGGCCGCCGGGGTTGGGACCGGCTCCCTAATACACTCCATTAGCTCCTCCGGGGATCTGTCAGACGGGCTCCAAATCGCAAAAGAAGCCTCAGCAACCTCCCTAACCGCCTTACAAAGGCAGATCAACTCCCTAGCACAGGTCACTCTACCAAACCGATGGGCCCTAGATCTCCTGACAGCAGAAAAAGGGGGAACATGCCTGTTCCTGAGGGAGGAATGTTGCTACTACCTCAATGAATCAGGCTTAGTTGAAACCAATATAGAACACATAAAAGAAATCCAAAAAACCCTATCCGCCCGCCCAGGATCCTCAGACCCCCTAACCTCCTGGTGGCCATCACCCCTCCTAACTTGGCTCCTCCCCATAGTCACCCCACTAGTTGCTATCTGTATAATACTTATGCTCTTACCTTGTTTTCTCCGTTTCATACAGAAACGAATTCATAAAGTTTCCCAGGTTGCATTTCACCAGATGGTGGTCCGGCCGTATTCGCGCATTCCAACCTCAGACCCCACATACCATGACGTTGCCCCTGCACCCGCAGGAAGCAGCCAGATCAGATCCGTCGCCCATTATCACCAATAAGAGGTTGGAATGTCAGGATGGCCCTGGAACCACAGTGGAGGGGACGGCCATCTTGCCAGTGGAAAATCCCCAACAGAAAGCCCCGAGCAGAGCACCAGAACGAACTGAAGGTCAACCAATCACCGAGCGACAGCACGACCTGGAGCAAAAAAGGCCCACCCGGACCTAAACCCGGAACCGCTGCAGCTTAAAAACCCCACCCCACCACACCCGGGCGCGACTTCCCTGACTCCTCTCTCTCTCTCGGAGTCACGGAACCTCGCCCGAGACTTAGTTCCCAATAAAGCCTTTGACTGCTAAAATTTTTTAGCCTCTGACTCTTATCTTTACCCTGCCCTACACCTGACCTTAACAACATCCATGTATATAAAGAGAAGAGAGATGGGCTCCTGCAGGCATGGAGGCTGACAATCCACTGTCCGAAAGCCAGAGGCCCGGGAGCAGGGACGTCCCAGGGTGGGAGGAGCAGGAGGAGGAGAAGCCCCCGCTTCCCGCTTCGGTCCTACTCTGGCCCCCCAGGCAGGATGAGGCCCGCCCACACTGGGGAGCGCCATCTTCTCTACTGGGTCTATTGATTCCAATGCTCATCTCTTCTGGAAACACACACACACACACACCGCTCTCTGGGCATCCCTTGGGCCTGGCAGGTTGACACATAAAATCAGCCATCACACCAACCTTCCAAAACTCCTCGCCTTTTCCTATTCTGAGAAAATGACCTCGCTACTTCCTTCAATAGAAGCGGCAATCAGATTAGAACCTTCACAAACTGTCACACTCCACCTGTGTCTGTAAGGAGACAATGTGCCTGACATTACGGAAAAACTTCCTGAGCTTTCTCACTCAAGAACTTCCCCCGACAGTTGTATCTCTGCCCCACCACACTTCCTGTCTCCTAGGTTACTTCCACGACAACAAATACGCTAATGATGAAGTTTTGGGGTGATGGGGGGGCTCATGGGGTCCGGACCGGACAACCAAGTAAGAATTCTTGAAGACGTCTTTGGTGCCAAAAGGTGATTTAATGAAAGCACGGGAACAGGACCCGTGGGCAGGAAGAGCTGCACTGGGGTTGCGGGGGTGGAGGGGGGGTGGTGACCGTTTTATGGAGTCTGGGAGATAAAGTGAAGGGGAGTTTCCAAACAGACTTCCACATGCTGAAGGCTCCCTGGAGGCCTGGCTACTGGTAGGCTAAGGTTGTCCCTCCCTCCAGCAAAGCGTCTCCATCCAGGGAGCTAAGCTCCTAGAGGGAGGTCACTGTGCCTGTTTCACTGGGCCATAGGCAGCAGTAAGGGTATTTTTCATTTGCCTCAGTTTCCCACATCACCATGGCAAGCACTTAAACCCCTTGCCTTTGTTCTTGGGGAGCTGGGCGTGTCCCACCTGGCGTGGGGGAGAGGTACCAGCTTATGCTTTGCCCCTTAGCCTGCCTCACGCTCCTTCATCAGCAAGTGTCTCCCACCTGTACCAGGAAGCAAGTAAAAACCAAACAAACAAGAATTTGACAAATCTGACAAGAGACACCCCTTCCTTACTACCTCACTTGTCTACTGTCCTCTGGATCACAATGACTCACAAAAGCCCGGTCCTCACCTACTTCAGCCCACTGAAATCATGCTTCTAACCTTGCCACCCAAACTCAGGACGCATGTCAGGGTCACGGTCAACCTTCATAATTTTGTAACTGATGTTCACTTTAAAGTCCTTATTCACGTCTTTCAGCAATACTCGACCTGGTATCTTTTTTAGTCTCCTTGAAAACATTTCTGCCCTCAGTTCCTGTGATCTCACACTCGTGCTTTCTCCCCATCCCTCGGTCACCTGTTTGGGATTTTCCTAATTCTTCTTGATCACATGATGCTACAGGGCTCCAGCTCTCAACCTTAAACCATTCCCCCTTGCTACACCAACTGTCCAAGTGGTTGCATCTATACGTCGATAGCTCCCAAATCCAGCTTACCTCCAGCTCAGATTGCTAAACTCAATTTAACACGCAAATATGCAATCCTGAACTTTTTTCTCTGGCCATATATTAAGAAGGTTTAACAAATTTAAAACGCCCAAAGCAAATGTCTTGTTTTCCTTCAATAAAACCTCATTCCTACAGTGCTTCATTTTTCAGTCAATGGCATCTCTAAATACTTGATTACTCTAGTCCAATGGCCGTGAATCAAGACTGAATCTTCTTCACAGCCCACATGCAATGCGTTAAAAATACATATTGTGTGTCTACCTTCCAATTCGGAATCTGACTTCCCCGTGGTACCACATCTTCAGACCCACCGGTACCGCCCAGCTGCTAGACCGTGATGATAGCTTTCTCTCCGGAACCAAGTGCACGCTTCTCACAGCATCCAAGGTCATGGTCTAACATGTCGTTTCACCACGTGGTTTTTTACTTAAGATTTCCAAAGGGTCCGTGTGACTTCTCTTCCAGTTCTGTGTATCTGTTTGACTCTCATTCCCTTCCTCCCAATAGAATACGAAGACACACGAGGGGAAAACTCGTTTTGCCGACGGCAATCTCAAGGCACTCTGACTAATGCCCGGGCCACAGGCGCTCAGTGCATGTGTGGATTTATGAAGCAGCCCGGGCCCTCCACAGTCCGCCAGGCCCGACGTGGTCCGGCTCCGCACTCCTCTCCTCGTCTGCTCCCTCCTCTGCCCTCTTTCTCTGGGCTGCTGCTTCTGCTGCCCTGTAAACAGGCCGATCACACCCGCACACCCACCCCGTGCCTGAGACACCGCACGTGCTTCCTCTTTCCTCCTGGTCTCGGTGCCTTTATTCCTGGTCGCTGATCCCTGGAAAACATTCTTTTTTTTTTTTTTTTAATGTTTATTATTTGAGAGAGAGAGACACACAGAGCAAGCAGGGGAGGGTCAGAGAGAGAGAGGGAGACTTAGAATCGGAAGCAGGCTCCAGGCTCTGAGCTGCCAGCACAGAGGCTGACGTGGGACTCGAACTCATGAACCGTGAGATCATGACCTGAGCCGAAGTCGGATGCCTAACCAACTGAGCCACCCAGGCGCCCCTTTGAAAGACATTCTCACTGAGCTCAGCAGCTCCCACGTTGCCCCCTCTGCGGCCTTACTTCTTTCCACGGCATCTGCATGTATCTGACAGCATACTTAGAAGCAAAATTTGTTTTAGAGAAAATTCTTCAGGGACACTTCACCTAACAGTCTACTGTAGCCAAGGAGGTCTGGGTCTGTCTGGCCATCAGCTGAACAAGGTGTGAGCGTCACCAGCTGAAGACTCTATGATGTCACCTCCACACTGTTATGGACGGTGACAGAGGTGGTTACTCCTCCTGCACACTGCTTTGGGGCTTGCTAATCTACAGCGGTCATGATACTGCTTTTATTTATTTCCTTTATCTTTACTCTTTTTGTCATCAAACTTTTGTATAGATTGTGTGTTTAACTATTTAAATGAAAGTGTATCATTAATTTTATAATAATATACTCAAAGTATGAAAACGCTCTCTCTACAAAGTATTTCTTGAAAACAAGTTAGTATTCTAAGATGCAGTGGGACTGTACATTCATGAGATCAATGGTACACGTTCTAAGAACCTCCCCCCACCACAATGAAAGGTTCATAAAAAGTCTCGGGTTGGCTACTCTATCCCGGCACCTGTGACACTGTTTAGTTAGACAGTAGCCACTCAACAAGAATCTGTGAATGGAAGGGATACTAAAGAATAAGCGTAGGACCAGGAATTAATGTTGAAAATAATGACTATTCAGAAAAATATTTTATGTATTATACCCATCAGCCATACGTAAGATTGCCGTTTGCATTGTAACTTTTTTGTATTCAGAAATATCACACCATTTGAAAAAAATAGAGAGAGGCCTGCTCTTCCCTTGTTTAACTTGTACATCGTGAGTTGTTAGGCACATGGTTGTTAATCATTTGTTTTTCCAATATTTACAAGTGATTAGGTACTTGGCCCAGTTATCTTTTGGATCGAAATCTTTAATTTATGACCAGATGTTATCATCTCCCAGAGGACAAATTAGTGATAATGATGATAATATCATTATAAAACACAGCCACAAAAGATGAAAACGAGAAAATTCTGGTGAAAAATCAGAAGACACCTAAATAAAGACACATATCATGTTTATGGATTATTAGACTCAACATAGTGAAGAGTGCAGTTCTACCAAAGTCAATCTGTAGATTTACTGCAATTCTTACCGAAAGTCCACAAAGCTTTTTGTAGGACACATACAAGTTTATTCTGAAGTTGACAGGGGAAGGCACGGGCCTAGTAAACCTAAGTTAACACTGATAAATAACAAATACAGCAGAAGAGCCACTCAATACAATATTTTGGTTACTATAAAGGTACAGTAGTCAGAAAGTATGGGTATTGACAGATAAATACAGACACCTGTCAACAGGACAGAATAGAGAACCGAGAAACAGGGTAACAAAAATAATGCAGAAATGGGTTTTGACAAAGGTGCGATGGTTATTCACTAGAAGAAGGCCCTCCCCACCAAATGGTGCCACACCCAAAATCAACACATAAATAAACTCTGACCTGAAAAGCGCAAGTCATACGCTAACGACAAATGTATCATAAACGTGTAAAATGTACAACTAAAAAATTTTTAAGAAAAAAATAACAGAAAATTTTCAGAACTAGGGCAAGGCAGAGAGCTTTAGACGTGACACAACGCCCAAGCGATAAGATAAACATTGATCAGTGGACCTCATCAGAACCTAAAATTTATGTTCCACAAATGGTGGTGTGCAGAGTGAGAATACACGCCAGCGACTGAGAGAAAATATGTGCAAGCCACACACACGAGGGGCCAGTATCCAGAGTACACGAAGAGCACTCACTACGTACAGTGACCATCACATTAGAAAACAGGTAAAAGGCAGGAGCAAAGTGAGATGTCCAACCTCATGATCGGTCAGTAAATGCAGACTAAGCCACATGAGCCACCGCCACACACGATCCGGTGGCCAGGACGGAGCGCGGTGACAATGTCCAAAGCTGGCACGTGCCTGGCGAGGACCTGACGGTCCGGGAGGCCGGAAACCAGTTTGGCAGGTTAGTATCAAACTAAAGGCGCAGTTACCACACGGACCAGCAAGTGCGTTCGTGGTCACTTATCCTGGGGAAACGAACACTTTCACTCACACAAAAACCTGTGCACAAATGTTCACAGCAGCTTTCTTTGCAGGAGCCAAACACTGGAGGTGGCCTAGCTGTTCTTCCAGAGCTGAGTGGTGAAACAGTGGCCCGTCCCCTCCGCAGAGTGCTTGGCAACGAAAGGACAAGTGGTGGACACTCCCCGCTGGGATGAAGGTCAACAGGACTGTGCTGAGTGAAGCAAGCCAACCCCAAAAGGTTCCGCAACACGTGACCGCACCGATGTCACACTCTTGAACTGACAGCCACAGGAAACTGGAGAACAAGTCGGCAGTTATGGGCAGGTAGACAGTGGTGGGGAGATGGGAAGAGGGTAGTTGGTGGCTATAAAAGGACAACAGAAGAGCCTGTGGCAATGAACCAGGTGAGCACCGTGGCTGCGGTGGGAACCTACCCGTGGAAGGAAAATGAATACAGCCGAGGACACGTGTGTGCGCGCGCACACACACACACACACACACACACACACACACGGGTCCAGTAAAACTGGAAAACACATGGAAGATAAACAGGTTGCATCAATACTGACATCCTACTTCTGACTTCCTACTACGGATCTGCAAAATGTCATTGCTACGGACAGAATGTTTGTGTGCCCCCAAAATCACACGTTGAAATCCTAACCCCTAAGTGATGGTATTGGGAGGTAACGGTCTTTGGGAGGGGATGAGATCATGAGGGTGGAACTGCCATGATGGAATCGCTGCCCTTATGAAAGAGAGCCCAGAAAGCTAGCTCGCCCCTCCCCCCATGTGAGGACACAGGGAGAAGACATCAGCTATGAACCAGGAGGCAGGTCTCACCAGACACCAGATCTGCCGACGCCTCAATCCTGGACCTCCAGTCTTGAGAACCAGAAGAAATAGGTCTATTTCCCCAAACACCATGGGGGAAAGCTGGATAAAGGATACACATGCTCTCTCTCTCTGTACTCTTTTTCACAAATATATGTGAATTTAAAATGATCTCAATAAAAATTATAATCAAAAATAAAATGTGACAAAGAAGCCCCATCTATGAGAGTTGTTAAACGACCCAAGGACTTTAAAAAAAAAATTCTGTAATATTTTCAGTACCCATACAAATCAAATTGAGATAAGCCAAAAAATATTGGGCAAAATTTCAGATCAGGCAACCTTTAAGGAAACTACCCAATGTACGGAATACATTGTGTATTTTATATATACACAGGCACGCATGTGTATATATTCACCGTATGATATATTAGCTTGCTAAAATTGCATTTTGATTTCAAAAATTACCATTTACCATTCAGAGTTGTTTCAAGTGAACTGAGAATTTAAATTTTTTTCAAAATCACAGAGTAATATTCATTACCAATCACTTATTTATTTATCAGCCACATTTGACTGAACTGGATTTTTTTAAGAACCTAAAATTAGGAAGCTTTTTGGTGCATTTAAATGAAGATTCACTGAAACAAGAATGCTTTCTGTTTTTCCAAGTAGCTCCCCGTGGTTTACATTATACTGAATAAGGAACTTCATTTTTTAAAAAGTAAAACTTCCATTAACATTTTGAGAAGAAGAAAAACAGCTCTTAATGAACCAAAAACTCAACGAGGAGAACAGAGCACGCAGTGTGTGAACAGCAACCCTGGGAGAAGGTGACTTTTCATTCGGCGTCACAAATCGGATCAGTTTAAAGGGCATCTGAAGAGAATGAACTCGGCAGTTAGGGAAAGAAGAGGTAAGGAGTCTCCCAGTGCATTTGGGAATGAACCAAACTATTTCTGGGACAATTCACCACCTGAGGTGTGCTCTCAGGCCTGGTTTGGAGTGACTCGGGGAAGAAGCCATACCACCACATCAGACACGTGAGCCTGGGTAACCGCGCTTTCTCAGTAAGTCTACTTTCTTACGCAGCATTCCATAAAACTGAAAAGAATCAGAGGATGTGTAGTACAATAAAAATACCAAGAAATTAGAGTGACAAGTATAATAAGAGAATCGTAAAAAGGAAAGAACTGGGAATCGATTGTATAAAACCTTTGAAAGAGGGGCACCTGGGTGGCTCAGTCGGTTGAGCGTCCGACCTCGGCTCAGCTCATGATCTCACGGTTCGTGGGTTCGAGCCCCGCGTCCGGTTCTGTGCTGACCGCTTGCTCAGAGCCTGGAGCCTGCTTCAGATTCTGTGTCTCCTTCTCTCTCTGCCCCTCCCCCACTCATGCTTTGTCTCACTCTGTTTCTCAAAAATAAATGAATGTAAAAAAAATTAGGGGCGCCTGGGTGGCGCAGTCGGTTAAGCGTCCGACTTCAGCCAGGTCACGATCTCGAGGTCCGTGAGTTCGAGCCCCGCGTCGGGCTCTGGGCTGATGGCTCAGAACCTGGAGCCTGTTTCCGATTCTGTGTCTCCCTCTCTTTCTGCCCCTCCCCCGTTCATTCTCTGTCTCTCTCTGTCCCAAAAATAAATAAACGTTGAAAAAAAAATTTTTTTAATTAAAAAAAAACTTTGAAAGAAATTTAAGTCACATACAAGGGTATGACTTGGAGGATGATGGACTCTGAGAATTAACAAACATATTAATTGGAGAGAAAACAAGAAGACCCCACAAGTTCTAAAACCACTAAAAAAATTAAAAATAAAAAGCTATGAATGATACATTTTGTAACTAGACCAGACATCTATCTCCTCCTGAGAAACAGTCCTTCAGATGGGAGCCAAGAACATATTAATTATTTGGAATGAAGGAGACATCTGCAGGGAAACCACTGGATTACGCAATATTCAGTTGGAACAACCAGTCAGTTACTCTACGTGCCCCAGACACGACCAGAAAATCAGAGTACGGAGTATCTGGTGGTTTGTGACTGAGGTCACATTTGCAGGTTAGCTCCAAGTCTGCTAAGGATAGTCACCACCCAGATGCGCCTTACCGGAGGTCCCAGGCACTTTTGGATTTACGGAGTGTTTCCGACACAGACACATGCACCACTTCCAGGGCTCCGTGGAGTATGTGGAGTAGGTGGCCAAATAATACGGGAGAGACCAGATGTGAAGTCCAACAGTGTTCTGAGAAGTACCTACCACCTTACATATTGGCAGAACTTCAATCTCCCACATTGAGGCCTTTGGTTAATATCATTTAAATAACATTCTCTCCCAAAACAAAATAATGCTCTGCGGGCACATAAAGGGGCCCCACGCCCCAGCCTTCCAGCTCACGCGTGATTTTTAGCAGTTTTTGTTTATTGATTCAAAGGCTTTTCTCCTTTGAATTTCTATTGAATAGTTGAAAGGAAAGATGTGTCTCATGTCTCAGTTAATCATAATAATGGAGCCATTGTGATCCCATAGAAATGACAAGAATTTCAGGCACAAGCACTGGAGGAATTTCCCAATATTAAGAGGAAATCGTGTAGCAGGAACAGTTAGCCACGGCCATGGCGGTCTTCCCCAGAGCCCTCGGAAACTGCCCGAGCTCGGCAGGGCGAGCCCCAGTGTCTCGTTTATTCCTCCAAGGGCGTCCAGATGGGACTGAGGTCTTGGACCGTCCTTCTGGTGCAGACGCACCTGACAACTACCTACTATTTCCAGCTCTTATTAAATTCTTTTTTAACGTTTTATTTATTTTTGAGACAGAGAGAGACAGAGCATGAACGGGGGAGGGGAAGAGAGAGAGGGAGACACAGAATCGGAAGCAGGCTCCAGGCTCTGAGCCATCAGCCCAGAGCCCGACGCGGGGCTCGAACTCACGGACCGTGAGATCGTGACCTGAGCTGAGGTCGGACCCTTAACCGACTGAGCCACCCAGGCGCCCCTCCAGCTCTTGATTCAAATCCAGAACATCAGGGGTGCCACCTGGGTGGCTCAGTCAGTTAAGCATCCAGCTCTTGATCTGGACTCAGGCCATCACACCAGAGTTTTATGAGTTCGAGCCCCGTGTGGGGCTCAGCACTGACAGTGTGGAGCCTGCTTGGTATCTCTGACTCTGTCTCTCTCTTCTCTCTCTACCTCTTCCCCATTCATGCTGTCTCTCTCTTAAAAAATAAAGAAACTTGATAACAAATTCAAATTCAGAGCAATAGCGCAGACGGGAGGGGAGGGTCACAGTCTTGAAAGGGACTAGGCACTGACATAGAACACCTAAGAGCCAGTGTGAAAATAAATGCTTTTAAAATACATCCATTTCTGGAAAACGGAATGCAAACAACGGCATGGGATCACTGTTGTAGCCACACACCAATTAAAGTATAGATATTTTGGGGCACTTCGGTGGTTCAGTTGAGCATCCGACTTCTGCTCAGGTCATGATCTCGCGGTTCATGAGGTCGAGCCCCATGTCAGGCTCTGTGCTGACAGCTCGGAGCCTGGAGCCTGCTTCCAATTCTGTGTCTCCCTCTCTCTCTGCCCCTCCCTTGCTTGTACCCTGTCTCTTTCTGTCCCTCGAAAATAAATTTTTAAAAAAATAAAAATAAAATAAAATAAAGTACAGATATTTCTATGAAGTCAGCTTCTCCATGTGGGGACTCTAATTCCAACATCAGTTTAGGGTGGGATGTGCAACAGTCTATTGGTTAAATCTGAAAAACAATGCCTGTGGGACCTGATTTTTAGGAAAGATATAATTAGAAAAAAATCACTTTGAAAACCTTAACTTCCTGTGTATAGAAACTTCTACTGGAATATGTTCTGGGATCGTTAGTGAAAACCCCGATTGCATCAGTCTTTTGTTTCTCATACCTGAAAGGCACCTGCACGCCTTCATGGATTTTTATCCCCAAATAGCTGTTTGGGTGTATTTCACTCAGTGCCCTTCCTAAATTCAGTCACTTAGGCAAATGATGAAGCCACGGAATTTGGGCTGCTGTCGATGATGATGTCCAGATGCTGCATTCCCATCTAAGGTGTCTGTCACACACCAGGGGGACGGGAGCAAGGACTGTGCTCCGGAAATCATGCTGGTGACAGAAAGCCCGTCATTGGGAAGAAATGCAGCCTGGCCTGGTGTCGCAGCGTCACCCCCTCTGGACAGCCGAGGAGCAACAGTAAAAGTGACAGTAATCTCACACAGGGCTGACCCTGCTCTGCCGACCCTGGGCTACAGGGCCAGCGGAACTGGAATCCACGTCCACCATCACATAAAACCTGTTTTCGTAACAGCTCCCTCGTGGAGACCAGCGTCCCTCCTGGTGACCTACGGAGTGCGTTCAGGGTGGCCGATACCCTAGACCGGGGGGAAAAACACCCACAAAAACCCGTAGGATTCCCCATTCCATACGGGAGGAAACCAATTTTCAGATGAGTTAAAAAGCTTCCCATAATCACAGAGCCATTTTCTCGAGTTCCGTGCCACTTTAACTGAGACTCTGAGTTCCTAAATTCCAGAGGTGAAGTCTGGTTCGCTCCCGGCTCCCATTGCTTTCTGTGCTTCTGCAGAAGAGGGGTGTGGAGTGGGGGCAGACGGGGGGAGGGAGGGCTCCATGCAAACGTACCGCAGCCACAGGTCCACACCCGTCCGCAGAGATGGTGCCCGGCCTCCAGGGAAACACTACCCACCACGTGGATTTGAGAGTCACAGAGAGGTGCCCGCTCCTGCTGCAGAAGAGGAAGGGCGCACTGGCGGGGCAAGGCCTGGGCAGAGGCCGCGAAGACTAGAAAGCCTTGGGGCCTGTTGCTGCCCCGCGCAGCAACCTCCCTCGTGATTCTGTTCGCGAGATGTCAGTGTTCACCCGCGAATAGCACTGCCGCAGGAACCGAGCGTGACGATCCGAACCAAGTGACTAACACACTCTCATGTGCGTGCGAATTCCCTCATGCTCATCAGCTGCTGCCACTGTTGTCACTGTCCTCGGAGCTGCCGCTGCCTCGATTGGCGTCAACCAAAGGACACCGTCGCGTCCACTTTTCTGACTACGGGGCGTAGTAAATGGTGGAAAAGTACATTCTCTTGGTCTCTGATGAGATGCTCTCCATTTCGCGGATTCAAGTGTGAAGTTATAACCCTACCAGGAGAGGTACAACGTACATCTGTAAATGCACACTCACACCGTGGGGACAAACCAGGGACACGGTGCAGCAGACACATTTCTTGGCTTTAAAGTGATGCGGGGGCACCTGGGTGGCTCAGTCGGTTGAGCCTCCGACCCTTGATTTCAGCCTCATGATCTTGCGGTTGGTGGGCTTGAGCCCCGCTTGGGATTCCCTCTCTGCCTCTCTCCCTCTCTCTTTCTCAAAACTAAATTAATTAACTTAAAAAAATTAAAGTAATGAAGTGTGACTGTATTTTCACTTTCTTGACTTGGATGTTATCACGAAATAACAAGGAAAATCACAAATGCAAAATCCCGATTTAACAAAAGTCGAAGACAATGACAGCGCCATCTGCAACACCTGCCTAAGGCTGCAAAGCTCAGCAAAGACGACAGAGGAGACTCATCTGGCCCGTGGGGACCGAGAGTTGTAAAAACCGGTCTGACCTCAGAGATGTCCGGAGCAAAACTAATTCTCGGAGACACAGGAGCTCAGGTACAAGGTGTGCCGGGAGAGAACACGTGACCCAAGAACTTTATAAGCAGCCCAACTGTGGCTCAAGGCAAAAAGCCGTAATGAAAACAAGTCAATAACCTGCAAGTTGAAAACAAAACCAATTAACCAACAAACATGCTAGGGGACAAAGTTTGACTGACTGGAAGATGACTGCAGAAAGTACTGTCCAAGAAATGGCGACGTTACGGGATGTGTTTTACGCGAGACAAACTGAAACACATATGCTACTCATGTAAAGACCAGAACATTCATGTCACCAGCCTTAATGATGTGGCAACAACACAACAATTCTGAGGAAAGACATAAGGAAAGTGACAGATGCTGTGAACATCCAGTGTCATCGCCTGTTACTGCCTGCAGCTGAGTGATGGGAACTAAAGAGGATACATTAGA
Organism: Prionailurus viverrinus; assembly: GCF_022837055.1. Taxonomy (NCBI): domain Eukaryota; kingdom Metazoa; phylum Chordata; class Mammalia; order Carnivora; family Felidae; genus Prionailurus; species Prionailurus viverrinus. Next base: position 1,266,304 of record NW_025927614.1, read on the forward strand.
AAACCAGAAGTAAATACCAGCCTTGAAGTTAGGAGTGAGAAACACGTCTTTGCACGCTGAAATTAGGTAGTGCAACGAAGAGGCAATATGGCAGGCAAGGGGATGGAAATGTATTTATTGTATTTTTACACATAGTGTGGGATCAATTTATGCTACTTAAGAATGTGAAATTGTGGACAAAATAATGCATTATTGATATTTATGTAGATTCAATTCAGTCTCAATCAAAATTTTATCTATTTATTTTTTTAAATATTTATATATTTTTAAGAAAGAGAGAGAGACAAAGCAGGAGCAGGAGAGGGGAAGAGAGAGAGAGAGGGAGACAGAGAATCGGAAGCAGGCTCCAGGCTCTGAGCCGTCAGCATAGAGCCTGATGCGGGGCTCGAACGCACAAACCTCAAACTCATGAACCTCTAACTTACGAACCGTGAGATCATGACCTGAGCCAAAGTGGTACCCTTAACCAACTGAGCCACCCAGGAGCCCCTCAATCAAAATTTTAACATTTACGTTTCAAAAATTTTAGCCTTATTCTAAAATTCATACAGAAACGCAGAGGACCAGGAACTGCCAAGGAAATGTTAAAGCCTAACAACGAGCCTAAAAGACTTCACACTACCAGACGCCAAGACTTGCTACAAAAAGATAACACGACACCAGCACGAGCATTGACTAACTGGCCAATGGAACTCAACGGCGAATCCTGTAACAGACATATGATACATAACAGACACCAAAGCGCCGCTTGAATGCAGTGGGAAAAATGGCACATTTGTCAATGAATAGTTTCGTATCAAGAAACACATTAGTTTTCTGTGGGGCCTTAAGAAATTATCACGCATTTAGTGATTTAAAACAATCCAAGTTTTTTACTCACCATTTCTGTGGGTGCAGGTAGAGGTTAGCGGGTCCTGTCTGCTCAGGCCCTCACAAGGCCGCGCTGGACGTGCTGGTCAGGGCTGGAGGCTCTGGGGTGTCTTCTAGGCACACATGGTCTTTGCTGGAATTCATTTCCTTGCGGTTGTTGAACTCAGGCCCTCCGCTGATAGAGACCACCTGCTGTTCTTATACATATGGGGCCCTCTCCAAAATGCCAGTTCAGGCCTTCAAAGCCAGCGAGAGAATTCTCTCATGCTTTCAATCTCTTCCTTCAAAAAGGGCCACATCCCTTGGAAGGGCTCATCTGATTAGATCAGATCCATTTAGAATAATCTCCCCTTTCATTAAATCAAAGTAACTGAATTGGGGCCTTAATGACATATGAAATATTACTTTACCTTTGTGCTACACCATAACCTGATCAACAGTAAAATCCATCATACTTACAATTGCTCGTACACTCTAGGGGCGGAGGTGATACCAGGTACCAGGGCAGGTATCTCCCAGGGGACTCAGGACTCTCCCCGCCACAAGAGACATAAGGAAGGAGACTCCCTATCTCCCCCTATACACAAAGCTCTAATAGTTCTCATCTCACCCTACCAACAAAAATCAACAGTTTGCAGATGTTAAGTGTCAAAGAAAAAACAATTTTAACAAAACTGTAGGACAATATCTTGGTTTAGTCAAATACCTTTTAAGAAGGAAAAAAATACTAACAAAGAAAAATGATAAACTGGACTATTTCAAAATTAAGAATTTTGTTTATTGCAACATAACAGAAACAATGTAAAGTCAAACCCAAAGTGCAAGATCTTTGTGATATATGGTCCACAACCAACAAAAGACTCATGTCCACGACATGTAAAGAACTCCTCCAGATCATTACGGAAAACAAGGAAAATGTGGCAGTGCATGGGGCAAAAGAGGCGAAAAACCAAATGCGAAAACATTTGCAAACAGAAAATAAGCGTATGACAGGGCTCCTCTTGATTCTCAATCAGAGAAATGCAAATTGAAAACGCAAGACAATATAACAGCACTCACAAAGTGGCTAAAATCTAGAAAACTATAAACACGCTAAGTTTATAGAGCGCATGAAAGAACTGGAAAGGCACACTGCCGGCAAAGCATTTGTCAGCGCCTGCTGAAACGAGCATGTCTCACTCATACGCCGCGAGCACACTCTCAGGTCACACGTAATAGAAGCCCAAACAGGTATGCACCGTAAGTATGCACCATAAGTATGCACCGTAAGTATGCACAAGACAGACACGCATATCCTCAGCAAACTCCTGTTAATATCCATAAAACGTAAGGCGCTCAGTGCCCTTCAGCAGAAGCGTCGATGCCGCTTGGGGCAAGGACACACCGAATGAGAGTGAGTGACCTACGACACACCGCCACGTCACATCCCAAACATAAAGCTGAGCAAAATAGGTCACGCGAAAGAAAACACATAGTGAGTACACAACCCGTGTACAATACAAAAGAAGGCAAAAGTAAGCTACCGCATTAGAAGTCGAGATAAAGGTCACCCTAAAAGGTGGCAAGAAGGTTGCTGTGAAGAGAGTTTGAGATCTGGACGATGTTGTCCCTTGAGCAGGATGCTATTTACGCAAATGTGAGAGATTAGGAACATTCTCTGAAATGCACACTTCTGTAATATTTGCACTTTTATGTATGTAATACTGCAAAATAACATTTTTTTAGAGATAGGATGGATGTCTCCAATTGCCATAAATTCTCAAATTCCAAATCAAATGATGATGAAAGGCATCATCAGCCATGACAACCACAACCACAAAAGAAAAAAAAGGAGAAAATAGCCAAGGTTACAACCTGAATATCAGACAGCTTTTATATAGGTATAGAAATTGAAAATGAGAGAGGGAGAGAGGTGATTACTTTCACAACGCTAAAGTTTGAAGTACACAGCAACTAACAACAACAACAAAAAAAAGGCAAAAATTCTCATAACATTTTCCGAATTCTGGAAATTAACCAAAAGCTGGCTACAGTCATAAAAAAATACGTGGTATGTTACTGGCATAAGCAGAGACATCTCCATCCGATGTAACAGAACTGAGTATTCAAGAACAGACCCATACATCCATGCCTAATTGATTTCGACAGGGAGGCCAATACTATCCAGGGGGTGTGAACGGGCTCTTTAACCAGTGGTGCTGGGATCACTGCATATCCACGTGCAAAACAGTGGAGGCGGACCCCTGCCTCAACCATATACAAAATACACGTATACGAAACGAACTCAAAATCCAGAGATACACAAACGGCCAATAAAACACACGGAAACAATCTACTCAGTCACAAGCGCAACGGAATTGGAAGCCGCCCGGATAAACCACCTCACCCTCACCCTAGGAGAGCTACGCCGACACCACCACCAGGAGTCAATGTAACACGGCAGGGGTCGGCCAGCGCGTGGAGACATGGGACGCCACGCACCACGGTGGGAACGTAAAACCGCGCAGCCGCTGCAGAAACGTGGGGTGGCCCCCCAAAAACGTAGGCGGAGAACTACTCATGGCCCAGCCATTCCCAAAGTAACTGAGAGCAGACATCCGTGGCAACTGATCAAAAAGTCGATAAACGGCATTGTGCAGCCAGCTGGGAAATGTAATACATCCGGTTAATTACTTCGTATCTTAAATCAAATTTGCGTTGAGAAAGTAGAATGTAAATACAAGAACGGGCAGAAAATGCCATGTGGGGTCAAAGTTGAGAAAGCTTCGCGAGTACATTCCCGGATTCGGAAGACAAACGGGGAAGAGGCTACACAAAGACCAGCAGGTGCACTCTGAGACGCTCTGGACCAAAAGGGAACGCACCGCGTGGGGCCGAGGTCAAGGGTCACGGCTCGGGTGGCGACACAGGAGGGCGCCCTGGAGCCTCGCACCTGGCGACCTGGAAGCTGGGGGGGGGGGGGGGGGCGGCGGCCATCAGGTGTGGCCAGGAGCCGGGCCAAGCGCGAGGGACGCGAGGGACCCGAGGGACCCGAGGTAGCAGGCCCTGAGGGCGCGTAGGCCAGACTCCCGTCCAGGGACCCCACACCTGCACCCGGAGACCCCAGCCCTGGGACCCCACACCCGGAGACCTCACACCTCCACCCCGAGACCCCATACCCAGAGACCCCACACCTGCACCCACAGACCCCACGGCTGCACCCAGAGACCCCAGCCCGGAGACCCCACACCTGCATCCGGCAGACTCCCTGGCGGCAGGTGCTGGTGGAGAGGCCGACAAGACACCGTCCCCGCTCCAGGCCGCGTCCGCTGTTACCCGGGGGCCGGGTCTGGGGCGGCGCCGACCCGGAGGCGCCTGCGTCCTGCCGCTGAGCGCTGCTGCCCCGGGGGCGCCTCCGCCGGGCGGGCTTCTCGGGGGGGGCCCCCCTGTGACCAGCCAAGGAGTCCTGGGGACGCCTGCGCGGAGGGGTGGCGTCCTCCGGGGACACGGAGCACCCTCCCTCCCCAGGCCAGGCTTCCTGGGAAACACGCGTCCTCACGGAGGCCTCGGCGCGCCCTCTCCGGTGTGACTCCGGATGTGCGCACGGGGCCTGCGTGTGTGCTGAGCACGCGCTGACGTGACTTACGTGTGCGGGCGTGTACCTCCACGTGTATGCATTACGCGTGTGTATCCGCAGTGCGTGTTAAACGTGTATCTTAACACAAAGGGAAACTCACTCAAACATATGAAAAGATGTGCAAACTCCTTTTTAATAATAGCGATAACATTTAAAAGTCAACGGGGAAACAGTTTTTCACCAAGTTGAGCGATAAAGATGATAGATGATGCATAGATAAGGTGGATTGACCCGTGAGTGAGTGGCCGATGGATAGATAGATAATAGAATGATGATAGAGTGGATTGATGGAGGGGTGAGTGGGTGGGTGGATGGAAGGGTGAATGGACAGATAGACATCCCACCAGAGCATAAGAAATAGACTGTCTCATATATTGGTCATGAAGGATAGATAAATCAGTAGAACTCAATGGAAGGTAGGTTGACAACCTGTGTGTGTGTGTGTGTGTGTGTGTGTGTGTGTGTGTGTGTGCAAATAACTCTGATCTAGCATTTATTTTGTAGATACGCTCCCACCTGTGGGAAATGAGGCATGTACAAATTGTTGCAGCGTGGTTTATGCACACAAACTGGGTAAGACGTAAATACCCATTAGTGGAAGATGTGTTAAATAAATTATGTACATCAATAAAATAGAGTACCCCATAGGGAGCATTTAAGAGAAAGAGGCAGCTGCACGTATACTTACACAGAAAGACAGCCAAAAAACACTGGGTGGAAATAAGTGAATGTGAGTCTGCCCATAAGGGTGTTTGTAAATGGAAATAAACACGAAATTCGTAAAGTTTGTTACTTCTGAGGAGGAATGCTGGATAGATTGGGACTAAGGATACTCACTTTTCACTTTTTATACTTTGTACCTTTGTATACCCAAAGTTTTCCACAAAATAACTATCAGAGAAGTAAACACCCAAAGGAATCAACAGTACAACACCCTGCACAGGCTCTGGGGCCTCGCTCTGGCCTAACCTCTGACTTTCACGTCACAATCTCTGACTTTGGATCCGCTGCATAGCGCCCAGGGCACCCCTGTTCTTACCTTCCAGCTTCTCGGGGTCTCCTGTCACTCATCAGATATTCTTGACATAAGGTAAATGCAACAGGGGCGAGTGATTTTTTGTTTTCTGTGGGTTTGGGTTTTTTTGTGTGTGGGGGGGGGAGGGTTGTTGTTGTTTTTTTTTTTAATTGACACCAGCATCTGTGATCAGCTTGCTCACTGAGAAGTCTGACCCAGGAAAGAGATGCATTGCACAAAACCTCCTTTATTTCATTCTCAGTACAAATAAGTCGCCGTACACAGCCTTCAGCTCCTTCGTCTCCTAAAGAAAGACAATAGTCCAATCAGGGTATTGCTCCTCATTATGTAATTTGTCTCCAGAAGCTTGGGAGGGTTTATGTTCTGGCTGGTTTATTCGCTGCTTCATGCGTATGTGCTATAATTGCGCTCACATTGACATCTTCTAAATAAATCCTTTTTTCCCCGTGATCTCACTGCCTTTGGTCACTTCTCAAAGTATGTACACCCCGAAATGAGGTTCCGTGATTTTAAAAATGAATTCATTATCCACAAATTGTTGCCTAGGAAAGGAACCATTTAGAGCAAATTGCGGATGTGAGATTCGTGTGAACTACTGCTCATCATTTTCCAATTAGTCTTGTCTCGGCGTGTGTGTGTGTGTGTGTGTGTGTGTGTGTGTGTTCATTCTTTAAGGCTTGAAGTTTCTCTCTTCTCTTTTTCTGTGTTTCCAATGGGAAGCTCTTTTCTCTGCCTTTCAGCTGCTGTTGATGAGATGTGGTTGTGGACGAGAGACTGTTGGCCCCTCTCTGAAGTCTGCTGATGAAAACAGCCCCCGTTGTGTGTTAAATTCAGATCACTAAGTGTGGGGGAGGGGGTGTGAGTGACAATGGCCCTGTTTTGCCCACTGAGGTGTATGGAAGGAGTTTTGAGTGTGGGATTGGTGAGTGCTGAAAGGGAACAGCACGAGGGAACATCAGAGATCGCTCGACTGATCTACCTCAGGAAAACTCGGTGAGGCTTGGGAGGCAGGGTTGTGGAGGTCATGCCCAGAGACAGGTTTGCACGTAGGACAGAAAATACTTCTATCTCCAAAAGGTGTTTTCTGATGCAAGAGATGCTTAGGTGACTCATGGGACTGAATCACTTCCAAAATGTTGTCATACGTAATATAAATGTTTTGGATTTATTTTAAGAGATTCTCACCCTAGTGCTCATGGACCACAGAAGCCAATATCAATCATGGCATTATCAATCATGGATCCAGTAAAATGCCATCACATTTTACGTTTGTTAGCATCAGTCTCAACACATAACCCATTTTTTTCACACGTGAGTTGAAGAACCATATTTGTGTGAGCGATGATTTCAAATTTTCTATTAAGTTTGAAAGTCAGTGACATCAGTAAGAACTAATGAAGAAAAAAGGCAAAACTTTCACAGCTAAAAATAAAGTTTCCTTGTAAAAACAAAGGAATGACCATAATGGTGTAAATATTTTTGATATCTTTATCTACCTAGTGTTCCATCTTCAGAATTTTCTCATATTCTTAGTTATGTTTGCGACCACCTGCTCGTAATCTCACCAGATGGCCTGACAAAGCGAATGCAGGTAGTCCCCTGATCATATGTATTATGTTGCTTTTGACTGTGACTCTTCCAAATTACACCCAGGTACACACGATTTTGTATGTATATTTGTACACATCACTATTTCTTTAGAACAATTCTTGGAAAATAAATTACTATCTCAATGCCTGTAAATAACATTAAGGAGTTGTATAACTTACCTTGAGAACTACTGCACTCATAATATTTTCTTGAAAGAATTATTGGCTACTCTTACCAGTAAAAATAAACAAATAAAAATAAAGAATGAATGAAGATTCAGGGTTACATGGGAGTCCTGTCATTCTCTTTTGGCTGGGCAACAATAATTTTACGCAGAAATCTCACTGACCCGCTCTCCTGCCATGTCCGGACAATGAGTGCGGGGTCAGCGTGCTTTTGCTAGCGCGCAGCCTGAAAAGATGATGCGAAGCCACGTCCACCACGAAATTACTGTTATCCTGTCTTTTCCTACACTGGGACCTTTGAGGAAGCAAGCATCCTAATTGCACCTGCATTTCAGAACAGAAATGAGGCGGAGAGCTCTAGGAGTTTAGGGATAAAGGCAATGCCCGGGTTTGTTTCCGTTGCTTTATTTCACAGACGACGGAGAGGAGATCTGTCTACAATTTGTTAGGGGCTTGCTCAGTGTCACCCAGGCTTAGAGAATCACAACCGTGAGGTCAACACATTTCACTACATTTAAAAGAACTTAGTGCATGGAAAAAAAAAAAAAAGCTGCTTGAGCTCAAGCAAATAAAAATAACAAGCATACAAAAAACAAAAGTGTAGCATCTTTCATTCATAAATTATATTTACAATAAGGAATGCCATTCCATTATATAAATGGTTATGAAATATAGACAGTAATTTGCAAAATAAGAAAAGATATATGAAACAGTTTATCTTGGGGGCGCCAGGGTGGCTCAGTCGGTTTACACGACGGACTCCTGCCCAGGTCATGATCTCACAGTTCATGGGTTTGAGCTCCACGTGGGGCTCTGTGCTGACAGCTCAGAGCCTGGAGCCTGTTTGGAATTTGGTGTTTCTCTCTCTCTCTCTCTCTCTCTCTCTCTCTCAAAAATAAATAAACATTAAAAAACTTTTTTAAAAAAGCAGTTTATCTTTACTAGTAATTAAATTAATAGTACCTTTAACATTTCATGTTGGCAATGAGTTTTCGTATTTCAAGTATGCAAGATTGGTTCAACATTAGAAAATCAATTAATATAATCCATCATATCAACGCGGTAAAAAATATAGATATATCATGATTATATCAATAGATGCAGAAAAAGCATTTGAGTAAATTCAACACCCATTCAAAGTAAAAAATTCTTAGCAAACTACTAAAAGAGAAGAACTCCCTCAGCTTGATAAAGAATATCTACAAAAGCCTACCGTTGACATCATATTTGATGGTGAGGAACTTGACGCCTTCTCACGAAGATCAAAAACAAGACAGGATCCCCCCTCTCCACACTCCTTTTAACATCATGCTGGAAGTTCAGGCTAATGCAGTAACACACACACACACACACACACACACACACACACACACGTATACAAATTAGAAAAGAATAAGTAGAACAATTTGCCAATAAAATGCTCATCTATATAGAAAAATTTTAAAAATTGACAAAAAAAACCTCCCAGAATTAATTAGTAATTATAGCAAGATTACAGGATACAAGGTCAATGTGCAAAAGTAAATCACCTTTTTAAATATACCAACAATGAACTAGTGGAATTTGAAATTAAAACATAATAATATTTGCCCTGGCACCAAAAAATAAATGGAAAAGTTTTAAATCTAACAAAATATGTATAATATTTATACGAGGAAAACTATTTATTGATTAATAAAGGAAGGTAAATAAATGGAAAGATATCCCATGTTCCTTAATAGGAAGTCTTAATATTGTCAAGATGTCCATTCTTCCCAACTTGATGTATAGATTCAATGCAATCCCATGAAAATCCCAGCAAGTAATTTTGCAGATTTTGACAAAGTGATTCTAAAGTTATGGAGAGGAAAAAGACCCAGAATACCCAACAAAATATTGATGGAAAAGAACCAAGTTGGAAGACTGATACTACCGGACTTCAAGATTTGCTATAAAGCTACATTAGTCAGAACAGCATGCTATTTCCTTCTTGAGATATGCAAAAACATGGATAAATCTAGAAACATTAAGTGAAATGAGCCAGTGCCAGAGGACAAATACCGCATGATCACGTATGTGTGGAATCTTAAATAGTCAAATTCACAGAAGCAGAGTGTAGACAGGTGGTGTCTGGAGCTTGGAGGAGGGAGAAATGGGGAGCTGGTGTTCAATGAGTATAAAGTTTCAGTTATACAAGATGAATACCTTGTAAAGATCTGCTGTGCAATATAGGACCGATACATACTGTACCGTGCACTTAAAAATGTGTTAATGAGGTAGAGCTCACGTAAGTGTTCTTAACACAAGAAAGGGGTGAGGGGATCCTGGGTGTCTCAGTCGGTTAAGTGTCTGACTCTTGGTTGCAGCTCAGGTCATGATCTCAAGGTTCGTGAGTTCGAGCCCCAAGTCAGGCTCCGTGCTGATGATGCGGAGCCTGCTTGAAGTTCTCTCTCTGTCCCTATCTCTCTCTGTCCCTTCCGTGTTCCCTTTCTCTCTCTCTCTCAAGGTAAATAAAATAAACTTTTTTTTTTAAAAAAGTGTGAGTAGGGGCGCCTGGGTGGCTCGGTCGGTTGGGCGTCCGACTTCAGCTCAGGTCACAATCTCGCGGGCCGTGGGTTCGAGCCCCGCGTCGGGCTCTGGGTTGATGGCTCGGAGCCTGGAGCCTGCTTCTGGTTCTGTGTCTCCCTCTCTCTCTGCCCCTCCCCCGTTCATGCTCTGTCTCTCTCTATCTCAAAAATAAATAAACATTCAAAAATAAAAAATAAAAAATAAAAAAAATTTAAAAAGTGTGAGTATAAGAGGAAACTTGGAGGTGATGGATATGTTCTTGTGATGATGGTTTCACAGATGTGTGTTTATGTTTAAACTCACCGGACTGTATGTACTAAGTATGCACAGTTCTTTGTATGCCAATCATACCTCAATAATTTTTTTAGTATGGTATAGTGTGCTGTTGGTGAAAGAATGGGAATGTAGATCAATGGAACAAAATAGAGAGTCCAGAAATAGACATGCACAAATATAGCCAACTGATCTTGACGAAGGAGCAAAGGCAGAACAATGAAGGAAGGGTAACCTCTTCAACAAATGGTGCTGAGAAGGTGGGCATTCCCATACAAAAAAAAAAAATAAATCTAGATGTAATTTCACAAAATCAACTCAAAATGATCACATATTTAAATGTAAAGCACTACAAAGACAACTGTAAAGTTCTTTGAGATAAGAGGAGATAATCTACCCAAGCTTGGGTTTGGTGATGACTTTTTAGATACAATACATAAAACACAACTGTGAAAAAAAATTGATGAGTTGGACTTAATTAAAAGTAAAAACTTCCCCTCTGCAAAAGACAGTAAGCTAATGAAAAGACAGGCCACAGACTGGGAGAAAATATTTTCAAACGACATGTGTGATAAAGGACTGGTATCCAAAATTTACAAATGACTCTTAAAATTCAATAATAAGAACACAATGAATTTTAAAAATGGACAAAGGATGTGAGTAAAGAATTCACTAAAGAATATATACAGATGGAAAAAAGCATATGAAAAATGATCTGCATCATATGTCATCATGGAAATACAAATTAAAACAAGCACACTTACTCGAATGGCTGAAATTCAAAACACTGACAACACCCAATACTGGCGAGGATGTGGAGCCACAGGAACTCCGTCATTGCTGATGGAGCACGGAATGGCACGGCCACTTCGGCAGACCGTTGGGTGGGTTCTTACAAAACTAAATATACTGTGATGCTACCAAGAAACTGTGGAACGTAGTGATTACCCAACAGAATTGAAAAACGTGTGTCCACACAAAAACCTGCCCACAGATGCTTATGGCGGTTTTGTTCGTATTTGCCAACACCTGGAAGCAACCAAGATGCCCTTCAGTAGGTGATGGATAAATACACTGTGGTCCATCCAGACAACGGAATAGTATTCAGCGCTACAAAGAAATGAGCTCTCAAGCCACGAAAAGACACGGACGAACCTGAAATGCATATGACTAAGTGAAGGACACATCAGTGTCAGTTCCCCGGTTGCAGAAAATGGACCACCTGGAGGGGAAGTGGGTCACTGGGCGCTGGGGAAGAAGTGTACGAGAACTCTACTTTCTACTCGATTGTCTTGTGAAACTTCAACTTCTCTAAAAAATAAAGACCATATTAAAAGTAAACGAACAAGCAAAAACCAAATGTGCACGTGAAAAAATATTGCAGAGGGGATTATAAACTGGTAAAACCTTTCTGGAAGGTCATTTAGAACATGGATCAGAAAATTTTAAAGCCATTTGCTTCTGCAGACCAGTAATTCACTTTCAAGGATGCCATTCAAAGAAAATAATCGTGGATATCGTCTTTGTAATAAGGATTGTGTCCATTTTAAAATACACTTTAATGAGGGGCGCCTGGGTGGCTCAGTGGGTTGAGCGTCTGACTTCGGCTCAGGTCATGATCTCGCGGCTCGTGAGTTCAAGCCCTGTGTCAGGCTGTGTGCTGACAGCTCAGAGCCTGGAGTTGCTTTGGATTCTGTCTCCCTCTCTCTCTCTGCCCCTCCCCTGCTCACACTCTGTCTCTGTCTCTCTCAAAAATAAATAAATGTTAAAAAAAATTTTTTTTTAAATATACCTTAATGAATAATATATGTAATTGAGGAGCTTTAAACTCAAGTAGCTGATTGGGAACAATGATTATGCCTGTTGTTCATCTACTATTTCTAAACTGTTGCTTTCGTTTTGATTCTTCTGCACTGGTTTTCGGGCTTTTCTCCCTCGCTTTCTGGCTTTGGCTTCATTTGAACTTGGACTAAATGCCTGTCTCTGGCGTCCCTTCCTCCCTCACGTGGACCAGAGTGTAAGTGCACTCGAAGAGTGGGTAGCTTGTGACAGGGAAGACGGTGCCAACACACGTGGCCACATCTCCTACCTCTCCTTTGCATGAACCCAAGGGGTCACTCGGTATCTACTGAGTCCCTGGCACGTCAGCTGACCACACAGCTCACCTGCGGACCAGAAATATTTTGCCTGCCCTTGTCTCATATTTCCTCCTTGCTTAGAAACTTCACTCTCCTTACTGTGTTTTGGCAAAACTCAATGTGCACCTCAGCTTTGCTATACTACAAAACTATCTTTCGGATACTTTCCTGTTGGGGTATATCTTGCGATGATACCGGAAGAGTATTAACTGTTCTCAGGGGCTCTCGGGCAGTTTCCGCGTGTGCAGCTACAAAACATCCCTTCATGCTACTTGTCACACGACTCCACCAGCACCTTTGTTCTTGAGTTTCCATCTGTCCTTCAGAGCATCCCTGGGTATCTCCGTCTGTCAGATGTAGTAGCGGTTGGTTTCTCCTGCTTCGTGAAAGTCAAGTTTTAGTTCCTCTGGTTCAAGTTTGCCTGAGACACACTGGATCCTTCTCTGGATACTTTTAGTCTCTTTTGTTTGTTTGTTTTATCACATCTGTTTTGTTTGCTGTCTTGTTTTTCTTATCTGAGAAAGTGCGGAAGGCTCACACTTCCTCAACTACTCTGTTCATTTAAAAAAGTTCTGCTGGGGCGCCTGAGTGGCGCAGTCGGTTAAGCGTCCAACTTCAGCCAGGTCATGATCTTGCGGTCCATGAGTTCGAGCCCCATGTTAGGCTCTGGGCTGACAGCTCAGAGCCTGGAGCCTGTTTCGGATTCTGTGTCTCCCTCTCTCTCTGCCCCTCCCCCGTTCATGCTCTGTCTCTCTCTGTCCCAAAAATAAATAAACGTTGAAAAAAATTTTTTTTTTAATTTAATAAAAAATAAAAAAGTTCTGTTGAGGTGTTTAACATTTCCTTTGTAGCTAGTTCCTGATATCAACCTTTTTTAAAAAAATTTTTTTAATGTTTATTTATTATCAAGAAAGAGAGATAGAGACAGAGCATGAGCAGGGGAGGGGCAGAGAGAGAGGGAGACACAGAATCCGAAGCAGGCTCCAGGCTCTGAGCTGTCAGCACAGAACCCGACTCGGGGCTTGAACTCACAAGCCGTAAGATCATGACCTGAGCCGAAGTCGAACGTTCAACCGACTGAGCCACCCAGGCACCCCATTCCTGATATCAACCTTAAAATACATTACTCTCAATTTAATCTTGCATAAAGTTTTTTAATTAAGAAATTATTTGTAATAAAAATAGAGATTATATGTTTTACATTTATCTTAACTACAGTGTGTGTTTATATCTTTTATTGAGAGCAGCAGAACCAGAAAAACCACAGTGTAAGACCCTGAAGAGAATCACATTTTAACCGAAGGAACGGAGCCCAGAAAATTGAAAGAAACTTGTGCAAACACATTCTCGGCACAGCCCGACCATCGTCTCCATCACTGTCCGAGTCCTGTGACTGCTGAGATATTTGTTGTGCATTTATGTAGACTGAGGTATTTGAGCGTGTATCTCAGACTCTGATTGCAGGAGGGGCTGCATGAAGTCCTTGGCACATCACATTTTACATCGATGTGTCATTTACAGGGACCTTCCCGGGCCTACTTCAGGTGTCCGCCGTGGCCTTGAGTAAGGTCGCGTCCAAGAAAGTGTCCTGTCTGTGCACAATGCAGATGGAACCAGTGTGTCTGCTGATAAGATTCAGAATCCCTACAGACAGAGGCCAGCTATGGATGGGGGCGTTTTCACAAGCTAGAAACGTGCGACAGATGTCACACGGGCACCGTGTGTGGGACCCTTCCGGAAAAGTAGTGAACGAACGGTCCCCACGCTCCTTTGTGAGTGCACACCTGCTCGATTTTTGCCTCCAGCCGCGGGCCGCGATGGACACTGTGACCCTGCTCCTCTCCTCTCAGCTGATCAATGGCACCATTACCGTGTACCTGATTGTACATCAGGCAGCATAGAGATCTCTGATTAATCTCCTCCTGGTAGGTTCAAAAGATAAGAAAACCCCTAACGGTTCCCATTTGCACTCTTTCTTTGCGGAGATCGGAGACAAAGAGTTCCTTCCTGTGTTATTCTTGTGTGTGTAAAAAGGATTTATACAAGAAAGTCCCTGGTGTAAACAGTATTGAAAAATTGTTCTAAAGGATTAAAGCGCCTGTAAGGCTCTGGCCCCAGGAGTGAGCCTTCACGCAGGCTGCATTGATGTAACCACCCGTGGGCTGCTCGCAAGGATACTCAGCACCCGGTATGAAAAATAAATAAATAAAATAAAAACCAACATGATCATAAAATCAGGCTTTGCGTCTATATTTTAACATAAATTTAAAAAAAGAATGGCAGGTTTGAGACATTAGGATATAGGCACAGTGTATCCACTGAAATTAGAGACAAAATACATAGTGTGTTTCTATGGGCTCCGTGGACATAGTGAGTCGGGTCAGTGGGACTGCCTAGAAGAGAGAAACCAAAGTATGGCTCCCACAGGGTAATGACATTGAAATCTGAAAACACTCTCCAGTGTGCATCCCTTTAGGGTTGTGGCGACGGGATTTTTTTCCCCAGCTACATCAGAAAGTAGTTCAGTGTCGCATCTTATTCTCCCAACAGAAAATTTGCTCCGACTGTCATAACAATAATCTCTTTGGATCAGTGAACCATTAACATCTTAATCCCACAAAGCTCTGCTTTTGTTTCCAGGCCAAGGTTGGTAAAGAATGTTTGAGTCTTAAGCTGGGATGCCCCGGCAGCAGCCTAATGCGATGACAATGTTCTAAAGATTATAGATCAATGTAGAGATTACAGATAAAGTGCTGGCCAAGACAGAAGCCCTCTGCTCATCTGCCCTCGCCCCCCAGACTAGACCCAGGTCACCATGCAAGCCACCTGCCCCCTTTCTCGTGCCTTTACTGTCATGTGTAGGGATGATCAGTTGACCATTGAAGCTACTTTTAGGATGGAAGAGGGAGAGTGGAGGAAGATTTCAATGCATAATCTAAATGAAAAGTCCTTTCTGAGTTCACTAAACATTTTTACAGCCTTCCAATCCACATTAGTGCCAGTTACCCCACACGTGCGACATTTTCTAAAAAATTACTTACCGCCGGTAATCCTCGGTGCCATTTGAAGAGATGAACCCTTCTATCAACACGGATGCCACAGAGCAGCGTGTCTTGAAATGCTTTTCCATGAAAAATGGTGCTACAAATGGGATCCTGTGGATTAGAGAAAGGGCAGGGGCCTGTGGGTTTACCAAAGTAGGAGTTTCCATTTTTGTTTTTTACACCATGTCCCCACAGTGTGTAATATGCTCATGGTTATTGCAAATCTGCAGACGCGTGGCTCTGCACGTGGGTGTGCGGTCGACTTTCGAATCACCACCTTCCGCCCCTTCGTAGGATCAACTACCCAAAGTGGGTTTATGTGGGCGTCAGTTACCAATGGGGCTTTAACTGTTCTGTTTTGTCACCAAACATCTTACAACACGGTTCAAAGGCACTGATGGACTCCCGAGTCTTTTTTTTTTTTTTTTTTTACAAACAGCCACCATTTGTTTGTATCAGTGTGCCCTAAACTGCATAGTTTTGGGGTCTTGAGGGGAGGGATACATCTTCTGTAGAGTTGCTCTCACATTGGGATGAAATCCATTCTCTGTGTCCTACTGACCCTAGGCTGCCAAAATCATTTACTATGTATACCTAACATAGAACATCATGCAAATTTCTGCCGAAACGTCAGCATATATTCTAAAATTTCTAGAGCACATCAGGCTAAGGACTGTACTCTATCACATCGTTTGCCAGTTAGCCATGATTTACGTCAATAAAAAGCCACAAAGAATCCAGGAGCACTTTCTTCCCGCCATGCGCCTATGGTAAGGTTAACTAAGAGAACGTCGAGGTACCATTTTTTTATTCTAGAAAAGTCTTTTTCTTCACTCTTTTCCATAAACCATGGCAATGGCATCATTATTTTCTATCAGCTATTTTTATGGCCCTTTTGTTGTTTGTGTTTATCTTTTTAATCTTCCCATGGGTCATATGCGAGGGTGTCAAAAAGTGCCAGAAAAGTGATTTCTTTACACGTGGGCCCATATCTGCCGCGCTTTGTGTAACTGGCAGAAAAAGAAAAGATTCAGCGAGGACACAGACTCTCGCCTGTTGCAGGATCCCCCGTGGGCCCGAGCTGTGCCCACGAGGAGTGGTGGCTACTCTAAGGGTCAAAATACGGTCACTCTCACTTAGT
This sequence comes from Prionailurus viverrinus, assembly GCF_022837055.1. Classification (NCBI taxonomy): domain Eukaryota; kingdom Metazoa; phylum Chordata; class Mammalia; order Carnivora; family Felidae; genus Prionailurus; species Prionailurus viverrinus. Next base: position 1,282,744 of record NW_025927614.1, read on the forward strand.
GTGTTGTTCATGACTCCTGATGATGACACTTTCTTTCTTTCCTGTCCTCCCCCGATGACCATCGACTAAAGTCCGGGGAAGATGAGAAGGGGGAAGAGAGTGCCGTCTGAAAGAGCCCCGTCTCTCCTGCTGCGCTGAACTTATTTCCAATGTACCCCAGCTTGTGCATCACGCTGACCTCCGTTGTCTTTATGCGCCGTCCCATGTTAATTAGTCTGCACTCTGTAACTGGCTCCGGTGCCCAGAATCCCTGGAGTTAATCACGTCAGGAGGGAGCTGACGTGTTAGCTCAGAGACTCTATACTACAGTACTAATTGTCGGACTTGGATTGCATTGTCTACAAATTCTGAATATAGTGAGCAGGATCCTGGGGAAGGCAAGTACTTGCTAAGCATTCAGGTACGGAAATGCAATACAGTATGAAATTCCCCGTGCGTCTCCAGAGATTATAAAATGCATGCACTGGGGTTTCAGAAGGCACTAGAAAACATTTCAGAACATGCATTTTCAGTCTTTTTAACTTTTAGCTCTCTAGTGATTAGGTGGTGACGTCTTGTGGTTTTAATTTGCAATTTTCTGATGACTAATGCCGCTGAACACGTTTTACTTATGACCCATTTATGTCCATTTTTGTGGTGTATCTGTTCAATTCCTCTCTCCAATTTTTATAGACTGGTCATCTTTTTATTTCTAACTAGCAGGATTTCCTTACATATTATAGATAAAAGCCCTTTACCAGATGTATCATAGATAACTGTGGTTTGCAATTCCATTACTTACAATTTCTTTCGATGAAAAGAAATGTTTGATTAGGATGAAGTCAAACTTACTTTTTCTGCTCGTCTATGTCCTGTTCTGGATCGTCTGTCCCGTTATTTACAAACACGTGGTCCAAACTGAGAGTTTTGAAGGTATTTTCTGGTCTTTTCTTCTAGAAGATTTATAGTTTGGGGTGTTTACATTTTGGTCTAAATTACTTGTTCTCCGGGTGGCAGGGGTCAAAGTTAATTTTTTTTTGGATCAATATCCTGTTATCTCAGCAGCAGTTTCTTGTAAGGACTTACCATTAGCTATTGAATTGTTTTGGAGACTCTGTCGTAAATCAAACGGCCAAATCAGCACGGGTATGTTTTGGGACTCCACATCCATTCCTTGGACTATTTTTGTCTCTCTACAGTGTGCGTTCTCCCATTTTATTATTTTCATTAGAAGCTTGTCTTGACTATCCTAAGTGTTCTGAATTTCTGGTAAATTTGAGAATCATCTTGTCAGTTTCTGTAAAAGAAAGCATACTGAAACTTTGATTCAGATTGCACAGAACATATGGATTAATTAGTGGAAAATGACATCTTAACAACGTTGAGTCTTCCAATTCATGAACATGGTACAATTCCCCAGTCCTTAAGGTCTTTGTGCCTTCCCTTTAACATTATCTTGTAGTGGTTTTGTTTTGTTTTGTTTTTTTATGTAGTGTGACATGCTCTAGCTTTTTCAAGAGTTTCCCTTAAGCAGTTGCTGGTTTTGCTGCTACTGTAAATGCTATTTTTTTTTGTCATTCCCCCATTGTTCACAGCTAATACAAAGAAATACAGTTGATCTTTATATAGTGACCTTGTATACTGGAACCCTGCTGATTTCAATTATTACATCTAGTAGTTTGTAATTTCTTTTTTATTTTTCTTGTGTATACAGTTAGGTGGTGTGCAAATAAAGTTACTTCTTCCTTTCCAGTCTGTATAAACATCATTCCTTATTCTTGACATATTGCTTTGGCTAAAGACTTCTTTCCAACACTGCACTAAAGTAAGAACTGACACCCATGTCCTGTACCATAACTATGACAAATGTACCTCTGCTTGATGTTAGCTGAACCTTACTCCTTGATGTCATGTATCAGGTTGAGTAAATAATCTTCTATTTCCAGTTTGTTGAGAGGTTTTTTCATGAATGAGTTTTGATTTTCTCGAATGCCTTTAATGCAACTATTGAGAAAATCATGTAGATCTTCTTTAAGAGTCTATTAATATGTAGATTATATTCAGTGATTTTTCAAATGTTCAGTCAAAATTGCATTCCTCAGATAAACTAGCTCATAATATTTAGTCATTTTTAAATGTTGACAGATTCGATGACCTATTTCTTCTTAAGGATTTTGGTGTCTATATTCATGAAAATATTGGCACGTAGTTTTCTTGTAATGTATATATGTATGATTTTGGTATCAGTAAATACTGCCCTCATTAAATGCATTTAATTATTTTCCAAAATATGTTTCTTTCTTTTTTTTTTAAGTTTATTTATTCTGAGAGAGAGAGAAAGCACGAGTTGGGGAGGGGCAGGGAGAGAAGGTGAGAAAGAATCCCAAGCTGGCTCTGACAGCACAGCCCGATGCGGGGCTCGATCCCACGAACTGTGAGGTCATGACCTGAGCCGTAAAGTTGGACACTTAACCGACTGAGCCACCCAGGCGCCCCAAAATGTATTTCTGGTAAACACTGTATATTTCTTTGATCAAATCTATCAGTAAAGCCCCTGAACTTATACTAGAATGTTCTTTGCAGAAGAGTTTTTAATGATGAATTTAATGTATTCAAATTACTTTCTTGAGTAGTCTTTTCTCATTTGCTCTTTTGTCCAAACAGACGTTCTCCACCTGCGAATTGCTTAGACTGTATCTGGTGTAATTTTCAAATGAGTTGGACATAAACGTACTCTATTGCTGTGTGTCTACTGCTTGTCTCATTAGGTCATTATTTATTTCTACCTGCCTGTGCAGAAGCTAGCTGAGGATTTTTAGGTCCTAATCTTGCCTCAAATAATGGCATAACTGCTATACCTGTTTGTAGTGGTAGCTCTTCAGTTTATAGCATAAAACCATGAGTTGTCTCGGATGACCTTCGCATATAACGTAGGAACACTCCAACGTTATACTGTAGTTTGCCAACCCTGGTTTTCTGTTCTCACTGCCACACGCTTTGAATCTAGATCCGTTATAAACTCAACAATGCATCGCTGTTGCGTTTTCATTAAAGAGTCAATGGTCATTTTAAACAATGAAAAAGATAGGGAGAACGTCTCTTAAGTTTCTCCCCACGTTTACAATTTCTGGTTCGTTTCTCCCTGCTGATAAAGTTTCCAACTTCTTTTAGCATTTCTCAGAGTGCAAGATTGCTGGCAATGTTTTCTCTCAGCTTCCAGTTTTCTAACAAAGTTCTTACTTCTATTCATTTTTCTATCAGCTTTCCTGGGATATAACATACCCATAATAATAATATACCACCCGTTGAAAGTTTACAGTTTGATGAGTTTCAAAAACATACGTAGCCATGTGACCACCAGACCATCATTGTAGAGAACATTTTGGTCACCTCCAAATTTCCGTCCTGCTCCTTTATAGTTAATCCCTCCCATCCCAGCTGGCCCTACCCAACCATATATCTGCTTTTTATCACCATAATATTCTACAGTACAAAATCCCATGTACCTGAAGTTATACAATATGTAATCTCTTATGTCTGACCCTTTCACTTAGAAGAATACTTTAGAAATTCTTCCAGGGTGTTTCATGGATTAGCAGTTTATTTCTTTTTTCCTGAATAATATTCTTTGGTATGAATATAAGTACAGTTGGGGCACCTGGGTGGCTCAGTCGGTTGAGCATCTGACTTCAGGTCAGTTATGATATCGCGGTTCATGGGTTTGAGCCCCATGTCCCACAGCTCAGAGCCTGGAGCCTACTTCAGATTCTATGTCTTCTTCTCTCTCTGCTGCTCCCCCACTCATGCTCTGTCTCTGTCTCTGTCTGTCTCTCTCTCTCTCTCTCTCAGAAATAAACATTAAAAAAAGAAATTTATAAAAATATGTAACTACAATTTATTCATCCATTTACCAGTGTGACTTCTATCATTTCATTAAGGAATAAATTAATCATATGGTAAAGGTATGTTCAACTTTGAAAGAATTGGCCAAATTATATTCCAAAGTGGCTTTACTACTTTACATTCAAGCCATGGTTTATGAGATTCCCAGTTATACCTCATTCTCCCCAAAATTCGATGTATCTCCTGACTGGTTGCAATTGTAGAGTGTATTTAATACAATCTACAGTGATTTTAGCTGAGATTTCACAAATGACTAGTTATATTGACTGTTTTTTTTTAAGTTTATTTATTTATTTGACAGGGAAAAAGAGCACAAGCGAGGGAAGAGCAGAGAGAGGGAGAGAAAGAATCCCAGGCAGGCTCCACACTGTCAGCACAGAGCCTGACGCAGGGCTTGAACTCAGGACTGTGAGCTCACGACCTGAGCTGAAATCAAGAGTCGGGTGTTCAACCTACTGAGCCACCCAGGTGTCCCTTGATTGTTTTTTTTTCTTTTTTAATGTTCTTTTTTGCCATCAATATATTTTATTTTCCGAACTATCTATTCAAATTTTTCCCATTTAAACTGTTATGGTGTGTCCCTTTCTTATTGAATTGAAAGGTTCTTTATAAATTCTAGATACAAGTTCTTAATTAGATAAATGTGTTTAAAATACTATCTCTTATACTGCGGCTTGTCGTTTCTTTTATTAAAAGTGACTTTTGAAGAACATTTTGTGTTTCTTTTTAATTTTGTTGAGGTTCAGCTCATTTGTATTTCCTTTTGTGGTTTTGGCTTCTTGTATCAGACCAAAAATATTTTCTTGCCTTTTCCAAGACATGACGATATTCTCCTATGTATTACTCTGGACGTTTTATTTACTTAACTCTTACATGTAAATCCATGATCCATTTTAAATTATTTTTATCATATGAAGTAAGGGTTGATATATATATATATATATATACGTATATACATGTGTATATATATATATATATATATATATACGTATATACATGTGTATATATATATACACACATATATATGTGTATATATATACGTATATATATAATTATACATTATGTAATGTATTATATAAATTATGTTGTATATATAATGTATTATATATTAAATATATAATATAAATACATATATGTGTGAATATGTATATATATATATATGTATAATTTTTTTCAGGACCATTTCTTGGGAGATCATTCTTTCTCCATTGAACTAGAATGGCATTGTTATTATCAACTGGCCGTAGATGTTTGAGTCTGTATCTGGATTTCCTAATCAGTGTCCTTTAATATATACATCTGTTTTTATACAAAAACTGTGGAGTCTTTATTAATGAAATTTCATATTATGTCTATAAATTATACACCATCCAGCTTTGGTCTTCTGCTTAAAATTGTTTGGACCATTTCTAGGTTATTTGTATTATCACACAAATGTTAGAATCAGCTTGTAAATTTCTAAGTAAAAATCCTAATTCTTTAAAAAAAATTTTTTTAGAAATTTTTTTAAAGAAATTTTTTTAAAGAAATGGGGCTCAAACTCATGACCCTGAGATTTAGTATCAATGCTTTATGGACTGAGACAGCCAGGTGTCCCATCCCTACTGGAACTTTAATTGGAACTACTTAAATATTTCAATTTTGTGGAGAATTACATATGAACATTATTGAGTCTTCTAATCCATGAATATGGCGTATTTCTCAATATACTTGGATCTTCTTGAATTTCTGTCCACAATGTTTGGTGTTTCTCAGTATGCGTATATCCTACAAATTTTGCTAGAATTATCCCTAAGAATTCATGTGTCAGATATTTTTGTAAATGCTTCTGGCTGCTGAATTTCAATTTCCATTTTTTTCAGAATAGATATTTTGGAATACAATTTATGTATGATATTGATCTTGTAGCCCGTAATATCACCAGGCTTGATTGTTGGCGCTGGATGGTTGCATTAGTCATGGTAGTCGTAGTTGTAATGGTAGTAACAAAATCTTGGGAATTTTCCAAATTAAATTGGGTTCACTCTTTTTAAAAAATTTTTGGGGCACCTGGGTGGCTCAGTCAGTTGAATGTCCCATTTCGGCTCAGGTCATGATCTGGCAGTCTGTGGGTTTGAGCCCCACGTCGGGCTCTGTGCTGACAGCTCAGGGCCTGGAGCTTGCTTCGAATTCTGTGTCTCTCTCTCTGCCCCTCCCCTGCTCATGCTCCGTCTCTCTCTCTCTCTCTCTCTCTCTCTCTCTCTCTCTCTCTGTCAAAAATAAATAAACATTAAAAACTTTTTTCCTGCCTTATTGTACTTTCTAAGGCATCTAGTACAATAAAGAGCAGAATTGGTTCACCCATGAGCCTCCCTTTTCTAAAACAAATGCCATCAAATGATGGCCGTGTTGGACTGTCTTTGTCCAAAACCTGACAACAATGGCCTCAGGCATTTTGTCCAGTTTCACAGGTGTCAGGAGGGGGAGGCCCCAGCCCTATGCCTGTTACCCCATTACAGCTGGGAGCCACGTCGAGAATCCCTAGCAAGTTTCAAAGGAAAGGGATACTTCACAATAGAGAAGTGAGAGGCGAGAGGATATACCTTTGTCTTGTTCCTGATCACTGTGGAAATCAATCAGTCCTTCACCACATAGTATGATATAGCTGTAGATTTTTGTTGCTGCCATGCTTTCCTTATATTTCTAGTTTTCTGAGAGGATTTTTAAGGAATGAATATTGAGTTTTGTATTAACAAACATTAGTTTTTTTCTCTACATTTTAAAAGTGGTCCAGTAACTTTTCCTTTTTTAATCTGCTCTTAGGGTGTATTAAGTTGGTTCATTTTCAAAAGTTGAAACCACCTTGCATTCATGCGATAAACGCCACTTGGTCATGATGAATTTTGCATATTGCTGGATCCCGTATGCTAGTACTTCCTTAAAAACGTTAAGTCTAGGATAAGTAAACTGTGCTCCAGCCAGACAATGGAATATTATCCAGCGCTAGAAAGAAATACGCTCTCACGCCATGAAGAGACACAGAGAAAACTTAAATACACGTTATTGAGTGAAAAGAAGCCACTTTGAAAAGCCTGCATACTGTATGATCCCAACTGTGTGACATTCTGGGAAAGGCAAAACTATGGAGCAGTGAAAAGATCACTGGTGGCCACAGGTTGGGGGAAGGGGGTGGTAGTTAGAGCAGAGGATTTTGGGGGCAGTGAAACTACTCTGTGTGACATCATAATGGCGGATACACGTCACTATACACGTGTCTAGACCCATGGACTGCACAACACCAACCGTGACCACTAATGTAAACTGTGGACTCTGGGTGATGACGATGAGTCTGTGCACCAAATGTGCCACCAGGTAGGGGTGTTGGTGGTGGGGGCTTGGGGGAGGGGGGCGTGGGGACAGGAGGTGTGCAGGAAATCTCTGTACTTTCCTCTGAATTTTACTGTGAACCTAAAACGGCTCTGAAACTATAAATCCTGTTAAAATTATCGAGTCCCTATTGATAAAGGATAATCCTCTGTGATTTCATTTTCTTGTAATGTCTTTATGGTTTAATGTCAGGTGAATGCTAGCATTATAACGTGAAGGATTCGTACGAGAATTTGTATTATTTTTTTTCTCTGGATGTTTGATAGATTTTACCCCTGAAACTGTACACCAACGTTTCCTTTGTGGGGAATATTTTAACTAAAAATTTAATTTCTTTAATAGATGCAGGGCCATTCATGCTTTGCTTTTCTTAAATGAGTTTTGGTAATTTCTTGTCTGCCAAGGAGTTTGTAGTTCATCTACTGGCAGAGAACGGTTCCCCCCTATTTTTCCTGTATTGGCTGTGGCATCTGACGTCCCTACTGCCACTCCTGATATTAGTAATTTGTTTTTTCTTCCTTTCTTACTTTGTTAATTATTACAGATTCCAATTTATCAGATTCACTGATCGTTTCAAAGAACGAGGCTTTGGGTTCTGTAATTTCACCATTGCTTTTATTTCAATGGGGTTGATTTCTGGTCTCATCTTTACTCTTTCTTTTTTTTTTTTTAATTTTTTTTTCAACGTTTATTTATTTTTGGGACAGAGGGAGACAGAGCATGAACAGGGGAGGGGCAGAGAGAGAGGGAGACACAGAATCGGAAACAGGCTCCAGGCTCTGAGTCATCAGCCCAGAGCCCGATGCGGGGCTCGAACTCCCGGACCGCGAGATCGTGACCTGGCTGAAGTCGGACGCTTAACCGACTGCGCCACCCAGGTGCCCCTACTCTTTCATTACCTATACTTGCTTCACATTTATTTTGTTCTTGATCTAGTTTATGAAGGTCTGTACTTTTCCCACTGACGTCAAAGCTTCCTTCTTATCTAATACAAGCATTTACTGCTATGAATTTCCCTCCCAAAACTACACTAGCAAAACACCGCAGATTCTGGTTTACTATGTTTTACTTTCTTTCGGTGACACATAGGCTGCATCGGGTCACCTCCCCGTGAACCACTGCCTGGAGGGGGGACAGGGTTGTACTGGGGGCCGCGCTGCTACGTGTTGTCTTTATGGGGGCATTTCTCGTGTTTAATCTTGATGCCCCGATCTGCCATGAGATGTTGGCTTTCTCACTCTGTCCGGGCTAAGACTGCAACAGATGCTCTGCCGACTTGACCTCTAGAATCTCCATTTCATTGTTAACCTCAGAGCAGCCCTTCCTTCTGTGGTTTGCTCTCCCTCTGTGCACGGGACTCTACACGGCTCCTTATTCCCCGGGGTAAAGGAAGCCCCACACATTCAAGCGCCTCACCTCAAACTCTAAACTCTGCCTCTCAGCTCAGTGGGATCACAGCACTCTGCCTGGACTCCAGATTTTGTCCTGTAGTAGGAAACTGTCCCCACACCAAGAGCCACCGTGACTGTGGCGCTCACCCATGAGCCTCCCTTTTCTAAAACAAATGCCGTCAAATGATGGCCGCGTTGGACTGTCTGTCCAAAGACTGACAACCATGGCCTCAGGCATTTTGTCCAGTGTCACAGGTGTCAGGAGGGGGAGGCCCCAACCCCATGCCTGTTACCCCATTACAGCTGGGAGCCACGTCGAGAATCCCTAGCAAGTTTCAAAGGAAAGGGATACTTCACAATAGAGATGCTATTTTCTCCCACTAAGTGTGATTTTCTGTATTGTGCGTGGGGGGGTGGGGAGCCCAAAACAAAAATGCAAAAATCTGTCACATCTGTCCCTTGTCCCTTGTCCAGCACATCTGTCCCTTGCAGCCTCACGCTCACGGTTCACTTGGAGAAGAGTCCCGGGAACACCTGGCACCTTGCACACCTCGCCGGAACACTGACAGCTCCAGAAACCATGCCAGCGCCCGTCACGGAAATGTCACATTTCAGGGACAGCTCCAGCGAGGACCATCCGCTGCCCCGTTTCCAAAATGATGGCAATAACCACAGAATGGCAGCATTCGGAGGACAGGGAAGGAAAAGGCGTGTGGCCCGGTGAAGCAAGCCGTGTCCACCTGACGGGGGACGCTGGGGGACGCATCTGGTTCTCACCCTGCTCAGGGCAGCACAATCTGAAAGTCTGCAAAATCTGGGAGTGAGTGCTTTAAAAAAGCGGGTCGTAAATACCTGGTCGTACTTATAGTTATGTAAACATGCTAACAAGTGTTACGATAAACAGCGCGCTTTACTCACAGAAATTCAGTCTTCATGTAGAGGAGGATAAAGAAAAACTTCAACTTTCAGTCAGAATGCGTACAGAATTAAAGTAAGTCCTTGTCCTCTACACAAGCCAGGCCTGAGCTTATGAATGAACCAAGGAGCCAAGGGTCATCAGGAGTCCTGCCCAGGAGGTACTGACAGACACGGTTTTCCAGTTCTCCGTGTGGAACAGCGTAGACTCCAACGGCACCTTTATCCAAACAAGTTCCAAGTGCAAAGAGGAGGAACGGTATTTCCCACTGCATTGTAAACTAAAAGCAGCATACGTTTATTTTTGAGCAACATGCTTTAAGGAGAGAGCCTAAGGCACGGAAATCTCAAAGTAATCCAGAGCGTTTGCTCTAAAAGTCTGTCCGCGACATGGTGTATTTCGCTCATGGCATTATCGCAGCATTGACTTGCCCTGTGACCTCGCTGACGCATTTGCCCACCGGCTGGCTGTCGGCTGGGACGGTGGAAGGGACTAACCCGTGGCTTTTTCACCGTGGACCATGCTGGCCTGGTGGCAGCAGTCCACGAGCAGCAGGACGGTCAAGTCTCCCTGCGGAGGCACCTTCCCAGGCTGTGTTTGCACCAAATGTGCCATTGAGTATCCCTGGGACTGGCCGAGCCCCGACTGCACACGGGTCATACCACCCACAGTCCGTGCGGACCCATCCGCGCCCCTCCCTATTGTGAATCGCCTCCTGAGGACCAAGGCCGCATGTCCCCCCTACCATGGCGTCAAGCTCACAGTCCGGGGTCTCATCATCCACCTGGTGCCCACATGCAGCTTCTTGGAGGCCAACCCCTCCTGATTTAGAGACCTAGGATCTAAAAGATTAGCTCCCTGTCCCTCACCCCTGTGTGACATTCCTGGAAACGGTGAGACGTGGGGACAGGGTTCTTGCCACAGACATCCCCACTGGAGCAGAGGAACGGGGACATGCCGTAGCTCCTGGTCCATGACGACTCTGAAATCCCTGCCACGCCACGGTCAGCGGGGCTGGCCCGGGGGACCCGCAAGTCCGGCGTCCCTCAGGAAGCCCCAGCTCCGGGTCCCCTCCTGCTCTTCTGAGGGCCTCTCTGGGCTGGCCTGCCTGGTCCTTGGCGTCGCCAAGGGGCTCTTATAACCACCGTTCAGGAAGACAGCCTTCCTTTTCCACGGGAACCGGCGGGTGTGCCGATGAGAGGCCTTCTCGCCTGGCTTCCCGCTTGTAGAAAACGGGGCCCTCTCTGGTCGGAGTGGGTGTCGCATTCTCGTGCCCAACGCTCCTAAGACCGGGCGCGCTCTTTGCATTTAACAGCTCCGTCCGTCCAGTCAACGAAAGCCGCGTCCTCGGGGGCCTGCGGGACCTCTCCCTCTCCGGCCGTCTTGCAGCTCTTTCTGGTGGCGCTCTGTCGCCCCGTGTGGACCCGCGGGCCTGCTCCCCCCTGCACGAAGGGTCCCGCGGCACCCCCTCACCCCAGGTGTCACATCGCCTCACGAACCCTCTGCCAGCTCTGGAGCCTGGGCACGAGAGCTCGTCTCACCCTCTAAACCAGCGGGTCCTGGCGTTCCACACCCCCCAAGCCCAGGTGAAGACTGAACAACTCGCCTCTTCTTCTCTTCTTTCCATCCCACTCCTGCGGCGTCCCCTCACAGACGGCTGAAGAGCCAGGTGGGCGGCCAGCGTGGCAACCCCCCCGACAACCCCCCGAGACCTGGTTTGCCACGTCACCCTGGCAGCCCCCCAAGTCTGCCTGTGCGTTTTCTACCAGTCAGGTTAACAGAAGCGTCACCCCTGCCGCTGTCGTCGCCTCTACAAGACCCAGGCCACCATGGCCCCCTCTCCGCAGAGCACTTTTACACCCAGCCTCCACCAGTCGTCCGCCCTTTGTTCTTCCAGCCTGTGTCCCCAGCCCCCGCTCACTGCCTTGTCCCAAAGCCAACGTCACACATTTCGGTTTTTTGCCATTGCTTTGTCCATCATCTTACTTCCAGGAACCTGTTTCTCCATCAGTTTGCTTTTGCTTTTCGCCTTGAAACGGGGTGGTTTAGCACGACTATGAATTCAACTTGGCCTGAGCTCGGCTGGACCCCGCTTCTCTGCGGCAGTCATTGATGCGTCCGTGGGCAACCTGGAAGTCAGCCAGGCCTGGCTGGCCGAGGGACACGCCGACCGGCGGGCCTACCTCCGCCCCGTGTGGCACCTCGTTCTCAGCAGAACAGCCTCTCCCACACGGAGGAAGAGCTTTTTTTTTTTTTTTTAAATTTTTTTTTTTCAACGTTTATTTATTTTGGGGACAGAGAGAGACACAGCATGAATGGGCGAGGGGCAGAGAGAGAGGGAGACACAGAATCGGAAACAGGCTCCAGGCTCCGAGCCATCAGCCCAGAGCACGACGCGGGGCTCGAACTCACGGACCGCGAGATCGTGACCTGGCTGAAGTCGGACGCTTAACCGACTGCGCCACCCAGGCGCCCCACACGGAGGAAGAGCTTTAAGGAGACGCCGGGCGCCTGGTGAGGGCCGGCCCGGAACTCCGCACGACACCTGCCCCACATCTGACCGGTCACCGCAAGTCAAAGACCAGCCTGGCTCACAGCTGGTGGAAGAGACCCTTCTTCTGATGGCAAGGGTGGCAAAGCTTGGTCCACTCGTGTGCACTACAGACTGAACCCAGGACTTGGTTTTGGTGGGAACTATGCGAGTAAGAGAAGGAGATGGGACAAAAACAAGAAAACCGCTGTCGGTGTGTGTTTTCGAATTCCGCCAAGAAACACTCCGGGGAAGCCACCACCGTATCTTTCTGCGTGTTTTTTAACACTTAGCTTTTCTCCGCTCTTTCTCCCTACTTCTCCGCCCCCACCCACGACACAGCTCATCACAATCTTAAAGAGTTGACGCGGCCAACGTGTAGGGGAGAATCGAGATCTGAAGCAACTTGTTTCTTCCACCGTAAGCCATAGGAAAAAATTCCAACTTTGCCGTCCATAGAATATTATCATGGCTTGGGGCACAGACGCTTTTGTTTAAAAATGACATGTGTCCAAACAATGAAATACTTTGAAATGTCATAAAACTCACAGCAACATTTACACTTCAGTTGAAAATCAAAACAAATTCCTGGCTGGAACAAATTTCTGTGTGATGCGTGTGTTTTTCCCCAAAGTCAACTTCTGTGGGATAGTAAGGTTGATATGCTGACCTCTGTTTGAATGAAGCGATTAAGGAGTTGTTGCCCGGCAACAGAGTTGGCATGTTTGATGTTTGTTTCAGGGAAGTTCACATCTGGATATATATTTTTTTTTAATTTTTTTTCAACGTTTTTATTTATTTTTGGGACAGAGAGAGACAGAGCATGAATGGGGGAGGGGCAGAGAGAGAGGGAGACACAGAATCGGAAACAGGCTCCAGGCTCTGAGCCATCAGCCCAGAGCCCGACGCGGGGCTCGAACTCACGGACCGCAAGATCGTGACCTGGCTGAAGTCGGACGCTTAACCAACTGCGCCACCCAGGTGCCCCTGGATATATTTTTAAGAGATACTCTGATTCAGGTAAAAATAATAATTTGCTCTTACATGGTTTATTTCTAATGGCTGTCAAAATTATAAGAACAAATGGTACAGGTTGGCTTGAAAATAATAGCTGCCTTTGGGATACGTGAAGCTTCTGGACCCATCTCATAAATCCCAGTGGAAACGGGTCCCTCGGGACAGTGGTTGATGGGTTTGAATCTGTTGTGTGCTTCATTTCCCTTGTCCATCTTTCACGTGTTCATCTTCTTTGTATTACGTTTCCTGTTTCCACACCAAGTTCTACACCAAGTTGGAGTTCTGCTCCAACTCAGGCTCGTCGGGCAAAAACGATGTTTGACTCTGAATACCTATCTGGTCTGCTCCTGCCGTTGTTAAATGCAACGAAAACCCGTCCCCTTCATACTGATCTCTTGCGTACCGTCGTGGGAATATAATGTTTGTGACTCATCAGGTAGCAAAGTGGTCTAGCTTTTAAACATGCGGCACTTTAAGACTTTGACAGCTAAAACCGTAAAATACAATGCAGCAATATGTTTATTGTTTACATTTATGGCACTCAAAATGTGCCGGTTTAGGGCCATAAAAAGAAGAAAAAAAGTGGTATGAATACTTTCATCGTGACAGAAAATTTAAAAAAAGTAAAGCTTCTCCAAGTGAATTGTCGTGAACGAATTTGCTGAGTCTTTTCCTTATTAACTCATTTGGTTTTTATGCAGCAAACAACTCACGGCTTAAACACCACGCTAATGTCTTGCTCAAGTACTAGGAACACAAGATTAACTAAATTGCTAACAATAAAGTAAAGAAAAAGAATGTGAATGCTGGAAGCCATGCTTAAAAAATAAAAATTAACAGAAGGGCACAAAATTGAGGGAAGTAAGAAGACTGAATCCCATTTTAACTTAAGAGACTCCGCCTGAGCAATTTTTCTCTTTCTTCTATCTACACACAATGCCTCTGAATCAACTGGGCAAAGCCAGCATTCCGAGCTCCCACCCCGTCCCCACGGTCCTGTGACGCTTGCCCGGATGACTTCATTCTCCTCTACAGCCTGCCTTTGATCATTTGCTGTCAGGATGCTCTGCCCAGAGATAGGTTCTGGAGGAGAGCTGCGTACCTCTAACTGGCCTTCCAAGGTGCCGGATCACAGCCCGTCTCATTACCGCCACACTCCACATGCCGGTCTCACTAGACACAGCACGGAGTACCAATAATCCACATCATTAGGGCTCTGAAGTCAAATTGCTTCCATTAAAAGGCAAATGTCATGATAATGTTCTCGCAAATCTATTAGAAAATAGATCTTAAAGCGTTTTATTGTTGTTATCGGTAGTCCTTTATTTTCAAAACAGATTAGTATTTATTTTCTTTGTAACAGATGCTGTAGTTTCAGGAACTTACATTGACATTTAAATATCCATATCTTATTCTGTAGGGAAAATTCAGACTCTCCATCAGTGTAACGTAATGTTATGTCTTTCCAGGAATGAAGACGTGTGTTGTTAGACAATCACAGTTTCACTGGACCGTTCTCTAAGTTCTTCGTGTATGTATTTCAAGCATTCTCTTCAGAAAAAAATGTGCACCAAAGAATGGTAACCAACTGGGGTGGCTGGGTGGCTCAGTCAGTTGAGTGTCCAGCTCTTGTTTTCGGCTCAGGTCATGATCCCAGGGTCATGGGATCGAGCCCCGCATTGGGCTCCACACTGAGCATGGAGTCTGCCTGGGATTCTCCCTCTCTTTCCCTCCACCCCTTCCCCCCACCTTCTTTCTTTCTAAAAATAAATTTTAGGGGTGCCTGGGTGGCTCAGTCAGTTAAGCATCTGACTTCCGCTGAGGTCATGACCTCATAATTCATGAGTTTGAGCCCCGTGTCGGGCTCTGTGCTGACAGCCCAGAGCCTGGCACCTGCTTCAGATTCTATGTCTCCCTCTCTCTCTTCCCCTCCCCTGCTCGTACACTGTCTCCTTTTCTCTCTGCCCCCCGCCCCACTGCTTGCACTCTGTCTCTCTCTCCTTCAAAAATAAACATTAAAAAATTTTTGAACAAACTTTAAAAAAGAATAACAATCAACTGACATCACTATAATTCCTGTGAAAATTGCCAGAAATATGACATATTACAGGAGCCCAAATAAGTCAGAAGTAATCAAATTTAAAATAATTGCATAGAATTCATCAAGGGAATGTGAAATTTTAAAAAACAATGCAGTTTACGAAGCTCACAGTTGCCTCTTTGCAAGTTGTCCTGGTTGTTCGGGCTGGAGGAAGGTTGGCTGAACTACACACACTGATCTCTCACGGTTCTGGAGGCTGGAGGCTGGAGCCTCAATGCCAGCTCTGTTGGGTTCTGATGAAGGCTCCTCCCAGGTTTGCAGGCGACTGCTTTCTTGCTGTGTCCTCGCACATAAGGGAGAAAGAAACTGTATCCCCTCCTCTCATAAGGGCACTGACCCCCAAATCAGGGCCCCACCCTCATGAACTCATCTAAATCTAATTACCTCCCAAAGACCCCCATCTCCAAATGCCATCACACTGGAAGATAGGGCTTCCAAATATGAATCTGGGGGAGAAGCAGTAAAATTCATCCCATGACACAAGTTTTAAAAAATAAGAAATTCAATATGTCAAGATGTCAGTTCTTCCCAACTCGATCTATAGATTCAATGCAATCGCAATCAAAATCCTAGCAAGTTACTGTATGGATATTGACATATGGATTCTAAAGTTTAAATGGAAAGGCAAAGGACCCAGAATAGCCAGCGCAATATGGAGGAAGCAGAACAAAGTCAGAGGACTCACACTGCCTGACTTCAAGAGGTATTGTAAGACTACAGTAATTATGATAGTGTGGTACAGGCAAAAGAATAGACTAACAGATCAATGGAACAGAATGGAGAAGCTAGAAATAGACCCAGATAATTATAGCCAATTGATCTTTGAGAAAGGAGCAAAGGCAATTCAAGTGGAACAAAGATAGTTTTTTCAACAAGTGGTGCTAGACCAGATGGATATTCACATGCAAAAAAAAAAAAAAATGAGTCTAGACACTGACCCTACATCTTTTTCAAAAATTGATTCAAAATGGATTGTCGATCTAAATGTAAAATGCAGAACTATAAAAGTGCTAGAAAATAACACAGGAGAAAACCCAGGTGCTTTGGGTATGGCAATGATTTTTTGTAGATGACATTGAAATTTCAATCATGGAAGACATAATTGATGCGGTGGGATTTATTAAAGTTAGACTCTTCTGCTTTACAATAATAATATTAGGAGGAGAAAAAGAAAGGGCAAAGACTGAAAAAGAAATTGCAAAGGACACATTTGATAAAGGATTGGTATCAAAAATACACACACACACACACACACACACACACACACACACACCTCTTAAAATCCAACAGTAAGAAAAAAAAAACAATTAAGAAATGGGCAAAGAAAATGAACAGACACATCACCAGAAATACATGGGAGGTAAATAAGTGTCTGAGAAAGTGCTCGACACAACCCGTCATCAGGGAATCACAAGTTAAGTCAATAATGCGACACCGCTCCATACGTTGTAGAATAGCTAAAATCCAAAACCCTGACAACACCAAGTGCTGGCAAGGATGTCGAGCAGCAGGGACTGTCACTCACTGCTAGTGGGAATGCAAGACAGTGCAGCCACTTTGGAAGACAGCTTGTTAGTTTTGTCTACACACATCTTAGAAAGTGTTTTCTTATAAAACTCTTACTATATACATCAGGGGTCTTGCTCCTTGGTACTTGCCCAGTGAATTGAAAACACAGTCACACAAAATTCTGCACAAAGATGTTTATGGCAGCTTTGTTTATAATGGTCAAAATTTGGAAGCCACCAAGACGTCCTTCAGTAGGTGATGGATGGACAATGGAATAGTATTCAGCGCCAAAAATAAATGAGCTCTCAAGCCATGAAGAGACACGAAGGAACCTTGAATGCGTATGACTAAGTGAAAAGAAGCCAATCTGAAAACTCTCCACACTGTGTCATTCCAAATCTATGACACTCTGAACAAGGCAAAGCTGTAGAGATGGTAAAAAGTTCAGGGATTGCAGGGGCTGGAGGGAGGGATGAATAGGCATAGCAGAGGGGTTTAGGGCAGGGAACATACTCTGTCTAATACTGCAGTGATGGAGTAATGTCACTATACATTTGTCCAAACCCATAGAATGTACGAGCCAGAGCGAACCCTCATGTCAGCGAGGGGCTTTAGTCGATACTATTGTATGAATATTGGCTGAACACGAGTAACACCACAGTGAAAGATGTTAACAGAGAAAACTCGGGGCCATAAATGGTATGTGGCTTCTGTAACTGAACGATGCTGTCTGTCTCCCATGTCTACAGTCTTCAAGCCGCCAAGTGTTCCCTGGGAGCCCCCCCACCCCCCGCTCCACTGGAACCCTGATCTTCAGAAGGATCCAACTGTAGGTGTGTGTTGGGCGGGGCTGGCCTCGGCCTCCTGGAGCTCCCAGGCCTCTGCAAAGTGGTGGCCTCCTGGCACCCAAGCACCCTGTCGCCCATCCCTGCCTCAGTCGAGAGCCTCCGGCTTCACTGTGTCTGAGTTCAGGGGGTGGTCTGGGGCTCTCACACTCTGCATTCCCCCTGGAACCCATTTGGCCTGAACCACACCTGTGTTGGGTTCTGTGGTTATTTAATGGTATATTCTCCATTAACTCATCTCTGTCATGAAGTTCAAGGTCAACTCCTCCCGAAGTTTTAGTCAAAGCAGAGCAAAGGGTTGAAGGAGTCCCCCTGGCTCTTTAGTTCCGTGAGCACAGAGCCACTGCCCCTCCCCCAGAACGCGTAAGACTGGTGGGGATGCTGGGGTCCCAACATGGGGAGCATGTCCCCGGGGCCCAGGCAGGTCACCTGGACTCCGAAAGCCCCAAAGATGCCCCTCACACCCGCATCTGCGCTGGGTGTCCGCTCAGGCTCTGTGCTGCTCCGGCCCTGTAGATCTGGCCCGAACTGAGGGGAGGGAAGGAAAACAAACCCTGTGACTCCTCATGGCCTGAACAAAGCTCGAGGCAGTGTCCCGCTAGGAGACATCACGTTGGTCGGACATGGCCACTTAAGCGCCTGACAAATCACTCCATCAGGCGGGCCACCTCCTCTGCCCATGTCCCCTGGACGCAGCGACGTGAAACGGTCTGCAGGTTGGGAAGGCAGCTCGTTACATTAATACACGGGCAGCGGCTGTTGGCACATTGCAGGGCTCTATCCGCCGAGGCGGGGCCGGATTACCTCTTCAAGGGACTCGGTGCAGCTAGAGCCAGAGGTAAAGGGGATTATCATTAGAAACGATTTCCTTCCTAATGGCGACGGTGGTGACCTTCCACTTAGATAGCTCCACTCAGCCGGAGTGGCCGCCAGCTTATTATGCACTTAAAATAATGCACCTTATCAATCACTACAATGTCGCGGCTCCCAGGAGGGAAAAGTGCTGTTGCATGACAGTGTGAGGGCGCCAACAGCCGCTGGACACAGCACGCGAGGGAGGGCGAGGACGACACTCGTTTCTGAGGAAGGCTTTTTTTCTTTTGAGTAATGTGTTTTTGGTCTGTTTGTTTTACGCATAGTTAACCGTCCCTACTCAGGTTTAGATGTGTTGATGATTTCCCTGCTTTCCTGAGAATTCCAAATACAGACCTCAGTTGACAGCTCCACGAAGAACAGGTTAGTCTTCTGAAAACCATATCAGTTCTCCCTAAAATTTACTCTTCTGCTGCCCACATTTCTTAAGGAAATACATTTCGGGGAAGCCTCAGGCTCAGCCACAACAATTTAGAAAGTAAATGAAGTAAAATTCTGCACAGTCAGGGTTCAGCCACTTGTGCCACCATTCCTTCGCCCGTCTGGGAGAAGCCTGCGTGAAGAACCTCCAATACCTGTGATTTAAATGGATGTGAGAATCATTCTGTCACAGTGAATCAAATCATACAAATCGGAGTGTGGGTGGGTTTCATCATTTGCCGCGACCACGAGCGGAGCGGACAGATCAAGAGCCTTGGAGACTTGAGATGAATACTCTCTTCCTCTTTTCTACTTTCTGTCCCTCCGTCTTCTGCTTGCCCTCTCTCTCTCTTTCCACACCCGTACGGGCAGCTTTAATCATTGTAAGTTAGGCAAGAGAGGCCACACTTAAGAACTCCCCTCTTTGGGGTCAGCAGCAGCAGCAGCAGCAGCAGACATGATGCTGTGCGGGGCTCAGGTGCACCCGAGCCGTCCGGTTCCTTCATTACTTACCCTGCTCGTCAACAGCGTGCTCCAAAGTGCATTTGGCTTCTGAGCTGTAAATCAGGAACGGGAATAATATCAAGGCTGAACGGGAAGAACAAATTGAGATCAATCCTACAGGAGAGTACAGACCAATAACACCGGCCGTCTCTACAGAGGATTGGAATGAGATTTTATCACAGGAGATGGTCTGCGACGTTATGACAAAGCAATTTCCACCCTAACCCGAGGGCACGGTCCCCGTGGGAAGGGACCCGGGTCTATTGCATTTACATGCGGGTCAAACAGCCAATTGATTTTTAACTGTCCATTTTATTGTTTGTCAATAAAAAAGAGAGGAAATCCAATTTTAGGGGATTGGTCCCCACAGACAGGCTATTCAGAACATAAATATCTCCTGTTAGCCTCAGTGATGCATCTTTAGAAGGTGCCTCCCAGTCGGGCAAAACGCAGGCTGTCCCTGTTGTGGCGACGTTGGAAGGGGGCTGTGTGGAAGGGGGCTGAAGACGAGTTTGTTGGGGACCTTCTTTCCTGCTGGCAATGTCAGTTGGGTCGCTCTCTGGGGGCAAGAGAGTGACACATTTCAACTCATCAGCCATTTGTACTGAGCATGAGCTGCTCTCCTCAGGTGAGCGTGTACCTTCCGGCCGCCTCGGGGAGACAACGACACGCCATCAGCGCGGGTTGTGCGTCTCCATACCTACGGCATGGTTGTCAGTGTGGAGACCGATGCCTCAGGGTCACCTGGAGACACTTGTTGTGGCTGCAGAATCCTGAGCGTAGAGAGACACACATACCACGGTCTGATAACCGTGTTTGCTCTTTGATATAAAATATCCCCAAATGTCCTACTGTTCCAAAATAGTTTCCCCTTACAATACCAAGACCTAATAGGGCTTGGTTGGGAAAAACACCGAGATACTGACAGCAGGATACGGAGCAGAAGGCGAGCAAGGAAGAGGTGAAGAACCAGGCCAGAAGGGTGGCCATAGCTGGTCCTATGGAGATGTCTCCGTGTCAGCACCCATCACGGAGACAGCACGAGCAGACCACTGAGACTGGGGGTGAAGTCCCACACGTGAGGACAGAACCAAGAATTCTCGGTGACGGCAGTGTTTATGAGCAGATACCCCTGGGGCTCTGACATCAAGCACAGAATGGCAGTGTCTGCGGCTTCCGTGGTGTCACCGGGTGCAGGTGACAGGGAAGCTGGGAGACCCAACCCCGACCGGGCGTCCAGGCCAGACCATCCTGCAGACTAGAGACTGCGGAAGCCCTCTGTGACTCGTAGAAGAAACTCCTGACTCCGTGAGACAAGCAGATATCTGTGTCTCATGGTAGGCATGAGTTTTAGCATAAAAACACTTCATTTCTGAAACTACCTACAGCTGTGCGCTGTGTTCCTGAAGGGTCCTCTGTTCTGGAAACTCCTGGGAGCAATGTGCCTCCTAGCTCACCTCTGTGCTTGGGGGAATGAGATCCAGTTTCCTCACTGCCTCTAGCAGGGGGGACAGCCTTTGCTGTGGGAGCCACCCAGATTTCTTCTGAGATTCTCACGTGGATCCCTCCAGCTGTGGCGGTCAAGATGCTCTCTCCTGGAGTCTCTCAGACTTCCCTTCCGCCAGCCTCTCTTGCCTCCAGCCGGAGAAGTTCTCTGCTTTTAAGGCGTCCTGTGATTAGACGGGCCCACTGGATAACCCAGGAAAAATGTCTCTGTTTCAAGGTCCATGACCTTAACCACATCTGCAAAAACGCTTTGGCCACATAATGCAGCATAATACAATGTGTCATGAGGTCATGGGGGCTGTACTGCTGACCACACCCCGCGGTGACAAATCGCCACATATGCCGTAAGCTCGCTCTGAAAAGATTCATCGATCTAGGCCTAACGGAGAAACACTTGCCCCTCTCTGTGGTGCAGGTACCGCAGGTTCGTGCTGGAGCCCAGGAATCCAAGTAGTTGACACGTTGTGTATGATTCTGACGGCCAAGGCCGGTGAAGATATCAGAGGAGAATTTGGTGCTTTGAGACTACTTGGAGAGAATGGAAGAGGTGCAGACTGAGGGAGGAGAAATGTTAACAAAAATGCCATCTCATTAAATATGGACGTACCGTGAGGACCTCATTCTTTCAAGAACTCACTGTACCCTTAAATTCCTAGAGATGTAGGCTGTGACGCATTCCCTGGGGAACACGCTGACAACAGAGGTCAATGTCAGGAAGTGGCTGAGGACCAGTTCTGGTGAAGGGCTCATCACGGTCGACACACATGGAAGGTGATGGAAAGCCGTGTTTGGGGTCTGGTGCAACTTGGTTTGCGTTCAGAGAAATTTCCCCGAAAATAATAGGTCATGTTCATTTTCAATATAAAAGGTAAACATTGATGTTTAAACTTCTTAAAAATTAGCATATATCTTAATGTCAGAGGCCTTACAAATTCCTTGATAAGAATATCCTAATGGTTCTTTGTGGAGAGAAGGGGACCCCGTGCACTGTTGGTGAGAATGGCACGGAAACCAGCGAAGCGCATTTCCAATCTGATGGAGTCGGCAGACATTCAAGGGAGCCTGTACGGATGCCTCTTAGGAAGCTCCGTTACTTAGGTTGTTACTGTTGTTTCCAGGTGAAATTGAAGGGACGCTGATTTTTCAATGGAAAACCTGGATTCTTCCTCCACACACAGAGGTGACAGAGGCTCGGGAGCTCAGTGGAATGACGCCTGAGGAACGCCCCATTCCCAGGGCCTGGCCTACAAAGGGACTGAATAACCGTCCATGATTCATTCCTCAAATCTCCACCTCTGGCTTTGACACACATTCCTGACACTGTCCTGATCTAGTCTTTGGCTTAATTTGTCTCCTCCAAGTGAGATCTCCTTTCCAAAGCACAGACCGAGCCAAGGTCTGTTTCTTGGGAAATATCATTACCTGTGGCCAGATGAGTGCCATCAGCAGTAGTCCACAGAGAATGGGAGGTTCCAGAAAACATCCTTGTGGTGGAACAGTCCAAGCAGTTGCTAGGGGAAGCCTCCAGAGCCCCGAGAGTAACCATGTTCCTGGTGAAATGTGGCTAAGCCTCCACTACAGGGTGGGGAGGACGGGGCCCAAGCCCAGCTTCACCATTTAATCTACCTTGACCCAGGTCAAGTGATTACACCGCTTCACACTGTGCCTCCTTCATTTGTAGAATGGAGTTTGCCCATCAGTGTTCAGGTTATATGAGGGGTCCATATAACTCACGCTAGTTAACAAAGTGCAGCAACCATAGCAGGCTCTTTGTTGGAGGCTGTGCCTCCTCAGTGAGCTTGAACCACCCCCGGAGATGGGCGTGATCGTGCCAGTGGTCAAGGATGTAGAAAGTAAGATCCGGGAAAATCCCCAGCTGGCCATCCCCAGCTGGCTAGAAAATCTCCGTGGGCCCATTCCTGCCCTGTCCCGGTGCTGTGTGTGAAATATTCTGCTCCCTCAGCACTGAGATGATCACATCAACACTCCTGCTCTGTGAAACTCAGGTGAGTCTGTGTTACGTTGCTTCGACCTCTGACTGGGGTGTCGAAGAAATTGTCCCTCCCAGCCAGAAGCTTCCAGAGCCTGTGCGGGCCTCCTGTTTGTCAGCCAGGGTCCCAGAGAGAGGATTGGCAAGGCATGTGGTCGAGGTGGCTGTAGCCCACCGAGAAGTTGGGGTTCTTTCCTATCCCAGCACCCCTGATCTAGACCCAAAGTTAATGCTGCTTCTTCCAAAGTAGTCTTCCCTCAGCCGAATCAGATTAAATCCTGCTGTCTTTACCATTCAGCACCATGAAATGGTTAGTCTGTCACGTCCAGTTGTCGATTATCCTCTGCTTATTTGATTTGCAAAACTCGTATGCTTAGTATTTGGTGAACAGGATGAAATGATGTTTTCATGTAACATAAAATAGTTATTTTGCTAAAATCATGTGAGTAAATGCTTCTTCTTTAGGGACTAAGAGTGAATAGGGCAAGTGAATAAAGGCACTTACGTGACTGTTTGGGGTAAGGCATGCTTCCCTAGAAACTGTAGAAATTTTTTGTTTACGATGACATACCTGGGATAAATTTGTATCTTTGTCTTGGTTTTTAAAAACTCAAACTCAGAAATGAAATTAGGTCGGGATAATTCATGGTAAATTCATGGCAGCTTTAATGCGACAGAATCATGATGCAGTGAAACCTGGTGATGGTGATGGTATTAGACAGTTACAGGATAAGGCAATCAGTTAATCAGATAACTCATAATATCCTCCTAGCAAGGATTCAACAATTAAGATGATAGAGACACTATGTGTAATGATTAGAGACAGCAGGTCAAAGGAAAGTGCGTGTATTTAAAATGACTAGTTACACACAAAAATGACTATTCATTCTTGTCATGTTAAGGACAGGGATCCGTTCTTAAACTCTTGGTTAAAGGGACAGGTGCTTTTTCTTTTGCATCACATTGTAAATCAAGGGATTCAGATACCATTTATGTTACCTACAGAAGGAGCAGGAAGGGCCTCATGTTTTTGCTTTCATTTGGCTTATTCTACAACATGACCTTCTGCATACGGGCACGGCCATGGCATGAAAGGGAACTAGAAAAAGGACCAGGAGAAAAAACATCATTTTTGTTCACCAATGCCAAACAAGAAACCACGGGAGCATGTGAAAATATCAACGCTGAATTCTCTTATAAACCCCAGAAATAAGGCATTCTGAAATACGGGAGCCAAAGTTTCAAATAAACACACAGGTAAATGGCGCCGCAGAGACGCGCACGACTGTTGGGACGACGGCCGCTCGTGTGTGTTCGATGCGCCGTTGCAGAGATGACATCTGCGGGGAAGAGGGAGGCAGGAGCCGTGCGGACTCTGCGGGGCCCCCCTGGCTCTGCAGAAAGGTGAGTGGAACCATTCGCGTGCTTACAAGCGGAGGAGGTTAAGGAGACAAATGGGAGCTCACCGAGGGGAGAGATCTCTGCCTGGAACAGAAGGCTGCCGGGGGCCCAGAGCCTCGGGAACAGAGGCGCAGCCCTGGAGAGAAGACGGGCGGGGTGGCAGGGCAACCAAGCCCCTGTCCTTCAGAGGACAGGCCCATGGACGTGCTGCATCCCGTGGCCCCTGGAGGCGCAATTCCTGAGACCTTTCCGGCTCGGGAGTTGCTGCAGTGGCTCCAGCGCCACGGACGGTTTGTCCCAGTGACTTCTGGTTCCCTGCCGTCCCCTCTGGGTCTGACCGGCATGTGTTTCCCGCGTGTCCTCATCAGCTCGGAGCTGAGAAGGGTTGTGCAGGATGACACAAAAGCCTCTCCTCGACCATGCCCGTCATGACCCAGCGCCCGGAGTGGCCTCAGAGGGACTGCTCCTCCAGGTAACCACAGGTAAGCACTGGCCGCACCTTCACGCCTGCCCGAGGGCTCACTGGGACACTTTCCCTTCCACGCCCTTGGCTGGGAAGAGCCACGTGAGGAGTGACTGGAACCGCTAGTCCGTTTTTACCAACAACTAACAGGGACTTGGGACATTAGACACCTTAGCTTTCCTCGCAAGGGACTTAACCATGGGCCCGAGCAAACCATTCCCTTGCACGCCTCCAAGGTGTGGTGCGGTCCCGAGCTCCCCGCTGGGCAGCGGTGGGATTGTGAAATTTCCGAGATGCTTTGATGGGGAACATCAGCGAGCCAATCAGCTGTGTTCCCTGGTCCAGGTGGTCCCCATACAAGGACAAATCCATGCAGAGTTTCTTTAACCTACAGATAGCTATTGGTGATGGAGAGACAGACACATGGATAGGTAGATGGGGAGGTGATAGAGAGGTGAGGAGACAGAGACAGAATCTGTGGCTGACGTATGGATCAGAGAGACTTTATTTTTGAGGGTGTCCTGTGACTATCCTGAGGAGTCTACTTCTAGCCATATGTTTTATTTTCTTCATTAAAACTACAAGACAAATTTATTAACAATGAATGGGTCGCGGATGTTCAGCTGCCTACCGTATCGTCCCTTTTACCTTTGTTTGGTTGTTGTTGTTTTGTAGTTATCAAACGACTTACAATTTTTAAACCAACCTAATGATTTTCCAAAATAAAGATTGTTTTTTATACTGCCACACAAAAACGAACGATATTTCTAGGAAGAAAGTTTCTTTTTTTTTTAAAGCATATCTTATTTTTTTTACACTTGTTTATTCTGAGAGAGAGAGAAAGAGAGTGAGTGGCAAAGGGGCAGAGAGAGAGGGAGAGAGAGAATCCCAAGTAGGCTCCGTGCTACCAGCACAGAGCCCGACGCAAGGCTTAAACTCACGAACCGTGAGATCATGACCTGAGCCGAAATCAAGAGTCGGAGCCTTAATTGACGGATCCACCTAGGCGCCCCAAGGCAAAAAGCTTCTAAAGAGTTTTCCTTCCCTGTCACATCAGTTTCCCACCAGAAAGCTCTCTGCGTTTTATGAGGAAAAGATTCAACGGCAGGGAGGGATGAGGTATGGAGGAAAATGAGACTCACTTAAAAGGAACAATGTCCCCACCCATACTTATATTTACTCTTGGGGGTTCAACACATACATCCATATAACAAGCCGGAACCTGAAAGTTACAACCTGAGCCTCTCCAACAGGGAGAGGCTGGGGCGAGCGAGGCTGGTGGCGTGCACCCCAGAAATTACGTGACAGCGTGGAAATCCTTACTCGTGAGGGTCAGTGGGTCTGGTCACTTTCAGGAAGGAATCGGAATGGAGATCGGCCAAAATGTTATTGGGATAACTTAGTGGAATCGATGTGTTCTGTTTCCACCAAACTGTGGTTGAGGTACGAGGTTAATCAGAGAAATAAAAACCGTCCATGTCTAGCACCTGCTCTGAGGTCTGACACGGGCTTGAGAGCGAGCAGCCCAGTGCCTTCATTCCATCTTCAAGGAAGGAGATGGGAGAGGGGAGGGCCGGCTCCTGGGCCTCTGGCTGCTTCTTGGCACATCACATCCACAGAGCCGTGCTGGACCCCGCTCAGCGGCCTTTCCACTACCTTGACCACCCGTTCCCTGCTTGTCTCTGTGCCCTGGGGGACTGAGCAGTGAGCCGACGCAGAGCTGGAGGGACACTCAGGAACCGCCGCTTTCCCTCACTGCAATGTTTGGCGCTTCATGAATTTTGCTGTTTTGTAAACATTTAGGAAGACTGGCCGCCGGTCCTGAGGCTGCAGGTGCCAATTTGATGAATCAGATAAATTCCTACTTGTTAGCTGCAGCTGCATACATTTCCCCCTAAACACACTGTAGCTTCCAGTTCTGTTAGTAAACGTGACACATGTGAGGATCCGGTTCTGTGCCAGCCTGGCCGAGCGCTGCAACCCTACGGCGAGCATCGGGTGTGTACAGACGCGTTCATCACCGAAGAGCCAGCCTCGTTGGAACCCGTGCAAGGTGGCTTTGTCTGTTCGCTCCATCACATTTACACGTTTGGCTTTTGCCAAGAGGCCAGGGATACGCCCGTCGGAAAGGCAGAACGGCAGAGCAGTGGGGAGTTCTGGGATCACACTTGGCTCCCAGCGTCAGATTTAAGAATCAGGAGCTCGTGGCAGCACCTGGTAGGCTCAGTCTTCCCATCTGTAACACGAGTAGGAGGACATTCATGAGGTCGTTGATGTTCGACGCACAGTAATCAAGAGCCCAGTACACGCTGACGTTTCAGCATGACGGCAGCAGCCAAAATGGTTGTGTAAGAAGTGGTACCACACGCTGTGTGCATCTGCAAGGGGCAACGTGACGTGAAGGGGCATAAGAAACGGTCCAGTGGAAGCACGCTCGGGGAAAGGCCACCGTGATGCACACTCCTCAGCCTTCGTGAGACGCCGAGGATTAGCCTAACTCCTAACAAGGTTGTTGTGAAAGCTCAGGGCAGTCGTCGTGATCAAAGCAGAGGAGAGAAGCCTGTGTGACTTGAAAGGACAACTTCAGAGGCTTCTCCCTGCCAGAGCAGAGCTTTAATTTCTCTCCTTGACAGATGACACCTTCGAGTCGAGCAAGAAACGTGAGTGACCCTATCCACCCTCCTCTACTCCCAGAAGTGATCTCAAAGGAGCTAACCACAGCAGTGGGGAAAGACTAAATGAGGTTGGTGTTTCCATCTGAGGAACAAGAAGAAAGGAGAGAGGTGAGAATTTGGGATGAAGACGTGTCTGATGGACTGGACTCGGTGGAATCAACAGAAGGTTGAATGGGAATAACTGGGCACGCAGTCTGCAGGGAGAGAGGTTTGGGTGGTGGGCTTACGTGAGGAGGCACATCAGGGGGTAACAAGACCCAAGACGCCTCCATGACTGTGTAAGGCAGGTGGTTGGGTGAGGCGGCCATTGGGGATGTCTGGTCCTGAAGATGGGTGTTGGATGGGAAGTCTTCAGGCACCTTGCAGTCACACAGAGCCGAGGTTATACTCGGTCAAGAAGGCTATGGATGAAGGACCAATGTCCTTGATGGACAAGGTGGTGATGAACACAATAGAGATAGCATGGGGTGGGGCATTTGAGCTGAGGGGAATGAGCTTGGGAAGGCAAGGTTGGTTTTATGAAGAGGTGGACTGTGAAGACACACACTTGTTTGTGGGACACGGGTGCTCACTGAGAATGTAAAGCTGCTGTCTTTAGCTTCTATAGCTTCAGAGTAGTGCTCAAGGGTAGCTTCAGAGTAGTGTTAGATGTGAGCTCAGACATGGAGATGACCAGTGTTCCCGGACAGGAGTTTTGCACTCAACATAGTGCTGCTTGTGGATGCTGGTTCTAGAGGATATTGTGAGATCTCAGGAAGCCTGGGAGGCCAATCACTGAATGGATTTACGTCACCGTTGAGTCAAACTCCTGCCTGTTTTCTCCAGTCTCAGGAACAGACTGTGTTCTCCATCTGATACAAGGCTCCCTGAGGGCCCCCCCATCGGATGGAAGACCACCTTACTTGTCCTACGTTTTATTTGAGAGTTTGGGTATCAAACATGTGGTCACACAGACAAACATGGGACAGGATCATGAGTTTATTTTGGATTATGCTTTCCTTACCTGAGCTGACTGGTTGTGCAGAGGTAAAAGGTAAGAAATGACATCGTCCAGGCCACAGCTGAGCATTTATGTAACCGAGTGAAGTCCTGCCACAGGGCATTGGCACAGAGGGCAGACACCAGGGAGTCTGGAAGCCAGCTGACTGAGGACCAGCCGGGCTATGTGACTCAGGCTACCCGGTCTCCTAAGGCGGAACCTATAAACTTTATTTTGTTTTTCAAATGACGTTTTTTGAATATACATTTAATTTTCCTGCAAACTATTCTCCCAAAAGGTTTCTGTCTGGACACTACAGCTGGGTCCTTCCATACACAGTGTTTTAACACATGCCCAAAAGTCCTTTGTCCTGACAAACTCTACCATTTGCCATGCTTTTCTTTTGATTTTCCATTTATTAGATATCTCACTCACAGTGTGCTGACCTCAATGCACTACTGAGACCCATAGTTAGCATGGCTCTAAAGCCTCAAATGAAAATGAACAAATAGGAGTGATGTCACCATTGTGGCAGTATAGGAATGTTCTACCGCCTGCCCCCCCAAAAGAACATAAACTTAGATAATCATCTGTGGGTGAGGAGTCCACCCATAGACTTTATGAAGTCTGGAAGTGGAGCGGAGAAGGTCTACACAGCACTGGAGTGAAACAATGTAAGACTGGACGCACAGAGAAGGGAAGAGAAACGTGTGACTTCGCTCGCATCTCTCCTTCCCGAGGCGCCCCAGCTGAGGGTCCGTGATCCGTCCTGTGGGGGAAAGTGAGAGCGTGAGAGCTTGTGTGTGGGTGCCAGCTTCCCCAGCCATGCGGGCGCTTGTCACAGAAGCCCCTACTCTTGCCAGTCACGTGGCCAGCATGCAGAGTGGTCATTGCACCCCCGGGGGCCGGGAGCTCCTGGGGGCAGTGCAGGATCAGAATGGTCAGAGGCACGTGGATGCTTCCACGGGCGTCCGGGACCCCATCAGAAGGCCCGCCCACAAGCCACGGGGACTGCTGTGCCTGCGGGTCCCCTCAGCTGGCCCGGGGGCACCCCTGACCACGGAGAGGGCGGCCTTGCAGAGGACCGGTGAGCACAGCACTGACGGTCTGTGGGCCTTGGGGAAGGAGCACACGTGAACACGCAGTGTCGTCCCTGCGGAAACAGACAGGGACCGTCAGCACGAGACCTGTGCTTCAGGTCGGAGAAGGTGAAAGACCCGAAGAACCTCTCTGAGGAGGAGACAAGATGTGTGGGGCAGGTGTGTCCATAGGGAAGTCCTGGGAGCCCCCGAATCCCTATCAGAGTGGACGTAAGTAAGTGGGTAGAGACCTCGGAGGCGACCACTGCCTCCAGTGTGACGATAACAACACAACGCTTCAAGGACTGGAAGAATCCAGAAACACGGCAGCCCAGAAGGGACAGGTTTCTAGTGACCAACCCCCTCACAAACGGAGACCTGCTTAGCCGATAGGGAATTCAAGATAGTTGTTTTTAGGAAGCTCGGTGAACTACAAGGCACAACGAAAGAGATTCAATGGAATCAGAAATACAACACGCAAAAGACTGCACAATACACACGAAATACACACACAAAATACGTGGCTGTTTGCTTTGTCCCACATGAAAAGCTGGGCAATAATAACACGGAAGCTTCCAGATAAGTCAAGAGTGGCTTAGCGTTTGCATGCTCCACCAGATGTGTGCCGCCTGAACAACTTGAAAAGAAAATCCATGAAAATCAGAAGATGTTGGGTGAGACCTCCCAT
This sequence comes from Prionailurus viverrinus, assembly GCF_022837055.1. Taxonomy (NCBI): domain Eukaryota; kingdom Metazoa; phylum Chordata; class Mammalia; order Carnivora; family Felidae; genus Prionailurus; species Prionailurus viverrinus. The sequence goes on from NW_025927614.1 coordinate 1,312,879, forward strand.
ACGTGGAAGACAGTCGCGCGGATGAGAACCCATGTGGCAGGAGGCGGGCCTGGGCCTCCTCAGTGGACACAGACTCCGCGCGAGGCCCGGTGCTTGTGCGTTTCATTGAACGTCTGTTGCTCAGAACACCACGCGCTCGCGCTCACCCGCGGGTGTGGGGACCCGGGACTCCGGAGTCCCGCTCACAGCCCCGCGCCTGGGACAATCAGGAGACAGGGCTTCTCTCATCGCTGCTGCTCCCGAGCCTGGGGGAGACCCCAGGCTTTGTCAGATCAGCGTTCCTTTCCTTCCCTTCTGCCCCCACGGGAAGCCAGAGCCCCTGTCCATCCCGGCTCCTGGGAGGAAGCCCTCACGGATCTGACCATCAGCGTCCGGACGTCTGCGGAAAAGGCTAGAGCCACGCATACTCCTTTCCCCTCAAAGTAGATCCCCAGTACCGGGGATATTACAAGAAGTTTCGAGTTGAGATGCGTCCTTTGCGAAACTACAAAATCCCAGGCCCATTTCAGAGCGGGGAAGCAAACACGTAACAAAGTGGCTCGTGGCATCTTACTTTAGATTTGGTGACTCGGGTACCCCTTCGGGGTCCCCAGCAAGAGGAGCACCGGGCCTGTGAGCGTCTGTGTCATGACTGAGCAGCTTTCCACAGACTTCTCGTTGCGAACTATTCACCTCCGTGTGCTGAGGGAGGCAACGTAGAACACGTCCTTTTGCTTCAAAATAACGGCTGCAAAAGAAAGAGCCATGGCCTTCCAAGATGCCCCCGTCCTAGGCTAGGCCTTCCAGAATGTACTCAGTGCTCTGTTTTGCTTTCTTTCCACAGGACCAGCAGCACCCTCTACGCTGACGGAGAGGCCTTCCTGTTCAGGGCGCCAGCCAGGACTGTCCCTTCTTTAACCGCTAGCAGCGATGTGCTGTGCTGTGAGCCATGGTGTCCGGGGCTCTGATTTTTCCAAATCACTGGTTTTGCTCAGCAGAACAGAGTGGGCCATCCACAGCGGCCCCGACAATACCGTGTGGGATGCTCAGACCCGCAGAGCAATTAGGGGGCTCTCGGCTGACCTCTGGCAGCTGATCTCCTGTGAGAGTTGAGCCAGTGTCTCCGAATGGGGTCACAGCAAAACGCTTCTCAGCTTCCCGCTTGAACCCGCTTTCTTGCTTGGTCCTGGAGAGCCATGGTGTACCCAGTGGTTCACTGGCCACCTGCCCCCGGGCCCTCCCCCCGGGTCCTGAGGACAGGAATGGCCAGCACCCCTCCTCGCTGTGCCTCATTAGGACTCTGCTCAGCAGAAGTCAGCAGTATTCACCCCGGTACTCACGGCCTGTCTGCGTACATCAACCCATTTGTGCCTGTCAGATTCCTGCTGATCCTTCAAGATCCAGTTCACATATTACCTATGTTACAGCGACTCAAATTCCCCAAAGAGGTTGTTAATCACATATTTATTTCCATTATATTTTGTAAATGTCTCCCCATTAACACGTCACTTACTGTGGGTATTTACCTATGTCTCTGGCCGCTCTGTTTAACTGGTTAATTCCTCCAGTGTGAATACAGTGTCTTCCAGGTAGGTGCCCACCCACCCAACACTTCACACAATGCTCACACTTAGGGGCGCAAAGTAAATGAGTGGATGAATCAACAGGCTCAAATGTGCTTTATGATCGAGACTTCAACGTGCCTGTGGTTTCTTCTCTAAAAATCTTAGGTGTGACAAAATTCAGCATTCTCTCTTAATAAAAACCCTCGAGAAAGTCGGGATAGAAGAAACATACTTAAACATCATAAAAGCCATTTATGAAAAGCTCACAGCTAATATCATCTTCAATGGAGAAAAATTGAGAGCTTTCCCCCTGATCGGGAACACGACAGGGATGTCCACTCTCACCGCTGTTGTTTAACATAGTGTTGGAAGTTCTAGAATCAAAAATTAGACAACAAAAGGAAATCAAAGGCATCAAAATTGGCAGAGATGAAGTCAAGATTTCACTTTTTTGCATTTGACATGATATTGTACATGGAAAACCCGATGGACTCCACCAAAAGTCTGCTAGAATGATACATGAATTCAGCAAAGTCGCAGGATACAAAATCAATGTACAGAAATCAGTTGTATTTTTATACACTAATAATGAAACAACAGAAAGACAAATAAAGAAACTGATCCCATTCACAATTGCACCAAGAATCATAAAATACCTAGGAATAAACTAACCAAAGATGTACAAGATCTGTATGCTGAAAACTATAGAAAGCTTATGAAGGAAATTGAAGAAGATACAAAGAAATGGAAAAACATTCCATGCTCATGGATTGGAAGAATAAATATTGTCAAAATGTCAATGCTACCCAAAGCTATCTACACATTCAATGCAATCCCAATCAAAATTGCACCAGCATTCTTCTCGAAGCTAGAACAAGCAGTCCTAAAATTTGTATGGAACCACAAAAGACCCTGAATAGCCAAAGTAATATTGAGGAAGAAAACCAAAGTGGGAGGCATCACAATCCCAGGCTTTAGCCTCTACTACAAAGCTGTAATCATCAAGACAGCGTGGTATTGGCACAAAAACAGACACATAGACCAATGGAATAGAATAGAGACTCCAGAATTGGACCCACAAATGTATGGCCAACTAATCTTTGACAAAGCAGGAAAGAATATCCGATGGAAAAAAGACAGTCTCTTTAACAAATGGCTCTGGGAAAACCAGACAGCAACATGCAGAAGAATGAAGCTAGACCACTTTCTTACACCATTTACAAAAATAAACTCAAAATGGATAAAGGACCTGAATGTGAGACAGGAAACCATCAAAACCCCAGGGGAGAAAGCAGGAAAAAACCTCTTTGACCTCAGCCACAGCAATTTCTTACTCAACACATCTCCAAAGGCAAGGGAATTAAAAGCAAAAATGTACAATTGGGACCTTATCAAGATAAAAAGCTTCTGCACTGCAAAAGAAACAATCAACAAAACTAAAAGGCAACCGACGGAATGGGAAAAGATATTTGCAAAAGACATATCGGATAAAGGGCTAGTATCCAAAATCTATAAAGAACTCACCAAACTCAACACCCCAAAACAAATAATCCAGTGAAAAAATGGGCAGAATACATGAATAGACACTTTTCCAAAGAAGACATCCAGATGGCCAACAGGCACATGAAAAGATGCTCAACGTCACTCCTCATCAGGGAAATACAAATCAAACCCACACTGAGATACCACCTCACGCCGGTCAGAGTGGCTAAAATGAACAAATCGGGAGACTAGAGATGCTGGCGAGGATGTGGAGAAACGGGAGCCCTCTTGCACTGTTGGTGGGAATGCAAACTGGTGCAGTCACTCTGGAAAACAGTGTGGAGGTTCCTCAAAAAATTAAAAATAGATCTACCTTATGACCCAGCAATAGCACTGCTAGGAATTTACCCAAGGGATACAGGAGTACTGATGCACGGGGGCACTTGTACCCCAATGTTTATAGCAGCACTCTCAACAGTAGCCAAATTATGGAAAGAGCCTAAATGTCCATCAACTGATGAATGGATAAAGAAATTGTGGTTTATATACACAATGGAATACTACTTGGCAACAAGAAAGAATGAAATCTGGCCATTTGTAGCAACGTGGATGGAACTGGAGAGTGTTATGCTAAGTGAAATAAGTCAGGCAGAGAAAGACAGATACCATATGTGGATCCGGAGAAACTCAACAGAAGACCATGGGGGAGAGGAAGGAAAGAAAAAGTTAGAGAGGGAAGGAGCCAAACCACAAGAGACTCTTAAAAACTGAGAACAAACTGAGGGTTCATGGGGGGTGGGGGGAGGGGAAAGTGGGTGATGGGCATTGAGGAGGGCACCTGTTGGGATGAGGACTGGGTGTTGTATGGAAACCAATTGGACAATAAATAGCATATAAAAAATAAATAAAAAATAAAAATCTTAGGTGTGACATTGCACTCATAAAGATGTATGCTGGCACGGAACGCACTCCTTCCAACTTTCGACAAAATACTGATCTCCTCTTTTTGAAGGAAAAAAAATTAGAACTCTAACGGGAAAAACTCCCTTCGAATTGTTAAATTGTTCCTTGCTTGCCCGAGGGTTAAGATTCTTCAGTGTGGTAGCTGTAGGCACGTTCAGATATTCAATACGGAAACTCTTGCCCATAGAAAAATCCATCAAGGGAAGAGAGAAGCCTGGGGCATTTTTCGATGTGATTTCTAATTGACATCCAGGATCACTTTCACTTTTATTGCAGGGACTCTAAAAGACCAAGTTTTCCCCTAGATTTCAACCCAGTTTAGAAGTGATGCCGACGGTTTACAGTAATCCGATCCACCTGGAGTGTGCTTCCTGGGCTGCCTTGGTTGGGGGGTGGGGGGGGGGGGAGTGAAAAGAAAGGAGGCGGTATCTGTGTCTCGTGGTAATAAGAATAGGGCTCATTTTGTTTTAAGTTTGTTTTTCAAAGATGTGACATTTTAAGGGAACACAAAAAGATTTTAAGACAAAGATAGAATCAAGTTGTTCACATATTTTCACTCTAAGTCCATTTTTTGAAACTTCTCTGGATCAAGCTTGCAAAGGACTGAACGTTTGTATGCCCCAAATTCCTATGTTGAATCCTAACCCCCAAGGTGATAGTGTTAGGAGGTGAGGAGGTCATGAGGCCAGGGCCCACGTGATGAGATTAGTGCCCTTCTAAAGGGGACGCCAGGGGGCGCCTGGGTGGCTCAGTTGGTTGAGCGGTTCACTCAGGACATGGTCTCACAGTTCGTGAGTTCCAGCCCTGCGTCGGGCTCTGTGCTGATGGCTCAGAGCCTGAAACCTGCTTCGGATTCTCTGTCTCCCTCTCTCTGCCCCTCACCCACTTGTGCTCTGTCTCTCTCTCTCTCTCTCTCTCTCTCTCTCTCTCAAAAATAAATAAACATTAAAACTTTTTTTAAATAAAAGGGACTCCAGAAAGCCCCCTTGCCCCTTCTCTCATGGGAGGACACTGGGAGAAGATACCATCTATGAACCAGAAGGCCGGCACCAGACACTGGATCTGCCCGGATCGTGGTCTCCCACGTCCAGCCCCCAGGACTGTGAGAAATCAGTGCCTGTTGACAAGCACCACGTCTGTGGTTTTGTCCCCACAGCCCAGACAGGCTAAGACAAAGGCCATGCTCCATTCTTTCATTCTGGTAGCATCTAAAGAAACTCTAGTCCCTCAGTAATAGATACTCGCGGTCCGTGATCATTCACGAGATGATGGCATGTTCCCCTTGGTAGGAGAGAACAGCCAGCGGCTGTTAAGGAATGAAAACCCATCAGGGTGTCGGTGAGCAGCCACCAGCCCCGTTCCTCTCCAGGGGACTCGAGAGATGCTGTGGACACAGACAAGCCCCCACATGTAGAACTCTACGCCTCGTAGATGGTTGTCAGCTTACCCCAGTCATAACCGACTTCAGCACCTGAACAGAGTCTGCACGGTCTTGGCCACACTTCCCCTTCAACAAAGAATAACGAACTTTCTGGTATGATTCTCCCATCCAAAAAGCATATTGCCTGTTTTCTCACTATTACAGATGTTAAGGCGTGACAAACGCCGTTTAAACAAACATCATCATAAAGGACCTACATGTAACATGGCAGCAAGCACAGTCGCCACCACTCGTGAAGCATCCCCTCCGTGTGGGCTGCCATGCAGGCGCTTGAGAAGCGTTTTCCCAAATCTTCACCGCAGCCCTGAGTGGTCCTAAAAATTAGGCTCTATTGTAGAGAAAAGCAGACTCAATATCCCGTATTCAGTCGAGAGGTGAACTTCAAATCTGCTTCCTCTAGGTTCAAGGCCAACTTCCCTCCACAACATCACACCTGGGCCCAGTGTCCCTGCTGTGTCGCAGGGGAGCAAGGTTAACCCCGCGAGATGGCACGCGGCGTTCCCACAGACTGGCGGGCCGTGCATGCAGTGTCTCACAGCGGGACCGATGCACATACTTTTATTTCCAGTTATTATGTGTTTGCTTCAGTGACATCAGTGTGGTTTTACTTTCCAGTTCATTAATTACTAATGAGACTGAACATCTTTGCGTGTGCTTATTGAATGTCTATATTTCCTTGATAAAGTGTTCAAATGCTCTGCCTGTTATATATTGGCTTGTCTTTTTATGACGGAGTTTGAAAAATTCTTTATATATTTTTGTTACTAATCCTTTATCAGATGTGTTTTCCAAATATTTGCTCCTAATCTGTGTTTTGTCTTTTCATTTATTCAATAACACTGTCTTTCAAAAAGCAAAGCCATCTATCCATTTTTTCGTGGTTTGATGTGTAAGTTACAGATCATAGTTTATTTTTGCACAAATGGATGCCCGATTGTTACAGAACCATTCATTTGACAGATTCTTTCTTATTAAACTGCTTTTGCTCATTTTCAGAAATCAATGAGTGTTATTGCTATTTTGTTCCATTGATTTACACATCAATCATTATGTCAATATACACTATCTTGATTATTTTACCTTTACAGAAAAAAATGCTGAAATCAGGCAGTGTTTTTTTTTTTTTTTTCAAAATATTTTGGCTATTCTTGCTCATTTGTTTTCCATGTAAATTTTGGGAAAACCTTATAAATTTCAACACAAACAGGCTGTTGCAAATTTGGTTGTGTTGAATCTATAAATCAGTTTTCAGACAATTAACCACTTTACATGATTGACTTCTATATCCATAAACATGGTATATATTTCTTTAAGAAATTCAGTTAGATTTTTAAAATTTATTTCGGCAGTATTTTGTGGTTTCAACAGAGAAATCTTACACATGTGTTTCTATCCCTATAAAAAGATGCCCACAAACAGCTTTATCCCTAATTGTTCCATAGTTCTGATGCTATTGTTCATTATATTAATTTCAATTTAAGCTTTAAATTGGTAATATAGAAATTATTGGTTTCTGTATGTTGAGCTTGTTTCCTGAGAATTTGCTAAACTTACATATTCGGGTAGCAGTTCTTGCAGAATCTTCTTTGTAAATAATTTTATTTTCCATAAAAGACACTTCTATGTTGTGTGTCAAAGCTCTATGCTTGAAAAAAAAAATCTTTTTTTTTTAATATTTATTTATTTATTTAGAGAAAGAGAGAAAGCAGGGAGGGGCAGACAGGGAGAGAGACTGAAAATCCCAAGAGGACTCGATGCTCAGTGTGGAGCCCAACATGGGGATCTATTTCAGGAACCGTGAGACTATGACCTGAGCCAAAATCGAGAGTCAGACGCTTAACCGACTGAGCCCTTGGGCGCCCCAAGAAAAGTCTTTATTTTGCCTTGTTTGCTCAGTGTTGAATAGGAGAGAAGAGGGCAGCTCTCGTTGCAATGTTTCTAATCTTCAGGGGAAAGTCCTTCACGGTTAAGTGTGTTTCCTGTAGATTGAGGAAGTTTTCTCCTCAGGTAGAGAAAGTCGCCTTCTCTTCCTACTTTGCTGAGAGTTTTTATCAGGAAAACTGTTGTGGGTCCAAATTGCATAATATCATCATATAAGTTTTCTCATAATCTCTTGATGGATGGGATCGCAGTGATTGATGTTCAAATGTTGATACGGCCTTATGTTTCTGGAATGAATTTCAGGGGGTCATCTTGCATTTCTCTCATGCTGCTGGCTTTGTTTTTTCAAAACGTGTTAATGATTGTTATGGCTATGTTCATGTGGAGTTACTTTTCTGTAGGGTTTGCGTGCGTGTGACGTTTTTGTATGCTTTTGCTCACAGAATAGTTCTAGTCTTCGAATTAAGTTGAGATTTGTCCTCTGCTCTTTTATTTGCTAAAAGACTTTGTGTTGAATGCCGACTATTACCTTTTCCATAAATCCTTTGGTAGATTTTATCAAGGAAGACGCGTGGGACTGGAATGTTCTTTCTTCAGTGGATTAGTGGTGGTTCCAAATGTCCACCTCTTCTTGGGTGAACTTGCCATAGTTTCTATTCAATCCATCCAATATATTGCCTTCCGGTCATCTTAGTGTTTTTTAAAATGATTTTAAACTGGGGCACCTGGGTGGCTCGGTTGGTTAAGCATCCTACTCTTGATTTTGGCTCAGGTCATGATCTCACAGTTTGTCGGATCGAGCCCCGAGTCAGTCTCTGCAGCCCTGACAGCCCCAGCCTGCTTGGGATTCTCTCTCTGCCCCTCCCCTGCTCACATGCACTCTTTTTCTCTCTCTAAATAAATAAGTAAATAAACTTCAAAAAAATAAATAAAATAATTTTAATCCCGTTAAGGTCTAAGGTGATACCACTCTTTAATTCCTAATATTGGAGATTTGTGTCTTTCTTTTTTATTCTGATCACTTTTGCTAGTTTTAATAATCGTATTAACCTTTACAAAGTTTTTGCTTCACTGATTTTCTCTACTTTTCAGTTTTCTATTTCATTGACTTTTGCTCTTATCTTTATAACTTCCTTTTTCCACTTAAGGGGCACCTGGGTGGCTCAGTCAGTTAAGCGTCAGACTTCAGCTCAGGTCACAATCTCGTACTTTGTGAGTTCGAGCCCCAAGTCAGGCTCTGTCCTGACAGCTTGGAGCCTGGAGCCTGATTTGGATTCTGTGTCTCTCCCCGCCGTCTGCCCCTTCCCCACTCATACTCTGTCTCTCTCTTTCTCTCAAAAATAAACATTACAAAATTTTTTTTTAATAATTAGCTTTTCCTTTTCTATTTTTATCATTTGGCAACTTGTATCATTGATTTGAGATTTTTCTCTTTTCTAATATAATGTTCATGCATTAGATTCCCCTCTAGGTTCTTCTTTAGCTGAATCTCACCCAATTTGATTAATTCTGCTTCATTTTTACTCAATTAGAATATATCATAACCTCCCTGAGAATTCTCCTGTGACCACTGGGTTATGTAAAAGAGTGTTGTTTGACTTTCACGTATTTGTATATATAGTCCTTTGTGTTGCTGACATTTTTTGTTTAATTCTGTTGTGTTCACACTTAGTGTGATTTCAGTGTGTTCACATATGTTGCTGTCTGTTTCATGGCCAAGAAGATCATCTGTCTTAATAAGCACCCTGTGTGCACTTAAAAATTATGAGTGTCTCTCTGCTTTGGGGGTGAAGAGTTCCACAAATACCCGTTGGGCAAAGAGGATGATAACGTCGCTCGGGGTTTCTGCACTGTCCCTTCTTGCGTGTCTGTGCTTTCTATCGACTACTAAGATGATTTTGGATCTGCCTGCTTCACTTTTCAGTTCTATCAGATTTACCTGGAATCTGTGATTAGTTGCATACCCAATTAGGAATGGCATCTCTTCATGATGAGTTGGCCTCTCTATTATTGTGCGATGTCTCTCTTTCTACTTGGTAATATTCCTCTTTACACACTCTACTTGAAAATTGATAATTAATTAACAATAACATACACATTTGCTTATACATATACATTTCCAAGTCTTTTTTAGATACTACTTTATAATTTTAATATAGTCTTCAAATATGTAATGCAAATACATAAAAGCAAACACATGTTTAATACAATTCTAAAGGAGTTTCCTACATGAACATCAACGGACAACTTTGAATAACTTAAGAGCTATATCAAGATGCACATTAAGATTAAATATTCTTCTACTTGATTCCTCTGAATAAATCTTCTGTTCCTCATCCACAAACCAGCTCATGCATCAGCAAATACGTAGTGGAAACACTGTGCACCATAATTATTTGAGAAATTGGTAACTAAGAGACCATGTAATAAGTTAAAACTCAGATTTGCGGGGCACCTGGGTGGCTTGGTTGGTTAAGCGTCCGACCTCGGCTCAGGTCATGATCTCACGGTCCGTGAGTTCGAACCCCGAGTCGGGCTCTGTGCTGACAGCTCAGAGCCTGGAGCCTGTTTCAGATTCTGTGTCTCCCTCTCTCTCTGCCCCTCCCCTGTTCACACTCTGTCTCTCTCTGTCTCAAAAATAATAAAATCTCTCTCCCCCTCCCCTGCTCATGCTCTGTCTCTCTCTGTCTCTCAAAAATAAATAAATGTTAAAAAAAATTAAAAAAAAAAAAGGGGCGCCTGGGTGGCTCAGTCGGTTGAGCGTCCAACTTCAGCTCAGGTCATGGTCTCGCAGTTCGTGAGTTCGAGCCCCGCATCGGGCTCTGTGCTGACAAACAGCTCAGAACCTGGAGCCTGCTTTGGATTCTGTGTCTCCCTCTTTCTCTCTCTCTCCGCCTCCCCTGCTCATGCTCTGTCTCTCTCTGTCTCTCAAAAATAAATAAATGTTAAAAAAAATTAAAATAAAATAAAATAAAAAAACGTTAAAAATTTTTTAAAAATAAAACTCAGATTTGCAAGGATATACCTGAAAGGATTTAGAAAATAATTACTATGGTGACAAATAAATTTGAATTCTGAAAATTTCAAATTCTGAAAATGCATATGGCCTTCAGGTAACCTGTCCGGTCGTCGCTTAGTCTGTTTAGGATGTTAATTAAAAAATGTTGTCACAGGTGTGCTGCCTGCAAAGCAGGTAAAAACGCTTTTGCTTCACATAGAAGTCGGACTTGAGATTTCTACTTATTTTCCCTTCAGACACGTGAATGTTCTCCTTGCCTCTGCTTCGTGTTCCTGGGGCGAGCGTGTGAAGCGGTCTCTTCCTCCTAGAAGGTACGCATCCTTGACGTGGAGAGGGGCCCCCTGCATTCGGGCTGCCCCCGCGCCCCGGTGTGCAGTCACACATCCGGATTTGGTAAGAGTCCCGCACCGATACCGTTCCCTACACTCAGCCCAGGGGCCACGCTTCGTGAGGACAGAGGAAGCGCCCACTGTGGCTTGACGTTTTCTACAAGAGGCCCGTAGGACAAGACAACCCCTCGTTGTCTTGCTGTGACCGAAACTCCTGTATTAGCCTTAAAGGCATTATCACCCGAGAAAATTAACACAGGACCCGAGGCGGCTGTCCCTTTCCAGTGCTCACGGGGCCCCCTTCTGCCCGGCCCGTAGGGCCTTAAGGAAAGCTGCGGAGGTTTCCAGAGGTTTGATGATAAAGCAGGAGAGTCGCTGAGACGACGTGAACTCCAAGAGGGAGCGTGCCATCGGAACAGAGGAACTTGGCCACGGGGACAGAAAGAGACTTGAGAGCAGAGGACGCATGTGGGAGACAGAGGCCCCTGAGAAGGCGAGAATCGGGCCCTGGCCCCACGCAGATTTGCCGAGGTCCTTCCTGCCCAATCCAGTGGGATCGTCGCCAGCGCCTGCCCTCAGGGACGCAGCTTCAGACAACAGCACCTCAGTGCTACAGTTTCAAGGCCTTAGGGGTGACCCCGTCTGCTCCCCTGATGCTTGTCCTCCACGTGCTGGGTTCCTAGAGCTCACGACGGCCCAGCTCTGAGGATGAACGGGGTGTCTATGCAGAGCCACGTGGGGTTCGGGGTCTGCTCTGAACCACCTGCCTCTCTGGCAGGTTCACCTTCATGGACTCGAAAACACGAGTTGCATCTCTACCAACTTCCCATTTCTCTCCCCGCACCTCCAGTTCTGTCAACAATCGCTCAAGAGATGTGTCATCCACAGAGCGCCTGCGCAGCTCAGTCGGTGAAGCGTTTGACTTCGGCTCAGGTCATGATCTCACGGTTTGTGAGTTCGAGCCCCCGCGTCGGGCTCTGTGCTGACAGCTCAGAGCCTGGAACCTGCTTCAGATTCTGTGTCTCCCTCTCTCTCTGCCCCTCCCCTGCTCACTCTCTGTCTCTCTCTTTCTCAAAAATAAAATAAAAACATAATAAAAAGAGAGATGTCACCCTTCTGAACACCATTAAGAGAATCCCACTTTGTCTATGTCTCTACTAACGTACGACGTTGAGAACCATTGTTCGAAGAAGTCGGAGGAAGGGGGAGGAGGTCCCCCAGAAACACCGACCTGGTGTCTGCCTCGGGGGCACACCACCCGTCATTTCAGACCAGCTGAAAAGTGGGATCAGATCTCCCTGTATTTCTAGAATCCCAATACAAACTCTTCATCTGCTCTGGAAAGTTTACGTGCACAGGGAAGGGGAAATGTCCAGAAATGAGAATACCGTTTTATTTTCCTACCCTCAATTTGACTTTTAAGAAAATAAAGTTTCTTCAATTCCCAAAAGAAGTAGATAAGAAAAATAATTCTTGGAACTTTTTGGCCCAAACGTTATGAATAGATTATTTCTCTACTGTAGAAGGGATTTTAAAAACCACATATCCTAATACACATCTTCAGCACTAGACATTTTTCCCCCTATTACACATACATATTAATAGAATTTTCACAGAATACTGGATCCATTGAACTCTATCTTCATTAAATCTGAGAACTGTAAAAATCCAAATTCTTGAATAGGTCATCATTTCAAGAAACATGAATTATGCCAAATATTGATGTTTTAAATAATATCAGTTGATACAATCAATGTTCTTTCATTTCTGGGCATAATGTGCCTTCTAGCCGCGAAGCCGTGATTGCACGGCTGTGGGGGGAGCTGGGGGCAGGTGGCGACGGGAGGGACCGTGCCCAGCGTCAGCTCTGGAGCCGCACACGGTTGCCTGAGAGTCACAGCCCACGGCTTACCAGCCGGCAAGATTGGGAAATTGCTTAGCTGCTCTGGGACTCCGTTTTCTCCCGTCCGACGCGGGCCCTGGACCGCTGCGGTGATGCAGGCCGGTGCCAGGAAGGGGCCGTCGCCAGGAAGCGCCCGCACGGTGCACACGCTGGGCCACATCTCGTCCCTGAGCCTCCGTCGGGTCGGCCGCCACCAAGTCAGTGAAGAGCCGGTGGGAGGCTCAAGGGAAGGTTCTGCAAACCCTGCCTTCCCGGTTCCCGGGCACCAGGCTCACTGTCCACTCGGCACCTCACTCCGTCTAGCCGGCTCCAGGCCGGCCAGACAACCGGCTCCAGGCCGGTGTAGACACAGGGCGAAGGCGCAGGGCACCCCAGCACGGGGAGCACCGGCTCTCCATCCCCTCCCAGACCTGCCCGGGGGGAGCCCTCGTGCACGGGTCCCCCAGCCACGGGCGAGCGCGTCCAGGCTAGGGAGCCAGGAGCCAGGACGGTGGACACGGTGTGGCAGGTGCCCAGCACCAGAAGGAAGAGCAGCAGAGGACGGCCCGCTGGCTCCCTCATTTTAGACTCGAGGGAACTGGCAGAAACGCAGAAACCATCTTCCACGACTGTAATCCTTGAAAGTGAGAGCTGGATCTCAAGGCCACGTTATCTCCGTGGCATCATCCTGCCCGCCTTTGAGGACCTCACGCCTGAAACCGGGTGGCAGAGAATAACCTTGTCTACACCTGCTGTGGTTCCTCAGTGTCAGAAGATGAACCTGGTGAGGGGCACGGCGGGTTTGTCCGTCCTCACCGCGGGGCCTCTGTGCTCGGCACTTGGTGTGCACCAAACAGGGTCGTGCGAGCGAGCCAGAGCCGGCTGGGGTGAAGGGGCCCCACCGCGTGTGCACATGAAGTATCCGATTGTGCTCCGGCCCCTGCGAATGATCTCTGAAGGAGTCTGTTGGTAACAAGAGCATGGGGAGACTTTTGCAAACTGATTAATTGAATATTTAACAGCTTGTTTTCATGTACAGTTTACTCAATTTATATGAGCAATTACTGAATGTGCGTGTGCAAATGGATGCAGCTGCGAAGCCCAAGGTAGTTTTTTTCATTAGACCTACTAAATTTGAATCAGAAAATAGGTTTAAAAAGTCGTGTTTGGCATAGCTCTCCCTGCTAATGATGAACGCAACCCAGCCTCCTATATTTGAATAAGGTTATTGGGAAGGTCACTTATACCAAATAAACTAATAGGATTTGAAATGCATGAAATCCTGTTTTACAGTTTAAAACCAAGGAGAGAACAGATCTTAATCACTTCCCACCTTGATCAATTCCTGACGCCTTGACTGTTTTAAATTAGTTGTGTAGAAACAGGCCAGAGGAATTTGGAGAGCCATGCATTGGGATGTATTCACAGCAATGATGCTAAAACACATTTAAGTTATTATACAAAGTGGATGCCATTTTCTTTTCCATACGGTTTTTATTATTGTTGTTGTTGTTGTTGTTTTTTATTGCACACTGGAATTTAAAAGTTGGATAAGACGGGCTCCTGGGGGGCTCAGTCGGTTAAGCTTCCATTTTCGGCTCAGGTCATAATCTCATGGTTCATGCTTTGGAGGCCCGCGTTGGGCTCTGTGCTGACAGTGTGGAGCCTGCTTGGGATTCTGGGTCTCCCACTCTCTGCCCCTCCCCTGCTTGTTCTCTCTCTCTCTCTCTCTCGCTCTCTCTGAAAAATAAATAAACATTAAAAAATTTTTTAAGTTGGATAAGACACTTTAATGCCATGGTAGATAACTCTGTCCAAATTTGACTTCGATTTCAACTGTGAAATTTTGACTGTACTTCCATTTTGTCTGAGTTCAACCCTGGTACCTACATGTCGAACCATATAAAACGGACTTCATATATAAATAAGAAAAAGATGTTATCTTTTAAGTAGTGATTACCTTCAAGCAAAGAGAATTTTGTGGCACATTTGTACAGACACCTCCAAAATCTTGACCGGATATTGAATATATTAGTAGGTTATTAGTAAATTTATGTTCTTGGGAGTTTTCTCTCTGTTTTAAATAGTAAACTAATTCAAGAGGATCTATCTGATCATTTTTTAAATCATTTGTGCACAGACAGAAGTGATGATTTGGAGCTTCATTTGAGGGTTTTCAAATCAAGCAGAAGTGTCTCTAACATTCATATATTTTAAATTGTTAGCAAGTGAATGGCACCATCCGGGTTATAAATCTAAGTCCTTCCATCCCAGATAGTTCCAACCATTTATCTTCATTAGCGCACATCAGAAAGGGTTGAGGTGACAATGATCCTGACACGTAAAACAAATCCTGTAAATTTCAACTGGGTTGAAGCCTTGCCACAGAACCCCAACTGCCCCGGTGAGAATTTATAAGGGTGATTTGTTCCTGCAGCCCGACATGGGGTTTCCATTTTACTGTTTCTCTTGATTCATAAATCACCTTGGAAACTTTTGACCGTGGAGTCCTATTACCTTGCCTTTAGGACTTCATGAGTTCCAAGTTTCCCTCTGACTGAAACATTTTATATTTGGTAGAATTCAGTGACAACCCGCATACACACTGCTTTGACATCTCCAGACTGAGCCCGAACACACACTGTAATAAAAGTCAGGCCGAACAGATTTCGTGTGGAATCACAGACTCATGCACTCTGTGTGTGTGTGTGTGTGTGTGTGTGTGTGTGTGTGTGTTAGTATCTCGGTGACCTGGCTCAGCTTTCCCCCCACCGTTGTGTTTCATGGTGATGGCCAACAGTTTATGAACACTCACAGATGTTTCCGCACTGCATAGACTGGTTTATGTGTGTGTTGTTCATATAATCTGCAACACAGCTCTACACTATGAGGTTATTATTATCCCCCTCAGCAGATGAGACAAGGTCAAAGCCCAGGGTAAAGAACGAACTTGCTCAGGACCCGCACCTAATAAATGGTCGATTGGTGATCCCCTGGTGGTGAAGCTCAAAACATCTGGGGATTGCATTCACTCAGAATTTCTGGGTGTTGAATGCAAATATCATCATTAATTAGGCTTTTGGACTTGACTTCTGGTGTTTATAGTTGCGTGTGTATTAATGTAAATGTTGGGCTTCTTAACTGCTAAGGTGTATTCCAACTGAAAAATTACAAAGAGAATCTAGTGAAAGCAATGAATGCCATTTAAACAAAAATTCTTTGGAGGCTTTGGATTATCATTCTGAATTTTAAACCTCATTGTTAAAGTAACTAGATTAAAAGTATATAAGAGATCAGCCTATACCTGATCTGTGACCTTCCAAATCCTCTGAAAATTGTGTTGGCTTTGAGATTATGTGTTCTGGGTTTTAATCTGTCCAATCAAGAGATCCTCAATTCTGTTTTTCACAATTAAAGTAATCAGTTGGATTCTGGAGCACAGTAGCTGTACCAGGATCCCAAACATGTGTTTTATAGATTTTTTAAAATTTTTTAACTTAAATTTTATTCAAATTTTAGTTGGTTAACATACCATGCAATATTGGTTTCAGGAATAGAACCCAGTGATTCATCTCAACAAGTGCCCTCCTTAAGGCCCATCACCCATTTTCCCCAACCCCCACCAACCTGCCTCCATCAACCCTCAGTTTGTTCTCTGTATTTAAGAGTCTCTTGTGGTTTGTTTTCCTCTCTTCTCCCCACCCCCCTCCCGCCCAGCTTTCCATGTGTTCATCCATTTTGTTTCTTAAATTCCACATATGACTGAAATCATACGGTATTTGTCTTTCTCTGGCTGACTTATTTCACTTAGAATACATTCTAGCTCCATCCACGTCATTGCAAATGGCAAGATTTCATTATTTTCGATTGCCAAGTAATATTTCGTTGTATATGGAATCTTCTTTATTCATTCATCAGTCGATGGACACTTGGGCTCTCTCCATAGTTTGGCTATTGTAGATAGTGTTGCTATAAATATTGGGGTGCACGTGCCCCTTCGAACTTGTATTTTTGCAACCTTTGGGTAAATGTCTACTAGTACAATTGCTGGGTCATAGGGTAGTTCTATTTTTAGTTTCTTGAGGAGCCTCCACAATTTTCCAGAGCGGCTGCACCAGTTTGCATTCCCACCAGCAGTGCAAGACGGTTCCCTTTTCTCCACATCCTCGCCAATACTTGTTGTTTCCTGAGTTGTTGATGTTAGCCATCCTGACAGGTGTGAGGTGATATCTCGTAGCGGTTTTGATTTGCATTTCCCGGATGATGCATATGTTTTAAAGTCCTTAGCTTGTCCTCACTGTACTTGTGGCGTAGAAGGAACATTGCATCGCAAGTCCCTGGGCAGTCAGTGAGCAGGACCTACGGGCCCCTTCTGAGGCAGTTCCTGGGAGCTACAAGGTCAAAGTGGGTTTTTTAAATCTTCGTTAATGAGGTACTGCTCTTATCTATTCATGTCTAGTTTGGCATCATCGTTAACCTCTTAAAAACAAAACAAAAGATCAGGATTGTATTAGGCATGCTAGAAAAAATGATGGGCCAAAATATGGCACCAAATAATGTGAGGACTGTTGGAATATAGCTGCATTGATTGTATCTCACCGGTTTCTTCTCAGGAACCCATGGCTTCTGGCTGTGGCACTGACCTCAGTGTCACGACTTTTTTTTTTGCTCCCTGCAGCTGCCAAGGCGGTTTGCCTAGACTGCACCATGGGTCAAGCTGTCACTGCTAACCGACACTGGCTAATAACAACCCATAAGTGGTTAAGCCTCTGGGAACTGAAACACGATTGTCCATGATTCTCCAGATCTTTCCTCTCAAACCTCCTTTGGAAGCGATCTCACCAACTATCCCTCTGATGACTATGTGTAGAAATGAGCCAGCTCTGTGGAGCCAATCCATTAAATCAGGCATCAAGCAGATAGAGCCATTTCTTCTATATTGCCTGCAATAGAATATATTCAGAGCACTTCATATTTCATTATAATTATCAGCAAAATGATTTTCATTGAATTTCATTTCTTCTCTTAATAAAAAGAGCCTTCAAAATGAATAATACAAATTTTTCCACTCATTTTTTATGCTTATAATCCACAATACATTTACCCGAAAAGAAATGATCCCCAAAGTGAATCACAAAGGTCATTCCCTGTAGGGTTAAGATACATTTTTTTATTTCTATAAAGGTTTTATGAATTCTTCTATGTATTAAACTATTCAGATCCCCACAAATTGTTAGTCAATGCATGAAATGTGATATAGGGTTTTTTTTTTATTATTTACAGATGTGTGTGCTGCCTTTGAGGTGCAATTTAGAAAACTCCGGCACATTTAGTTTATTCGCTTATAAAAAGTCTATTAAAGTCTTCTCAAGAAGCTTTGTATAAATTATCAACTTTGTGTGTTTTCAAAGCCGTTTAGGGAAGTGAGGCTGTGGCAATTAGATTATGTTAATGTGATGTGGCCTGTGTTTATTCAAACTGTGTCTGTGGACGGAGGTTGAAACAGGCTGTGAAACAGACAGACTCACTGTGCGTGCACGCAGAGACAAAGAACCCCGTCTTGGCCGTTCTGGCCTGACATCCATACTTCTATTTTGAAAAAGATAACCCTACGGCTGTCTCCCTCTCCAGCTCTAGTTTCGTTAGTGAGTTTGCTCCCCCCGCTTTCCTAGGCAACTCTTGGGGGCTCCTTCCCAAATCGGCTCTGGTCTCTGGAGATGCTGAATCTTTAATTTTCTGCTCGTTGTGACTGACAGCTTGTTACTGAAGGTCATGTGGGACTCGGAGACCAGTAACTCAGTGTGTTTCATCGCTTCGTTAAGTGCTTTAACCTAACAACATTTACTATAGAATATCATTTTATAATTACCATTCTCAGACATGAGTACCTGTGCTTTGATAGTCCTATAAAGAATTCACTAGTTAAGAATTGTTCTCTGCTTTGTTTTCCACTCACATAAAATATCCAGGCTCTGCAGTTAGATTGACTGGATTCAAATAAGGCTTCACCACCAGTTCTCCGTGAACCCAGAGAATTCACCTACCACTCTGTGCCTCAAACTCCGTCCATAAAACAAGGGTATTAATAAAGTCTGCCTGCATGCTTTTAATATTCAGAGACAGGTAGATGATGATGACGATGATGATGATTATAGATAGATAGATAGATAGATGATGAAGATAGGCAGATTTACATATATAGTGTACTACATTATGACAAAGTCGCAAATGAATATGAATCATTGTTGTTATCATCATCACTATAATCATTTAATTCCAGATATTCTGAAGAACACAGTGTTAGCCTATTATACTATAAATTTGAAGAATGTATCCCAGATCAAACATACAAGGAAATATGTATATATATAATTTTAATCTATATATAGCATATTTATATCTGTTTATTTATATGTCTATTGGATGTAACACATATATACATATATGTGTGTGTATATATGTATGTGTATATGTCCATTATAGTGTATATACATATGTATTATGTACGTACATGCATATTTAACCTTCATTGAATTCTCCAGGCCCCTCATTGCTGGGGAACTGACTCACTTGCCTGCACAAATCACCTTCCCCCTCACTCCTCAGGACATCCATGACCTCTAAGTTGGGAGCCCCCTTGGGATGGCATCTCACAAATGCTGCTCTGTCCGCTCACCACCACAACAATGTTCAAGTACAAGCCAAGAACACCATTAACCAATGCCCCTAAACCTGGAAACTTACAGGGGACAAATGCAAATGTGGCTTTGACTTCCTGAGGTTCGCCCTGAAGAAGGTGTCTCACGTTGTTTCTCCACATTGTTGTCTCACGGTCACCAGAGCTGGAATAAATACATTCCTCTTGAAAACATGTGAGATCAGAGTTCTCCGTCCAGCATTCCTGGCCTTTCTCCACAGGGCTCAGAAGACCAGAATGCCAAAACCAGCATCCAAACTGGATCTCTCTCTCCTCACCAAAACCAAAACCACCCCCCCACCTCCATGCCCAGAATTTCATCAAATGTGCTCATAGTTCACCAACTGTGTTCAAACAGATCAGGATCCTAGCTTCAAATCAATTCACCATTTTCTGCACACGTGAAACGCAGAAGATCCTGGCCAGGCGCTTTACATATATTATCTCCGTTCACTCGTTGAGCAAATGCTCAGTTTGTGGAGAGGCCGGATACTGTTGCAAGCACACAATTGTGGGCGCTGGGGGAATAGCGGGGACCTGGCAAAAACAGTCACGGACCGACTATGTAATCCCCACTTAGAGACACGGAAACAAAGGCTGGCTGATGGAAATGAAGAAGCCAGCTAAGGTGGCAATGTCCCCTGCACGGCTAAGACAGTACCAATGCCTTTGCTCCTCAACCCGGGAAAGCTGTCCCCGGCAGAACCGTGATTACCTTGTCTCGTAGCAGGGCACTGAATGAAACATGTTAAGGAAAACACAGCTAGTGGAATTCTCATCTTTCTATACGTCTTCCATGTCTTTCCCCCCAGATACTGAGCATAGGAATCATGCTTCTTTTATTGTGGAAAGGGGGGGTCTATGGTGGGTTTATGTTCGATCAGCTCTCTTGCGTAGGTCACACACCAAGCATTGTTTAAAAACAAGGAGAGGCTGCAGATGGAGCGGCCTCCTTCCGCAGGTGGATGTTTGACCTCGGTCCAGTAGGGAGTGACGTGAGCCAGGGAAGACTCCGACCTGGTTGGTCTTCCCCGGCTCCTAGGTCTTGGGACCTAGCCCCCACCCCCAAAGGCTTCAGCAGTAGTCAAGGTGGGCTTTCCTTGGCGAGTTCACCAGGCAGACCCTGAACCCTAAATTCTGTCCCCTCAACAGTGCAAGAATGTGGGGAAAAAAATCCATGTTGCTCGTCAAAGTGTTTGGTGTTGTGTTTTAAACTCCTGCCCCATGAAGCTTCAGAATTGAATACACATCTTGAAGGGAAAACCAGCTATGTGTACCTTTTGCTATTTTTTAATCTTTTGAAGAAATGTACTTCTTGGGCCAATAAATAAATAAATAAATAAATGTGTGTGTGTTTGTGTGTGTGTGTGTGTGTGTGTGTGTGTATATATATATATATATATATATATATATATGTATCAGATGAAGAACCTCAGAGAAAGCATGAAGGGCTAAGAACACCAGAGAAAGATAATTAGAATCAAAATACTTCTCTACTATATTGTTGTGTCCCTGCAATCAATGCTGATGCTGATGGTGGGCTTTAATTCAATTAATGACATATTCACTGATGGCCTCACTGAAGAGGAGGGTAATCTTTCCTACGATGGGAAGCGTATTAGGCCATTTTCATCTTCCAGAAACGTACAGAGTCTTTTCCGGCTTTGCCACAGGAAAGATCTCAGAAGACATCCCATCTGTCTTTAGAACAAGAAAGAGCTAGAAAAATGGAAAATCGTCAGAGAACTGGAGTTGCAAGGCAGACCCTGCCCAGAATCTGGAGACAGGGCACATTCGGGAAGGTGCGGCTGAGAGCAGCTGATTGGGCAGAAGCTGCTGGAGCTGTACTTAGCGGTGATTCTGATGAATTTCTGGCAGCTGAGTGTGGACGAGCAGGAGGGTAAGAAGTGCGTGGGGCTGTGGGCTGAGGGGAGCTCCACTCTTCCCAGGCTTTTTCCTCTGGAAACATGATAGAATGACCACAGTGAAGGTCCAAGAACATCCCCGTGTGGCTCCACCAAGGAAGAGGGAAAAGTGCCACTTCTGAGTGAAATACACCCAGAATCTCCTCCCGACAAAGGCTGGCCCGGGGAGAGAAGGGTTTGCCAGAGTCTTATCCCAGGGAGGGAACACATCACTCCCGATCTTGTCTTAGCTAAGTGGGGAACTCACAGGGTCAACCATGCCCAGGGCTTCAAGCAGATCAGGAGGCTGGGGCCAGACAGAGATTAGGGAACTGAAAGCAGACTGTATAGGAGCAAAGGTCGCAGCCCTGAGACACAGGCCACCGAAGTCAGAGGCTTAATTGGAACATCGAAAACACTTCAGCATACTGACAGTGATTACAGGGAAATGAGCTCAAAAAGCAAGAAAAATGCAGTATGAATGAACAGAACAGTCATCAGAAGCAGACCCAGACAGGGCAGGAATGTTGTCAGGCCAGGAAGTCAGAACAGCTGTGAAGTACACAGTGTTAGAACAGACGTCCAATGTAAGCGGAGAGTTGGGAATTCCAAGAAAGAAACAAAAGAAATCAGGAAATAAACACTAACGAAAATGTCTTCACATGCTCACTGGTAAACTGGACACAGCTGAGAAAATAATCAGTGAACTTGAAAATAGGGTAATAGAAACTTAGTAAACTAAAATGCAAAGAGAAAAAAGATAATGAAAATATGAAAAGAACAAAGTATCCAGTAGTCATGGACAATTTTATTTTTATTTTTCTAAAATTTTTTTATGTTTATTTTTGACAGAGAGAGAGACAGAGTGAAGGCAAGGGAGGGACAGAGAAAGATGGAGATATAGAATCCACAGCAGGCTCCAGGCTCTGAGATGTCCCGACGTGGGACTCAAATTCATGAACCGGGAGATCATGATCTGAGCCAAAGTCGGACGCTACATCAACTGAGCCACCCAGGTGCCCCAGTCACAGACAATTTTAAAGGTTTAATATGCCCATATTGGAATACCAAAAGAAGATGGAAAGAAGGGAGAAAAGTTATATTTGAAATAACAATGACTGATAACATTCCAAAATTAATGGCAGACACAAAACCACAGATTCAAGAAGCTCAGAGAACACCCAGTAGAATAAATTCCAAAAGAAAGAAAATTTTAAAAAAAAGAAAAGGAAGGATGGGAGAGAGGCAGGGAGGGAGGGAGGAAAACACTTCTATGCCCATCCTACTCAAAAGTTAGAAAGTCAAAAAAAGTTCTCAAAATATTCTAGAGGAACAAAAAGGTAAGACTTAGATCAGACTTCCCATCAGAAATCATGCAAACAAGAAGCACATGGGGTGAAATTAATGTGTTGGAAAAAAATATCAGCAAATGCATCCCTCTCGACAGTATCTCACGAAGAGGCAGAGGTCATGGGATGGAACATTTTTCAGGGAGGGCCCACAGACCTTGGTAGACATAACCCCTCCCTTGGTCAGTGACCATCCTCCCTCCCTCCAAGGTCAACAAGCAAAAGAGTCCAAGGATGGAAAGTTAGCATTTTAATCACAGGTGAGGCTTTGGCCCCAAACTTCCTGTGCACAAGCTCCTATGCTGGTCTGTTAGCAGCAAATGAAGGACCCCAAAGAGTGAACCCCAGGGATTGCTTGTCTCTGAGGAGCTCGTGCAGAGGGAAGACTGTGGGGCCAGGACAACATCCCTGTGTCCATCAGTCCCATGGCCAAGACATCATCATCATCATCATCTTGACACGAACTCTATGGCCTCTTCACTTCAAAGCCCCCAAATGAAAGTAAGTGATTCTTCATCAGTGAGTTTTCCACCTGCAGTAAATTATAGGAACGCTGTTCTGAGTTCACCATTGGAACCCTCATCATGGCTGTGCCACTCCCTGTGACTGGAGGTTTTTCAGCACCTTGTTGCCTCCTTGCCCCCCACACACCAGCAGGCGTCTCCTTAGACTCTGTAAGTGAGACACAGTGAGCGCTCTGACGGGATTACACACATCACCAGGACCCCAACAATGAGACGTCCCTTGTGCATCGCATGATGTGACCTACAGCCAGTGCTCTGGCCACCAAGAGACGTTGTCCGTCACTGGCTTCCCTACTGATCAGCAATTCTCCAGAAGGACATCCCTTCATATCACTTCCTCCAGGAAGGAGACAACCGAGGACTGCTTTGCTTCTCTCCTTTCTTCCCAAATTCTCTCTTTGGGTGGAAACTATTTCCTGAGCCGACATTTAAAACATGACTTAGATTAATTAAGAATTAATTAATCTTGCTATTCTCATAATCTTCTTTCCAGTATATATTGTTCCTCAGCCATAAAAAAAAAAAATCCAAATTCAGTTTTCTTCCAGAAATTGCTTATGTCAGTCATTTGAAACTGGAAACACCCAGGCTCTGCTTTTTTGATGATGATGACAGCATTGGTGACAAAAGCTTGTATGTATTGAGGACTGACCAGGCACGAAGCACTGCGTCAAGAGCTATATTTTTATTGTTTATCCTATTCAGCAATCTAGTGAAGTGAGTACAATACACTTTTTATGTTGTTAATGGAAGGTCCACGGTTTGGAAAGACTGAGTATGTAGGCCCAGCTCACGCAGTGAGGAAACATGGGGCTAGAACTCTCATACGGTATGGTCAGAGGCAGCCTTTGTGTGTAGGAACAACCCTTGGAAGATGATGGTGGTGATGGTGGTGATGATGGTGATGGTGATGATGATAATGGTGGTGATGAAGATGAAGAAGAAGAAGAAGATGATGATGATGATGATGGCAACAACATTGTCCATGAAAAATAAGACATTGTTAATATAAGGGTGTTGGTGGGGGCTTACCTGTTTTGGTCCCCCTTGGAACCAGAATACCGACAGAAATTCTCAGGCTTCACACAGTGCAGAAATCGCTCTATCAAGTTAACTGGATTCTAGTTTCCAGACTCTTTACACACACATAGGCAAACACACACATAAAAGGAATCACTGGGGAATGGTTATGTCTTTGCCAAAATATGAAAATAGCATGCTCTTCATTCTCCAACTGGCTCATGTATATTTATATAGAACAAGGAATAAATATGTAAAATTGGATTCTGTTTTCACTTCCTCTTAATGAAAGGATTGGGTTATTTTCTGTACTTTTCTCCCTTTTTTTATGTGGGGTGGTTGATCTGTGCATTCTACACTATTCTGTCCCCTTTGATCTACATTAGGGTGCTATGCAGTCTCCAGACCTTTACCCTCAGCCTCTGTTTATAAAGTTTCTGGAAGTTTGTCTTAAGTACAAGAGTATCAGTGGATATCTATTGAGATTTGCTTTATCCAATGCCTTACATTATTTTGCTGTCACTCTAGAAATTGTCTTATTTTCCTGATCATTTGACGACCCCATCTCTCTTGCCAGCTGGCTCCCTCCCTCCCTTGCCATCACTACCTTTATCTCATTCCTGCACACTGGAGGGATGGGGAAGGCAGTATACCCTGCTTCAACACAATTGGCTGCCCTGGCACTGAAGCCCCATTTCAGCAGAAATTTCGTCCTCATGTAGAAAGTATCGAACATCTTGTATGACATGAGAGTACGAAAGGTTTAGCATTTACCATTTTATGCCCATAAATATCATGCAGACCATACTTCTGAATTACCGTACTATGTCTACCCAAACTCGCGGAATTTAGTCACTGTAGTTGACAGCCGGGTATACGTCCTGGTAAGTGTAATCATCCAGGATGCATGAATTTTTTAGACTCACTCTGCCAGTTGGCAAATATATAGGTCCTTCCGTGTGTCAGGCATTATTCTAGTATAGATCCCTAACATTATTGTGAAACTGTGTCATCTTCTCGCTAGTAATTTTCTGATCAACTGAGGTTTCCCTAAAAATCTTTTATTTATTTATTTTTTTAGACTTGCATTTAGTTGACCATAAAATCACGAAATCCTAGAGGTGGAAGAGATTTCAAAGTCCATTCAGGTTAGTACCCCTAGAAATCTTTAGGTTGTGATGTCAGACCAGGGTCTCCCTTGATGAAACGTGGAAAAACACGGATGAGTTTTCCCTGAGGAGGGCCTGGAACCTGGGATTCTGCCCTGTGTTTCTGCTTCTCTCTGTGGTGAGCTTCTTCCTCTCACACAACCTTTTGATGAGATGGGGAGCTCAATCTTAACCCAATCTTGACCCAATCTTAAGACCTCATGAGCATAAGAGTCTCTTTTTCAGATCCAGCTTAAACTAAAGCACTATTAGGAATGTATCCAAGGGATACAGGAGGGCTGATGCATAGGGGCACTTGTACCCCAATGTTTATAGCAGCACTTTCAACAGTAGCCAAATTATGGAAAGAGCCTAAATGTCCACCCACGGGCGAATGGATAAAGAAGATGTGGTTTACATATACAATGGAATACTACTTGGCAATGAGAAACAATGAAATCCTGCCGTTTGCAACAATGTGGATGGAACTGGAAGGTATTTATGCTGAGCGAAATAAGTCAGGCAAAGAAAGATAGATATCCTATGTTTTCACTCGTATGTGGAATTTGAGAAACTTAAAGGAGGATTATGGGGGAAGGGAAGGGGAAAAATAGTTTCAAACAGAGAAGGAGGCAAACCGTAAGAGACTCTTAAATACTGAGAACAAATTGAGGGTTGAGGGAGGGTGGGGGAGGGGGAAAGTGGGTGATGGGCACTGAGGAGGGCACTTGTTGGGATGAGCACTGAGTGTTGTATGTAAGCGATGAATCATGGGAATTTACTCCTGAAGCCAAGAGCACACTGTATACATGGCACGTTGGCCAACCTGACAATAAATTATATTAAATAAAAATTTAATAAAATAAAATAAATCATCTGAAATGGAACCTGGGTCAGATGTGTCCCCTCACGCTAGGTTAGGGTGGACTCCCCGATGCTGGTGGTCCCCATTTAAATTACGTGGTCTAAGCAGAGGCAGAACACATCTCCCTAGAGGAGAGAGGTGCTGTTCCCTAAAGAAGGAGAGGGTATTGGGTTAAAAAAAGAAAAAAGGCAACTGAAATGTTCAATAACTTTTCATTTTACTGTTGACAATATTACACCACAGGTGTTTAAGGGCTATCCCTGGATTTATGTTGGTCATTGCTTACAAAGCTAAGATCGGATTCTAGAGGTCTCCAAGCTCCAGGAAAAATGCATGTGTCCTTGACAAAAGTATATCTAAAAGTTCTGATTCCCATGGAAAGAATTTAAAGCGTGTTTGATGACTGGAGATCCTGTGTCATCTAGACTGTTACCATATAATCACTTTATAGAGACGCATACCTTAACGTGTCGAAAGTTTCACTGGCTGAACGTGGCACATTCCCTGACATTTGATCATCTTAAATACCCGTATTAAATGGAGTTGTTTTCTACAATTTTATCTGTTCCGTAAAATAATTAGTAGGAAAAAGTCAGTGTAACCGGGGATTCTGGTCAGACATCTTAAAATGTTTTGAAGACGTTTCCACCTTGTTTGAACTTGGAAGCCCTTTGCTAACCAGACAGCGTTCTGTTATCTTATAAATAAACTTCATTCTCCAGCTAGTGAGCCTATGATAGTTTGTCCCTGTGTAAAGATGAGGAACAGGGATAAATAAGCTAGTGAAAGTGTATACTTTTGATGAGCTGATTTGTGTCACGGTCTTATTTCTAATGGGAACATTTTTAAGAAGCTTAAAAAGTCCATAAATTTAATGCTGTGCGTAGTACGTACAATTAACTTCCATCTGGTTAATATCTAGCCCCTGCGTCTGAAATGCTAATTGTTGGTTCCAAGCAGCAGCTGAGAAGTGTACAAAACACCTCCTGATATAGGGGGCCACAAAGCCCGTGCATGTAAAGATCTTGAAGGATGTGTGTAAGGGCAGGTGAGCGCTGGCCCATCGGGGAAACCGGGGCGGGAGCAGCTGTCTTCCGGTACCCGGGATCCTTCCCGTCTCTTTCACTTCCAGCCTTTCTCTGCCTGTATCAGTCAAGTGCTCCAGTGTAGAGCCCCCGACTACACAGCCTGGATCAACACCAGCTTTAGGGATGAACTATGATCTCTGTCTCTATGTGTGTCCATATGTGTGCACACTGGGCATTCATATATAATACCTGTATATTATATATGCATATATATGTGCATATTATATGTTCATCTATAACATCCATGCTATGTACAGAGTGCACCTGTAGGCACGAGCAGCCATCCCTTCCTGTCATCACTAAGCCTGGGGGAGCTGAGTGAAACCTCCCTCCTCCGGTCTCGCTTCCCAGGCAGGGCTCCGGGGCTCCGAACCCAGGCTGGGGATCGACACAGGGGTCCCGGATAGGACAGGAAGTCACAAGCTTAAAATATCTCTTGTACTTGATACAGGGATGCAACACGGAATTACTCCAATGTCTGCTGTTTCCAGATGTGCTCTGAGTAAAGAAATCCTTCAGTGCAGACTGTAGATACATCATCAGAGCACAGAGAGAGTGAAATGTAGCGTAAACACACCTGTGTAGCCTGCAACGATCAACTAGACACCGCTTCAAAGGTAACAAAGACCTTACCAAGACACCCAAAAGGAGGAACGGAACTATGAAAGCTGATTGCCATTGCTTTTTTAATCGCAGCCAAGTTTGGCAAGACCGTTTCACAAAGGTGGCCGTAAGATTACTGCACGCCGACCGTGCGATAAGTCCTTTTTACAAACCCTGACTTCCCCATTGATTCCCCCCTTTATGGGATATTCCATCAGAAGTTTCAAATGTGTGCAGCCCTTCACAGTTGCCCGCAATGTGTCTGCATTACAGCTGTGGACAGATGGCTTAGGAGCCACTGGAACAGCCAGTTCGGTTCGTATTTAAGTCCAAAGTTCTTTACAAAACGCCCCCTGTATTCCAGCAGGTACCACCGTCTGCCAGATATCCCAAGCCAGCAAAGAGCGGGTTGCCAGGAGTCACCGGAGTGGGCTGGAGCCTGCTCTTCTGGGCGTCTCGTACCCGTGGTGGAAAAATCCAGGGCTCGGAATCAGGTAAAATTCACAATTCCGTCCTTCCCAGTTAGTAGCTTTGCGACCGTATTGACGGTACTTAATATTTCTATGCTTTGTTACCTGATCTTTAAAATTTCCGTCCCAGGGCACGGAGCGAAATCGTCGCTCGTGGTTTGCGGAAAACACCGTGCCCAGCACAGCTCAGGTGGCTCAGCAGCCGTCAGCCCTTCTGTCAGCCGTCAGAGCACCTGCTCCCCACCACGTTCACTGGAGCCCCGGCCCCGTGGGCTCCCGAGACAGCCGGCTCCCAGAAAGGGGAGGCCCGGGTGGGAGATGGGGGGGCGTCTGCAGGGACTCGGCCCTCACCTAGGTGTGGGAGCTGCTCTCCGCCTGCTCGGGGGACTGATTTCCTCCATATCCACGTCTGTCACCTGCTTAACCAACCTCCTGTTCCGTTCGCTCCGTTATACAGGCTCAGAGTTGCTGCCGTGTCCTCGCCCATCACCACGTGTTGCATTACCGTGCCACGTAATAAACATTTGCGGAAGGTCATACGGCTCCCCAGATGCTCTGCGTGGGCTCGGTTCACCCGCCCCTGCCTCCGGAAGCTCCCGGGTATTTCTGGACCTGACCTCACACGCAGAGGCCTTGGTTCCAGAAGCCTCCTTGTCGGCACCATTCACGGGACACCCGACATTACACTGTGTTTTGCTCTTTCATTTATCTTTGCCTTACTTCTCAGGAACAGATCCTAGAGGGTACGACCTGTGTGTCATACTTTCTTTACCCCTTGAAACACCACACACGCCTTCATACAACGTCGGTGCTTTGCACTATTGCAAAGGCCTCGGTGGTTTGTATTTCAGCTGCTTAGATGTGCGTAATAACCACACACAGGGCCTTAAAAGGATGTAAAATATTCCAGCTGAGAGATGCACAACAGATGACGTTATTTCATTCTTAAAATGCAAAAATGTAAAATCAGGGAGCACCAAATGCTAGACAGTGTTTTTAGCAAAAGTCTCGGGAGAGAGTTTCTGCTTCTTAACCCCGGACACACAAAAAAACACACAAATGGTGCCACAGAGATCGTCAAGGACAGGCCGCCTCCCAGGACGGTGGAAAATACCCTCTTCCCACCCCCGCGTGGCCGAGCACGGACCTTAGACAGTTTACCGGGAGCGCGCTCTGTCCAGCCGGCCACCGGACCTGCCCACCCATGCTGAATTTCAGGACCAATGTCGGAATGATCAACTCTGCAGCCAGGAAAAGGAAAGAAAAATGGAACAGAACGGGACCCCAGCCGTTGGATTTCTAGGGAGGACACTGAAGACAGGAAACAATGTGCCCGCCCGAAATGGGCAGTGACAGCTTTGCTGAGCACTGAATCACTCTGATAGCTTCGAGCATTGCTTTGTAATTAGCTGCTGGGATGAGATAGCTGTGGAAACACCTGTTATCGGTGCTCAAAATAGGTATTAATTTAACAGTCCACAGATACTACGATACCGACATGCCACGGTGTGATGTCAACAACAAAAGGGATTTTCAGGAGATAGGGTTAAACATGCTTCTCTTGCATAGTTTCTACGTCTGCTCTAAGGGGACCCTACATGGAACAAAAGACCTTTGGGGAAAGAGCTAATTAAATGCATGACTTTAAAATGTCTAAGGATGGGGCGCCTGGGGGGCTCCGTCGGTCGGGCATCCGACTTCGGCTCAGGTCATGATCTCGCGGTTCGTGGGTTCGAGCCCCGCGTCGGGCTCTGTGCTGACGGCTCGGAGCCTGGAGCCTGCCTCGGATTCTGTGTCTCCCTCTCTCTCTGCTGTGTTTCCCTCTCCCACTTATGCTGTGTCTCTCAAAAATAAAATAAAAACATAAAGAAAAAAATAAAAACAAACAATCAAGTCCTCGTGGCTGCCTCAGTGGCACAAGGAAGCAGGGCACTGTACTGAGCACCCGCACAGAGTGGCCAGAGCACCCACACCTGCCCGCCCACCAGCCCCTGGACCCTGCACCCAACACCCTCCCTGTACCTCGTCTTATGCAGGCCACACCTGGAAGACAGCACCACCCCGATTCCCTGGTTCTGCATCGCTCGAAAGTCAGATACCCAGCATCGGATGAACACTCAACACTTGCACGGCAGCAAAATGCAACCTGAACGGAAACAAAGCTTTTTCTAGTCTTTTCCCCACTCAGTGAGCATGTCCGTTTTTTCATGCAGTTCTGTCCACGTAATTATGGGGCGTGGCACAGGCCCCCAGGGGTTGTGTCATAACTCGAACGTGCCGTGTATTACCTTTCCGACTTATTATGAAGTAGGTTCCCTAGTTAGAAAATGACCTTTCCTACTTACCTTCCTAAAAATCTGGGAAAATTGGAGTTCTGAAACACACTGGACCTCTAGTTTCAGTCGTGTGATTAGGGGCCCAGAGACTCATCTCACAGACTGCTTCCCCCGCTCACTGATTTGTTTCCCCAACCTGCCAGGTGCCTCGCTGCCTCAGGGCCTTTGCACTCACTGTCCCCTGCACCTGAAAACCTCTTTGTACTGGATATTTGCGTCTCTCCTTCACTGCTTCCCCTTCACTAAAATACAACTTTCTCAGTGAAGTCTCCCCTGGTCATACTGTTTAAAATTGAAAATATCTCTCTCAGATTTTATTTTTCTTATTACTCTTTCCCATACTGTGAACTTTACTTATTGTATTTTCTCCTCTAGTAAATATAAACACCACGGGGATTAATATTTTTATGATGCGTGTCCCATGATAGGAGTTTAACAAATACTTGAATAATTTCTGCGAGGAATAAGCTTGTGTGCGTGCAGGTGCGTATTCTCCTTGAATTTTTTCCAGCTATCACACGTAAGTATCACTTTCGGGCAGATGAACCCACGTTTTGGAGCAAAGTTTTATTTCACGGTTTAGATGGGCTAGCTAACAGTAATTCCTGCTACCTTGCGCGTGTGGAGGTGAGTCTTGGTTCTCAGCCGGGAACACGGCCATTGTCGCGGAACAGAAGACCGTGAGGTTACTTCCGCCGTTATGTTTTCATGTTCTGCGAGGTGTCGCATGTTTTACCCCGAGAGGTCTTGGATTTGCAGTAGACTTGTCCCTATCCTATTAATCCTGGCCTGTGCCTTGGCTTTGTTGGCCATCAGGTGTTCAGATGGCCTCACAGTGAAGCCTGCTTTGCAGGAACCATGTTCTGCAGAAATGTAAGAGCCCCGAAACTGCAGGACGGACGGGGCGCCCTGGGTGCCCCCACACTCTGTTCTTCCCGTCTCGCCGCAGCCTGTGTGGGGACATCAGCTCCGAGCATCCCTGCCCACGTCCGTCAGCTGGCTGCTGCCCCTCCGGGCTACCCTTCTCCCTCAGCCCTGCGGTCCTTCTGGGGCCTCTCCCAGAGCCCCCCACAAACGCTGATGAATTTTCAGATCCCAGGCCATCGGTTGACGCCCAGGGTTGAGTAGGGGAGCTGACGTGGCCAAGCTGGTGGTCACATAGATGGCGAGGGAACGGCGGTGCGCGGGGAGTGGTCAGCACCACATGCCCATCCCCTGTCCGAGGCCACCGTCCTCTGTGTCCTGAACAGGAGTAACGATCACTTACGATACTCTGCTGCTACAGCCCTCCTGGGTTCACACCACGTGCGGCCTCGTGTCCCCATCTAACTCAGCCCCGTTCTTAGCGGAGACTCAGAAAATGTCTGGGTTATAAATGAATTAGTTAATTTCACACAACGGTTCTGTGAATTCCACCCTCATTATTCCATCCTAAATGCTGCACTTGGGCCTATAAACACTTTCCCTGTTTGTCATGGCTGCCTGCGGGGTCTACCCTCTGTCTCCAGCTGGGTGTCTCCATATCCATTCTGTGATGTTATTCGCAGGGTAGGGTAGGAATTAAAATACACTCCTTTTCAGGGGTGCCTGGGTGGCTCAGTCCTTTGAGCGTCTGGCTCAGGTCATGATCTCACGGTTCGCGGGTTCGAGCCCCGTGTCGGGCTCTGTACCGACAGCTCAGAGCCTGAAGCCTGCTTCAGATTCTGTGTCTCCCTCTCTCTCTGCCTCTCCCCTGCTCGTGCTCTCTCTCTGTCTCAAAAATAAATAAAAACATTTTAAAAAATAAAAAAAAAGAAACTAGAAAGCGGGGGCACCTGGGTGGCTCAGTCGGTTGAGCACCTGACTTCGGCTCATGTCATGATCTCACAGTCCATGGGTTCAAGCCCCGCGTCGGGTTCTGTGCTGACAGCTCAGAGCCTGGAGCCTGCTTCGGATTCTGTGTCTCCCTCTCTCGCTGCCCCTCCCCCGCTCATGCTCTGTCTCTCTCTCCCTCTCTCAAAAATAATTAAACATCAAAAAAAAAAAAGGAATAAACTTTTTTGTTGTGTAAAAAGAATTATAACATGACTTGATTTACTGTCCCTGACCCTACGTACTGTACTAATCATAAAGCTGCTTATGGAAACATGGAAACAGTGCTTTTATTGTTTTGCAGCAAACGAAAGCTGTAACTTTCTATTCTCTGTTGAATTAACAGTACATTTGTCTGCTACGAAATGCCTGTGAGATTCCCCGTAGGACCAAATCATCAGAGATCAGTCTCGGACGGCAGAGTTTACTCACTTCAGAGCTCTTCGCTGGCGTTAACACAGGGGATTGTACAACAACACGTGCTGGTCAGTGCGGACCGCTCAAGAACGTGTGACCCGGTTCGGGACACTTCGTAGTGATAAGAGAGGACTTTGAACGCTCTCATCCCAGATGGTTGTTTGGGGCAGGTAGACCCAGGGGTACTCAGGTTCCCTTCCCTGAGCAGGGACGGAAAGTTCGGAAAGGTCAGACTCTGGGCCGGGCGACACCCTCTCCTTTCTTTCCCTCTGACCTGCACTTGTTCTAGAAGACTTGGCCAGGCCAACTATAAATCAATCTGAGTGTAAGGACAGAGTGAAAAAGGATGGACTGAACTATAATCCGTGGACACCGATAGCCAGCTGCCAGGTGCGCACCCCCACGCACTCCCTTAGCGGGTCGCGCGTGCTAACGACAGAATCGATGGCGAACAGGTAGTGAGTCACTATCAGTTTGACTTCACGGCTAACAGCACGAGTGTGGCGTCACCCACTTGGTTTCCACTCCAGGCTCAGCCACCCACTCTAGCTGTGTGATCACAGACAAGTTACCCACCTTCTCTGTTCTTCACTTTCCTCATTTATAAGAATAGGGATAATGATTGTATCTAAACCTCAGAGTTCTCACAATTAGATGGTCATAATACTGAAGGTACTTAGCATAATCTTCCTGGTACACATCAAGCCCTCGATAAGTACTAGCCATCAGTGTTAGTGATCCATTCCTCCAAAATCATGTAGATCATTCCTATTGTGCCAAGAATCACATGTCATGTCTCCAAGATCCAAGAGTAAGCAGAGAGCATGACCAAGTGTTTAGAACCTTTTTGTTGTTGTTGTTGTTGTTGTTTTTGGTATCTGAAGACCGAACACAGAATATGTAATTCCCAAGAATGCTTGTGTTATTTCCTTCGGATCAGCCGTGGGTTGGAAGCCCGAGCATCCACAGGGTGTTCATGTGGTTTTGTGAGACATCAGCCTGAGAGGACAGTCTCCTTGCTTTTCAGCACTTCTTGCTTTTATTTCTGTTTGTTCCCAGTCTTCCCTGGCTACACGTTCCAGTTTCCTGTAGAACAGGAGCGGTAGGAGTGTCATCCGTCTGGTTTCTTGTCTCCCGGGGAAAGCAGCCGGTCTCTGGCCATTAAGGGCACTAGCTTTGAGTTTCGTAGACAACGTTTACCGGCCCCAGGAAGTCTGCTTCCATTCCGATTTAGTTAACTGCTGTATCGCGGAGGGTGTTGAACTGGGTTCATCAAAATTCTTTTTCTTTTTCCTGTGTCCATTGAGATAGTTGATGAGGTTTTATTTTTATCTTCTATTCCGGTGATACTTCATTAATTGACTTACAGGATGCTAATCCAGTCTTGCAATGCTGGGACAAATGCCTTTAGGTCAAGGTCTAGAACCCATTTATAGGTTCCTGGGGGCTCTTTTGCTACCATTTTGTTGAGGATTTTTGTGTCTATGCTTAGAAGATACACTGGTCTGTGGTCTGATTTTCTTATCGCGTCTTTGTCTGCGTTTTGCGATTAGAGGAATAACAACCTTGTAGAATCAGCTGCTGAGTATTTCCTCCTCTTCTATTTTTTGGGAGAATTTGAAAAAAAATGGTATTCTCTGTTAAATATTTGGTAGAATTTATTAGTAAAGCCAACTGAGGTAGGGTTTCCTTTGTGGTAAATTCTTTGATTACTAATTCAATTTCTTTGCTATGTCTATTCAGATGTTCTATTTCCTCTTGAGTCAGTGTCAGTCGTTTATGTCTTTCTAGAAGCTTGTCCATTTCATCGAAGTTATCTGATTTATTGGCATCCAGTTTTTCATACAATTCCCTTCTAATATGTTGGATTTCTGTAAGATTGGAAGTAAGTTCCCTCTCTGATTCCCGATTTTACTACTGAGGCTTCCTTTTTTTCCTGTTCAGTCCAGCTAAAAGTCTATCAATTTTGTTGCTCTTCTAAAGTAATTAACTTTTGGTCTTACTGCTTTTCTCTATTTATCCATTCTCTATTTCGTTAATTTCTGTTTTTAATCTTTGTTATTTCCTTCATTCTGATTGCTTCACGTTTAGTTTGCTTGCATTGGCCCAGGGTCTCAGGGTAAAAGGTTAGGTTATTGATTTGAGATCAATATTTTTCCCTAATGTAGTCATTTGTCGATACATTGCTCCTTACATACTGCTTTGGTTCCATCCTATAATTTTTGGCCTTTTGTGTCCTCATTTCATTAATCTCAAAGTATTTAAAAATTTCTCTTGTGATTTCTTATTTGATGCATTGGTTATTTAAGAATGTGTTGGTGTTGTTGGGGCACCTGGGTGGCGCAGTCGGTTAAGCGTCCGACTTCAGCCAGGTCACGATCTTGCGGTCCGTGAGTTCGAGCCCCGCGTCAGGCTCTGGGCTGATGGCTCAGAGCCTGGAGCCTGTTTCCGATTCTGTGTCTCCCTCTCTCTCTGCCCCTCCCCCGTTCATGCTCTGTCTCTCTCTGTCCCAAAAATAAATAAACGTTGAAAAAAAAAATTAAGAAAAAAAAAAAGAATGTGTTGGTGTTGTTTAATATCCGCATTGGTGTGACTTTCCCAAATTTCTTTGTTATCGACTTCTCATTCCATGGTGTTATGATCAGAGAACACTTTGTTAAAAAAATATTTTAATCTTTTAGAGTTATTGGGGCTGGTTTTATGTGGTCCTATAGTCTATCCTTGAGGATAATACATATTCTATAAGTGTGTGCTAGGAAGAGTTGGTCATCGGTAAGTTATTTTTAAGTAATCATTAAGATCTTATGTGTGCCTGGGGATTATAATGGTGAAGCATGGACCCAAACGTCAAAGACTTTATCGTCTCATAACTGGAGAAGTAAGAGGCATGAGAAATTGATATACAGTAAAAGATAATATTTATGTTATAAATTATGAGTTAAGAA
The DNA here is from genome assembly GCF_022837055.1 of Prionailurus viverrinus. Taxonomy (NCBI): domain Eukaryota; kingdom Metazoa; phylum Chordata; class Mammalia; order Carnivora; family Felidae; genus Prionailurus; species Prionailurus viverrinus. The sequence goes on from NW_025927614.1 coordinate 1,348,637, forward strand.
AATTTTTCAGAGACATCTAACAGATTGAGAAATGTGATGTTTGGAGCAGGGAAGATTTTAGAAGCGGGTTTGAGCTTCAGGCGTGAAAGACGGAAAGGGTCTGCCCGACATAGGGTCGAAGAAGGGATTGGGAGTAAGCCAGTGAAAACAGCAGGGCTCAGAACTGGTGTGGTTGGTACAAATCAAACAAGAATTAGAGACTAAACATGTTGACAGCTGCAGTGGAATGAAAAGTAAAAAAGGATAAGGAAGGGTGAGCAGACAACTTAGAAACAGAATAAAAATTGTGTGAGAGGTGATTGCTAATTCAGTAATTTGATGAATCTGCTCTTGTACTAATCACTTTCTGCCTTGCCGCGCCACATTTTCTTTCACATCTTCTCTCTCACGCCCTCGTTTACATCTATTTGAATAATGCTCAATTTATTGCTTAAAACCTCTGAGGACAAATATTCCCTACCCGACCTCAAAAGGTATCTGCTTCTAAATAGCGCCACTAAAAAGCCCAAGTCCCCAGTTCTGGTCTGAGTAATATCCACGGACTTTCTCATATTCCCTTAAATCCATTGACTGATTCTCTTGAATAGCTGTACCGGCTGAAGGCTAGGAAAGTGCCAGTAAGCGTTCGTTTTGGACGTGCCAACACACTGATTTCACATGGTTCAATGTACTATGTCCCTTTCTCGGACAATTCAAAACAGAGAGCCCTGAAACGTCCATCTCTGCTGGTGGCTGCAGAGACACTTCCCAAACGAACTCTGGATTTTATCAGTTAAGGGAAATCAGGCCACAGAATCGTGGGTTCTCTTTTTCATGCGCACGCCCGATTTACAAAACAGATCCGTTCCAAGTTATTTCTGTTTGCCTCTCAGCACAGAGCGCCCCATATGGAGGCCTAATGAACAAATTAACAGAACCTGTGGAGATGCATTTGTGAAGGACAAATTGGTTCCTAACCGAAAGAGTCATTCCCCACATTTGTCTGCAAGTTGAGAATGCATGCCCTGTGAGTGAATGACGCGTCTGAGGCAGACTGAACGCCTCCGAATCCAAATGAAGACATTATTTTTCCTTGGATTCTGAATTTACGTACACTCGAAGTCAAGATAAAAAGCTGCTTCGAAAACGTTAGGGTCATTACATTTGCTTGACGAACTCCAGAAACTCTGGTTGTCTCGGGATACCTTACGCTGCATTATATAGTCACTACACTATTATATATCGTGTAATATTTATGTGTTTTATAATATATTACGATACGTTTAGAATATGTTCTCACATTATATGTAACATAAATTATGTGTTATATAGGTATATAGTTCATACTGTTTCTCAGATTTCCTCCTATTGTACGTGGCAAGAAAATCCACGTGTGTATGTAGCTGCGTTTGAATGAACGCGTTATCAAAATGGAATGTGCTAGGAGGAAATGTGTTTCAGTGAATGTTTTAACATAACCTAAACCCTTTCTGAAATGACACGCTAGAAAGTCACTTGGGCCACTCTTCTGCTTCTACGTACTGAAACGGGTAATACCACCCTCTCTCGCAAAAACGTTACAATTATCCTGGTGTTAAGGGAAAAATAGGAAAAGCAGGTGTTAAGTCACAGAAAACTAGAGACAAGTAACTGTCCTGCTTATTTTTTTTCAAGGTTGTCTCATATTTTAGAAATTACTTTGCTGCTCTACTGTTCATATTTATGGGGTAGGGGGCACCTGGGTGGCTCAGTCAGTTGCGCTCAGGTCATCATCTCCCAGTTCGTGGGTTTGAGCCCCACATCCGGCCAGCTTTGGATTCTCTGCCCTTCCCCCACTCACAATCTGTCTCTCTCGACAATAAATAAGCATTAAAAAACATTTACAGAAAACAAAAAAACCCCTGCTTTTTTCTACTCCACAGTTTATGGATGAGTCTAAAACCCTTTTTTGTTGTTGTTGTGATTTAGGAAATAAAACCCTGAAAGGTTAATGAATCTCCAACTTCTACAGAGGTGGTCAACAAGAGAGCTGTTGAGAATTCTAAGTCGCTTTCCACACTTCTGTCCGCCTGTCTGTGTCCACGTTTATCCATAGCTATCCGCCTCGAGGCCTATGTCTCTATCTGTCTGTCTGTCTATCTGCCTATCTATCTGTCTGTCTGTCCATAATCGTGGTTAATTGCATGTGTCTACTTGACTAGGCCATCGTGCACCCAGACATTTGGTCACCCGTGAATCCAGGTGTCTCTTGAGTGTCTCTGGATGAGATTAACATTTGAAGCAGGGGATGAGTAAAGAGATCCCTCTCCCCAGTGTGGGTGGGCTTCATACGATCTTTTGGAGACCTGAAGAGAGCAAAAAGACTGAGTGGGAGGAATTGTCTTTCCGTCTTTGAGCTGGGACATCGGTCTTCTACTGTCCTTGGACTCAGACTCAGACTCAAAGCTGAGCCACCGGGCCCCCGGGGTCTCCGGCGTACGCGTGGCCTACCCCGGGCATCTCAGCCTCCATAATCACGTGAGCCCATTTCTTCCAAACACTCGATCTGTGCTCTCTCCCTCCGCACGCACACATCGCATGTATGTGCGTACGTTCTGTGCTCGCGCGTGCACAAATGTTCGTGCCGCACGCACAGGCACACACAGGAGTGGTGCGGCCATCGTCCGGCCACTCCTCGCGGGTCGAGGCGGACACCTGCTGGTCGTTACCAGCACAGGCAACTGTCAGGATGAGTAAGGGGGTGGTGAAATCGTGCCCACCCGGCCCTGGAACGAGGCACGTGTCCCTCAGCAAGTAGACACATGCTGCTGGGCCTCTGAGCCTACACAGCAGACATAACTCGAGAGTTCATCTTACGCATTTTCCTCCTTTAAAACAATCAGCAGCTGGGATGCTTTTTTATACAGTGTCTCCTGCTGACTGCTGTCACAGCTTCTGCTGCTCGTCCCGAGGCCTGTCTCTGCGCCGTGTTGCTAGGCAATGCCTGGCCCGGCCGGATTTAAATAAACGCACAGACAGCACCCAGAACACGGTCCTCCGCCCACTGATTGCTCCTCGCACCAAAGCTGGAAGCACGGAGACCCTTCGTATGGTCCACAGGGGTACTTTGACATAGTCGGAGGAGTTATTTTCAAGAATTAAGTCTCGAAACGCTGACAAGGTAAAAACTGTATGGGAATAAGTAAAAAGATGCATTCCTCTTAAAAAGTCGGAATTTGGCAATTAGTGATGGTTTCATCACATCCCATCCCCAGAACAAATTTAATGCTAAACCTCTTTTAAAAATTTTCCTTACACTTATGTTTTCTATAAAACTAATGTTTATTGCCTGTGATGCATTTATTCTACCCATATTCACTGGAGTGAAATTTCTTATAGTGAATACTATTTAATGTCTTTGGATCTCAGAATCAATTATTCAGAAATATTTACTAAAGGCGTATGCAAAAGCACTCAGCAAGAGGGGCTCCCGGCCGGTTCAGTCAATAGAACATACAACTCTAGCTCTCTCTTGGGATTGTGGGTTCAAGCCCCCACATTGGGCTTACAGCCTACTTTAAATAAACAAATAAACGAATTTGTAAAACGTATTCAGCAAGACATTTTATGGAATATAATGACAGAGAAAATATGGTTCTTGCCCTCCATAAAATTAGTCTAATCTTCTTATGGATACCCATTCGTATTTCACAGAGAATGTGCCTTCATTTTGTGGGTGTTTTTCTGATTATCTAAATAACATGCGCCTGTTGTAAAAAAACAAAGTTTTCCTCACTCGGATGGCACCGTCACTGGGCACAGTACTCGACACTTGGCTGCCCTCCAGGAGCATTTGGCAAAGGAGGGGCAAATCAAACGAATGGACACAATACAGTAAACTTCAAGACAGGCTTAGATATGGTCTCACTACCCCTACCCACCCCCCCCCCCCCCACCGCCGTTACCTACGCCCTCAGTGTCCCCATAAACGCAGGATAGATAGTGATGTATATGAGTGGAAGGGGTCAAGTTGAAGCTGGAGAAGGCTGCACAGGGTCCTCAGTGGCACCACGGGTCACTCACGGTGTCCCTGGGGGGGACATGATGCACATTGTGACACAGCCCAAGGGAAGTCCCCTCTCAGCGGCCGGAGGGACTCATTGGGGACTCTGTTCTTGATGCTTCCTCAGTGCCAGACCAGCACACATGTTCTAGAGCAACGTCACAGAGACAGAATCCCATTTGTGACCAGAAAGGGTTCAGTCAGCTCCAAAAAAATGATGTGTAGCACTTAGCTGGAGCAAAAGAGGGTCTTAGAAAACAAGGTCTGAAAGGGAGGAGCAGAGAAGACAGGAGAGGAGAGGAGAGAGGGAGAGAGAGAAAAAGAGGGAGAGAGTGAAAGAGAAAGAATGAGAAAGAAAGAAAGAAAGAAAGAAAGAAAGAAAGAAAGAAAGAAAGAAAAAGAAAAAGAAAAAAAAAGAAAAAGAAAGAAGAAAACAAGGTCCTTATTAGAATGGAGGTCGACTGAAAAAGAATTAAGCATAAACTGAAGGCAGTTTTTTTCCTTTGGAGTTTGCTGTCTCTCCAAAAAAAAGTGTGCAACAACTTAGGAATCATTTGTGGGACATTTCCCACATCATATTTTATGCAAATCATAATCATTCCATATGTTGTTTGGCTTGTTTATGAAGTTCAAAAGTAACTATTTAGAAAAATGCATGCCTAATGGGATCTGAAAAAGCTTATGCTTTTAAAGAGAAGCCCATATGTCACTGCTAACAGATACATTTTCCCAAGATGTGGAGACTCTTTGTAAGTAATTTCTTCTTCCATAAATTAATCCTCCCTGCCCACCTTGGCTTTGCTTTTATATAAAAAAGGCAAGATATCTCGTCTTTTCAGCGGGAGTTAAATTGCATAGTACATTTAGTTATGTCGCCCTACCCGATGTTTGTTGCAAGCACACTCTTAGATTATTTTTGCCAATGTTTATGATGAGTTACACTCACATTAAAAAATGTTACGATTTTTTAAAGAAAAGTCTGCGTATTGTGCACCTGCGTGATTTCACTCAAAGGTAAATATCTTCACATCCGTGTGCCATTGCACACCAAAGTTCCCTGTTCAAAGAATCACGGAAGTCACTGAGGACCCCGTCCTCCCCCTGAAGACGGACATCTGGAGTTCGGCAGCCCGGAGGAATCTTGGAAGAGTGACAGAAAGACCATGATACCCCCACTTGCTCTGATTCCTCACCAACAGATCTGGGAGCTTCTGTGGGTGTTGGCTGTTTCTGAGCCAGGACCAGTCTGAGGCTGAAATCACAAAGACGGGGTTGGTTTCCGGGATGTGGGAGCAGACACTGCATGGACCGAACTGTGTCCACACGAAATTCTTGTTTTGAAATCTAGTTCCCAGGACCTCAGAATGTAAGTGTATTTGGAGAAGGGACCTTTAAAGAGGTGACTGAGGTGGAATGAGGTCACTAATCCAATCTGACTGGGGTCCTTATAAGAAGAGGAGGTCAGGACACAGACACACATAGAGGGACGGCCACGTGAGGACACGAGAGAAGACGACATCTGCACGCTCAGGACAGAGGCCTTGGGAGGAACCAGCCCTGCCCACGCCCAGATCCCAGACTCCCTGCCTCCAGCATGCGGGACCGTGAGTGTCTGTTGTTTAAGCCCGAGTCTGGGATACCTGTTACGGCAGCCCCAGCTGACTAATGCAGGGGGCATGGGGATTATGTGGGCTCAGAAAGAATCTTCTGGAACATGGCCCCCTTGGAGGGGTGGCTGAGAGCAGCTTTCTGTTGCGTGACCCACCTCCCAGCCCCCAGTGGGGGTCACCTCCCCAGCCACCGGAGGGGGTCACCTCCCCCAGCCTCCAGAGGGGTCATCCCCCCCAGCCACCAGAGGGGTCATCCCCTCAGCCTCCAGAGGAGGTCACCTCCCCTGGTTTCTAGAAGGGGGTCACCTCTTCTGGCCTTCAGAGGGGGTCACCTCCCCCAGCCTCCAGAGGGGTCATTCCCCCCCAGCCACCAGAGGGATCATCCCCCCCAGCCTCCAGAGGGGGTCACCCTCCTGGCCTCCAGAGGGGGTCACTCTCCTGGCCTCCAGAGCGGACAGCAGCTTTCTCTCCTCGTCTTCAAGGACAGCTTTGCAAACGTGCATGGAGCATGTGTGTGAAGTCCTGGGTTACTCTGCAGCCCGTGTAGGCCTTCACTGCCAAGTGCATCGTAAGAGATTCTTCCTTAAGCATCGTCGGAAACAGAAGATGAGAACATGGAGTGAACCTCCCCCAGGAAGCCTTACCGTGGTCCTGATGACACCAGAATATGCATTTAAAACCAAAGTACAGTCTTCCTCGGGGCCCAAGGGTCTCCGTTGTGGCCATGAGCCAGAAAATGATTTTAAACATGCACTAGGATTGTTATTTTGGGGGTAAATTTTATGCATATTTCCCCTATGTTGACATTCAGCAGACTAATTTATTCACTTGCAAGCTTTAGAAGAGTCTGTGGGGATGCCGGCAAGGAGACAAGATTTGATTCTCAGTCGCAAGTCAAAATTGCCCCAACTAGATGCTCTGGGCTAATAGCACTAATATTTTCTAGGCATGGAGAACAATCTCTGCGATGCTAGAAAGCAACTTGAGCTCCTGTAAATGACGGACAAAAAAATACGCATTTACCTTCGAGTAAACTTTCACAAAATGCAAAGCTTTGGTTCTGGGTCTGTTGTTTCTTTAGGGACGAAAACAAAACAATTGTTTCCACAAGAAATGAGGGTCTTTGGCCATGAGATTTTTGTTTAAAAATGAACAAGGAGATGGGGCGCCCGGGTGGCTCAGTCGATTGAGTGTCTGACTCTTGATTTCGGCTCCAGGTCATGATCTTGCTGTTTGGTGAGATTGAGCCCCACGTCGCGTTGGGCTCTCTGCTGACAGCACGGAGCCTGCTTGGGATTCTCTCTCCCCTTCTCTCTCCGCCCATCCTCTGCTGTGCTCTCTCTCTCTCAAAATAAATAAATAAACATTAAAAAAAAAAAAAGCTTTAAAGAAACCAAGGGTCGCCTGGGTGGCTCAGTCACTTAAGTGTCCAACTTCAGCTCAGGTCATGATCTTACAGTTCATGAATTTGAGCCCCGCGTCCGGCTCTGGGCTGACAGCTCGGAGCCTGGAGCCTGCTTCGGATTCTGTGTCTTCCTCTCTCTCTGCCCCTTCCCCGCTCATGCTCTGTCTCTCTCTCAAAAATAAACATTAAATTAAATTTTAAATAAATAAATAAATAAATAAATAAATAAATAAAAGCTTTTTAAAAAACTTTTGAAAATGAATAAGGAGAGGCATTAACATAGAGTTTTCAAAGTACTGCAGAATGAGGGTGTTGCTTTCCATCACTGAGTAAAAAATTATCAAAATCTCAGCGGCTGAAAGCAGCATGGATGGGCCGTCCGGCGGCCAGGAGTCTGGACACGGCTTCGGTGGGTCTTAGGCGATCTCACCCGGAGCTCAGGATTTTCTTCTGGGCTTGTCGGCAGGACCCAGCTCGTCGCAGCTGTGGAGTCTGGGGTCTGGGTTTCTCTGGCTGTCACCGGGGAGCTCGCAGCCGGGGCGACTGCCTGAGAACCAGCAAGTTCAAGACCAACGGCAGAATGTCCCCTTCAGCCACCAAGATGGTGACAGGGCTCCCCTTTGCCATATTGTGCTGGTGAGAGGCCAGTGGCAGGTGCCACCCGCACTCAAAAGGTGGGGCCCCCTGATATGACTCCTTGGGCGTCCCCGTGATGTCACCAGCACAAGGGGAAGAGAAGTTTAAAGACTGGTGACAACATAACACAGCAGAAAGTGAATTCCTGAGGAACCAGGGGAAATCTAGAGAAGGGGTGAGTGGTTCGTAGGGGGCCATAATAAGACACGGTCTCTGTAAACTAAAGGTGAAGCCAAACATAGGAGAGACACCCACACTTGGGCAACACGAAGGTGAGGATGCACGGGGGGTGGGGGGGGGGGAAGGGGGGCAAAGCCTGGAACATGCAAGAACTCAACTTCACTTTGGAATTCATCAAAATGTAAAATCGAACGGCACACAGAAAAGTGACATGGAAACAGCTACATTAGCAACGAAAGAGGCTGAGGAGATGTGAGTCAAGCTGAGGTGACAAAAATGGAGGCAGAGACGGAAGGTCTAAGTTGAAGATATATTTGGTGAACCCGAGGAAAAATGTGGAACAACGGGAACAGAAGCCAAGACCAAAGCAAAATCTGAAAGTAAGAATGGACAAGCGTGTGCCGATTATTTTTTTTAATTTAAATAAAATACTAACAGAAAATAGGGCAAGTTTTAATAAATCATAAAACTTGATAGAATAATGTACAGGCATGTTGCTTAAACAAATTCCAATGCATAAATAAAGATCACACTAGCCTCGTAATCCTGTCCAGCCTTAATTTTTAAAGGACATTGTGCCTCATTTTTAGGCAACTTGCAGTGAAAACAGGAACCCGAGAATTTTATAAGCGGCCAGGTTTTCACTGACAGGTCGTGGCAACAACAACACTATCAGCAATAAATGACATGCAGATTATAAACCCGTCTCTTGTCCTTGAAAGGAAAAAGAATTTAAGCACAATTTCGGCTATGAATTTATTGGACAGTAAGCAAATCAAATGCAAACGGAAGTAATTTAGGTCCAAACTAGGACCAAAAGTATGGACTAAAATTGCCAAAAATATGGACTAAATAAATTGACATTGAAAACTGTCAAGCATAAACCTGGGCCCAATGTTTTAAATGTGATAAAATACTGGTCAGTAAATCAGATATTTTAAAACGAAATTTTTTTAGAAAGATCAGGTATTTTTTAATATGGATATAAGGAATGGCGTGAGTAACAAAGAGTAATAAATCACTCGCCTCACGGAAGCCAAAACACGGTTTTAATCGTTACGTAGGTAAAAACATAAGCACTTAAAGGAATACTTTTGTATTCCTTTTCCAAACAACTGGCGTAGATAAACAGAGAAATAAGCAACAAAGACTGGGGGTGGGGGGAGACCCAGAAAACAAAAACAAATAAATAAAAACACAGTAAAAGAAAACAGTAACTCCCTAAAAGACAATCTAACGTTGGGTTAGAAAACCATTTGAAGCAGTGTCACCAAAATGCAGAAATCTATCCAGAGTGGGGTATTGAGAATCTTAGCAGCTTTGACATAACAAACGGATATAAAAGAGCGTAAAACACAAAATAAATATGCAAGTATCACAAATACAAAGATCTCCAATTTGGCATTATATGCTAAAAGACAGACTTGTTTCGGCGCCCACACCCAGAACTGATGCTGTGGGAAGTCATTCATAAATCCCCAAGGGTGGAAAATGGACCAGCGGCATTTGCTCAACACAAGGTGACACAATCTCAGAATTTTAAATGCGCCCCTTGCATACGTGTGGGTATATATTTTTTATCCTAAATGACAAGCGTTGTGTACAATGTTTTGGAATTAGCTTTTGACTCAGAGGTTCATACCCAATTTACTAAACTGATCGACCCATTACCTCCACACCCACGATGAGCTCTGATTTCTTTTCTACAGCTGAGCCAAGTATGCATCACGTTCTGCTCATGATTTATTTCTGTTTTCAAATGAGCGAGATAAAGAATAGGTAAAGACACAGATAAAAATGTGTTTAGTGTCCCGGCTGTAGAAGGTTCATCTAGGCTGTTAGTCACGGCTTCATTTCTCAAAAGGTAGCCTATGCCTATGGATATTATCAAAGCTCTGCTCCTTTAGAAAATACAGTAACTATGAAAACCAGCATGCGGAGACCCCACCCCCACCCCCACGCCCAGCATTCCTGGGCAGGACATTCCCCTAAGAATTATACAAAATGGCTGTTAAGAAATTTCCATATAAAGGAAACCGCCAGGTTCTTCTTCTGAAAGACCAGCCAGTCCTCGCCTACAGACAGGAGTTTTACAGGTTATTTGCTGAGGAGGAGCCTGTACTGTGTTTCCAAGCACCTACCGGATCCACAGAGAAAGCAGTCCTGCAAGACACCTGCCTCGACCCTGACCCCAACCCCCTGTGTGTCCCGTTCCCCTCTTATCCCACACATTTGCATTTCAAGGCTCTGCCTCACTTTGCACTCAGCAGCCCGTGGGGACTGGCAGACAGCTGCAGGGGGTGCGGGGGTGGGGGGGACGGAGCTTTCGCTCCCCAAACACCACCCTAAAAATAGCTGGAAGAGAGGCAGTGTGGCACGGGGAGAAAATTACCCTTCTTCTTTACCAATTATGCCCCGAGAACACGAATTTGTAAATACAGATGATATCTAGACCGCTTTTCTTTTGTGGCTTTTATTCCCCGTGCGATCCCAGCTCTTTGGGGTGTTTGTTTAGAATCACAGGAGGATGGATGAATGGTACACTCGTGGACAAGCTTCAAACACAGGAAGAGAAGCTGTGCCGTGAGTAAATAGCCACTTGGATGTATAGAGAGGCTTTGACTTAAATATCAAAGAAAACCCACTGCGTCTCCCCCGAGGATGTGTGCTACATCCAGGGGCGTGTCCACAGCAGGTTGATGGGTTCCCCTTCCCACTAGAAACCAAGCCCATTCCCTTCTTCATTTCCAGCGTCTGCGAAGAACTCTTCCCCTCGCCCATCCCAGAGCGGTTACTGTCTCACATCCAACTTGAATCCCATCCCCTTTCCCTAGTTTCCGCGCGTGGGTACACTGTGCCCGTTCTGCGCCCTTCGGTGCCCTGCGTAAAGCTGGCCACGCCGCCTCTCGAGCGAGAGGATGCCGATTGATTAAAAGTGATGCTTCACCTGCAACACATTTCAACAGGATGATGCTCTTTTCAGTTACCATAAAAACGTTACTGGAATTTAGGTCGTCCTCTGTAATATAAATAACAGCTGCCTGCCTCCGCCGGGGGGACTCGAGGACCCCCTGCCCTGGTCCCGACTGCCGTGCACACCCTCCAAGATTCCCCAGGCTCAGTCCAGATCTGCCTCGCGGGATTCCCCACAGAGCCGACGCAAGAAGCGTATGCACTGGAGGAGCATCCCCGTGGCAGTGGCGTGGGGTTGTGATTCCTGCAAGTGACCTGCTTTCTCACATTCACACTGGCCACTTGGCTTTCTCTCCTTGCCTGCCCTCAGGCGATGTCCCGTCGCCCTTGTTCTGGCCGGCTCTGTGCTCTGCCCCTCTCTTAGCATTTCTTCTTTCCTTCTGCAGAACACTAAGTACAGTCAAGTTGGTTTGCCAGATTGAGAAAAGCATCCCTTTGCCCTGACTCCGTGGGGGACACTTACGCCGAGGGTCATACCTCGATCTGCACTGATGGCAGAAAATAGCTTTCCAAACAACGATTTTCTCTTTGAAAGGAATTCTGACGCCTGACGTGGAACCAGAAATGTATCCTTCACCTAACGAATGAGTGCGCAAACATGGAGAATGTCAGATAGTCACAAACGGCTTTCAGGTACCTAGTTTAAAGGCGCGATGTAATTCTTAGTATTTGAATCATGTCTACATGAAGCGAAAATAATGAAAAATGAAAAACTCCTTCTTTCAGATTCCCTGCACTCAAAATTCCAAACGATTAACTTGCATGCTTGCACGATTTTTTTACCGATTTGGTAGAATACGTAAGTTGCTCGGGCATCGCACAGAGGCAACCTAAGACATCCGTCTTGATTTCCTTATTCCCTCAGGTACCATTCCCTAATAAATATATGCACCCCAGAAAGCCAATGTCATAAATATAGACAGCTGACTCATCGTGCTAACAGGATTTCAGTCGTTTCTCCAAAGAATGTGCAAAGCAATTCAGCTCCAATCCAAGTGGAAAAAAAAAAAATCTCTAAAACTTGTATTTTTAGCAAGCATCTTACTTCATTATATAAGAATGCTGAGGAAAAGTGTAAGCCCATCCCCGATGCAGGCCAACCCTCCTGAGGGCACGCCCTGCACTTTTCCCCAGGTGCTAAGATTGTGCTTTTACTCCTCAGGGAGTTCCTAAAATATCAGCCACAATCAACCGATTGAGATTGTGGGATTATATATGAGATTATAGCCACAATCAATTATGGAGAATCTGTCCTGTCCAGAGCCCTGTACTTGATGCCCTGGGACGAATAATGAAACTGAGACATGGCCTCACCCCAAATTACATCACGTGGCAGTCCTAAAACTGGCATGAACCTCACAGTAGATCACGAGGTCATAGGTGGGTTGCAGCCGGTGGCACGGCAGAAGCCCAGAAACAGGGAATCGTGACGGTCTGGGGGGGAGCAGGTAGAGGATGTGTGAGCGTGCGTGTGGCCACGTCGTGTGTGTGCGTGCGTGTGTGTGTTCTGTGCACACGTGAGGACCACAAGTCTTGAGGATACATACACAGCCAGCCCAGGGCATTCGCAAAACGCCAGCATAAGAACAAGGAGTTTACGGAAATCTTACTTGGAATCCTAAAGGACGAGTGAGACACAAGGGTGATATGCAGTCGCTTTGTTTTCACAGGCGGTGACACATCCAGCAAGGACTGCAGTCCCACACGTTTGGGACCCGTCTGGCCTCTGTGTCAGTGGGGTAAATGCAGCAAAATGGAGACCGGGTCATTTAACCTCGCCATGATGATTTTTTTTTTCTCCGTTGTTCACTTCTAGGCCCCGTTCTTCCTTTTGAAAGCCAGTCTTTGCACCAGTGACCTTAACTCCCCGTCTTGCACCCTTGTAACTCCATAGCTCGCGGGGCTTCCAACCAGGGTGGTGGGGAGTCCCCAGTCCTGCTCTTTGGAAAGCTGCCTCAAGCTGGGCCCATTCGGGATCCTTCCACGTTCTCGGCATCCTGTGCGGACACTCAGCTCTTTAGCGGGGAGTCCGAGGGAGGCAGCAGAAGAGAGCCACAGAATTTCACTTTCCCCAGTGGTTCCCACCCATGCCTGGCTCCCTGCCGACACGCGGGATGAAAGCAGGAGAGCACGTGGAATGGGGTCGTCCCGTGGGACCGAAGGGAGCCTGCCATGCTCAGAGGAAGTGACTGTCACTCGTCGGCAGGGCCCACACATGTCACGCTTCCTGGTTCCTCCGGACACCTCTCCGCCCATGGAAGTAGATGACACGCGTGCCACCAGCTCAGACTTCACTAGAAGCGCATGCAACAGGAGACATGTGGATGAGAATAGGATTCTGAAAACAGGTCTCCTTTGCAGGTGCCACTTCTGTATCGGTCACACACACAGAACAAGACAACAAGCATGAAGGAAAAGAAAATATGAAGCAGGAGAAATAGGGATAGTCATTAACTCCAGTGAAGTTCAAAAGTAAGTCAAAATAATTGTTTTGTTTTGTTTTTCCCTTAGGAATGCATTTTTATTTTCACGATTTTGAATTTATGTATTTAAATTCAATTTAGGTACCGTATGGTGTAGCATTCGTTTCAGGAGCAGAACGCAGCGAGTCATCAGTTACATTCCACACCCAGTGCTCATCCCAGCAAGCACCCCCCTGAATGCCCCTCCCCCATCCCCCCCCCCCCCGTCCCCTCCAGCAGCCCTCAGTTTGTTCTCTGTATTTAAGAGCCTCTTATGGTTTGCCTCCCTCTCTGTTTTTATCTTATTTTTCCCTCCCTTCTCCTATGTTCCTCTGTTGTGTTTCTCAAATCCACATATGAGTGAAGCCATATGATATTTGTCTTTCTCTGACTTATTTCGGTTAGCATAATACCCTCTGGTTCCATCCACATTGTTGCAAATGGAAAGATTTCATTCTTTTTTTTTTTTAATTTTTTTTTCAACGTTTATTTATTTTTGGGACAGAGAGAGACAGAGCATGAACGGGGGAGGGGCAGAGAGAGAGGGAGACACAGAATCGGAAACAGGCTCCAGGCTCCGAGCCATCAGCCCAGAGCCTGACGCGGGGCTCGAACTCCCGGACCGTGAGATGGTGACCTGGCTGAAGTCGGACGCTTAACCGACGGCGCCACCCAGGCGCCCCAAGATTTCATTCTTTTTGATTGCCAAGTAATAATCCAATGTATATATCACGTCTTCTCTGTCCATTCATCCATCGGTGGATATTTGGGCTCTTGCCATACTTTGGTTATTGTCGATAGTGCTGCTCTAAACACTGGGGTGCATGTACCCCTTTGAATCAGCATTTTTGTATCCTTTGGACAAATACCTAGTCGCACAATTGCTGGGTCATAGGGTAGTTCTACTTCAATTTTTTGAGGAACCTCCATACCGTTCTCCAGAGTGGCTGCACCAGATTACATTCCCACCAGCAGGGCAAGAGGGTTCTCCTTTCTCCACATCCTTGCCAACATCTTGTGATGTTAAATTTAGCCATTGTGACAGGTGTGAGGTGGTACCTCACTGTGGTTTTGGTTTGTATTTCTCTGCTGATGAGTGATGTTGAGTGTCTTTTCATGTGTCGGTTGGCCATCTGGAAGTCTTCTTTGGAAAAGTGTCTATTCATGTCTTCTGCCCATTTCTTCACTGGATTATTTGTTTTTTGGGTGTTGAGTTTGGTAAGTTCTTTATAGATTTTGGAAAATAGCCCTTTATCTGATATGTCATTTGCAAATATCTTCTCCCATTCCATCGGTTGCCTTTTAGTTTTGTTGATTGTTTCCTTTGCTGTGCAGAAACTTTTTATCTTCGTGAGGTCCCAATAGTTCATTTTTGCTTTTAATTCCCTTGCCTCAGAGATGTATCAGGTAAGAAGTTGCTGTGGCTGAGGTCAAAGAGGTTGTTTTCTGTTTTCTCCTCTATGGTTTTGATGGTTTCCTGTCTTACATTTAGGTCTTTCATCCATTTTGAGGTGTTTTTGTTGTTGTTGTTGTTGTTGTTGTTGTGAATGGTGTAAGCAAGTGATCTAGTTTCATTCTTCTGCATGTTGCCGTCCAGTTCTCCCAGCACCATTTGTTAAAGAGACTGTCTTTTTTCCATCAGATATTCTTTCCTGCTTTGTCAAAGATTAGTTGGCCATACTTTTGTGGTTACAGTTATGGAGTCTCTATTCTATTTCATGTTGGTCTATGTGTCTGTTTTTGTGCCAATACCATGCTGTCTTGATGATTACAGCTTTGTAGTAGAGGCTAAAGTCTGGGATTGTGATGCCTCTTGCTTTGGTCTTCTTCTTCAATATTACTTTGGCCCTTTGGGGTCTTTTGTGGTTCCATACAAATTTTAGGATTATTTGTTCTAGCTTTGAGAAGAATGCCAGTGCAATCTGATTGGGATTGCATTGAATGTGTAGATAGCTTTGGGTAGTGTCGACATTTTAACAATATTTATTCTTCCAATCCATGAGCACGGAAGAAGCTTAATTCATCTACAATGAGGGGATTAATTGTCATGAGAGGATGTGGTTAAAGGAACTCTCGCTCCTACTTGATCATGTAAGAGGTTTCCTCTGATGTCACTCCTCACTGCCCGTGTCTGCTCTCCTCGGTACACAGCTTCTCTCTCTCTATTCCCACATCACCCTCTGCTTCTTTTATCCACTCTGCCCTGAAGCCTGCCTTCATGTCTGTGTTCACATTCCTGTAACTTTACAAGGAGTACGGCTTTCACACTAACCTTGGACTTCATTAATACCTAAACACACTACTTGGAACTATATTTCCACTTCAAAAATGAATACATGTAGTAAATAATGACTCAAACTTTTAAGACACGCCTTGGGGAAAATAACGTTGGTCTTGGTGTTTTATAAGCAAGTGAATCACTTCCAGAAGAATGTTCAGAGGGCTTGAAAGAACCAGGCCTAAGAAAGTACCTGAAAAAAAATCAACCCAGTGGAATAATTAGTTGCCAAGAAAATTAGGCTAACTAACCCAGAACCCAGTATTTGATATCTGATCCTAATTATATCTCAGTAAGATGTGGACAAGAGGAGGTTTTGATGGAAGCAAAGTCAACCTACTTATAATTAAAATTGGATTCTCAGTGACTCAGCAGTCAAAGGGCTAAGGAAGCCTTTGGGCGTTTGCCCCCTGAGTTTCCATGCACATCATTAATATATGAAGCTTCTATTTGAAAAACTTTCAAAGAAAAACATGAGGATATTTTACTCTGTTTTAATTTCCGGGCAGGCAAATCAACATTTACTAGAAACATTATATTGCCTTTCTCTGAAATACTGGAAAAGGCATCAACTAATTTTCCAATAATTGTATTTTTGGTTTTTATGTCAACATCTGCAAACCAGACCTTCGGCATCTAGTAAAGTAGACCTCCGTGAGCCACATCAAAGAGAATAGCAGATCCTCTGCAGTTTGGAGCAAGTAACCAGCTGAGGAGAATATGTCCCCTCTGGTTTAGACTGCCTAGCAAAACAGTGAAATGGAAATGTGGAAATGAAAAAATCCAGTGCCTTGTGGAACAAGCTCTTCCTATGATCACTGACTCTCAAAACAAAACCCATGTTATAAACCATTGAGTCTGTACTGATAGGCAGAAAGAGAAATCTAATAAAATCATAAATGAGCAAATAAGAAAAAGTTGTTGCCTGGGGATAAGGTGGAAATTATTACCTGGGGGTAAGAGCTGGGAAGATAGGAAATTTTGGAGGGCGGTATGTATGTTCATTACCTTGATTGTGGGGATAGTTTCTTAGGTGTACACCTATGTTAAAACTGATCAAAGTCTACCTTTTAATTTTTTTTTAATTTTTTTTTTAATTTATTTCTGAGACAGAGACAGAGCATGAGTAGGGGAGGGGCAGAGAGAGAGGGAGACACAGAATCCGAAGCAGGCTCCAGGCTCTGAGCTGTCAGCACAGAGCCTGATGTGGGGCTTGAACTCACAGACTGCGAGATCATGACCTGAGCCAAACTCGGACGCTCAACCTACTGAGCCACCTAGGCGCCCCCAAAGTCTACCTTTTAAAATATGTAGGTAATTGTAAGTCATTTATATCCCAACAAAGCTGTAAAAACAAAGTGAAAAGAATTGTATCTAATTGCAATTTCTGGCTAAGAGCTACATGTTGATGAAGAATCTTTAAAATCTTTGAAATAGGGACACCTGGATGGCTGTGTTGGAGCATGGGACTCTTGATCTCAGGGTCGTGAGTTCAAGCCCCACGTTGGCCATAGGACTTAAAAAAAAGAACCTCTAAAATAATCCAACAATCCTTAGTGGTTGGAGCGTAGTAATGCGGGGAGCATTAAGTTGCAATGTCCATTACCAATAATGAGGTCAGAGAGGTAACTTTGTCGAGTGAATTATTTGTGTGTGAGCTTGTTGAACCTTGATTGTCTTTGGCTTTGTTAGCATAGAGCTTTGGACTGTCCCTCCCACAGGGCACCTGGCCAGACCAGTGGGACTGACATGAAAAGTTGGCTCCACCAAAGATTCAATGAACCCCTAACATAAAGTCTCCCTGGGAGGAGCTGAAAGAACATTCCAATACATCTATTTTATGAGGCTAACCTGATCTTGAAACCAGTCCTTACTGAGGATTAAAAGATAAAGTTTTGTAAGTCAATACCACTCATTAGTAAAAAAATAACACAATAGTAAACTATTGACAAATTATAGCATATGTATAAAACACTTTATGTGCATATATATTATATATTCATTTAATGGTCTATATATATACACTATATATTATATAATATATGTATATGTCTAAAATGTGCACATATGCATATATGTATGTGTATATATGTATAATATTTATACATGTGCACGGGCGCAATATACATATATATAATATATGTGTATATATAAAATACTTTATTACCAAATTCTATCAATCTCCAAAATGTAAGGTTAGTTTGGCATTGTGGGGGCAAAACATCACTCAATTCCTGATTCCTCTAGTTCATAGAACTTATTTGTCAATATAAAAAAGCTCAGTTGATGTTTGTCTAATAAACCTATTTACCTTCCTAATTTCAGTCCAGCATCCTCAGAACATACAGGAGACGTGTTAAGTTACATGTTAAATGAATTGTTAGACGGTCACAGCCATCGCAAATGGCCCAAAGACCTTACTGAGGGCCGACAGAGGGGCTGTCTTCTTGTGCATCAGAGCGTCCGTCCTCTTGGCTGTTGCCTGTTCTCTGACACTTGTCCTCGATGTTTCCATATGGCCTTTTGAGTTTATCATTTATGTGATTGTCCCAAGGATGGCATGAGTTCCACAAACACCGAGAACACATCGAAGAAGCTTGCCCGGCTGAGTAACAAGCAGGTGGTTCAGCCACAGAAGTCCCCCACCACGCAGAACAGATCCCTGGAGGCAGAAAGGCAGAGGAATTGCTTACGATCACCTTCTGTCGCTCGATGGTCAAAGGATGCCCCGTGGGATGTCAACTGCACGGCTGGGCTGATTCAAAGAGCCAACTTCTACTCCCGTATCACGAGACCTTGTCGGACTTGAGAGGAGGTAGGAGCGCCCTCACTCCCGGCTTGTGGGACCTGGGCCGGCCCTCGCTCCCGGGGGGCTGAGCATGGAGAGGCGCAGCAAAGGGGAAGCCAGCCAGGCTGTCTGCTTGTGGACGACCGAGACCTGGGCCAGAGGCGGGAACGAGAACCTGGAGAGGACCACATCTAGGTCCTTAAAGCTGATAAAATGTTATGAACGTCATAAACCATTTTAAACCAAGTGGTCAGACATACTCTTCCCTTAGGCAAGACGATTGCTTTCAACATCTCTCTGCACCTGCTTCCATCCAGAACCATAACAGCAGGGGAGAATCACAGAAGGGACACGGGGGAGGGGGAGTCAGCAGAGTATACGGTGCATCATCATACGGAGGGGGCCCTACACAGAGCACCTCGCTTCGTCCCCAAGGCCACCGTAAGCGAGCATCGCTATTGACACCTACACATGCAGAAACCAGCATCCACGAGGATCAGAGTTACAACTAAGCTAAGTTGTAAGCTGAAGTTAAGCCCCTTGGTGGCCCCGAGTCTCTGTGCCACCAGGTTGAACCAAGTGATCCTCGGTCAGGAGCATCAACCCTCCTTCCCCGGACCATCCTGTCTTATAGCACAAACATGTTGACATGGTGAATAGCGTAGCTCCTCAGTCTCCTGAGTGTGAAAATCGGCTCGGCTGACAGGAAGGAAACAGGACACAGCCCTGTGCGGGTCAGGCTTGGAGGACAGACCCAGACGCACCCGCTGTCCATCTGCAGGAGGTGGCACAGGGCCGTGACCTGCCGTGTCGAGCCCGCCTCTGAGTGACAGGGCCTCCTTCCAGTGCCCCCCACAGCCCTCAGCTCTCTCCACCTAGAGCTGGGACGCTGGGCTCCTCAAGTGTCCTTGCCAAATGCCGGGTTAACCCTTTACTAATCCCGTCCCAGGAAGAGACATCGGTCCAAATGGGTCCTGCCTCCCACCCCGTGTCCCGACTTAGAAGGGGCCTTCCCGCCCTGCTGTTGGAGACACCAGGCTCCTTCGGGTCAGGACGGGACTACAGATCCATTGCGAGCTGTCACAGGGGTGAGTGTAATAGGTTTTATGCTTAAAACAGATTCCCACCGTGCCGAATACAGACCCCGAACCAGCACACGTAGCCGGAAGCATTTGCCAGGTTGTTTACCTCGGTACAGGTGATCCTACCATTTTAAATCAACATTCTCCTGCTCATCCCGCGCAGCCCCTTCCCCGGAGGAAGCAAATCCCCGTGTTACTTCCCACAATGAGGGCTGCATCTGAAACGGCTGCACCTGTTGGCCCAGCACAGTCTCCGACGTTGGGGGAAAGTGGATTGCAGAGGACGCTGTTCACTGGCAGTGAGGCCGTTCTCTCATCGTCTTGGAGCCACGTGACGACAGTGCACAGGGCCAAGCGGACACTTGGACGAAGAGCACAGGGCACCTCACAAGCTCCTCGAGTCCCAGGTGCACAGAGGAGTCCGAGCAGCTCACACTTGGAAGAGATCTGAGATCGTTCGGCCCCAACACACCCATCGTACCCGTCCCATCACAGACCTTGGAAAGGTCAGCCCTTGACCCTGGGACGCCAGGAGCCACGACTGAACACATCACAACCGACTTCCGGTCAAGGGCCCTTCTATTAACAAACCTGACACCTCACATTTATGATTCTCTAAGTAAATTTCAGAATTTCATTAAAGAGGGGGGTGCCTGGGAGGCTCAGTCAGTTAAGTGTCTGACTTCAGTTCAGGTCACGATCTCACGGTTCGTGGGTTCAAGCCCCATGTCGGGCTCTGTGCTGACAGCTCAGAGCCTGGAGCCTGCTTCGGATTCTGCGTCTCCCTCTCTCTCTGCCCCTCCCCTGCTCATGAGTGCGCTCTCTCTCTCTCTCTCTCTCAAAAATAAAATAAGACTTAAAAAAAAGAATTTCATTAAAGGTGAAAGCATACTAGCTTTCCACGCTGAATAAAAAACATGAAGCTGTGCTATTTACGCATGATTTACAGATAGTAAAAAAATATTTGTAAAAGTTCTATACTAAATATATTTAGTCTATTTATACAATCATCAAGAAGCAAATATTATAAACATAGGAGGATACAGTTTCTCTTCTGTTCTTGTTCAAATTTTCTCACAGTTAACATATCTATTGCATTGCCTATGAATTGTTAATGTAAGATATTTCTAACCTACCCATTTTACGAATATAATGAAATCACAGAACTGCAGATATTGGCAAAAAGTAAAACTCAAGGGTCATTTTAATTTCCATTGTTATTAGTTGGAAAAACTACATCTGCTTAAGCCTAAGCACTATGAAAAAAAAAGGCGAGGGGTTTATCTATTCAACTGTTATCTTGTTGAACCCAGTTATGACTTAGTGAGAAGCTTTGTCACTTTTCATGATATAAATTAATTTTTAAACACAGATTAAATATTAAGAAAATGAAAACTTGAAACAGATGGGCTAAAGCTTATCATATGGAAGAATCACAATGGAGTATCTCTGGGTTTTCACAAAACACATTCATTTATATCTCACCTGCTGAGAATTTCCTCAAAGACTTACGAGCAACAGCGGCAGTGAGTGAATTTCTCTGTAATTTCCGAATGGCAGTCACACTTTCAAGTGCAGCTCGCTCAGTACTTCAGGTGGTGAAGTTCCTCCGTGTGTTCATGTCCCCGTGAGAGGCATGTGCATGAACAGTGCTTCTCTGTCTTCTTTCAAAAACTAAACCGTATACCTGCTCGTGTGAACCGGGAAACTTTGGACAGAAGACTCCCTAGTCTCTGGTAGACTCATCCTTGCCCCTGGGGTCTCACTTCCTGACAGCTCCCCTCAGAGACACACATGCACGCACACTCGAATACACACGCACACACCCATGCGTGCACAACACATGGACACGCGTGCACTCGTGTGTGCGTATGTGCACACACGAAGACACTGCCACGTGTGTGCAAACAGGTACGCACATGCATACACAGACACCCGTGCACGCTTGTGCACGGGTACAGGCGTGCCCCCACAGGCGCGAGCATACACAAACTCACCCTCACCCGCAGGCACACGCACTCAGCCTGTGTCTGCACACGGCCCCTCACTGCCTGCCACTTCCGTTGTTCTCTACCTCGGCCCCCTTTCCATCTCCAGTGGCCAGGCAGCTGCCACCGTGTCTTAAGGTTTAGCTCAAAGCCAACTTCCCCATCAAATGTTTCCCAGCTTCCCAAGTATTAAGTGGCTCTCTTTTCTAGGCTTAGGCTAGCTTCCTGACATTCACTCTGATAACCACATTTGTGGGACGTGTTGCTGGTAATTTCTCTGGATGTGTTTCTTCTTCACTAAAATATCTGCTCTTCCAGAGGCAGGATCACCAGAGAACAGTACCCATCACAAGTGTATGTGAAATGTTAATCTCATGCTATGTTAGAGATAGCTTCCCTTATTATCCTTATTTTTAAATAAGGAAACAAAAACTCTGAAAGGTTAAACTTTCTCACGTGCATTGATTGGTATAATATGCAGACAAATGCCCCTGACCTCACACCAGTGATTACAAAATACAGCCAAGACTGAGCCTTAGGACTGAATTATAGCCCCTTCGGAATATGTTCCCAGTGCTCCCCAAAATTTCCTGGTGGGCTACCTTCCCTGAGCCCAGAAAGTAGCCCGACAGCTGCTGTCCTTGCGTGGCCCCACCGTTGGTCAGCCGTGCCTTCTGTGCGTGACCTGGCTGGGGTAATTCTTACTTTGCCACAAGAGCCTAAGCACAGGCCGGTGCTCCCATCATGGGTGCTCTTCTGCCTGACCTCACAGCCTGCGGTCCTCGGAGGCAATACTGGGCTTCATTCAGAGGGACAAAGAAACATCAGCTGTAGACCACAGAGGTGATAGTCTCAGCAATCGGTTTATACTCCTCTCTCTCAAACTCAGTAAGTGCAGGGACCTGAGAAATGACCACAGGAGCCATACGATCCGTCCCCCCTCCTCTGCAGTCCTCCAGCTTAGCCCCAACCAAACTCCCCTTCAGTCTCCATCATAAGACAATTGTATTGGCCAGAGCTCTCCAGAGAAACAGAATGAATAGAACATGTATTTTTATCTGTATCTATCTCCTCCTAGCCATCCATCCATCCATCCATCCAGAGACTGATTATAAGGAGTTGGCTCCTGTGATTATGGAGGTTGGCAAGTCCCACACTCACAGAGCTGACATCTCTGTTCAGCTCTGAACACCAAAAGCCGATGTAGAACCAGGAGGAACTGATGTCCCAGTTCAAAGGCTGTCAGGCAGGAGTTCTCTTTTACTTGGGGTGGGGATGGGGGGGTCAGACTTCTGTTCTGTTCAGGCCTTCGACCGACTTGATGAAATCCACCCACATAGGGAGGGCAATCTGCTTGATTCAGTCTACTGACTCAAACGGTAATCTCATCCAGAAACACCCACACAGACAGAAGGACATTTGACCAAATGTGAGGGTCAATATGACCAAATACGATGGCCCAATCAAGTTGACATGTAAAATTAACCATCACACAATCAAGCCCATGCAAATCAACAGATGCCGAGTGGTACAGTAGCTAGTAGACAGTGGGCTAGAGAGGGGCTAGGTGAGGGGACGTCACCCACTCTAGCAGTGATGGCTTTTTAGCCTAAGTTAATACAGTTTCAAAAAAGGGGGGGAAAGGTCGCTTGGGTGGCTCTGTCGGTTAAGTGTCCGACTCTTGGTTTGGCTCAGATCATGATCTCACAGATTCATGAGTTCGACTGGGCCAATAGGCGGAGTCTCTCCCTCTCTCCCTGCCCCACCCCTGCTTGCACTCTCTTTCTCTCTCTCTCTGCCCCTCCCCTGCTTGCTCTCTCTCTCAAAATAAATAACATTTTTTAAAAAAAAAAAAAAGAGGAAAAAATCATCACCATAAACTAAGAGACAGAGCAAGCCCACATAAGAAAAAGATCTCACTACAATCCAAAACTCATCTATACCACTGTATGCTGATTCAACACAACAAGGTGTTGTTAATGTTGTAAATGTTAGGGTCTCTCCATCTTAAAGAACCCTCTCCTTCCTGAAATGTTCCTACCAGGCTAGGCCTCTGCTCCCAGGCCTTAGATTATCTTGAAGAAGGCACAAAGAAATGAAAAACATTCCATGCTCATGGAGTGGAAAAATAAATATTATTAAAATGTCAGTCCTACCCATAGCAATCTACACATTCAACGCAATCCCAATCAAAATTGCACTGGCATTCTTCTCAAAGCTAGAATAAATAATCCTAAAATTTGTATGGAACCACAAAAGATCCCAAATAGCCAAAGTAATATTGAAGAAGAGAGCCAAAGCGGGAGGCATCACAATCCCAGACTTTAGCCTCTACTGCAAAGCTGTAATCATCAAGACAGCATGGTATTGGCACAAAAACAGACACATAGACCAACATGAAATAGAATAGAGACTCCAGAATTGGACCCACAAATGTATGGCCAACTAATCTTTGACAAAGCAGGGAAGAATATCCGATGGAAAAAAGACAGTCTCTTTAACAAATGGTGCTGGGAGAACTGGACAGCAACATGCAGAAGATTGAAACTAGACCATGTTCTTACACCATACACAAAAATAATCTCAAAATGGATGAAAGACCTGAATGTGAGACAGGAACCAACAAAACCCTAGAGGAGAAAACAGGCAACAACCTCTTTGACCTCAACTGCAGCACTTTCTTACTCAACAAGTCTCCAAAGTCAAGGGAATTAAAAGCAAAAAATGAACTATTGGGACCTGGTCAAGATAAAAAGCTTCTGCACAGCAAAGGAAACAATCAACAAAACTAAAAGGCAACCGACAGAATGGGAAAAGATATTTGCAAGTGATATATTTTACAAAGGTTCTATAAAGAACTTACCAAACTCAACACCTCGAAACCAAATAATCCAGTGAAGAAATGGGCAAAGGACATGAATAGACACTTTTCCAAAGAAGACATCCAGATGGCCAACAGACACATGAAAAGATGCTCAACGTCACTCCTCATCAGGGAAACACAAATCAAAGCCACACTGAGATACTACCTCACACCAGTCATGATGGCTAAAATTAACAACTCAGGAAACAACAGATGTTAATGAGGATGTGGAGAAACGGGAACCCTCTTGCACTGTTGGTGGGAATGCAAACTGGTGCAGCCACTCTGGAAAACAGTGTGGAGGTTCCTCAAAAAATTAAAAAAAAAAAAAAAACAAACAACCCTACAACCCAACAATAGCACTACTAGGAATTTATCCAAAGGATACAAGAGGGCTGATTCATAGGGGCACTTGTACCCCAATGTTTATAGCAGCATTTCAACAATAGCCAAATTAGGGAAAGACCCCCAAATGTCCATCAACTGAAAAATGGATAAAGATGTGGTTTACATATACAATGGAATACTACTTGGCAATGAGAAAGAATGAAATCTTGCCATTTGCAGAAACGTGGTTGGAACTGGAGGGCATTATGCTAAGTGAACTGAGTCAGGCAGAGAAAGACAGATACCCTATGTTTTCACGCATATGTGGAACTTGAGAAACTTAACAGGAGACCAGGGGGGAGGGGAAGGGGAAAAAATAGTTTCAAACAGAGAGGGAGGCAAAAACTGTAAGAGATTCTTGAATACAGATAACAAACTGAGGGTAGATGGGTGGCAGGGGAGAAGGGGAAATGGGTGGTGGGCACTAAGGAGGGCACTTGTTGGGATGAGCCCTGGGTGTTGTATGGAAGTGATGAATCATGGGAATCTACTCCCAAAGCCAAGAGCACACTGTATACACTGCATGTTAGCTAACTTGACAATAAATTCTATTTGAAAATTAAATAAATAAAATGAAAGCTTATCTGAAAAAAAAAAAAAGAATGAACAGGTAGTAACATGAGCTCACCGATTTAAAAGTTCTGGCAAAATACACAGCCCTGCATGCCATACTGGTCCCTTCCTAAATGCCTCCTTGATGAAGGCCATTTGTAAACTGGTTTTGCCAGTGAGTCACTCTACACAGCCAAACAAAAGGATTGGCGTAGGCTTTGCCTTTTTTGTAGCTCGGTAGAAATACCTACATTAATCTTAAAAGAAATTATTTAATACAGTTCAACCACTATAAGATAGTGGTTTGAGGTGTAGCCATTTATAGCCCTTAATTAAATAGACAACATCTAAAGAACAAAATACTGGTTAAATATGACAAAATTATCCCCTCTGCATGAATACACTTAAAATAGGGCCATTTGAATACTGGCCTGTGTATAATTTTATTAGAAAACTAATCAAAAACAAATCTTATTAAAACTCTCTCTCTCTCTCTCTCTCTCTCTCTCTCTCTCCTTCCCTTCCCCCTCATTATTTGCTTCAAGAATTACAGAGTTAATAACCTTAACATACAAAGACTCACAAATAAGTGATAAAGTATGAACACAAAAGTAGGAATAAACGCAAATATTTAAAGAGGAAAAAAGCTTAATTAATACGTATAAATGTGGACAATGTCATTAATAAGCCCCAAAATGCAAAAATAAACCAGACACCGTAATTCACGTATCAACATACATGTAAACAAGAATACTAAATTTTGGCAAAAACAAAGTGAAAAGAGAACTATCGAGTACAGGTGTCAGAATACTGTAAGTTCCTTTGGGATTGTCTGTCAAAGGTCATTTAAAATTTAAATCCTTCTGCTCAACATTTCAGTATTAGAAATCAACTTCACCTTCTAATCTGAGGCTCATACAAATATGTATGTTCAGGTATGTCTGCGATGACGTCATTTACAAGGATGTAAATTGGAAACAGTCCAGATACACAGAAGTAAGGAAGTATTTAACTGAATTATGATATATCCTAAGAAAAAATCTTCTGGGACAGCCTTAGTAAGATTCCTCTACTATGCCCTAATATTACTCATGAATTTTCCTTCCTCTGAGAAGTAGATGAGAGAGATAGACTATGGACATTGTGTGTATATCTTCAGTTTCACCAAGATCTTTGTGTCATTTTACCAAAATATAGATTATATTGTAGGAAGACAAAAAGGTTTCTCCCTTAAAGTCTCTTTCTTCGAAGACTATGTGTGCTTTATATTCATGCTGCTAGTTGAGAATTTCAACATATTTCAATCAAGTTTGTAGACAATAATAGGTAGATGATGATGATAGATGATAGATATGAATAAAACTTACCAATATTAAGAAATTTGCATACATAACCCTTGAATCAACAATAAAACAATTGTGTCCTCTCCCCAAATACGTCCATCTTTCTTTTTTTTAATTGAAATTCAGGACTAAAGTACATGTTTTCAGGTTATTCCCAGACTTTATAATTCTTCTGTGATGTTCAATATCTTCATGAAGGGTGGCAATGCAGTGACCTTTATCTTTCCTACGAAGAAAGATAAAGCCATAACTCATCCTTTTATGGAACTCTGACAGACCACAAGCATCTCCGAGTCTAACTAGATACTCGGGATTTATTTTTGCCATTTTTCCTTGTTATAAATAAAAACTACATGTGAGTTATTTTCTTTAAGCTTTTAAATAAATACCAAAAAAAAAGTCGTTTCTCTAATCATTAACTATTTCAACCAAAGTTCTTTATTCTGTTATGCAAGAGCCATTGATACTGTCTTGTACCAGGTGATGAATGAATTAACAAAATAGTGGTTTGTTATGTGTATGTGTATATATATATAGTACATTTAATATATATAATGTGTATTGTTTTGTGTATATATACACATAACAAAAACAATACACATTATATATATTAAATGTATTATATATATATATATAAAATAGTGGGACTATAAAAAGCCCTCATCCTGACAAACTAACATTTACTTTGATAACATTTTCCCTGCTAAGTTGTTTAAATGTTTATAGTGTGTGCACATGTGTGTATATGGGTATTGCTTTAATTTTTTATTCGGTTGAACCAATGACTGTGAGATGTGTTAAGCTTCCTGTTACCGCAGTGGAACTCTGAATTTCTAGGTTTCTTCTCATGACACCTTCAATTTTTGCTTCATGTGGTTTACCATCTTACTAAGTGTATACAAGTTTAAAATTTTTATCTTCCTATTGATAGGATACTCATGATATGTTAGTAATTATCCATATCATTATATTTCCTTCTATTTTGAAGTCTATTTCGTGGAAATTGATATCAGGTTTGGGGTTTTGTCATTGTTGTTAATTTTGCCTGGTTAACCCCTTCCACCTAGATACTTTTCATTGTTCCGCACTATTATGTTTCAGATTTCTCTCTTCTAAACGTTCGAAATCTGAATTCTTTTCTCTGAATCTAACATTTTTCCTAACTGGATGATTTTACTCACTCACACTTACCGGGATTGCTGATAGAGACTTTTCTACATCTTCTCTTTCGCTTTTATTGTGTCCTATTTTTGTGTTCCTTTTCTTCCTTTCTTGTCCAAAAATTTTTTGGGGTTTTTTGTTTGTTTTATCTATTTTTCTTTGCATTTTTCTATTAATTTCCTCACCTCACTTCTATTCTATTTCTGGTTTACATTGAAATTTTGTGCATCTAATTAACTTCACAAAGTATGCTGTGAGTATTATATGTCCAGAAAAAAAAAAAAAAGAAAAGGACATAGGAACTTTGCTGCTTTGATTATGATCCTGTCAACCGGCCTACTACCCTTATGCTGTATGTTAGTTCTGCTCTCTTCAAAAAATCCCACAAAAATGAGACGTGACTATTTTATACATAGAGTGTAGACTAAAGTGAACGTTTTCCTTACTGGGCATTTCTTCCTGCACCTCTGACCTTCCTTCCAGTAAGGACTTCCTCTCCTCTGAATCTCGTTCGTTAGAAGTTCCTTTGGTGTAGACCCACTGGACGAAAACTCGCGCAGCCTCTGTTCATCTGTAGGTATCTTTATTTACTCCTGATTGAAAGATGTGTTTTGGGTACCCAAGTCTGCACTCGCCTTAGTTTTCTCCCCAGCAGTTTGAAGATATTTTTTCCTGTCTTCTGATTTCCATCTTTGTAGTTGAGGAGTCGGCTGCCAGTCAAACGGTTGTTCTTTAGTAGATGATGTGCCTTCCTGGCTGTGTTGAAGACCCTTACTTCTCTTTATTCATAGCATCATTATACCAGATTGTGATGCCTGTCTGCTCTTGCCTTTCCCTCTGGGTACTGCTCACACTTGCTGTGTGTGAGAGACGTCCCTCGGCAGTTGAAGAGATAACTCTTCTGCCCTCTTGGACTCATTCATTACTTCGTTGGGCACCTTCTTTACGACAATGTTAAATACTGTCACTAAATCCTCGTGTCCCTTAACTTCTTTCCAATTCTCTCTCTCTCTCTCTCTCTCTCACACACACACACATTCTGAAAATTTCTTCAGATTTACCTTGGGCTTTGTGAATTCCTCCTTCATGTGAGTCGAATCTGGTTTTTAATTGGCTCCTTGACTTTTTGAATTCGACCGTTATAATTTTCATTTTCCAATGTTCTGTTGATTTTTTTTTTAATTTTTTTTCAACGTTTTTTATTTATTTTGGGGACAGAGAGAGACATAGCATGAACGGGGGAGGGGCAGAGAGAGAGGGAGACACAGAATCGGAAACAGGCTCCAGGTTCTGAGCCATCAGCCCAGAGCCTGATGCGGGGCTCGAACTCACGGACCTCGAGATCGTGACCTGGCTGAAGTCGGACGCTTAACCGACTGCGCTACCCAGGCGCCCCATGTTCTGTTGATTTTTAAACCCGCCTGGCTCTCCTTAATTGTCTTTTCTTGCTTACTCACTCTTCCTATGGCCATATTTATTTCTTTATTTCATAGTGAGTTCTTTTATACTCTGTGTTCGATGACTCTCATTTCTGAAACTTCAGGTGTCTCGGTTCATCACGTGGGTGCACCTGTGAAGCCCACCTGTTTAAAGTAGAGAACAGTGCTGTTGCCTCAGAATCTCCGTCCACAGCCACCAGACCCCGCTGCCTCCATGACCACCACCAACATACACACTATTCAGATTTTCTCCAGCATAGAGAAGATGTCGCCTGCTATAGCAATCTTTTTTATGAAAGCATATTTCACTCAGCTCATGTGTTTTTGACGTTCATCAATGTTCCCGCACGTATCAGTAGGTTTTTTCTAAACCGACCATCAGTAGGTCTTTTCTAAACTGATAATTAGTACCCATTGTATGGGTATATCACAGTTCGTGTGCATATTCTTCTACTCAAGGTCACTGGAGCTCTTTCTAGGTTGTGTATACCACAAAGAGAGCCTCCATGGATATCCTCCTATTTAGTCTTTTTGTGAACTTAACGCTTGTACTTTTCAAGCAAATGTCCAGGGGTGGAGTTGTTGGGTCATATGAGGGCTGCCTCTGTTTATTCTTATAGGAAACTGCTACACAACGTTACAAAATGGTTGTAACGCTTTACACTCCCACCAGAAATGTAGGAGAATTCTGGGCGCTTCTCATTCTCACCAATATTGGGTGTTTCCTGGCTTTTCCCCTGCAGCCGTTTGGTTGGGGTGTGGCCATCACTCACTTTCACAAGCTTACCTTCTCTTGTGTGTCTTCCTCTGTGAGATATCCCATCACCTCTTTTACCCATTTTTATTGGGTTGCTTGTAATTTTGTTAGTGAGTTATAGGAGACCGTTTTATATTCTGGATCCCAGTCCATTTGAAAACACATATTCTAGGGGCGCCTGGGTGGCGCAGTCGGTTAAGCGTCCGACTTCAGCCAGGTCACGATCTCGCGGTCCGTGAGTTCGAGCCCCGCGTCAGGCTCTGGGCTGATGGCTCAGAGCCTGGAGCCTGTTTCCGAGTCTGTGTCTCCCTCTCTCTCTGCCCCTCCCCCGTTCATGCTGTCTCTCTGTCCCAAAAATAAATAAAAAACGTTGAAAAAAAATTTTTTTTAAAAACCCACATATTCTATAAACATGTATTCACAGGATACCCCTTACTTTACATTGTCTTCATGACGGCTTTTGGAAGAGGTTTTTAAAATTTGATGAAAACTAATTTATCACTTACCTGTTTTGTGATTGTTTTAGGTGATCGTGTAGGGAAAGCCACCCACCGTTGTGTCATGAAGAAATTCGTTTATGCTGTTTTCCGAAAATTTTCTGCCGTGTAGGTTTTACCTTTTAGGTTTACACTTATAATGCATCCCACATAGACTTGATGCACCACGCGAGGTCTCGAAGGTGAGGTCTGTGTTTGTGTCCTCGAGGAGCGCACTGTGCTGGTGCCATTTGCTGAGAAGACTCTCCTTTGTCTATCGCACGGCCTTGGTGCCTTTGCTGAAAATCGGCCGTCTGTTCAAATGGAGGTCTGTTTCTGGGTTCCCTGTTCTGTGACTTTATCTGTTTGCCAATATTTATGCCAATACTACACTTCTTGACTACAGTATCTTACGGCGAGTCTCGATACTAGATAATAGAAATATTCCAAAGTTGTTATTTTTCACCATTGTTTTGCATTTCCATAGAGATTTTACAATCCAATTGCTCATTCTTCAAAAAAGTCTTCTGCAGTGTGGGTTAGAAATGCAATGAACCTATAGATCAATTTGTAGATATTGGTCTTCCAATTCATGAACATGGTGAGTCCACCATTTATTTATATCTTCTTTAGCTCATTCATATATTATCATCTCTAGTGTAAAGATCTTGTACATCTTTTCTTAATTTTTTCCCAAGTACTTTTTCTTTTCAGAAAGCATTTAAGTGAAATATTCTTTTTAATTTCAGTTGTTGATTTTTTGCTACTCATATAAAAAATACAGTCAGCTCTTTTACACCGACCTTGTATCCTGGAATACTCTAAATTATTTTTGTCAGGTCTGTTTTAGATTATTTACGATTTCCTATCTGCATCAAAAAATACTCTGAGGATAGGGTTAATGCTTCTGTTCAAATACATAAGCCCTTTATATATTTTTCAGTATTTATTTCAGTATTACCTAGGAACCCAGTACAATGATTAACGGAAGTGCTGAAGAATGGATATTTTCTTTGTTCCTGATTTTAGGGAGAAATCCTTTGACATTTCATCATTAAACATGAAATCAGCTGTAGATTTTTCATAGGTCACCTTTAGCAGGTTAAGTAACTTCCTTGAAAATTTGGGTAAGCCTCTTTTTTTTTAAGTTTTTATATTTAATTTTCTTTTCTTTTCTAGAGGAAAATTGTTATAATCAGACTCATGTTTTTATTTTTTACTTTTTATTATTTACTTACCTACTCACTTTTTTGAACCAAACGGGTGTTGGATTGTGAAATGTTTCAGTGCGTCTATCATTCTTTCACTATAGTAAGTTCTGTTCAATTCAAAATTGTAAAACAAACTTGCATTCCTGGACTAATTTCATTAGGTTGTTGCGTTTTATCTATTGTTTGGTTTGATAATAAATCATGAGTGATATTTACAACTATGCTTATGAGTGACTCTGGTTTTCACGTCATTGTTCGTGGGGATATATTTCTTAATTTTTTGTCTGATTGGGAAATGTTCCTCTTGCTCTAATTTTTTTTTTCAATATGTGATATGATTTCTGCTATTCCTTTCTGGGATGCTTGAGAGAATTCACAATGAAACCAGTTAAATCGGAGCTTTCTTTTGAGGACGGTTTTCAATAACTATTAGTTAAATTTGCTTAATTGACATAAGACTGTTTATACTTGCTCTTTCATCTTGGCTCAATTTCGGTTAATTTTAATTTTCAGTGAATGTGTCCCTTTTATCCAAGTTGTCTTATTGACATTAGCTTGTTAAGAATATTCTCCCCCTGCCCCTTAAGATTTATTAAACCCATAGTCCAATTTTCCCTCTTCCTTCTGGCATTGGTGATACAGCAAGCTTACACAGGAAACAAATAAACAAGAATATTCTAGAGAAATTAAGGGGTAAACAATGAGTAGAGTTACACCAAGTAAATTACAGATGACAGCAAAGCAGGTGTCCCATATGCTGGCAGAGAGCAGAGATACTCAGAAGGCAAAGCACTTAACGAGGCAAAGAAAGGCACTTACTTCATAATGCTGAACGATACAGTGAGCAATAAAGCTTTAACAGTCATTAATAGGTATACACCATTATAACGGCAACAAAGTGTGTACCACAGAAACTATAGGTAACACAGAGTTACAGGAAGAGACAGGGTAATGCTAAAGAAATTTCATATATTTCCCCCAATCACAAAACTCAGCATGTAGACAAAAAGAATAGAGGAGACATAGTAACAAATAAATAAGGCAGATCTTATTGCTATAAATCCTACTCGAAACCGAAATAGATAATGCAGAATGTTTTAAGAGCATTTAAGTCCATATGGAACATGCTCAAAACTTGGGATAATTTAGCCTACAATCAGAACTTCAATATATCCCAAAGAATACAAATGATAAAAACATTCTGTGACCATTATGCAAAAACATTGAATATTAACATTGATCGCAAAAGCGTTCCTTTAACTTCCTTTAAAACATGGCTGAGAGGGGCCAGCATTGGACATACGGGCACACACATGCACAACACACACAGGGGCAACACTGGAAAGTCCAAACAGAATTTCAGAGCCTCTCAAACACAATAATGAAAATATACCATTTCAGAACCCACGGGATTCACCTAAACCCAAATAGAGGGAAATTTATAATTAGAAATAATAGAAAGAATAAATGAATATATTACCCTACTACAAAAACTAAAAAAAAAAAGGCAAAATAAAAAGCAAAAGGAAGGAATTAATTAAAGGAAAAATTAATGAATGGGAAAATGAAAAAATAGAGTAACCAAATAAAACACTACAACAAATAAATAAGCGAAAATTCAACAAAATGGTAAAAAGAATAGCTAACCCAATAAAGAAGAGAGAAAGGGGAGAAAACACTAATTATCAAGAACACAAAAAACACAAACAAGTAAAGTAGAATGTTTTAATTATGAGTAATATGCACTATAAAAACATTTGAAAACCTAGATGAAAAAGAAAACTTTTGCAAAAAGTACAATTTAACAAAATTGATCCCATTAGGGAAAGTCTAACAGATAAACTGCTATAAGAAAGAGACAGAATAAAAAGCAACTTTATATTTTTTAGAAAGCACCAAACCTAGAAAGATTTCCAGAAGAATTCTGCCAAGTTTTTAAATGTCAGTAAATCCCATGTCATTTATATTATTCCAGAGCATAGAAAATTTTTTTGTAAAAATGTCTTATGTAAAAAGAAAATATTGATCCCAAACTGCAAAATAAATCACGAAACAAAAAAACCTATGGCTGTTTTCCCGTATTAATGTAAATGCTTGTCTCTTACATAACATGTCAGCAAACTGAACCTAAGCTCCCATTAAGAACTAACACATCTGATCCAATGAGCTTTACTCTAAAAATGCAGGAATACTTGGATCCTAGGAAACTTTTAACTTAAACTCATTAACTCCTTTTTATTAATGTTTATTTTATTTTATTTTATTTTATTTTATTTTATTGGGAGAGAGAGAGAGAGAGCACGCACACAAGTGGGGGAGGGGCAGAGAGAGAGAGGGAGACAAAGAATCTGAGTGGGGCTTCAGGCTCCGAGCTTCAGGCTCTGAGCCCCGGCACGGGGCTTGAACCCACGAACTGTGAGATCAAGACCTGAGCCAAAGTCAGACACTTAACCAACTGAGCCACCCAGGCACCCAAAAACTTATTAACTCTTAAGTTTTAACTCTTTTAACTGAATATATTATATATCTTATATTAATGCAGTTAAGGAGAAAAATCATATGATTACCTCTGGGAATTCAGAAAATGCAATTGACAAAATTAACGTGTATCAACTGTATCAGCAAAGTCAACGCTTTCAAGTTAAAACACACAGTAAGACACCAGAGAGTATGTATAGAATCCACATGCATACATGAAAATGTTTTCCAATAATTAGATTTGGGGTATGGTTTTGCCATTGTTCATCTGGGATGATTATTACTCATTGTGGTATTTTTTTTTTTTCAGTCCAAATACAAGAAAAAGACAAGAATGCCCTCATTCACTTTTCTTCAACACGGTGGTGGAGATATCAGACAATGCAATTATGCAATTAGACAAGGGAAAGGAGATAAAGCCATGTGTGCCTACAGGGGACATAATTCTACATCAGGTGAAGCCAGAGGAAGTGATGGAAACCCACTACCAAAAAATAAAATAAGTTATTAAGCAGCATGTTGTAAAATCAACATACAAAACGAACAGCCTTTATATGTGCAAACAGAAACCACTTAGAAGTTACAATGGAAGAGATTAAAGTATATATATGATGGAAGGGAGGGAAGGAGAAGAGGAAGGAAGGAAGGAAGGAAGGAAGGAAGGAAGGAAAGAAGGGAGGGGCGGAGGGATGGAGGGACGGAGGGAGGAAGGAAGGAAGGAAGGGAGGGAGGAAGGAAAGATGGGAGAGAGGAAGGACAGAAGGAAAGAAGGAAGTCAGGTAGGCAGGAAGGAAGCAAGCAGAGGGGAGACAAAGCTAGGAGCAAGCTACCCATGAAATTTCCAGAACTTCTGAAAGGATAACTATAAAACACTCTCAAAAGATACAAACTATACTTGAACAATTGAAAATAAATATCTTATTATTAGATAGGAAAATTCAATATTATAAAGAGAGCAATCCTTGTTTAGTTAATATACACATTTAACAATCCCACCTCAGGTTTGTCTGTTTTTCTGTAGCAAACAAGTCAAATATAAAGACTACTTGGAAGAATAACTTGGAAAGATTAGTCAAAAATAGACTGAAAAATACCAGAGGTTGGGGAACTAGTCCTTCACATATTCAAATACGACACTGAGGCACCTGGGAGGCTCGGTCTATTAAGCATCCAACTTCAGCTCAGGTCATGATTTCATGGTCTGTGGGTTCAAGCCCCGCATCGGACTCTGTGTTGACAGCTCAGAGCCTAGAGCCTGTTTCTGATTCCATGTCCCTCTCTCTGACCCTCCCCTGCCCACATTCTCTCTCTCTCTCCGTCTCTCTCTCTCTCTCTCTCAAAAATAAATAAACATTAAAAAATTAATAAAACACACCATAAATTCCCCATGATTGAAACAGCATGATATCAGTGGATACAATACATGTCTAGAACAATGATGCAGATTAGAAAATCTGGAAGTAGACTTATTTGAAGACAGAAAATAGTTTCAGATAAAGGTGACATCAAAATCAGTAGGCTTGTGAAAAACGTAAAAGTTGATCTAGTCCTCAAATGACACATTCCAAGTAGACGATTTAGAATTTTTAAACGAATGGAACATAGCCCATCCCTAGTCACCATGGGGGTGAGCAAACGTGGGCCAAGAAATAGTATGTTTTTCAAAGTCACGCGGCTAGTAACAGCCTGTAGTAGGTTTAGAACAGGAACCCTGGTCTCCAGGGACCATTCCAGGGCTTACACCTTTCAAAAGAGGACATGCAGTCAGGCTCGTTAGTATTACAGCCGGTATTACAGAAGCCCTTCCTGGCATATCAAAAAATACTATATAAAAAAAGTTAATTACACACAACCAGCCAGGTAAAAAAAAAAAAAAGAAGAAGAAAATCTCAAACTATAATTCACAGCAGAATCTTTATGGTTTCCATGGTAATGGGAAGTTGCAGGTTTTCAAATAGAGCGATCTCGCACAAGAAATGTATTTGGTGACTTTCCCGACGTCTCATAAGTGGTTAATCAGGCCAGGTCCATCATGATGTTCCCAGGAGCTGAAATCCAGAGAGAAAAGCAAACCCCATTTTAGCTGAATCTGGAACGCCCCACACACAGCACTTCCTGTGAGCTCAGCTCTGCCGTGGGCAGCGTGATGGTAACACAAAGGACAGGCAAGGTTTCGGTTTTCTGGGTGCTTCTGATCTAGTGGAGGGAATCACTCTCAAACATCCCTTTACTGGTGCAAGAGTTTGAGCACTTAGATTCACAGGCCAGGTCCGTAGCTGTGTCCCTGGCCCTCGGCCACGCTACCGACCTCACTGCGGACAAAATCCAGGACACTAAACAAACGAGTGACAGAACCAAGCCAAGAGCAAAACGCACCCATGGTATTCTGTTGCGAGGCTGACCGTCACCTTATCGCGTGGACGTAGTAAGACTTCTGCTCACTGTTGAAGCTGGGTCAGAGATCCATGAGATTCCACACAGTGCTTTCTTCCCTTCGCTATTTAACAATTACTGTGATAAAAAGTCAGGAAAGATTGCACGAACATCTCAGTTAGCTGCAAGGGGCAAAGACCTTCTGTCGGAGGGATGGTCGGGTCCCAGAAGTGAAGGAAGGGCTGGACCTCATTCTGGAGGAGAGACCGAGCTCCCAGGACGCCTCAGCTGCGGGATTTCTAGGCTCCTACTAAAAATGCTGCAGTGACGTGCCCCGGGTCGAACCCCCTTCTCTTCTGCCCGGGGGGTGTTCGTTGATCTATTCTGCCGAATGTTCTCCATTAGACCCGGTTGGGTAATATTCCATTCCCGTGACCAGGGCACAACGGCTTCTAAGGAACGATAGTGGACACCAGTAACAAGGACATGGAAAAAGGTGCAGAATTTATCCATGAAGAACTCATGAAACGAAAAGACAGAGGGCAGGAGTAAAAGCGGAACGACGAAATGGGAACGAGGGAAGGTAGGTGAGGGTGCGGCGAGCGGAGCTCTCAGGAGGGAGGAAGAGAAGGGAGCCTTGCAGAGAGGAGAGCAGGTGCGCAGGTGCTGCAGGAGGTCACTTGGGGCAGACGTTTCTATGCCCCGTGTGTGCAGGGAGCTCAAGCCCGGAACCGCCCGAGGCCCTCCTGGGACAAAGTGTGTTCAGGGACTCTGGTTTGTCACCTGGAGCCGGGCTTGGGGGCAGGTGTCTGGCCGCACTGTGCAGCACGGGCTGAGGACACACACCTTCGGCCTCGGGAACCTGAGTCGTCTCTCCCTCGCGCTCACCTAGAATACTTATTTCTGAGTCTCTCCCACATTGCTGCGTTGCCTTGGGCTCTTGGCAAGCTGCTTTTCCTGTTTAAATTTTGTGTCTCTCTTGTGGTAGATCACTTTCTGCGGTGGTTTCCATTTTTAAATTCATCTTCAGTGGAGATCTTTTGTTTTATGAGAGTCTTGTGCATCTGTGGGTTTTTTAGTTTTGAAATTTCTTAATATTTGTGTTTGGTAAGGACTTTGAATTTTGCTGTCCTGCAAAAATGGTCACACCTTCATTTAGCTCAGTGTTTATATTTCGTGTGCCATTTTATATGTCACAATTCATAAATAAAAATGTGCCTGTATGTATATATGGATGAATGATGGACAGGTGGATGGGTGGATGGACAGATGGATGAGTAGATGGATGGATGGGTGGATGGATGGATGGATGGATGGATGTACTGGTGGGTTCATGTATAGCCAGACACACAGAAACATGGTTGAACATGATGGACTGATGAATGTTTAGTTTTAGAATCTCTAGTTTCTGGAAAGATAGCCAACTCAAAGCCACAGTGGTGAGGGGCTCGACTTCATTTCTTGGTTCAGAAGTTACACATCCTTTGCCAAGTAAAAAGGTAGACTCCATACATGAGAAATTAGTCAGAGTCCTTCCCAGAAGAAATATTCCATGATTCCCTAACTGCTTCTCTTTCAGGTTACAAACACAAGCAGTATTAATGTCTGAGCTCTTTGAAATAAATGATTTCACCTCATAAACCTAAAAGCTCAGTCATGTTAACTTGATATTCTAACTGGGTACATTAAAAGGGATTTTAAAGTAGCTAGTATGGGACCAACAGACAAACAAAGTCAACAACATTCACCCGATTACCAAGTATAATAATAATAAAGATTCCTACCACTGATTAAGACCTCTGTGTTCTGGCCACTGAGGTAGGCACATCATAGTATTTGGTGCAAATAACTCTTGAAAGGTAATTATTACTATACATTCTCACAGGGAAGTGAGATTCAAAAATAATAAATAACCACTCCACCAGCTCTGAGTCAGTAAATGACAGAACCAGGTCTGAAACCCTGTGTCATAAAAGCTTAGCTGTGCTGCTTCCTAAGGGTCTGTTGTCACTTTGTATTGACCACACAGCACATTTAGCCACACTGACATTTTCTAAAATTATGGCCAAAGAAGTTTTCATATAACCACTGCTAAGTGCAACCATGTGGAGTCAGACCAAAAAATTAAGAGTAATATCGAAAGTTCATGTTTCCAACTTTTTCTCAGTCATGACTCATGGAGGAAAAAAAGGCCAAATAAAATCTCTCTCTATATAAAAGCTATACAAAATGTGAAGTTTTGTCTGCGCAATATGGCACTATAACAAATATCAGAGATCAAAGATGCTGCCAGCAAAATAATTCATCCCATCTAAGTATCTGTGCACCTAACCATATACCTAAATGTGTGTATATTGTCATAGCTTTGTTTTGTGTTCGTGTCTTATGTCTTTTCCATAATCTGTCAGTCTTGGAAAATTTTCATTATAATATTTCAGATTGTTTATAGTTTTGTGATGCTTAATACATAATACTCAAAAGCAATTCTATCAACAATGAGTTCTATGGTTTGAATGTAACAGAGAATAATCCCCAGCAATTGAAAACCATGACTTTACATATCCACACATATAAACCAGCAGAAAACTGTGAGCTTTGGTGTCACTTCCAAAGACAATCACATATGACCTAGTGTGTTTTTTTTAATACTTTTTTTTTTTTTTTTTTAGCTGGATGTCAGTTGGGACCGCCTTGTCCTTTGAGAGTTATGTGAAATGGGACTAAGGTCTTCCATCCAAGGGGGCTCAGAAGTGTGGCCTCCCACCCAAGAATCCGGAAACTTCCCCTGTCTTTTAACTCTTGTCCTTGCGGGATTTTTCAACCCCGCTCACACCTGACCTCTTTCTTTCCTAGTCTCTTTTACGTGATTTTGTGCAAATACCAAGCATGCGGAGTGTTGCAAATGTTAATGAAGTCCAGGGAGGGGGAGGGAGGCTGGATCACACAGCACGCAATTTGAAGAGCTTTGGTGACACGGACTGGGAATTTCTCACTGGCCGACGTCCACGTCCCCGGCCCCCACGTTCCTGTGTGGCCCTTGTCCGCCTGCAGCACCTCCTCCGTTCCCCCTGCTCTGCGCACCGCCCAAGCCGCCAGTGTGTAGTATCTTTGCCACAAGGAGTTTTAGCAACTTTCAAACTAGCCCTGTTGCTTAGGTTCGCTCACTGTCTTCATAAGCGATCATCCAAAGTGTAGCTAGCAATATACTGCTTTAAAAAAGAATACATTTTAGGCCAGGAGTGTCTTCGGTCCAGGATCAGCTAGGAACATTTTTAAATAGCACTCTTCCTCTCATCTCTCACATGTCGTTGTATGTTCATGGCGGGAGTCCACCGCCTTCTGAAGGGACTCCTACCCAGGAAGCTATGACTTGCATGAGCAAACTGGTGTTTCGGAAATGCGTGTAGACATCTGAGGAACACAGTCTGCCCTGGGCTCAGTGCTTACCACGTTCCAGGCACTATCCAGGCATAAACGACCCAGGCGAGACCAGGCAAAGGCTGTTCCCCCAGAGCCTTCTAAGCGGAGTGGAGGGGGGTGGGGGGACGGCCACCATCACAGAGACTCGAAGGCAGGAGGGCAGAGAGAGCTTTGCAGGGACAAGAGAAGGGTCTGGGTGTGCCCTGTGCAGAGGCAGCTACGGAAGGGGCGTGCCATGTGACTGCTCAAGGGAGCCTGTTGGGCTCTCTCTGGCTCGTCCTAAGCTGGCAGCAGGAGCAAAGATTAGGAAAGTTTCCAGCCGATGGTCAAGTGCAGACCATCTGGGCTGCCTAAGGGGTTGTGGCTGGCCTCGCGGGCTGAGGGCTACAGCGCATGGGTCAGATTCCATCGTCCTCGTGGTCTGGCTGTCGCACACTGCACATTCAGTCCCTTTCTGTGATAAAGTCCTACTGCTACCCCCATTTTAAAAATGAGGAAACTGAGGCAGCAAGGAGATCCACGAACTGTTCTGAGGACACTCCCCCTGGAAGGGGCAGAATCAGGACTTGGATACAAATAAGATCCTGCCACATGACATGGAGAACTGAATTCGGTGCAAGGTGCCTCCAAACAAAGTCTGGGGACCAGAAGAGCGGCGCCTCGTCCAGTGCGGGATGCGAACGAGGTATTTCCCCTCGAGGCTCCCGAGACCTCATAACCAGCCCCCACATCTTTGTTCCACCTCCGGGCTCCACGGGAGATCTAAGCAACCGCTCCGTTTCATTTCAAACCCCAAAGCTAGAAATGGCTACATTTTAGAATACAGACCCAGTCGTGACCCTCACGCTCCCAACCCTAAGCCACTTCTCTCCGGGTTTTATCTCTGCCATCAGATGACTAAATATCAGCTTTCTCTGTCACCTGTCCACAGCCTCCTCCCTGTCTGCTTTCTGACGCCCTATCTTTTTATTATTATTACTTCCATTTATTTTACAAAGAGCTGCGATCTCTCTCTTCCTGTCTTTCCCTGATAAGCATTCTGCTAAATGAAATACAATGAGACTATTGGTGCAAATTACGGAGTAGATAATGTTGCCTGACACCGGGGTCAATGGTGTTGTTAGCAATGGAAGGTAGTTACATTCAAACAAAAGATTGTTCAAATGAGGGAGCCTGCAAGTTATCGGCTGGTCACAGAGGGTAAAATTATAAATATGCTAATACGTCTTGCTATCATAATATGACTTTGTTGTTAATAAAATATTGAAAAATTATAATTATATCTAAATATGGTAGACACAGTGCTGTTCAAATTCTTATCTGATATCTGACCATATTTCCAACTTTTATTCTGACATCCGTAATTTAGGGAAAAGAAAAAAGGACTCACAAAATGACTGATTTTGCTGTCCTCTCTTTTATAGTACAAAATGCGTCCTTTATTATACGAGATCTTTCGAGAAAAAACTTCTGAATTGTATTCATGATGAAAATAATTCTGGAGTCACCGTGAGTTTTTTCCATTTCTTTGTTTTTGTTTTGACTTTGACTGTAAACACTCACCTTACAAAAAGGAGAGAAATACCTATTTTAGGGGTTCATTCATAGGCAGTCACAATATTATTTACAAAGTAGCTTGAATCGGGTAAATATGGTTATTAGTGTTAAAATGAAAAGTATATTTTTTCCGCTTCATGTCGACAGTTCGCAGATTCAGCCTTTTGCACATTATTTTAAGAGGCTGAGAATTAAAACCCCAGGCGTGTTTTACGGGCCTCTGGTTCTTAGTCCATCACCAGGGAAAGGAAGGAGTTGCGTGGATCAGGAAACTCACTTTATAGGAGAAACATCAATCCAGCTGTGCCTTCAGCAGGAAGTGCTATCAGACATCCGGGAAAACCGTACAGAGGGCCGTGTGCAGGAGGGCGACATGTGCACGTGCATCCAGGATTGCAACTTTCGATATTGATAATGAACACGGACAGAGGTGACAGCAAACAGAGGTGACTAGCAACAACAAACCGCATGTGTGAGGAAGCACTGAGCTCCGTGACAATCTTGCACGTCACACGAGAGGTCACCGAGAAGGATGAGACAGGTGTGCTGGGCAGTGTGAACGCCTGGTGGGAAGGACAGGTGCGCTCTGGGCGCACGGGAAATAGGTGTCCTGGTTCAGAAGCGGTAGGAGTGACAGCACCCCGTCTGGGGCCCCGCCACGCTCGCACACGTCAGCACGTTCATTTTCCTGGTCATTTCTATTCCCGGTTTAATCTGAGGAGGCCCTTAGGGGTCTGCTGACTTGCCAGGGGTCAAACAGTAACTCCGGAGTGGGGGCTTGAACCTCCGTCTGTCTGACTCCAAAATCCCTCCTGATGTGAAAGACCTGTGTAGGGAAGACAGACGCCAGCATGGCAGGAAAACGAAAAACGTAGACATGGGACATGCTTTGGGGACATAAACTGATTTATAAACACGTCTTCTCCTGGTATCTTAACAGCCCCATACAATTCCATTCTGAAACTCCGTTGTTGGGGCGCCTGGGTGGGGGGGGGCACAGTCAGTTAAGCAACCGACTTTGGCTCAGGTCATGATCCATGGTCCGTGGGTTTGAGCCCCGAGTCAGGCTGTGTGCTGACAACTCAGAGCCTGGAGTCTGCTTCGGATTCTGTGTCTCCCTCTCTCTGCCCCTCCCCCCCCCAACCCTCCCTCGTTCATGCTCGGTCTTTCTCTGTCTCTCAAAATGAATGAACATTAACATTTTTTTAAAAAGAAAGAAACTCTGTCAAATGACGCTGTCACTATGGTGCCTTATATGCACTTATCTGTCCGCACTAAGCTGGGAAGTAACTACCTAATTAAACAAGACAGACCCAAGTAAAACACCACTAATCCAACCCGCATATAGCTGCCAGCCTCTGTCCCAAAGAGAGATGGCCCGCCGCCCCAGGGGGATGCACTTACCTGGGCAGGTGAGCTCTGAGTGTGGGCGGACACAGGCTGTCCCCCACCCGCTCAGAATGCCCTTGGCTGATAAAAG
Organism: Prionailurus viverrinus; assembly: GCF_022837055.1. Classification (NCBI taxonomy): domain Eukaryota; kingdom Metazoa; phylum Chordata; class Mammalia; order Carnivora; family Felidae; genus Prionailurus; species Prionailurus viverrinus. The sequence goes on from NW_025927614.1 coordinate 1,391,557, forward strand.
CCACCTCTCCGAGGGCGGCCACTGCCAGAGAAGCCCAGTTGGAAGGACAAACAGCACCCCGTTCCGTCTTTCCGAGGAGGTAACTCTGCACTTACTGATGCTCCAGGCCCCTCCTTTGTGGGTCAGGCCGAGCTGGAACCGGCACGTCCACCCTCCACTGTGGTCCCCTGGGGGGCAGCCCCTCCGGCTCTGTGCACCCCACCCCTGCCTCAGCCTCTAGGAGCCCCCCCCTAAGGCCACACCTCCCCCGGGGGGTGGGCACAAAGCATGGGTTTCACAGAAGCAGCTTAGGGATCTCATTCTCCATCCGCCTCCACTGTTGACCTTGAGCAGAACCCTGGGGTCCTGGGAAGCAGCCATGGTTAGCAGCCCCCACCCTTGTAAGTTAACCTCACAGGACGGAAAAGAGTGGTGGATGGCCCCACACACAGAGGCCACACACAGAGCCCCCAAACCCCAGCTCTGTCTCATCAAGGTCAGCTGCACTGCCCGCCCCACAGACCATCGGGACGGAACACCAGACACCTTGATCTGACCAAACCTTAGCTCTGCTTCTCTCCCCCGGGGCCGTGATCTTGACCTGCGCTTGATCTTGAGCAGGGGCCACCCTGCAGAAGAACCCTCCCAACATCCCCTCCAAGAATCAGCAGACGGCAAGGGAAACTGGGCTGCTCTGTGCCCTGACACCCCACGGCCCCATGGCCCCCAGCGGGGCTCACTCCTCCCGACACAGGACATCCGTGCTGCCTGACCTGTGACATCCTTACAGATGGAGACCTTGCTCCCACCTGCAACGGACGTTTCCGATAGTCTCCGTGTCCCGGAATCGGGCTTTGCTGTCCGTGTGATGCTACTATTCGTTTCAAAGCAGAACCTGAGGAACAGGGCAGGCGCCCGGACAGCGTCCTCACTCAGACTGGGATGAATTAAGCAGCTGGAACCCCCTCTCCCCGCTTTATACCTGGGAGGAGCCGCAAAGAGATCATTTAGCAGAAGGCAGAACCAACGGCCTGAATCACGCAAATCAGTGCCAGACAGAGGTCTACTGCTATTGCCTCCAAATTGTATTTTCTTATAACACCCGGTCATTTACCTGGCACCACGTGGGTTTTGAAGGAACAGAAAAGCCCGGGCTTGTGCTAGGGACATAAACCAGAGGGATCCAAAACGCAGCTACAGGAAGACAGTGGCCCATCTTGGGCGCCGAGGACAGAGGCGCCACCTCAAAAAGCTGGGCACTTTCTGTGGCTGCCTTGGCCACCCCTGCGTCCCCCCTGTGCCCCTTCAAAGGCCTTATCTGCGCTGATATAAGTTTTATACTCACAAAGTAAGCCCAAGTAAACGGAGAAAGAATCATTTTTCAACAGTACCAGGCCAGTGTTCAGGAAGAAAACAAAAACCCCCTCTAGTGTTTCAAGAAAATCGATCTACACCCCCTTTGGAAGGACCAGAAAAGTGTGACTTAGAGGAATTCCAGGATTCAGAGATCACAGGAAATGTTGGCTCCAGTCAGCGGTCCTCCAGAACGTTCTTCAAAGTTGCGGGTCACACCACCCGTGGCTGTCTCCTGGCGTCCACTGCCCAACGGCTGCTGGGGCAGAGAATCCCAGCCTCTTGGTTTCTGCCCCCGACATGATGGCAGACACTCCATGTTGGTGGAATCCAGACCCCACCGTGGTGGCAGGGGGTCTGGAAGATGCAATTCCAGGTTTCTGGACACAGGAGCGCCCTCAGAAGAGGGAGGGGCAGCTTTGAGTATCAGCAGGAAGCGTTTGCACGTAGGTATCATGAATTCTTGCCAGCTCTGTCCTCAGTGTCTTCCCTCACTGCCTGTCCCTTTCACCACCCGCATCCCTAAAATGCTAGGCTCTGTGCCCTAGAGGAGGCAGCTGGTCTCTGGGCAGGGCAGCCTGGCTTCACGTCAGGTGCCTGGGTGCTGTCGTTGTGACCACGAATAGCACCAGATCCCACGTCGTGGACTTGTGGCAAAACTAAGAAACCATCGTGTACAGCTCTGAGATTTCCTGCCCGCCTGGTGAGCCATCAGTAAATGGTATCTCTACTCCCATCGCCGGGCAAACCCTTCTCTGAATTCCTGCCAGAGCCACACAGGAGGCCCGTCCACTGGGAGCAGGTCCCTGAGTTAAGAAAGGCTTACCCTGCACACGAAAAATGGCTCCATTTGCATGTTTAACATTAATTTCAGTCCATGCTCTGGTGCCACGTGGAGGAAAGTGGCATCTCCCACAAGCGGGGTTCTACACTTTGGAAGCAGAGTCAAGGGGTCTAGAGTCCTCATCAGGCTGAAGCCGGGGTGACTGGGTCACTCTCCACAGATCGGATCCACGGCAACACTCGCAACACTAGCTGTTGACGGACCTGTGTTCCAGATTTCCCGACCACGCTTCTCTGGATAGATTACAAATCATCAGCGTCACTTCCTCAATGTGGCCTCAGCCACACGTGCTTTCGTCAGCCTCACGAGCAACCACAACCTCCCTGTTGACTCACAGGAAGCTTGTTTTCAGTGAAAACGCCCAACTTCCATTCATGGGTATTGAGCCCGGGGACGACTCTCAACAATGGATTTTTTTCTGTTTTCTCTAAATGGGAGCCTTCACAGAGAGCCCTGTAAGGGCTCGGCCTTGGCCCACCATTATGACCTGTAAGGATTCCGGGGTAGGGAGCAGAGAAAGGACCGAGCGAAAAATCAGGTGAGGACCATCAAGAAACCCCAGTGAGGCAAGTGCCCAGAATAAGTGAAGAGTTCCCAGAATAAATGGGGAGCATCGTTCATTTCGGGAACGGAGTCAACGGGTAAAGTCACACGAAGCTAGACAATCTCCAGCATGAGCAGGCAGGGTACATTTCCTTCAGTTCATCCAATTGTAAGATGGGCTACGAGGCCGCTGAAATACTCACCGTTAAAGGCACAATGTCCCTCGCCAGAAACATTTATCGTCAAAAACAGAATATCTCTCAGCAAAACCATTTGTCTCTTTCATGTCTCCGGCATGGATCCTTCAGTCACCTTAGATATGCCAGTCAAGTAGAGGGGGACATAAAAATAAACTGATCTTAACGTGTTCTCTGTCCCGTATTAGACACTAAAACTGAATTATGTTTCCACATATTCCCAGCTGGACGATAATCACTTTCAAGCTTTTTATTTATGACACGCATCTGGGAAAGGAGTAAAAAACACATAAAATTCTTAAACAGCAGTAAATAGACTAAAAATTATTAGATTTGCATCATTATTATTCCTATAAATTTTTATGTTTCTATTTCAAAATTTCACATAAGCCTAAGGGGGTTTTCCATTTCGTGAATGCCCCTGCCCAATAAAGGACCAGGAGAAAAAAAAAAAATCATCATCCCAAGACCTGAGTAGGGTTTTCCTTCTAAGCACAATTTGAAGAAGCTCGTGTTATCGCCAGCGCTAAAACACGCGAATGCCAGGCCACCCCTTTGCGTTCGGAGAAAGAGCCCCGCACTCAGGACCCGTGATCTGCAAAAGGGTCTCACGTTCTCTGTCCTCCAGTGTTCATTCGCTTTTCGTATTGGCTCATTTGGTTTCGTTTCACGGACAGCCTTCACTTCTGGCTCCAAATCATCCCCAGATGAGCGAAGCCACGAGCACCAGAATCTAGCCTCTGTCCTTGGGACCCCGATCTGAAACGGCAGCCTGACTCCCGTGTGAAATATCACAGCGGGCGACTCGGGCGCACGCTTCTCAGGGGTCGGCCCGCGAAACTGCTCCATGTCTGGCCGTGAGTCAGACGCCAGCGCAGCGAGCGGTCCCTGCCACCCGCAGCCCTCGGCATGTCGCCGTTTGTGGGCAGAACGTGCCTGCGCCCGGTGCCTGGCGGCTCTAAGTTCTACGGAGTTTGGGCCCCAGCGACCGCGCAAACACCAACACCTGCTCTCCGAGACCTTGAGGTAAATGAGTAGTTGCACACAGATCAAGATGATTTTGACACGAAGACGCCTTGAAGAACTTTTAATAGAATATACACTACATACTCTCTGGGTCTCTTCTTATTACTCATTAAGCAGAAGATTTTTAAAGCTCTTTACCCGGGACAGGTGTTTCTATTTAGCCTGGGAACTGGCTCCTGCTCATGTGCACATGAAGACTCCAAGATCTATGGAAGTCAGGGGCTTATCCGGGAGCAATATCACGGGTGTCCTCGTGTGCCAGCTTTCAACGTTATTTTGCACGTGGTACGAAACCGTCTAGAGTAAATTCCTGCTCGTTCCCTTGGTAGAGACAGGCCTGGAATTCCTGCACTTTCATTTTTGGTGAGAACATTTGACTTCCTGAACCCAGAGCCGGCGCACATTTGTTGTTTTATGATCTTTGGTTACGAGGGGTTTGTTGATCAACGTATGATTAATATACAGTGTTATGATAGTTTCGGGCGTACAGCATAATGATTCGACAGTTGTACACATTACTCTGTGCTCGTCATGATACGTGTGGCCTTAACCCCCATCACCTATTCCCCCATCCCCCACCCACCTCCCCTCTGGTGACCATCAGTGTGCTTTCTAGAGCATTCTCCGGAGTGAAAAGTCTGTGTTTCGCTTGTGTCTTTATTTTTCTTTGTTCGTTTGTTTCTTAAATTCCACATACGGGTGAAATCATGCGGCATTTGTCTTTCTCTGACTGACTGACTTCGCTTAACATAATACCCCCCCTCGCTCCGTCCACATCGTTGCAAATGGCAAGGTTTCAGTCTTTTTTATGACTGAGTGATATTCCATTGTGTATATACACCACATCTTCTTTATCCATTCATCGGTTGATGGACATGTGGGCTGCTTCCATATCTTAGTTATTGTAAATAATGCTGCAGTAAGCAGAGAGGTGCATGTATCTTTTCAAATTCGTGTTTTTGTATTCTTCGGGTAAATGCCCAGTAGTGGAAATACCGGATCACAGGGTAGTTCTATTTTTAACTTTTGAGGAACCTCTGTTTCCACAGTAGCTACACCAGTTTGCATCCCCACCAACAGCGCAAGAGGGTTCCCCTTTCTCCACATCCTTGCCAACACCTACTGTTTCTTCTGTTTTCTATTTTAGCCATTCTGACAGGTGTCAGGTGGTATCTCATTGAGGTTTGGAGATTTTTTTAATGTTTATTTATTTTTGAGAGAGGGAGAGACAGAGTACAAGCAGAGGCAGGGCGGCGACAGAGAGGGAGACACAGACTCCGAAGCAGGCTCCAGGCCCTGAGCTGTCAGCACAGAGCCTGCCATGGGGCTCCACCTCATGAACCTTGAGATCATGACCTGAGCCAAAGCCAGATGCTTAACTGACTGATCCACCCAGGCTCCCCTCATTGTGGTTTTGATCTGCTTTCCCTGATGAGGAGTGATATTGAGCATCTTTTGGTGTGACTGTTGGCCATCTGGATGTCTTCTTTGGAGAAATGTCTGTTCATGCCTTCTGCCCATTCTGTAGTTCCCTTTGTTTTTGCTTTGTTTTGTTTCTTGTTTTTTGTTTTTGGTGTTGAGTTGTACAAGTTTTTTTTTTATATATATATTTTGGATAGTCACCCTTTATCAGACATGTCATTTGCAAATACCTTCTCCCATTCCATACATTGTCTGTTTTGTTGCTTGTTTCCTTTGCCGTACAGAAGCCTTTTATTTTGATGAGGTCCCAATAGTTTATTTCTGCTTTTGTTTCCCTTGCCTCAGGAGACATGTCTAGCAAGAAGCTGCTATGGTTGATGTCAAAGAAGTTACTACCTGTGTTCTCCTCTAGGATTTTTATGGTTTTGGGTCTGTAATCCATGTTGAGGTTTTTTTGTGTGCATGGTGTAAGAAAGTGGTCCAGGTTCATTCTTCTGCACGTTGCTGTCGATTTCTTCCTTTCACAGTTTTTTCCCCATTTTCATATTCTTGCCTCCTTTATCACCGATTAATTGAATATGTATGTAATCATGGACTCATTTCTGGGCTCTCTATTCTGCTCCATTGATCTGTGTGCCTATTTTTGTGCCGGTACCATACTGTCTTGATTACTATGGCTTTGTAATACCGCTGAGATTACGATACCTCTACTTTAGTTCTTCTTTTTTGAGATTGCTTTGGCTATTTGGGGTCGTTTGTGGTTCCACACGAATTTTAGGATTATTTGCTCTAGTTCTGGTGTCTCCTTGACACCATCATCTTTGGAGGTTAGGTTTCAACACTAAACACGGCATCGAGTTCTAGTTCTGCTGTCTCCACACCTTTGGAGGCTAGGTTGAAACACTGCATTTTCGGGAGGACGCAGACATTCAGACCACAACGTTTTTGAAAGAGGAAGTGAGAGATACAAAAATGTGAGCGGTTTCTGATTCATGGCCTCATACCTGCTGCTTGTTGCAAAAGCCAGCACGCACACACGTGTCTAATAACATGTATGTGTCTGGATCTATAGCATGTCGTATCATGTATTTTTCCCTTCGAACTTAATCCTCCCATCCATCCAGTATGGGTGTAGTTGGCTACCATGTGCCCCGAATTCAGAGTGTGGCTGTGAGTCCACTTGGCCATGTGATGCGCTGGAAATAACGTGGGTTCCAGGGGCCAAGGTCTCTCTGTCTTGCACCCCCAAAGGCTCTGCCAGTAACTAGCCTGTACCTAACAAGGCAAATCAGCCTGATGGAGGACTCAGCCTCCGGAACCAGACAGAGTGGTTGCTCTTGCTCCGTGACTCTTGCTCCGTGACTCTGGCCACCTGACCTTCCCCGTCCAACTGTGATGACGCATATCCTTCCATGGGATAACACGTGCACAGTGCTTTGCCCAACGGAGCTACCCAACAGACAAACCTTCCCATTGAAATAACCAGGTGTCCTCTGTGGGCCTCTCCCTTCTAGACTTCAAAGTGATGGAAGGGGCCTGCTGATGCCAGCCGTCCCTCCCCCATGAACATGCTGTGAAGATTCGTTGGATACACATCAGAGAGAGGACAGGGCTCCCCATCTGTGGTGTGTGGTTGGGGACAAGAGAAGAGAGGCTGTTTACTGTCGGTCCCCCTGGAGAACGGGGACTCAGAGGAATACAGTTATTTCTTCTCTGATTAAGAAATAGTATCCGTTACAGGCACTCGTCAGACAAAGCCACTGGATAATTATTCATCAGAGTGTGTAATAGGTTAGTGGTATACCAAAAATAAATGTGACCAAAGACTGTCGGTGAGAGCACTCTGTCTGGGGAAAGTCAGAATTATAATCAAATAAATATGCAATGATGCAGGTATTTACATAAAGGGGAGTTACATTAAAAAGTCAGGCACACATTCTCCCCCAATTTAGAATTCACATTTCTTTCAGGCTTTGAGTTAGACTTCAATCTTGACAGATTTAAGTGGTAATCTGTTATAGTATGAGATGGCATGAAATGTATTTATTGACATTTCAAATTATAGCATTTTCAATGAGAAAGGCATCTAATTTTGAGCTACTAAAACAGCATGGTGTAGTCATATATTTCTTGCTGAATAGTAATCACTCAGAGAGACAGGATTCTTATTTATCGCGGGTGTCTAGGATGGGAGCGCGATGTACAAAAGTGTTAAATAACGGAAGTCGCCATCACGATTACTAACGTGCTGCATTTCTGCTTTAAAACGCTATAGAATCCTGTGATGTTTCTGCATTTAACAGTTGCGCCAGCTCCATAAAAAAAAAAAAAATACAAAATCATTATTTCCTGACATTAATGAAGTCAACTTTTCCAGCACAATCTGAATAGGCAATAGAACAACGGGACTCAGAAACGCATTAAAACCAGGTCAGCTGCTTGGCGTCTCCAACAATATGTCCACAATCCCATGAAGGGTAATCTTAAACCATTTTCCAGAACAGCCTGTACATCTTTATCTTAAAATTCCAAATGTTTCCACAATAGGCGATTGTTAAGAACTAGACAATTATTTTTCAGCTCCCATTGATTAATGACTTAGTCTATGACACGCGGAGAGACCGTAGAACAAAGGGGTCCATTATAATAACGCGTAGGCATTAAGCCATCTTCATTAATAGCATCTTCTGAATTCAGTTTAGCATAAAACCAAATATGTCATAAAGGAAGTGGAGAGGTGAGAATTTTAAATATATTTTGAAAACTCACTTGATAGAAAGGAAGATTAAATAATATTACTGCCCTCAATTAAAATTCCCTATCCCTCCCCCTCTCTCCCTCCTTCTCTCCGTCACACACACACACACACACACACACACACACACACAGTTAACCAGTAAGAATTATCATAATGTTGCATTTTGAATGCTTATAAGCAACTGACACTTTATTTTTTTAATGTTTATTTATTTCAGAGAGAAAGAGAGAGAGACAGAGCATGAGCAGGGGAGAGGCAGAGAGAGAGGGAGACACAGAATCTGAAGCAGGCTCCAGGCTCTGAGCTGTCAGCACAGAGCCCAATGTGGGGCTCGAACTCACAAACTGTGAGATCATGACCTGAGTCGAAGCCAGACACTTAACTGACTGAACCACCCAGGCACCCCAGCAATTGATACTTTAAAATCCGCATGCTCTGAGTGGTCCTTGGCCTTCAGGAGACCCGTGTTCTATCTCAAGTGTTGTACCTAATTACAATTTCTCGAACAACAAATGCCCTACTGACAACAGAGGAGAGATTCTGGCCGCTCCCTTTCAGTATCCTAACACATTGGATAATTTATATAATCGTAGCCGGAAGCCACGGTTTTAGAAAACAGGATGGTATTTTAAATGTTGTTTGGGGGCTGACCTTTGTTTATACAATCCCTGTCAATGACAAAGCTATTGGAAAAGCTGTGATGATCATCTTATCATGTAACCTCTTCTGGAGCTTTTCTAGGTCTATAGCTCGGCTCGCCATCACATCCATCTATTCACAGGTCAGCTGCTCTGTTTGGCTGGCAGTGAGAACGGAGCCGAGTCCACCCGTGGCGACCCCAAAGAAAGCCGCCTGACACTCGGGGGCTCGGCAGACTGGACGCTTCCCCCGGTGACTCCTTCGGTTCCTGCAGTGGACCCTCCCATCTTACAGCCGAAAACATCAAGGCTTAGAGGACCTAAGAAAGTTGTCGGAGGCCGTGACTTTCACGTGCCCCCCGGAGTCTGGACCTCTGCAGGTGGCTCCCGTGAGTGGCCTACACTCTTTCCACCAGGCAGCCCTGGTCTAGGCCACTGAAGTGCCTGTTATCACTGCCCCTTTACCTCATGTTTCTTACTGTTTCCAGCAAGTTAATCTTATTTGCAACCGAGTGCTTCTGGGACTGTGCCGGGCAGCCCCCAAGAGGGTCCCCAGAGGCGCCTAGCTTCTGGCGCTCACCCCTGCACCCACTGTAGCCAAGAGTGCCAGGTGCAGATGGCAGGAGTCGGGGGGGGCTCACCCTGGAGGTCACGTCACAAACGGCTGCGCTCTCTCCCTCACGTCTTCTCCCTTCCCTGTCTCCCCCCTTCTCTTTCTCTCTGTCTCCCCCTCTCTCCCCATCGCCCGCTGTGGGCGAGGGCAGAGTACGGAGGGGCTCGCGTGATGAGAAAGTGAAGCTCCCCCAGTGGCCCAGCCCTGAGGCAGAGCCACGAGGCCCAGCTGCTTCTGGACCCCCACTCTGAGCCCGGGGGTGATGTAGCTGCTGTGTGTTGTTTAAACCACTAGGCTTCTGGGCTATTTGCTGTTGAGCAGCAGACAGGTGGATGGGGGACGGTGTGAGATACCTAGCACTTTGATTGTCACAGTGTCCCTCACCCTTCATGCCGTCTCCAGGAGGCTGGTGTCGCGGTTGCCTGGGCCAGAGGCACTGGGGTCAGAGCACGGGTCCTCACAGAGTCCTGCAACCCGCCTTTTCAAGTCTCCCACCGTCCTGGTTCCTAGTCCCGCTGCCTTTCTATCCTCCGCTTTACAAAATCTTCCTGCCGGAGTTCCTTGTACTGAAGCAAGGAAGATAGGTTCCGGGCAGTGTGGACAATCTCCCTTTGTGTCCCTTTCTTCAGCAGAATCCTTTTCCGCATTGTTTATGTCTCCTTGGACAAAATTGGGATATGGGACCACACGTTGTTGCAAAGGAAGCTGGAGAAGTGATTGACTGTCCTGCTTTCATAAGGAGCTTCGGCGAGGGCAGGGCTCAGACAGGGGCCAGCAGCACGTCCCAGAAGGTACGGTAACAATATATGGCGCCGGGACGAGTGCACAGTGACGTGCAGAAGAAGGAAACTAGACTACATTCTTACACCAGACACAGACGTAAATTCAAAATGGATGAAAGACCTAAGGTGAGACAGGACACCATCTAAATCCTACAGGGGAAAACAGGCAGCAACCTCTCTGACCTCGGCCACGGCAACTTCTTATAGACATGTCTCCAGAGGCAAGGGAAATAGAAGCAAACATGGACTATGGGGACCTTGTCAAGATAAAAAGCTTCTGCACTGCAAAGGAAACAATCAACAACACTAAACGGTAACCTACTGAATAAGGGAAACTATTTGCAAATGACATATTGGATAGAGTTAGTATCCAAAAGAACTTATATAACTCAATACCCCCCCCCAAGAAAAACAAAAAAATAAAAAGAATCTAGTGTAGAAATGGGCAAAAGAGGTGAATAGACACTTTCCAAAAAAGACATCCAGATGGCAAATAGACGCATGAAAAAATGGTCAACGTCGCTCCTCGTCACTGAAATACAAATCGAAACAACAAGGAGATACCACCTCACACCTCTCAGAATGGCTAAACTCAACCGCGCAAGAAACAACAGATGTTGGCAAAGATGTGGAGAAAGGAGAACCCTGTTGCCCTGCTGGTGGGAATGCAAACTGGTGCAGCCACTCTGGGAAACAGCGTGGAGGTTCCTCAGAAAATTAGAACTACCCTACAACCCCGCAATTGCACTACTAGGTATTTATCCAAAGGATACAAAAGTGCTGATTTGAAAGGCACATGTATCCCGATGTTTATAGCAGCGCTGTCAACAATAGCCAAATCATGGAAAGAGCCCAAATGTCCATTGATGGATAAATAGATAAAGAAGATGTGGTTTATATATACAGTGGAATACTACTCAGCAATGAAAGAGAATGAAATCTTGCCAGTCACAATAACATGGATGGAAGTGGAGGGTATTATGCTAAGTGAAATAAGTCAGCCCAAGCAAAGCAAATATCATATGATTTCACTCATATGTGGAATGTGAGAAACGCAACAGATGAACATAGAGGAAGGGAAGGAAAAATAAGATAAACCCATAGAGGGGAGCAAACCATAAGAGACTCTTAAATAGAACAAACTGAGGGTTGCTGGAGGGGAGGGGAGGGGATGGGCTAGATGGGGGATGGGCACTTGTTGGGATGAGCACTGGGTGTCATATGCAGTGATGAATCACTAAATTCTACTCCTGAAACAATTAGTACACTATATGTGAAATAACTTGTATTTAAATAGAATTAATTTTTTTTTTAAAATATCCGGTGCTGATTGAAAAATTCTTTGATGACTGTGCAGATTTCACGTTTTGGCCGGATAGTTCTGATGGCGTTTGGGCAGGGGATTTGCTGGCCACCTGTAGAATCACACCATAAAGTCAGCATCTCACTCGGTATGGTGGAAGGCTGTTGGGGCACGATCAGGGCAGCAATCATAGATAGCAGAAGGTGTCCAGAACAAGGCACCTCTGAGATTGGGGGCGGGGGGGGGGGGAACGCGTGTGGCTCTGGGACCCACTCACCAAAGAGAGAGTGCATCCTTGGCATCAGTTTGGGGTATGGACTTAGAAAGCCCGGTGCACCTTTGCAACCCCCTGCACGTGCTGTGAGGCGGAGTGATTCGGGAGCCTTCCCCTAAGAACAGAGACGTAGCACATACAGCTCTGAGGCCGTCACTCCCCTCTGTGTAGACACGTTGCTCCCCGAGGAGCACATCAGGCTGTCTCACGTCGGCGAACCGTGGGACTGGGAGTGACCAGTGCACGCAGAAACTTAGTCTCTAAGCAAACGGTTGAATGCCGAAGCAACACAGGAAAATCCATTTCCATGGCAACTTGCAGTGGGCTCTGAGGTCGGCCAATGGGATTCAGTTTTTATACAAAGAGTTGGCAATTTTAGGACCTTGTGAGGCCACACATGCATTGATTTATTGGACTTTTACGAACACTTGTAACTGACGCTATTGTCTAACCAAAAACCAAACCAATGAAAGGACAACAAGATCAGTAACGAAAGAATGTTCTCAGGGCAGAAATCGAACTTCCGAAAGTGTCTTTCTACAACCAGGGAGGTAAACGTGTGTACAGACCATATACATGAATATACACCTGCACGTCCCCGTGTGTGTGTAAATATATATACATACATAGGTGAAGTGATTTCTAAATAAGTGAGGTCCCTGGATATTTTTACAGTTCTAAGGTTTTGGGGGGTTACTGTTGCCGTAAGGGGAACTTTCTCCTGTGATATCCCGGACTGTTTCCTGACCCATTTCAATCTTTCGGGCATCAGCTTTTACTCGAGCTGACCTATTCTGACCTCGAGGTTAATGATACGGAATGCAATTAATTCACGAGGTTTTCTGGGCACTTAAGCCCCACAGCACAAGGCTGCCTTTGTTGGTGTGTTTAAGGGTGAGGGTCAGGCCCTCACTTTCTTGGAGCAGAGGAATCAGGCCGGGCGGGCAGGCGGAGGAAAGAAGCTGTTTGCTCCCCTAGTGAAATCAGAAAACCGCCTCATCTGAGCAGCCGCCGGGATGGAGGAGAGCGAGGGAGGAAGGACTTGTGTTGGGGGTTCAGGCAGGAGGCCGCCTCCGTGTCCCCACTGGCAGTGCTGCCCGTGTGAAGTGGGACCGGGCGGGGTGGCTCCCCTGGTCTCTGATGGGGCGGCGGCTGTCCTCCGCTTGGCCGAGCCTCCCGTGCCCGGGCTTTCCCACGAACCCCGCTGTGTTGGGGGGCCCTCCGCCTCCCCTGCACCCCGCCCCCCCCCCGTCAGGTGCACCCTCTCTCCCTGTGGGAAGGTCCTCCGGGAGCCTTCTGGGTCCCGCGCTCTCCAGACTCGTCCCCTGTGCGGACCGAGGCCTGGCACACCTGCCCTGGGGGTGCGTGCGCCAGGAGGGCAGGCGGCCTCGGCCTCTGCGAAGTCCTGGGGGCGGCGAAGCCTGGCTCACGTGCTCTCGTCCGGGAGCTTGTCACCAGCAGAGTCAGCGGACGCCCGGCCCTGCGCAACGGGGAGGTGCTGTGTGCTCCTGCCGGCCTCTGCCCGCCTTCTGGTCAACCCCTCAGCACCCGACCGCTCTGGACCCGGGCCCGAACAGTGAACTCACTGCCCTGAGGAAGCCTCTCTGACACCTGTGTGGTCCCCGTGCGGCCACCTCAGCCTTGCAGCAGTGCCGGGGACCAGGGAGGGTGTGGGTGACGGCGACAGTGACCTGGACGGATGGGACCTGTCTGCTGGTCCAGGAACCTCCTCCCACGGAAGCAGGGCCCTAGCAGACGGCTGCGCCTTTCCCAGACCTTGTGGTGGTGAAATCTGGGTCCGTGCGCCCCCTGGAAACGTAGGTCAGCTCCTTCACCAGGCTTCTCCCCCTCCTCCTCTTCCCTCCTTCTCCCTCCTCCCCTTCTGCCTCCCCCTCGCTGTCCTCCTCCTCCTCTCCTTCCTCCCCCTCCTCCCCCTCCCTCTCCCCTTCCCCCTTCTCCTCACCTCTGCTTTCTCCCCTTCCCCCCTTTCCTCCCCACCCTCCTCCTCCTCCTCTCCCTCTTCCTCCTCCTCCCCTTCCTCCTCCTCCCCCTTCCCTCTCCTCCTCTTCGTCCCCCCTCCCCTCTTCCCTCTCCTCCTCCCCTTCCTGCCTCTCTCTCCTCCCCCCTCCTCCTGGTTTCAGTCTCTCCCTAGTGCTTGCTGCCCCTTCCCCAAGATAACAGGTGACATTAATTTTATGCACCACTGAATCATTCTTTCAAATACTAATTTCACTCTAGAAAAATCATGTTTTAAGCTACTTCCACTTGTTTAAACTTTTCTTAGCTTTAAACACAAAATTATGTCTGTGTCAGAAGCTATTCCATGTGTGAATTGTGTGAATTCGTGTGTGTGTGTGCGTGTGTGTGTGTCCGGATTTCCTTTCCTTTGACCGGAGTTCTCCCTGCTCCTTACATAACACCTGTTAGGGACATAGTGTTTCTGGTGGTAAATAATTTTGAGACGGGAGACTGGCTCTAATCACCGGAGAGCCTTTCCTTCCGTGCATATGGTACAGCTCTCACCGTGGTGAAATCGGTGGGCACTGGGAGCACTAGAAAATCACTTGACCCTTCCGGGTTCAGGATAGTGTTTGTAAATTATTGACCTAAAAGTTCATGTAGCTCTTTAAAATGCCTGCCCTCGTCAGAGAGGAGAGCCTCCTGTGGGTCTGATTGATCAAACTCTCTTCTTTCTTTTCCTCTAACCTCAGGTGATGAAGAGACAGGCACCTGTTCCTGAAATCCCTTCTACCTGAGCAATATGTCAAAGGTTAAAGGTCTTATAAAGGAAATAACGTTATATCGTTTCTCTCATGACTTCGTGTGTCCGCTGTAAAGAGAAAAAAACACCTGATACACTTAATTCTTATTTTTTGTAAGAGAAGATTATGGGGTAAAATTCCTGCAAAATATATGTAACACTTTGGAAAACATACTCCCGCATCCAAGTTTAGAGATAATCCATTCAGCGTTTCTAGTAATCACATGACGTTACTCGCCCGAGTCAGGAAAAACAAAAAAGACCCTACGTGTTTTCATAACATTTAAAAATGTGGACAGGAGAGGCGCCTGGGTGGCGCAGTCGGTTAAGCGTCCGACTTCAGCCAGGTCACGATCTCGCGGTCCGTGAGTTCGAGCCCCACATCGGGCTCTGGGCTGATGGCTCAGAGCCTGGAGCCTGTTTCCGATTCTGTGTCTCCCTCTCTCTCTGCCCCTCCCCCGTTCATGCTCTGTCTCTCTCTGTCCCCAAAATAAATAAACGTTGAAAAATTTAAAAAAATAAATAAATAAAATAAAATAAAATAAAATAAAATAAAATAAAATAAAAATGTGGACAGGAGCTAAAACTTGTCCGTAGACTGTCTGACAAGGACCTGTATGGTCCAATACGCAGGGATCGCTATGCAGCATTCACACTTTTCGTAAGACTAACGTGTTGGTCAATGTTTAATAGCAAAATGCACCAACAGCTCATTTTATTGGCTGTATGTTTATCAATATACAATCCCTACAGCTTCTAAACAGATAAAAACTTCCTTTCTAGATTATTGAGCTGTTCACATTGAATCAAATTAGCATTAATGAAAATGTATAACTATAGAGGAATTACTGGTTATGTTAGACATTAACAAAATTCAAAACTATGTTGCCACAAAATTCTTGTCTTTTTCTGGATATGATTGTTCACCAATACAATCACCAATACAGCCATGAAACTGCCATGAAAACACCAGACAAGATTGTTTTGGTAGATATTATGCTGTCATCAGCATTATCCTGATGTTGGAAGACATACCATAACTTTCTCTTCATAACTTAGGTTTCGGGCTGTATTTAGCAGTGCACGGGGCTGTGCATTCCAACACCTTAATATCATCAATGCCATGCAATTATAGACTTCTACTTATTTTCTTCTGAAAATTCAGATTTCGCTGAGCAGCAAACTCAGAGTATCTCCTTTCGGGGATCGTGCCCACAGTATCCTTGAATGAAGCCGGGAAAAGAGGGCTCATAACGCAATCATAGAGGGTGGCCTGGACTTATGGCAAGCTGGCTGATGGCTCTGAGACCACGGCTTCCCAGCATCCCATCAGAAAGGGAACCTTCCTTCCCTATAACCTCCCCCATTGCCCAAGTCAGGGAGAGAAAAGGAGCAGACAAAGGAAAATCTGGGGAAAGATTCTAACTCCACTTGGATTTGTCCATCCACGTTTCGGTCCATCTGTCCAGGTAGACGGATGTGTGTCCCTGCTTGCATCATCTTCTGCTTGTCCCGTAGCAGGACCCAGTTTCTTACACTTTTGACCTAGGGCTTGGCTGTGTTACTTGCTCTGGCCACGGAGGGGTGACTGGAAGTGAGGTGTGCCACATCTGAGCACAGGCTTTGAAAGCCCCCTCGTGGCTCTACCCACACATCCTTTTCCTTTTGCCGTGAGCACGGCCACGTCCTGGGGAGGACGTTCGAGAATGAGACAGACCCTCTGGGGAGAGTCACACAGCCGGTGACGGAGAGTGAGCCTTCAGTTTGGTAAACCGTTTGGGCTCAAGACTGTCTGCTGCTGCCGCGTCACCAGCAGAAGACGGCCACACGGTGCTTACGAGCTCGGGCCAGATGTGCGCTCCAGCTCAGCGCCGATTCCAGGAACCTCCCGTTCAGAGCACACGTGAGCGCCAGGAGACGGAAGGGGGGCAGAAAGAGTTTCCCTCGCGTGGAAGGGATGCCACCGAGGAGCCTGAAGCAGATGGGCATCGTTATGGTCCTAACAGACCACCGTTCTCCTCCTAAAACGTCTCCAGTGGCTTCTGCACAAAATAAAATCCGAAATCTGTGCCCTGATCGTAAAAGCCATTCAGTCACCCACCCCGGGTCCATCTAGCCTAATCTCCTCTGGCTTGCGTTCTGTGCCAGCCAGCGTGACTTCCTCAGAGTCCCTGAAAAAAGCAAGAGCATTCCTGTCCCTGGGCTTTTCTGCCCGATATCTCTCCGTGTCCAAACGCATAAATCTACTGCATCAGGCAAAGCCACTTTTCTAAGCGAGGTTATCATATGCTCGACAGTGTTGACTGGATTCATGGAAGCTCACCCCCTGAACGAAGAATTCTCAGGCCGACCCAGTCACGTGTGTTTTAAATTCCTGACGTCTCCCGTTTATACCCAAACTATCAGAACGTACTCTGAGGCTATTGCGAGTTACCCGTTAGTAAAGTTTTCATATCTGGGCAGCCCATCAGCTGCCACGCCAGGCTGTGTGGCTTATCGCTGAGCGGTTCTCATGCACACACTCCCCACGAAACGCCACGTACGGGTCTTATCTAGAGCAGGTACTCGGGCATTTCTTGATTGATTATCTACCGTTCCTTCCCCAATCCCAATTTACATGGTTGATAACTCGTTCTCGATACCCGAAAACTCTCAGAACCCTATTCCACCTTTCTGGCCCAGAGTGAGTTTGCTCTTCCTCCTTTATTTTAAAACTGTATTTATTACGATGAATACGTGCGTGTGTGTTAATCCTTCGGGAATGTGGTTACCCCAAATTAGGGATACCTATCAAATTGGTGAACTCTACCCATTCTTTTTGATTCAGCGAATTATACCAAAGAACGAAACAAGACACAATTTTCTCTCACACCTTAGTTTTTAGATTTAGCTTGTCAAATTTTAATTTCCTTTACCAGACCAGCCACAATAGTTAGTGTTAGGCTTTTCAGATTTATTCACTAAACACTGTGGTATTGCTTCCATTCGATTGTGTGGACTTTTCTTTGCCTTTTTTTTTTTAATGATTCCCTTGGTGAATAATACAACTGCTTCTTTTCTTATTCTAAAGCCAAGTTCTTTGGTACTTTTTCTCTGCTTTTTCCTGGGATCTCAACATCTGGGCGTCTAGCCACCGAGGCTGCTGTTTTAGCTGTGCATCTTGTTCCCTTTATTAAATCCTCGGGAATACATCCCCTCTCAATATCCTCGCTTCATTTAAAAGGAAAAAAAGAAAAGAAAGGAAAACTGTTCTTTATAAGATCATTCTAAGCCAAAGCAGGAGTATTTCTGAAGACGTGGCAGTTGCTTTGTGGGCACATGGAGGCTGACAGCTTCCCGCTCAGCCAGGACCTGGGCTGCTCGGCAGTGACCCCCTGTGGCTGCTTGGTGCTGGCTCCTCGCCATTGTGAGCACCCTTCATGGCCAAGATGCTGGTGTGTGTGTGTGTGTGTGTGTGTGTGTGTGTGTGCACAGACACACACACTAAAGGGAGAGAAAGTAAGAGGGGGGGAGGGAGAGAGAGAGAGAGAGAGAGGGAGACAGAGAGAGAGCACAGGGAGAGGGAGAGAGAGAGAGAGAGGGAGACAGAGAGAGAGCACAGGGAGAGGGAGAGAGAGAGAGGCAGACAGAGCAGGGGGAAGGGAGAGAGAGAAGACAGAGAGAGAGGGAGGGAGAGAGTTTGGAGGGATGGGGGAAAACAGACTTTATGCCAAGTTTCACTAACCTAAAAAGTGTGGCTGTTTGAAAATTGGTGGTTTGTCTCCTTCTCGGAGCCCAGCGACGGAAAACAGGCATCCTTCGGGACCCTGGATGGAGAGTCATGAGCACTTCAGGTTGAAAAGTCGTGCCCGCTGCTCCGCCTGGCAGTGCAGTGGGAGGTGAGCCACTTGGGGACACCGGAGGAGGCACGTCTGTGGACCCCCTGGTGTTTCTCAAGGACAAAGACGGGAAGTGTGCGCCCGGCGAGAACGCGTGACTCACGCCACGCAGGGGAAAAAGCAGCGTGTTGCACGCACGTTACGATAACCGTGAGGTCTGGAGCCGTGTAGCTGGGTCCCGATAGGAGACTCGGTCCTTGTTCTGGCTTCTTCCTTTGTCTTGTCCGGCCGTTTGGGGCTGCTTGTTCGGTTGTGTTGTGGCCCTCTTCCGTCCAGGCCGAAGGCCGCAGCATCCTTAAATCCCGCGCTGGCCCTGTGCAGGGGGCGCTCCAGACGGAGGAGAGGTGATTGCCTCCCTGCGTGCTGGTGTGGCCCACAGAGCGACGAGCGACCTCAGGGGAAGGGGGCAAGATGGGCACGGATCAGAAGGCTTCCGGAAAACCTGTGCCTCGGAGATAAAAGATTCGTCTCCCCCTCCCGCGAATAAGGAGATAATAGGATCACGGAGGTCATCGTGACCTCTGCACAGCCCTCCACGCCGACCCAAGGTCTGCTCTGCGCGCCCGCTCCTTCTCACTGCGGCCGGCGTCGCCCAGGATGCCACATCTGACCCGGCCACACTCCAGCTCAGCACAAGCAAACCGGGCTTGAATTATCGCCCCTCCTGCAGCATAATGACCCCCGTGTTCTGCAAAACACAGTAGTTCCGCGATTGTCCGTGCTCCCCAACCCAGGCGTGAGGCTGGGCAGAGGTCAGCCTTCCCCGCACGGCCTTGCATTCGTCCTCAGAAAGGGAATCTCTCTTCTCTCACTCCGTTCAGGAAGCGTTAAATGGCGTCAATGCTGGCCAGGATTTGACATGGGAAAGAAAATCATCTCTACCCCGCGGTTTGTGCGTAGCAATGAGGCAGAGCCGGGGAGAGCGGCGCACACACCCACCCCCCCGACCCGGTAACTGGGAGAGACACTTACAATATCAGCAGCATCATTTACCTTTGGTGAAAGAGCATGTGATTCCTGCCAACTTACCTTTTGATTCATTGCATGAGACACCGATGATGCAAGAACCCAGGGAAGGCTCGGTTGTCACACTCGCACACGCGCACGAGGGGGAACCAGGCAGAACGTGTGAGCGCACCTGCTCGAGCACACGTGCACACATACAGCGCGGTGCCGTTTTGATGCGATTGTGTTTACCAGCTCTGATCGCCGAGGTGACGCAGAATCATTGTGCAAAGAGATCCCTCCCGCTGGACAGCTGAATGTCGTTTTTAATTTTGTTTCTCTAGAGGACATTTGGATTGATAACCTGCAAGGAAAAACAAAATAAAACAAAGTTGGGGGGAAAAAAACCAGACTTTTATGGACCTAAAGTAAACACTTATGAAGCCTGGAGCAAAGTCTACAGAAATCATTTCTTTAAGGTTGAACAGATTTGAGTTCATATCAAATAATGGTGAGAGTAGAAAATTCTCTTTCATACATTTTTTCCCATTTTTACAAAGGAACTTTTTTTTTAAATTTTTTTTTCAACGTTTATTTATTTTTGGGACAGAGAGAGACAGAGCATGAACGGGGAAGGGGCAGAGAGAGAGGGAGACACAGAACCGGAAACAGGCTCCAGGCTCTGAGCCATCAGCCCAGAGCCTGACGCGGGGCTCGAACTCACAGACCGCGAGATCGTGACCTGGCCGAAGTCGGACGCTTAACCGACTGCGCCACCCAGGCGCCCCACAAAAGAACTTTTAAATACAGAGTAAGTAAAGGTGAAAACATAACATAATTGTGAAACAAACTACTTGGGGGTAGTTTAATGCTTAGTTGAGCATTAACAAAAAAAAGCTGTATCCTATTAGATGTGTGAGTCATGACAATTTCTATTTTGAGTTTTGGGGAAAGTATAGAGTAATGTCCTTAATATCCATACCCAGATACAGTTGGAATCAAATCCTAGGGGGACTTCTCCACAAACTGTAGAAATTGTAATATATAATAGTATTGGTTGGGAGCATTTAGCTTTTATAGAGATGTGGATTTATTGTTTTTCCTCACTGCCATTTTTAGAACGCCGCCTCTCCGGGTCCTCTGGGGCGTCATGTCGAGCCTGGATTGTGGCTGTCACTTCATGAACCTTTCTGTAAGGGAAAAGACTCAGATGCATTTGAAAGTACAGCCAAATAGAAGGAGGTTCCAATGACCAGCTCGGAGCCAAAGCATTTCTCCTTAACTGTTTATGTCCCAGGAGTAAACCTGATGACACCCTCTGTCCTCGAGACCTTCCTCAAGGTACACAGTGTTTTCTTCTTCTCAATCAGTAATTTAAGTACATCTTTCCCAGCACATACACTACGCTGCCTCGTGCTTTGGACACTGGATAATTTCATAGCACGCCTCTCTCCTCGACACGGGCTACACAAGTGGTCCCTGAACTACCGAACATGCCCTACAGAGAAGCCCCATAGTGAAGGGACGTCAGTGTCATGTATCCTGGCTGCGAGGGTATCCAGCACTTGGGGTTTGCTAACTGCATACGTGTGAAGAGAAGACTTCTCCTGCCCTGGCAACGTCCTGTAGCTACAGCCACCGTTCCCACTGATGTTTGCGTGGGGGACTCCTTATGGCTCTGGGCTCAGACCGCGATTCTCAAATAAGACTCCAATACAGGGGCGCAGTGAACCCTCAAAAGCTTCATTGACCAGAACGCTTTTGTAATAGTTATGCTGGTCCACTCCAATTCTATTTAATCGAGGTAAGAGACTAGCTCTGTTTTAATTTTCCAAAACTGCAAAACTGAAAATGATCCCAGAAGTGCAAGTCAACCTTTCCGGCTCAGTAGCTAAAACTGCTGGTAAGGACGCTTTCCTTTCCAGTTTGATAAATGTGTGACTCACAGTTGCTGTTCAGAAGCAAATGGCCCTCCCTAGACGGTGTGAAGCAGTGGCCCTCACATGTGGCTACTCAGTCACTCAGCAGTGGAGCCTTAAAACACACGGACGCCCCAACCCCACCCGCCCGACGTCCTGAACCTCGTCTTACTAGAGACTTTAACGTCCGTTCTTTATTTAACACCGTCGTAAGTAACCAAGGTTGAGATTCGCCATTGCCAGCGTGGATCTGGCCACATGGTGACCTCCAGCACTTCTCTGTAAGATGTTGTGAATTTCAATAAATCCCAGACACCAATTTGTTTTCTTGCCATTGTCTCTGGTTTCCAGCTGTTAAGTACTGAAAATTACTGTTAGCTAACTGAAGGCTCTTGTCGTCAGAACTACTTGTACACGAAATTGAGCTGGGAGAAATCGATGAGCTTTGCCGGTTCAGGAGGCTGTGGGAAATGCTCTTCCTGGATGGCCAGTCATCTACCAGCAGTGAAGATAATGAGTGTTACATCATATGCCCAAATATATGCCTAATTTCAAATACTGTCATTTTCAGGAGGACTCAACGTCCAGGATCCAGAAATAATGGGCTTCCTCTTAAGCAGAATGACTCTTTTTGTAAAGATTGCTTAGAGAATTATCTCCCTTGTCACATAACATGAGCATGTGTTTGAAAGATGTCTCCTACCAAAGTGTCCTTATTGTTAATCCCATGTGACGTGCTCGCGTATCTTACCTTCTTTCTGGTATCTGTACTAGGGATGGTCACTGCGCTTACATACACACTTGAGCTAACTACATGAGAGGGGTTTGTTAACCTGTATTTTTAAAACTTCTTGCTTTGTAATTAATACACTTCTCTTTCAGAGCAGTTTGATGTTTGCATAAAAATTTTACAGAGTTCCCATATAATCCCTCCCCTGCCCCCGTCTGCACTATCACTAATATCTTGCATTAGAGTGCACATTTGTCACAACTGACGGGCCAATGCTATTCATTAATTAATAATTATTAAGTAAATCAGTAGTTTGCTTTAAGAGGCGCCTGGCTGATTCATTCGGAAGAGCGAGTGACTTTTGATCTTGGGGTCATGAGTTCAAGCCCCACCTTGGGTATAGAGATAACTTAAAAATAATAAACAAACTTTCTTGAAGTTTATTCAAGAGGAAGAAGTTTATTATGAGGACAGGTGTCCGCGTTGTGTCATCACACAGAGCAGTTTCACTGCCCCCAAATCCCCTGTGCTCCACCTGTTCAACCCTCCCTCCCTTCGACTCCCAGAAATCCCTCACACTTTTCACCGTCTCCACCGTTCTGCCTTTTCGGGGTGTCAGATAGTGGGACTCACACAGGATGAAGCCTCTTTAGATCGGCGCCCCTCGCTTAGTCATACGCTGTCAGGTTTCCTCCGTGTGTTTTCATGGCTTGGTAGCTCGTTTCTTTTTATGGCCGAATACTGTTCCACCGCCTGGATGGACCAAGTTTGTTTATCCAGCACCTACTGAAGGACATCTTCGATGCCTCCAAGTTTTGGCGATTGTGAATAAAACCGCTATACACATCTGCGGGCAGGGTTTTGTACCAACACAGCTTTCAACTCATTTGAGTAAACGTCAAGGGGCACGGTGGCCGGGTCGTGTGGCGAGGGTACGTTTAGTCCTGTAGGAACCCACCAGACCGTCCTCCCGAGTGGCTGCCCCCGTCTGTGTGCCCGCCTGCCGTGCCCGAGAGACGCTGTGGCTCAACGTCCTCGCCAGCATGTGCTGGTGTCGGGGGGCCTGGGTTTGGGCCCTTCTAACAGGCGAGCAGTGGCGTCTCCTGGTCTGGATTTGCGTTTCCTTGATCAAATATGATTTGGAGCTTCTTTCCATCTGCCTTCAGTATGTCATCTTTGGAGACGTGTCTTCTCTGGTAATTAGGTCCTTTTCTTACTGTGGCCTGTTGAGAGGTCTTTGGACATCTTGGACACGAGTCCTTCAGCAGATACGTGGTTCGCAAACTCACCCCCCAGGCCGTGGCTTGTCTCCACCATCACTTTCGGAGGATGATTTTGCTGGGTACAGAATTCTAGGTTTGGTGGGGTCTTTTCTTTCTACACTTCAGATATTTCACCTCTCTCTCGCGCTCTCCCAGTTTCCAAAGAGAAGGCCCATGCAGTTCATGACCTGTGCCTCCATAGGTGGGGAGGGGGTTGTTTCTCTGCTCCTTTTAAAACCTTGTCTTTGATTTTCTGAAGTTTCAATACAAGCCCAGGTGTAGATGTTTTTCGATTTATCCTTCTTGGTGCTCTGCGAACTTCCTGGATCTGTGGTTTGTTGTCTCTCGTCTCCACCTGGCAGTTTCTTCTCTTTCTTGTCCTTCTGGTGTTCTTATTACGCCTTTTCTAATTGTACCAGTTTTTGGACATTCCGTTGTCTTTTTTTTTTCTTGTGCCTTTTTTTTCCTCTGTCCGTATTTGGGTTTTGGAAGTGTCTCTTAACATCTCTTCAGGCCCCCCGATTGTTTCCTCGGCCAAGTCTGGGCGACTCATGAGCCCGTTGAAGGCATCCTTCGTTTCCACTACAGTGTTTCTGGTTTCTGTCCTTTCCTTTCGATTCTTTCTTAGAACCTCCATCTCTCCACTCACGTTACTCACTGTGCTTGTACGGTGTCTGCTTCTTCCCATCAGAGCCCCCAGCATATTAACCATAGCTGTGTTACATTCCCGGCCTGGCAATCCCATCATCTCGGCCAAATCTGAGTGTGCTTCTGACGCTTGCTCTGTGCCTTCAAACCCCATCGTTTTGTCCTCTTCTGTTCCATGTACTGCTTGCTATGAAAAGCAGGACATGAAGCGCTGGGTGGAAATCACTGGGATGAACAGGCTGTTTATTTTGGGGCCTTATATTTTCCCGGCTGGAAGGTGGGACAGTTTTACTCTTGCTGTGGCTGCATGTACGGGGCTAAAATTTCCCCCGGTGTCCTGGTTTTGTCTCTCCTGTCATCTTAGATTTCCCTCAAGGCTCCTCAGAGACAAGGTCTGAGCTGAGTCCCCTGTTGTTACCCGGGGGTCCTACTGATGTGTAGCAGGGCCGGAAGTCGCTCTGTGCAAGGCCAGGATTCCTATTAGGTCTCACTCTCAGTGTGCCCGAGACCCTAGGTGTGGCCCCCACGTGCTCCTTGGTCAGTTTCTCCCACGGGACGGCATGGTGGCAGTGGGCTAGGGTCCCTCCATCCTTCCTTCAGGTCAGTCAGGCTCTGATAAAACTCAAGAAGGTTGGGCTCAGGTAAGCTTGTCCCCCCGAGGCAGGCCTTGTGAAGAACAGGGTGTCCTGTCCTGTCTTGGGACGGTGTGTGTCCCCTCCCACTGGGAGCCCGAAAGAGTTTCTCTGATATTCACAGTGAGGACCCCGTAGGGCTCCAGGAGGAGAAACCCTCAGGGGCGGGAACTCCCACCTGTGAGTGGAGGTCAGAATTGTCCCCATCAAGCCTCCTGGTTCCTGCCCTGGCTATTGTCCCCCAATCTGAGGCCATGATTTCTTACTGGTTGTGTGCTCAACAGTGACCTTCCTGCCATGCCCACTGGAGACTGCAAGTCTTACCATTCAGACACAAAACCAGTGTTTTCATGCTTTGATGGTCGGGAACCCAAACGTAATTTTCACCTCTGAAAATGAAAGGGTTTTAAAATAACGATCACTTGGTACCGTCCTCTCTCACACGGGCAGAGGGAGCTGAAATGCCGTGGGAAGAACAAACACAGTATCTGCTGGCCGCTCGCAAGCACGTGAGGTGAAACCTTGTAAAACAAATTTCAAAGGTCACTTTGGTAGAAAAAAATACATTAAAAATTTCAGAAGCAAGATTGTTAGGTATAGCTTCTGGGATGCCCTGGTTAGGGTCACATGATGACGGACGTCCTGTCATTCATTTACATGATGTAGGGCCTCCGTTTCCCCATCTGTAGAATGAAGGCGGCGACTGAGAAGCTGGGTCATTTCCAGACTGCGCTCCTGGGGCACGCGGAGCGAGGCCGTGCCCGAAAGCCTCCTCACAGCAAGGGCAGCACCAGGCGGCAGGACCCAGCTCCGTGACCGGTACGGTCTCCATCTGGAATGGACCCACTCACACGCATCCTGCACACTCCTGGACAGGAACAGGGGTGCTCTGTGCTAAAAAAAGCTTTGAAAATGCCTCACTTTAGCTGATCACTTAAGGTTTCGTTTGGTTCCACATTTTCATAAAACCCATGATCTGGTGCGATGAGGAAGAGCAAATTGGAGAAGAGGAGAAGAGAAGGAAATGCAAATTTTCCTTCAAATTATAAATCTGACTTCCTTTTAGAATTGTGTCCAAGAGAGGATTTTTTTTTTAACATTTATTTATTTTTGAGAGAGGGAGAGACAGAGTGTGAGGTGGGGGAGGGGCAGAGAGAGAGGGAGACACAGAATCCGAAGCAGGCTCCAGGCTCTGAGCCATCAGCACAGAGCCCGATGCGGGGCTCGAACTCACAAACCGTGAGATCATGACCTGAGCCGAAGTTGGACGCTCAACCAACTGAGCCACCCAGGCGCCCCCGAGAGAGGATGGTTGGAATGCTGAGCTTGTGAGCCTGTTCAGCCTTCTCCTCAACACCCCGGCTTTCATTCCTTTGGGCTTTACCCGGCTGTGCTCATGTGGATGAATGAGGAAGTACCTTCTGAGGCCCACGTTCTCTCAAA
The DNA here is from genome assembly GCF_022837055.1 of Prionailurus viverrinus. Classification (NCBI taxonomy): domain Eukaryota; kingdom Metazoa; phylum Chordata; class Mammalia; order Carnivora; family Felidae; genus Prionailurus; species Prionailurus viverrinus. The sequence continues at coordinate 1,417,507 of NW_025927614.1, forward strand.
AACTGGGACTAACATACTGCGGAGGGCTGCATTTTTTCCCTCAGCCCCTCAGAACTGGGAAAGTTTGCCAGACAGACAACAGGTGCACAGGGCACTGGTGTCCCCCAGATAAATGCCACATGATGCACACAACATTGCAGTAGCCGTAACAAACAAGGACCGTGCTTTGCAGATCTTTACAAAACGTCTTTCGTTATAATATAAAAACTAAATGCATTGTTCACCAAAGAAAATGGTTTCCATCGAGGGGTTGCTATGTTCCAATGAACACTCCTTTGGCCTATAAACCCTGAAAAACTTAATGCTCATTAATGAACATTACAGTATGCGCCTCACTGAAGTATTTTTCTTAATTATGTGGGCAGATCAACGTTTGGAGAAATATGCGAGAATATGCAAGGCTGTTAAAAACAATTGTTATTTGAAGAGTGAAGACAGTGGCAGAAAACAAGGCGGGGGCAGTGGGGAGTGAAGCAGTTGAAAAAGCAGAAGTGTGAGAGTGAAGGGGGACGTCCCCGTGACCGCGATGGCCCCAGGCGATAGGTGGGGGGCCCACCGGTGTCTCTCATGGAGATCAGGAGACCCACTTTCCAAAGGGGGAAGCTTCCATTTGGTGTCTATTTGCCTCCGATTCCAGTTCCCCATCACGAGGACGTGATTGGCTCCAGGGCCAGACCTCACCCGTCTGTTCTGGTGTTTTAATTCCTTTTAATATAGTGACACAATTATCAGATGAGTTTGTTTAACTATTATATTAAGTTGAGGATTTAATGACTCTAAAAAGCAATATATTTAATTATTAATACAGCAATTTTTAGAGAAATAAGTAGTCATTTCAGTCATAAAGTTGCAAGTGCCTTGTAAAGGTCCAACAATGGCAGTGCCTAGTAATATTCTGTTACGATTTTTTTTTAATAAACATAGTTTTAGGACAATAGAAATGTATTCATAATGATAGAAGTCAGGAAAACCCACCTAGCAAAATTATTCAAGTTCAATATTAAACTTAGTGAAATGCCGTTGTACATGCAGACTGTAGATATAAGATTAAGCTTTTCAAATGGCATCTCAAATTTTCCCTTTTTAAAAGAAATACCATATTAGCATATTCCCCTTCATTTGTCACAGAGTGTTTCTTGAACACCAGGGAAACTGAAAACATTTTCACAACATCTGAAGTGATTCCGCGTCCCAGTCTCGTCCAGGAGAGCCCCCCGAACTCAATATTGCTCTAACGACAGGCCTCTTGACTCCAGGCAAGGGGGCCTGGGATTGTCCGCGTGTCTCGTCCCCCGGGGGGCGGTCGCCGACAGGACACATCAGCGGCCCGCACGGCCCGGAAACGCAGCACGAGTGAGGCCGCACACCTGTCCCCATGCCTCGGCGTTCTGCTGCCACTAGCAATTACCGGGGACAGGAGCAGGGACGCCGGCACAGCGGGGACGCCTGACCCGAGCGTGGTAGCTCATTTTGCACTGCGCTCGGTCAATACAGCCCTGCCCCGTGATTTCCCTGCATTGTCTCGGCCGGCCTCACGCAGTCACACCCGCGTCATGTCCCCGGTCGCCGGCATTAGCCGCTTGTCACATCTATTGATCGCACTCAAGCTGCAATTTATGTGGATTGCCTCCGACCGTCCCGAGAAAACCCCAGCTCCCTCCGGTGGGTTGGCGGCTGGCGGGTGAGGACGAGGCCGTCCCTGAGTGTCCAGTGGAAACCAGTGTGACTGGAGGTACGCCTGCGGTCATGGTCAGGGCACAGCCAGGCGCCTCCCGGGGTTCACAGATGCCAACATGCCACCAGAGTCGTGAAGGATGCAGGGCTGAACTTCCTGTTTGCCGTGACAACACTTGGCCAAAACCACCCACGGGGAAGTGAGCGCCATCGAAAACCTCCCTGGATTTTGTCTGGCAAGCGAGAGCACGCAAAGGTCACACGGGTCCTCGCAGTGAGTGCGGCCTTGTGCACACGCCTTACGTAAACCGCTGCACCCAAGGATCCCGACGTCAGGAGATTGACGTCCGTGTCCCCGTTCTGCAGATGAGGAGACAGAGGCCCACGGACGGCATGGCACATGCCCAGTGTCACGCAGCCACTCAACGAGTCAAACGGGATTTGATCACAGGTCTTCGCGGCTCAGAAAACCTGCCCCTGTCGTCCCGGTGGTCTTTCTCCCAGTGAACAGGCCTCAGGACGATTCAGGGCCCTTGTGCATTTCCGTTGTGCTGTGAGTGTCCCTCTTGCTCATTTGTTTCTCTTGGAATGTTCCTGAATTAAGGCCTCCTTTCTGCATCCTTTCCTAAGACCGCAAGCGCCTGTCCCGCTACTTTTCCAAAATATCTTGACACTTCACGGTACAAAGAAGGATCCTATCGGGGAGGCGCGAATTTAGGAACTAATGAAGTGACAGTGTTTTCCCACACCCACTGCACACGGGTTCACACTTAACACCTGTAGCTTGCAGTGAAAGGACAGACCCCACCGCCGGAGAATGCCACTAACCTGGTCCCAAGGGCACAGAGCTGACGTGAAAAGCCAATCTTCAACGCCGCGGGCAGGGTAGTGCCGTGAGGCCACTGGAGCTTTGACCGCTATTCAACCAACACGTGCCGGTCATGTAGCACCCGCCAGGCATGGGCTACGTGCCTTGCAGATGCTGACGACAGATGCTGGAGATGTGTTCTGCTTCCTTCCAGTGACAGAAGTGCAGCCAAGGGCCAGGCCGTGTCTGGGGCAAGATGGGGAGTCGTGTCCACTGTGGGTGCTCCCTGGTCCTGACTCATCCAGGCCCAGCGTCGTCTTTGGGCCTGGGACATGTTTTGTGAGACAACACTTTCTTGTGTTTGCACACAGCTGCGAATTGTTCTGGTGACTTTTATAAGTCTGCATCCTGTGATCTTTGCTGTGACGCTCTAAAGAAGAAGTGTTCCAGGGGCCCAGGAGGGAGCCCAGGGCACCAGGTCTCATGCTCCAGGAGCCGAGCGGCCCTCTGGGAACTTCCCGAAAGGCGGGATGTGGAAGTCATGGATTGATCTCTATGTACAAAAACCCGAAGGAGGGAGCACGGAATGAGCCCCAGAAGGCCAGAGTCATGCTCAGAAAATGTCCAAGGCGACCGTGAGGCCGAAGGCCTGTGGTGATGGCCAAGGTCTTTCAGAGAGAGGCTCAGAAGGATGGCCTCACGGGGCAAGATGCTGGTCAGCGTGCTTTCTTCCCCTTCTTCCCCTTTGGAACAAGGGGAGAGCCCTGTACACACGGGGCTGAGGAGAGAGGGTGCTCACTGCCCTCCGCATGGGACACCTACCCGCTTTCTCTTTGCTCCCACCTCTCGCCTGGGGTCATGGCGCCAGTGGGGGGCAGGGAGCATGCTTCCTTTTGAAGACACGGGTGGGGGATGCGTCACTTTCCTTATGGTCCTGAGATCCTGAGAGTGAGGACCGCTCTGCACGGGCCAAGGGTTCCAGTTCTCACGGGAACAAGAGTGCATCTCTGGGAATTCAGACACATGGCCTGCAAGTCTGCATCTTGCATTGATGGACGACAGCCAAGCTGCCGTCCACGGAGGGCAATGCAGTCACATGCTGTTTGCACAAACCTCTTATGACCAATGACGTTCTTGCTAGCACCTAGATGCTTTCCCGAGGACCACATGATTTCAGGGACGGGGTTGCGGTGAGTGCTGTCTGCCTACAGGGAGCCCCCGTTTCCTCCGGGGCTCTGTGCTGTGACTGCCCATGTCACTCACAAGTGGGCCCAGGACAAGGCAGGAGGAGGCCCCTGTGAGGAGGGTCCCTGTTCACGGACACAAGAGGCCCCCAGACACAGGCCAGGCTAGGTCAGGGCAGACGCATGGGGTTTCCATTCGAGTTTCAAACCCACTAAGAAACCCACATCCGTATTCCTTCTAATATTTTCCTATCTCTAGCTTCTCTGTTTTTTTAAGTTTATTTATTTATTGAGAGAGAGAGAGCACGAGTAGGGGAGGGGCGGAGAGAGAGAGGGAGAGAGAGAATCCCAAGCAGGCTCTGTGCTGTCAGCCCGGAGCCTGACATGAACAGTGGGACAAGCCACTGCCCTTCCGTGATCCTTGCCGGCAGGTGTAGGGGAAAGACCCGGTCACTAACCAGTGCCGGTTTCATAACATATGCACAGCCTGCCTGCCACATAATGGGAGAATCTGGGAAACCGTGGGAGGAAATGAAGTGTTTAGACTTTAAACATCCGGGTAGAGAATTAACATAAATCCATTCTATCAGCCCACCCCCGGTTCAGACAACTGAAATGTATTCCCGACGAGCTCGCGTCCTGCCTTTCAATTTATTACATTGATTAACACCCCAAACCATTAATTCCATCTGTGTTTCCTTTTCTTTCTTTCTTCATGCTGTCACAGGGCACTCTGGGGATGCAACATTGTTCATTTTGAAAATGGCTGGTTCCAGAAGAAGATTTGGAACATAAAACACACACACACACACACACACACACACACACACACATATATGAACTCTGAACTGTGTTGGTTTAAGACACAAGGGAAAATCTAGGATGGGGTGTTCGTTAGTAAGGTTTTTAAATGATGGTCATTCTTTGTGATCCAATAAAATATTAAGGCTTCACATTTCAGAAACTGGCAACCCAGGGCATCTTAAATGTAAGCGGAAGGAGGCGGGTCTGTCTAGAGCGCTGAAGAGGAGTGTTTCGGGTCATGGTGTCTCACTTCCTACACAAACAGTTGGTAGCAACACTCCATACTTCAACCGAAAAGTGGGAGCAAGCAGAAACAAGTGCTTTTGGAGATTAGGCCCGTCTGGAGGTCGACCTGTACGTGTGGGGAAATGCCATCGGGGTTACAATCAGCCTGCGGGAGAGATAGGTGACTCAGCCACCTGTGTTGCACGATCGATGGGGCCCCGACGCCCGCAGGGTCCACGCAATGGCAGGCACCTTCTTGTGGGCTCTGTTTATCCCAAGGACCACCTTCAGTTCTATGTGCTTTGCTGGTTGCAGGAGAGTCCCTGATTAAAACCAGCGCCCTGTGTGTTGAAAGGCCACGGTAAGCATCTTCAGTGACGTCAGCGTCCCGGGGTCCGTTCACACAGCGTTCGGCTCACTTGTTCTCTTTGCTGCTCCCAGCAACTCTGTGCTATTCTCTCTGCTCAGTTTACAGCAGCTCAGGGGGGTCATGTGACGTCCCAAACTGGGCATAGTACAACACGCAAGCAGAACCCGAAGCCAGGTCTTGTGGTGACAAGTTTCAAATGTTTTTTTCTCTTCACCTGTATTTCCAAGTAGCGTTCCCTTAAACACGAATACAGAACTCAAGTGAGTTTTAGTCTAAAGTTGTTTGTTCAAGTTAAAAATCTGCCATGTCGGCCCATGTAGAAAACCCTGCACGACAAATTGGACCTAAGAACTCGAAAACGTATGTGTGTGCACAGGCGTGCCCACAAGTAGCACCCCATGGAAATCTGGAAGGCACGCTTCGCAAACCTGCTCTACACCACGTTCATTCAGGGAACTGGGAAGAATGGATCTGGTTTCCCTCGAACCGCAGGCACGCTTGGGACAAAGAAAACGAACAAAGGGAAAATGAGTCTAGTAATTCATTGTACAAAGAGCATCTTCACATCCAGGACTGTCTCCTGCACCCGGGGCCTCCCCGCAGTCTCTCGTGCCCTGGGAGGGATTGTGAATAAGGATGCCTGTGTCACTGCAGCTGTTGTCTTGATATATTATTTTCCGATACTTTCAGGTCTCATGTCCAAGTTCTTTGATGTGAGTTATTTACATTTAAGAACAATGGGCCAAGATGAAAGACTAAAAAAGCCCTCTTGTGTGATTTCCCTGTTTGTGAAAAGTAATAATTTCATGCCTTCTGTGATACTGTTGTGAGTCAGCAGACATGAATATCTCCAGGGGACCCTTTGTTCTGCTATTTTCCACCGAGCGCAAATTGTCTCATCGGGGAGGGGGACATTAGCTAAAATTTGGACTCCAAATAAGTCATGTTAGTTTCTGTGGGTGTTCTCAGTTGTTTGGGGAAACCTGTACGAAGCCACGTTAACTATACTTTTAATGGACTAGAAATACAGACACTGTGATGAATTAAGAAGTGAGATTACGGTAAGTTGGTCAAGGAGGACTCCTGTGACCTCGCATCCTGGCCAGACCTCAGGTTCCTTTGACAGAAACAGGTCAGGTCAGCCATGTGAGCCTGTGGGACGAGATCTCTGATACATGCTCTTTGTGGAATACCTTGGAACATTCTGAGTCTTGGATCCACCATCTACCGATGCAACACTGGTCCAGACACACCAATACTCAGAGCCTCCTCAACCTCAGTGGCGAGGTAAGGACGATGAGGTCTCTCCCACCCACATCGTAGGTTTGTTCTGAGAAGGAAGGCTAAACATGAGGTGCTGGGGAGTGAGAGACACTGAACATGCGGTGCTTGGGAGTGACAGACACTGAGCATGGGGTGCTCGGGAGCAACAGACACCTGTTCAGAGCCCTGCGGCTGCATCTGGAACTTGTGGACGTCACAGCTCCTTACTCATATACTTGTGCGTGTCTGTATCTCGATATTCATAGATACCTGTTGATATGTAGAACCCATCTCGATAGAGATATCCAGGCACAGAAGTGAAGATAGATGTAGGTATGGGTAGAGATACGGGTTCTTTATATGTTCTGTGTAACTCTCTATGTTTATAAATCATATACACACACACCTAAACACTGAAGGTCAGAGTCACTATTTAATAGCCTCCCGTATCTCAGAGAAGGCTTGTGGAGTTCACGAAACTCGCCAGTGTCCGACGCTAGAACTAAAACTAGTAGAGGAAAGCGGCGGACGTCACAGGCTGGCCAGCTGGCAGGATCCGAGTGTGGCCCTCGGGCTGACCTCAGTGACTGTGGGCAGGTTTCTCTGAGCCTCGGCTTCCTCATGTGTAAAAGGAATTCGGTTTCAGTTCTGCTCTCACGGGGTCTTTGTGGACAGCAGACGAGACGCAGTATAAAACATCCACTATGTCCTGTACCTCGAGCACATGGCCACCACGGTCACGAATCCTGCGGACACATTTGTGCACCTGGCTCAGCGCCCTCCACAGTGGCCTGCAGGGACGTGGCGTCCCTCATGGGCCATAGGGTCTGTGGAGAGGTCAGCGGGGAGGTAGCCCACAGTTCGAGCGAGTGAGGACGGGACAGAAGGGGACCCCACCCGACACCTTCCCGGCACAAAGGGGTTTCTGGGAGTGAGGGCCAGCTCCTTCCCCCTGCCCCGGTTCGGGCTCTGTAGAGCCCCCAGCTGACAGGTGGCTCTGGGCAGCCGGGCGTCTCCTGGGAGGCTCGCTCCCAGTCCTTGTTCCCGTGGGAAGGGCAGGCGCTGGCTCAAACTGGCTCAAGACACACATCAGTGCCGTCTCCCGATGTCAGGTGACATCGGGCAGTCGGGTGACACTGGCTTCTGCTCCTTTTCCAACCTGTGTCATCAGTGGAGGCTGTCCGGCTGTGCCCGAGCGCTCTGGGGAACACACAAAGGCCAGGAGGCTCATCAGAAGAATGGCGGATCATGAACATCGCTCACTTTACGCATCCTTGAGTTAAAATGTTTGTAATCGTGAGCCTGTTCAGAAGCCTTTCCTCCGATGAGAGGCAAACTTCTCAGAGCTCTATACGGCTCTGGCCTCACCGATTAAACACGACCTCACGCAAGACAATACAGAAAACAGCACATACCTACGCTAAAGCCACGTGGGCAGAAACTATACCACACTACAAATCAGTAAGTGAACTGGAGAAACTTCCGGAAAGGGAAAGGTTGGCCGAGACTTTTATCAGATCGGAATCTACGTGTTCACGTCCAGGTTTCGATTGGCCTTCCAACCGCACTGAACATGGAGACCACGCAGGGACAGTGGCCGTGTCTCCCAGCTCCTCCAGAGAGAGTCACCGTGTACGCGTCCACGGGCAGCATCTCTGCCTCGTGTGATGCGGGGATGGGAGAAAGGCCACCGCGAGAGGCAGACAGCCCTGCCGGTGACATTTGTCTGCAGGGCCTCGGTTTCCCAACTAGGGACCGGTTTTCTGCCACGACCTACGTGGGGCTCCTTTGGGTTAGCGCAGGCGGGTCGTGGGCGGCTGGGGAGTGTGAGGGTCCCGCGGCCACACCTCCGCATGCGGCCGGTGCTCTCAAATATCTCTTGTGCTGCAGGGAGCAGGTGGGCAAGTCGTGGACTTCTCCGGCATTTGGGACGACGGACCGGCAGCTTCATGTAGCTGCGCTGTTGGGGGAATGTGACTGTTCAGTGTGGCTCAGCAGAGGGGCCTGTTCCCAGCGCTCTCGTCAGTCGGAAAGGAGCCAGACGGCTACGAGGGCTCCTTCTCTCCGGGGCCCACCTGTAACGTATGCTCACTCTTCCCAAAGTATTTACTGGATTGGTTTACTGAACAATCGCAGAGGAACTAGCACGTACCAGTCACTGTTGGCGCCAGTCCTCACGTGTGGACGGAGCTAGGAGGCTGATGCTGCTGTGACGCCCGTTTCACAGATGGGGAAACCGAGGCACAGCATACTTCCCCAAAATCAGAGCAGGGGAGCTAGGATTTGGAATCAGACGTGCCCCTCCCTCTCACCAATGACACATGGGTTTTTGACCCATCAGATCAACCCATGACGCATCTGGACAACCTCACTGTTCCCCATGCTCCCCGGAGGGGTGATTTTTCCTTATCAAAGAAAATTATCTAGAAATTTCCAGGCCCATAAGGAGCATGGAAACAGTGCATATAAAATAGTAAATATTATAGAAATACTCACATGCCAAAATCTTATCAACATCTGAAGCATAATGCTCGCTTAATGACTTTGCAGGTGGATTTTTCCCCAAACTGTTACTATTTTAATTAATGGCTTATGAGACTTGAGTGCAAAAGGCAATAATGACGCCTTGGTTATGTTTCTTATATTTTACATCAGATTCTCCGTGTCATAAGTACGGTCTTGAAACAATAGGATAGCCCTGGAAAAAAAAAATTGTTGAAAACTCTTTCAATTTGCAGTCCGCCTCCTGGTAAACACGACTTTCTTTCGTCCGAATGTTATATTTGGCAATAAAACTATCAGATGGAAGCTCTCCTACATTTCATTTCATTGTTGCCTAAATAAAGCAACCCATTAAAATCCCTCTCCTTAAAAATCAGACTCGGATCCGAACACCTCTGTCTTTATGCAATATTTCTTTAGCAAAGGGAACAGCGGAGACGTAGGGAAGGGGGGAAAAAGAAACAAAACAAGGAAACAAACAAACAGACAAACACGCATTCTCTGTAAAATGAATACCCCTAAGAGGCTGTCTTCCGGGGACTTGCAAATCTTAGTCCCTTCCTGAGCAGGTGAGGGGTCCGTATTTCCTGGCGAGAGATCTCCCCCTTGACACAGTGAATTAACTAGTTAAAAGCTGTTCGCCTGGAGAGACACACGGTCACGGCATTTTCGGAGCGTGCAGAGCCCACGCTCGGTCCTGTGGTCGGAGCCCGGGGCAGCAGCTCCCGTAAGCTGTCCCCTCGGGCTGCTCCCAGACAAGCCGGCTCGGCGAGCTGTCCCCTCCCCGTCCCCTCCCTCCCGTGCAGCCTCCTTCCCTCTCCACCGCGTCCTGGGCAGCTCCATCCGTCCAAACGGGAGCTGAGTTTGCAGGCTGACAGGGATGCAAAGGGCTGGTGGTGCTGATGTCAGAGCCAGAAGACAGTTGTGATTGGACCTAATTAGACTTTGCAGCAGCAAATAGACAAGCTCCCTGCGTGATTGGCTTCAAAGTGGCTGGTGCCAAACAACTAGCAGACGAGCCAAAGTAGGAGCCCTGCGTTCGCTGGGAGCCGGGTCCGGAGCGGCCGCCTGGAGGAGGAGGGCAGCGGGGAGGGGGCGCACCTCCCCGCCGAGTCCTGTGGAGGAGCTGCTGCTGGCCGGGGGTCCCCCCGCTGCGAGCTGGCCGAGAACAGCTGGGGAGCAGGAGCGGGAGCCGAGGCTCGTCCTGAAAAGTGAGCCCGCTCCCGGCCCGCAGGCATCGGGCAGCGCCGGGCCAGCAGCAAAGGTGAGCTGCTGGGGACCGGGTCCCTCCCGGCTCTGGCGGCTGCGTCTCGGGCCATGGCCTCGGTCCTGGGCACCAGCAGAGGGGCCGGAGGAGGGCTGAGCGGCCAACTCAAATGCAAGTCCCAGAGGAGACGGCGGCGGTCCAAGAGGAAAGGTAAGGACCCTGCTTTCTGCGCTGTCTCCGCCGACCGCTCCCCCACCCCGGGTGTGGGGTCCGCCTGCTCCCGCGGCTCCACTTTCGGGGGGCTGGGGGGGGTCTGCTCCAAGCAGAGCGCCAGAGTTCACGTCCCTTTGTGGAGGCCCCGGGGGCTCTTGCCGGCTCCAAGGGGACAGGAACGGGGGGGGGGGGGGTGCAGAGAGCCCGGGCTCCGCACAGCCCGGCTGGGAGCAGGGTTAGCAGGGGGAGTGGGTGCGGGGACCGGAGGACAGTCCCCTCCCCGCCTCACACAGCCTCTGACCCTCTCCGAGGCCACAGCAGCACCCGTGCCAAAGGAAACACTCGTGTGAGCCAGCAGCCCCAGAAAAGGGAGCGGACCTCATGCCAGCTTCTCCGTCCAAATCGTCTCGGAGGCAGGAGTGGGCAGGATGCTGGCAACCACGCTTCCAAACTGGCCGACGTGCCCCCTCGGTCTGCTCGGTGCTCGTGGCTCCGTAAACACTGGGACCCGCAGGCAGCACGGGCTGGTCCTGGGGTGGCTGGGGCGGGGGGGGGGAGCAGAGATTGAAACCTGGAAAGAGAAGGAGGCACGGCAGCTCGTTAGTGACAGAAACCCTGCAAACCAGGGAGGGAGGACGAGCCGCGAGCAGCGGGTGACAGGTTGTTCCCGACTCCCTGGGGGTGGCGTCTGCATTGTGGGGACCGCCGCCCTGAAGTTAGTGCATTCCGGGGCTCCGCCGGGGGCTGGGGCCCGTGCCCCAAATGCCACCGTGGGGGTGCGCGCGGTCCCGGGAGCGAGGGGGGCTGCTTCCTGCGCCTGCCCTTTCTCTCCCGGGGAGGAACTCGTTACCAGCAGCCCCTCACCATGAGTCTGCGGGAGAAAGTTCGGCTCTTCTGACGGTTTGAAATGTGTTGATTTAAGGGTGGGGGGAAAGAGTGAACACGGAGCTATTCAGAACCGCGGGGCAGATGCCACTAAGATGCATCGGATTCTCTGCCTCCTACCGCAGGATGCGTGCTGGAGGCTGCTCTGTGTCCCCAGAGGGTCGTCGCCTCTGCGGTGGCCTGGCAGAAGTTTCTGCCACATCTCCCCCTACCTGCCCTCAAATACCCCCGGAGCCCTTCCCGGCTTCTTCCGTGAAATCAGAAATTAGCCAGGCAGCGTGGAGACAGAAATGCCACCATCACACAGTCACCGATGATGGTTGCGAGTCGGGACCACGGGGAGCGGTCCCTTCCCGGGGAGGTTCCAGAGCCCTGGGCTCTGGAACTCGGCTGGGGGTGGATTCTGTGGTTCCGGCTCAACTCTCAGGGCTGCCCCGGCGATGCCCGCTGCCCACTTGGTTACCTGGCGATGCCGTTTGGGAACAGACCTGCGGGCGCCTTCCGGAGTGATGCCGACAGAAAGTGGCAGCGAAAAGGGGGGGGGGGTCACAGAATTTAATGATGACTACAACTTTTAAAAGAGGGAACAAGGAAACATTATCTTGTAAATTGTAAGTGTTCGTGTTTCCCAGCATTGCTGTTTAGTCTACTTACATATTAAAATTGAAGAGTAGGGGGTAATATTTCACAATAAAACGGCATTCTACAGAAATAAGATACAAGCTGATGGACGTGGGAGCCTTTCTCCAAATTCATTTTTCTTACCTTTAAATGTCAGCCATGCTGGCTTAGAAAGCATCCAATTTGGAGAAGAACAACAAGAAACCGGAAGGAAGACTTCATTTGCTGTAAACTTAACTAGAACAGTTCAAAGAGGAATTTCTGTGTGAAATATTCCCATGCCTTGGCTTTTTCGAAGAAACCAGGTCTCTTAATTTTCGTGCCCCAAAACCGAGGTGGGAAAGGCTGATGTGTATGCGTGTGCTAACTCCTAGTGCTCGTAGGTTTATGTTGTGGGGGTGAAATCTCCTGTGGCGTCTGCGGACAGCGGCCTTGGTAGGGCGGTCAGCTCAAACTGTAAATATTCACATCGTAGGGGAGAGTTAACAAGATAACCGTAAGTGGGAAAATCAAAAGAAAACATGGCAATTACGGGACACGTTAATTCATCATTTGCATGTGCTGGGAATAGGTCAGTTTCTGTGTAATTCTGTAGATCTTCGTTTTTCTCTTCTACCAAGAAAAACGGGGAATTTAAATTGCGTTCTGACAGTCATGACTCCCGGCGACAGCCTTTGAGTGCCGTGGCCTCGGCTTTTGAGCTCACCCACTTAAAACTCTGTGTTTGTCACAATTCTAAACCCACGTGCGTATTGATGGTTGTTAAGGAATTTGTCTAGGGCTCTACTGTGTACTAACTAGAGCCACCGACTGGGAGCACAAAGAAAGAGCCCGTCTCGTACGGGAGGAGCTAAATCGGAATAAACGTGAGGCTTACGTGCCAATGGTATGTCTTTTTCCACCTATTCTAATGAACAGGGGTGATTTTTGAAGACACATCTTAACTTTCGGCTCCCCGGGCTGTGAAAAGCTATCAGTGTTCTGTGTGTAAACTCCAGAAGTGCTTTGATACATTTTTTTTTACGTCACTTATTATTGTCAAAATAATCCGTGGGCTTTGAAATAAAAACTATAGCTACAGTTTAAGTGTGAGATTCATACCGTGCTCTCATTACCACGAAATGTGATCCAGAGCCTCAGAAATCAAATGTTTTCCCGTACTCAGTGTTTTCAGGCACCGTAGGCAGTATAGATCTTTAAGAATCCAAAAAACTAAAAAATTAAAACAACAACAACAACTTGGTCCCGGGTATTAACAAGCCGGGACCTGCATGTCTCCCCCAGATGAACCTTAAAGGAGAGGTCCAGAGTAGACCCACCCACCCACCCACCCGTCTCTTCCCATTCTCTCATCAGGACCCCGTATGATGCATTTTTGCATTTTCTCTATGTGTCACTTTTTAGTCGGGACTTTGTCTTAGAAATTATTTATGAACAATTTACATTTTCTGTACAAGTGAAAAAATGTCAAAATTTGAGTTTTGAGGAGGAGAAAAATGGGCAGCTGGAAAAAAAAGCACTGTGCAAAGGACAGGGAAGCCGTGTAATTTTTACACGTGTGGCTACAGCTGCTCACAAGCCGTGTAACATGGGGGAGACGTGTCAGCTTGCTGTCAGAAAATACCGGGAGCACTCGTAGTTTACGGAGTTTATTCATCAACTCAGCACCCACTCAGCTCACTGCTCGTGGGGGATTCTGAGAGTCGACACTTTGTTCTGTACTTGGCAGTGGGATTATTCGAGGCGATCGCACACCAGCAGATCTGTGCTGGGTGCTCCGAGCGATGTCCCCCGTACTCGAGAAGGACTAGATGCGTGAATATTATGGAAGGTCTGTATTTTAGCCCAAAATAATAAAGGCGAAGGTTGAAGGTTATTTAAAATCGGTACCGACTGAGCCAGGTGGAGTAGGAAGAGTCAGTATTCATGGAAACAGTATAATATGTAAGCATAAATCACTTCAAATTTTATCAGATAGCCCTCAACCAGTGGCTGCATTCCGGGTGATGTGTCCGAGGAATTTCATAGGTATATTTTCAATCATTAAAACAGGACCTGTATTCTGTCGTGGATTTCTGCCATTCTCTCTTTCGCGAGTGTAGCTGTCCTGAAGGCACGCAGCAGCATGAAATGCATTTTGCAAAGAAAATATTTTTAGTATTTGACAATGAGCACATACAGCGTGTAAAAATGACTCAAGTTTGTGGAAATTTTTCAAGAACTGTTCTTTCGATGCAAAACGTATTTGCAGTTGGATGGAGAGCCCATGCAAATTCAGCTGGTTCCGAGAGGTAAACGGGAGGTCGGGGTTCTGAGCCAGGGGAGTCAGTCACCAGACGGAGAAAGGGAGGGAACTTTGGAGAGCTATCGCAAGGCTCTATAAACAACCATTTGTTAAGTCAACAAAGCCGATTCGGTCATCAGCACATGACCTTTCTTTTTTTCTTTTTTTCTTTTTTCTTTTTTCTTTTTTTTTTTTTTGAGGCATTTGACAGCAAAAGAAGTTAATGCCAGAAATGTAGATGTTGTTACAGGGCGATCCTTACACACAGTCTCAGAAACACTGAAGGTGATTCTTGGAAACAGCAACACGAGATGTTGCTGAGTGACAGTGAGCTGATGAATCACAGGAAGGCAGGGTGGGAGCAAGGGCCGGCCACTGAATGTCATGAAATGCAAATAAAAAGTTGGCAAACGGAGCAGAATGAGGGCAGCGGGCGGATGATAGGCACGGGCTTGGTGTGAACCGGGATCCCGTGAAAAATTAACACAACACCAAGATCGCGTGTGGATGAGGCTCTTCGTCCCCAGCGATGCCCGGGTGACACATGAGTGTGCCTCAGCCTGGCTGGTGGGGACACAGCTCCGCACCACGGCCGCGCGTCCCCGTGCCCCCGCCTGCCTCGCCGTCTGACGGCTCGGGAGGAAGGAGACTGCATTTCGTGATAAAATTAAGTTGATTAAACCATTCACCATCCTCTAATTGTGTAGCGCTTTTTTCCCTCTTTCTCTTTTTAAAATTTGTGTTAGTACCTCTGGTTTCTAGTGACCCGTGTAATAGCAGCAATTTGAGATTGCTTCGAGGGCATTAGATATGATGAGTGAACTTGAATTTAGAATAAAAATATGAGATTCATGTATCCGTATCTAAATAGTGGTGATTCAGTTACCGCAGAAGCACTGTCCCAGAGGAGCATTATGTAAGGAAATGCAGAATGAGGAAATTGTGTTTTTCTGATCTGAGGCAGGGGAAGATAAGTTATGCTCCGAAAGCATTCAGGGTCCAATTTAAAAGCCATGTGTGTGTTTGTTGTTCCTAGCTGTACCTGCATACGTCGTAAAGGCGGTTGAAGTATTTGAGCATTTTTTATGTCTGCCTGCTTCTTCTCCTGAAATGCTGGGGGATGAATGTTGGTGTTTTCATAACACGAACAATTTTAAACAATTCGTAAAACAAAAATAATTATATTACTCGGTCCTTCGTCACATAAATATATCATTTCTAAATCGATGCTCCGTTGGTAAAGCGGGCTCTTAATTACGAGCAAATAAGATTCCTAAAGGGACAAATTTCCACGTGGTGAAGGCAAGATTTTAGAAGCACTTCTTACAGCCATTTCTAAACTGGAAACAAACAAACAAAAAAAAAGGTTGATGCCAAGTGAAAAAGGAAAAGCACAGATATCCTTCACAAATATTGCAACTATTGAGTGTTAACACTAATCATGTGGCTCCGTGTTACACAGAAAAACAGGCCAGTAAGGGCCTGTCTGAATTCACATTGCTAAGTATCTGTGAATAGAGTGCACGTGAACTAACTCCTATCTCTTCAATTAAATGTTTTTCCTCCACTGAAATACGGAAGTACATGCCATTAAATGTTTCATTACACAAAGAGAATTGTGTATTCCTAGCCATTAATATCCTACAATTCACTTAAGGATGTACCACCGTCAGGTGAAGGGGCAGTACTTCCAAAAAGAGGAGGAACGTTTATCCGACTCTGGATCCACGTGTAGATCTGTGAGGCTTTCGAGAGCAGGAAGGAGACCGCCTTGAGAGATTCGTCAGACAGACTCCTGCCCTTCCTCACACGTGTGGCCACGTTGCTTCCCAAACATCCCTCTCTGGTGATCAAACTTGCACTGACCTGTTCATTTTATTTAAAAGGAATGGGGCACAGGGGCTACTGTATCTGACTTCTGGCTGACTCCGTCTCAGCAACGTCAGGGCAACGTCGCTCTTAGAGCCCCTGCCCCACCTGCAGAGTGACGGGTGGACCAGCTCCCAGGAGCCACATCAGAGAGCCCCAGCCTAGAGATGGAGAGATCTGCTTTGCAAGAGACCTGTAATTTTACCAGAAGTGAGCCTGATCACTTGCAAAGACAGAAGTTGTTTGTTTGCTTTTTTTCTTTTCCTGAAGAGTGAGAAATCTTTGGGGACAAAAGAAGAGAAAAGAAAAACAGTTAATCTGAGTGTGTGGGTCTTCTCCCTCCCCTCATTTTTATTCTAGTTACAGGCATTGCATGTGAAGGGCAGCAAAAAAATAAGTTCATCTTATTATCTTATTGGTGAGGAACGAATACAATTAGCATCTGGTTTCTGGTAAGAAAGTGGTGGGTAAATTTCCTCCTTGTGTTACAAGACACACGCACACACGCACGTGTGTATACACAAATTCACTATTATCTGTTTTAAATTTTAAAAATTACCAGGGGCGAATGTTACGTTTTAAATCTCAAAAAATAGCAAACAGGTAACATAAATTTTATATTTATGTTAAAGAGGGGACTTTATGCTTGATTAAGACATAGTGTTTAGTAAGTGGAGCATTTACATAAACAAAAAAAAGCAGCTTTTTTTTATGTATGTTAAACACGGAAGAGACGTCGAATATAGATGCCCAGGTGGCTCTTAGATTTTAAGATCGTTGCTTCTGACCCCCTAAGAGGGGGGCTACGCACGCTTAAAATGCAGGGCTGAAGGTGCCTTGGCCAAGCATCTAGTGGAGGGCGGCCAGAGTGGCCGTGCGTGTGGCACACTGGGACCAGCGTGAAGGTTCCCTGGAGCTGGCCTCCAGCCAGAAGGCACGGGTCTGTCTCCGCTCCTAGGAGGATCAAACTCTCTGAGGGTTTAGGGAGGGAAGTCCAGCAGTGTAGACAAAAGGGGGAACAGGACAGTATTTCTAGGGGAGGCAATGCCCACTTTAGCCGCAGTCTGGTTGCATCCGGCCCGCTGAGCGTTTCCTTGACGGCGCCCATGGAGAACTTGTTCACGAAACAGATCAAGGTGTCTTTCTGTTGCCGTTGCCTCACCATGTGGACAATAAATGAGACTAACATTGCTCAGAATTCATTAGTAAACACTCTTTTCTCGAGTGTCTATCGTACAGAAGTGAACCTCACACTCAAGGGAGCGCTCAGCACCGCCAGGTGATTTGCACATAATAGAAAGCGTTCCTTTAAACACCTGGACCAGGATGTGCTTTGGAGAATTTTACAGATTTAATTAATCTCCGCTGCTCCGTTTATCTCGGACGAAATCCCTGATCCTTGTTTCCCACGGCTGAGAGACGGGAGACCGGCCTTATTGTTTTGCAGTGCCTTACCCGATTTCTCAAATGTGTCCTCTAGATGTGGCTTTAAAACAGGGTGGAGGGGACTCGGTTCTCTGAAAGGGGGCCTGTCACTGGTTGAAGATGCAAACCCAAACTGAGTCCCTTCTCTGCTTAAAAGCAAACAAAAGTGGGGGAGCTTCTGTTTCTAGAAGCAGGACCTGGAATCATAATCAGCCGGCTCAGAGCATACGCCTAGGACACCAGTAATTGATTAAGCCGCAGATTTTATCCGTCCGAGCCCATCGGAAGTACCCAGATTTCCTCTTGTTAAAATTAATGCAGTATTTCCTAAAAGTTTAATTGCTTTTGGAAAAGTGCAATTTAATAAACATGACAGAAACGTCAGCAAAATAGATTCTGACCTCCCCTGCACCCCAAGTCTGGCTGGGTTCACTCAACCCTGTCGGTAACAGATGCTCCGCTTGTGTTAGGCTCACGGCTGTGAAAGCGACGTGTCCTTAAAGGAAACACACACTTTCTTTTTACTGGACGGTGCTCAGGCCTGAGAGCTGAGACGCCAAATGTGCACAAACTCAGACAGTCTGACGTGTACCCTTAAAAAAAAAAAAAAAAAGACTTTTATACATTTGGCTGTTAAGTGAGAGAATATTTAAAAATAGCACCTTTCACTACTCCTTGGGTGAATAAAAACATAGAGGGCCAAATTTAACTAGAGACATGAAGATATCTTTATTTGTGCCCGAGCTCCAAATACCGATACTGTAGACGAAAGTCTTCAAATGCCTATTCAGATTCCAACAGAATTGTAACGGGACGTGACTTTTTAATTCAAAACCTTACGGTTCAGCGATAAATTTGCTGTATTCAAATGAGTCAATGCTGCTAGTTTTCTTTCCAAAGAAAAAATAAACTTGGAATAGAAATTATTGCTCTACCCCTAGGAAAAATCCCAGGATACATAGTAGCTTTTTAAAAAACCCCAAGACAGCAGAATAGGGAACCCCTTCCTTTGACAGCCCGGGAAAGACTGCTCGGGGCAGGCACCGCAATGTCTTGTAAATGTGTGCTGGTCCCACGTCTGTGCTCGGTCAGGAACTGCCCACGGGCATGGCTTCGATCTGATTGAAATTCAGGGAAATTTTCACCCAGGAAGCATTTAGGAAGATATGTACCTTAGATCTAACAAATTTGAGAGTTCATATAATTTTATGTAATCACCTGAGTTCTTTAATCCAATTTGTGCCGAAGTTAAATTATAATTTGGGCTTTTATACGTAGATAATGAATAGAATTCAAGTCATTAAAAGCTTGCACTTGTGTGTTTTGGGTAGATTTGTAATATACGCAGACAATATAGAGATGATATAGAAAGATAACAGAGTCAGGATTTGAAATAACGCCCACCCGAGTAGCATGGTTTGAACTGCACGGGTCCAGTTACACACAGATGTTTTTCCATAAAAACAGGGCGGTCCTGTAAAATTTTCTCTTCCTTATGATTTTCTTAAGGATGTTTTCTTTTCTTTAGGTTCCTTTGTTGTACCAATATAGTATTTAATATACGTGACATACAAAATGTGTGTTTTATGCTATCCATAAGGCTTCTGGTCAACAGTAGGCCTTTAGTAGTTAAATTTGGGGGGAATCAAAACTATGCGTGCATTTTCAACTACTCAGGGGCTCGGCGCCTCCCCCCCGGTGTTGTTCAAAGCTCCACCGTACGTATAAGCAGTTGCTGAAGCAAGGAAATATCGCAATATTAAAAGATTAACTCTAAACAGCAAAAGTCTAATATGTACACATTTTTAGATGGACATTTAAAAACTCGAGTACAGATTAAATGAATTAAATAAACTTCTGAGAGCTCAGACTCCTTGAGAAAGCTGAAAAATGACCTTGGTTTATGACCATGCCTTATGGTCCTGAAGTAAACATTCATTAATTATAAAGTTCCAAAACATCATTTTTTAAAAACATCCTTTTCTGCATATTTCGCACAACGTGAAATATTTTTGTCTTTGTCACTAATGAAAATCAATCTATCCTCTTATAACACATAATAAGAGAGACCCAAAAGCCACATGGCAGAAAGAGGTTTCATTGAAGACAGAATGACAGAGATACAGAGAAACAGAGACAGGGAGGGAGACAGAGAACAGCGTCATCTTTTTCTTCCTGTGCCCTGATCAAAGTTCACCTTCCTACATTTTATCTCCTGTACCTTCAAAAACAGAAAGGGCACTTGATTTAAAAGTATGGGGGGGCACCTGGGTGGCGCAGTCGGTTGAGCGTCCGACTTCAGCTCAGGTCACGATCTCGCGGTCCGTGAGTTCGAGCCCCGCGTCGGGCTCTGGGCTGATGGCTCAGACCCTGGAGCCTGTTTCCGATTCTGTGTCTCCCTCTCTCTCTGCCCCTCCCCCGTTCATGCTCTGTCTCTCTCTGTCCCAAAAATAAATAAACTTTGAAAAAAAAAAAAAGTATGGGGCATCCAATTCTGTCTGTTTGCAATTTTGCCTTAAACATTTTGCGTGTATTCAGACAAGGGTTGTATCTGATGTGTAAGTACGATTTCTTCACTCTGAGCAAGGAGCTAGGAACCGAAAATACGCAAGAAAAACAAAGTGGCATGATCCTTGTGTCTGGGCTTATATTGTATCTGGAGATATAGACATGCAGATGTAAATTCAAAACACAGAATAGAAATAAACTGTCATGACCCCAACACACTATTAGTTTCTATAGGAATTTTTTTAATCCAAATATGATTGTGTTCTTTACAAAATTGGATTTCTATTCCATTTCTTTTATTATTTCAAGTGAAACCCCTAAGTAAAAACTAATATAAACCCCTCTAGGTTTGAGCATTTTTATTTCTCCCGCAATGTCAAACGTAATAGCTACTCAATTAAAACCCACTGAGAAAATTGACTTTGTTTTTGAAGGAAGAATGGCTTAAGGAAATAATCAGGACAACACGGTAGACGGGAACGTTTTCTAAGGGGATTGTGTACAGATGGTGTGAGCTGTAGGGGACAAAGAAGGGCCGTAGCATACGGGGGAGATGCTCAGAAGCCAGCTCTGGGATGATGACGTAGATTTACCTGCTGGTGGGAAAGGCAAAAGTTTGTAGTGTGTGTGAGGTGACTTCTGGGATGGGCACCATGGTGAGATTTGTGTCCCCGTAAATTAGTACAGTGGCTGTCTCATTGTGCACCCTCAGTAAACTGTTGTCGTAGGACCAATTTTTAGATTCAGGCTGCAAATTTATAAAGGATGCTGTCTGATTTATTTTTAAGTTGTTAATATGTAAATCTGAATTTACGCATGCGGCAAGCATTTACGGGACACCTTTATGGGCCAGCCGCCATGGTAAATGGCAAGGACTGAGCTGTAACAAAAGCTCCGAAAATGTCCTAAAAGAGTCAGAAAGCACCCGTCACCGGGATCTGGCTTCTCTGTGGTCCATGCTGGAGAAACCCCCCAAAAAGCTCGGGAGGCACATCTCTACTGTTTGTCAAGCCAGCTGCTCTGAGAATTAGCACGCTCGTGGGCATTTGTGTGGATGGGGTCAGACGAAACCCTCAGACCATACAGATTCCAAAGATGCTTCTTAGGGAGCAGGACTTTGGACCGTGGTGCCTCTGCCTTGACTCTTCTACAGACTCTCTCTCCTGTCCCTCCAGCTTGAGCACCGGGGCACCACAGGCCTGGTGGCTGCACGTCTGCCCCACTCCCGCGACCGGTGTGAGACACCCTCCTTCTATGAAGGTCCGGGCGCTGCCCAAGAACTCAGCTACCAACTCGCTCCTTGGCTCACAAAACTTCCGCTCTGTCCTCATGGCTGGGGCAAGCATTGTGTGTGTGTGTGTGTGCACGTGTGTAACACAAAGTCTAGGGCCAAGCCCAGGAAACTAAGTAAACGTGGCATCTAACGTGATGCAACCTGGCACTCTTTTCCTGTCTTTTCCTGAAGGCCGTATAAAGTAGGACGCAGAGCTCATCCGAACAGTCATAGGGAGTGTCCTCACTGCCGTGTCCACTCAATATTGTGGACACAGAATACGTCCTGAGAATGATGAGAGTCACCGAATTTGTCCCTTGCTTCCGGGTAGATGGCATGTTCCCTGGTCTTTCTTATCTCTTACCTAAGAGAGCTTTGGGATTATCTCTCTGTCTCTCTGTCTCTGTCTCCATCTCATATACATTCATTAGGCAGGAGACGTGTGGAGACTGGAAGATAAAGTTCGTCAGTGCGTCTTACTTATGTGGGCAGGAGCGATGCTGGCTGTGGTCTCTAGGTCTAGATATTTATCTATAATGATACTTAGGAATGTTTCCCAAGTTGAACATCAGGGAAACAATAAAAGTAGGAATTGATAAGATTGAAACCAGCAGAAATCTGACATTAACATCCACACCTCTTCACCAGGAAACTGTCTGATCCTCAGTTCAGATGGTTAAGGAGACCGTCTGTGCCCTTGATTCCTCTGGACTTTTCTTCTTTGGACGTTTAGGTGAGCTGACCTGTTTCCCAAGATGGCCTTGACTCATTTGTTCCCATTCTAAAGTGTTATTTCTTATATCAGGGTTCTTATCACTAATATCAAAATCACCCCTGTGTGAAAATATTCAAGGTTCGCATGAGATGCAAAGACACCATCACACTTATATGTGTGTGTACATATATTCATAACGTGTCATGTTTAGGTAACCGACGCACGAACTTTCAAGATAAAATGTAGAGTAGACGGGACTTTTTGTGCTCATTAGATGAAATAACGATTCACAGAATGTCTAGGTCACAGTGGTTAGCGTGTGAGAGCTGCCGTGATAGAACAGCACACTGTCCCGGATCCTGGAGGCGGGGAGTCCGGGATCCGGGCATGGGCAGGGCTGGTTCCTCCCCAGGCCTCTCTCCTGAGCGTGCAGATGCCACCCTCTCCCCCTGTCCTCACATGGTCATCCCTCTGTGCACGGCTGTGTCCTGACCTCCTCTTCTTATAAGGACATCAGTCAGATTGGATTAGGGCCACCCAGTAACCTCATCCTACCTTAATCCCCTCTTCAAAGACCCTGTCTCCAAATACAGTCACATGCTGAGGTCCTGGGGTCAGGACATCCACATGTGAATTTGGGGAGACACAATTCAGCCCACAACAGCCAGAATTCCATTCGCCTTCAGAGACGTTTCCTGAAAATTAAGGTGTCCCATTAGGTTAGCAGTGCTCTTTCTCCAGAAATATCGCGTCCACCTCAGGGCAGGCCAGTGAGTTCCTTGGTTCCATCTCATGCCCCTGGTCTCTCCTGTGGATGATCTGCTTGCAGAATTGGACCAGCTTCAGATGTGATTAAAGGATGCCCAGAATTTTCTTCTCAATTGTCTGTCATGTTGTGTTGTCCCCCAATATGATGGTACAAACTTGAGGGAGTTTTACCTTATTCTGCCCCGCCTCATGCTTTCCTGCCCCTCTAAAGATCCTCATTTCTAGTTACAGGTGGGGTGAATGGGCATGATTCTAAGAAGTGTGAGTGGGGAAGGTCATTTTCACCCCTGACCACGCTTCTTCCGACTGGAGTAGGATCAGTGATAAACTTTTCTTATCGGGACGTAAAGGGGACCGTCGGGTATCGTGAACTCGACATCATCTTGGTTTTTTTTTTTTTAATATTTATTTGTTTATTTGAGAGAGAGAGAAAGAACAAAAGCAGGCGAGGGGAAGACAGAGGGAGACAGAGGATCCAAAGTGGGTTCTGTGCTGACAGTAGTGAGCCCAAAGCGGGGCTTGAACTCACAAACTGTGAGATGGTAACCTGAACGAGCAGAAGTCGGACGCTCAACTGACTGAGCCTCGAGACGCCCCAACACTGTCTTCGTTTTGTGGATGAGAGCAGTAGGACCCAAAGGGATGAGCAGCTAGTCCAGGAAGCTCCAGACTGAAAGAGCTGGCCCAGGAGCCCAGGGCCTTGGGTCCTCAGGTGCTCGTGCTGAGAAAGTCTCCATCCCGGGGTAGAGTTGGACACATCGGCACAGAGAGGCTGTCGTGGGAGGGCAGGCCCCTGGAAGCAGGGGCTTCCAGGGCAGGGGTGGGCGGAGCACCGGACCCCGTCTTCTCCGGGCCAGAGGCTGTGTCACCGGTGCCCACAAGAGCTGTGACACAGAGCCGTGACAGCAAGGGCGTCAGGGAGAGGCTGGTACTTGCCATTTTCACCGTGAAACCAGCGCACAACGTCTTAATGAGTGTGTGTGTGGATGTGTTTGTATATATGTAAATACACATATATGCAAATATTTATGTCTATATATCTTCCACTGCACGTTCATTTGCTTAAGTGGTGTCAGTAACACAATTTTCTGATTTGAAGATTAAAGGAAACTGTAGAGATGGTTGAACAAACTCAGACATCAGCATGTTTAGTTTTCAGATGCCTATACAGCACGGCTATTCAATTCCAAAACAAACATGAGTTGTTGCATAAGGCAAGATATTTAAGGAACACATTGAAATAAGATTAGAAGTGAGGACGTTTTAAATTCTCTCTCTCAAAAGACAAATAGAAAAAAGAGAATCCAGCCTGCTGTAAATTCACAACACCATACGCGGGAAGATAAGTCTACACGAGCCCTTTTTTGTTGTGATATTCAAGTTAGTTAATAGTGTGCAATGAAAATAAAACATACTGTTCATTCAGTGAAATGCTGGAGCTAGATTTGAATATCATAAAATGAATTCCTCAGATTTAAATACACTTTTTTCCTTATTCCGCATCTGGATTCAACATGAAAACGTTCTGCGTTACTTTGTGTGTTTCTGTGTGTTTGTGAACAGAATACGTTTCATCTACTCTCATGCGTAAAGGATAAGTTTACTGTTCCAATTTCCTAGATTGAACTGGCTCAGGTTCTGTGCTGGAGAAACGAAGTCAAAATCAAGCAGAAGCCGCAGGTAAACATATCGGCCCTGTTTTAAATTCCCTGAGTAAATAGATGGCACCTGGATTCCAGAAACAAATTTGGGTACAGAATAGTCAATAGGACATCTGAGCCCACCCTGTGAGGACCGACTCTGGAAACACGAACCCCGAAACAAAGCAGTCAAATGACCGTGGCCCTCATGAGGAAGCACTCCACGCTCCCGCGACGTAGCCAACGGATGCTAACGCAGAGGACGATATATACACACAAGTTGACTGAAATCACTCTCCCCATCTGTTCCAAATCTTATTTACAAAATCACTTTACATAAACACACACAGGTAGGATCTCTGTTGTCGTTTTCTTTAATTCCTCTGTAAGAAAATCACCAATTCTTGGTACTTGGATTTAAAAAGGGCCAATGAGGGGTGCCTGGGTGGCTCAGTTGTTTAAGCGTCAGACTTCGGGTCAGGTCATGATCTCACAGCTCACGAGTTCGAGTCCCGCGTCGGGCTCCGTGCTGACAGCTCAGAGCCTGGAGCCTGCCTCGGATTCTGTGTCCCCCTCTCTCTCTACCCCTCTCCTGCTCACGCTCTGTCTCTCTCTGTCTCTCAGAGACATTTAAAAAAAGTTTTTAAGCAGGCCAATGAACCTCAATCCCTTTTCTCCAGAAATAAGGTTGGGAAGTCCCCTCAGGCCTGAAGGTGGGGCACACAGAGGACCGAGCAGAGGTTTTCGGTTACCTGGACAGAGGGAGGCTCCAGATCCAGAACAGGGACAGGGGAAGAGCTGAGCAAGATAGAGTACAGGCCGCCTCTCAGTGGAGGGGCCTTGAGTCTGGGGCACGGAGCCCAGTCTACCACAGGCGAAGCGTCTCACCAGTATCACGCAAGGGTCTCGGCTTACGCATGGCACACGGTACATCAGCTTCACTGGGCTTTTGTGAACTTCCCCGCTGGCGCAATACCAGTGCCTAAATTTCCTTATTTGTAAAAATGTCTTCCAAGTCCCGGTCGATTTACAACCAGAGTTGCTCCTAATCTGAGTGACTTCAAATGTGTGCGTAACCGTGTCCCTGCCCCCTTCGTGTTACAAGTATGGAAACGGCAAAGCCAGGTCCCGGAATCCCGGAATATAACTGTAACCTTGCCAGATGAAAATGCTGCACGGGCAAACTTAGAAAACACTCTGATAATAAGCTTATGTTTTTAAAGTTAATTTTTAATACTTGTTCTTTCTGAATTCTTTATATCAACATTAACATTTATTTGGCCCTAAAACACACAGTAAACTTTTACCTCTTGTAATATCCTGGTTCATTTCCTTCTCTTTGTTGCTTTGTTGTTATTGTTGTTGTTGCTTTAAGTGACTTGAATTCTTTACACAAGTTGAATAATAATGAATCAGTTATGGTCCTGGTCAGTCTTCGTGGCCGAGGTCCCTCCAAGCTGACAAAAAGACAAGGCTTGAGTTTGAAAGTGTGGTTTGTTCATGAACCCCCGCTACCTTCGCCCAGACGCGCACTGACTTTGCACTTGGCTACGACAACCGCACGTCTGGTCCAGCTTCACAGGGGTGCGGTGTTTGTGGGACCGTTTTCGTCAAGGCAACAGGAACATCAGATGGATAATGTGGACTCATTTGAGAAAAGGTAACGGATGCCTTAAACCTTCTGATAACCTTGCAAATAGACGCCTCCACACTGAACACGGGCTGGCAAGGCACTAGGCACAAGCGAGTTAAAAAAAGAACAATAAATACACAGGCTGTGTACTTGTCTTTTATACCGCTCCCTCCTCTTTCCGCTGTTACATTAGTTGCTGTCCCAAAATTTGCTCTAAATGGACTACCAAGCCTCCACCAATGGCTTCCTTTTTATCATTATTTTAGAGAGAGAGAGAGAAAGAGAGCAAGCAGGGGAGGGGCAGAAGGAGAGAGAGAGAATCCCAAGGAGGCTCTGTGCTGAGCACAGAGCCCAACGTGGGGCTCAATCCCATGACCCCTGGCTCATGACCTGAGCTAAAATCAAGGATCGGATGGTCAACCGATCGAGCACCCCAGGCGCCCCTCTACTAATGATTTCTTAACAAGGACAGTTACGTGTACAGGTGGGCCAAGTTAGGGCCCATGTCCATCTGCAGTGAGGGGTGATTGGAAACAGTGCCTGTTTGGTTCTCGGAAGCTTCTAGATCAAGGTAGTTAAAGTCACAACACCAAATATTATTACCATTCTACTAAATAATCAGAGACCTCCCCACCTCAAGGCATTCTTTTCTCTTTCCCTTTTTTTGTGACATTTTCCTGAGCTATAGTATTCATCCATTTGTGCTTTCGATGTTCCTGCTTTATACGTGTCCAATACAGCATTTAATGTTTTGATGGTTTTCACAAAACCAGCTGGAAACCATGCTAAGTGTGCATGCATACTGGGGGGGATGGGAACCGTTTCTAAAGCACAGTCTCAGAATGGGGCAACAGCAGAGAGCCACGCAGTAAGGGGGGACCACCTGTAGGGCAGCACGCCCACAGTCAGGGGGTGCCACCGTAGGGTGTCACTGCCCCCGGGCCCCAGATCTGCCCTTTGTCACACTGCGGCCTGACACCAGGGGATCCTGGGACCAGACATCAACCCCCATCACATGTACACGTTGATGTCCCTGCCCCAAAATCGCTGAGAAATGAGCCTGATCTGTGCCTTCAAATGAGAAGAGCTCAGAACACTTCCAGAATCAAAACCGAAGGAAATCCGGCAGAGACATGGGCAATGCGGCTTTGTATCCCTGCGTCATGAGGCGGGCTTCCTGTCCTTCAAGAGGACGGGCGGCTCACAGACAGGATGATGGGAATGTGTCTGAGGAAACGCGTTCAGTCAGGAATCTCAGTGGCACCGTCTGTCCGTCCTGCAGGGGCCCTAACAGGACTGGGTACACCGGACAGTCCCCCAGGGCATATGTGAACTTTAGGGGGTATTTTCTGGATTTTTCAAGTAAGTAACATTGTATTATAATATTCTCTCCAGTAGACCCTTGACAGCCATAAGAGATAAATTCAGAGATTTTTGACTCCTGAATCTGCCAATATTTTATCACAGGTCATTTCTCCATGGAACGGGGGCAAAGTAAAACGGGAAGGTTCATGCAACATTCAGGATGCCTTTAAAAAAAAGCTTGGGATATTTTGATCTTCATAAATTTAACGAGTTGTTTTACCACAGGGCTTCTCAGGGCTAGTACTTATATGATGATAGCCAAGGCAGGGAGAAACACGCAGTATAACTTACTTCATTTCATTTCATTTCACTTTTGGCGTAAGATTTTAAACTTAACTTTTGGGGACCACACATTGAAGTCTCACTTAACATTAGCATTCCCTGGGATAGAGTTTAAGAAATGCCCAAATAATTGAGCCTCACTGAACATTTCCACTGCCTCCTTCACAAGGGAATCTGCTACTAAGCAATCTGTATTACGATTTTTAATTTATCTAAGCCTTCTGTTTTCTTCCTAAGAACCATAAGTTTTAGACCCATTAACACCTTCTTTATTACTGTCACCAGCCATATTAGACGACTATCTATCAGATTTAGGGTCATTTTCTAGAGTCTGTTCAGAATCGAAGCCACCTTCCTGATGGGGAAGCCAGATGGCTCACGGCCTCACATCCGCGCGCACTGGAACAGACACACACATGGATGTCGGAGGGGGAGGGGCCTCCGCGAAGCGTAACCCTGAGCTAACGCTCATGATTGTCCAGCAACGTGTTCAGAGCTTGGTCCATCAACTGGAAGAGGGGGGAGGTCAGTGGTAATGGAGGCTTCTGGCCTCGCTGTCCTGCCACCAACCTCTGGAACTTTCCGGAACACCTCTTGCTTTCCTCCGTTTCCCCCTACCTCTGTCTGCTCTATGAATCCCCTCTCTATTTCCAGTAAATGCTCTTTTTGCTTAAAACTAATGTGTTTAGTTTCAACTGCTTATAAATAAGAACTATCATTGTTTTCTTTTTGGAATCCTTTTCAAATAATAGAGCAAGGCCAAAATGAAACACACTGTTGAGAAGCGGGTGGTGAGCCACCGACTGGGTCACCCCCCCCCCCCCCCCAGCTCACGGATGTTATTCCTGTTCAGCATCACAATACCTGCATGTTCCCACGTTTCCTAGCTCTTTGGGGTCAATCGTCACCCACAGTTTTAAAAGAATTATGTTGTTACATTTTAATAAGAAGTAACCTTGGAAGTTTCCCAATCAGTTAAACAAAATCAATTATTCATATAGCAAAAAAATGCATGTCGTGATTTTTATTTTTCCCTTAAGCCTCGCGTACTTTCCAGAAGAAAATTATGTGATTACCATAAAAGAAAGATACAGTGAACCTTTGCAAATGAAAATACACTCCCAAAATGAATGGAAGAATTGGGAGGGATGATATGACTATCGAGCATTAGGCAAAGTACTGGGCTTCCTGGTAGCCAAGGCAAAAAAAAAGGAAACATAAAGAGTCATACCGCAGACTTCTTAGTTTCTAATAAAAGCAATGAACTGGGTTGTGAAACCACAGGAAGAAAAAAATTAGGTTATCTGACTCAGGAACATATGAGAGCATATGTAACTAATTGGATATTATGGTTATAAAAGGACTTCATTAAGGTTTCAACGAAGCCTCTGGTTTTTAATCAGCTGGTTCTGATGGAGCGTCCACACAGAGCCAGTTCTAAAATGTGTGCCCAGCGTCTAAAGGAGCTGACGGTCTTCGTGGGGCCACCTCATACCGTTCAGGCTGGCATGGTGACGTCAGGGCCGTCAAGGCTGGTATGGCGGGGGGAGTACATCCAATCCACGTCATTAAATACAAAATGTAAGAAGTGAGTTCGGACCCACACCTAGTGTTTACCATTTCAGGCTGACCATTGAGGATACCATTTTTACATTCCGAATGCACGCCTGGCAAGCCAGGCTCCGTGCGGGTCAGAAATGCTTGTCAGGTGAATTATTTTAGCTTTAGTTTTTAGTAAGTGACACCAAGGTCAGCATTTAGCTTTCAAAAGACTGTGTCTGCATTCTGTCTGCTCCTCGGGCCGGCTTCTCGATGGAGACACTCACCCCTCAGCTGACCAAGTGCTTCCCTGGGTCTATCTCAGACGCAACCTGCATTGTATGACCTCGCCTCCTCCCAGGGCAGTGTCGACCTGGGACACTGACCTCTAATGCTTCCAAATCCTGGCCTACAATTTTATATAGGAAGTGCCTAAATTTTCCTTTTTTTTTTTTTTTTTTTTTTTTAACCGCCATCCTAGCTCAAAGAAAACCTTCCTTCTCTTAAGGTTTTTACACACACATCGTCCTGCAGACTCTCATCAAATGTTTTCTAAGCAATGGCACATTTTTTCACTGAAATCACATGGAGTCTTCTCATGCAAAAGAAAGAACTAAGCTTTGCGAGCCCTCAGAACTCCAGGGAACACATTCCGTAAACCACTGGCTGACCGAGCACCGGCCCTGACGCGAACTTGCGCGGTAGTTGTCTTTCTGTGGTGCGCACGTGTCCTGTGCGCCCTGCCTCAGCTTACTCTGTTTCCTGTGGAAGCAAGTAGGTATCCCACATGGCTGGCTGGCTTGAAAGAGACAAAGGGCGCGACCCCATCCCTTCGTGTCCCTGTGAGACCCGCGGCACTAGCCTCGCCTCCGAGAGAATTCGCTTGGTGCACGTAGATCGAATTCTGGTCCACGTCCTCGTCCAACAGACCTCTGCACACAAGACGCTGAGGCTGACTCACAGTCTCTTCACAGAGAGCCTCACCTGAGATGCTCAATTCCCATGTCATTTTGGCCAAACAAAAGAGGATTTAGGCCCTTAAAATGCTCCGTAAACCCCACCAGAAACCTCCTGAGAAACACCGTGTAGCACCGTCGGGCTATGGATATTTCACACGCATGGGCTCTGCATTTCTGTGATTGTGTTCATGTGTCTGAGCGTCCTGTTCCTTCCCCGGGCTCCATATCCTGCACTCGTCCAATTGTGGAACCCTAAGGTCGACATGGCCCAATGTAGTTTTCTTTCCCAATTCCCCACGTGGCTGGGACAGTTCTGTGCCTAAGGCGAGTGCTGGCCGGGGACACTGAATATTTTATTGGCGACTCTGTGCCATTCAGCTTAAAGCTTTTCTGAAACAGGTCAGCCAAGTTCCCATGGCGGCCCCACGTCACCCACCAACCTCTCCAGGCGTGTCTGCCTCCCAGGTGTCCTGGGCCTTCAGTCTGAGATCTTGCGGCCTGGGGCCTGACTCTACCCATCTCCTTCCCACTAGGCTTTTTTTCTCCAACTGGTCTCTCTTAATACCTGATGTCACCCAGCTGACATCAGAAACCATAGGATACCCTTTCACAAGGAAGCATAAACAATGAAAATTATGTTGTCATATCTGAGGGCCTTGCTTGTTAGTAAGAAAAGAGATTTTACTGATGCAATCTTATAATGTGGCAAGACCAAGAGCGATCTTTCTGGATGAGGTAAAAGGGAGCCTTCCCGGCGCCCTCAGTTCTACTGGCTCGCCACACAGGAACCACATGAGATGCTCCCATCGCGTGCTTTCCCGCACCTGCTTCCTCATGCAGAGCATATACACAGAAAAAGAAAACAGCGGGATGAAAACTGTAATACACTTGGCGATCTCTTACCTTTATATGAAACAGAGTCTTATCAAAAATATGTGATGTTTGCCTGCATAAGAGCTGTGTGAATTCTTCCCCCAAATGTTAATTTTCATGTGATGAATAAATATTATGTTTCTGTTTGGAAATAGCCGGTCACTATAAAGCAACTGTTCTGAACACCTGTGTGTCAGAAGCTGTGCAAAGATTCAGTTATAAGTTAAAAAATAGTCATTGTCACTTAGGCTTCTGTCCTGGAGGAACTTAGGGGCATGAATTTGGAACATCTGTTTTAGATACAGCTTAGAACATTATTGTTTTGTGAATTGTCTTAATGGACCTGAGGCATACATAATTTGGAGATTTATTTTTTTAATGGGTGAGGTTTGAGCAAAACAAATAATGGGCAGTTTGAAAGTCCTGAAAATAAACACTAAGCACCAATCTAACGTTGCACGGATAAAGCACCCAGAGAAGGTAATTAAGCTCCACTTTTTTTTTATCAGGACTCTTCTGGAGGCATGAAAGCACAATTCAGAGTCATATTAAATTCTAGGCAGCTGTGAGAAGTCTACCACCATCTGGAATAATCTAGAAATGTCAGAGCCGACACTCTATTCCTTATAAAGGCAGAAGTTACACGTGTAAATCTACAATCAAACAGATAAAGAGGAAACCCTTTATCAGTTATCTTCCTGAAAAGGCATCACCCATCAGTTTCGAGGCCCCAGCGATGGTCACAGCCCCATTCACTGGAATCTGTAGCTCAAGACAAGACTCAGTTCCCGAGAAGTTATGTAGCCCACCTGAGATCACACAGCTGGTAGACGGGTAAGAACCGTCTCCAAATTGCTGATCACCGTCGCCTCTCTTTGTCAAGCGTAGGGAACCTGAGCACAGTCATGTGAGGATTCACTGTCCATCAAAGGACAGGCAGTGACGCCTGTGCCCGCAGTCAGTGCTCCCAGACGTGTTCACGGCCCCCCGCCAATACCAGCCACACTGGGAGTGTCGGCCAGCGCCTCCTTGCCTTCTCACTGGGGAAGTGGCAACGCGAGCCCCCCTCAGAAGGAACAGGAAGCAGGCACAGTCAGATCCAGCCTGGCCGTAGCCCGGAGCTGGCTGATGTCCTGGAGTCACTCAGCGTGGTGCCCCCGGCCTGTTTCGGGGACCTCATGTCCTCTGGACTGGCCAGGCATCAGGTGATCGTACTGCCCAGCCCCTGGCTGAGTGTGCCCCGAGGGTTTGCAAGAACTGACTTCCAAGCAGCAACATGCCCTGTGCAGGACACATTGACTTTCCTCAGTCGGCGCCATTAGTTTGGCTGTGTCTACACTGCAGCAGTCCTTGCAAGCATTTTGAGAGCGCGTTGAAAGCCCTGCTCCTGCCCCTTGCTGGTCTGAACAGGTAGAGAAGTGGTGTAAGGAGCAAAGTGGAAGTCCCAGTATGGGTTTCGTGGCCAGTAAAAACAAGGCTGAAGGTGGGAGTGTGGCCTGAGCTATGAGGTAGGAGACAGGGAGGTAGGTACCCAAGGACAGGTGACCCTACGTCTTCCTTGGGCTCCCGCCCATGGAAGAGTGACAGATGACTCCATCAGGCCTCCCTAGTTTACCAGGTAAGCAAGTGCCCCCACTCCCTTGGGGACGAAGGCGCCTCGCCAACACCCACCTGACGGTTGAATTTTCCAATATCACCTCGTGCCCATTCGTCCACCACGCCATGTGCCAGTTTCACGTGCACGGGTGTGTGCCGATTACAGATGCAATGTGTATGTGATCCGCATCAAACCCAGAGATGCATGACTTATTTTTCTTCTAAACAGTAACTTTTTAGGAGAAAGGGTGATAATTATCCAAGACCCACGAAGCCCATAGTGCTGAATTCGCCACCACACGCGACACTACCGAGGACTCAGACATTTAGGATTTATTACCAAGATTCAGAGATGATGAGGGAAAAATAGACATATATCAGAAATTAAATGTACTCTTCTGGTCTGAGTATGAAGGACAATAAATATTTCTGTCATGGGACAAATTAATAAGTAGCATAAATCACCGATGATGAGGACATTGACTGTCCTAGAAGATCTCCAGTCCTGCCTCACTTTCTGATGGACTATAAACCTTCCCAGACTAGGGTGTGGAGGTTCAGGACACATCGTCCTCCACCGAGGACCTCGGAGGGAAGGTGATTAGCACACGGAGGGGACCGCTGTCTCAGGAGAGCTGCACGTAAAATGACCGGGGAAGGAAAAGGCAGCTACTTCTCAAATTAGCATAATTAGTAATTATCTCTTAATAGCCCCACTTGGCTTTGGAGACTTGGCACTTGAAATTCTGCTTAAAGTTCAGTGAGGAAAAACAAATTTCACGCTGAAATGTCTCAATAACACAGCCGAGCTGCTGAGGTAATGGTCTGGGTGAGGTAAAGGGAGGCGATGACCATACGGACACCTCCAGGTCTCCCCTGGAAGAACCAGGTGTGCAATCATACATATTGTGACAGAAAACACCAAAGAGTGT
The DNA here is from genome assembly GCF_022837055.1 of Prionailurus viverrinus. Taxonomy (NCBI): domain Eukaryota; kingdom Metazoa; phylum Chordata; class Mammalia; order Carnivora; family Felidae; genus Prionailurus; species Prionailurus viverrinus. The sequence continues at coordinate 1,450,924 of NW_025927614.1, forward strand.
GCAGCGTCGTTGGCGTTCTCCCGACTCTGTATTTCTGTCTTTGAAGATACTTTCGGAATTTTTTGTCTCTGGGGAGCCCACATCACCTGCTAGATATTGAGAGTCCTTCCTTCCAATAAAAACATAATATAGCTTCCCCTAGATGAAAACAGCTCAAAATAAAAATAGTATGAAAAACAAAAATAAAATACAACAAGAAAGAAAAACAAGCAGCATCAATGTCATAATCAGCAGTCAACAAATCTTACACACACCTTCCTCTTTGCTTATTAGAACTTAAATCCAAGATTCACTGGCAGCAAAGGGCTAATAAACCTGGAAGTTAGACTCTTTGGCAAGGAAAATGTTGGATTCTTTCTCTATTTTATTAAGATATGTTGGACAGGGCACGGAGAAGACATATTTCCAATTTTACATGGCCAAACAGCAGCTTTCTTTAGTCTGGGCAAGGTACACTTGCAACTTGTCAAAGCAAATATCGTAGCAATTTGTAGAAAGTCTAAACTATCGCCTTATAATACTGATCAATAAACCACTGGGTGATGGGTTCAAAGCAGGTCTCCAGTCTGCACACAATTATTTAGCACAGGAGCAAGAAACTCCCACGGATGGCCACTCGTAGTTTAAGAGCTAGTTGTGCAAAGAGGTTGAGGGTGAAAACGTCCATCCAGATCTGAGACCACCCTTCCTCACTCCTCCATGTTTAAAATATTCTGCTCGATGCCCTCCTCCTTCCCTAACCTCAGTCATTTCCTCCATCTACCATCACACGCTCCTCCTATGTGTTTTCATGCAGCATTCCCTGTACCCATGCCCAGATTTGCCCACAGCGTTGGGTGTTCCTTGGTGTGGCTCACAGGCTGATGGGTTGATTGCATAAGTGACTCTTGAAAGAAGAAGGAAGAAAGATTTTGATATTCGTGATCACTTACTGCCTAGCATGTGCACATCATCTCACTGAATCTTTACAATAACCCAAGGAGGTAGATGTTCTTATTTCTGTTTTGCAGGAAAGAAAACTCAGGTCTTAAAATGATATGAAATATGGCCAAAAGAGTGCTTGAACCTGCACTTTTCCCATGACACCAGACTGCCTCCCAAACTAATGCTTTCTTCCTGAAATGGTATAACCAAGCAAAATTTTGGCAGCTCTATTTTTTGAGACACCTCCACACCGTTCTCCACAGCGGCTGCACCAGTTTGCATTCCCACCAACAGCGCAAGAGGGTTCCTCTTTCCTCCACATCCTCGCCAATACTTGTTGTTTTGGTTTTTTTAAGATAGCCATTGTAAGAGGTGTGGGGTGACATGTCACTGTGGCTTTGATTTGCATTTCCCTGACGATTGCTGAAGTATGTTGTTCCCATACTTTTGCATATGCCTGTTGCCCATCTGTATGTCTTTACTGGAAAAAAATGTCTGTTAAGTCCTTTGCTCATTTTTAAATCAGGTTATTTGTTTTCTGTTATTGAGTTGGAGGAACTCTTTATATACTTTGGAATTAACCCCTTCTCAGTTGTACGGTTTGCAAATATTTTCTCCCATTCTATGGGTTGCCTTTTCTCTTTCCTTGATTGTCTTCTTTGCTGTGCAGAAGCTTTTTAGTTTTACGGAGTACTGCTTGCATGTTTTTACTTTTGTAGTCTGTGCTTTTTATGTAAATAAATGTTCAACTGTATTTTATTTTATTTTTCATGTGATTTATCTAGATTTCCCAACACCATTTGTTGAAGAGACTGCTCTTTACCCTTTGTGTATTCTTGGCTCTCTTGTCAAAGATCATTGACTATATGTTTGGGTTTATCTGTGGGCTTTTTATCCAGTCCCATCAGTGTATGTGTGTGCCTTTATGCCAGTGTCATATTGCTTTAACTACTGCACCTTTGTAATATATTTTGAAATTGGAAGTGCGATGCCTCCAGCTTTGTCTATTTTTCTCTAAATTGATTTGGCTATCTGGGGTCTTCTACGGTTTCACATGAATTTTAGAATGGTCTTTTCTATTTCCAAAAATATATGCTATTGAGATGTTGGTGGGGATAGCATTGAATCTGTAGATTGCTTTGGGAAGTATGAACTTTCTAACAATATTAAGTCTTTCAATCCATGAACATGGGATGTCTTTCCATTTATTTAAATCTCCTTTGATTTCTTTCACAGGTGTTTTGTAGTTTTCAGCGTACAAATCTTTCACCTCCTTCGTTAAGTTTTTTTTCTTATAAACTTCTAAATGTCTTATTCTTTTTGATGTTATAGTAAAGAGGATTGTTTTCTTAGTTCCCTTTTCAGATGGTTCAGTGTTTGTGTATAGATATAAACCAATTTTTGTATGTTGGTTTTGTATCCTGCAACTCTACTAAACGTATATGTTCAGCAATTATTTTCTGTGGAGTCTTCAGGGTTTTCTAAACATAAGATCATATCATCTGCAAGTACAGACCATTTTACTTCTTCCTTTCTGATTTAGATTTCTTTTATTTCTTTTTCTTGACTAATTTATCTGGCTAGGTCTTACACACTTTGTTGAATAGAAGTGGTAAGAGTGGGCATCCTTGTCTTCTTCCTGATCTTAAAGGAAAAGCTTCCAGTTTTTCACCACTGATTAATGTAAACAATCTCACTTCTGGGTATATATCCTTAAAAAAATAAAATTAGGATTGCGAAGAGATATTTTCCCCCGTATCTTTCACAAAGATATGAAAAAGATCCATATCTTAGAATGAGTTGGAATTTTATGTTCAGCCTTAAAAGAAAAGAAATCCTGCCACTTTCAACAACACAGACATTATGCTAAGTGCAAAAAGCCAGTCTCAGAAGGACAAATGGTACGTGATTGCACTTATGTGAGGTATCTAAAATGGTCAAGTTCACACAAGTGGAGATCATGACAATGGCTACCAGGGCCTGGGGGGTACGGGAAATGGGAGACGTTGTTCAATGGGCATAACATTTCAGTCGTGCAAGATGAGCAAGGTGGGGGTGTCTGCTGCACAACATAGAGCCTGGACTTAACAGTACAGCGTGCACTTAAAAATTGGTTAGGAGAGCAGATCTTATGTTATGTTCTCACACACACACACACACACACACACCACAAACCACAGGAAAATAAGGGGAAAAAATTCGGGAAGTGTCAGATATCTCTATTTATGCCTAAATTCATCAAATTGTACACATTAAGGATGTGCAATTCTTTGTCTATCAATTATACCTCAGTAAAGTTGTAAAAACAATTATTCCAAAACTCAGGGAGAAGTAGAATCATGCAATATGTATGTGTTCTCTGTTGCCATCTTACAAGGATGAGTCTTGACCGGCAGTGTTTGCCAAACAGTACCTTCCTGCAGGGTCTGAGCAGGGAAGATGTAAACACAGTCATACTTTCCTTTCCATGCAAATTTGATATTCATACAGTCAAAGCCCATCTGTATTGCTGCCTACTGCTTAAACGAACACATCACTACATCTTTGAGGGACAGGCTGTGCTTTCCAGACCAAAGCTTGGTTTGGGTAGTTTGGCCTTGGGAGTCCAATGTCCCTTCTCTTTGCCTCCTTTTATCTTCTCATGTCACCGCTAATACACAGGGTTTTCCCTCAGTTTCAATAATCTCCCTGTTTCCTTACAAGGCACTGGAGGATAGAAAGTTAAATTAGAATCTCTGCCACTGAGAAACAGGAATCCCAAGGGGGCCAAGGAAGCCTGTGCCACATAGAACCCCAGATAGAATTTCTATGAGCCGTTTGGTTTCCAGATCTTGTATCTTCCCTAAGGTGAGCACGAGTCAATGTGTCACTTTTCCCAAAGAGACCTAAGTCTTCAACTTCAATACTTGCGGAACGTTGAAGATGTTTAGAGTTCCCTGCCCCTCCACATGTGTAGGCTGGTCCGGGTTTCCTCTACAGGTGGAGATAAATCAGGGGAAAGCCTGAATTCTGTGTTTCTGTAAAAACCAGAACCTTTGTCCTGGTTTAATGCCAGTCTTCTGAGACACACGTCTACTTAGTTTATAACCAGAGGAGATGATGAAATCTTTCTTTTGGAAAACTCAAGGTTGGCAAACTAAGTCAACTATGTTTGCATGTGTACTTGACTCAACTCTGCCATTCCAAAGTGAGACACTGGGCCTCTGGAACAGTGTTCAAACAACAACCTTTTAATAAAATAATGAAGTTCATGTCCCAAATCAGAAGATTTGAAAGCTGGAAAAAAAAAAACAGGATTATGAAACTGAGTAAAAACAATGATATGAAAAAAATACGGTATGAGGAGAGCACAAGGGCTGAACAGATGTCCAATCAAAGACTAAAGTGAGGCATCACTGGGCAACGCACGTGTTTATAGGAGGAAGAAGATTCTAGAAAATGGGGGTAATGAGAAGTTGAAGAACTGTGGTGCACATATGTTCCTTCCTCCCTCTTAGAGCATCCCCTCAGTGCCTCAGATGAGGTAGATATGAAGCGAAAGCACTAAAAGAATGTGGTGTGGGAAGGCCAACAGCCAACTGGGCCTGCAAGCATTGAGTATGAAGTGGTGTAGGACTCTGGGAGATACGGAGAAGGAAGCTCCCAAAACGGAATCCTGTGAGGAAGAGAGTGTCTTTGGAAGTGATATTTGTTTCAATGGAAATAATTTGTTACCCATTTGATGAAATAAGAAAAACCCTAAACTTCCCCAGGTGAGTGTAGTGCATGTAGGGGTAGGGTGTGGAGAGAGGGGAACATGAGGTGCAGCATCGGAGGCCCTGGGAGGAAGCTTGGCTGTGGGAGCTCTGTAGTCTGCCATGTTCCGCTGTACATCATTCCAGAGGAGATGGTGTCCATCCCAACCTGAATGGTCTCTTACTAAAACCATGCCTTTCTGGTGAGTGCTGTCTTTCTGGCTAGTTCCTCGGGGTGTGTTTATTTAATGGAACCAGAGCTATGGCAGCAAGGACAGTATCTGAGGAACCTGATCCCACAAATCACCGTGTAAAGCTGTGTCCTCATACGCTGGAAGGTCTGGAGACACAGCACTAGGTTTCTGGAAGAGTGGGGCCGTTTTCTTGGAGGGCCGCTAGGAACTGAAATACTGCTGCTGGGTCATCCCTTGGATCACGGTCTTGAGAGGGAAAAAAGACCACAGCGCAGTGTATTACCAAAACACATAAATACCTGCGGCTTGCCTTCTCTTGGCTTCCAGGATGAAGACAAGCCCACAAGAAACGCAAGCGAGAAAGGTCAGATTTTGGGGTGGGGACACCTACCCTGTGTGCTCTTACTCCACCTTCCCCTGACTCCCTATGCTTTCGGTACCCATGTCTCACCCTGCCATGAGGCACGTGATGGCTTCAGAGCGGCGAGTGAGGTGATGTAGCAATGCAATGAGCATACTTGGACATTGGTCCCCAGCCCCATTTGGGAGAAGAAAAGAGCTGCCTACATTTCCAGAGGAAGTAGAAAAGGCACCAGCATTTTCACAAAGTAAATAACCTAGCTAAAAGAGACAAAGTAGAAAGGTAGCAGGCCTGTGAGTTCTTCCTTTTCATCCGTAAAAGCAGGTCAGCATGTTTCGCTGCTCATGTTGGTGTCATCCGTCTTGCCTTGACTAATAAAAACTAATGGCTGGTTAAGCATTAGTGTGGGCCAGAAGCTCCGATGAAGAATAAAAAGTAAAATAAAATGGTAAATATGCATTTAAAAATCAGGCATGAAAGCAGTGAAATACTGCCAGGAAATGTTCTGTAACTTCCTCTTTTTTTTAAAGTTTATTTATTTATTTTTAGAGAGAGAGATAGAGAGCGTGAGTGGGGAAGAGGCAGAGAGAGGAAGAGAGAATTCCAGGCAGCCTCTGCACAACCAGCACAGAGCCTGACGTGGGGTTCGAACCCACGAACCGTGAGATCATGACCTGAGCCGAAATCTAGAGTTGGATGCTGAACCGACCGAGCCACCCAGGCGTCCCTGTTTGGTAACTTTCTGATCCTATAATATCTAAGGAAGAATTGTGAAGAGAAAAAAATGAACTCAAAATTTGGTCTCACAATTCCAACGACTTCCAAACAAACTCTAGTCAACAGGTCCCGCTGTCCCTCCAAGATGCCAACAACGGAGCTGGTTGCCAGCTAGAACGCTTGAGCAGGAAATCCTGAGAGAGGCTCGCGTTTCTCTGAAAGAATAGCTCTAGGTTGTGACCTACATAAAACCACCCAAAAGTGGAGGTTATTGAAATGAAGGAATCCCCTCAATTGCCACACCCTGCATTTTAGGGCAAGTTATACATCATTTTAACCATCTTATTCTCAACCACTGTCCCTCGAAACAGTCCCCTGCTCCCCTTCAGAACACTCTGTGCTTTAGGCTGCTACGCAGTGCATTCACTGCACTCAGCACCTCCCAGCCCGTGCACCCAGCTCTCTCCCAGCAACTGGTCCCCTGCTCCTGCCCCGTGCTTCCCAAAGGGCTCAGCCACAGCGAGCCCATCCACAACCCTTGGCCACATCCATCCTCCCAGCAATTCTTCCAAACCCCATCCACCCTCCCCAGCCACGGAATCTGCACAGGATGGCCATGGGCTCAACACAGAACCCAGGCTCCACCCTTCCGACACAGCCACCCTCTCGGCCAAAAAAGCTTTGAAATCACTATTTTATTAAATCTAGATGGCCATCAAGCCAAAGCCATTCTAACTCTGCAGAAGTTTGGAAAATTAATTTTTAATTAAATGATGGAAAAACCATTCTAATGCATCCTTTAATTTTTAATGAAATAATGGGATTTCAAGTGTTTTTTTTTTTATTCTTGTACATCAATGAAACAAATCAAAAAGATTTCTATCACCCTTTGGCCAGTGGATGTGTGGATTCAGCACCTCCGGGAACTGGGGCTCAGCTGTCCACACCCTCGCCATCTCCACCTGAGTGAACCGCTGAGTTAAGTGACAGAGAAAACAGAGGGTGATCTAGAAGTGGACACGTGAGGGCTAAGCTGGAGCATCCGACCCGACCCCCAGAGTGACCAGCCAGTGGCCAGATCACAGTAAGCAAAGGAGCATGGGGGACCCGTGGGACAGTCACAAGAAATCATTTAGGTCCCGCTAAATTCCCTTTTCTCAGAAGCTTCATGCTCATCTTGCTGCTGGGACCCTAATCATCCCTAAAACCCCTCCTTTCCGCCATTCTGGTTGCCACTGGCCTGGTTGAGGCTTTCCTCAGTGTTTCGCCAGGAAAGCATTGTGGTTAAGACTGGGTCCCGGAATCACAAAGGCACAGACTGAAACTCGGCTCCTTGATCTGGTGGCTGCTTGACCACGAGAGCCTCTGGTTTTCAGCCGTTAAAGGAACATGCAGTTGAGATTGGGAGAATGCATTGTCTGTGGAATGCTGTTATTTCAAACTATGTCACATGGATCACCATGAGCACTTCCTAAATGGAATCCCCCTCCAGACTTGCCCTCTATGCTATTCACGAACTTAACCAATAAAGAACACAGTTAATCATGTCACTCTGTTGATTAAAAATCCTCAGTGGTCCCCCAACCGCTGAACCTCGCTCCAAACCCATAGCACTGGTCTGTATGCTTTGATCCAGCTGCCCCTCCCCAGCCTTGTCCCCGTCGCCCCTCACCCAACCACACAGGTTCTGGTGCCCCTGTGCCCTGGTGCATTTATCAGATAGTCCTCCAATGCCAGTATGTGGCCAGGCATAGCAAATGCGTCAGTAAATGAAACAGAAAGAAAAAAAAAATCCAGTCCTGGACCATAAGTAATTTTCATTCTGTTCCTTCTTCTGGGACATTCTTTGTTCTACCACTTCTCTTCTTTGTCCCTTCTCTTGGGATTTAATCTAATTACCGATTCTTGGTTAAAATATTCTGTTGACTCTCCAAAGTCACAGAACACAACTGGGGCACTTGCTTTATGGGATTTACCACCTTGTGTTCTAATTATTCTTCTGTGTGTTGTCTCCCCTCCTGGGCTGGGAGCTCCTCCAAATGCTGGATCTTTCATCCTGGGGTTCCTGATGCCCAGCACGGTACCTAGCACAGAGGAGGCATCTGTATTGAGTTAGCTTCTTTGTTTGCAAGCACCGCAAGTCAGATCTGAGAAACTTTAGTGAATAATTTATTGGAAAAGTGCTGGGTGGGTAATGAGATCAAAGCTGGAGGTAAGCAAGTAGAGCACAATACTAATAACCAGTACTGGAGGTGGCTCTTGGCAGCTACCGTAGGCAATCAGTCTAGGGTGTTTCTGTCATCGCACGGAGCCCACGTGCCTCTGGTCTTTTGGACAAAGAATCAGATTAGTTTACGGGGATAAGACACCCTCAGAATGAAGGAGGAAGAGCTTACCAAGGTATCAATGGGGTGCTCTACCCAGAAGAGAGAGCACTGAGCAGGCATGAGACCGGTGTTTTCTACAACATTTGTCTTACATTATTAAAGTTGCCTTGCTTATTGTAAAAACAACAATTTCGATGGCGTTGTCCCACAAGAAAATGCACACACTATCTACAGTACCAAATATCATGCCTAAAACCACAGTCAAGAGTATATTACAGTGACTAAGCAGGTCATGTCTTCATCCGCTGCCTTCCCCCCACACTAGATACCCACAGCGAACAACAGAGAGAAACGGTCATGCCGTGCACTAGAAGTCAAGGACAAACATGTCATGTAACACCCTCCCACACCCAAACACCCTTGAGTGTGGCTGGAAGGTCTAGTGCCTCACTTCTGGTGAATAGAATCTGACAAAGGCCACGGGCAGCCACTTCTGAGATGAGGTGACAGGGCGACCGAGCCTTCCGTCTGGCTTGGCCCTCGCTCTTATTCCGTGGCTGCCTTCCCAAGGCTGCTCCAAGGAGAGGCGTGCACGGTAGATGCAGGTGCCCCTCGGTCCCATCTCCAGGTACAGCCTTGGGAGAGAGCCCAGCAGAGGCACCTCCTCACAGATTCCCAGCCCCCAGGAGATGCGAAACTACCCGTGTTCTTTCCTGCCCCTGGTAGTCACTATTCTACCCTCTACTTCCATGAATCAGACTGCGCTGAGTAGCTCTCATGAGCGGAACCACACGGTGTTTGTGTTCTGTGTGCCTGAGAATAATGTCCTCGAGGACCATGTGTGTCGCAGCGGGTGTCAGCATTTATTTCCTTTTAAAGGCTGCATAATGTTCCATTGTTTGCATACACCCCATTTGGTTTATCTATTTGTCCACTGATGGGAGCCTCTTAGATCTTGCACATAATGCACCGATGAACACGGTGTACAAATATCTGAACTCTTGCTTCCAATTCTTCAGGAAAAAGACCCAGAAGTGAAATTGCCAGGTCATGTAATAATTCCATTTTTAATTTTTTTAGGCATTCCCGTTCTGTCTTCCATAGTGGCTGCATCATTTTGTGATCCCACCAGCAGTGCACAAGGGATTTAATTTCTTCATGTCTTCTCTAGTACTTGTTAATTTCTGGTTTTGTTCCTGTTTTTGTTTTTGATGGCAGCCATCCCAGTGGGTGTGCCACAGTATCTCATTGTGGCTTCGAATTGCACTTCCCTGGTGAGTGGGGATGTTGAACATATTTTCATGTGCTTGTTGGTCATTTGTGTGTCTTCTCTGGGGAAATGCCTATTCAAGTCCTTTGCCCGTTTTGTAATCAGGGCGTTTGTTTTGTTGTTGTTGACTTGTAGGAGATCTTTATGTATTTGGATGCTAACTCATCAGACCTCTGATTTGCAATATGCTCTCTCACTCCACAGACTGCCTTTTCACTCTGTTGACTGTGTCCTTCGATGCACAGAAATTTTTAAATGTTAAAGAGTCCAATTTGTCCAAGTTTACATCTGTCTCCCGTGCTTTTGGTGTCACATCCAAGAAATTATCACCAAATCGAATGTCACGAAGCTTTCCCCCTAGGCGTTCTTCTAAGATTTTCATATTAGGGCTCACATTTGGGTTTTTTATTCACTTTGAGTTCATTTTTATACGTGGCATAAGCTAGGGGTCCAACTTCATTCTTTTGCACACGGAGATGCCATTTTCCCAGCAACGTCTGCGGAAGGGACTGTCCCTGCCCCGTTGAGTTGTGGGGCTCCTCTGTCAAAAGTCATGGCCATCTATGTAGGCGAGCATTTATTTCTAGGCTCTCTGTCCCATCGGTCTACACCTGTCTTTACACCGGCAGCACGCTCTTCTGGCTGCCGTTTCTTTGTGGTAGTGTCTGTTTCTAAGCTGCTGAGTTTTGAGGTGATTTGTCACACGGCAACAGACAGTAACAAACAAAAAAGTCCACGATGGTTTCCTGTCTTACCCTGGCTTCTGCTGAGCGCCATGTGGGATTTTCACAGCCACCGGCTGCCTGGGTGTGGGTGAGCTTGGCAAACCTCAGACCTGGTTTGTAAGCTGGTGGATGACAATTGGTGGACAGATGTGTCTGGTGGCCCGAAGCCGGCCGGATCCTGCTTTAAGTGAAATGCTCCTGCGTGATGGTGACTGTCAGATCCGGTGGGCATTGAAAATCTGACGAAGCTGATGAAGTAACATTACAAGATAAAAAATTCGGGCAAAATCTCCTATTAATTATTTTTAATTTTCCTGATTATGCAAGCAGCTAATTTCTTTCATTCTATCAATCTGATACAAAATCCCCTCCCTTCTTCTATGTGTAAGGGAGACGCTCCCGGGGTACCTCACACTCCACAATCCTTCCTTCGTCTCCTATTTCACCACATTTCCCCTCCCTCTTGGATGACTCTGCTCTACATACTCCCATGATCTCATTTTTCTCACCTAAAAACCCTCGGGGGCCCCCGCCTCCCCTCCTCCAACCACCCCACTCACCGACCCCCACACTCTCCAGGCCTCCAGACCTGTGCGTGGGCCCTGGCCTCTGCCTGGGACGTCCTTCCTCCAGAGGGCCACGTGGCTCTGTCTCCACACTCCCTCTGGGTCCTGAAGTGAATATCGCTTTCTCGGGGAGACATTCCCTGGGCGCCCCATCTGGCTGCAGCCCTCAGCCCCACGCACCTGCCCCTCTCTCCACCCCTGAACATTCTCTATGCCACCAGAAGGAGGAGTGTTCACTCGCCTTTTGCCGAATGCATCTCGAGAACCTAGGACGGGTCCGGCATACAGCAAGTGCTTCATAAATAGCGTGACTGCTCAATGAATGCCTGTACTTCCCCTTGCGACTCCCCATCCCACGTCCCAAATCACTCCACGTGCATTTGGTTTGGTTTGCGTCTGATGGTGAAATTCCTGAAGGCCCGTTGCAGAAATCTGTGAAGATGCAGAAAAGTCCCTCCCTGAGAGGGGACAGCAGCCAGTACTTTGGCACAGAGTCTTTTTTCCAAGGCTTGTAACGTACCCAGTGACTCAAACCTTGCATCCTGCCTTAATCTGCTTTCCAGAACCACCCTCACGTTCACAGCCTTCTAACGGGCGGGCACGGTCGGGTGTTAGCCAACAGACCCTGCCTGAAGCCCGTGGGGGAAACGCAACCCCAGGCACTGCCTGCGTGAGCGCGTACCCCACGACAGGGCCGGCGGCTGGAGGAGCCCAGGCAGAGCATCTCATGGGGCTCTAGCAGGAGACGGTCACGGGGTCAGAGGGTGTGGGGACGGAGGGATTCCCCCGGGGGATTTGCAGCCACCATTTGGCCAGTCGGGGCCTTAGCGTGCAGAGAAATAGTTGCAGGGGTGAGGTTCTGTGCAAGGGGAGGGGGGACACGGGACGGGGCCTGCACAGGAAACCCTGCTCCCTGGGCCCCCCGAGGTCCCGCGGGGTCCTGTCGCAGTGCCAGCAGGTTCGGCCCCAGCCGCTTCACGAGAGGATACGGGCGGGGGCTGGGCCTCCTTGCCTCTCTCGAATGCCCCTCGGCCTCCTCTGAAACCGTACCTAACGAGCTCCTTATCCGCTGCCATCACTGATTTACTTCATTTCAAACGTGTTGCTTTTACAAAGCGGGCCACGAGACTTAATCGCCCTCGCGCTGAAGGCCTTGTGTGTAAAGGCCTCACTGCTTTTGTGGGGGCTTGGGTATCAAACTCTCCGAGCAGGTATGTTTCTCCTACCAGATGCCGGAGTCTCAGTCCCGGTGACCTAGAGAGACGTCACTGTGCATTTCCAGTCACCATTAAGTGAGGGCTGTCATCGGCCCTGGGCTCGGAGCCTGACCCCCACTCTTGTACTTTTTCTCCTGGTCTTTGACTGCGTGGTCCTGTTCCGTCCCCCAGAGCCGCACTTGGGGTGGAGGGATGTGTCAGAAGCTTCCGGTCTCCCAAGTGGGTGGGGTTGTCACGTGCTGCAGGTGTGGGCACACAAGTCCCTACCTGATGACCTCTCTTGTCTCAAATGACTCCGCTATCAACCTTGGTCAAATGAGGGGGAGAGAGACAGAGACAGAGAACAAGAGGTCATTTTCCCCTTTAACAATCTGAAGCTTCACTATCTGATTACAACCAACCGTATTTTCCAACCCTCTGCTCCCTTTCAACGACTCTTTCATGAGACACGTAGTTGTGCCTTTTTCCAACATTAGAAATTACGCTTTCAGTCAAGGTTTCACTTGGACATATTCCCCGTTCCCGACTGGAACGCTGGCTGGAGGCTGTTCCAGGGCGAACAGCATGTGGCTGTTCTGACGAGAAATGAGACCTGCCCTTCCCTGGAGGACGGCGCCGAGCTCACAGCACCCCAGAGGGTGGGGACCCACCTCGGGGAGCTGCTACCGAGCCTCCCTTCGAGGAGGGGCTGACGAGGACGGAGTGAGACCCGGAGCCCCCAGCCCCTCTCCCTGCCCTGGGCGGCCAGCAACGGCCCGTGTCCCCCCCGCTCCCACCTGCTTACCAGGGGTGGCTTTGGCCCCGGGGGAAAGTAAGTGACTTGGGTTATTCATAGGAAAGACAAAGAAGCAACAGATAAGATATTAAGAATACAAATATTCTGAACTCTGACATCTGACTGATTCAGGTCTGTCTAATTTAGGAAAGACTTATCAGCCCCCCATGGTTTGGGCTACCTCCCCCCCCCCAAAATGTCATCTGCTGCTCTTGGATTTTTTATGGTATCTTGGAGGAGATGAAAGGAAATGGATCAATACAAAACTCTATGAAGAGTCTCCGTTTCTGTTTTGAAGTCACCATATTCCATCATGACAGGGTGGATGAGACGCGAGGTCGTCACAAGGCTCGGGAAGCTGAAGGATGCCGGTCAGTAGATGTGGCCACCGAGCAGACTGGCGTTTGCACGGGGACAGCTCAACTGGTCCAGGAGAAGGGGAGTAGCTAAGTGTGGGTGCTCACAGAGCTGCTTTTCCCAGACTTTGGAACTTGTACCCCAGCACGCATGTGGCCGTGGGCTAAAAGTTGTGTAAACCCCAAAGATAAGCACAGCATTGTGGAGTAGCGGTGTGCTGAGTATCTGTGTGTACATGTGCTGGGGGAGGCTCCTTGGAAACACTTCCCACACTGTAGAGTAGAGGACAGAGTTTGCGTTCTTTTCCAAGACACAACTCAAGTCTTCCAGGACCTCTCCGGCTGCCCTGGCCGCTTGGGCTCTGTTCCCACTGACCCCTGGGGCACCAGGGATGAATGGCTTGTCACCCCCTCTGATGGAAGAACCGTGAGCCCAGGAGAAAGTGTACTCACCCCGAGTCACTGGAGATTTTCCAGCCATAGCACCTGCCTACCAAACACGTGGGGTGTGTTAACGGGATGGGATGGGACAGCCGTCCGAGAGGTACCTGCCAAGGCGGTAGAGCTGCATCCTCAGGTTGAAGCAGAGATGATGGAAAGCAGGGTGACCCGGAGAGCAGAGAAGGTGCAGGAGTGAGGCCGATGCCCCCTCCGTCCGGCAGCTTCACCTGAGGGGAGCCCTCCGGACACGCTCCTCTGCCTTCCACACACACGGACTCATGTCCGCCCGTCTCTCCTGACCCCACATAAAGACTCCACCGCAGGGTGATGGCCAAGTGGAAACCCACGACCCTCCCCTCACTCTGCACCCACCTCTGTGCCGCCCCCTCCTGCCATGGCGCCACGGCCACTTTCAAAAGACGGGCTAAAAACGTGGGCGCCCTTGGCCTGTCCGGCCAGCACCCTCCTTACAGTTCCCTCTACCCAAAACGTCTTCATTCGGAAGGATCAGTCTGAACGTTCATTGAGATTCCACACACTGGCCAAGTGTACAATGAGTCTGGTTTACCAAACCTCAGAATAGTAGACCCTGTGCCCCGCCCCCGGAAACATCACCCTGCATTCGTCTCACGGGGTTCTGCAGGCAGATCGAGTCCCAGCGACAAGAGTGCAGTTAGCTCTTGTGGGTGGTCTGTGCACAGAGCCCCTAAAGCCCATTTTGTGTTCAGTTAAAGACCAAATAAAAGGTAAAAATCAGCATCCAGGAGACAAGATAAGCACATACATTATGTATACTCCATTGACCCCCACAAAAGAGTAATTGCGTATTGTACCTGACAGTTTGCAAGACAATGAATTAGCTAAATATCGTGCTATTCCAATGCATATATGAAGCATATGCTTGCTATTCACAAGTATATGGATTTCAAAAGCTTGGAATTTCACACCAAGAAGTGAACCTTAATCAATATTTCCTTGTAGATAACACATGAAATCAAAGAGAACAGAATATTTTAAAGAAACACTCTTTGGAATTAAATCCAGACAAAAATGTAACGTTCTAAAAGTAGTCGAGTCAACATGAGGAATCTGCGTGCCGTATACACTAGATTATGAAGTAGAAGGTGAGCCAGGAAGCCCTTCTGTAAAGAAGGGCACACACCCTCCCGAGGGTCTTCTAAAGAATTGCTTCTCTGCGCAGCGAGCTGCTCTGGGGTGAGGACCTCAGGGCACACACTTTGGGAAACCCTCTGGGGGCAGGTGTTATCCCTGGATCTCCAGCCTCTTGGAGGAGAGACCACAACGGCTTAGTGATCTTTAAAATGATTTTCAAAGTTGGGGCGCCTGGGTGGCTCAGTCAGTTAAGCCTCCGACTTCAGCTCAGGTCATGATCTCATGGATCATGAGTTCAAATCCCACATCAGGCTCTGTGCTGACAGCTTGGAGCCTGGAGGCTGCTTCGGATTCTGTGTCTCCCTCTCTCTCTGCCCCTCCCCCACTCAGGATATGTGTCTCTCTCTCCCAAAAATGAATAAACATTTAAAACAATTATTTTAAAAAAGGAAACTTGAAACAATGTAGTATTTTTCCTCTATTTTCTCAATTAGGCTACTCCGGAAATTTGAGATGATTTTTCTTTTAATTTAAGCCTCTATCCATCTTTCCTCTGCAGTGATGGCCTCGGGTCACTGTGTCCAAAGGAGGCTATGCCATTAGCGCATTGGCTGTGACACACGTACTCCCTGGTCCACAAGTCAGAGATGTTAGAGAATGAATGGGATTCCGTATAATTTATAAGAATTTTATTACTGGTGATTCTACTTTTTTTTTTATCTAAAAACGATCATGCATGTCGTTTCAAAGTGAGTGGATACTAAATGATACCCAACAACAACAACAACAAATCTCTCATTCATTTGGCTACACCAGGTTATCGCTTTGAGTTATATTTTTGTCTTTTTATGACATGGCAAAGATAACAGAAATGAAGGAGACTGATTCATGGGGCTGTTCTGGCTCCTCTGCATCTCCGGCCCCACCTTGTAGCATCACAGCAGCCAAGCAGGATTGGGCTGCGGGCAGCCTGGCCACTCATGTTCCCAGACCTCAGGTTCTCCAAGGAGAAAATGGGGACCCACCCAGGCATGGATCGTTACAAATGCTCCCTCACTCCCCACAGCCTCCAACAGGAAACAAAGCTAATTGTCCCCTAATTAGAGACAAAAGGCTTAGCAGACACCTCAGCGAGCTAGCCCTCTCCTGCAGGGGAGCGGCAGCCCAGCCATGGCCACATCCAGTCTGCCGATGGGGAATCTTCCAGAGACAGAGGCCTGGGACTCTGGAGGGGTGAGGATAAACGTGAAGGGAAGCAGGTGGACAGAGGAGGTGGGTGCTTTGAGAACCAGCTTCATGAGCTCAAGAATCTTGTGGAAGCGTGAATCTGCTCTAGTCTCCACTAATATACTAACCGAAACCCTCCCCAACGTCCCCCCCAACGCCGTCTGTGCGCGGGGACACGGTAGCGACTGAAACGTTCCCAGCAGCCACCTTAAGAGCGTTTTCGTTTCAACAGTAACCTTACATAGCCCAATATATTCAAGCATTATTCTCCCAACACGTAGCCAATGTGGAACATCGCAAGTGAGATGTTTTACATAATTTTCTCATATTAGCCTATGAGATCTACAAGAATTAAGGCTCTGAGCGCAGAAACACAGCAAGCGTGAGCAGTGAGACTCCGGTGTGTCAGTCGGCTCGGGTCCCCATAACAAGCGCCCCACACTCGGGGCTCACACAACCGATACTCAGGGTCCCACGTCCTGGAGGCTGGCAGCCCGGGATCCGGGCGAGGTCAGGGCTGGGTCCTCCCGAGGCCTCTCTCCCGGGTGTGCAGACAGAGTTTCCTCCTCGTGTCCTCACACGTGGTCAGTCCGTGTGTGTCTGCGTCCTAAATTCCTCTTCTTATTAGGACCTGGGGCCACCCTCATGACCTCATTTGTCCTACCTGCCGCCCTAAAGAGCCTGTCTCCGAACGTGATAGCATTCTGAGGTCCTGGGGGTTAGGGCTTCAGCATTCAAATCTGGGGGAGGCACAGTTCAGCCAGAGTGTCTGGGGCAGGTACATCTGGACGGACGGGGGGCACGGGATGGGGTGAGAGGTGGCAGGTAGGGACAGAACATGCCTGGATGGGATGTGCATCTAGGAGAGCTCCTCTGGTGGCTGCGTGGACAGAGATGGTGGGGGGAGGGGGGGCCGGGGAGGAAGTGCGAGACACTGGAGAGAGCAAGCGCCTGTGCACGTGTTTGTGGGGGTGGGAGACACGGGGAGGTCTGGACGGGGGCATGAGAAGAGGGGCGAGGTCCACCACGTGGAACATTCTGGAACATGTCGTTGAATAGGGGTATTTGGAGCTCCACCACTCTGTCTGGGGACCCCACCCTCACCACGCTGTCTACAGGGCTCTGATCTCCTAAAGCCAGAGCGCGGGATCGGCCGTAACCCACCATCACGTGACCACTTGTGTTTAATATCCTGAAGCAGACATGTTGTAAGTTGCTAACATTCAAAACAGCTTGTTCACATTTAATTAGATATCAAAACAAGGCTTTCTGCTACTGTTTCTTTCGCAGGGAACTATCATTAGTTAAACTTCAGCATCGCTCATGTTCCTGAGAGCTGCAACACAGCCCTGTGGCGTTAGCCGTGAATTCGGGAATTCTCTGTGGAAATTAATCTCTCCCTTCATTTGGCTTTTTCGTAGCGCCTTTGTCCCAAAATAACCAGTACATTAGCACGCGATGTTCTGTTTTCCTCATACCCACCGTGACTTTGGTATCCGCCTTAGGTAAGCGGGCTTCGCCAGGGAACCTTCTTTCTTTCTAAAACCATTGTTTCTTTAATGGTGGGGTTTCCCATTGGGGTTTTTCAAAAAACACTTTAGAGAAGTAGGAAAAGAGACACCTGCCCTATTGTTTTTTTATAGTTTTTTAATGTTTATTTTTGAGAGAGAGATAAAGAGTGAGTGGGGGAGGGGCAGAGAGAGGGGGAGACACAGAATCCGAAGCAGCTCTAGGCTCCGAGCTGTCAGCACAGAGCCTGATGTGGGGCTCAAAGTCATGAACCGGGAGATCATGACCTGAGCCGAAGTCAGACGCTTGACCCACTGAGCCCCCCAGGCACCCCCGCCTACCCTATGTTGTGAATGTAGCTCGGTGGTTGACTTACCTCCACCCACGTTCAAAATCCATGTTAACCTGTGACTCAGTAGTTGCATCTTAACCTACGTGAGCTTGTATCTGTGCACACAGGCGCGCGGGCAAGAAACGAGGGTCTGCGTGAGGGTGTTTGCTGCCGCTTTGCTTGTGGGCGCCAACGCTGGATGCCCGCCAGGAGGAGATGGTCACAGGAATTACGGGCACCCAGTCCACGTGCCCCGTGTGTCCTGTGTGTCCAGATGACCCTGTGTCATAAAGGCCTCCGGGGAAGGGACTCAATGCTGTTGACGTTGTTTCCAGGGCGAAGGGTACTGGGGACACAAAGTGCCTGACTTTCCACATATGTGTTCTTTATATATTCTTTGTGCGCAAGTTATCACACTTTTTGACTTTAAAATATTTTTAAAGAATTCTCCATCCCTCAACTTTGGTAATGAGTAGAAATATACAGAAGCTCACAAAAGCTTCTGTAACATAATGTCGGGAAGGGCTCGTGGCCAATGCGACAAGGTTGAGTGAGGGTCAGTGCTAATCTGTGCCACAATTTCCCTCTCAAACTGAACCAGCAAATTAAATTACCTTCTAGGTCTAGGGGCGCGTGGGGGGCTCAGTCTGGTGAGCGTCCGACTTCGGCTCGGGTCATGATCTCACGGTTCGTGGGTTCGAGCCCCGCATCAGGCTCTGTGCTGACAGCTCGGAGCCTGGAGCCTGCTTTGGATTCTGTGTCTCCCTCTCTCTCTGCCCCTTCCCTGCTCATGCTCTGTCTCTCCCCCTCTCTCTCTCTCAAAAATAAACGTTAAAAAAAAAAAACTTTTTTAATAAATAAAAAAATAATAAATTACCTTTTATTTCTCAGCCCATTTGTTTAATGAGTAATCGCCCTCAGTTCTTTGGGTGGGGGGGTGGCGGGTAGACTGAGGAAGCAGGACTGATATGAGGCGGTTTAGGGAGAAGGAAGACAGGTGTGGAGGCTCCAGAGGGGTCTGCTGCTTTCGCTCCACTGTGGTCTTTTCTAAGCCCATGGTGTGCGCTGTGTCCCAGGAGGCACGTGCTCTTCCCGGAAAGACGCAGCCCTGGAGCAGGAGCTCAGCGTCCACGGGCTGCCCAGAGGAAGGCTCGAGCTGGAGGGCGGCATTCAGCCCTGTGCTGCCCACGCCAGCGTCCAGGAGCTCAGACCCAGACGCCACCTGAAGTGAGTGTTGGAAGGGTGGAGGGGCCGGTGGGCGAGGCCGCCAAGGGTGGCCCCCAGGGGCCCACGCTGCAGCCCCTGGGGGCTTGTAAGGGAGAGCCCAGGGCACCCTGTCGGGAGGGGCAGGGCAGGCCGGTCTGCGATTCGGAGCTGCCCCTGCGTCCCAGCCTCCCGGCCACACAGTCAGACAGCCTGGTGTCTTGGGGTTTTCGTGGTAGCGACAGCAAGTCACGCTGTTTTGTTTAAAAGGATTCTGTCTTTGAGACGTTCTTCTCCCATGTGCTTGAAGAGAATCATGATACGATAAACAAAGTGCCAGCTGCTGGGAGCCTTTTTAAAAGTAGGCTGTGAATCTAAATGACATATGTGACACGCAAACATTTAAACTGTTCTATTTAGAACTGTCACTTTACATGCACTAGTAACTTTAACATTTTCGTGCTCAGACGTCATTCATCTGGAAACTGTGCAGGCAAACGGCACCGCCTCTCTGACCCAGGTGTCCCGTCACAATTCCTGACGGTCCGTGGCCGCTCGCCATCACCCAGAGTCCAGCCGCGAACCCCCGTCTTCAAGCTCTGTGGGAACATCCTTGACACAAACATGTCCTCTTACAAAGAGAATTCTATTATTGTTTAAATAATTCAATGCACGCTATAATTATTATTACAAACATATTGTATGAATTCTGTCCTACGAGATCAATCAAAGTGAAGGGTGAGGTGTTTCTATAGTGCCAAAGTTTATTTTTTTAATTTTTTAATTTTTTTAATGATTATTCATTTTTGAGAGAGAGAGAGAGAGAGCGAGCGGGGGAGGGGCAGAGAGAGAGAGGGAGACACAGAATCCAAAGTAGTTTCCAGGCTCTGAGCTGTCAGCACAGAGCCTGACGCGGAACTTGAACCCACGGACCCTGAGATCAGGACCTGAGACAAAGTAGACACTTAACTGACTGAGCCACCCGAGTGCCCTAGAGAGTCCAAGTTTAAACCTGAGAATTTTAGCAGCTTTACTAATATGACAGTTTGTTGTTATTTATTTTGTGTTGATTACTACGTTCAGCAGCTTTCCTCTTAGGTGAGCTCTGTGATATAATGGATTTTGCTCACTGGTCTCGGTCCAACCCAAGAGCTGTGACAAGAATATGCAGATGGCTTCCTAGGCCACTCTGTATTTCAGGACACTCTTCCTTTACAAACAGATGCGGGAGAAGGGAGGCTTTGCTCCGGAGCCCAGAGCCTGGCACCGAGGTGACGGGGCTGGGAGGTGGCAGGGAATCCGACCCTGGGGCTTG
The DNA here is from genome assembly GCF_022837055.1 of Prionailurus viverrinus. Taxonomy (NCBI): domain Eukaryota; kingdom Metazoa; phylum Chordata; class Mammalia; order Carnivora; family Felidae; genus Prionailurus; species Prionailurus viverrinus. Next base: position 1,471,229 of record NW_025927614.1, read on the forward strand.
GGTGTGTTCAATGCACAGAGAGCAGGCGGTAGGACAGAAACATACATGACAAATGATAAGCACGTCTTCATTTCAGACTTTGATCACGATTAACCAGCTGGAATGTTCAAATGTCAAGGTCCAATGTACTTATTGTTTGGGGTTCTGGGTACAGACGTTAACACTGTAGCAATACTCATAGTGGTCATTATTGCAGTGACTGTGCCCTCTGGGTAACGGTCTGGGACCCCGCGACCTTAGCGTGGGCACAGCTGAATTGTCAGCGTGAGGTGTGCATCTGGGGACAACCCACGGAGCCAGGCGCAGGTGCTGATGACGGCCGGGGCCACCCCACCCCAGGTCCCGTGTGTCCCCAGCCGCATGCCGAACACCCAGCCATTCACACAAGATTGATGGAGCCCTCGGCGCCCTGCAGCCTGGGTCTCTTATCACCTCGGTGCCATTAGACCTTTCTCTAGTTTCACGCAAATTAACTGCTCATCAATTCCATGATTGCAAAACCTCGCAGCAGCTGTATCTCTCAAACTATGATTACTTTAAACCTATTTGGTCCTAACTTCCCGGCACATCATCTCCCTTTGTCGACTCAATTGATTAATTCCAACCAGTTTATAACCAAGCCATTTATTTCACTCAACTACCTGCACGGCCCACAGGAACGGCCCCGTGGGCGGATCGATGCCCCGGCCGCAGCTCGAGCCCGCCAGCAGAAGCACTCGGCCCGACTAACCAGCTTCCAGTCGGTTTCTGTTCCGGTCTTCGTGAACACGATTCTACGAGACGGGAGGAAAGTCTAATAGCCCTCAGATACCGAGGTTCATTTCACTCCCAGTGTTTTTTCTTTCTGGCCTGATCTGATTAAAACGGAAAAAAGCTTCGGAGAGGTAATTCCATGAAGGTTGAACAGCCTTGAGGGGGCCCGGGGCTGGGTGTCACTGGGCGGGTGCCACTCAGAGGCGGGCCAGGCCCCTGCCAGTCCCTCCCCACCGGCCCCGGGGGGCCCCCGTCCCACCCGCCACCAGCCAGGTTTCAAGGGTGCCCGGAGGCATCCACACTCTGTGCCATGGTGCCCATCGGGGACCTTGCTGCAGCTGCCAGGAGCCTGTGCGGGGCTCCCCAGATGTGTGCCTGTTCTGAAGAGGTGCGGGTATTTATAGTTTAAAACACTGCAGAATCTTCCTCCCTCTCTCTGTTCAATTTCTGCTGCACACAGAGGTGACGAGGTTAGCCCACTTTCTAAAATAGAAAGCAAATATGTAACAAGTGCTTTGAGTCGTGTACCGGGTGCAGTTGTATAAGGATATTAGAATTTATTGAAATGCATTCCAGAGAGCATTCTGAATTTTCTCAAGGATTAAGGAGTCGGAGACAAATACAGTACCTTGTCCTAGGATCTCTTCAGTCCACGCGCGTCGCGCGCAATTCATCCCGTGAGCGCCTTCTGGCCCAGGAGGCCTCTCGTCCGGCACTGCCGTGTGCTCACAGGGAAGCGGGCTCAGGTCTGAACACTTCCCCTGAGTCCGGGGTCAGCGCCGCCGCTCAGAGTGTATAACGCAACCCAGAATGTTCGGCACAGACGTGGTTAAAAAGCACACAGATACGTAAACCTCCGGTGAAGGAACAAGAGAAGAGGGAAATCTAGAGCTTTCTGTCTGAAACTGATGTTCTCAGGCTTATTTCTGGTGATGTCTGAAACCGAAATGTCTTAGGGAAAGTGTCCCCGGGCCACCGTTATATTCCACTCACGTTTCCATTGAGAGGGATACGTACATACATATGTACAGACATTTTTTCAGTACAAAATTCAGCTTTTTGAATCTTAGGACAAACACTTTGCATTTACTGCTTCTTTGAGTTCCAGAAAATATTTTTAGGGTTTCTTAGAAGTTCTGGACGTTTTTTTTTTAATCTTTTAGTAGCTGAGAAACATGTCTTTAGTTTTTCACTGTCTTCTCAAAAAAAATATTTATATATATCCCTCAGAAAGAAGCCTATTTTTCTGTCATAGATTTCAACAGGACAGTGTTTTTGACTCCAGAGCATGGAATGCAAAGAGGACTCGGTGTCTGGGCTGCAGAGAATCAGAGATTTACTTCTCATATTTAAATTCATTAAGTTGTGCTGTTTAGAGTCTGGAAATGTACTTGTTCCCTTTTAAGAGGGTCCCACGGGTCCCACAGGCTCCCACCTGAAGGTCTAGGGCCCTGGTGCACAGACAGAGGTGCTTCTCACCAACCTGACTCCTCCCTAGAAAGGCTTCTCAAGGGGCCCCTGGGGGCTCAGTCAGTTGAGCGTCTGACTCTTGGGCTCAGGTCATGATCTCGTGGTCCGTGGGTTCGAGCCCCGTGTCGGCCTCTGTGCTGGCAGCTGGGAGCCTGGAGCCTGCTTCGGATTCTGTGTCTCCCACTCTTTCTGCCCCTCCCCTGCTCATGCTCTGTCTCCCTCTGTCACAAAAATAAATAAAAACATTTTAAAAATTAAAAAAAAAGAAACTAGAAAACAGGGGCACCTGGGTGGCTCAGTCGGTTGAGCATCCGAGGGGCACGTGAGTGGCTCAGTTGGTTGAGCACCCGACTTCAGCTCAGGTCACGATCTCACGGTCCGTGAGTTCGAGCCCCACATCGGGTTCTGGGCTGATGGCTCAGAGCCTGGAGCCTGCTTCGGATTCAGTGTCTCCCTCTCTCTCTGCCCCTCCCCCGTTCATGCTCAGTCTCTGTCTCTGAGAAATGAATAAACCTTAAAAGAAAAAAATTAAAGTGGAGGGAAATTAAGTGCAAAGAAATAAAATCATGAAAGATACAGAAAACAATGTAGATTAGTGTTTTATAAGCTTGTAGTGGCACAGATCTTTCTTAGCATGAAACAAATAATTTTTAAAAGATTGATATAGGGGCCCCTGGGTGGCTCAGTCGGTTGAGCATCTGACTTAGGCTCAGGTCATGATCTCGCGGTTTGTGGGTTCGAGTGCCGCATCGGGCTCTGTGCTGATGGCTCGGAGCCTGGAGCCTGCTTCCAATTCTGTGTCTCCCTCTCTCTCTGCCCCTCCTCCACTCACGTGCACATGCACTCACTCGGTCTCTCTCTCACCAAGAAAAAAATAAATGAACATTGAAAGAAGAAAGAACAGGCCAGCGCAGAGTCTCCTGGCCTCGAGGAAGCACTGTCTGCAGAAGCCATCAGCCGCCGCCCGCCTCGCGGCATTTCCCCGTCTTCCGGCGTCATTTGTCATCTTGCCTGCGTCTCCCGCTCGTCCAAACAGAGCTATTGTCTCCACACCACGGTTTCTGAGGATGTCTTTTTCTCTCTATCCTCTTCCATTTCAAAACATGACGGTTGTGTGCACCTAAGCCAGTAAGACGTGTTGCATCCATGCTAAGGTACTGATGACGTTAAACGTGGAGTATGTCCCGCTGGCCTGTCCCGAGCCCAAAGACACAAGCGGCCCTGTGACAGAGCCGATCACACTTCTGCTTCTCAGCGGGTCGGCTCCGTGGCCTCGTGGGGGAGCACACCCCGGGTGCCTACCTCTCCCTGACGCTCATCTGCAGTGGCCCTCTGGCGGGGGAGGGCTCGCCGAATCTAGGTGAAGGATCGCTCCTGCTCCTTTCTCGGAGACAAGTTATGTGGGTCGTTAATGTGGGCCAACTCATGGCTCCCTTCTTTTCCTCTCCCTCTCCCTCCTTCTAGAATCACAACCCAAAAGTCAGCGGCTTGGTCGGTTGGGGATCTATGTAAGACACAACGTTAATGTTCTCAGAAATAAGTTTGATTTAGAACCAAGAGAGGCATGTATCAGAATTGGAAGGTGGATGGCATTTGGGGTCAGACGTGCCTCTGGAGGAGTTCTCATGCCAGCCATTTCCAGTTATGGGACCTCGTCCAATGTCCAGCCCTCCTCTTTGAACGAGGAATGATGGATGCCCCGTAAGACAGTTATGAAAACATACGAAATTATGTATATAGTGTCCATCACCCCTTTCCACTCAAATAAACCTATAATTAATTGCAACATTGGACGACAATATGCTTCTTAAATCCAATTCCATAGTCTTTTCCTTTTGTGGCCCTAAATGGTGGACCTCCACGTTGAAGAGTTGTCCCAGCTGCTGGCCAGCACAGCACACCCCTTCCATGACCCTTGCTCTGAGGATGAGCACAGAGAGAGCCTCGGCATCAAAATGTCGTCATGACCCACTGACCCGAATGTTCCTCTGGTTTAGTAAATACATGCCCTTTGAATAGCATGTCCAGTGTTCTCACCCCATCCCCCGGGAGATGCCCTTGGTGGACCGTGTTAGGGGGATATGCGTCCCCCCACGTGCCTAGGCGGCCGTGAGCGCTCACAGCACGCTGTGAGCCCTAAGGAGCACATCCGGAACGGCCGGGACTTGGAGACGAGGTCGGCGTGCAGACATGTGGCCGACCTCGCTGAGCGCCATGGCACCCGGGGGGACAGTGAGCAGCCTAGGGGCTAAAGCAAAATAGCTGCCTAGCGCTGGGTGGTGCTTGTCGGTGTTTTGTTGTGGGATCGTTTCCATCTGTTTGTGTGACTGGTTGGTTTCTAAGCCAGACCTTCAGATGATGCTGTCTGTGAATGTATTTCTCCTTAAGACACGAGCTGCTCTCCGAGCTGCTTCCTTCATTTATCGCCCGTTTGGCAGACTCTGGTTGCTGCTCAGCGGCTCCCAGAAAGCACTGCAGGGAAACCAGACCCTCAGCTAACCCGCTGCTCAGTCTCTGCAGCACCGTCCTCACGGCTGTCCGTCTTTTCTCCCTGAACTTTACCATGTTGTGTTGCGGTGGGGACACTTAACCTGGGATCTGCCCTCTGGACAGACTCCTACGTGCCCGGTGTGGCGCCTCTGACCCTGAATGGCCTGTCTGCTTTGTTGTCTTTCACTTGGGATTTGGGGGCCGGGAGGGTACTCTGCACATGACATAAATATGCTCCGCCCCCACTGAGGACGGGTTGGGGGGCTGTCGGCGGTGTGGGGCCCCAGGGAGCGTCACCTCTCTGGAGAATCACAGGATGGTGTGATTCCATCACCTCGTTGTCTGGGGTGGTTACGATGACCCTGAGGCCAAACAATTTGCCCAAAGCCACAGATAATTTATTGCAGACTGAGGGCTGGAATCTGTGTGTCCTAATTCCTGGTTTAGGGCTTTTTTTTTCTTTTCTTTTTTTAGCTGTATTACTCTTAGTCCTTAAGTTCCAGACTTTCCTGTAGCAGAGGGGAAGGCATTAGTGACGGCCACCGTGTTATTTCTTTGGGAATTTTCTCATGCCAGTTGCCGGGAAAAGGAACACGAGAAGTCACATGGCACGTGCTCTGGCCTGGAGAAAACAGATTGGAGAGAAGTCCATTCTGGCCAACGTGACCTGGACGGGAAAACCATTGTAAATGTTTCCTCCCTCAGCAACACAGAGCAGCTGATCTATTTATGTGAGTCAAGCTGATCGGAAGCTTGCACTTGATTTGCGAGATGGGGCCGTTGCAGTTTTCTCCCGACGCCCTGAGGCCTGAGGTTCCTCCATGCCCCGGTGGCATCTTTACGTCGTGACCCCAGCGGGATTCCAAACCCTGGCATCTCAGACACTCGGGCTTCACCAGAGAGATGCGTGGGAACACTGTGTTCTTCCGGGGGGGAAGGAAAGGATTACTATATGATCAGTGAGATACAATCCCCACTCACGGAGTTCATGGAACACAAGAGTTTTTATTTTCAACCTATGTTCCCGCATCCTGAGATCTCTCCCTGATGCCTGGCCTGGCCCAGAACTGCCCCTTCTGGCAGAGAACTGCTTTCTCCTGACGTGCCCCTAGTGGACGCTGATGCGGAGTCGCCAGGGGCTGTGGGAGGAGGTCACAGACGGAGACGGACCTTCCCCTGAAGGGCAGTAAGCTTCGCCCCCCTCTGCCCTCGCTCAGTGCGTCCTTATGGGGAGTCTTTGGTGCGTCCGCTGCTGGGAGATGACAGTAGGCTGCCTCCCTGCTCTTGAAAGTGCACGCAGACACAGTGATCTGTCTCGTCTGGCCAGGAGGTCCAGAGCACCAACCAGTTTGTCTGGATTGTGGATTTTGCACAAGAAGGAAAGCATAGATATGAGCTTTAGGAAAACCGAGAAGGGGCTGGGTGCCTGGGGGGGGCTCAGTCGGTTAAGCGTCCGACTCTTGATTTCGGCTCAGGTCATGATCTCACGGTTCTTGAGTTCGAGCCCCGCGTTGAGCTTTGTGCTGACAGCGTGGAGCCTGCTTGGGATTCTCTGTCTCCCTCTCTCTCTCTGCCCCTCTCCTGCTCACGCACACGCATGTATTACCGCCCCCCCCAAATAAATAAACAAACTTTAAAAAAAGAAAACAGAGAGGGTGCAACAGTGTGGAACATCTGGAGGGCTGGGCTCAGCGTCTGGACTGTGTCTGGCAAGGTTGCTGGGTGCCTTGCTGGCCAGTGCACCTGCCTTCGGCTGGCATAGGCGCAGGGGGACATTCCTACCTTGGAGCGTTCACAAGGGGAGAAGGGGGAAGCGTCAAGCAGAAAATAAGGCCGGTAGCTCCTGTGACTCAGGAAACACAGATCCACGCGGTCGTCCACGTGGCAGGTGTCTGGGGTTTGCACGGTGCAGAGCCCGTTAGATAACAGGTAATTGAACCATGGCTTCCACGCGAATGCAAGCTAGAACAATCTGGCTCTAAAGTCTGGACTTGAGAGTGGCAGGGGTGGAGAGTGATCTCAGTCTTGCCACGGAAGCCTTCCCCTCGGTGGCCGTGGTGAGGCGTTAACATAAAAATGCCTCAATTAACCAGGTCACACGAAATGAGAGTTTAAGGGTCCAGGAGCTGCGCTGAGTGATGTCCTGTCACCTGGACGGCAGTCAGCCGTTCGCTCAGCACAGATTTCCAGCCAAAATAACAGCACCAGAGTCAGTCTCTCGTTAGCCGTCCTACACACACGCAGCTCTGATTAGCTCTGCCTGGAAAGGACTGTATGGCGGCTGCAGGGCCGAGGGAAAGAAGGACCCGTGGTGCGGTGCTCACGCCACAGGCCTCCTCCAAACAGGGAGCTCACATGGTTTATCATCCAAACCAGGGCACTCTTCAAAGTGAAAGAAGGCGCTATTAATACTGACACGGGGACAATAGGCGTAAACTGGGACTGTCCCGGGCAACCTGGGACGCGGGCCGCCCTGCCTCTAAGGATAAGTGACAAGGACCGTCCCCTCTGCCTTTCATCTTCCGGTGGCCTGAGTTCTCTCTGCAGAAATGAAAGGGCCAGTGTCCCATATTTGTTGTGGAAGCTGCCTCCCCAGAAGTGTGGCACCGGGCGTGTCCCCCCCCCCCAGTCTTAGAGCTGCCCCAAATCGTGACTGCTCGGGGCTGTGGGGGAACAACCCGTGTCCACATTCAGGGGGCATGTAGCAGCCAGACACACAGAAAACTGTCCCCCCTTGCTGTGTGGGTGCCACTGACCTCAGCTCAGTAGGGAGGCTCTGGGGGGCAGTGATGGGGGCCAGTGAAAGAGGACACCTCTGGGAGGCAGCACTGGGAACAGCTCCAGGGGCCGGCTCTGGGGACAGCCCTGGGGGGCAGTGATGGGGCCAGCTCTGGGGGCACTGGCCGAGGAGAGCAGGGGCACACAGCAGATCTGGATGGCCCAGCAGTAAGGGACATGCAGGGAGCAAGCCACCTGGAGAGACGTCAGTGGAGAAGAGGAAGGTTCAGATATGGAAGCAGCCATGATGTGAGGGGTGGGGGGTGTTACAGCTGGATGTCCCCACGGGAGAGAGGGGACGAGCCCCTCCCACCAAGTCCCTGAACCTGCCAAGAGGGGCTCCGGTGGGCAGACCACCCAAGGTCTGTGTCTTGCTCTGGGTTCGAAGGTGGCTGCGGACCTCTGACCCCGCCCCACCCCCACCCCCAGGGGTCCCACAGACGAGAGTACCTGTGCGGCTCCCAGCAGAGGGCGGACGGAGGGGACGGGCCCTCTCCAGGGCTGGGACTCTGGCCTCGGGCAGGGCCCCCCACCTCCCACAACATGCCCTGCGCTCCTGGGTGCTGACCCTGTCCGCCCCCTCCAGCAGCCCCCCAGCTTTCCCGGCCACCCTGGGCATGTTTAGTGGAGGCAGGAGCCCCTGCGCTCAGAACCGAGTGGTGCTTACGTGCCGTCGTGTCCGTGTTGTTCACAAAGAATAAATAGAAATACAGAGCGCACAGAGCTGGGACCCTGGAGAGGCCGAGGGGGGCCTGGCACGCAGGGTCTGGCCGGGGGGGACAGGTCTGGGGTGGGAGGCAGGTGGTGGGGGGACGTGATGGTGATTCAGGAGGCTGGGGGCCGTCCTCCAGGACAGTGCGGGTCTGGCTGAGGTTCTCAAAAGGTGGGAACGAACCCCACTGGGGCCGGGGCTCAGCCACCTCCTTGGGGCTGCGAACCGGGGATTGGCGGCTGGAGACCCGCCCAGTGCTGCTGGTGGGGGGGCCATCTGTGCTGCCCCCTGGGCACCTCCACCTGCAGGCCCCCTGCTGCCTCGGTCTCCCCTCCTACGGGAGCAGGAAAGAAACCCGCCCACCATCTCTCCTTCCAGCTCCTTCCTCACCGAGGAAACAGGTCGGGCCTCTGCGCTCCCATTTCAGTGTTTCAATCCTAAAAACCCCGTGTCACTCAAGTGCTGAACGGTCACACCTGCAACGTTACTCCATAGACCCGAACAACAAACTCACGTGAAGAAATCAGAACAGGGGCGCCTGGGGGGCTCAGTCCGTTGAAAGGCGGACTCTGGATCTCGGCTCGGGTCGTGATCCCAGGGTGCTGAGATCAGGCCCCACGTTGGGCTCTGCGCTGAGCGTGGAGTCTGCTTGGGATCCTCTCTCTCTCTGTGCCCCTCCCCAGCCCGTTCTGTCTCTCTCTGCCACTACACTGCTTGGGCTCGTGCTCTCTCTAACATAAGAGGCATAACATAACATGACAAACATCACTCATCCTAACCTCATGAGACAGGCTCTGGGATAAACCGGAACAGTGAGCCTGGAGAAGCACAGCGGGGACTCTGCTCTGAACCCCGACGGGAAGCTTCTGACCCCGAACGGGCGCCCCTCTATGTTTTTGTTCTGTCAATAGAAATCAGAAATAAATGCGTTGAGACACGTTTTGCCTTTTCCGGAGAGAGACAGAATGAAGGGGCGTCGAGGGCGTCTTTTGGAAAGAGCTTACAGGTCCGTCCGTTCCTGTTAAAACCTCCGTTTACCAGACTTGAGTCTTGGGTGTGCTGTGCTCAGGGGCGTCGAGGCGGCCTTGGGGAGCAGAACCCCGCACTCGGGCAGCACAGCGGGGTCCCTGGCCGTGGGTGGTGACCCACTGGCGACGACGCCTCCCCCACGTCCAGTCCTCTTTCCCCTGCCCCCAGTGGCCAAGTGCAAGGTGCATCTGCCCGGCCCTGGGTGCGTTTCCAGAACAGGGCACAGGGGCTCTCACTCGGGAAAGGGGAAGAAAAAAGGTTCAAGAAGAAAGGGGTGTGCCCCAGTCCTCCTGATGGCCCGTGACTGGTCCTGACCTCTCCCCAGCCTCTGTGGCCATTGTTTCATTTAGCAAATACTCTTTTCATCTTAAACATAATAATAATAAATTGGAATAAGGACCAAGGATGTCAGAGAAAGCAGGGTCCCGAGAGTTTTAAAAATAATCCCTGAAATGCTCCTAAGACCTTCCGGTTCCTTCTCCCCAAACTCCCAAACAGTTGGAGTAGAAAGAGGAAGGAGAAGCCACAGACCGTTTACCAGCTAATATGGTCATATGTAATTCTGAGGTACATTATTACAACAAATGAGCTATTTTTCTTTGAATGTTGTGTCGGTGTGTGCTTGAAAGCACCATATGATGCTTTCAAGATCACCATATGATCTCACCGTAAAATTTTCATGAGCTTTTAACAAAAACACCTAAGTCTATAAAAGTCAATGGTCACATGCTGGAGCTCATCCAAGGAAGCCTTGACCGTGGGCACAGCAGCCCGGGGGGGTTACAGCCTCTGGTCCGTGAGCCCAGCACAGAGGAGGCTCCGTTCGGGCCCTGAAGGGACTCCCCGGCCTCTGTGTCACGAGCAGGGTTTCAAGGACTCCTTAATTCCTCCCCAGTGACGTGTGCCTGGTGCATTAGGTATGACACCTCTCTCGGGCCTCCGAATGGCATTCGTGTCCCAGCATCCTGTAGCCCAGATGCACCTGCCCACCGGGCCGTGATTCGGGAGTCAGAAACCCAGGCAGACGTGCAGCGTTCTGCCGAAGGGAGCTGTGTGTGCACACATCCCCTGGTGCACGTCCTCACCCGATGGGGCCAGTCGCTAGGCTCCCAAGAATGTGCATTTGGTTCCACGTTTAGGACTCAGAGCTGTCGGATCCATTTCCCGAGCTGCCACTCAAAGCGGAGTCCGGCTGTCTGCAGCCTGGGACACCTACTCTCTCCAGGCCAGACGCCCCAGGCGGCCAGAGCCCACGGTCCTTTCCCGCTCAGTGAGCGCCTACCGAGCGCACGCTGTGCTGTGGTACTGCTCGCAGGGGGCCCTCCAGAAGGGGTATCACTGCCATGCCCGTTGGTTCAGATGAGGACGCTGCCTCCAAGTGCCGTGACCGCTTCTGGATCGGGAGGTTCCGAGTGAGAATTGGTCCACGCGCCCTGAATCCCAAACCCAGCCCTGGGCTTCCGATGCCACTGTACAGATGGCGGAAGAAGGTTCAGAGAGACTTTTTGATTTGAAGGATTTCAAATGTCCCCGGTTTGTTTGCAAGTAGCGGACTTCCTGCGGCTACGCTTCCCTCCGTTCTCCACTTGTGGCTGGTCAGGGAGCGGGACTGAGCTTAGGGTGGCGTCGAGCACATGTATCATGGAATGACCCAGAGGCTAGAAATCAAAACCCACAGGCGCTCCTTAACCTTTCCAACTGACACGCGGACAAAGGGCATGCCACAAATAACCGCAGGGTTCAGGCTGGCGCTCCCCGTGCAGTTCATCAAATCCCAAACGTCACAATTCCACATGGGGTTGTACCAACTTTTGGCTCAGACTTCGTACTGCAAGCCAGCTCCGTATTGGTCAAATCCATATCACGACAAGCGTCACCTGCTGAAAAGCGGAACGCCACTAAAACCTTTCAAAACGCCAACCAGGCGAATTCACAAAGCCAAACGCCACCAGTGCCAGTGAATGTAGCCGAGTCACTGAAATTCAGCATAAAAGTCGTTCTCGCGGGAGAAACTCAGCACGCGCGCATTTGAAGCTGCCTGGGGCCGTCGCCCTGGGCAATTTTCTAACATGGAGGGTTTAAAAAAAAATGGGATCTTTCAAAGAATCGTTTGTTCTGAAGTAGGGAAAGAGAAAACGTTATGAAAAGCACTCACACATACGACCTCGTTTCTGGGCAGCCGGCCAACAGGTCGTTCCTAAACGCCTTCCCTCTTCCCTCACGCCTCACACTCCGCTTCTTCCAACGGCAGCGGCTGGGAAGTCTCTCCCCCCTCCCGAACCGTATTCAGATTATTAACACGTTGTCTGCCTTCACATCGTACACCTAACACATATTCTAAGTGGTTTACAAATACTAACTCAATCCCCACGAAAGCCCTAAAAACAGACCCTGCTGTCGACTTCATCCTACAAACGCGGCAAGGAAAGTCCCGAGGAAATGATCACCCTCGCCTGTAATCGCTTCCCGAGAATGACTGGGCCAGGATACACACCGTAGCACATAGGCCCTGCCTTGAACTCTTCGTATCTGGCAGATTTCGGTACTTTAGTGCAAGATAACGTTAATACTTGGGCAGATTGGCATTCGGTCCAGTGACGCAGATCTATTGGGTAACCCCTGGGGTTCAGATACCGGGCCTGGTTCATATGGGGCGGTCTAGGGAGGGATGTGAGCGCCTGAGAATACGATCTGACCGTGCATGCTGATGGTGGTGACCAAGGGGACAGGGACGTCCAGAGAAGGGCATGCGTACGCCCCCCAGGTGGGGCGGGCTGGCTCTGTTCCGCTTGGGCCAGCGTTGCGTCTGGTACAAACCCCTAAGCCTTGCGGTGCGTGTGATCAGAAGGCCCAGACCAGTACAATGGGCGACTCCTTCCAAATATTCTCAGTTCGCTAACGAACTCAGCCTCTGCCCCATCCAGGCTGGCTCTGCCCAGTGCCCCACTTTCACCAACAAGAATGCACCCTCTCCGGGGGCCCCAGCACTGAAGCCTCTCTCGCGAGGCCTCAGTCACGAGAGACAGACCACGGGCTTGCGGGAGTCTGACACAGGACAGCGTGAGTGTGGAGGGGGCCGCCAGCGGGGCCTTCCCAGGGTCCTCGGCACCCCCAGACCAGGCTCAGCACCCCGCAAGAGGAGAAACTAAACGGGCCATGGGGACGGACAGCAGGCCTGGAAAATCATATTGGAGAAGTGGATGCACGGCAGAAAGATGAAATGACCCGCGTTTGACCCTTCGTTTTCCTTCCATATAAAGAATCTGGAATTCCATTCAAACATCAAAATGAGAAGAAGGCTGAGCTGTGTAGCCGACTCATTCAGTAGACGTGCAGTAAATGTGATTCACATTTATCTGCGGCTCCCGCATTCCACGGCTCCTGCCCCTCCCCGACATCTGAGTTTCCCGTTGTCTGAAAACCGCTGTGTGGGACTTTTTGCCACAACCCTTGCCTAATCACCTGGACACATGTCAAGGAGCGAAACCCTCTGGGTGATTCAGGACACCTGCAGTCTGACCCCAGCTCTGTACATAGGACCCCAGGGGCATTTATGAAGCCCGAGGCCTCGGCCACGATGGGAGGCCTTGAACTGGCTGCGGGCTTCCAGGTGGGCCCCAGACGTGAGCCAAGCGGGACAGGCCCGGAGCAGTCGACGGGGGAGGGCACCCGGGACCCCAGGGCACACACCTTCTGCTCTTTGAGGGGAGACCGATAACCCCAATCTTAATGCAAAACTTCCTAGTTTTCAAACCGACCAATAATTTAAAATTTTTAACAATAATGTGGCCCAAGCGAAATCCACGTATGGCTGGATTCAGCACCCCCTTGCCCCCCGCCGAAGACTTTGTTCCAGGTGCTGCCCGTACAACTCCACGCGCTGTAGAAGAAACTCAGATACGTCACCAGCCACACAAAACCTCCCAAATGTGAACTTCTTGACCCACAGTGATGCACCCAATATAACAATCACGGCCACGCGTGTGGGGCCAACGGAGGAGGACGAACGGTTGGCAGGTACTGGGTGGGTCTCCCAACTGGGCCGCATCCGAAGGGTTGAGCGTCGCCACGGCCGCACCTTCCCTGCCCCGAACCGGAGACGTGTCCAGGCGCTCAGCCCTGGGGCTGGACACTCCCAGACGTCCGCGTGCCCCTTCGGTCTGTGTGTGTGTGTGCACAACGTGTGGGCTTCCCACACTCGAGGGACGAGGGGCGGGTGAGGGAGGCCCCCTACGACAGCCAACAGGGACCTCCATTTCCTGCTTAGAATCTGTGTCCCCGCCACCATCTGGGACAAATCTCACCCGCCACCATCTGGGACAATCGGGCCACCCCACAGGAAACACGTCCACCGTTTCCTCCTACTCCCTCCTCGGGCTCAGCAGGATAGATCTCGGCCTGCCGCAAAGCCGGGGACTAGAAAGCACCTGCCCCCTTCCCCGTTCCTCCTCTGGCTGTGCGTCAGGGAGCCAGCGAGGGTAAGCAGGCGTGACTGACCCCGCCCGGATAAAAATCAAGTGGCCGTTCCCCTGGCCTTCCCAGGGCCACGACACGGGGGCAGTCTCACCGACTGGGTCCCACGTGGTGAGACCTCTGCTGTCGGGAGCTCTCCGAGACGTGTCTCCTGAACATACCAGAGATGTCTGGCTGTGTCTAGTCTCCCTTGTTAGGCAGCAAAATGCGGGAGATTGTCGGATTTTAAAAATCTGAAAATCTGTCTAAGGGACTGAAATGCCTTATTGCACGCATGAAAAAACGTCAGAGAGAGAAATCAATCTGTCCTACGAGACGGAGACTCCTCAGGAAAAACTGGCTCTCAGATCGACGCGAATCTCACCTCTTGAAACCTGTAGACACGATCGCCTCCCAGTTCTACAGCCCAGATGGTTCTTTGGTCTCTGAGATCCTACCCTGGCCTTCCCCGAGCCGTGTGCCGACGGATGGGTGTTCTCCCTGCTGTGAGGGTGCCCCACGGACATTCTGCTGCCTCTATAACCCACGGCTGTGAGTGTATTAGAACTTGGATACCACGAATCCAAGCTTTTGGATGTCAACCTGAAACACGGGTACGTTGTCTCCAGATACGCATCTGAGGGGCTTTCCGCTGAACTAACAGCACAAGCGAAGGTCTAAACTGTGCCAAGTTTATTGTGACCTTCACACCTCATTTGGGGATAAGCTCTGTCATCCTCACAGCTGAATTGCAGCAAGCCAGAGCCGTGTGAGAGAAAAGTCCCGCCCGGCCAGGAGAGCCGGCAAGGAAGACCTCACCGAGACTACCGCTCGGAGGGGAGACAGGACAGCGGGGTGGGAGCCACGGAGCTGAGTAGGCGCCCAGGCTCAGCGCAGAGCGGCCTAGCTGGCGGTCACGGCCGGGTGGGGCTTCTCTGCACACAGCTCAGCAGGACTCTCAGTCAAACCAGAAGCAAAGCCTGGCCAGGGCAGAGCCCTCCTCGAGGGGGAGGACCGACCTCACGTGTCAGGCCAGCACGCCGCCCTCAGGGCCACACGGGCAGGGCCGGTCCCTCCGGGGGGCTTCCAGTTTTCTGCTCCAGGACTGTTTTCCTGAAAGGTTACTGAACTGGAGAGAGAATACCCTTGCAGCTCAAGAAGCAGACAGATTAAAAAAAAAAAAAAAAAATCAGAATTTTATCATCGCGTTCAGAAACCACTCAGGATAACCCCAAATGCCTCTAATTTGTAGCTTTGTGGGACAATTGAACAGCACTCTTGCTTATTTATGCAAAGGGCTTGCAACAAATAATTTAGGGCCTATTTTGAAGCCTACTAAATGTGGGCTACTTTAACTGTCAAGTGTCTCCCAATTATGGTAAACAACCCTTTGAATATTCAGCTGTGGAAACAGGGCTCGCTCGGTTCCAGTGGAGAGGAAGTGGGGAAATTGCTTAGTTTGCTTCTTTTGAGCAATTGCTGTTTATAAATGCATGATTTATTTTCCCGGGACTATCTCTGGTATTATCTACAAAATGAAAATGTTTTTATTAGCAAAGATGTTTACAAAGAACCCCATTCGTAACTGGGTGTGCAGTGTTACTTACACTGTCTGATATATGCATTCAGCTTAAACGTACCAAATTTGAACGTCTGTATAGTCCTTTAAAAATAGCTAAATGAAACGTTCCCGTGTTTTACGACCCTCGTAAAACATGTGCTTCCGTCCCGATTACCTAAAGAAAAGAGAGAGAGAGGGAGAGTCAGAGGGATCTTAGGTCTAAGCTCACAGTACCTGACTAATTATCATGTGACATTTAACTTGATGTTTGATTTATTATCTTGAACTTTCCAATGAGACAAGATCGTGAAATCTATGATTTCAGATGAAATTCCGTTTGGGACAATCTAGGCAAATAATTTCTCACACAAACGTATCTACCACTCATGCAAAACCATTTCCTGAACTCAACTGCTAATACAGATGTTAGTTCTATAATAACAATAAAGAAGAAGAAACACCTGTATTTTTAATGGATTACGACAGGGTCATTTCAGAGTCCACAGTCCCAGACTCTTGAAAACATTAGTTCAACACAATGGAGGCTTGTTTGTGCACTACACCTCCCCATGAATCAGACACCCCCAGGGCTCAGGGGCCTTTGCAAAACACAACAAAGCGGTGAGCTAAAGACCAGATTTGGAAGAAACGTTTCAGAACTGAGTTATTGACGAGGCCGCTTCTGACACTACTTTTGAAGTTGTCCTTCGGGCTGAAGGCGTCCTTTGACTGAGAAGGACATGGCACCAGAGGTGGGGCAGATCACGGAACCCCCCGGAAGATGGAACCGGGAGGTGTGGGGGTCCTTGGAAATGGGGCTCTTCTGGAAACGGGAAGAAGAAATTGGGAAGTGCTGATCGGGGAACAGTCTTCCATCCACGTCCCAGGCTACGAGCTGCCAGGCTCCGAGCCCCTCCTGGGGCCAGGCCCCGGAGGCCAGGCAGCCGGTAGACTCTGCCCCTGAGCTTCTGATGCAGGGTGGGCTGGAGCCACGAGAGTGCCAGCTGTGCAGGCTGCTGCAGGGAAGGCCCCCCCGCGGATCACATGTGGGGCAGGTGGCCCTCCCACCTCCTTGTCCGGCTCCTCCCCCTTCCCCGCCGTCCTGCCCTGTCCTAACTCGCCATGTCCCTTCCTGATACAGTAAGCCTGTGTCCCCGCCTCTGCACATGGCCTCTGGGACCTAAGTCATCGCTGCTGTGTGCTGAGGCTGAGCTGCTTCGGGGCCCGTGCATCTAGGGATCACATTCCCTGGGAACTCCTCACCCTGCAACCTCCATCTCGGGCCTCGGTGTGTCCCTCTTCCTGGCAGTCCCCGGTGGGCGGCTGTGGATTCCAGGCCCGCGATGTCACCTGTGCTGTGCTCTGACCTGAGATGCTCTCCACCCCCTCGCTCGCCCGAGTTCTGGGCGGGGAGGTCTGCCTGGGGTGAGCCTGAGGTTCTGCAAATCAAAGGAGCCCGCAGGAGCCTCACTGCTGCTGCTGGGGCCCTCTCTCGGGGAAGCAGAGCCCCTTAGAAGAGTCTGCTCTCTGGGGAGCTTCCCAGAGCCCCTCCCTTCCACCCCAGCCAGACACCCACTCCACATTTCTCTGCGATGGATTCCCTCGGGACAGAGGGGTTTGAGTCCCCTGTGCTACCTCATAGCTTCTGGCACTTTCTTCACCATCCCTGGTCCCCTGGCAGGGGGCAGGTGCAGCCACTGACCCACTGGCACTCCAGGCGAGGGGCCAGCCAAGCTACTCCGCCTCTGAACTTTGGGCAGCTTGCTTGAAATCAGTGTGTTAGACGAGGTAACCTCTGAGGTCCGCTCCGGACTCTACGCAAACATACGTTCCCCAGACCCTGTGTGAACGCCTCACATCCAAGGCTTAGGGGGCTTCCCTGAACCGTGTGACCAAGTGCGTCGTCTGCACACGACCCTGCCCCGTGTGCTTTCTGAATCATCTGAAAACACTGGCGAAGGTTTAATATGAACTGTTATGCAGAGTTTTAAATATTAAAGGAAGATCTAGGGCAATGAGCAAAGGAGCCAGGGGAAATGGCCGAAATTAAAGATGTTCAAATCAGAAGTTAGCAATGACCTAAGCTTTTCTTTTTGTAATTATGATTCCACTGCTTCCCTGGGAGATGAGGGGCCCTCGGTCTGAGACGTTCTGGCATCTCATGCACTTTTGATGACAAGACACAGGCCTCTGTCCACCTGGTCAAGGTGAATGCACGATAAACCTCGTATTCTGTGATTGGGTTTTGGGCTTTTGTTGTTTTGTTTTGTTTTGGCTTTGTGGCCTCCCAAGAATGATCTATTTTCTTCATTTCCCTTGTCTCTGTTTCTTCTCTGGTCTCATTCTGAGCAGTGAGGCCCACACAGCTCAGCTGGGCACAGAGCTGCCCCTGAAAGAGCTCCAGATGCCATGTCAGACGGGAGTGATGCTGATGTGGCACAGAGAGGCCACCCGGGGGGACGTGGGCCCCAGAGTCGGTTACATTGGAATTTCGACTTCCTGTCTTTCCTGGTTGTGATTGTTGCAAAGTTAGGTAACAGAGCGCGTGCGGCCGTCCGCCAAGATCGCTAAGGGAGGCAATACTATCAAACACCTCGCACCTGGCGTGCACCCAGTAGGGGACGAGGGTCATTGGTAAGATGATGTTCTCTGACCCCGAAGACAGCTTAATAGGGATCAGCTTTGTGCAGGTCTTGGAAGGACGGCAGGAGGACCTCTCAGTGCTGGCTGCTGGGAACAGGGGATGGCCCAGCCATGGTGGAGGACAGCTTGGGGGTTTCTCACAAGGCCAAGCCCACGCTTACCGCTCGATCCGGCAATCACGGCCTTTTGTATTTACCCAAAAAGTTGAAAATGTGTGTCCACCACAAAACGGGCACACGGATGTTTGCAGCAGCGTTACTCATAACCGCCAGAGCTTGGAGACAAGCAGGACGTCCCTCAGCAGGGGGAGGATGAATAAACTTGGTCCCTCCAGACAGAGGACCACTGTTCAGGGATGAGAAGAAATGAGCTATCACACCACGGAAAGACATGGCGGAAACTTAAATGCATATTATCGAGTGAAGGAAGCCTATTTGAGGAGGTTCCAAACCGTGTGAGTCCAGCTCTACAACACGCCGGAAAAGCACAACTGGTGGGCCAGTGGTCGCCAGGGCTGGGGGAGGGGATGAGCAGGGGGAGCACAGAGGACTTTTAGGGCTGGAAAGTACTCTGGATGAGGCTCAGGCGGGAGATATGTTTTCATCCAAACCCCTTAGACCTGGACAACACCAGCAATGAACCCAAGTGTAAATTTAGTTAATAATGATGCATCCGTATTGTTTCCTGTATCGTCACACTGGCAAGATGCGCAAGGGGACACAGAGCATATGGAAGCGTCTGTACATCCTGCCCACTTTCTCTGTAAACCCAGAACTGCCCTAAAAAATGGTCCATCGAACACTTTAATTACACACTATGAGAGTTTATTAACTGATTTTGTCCAATACTTACACAGAACATGGCAACCAATCCCATGTGTTGTGCATGAATCTAAGCTCGGCTTTGCCCCAGGTATGTGCCCACCATAGATGCTGACTGTGCCCTTGCCCAGCATGGGCTGCTCTGTCCCACTGGGTCAGCAACTCACTCTTGCTCATGTGCACGGTCTTTACGTGTGCAAACGTCCCCGAGTAGACATCCAGGATGCCTCTGTCTGGGAGAGGGTCAGGTGTCCGCTGAGCGATGCCCATCTCCTGCCGAGCGAGCTTTCTGCCCCCGGGTGGCCGTGTGGCTGGGACTCGCTTCCGGCCTGGTGTCCCAGTGTGGCCATGAGGCTGCTCCTGGGTGGGACCTGGGCCTGGGCCCTTCTTCCTTCTTTGACCATCTGGAAGCAATGGATTTCAGGGGGCTGCCATTCAGCACAGAGCCCAGGGCACCGTGAGGAGCTGCCACCCAGATCTCGCGGCTTCCTGGGCAAGAAATGGACGTGTTCTAGCTTCTGCTGCGGCAGAAAGATCGTCACCCACTTAGCACCTTAAACAGGCCATTTATCGCCCCACAGTCCATGGACATGACTGGGCCGGCCAGCCAGCCAGCTTGCCCCCCACCCAGCTCATTCCACTCTTTGGATCTGGTTCCTCCAGGCTGCAGGGCCGAGCCCCACACAAGGGGACCAGTCTTTGCTCCTTCCCGTGGCCTCCGTGGCCCCTGCAGCAGTCCTCCTCCATGCCTGGAACCCCCTGTGTCTCTGACTCGAGTGAGATAGAGGTCTCCGCCTGGCTCTGAGGGCGATGAGGTCAGCCCCACTGGATAATCCGGGCACCTCCCCGTTCAGACTCGGTCACCTTAGTCCCATCGGCAAAGCCCCTCTGGCCACATAAGGTGACACCTTCGGGTTTCGGGGACACGTTTGGGCGGCTATTCCTCTCACCACGCACGAGTAGTGACAAACCAGAGCATCCTCCCCCCTCTCTTAGCCCCTCCCCCCGAAGCCACGTGGTTTGGTGGAAATGGAGACAAGAACCCACATGTCCCTGCCTTTCCACTCAGGAGATTTAGGGACGTAAACACCCAGCGTGTGCCACCTGTAGACGGGAGCGATTGGGATGCCACCCGATAGATGTTCCGGAAGGACACGAGCACACCACAGGGGGCGGGTGTCTGCTCACTGAATGTCGCTCTCTGCAAACGAGCCTCCCTCTGTTCGGATGCCCGCTGTGTGAGGGGGCTTGTCCAAGGGGCTGCGCCTCTCCCGGCTGGGCCCCGGGCCCCTCAGAGCTTCCCCGCACCTGCTGTGTAGGGACAGGTGCTGAGGCATCCACAAAGGGAAGAAGAAAAGGAGAACGGTCGCCCTCACTCATTCTCCCCACTGATGGGGGAGGTGGGACGAGGGGCTGGTAGGGCAGGGACACGGAGGTCCCCTCCTCCAGCTCGGGGTGCAGACCAGCAGACAGTGCCCCACTGTGACCCAGCGACATGACTTGGCAGGACCGGTGTGCAGGACTGAAGAAAGGAGGGGCCGACCGTGAACTCAGCCCCCAAGTTCAAGCCCCAAGTGCAGATACTGGGAGGCACGGGGGCCTTGCCCTTGGCCACTGGCACACCCCCTCCTCCGAGGGTCGGGTCCAAAGGGCGGGTCCAGGAAATGCAGGGAAAACATGATCATGAGACACCCCAACCCTGCGTCTGGGCCCCGACCAGGCCCCCGTTCGCCGACCACGCGAGGCCAGGGAAGACTTTCTAGGTCTTTGCTGCTCGAGGAGGACACAGCTGACTGCCTCCTCCCAGATTTAATCCACCAGCGGGCTGAGGGCAGGACACTGGTCACCTTTGCCTATCCCCACAAGGAGTAAACTCTCGGTAAAGGTCTGCTGAGTCAGGAGTAGACAACATCCCCGCGCTTGCTGAAGCACTGGTGAGCATCCACCTGGGATTTTCTTCCAGGGAGGTCAGGAAACTTGGCGTGCATCATGGGAGGGAGAAGGGGCCGGTGTGGGTGACGGTGAGGGTCGGGGTGCGGCACGGGGAAGAGGGCGGGTAAGGCGGGAGACCCCCACCCTGGGAAGTCATCAGGACCCTGGCAGAGACAACGCACCTGGGAGGGTCAGGGAGCAGAGTGTGGCCGCGTAACCTGGCGGGGGGCAGCGCTGTGCGGAGGCCTGTGGGCTCGTCTACAAAGGGCCAGAAAGGGGGAGACAGAAGCACACAGATCTTGGAGTCTGGTGTTGGCTGTTCCCGCCTCCTGGTCCACGGCGTCGGGCAGGTAGCGATGCTCCGGGAACTGGGACGAAAGGGAGTGAGCTGTGGGGGCCCCAGAGCTGCAGGGTTCTTTCAGGGAAGAGATCCCCCCGACTCTTCCCACCTGGATGCGCATGTCTGTGTATGTTTTAGGTTCTTCTATTCTTAGTTTTGCACAGCACCGAGTGTTAACATGATTTTCTTCAGTCAAGTTGCGGGGCCGACTGCCTGGTGAACAGGGGACCTTGTCTCAGGGCTCTGCCTCCTGGAGATCTGCTCCGTGTACGGTTCCAGGCGGGATGGGGATTTATCAGCAGAGACGCCCGGGGGCGGGCTGGTAAAGACGGCCATTATCATTTATTAAGCAGGTGTTCGATGAATTGGTCTCTTTATCGCAACGCAGATTTACGGTACAATAGGCGATCCATTTTTCAATTTGGTGTTGTGCCGCTGATAAATTAACAGATGTCGATTGATTTTTTTCCCTCCAGTCCCCTGTTTACACCTGACAGGCCGTACTTTATAGCTGAGCAGTTATTTGAAGTTATAAACATTATAATTAGCAATTTTTTAATTAGGCTGACAATTAACAGGAGATTCGCAAAGCTGCTAATTTGACATGTCCTACTGTCTGTGGTGTTTATGTTAACCACAACTTGAGTGAATTCAGTTGAACAGAACCATGGCGTCTGGGAAGAAAATCAAGCTCCGAGGACCCTTTTCTCCCCACTTGGCTAGCGCCGTGGCAGTTCAGACAGAGAAGAGGGAATTCGGTGATTCCACGAGATAACGGCACGAACGACACCAGCTGAACCTGAAACGGTGAAACGGTGCAGGAGACGAGGCTCCCAGGGCCCGACGCGAACGCGTTCCCGTCACCACACGGACACAAGGGACCTCCGTCACAGACGTCAGGCAGGTTCACGGCTGCGGCCTGTGCAAAGCTGCCGGGGGCTAGGCGGCTCCCAGACCCTCGTCACCAGAGTGGGCCGCAGGGAGCCGGCAGAGGTGCAGAGAGTGAGAGACGGAGAGGGAAAGAGAGGGAGATGGAGAGAGACAGAGAGGGGGAGAGCCAGAGAGGGAGACAGAGACAGACAGACAGGCAGAGAGCACACACACATGCACACGCGCGCACACACAGATGGCACCTCAGGGCTTCCAGGGACCTCTCTGTGTTTCCAGGACGTCCTCTAAGCCAAGGCACTTTTCCTGACAGAGTCTCTCTGCGTCTGGAATCCCACAGCACAGGAGACACCGTGCTCAAGCCCTGGGAAGCCTTCTGACACGTGTCACTTGGTAACTGCTTCCGGTAAAGGACGTGTCTGTCACCTTGGGCTGGATCCGGGACGTCTGCCCCGGCGGCTGTGGTTTTGGAAGGACGGTCACGGTGTCCAGTCTCCATGACCTGTTGGAAGCTAAGGCCGAGGAGAGAAGAAATTATTTGAAACTTGTCAATAAGATGAACAGGGGGAGTTACTCTTACTGAGGCGCTAAAAGAGGAAAGGAATTTTAAACACGGAGGAACACGGGTTTTCAGATTCCGAGAGCTTCCCTTGTCGTCTCCAGGGCTGAGGCGCACTTCCTTGTGCAGTGAGGAAACCGTTAATTAAAGTCTGAAGCACGACCAGAAACAGCTTATTGAAGCTGAGAAATACCGTTGAGCTTTGATTAATAACATCTCACTCCTTTCATTTTTCCGAAAGTCTAGATCTGAAGAAATTTGGCACCTAGAGGTGCAGAACTGGACGACCTTTTCCATACCCTGCCGGTGGGCGCTCTGCGCCGTGAGCGGCGTGGGGACGCGGGCGTCAGACAGGGACCCCGAGCTCCGCGGGCACCTCTGCCCAAAAACACAACAAAGCAACAAGCCAGGGAACGCGTTGCTTTGGGAAGAGGGAGTTTCTAAGCCCTTTGTCTTACAGCGTCTTGCTTCTTAGCGACTGTGCCCTTTTCTCTGGCCTCTCCCGATGCCTCCCTTCTGGGCACAGCAGTGACCCCCGAAACCCGCTGGCACTCTCTGAGCTGCGGGAGAACCCCGCCTTGAGAACCACTTAAACATACGCCCCCACGACCAGCACCTTGCTTTAAAATGTTCTTACAATCATCGCAGTTAATCTGACCCCAGCGAGCACAGTCCACAGTAGCCTGAAGAAACTGTCTTCTGGGACAGAGCCAAGTTCAAGGCTCAGGTCACGTGCCCCACAGCTGGCTGGCAAACCTTAAGAACCCAGTGTTAAGGGTCAAGGCCTTTCGTGAAATCAAGGATATGTCGTTCACAAGGGTGCACACTTCATTTTTTAAAATTTTTTAAACGTTTGTTTATTTTTGAGAGAGAGAGAGAAAAACAGAGCACAAGCAGGGGAGGAACAGAGAGAGAGGGAGACACAGAATCCCAAGCAGGCTCCAGGCCCCGAGCTGTCAGCACAGAGCCTGACACACGGCTTGAACCGACGAACCACGAGATCATGACCTGAGCCGAAGTCGGACGCTCAACCGACTGAGCCCCCCAGGAGCCCCAAGGTGAACTCTTTATAACAGAGGGAGGCACAGACGTTTGTAGGTCTGGGTATCATCCTCCCTCCCTTCATCTCTGCCTCTGTCTGGATCATGGCAGCTAACAGGTGTTGGAGACAGTGAAGTCTGGGGGTCCCGGGATCTGAGGATGTCTGGGACCCTCAGATAAGCGTAAATTGTTCTGAACACTCTATTAACCCAAAGGGAATTATTTTAAATTACTTTGCAGGATATTAGTTAATACCCACATGGGTGATCATGTGCCTTAAAAAGGTTACATCATTATGCGTCTTCTCTTTAAAAAGTCAGGGAAGCTAAGTAAAATGTCCCAGGAATATATTAATAAAAATGCTTAAATTGTACACAGAACTTACTCTCAAATGGGTTCATTTCAGTTACCTGAAGAACTACATTCGTACATAATTTTATGCAGATGAAGTAGACAGACGAGATTCGCATCGTGTGTGAGTGATTCACACCTCGCCCAGGGGGGCTCGCGGCTTCTCTCAAAACCCCATAACTCGCAAGCTTGCATGTAATGTGTGAGAACAGGGATGTGAAAGATAGACCTCTTCCCCCCTGGGAGAGCTGCTTTGACCCCCAGAAGACCACGTGGGACCAGAGATACCACCGGAAGCATTCAGAAGCCTGCAGTCCCCGTGCGGACGTCAGAGCCCAGCCCTGGTTTCCTGAACGGCCCGACTTTTCATTCTCCAGCCTGCACCTGTTGTTTTGCTAATTCCCCTTTCCCTCCTGTGGTCTTGCACACCCTCTCTGGAGCCAATCAGAATGCACTTTGACCCAGAGAAGAGAATGCACGAAAGTAGGAGACAGGTCAGCGCCCCTCTGTCTCCAGGGTCAAACACGCAGGACACTTTTGCAATGGTCCCGTTAGAATAAATGGCCGATCAATAGCAAATTCGTTATAATTAAGTGTGCGTGGCAAGGTGTTTGCAGCTTATGGATTAAGTGCTCACTTGTCATGGGCTCCAGGAACCCCACAGAGACCCCCGGCAAGGCTCGTCTGAGAACAGTTCGACTTGGTGCTTCCTTCGGCCCAGGTGGTGAACGAGGGTGTCAAGGTCCCTTCAGGCCTGGGGGTTTCCAAAGGGCCCCGAATTCTGCAGCGCTGTCCTCAGAACACCTCCAGTCCTAGCACTCTCTCTCGGGACTATGACGGTTGGTCACGGACAGAGCGGCCAGACTGACAGTCCAAGACCCCGAGAAAGCCCCTAGACAAGGCCCGGGAGGACAGCTGCCATCCAGACGTGCCTCGCTGGCCCGAGGGCCCCTCCTGCCCTCTGTCTGCTGCACCTGTGCCCCAGGATCAGGGCAGTCCTCTTGGGAACCCTGTCCTTCCAGCACCCTCTCTGTCGCCGTGGGGAAGCGTCACCCCGTAAGCGAATGAGGGACCAGGCCCGGCACTCATGGATCCGCCAGGGCCGTAACGCCCCAGAGTGTCACAGTGGGTGGCTCACGTGGACAGGTGGGGCCACGGTGAGAGCTGGGCTTGGCCGGGGGCCTGTGTGCAGTGGGAGGAAAGGGGGGGCAACAGTCTCCGAGCAACCGGCTGGGCTTGCTGTCGCCCGAGTAACTGTCCTTCAGCAGGGTCCCTGTGAGTCGGGGGCCCTGCCGTGGCCACCAGCTGCCCTGGTAAGAGTAGGCTTCCTTCACTGGGTGCCCAGGGCATCAGGAGCAACCCGTATCAGGACGCTTCCCTGGACAAAACGGGAGCCCTGCCCTCATGGGACTCGTGTCCCTGAGGAGACAAGCCATGAGCAAGAACAAGTGTGTGGAGGGCTGTGTCACCTGGGGGGAGCCGGCAGGGGTCAGGGGACAGGGACGGAGGGATTCAAGCCTGAGGTGTGGCAGGCAGCCCTGGGGAACAGCGAGGTCTCAGCAAGGACGGGGAGGAGGTGACAGCTGGCCCAGGGGAGCATGGGGAGTAGACAGGGGGCAGAGGGTGGCACACTGTGGGACCCAATGGGAGACAATGGGGCAGGGGTGTGGGGTGTGGGGCGTGGACAGTCCACGCAGGTCCCTAAAGGACACAGTGAGGTCCAGTGGCTCCTGTTCTGAACAGCACGGGGAGCCTTTGCAGGGTTTAGGCAGCCAAACCATCTGACAGATTTCCAAAGGGTCAAGTTGAGGCTTGGACAAGTGGAGTGAGGTGGCCGCAGGGGACTGAGGGGCTTGGAGAGGTGGGGTGCCCTGGGGGAGGCTCTGGGCTGATTGGGAAGCATATGGAGGCTGGGGCACGAAGGGAGGCAGTGGTCAGGGAGAACTGAGGTTTAGGGGAAGCAGCGGGAGGGATGGGGCGTCCTGAGTGGGGGTCTGGCAGGGTGGAGCAGACGGCGGAGAGCTGGCCAGGGTCTCAGAAGCAGACACCAGCTGGGGCTTTCCCGCTCAAGGGTTTCATGAGGGGAGAGCCGGGGAGTTTCCTGGGGAGGCTGGGGGTTGGGGAGCCCCCCACGGGAAAGAGAGAGGGAAGAAGAGAAGGTACAGACCACCGTGTAAACGGGCACGACTACGGGTGTCTAAGCCTCCCCCAGCGAGAGCAGTGGGGTCTCTGGGAGCAGCCCGCCTCCGTTTCTCTGCTGGGCTGGTCCTGCCGGGGCAGGCCTGGGAACCCGCCCTGCAGGTGGAGGTGTGTGACAGGCATTCCCGGGCGGCCAGTTAGCGTGGTCAGGGTGCTGGTCATTAATTCTTTGTCCCTGTTTTCACGCGCCTCCCCACCTGGACCTGACGTGTGGCCAGCATCTGGGCGGAGCCGGTGGACTGAGATTCCAGGCTTCGCCCAGCAGCATGTATGCAGATCGCTACCCGCTATCGTGGCGCCGTCTCATATCCGGAAGGCACATGTGGCCTCGTCTCAGGCGGCAGCGAGGCTTCAGAGGGTGGCCACCCTGGCTTGCTTCTTTGTGGTCCGTGAGCACGAATGCGGCACTAAACGTACTGCTTGTTGGCTGAGAGCCAAACCAAAACTCACTCATCCCGGGGCGCCTGGCTGGCTCGCCCAGTTGAGCAGTTGAGTCTTGATTTCGTCTCAGGTCATGATCTCTCAGTTCCTGAGATCGAGCCCCGTGTCAGGCTCTTCGGTTTCAAAGGCTAAGGAAATCAGTTCCTTATAATCAATTCAATCTATCAGGATTTACTGAAACTGTTATGTGCATGGCCTTGGACCGGTCCTGAATTCAGAGGAATTCAACAGTATTTTGTTGAGGATGAGACCGGGCAGGCACATGGAGCCCACATACCCACCGTGGGCTCGTCTGAAGACAGGAGGGACACCGCATGAAGGTTCACTGCTAGACCCTCCTGGCAGAGCCCCACTGTGGCCCCCCACTGCGTGTCCCCTTGTCCCTGCCAGCACCCTCCGGGCACCGCCCCTCCCCACCACCTTTCCCGTCTGTCTCGAGGCCCAGGCAGGTGCCCATGGGGTCCCCTGCATGGCCTGCTTCCCATCACGGCTCAGCCCCTCACTCGCATGCGGCGACAGGTCCCGGCTGCGGGCGGACTCCACATGAGCATTCGCAAGCACTGTGTGGCCGAGTGATGGAGACAAGGGTTGTCACCCCCCCCCATCGTAGAGGACGGGGTCCCCATCATCCGAAGGGTGGGATAGCATATCCTGGGGGATGTCGGTCTTGCAAGATGGGTCAGAACAAGCCAGGCAAAGAAGAGCCTTTCCGTGTCAGGCACAAATCCTTAGTAGCACTAAAACAGAGGGGAAGCTAGGAAGGGAGTCCCCTAGAGGGAAAACAGGCAGTGGGATTTAGCAGCACCTAGTCCTTACAAAAAACAGGTAATAAATAGCTCGTGGTGGTGATGCTGTCCAGGGCTAGGGAAGCCAGCCTGGGAAAGTTTGATTTCACGAGGACTGAAAAGGCCCACAGAGAAACAGAAGAGAGAAATGTCTGTCCCCAGGGGCAGAAGGGAAGGAACAGACAATAACATAATCATAACACCAACCCCGTCAAGTGATGATTACTGTCCATAGACGTTCCTTCTGTGAAAGAGATCACTCTGTTAAGAGAACAACACCGTAGAACAAAGTTGGGTATTTATAACTCACTGATCCTCCCTTGGGAGCACAGGTCAGCGGGGAAGAAAAGAACACAAAACGGAAAGGCTCGAGCCTGGGCACAGAGTGGCCCCAACCACTGAGGGTGACCCCAGAGCCAGCCTGAGGGGCATGCAGGGTGGAAACGGTCTGTCCCTTCTGCTCAGGGCTGTGTCCCCAGAGACCAGGTGCGCAGTCCGTGCTCAGGGATGCTTCAGGGATGTGAAGGCCCTTAGTGGCCTGACACCATCATTGCCAGTGGCTTTGCTTTCCGGTCTGGGCTAGAGTGGAGGGGGGGGGATAAGTGGCTCTTCCCAGGGACAGTGGGCAGGTGACAGAGCGTTCCGTCCTCTCCTGGAACATCAGGGAAACCGGTACCAGCCAGAACGCACTGAAACCAGTCAAGTACAGGGCCCCGCTCGCCACGGGAGCTGCCGTGACCTCAATGGTATGTCAACAGGACTGTCCATTCGCATTTAAATCCATTTTATTCATAGTGTGTTATTGTTAACTCACCGCATGTCACTAACCTTGTGCTTTTTATCTTTATTTTTCTTGATTGTTTCTCAAGAACTGGCATTTCCAACTGACTGTTTCCTAAGATAACATTTAAAAGGAAGGATGAGACAGAGCGCGTGTCCCCCACTGCCTGAGGGCTGCGTTCTCCCGGCGGGAGCGCTAGGGTTGAGGAGGGACCCTCCGAGGACAGCCAGAGGGCAGAGCTCCTAAGACATAAAGGAAAACCAGCACAGACCACGGCAGGCCCCGTGTCTCTGTAGTATTTATTCGTTTGTCTTCTTCTAATCTTGTACAGCCGAGCTGAGGTGCGACTGACGTGTAAAAGCGTTGCCTGTATTTAAGGCAGACCACTTGGTGAGTCTGGGGTGAGTAGAACCATCCCTGCCACCAAGGCCGCGGACATGCCCCTCCCCTCCCAAAGTTACCCGCAGCCCTTTGGTGATGGCGGTGGTGGCAGTGGCGATGGTTTTCCCGTAAGAACACGGAACACGGATCTGCTCGGGCAGCCCCGGGCTGTTCAGCAGAGTCACGTGCAGGACGTGAGGTCCCCAACTTGCTCATCTGATAACTGGAGGTCGGTGCCCTTGGGCCAGCGTCTCCCCATTTCTGCACCCCCAGCCCCTTGCGACTGCCATTAACTCTCTGCTCCTGTGCAGCTGGCTGCTTTAGGCTCCTGGGAGAGGTGAGATCGAGCACCCATTTCCTCTTTAGATGGATGCGGCCCAGGCCTAGAGAGCTCTGGATCAGACGCCCACTTTGCTCCTGACATTGTCACTCGCTACGCAGAAAGTGGGGTCTCTACTGTGGCAATGGTTACATTTTTAAAATGTTTATTTTTGAGAGACAGGGAGAGACAGAGCATGAGTGGGGAAGGGGCAGAGAGAGGGAGACACAGAATCCGAAGCAGGCTCCATCCAGGCTCTGAGCTGTCAGCACAGAGCCCGACGCGGGGCTCGAACTCGTGGACGGCGAGATCATGACCTGAGCCGAAGTCGGACACTTAACTGAGCGACCCAGGCGCCCCATCTACTGTGTCAACAGTTACAAATGACAACGTCTGTCCATAGTTTCTCTGTGTTGGGAGACGTGCATCTAGTTAACAAGGTACTAGCATCCATGTTCCTAAGAAGGAGCCCACTGGGAGGAGAGACTGTGGCCACGCGGGGCAGCGGGCTGCAGCTGAACCCCCTCCCCACATGGCCCATGGCTGCGTGCGGATCTCAGGGACCTGCCAGGCAGGGGCCCAGGCGTCTCTGCAAGGTCTGCACACGCAGGCGAGCCTGGCGCGGTTCCTGGAAGGACGCTCGTCCTGAGCTGTTTGTGCGAGCACAGGAGGGTTGCTAATGGAGCCGTCAGACTCGCTCATTGGCTAATAGTTTAATTAGGCCCATCTGGAGGGGGCTGTGGCGAGGACTGTCACAGCTCCAACGCCGGCAGAGAGGCAATTTGTCACCCTGCGGCCACTGACCACACACTGGCACCCCAAAGCCAGGCGCAGCCGAGCAACCTGTTCCACGTGCGAGTGGCTGCACGTGTGCGGCAGGTGTGTAGGTCACCTTGACACCAAGGACAGACACCCAGCCCCAGCATCCGTGAGATGGCCTCATCCAGGGAGAGAGGGCTTCTGAAGGTCGGGCGGGTATTGTCCTGTCAGCCAGTCCTAGCACAGTGATGAGCTGCTCCCCACACACACGCTCACATGTACACATGCACACGCTCACACACACACATGCACACACATACGTGCACACACACACGTGCACATGCACGCAGTACACATGCACACACAAGTACACATGCACATGTGCACGCATGCACACATGCCCAGGTGCACACGCTCACGCGTGCACATGCACACACAAACACGTGCGTGCACACATGCACACACATGCACACACAAATGCATACACCCGCACATGCACACATGCACACACAAACACGTGCATATGCACACACATGCACATGCACACATGCACACACAAGTGCACATGTGCTTGCATGCACACACACACATGCACACAGAAACACGTGCATGTGCACACATGCACACGCCACATGAACACGCTCACACGCGCACATGCACACACACGCACATGTGCATGCACACACACGCTCACATATGCACACTCGCACGCATGCACACGCTCACACACGCACATGCACACACATACATACACACATGCACATATGCACACGTACACAGTACACATGCACACAAGTACACATGCACATGTACACGCATGCACACGTGCACATGTTCACACGTGCACATGCACACACATGCACACACAAACACGTGCATATGCCCGCACATGCACACGCACATATGCACACATAAGTGCACATGTGTTTGCATGCATACATGCACACATGCACACAAAAACACGTGCATGCGCACACATGCACACGCCACATGAACATGCTCACACGTGCACATGCACACACACGCACATGTGCATGCACACACACGCTCACATATGCACACCCGCACACATGCACATGCTCACACACATAAGCACACACACACGTGCACACACTCACTGCGTATGTGCACACACATGTGCACATACACACATGCACACACACACTCACACACACCCATGACACACACTCACATGCACGCACACATGCATTTGCACACATGCACACTCACATACAGGTACACGTGCACACACTCGTGCACACATATACACACATGTGCACGCATGCACACTTGTGCACACACGCGCACACGTGCACACACCGCATACATGCACCAACTGACACACATGCATGTGCGCGCACATGCACACACATGCACACGCGCACACACAGAATTTAGGCGGCTGTACCTGTCAGCATTGCTGGTGGCCTTCCCCCATACAGGAGCATGTCCCAGGGCAATTAGTCTCCGAGGCACGTGTGTCTTTTTCAAGCACACCACACTCCCCCCTCCAGCTGTGGAGCAGAAGTCCGGCCCCCATATGCCCTCAGGGGCAGGCTGCAGGGGACTAGACCTCCACACCCTGAAGGGTCTTTGCTGACGGTCAGGTGGGGAGACACCCGTGTGATTGAAGAGACTAAGGGACACAGCAGCGAGACCTGTGTGGGCCGAGAACAGGGGCTTTGCGTGCTGGGCCAGCACCCGACGCTTCTGTGTCGGGGGGGCCCTACGAAGTCCACACAGTAAGGCTTGGGGAAAACTTGCAATTTTATGTTGCGGTTTTCAGATCTGTGTCTCAGGTCTGCTTACCCAGCTGTGTTCACGAGGCTGCTTCCGTATTTTGTCCTCTTTGTGTCTTTTCGGTTATCACAAGCCCTAAAATATTCAGCCTGTCAAGCACCTTGTCCGGGTGTTTCTACCTTCTCGGGATGCGGATGCTGACAAAAACGCCTCCCATTGCACACCCAGCGCTCTCTTCCTCTTTAAGTGGATTGGCCGGGGGCGGGAGGGGCTTCTGGAGACCTCAGGGCTTCTCTCCTCACAGAAAACATAGATCTGTAAGCCTGCAAACCCCCGCGTGTGGCGCTGTCCCTTAACCAGCTGCCTCAGCAGAGGAGGTGGGACAGGGGTGCGCATGTTCCGAAAGCAGCTACCACAGAATCTGCAGGGTGAGCCCCCTGCATGAAACAACAGCACCAGCAAATAAACACTGTTTGAATCGTCCCCCAGTACTTGATCCACAGAGTCCCTCAGAGAGAGTCTGTCGCCACACGAGGGTGCGGGCACGGTCCAGCCCATGCGTGGGGAGGTCGCTGCGCCACCACAAGAGCTGATAAACACCTCCTCCCTGCGTCCTCGCGAGGTCCTCGCGAACGCTGCCCCCACAGTGGGTCTGCAGCCGCACACTCTCAGATACGGTCTTAGGTGACTTGGGGAACGATTTGTGCAGCTCGCAGATCCGAGAACTTTGGTAGAACCTAAGAGGCTATCTGGCCCGTGTCGATACATCCTTTTTACGATGGTACAGCAGAAACGAAGTGAATCCGTGGGTCAGTGAGCCAGAGGCTGGAGGAGAAGCCAGGACAGGTTAGGGTGACCCCCCCACCGGCCCCAGGGCGCTCGTCCTGCCAAACCCACATGAGCAGTCTGACCCAGGTCACAGGATTATTTCTGGCAAAGTCATCAGCAAATTAGAATTCCTTCAATGGGCCCGTATCACGCGTAAACAATCTGGAAGCCACAAAAATCCACATTAACAAAA
Source organism: Prionailurus viverrinus (assembly GCF_022837055.1). Classification (NCBI taxonomy): domain Eukaryota; kingdom Metazoa; phylum Chordata; class Mammalia; order Carnivora; family Felidae; genus Prionailurus; species Prionailurus viverrinus. The sequence continues at coordinate 1,503,475 of NW_025927614.1, forward strand.
TATGGGGCACACGTCAGCTGCCAGGTAAGCGATGGACCCCGGAGAAGGGAGACGCTCTTGGGCGAGAATGGTTGGGAAACAGGAAATGGTTGGGAAAATATGGTAAAGGACAAGGGGTGTGCACAGGGAACAGAAGACCCCTTCCTGTGTGTGGGGATGCCCAACATTGGAAAATCTGTAAGTGGTACCGACTCACGATATGATCTCAAGCCAAATACGTCACTGGGGGCATTCCAAAGGCCGTAAGAGAAAGTCTCTTTTTCCTGAAATTTGTCCCTTACGGGCAGATGAGGTTGACCTAATCACGTGTGGATGGGAAGGGCTCAGGTCGATGTGGTTCAGTTTAGATCTGAGAGCTAGGTCTACGACCTAGTGCCTGTGTATCTGGGGCCCTCTGGGCTTCGTCCGAGCGCCTGTCTTCTGGAGACTGCCCTAAGTACCGCCTATGACAACATCCTTACGCAGTGCTATGACTGCCCGTGGTGAGGAGGTCAACACCACCACTCACGACCTGCCAGACACGGCACCCGCCGCGTAAGCACGCCACGCCTGAGTTTCCTCTGTGAATAGGGCTGTGCCCACCATGGGGCCGTGGTGCTGACTCCACAGGCCAGTGGCTACAAGATGCTTTTAGCACAGGTGACATACGAAATCACTCAGTAACGGGTGGTCCCTTTTGCCTCTGAGATGATGGTTTCATTGTTATTAGATTTGGTTAGTCATCATAGCTATAGATGTAGCTTCTGTGTATGCGTGCGAAACAGAAAGAACTCAGACAGCATCAGAGGCTGGCTGTGAGCAGATGTTCCCAGGAGGGCCACAAGCCTAGGTTGCAGATCGATGCAGACCCAGTCTTGGGCACAGATTTGTTTTCTCGGTTAATAGATCAGGGAGGGAAGACGCAGTGGTGATTTTAAGCAAAGTGTGTTTATTTTGTAAACGAGCATGAGGAAAAGCCAAACAAATATTTCCTAGAAAAATACATTTTTGAAATAAGCTGTTCCGTGGTCCCTAGCGTGTCCCTGGGCCAGTCTGAATGACTTCGGTCCAGGCAGCGGCCCCGGGGTGGCGGGAAGAGGCACGTACACCCCGCCCTTGTCCCGGAGCGTCCAGCTGAAGAAAGCCGATTTGTGCCTGGTTTTGTGACAAAGGTTGGAGATGAATCCTCCTTTGAAGCGGGTGCTGCTGAGGAAGACGGATGACTTCAGAGAGCAAAGGGGAGAGAGCAAGGCAGACACGGTGTCAGCCCCATGTAATCATCTGCACGAGCTCAGAAGGCCAGAGAAATGTCACAGGTTCCTGAGGGGGGGGGGGGGGAGAGAGAGAGAGAGAAGGAAGAAAAAAGAAAGAAAGAAAGAAAGAAAGAGAAGGAAAGAGAAATAGAGAAGGAAAGAGAGAAAGAAAAAAAAGAGAAGAAAGAAAGAAAAAGAAGGAGGAGGGAGGGAGGGAGGGAGGAAAGGAAGGGAAGGGAAGGGAAGGAAGGAAGGAAGGAAGGAAGGAAGGAAGGAAGGAAAAAGGGTAACAGAAGCTTTTTAAAACTGTAAAAGTATTTGTTTCTAAGCTTTCTGCTAACAAAGCGGTGCGTCTTTAAGCCCCAACTTCCCTAAATTATTCCTCTTGGAGAAGACATGTACATATGCACCTAGAATTTTCTGCATCGGCTTAATGGTATCTCAGCCTCATATATTAGGACTTGCAGTTCTGATGCACCCAAGGTAAATAGGACGGAATATCTCTCTTTGTTCACACGGGACCAGTTGCAGGAGAAGGCAAGTGACTTCTGCAATCTTACCATGTTTTTCTGCAAAGTTTCTACAGACACCTTTCTTCCTTCTGAAGGTTTCTGAAATAGGAATCGAAGTGAAAAAGCCTCAGCCTGTCCATTTATCTTTGGCAAGGGGCTCTAGAGTTATTTATCTTTTCTAATTATGCCTCAAAAGGAACATGAAGCTGCCATAAATAACATTAGCAGTGACCGCGGAAATCACGGGCATGCTGAAGGTAACAGGCGTGCGGTTTTCTCCTCCCCAAAACCGTGGGCCTTCCCCCGTCCCGGCCCTGCACGGCTGCCTGGGTCCTCAGCTCCTGCCGGTTAGGCTCGCGGGCAGCGGCGGGACGAGCAGTCACCCCTGCACACCTCTGTGGCGTCCAGGCAAGCCCACAGCTCTTCAAAGTATACAGCGCGTGCCCCCTGCCACACACACACACAACAGAGAGGGAAGGTGAGGGTCGCTGGCAGATGGCAAACCAGCAGAGAATTTAGAAATGGACAGAGCGCTGAGCGAGAAGCAGTTGCTGACATCGGCGCCCTCGAGTCCAGATTCCAGAGCGCCACTGCCCGTGTGACCAGGGGTTGGAGGTCTTCTGCCTGCAAGTGGGCTCAGAAGCAGGGTCTCAGGGGCCTCGCTACCTTCAGGGAGAGTCCTCCTGGCCATCAACACCCCCGCCACCGCCAGCCTCGAAGACAAGCCCCTCTCCCAACACTAATTAGCATCAAGAGCCCTTGGGGACATTTTTTGAACATCTATCTCCTTCCTTCTTGCACAGCAGGAATCACGTCCACTGTTTCTGGACACACATGGTGTACAAATGTGCGTGGGCAACACCAGAGCCAGACAAAGCCCCTCAGGACCGGTGCGGCCTCAGCCATGTGGAGGGCCAGAGGCTCGGGCCACCTGCTGTTGTGCGACGAGGGGCAGCAGGAAAGGGCTGACCCAGGTCAGGCTGGTACGCAGGACCCGTGATTTGCAGAGAATTTAGGCCATGTCACTAAATTTGGATCTGCCCTATGGGAAAGCCCTTACTCATCCGTACCAAGTCAGCACAAGTGTCACTTCTGCTCGGGTGCGACCTCCTTGCACAAGGCTGGGTGCAAAGGCTGGAAGTCCTCGCCATGTCTTTCCTGACGCTTCTCACGGTTGTAATCGAGTGTCTGTTGTCTGTCGTTCCCGCTAGAGGCCGGGATGGAGGCCCCGCATGCTGCACAGGACATGGGCTACAGTGGCTGCATTTGTGAGCCAATAAACTGGATGCGTGACGGACGATGAGGAGTGGGGAAAAGGTGCTTCTGGGAAGGGAAGAGATGGTGAGCGTTGGTGTTGGGCATCGCGGGGGCGACGGGCAGGGACGTTAGCCACGTGGCGTTGCCGGGGTGGAGAATGAGCAGGTCTGGGACCCCCCAAGAGCTGATCCAGAAGTCACAGAGTCTTCCACAGGTCTTTCCACTGGTTATGTGGATGTGCACACAGATCCTGGTGTGAGTTTTACTTTGGTTTGAGAACGTCCTCAGACCAGGTCAGGAAGCTGCTGTGACCTGACTTGGTCTCAGGTCTGTGTATCTCCTTACTCTTTCAAGGACACAGGTGTGAGGCTATTGTCTGGAAGGTGGCTACATGGGCATCTTCTACTGTCTGTTGCCACCCAGTGGCATTGATGGGGGGCAGTGGGAGCTCCCCAGGCCGAGCCCTCTCCGGGGTCTGCAGATCCGTGCATCTCCCACCCTGAGTGCATCTGACCCGTCGGCGAGGGCGTCCTCAAGCGCTCTCTGTTGGTTCGGCCCCGCCTGAGACTTTAGCACCAACCCAGTGAGCTGAGCCCCAAGCAGACTTAGGGGAGGGATGGTTGGTTCACACCGAGTGGGCCCCCTACCTTCCCTTCCTCAGCCCCTGCAGACAACTCTTTTCTGGAGCAAATTTCCCACGTGTTGGGATTTTTTGCCAAATATCTGATTTTTATACATCCAGTAACCACGTGAATATCTTACATGACCAGAAACTGGAATCCCACACTGGGTTTCCATCTTCTGTGGGCCTGTTTGCATAAACATTACATGCACTTCTGAAAAAACTAGCCCGACCAAGTCGCACTTGGAGAGTCTCTGGGCACCCTCTCCTGTCCTACGCTTTAACGTCAACAACACGAAACGGAAACCCCGAACCTCAAAAAGAGAAGTGTGATGTCAACGCCACCTATCACTTGACCCAAAAAGTCATTTCTTTTTTTTTTTTTTAATTTTTTTTTCCAACGTTTATTTATTTTTGGGACAGAGAGAGACAGAGCATGAACGGGGGAGGGGCAGAGAGAGAGGGAGACACAGAATCGGAAACAGGCTCCAGGCTCCGAGACATCAGCCCAGAGCCTGACTCGGGGCTCGAACTCCTGGACCGCGAGATCGTGACCTGGCTGAAGTCGGTCGCCTAACCGACTGCGCCACCCAGGCGCCCCCCAAAAAGTCATTTCAAAGGCTCCCTGCCCTTTGTAAAAGTGTGAGACCATCCAGCGCGGGGAACTGTGTGCTGCTCCTCTTGTACAGGCAAGAAAAATTCTAGGCACAGCAGCGTTATCACGGGCTGTCCACTCCAGGCTGGCGCCCGGCAGGACAAGACAAAGCTCTCGTGACAGCAGCTGGAACAGCCCCACATTTCTCTGTCACTGCCTATGATAACCCGTGTCACCACCAGCGTGTGCTCACTTTGCTTTCTCAAGGAAAAGCTTGAGCTCTGCTGCTCCTTTGTCCTTCTTCCCTCGGCGCCCCCACCCGAGCCGCGATGGCCAAGTGAGGTGATAGATGTAGGCAGCTAAAAATAGTTTGTTTTGCATGTAACATACAAGCAAGTGAATAATTTTCTTCTGTAAGCAAGATGCCCGGGGACAGGGAGAGCTTGGCGGCGGTGGCAGCCAGGGGACGTTGATGGAGTGCTGCTCCCAGCGCAGTAAATCAGCAGCGGCGTGGCTTGGCACCATTGCAAATGCTGCTGCAGCCCGCAGGAAGAAAATATCAAAGCCCCGGAGAAATACTTCCTGCATTTAAAAATTGTGTTGAGCTCTTTGTGGTTGACGCAGGGAGTGGATCATTTATCCTCGGCCTGTGTAAACGGCATAACGGATGCCGTGGCTCCCTGCATTTGCTGTTCCCACCCCCGCCTTTCAGGTAACCTGGAGTCCTGTTGGTGTCTGCTGCGCCCAGGGGAGCAGAGACCATCGCGTGTGTAATGAAGCCCAGGCAATGAAGCTCAGGAGGGCACCTTCCGCACCCAGGGCAGCACCCAGCCCCTCGCGGGAAAGTTTTCGGGCACCTCTTCACTGCCACTCTCTGCCTCCCAATCCTTCTCGGAATCGGGCTTGGTGATGGGAGGCTGGGTCTCTGCAGAGTTTTCCAGAGTGCCTCTTCTCAGCAGAAATGGTAGGACGGGAGGACTAGAGAGGTAGCCGGGGCCTGGAGAGCTGTCCGTGGTGCTGACGCCCATGGAGGCAGCCCGTGGAGATGCCTCCTGGTCTCCCCTGCTCTCCAGGAGCTCATGGGCTCCTCCTGTACCTCACTCACGCATTTCTTCACCTCCTGTGAGGAGGCAGGCACTGGGTTTGGGAACTAAAATCACTATGTAATCGATGAGCCCCCCTCCTGGTGACCCGGCCCTGTTCTCTGGTCTGAGAATCTAACAGATTCAGCATAAGACAACGTGGTGAGTGAGTGAGGGCGAGAAGGGCCACTAACCTTCGATCCCTACATGGCTAAGTTTATATGCAAAGACTTTATATCAAAAACCCCACAAAAGGGAGAGTTCAGTACCTCCACTTAAAAAATCATTCATTGCTCAGGGCATCCGGGTAGCTCATTCGGTTAAGCATCCAACTCTTGATCTCGGCTCAGGTCGTGAACTCACGGCTCATGAGTTCAAGCCCCGCATCGGGCTCTGGGCTGATGCTGCAGAGCCTGTTTGGGATTCTGCCTCTACTTCTCTCTGACCCTCTCCCACTTATACTTTCTCCTTGTTTCTCAAAATAAATAAAATTAAATTGTTTTTAATTATCAATGCGCTACACACAGGACTGTGTTTTATACTCTGTTTTTTGCTGTATTTTAGGGCATGTATTACTTTAGATCTGCACATTGGGTGAAGCAGATGTGTTAGAGTTTATTAGAGTTGAGTTTTAAATTCCAAGTCCATGGCCTCAGTTTCCTGATCCGTATAGTGGGGAAGAGTTCCCATGCCCTTGTTGATTTGGAGGGTTGCCTCTTAGCAGTGGGTTTGCACACAGTGGTGACCAGTTAATGCTGACGTTGTTGATAACTGAGTGAATGAGGGGCCAAGCAGGATGGCATTCTCCTGGATTTAGAGGAACTCCCCCGGAGTGTCCCCAAGTCTCCCCCAGAGTGTCCCCGAGGTTCTGGCTAGGAGACTGGGGGAGTGGGGGTCCATGAGTGTGTGCGTGTTCATGGGGGACAGTCTTGAGCTAATCTGATATTTTGAAAACTCCAAGGTACATTGTATTTATTGGAGGCAGGCCAGCTCTAATCAATGTGTTTTCCCTTGATTTTGTTTACTTTAAAATAAATTATATCAATACCGTGTTTTTGTTCTGATCCAATGGTCTGATTGGCAGTAATATATGATTTGAGAAATGAGAACTGAGGAATTCTTAATTATAATAAATAAATACTTAAATAAATTTGCCAAAATGTTTATGTGGCTCCCTTTAGCTTTTGATGGTTTTTACCAGTATTTAGCTGGTATGTCCACACAGCTGGTATGTCTGTTCACACAGACATGGACACTGAGAGGGTCCACATTCCTTCTCAAAGGCCAAGTTCACTGGTTGCAAGAACATTCATGGTTAACAGATACGAGCTGATTGTTCATGCCATAAGTCATTGCTCAGTACCTGCCCTGTACCAAGCATGGCTCTGAGTGTCTTTGGAAGAATATGTACAAAGTCTATGTCCTTTGTGAGTTTCTGATCTCATGCAAGTTCTGATTTTGATTTCTGAGCTTTAGGACCAAATTATCAAAAAGATGTCATTAATGACAGCGAAACAGGGAACAAGATTTCTGGTCAAAAAAAAAAAAAACAAATCAGGAGCAAATCATAAATGTCAAATTTGCACATACGAGGTGAAGTGTATAATGATACGTAACCATTCAAAGCAGATTTTTATACCATTTACAGAGAAATTGCTTTAGCAGGCTGATTAGGGAAGCAGAATGAGGCAGGTCCTTGGCTGCTTAATTAGCAGGACCCCAGATGCATCTGGGGCCAGAATTGTCCCAGGAAGTGCTTTCAAAACAAAGATGTGAGGAACATGAGGAAACTGCCACATCCCAGACCCACACCTCCCAAGAGCTGATGAAATGTAGCTCAGCCTGCTCTTTTCCCTGTGATTCTCACTCCAGAATCCAATAGCTCCTATGTCCTAGAGAGAAGCTTCAGGCTTTTCTTTCCTTTGAAAAACACACTGTGGCTTCCACAACACTATGTGCAGCCCACACCATTGGCTTCTAGGACTTTCCAATGAACTCGGCTACTCCAGGTTTGCAAGCAGAGGCCAGACATGAGCAAAACCAGTTCCTAGCATTGCTCTGATTGAAATTTATTGGCTTTTACAGCTCTTTTGGGGTTATCTCATTCCTTAACAATGCCAGATTTAGATTTAGGTGCCCTAAGACTTTTTTTAAGCGAATTATTTTATATCAGGCGACAAATAACATCACAAGTGCCCACACTGGTAACTCGCGGCTTCCGCATTAACGACGGGCATTTTTGTGTCTTTGAATGGTTTTTGGGGGGTTTATTGAAACTTTTCTGACTGTGGCTGATTCTTACCTTTCAGCAAGAGCGTCTAAGAATGAGGAGAGAAACCATTTTTTCCCCTAGAAGCTGAACTTTTTCTGAGTTCACAGTATCCGTTGGCTAGGAATGCATTTCAGGATCTTGCTATTTTAGTCAGGTGGGGGTGAACAGCGTGTGAGCCGTTCACGGCGCTGTCTCGCTTGGAAGTCCCCTCTCACGCTCTCCACCTTCTATTACTAAACCTTACTTTCTGCCATTAGTCTCCTCGTAAAAAGTAATTTTTCTCACTGATGTATTCTTCACCTGACACACAAAAGCGAAAAGCGTGTCATGCTACAGCTCAGTGCTGTTTCCGAGGACGTCCCATAAAATAGTTGCAGGTAGCAGGCATGCATGTGTGCGAAACTACGGGTAACGCACACCGTACAGACGCACACGGTGGTCGGACAGCCGTGTGAGCCTCCAGCCAACAACAGTGCTCACTTCCGCCTGGCCCTTTATCTGCGGAAAGTACAGGTCGGCTTCTACATGTGGTTCTGAGAAGCCGCCCTTGCTACTGTCTCGCTCGATTCTGTTTCCTCGCCATTCAAGTCAAAATGTTAATGGGCCACCTGAGCCCCTTAGCCGTGATGGGCCGCAAGGTCTGACGCCTGCCTTTAACCTTTACCAAACAGCAGAGGTGTGTGTTTTTGCTCATCTGGCACCTTTCAGCCGTCTGCTTGCAACATCACCATTGAAAGGGAAAAGTAATCTCCCCCATCCAGCTTGTCATCCTTAAAAACTGAGCCCTAGCAGAGAGCTTAAATTTAATCCTGTCCATCTGAGGACTTAGACCATGACCATCAAACATAAAATTCAAGACACTTAAGCTGAATTTCTGCATAAGAACAATGTTCAAAAACTGCCTACAGACAGAATAGGTTTCCTTGGGAGAAAGAGGAAAGGCACCGTGGGGGCGGTGAGTTCCCCACCACTGGAGGTATGTAAGCATAGCTAATGTGCCTTGGGCCAATGGCATCCGAACATTTGTGAACAGTGAGTGAGTTGTTCTTCTGACCCTGCCAAACATGATGCCCTGTGGGGTCTGAGGTTCACTATGAAGGGGCCGCATTGAAGGCCACCCTGTCCCAAGGGCAAACCTGAGGATTTGACCCTGCTCCTGGGGGCTTCTAATGTTCTATAATCTGGGGCATTGGCAGAAGTCAGATGTGGTGCCCAGAGCTTTCTCTTTTCAGTGTAGGGTGAATATTTCCTCACGTTGATGATCATTGATCATTGATGAGAAATGCTTAGTCCAGGGACCACATGGTTCCGGAAGGCAACCAGGGAGAAAAAATACCAGCTCCGACCAAAGCTAACGGCATCTCCCAGGACCCCACAAGGCTGTAGGGATGGCTTCTCCAGCCAGCCAGCAACCACAGCACTAGCTCTGAGCTGTCCCAACCAGCCAGCCCCAGGGAATGGTGTGTGGGGGCAGAGGGAAGGGAGACCGTGTTGTCCATGGGGCCATGGGTCCTCCCACTCTTCTAGACCTTTCTGACACTACTGAATGCACTTTTAAGGTTGTTGCTACCCCAACTGCAAAAAGCTTGACTGTAATGAAGGATAATTGACCCAATTCTCCAAAACAGAAGCTTCCTGAGACCCCTCCTTCCCAACTGGCAAACTGCGTGACTGTGGGCCAGTCAGTGAAATTTCTTAATTTGATTCCAAAAAGGGGGACCCATTATCACCTGCAAGATGTGTACAGGAATTAGAAACACCAGAACACCAAGAAACCGTGTTAAGCACATAGAAGATGCTTAGAGGCTGGCAGCTCTTCTCTTGGCTTAGTATCAGTCTAACCACTTGGCCTTGTAGACATTGAGCCAACAGAGGAGCTGTGCCCTGGCTCTGGAAGCTTCCAGGAGAACAGGCTGGACCAGGATCCACGGTTCATGACATGTGTGACCTCAGAAGGAATACTGGGTCCAAAGTCTCAGTTACTGACCCGGGAACTGATAACAGTAAAGTGATCTGCTGCTCAACAGGGTTGTAAGAAGCTGTGTAATGCAGCTGGGACATAACGAATAATGTTCACCCCGTAGTCAACGCTTGAGAAATGGTAGCTCAAAATATAATTCCTTTCCTATAATTGGCCTGGAAAAAATACTAATGAAGTAGAACAATAGACTCCGCTTTATAAGGTCTCGATTGAGTAAAACTGTTTAAGAAAGCATGCCGTTAGCAATATCCATTATAGTTTTTATAAATGCCATTTTTATATTAATGCTAAAAGATTTATTTGACATCAAGTTGCTCAAATATATGTACTTTTGGCATTTAAATTAACTTCTTGTCCCAAACTCTAAATGGGGAAATATGTCACCTTTTCTCAAACAATCAAGGCTCATTGTTAATTCAAAAGTTAATGACATTCCAAGGCTATTTCCATATATTGAAGTGTAATATCTACATCTGTCTCCCTTCTCTCCCAGAATGATTAAATGTTGTTTCATTCTCATTGGGTGTGGAACTTGACAGGGTAATTCAAGAAATACCATGGAAGGAGGAAAGGAAACTTTCCATTGTTGTACAAGTGCCCTCCAGGTTAAGAACAGTGACCAGGGTCACCAAAGACCCGTTCTGCCCCCAAACCTCAAAGGTTTTATCTGCTGGTGGAAAGAGTTCCACTCTCCCTGCTCATCATGTAAAAATATTTGCTGGTTTTCGTTCAAAGCCAGACACATAAGTTTGCCATTTTAATTTCTATTTTTCCATCTGGCAATGGATCCAAATAGCTTCAGAAAAGTAGTCGAAGTGTGTTAGGAGGCATCCCAGACCGGAACGCGGCTTGCTTCACTGGAACGTCCTCTGACGTTCCTCTGACGTTCCTCCACGTCCTCTGACATGCCAGCTGAGTAAGGAGGCAAATCACTCAGAGTGATTATTAGCACATCATCATAGGAAAATGCGATTCAGGAATGACACCAAGATTATACCCACGTCCTCTGGTGGGATACCAGTCGTACCGAAGACCGTCCTATGGAGGACGTGAGGTTAGCTTGTGGTAATGTGTCCCCTACATTCTGCCATGGACTCCGCTTCACTCTTTAGTGTCATGGGAAAAATGAGTCAGTTTATGGAAATACTCGAAACCTTGAAAGCTCTATATTGAGTGTAATTACTTGACAAAATCTCTTCACCGTCTACCCAAGAGAAGCACGTGTTTGCTTTCTCAAGGGCGTACTGGGTTTCACCAGACGGGTACTTCCCAACGGGTGGCCCGATGCCGGCAGCTCTGTGCGGTCAAGCTCTGATCCAGGAGAGGCGCACCCTTATAGGACGACACTTGTAGAAGCACAATCCGTGAAAGTTCTGCTCTTTCCTGCCCCCGGACGGGCCCGGTGTAGAAGTGGAAGAATTCTCTAGAAACAGGGCGCACGCCTTCGCTGGCGGTATCTGCTGTTTCCGGTCGGAGAGGCATTCGCAAAAGCCTCTCCAGGGTTCGGAGCAAAAGGCCTCGCTCAGCGGCGCCCTGCTCCGCTCTGTCATGCTGGGAACGCCTCCCTCAGAGATCTCAACATACCTTGAAAGAGCATGAAGTCACAATGGCAGTGTTCAGGGGGAAAGGCTGGGCCTTGTAGCACCAAAAGTTAAACAAAAGTAACCAAACATTGCTGGTTGGAAATGTTCAAATTGAGTGAGTTCAAATGGTGCCCCCTCGGGGTTTTCTGACGGGGGTGGTGTTGTTGACGCGAGCTCATGCCCACGTCTCCAGCAGCTCCGACGGGAGCTCCTCCCCGCGGTAAACGGACACCATCCATTCCCTTCCGTGCTTTCTAAGCAACCGAGCCAGTGCTTACCCGTTTCTTTTGGGGCCTCTCTCCCGTCTGGCCCCGCTTGGTCCTCGTGCTCCTGATGAGCTCTTTCTCATATTATTTATGCTGGAGGCCACTACCTAATCTAAATTATATTTAAGAAGGAGCAGCAGGGCTCCAAACTCGTGCTCAGAATCCCCTAGGGAAAGTGCGCAAATTCCCACGCGTGGACCTCGAGGCAGCGATTTGTACACAACTCAGCAGCCTTTATTTATTTCCACTAACTCCGGGCTTCCTCACGACGGCGTGCTTGATAGCTTGCGCGCTCGCTGAGAGGCCTCCGGGTGAGTGGAGTGGTGCTTTGATACCAACACCAAGAACCATCCGGAGATGAAAACGGAGAGAGGTTCAGAGAAAACCACAGTCTTTTTTGAGGGAAATGTGAGGGAAGATGAAAGGCACCAGAATCCCCCCATGAGAAATGCAGAGAGATGGGGAGAGCAGCCTAACGATGAGTTTTAATTCTGGGAGAGACGCACGGCCAGCTGTTTCTGCTCCGGGAGGAAATACACCTGCGGGAGGAGGAGTGGGGCTTTCAGGGCAGGGACGCCGCCCTGAACGAGTCTCGGCGGACAGCGTAGGCAGGATTTTCCCTCTGGAAATTTCAGAGGTAGGGACGTCTGAGCTGGGCCTCTAGCTTGGTGCTCTCCAAGGGCAAATCTGACATAAGGGCTTTCTGGCGAGCACAGGGAATGTGACTGGGAGGCTCACCCCATATCGGACGGACGCCCCTCGGATGACGTATAAGTTGTGTGCGACGTGCACCTGCCGAGTGCTGGGTAGATCACCGCCAAGCTCACTAATTCATCCTCCGCACCTTGCGGACGGACAGGTTCCCAAATCCGGTTACTGAACGAATCCACGTGTGAACGTTGCACCCTAGGACGTGGTTTAAATAATGAATGGAGATGATGTGTCTCGGGATAACCTCTTACAATTTTGTATATTTTTAAACCTCAGCAACCGTGGGTGATATAACCGGAGGTGTCAGTGTTAAGATAAATGCAAAACTGTAAACATGCCGTAAACTCTTTCACGGTACATTCCGGTCTTCCAGGTTTACAGATACACTGCTTTTAGTTCGTATGTGTAGGATCCCGGAGGAATGTTTGGGTTCATACCCACTTTCCGGGGCTTTACCCACACTTTGTAACTTCTACGAATATACATTGGTTTGCTTACTGCGTCTAGCTGTGGCACTGAGCGGATTACTGAACACAGACGAGAAAGATTAAGAAGCATTTGTTTTGGAGTGTAACTACTGGTTTTTATGAGAAGCTTGCTAGAACTACTTAAAGGTGGATTATTGATGAGTACCTGCACATTTATATTGCTTTCAGTTAACCAGTATCGGCTGTTCTGGTATTGAAATGAATTCAATCAAAATACTATTATTACACATGCATGCACCCTTTTAAAGCATCTCAGGGAGGAAGGAATTCGAAATATTGTGGTAAACATAAATTAAGTGCAGCAATGTCGCTCTTCCGGCAGAACCGGCTCCAACCACTGTCCACAACTGAAGTAATAATAACCTGCAAATCTCAGAAGACAGTCCTTCCTGGGCAGGAGGGCTGGCCAGGAGGAAGGATGTCCCTGGTTTGGGGCCAGCGGGCTGTGCGCCGTCTGACCGTGGAAGGTCACTGCTAGGTCCCCGTCCTAGAGGACCAGGGTTGACAATGACCAGGCGTTCGAGATCACTTCCGTTACGTGCCATGGAGAATTTCAGAAGCATCCCTGCTGTTGTTGCTTTTCTTGTACCAGACGTCTCTGATGTGCTGTGTCTGTGCCCCGATTTCACAATATAACACGCTAAACTCGAGTTTCGTCACTGGTGGGTTGAAGTTTTGGCTGGTAGGTTGAGGGCAGTAACTGGTCATTTGCAATCTGACAGCAGAGCAGGCGAGGTCACACGTGTGTTCGCACGTAACAGGTGTGGAGGGAGGAGGGGACACACTTAGGGGACTGTGCTTGGTGGTGACACGGGCGGGCAGGGAGGACGGAGCAGGAGCTCAGAGAGGCGATGCCTGGCATGGTGTGTGTCGCTGTGGCCCCAGGAAGCAGAGCCACGTGGCCGCTCAGGGAGGCAGAGGAAACGTACAGGTCACGGGGAGGGGTGAGGTCTTGTGTCATTCCGTGACGGCACGAAGGGACTGTCTGAGAGTCCCGTGCTGTGTCTACAGCACATGCCCTGAAGGTCAGGGAGGGTTTGCTGTGAGACCCGACTTCTCAGGGTCTGGGGTCAGTTATCTCCCACCCAAGCCCACCAGACTGGTCTCCACAGCCCGCTACGACTCAGCCCCACGGCCCCTGCGTAGGACCAGTCGTGTGCACAAGTGCTGGCACTCTGGGTTATCCTGGCCTGCGTGAGTGTGCCGGAGTGTGCACGTGCATCGTGTGTGCGAGCGATTGGAAGGAGAAGCTCGGATATTTGCTAAAAGCAGTTACGTTTCTAAGATTTACAACTTTGCAGATAAGCAGTGTTGCATTAAAAGCCTTTCAGTCCTGCCCCTGCAGATTCCACTTTTCTCTGCAAAAATGGACACGTTTCTCTGGGACCACACGTGTGGCCAGCTCCTCCCCAAGACGTGCTCGGCGACGCCTTTCAGTAGCGGTTTCAGAAGCGGAAACTGAATTTTTTATACAATTTCTGTGACACGAAGTGTCTTCCAAAACAACTATAATAGTCTGATTAAACCCCACTATCGCTGTCACAAATCCCCATGTAAATGACGGATCCCGCCCATTCCCCTCCCGACCCCGCCCCTCTTGTGCCACTGCTCAGCGTGGCTACGTGGTAGGGACACTTTGCTGTGTTCTGACACAGTGCGTCCGAAGGGTTATGTGACGTCGGAATGAGGCCAGCTGGCTCTGCATCCAGACCGCGAGGTCACTAGGAATGGAACCTTCCTGTAGCACTCTGGGTGGCCTAACGGGAAGGGCACGGGGGGCAGGGACTGTGAGTGCCCTGCTCCCCACTGTCCCAGAGTCCCAGGGCCTGGGGCAGCAGGTGCTCAAGAAGCACTACGGGGCGGAGGAAGGGAGACAGGGCGGACCCCTCCCAGCCTGGCCGGAGCCTGACCTGTGCGAGTGCTGGGTCAGGTGTCGGGTAAATCGAGAATCCCACACGTGGCATCTGTGGGAATACAGGCTGACGGATGCCCAATCCGTGGCTTCTGCACACGGACAAAGCACTTCCGCCACCCCCAGATCGGAGTTGCTGTGGACGAGTGAGGACCCAGTAGTTGACCAAGAGTAAAGAGCAGGTCGCCCCTGTGTTCTAAAGCACAGATGCCCCCTCTCCGCGGACTGAGTTTCCTCCCCGCACCACCAAGAGGGGGCACCCTTCTGTCCCGGGACGCGCCCGGACACGAGACAGACGATAGCGTGAGCCCCGCCGTGCGCCCACCTCCCTTGCCCCTCCGTATGCTGTTTCCTCCTCACCATGTGAAGGTAGCTCTGCATTTGTGCCCCCTCCCACCGGAACAGGAGCCCCGTCTGTCTCACTCATCGACCTGGAGCACTCGGTGCCCAAGGCAGGCCAGTGGGGAGCACTTGTGACACGTAAGAGAAAGTGAGGGCCTCCTACTCCTGCCTGGCCACCTCTTCCACGTGGACGGCAGCCCCAGGAGGAGCAGTGGCTGCAAAGGTCTGACACAAGATGCACGCCCAAGGGACGGAGGCTGGACAGGTGAGGTCAGCTCCTCTGTCCTGACCCCGGTGTCACCCTCACACCCGACGCTCTCCTCAGAGTTTGTTTCATCCAGTGTTGGGAGCTGGGCTACCGGGCTAACAACCCCCATGGGATTCACAGGCGGTGGCTCAGAAACAGCTCCCGTGGTTCCTTCCGGGGCCGCTAGACACAACCTGGCCGTGTCTCCCAACCTCTCCCCTCCCAGAGTCCTTGGAGAGAACTTATGTTGTGCTGTTGTGTGTGTCTCAGATCCCAAGCCCCGAGGGGTTTGGAGAAGAGAGGCGGCCCTCTGGGACAGAACAGCTGTCCGGAGGAGGAAGGGACCGGACACGCATGGAGGGGCAGAGAGAGGACGCGGAGATAACGTGGATATAATAACCCAGACGCGAATACATGGACGTCTGTGGCTACTCATGAGGCGCTGGCACCTGGTGGGGCTGGCTGGGTGGGAAGAGGAAGTAAAGGTAGAGAAGATCCATTAGGACCCATTGTGGACGCCAGAACATGATGGTTCTAAATGACCCACGGTTGTTCTAGAAAAGTTGTTCAGAAAAAAAAAATAGTTTAAGAAGGGCACCTGGGTGGCTCAGTGGGTCAAGTGTCCGATTCTTGATTTCAGCTCAGGTCATGATTTCATGCTTCATGAGTTCAAGCCCCGCATCCAGCTCTGTGCTGCCAGCTCAGCTTCTTGGGATTCTCTCTCTCTCTCTCTCTCTCTCTCTCTCTCTCTCCCTTTCTGTGCCCCTCTCCTGCTCTCTCTCTTTCTCAAAATAAATAAATGAACCTAAAAAAATTATAAAACTTGGCCATTAAAAAATCTTTTTAAAAATGGAAACATTGTTTGGGGTGTAAAGGCCATGGGAAGAACCCCGGGGGGAGCCAGCCATCTCCCCAGTGCCGCACGGACCAGGGGGCAGCTTTGCCGTCGTGGCCTCAGAGCTTAGCTTTCTCGTGTGAACAGAGAAGATGAAGATTTGAAGACAAAACTTGCTAAATACAGAGGAGCGTGCACCACTCGGGGACACTGGAGAGAACGCGCTCGTGGGGAGCTGGTGCGGGTTCTGATGTGTTTCCTCATGAAGGAACTTCCTCATGTCAAGGATGGCGGCCTCCATCTGGCCCACAGTGAAGCCCTGAGAACATAAACATCCTGCACTTTCCTGCCGTACTTTGTACCCACCCCAGTCTCCAAGGCCCTCGTGAAACGAAGCAAAACCCTGGCCGCTTGCCCGGCTCTGCCGTGAAACGAAAAAGCACCGGCTGATCTGGGGTGGAAGCTCCAGCCGCCAGGAGCACCAGTGGGCCAGCTGGACACGTGGACGACAGCCCCGGGCAGCCAGAGCGCCAACGTCCAGCACGAGGCAGAGCCGGGGACAGCCGTGGAGGCAGTTTGATTTGCGCGTTATTTGCAGAAGAGACGTAGACGCCCCAGCAACGTCCTCCTGTGCCCCTTCAGTCCACGGCGGGGCCAGCAGTGGCACCCGGTTGGAAGAGTAGGGATCCGTCGGGACTGGAACTCATTCCCCTCCGTCTGGCGGCCTCCCGTGCCGCGGCGCGATTCCGTCCCTCCCGTGCACGGAACCGAACTGGAATCCAGGGCGGCTGAGACGCACCACCGCCGTTCGGTGGAACGTTAGAAATACATTTTTGTCAGCAATGGCTTCGGGGGGAAAGCTGTAATTAAATTATTCTCCTGTTTTAAAATATCTGTTTGTCTTTCTGATGTAGAGCAGTGCCTTATTAAATCCCTCCCCGTGCCCTCACTGCAGCAGAATTCCAAAATGTTTTGAAAACATTCCTTAGAGCCACACAACAATAATTAACAGCCTAGCAAGCAGCTGATAATAACGCAGCCTAATGTCGGCAGAACACAATTAATCACGGAAGGACCCATCGCGCCGAGGATTTACGCTCGGTTATCATAAAGCACTGATGAGGCCCCGCTGGTCCTTTACGACGTATGCGCCAAGTGCATCTTCCCCCCTGAGCGTATCAAGAGGAGCAGAAGGAAGGCTGGGAACACTGTTTCCTAATGTGTTCACTCTCGCCCCTGCTCGCCGGTGCTCTCCAACGGTGGCCACGTCCCGGAGAGTCCACAGGGCCTCTGACCTCCCCGCGGGGCCGCACGCGGCCACACACAGACAGCGGGCTGATGGCCATCCCAGCCACAGGAAGAAGGTCCGAGCTGACCCAGGAAGAGTCTGCGGGGGTGCTGGGTGGGCAGCTAGGTGGCGGGATTTCTCCGCTTCATGGCCGTTGCCACCTGGTGCCCCTGCTCTATGCCCCACGACACCTCACAGAGCCTTCAAGCTTAGCACCCCAGGGGGTTCCAGCAAGTTCAGCGGCCAGTCCCGGTCATTGTGGAGAGCTT
The DNA here is from genome assembly GCF_022837055.1 of Prionailurus viverrinus. Classification (NCBI taxonomy): domain Eukaryota; kingdom Metazoa; phylum Chordata; class Mammalia; order Carnivora; family Felidae; genus Prionailurus; species Prionailurus viverrinus. The sequence goes on from NW_025927614.1 coordinate 1,520,969, forward strand.
TTCCAGAGGCAGTAGCATATCTGCCATACATAACTGTTCAGAATTCCAGCCTGGAGGCAACCAGCACGTGGACATAGAGACGCCTAGTGCCTCGCGATGAATGGCCCTGCGCAACTCACTTTTTTTGCTCTCAACAGGCTGACTAATGTGATTGATGAAAACCAATATGGCAGGGCGCCCAGGGGCTAAGTGTCTGCTCCGGCTCAGGTCATGATCTTACGGTTTGTGAGTTCAAGCCCTGCATTGGGCTGTCTGCGGTCATCGCCCACTTTGGATTCCCTGTCTGTCTGTCTGTCGGTCTCTCTCTCTCTGCCCCTCCCCCACTCACTCTCTCACTCAAAAAAATAAATAAAATTTTTAAAAAAGAAAGAAAACCAATGATAGTAAATTAGTGTCATATTAAATGTAGTCCACACTTGTCAGTTCCAGACACGTGCCTCTTCACATAGACGACTGAGTAAGCCCAACCTAGGGTAATGCACCGCCCTCCAGGGACCCAGCAAGGAAGCAAGGTGGGGAGGCCAGGGGGGTGGGGACAGAGCTCTGGGGCACAGGGTCCACGTTCCAGGTGAGCACAGGTTGGTGGAAGGGGACAGGTTTATGCTGCTATAATTCCACTGTCTATCACGTATCCACAGGTGTTAGAGACGCAACATGGAATGTACATGCTAGTAACCATGCAGGGTGACGAGGGCAAATGGAAGTGAGCGCACGGAGAGGGAGAAACGTGGACCCGCGAGAGGGACGCAGGGCAGAGGAGGGAGACGCCTGCAGGGACGGGGTGTTTGGGCCACAACCCGGTCTGGGCGTGTTTCCAGCACTGTAGCTGGTGCCTCGTGGAGAAGAAATGTGCATTTTGGACAGCTTCACCTTGTTTTCTTAGTGTAGGGGGGACAGGCGATTGATGGGACAGACAGAAGGCATAGCAAGAGGAGCAGTAGACGGAGGAGGTGGGAGGAGACCCCCCACACACCACATACTCCATCTTGTCCAACAGGCAACCTCTGTGCCTCTTCGTCTCCTAGGACGAGTGAGCCACACAAGCCAATTCCAGCAGAAATCTAGGAAGTTTAGATTGCACGACCACGGTGTTTGCATGTGCGGCTAAACGTCCACACAAGGGTTTACTACTAAAAGGCTGGTGTTTTTATACTTCAAGTGAGAGTCCGCACGATGTCTGAGATTTAAGTGTAAAGTCAAAGTCATGTCACTAGACCCTGGGCTGTGCCCTTCACCCTCCCGCGCACATGAGAAGGGCTGAGACAGAACAGAAGTGAAGACAGAAAGGCAGTCAAGACACAGAGCTGTAAGGCTTCTGCAGAAAGGAAGGCAATCTTAAGTGCGTGGATCAGCCCTCCTCCCGAAATGCAGTCAAGTGCCCTGTGATCACCAGAGTCCTGTCATGTCTCAAGTTCTGTGACACAGTCTTCCAGGATTCAAATCCTCAGTAACTGTGGCTAGAAAAGCAACCTCTGAATCGATCAATCAATCTGAAGCTCGTCAACCCCTTCTTGCGCACATCCAGTTATGAAAATGGATGAGCCCGGCCCGGTCTTTGCAGAGCCAACAACCCACTTCGGGGCGAACCGAGTGCCCATCACACGTGTGTGGAGACCAGGCACGTGGGGACCGGGACACCGGTGGGCCGGAGCACATTAGGCGAGCAGGGGAGGCAGGCCACGGCAGGGAGAGGAAGTCATTAGGGGGAGGCACACCGCGGACTTGGATGAATGAGAACAGACATAAATAGGCAGAACAGACACTTGAATCTCGTTACTGGGATGCACAGTCGGGCAGGTCCAGAATCCACAGGCTACTTTGTGAATACGTGTAACTGGTCACGGCAATGACGGACATCCGCGAAGCCTCTGGCCACCCGGCCACTTTCCCAATGGCCCCAGCAAGCCATCTAGGTCATTCTTCCCTGCCGAGCTCAGGTTGGGCCACAAAATACCCCGAGAGACTGGCAGTTGTGAATTGAACTTGGTCTGCCCATGTGATGGCTGCAAACTCCCGCGTGCGCAGACAGCCCTGCACAGTAGACAGTCACAGGTGGAGGAGAAGGGTCAGGCAGGCAGGAGGGGAGGTCACACCTGAAGGTCAGGACAACCGGAAGACAGCAGGCCAGGTGTGGGGTCGTGCTGGAAATCCAGGGAGGATTGCTACCCAGCCAGGAGAGCGAGCACAGAAAGGGTGGGGAACGGGGAGGCCGGCAGGAGCCGGGGTGGAGGAACAGCCCTCCAGCCGGCCTCGAAGTGTGAGGAGCACGGCAGCTGGGGATCAGGGAAGAAACAGAGTTTAAACCAGAGGTCGAGCTTGGGAGGACCTTTTGAGATCTTTAAGACACTTGAAATGGGCCATGAGGGCCCAAAGCACCCAAGGCTATGCTCGAGCATCACCCCTTCTCTCTGATTGTCGATAAGGCATTTCTCAGCCCCAAATCTTGCCCCCAGTTTAGTCTTGCTAAATGACAATTTGATGACGCCTCAAAAGTCTTCGTGGCTCCCTGATTCATAAAGAAGCAAGTGGAACCCCCATAGCATGCCACTCCAGGACCCCACAATGTAATCCTAGAACACAGAGCCAGCCCTCCCAAATCTGGTTTCCTCAGCAAGACACGCCCCCTGTTGCCCACGACCCGAGGTCCAGATCAAAGTCCCTGTAAGCTGGTCCCTGCTGGCCCAGCCCTAAGCCACCTCACCCACTCGTGAGGGGTCATTTGGTCTGGATTTTACACTGACCGCCTATATCCTAGTTACTCATGAACAAGGGTCCCTCAGATGAGGGCAAAGGGGATGACTTAGCCTCAGTGTAACCGCTCAACGCAGCACCTGAGTTAAGTCCGTAAACTGTGCTATCTTACGACAGACTCCGTTTTGTATCACAGAAAACGAGCTAGGAAAACGTCTCTCGGGATTCAGATCTCAGGACTGATCATTAATTCTGAATAATTCATAGAGGCATTTTGCCAATTTGGAACAGGTACACATAAATTCACATTTTTCCAGAGGGCTCAAAACATTGTCAACAGTGGGAATAAAGCACTAGAGACCTCTCTCCATGTGTATTTTTTTATTTTATTTTTATTGAGATATATGTTATTTTAATTGGTCACTTGCCTCTTCTTGAGTACAGATAGCCTGTCACCTGTCATTTACCTTTAGATCTTTTATTCTGAATCAAGAAAAATCTCAAGCACTTACAAAAGCTGGCTTCTCTTCGTAGTTTACTTCCTTTTAAAGTACTTTCTTACCTTTCCAGACTCTGAAGATGAAATTAGAAACCATTTCGCTCCTGCATCTTGGTAATGAATAATTATGCTGTCATGCAGTGCCTAACTATTAATTACATGACGGCCTTTTTCATTTCAAGGAGTTATTTAATAATTTTTTTAATAAAGAGTTACATATGTCAGTCTCTTAAAAACATATCAATCAAAGTTATTTTCCAAGGTGGGGAATTGTCGTCACCTCGTGAGGATTCGCTTGGTCTGTGATTATACGCTTCACCAGTGTGTGTGTGCTTCTCCACGCTGAGAACTGTCAGCACCGTCTGGAAAACCAGGGGTTCCCCGACTGCCCGCGCCCGCATCCGCAGACAGGAGGGCAGGACACACGATAATGTGTGTGGTTGCTGTGATTCAAATCACCAGTTGGAAAGCCACACTGGAAAAAGGCGAGTGGTGCCTGTGGTTCCGTCAGAAAAGGTGGGGAGAATCCGAAATGGTCTTTAATGGTGAAAACTGGAGGCTGTCTGGATTCTTACCCCATTTCGACCAGCTGAGTTACCATGGGCAGATCATTTCCCGTGCTTTCCCTCGTTAGCATCAGGCACTAGATGAGGGAAGGATAGTGTAAACCTCGCCGGGTTGTTTGAGGAGTGGATGTCATGCCGTGCTTTACAAATACTAGCCGGCTGCTAGAACGAGACTTCGCCCCCGCCCTGGATACTCTTAAGGGTAAAGAAAGCCTAGTCCTGGTTCGCACTCGGTGGGGGACTTCCATTCTACTCAAGGAGACACGAAATCCATACACACGGCAGGAAATCTGACCTAAAATTGCTTATTCACTAATGACAGAGCAGGTAATGAGGGTGAAACAGGTTCCAGGGAGAAATCACTCACTGTGCATGAACACTGCACACAGGGAAGCCTGAGGAGGGGTGGGATTTGGTGCCGAGAATGGAATTCTGTGGTGAGTAAGAAAAATACAGGCTCAAGTGGGCTATGCGAAATCTGGCTTTGTAACAAAAATGTTCCCAAAATATCACTGTGTACATCCTTGCTTGAGTAGAATACAGTGAGTGGAATTCGAGTGGTGAAATACAAACCACGGAGACTGTCACTTATGCGTTGCAGGGTTGCTGAGATATCATTTACATGCTAATTATTTTAGGAAATGTATAGAGTTGAACGGCCGTCACCACCAGTTGTAGGTCATCGCTGACGCGGGAAGCTCCTTCGTGCCCGCTCGCAGTAAATCCCCATGCCCGGCCTCAGCCCTACACAACCCCTAATCCACTTTCTGTCCATATTTGCCTCTTCTGGACATTTCGTATGAATAGAATCAGGCACTATGCAGTGTTTTCCTTCTAACGGCTTTCCTCCGGCATGTGTCTGAGACTCATCTATGCTACAGCACAAGTTCACCCTTCCTAGCGGCCGAGTGGTGTTCCATGGTATGGATATACCACCTTTGGCTTACCCCTCACGGTTGATGGACATTCATGTTGACTCCAGCTCTGGTCTATAATGAACAGCGCCTCTGCGGACATTCCCTTTCATATCTCAAGACAGCCACATGCTTTCAAGTCCCTTGGCAGATTCCTAGGTGTGGAGTTACTGGGCTCGGTGGCAAGAACACGTTTAACTATTTCAGAAAGTACCAAATCGTTTTCCAAAGTAGCTGTGCATTTTTAGATTCCCAACTGCAATATGTGAGGATTCCAGCATCTCCACATTCCGGCCAATACTTGGTGTCTTTTGTCTTTTTAATCAGAGTTATTCTACTGGGAGAGTAGCTTTATCTTATTATGGTTTTATTTGCATTTCCCTAATGACTAATGACATTAAGCATCGTTTCACGTTCTTATCTGCTTTCTGTATGTCATCGTTGGTGGAATCATGACTCAAAATTTTACTGATTTTTTACTGGATTTTGTCTTCTCATTATTGAGTTGTAAGATTATTTATGTATTCTGGATAAAATCCTTTTACAAATATGATAGGAAATACCAAAATGTTTCCTCCCCATTTGAAGCTTATCTTTTATTTTTTTTATTTTTTATTTTTTTTAATGTTTATTTTTGAGACAGAGAGAGACAGAGCATGAATGGGGGAGGGTCAGAGAGAGAGGGAGACACAGAATCTGAAGCAGGCTCCAGGCTCCGAGCTGTCAGCACAGAGCCCGACGTGGGGCTCGAACTCACGGACCGTGAGAGCATGACCTGAGCTGAAGTCGGACGCTTAACCGACTGAGCCACCCAGGCGCCCCTGAAGCTTATCTTTTCATTACCTTACTGGTGTTTTTTTGAAGCTTGAAAGTTTCGAATTTTGATGAAGTCTAATTTTAAGATTTTCCTTTTAAGGATAATGCTTTTGTGTTGTGTCTAAGAATTATTTGCCAAGTTCAAACTAATGAAGTTTTTCTACTATGTTTTAATATTTTTTTACTGTTAAATTTTTTTTTAATTTTTAGCTATTATCTTTAGGTCTATGATCCATCTTGAGATGATATTTGTGTACGGTATGAGGTAAGGGTCTCAGTACATTTCTTTGCATGTGATCATAAAACTATCCCAGAACCATTTGTTGAAAACACTGTCCTTTCCCTGTTGAATTGCCTTGGCACATTTGTAGAAATTAGTTTCCCATAAATGTAAATATTTATTCATGAACCCTCAATACTGTTCAATTAACCTAGATTACTGTGCCTTTACAGTAAGTTTGAAATCAGTTAGTGTAAGTTTTCCAACTTTGTTCTTATTTACAGAATTGTTTTTTTTAATTTTTTTTTTAATTTTTTTTAATGTTTATTTATTTTTGGGACAGAGAGAGACAGAGCATGAACGGGGGAGGGGCAGAGAGAGAGGGAGACACAGAATCGGAAGCAGGCTCCAGGCTCTGAGCCATCAGCCCAGAGCCTGACGCGGGGCTCGAACTCACGGACCGCGAGATCGTGACCTGAGCTGAAGTCGGACGCTCAACCGACTGAGCCACCCAGGCGCCCCCAGAATTGTTTTGACAATCACATCCCTTGCGTTTCCATATACATTTTAGAATCAGCTTGTCACTTTCTGCAAAAAAAGAAACAAGCATTCTGGGGTTTGAGAGGGATTTTGCACTGAATCCATAGATCAGATTGGGAAGAATTGTTGTTTTGACATTATTGAGTCTTTTAATCCACAAGCATGAAATCTCTTTATTTACTTAGATCTCCTTTCATTTCTCTTAGCAGTGTTTTGTAGCTTCCGGTATGCAAGTCTTGCCCTTCTTCTGTTAAATTTCTTCCTAATTATTTTTGTTGCTCTTATAAACAGAGATTATTATGGGCGTATAAAAACACACTTGATGCGCCTATTATTAATCCTGTGTTCTATAATCTTGCTAAAATCACTTATTAGTTCTAGTATTTTTTTCTATCAATTCCATTAGGTTTTCTACATAGACAATACTGCCATTTGCAAATAAACAGGGTTTTTTTTAATGTTTGCTTATTTATTTTGGAGAGAGAGAGCGCACGCACGCAGGCAGGGGAGGGCAGAGAGAGAGAGAGAGGGAAACACAGAACCTGAAGCAGGATCCAGGCTCTGAGCTGTCAGCACAGAGCCTGATGTGGGGCTTGAACCCACGAACCGTGAGATCGTGACCTGAGCTAAAGTCAGATGCTCAACCAACTGAGCCATTCAGGCACCCCAAACAGTTTTATTTCTTTCTTTCTATGTGGAGACCTGGATTTATTGATTGATTGGTTGGTTTGGTTGCTGTTTGTTTGCTTCTTTGTGCTTATCCCACTAACTGGAACCAGCAATATAATGTTGAATATAATGTGAAAGTGGACATCCCTTCCTTGCTCTTGCCCTTATGGGAAAGCATTCAATCATTCGTGATAAACTATGACATTAGATGTGGGTTTCATATACGCTCTTTTTCAAATTGACAAAGTTCTGTTTTACTCATAGTTGCTGAGAGATTTTTCTCATGAACGGGTATTGGATTTTGCCAAATACTTTTTTCTGCATTTATTGTGGTAATCAATTATTGACCTTTATTTGATTAATATGGTGCATCACATTAATTGATTTTCGTATTCCAAGCCACCTTGCATTACAAGCATAAATCTCACCTGGTTTTGATATATAGCCTCTTTATACGGTGCAGGATTCAGTCTGATAATATTTTATTTATAGTTTTTGCATCCATACTCATGGGGGATGTTGGTCTCTAGTTTTCTTTTTTGTCCTATCTCTGTGCGGGGCATCAGTAAACATTGGAACTATTGAATGAGGTGATAGTTGCTTCTTCCTCCTCGATTTTCTGGAAATCTTTGTGGAAAATGGCTATTATTTCTTCTTTAAATATTTAATATGTTCACTAGTGTTACCATCTGAACCTAGGCTTTTCTTTGTGGAAAGATATTTTTAATGATCAATTTAATTTTGTTACTTGTCACAGGTTTATTCAGATTTTCTATTCCTTGTTTAATCACTTTTGGAAATGTGTGCATTTACAGGGATTACTCCATTTCATTTAAATTGTCTCATTTTGAAAGCAAAGATGTTCATAACATTCTTTTGTGATCCTTTTAATTTCTATATATTGGTGTTAATGTCCCTTCTTTCATTCTTGATTTCAGTGATTTGTGGATTTTGTCTTTTTTCCTTGATCAGTCTCTCTAAAGACTTGTCAATATTGTTTGATTTTTGTTCATTTTCTATTTCATTGATTTCTGCTCTAATCTTTATTCTGTTTGACTTTATTTTGCTCTGCCTCTTCTATTTTCTTTAGGTGGAAGTTTGGCTTCTGATTTGAAAAGTTTCTTCTGTCTTGATAGAAGTGTTTAAAACTATCAATGTGATACTTTTCCTTTCATTCACTTCAAAATATTTTCTAATTTCCCTTGTAATTTCTTCACTAATCCATGGGTTATTCCAAAGTGCATTGTTGGATTTCTAATTATTTGGGGATTTCCCAGATTTTTTTTTCTCTTGTTGATTTCTATTCCATTGTGGTCAGAGAACATACTTTATATGGATTCTATCCTCTTAAATTTATTGAAATTTGTTTTATAGCCTAGCACACTGTCTATTCTATAAAATGTTCCATTTGTATTTGAAAAGAATATGAACTCACAGTCATTACGCAGAATGTCTACATATGTCACATAGGTTAAGTTGGTTTATACCGTCGTTTAATTCCTCTATACTTGCCAATTTTCCACTGAATTCTTCTATCAATTAGTAATATAGTAATAACTGTAGCTTTCTTAGGGATCCTGTTTGCATGGTAGTTATTTTTTCATTCTTATTTGACTCTATGGTGTGTATCTTGTATCAGCTTATATTTAAATCCTTATTCATCTGATCTGATTATCCCTGCCTTTTTATTTGGGTGATTAGACCATTTATATTTAATGAAATTATTGATATGGCTGGATTTATCTGTGCTATTTTGCTATTTTCCATTTGTCTCTTGCCTTTTGTTGTTGCTGTTCCTCAGATCTCTCTTTGAATGATTGAAAGTGCTACTTTAATTCCTTTGTTGACTATTTCACATCATCCATTGTTCCAAAGCAAGTGACCCACTGAGTAGAGCCAAGGGGCTCCAGGTCTTCACAGCTTCTCCTAGCCTGGAAGAACCTCCACCAACATCGGGGTATGGGGGGCAGGCAGTTTTATAGTTGCTTTCTGAGGAGAGGATTTGATTACCTCCTAAGCTGACCATTGCCAGAAGTCCTGCCTGCTATTCATTTTTAGTGGTTTTAATTTTTTTTGTTGTTGTTATTGGACCTGATGCAATGTTCTCTCTACTAAAACAAAACCTTATTTTGTTTATCTAATTCATTGAATAACTGTTAGTCACCTTGGTATGTGGCATCATTTGTGACTTAAATTTAAAATTTAGTGGCATTGATACCTAGAAAAAAAATGAATTGTTTTGAGGTAATGATTATTTTGAGAAATAAGAACAAATTTTTCTATGGTTGACCATATCAGCATTTCCTATACATACATGCATTCTCTTGATCAACAGAATCTTCTCTTCAGTCTTTCACTACTACAAGACTGTTTTTTTTTTAATTTTTTTTAAATTTTTTTTAACGTTTATTTATTTTTGAGACAGAGACAGAGCATGAACGGGGGAGGGTCAGAGAGAGGGAGACACAGAATCTGAAACAGGCTCCAAGCTCTGAGCTGTCAGCACAGAGCCCGACGTGGGGCTCGAACTCATGGACCATGAGTTCATGGCCTGAGCCGAAGTCGGCCGCTTAACCGACTGAGCCACCCAGGCGTCCCTACAAGACTGTTTAAATGCCTGATAAATAATAAAAATTTAAAATCCACCAATTATAATTTCCAGTGGTCGAGTGACAATAAAGCAATGATAGTAATGGTGATGGGTATTTTTAAAATAAAGCTAGAATCATAAGATCTCAAATTTAAAAACGGCTCCTACATAAGTCCATTTTCCTTCAAATTTACAGAGCAATTACATGATTGGCCTGTAGGCACAAGTTAGAACAAAGACTGGAAGTTAGGTGTGTTGGTTTGGGCAGGCAATAGGGCATTCTCTAAAGGATAAACAAGGAGATGTAAATGTTAGGGGGCCTAACGGGAATGGTGAACCATCCAGAACATGTGATAGATGGGAGCCATTGCTTCAGGGGAAGGGAGGCAGTGTTACCTGAACTCAGGGAGCTCTATTGCTGAGGGAGAAGAGCCATCCAGGGGGAAGCCAGTGTCTCAGAAGGAGGAACATAGCAAGTGCTGAACAAAGACCAGTGAGAAAGTCTGTCCTCCCATGTTCTAAAATAGGCCCATAATGCTGACTGCTTGAAGCCAATGGAACCCAGAGGTGAGGTGACCCTCAGAGATCAGTTTGCCAGGACAGGAGCAGAGCCAGCCAGTGGAGAAAGCATCTGGACAGGCAGGTGGACAGCCCCCAGCACTGCTCATTTCTTCCCACCCTCATTAGCTTGTTGTTGTCATTGTTACTGTTGTTTCCTGGATTAAACATTCAAGTTTTCGACCCCAAGAGAAGCCCAGAGTTCCATCAGCCTCAGGTATTTTTGAATGATGATTTTACACTTGCACTGCACTCCTCCGTTGACATGTAATCTGCCATCAATGTCTTGCCTATAATGTGGCAAGAAAAATGGGGGCAAAGTATAATTGATCAGCTTAAACTGCAGCTGCCACACTCTCCACTTCTGAAGCAGATTGCAAAGCCTACAAGTGGACTTGTCTCTTTCCTCTGCCACCAGATTTGTAACATTTCCCTTACACTTTGCCACCCCCCCCCCCAGCTGGTGAGACTTGAACTATAACTGGTAGGGTGGCCCAAATCTTCACCCCCACAGGATCCCGTCCTTGGTGGTCTGTCCTTCCTGGGTGGCCACAGGTTCCCAATGACAGACGCAATGGATGCTGTAGTGCTGGTGAATTCTGTGTTCCCAACATCAGCACCCAGCCCTGCCAGATGGGAGCACCCCAGTGTCTACACGGATGGATTCAGGCTCTCAGAACAATGACCTCTTCTCTGACAAATGCTCCAGGGACTGAGGAGTTGGAAACATCTTAGCGTCTTGTTAAAGAAACCTTGGCCATGATCTCTGGTACAGGCAAACTCCTTTGCCACTAGCACTTCCAACCCTCCACTCCCAGGGTTGTGGGGTGAGGAAAAGTCCTCGAAGTGAGGTGTGACAGCGAGGGGGCACACGCCCCTTCCACACTCCCCTTTTCTGAGGGAGACGGCACACACCCCTGGCCCTGAGTGTCCATTCAATGACGCGTCCTAGGGAAGCGCAGCTGAGCAGTGACAGTCCTGGGTCTGTCTGAGCAACGTTTCCACGGTCAGAGGTGATGCAGGGCCTGGCCGTGGGCAGACATGCTGGGTGCACCTGTGCCACCGCAGGCACAGTGCGGCAGGACGGGAGGGCAAATCCATGGACGTGGGCCACAAGGGGCAGAGAGAGCGCAGAGGGGACGTGGAGGGCACAGCGCGCCTTCTGATCATTCCAGAACTCTCCCCTGCACCCCCCTTCACCATGTCAAGTTTGATCATTTTCCAATAGCAAAAAAATAAAATAAAAATAAAATATTAGGCCTTAAAAAAAGTACTTTTTTGTTCTTCTTAACCAACCTGCCACACACCCACCTCAGTAGGCAGAGACAGAAAGAGGCTCGTGCTCCGTTCCTACTGCAAAGTTTCTTTCTGTGATGGAGACCTCGAGACCTGGTATTTGCTTGCACCCAGAAAAAAAGGGCATTTTTATAAACTTATTCCACAAAATCCTGAAACACACACACTTTCTCCCTACATATGCACATTGGGGAAACCTATTTTTATTCTCCTACTCACACCGGACAACAAAAATCCCAATATTTTTTCACTGATTGTAAACCTAATAGCAACACTTCAGGTTTCCCTTGCTTTCAAAGATTGATCTATTAATTAGGAAAATAAAATCTGCTTTTTTTTAAAATTTTATAATGTTCAAATTAAAACCTGGACTGATGTATCCAAGTGTACTTTCTTGGCTTAGTTTAAAAGTCCCAAAGGGAAGACAGTGGCTTAAGGAGAAAATATTATTTATTTACTTTTAAGGCTGCAATAAAGCCACGTTTTGATATTCTGATAATATAATCTAATCAACTTTTTATACTCTACTTGTCCTAACACAGTAGTTTTTCCTATTATAATTTTAAATTGCTGACATCTGCTGAAAACTCAACATTTCCCTTCGAGAAGACAGAAGGTTCTACTTCCCCTCGAGAAGATGGAAGGTTCTACAGCCCCTTTACCGGCTCTGGCTGCTTTCAGGCCTGAATTAATGGGTCTGTCTGTGTGCCACATCGATGATGGACATTTCGACTTCAAGGTATAATTTCCAGTAAAGAAAAGTCACTCTATTTCCATCTGAATAAGCACTCTATCCTACTAACCAAGTCAAACAAAGTTATTATCGGGCTTTGTGCCAAGGTGTGAAAAATAGAAAGGTCATATTTTTAATGGCTTTGTACTCTATAGTGATCAAATTTGTAAGCCCGGAGAAGTAAAATACTTGAATCTGCCCAAGCTCCTGAGCATCGTTAACCACTGGCTTGCTGCACTCGGGCCCAATAAAGCACGTGGTGCGGCTTATCTGGCTGCTGGCTTTGTTCACCAGGGCACCGTGTTCTCATCACAAAGAGGCAGAAACCAGCTCATAGGAAATGTGTCTACCCGACTCCACCTTTGAAGACTGCACCCACAGGTAAGTGCCAGTCAAAGTTCACCTCGTGGACGAACAAGATTGCGGCACATAAACCCCGATACATAGAGCGCTAATGGATGGCACAAATCAACACCCGTTAAAACGAACACCTGCTTTAAAAGTCCCTTTTGTTTTCGGGGGTGCTGCACCTCGCTCCTTGAAATTGTAAACAAATGATCCCAGACGACTGCTACAGCAGACTTTCAAGTTTCACTGTGAAATCACGGATAACTCTGGAGCTAAAGAATGTCCATATGGGTAGCGGCTTCCAGAGAGTCAGGAGGAAAAGAATAGGAAAAATTTGTGAAGACGTCCTGTGGAATATTCGTAAAATTTGCACTTCTGCTTAAAACAACTTTTCATGAATGGTTTTAAGTAACTCAGTGGACCAGTACCCAGGACACGTAGGACCAGTTTTGCCCCAGAGATTCCCAAGAACCGTGCTATTAAGAGATTCATTTTAAGTGCCTTTCCTTGAGGATTTCTCCTTCCACACATCCTTCCTCTTGAGATAGAAGTGTGACAGCAGAGTCGTTTTTATCTCTGGCATATACATTAGACCCTGTGTAGTTCCAAGTAGTAATTCTAGATTTGCTAAAAGTCCTTTAATCAACATGGCTGAGATAGATGACCTCTAACATCCTAAAGTTGGGTGAGTGTTAACCTCCTCCCACCTCACCACCAGTGGCCCCCCGTCAAAACCTCAGAGACTCCTTTAACTTAGAATAAAATACCTTTCAGCTACCAACCACTAGAAGCCCAGAGTTTAAAAGTGTCCAGCAAACTTGTCCTCAAAGCCAGTCAATAGTTCAGGCTTTGCAGGTCAAGGGGAAAAATCAGGATATCATGTAGGTACTCAGGTAACCTTTTAAAATGCAACTACTTGGGCGCCTGGGTGGCTCAGTCGGTTGAGCATCCAACTTCGGCTCAGGTCATGGTCTCACGGCTTGTGAGTTGGAGCCCCGAGTCGGGCTCTGTGCTGACAGCTCAGAGTCTGGAGCCTGCTTCATATCTGTGTCTCCCTCTCTCTCTCTGCCCCTCCCTTGCTCGTGCTCTGTCTCTCTCAAAATAAATAAATATTAAAAAAAATTGTAATGCAACCACCCAAAAATGTAAAAAACATTGTTAGCTTATGGGTGAGAAAATAAATACACAAATCACACGCACACGCACACACTCGAATCAAAACCAAACAGGCGGCTGGCGGGTTTCAGCCAAGGGCCGTGGCATGCTGACTGACCTCTGGCCTCAGTGCAGAGCCTCGGGCAGGAGAATCCAGCGGTTAATAGTGTCATCCTCAAGTTCACACCCACGAGGGCTGCAATACTGGCCCGTGGTGTTGACCAGTTACCTACCATCTTGCAGGCCTGATGTTCTCCTCTGTTAATGAGCACAGTCATAGGAGCTCATCGTGGTAGAGTCGTGGGGGCGAACAGTACCGGTGATGGGTGAGGGTTCGAGCAATTGCTAGCACTGGTTCAAAGTCAGCAAAATTTAACGACGTCTTCTAATTCTTTGCCGGTTTTGACCAGTGGTTATTCTGTTGGACGCCAGGGCGTGCCCCCAGCTCCCAGAAGGGTTGACAGCTTGATAGAGAGCTGCCTTGCCTGGAGGCAGAGGAGGGGTTGGTGCAGAAGCAGGTGACCCCCTCGGTCCCTCACTCCACTTCGGGACTCTGTGGCCCCCTGCGGGATGCCCTACAGCCCACTCCCCACTCCTGCTTCCTTCATCATCCCAGCATGTGGACCTCAGAGCCTTCCTGAGACCCATAGGGCATGCAGACCCCTGTCTCAGAGCCCGCCTCCTGGAACCCAGCCTGCAGCAGGTGCCACAGGTGATACCTTGAAAAGCCTAGTGAGCAGATGGGAATTACCTAAGAGAAAGGTCCCCGCTGGTCCCTGAGGAGGGAAAGAGTCATTGAGTGAAGTCCTGGAAAGACCTTTCCGATTTCCAGAGGTTCCGATTGAGGCATCTCAACAGGCCTTGTCACCCTTTGATGTGTGACCCTTCTCAATTTCTTGTGATGTTGGGAGACAGGCATCGTGCAGCCCAGAGTAGAAAAAGAAAAAGGGCCCCAGCATAGGGAAGAGCCCGCATGTGCAGTGATGGTGGACCCAGAGCCACCTCATTTGTTTGTCTGTTTATTTATTTATCTGTTTATTTATTTATAGAATGATTAATTTGTTTAACCCGTGCAAGGATTCCTCCCAGAAGGGAACGAGTGGATGAGAGAGATTCAAGAAAAATCTCTTGCCAGAAAAATATATCAAGTCACCTTGAGCTAAGGTCGTCTGAAATGAATCCTGTATCTGGGCTGAAATTACACCAAAGGCAAAAAAAATTTTTTTTTCTCTTCCTTCAGCCTAATGCACATGTCATATTCCTGTCTTAGGATGTCACAGGACAGTCTTGTTTCCAAGGACGGAGGAGAATGACTGGGGTGCATGTGGGGCAGGACGGGGGAGGTTACAGAAGGAAGCAAAGTTCTTCCCTGGGAAGGCCCCCGTTGGATTGACATGCAGGACAATGGGGTCTTGGGTGATGTAGGTCTTGACTGGTAAAGCTGCAAGGGGAGAAAATCAATTATTGGAAAGAGAATATCATCCCGACAGGTGATTTCCAAAGGAATAGGAGTGAATTTCCCCCCTGGACCAAATATACTGCTACTGTCTAACATCTTAAATTATTTGTTCTGAGAGTACGTTGAAAGGGTAGCCAAGTAGCACCGAGTTTAGCAGCGGCCGGGAGTGCCAGCTGATTTATGGGCCTTCAGCTCTCTGAAGGTCCAAAGAGAAAAGGAAAGATCAGCTACTTTTAACATGGGGTCGTTGTATCTGGGTCTCGAAAATGGACTTAGTGAGAATCAGCAGGGTGTGACTTTTCTCAGCCTTTCATGGAGAAAGGTTGGCCTTCCCTATCTGTCCAGTGCCTGTGGGTTTTAGAACTTTACAGCTTTATAAATAAACAAGGATAACACATAAAAACTGCTTGTTTAATACATACAACCCAATGAGTTTGGGGATAAGTATATACCCATGAAACCATATAATTCCATTTATGAGTATATATCGAAAGAATTTAAATCGTACCTTGAGAAGGTATCTGCTCCCGTATGTTTATAGCAGCACTGTCTACAACGGTCCATGCATAGAAACAACCCAGGTGTCCACTGACGGATGAGTGGATAAAGAAAATTCAGGAAAACATGATGGAATATTGTTCAGCCCCCCCCCCCCAAAAAAAGAAGAAGAAGAAGAAGAAGGGAATCGTGACACGTGCAGCAACCAGGATGATGGTCGAGGGCATTGTGCTGCGGGGGGGGAGTCACAGGGAGACAAATACGGCACGATCCCATTGGCACGTGCAAAATAAAGCAGAGTCACAGAAGCAGAGAGCGGGCTGGCGGCGGCCGGGGCCGGGGGCACGGAAACGGTGAGGCGTTGGCCAAAAAGTGCAAATTTTTGGTAAGGAGACGGGCAAGGTCTGGAGTCCAGTGTGCATCACGGAGACTGGTCGGTAAGAGTGTGCCATGCGCGTGCCGTTTGCTAAGGGACTAGGCCTGGTGCTGCGCGTCCCTACAGGAGATTATAAGAGCGAATGGGCTGGAGGAGTCTGGCGTGATGGCAGCTTGAGTGGGCTGTGGCCTCGGTGGCCGGGGTGGTTTCATGCTCGAAGGATTCCTGCCTGGCTTTATCACAGTTGGTGTTTCGTTGCTCTTATCCTTGAATCTTTATCGTACGTTTGGGGAAAACATCCCCAAGTGAATGAGTGTGCACTGTGTTCAGGGACCCTGTCACCAGGACAGACAAAGAGCTCTTGACCTCGCTGCACTCTTGGCCCCAGTGGGGTCCAGCAGATCACCAGAAGATGGTGGGTCTCGGGGCGCCTGGGTGGCGTAGTCGGTTAAGCGTCCGACTTCAGCCAGGTCACGATCTCGCGGTCCGTGAGTTCGAGCCCCGCGTCGGGCTCTGGGCTGATGGCTCGGAGCCTGGAGCCTGTTTCCGATTCTGTGTCTCCCTCTCTCTCTGCCCCTCCCCCGTTCATGCTCTGTCTCTCTCTGTCCCAAAAATAAATAAACGTTGAAAAAAAAAATTAAAAAAAAAAAAGAAGATGGTGGGTCTCTAAGAACTGAGGCTCCCCCCCCTCCCACGGGGTAGACCTTGAACAGCTCTGCGGGCTCAGTTGACCATAAACAAGTAAACTCTTTGTCTCGACCCCACGTAATCTATTCTCATTTGACGTGTGTTCTGACCCTTTTCTCAGCTCCTTTGACCAGACGTGTTTGTCTTCTATTCCTAAAAATGACCGTCTTCCCTTCTTTGCAAAGATGTATACTGAATGTCTGTGGAGAGCAGGGCACCACCTTGGGAGGACAGAAAGGAGGTGGATGGAGTGTGTTTCTGGCCCCGTCACGGAGCCACTCATGGTTCGGGGCAGGGGGACACCTAGGAACCTGTTACTGAGAGGCACAGTCCCCTGGGGCCTTGTGAGCCCTGTGTGCAGGGAGAGCATGGTGCTGGAGAGAGTGGCAACAGGGCAGGGGTGCGGTGGGGGTGAAGCAGGGCTGCTGGGAGGCCGTGCGCGAAACCAGGAGAGGACCTCGAGTGAGTGGCGAGAACCGGCCAGCCCAGGGCCAGACAGATGAGCCGTGCGTCTCATTCCCTGCCCAAAACCCTCGGGGCTGCTGCCTCCCTGTGCATGTGGACACGTGACCACCGATGTCCGTTCTAGCCTGGGCGGCAGAAAGCTTTGTGCTACAGGAAGGGAAGCCGCACTGGGGGGGTTCCTTTGTGCGCCCGAATCAGTCAGCCCCACCCGGCTCCACCCAGACGTGTGTCCAGCCCCGGCTCAGAGGGGCATTGACGGGACCCGCACCGCTCACGGTGCTCATCCCCAGACAGCTTCCCGCCCCCACCCGAGCCAGCCAGGCTACCCGAGGTGACCCACAGTCGCGAGCCAATTTGGAATGAGCCTGCAGCCATTAATTGCTGCACATTACAGTTTATCACTGTGCAATTTAACGCCTCTGACCTGTTGGGCCCCTCCTAATAAAACAATCTTAAAAAGGAAAACAGGCAGTAATCATAAAAAAAAATTTTTTTCAGCAATCCAATTCAGCTGGTGGCTGCCCAAGCTTGAAGGTCTCCGGGCACCTCTGCTTAAATAGCTAAAAACAAAATTATAATAAACGGATGCATTAGGCGCCAACCTGAAGGCGCCCTGCGACACTCATAATGAAAAGGGCAGACTGAGGCTGTGAGCAACCCCACTATTAATTACTTGCCTTTAAACGCCGGAGAAGTGTATTTAAGCCAGACACCTGGAGAGGCTATTCACTAACTGCACGCCTTGTAATGACTCTGGACACAGGGGGACAGACTCATTTCCCACACAACGGTGCTGGCGTCCACACAAGCCTAGCCTGTGGATTGTAGCCACACCCGTGGGCTTTCGCGTGCCAGTGAAGATGGAAATGAAGCCTCCTTTCCAGGCCCTTCCCAGGAAGGCAGCAGAGGCCCCCGGATTTGTCTTTTTAAGCGCCCTGTCCAGAGGGCGTGCAAGCCGGCATATTAAGCGCGATACTGAACCGTCCTCCGCACGGCACAGCACGCCGACACTGTGCCTGAGATTTCTGAGAAGGACTGAAATGATTTGGCCGTATTACCAGCGCCCAGACGCGGGGAGGTGGGGCGCAGGCACAGAGGCGGCCGGGGGCGCCCCACCTCCAAGCTGCGGGTGACAGCACCAGGCCAGCAACGGTTAACACGGGACGAAACCCAGTGTGACCAGCGGGTCTCCAGCAATCATCAGTAGAACTAGCTATTATAGCCAATTTAATAGCTTGAAAATGAACTCATTAGCGGTCTTTTATCAGTGGAAAAAAGTCTATTAAACGCGGACGTGTGAAGCAGCCGCACAGAAGCTCATTTCCATCCCGCTTGTGACCTGAGCAAATCCGGGACGGGCGCTCCTGGGAGCCGGGGTCAGGCTCCGGGGGGAGGAGAGCGCGTCCCCAGGCCGCACCTCCCCCCGCAGCTCTCCTGGGGGTTTCCAGGCTCTTCCGTTCACCTGCACGTTTTGTCCTCCCTCTGGCCTCCTGTGTTATCCGCGTGCGCCCCAACAAGTGACGGGGGGCGCCACTACTCAGGCGCGATCCAGACTCGTATATGATATGTGACAGGATTGCAGGCACTGTCCACACTGCTAAGCAGGCTTGAGACAAAGCAGTGGGGCATGTGGCCAGTGAGGGGTTTTAGTACTCCTTCTCCCTTGCCCTCCCCTCCCTCCTCCCCCCCTTCTCCCTCCCTCCTCTTTCCTCCCCCTTCTCCTTTGCTTCCCCTCCTTCCTCCCCTTCCCGCCTCCCCTTCCTTCCCCTCTCCCTCTCCCTCCTCCCCCCTCCCCCTCCTTCTCCCTCCTTCCTTCCTCCTCCTCCCTCTACCCTCCTCCTTCCCTCTTCCCCCCTCCTCCCCCTCCCCCTCCATCTCCACCCGCTCCCCTTGTCTCCTCCCTCCTCCCCCCTCCTTCTCCCTCCTTTCTCCCTCCTCCTCCTTCTTCTTACTCCTTCCTTCCTCCTCCTCCCTCTACCCTCCTCCTTCCCTCCTCCCCCCTCCTCCCTCCTCCCCCACCCACTCCATCTCCTCCCCTCCTCCCTCCTTCCTCCCCCTCTCCCCTCCCACTCCATCTCCACCCCCATCCCCTTCTCCCCTCCCTTCTCCCCCCTCCACCCCTCTCCACCTCCATCTCCACCCTCCCCTTTTCTCCTCCCTCTACCTCCTCCTCCCTCCTTCCTCCTCCTCCCCCTCTTCCTCCCTCCTCCCTCCCCCTCCTTCTCCCTCCTTCCTTCCTCCTCCTCCCTCTACCCTCCTCCTTCCCTCTTCCCCCCTCCTCCCCCTCCCCCTCCATCTCCACCCGCTCCCCTTGTCTTCTCCCTCCTCCCCCCTCCTTCTCCCTTCCTCCTCTTTCCTCCTCCCTTCTCCTCCCTCCCTCCTCCCTTCCTTCCCCTTCCTCCTCCCCTCCTGCCTCCCCCTCCTTCCCCTTTCCCTCTTCCTCCCCCCTCCTTTCCCTCCTTTTTCCCTCCTCCTCCTTTTCTTACTCCTTCCTGCCTCCTCCTCCCTCCCCCCCCTCCCTCCTCTCCCCTGCCACTCCATCTCCACCCCCATCCCCTTCTCCCCTCCCTTCTCCCCCCTCCACCCCTCTCCACCTCCATCTCCACCCTCCCCTTTTCTCCTCCCTCTACCTCCTCCTCCCTCCTTCCTCCTCCTCCCCCTCTTCCTCCCTCCTCCCTCCCCCTCCTTCTCCCTCCTTCCTTCCTCCTCCTCCCTCTACCCTCCTCCTTCCCTCTTCCCCCCTCCTCCCCCTCCCCCTCCATCTCCACCCGCTCCCCTTGTCTTCTCCCTCCTCCCCCCTCCTTCTCCCTTCCTCCTCTTTCCTCCTCCCTTCTCCTCCCTCCCTCCTCCCTTCCTTCCCCTTCCTCCTCCCCTCCTGCCTCCCCCTCCTTCCCCTTTCCCTCTTCCTCCCCCCTCCTTTCCCTCCTTTTTCCCTCCTCCTCCTTTTCTTACTCCTTCCTGCCTCCTCCTCCCTCCCCCCTCCTCCCTCCTCTCCCCTGCCACTCCATCTCCACCCCCCATCCCCTTCTCCCCTCCCTTCTCCCCCCTCCACCCCTCTCCACCTCCATCTCCACCCTCCCCTTTTCTCCTCCCTCTACCTCCTCCTCCCTCCTTCCTCCTCCTCCCCCTCTTCCTCCCTCCTCCCTCCTCCTCCCCCTCTTCCTCCCTCTTGCCTCCTCCCCCTCCCACTCCATCTCCACCCCCCATCCCCTTCTCCCCTCCCTTCTCCCCCCTCCACCCCTCTCCACCTCCATCTCCACCCTCCCCTTTTCTCCTCCCTCCTCTCCCTCCTCCTTTCTTCCTCCTCCTCCCCCTCCCTCCTCCCTTCTCCCCCCTCCCACTCCATCTCCACCCCCCATCCCCTTCTCCCCTCCCTTCTCCCTCCTCCACCCCTCTCTCCCTCCATCTCTCCCCTCCCTCTACCCCTCCTCCTCCCTCCTCTCCCTCCTCCTTTCTTCCTCCTCCTCCCCCTCCCTCCTCCCTTCTCCCCCCTCCCACTCCATCTCCTCTCTCCTCCTCCCTCCTCCCGCTCCTCCCCCCCTCCCTCCCTCCCTAGAGAGACCATGGAGGCACCTTTCCAAACAGCACATCCTATATTTTCTGCTGGTAACTACAATGTAAATTCTCTGGGACAAGTGCTGATGCTGAGCACAGACACACTGACTCTTCATCAGCTTTGGGGGACGAGGGGGACCCAGTCAGCATGACTCTGTGACATTAACAGTGGGATGCATGGAAAATGCTGTCACTGCTCTTCCTCCCGCTGTGTCCCCGCTCTCTCGGGCCACCCTGCGCACGCCCACTTACTGTCGTAACGCGCCCTCTGCCCCATCTCACCAACTGAAGGCAAGGCGCTTGGCAGGAGAGACCGTGCCACCTCCTTCCAGGGCCCCACAGTCTGACCCACGCGGCACACGCGAGGCATGAACCCGGGGTGACGGACCGGTCGGCACCTCGGGAGCCAGCTGGGCTCGGTTGCTTACATTCCGCTCAGCTCGGGCTCCGTCTGTCCAGGCAGACCACTCGCCCATCAGGAGCGATTCAGGAGCCCATCAGGATTTCCACCCGAATGTCACCTCAGGGAGGGGCCGGAGACCATGTGACCTGCCATTCCTCACCACGCCTTTCCAGACCCCCCGCTGTCACCAACGGCCAGTTGGGGGTATATCTACAAAATAGCATGTGTTGGCTTTTACCTCTTGTCCAGTTTCTTGCTTCATTTTGTTTCTAAGTCCACAACTCTCACTGCCCCCCGGAAGGCACTTTAATCAAGCTGACCATGGAGGGATTCACCCTCTGTCAGCAGTCCTGGTCTGTCTGCCCACATTTTGTCCCAGACAGACACACATGTCCCCTCCTGGAGGCCTCCGCAGCCCGAGCCCAGTTCCTCCGGCCAGCATGTTCGTGATGCCCTTCCAGAGCCCAGCTCCCTCCTGCTCCTCCCCAGAGAGACGGGGTCCTGCCTGCCTGCCCCCCTCGCCCCTTCTCTGAGCCCCTCTGGCCACCTCTCAGCCTCAGACTCGGAGGGAGCACGTTTGCAGCCAGAAAGGACCTGCCCCTTCTCTGCCATTCTGTCTGCCTGGTCTGTGGGGTGTCCAGCTGGGGGTGCATCTCGGCCCAGCCCAGCTCCTGGCTCTAACCTGCCCCCCCTCAGCCCCCTTTCCGGGCTGTGTGCTTTCCTGGGGAGGGAGGGGGCCTCGAGAGCAGGAGGTGGGGGCCCAGAGCCACATTTCTAGTGAGCTCCCAGGGGACCCTGCAACCCTGTGCCTTAGCTGGAGACAGCTGCAGGACTGGCCGGGTCAGGCACCTCCCCTCCTCCCACCCCTCGCCCTCACACAGGGTCGGGGTCCTCACGGAGCCCCAGGCAGCCCCGGTCCCGTTCCTGAGCCGGCTAGAGCCAAACCTCCAGTCTTCTCCGAGGTGAGACCTCTTTCCATGTTGGGAATCTTTGCACCCTCGGACGGTAGTGCCCACATTGCTATTTTTCTCAGCTTTATGGAGGCAAAACTGACAAGACCTGTATATGCGCGGGGAGCACAACACGATGGCTGGACATGCGTCTCCCCCGTGAAGCAATCCTCACAATCAAGCTAATTAACACCTCCATCACCTCACACAGTTTCCTTTCTTATTTTTCCAGTGTGTTGAGAGCACTGGGGACGTTCCCTCTGGGCAAACTTCAAGTACGCAGTACAGAGTCATTAACCGTAGTCACCATGCTGGGCATAGATTGTTTGAGAAAATACTTACATTAGCCAAAAATTACTATGATTCTCAAAAGTTGTATTTTCTTCACCCCAATAGAACCTGCACGTGTTAACAATAAAGTACAAGTCAATGCAGGATGTGTGAGCAAAGAACCCTTGACCAGCACGGGCACTGTCCCTCCTCAGGCGCCAGGCCGCCCCTGTGAGGTGACCGCCCTGGGCATTTCACTGGCCGTTTTCCCCAGAGGGGACTTCTCCCCGAACATGAACCCGAATCAGAAACTGACACTCTAGAAAGAGCCAACAGGTGTCATGCAGACGTCCGTGCCCCACCCTGCGGTGTCTCTAATACAAGGGGACAGTGACATCCTTACACTGGTGTCTGCAAATGATCAGAAGCCCCGGCTAAGTTAGGAGCCAGCAGACCTCTGAGGGTCCGCTCTGAACCGCCAGCTGACGCGATGCGGCGGACGGGGATCCTGAGGTCACAGACACAGAGTTGGGTTTGCCAGCGAGCACTAGACCTGGAGGAAGAATCTGAACAGCCGATTAGTTTTCCCCTGGAAAGCCGTCGGGAAACGGCTTCTTCTGCCTGGTTTTTATATAGATCGAGCTCCCATTATCTCTAAGTCATTTTCCCAGCAGGAAGTGTAATATGCTATTTATTAGTATAACTCCATTATATAAATGGGTTTATTCTGCTATGACAAAAATAATTGCGGGAAAATACGCCTCTGAATTCTCCGGCCATAATATTTTGCCCTTTTTCCTGGCTCAGCCTTCTGAGTTCTAGCTAGGATGTCAGGACAAGCAGACAAAAAATGCCACGCTTCCTCAGCAAAGCACAAATGATAAAATCCAGAGGGAACTGTAGTGTTAGAGCTGGGTGCGTACAAACCTGCTCACCAAATTGTCGCTAGAAGTGTTGGGTGACCTTTGAATCCAGACCCAAATACGACACACCATCTTTTCTATCGGGACATTAACTAGTCTGCCATTTTCATTCATTAATGAGGAGTGACCACACAAGAACAATAGTCTAACAAGAGGTAAGGATCAACGTAGAGTCAATACGTTCATTCAGGTTCTTTCCTTTTGAGGCTAGCAATCAGGAAAAGGTACTACATAGTTCTGTGTGAGAAAAGACAGTTTAAGCAACAAGCTGCTTAAAAATTAATAAAACCTGTCTCATGTGTTCACATGCCACCCCAACGCTGTTCCGGCAAGGATCTTAGCTGACACTACTAACAAGATGCCCGTCTCACCTTGGGGTTAGCATGGACCAGCCTCGTCTTTCCTTGTCCACAGGCCCCCCCCTACGTGACCCCTAATATGATGCCAGTTGCCATTATTAAAATTAGCTTTGACCTTTAGTGTGACAGAAGTGTGTGTGTGTGTGTGTGTGTGTGTGCATGCACTTGTGCATTGATGGGAAGGACACTGTTTTTTATCTGTCTCTCTAGGTTCTCAGCTGGGGCCCCTGTAACAAAAGACAGATTAACAAGTGGAAAACACAGAAGTGGATTAACATGCACATCTCGTCTACACCGGGGCCACTCCCTCCCTCCCATGCAGGAGGGGCCACTCAGGGAGGTGGCTGGGTCTCGGGCTCCAGCACCATCTTTAGCTGAAGAGGAAGAAGGGTCTGGGGAGGCTAGTGGGGGGAGGCCACCAGGAGAGCCCAGTAAACAAGCCTAAGTTGTTATGCAGCCTAAGTTCCGCTTCCTCCAAGGATAAGAGTCTCCTGACTTAGGCACCCTGTACCTTCTGCAGGTAGAGAGGGGACACTCTTACAGGGAGATTTCCTTTATAAATGCAAATTTACCTTCCAAGTGTCACTTGCTCTCTGCCTTCAGAACTTCTCCTGTGTTTGCTGGGTCTCAGAATAATCAGCTGAAAATAATGCTTATTTTATTTATGTTCTAGTCTCCTACAGTATATATGCATGTATACACAAATATGTGCGTGCATACGTGCGTACACACGTACAGACATATTTATGTGTGTGGATAATGTGTGTGTGTCTGTTTGATTCCAGCAGTAATCTTGCCTGAGAGTTCTTTGAAAGTGAAGCCAAGTGTTTCTTCCGTGTTGTAGAATCTAAAGAGGACCGTTCTCCCCACCCCTGTTTGCCTGTTCCTATTACCCTGAAAGCAGGACACCAGAGGGGAGAGAGATAGTCAGGAACATCATTTCACACCACACCCACCTCACACACACACACACACACACACACACACACACACACACGTACACGTACACATATATTGCATGTGCACGCACACACATGCACACACATACTGCACACGCACATATAGACACGCTACAGAGCATTCTGTCTGTGCATTTGCGTGTACAATCTTTTGCACGAAGGCCTCCAGGTAAACGCTCTTGAATAACTTCACAGATTCGTGCTGGTATCACGTGAAGCCCCATTTTTGTATTTCAAGCACTTTCCCCCCCTTGCCAGCAATGTGAAACTCCCGCGAGGGAGGAGGGGTGTGTGGGCACTGTGCCCCCCACTTCCAGCGTCACGTGGACAGGCTGAGACAAGAACCGGACCGCATCGTCCACCGGAGAAATCATCGTGAGTTCACCAGTCCAGGTCCCCCAAGGTGTTCTGAGCAAACTAGATGAGTCAGAAACAGAATTAATCCGAGCGGACTGGTTTTCTAAAGCTGCAAAACAATTTCGAGGCTTACGTCACACTCTGGCCAGACTTCGGGTGGTCCTACGCCCTTTCGGTACCAGACTCCCCTGGACCTCGAGTGATATGCCACTTCGCTGGTTACCTGATTCACAGGGAAGGCCGTTCACCTTCCCCTTTGAGACTGTCCAGTGACACTGGTGGGTATCGATTAAAAGAACGATTTCTAAACACGATTTCCACCTTCAGATAATTGTGACCCCTTAAAAACTCTGTAATGGTGACGGCTGGAGGACACCTACTGCACCACAGGCACTGAAACGTAACCTTCGGTTTGGTTCTCAGCAGAAGGCGAGGCTGGCAAGCTGGGCGATGGCTCCTCTTTGCAGAGAAAGGACCAAGGGTTGCGGGAGGTTGTCACCTGCGAAATCACAGCACGAGTAAATGGCAGATACAGGACTCAAGATACTGCAAACCCTGGGTCTTTTGTGTTTTTCCACCTAAATTGTGCGAAAACATCTAATTCTAGAAATAGCGGCAGAGATGACCAGATAGCGATTACTGTCCTATCTTCCTAATTCTCCGTTTCCGTTGTGCTAAGGTGCTGAGGCCTGGGGCTCCGGGGCCTCACCCCTGCATCAGCTGCTGTCCCCCGGCCCTTCCAGGGAGGCGGCCTCAGCCTTCAATGTCGCTTCCTCTTCTGTAAGCAGCAGAAGTCAGGCAACCTGTGACGAATTCTCGCAAAGATTAAATGAGATCATGAGGAAAGGCCAAGGGCGTTCACCGGCCCCAGAGAAGCCCCCAACACTGTGGCCACTTCAGGGGGTGAGCTCCCAGGGAGCTGGCCTGGGGTTTATCTGAACACTGTTCTGCTCATCCGGAAAGTTCGGAATGAATGCTGACTGATGGCGGCTTGTTTTGTTCTGTCGTTTGCCACTAAGAAAATTACCGAATTGTTTGGACTCCGTGTAACCTGAAGGGGCTAGAGCGACGGGTGGAAACCGTCAACGTGTCTGCAGTCACCGTGCATGTGACGGTCTGTGAGATCCCACACCCCCGAGAACGGACCCATCTGCGAGGGACCCTGTCAGCTGCACACCTGAAGTGCGGAGTCGGTGGCACCAGACAAGCGGGCAAGGCACTGGTGGCGGACAGACGCCTGACACTCGGGGGCTCACAGGCCTCCCCCGGAAGACAAGGGAAGGGCTGCAGGGAGCACGTCGGGGGATTTTCTTTCCACAGCTGTGGGGCCGCCCAGTAGTGGGTCCACTTCTCCAGCAAATTCTCGCAAAGATTAAATGAGATCATGAGGAAAGGCCAAGGGCGTTCACCGGCCCCAGAGAAGCCATCCCTGACGCAGGGAGCAGCTGCCACCAGACATGGAATCTGCCGGCATCTTGATCTTGGACGTCCGGCCCCCAGGGCTGTGAGTCGTCAGCATCTCCTGGGCCTCAGGGTGGCCCATCCGAGCCGGAACGGCTGCCACCTGCCCCACACGTGGCCCGCGTGCCCCCCGGGTTGGTCACCACACTCCTGTCTGTGATATCTCATCTCCATCTCCGCTGGCTCCCCCCGGGGGTTTCCGCGGACGGTGGCCCTCGGGTGTCTTCCTGCAGCCACAGCCCAGGAGCGGGTCCGCTTCTCCAGCCCAGGGCTGGCGGGTGCTAACGACCGGTGACGGAGAGGCTGGCGCTTCCTCCCTGGCTGCCACCGTCACCAGAGACAGAGCCGACGTGTCGACAGATGAAGCGAAGAGACCAGAGGAAGAGCCCCTTCCCCTCCACCGTCCCAGAGGTCCCTCCCTGGGGGTGACTCTGCGTCTGGAGGCTGTCGGGAACAAGTGCGGGGGGATTGAAGTCCCGCAGAAATGAGCGCAAAGGCAGCACAGGCGCAGAACTAACCACGGGAAGGGGCTCGGTTACGGACGCCGGCTCTGCTCTGAGCCCGGGTTTCTAAGAAGGGAATGACTTCTCCCTGTAGTTGATTTTTTCTTCTCTTTGGCTCAGTTTTCTTCTGAAAATGAACATCCTAACTGCAATCTGTGAGGATGGCATGAATGACCTTTCCAAAGCTGTCTTTGAAAGACATCCGCAAGGATCCCAAAACCGGGACAGCCACCTGTGGCCTGGGCCCTGGGATAGGGGTCCTTGTGATGGGCACACTGCCCTCGCGGCCAGAGTCCCCGGCTCCAGCCAGCGCTTGGCCCTTGTGAGCTACTGACCCCACCAGTGTGGGTCCGGCAGCCCAGCTTTATGCAAAAAGAAGTGACATCAGGCCTGCCCTCAATAGGCTGACCATCTGTGGGAGACAAAAGTTAACCCCGAAAGGGTGATATGATGCCCCTGGCCTCTGTGAGGGATTCCACACTCTCGACTCCTCTGATCCCCAGAGTATGAGAAACACTGACATCTAAAATATCAGGTAAAGCCAAAGTCACACAGAGAGCCTGCGAGGAGCCAGGATACCTGTCCAGGGAGCTCAGTCCCAAGTTCATGGCCTTAAACTATGATGCAGAGTAAAACATACACTACGCATAATGTAAAATGAAAATACCCATAACATAAGCATGAATATATATAAGACACGTGCATGTGTAATACAAATATAAAACACAAACACATATAACTGTATCATATACACATACAAGTAAAATATACATAAGTACACAGAGTACAAATAAAATATAAAAGGTATGTAATATAAATGTAGATACTGCAAGAGAGAAGCTAACTTGCTGTGAGATTGTCAGAAGCAAGGGAATACTAGTGCAGACTGGAGAGTGGGAAGACGAGGACGAGTGTTCGTGAAGAAAGGAGGCTCTAAATCACGTTGTTTCAAAAAGATCAATGGCAATGCTGGGATGGGAAACAGGGACCACGGTGGTGAGAGAGACCATCCTGCAGAGGACAGGTGTGCTGAAGGAGGAGCGACAAATCCCTGCACGACAGCTGATGGCCACCTACACCCACCTACACCCACCTGACACCCACCTGAAACCCACTTTTTACCCACCATTTACCCACCTGACACGCACCTGTTACCCACGGGATTCCTACCTGACGCCCACCTGGTGGTACCCATCTGGTACGTGACAATATTCACCATTTGGTCACTGATGCCTTGGGCTCTGGCCACCATTCACACGTCCACCAAAAATCTGTAGGGTGATGTTTCTCAAGTTCAGAACCATTTTGGAGCGTCTCTGTGACATTGGAGCCACATCAGGAGCTTCGAGGAGGAAGGAAGCAGGTGCGCTGGCTTCCTGCTCTCAGCATTCGGTCCGGGGGCCAGTGAAAACCTGTCTGATTTGGCCGTGCGAACCGCAGGCTCCACACACCCGGACACTGTTTCTTCCAACAAGTTGTATTTAGTATCAACCCTCTGCAACTGAATAAGGCCCTGCCGTTGCTCCTAACAGCGATGTGTTATCGCCGCTGTTCTCGTGGTCACCGTCGCCACCTGTAGCTAATCCGCTCTGGGAACCACACAGCTTCGTACCTGGTGTTGCACCCATGCCCGTGACGGGGGTACTGTGATCTCACTGTGTCGGAGATAAGGAGCCCGTGGCGCGGACAGATCCCGAATTTGCGCGAAACACACAGTCGGGAAGCAGAAGGTGGGAGTGGAAGCAAACTTTGACTCCTTCAAACCAAGCCATCCGTCAGCGTGCAGTTACGTGTTTGTTTCCTGCTTGACTCTCAGCATCTGTCATATTGGGTTTGTATAGTCACATCGGTCTGTAGAACAAAGAACAGCATTCCATCCATCAGTCATGAAATACTGCCGACTCCAGTTCCTAGGAGCTAGCGACTAAGCCCGAATCAGTCCCCAACAGGACATCCCCCGCTGCCACCTCTCGCCGCAGACAGGTACACCTCCTGCGACTCATACTTCTCAGCCACTTTGTTACACGTGACCTGCCTGCAGTTAAACATGACCTTCTCTTCCCGCTCTTCCTGTGCCATGGCTGCTTGTGTCACGTGATGTCACGACCAGCAGCTCCTCACGGGCGGGGACAGAAGAGTCCAGGGATCTTGTACGCATCTTCTGTGAGCCTATTGGCACACGCATTTGTGATGTCCTCATATACATACTACGTATATAATCATAATACAATAGAATGAGTCAATCAATTCTATCATGTACATTTCATGGGGTAGCCTCTGCTCAGAAACTCAAAACATTAACCAGAAATTCGGGCACAATTTGTCCCGAAGCTAGCATCCCCCTTAGTGACAGATTGCTAACAGCGGCTGGGAGAAAGTATAGCATGTTGGCTTTTCATTACCTCAAGTCATGATTTCTGTTGTAATTATTATCGACTATAGAGAACGCAACAAGACAGCTTGGTAAGTCGGCCTTTTTTCTGCTGGGATTTTAGGGTCAGTCTGGGAGGGCTACATCCTCCGAGGAACCCACAGACGTCTTTTGTGGCACCACGATAGTGTATTAAAATATTAATTAAAGTCACCTTGGGAG
The DNA here is from genome assembly GCF_022837055.1 of Prionailurus viverrinus. Classification (NCBI taxonomy): domain Eukaryota; kingdom Metazoa; phylum Chordata; class Mammalia; order Carnivora; family Felidae; genus Prionailurus; species Prionailurus viverrinus. The sequence goes on from NW_025927614.1 coordinate 1,550,382, forward strand.
CACACACTGCCGAAACCCAGTGTCATCCCAACACCCTGTACATCAGCCCCGATGTCTGGGGGCGTGTGCATGCATTATGTAGGGATCGTGAGGTCCTCGTGGCAATAATGGCGCTCACAACACAACCACCAACGTTAATCCCGCCAGGAGTTACTGTGCGCTTCTAAGGCAGACAGCGCCCTAGGCACTTTGTGTTTTCTCTCCCTTGATCTTCCCAAGACCCTATGAACTTGGGTCATTATCATCCTTGCTTTGCACACCAGCAAACTGAGCCTGTGGGTGCACCCCTGATGATAGCACGGTGAGACCATCACTGCATCCTGATGTCCGTCTCCCACGTACCTCTGACCCCAGGACGCTTTACCGAACGAGTCAAACGGGTGGGGGGTGGTCAGCACCAAGGCAAACACTGAAAAGGTACACCTGTATGTTTAAGAGGTGCTATCAGCTCACAAAATGTGTTTTCTAAATTTATCAACAAAATTTGTTTTTCGTTCTCTGTTAACCCCCGTGAGTTCTATGCTTGACTGCACGGCAAAGGAAAGAGAGGTGTGTTCAGCACGGAGCCCTCACACCCCTGCAGGCCACCTGTCCGCTGCTCTCTCGAAGCCCAGCCTGCACCCGCTGCCCCCGTTCAGCACAACCAGCACACGGGGTGGTACAGGGAGAGGGGGGCTGGGCTTTGAGGGCCCCGGGTCTAGCTCCATGATGTGGCTCCACCGTCCCCACCTGTGGGCTGCCGATGTCCCTGCCCCCGTCCGACTCCATCCACATTCGGCTCCGGCCTCCTGAGCAGGCCCGCCCTATGGGAGCCACGGCTGGCTCTGACCCTCGTGAGGGAGTGACCACTGGGCCCCACGCTCCCCTGCAGCTGGCTCCCAGTGGCCCTACAGTGGCGTCCCACTTGGCTTTCCTCCTCCAAGACCTTTCTGCTCCGTCGCCTGTGGAGCCCCCACCGCCGGGGCGGCTTCTTTATCTACGCGGCTCACAGAGAGACAGGGCGCAGCTCAGCACTGAACGTGCAGGACGTTTAACCACATTTTCCGCTGGTTTCTAGGGGGTTCCGTGGCATTTTCTCCTGGTTTCTAGGGGGGGGTTCTGTGGCTACTTGTGGACCGTTGAGCAAGATCAGGTTATAAGGAATTGTTTTCAAGATGACTTTAAAAAAGTTTGTATCACAGTCGCCTAAACATCAACTTTATTTTTGCTAATACACATATCAAAAAAAAAAAAAAAAAAAAGAACCCAGAGGGCTTGAGTTGAAAGGCTTTATTTTCCTTCATTACTGTCATTTGTAAGATTTTAATGAAGCCTTACAACTCTTCAAAAGAAAGCCACAGTCGGCATAATGCGTAATCATTTTATGCTCTTTGCTTATATAATCATGATTCCTTAATTCTGCGGCCAGCGGTGCCGGGGACCTTCGTGGGTCTGGCGGTACTGGCCAAAGCCCATTCTACCTTTAACGGAAGGCACTGCCATCCAGACGCTCACGTCAAGGCAGCCCTCCACTCACTCGGGCTTCAGAAGACCAGCTTGGCACCAGAGATGGGGAGTTGAATGGGGAAAGGCCAAGGTTGCTGCCCTGCAGTAAACCGTGTCCCTTCCTGCCGTTAAATTGTTCTCTCGGCTCCCTGAACCGCGTGGGCCCCTCAGCCCAGCGCCAACAGCCAGTCGTGCTGTGCTTGGGTGCTGGCGACCCTCTTCTGTCCCCTTAGCCCTGGCAACAGATGAGGCTGGTGTTCACCATCACCGGTGCCCTACCATCACTGGCCACCCCCTGGGGCCGCCCACAGCCCAGAGGGCTTGTCCTGGGTGGGCTTCTGTACTGCAGGCTCTCGTCCGTGAGGCTTCTGCCCCTGTGCTCCTGCACAGTCCTTAGCACGTGAATATTTGTGAAGCCACGCTTCTTTCCCGGTTTCAGTTTTTACTCTCCTATCTGCTGATGTTATGAATAGTGTTACTAAATCATTTATAGAGCAATAACCCTTGCAGGGAGGCAAAAAGGATCCCTCATCATATACAGTTAACTTCTCTTTAGGCTTGAGCTGATTGTCCCCAAACAAGATAAATTTGTCATTTTTTTGAGAGCGCGTGATACAAGAAACACAGTTGTGATATTAGAAACTTTCACTATTACTTCTCTTTCTTGTCTGAGAGTATCGTTGCCACTGGGTGCCATTTCAGACTTCTGTTGTTATTTGTGGGTACGAAATCTTAGAAGACAAATGCCCTAAAAATATGCACAACTCAGCAGACCACAAAAGCCAGTAATCCAAACTGCCACGTGTCAAATGAAGGACAAATCTTCTACCTGTCTGGACAAATCTTGAAGGGATGCCAAGGAAGATGCCACAGCCACGGGCAGACGCAACTCACTGTTGGGGACCTCAAAGGAACATTAATGAGGCAAAAGCTGGAGAGCGAAGCAAGACAGCCATGGAGGTTTGTTCTATGCAGTAAGGCTCCCCTAAAGTAGACCCTCAAGGTTTTAAGTAGAGTGACTCTAATCTCGACGTAGATCTTCAATAACCAAGTCTGAAGTCAATTCCTCTCAGTGCCAAAATGTTCTAAACATGCATCACTAAGGATAATTTTGTCTTCTTGGCTGGATGGTAACCCTTCTCTGCTCCCTCTGGGGTCTTCACAGAACCATCAGATCCTTGAGTACCGTTGTAGGAAAAGAGTGTTACCCTGGGGCAAAGGTCAGACCCACCTTATTTCCGTAGTGACCACTGACTTCGGACCTCAGCTCCCACCCTGACGGCAGTTATGGCTCCAAGGCAACCATCTTACCCACCGAGGCCACCGTCCACACGACTTAGTCTAATGCAACTCTGATGGGGATGTCGCCTCCCAAAATATTCTTAGATTTCGTGTGTGGGCAGCCCAGAGTCCGTGTCATGATGTCTGACGCCTTCCGTCACTAGGTGCCTCCAACCGCACGGACAGGCACGGACTGGCCAAGGTCAAGAGCCTTTCTCGACTTTAAATAGCATCCTTCCTCCGCGTCAGAGTGCAGTCCTTACGCCCACCTTCCACTCATGCTCGAAAAGCTCAAAGGTGAGCTGCATGAGAGACCTCCCCTTGCAAACTCTCCCCTATTTCCCAAGCCTGAGTTCTTCTGCGGTGTTCAGACCACACTTGGCACCACACCATCCACAGTGAGCGGGAGTGTCCATGAATGATTCACCATCACCGCCAGCTCCCAGCTCCCTGAGGAAAGACCGTCTCTCACCATCTTTCGCTGTTTCTCCACAACTTCCCGCGAAGTTGAACGGATGGTACATGCTCATAAATGTCACCCGGGTGAGGGGACAATCGAATGGATGGACCAGGCTTGTCACAGGCAAGCCAAGCTTTGGGGCCTTGGATTCCTCAATATGGTGCAGGGGCTGAGAGCCGGGATCCCTAAATCTAATGTTCTGCAACTCTCCTCTCACAGGGTTTCCAGGATCTAAACTCATACAGCTGTAAAATAGCTGAGACTGTTTAGGGACTTTTCCAAAGCTTTTACTTGTTCTTGCTCCGGTGGCTTAAGCTGTTTTAAACGTTGATTTTGAAAAGGAGCCTTCTGGTCGGCCGATAGAATGAACAAATGTTTCCAGGAGCACTAAAGGCCTCGTGAAGTATTGCCAGAGCTCCTGTGCCACACTCCGGGGCACTGAGAAGCTCTCGGAGCTTCGACTGTGCAGTGTTCCACCCACTCGGAGAGTCTGGGCCATCTGACCACTAATTAGCAGCATCAGCTCACAGCAAGCATCCACGCCAAAACCCTTTCCAGCAAAACTTGGTGCAGAGCGTTGGCTCTTGGAGGCTATGATGGAAACTACTGCATCCCTGCAGACCTGAAGAAGAAGACGGTGGCTGTGTAGACGCCTAGACACATCATTCCCTGCAATAACAGCGTGCCTGTAGGTCAGCAGATACACAACACTTACTGTACCTTAACAGGTCAACGTTCAGGCTGGGTCTGCTGCACACACGTGTCCTACAGCTGTCTGAGCCTCGGTGCCATGGGGTCCTATTCAAGATGTGCCTGCGGAAGCATTTTGTGTGTCGTCAATTGATGGTCTCTGGCAAGCGATTAGTCCTGTGAAGTTTTCCCAAACTGTTCTGCACTGGGAATGCACTGGGTTCAGCACAATGTCATCCATTATTCAGCAGTCTCTCTGTAGCTCTGGTGTCTTGTAAGTGATAAATTATTATAATGAAAGAAAACCAGCACTGCACTGGGAAAGAAGAGGGAGGGGTGGGGGCCAGACAAAGATGGACCCAATAAGCTTTCTTGTGAACACACTCACATTGGCATGTTGACATGGCTGAGAGCCCACAGAAATGGATAATCTACCAACCACCTTAAGGAAAACTTTTCCAAACTCTTAAAAACACTCTCCCTTCTTGTAAGTTCTCACTAATATTTCATGGAAGTAGTATACAATGGAACGTGCTTTGGAGATCACAATAATTTTTTAAGTTATTCTCACTATTTTTATTTCTCATGTTTACTCCTGGTTTACAAATTACCTAGAGGATGTTTAATGTAAATTAAATAAGATCGAGACTATCGAGCGTCTGGCGTGCCTGACTCCGTTGAACGCCAAGAGGAAAATGAACGTGTGTAGGTTGGCGGAGGAAGCTGCATGGGGAGACAGCTTGGTTTTGGAGGCTGGCTGGTTCTTTTCGAACCGAAGAGAGTCTGAGTGTGTTACTGTCATGGAAGATTTTACTTCTCTCCTCTGGTGTCTGATGCTCTCAACATCTTCTCGCGAGCATCCCTAAACAGGATCGCGGTGAAGCAATCCCACTGTAACATGAGACTCTGAGGAAGACAGGAGGGTATGAAATATCCCATACACAGGGTCAGACGTAGAATAGAATACCTCCTCCCAGGAGGCCTGGGAGCACCCCTCTGTCGTAGGTTCACGAGCGAGGTGAATAACGTTGGCATAAGAATTTGATCTTGCGTTTTCCAAGACTAACTGGCAAGCTGGTTTTCTTTCATTATACTAATTTATCACTTACAAGACACCAGAGCTACAGAGAGACTGCTGAATAATGGATGGAATTGTGCCGAACCATGTTTCTGCCCTAAGGAGCCTTCCACGCAGAAGCATATGTGGGATCATGTCAGACAAGCACAACACAATCCTCCTGCCATCAGACAAGATGGGGTGGGATTCCTGGCGAATGTGGGTGAGAGAGACAGAGAAACAGAGCCAGAGGCTGGGGGTTAATTTAATGTGGGAGAGGAAGTGGCACACAGTGGGGTCTGCTGATCGTTCGGACACTGAAGGTAAGAAAGGAGCAGCATCACCCTACAAGACCGTGGAGTGACCGCAGAAGGCGCCAGGGAAAACCTCTGCCCCCAAAATACAACTCCAGTTCTGGGAGCCCTGAACATCTTTGGGTTCAGACACTCGCCAACAGTTGCCAATGGTAGACACTAATGAGCTGACGCTTAGCAGCGCTTGGGAGGGATGGAACCTCCTCCGGGGCGTTAAGAGGCGATTTGAGGTGAGATGACAGAAGGGAGGGGAGTGGCATCCCAGACAGCCCTGAAGCCGATTCCCCATTTGTCCACACAGGGCGCCGGATGCGGGATAACGAGGTGGAAATTTGAGCTCATCTCTGACACTCAGGATGGGGTCACTGGCCCACCACGTTCACCCTGGTGGGCTCTGTCCTCCCCTCCGGTGACTCACTCTGAGCCACAAGCCCCCACACACATTTCCCAACCTAGGTGGAAGGTCGAGGAATCTTCCAAAGCAAGGAGGGAAGGAGGGACATCAACAGACAAGGAAGGGAAGCTTTAAATCCAGGGGCCGCCGGTCAGTGAGTGTGGATGGGAGAGCTGAGGGCCCTGGGATTTGAGGCCACGAGAGGAAGCATCTTGGGGAGACCACTCGCCGACTACCCCATGTGGTTCAGACCTTCTATAACACACGCTGCGGGTAGATGGTTGGGCTGAGGGTCAGTGGCTTCTGGCCTGGCGATACCAGTCCCTAAAAATCCAGAGACACAGTCCGCCATCCCAGCCCTTGAAAGGTTCCAGAGTCCAGAACTTGGGACATTTTCAGATTTGAGAGAAAGGAGGACGGGATGGGCCAAATAACATCCCAGTGGAATTTTCAGAAACATATTAGTAATTGGTGCCTTCGAACATAATATTCCATGTAAAACAGAGGTGTGTGCAGCGTTCCATGCCACAGGAACTTAGTTCGGGGTTGGGAACTTATTTCTGCTGCTGAGTTTACTAACAAGCTCTCTTCTCCAGGGGAGGGTCTATTTCTCCCACAAAACCAGCACCCTCGGGGGCTCCCTGGTCTCTCGGAAGGAGCCTCCCCGTGCTGGCCAGAGAGGGTCCCACCTCACACGGCCTGACCTTGCCTGAAGCTGAAGCCCATGACGCTGGGCTGCAGACGTGGCCGTCACAAAACCCAGGGCAGAGCACTGGCCAGCATCCTTGGGGCCCCTCACCTCAGAAGGCACTTCGGGCAAACCTCCTGGGCCGGCCCCAGTCCCCAGAGTCTGGGGGTGCTAGTGTGTCCACAGCACTGTGTTCCGGAAGCCGAATGCTCAGAGCACCCCGTGGGGCCGCTGCAAGGAGCTGGGTCTCCACGGAGGAGTTTCAGGTGGGACCGACCTTGGTTCCCTTCCTTTGGCGACGAGCACACCGTGGGCCCCACTACCCCGTCTGGCCTCCCCCCACGTGTGGCTTCTCCCCAGCATCTCGGCGGGTCCTCCTTGACGCCTGCAGAGTGTTGTGCCCACGAGTTTGGGGGAACCGTCCCCAGACCCACTGTGGGATCGCACACCCACGGGGCATCCGCAGGTGTCTGTGGCCCGGAGCCCCGCGCGTTTCCATAGGCTGGGCTGCGGGCAGGAAAACACTTTGAAGTTGGACATCAGCTCGTGCTGGAAATGACACTAGATGGAGGAGTTGGTGGGGTGGCCGTCCTCCGTGGTCTGCAAAGTGGGGGGAGGTGATACGTGGGAACAGGGAGGAGGGAGGGCCCGGTCAGGGGTGCGGTCAGAGCACCTGTGGACACCACTTCTCCTCTTAACCGAACCTGGGAAAACCCCGGAGCTGCTCTGCTTTGGATGTCCAGAGCTGACGTCCCCCAAGCAGGAGGACAGTTAAGTGTCCAGTCGGGTGCTTTAGAAAAGAAAATGAGTCACTGTGTAACCTGGAGGAACAGGAGAGTGCTTGGTAATTCTTATTTTCTGGAGCATGTAACAGAGAGATAGGGTTTCAGGTCTGCTGGGGCCTTGGCCCGAGGAGGGGACCCCATGGCAGGAAGAGACATGAGGCCCTGTCACCCGGTGCCAACGTCGAACCCTCTTTCCCAAGTGTCTCTGGTCTGGGCCGAGTTACCGTTAAGATGATGGGGACTTCTTCCACTACGTTCATTCAAAACCAAATCAGCAGGATGGGAACAAACAGCTCCTACGAGTTGGGTGGGTGGGAGAGCTGGCCTCTGACGGGGGCTCGGTCCACCTGCAGGATCCCTGGTGCCGCCGCTGGGACTCCCCGCCCGACAGGCATTCTGCCACTTGGCACCACCTGCCCACATAGTCCTTTCTGGCCCCGAGCAAACACTAGGTGCTCCATGCGTGTTTGGGTGATCAAGGTGGCCTCCGAGGGCCTTTCCAACTTCTTTTGAATTAGTGGGTAGCTAACTCACCGTAGTCACCTCACCCGGCCCCTAAATACCATTTTGATACATGGAAGATGAGAGCCAAGCCCCAGACTGAATTGTAATATTCACAGGCAGGACAATGTGGAGGGGAAGGAAGAGGAGGAATGTTCCTGGGGCCCCCACTCTGTTCCAGCCCCCAAGCCCCACACAACAGCCTGGACACAGATTACACGGCCTCGGCCCCTTCCTCCCCTGGCCTCGCTCTGCACAATCACGTTCTTGCCAGATCTTCTGTGCACTGAGCAGAAGTCTCCCGTCCTACCTGGCTGCCCTATCCCCCAGGCTTCCAGCTGCCCGTGCAGACAGCCACAGTGAAATTTTACAAGTCTGTCTCTTAAAGTACGATGATCAGAATGAAAGACAGCCTCTGCCCCTGCTCAAAGTGTGGTCCGCTGACTGAGCGGAAGAAGGGGCTGAACTGGAAGAAGGGGCTATAGGCATCTGCGTTCCGGTGCCCGCCCGCCCACCCTCCACGGCTCCCCTGGGTGTTTGTCTCCCTTACGTGGCCTCGTGTGTAGGAAGATCTTCTCCGCCTTCATCCCACTGACATTTTTCCTGCCAAAGGATGGACGTGGGGCATGCCAGACCCTTGACCAGCAGCTGTGTTCACGGGCAAACCCTCCTAACCCGACACCATCTGGCCTCCCCCCCTCAACCTTACCAAGCTGGGTTTTTTCGAGGCCACCTGCACATGGTTACCTGCTGTTTGACCTATCGGGTTTCTGACATTGGTGGCTGACTCCCCAGAAAAAACAAAAGAGGACCTCATGGTCAAGCGAAGCTAAGGGTATTACACCTGCTGCAGAAGAGAACACCCCCCTGACATGCTACCTGTAGGGTCTCAGAATGGGGGCATTGGAGGATTGCAGGGTTTCAGGCCCTGGGTCAGCTCACTGTCCCGTAGAGCCTGCAGGGCGGCCACCTGCTGGGGGTTGGGCAAAGTTCATGACCTCAGGACTTAGAATAGGTTGGCAGACGCGGAGAGTCTTGAAGTGAGCCTTGGTGAGCCAGTGCAGTCTTGGTAACTATGGTAGTTGGCCCACAGTCTCATCATCTGGAAGCAAGGATTAGCTAGGCTAATTTTCCCCTGTCCTAATAGTGGTGAGCACAGAAAAAAATGTGTCTGGTTCCAAATTGTTCAGCTAAGGGACCAGAAAGGCATAGGTACTGGGCGTCCTCAATCGGCACCTCCGTGTGTGCACATCGACCGCCAGCGCTCACTGCCATTGCTTTGTAAGCGTCCGTCATCGGATAAAAGGCAAAACTCAAAACCAAACCACCCAGCAAAACGCACCAAATGTTCCGCCCCGTTCACGTGCAACCACCTTAACTTTTTCTTCTAGCTGAAACCTTATTAGCTCTGTGGACGCAGTGTTTTTCAAAATTATTTTCCAAGATAAGCAAGAAAGTAAAATCTTAAAACAAATAAAACCGAGCTCCTCTGCGTTCTGGGTGAGGATAAAGCTTCAGTAGCTCCTTCTCTTGCCAGGGGGACCCCTGAAGGTCCAAAGAACTCAATTAATACTCAGGAGGCTTCATACCAGAAATCATTATTTTTTTTTTTTTGAGGTCAAAACCATCGCTTACGGGAAAACCAATTGTACAGCCAAATTATGTGTAAACAAGAAAGGAGATGAGAACCCTTGGTAGGGGAAATGAATATACAAGTAGCTATAATAATTTTAACCAGAATTTAAAGCAAAATCTTTTGAGTGCTGGAAGACAGAAAATTTGCAATTCCCCAGTGTAATTGAGTAGACTTTTACAGACTTCATTTTTGTTTTGGAAATTAATTCTTCCACAACAGAGATACTCTGGTTAATTTAAGTTGTAATTAAAAACAACCCCAGCTTATATATTGATTTCATTACATTGTATTTCATTTCTATTTATTGTTTCACATTTTTACGAGTTAATAAAGGAGCGGTTTTATGTATTCCTTTCTGCCGCTTACAAACCCAAGCTACTTTTTGAATAGAAATCACATTTGTGCAACACATTTTTTTTTTTCTCTGACTATAATAACGACTGTGTTGCTTAACCGACACCAAATAATCAAGGAGAAGCCAGGAATCCATTATCTGTTTGGGAGGGGGTCCATCTTCCTGGCTTTCCAAGCAAAACCAAATGCAGTTTTCACTTGAAAGATGAAGGTGCTGAGAAAGTTTCTGGTCACCACCTGGTGGGTGGCGAGTGAAGGAACCCCCCTGGGCCCAGAAAGTCAGGTGATCGCAGGGCAACGAGGAATCAGGGTAATGGCCCCATTGTACAAGAACTTGTAGATACCCGCCAGTGCTGATCTGCTCTTGTGAGGGCCTCCGCCTCTGTCAGTAAAGCGAGATCAGACACGTCAAATCAGCTGGGCGGCTCCTGACCGTCCTTCCAACGTCCCTTAGGTTCGAGACTCCCGGCTCACTCCTGCAGGCCCGGCACGGCCTCCGAGTCCCCTTGGCCACTGCTGTTTGCTGCCTCATTTATCTTGTACCTGGTGCAGGAATGGAAAATCACAGCCTGGGGGTAGGACACCAGGGTCCTTTGTTGGCTCCAGTTTTGATCGTGGTAAGGCTCTTGCTTTCTTTAGGCCTTTGTACCCTTGTCTACAGAATGCTGTTTTACCTACCGCACTGGGCAGGGGTGAGGACCAAATCACAGATCAAACGTGAAGGCCCTTTGTAAAGTGTAAAGTCCTGTAGATGCTCAAGATCATGTTTGGTCCTGTCGGGATATAAAATTCCACCAACCTTTGTAGGACGGTGACCCTCACACCATCTTATTGTGCGGCATTTTTCTCTTCCCTCCTGCTAGGCAAACTTTTCGGAGCATTTGATGTCGAAATGTGGCCTCAGCGGACGTAGGCTTCATCAGTGGTGATCTAAGGCAGGAAGCTGCACTTGTTGTGATTCTAGCGAATCGATCATCCTTTCGTTAACGTACAACCCAACAATTACTTCACGATGAAGGACAGGACCCAGCAGCTCCCGGGAAAAAAGAGTGATACTGATTACAAGGAGTACAAAGTGTGTATCTGTGGGAAGGCGATCCGGCAACAGACTCAGCCCGTGGGTTGGGGGGGGGGGGTGCTCTCAAAGGGGGCTCATGGCTGATCTTTCACACAATTAGTAAGGTGAGTGGAGCAGGGAGGGCTCTTAGGCTTTGCCAGACCTGACCGGACACGTGGTTATGAGCTGGCCATGACGGGGCCACCGGCCTATGAAAATGGTCTGATCAAAGCTGGGCTTTATGACGGCCAGGCTTCCCTGCGAGCTGGGATTTGGAGCAGTTCATGACAAGGAAAACCACAGGCTGAGGATACAGTCCCGCGTGCCCGGGGGCAGGGCCAGGGCCATGGAGCCCCGCCGCTGAACTTCCATGCAGACCTGGCAGTCAATTTACTAACTGTCCCTATTCTCAGGTGAAGGAGAACATATCAGGAGTAAATAAATGCATGGATTTATTTTGTCCTAAAGGGCCTACGTGGTTCCTCAGAGGCTGCATGGGGTGACAAGTTCCGACACCGTCAGACTCCCCCCAGAGGACACACACCTGCAGGGATGCAGGGTCCGTCAGGACCACCGAGAGCATGGCCCGCGCAGCCGGGTGGGGGTCACCACCGCGGCTCAGAGACGGGCGAGCACCGCCTGAGCCTGGTGGTGACCTGGAGCCCGCCCCAGCCTGAGACCGAGTGACGCCTCCCGCTGATAGCGGCTTCGTGACGCTTTCCCAGCGTGCCGTTTCCCAGCGCAGCTGGCGTGGCGGGGGTGGACCCGAGGCTGAGATGGGTCCCCGTGGCCCGCATGCGCGTCAGGTCCAGGCTGCAAATGAGACCCACGCTTGTTCAAGAGGCTGCCGGACTCTACGGCAAGGTCTTTACAGCCGCCTGATGAGCAAGGTCAGCTCCAACCTCAGTTCAAGGGCCATCGGTGCAGCCTGGGTGTCAACCAAGCCCTGAGGCCGAGGTGGGGGGGAGGGGGGCACGAGAGGGAGGCGGTGTTCCGCTTCAGGCCACGAAGGCGGCTAAGACGCTTCTCAGCAGGGGCATCGTACAGGAACTACGCGTGGAGAACGGCGCTTTCCACCGTGTAGACGCATTCTTGCCCCCTTGTGGTAGAGGGACTGACCGCGCAGGCATGAGTTTACCCCTGGACTCTCTCCTGTTCTACTGATCTATTTTGTGCCAGGGCCACACTGTTTTGATTACGACTGCTCTGCAGCATAACTTGAGATCTGGGACTGTGGTGCCTCGGCTCTGTTCTTCCGCTTTGGGCTCTTCGGGGTCTTTTGTGGTTCCATGCACATTTTAGGATTATTCGTTCTAAATGTCGTTGGCACTTCGATAGGGGTTTCACCGAATCTGTAGGTTGGACTGAGTGGTATGGACACTTTACCAGGATTTGTTCTCTGAATCCACGGTCATGAAATGTCTTTCCGGTTGTGTGTGTCCTCCTTGATTTCTTTCATCATTGTCTTGCAGTTTTCAGATGGTTGAATTTATTCCTAGGTATTTTAGTCTTTTGGGTACAACTGTAAATGGAATTCTTTTCTTCATTTCCTTCTTCATTTCATTTTCTGCTACTTTGTTATTAGTGTAGAGAAATGCAACAGATTTCTGTAGATTGATTTTGCATCCTGCATTGATTTATTAACTTAGATCAATTCATGTATCAGTTCTAATAGGTTTTCGGTGGAGTCTAATGGTTTTATACGTATAGTAGAAATATGTCATCTGAAAACAGTGACAGTTTTACCTCTTCCTTGCCAATTCGGTTCCCTTTTATCTTTTTTTTCCTGTCTGCTTGCTACAGGTGCAAACTGGTACAGCCACTGTGGAAAACAGCATGGAGAATCCTCAAAAAATTAAAAATAGAAATACCATTTTCATAATAGTAAATAGTAAATAATAGTAATAGTAAGTAATAGTAAACAATAGTAATAAATAGTAAATAAATAGCAAATAATAGTAAATACCAATTTCATATAGTACTTTCTATATGATTCAGTAATTTCACTACTGGGTGTTTACCCAAAGAAAATGAAAACACTAATTCGAAAAGATATATGCACCCTATGTTTATAGCAACATTACTTACAATAGCCAAGTTATAGAAACAACCGAAATATCCACTGGTAGACGAATGGATAACAAAGATTTAGAATCGATACATACATACAAACATACATACATACACACACAATGGAATATTTATGGCCATAAAAAAGAATGAAATTTTGCCATTTGCAATGACATGGATGGACCTAGAGACTCTAATGCTAAGAGAGTATAATAAATCAAACAGAGAAAGACCAATACCATACGATTTTGCTTATTTGTGAAATCTAAAAAACAAAACAAGCAGATTAAAAAAACCCACATACTCTTAAACACAGGGAACAAACTGGTGGTTGCCAGAGTGGGGGTGGATGGGGGGGGTGGACGAAATAGAAAAGGGGGGTTAAGAGGTACACACTTCCAGTTAGAAAATAAATAAGTAATCGGATGAAAGGTACGGCATAGGAAACATAGGCAATAATATTGTACTAACTCTGTGTGGTGGCCGACAGTGGCTGTATTTACTGTGGTCAGCATTGTGTGATGGGTAGAATTAGCGAATCAATACATTGTACACCTGCACCTAATAGAACAAAATGCAATAACTATACTTCAATTTAAAAAAAGAAATATATAGGGGCACCTGGGTTGAGCGTCCGACTTCGGCTCAGGTCATGCTCTCACCGTCCGTGAGTTCGAGCCCCACGTCGGGCTCTGTGCTGACAGCTGGGACCCTGGAGCCTGCTTCGGATTCTGTGTCTCCCTCTCAGTGCTCTTCCCCTGTTTGTGCTCTGTCTCTCTCTCATAAAAAACATTCAAAAAAAAGAATTTAAGAAAATAAAAAAGAAATACACACACACACACACACAGAGTCATTTGGACTCAAACATATAACCCCGTGTGGGGATACTCCGAAATTATCCCCATGTGTTGTTCCAACTTACAGACTTCCTGAGGCTAAGAGCCTGTCCAAGGTCACAGCTGTAAGTGGAGTCACGCCGGGAACCAGTCTGGCTGGATCCAGAGCGCTGTGATCAGGTGAAAGCCCCACATGACTCCCAAGCTCCCCGCACCCAGGGGAGATGGCTGACAGGCCCCTATAAGCAGACATAGAAACCTGGAAATACAGGTATATTTCCACCCAATCTTGCTGTGAACCTGACACAGCTAGTCATCTCAGACAGGAAGACCAGGGAAGGGACACCAACAGCGGAGCAAGGTGTCCGCTATTTCGGAAATATGGCAACAGTTTAAGCAACTACGATGCGTTGCATCGTAGATGCAACGTAGATGGTCTGCCAAACGGCGGATCCTTTGAGAGTGGAGACAGAGTGTTTATCAACAGGGAATGACGCATGTCAGTCGGTGACCAGAGAGGGTCCCAAAGCGAGGGGTGGCTACCACAGACACCTGGACAGGGTTAGAAGTTTCAGGAAGAAATGTCACACGGAACAGAGGAAGGCCATCCTGTGCAGGCGCGTTTGGAAAATCAGAGATCACATTTGGGGGGGACGCACGGGTAGGAATATTAGACCTGTGCCCCAGAGTCCAGTTTCCTTTGGCCAAGGGAACCTGTCTTGTCACTCTTCCCCATTGATGAACTCTGGCAGCGCAGAGTTGAAGATTTTATCTCACTCGTCGTGAGGGGTTTCTGCTCCGTGTGGACAAGCAGGGTGCTGAGCAGTTTGACGCCCAGATGGAGAGTATTTGGGGGTCCGCCTCAGTGCCTGTGACTGTGTCAATGTGAATCCATAGGAATCCGCTTCACTGGACGCGCGGTCCATTGTGGACACTTGGCCGCTGAACAGCGGCATCTCCGATGTGGTCGCAAAGTGATGATTAACTTGAGGTCACGTGTATCCTGTAATTCCCTGTTTTCACCTTCTGTTAAGAAAATGCGGAAATAAGCGTGAGCAGGGCCTATCGGAGGAGGTGGTCTAAGGGAGCACACGGCGTCTCATGTGTGTTGCCGGTTTGGGCCTCTGGGTCTACAGGGAGACACCAGCTCTCAGCAGTGACGGGGGGACAAGGGTCCAGTGAGCTCTCTGCATCTCTGCCTCTTCAGGGCTGCAGAGAAGGTGATGCACTGTGGGGACACAAGCCAGAGGGGGCTGGAAGGCAGTGTAAACTGAGGCAGCTCAGGGCCCTGTGGGCCTCCTGGCTCGGGTCCGGAGCCATCGTGGCTCTGAGCCCTCCGCTGCCCGACGTCTGTCTCTGCTCCCAGCCCCTCTGGCCCACCTCAACCCCTCAGCCTGGTCACGGGCTTAGGTCCCCGTGGACACCCTGGTCCAGGTCCTACAGTGGCTGCGGCCAGGGAGTGTGGGTGCCCTCATGCGTGGAGGGACCCCGTGCTCACAAGAGGGTCTGGAGTCAGCCGCCAGAGACACACTCCGCACACCGAGGAAACCGTTCTCACTAAGGGGCAACTGAAAGGGGGCACACCGTGTGATAGCAACTTTGACGCAATGCAAAATCCTACCGCCAATAACTGAACTTCAAGGTTGTTGCAAAAACAAAACGCTCCACGTATTTCAAAGTTGCTGCCAGTAACGAACCGAGGGGTCATGTTTTGTTTTTTTTTTAATTTAAAAATATTATGAGATTGGGATGCCTGGGTGGCTCAGTCAGTTAAGCATCCGACTTCGGCTCAGGTCATGATCTCAGTTCATGGGTTCCAGCCCCTTGTCGGGCTCTGTGCTGACGGCTCGGAGCCTGGAGCCTGCTTCCGATTCTGTGTCTCCCTCTCTCTCTGCCCCTCCTCCACCTGGCACTCTCTCTCTCTCTCAAAAATAAATAAACATTAAAAATTGTTTGAATATTACAATTTACATATATTCATTGAAGAAAAATAACATTTTAGCAAAAAAAAAATTGTGTAATATTTATTGATAACTGAGATAAAACTCTAAATAATGCTTTGTAACCTGCTTTTTTTCCTCTACTTGGAGGGCCCGGGGTTGAGTCCCCATTCTGCCACAAGCTATCTGTGTCACTTTGGGGAATGTTGGGTAACCTTCTAGGCTGCTGTTTTCACATTTACAACGGATGTCATGGTTTCCATCCCTACAGAGCTGCCGCGGAGAGTGAGTGAGCGTTAGGAACGTACTTCTACTAAAATTTATCTGTTGTTTGCCTGGAACTCGTTTTAAATGGGCATCCTGCATTTTTATTTAAGTCTGGGAGCCTCAGTCCTCACGCATGATTGGTTGCACGAAGAGGCTCTTTGCTAACTTGCTGATACTATAATTGCTGTTTTCTGGCGTCGTCTCGCAAACCCCACGGGGAGACTTTCACGGAGCCCCACACTGGGCTCAGCTGGTTACCTCATTTACCTCCTAGCTCCTGGTGCAAATGCTCCCCCCATCTCCCCATCTCAGAGTGGGAGACAAACCCAGAGGGTTTAACTGCCCCAGGACCCACGGTACTTGGTAGCAGAATGGAGCCCAAACCACGTTTGAGTCCGGTGCCCAACTCACGTTTGGATGTGTGACCCGGAACATAACTCCCCAAGTGCCACATGCCACATGTTCCTGAAGATGGGGAGGGGAGGAGGGGGAGCGGGGCCTGTGGGTAAGCAGCTTCATGCAACGCAGGACACGGTGGGTCCTGCTAGGGCTGCGGCATGCACACCAATTCCCCACAGGCTCTGGAGGAGCAGGGGTCACTCCAGATTCTAGAGTTTCTAGAACACCGTTCACACAGGCCCTGCATTTTCCCTTAGCACCATCCAGCATGCCACGGAACAGCCCAGAAAATGCCAGGTAAAACCCCAACACAGTAGTCTCCGGGGCCTCTGGGTGTCTTCCTGCACCCTCCAGGACTTTCCAGGGCCTTCCAGCACCTCCCAGCACCTTCTGGTGCCTCTCAGGCCTCCCAGCACTTTCCCACACCTTTCAACACCTCTCAGAACCTCCCAGCACCTTCTACTGCCTCCCAGGACATTCCAGAACCTTCCAGCACCTCCCAGGGCCTTCCAGCACCTTCCAACACCTTCCAATACCTTCCAGCACCTCCCAGCACCTTCCAGCACCTCCCAGGGCCTTCCAGCACCTTCCAGCACCTCCCAGAACCTTCCAGCAACTTCCCAGAGGGATGTAGGAGGGACTCACCCACTCCCTTTCCACGGCACCCAGAGCCCCAGTGGCTCTGAGAGACTGGTCCCTGTGGCGCTGCACTCTGACAGGAACAGGGTCTCCAGCAGAAGTGCCAGGGGGCCGGAAGGGGAGTGGGTCAGGGAGACACAAGGCCCTGCCCTGGACCCACTCCCAACACTGTCGCCGCCCCTCTCGTCTTGGGGGTCCTGTCTGGAAACCCCAGCTCTCCTGACTCCCACGGTCACTACCGCCGCCTCCCCGGCCCCACTCCTCCACCTGCCCGAGGGCACCTCCCGGTGAACGGCCCCTGCAGGTGCATAGCAGTCAGGACGACGGGGGAAATGAGGCGCAGCCGGGCCACCAGGGGTGCGGGCACCGGTGCAGCGGCCTCGCTGACCCGGCCGGCACTCACACACAGACACGACTTGCGGGTTACACCCCCTCTGCCTACCTCTCGGCTGCCAAACGCACTGCTCCAGCGTCTTTAGGACCCATTATTCCCCGTGATTACCACCTGTGAGCTGGCACCTGCCAGCCATCCATTTCTCCCCACCAGAAAATAATCAGCGGTGAGAATACAGAATGAAAGCACTACCTTTTTAATGAGCTAAGCAGACCGGCCATTAATTTATAGCAGCTTCTTAAGCAGCCAGGGGAATATATTAGTTTTCTTTTTTTTTTCCTTCTTTTTTTTTTTTTTTGAAAAAACAAAAACAGCAGAATCGCTCTCCTCATAAAATCCGAGCCCAGACAAGCCACTCCATGAGGGGTGAATTAATTAGCACTACTTATTAAGGTTTTACTGCCATTGATTCATTCTGCTCTATCAATAATCTTAATTCATCCACAAAACCAATTCAGCTTAATAATGTGTAAAAGGAAGCTAGAGACCCGAGTTGCCTGCGAAAATATAACTTCCCCGACTTTTCTCGGGGTTCCACTCTCCTGCCTGTCAGTGCAGTCCTGCGGTATCCGGCTTGGCATCCATACGCAGCCCAGAAAACATCCCCCGAACCCTGGCTTCCTCTCCACGCCACAGGTACAGGCCCCTCCCACTGCATGCCAGGTAAGGAACAACCTGTCCCTAGATAAACTGCCCCCTACATTCTTGTGTTGAACCCTAACCCCGGCACCTCAGAATGAGACTGCATGTGGAGACAGGGTCTCTGAAGAGGTGATTACGGTAGCATGAGGTCACTGGGTAGGTCCTAATGTAACATGACTGGTGCCCCTGTGAGAAGAAGTCAGGACACGCACTCACACAGAGGGACGACCACGTGAGGACACAGAGAGAGGGTGGCATCTGCACGTCCAGCAGAGAGGCCTCAGGAGGGAGCCTGCCCACACCCAGATCCTGGACTCCCTGCCTCCGGGACGGGAGACAGCAACTGTCCGCGGTGTGAGCCCCCAGGTTGGGGTGCCGGTTACAGCCGCCCGGTCTGTGGTTACAGCCCTCCCCCCACTCCCCGCTCTGGGTGCTGGTTACAGCCGCCCCAGCGACCTCCTAAGGTCTCCCTGCTTCCTCTCCTCCCCTGCATCTGCTTGGCCGGTTTCCCTCCCCGCAGCACCGCTCAGGAACGCCGGGTGTCCCCGCTCAGGAATGCCAGGTGCCTCCCTGTAGAGCACGCAGTCCTCACACCTCAGATCTGACCAGGCCTCCACTCCCGTCCTCTTGGAAACTTTCTCTGTTTTGCACGTACACTGACACCTCTTTCCTCTCTTTCAACCAAGATCACGATGGGCCTTAGACTTTGGGAGCAGAAGGCTGGTTGTGGGGCGGGAGGTTGGGGGCGTCCTCGCAGAGATCTGCAGCCCCAGAGCCAGAAGCAGAGCCAGGCTGCCCCTTTGTCTCTGCAGCAATGTGGCGGGGGGGGGTCCCCTCTGTTTCGCCCGGAAATGTTTGCGGAGCACAGAACACACAGGTACAGGCCTGACGGCTGTGAGCAGGACAGGGCGCTGGGCAGGCCCTCGACCCCCCATTTCCTGACCGCCCACCTACTTGTGCCTCCGGCCCCTCCTGTCCTTCCAGACTGACCAGGCACCCTGCACCCCGCCCCCACACCTCCCAGCGGGGGCTGCCCTGGATGCTGCTCCTGGGTCGTCCGGTCCCCTGGAACATGCATGGGGTTTCTGGTCCACGTGACGCTGCCTTCGTGGTATTTTGGGTCTTGCTGGGCACGCGGTTTCCCCCGGCGTGGACGGGTCTCACAGGAGCCTCCCTCCTGTCCAGGAGCAGCTGCCTCCAGGGACAAGCTAGGGAAGGGTTTCCCTGGCCGGGTTGCCAAAATACAGTCCTGGGGAACACTGAGATGGGCTCCCTTTGGGAAAGGCCCTCTCATCTCCCTTTTAAAACCTTGAGCGGCCCTGGCTGGCCCTTCGGCAGCCCAGGTAATGGCAATGGCTGTCCCTTGCCTGCGTGCGCATCTTGATTCTTCTCAAGAGCTCGCTCAAACGTAAGACATGTTGGTTCCCAAACAAAACAAAACAGCCAGGAAGTACATCAAGGAGGACTTTTTAGAACGGGGGCCCCAGAGGGTAAGTGATGTGGTCGAACGGGAAGGAGGGCTGCCAGCCAGACCCCGATTGTTTCCGTTACACTTCGGGGGCCTCAGTTCCCGTTTGCAGGAACAGATTACAGGGGGCTCAGCGGGCGGCAGGCGAGGCCATGGGTGGCCTTCTGAAGGGATGCCGCGCAGATCAGAACCCAGGCTGGCTGACTCGGTTTCCCTCCGGGGTCACGTGGTGCCTGGTGTATAGCCCGGTTGGTTCTGCGTCACCAACCACGGCTTGAACAGAAGGGCCTGGTGTCTTCCTTCCCTCCTCCCAAAGGAAGGCGGGGAGAGACTTGCCAGTTCTTCTCCCCAGCACGCGTGCAAGGTGACAGCACGGTGGTCCCAGCCTGCGGAGGGAAAGAGGCCCCAGAGTGAGGCCCCCACCACACCCCTGGCTTCGCAGCTCCTCGGAGCACGTGCTGGCGACAGAGTATCCACAACCCTGTTAACCTCCAGCGGCAGCACATGGCAGATCCCAGCGGCGTGGTGGTTTGGACAGTACACGTTCCCCTCTCGTCCTCTTCCTAAATTTATAAACAGAAAGTATCCGCGAAAGCAGGCAGGACTGGAATACATTACAGCAAGCTCTCTGAAAATATGTTTATGAAGCCACAAACAGAACCTGTTGTGCCGGCTTTAAAAAAATAAAGCCAGATCGAATACACGATCTTCTTGAAGTACCAGTTCCTTCCCGTCGTCACACGGGGCGAGTGTGATTCTCCTGCAGGGAACGGACACGTGTCCCACAGGTGGGATCCGTGAAGCAGCAATTTTGGGGCATGTTCTTTCTTTTAAATGTATCTTGATTTGGGGCACATCGGACGTTATTCTTAGAAACGTGGTTTCGGGGGGCACCTGGGCGGCTCAGTCGGTTAAGCCACCCACTCTTGGTTTCAGCTCAGGTCATGATCTCACAATTCGCAAGTTCGAGCCCCGCATCGGGCTCTGTGCTGACAGCATGTAGCCTGCTTGGGATTCTCTCTCTCTCTCCCTCCCTCTCTGCCCCTCCCCTGTTCATGCATGTTTTCTTTCTCAAACTCAAAAAAAGAAAGAAAGAAAAGAAATGCAGATTTGTTCACATCAGTCAGAGCTTACTTATTGGGATAAATAAAAGGAATTGATTTAATTCCATGTAACTGGGAAGACCCAAAACCTGTATCATCTGGGAGGCAGACTTCCCACCCAAAACCCAGTGGGTATTTCTTCTGAGTTATGGGCCCAGAATCTCTGTTACGTGATTTTCTTAATTATACAATGACAGCAGTTTTGTTCATCTTTGTCACCAACATAGTACAGCTAATGTTTCCAGAAAAGCAGCACCCCAGATCCTCCCAGGAGCTCCAGGAGGCTGGCATCACCCAGCAGTGTGGCACCCCCACCTTCCTTCGCCCCATCTGCCCCCACCCTGTGCCACCCTCTCCTGTGTGAGCTCCAGTCTGGCCGTTCCTTTCGGGAGTGTGGCCGCTGTCTTGTATGGATCACGACCCATGTGCTAACCCAGAGGGTAGGCACCCAGATGTGACGCCACGTGTCTGTGTTCCCCAAGGTGATAAGTTAGTGCTTCAACACGGGTCTCCAGGAAAAGACCAGTTAATACTCTGCCAACATCAACTGGAGAGAGACACGCCCATAGGAAGGTGGTTGGAACCTGCCGGGAAGCACGTGTCTCCCAGGGCCATGTCTACCTTGTCACTGAAAATCCCCCCGGGGACCTACTGGGTGGCGGCTCCCGTGGCGGTGTGAGAAAAGTCAGAGACGAGGCAGTCATGGCTAACCAGGCCCACACAGGACAGTCCCGGGGCGGGGACTAGCTCGGTGAGCAAGCACTCCCAGTACATGTCACCAAACGTCAGTCTGGAACCAAATCCCGCCCTACGGCTGCCAACCTTAAACCCCTTCGAACAGTGGCCCACTCGGCAACAAAACCTCACTAATGCATACATCATAGCGGGCGCATCTAAACCCATGTGTTACACTAATGTTTGACGGTAATGTAAAAATATACATACAGTTATGTGTGCATGAGAAAAGAAAGCTCATTCTTGCTGCTAAAAACCAATATGTGAGTTTTTATGCAAAGAATGAACTGTTATTTCCAAAATGGAGTTCTTAGTGGTGATTTAGTAATTTATTCAAGGAAGAAAACAACGAAGAATGATGTAAATTATTCTTAGCTTCCTTTTTGATTTAAGTAGCAATTGCCAGTCTCCCAAGGCAGGATGTGGAACCCAACGGGATAAAAAACAAGCAGCCCCCAATTCTGTCATTCTTTCGAAAAGTCATTTACAAGAATGTCTTGACCATAGTATCTTACAAAACCAGCAACATAGGAAAAAAGGAAAAAGAAATCTGATATTCTTTGAAAACAACGCCTGTGTCTAGAATACCAAGGTAAAAATGATCAGATTTATAGGCAATTAAATCCTTAGCTGATTTAAAGATAGGCAAACGGATACGTCTAGTTTCTAACAGGGAGACAGGTGCTAAGGTAAAAATATTCATTTCCTAAGGCTTCTTCCTCTGCAGCTCATCAGGATAGAATTTAAGAATAAAATTAGCAGCTGAAAAACAGACAGTGTGAGGGCCCAGAGGCCGTTGGCTTCGTTATGTTCTACAGATGTCGGCTGCCAGCCTTGCTTCACTGGTACAGGGACGGCCGCTCCCGCGGTCACCGCGCTTTGCCTGCCCAGGCGTCACCAGAGAGGCTGTGTGTTGTGGAGCCGCGTAAGAGGCAGTTAGGAGACGCCCCTGCAGAGCCCGTAAATAAATTCAAGATCTAATTCTCCCTGTGTGTGTCTCCATCTGTCTCTCTGTCCATCTCTGTCTGTCTCTCTCGTCTCCTTCCACTGACCCCTCTCCTGATGCAAGCCATTCCAGATCATCAGGTCAATTGTACCCTATTCCTCTGGGGGGACTAAAATTGCCATAGGGCCCCGAGATAAACGGTGACCCTAACGTGCGTGCTTTGTCTATCTGGTTCATCAGTTTTTAAAAAAGGAAATCATTTTATGGGGGCGCCTGGGTGGCTTAGTCAGTTAAGTGTCCGACTTCGGCTCAGGTCATGATCTTGCAGTTCGTAAGTTCAAGCCCCGCGTCGGGCTCTGTGCTGACAGCTCAGAGCCTGGATTCCTCTTCGGATTCTGTGTCTCCCTTTCTCCCTGTTCCTCCCCCACTCACACTCTGTCTCACTGTCTCTCTCTCAAAAATAAATAAAGAATAAAAAAAAAATTTAAGGAAATCATTTTTTTTTTTAAATATAATTTGTTGTCAAATTGGTTTCCATACCGACACCAAGGAAATCATTTTAGTTCAGAAGTCAACATCTCGGGACTCTGGCCCAGGTATTAGCGAATCACACCGTTTCCTGAGCATTTGCTTTCAAACTCATCAGAAAAGAGTCACATGGTAACTCCTCCTTGAAGGCCACCTGCCTGTTGTGTCCTTACTCCCCTCCTCCCCTCCCCCTCCTCCCTTACCTTCTTCTCTTTCTTCCCTTCTTCTTCCTCCTCCTCCTCCTTCTCTTTTGTAGTTTTTAAACTAGTAACTTGGCAAAGGGCCTTTTACTAAAACCACACGCTCTGGGGTTCAGTTCACCCAAGCTGGTTGGTATGACATTGAATTTGCGTGGAGCCCTCTAAACAGAGACCCTGACGCAGGTGCTGTTCCGGGGACCCTTTTCTCTGTTGCTGGAGGGAACCCACTCAACCGAGCTTACCTTTCTGATCCAGCGTTCCTCTAGAAAAGTGCACCCAGAGTCAAACCCAGCCTCTGCTATTACCTCTGGGCTCCAGCCACTTCCGTTGAAAGTTTCCCGCTTTGTTTAAATAGCTTCTGTAGGCGATGGCTCAGGTTAAGGCCTGGTGACACCGGTCTTTGAGATATGATCAATAATTCTCCTGGTGGAGACTCTTTCTAACCTGTTAAGTGTCCCGTTAACAGAGTGGGTGCCACACCCCTGGTTTGGGAGCTGGTACAGACCGGAGTTGTGCTGGGGACTGCCGGCATCTGCAGTGTCATTAAGACACCAGGCCTCTAGGAACCGGAGACCCCAGTGAGTGTCTGCTCAGCCGCCACCCCACTGGACTCAGATGAGGCACTCAGCCTCTGTAGGACCTGGTTTCCTCCCCTGAGAAGCTACCACCCCTTCGGCAAACGCTCTCTGAGCCCCTGCCACGCACGGGACGATTCACGAGTCCTTGCAGGGAACACAGGTGTAGGGAAGCAAGGGTGAAACACTGTCTTCCAAGATGCCAAGCATTAGATGTGAGAATGACAAAAGTGACCTCATTAACACGTCACATTGAGTGCATTCGTGAGAGTGCTCCTTAGGCGCCGAGGCAGGGCTGGGGAGTTGCGAGGCGCTGAGGGCACTCTGTGCCTCCCCGAGGAGTGCTATCTGTTCGTGGAGAGCAGGGGCGGCAGGGGGCAGAGCACGGGCACCTCAGGAACCCTGAAGGCCAAGCCAAGGCTGTGGAAAGGCACCCGGTCTTGGGAACCCTCTCCTGTTGTCTAGGTGGAGGCCGGCATGATCCACGGCACCACACTAGGGAGTGGATGTGCCCAAGGATTACCAAACGTTGGAAGGAAGAAAGCCTGGAATGCACTGGCTGTGTCAGGTTTTCTTAGAAGAACATTCAGAAGTCCTTAGTGGGCTTACAAGACACCAGACAACGAATTCCAAATGTACACACAGTTGTCAGGTTTGTCTTTCGAGAAGGGACGCCTAGATTTCTTGCGATTATCAGAAGAGTCTTGAATCACCAAGGCTTACAATGGCTGGATTTAATGATAGCATTAGTCCTTCACTCCCGCTCTTTGTAAAGTCAGCAATTCTACGCATCAGCTCTAAAGCCTAAGAGAGAAAGAATTCTTACTGACATTGTGTGCCCTCTACCCCGGGGCATTTATTTTCTTTCCTGATGGGAGTCTTTTGTATGTATATATCTGCTTCTCTTAACCGTTTCTGAGTCAATCATATTCATATCCTTACATGCTCATGAAAAGTTAAGGCGTTAACTAGGTTTTAGAATGTAAAAGAGTATAGTTTTTGTGTAAGCAGATTTTAAAGAAAAAGAACGAACAGCGTTAGTGTAATTAAAGAATTTAGCAGTCGAATTGGCTCTGCCTACACTACAGAATTGGTCGTATACGGAATAGGTATCAGTGGAAAGTGTGCGTCTTTCAACTTCCAGTTCAGAGCACAAACGGCTAAATCCAACAAAGTGACACTAGTTTTTGGCTAACGATTAGAGCTGCATTTCTTTTCGTTAGCCAGCCATCTGCTACTGGAAAGTAAGCATCACCAAGATGCCCGGTGACTGGTTTACCAAAAGGAACACCCTTTATCCTTCCCCAAGAAAACTCTCCACTAGCCGCTAAAACTTACGTGCACGTCTAGTGAAGGGAACAGTCAGGATTCCAAGGCACCTGCTGTTTAGAGCAGCAGCTTGGGGAAAGAAAGCACAATTTCCAGAAGAAAAGAACGATTTCTTAGAACTGTGCTTTAAAAGAGACATATGTCAGGGTGCCTGGGTGGCTCAGTCAGCTGAACATCTGACTTTGGCTCAGGTCATGATCTCATAGCCTGTGAATTCGAGCCCCACGTTGGGCTCTGTGCTGACAGCTCAGAGCCTGGAGCCTGCTTCAGATTCTGTGTCTCCCTCTCTCTCTCTGCCCCTCCCCCACTCACGCTCTGTCTCTCTCTCTCCCAAAAATAAATAAGCATAAAAAAATTAAATAATAAAATAAAATAAAATAAAATAAAATAAGACATACGTCTCAGGTGACGATGTACTTGTGGTCCGGACTAGGACTCTGCAGACTGGCCACGGGGACACCAGTAAAAATGAAATGGACACAAGGGGTGTACGTGGGGTCTGTCCCCAGCCAACCAAACAACCTGCCACCGTACATATATGGGATAGAGTCAAAGTTTTATGTGAAGCAAACCAACCTCACAAATAAATATTAAATATTTCCAGTGATCTGCACAGACACATGTGCACAGAGTTTCTGTTTCTTTTTACCAAACTAATTTCACCAAGAAGAGGAATAACAATCACAGAAGAAGTGAGAGTCTCCCTTCTCAGTCTCAGAACAATCCAGGGGAAGGTGCCTGAAATCCATGGCTCCATGCTCTTGACCACAATGTGGCTGAGATGGGGGTGTGGGGGTCGCTCTGTAGAGCCCCAGAGGTCTTCACAAGACCTCAGGAACCCCAACCCACGTGGGAGTATTTTCACAATTTACAGCTTTCCAAGACAAGAGACTGAAAGTTTTCTCTTCTCTCCCGGAAGCTCCTGGAGATAAGAGACTAGTTCTCAATGCCTTGACGCCATAGTGCCTTGGGCTACCCCAAATACACTGCACAGTTATCCCGGCTGAATTGTGGGAAATGGAGAAAGACAGAAACAAACCGAGCAGCTCGCCGTCAGACAGACAGCCTGCACAGTAAGGGCACATTACTGTAGGTGACCCAAGTCCCAGGGTTCAAATCCTCTCCTGTCCAGGGTGGCGGGAAGTAGAGGCCTTTCAAAGGTGCTCTGTGATTATTTCTGTGGCCCTGGGGATTTTCTGTCTTCCTTCTCCTTCCCCTCGGCGTCTTCCCACCACATATGTTACGTTACACCGAACAAGCTCCAAACACATCCCTGGGTGTGAAGAGACAGCTGACGTAAACCAAGTACGCAGAGAAAGGGCAGAGGCTTGTAGTGGTGGAGGAAGAAGGGTTACATTTGTGGAGTATGAGATTGTTCCTATCAAGAGCGTAAACAAATATAGAAACCAAACACACACAAAATAGAGCCAGGAAGTTTCAGTATAATGAAGACAGAGTAACGCATAAAGGGATCCAAAGGTAATGATCGTGGGGCAGGTGAAGGACCGCGGTGCAGGGCAAGGGCCAGCGCCTCATGTGTTCACAAGGGCTCTGACGGGAGACCAGGCGTCAGCACACTGGGGAGACGGCGGGGACATCTTCTCCAGCCCAGAGAGCAGAGAGCCTTGCGGGCCAGGGAGAGTGCGCATGCTGTTTTCTGTGGGTCATACGGACGGGAGAAGGAGGTTTGGGCCGAGAGGGTCTGGTGCCCACGTTCTCCTGAAATCAGGTGCTTGAGATCACAGGAATCTTGAATTTACACTGCAGCCCACGAAAGTCAGGAGTTGCTAAGTCAACAGATACTGATGTTATTACAAAGCTACGGGATTTAATAGAATGACAGAAATAACAGACCAATGACGATGCCATCAAAATTTAATGTCATTCGTGGGGGAACCATAAATGCCTATCACTGAGTGAAAGAAGCTAACCTGAGGAGCTCCACGCAGTAGAACCCCAGCTCTATGACCCTCTGGAAAAGGCACAACCACAGACATGGCAAACAGATGAGTGGTTGCCAGGGCTGGGGGAGGGGACGAATGGCGCAGCCCAGGGGTGTCCCTATGACACCTGAATGGTGGACGCGTGTCCCCGTACATTTCTGCAAATCACAGAATGTACAAGACCAAGAGTGACCCCTAACATAAACCGCGGACTCGGATGACAGTGACGTGTCCGTGCGGGTTCATCCCTGGTGACAAACGTACCATCAGGTGGGGATGTCGATAGTGGGGGAGGCTGAGGTGTGTGGGAACAGGGGTGTGTGGGAGATCCATGCTGTGAACCTAAAACTGCTCTGAAAAAATGAGTTTTTACAAAACGTAATGTCCTACAGGCCCAGGAAGAGCTCCTCTCTGCCCCCCACCTTAACTTTGTGCAGGAGGTAGGGGACTGCATGTGTGCATGCATGGGCACAAGAAAAGGGGGACCAAAGTCCCCCGTTGTATTAGTGATCTTTCTTTCACTCAACATTTTCATTAACTACGTCTTCCGGTCTCAGCGGCCAAAGGGGTTGAGAGCATGATTAAGTTGGGCTGGTGGGAGTTCCGCGAAGGACGAGGTGCTCTCGGGGGCGGGAGAAGGGGGATAGGAGCTCTTGGTGCAGGAGGAAACTGATAAGACAGACTCGAGAACAGTGGGCACAGGGGCTGGACAGCCGTGTGCAAGCGACACTATCGCCCACATTCTCTCTAGCCTTGTGACAACCTCCCAACACCCGCCTCACCCTGTACTATGGGGAAACTGAGGCAGAGATGGTCAGCAGTGGCCTGCCACCCCAAGCTGTAGATGGTAGACCAGTGGGCAGTGCTTGTGTTCATTGTCTCCCTTGCTCAGGCCTGTAACCTCAGCATGAAGACACGTGTCCCGTCCACAGAGAATCCTAGGAATGTTCTTGCATTTTCTCAACCATCCGTAGTAGATAAACAGCAAAACTGCACAGTAACCGATTGTAATTTGTTCTCCCGGCCAGTCTTCTGTCCCCGCCCCGTCACCAGCTGGGTCCCCAGCAGACTCTGCTACTCAGCACTTGTGCCCCAAGTGACCATCGGCTTAGCCGATCGCACTGGCCACGTCACAGAGGGACGCATGTTCTGAGAGAGCCGGCATTCACAGTGGAGTGAGGGTCCTCTGGCCTTCAGGCCACACTCTCTGCCGGTGACCTCTGCCTTGGGGACCCTCTGCTCCGAGCCATTTGCAGGAGCCGAGCAAACACGGGGCCCACGACGCCCATTGGCTTTTCAGGAAGTGGTAACCGGGCCCGTGGCCAGGATCAGCTTGGTGAGCAAGCGTTTGCAGGATTCAGCAGCCGAAACCTGTTCCCTGTTGCAACCTCACTGACCAGCGTCTCCTCTCCCCAGCACAACCACAAGCATCTCCATGCAGGGCCCCTGAGCCCCCGACGAAGAGGATGCTGGCCTCAAAACTGCATCCTTCTCGGCTGAATGTTGATATGATATTACTGCGCTTTCTTCCTTTTTTTTTAACTACTTTATTGACGTGTGATTGACTTACAAAAAGTTGTACACGTTTGATGCAGACAGCTCGATAGTTTGGGGACACATACACACCCACGAAGCCACCACCACCACCAAGGCCGTGGACGCGCCCAAGACCTCCCACGGCTCCCTCCAGCCCCCTTTGCTGGTAATTGTGTCACTGTTTTGAGGTGAGAGCGGGCAACATACAACCACCGCTCTCAGCAGCGGGGAGTGGGCGACACGACATCATTAGCTGCAGGCGCTGTGCCATCTGGTGGATCTTCAGACCTTATTTACCTGGCGTCAGGGGTCAGGGTGTGAAAGCCCCGGGGGACGCGGGCCGTGGAGATCTCGGACCTGGGCGAGCCCTCGGGACCTCACTTTGCCCCCGGCCTTGTCCAGACAACACCGTGTGTGGCAGGCACAAGACTTGTACTTCAGCGGGATGAGCCGGTCGTGAGCGCGTGCCATCAGGAGGTGATGATGGTTATGAGGAAACATGAAGCAGGACCCGGGGCGTAGGCGGGCGGTCCGCATGGGTGCTCAGGAAGCCCTCCCGGGAAGCGGTGCCCCGCACGAGCCTGGGTTGCGGGTTTCCTGGCTCCTCCGGGTTGGCGGCGGGGGCCTGGAAGGCCGCACGGCTGGGGAGCCAGGATGGAGGGCCTCGGGGTCACATGTGCACCTGCTCCCCGCCCCCGCCCCCCCCCCCCGTCACGTCAGTGTCTCATCTGCTCCCAGAAGTACACTTATGGCTTCCAGTTCGTTATCAGCCCCCATTTTTGTTAAGAAGGACAACTGAGCACAAGCTATCCTCAAGATACATGTGTTTTTAATGGGGAAACTATGAGCTTATTGTAGACATGAGACGAAGACAGAGCCCTGACGAGTTGCTGGAGTTTGGAAGGACCCCATAGGAGCGCGGGTGAGAGCGCCAGGCGCCGCGGGGACCAGGAGAGACTGAGCTCCGGCTCGGACCCCGCCTGCTTGGCTGGTGCAGGAGAGCCGCGTGCTTGGGACAGCCGGGGGCATGGTTTTCCAGGGACACCAGGGTCGGGAGGGGCCGGGTGAGTAGATGGGGTGGGGGCGGAGCCCTGGGGGGGCGCCCGGAGCCAGAAGGACCTCAGTCTGCAGGGGAAGGGCAGGTCACAGTCTGTGTTGGGGGAGGATGCTGGTCCATGGGTGACAAGGCAGAGGTTCTGGGCTCGGGTTTTGAATGAAAATTTCATCTCGTGCAGCCTAGGGAAGAGAGTATTGGAAGCTCTTTCAGGGTCCCAACAAAAGAACAAACCCACTCTGAGCACTTCAACACAGGGGGCTGAAGGCAGGGACTTGATCGTACAGGCGGGGGAGAGGCCTGGAGCCGCAAGGAAGCAGCCAGGAAGGAGGCCGCTGGCCGGGGCTGGGGGCACGGAGTGGGGCAGGCAGGGTTCCAGAACCTGGGACCCCAGGTAGAGACAGAGCCGGGTCTGTTCCCACAGACCAGAGAGACAGAGGAAGGGAGACAGAGCCGCAGGCGCTGTGGGGCTCCGGGAGCCACCCAGACCTGCCTCCCTGGACAGCAGAGCCCCTGCCCCACACGCGACGGGTCCCAGCCTCCGCACGTCGTTTGTACACTTGCCAAGGCTCCAGGGACCCTCTGCGAGCAAGGACCTCATTTACACACGAGCGGCCCTGTGTTGGGAGGGGGGACAGCACAGGTTCCGAAGCACACACGTGTGCACCTGGGAGCCTGGCACTCCCCTGACCATCTCTGTGCTCCGAGGAAGAAAAGTCTGCATTTCTCTGCCACGCTCCAAAAGCCGTCTTTATTCTGAACTACTCGAGTCGTGCTCTCAAAGGCGTGTATTTTTAGGCCTCTGGGCAGAAAGGGCCGTGGGTTCCTCTAGGAATAGCCTGTTTGAAATCAAACAGAAGAAGCCGGGATGTTTCTGAATAATGCAGACGCCTTGTGTGGGTCTCTCGCGCCTATTAGACATCACTTCCCTTTGATTTCCGTTTTCAGAGGTGGGAACGGACGCTTTCTCCAAGACCGGCTGGGGTCGCCTCTCTGATGAAAGGTGTTCCTCCCGCGTCCCAGAGTCCTCTTTCCTGTGATCAGGCCCACGCTCGCGTGCGGGGCCTCGTTCCTCTCGCTGCTGAACCCTCAGAACCCAGTGTTTGCATAATTGATTGCCAGCTCTCAGAAGCCGCCCGAGCGCCAGGGAAGTTTGAACCACATCCAAAATGCGTGCGCCATGTAGCTGGGGAAAATGCAGCAATTAAAAGCAGCTAAAACTAAGCAATTTATGACTTACAGATGTCAATTTATGACAGAAATCACTGCATATATTGTACCAGCAAAGTGACATTTATTTGGTAATTAATGATTAAAACAGTAATTTCCCCGCGGTTAGCGGCCACCTGGTGTCTGGTGCTGGTTAGTGAACGTGCCCTCGCCAGGGCCAGAGGCCCGTGCTTCCTTTCTGACACTGGGGGAGGGTCTCAAACCCAGAACTCTGTGCACCAGCCCTCGCTGTCCTTATCGTTGCCCGGGATGTTCCAGAACACCCCGGCTTACGTGCGGTTTCTGCCTCGAAGGCCCTGACAGATATTCGCCGAACGAGTGAATAAATGAATGAATGAGTGATTGGATTCCACGGTCCACAGAAAAGCAAAACAAGCCGAAAACGCAGGCCGGTGAAAGCACCTGCCATTTCCCCGGAGACGGATGTCCAGCTGGACCAGAGTGGGTCTGGGTCTTTCTCCCTCCTTCTCTTTGTCTTCTTCAAAGGCTAGTGTCTGATGTAGGAAGGATGTCTGCGACCCTTACCTGTGGGACCGCTAGCCGACCGCCGAGCAGGCGGACCCCAGCCCCCCGCACCCCTTCTGGAGTACCCGTACCGGGGCGTCTGTGTGGGGTGAGTGCGACAACCCAGCGGATTCTGCTCTCCACTTCTCCACCCACTCGCGGCAGGGCGTCCAGAGCAGGTGGCCTGGTGCCTCCACCTCCCTTTCCCACCAGTGGGGGGCCCCGGGCTGGGGAGAGGACAGGGGGACGCCGTGGGGGGCCGGGCCGAAGTTCCCTGTCAGTCAGCGTGGGTGGGCTTGTGGTGTAGTCCCTCCCCAGCAGGGTGGTCCCTGTCACAGGTCCTGGGGACGAAGGACCCTCACGAGCACAGGAGGAGGCCCCCAGACCCTTAGCCCAGCCTCACCTCACTCACATCCAGGGCCCTTGCGGTGCAGGGGCCGGGCCACGCCGTGTCTTCTGCTGTCCACTCCAAGACTTTCTGTGCCCCGTCCAACAGTGCCAGCTCACAGCCTGTCCATGCCTTGTTCCCTGGAACAGCCAGCATCCTGTCCCCAGACTCGGGCCCAGCCCCGACCCCGGGGCCAAAGAAGCATCTGGAAGAACAGATGCCCAGGGTCCTGGGGAGCCCAAACCCCTCCTTTATTTATTTCCTCTGCCTGGCCATCGGAAGAAAGACTCCTTGCTTTAGAAATAGTACTAAAAGTTTAACTCATGCCAGAACCTGTGTCTAGTGGGAACCGGAGACACCGGGGCATGATTTCCAGGGACTTCCAAGCAGCCAGGAGCTCCTGAGATCCGGAGAGGCCTGCAGAGCCTGGTGGGGGTGGGAGGGCGGGTTCGGGGCGTGTGTCCCTTGCTTCCTTAGTTGACTCCGACCATCAGCATATTTGCTTCAGCAACAAGCAGGGAGGAATTATTCTGGGTGCTTTAATTTTGTCAGTAGCCCCCTTGGCCTTTTTAAAGTCTGTTTCCAATGAGAAAAGGTATCGGTACACACACGGCTGTGTGGACTTCACCGGAAAAGCACGGCCGAGGAAAACAGGCGCCGACGACTCTAGGAAGGAAGGAGGCACCGGTGAATGGAAACTGTCCTCGCTTGAGAAATGCACAGAAAAGTCCATTCATTTTGCTCTTTCTTGCCGTTGGACACTTTCAAAGCCTAGGCAGCTTGCTTCCTGTAAGTGCCAGATCTCCGAGGCTGACGTGCATGAAGCTGATGGTGTGTGAATACGGGCACTTTTCAGTTTGCTTCCAGAATGTTCCGCACATCCTTTGACTTGCAAAGAGGCTGTACCGCGGCTGGCCGGAGAGAAGGAGGACTAGTCATCTGTGAGCAGGAGGGCTGGGCTTGGACCTCTGAGATCCCTCTCCCTTCTCTGGGGTTGAAAAGACCCCTTACTTCACACGGTGACGCGTAACTTGCCCCCAGGCCCCGGGGCAAACAGGGCACCGTCTCCTGCACAGAGGCAGGAATGTGTCCCGAAATGGAAGCAGAGAAGCACTCCGCTGACTTGATCAATAAAAGGAAGATGATGCTATCCAGAAACCCACACCTTCCCTCTTGGCTTTCCCAAAAGCATTTAGTGAAAGAAAGCTGATGAGCGGGGCACAGAGAAAGGGGCCACCGAGAAAGGAAACGCGTAAAGCACATGAATTTCAGAGCCGTCTTCCCCTGTTGAGCCTCCTGCCTCCACCCCAGGGATCACGGAGAATTAGCCGGGTCAGAAGGATTCAGCCCTGGGCCTTGCCCTGGGTCACCTGCTTTCCTTTCTCAAAGCAAATGGAGCATGTGGGGGTGGGGTGCGTTCGTCTGCTCTGGCTGCGTAACAAGCACCCAGCCTGGGGGTTAAACAACAACCACGTCTACTGTCCCACGTGCTGGGGGCTGGGAGTCTGGGATCGGGGCGTGGGCTGGGCCGGCTTCTCTGGAGGCCTCTCTCCTGAGCGTGTAGATGCCGTCCCTCCCTGTGTCCTCATGTGGTCGTCCCTCTGTGCATGGCTGTGTCCTGATCTCTTCTTCTTGTGAGGACACCAGTCAGATTGGATTAGGGCCACCCAGTGACCTCTTTCTATCTTAATCTCCTCTTTAAAGACCCTATCTCTGAATACAACCACACTCTGAGGTCCTGAGGAGTGAGGAGTCTATCACATGAATTCGGGGGACGTGATCCAGCCGTAACAGCCTCTTTTTACTTTATATTTTAAAAATGCAGTACGTTGAAGCCTCCGGTTCTGTGCTGGTTCCTCTGGTCATGGCCCAGACATCTCTCTGTCCCCAACTTGGAAAGAATGCGTGACTCTGGGTTAGAAGGCTATGGTTGGAGTCCTAGATCTGCCCTCTATTAGCCACATTCATTCTTGCCCAATGGTTGGCCCTTGGGGTCTCCGTTTGCCCTTCCAGAACTCGGGCACCTCTGAAACGCTCTGCCACGACCCAACCAGCTCCAAGCAGGCTGCGACCAACACCCGGTAAGATGGTGGTTCTGCAGCCACACAGGGTCTCCCTGAGCGCACCCCATCAACATCGCTCCCGTGCAAACCCGTGTGACAGTCACAGGCTGAGGGGACAGGGAGGCCTAGCCCTTCAGAGCCCCCGAACACGTGGTACATGTGCCCATTTGAGCTAGCTGGCTTAATCGCCGGGACACTGATGCCCCCTTTATTCATGAAGTCATTAGCTGCAAAAACTTTGTGCCGCATTTTCTTGGTTTTCAAAGAGCAGTGAGCGGTGCCACAGATGTTTCCAGAGCCAGCAAAAAAATCAGCACAATTGCACTGAAACTCTTGAAAGAATGAGCTTTCTTACACAATAGCAGCCGCTCTCCGTCTTCAGGCCAAAGGTGCGGTAAGGAAGGCATTTTCCGTGGTGTCGCAAGTTTAGCGGGTGGGGGGGATTCAGGGAGAACAGAACGAGAAAGAGAGGTGCTTGGAGATTTGATCAAAGGTAAGAGGAGAAAACAAACCCAATGCAGTTATGGTTTGCTGAGCACCAAGAAAGGGCTCCCTGGCCAGCTGAGCTGGGAGCGTGGGGTGACACTTGGAGAGAGACGAGCACCCCGGCCCTGCTGGTAGTGGGGGGGGGTGGGGGTGGGCAGGGGGGGTAGTTCCTGTGTGTTTGCCTCTGAGTCCTTTCCGGCCTCTTGTAACAGGTGCTTTGCTTTCTTGGGAGGAGATGCTGTCCATCGAGGGCTCCTGGTTCCAAGGAAAGTGTGAGCACTGTGGGTGCAGGGAGAGCAGCTGTCCCCAAGCGCCTTCTGCCCAGCTGGCCACGGGGGGGCGGAAGGACGGCAGGGGCTCCTGGTCCCACGGCACTTGCTGGGACAGACCCGCCAGGCAGGAGGCGGGAGGCGCCCAGAGTGCCCCACGCTTCTCCCCACCTACCGTAACCCCTGCTCGCCCTCACGCCTACGAAGAGCTAGAATGTTCTGAGACTGCAGGGAAGGTGGAGGGCCCGGAGCTCCACCGTGCTGACTCTGTCGCCAGAAGTGGTTACAGACAGCAGAGCACATTCCACTGTGGTTTTTAAGTGTTTTTCTTGTCTGAGTGTAACCACACGTGGCCACGGGCTTTCAGGAGGCCAGGGCGCGGCTCTCGAGCTGCCTTTCTCCAGAATCACACTGGGTCTAGGAACAGAGTCTGGGCTCCCACCCCGCATCTCGTGGGCCCCCCGGCGGCCAGCCGCTGGAACACGGGCAGGGCCTGGTCCTCCCCCCAGAGCTCCCACCAGTAAGTGGCTCCTCTCTGCCCGCCTGCCCTTTCTTGGAGGACAGACTGTCAGAGTGTGTCTTTCCTGGGCACAAGCAGGGCCAACCGATGTGACCCAGGTCGCCGCTCCTCCTCCTGGCTTCCCGTTGTCCCTCCCCACAGGTCCTCCTACAATTACCAGACCACCGAGCAGGCCCAGCGTCTCCTCTGGGAGCTGCCTCAGGCCCCCGCACCCTGCTGGCAGCAGTGGGGGCCCCAGTGCGAGTGCTACGCCCAGGGGGTTCCCAGGGCCTCAGCATCCAGCCCCCCAGCCAGTGCTCGGCTCGGCGGCTGTGCACCTGCCCTCAGACCCCAGCCCCAGAGCCCCGGCGTCCGCACCGGCTCTCGCGGCCTGACGGCAAGGCCCGAGGCCTCCGCACACAGACACGCTTCTCAGGAGCAGCGTTCCGGGGCGGTCGTGGCACGAAGGGGCTGGGTGCCCGGGTCTCCGCGGGGGCAAACTGGGTCCGTGGAGCGGGAACTGACCCCAGCCCCAGTGCAGGCACTCCTGGGCCCCTGACTCGCTCTGAGCCTGCCTCCCCACCACCCCCACCACAGGAGACGCTCCAGGGCTCTGTGCCCCCAACGTGATGCCCACCGGGCGGGCTCACCGGTTCCCAAACGCAGGGGCGACTGCCAGCAGGTAACACGACGCTCTCTCCTTGTAAGGCCACGGTGCCGTCGGGCGCACAGCGTCACGGTGATGAATATCAAGGGCTTATCCGGCTTTGTGGGAGTCATTTGTCAGGACCCTCTCCATCGGAATGGTTATCAGCAGGTCGGTAATGGGTTCTGGACCCTTTTGACCTCCGCAGCATTGTTTCCACCCTGAAACCATTACCGCTCTCTGGCCGTAAGGTGCCTTTCTGAGGAGATTTTAGCATCCGCCTTAATGGGCAGAGAGAGGCCCGTAAGGGGTCACCCCCTGCCTTAGCCAGGGGCTAAGGGGGCAGGGGCACACGTCCCCGGGGGCCTGGCTGGGCTCGCCCGCAGGCACTCTGCCAGAGAGCAGGACAGACGGACACACGGTTGTCATGGTGTCACCCACAGGTGGCAGTCTCAGAGCCGCAGGGAAAGGGCCCCCACGCCCCGTGCCTCCCTCCACCGGGCTTAGGCTGCAGAAGAAGGAACCAGAGGCTTCGGAGGGAGAAGGGGCCCCGGGCTTCGGGGTTTGGTGCCGGTCAAGCCTCCGCCCGTAACAGGCGGCAGGTCAGGGATGTATGAATCTGCACCCATGAGGCCTTCCAGGGGCCAGTCCTCGGGGGCGCCATGGGGACGCAGGCCTGGGGTAACTCGAGCTTTGTTGCTGTCGCTGTACGGGCAGCATGGCCGGCTTTAGCGCCTCCAGCACGCCTGGCACATCTCCACCCCTCCCTGGGCTACAGGGCGTCCTCGTCCTCGTCCTCGTCCTCAGGGGGAGCAGACCCCTTCCTGGCCAACAGCACTGCCCTCACCAGGTGGGAGGGGTGGAGGGGTGGGGGGAGGGAGAAGAGGCAGAGGGGAGGGGAAGGTCGGGTCACAGCACCAAGCGCACCCTTCACACTCGGACTCGTGGAAACTCCCAGCGCACCCGGAATTCCTTTCTGCCACCTGGCAAAGCCTGTGGTCTACCTCACGGGGGCTGACGACATCCCCCGAATCCACTTGATTCCAATGATTTTGAAATATCTCTCCGCGTACCAAGCAGAAAATGGGGGTGGGCCGCACGGCACCGCCACGGCCACGCGCGGTGGCCGCTGGGTCGGGTGGCACACGTTGCGTCCTCGTGGGGGACCGGACTCCGGAGACGCAGACATGGCTTGGGGGGAACGTGGCCAGGAGGCCGTGGGGCAGACGAGGGCTGACTGTCCAGTGCCTGCTGCGGGGGTGCATCTGAGCTGACCCATCAGGTGCCCTGCACGTCCTGCAGACGGTGGGATGGCTCTTGTGCGTGTGTGTGCACGTGCGTGTGCACTTTGGAGAGGCTCCCCCGTGTCCGAGTTCGTGCACAGATACAAGAGAGACCCGGCGTGTCTCACAGCACACAGAGCCCACCTGTGTCGCCCCACCCTGACCAGGCACCTGTCACCGTGGACACAGACGTGCAGGCACACGTATCCCCAGATCCGACGTCGCCCTCCCCACGTGCTGCCACCGACTCGGTCCCGCCAGCCCCGCCCTGTGGACCTTCGTCCTTCCCGCCCCGCAGGCTCCGGGTGGGCCCAGAGGAGCTGGAAGGGGACAGTCCCTGCGGCCAAGCGGCCGTCCTCCCCACCCAGGCTCCCCATGTCCGGTCGGTGGTGTTGAAGGCTGGTCGCTGGGGGGCAGTTCCCCACACGCCGCTCCCAAGAACCCTGGGCCCACCCTGCGTGTCCACTGGAGATGCCTCGCACGCCCTGCACCGTCCCGCATCGCCCCAGGGGGCTTTGTGCTGCTGGCCGCTGGGCCCCAGTGCTGCAGAGGTCAGTGGTCACCCTCAGGCCGGGCACACCCACCTTACACACTCTCTCTGGCCTCTGATGCCAAGGGCCCTGGCTAGGACGGCGGGCTCTCCCCGGGCCCTGGAGGGACGGCCCTGCTCTCCAAGGGAAACCTCCCTGCCTAGCACGCAGCACCTGGGGTCCTCACCCACACGTTCTCCCCTCAACCACGGGTCTGGCTTTCGGGAAGAACTAGCCGTGGGCGCCTCGGAAACACCGCCACACCCCGTTCTGTGGGAGATACGTCCTCCAAGACAAACCCTACGGGTCTAGTACTTCCTGCCGCTTGCACGTTTAAGTCACCCTGCGCCCCGTCTTCGCAAAGGATAATGAACACGGGTCTCCCCCTTATGCAGGAGAACATGGGCACAAACATTCCCATCACATCATTTGTCAGGGGTACTTTCTATTCCAAAAGCTCCCTTCATCCGTGGAAGAATAAAGTTGGGGACAATTTATCTTCCTTGTGATGCTTGCATTCCGCTCCCGTGTGAGCTCTGCTCATCTGCACAGGGCTTGCGGGAGCCACGCGTGCACAAGTCAGCAGTAGCCGGCCTCGTCCGTGTGCTGCCGTGATGTCTAAATTGTCCTTCAATTAGTCTGAGAGCTTGTGAGGGCTTTAATTGATCTCTTTCTAGATACAATGAACCATCAAAAATGGAACGTTAAATACAGGGTTTTTTGTCTGCGTGTGCTATTAACAGGAGGGGGGAGCTATTTCCAAATGTGCTCCCAGCACATTGATTCCAAGAGGGCCCTGCTGGGCTCTGCAGACCCTCTTCCGGGACATCCTGCCCAGACGATACCCTTCCCGAGCCTGAAGGACCTGACGGGCAGGTCTCCTAAATGGGGACCAGACAGAAGAGCAGACAGACCCCAGGTTTCAGCCTCCTGGGGCCCTGACCCCCACTGTTCTGGCCGAGGATGCCATCGCCCTACAGGACGGGAACACGGAGACGATAGGGGTCCACACCCCACACGTGTCCATGCATGGCTCCCTGCCCTGCGGGGGACGTGGCCTCGTCACCACAGCTGCCACTGGCCAGCAGCCGCGTTCCAGGCTAAAACCATGACGTGGGTGACCGTCTGCCCACACAGGGGGCTGTGGTGGCAGATGTAACCCTGTCCGCACTGGGGACCTTTCTTCTGAGGTGCTTCCAGCGGGAATATTTCATAAGGCAGTCTGCCAGGCAGGTGCAGGCGGCTGTTAGAGCTTCCTAGTGGCGTAAACTGACTCTGTGCACAGTCTATTTCTGACCACGCGGGCTCCTGAGGACTTGTCTTTGTTTCCTAGATTACTGGTGGACACGCCCTTCCCAAATCAGAGCCACAGACCTCCCTTTAGGGGCCTAAAAACACCCGCCAGGCAGCTGGAGGGATTGAACATACCGTCCTGTTTTCTTCTCCTGTTGTTGTTGGGAACGGGTCTTGATTTGGTTCTCAGCTTTAAAAAAAAAAAAAAAAAAAAAAAAAAATCCAGAGCTGCCACTGTTGAGATAAAATCCAAACTGTCTGCTACACCTCTAATTACCAGCCTGCCTTCTGGGTAAAACGGTACTATTCAATTATTGGTTTTTGTTCAATTGTCAGCTACCAGAAAAAAAAAAAATTATCACTGCTTTCAAACCAGCTAAAAGAACAGAAATTCTGCAAATTGCTTTCTCAGCGCAGCTCCTTCAGACCTAATACCTCTCCGCAGAGTGTCAGAAATGGTACAATGCAATGTTGCGTGCGAATCGTATTTAATGCGGCTGTTAAAGTGATTCGCTTTATGTTATGTAATTTCATTGAAATGATCCCTTTGTCCCCACTTTATAGGTGGCTCATTTTGACACTTCCCACTTACCACCTAAAATATTCATTTGATCCAATCCCGGTAAATAAAGCAACGTTGTCAGACAGGGATGCGTCGCTCCGCGTGTCCTCGTGTAGAGCGGCCACGTCGGGGCTCCGTGGAACCGAGGCCTCCCCACATCGGGCTTGCTCTTCACGGCGGGGTGTCCCGTCCTGGGAGGTAAAGAGATGTGTCCGCATAGCCACCGCTGTCGGGAGGCCAGCCCACAGCCTGCCTGGCTCTGCTCCCGGAGCCGGAGGGTCCCCCCCGGGCCAGACCAGCGGGGGGCCACGTGGCCAGTGAGCGGTCCCGGCACCGGAGATGCGGCCCGTGTCAGGTTTCCAGCGGCATCCGTGTCTCAGTGCTGAACAAAATTGACTTGAAAGATGGGCTTGGGAAGTCACTCAAGTCACTTGTGAGGTCTCTGTCATGGGGCCTCCCCCGCCATGTCATAGCAGTTCGGGCTCTTGCAGGACGCTGTGTCTTTGCGTCCAGACCAGCACCTCCAGACAGAGGGGGAAGCCGTGTCCACAAACCACGGAGTCCAGCCCCGCCCGCCCTGACTCACTTCCTGTTTCTCCGTAGGGGCTGCAAACCATCAAATGCTCTGCCAGCCAATTATGCCTTCTGGACGTGACTGTGGCCATGACCGTGGCCATGACCATGACCACGTCCTCGACCGTGGCCTTGACCCTGGCCATAAGAGTGGCCGTGACCCTGGCCGTAATGGTGGCCATGGGTGGGAAAGAGAAAGGTGACCCCGGGGGTCTGCAGGACAACACCGATGGGGACCTGCAGACAATAGATGCTTGTTCCTCATGGCTCTGGAGGCTGGGTGCCCCAACTCTGGGCACTGGCCAATCAGAGGGCCCTGCTGTCTCTGGTTACACAGGCCCCACCTCCAAGTACACTGGGGATGGGACCTTCCACATGAGTCTGGGGGGACACGGTTCAGCTGGTAGCACATAGTTTTGAGCCGTCTTGTGTCCTAGGCCCGGTACAGTGGCCTCTCCATCTTTCTACTCTTGGAGGCCGGGATTCTGAGTTATCTGTGAAACCCTGGGAATGAGCTGACAGCCGTCCCCTCAGAGGAAGAGGCCAGAGAGTATAGAGTGAGGTCTAGGTTCGCCACAGACCTGCCCAAGCCCTGTGGCTCCAGTCCACACCATCCTCCCACCGTGGCGGGTCAGGCTGGGCACCTCCTGAGGGAAGGGACAGGGATCAGAGACAAGGAGGCTCTGGAGGCGGGCACTCGACTGTCCAGCGGAGCAACCACGTCTCCCAAGGAGGCGGCCGAGAAGCAGGCCTGGGACATCCCAGGGCCCTGAGCGAGGGTGCGGTGCCGGCCTGAGTGATGCTGACAGGTTCCCTTCAAAGGGACAGCAGGTGTCATGATGATGAAACACGCCTCTCTGTCACCTTCCGCACAGAACGAATGGATGGCCCGGAACCTCGCCGTCCGCGACACTGCTGTCTGGGCAGAGATGCAGGAGTTGGGTTTGATGTTATAAATCACCATAATTTGTTACAATTTTCAAAGACAAATATGACAGGGTGGGATTACTCTGCAGCACAGGGGCAGTCATTTGCAGAAGCCGTAAAGTGCGGGTATAAATCTAAGGATGAGATATATTTAATCTGAGGAAGCGGAGCCCGGCGTGGGCTCGGCCTGTTGTGAGCGCGGGGACGTGGACACCGTGGACAGAAGAGCTGCCTGGCACTCACTTCATCGGCTCCTCTGGGACGAGGCTCCGACCTGGACTCTCCACGTCCGCTCAGACCCTGAGAGTCTGGCTCCTTGGATTCCCAGGGCTGCACAGACACGCAACTCCCTGGTGCCTCTGTGGCCATGGCCCGTGGCGGGAGGAAGAAGGTGAGTGGCCAGTGTTCGGGAATCCTGCCTGGCTTGTCCTCCGTGGTCGGCGGAGACGTGGTTCTCCTGTGCTCACGTGTCACCTGTCACCTTCAGGCTCCGGCTCCCTCGCTTCCCCATCAGTGCCAGGGCTGAGGACACGGGTGCTAATTCTTGGAGATAGATGGAGACCAGCGGTCCAAAGACAGAGCTGCGGTGGGCACAGTCGAGTCTATGAACTACCACGGGGCTCGTCCACCCGCAGAGGTGGTTTCAAAGGCACCAAGGACCGAAGCAATAATGGGATAAAGCAGGGTGGTCGGCTCCTCCTAGAAACTCTGACACCCTGATGTTCTGACCCGCAGTGTCAGAGTCAGGGGTCACTGTGGCTCCTGGCAGCCTGGCCCTCCCACACGAGCCATCCTCGCTCCCGTCAAACGGGCCCAGGAAGAACAGACGTGTAAGAACTCACTCCTGCCGTCTCTCAAAACACAGGTGAGGTTATCAAAAACCGGAGAAAGCAATTGCAAGCCCCGGTTCCCCAAACCAGCGGGAGTCTGCAACACAGAGTGAAGCAGCTGTGAAGACAGAAGAAAACAGCAGCTGTAGCCAGAATGCTGTGAACATCTGGAGTTCGGGGGCTCTGAGGAGCACAGGGGACCCACGCCACTGCATTGGAGTCCTCGGCGCCCTGGTGTCCCCTGTGGCTTGAGGGAGCAGGTAGTTCTGGGGCTCCACGGGGTGTGCACCTGCTGACGGGAGAGCCCTGCAGAAAGCCATACGACAACATGCGGGCTCTTTCCGGAAGACTAGCATGCTTCTAGGTGCTTCTGAGCCAACCGTGGGGGCTCGAAAGGTCAGCGGGAATCACGCACACCCTGTCGTCCTCAAGCTACCGACGGGAGACCTGGGATTTCAGGGCAAGCCTGTGAGGGCCTCAGCTCCAGAGTGAATCCAAGGTCACCAGGAGAGATCGAACTCGATCCATCGGTCACCAGGGAGTGTTCTCTGGTGACCAGCTGCCTCTAAAGGGGCCAACGCCAAATTCTCTAAAGCTTTTTATCATTAAAGTGTCAGTGTGAGTGTAGCTTGATGAATCCCCACCAACCGAGCATCCAGCACACCTGCGCCTCCTAAGACCCCTCGGTGTCCCCCCACCCCCCACCGCCAGCCCCCGGCCTCCAGGGACACCGCCGGCCTGAATGTGAACCTCGCGGGTGAGCCTTGCCCGTTTTCTCCCAAACACTGATCACACGCCCGTTAGATGGTACCATTTTGATCAGGCACTTCTTGTGTTTGCATACTTACGTATTTGCGTTACCCACGTGTACTCTTCGTGATGCATGCCCGGTGTGCATAAGAACACGCACACACAACAAAACACAAGTGATGAGACGCATGTTCTGATATTTCCTCCCTACGTCCAGCTGAGCAGCTGGCCCAGACACCACACCTCTCAAGACAACTGCTGTGTGGGAGGGAAGCAGAAGAACGTGGGGTTCGGATGTTTATTCGGAGCTAAATACGAGACACATTCCAGAGTTTCGAGGGGCAGAGGAGCCCCACCCTTTGGGACCAGATGGACCCGAGCTGGGAGTCCCCGTTGGCTGGTTGCAGGAAACAGAAAATACAGGGCCCAGCGTGGCCTCC
This sequence comes from Prionailurus viverrinus, assembly GCF_022837055.1. Classification (NCBI taxonomy): domain Eukaryota; kingdom Metazoa; phylum Chordata; class Mammalia; order Carnivora; family Felidae; genus Prionailurus; species Prionailurus viverrinus. The sequence continues at coordinate 1,592,961 of NW_025927614.1, forward strand.
CGTGGATGCCCTGCCACCCAGTGTCCCTCAGACGCCTCCACAGAGGGACCCGCCGCTGGCTAGAGAGCTTTGCGCACAGAGAGCACTGCGCTGACTCCCCGCGTCACGTCTGCCAAACCCTCCGAGAGCCCCCACCACAGCTTAGACCCAGGCCACAGTGTGGAAACCACAGCAGAGCCTGCTTTCTGGCAAACAAGACAAAATAACACACGAATTGAGGGCATCATGATTGCTGGGTGTGAGGACTGAGCTGGGATCTGAGCCCATCATGGGCTGTCGAACCTTGAGCACGGTATTCTTAGCCTCCAGGACCCTCAGATCCAAGAAAATAAGGGGCGGTGCCTCCTGACATCCTACTATAATGGTCTTTGGTGGTTTTTCCCCCTCAGACCCATAGTGCTGACTCAACGCCTAAGCAGCAGAAATCGAATCAGATGTGTATCTGCCCACACCGCTGACTTCCCTACCTAAAACCCCCATGGAAAGGGCAGGGGCAGCTTATGAGGAGGCACTGATGTACCAGGAGGAGGGAATCTCACTCCTCAAGGGACAGACGTGTTTAAGTGATGTTTGTGCGTCACTCAGGGCACTCCAGAAAAACCACTGAGAGGTTATAGTGTAGACACAGAGGGAGAGACAGATGTGGGGGCGAATGTAGGAGCGGAGACAGACACACGTGGCCGGCCCTGCTTGTCTGCAGCGGGACCAGGAAGGGGTGGGGTGTGTGTGCTGAGCGGCCGCGGCCGGCCCCTCCTTCTGCGCCCCTCCCCTCCCTCCGCGCCCCTCCGCGCCCCTCCGCGTCCCTGCCTTCAATGCCTGCCTCGTACTCCCAGTGCGGAGGTCGGCCCCGCGGGCATGCGCATCGCTCAGGCAGACACGGGCACTGGGAATGCAGATACAGAAATGCCCACGGCTTCAAAGCTGTCTCTGGCCTTAAATTCCAATAAAGGGAAATTGTTCTCCAGTCTCTTACACAGCATTTGCTGCTTCAGGAACTAACTCTCTCTCTCTCTCTCTCTCTCTCTCTCTCTGTCTCCCTCTTGATGCCATGAAAACCCAACACTTTCATCCTGATATTCAGAAAACACTTAAAATCCTATCTTTGCGGGTTTAATAATCAGAAAGACACAGATACAAAAAATGGCTCACAAGTGATTGGCATAAAAGCTGTTTCCCACGCGCCTGCCCCGTAGGGTGGTATCAGCCTCACACGGGGAAGGGGCCACACGGCGGACTCCCTCGGGAGCCAAAGGGGAGGGACGCCGAACGTGCCAACGTCACACGCAAGGAGGGACCCCAGCTGTTCCCTCCTAAGCCCCTCGGTGCTGTGGTGTCTCCGGAATGAGGGCTTTGGGGGTACCGCACCCTGACACCGTGGCCTGAGCCCGGTTCTCGTCCAGGCAGAGACCGCACTCCGCTGCTCACCTAGGGGAAGGCGTTTCAGAGCAGGAATGAAAACGGCCTTGGCCCCTAACAGTCCCTGCGGCTCAGTGTCGGGACTGCTCCCCAATCCGATGGGTTCCGAGAGGGCTCCAGGTCAAGCGAGCAGGGTGGTGCCTGGGCCACAGCCGCTCTTGGTGAGCGAAGGTGATGTTTGCACAGGTGACGAGACTCCAGAACAGAGCAGGAAAGTGTGACGAGTTTGCTCCAGTGGAGATGAGCGCGGGACCCCAGCCCCCACACCTCCAGGGTAACAAAATGGGGTGCCACGTCTGCTCTCCTTTAAGCCCTGGCTCGTGTCGGCCACAGCCCGGCCGCCGGGAGCTTTGTGCGGGTGCTGGGGTCGGGCAGAGGTGGGGGGCAGCGTGCAATGGTTGGAAACCCTCCCTGTTTGCACTCACATCCGTGTGGGGGGCTGGCCTGATGCCCTCCCAACCACTCACCCAGACAAAGGCATCAGTGACCAGCGGGCGAGTGTGCCTCAGGCCATTGACCAGCCAGCCATTTCCTCCTAAAGGGAGGCTATGTTTTTCGTCCTCACTGCTGGAAGTCCGTGGCAGTGTCATGGGGTTTTCTGGAAGCCCCGCTGTCCTGCCCCCCGCCAGCTGGCAGGGGCTCTGTCTCAGGGCCCCTCCTCCGTGCCCGAGCCTTCTGCCGGGATAAACCAGCCTTTCCTCCCTCAGGGGGTGCTCCTAATGGACCACAGAGTGAGGTTGTACGCGGGCGGCTCCCCGAGGGGATGGGGCCACATGGCTGGAGGCTGGCGCAGCCCTGGACATGGCCGGTCCCCTGCGCCCTGGCGCTGGGAGTGACCTCCAGCCTGGCAGGTCCCTTGGAGGGGCGCTGGGCAGCGCTCCTATGGGAAACGACACAAACATCCAAACCGCAGAGCCGGGCGAGGCCGGCAGGGCGGGGGCAGGGAGGGCGGTCAGATCAGCTGCCCTGGGAGGACGCGGTCAGCGCTCAGGAGCCCAGGCTGTTGCACCTCTCTGGACGGGTGGTGCCCAAGGGCCGGTCCCCGGCACGTGCCTCCTGCCCGCCAGGGCTTGGGCGCCCAGACCACGTGTGCCCTCCCGTGACCCGCCCTCAATACCCAAATTCAGAGTCAAACAAGCCCAGCCCCAGACGGCCACAAGGACGGAGGCCCGGTCGGCAGGGCTCAGGCGAGCGAGCCTGAGACACGGGAGTGGAAGCAGGACTGCGGCACACGGTCACGTGCTCGTGTGCGCGTCTCCACTCTGCTCTGTTCCACTGGGCACAGCGCCATCAGGCCTTCGGGGCAGAGTTCACGAGTCCGCGAGACCCAGCCTGGGTGTCTGTGGTCCCGACCTGCAGGCCGCTTCAAGTTCACGGGATCCCGACCTGCTCCTCAGCTGTGTGTTTTTCGTGTCCGTGACGGACCGTGCGACCTAGTCTTTGGTTTAGAAATAATGGCCACCGTTGAATACGTCCCTTTGTTTCTCAAACAAATGTTCCAAATTCACTGCAGGCTTCACGCGATCGAATCCAGCGCGCGCTGTGTGGACGATGCAGGAGACGTCCGTCTGTGCTCAGAGATGCGGCCCAGAGTCCTGTGGCCGCTCTGAGCCTCAGAGACCCCGTCTTCAAAGTGGGGACAAACAGCGCCCGGCAATGGGCTGTGTTAGTACCGTCAATCATCCAGAATGTGGGTCAAAGGGGGGCCGCTTCACAGAACGTGATGTCTCTTCAACCCTGCAGGAGCCGGGGTTCGCATCTGGGCTTCAGAAAAACTTCAGCTTAGGACGTGCAGTGACCTTTGGGTCCTACCTACGAAGCGATCTGGGAGGGAAATGGGGGATGCTGCCCAGGGATGCTGGCAGAGGACAGGTCCCACCCCGCCGGCAGCCAGGACCCTCTCCAGGGACGGTGCCCAGGGATGCTTTGCTCTAATTCAAGTTGCAGGCATGAAAGTGTCTGGGGTAGGCTTGCAGCCTGGGACACCATGGGATGCTTCCTGGAAACCACGGGCCAAGCGTGGGAGGGCTGCGAGGGACTGCAGTGGTGCCGGCGATGGGCCACGGGAGGCAGGCTGTGCGCCCCTCAGCCCTGAAAGGGCTGTCACCTCCTGAGGGTGGCAGCGACCCGCCTCGGTGAATAAAGTGCGTAATCGTGTTGCAGGCTGGTTAGAAAAGGAGACGCCTGTGGCTCCTTTGGGGCTACACGGGGGGGGGGGGGGGGGGGGAGGGGTTAATCTGGGAGGTGTACACGGTCAGACAGCCACGGAGCACTCCGGTGTCTTCCGGAACGTCCTCTGCCAGAGGTCCCCGGAAGAGTGTGTGACACACAGCAGCCTCCTTGTTCACCTGTGACACGAGGACAGATTTGTCGAGTGGCCCACGCTCTCCCGGGAAGGCCCACGCTCTCGGGAAGGCAAGGCCTGTTCCCTTGTTCCTTCATTCGATGGTTGTTAATAACGCCATGCCCGCGTCGAGCACTGCAGAAGTCTCTGGCGCCGGTACTAATAACCCTTCGGGGACGGTGTGTGTGAGCCGCGAGACGTGTGGTGAGCCTGCCCGAGGCCCAGCGGGCAAGAGGACTGGCGTCCACGAGGTGGGGCACCGATCAGTCATCATTACAACCTGATGAGCCCCGGGACAGCCTCGACTCCGGGGATTTGGCCCCAGTAGGCAGCACAGGCTTGTGTGAGGAACTGACAACAGCCAGAAACTCAGGATGAGCAGGTCTCTGCAGGGTGAAGAGGTTGGTGCTGCCATGCAGAGCCCCAGGGTCAGGACTGAGCAGGTGAGCAGGGCCAGGAGGCAGCAGGTGAGGAGGGGAAGTGGAAGGCGTGGACCTCCCCACGGACCCTGTCGGGAGGTCAGCCTAATGTCGAGTGGAAGGACGTCAGCCTTCAGTTTGGGGGCAGCTGCACCTTGGAAAGCAGATTGGGGGTCTCTCTAAGTTGGCAGAACAGTGAGGAGGCCGCCAGCGGTGCTGTGGCCCCGGACAGGTCAGGGGAGGACAGACCAAGTCCAGATGCTTCGGGAAAGGGACCCAGGAGGAGACAGGTGTGGAAGTGACTGGGGCTGGTGGCCGCAGGCACATGATGAAGGAAACCGAGGGGAGTATGTTTCGAGGGGAAAGGCAGTGGGTGTGGCGGGCAAGCAAGGTGGGGTCTGACCTGCATCCACACCAGCTGATGTCAAGAAGGAGGCCATCGCTGTCCAGAAAGGGGCAGCCCAGCGGGGCGACGGGGCCAGAGGGGAAAGTGGGGGACAGTGGGAGCAGGCAGTCCCGGACACTCGGGCGTGGGCACCGCGCCTCAGGCCTGGTGCTACTGACCAGCTAGTGCTGGGTAGTCCTTTGTAATCGGGGCGTCCTGGGCACACACGCTGAGGTGTGACCAGCGGACATCTTCAGACACTGTCACGTGTCCCCTGGAGGGGAACCCACACCCCACAGAAACTGCTGATGTGGGGAGGTGTCAGATAAGTGGTGCGTATTTTTAACAGGAGAGACTTGAAAATGTTCACCATCTGGTGGTGAGGATACAGTTGCAGGGAGAATATAGAAGAGGGGAAAGAGGCTGGGAAGGAGGACAGCTCAGGACGGGACAGGCAGGTCCACCGCCACAGGACACATTCAGGCAGACGTGGGCAGGTGGGCAGCTGGTGCTGGTGACCAGGGGGCTCAGGAAGCCCAGAATCTGGGCTTCGTTGATCCCGGAGCTCCGCCGGAGGGTGTGACTGGGCAGGGTGGGAGGACACGAAGGTGGAGATCAGAGAGGGCGTCCGTGAGGCAGCTCACTCACAGATGGGGGCAGGACAGCACCGTCTCGAAAGCCACAACACACACCCGACACCAGTCCAAAGCTGGGCCTGGGGCGGAAGGTCCCAGGAGCTGAGCGGATAGGCAGGCCGCAGGGCAAGACCAGGCCCTCTGTAGCTAGAGGGGGCTCAGACAGGGGGTTCCAGGCAACCACGGACGACCGTGTGTCAAAATCCTGACTCCATCCATTTCCTAGGCCGTAAGGAAAACCATGTCCCTCATAGGCTGTCTTCTCCTCGTCCCACGGTCTGTTCTGCTCTCGACCAAACGGGGCAACATCTGATTATTTGACTATGAAGAGCCTCACCTGCCCAAGGAAAGACTTCACTCAGCCAGAGGACAAAGAATCACAGGCCCCCACTGAGCGGGGAACGCGTTTGCATTCCTAAAGGGAAAAGCCAACCTGGAAAAGGCCAGTGGGTGCCAATCCCAGCTCTGCAGTGATCCTAAAGGCCACAGACACTGTCCGAACCCCGTGCCGTAGTTCACTAGCCTACATGATGGGGATAAAATTGTTTACCTCATAGAGTTATTACCGGCGATTGATGAAATAATTTAGCACACCTGTAAGCCTTAACTCAGTGCTCGACTTGTGGGAAGGAGTCAGTAAATAATTGTTCACAGATCTGCATACATTATAGGTTGAATCGTTATGTATAGAAGACTATGAGATTTGACCAGGCATTATAAAAATAGATGCCAACACGGTTTGAAAGGAAGCAGAAAGGAAGGTACATTACTGGATGTCAGCTGAAAACTCTGGGCAGGCCGGTGGTTCTAGGAATCAGTATCTCAGCCCTCTGGGGACGTGACATTGCTGTGTCCTTCGGTGACGTTAGCAAAGCGAGACTCGGGCTCTGTGCGGGATCCTCTAACTGCTTCAGACGGTGGTGCGTGTAGTACCCAGTCCGTCGCCGTGGATTTGACGAGGGCTGTGTGTGCATTTCGGTCATTCGTGGCTGCGTGCAGAAGAGTGGAGTCCATAAAGTGTGGGGGTTGTCACCGGGGGTGGCGTGATTATATGTCTCTTACCGCCCAGATATATCAGCCTGGCACTTTCTTACGTACTCCAGGAATTTTAGAAGGTACAGTTCAATGGCATTCTTGCTTCGTGAATAATTTGAACTTATGCATCCGGAATGATAGACTTCGAATGTTGGTGCCAGCAAAGAGCCCTCACTGACCTGCACCCCCTCCAGCCGCTGCAGGGTCCCCTCCGCTCCATCATCCGTCTGACGTGTTCACCAGTATGACCTTAAATATCTCCAGCAGGGAGACTTTCCTGCTCTCTTAATACAACGGGGGATCAAACGGATGGAGAATTACTCCAACACAATATCTCGCTCCCATCGCGCAACATTCTAGTTTGAACTTTGTAATCTACTGCATGTGTGGATGGGCTTTGTTACCAGTACTGCTCGCATGGAAATAGCGTCTTTCCCGCCAGCCGTGTGCAGGGTACCGATGTGGGTTCGGTGTGGGGGATGATTTGTTTGGGTGAATGATTTCAAATGAGAGCCAGTGGTGAAGTTCTCCAGCACCCCCAAATGGTTAAGTGAGCCGCTACTTCCTGTGCTCCCAGCACCCCTACTTCTGATGGGAGCCTGTTAGCACATCACCTGCTTCTTGGGAAATCACTGCTGTGCCTGCAAATAGACCAGGGTTTGGAGGTATCTTTCCTTCAGGGACAAAGCAGGGTGATGTCTGATGTACCATCTTGATGATTTTATGGGGCTTGCTTGTAGAAGCAACCTAAGTAACTATTTGGGGGTACTAAATAGTTGGATGGGGTTCGTCTCCTTCCGCGGCCACTGGCTTGATCTTACCCCCAAATGCTGAAGGTTCCAAAATTCTGAGGAGGGTTTGCTTTGGAAGTGGTAAGGAACCGGGTTCTCCATTTCACATAATTATTAACTAAAGCAGATTAGCAGGCTCCAGAAGCTTCTAACCCAGAACACGTGCTGTTAAGGGCAAGGCAAACAGCAGACAGCTTGTTCGTGGAGTGATGTGGGGAGACACCTGCTCCCCCTGGTCGTGTGCTAACCAGGTGCCTATGACCGCCCGCCCACCTGCCAGTACATGGGCAGCGGGAGGGACGGCAGCCTCACGCTCCATGAGGCAAGCTCTACTCATGCAGGCTGATATGGAATTTCTTGTCCAGGTCCTTTCCGGCACAGACGCACCCTCTCTGGTGCAATCTTTGTGCTCCCTCACATCCTAGCACCCGCCCAGGCAGCCGGCTCCAGCCCACGGGCACCTCTAGTCCTAAAATCTAGTACCGGGAAGTTCTTATTACCTTGTTACTCAAGTCCATCGCTATGGGGGTGGGGGGCACTTACACAAGTGCGCAGGTAGCTGGTAAATGGAGGGGTAAAGAGAAACAGCATTACTTACTTGTGGACATAAGTTATCCCTAAATCTTGAGGCTCAAGATTCGCCTTTTCTATTCTTTGTGTGTTTCATTTCAGCTAGATTGCAAATTCCGAGGCTGGAAATACTATTTTAAGCACAGAATTATAGGCTTCCCCATGGCTTGTCATGATAACAGTCAGTGGTTCCCAGAGCCCTACAGCACACACGCACGTCGCGGTGGGCACATACACGCACGTACACATCTGCACACACTGCACACACCTGCATGCACACGCACACACGTCTGCACACGCACGCATGCCTGCACACGTACACAACCACCCCTCGCCTCCACCTCCCTCTAGGCAGCAACCTGGCTGTGCTGTCCTCTTAATCAAAGGCTAAAAGAACGAGAAAGCATCTGCCTACAGCAAACACTCACAGAAATAAATTCCTGTGGAAACCAAACAAAAAGGCAATAGAAAGAGGAAGTGCAAGATATTAAATTTTTCATTAGATCCATTGCTCCAAAGCTTTTAGGCTCTGGGCTCAACAGCGCTGATTTCTTACTGACCCGTAATCCAGTTTAGTTGGAGAAAGTTGGCGAAAATTCAAAATTGTGATACCAACAGGTTTGCAAAATTGCCGAAAAGACCAAGAAAATGGATGCATGTTTGCGGAGGGGAAAGAGATGATTAAGAGATCCTCATAATTTGAATCTTACTCTACGTCTTGGTTACTGAATTTTAGGAGTGAGTGGCTGTCACTTTAGCTGAACTTGTATCTGGTGTTTCCTTGAGCATGAAAAACATCTGCCAGACTTGGGTGCAGAGTCAGCATGGAGCCCAGAGCTTGCTTCTGTCCACTGCACTCGACAGTATGTTACACCTTTGCCTCTCTTCCAGAGTTTTGCATCCCCAGAGGTAGTGACCCCATGGCATCTGTCATCGATCATTTGTCTGTCTGCCATCTCTTCCATCTGTCCATCCATGTACCCATCATCGAGCTCTGTATTCCGCAGACATTGTCTGAGTCGTAGTGAGCACAGACTAGATGAAAGAAAACCTTAATAAACTGGATGGATGGATGGATGGATGGGTGTATGGGTGGCTGGATGGGTGACTGGATGGATGGGTGGGTGGATGGATGGATGGATGGTGAACAAATGAGCCACACTGATTGGAACAACACAGAGCTATGCAATAAATGCTTATAATCCACAGGACAGGTTCACAGAAGGACTACAACAGTGGCCATGCACAGGGGTAAAGCTGACAAGGGGGTGGACGAGGATGTGGAGGGTCTAGCCAGGCTTGAGAGGGTGGAACCCCAGAGTAAAAGAAACCTGGACCTTGTTCCTGTCATCATTGCCGTCCTCCATTGCTCCTGAGGAGGAAAGAGCTGCTAGTAATCTGGGAAACACGAGACTCCTGTGCTAATGAAGACTAGAAACCCTAAAACATGTCGGGCGTTTCAGAACCGGATAATGGTCCAAATGCCGTAGTAACCACAGACACTGTCAGGATGGTGTGCAGATAGAACCCAAGGCAGGTCCCTGAGACCAACCTAATGGAGGAGGGAGCATCTAACTTTCAGTCTGCACAGGATGTTCAGATGACGTCATCTCTCTGCTTACATGCTTAAAGATTATCATTCTAATTAAAAATTCTTGGGGCGCCTGGGTGGCACAGTCGGTTAAGCGTCCGACTTCAGCCAGGTCACGATCTCACGGTCCGTGAGTTCGAGCCCCGCGTCAGGCTCTGGGCTGATGGCTTGGAGCCTGGAGCCTGTTTCCGATTCTGTGTCTCCCTCTCTCTCTGCCCCTCCCCCGTTCATGCTCTGTCTCTCTCTGTCCCAAAAATAAATAAATGTTGAAAAAAAAAATAAAATAAAAATAAAAATTCTTATGATAGGGGCACCTGGGTGGCTCAGTTGGTTAAGTGTTCAACTCTTGATTGCGGCTCAGGTCAGGATTCCAGGGTTGTAAGATCGAACCCCAAGTCGTGCTCCGCTCTGGGTGTGGAGCCTGCTTGGGATTCTCTCTCTCTCTCTCTCTCTCTCTCTCTAATTAATAAATTGAAAAAAATTCTTATGATGGGGTGCCTGGGTGGCTCAGTCAGTTGAGTGTCTGACTTCGGCTCAGGTCATTATCTCACGGCTCATGGATTCAAGCCCCATGTCTGGCTCTGTGCTGACAGCACGGAGCCTGAAGCTGCTTAGGATTCTGTGTCTCCCTCTCTCTCTCTGCCCCTCCCCGAGTCGTGCTCTGTCTCTCTCTGTCTCTTGAAAATAAATTTTTAAAAAAGTTAAAAATTTTTTTTAATTCTTATGATAAAATATTATTTTCAAGCTCTAAATCAGGTAACTAGAGGGACAGTCATTGTTGCTAACTAATCTGTCATCTGATTAAACAGAGGCTCACAGAGAACTGTCTCCCCACATGTCTCCCCTGTGAAGAAAACGGGCAACTCCAACTGTCAGTAGCAGCCAAGTGGCTGACTGTAGATTTGGTCCCTTATTGATCTGCTAATGGAATGTTAATCGGGCTCTTATTTTTTTTTTTTTAATTTTTATTTTTGGGACAGAGAGAGAGCATGAACAGGGGAGGGGCAGAGAGAGAGGGAGACACAGAATCGGAAACAGGCTCCAGGCTCCGAGCCATCAGCCCAGAGCCCGACGCGGGGCTTGAACTCACGGACCGCGAGATCATGACCTAGCTGAAGTCAGACGCTTAACCGACTGCGCCACCCAGGCGCCCCTAATCGGGCTCTTATTGATGAAAGGGGCTGAATGGAGGCTGAGAGACAGCAAAGCTGTGGCCAGTCCCCTCCCCGCCTTTGTCCAGTAGGCCCGGTGCCCAGTTAGTGCAGGGAGATCAGGATTTGAAACAAACCTGAAAAGAGAGCTTAACGGCTTTATAACCAATAACACTGTAATCCTCCCTCTAGTAAGTATGAGGAGTCCTTAACACTGCAGGACCCGCGGCACAAACGAGGTGTGCAGTTAAGAGCCGGTGAGGAGACGTGAGCTGTCGGGAAGGAACCTCAGCACGTACGTCGTGTGTCCACCAGACACAACGTGGAAATGTTCTGAGAAGGAGACCTGAAATACCCCACAGGGACTACAGAAAACCAGGCTTAAAACAGGCTTAATAACTAGGACATACGCGTCTGAAGGAAGCAGAAATATGTAACTGCTACAAAGCGGGACCTTGTGAGGCCTTGGCTAGCATGTACAAGGGCAGAGCACGCTGAGCGACAGGAAGAAAGGAGCAAATGCAAGCCCGAAAATGGGGAGGTCACGCCAGCCACGGACAAAGAAGAGGCTCTGAACTGGAGCCTTTGTGGGGGCCGAGTGTCCCAACCCGAGGCAGGCACCGTGTTCGGGACGCTGGTTTACGGCGAGGCCCTCGTGTTAGCACAGCCCTGCTTCCCGCCCCCGTGTGTTCCGGGGCTCGGACGCCCCACATCCAACTTCGCTGCCTGGTTAAAGCTCTCCTGCTGTGACTTTGTCACTCGGATTCTGGCCATTTGTGAGGACACAGGTCAGCTGTCAACAAAGATGAACTTTGTTGCTCTCGGCTGTTTCAAACATGCGCCTGATTCAACTTCCAACCAAGGCACCATAAACCCCGTCTCACCACCGACAATGACGGGATAATTACCATTTGTAATTACTCCAGGCAACTGCGCGCTCCTCGAGAATTCCTCTGATTTTTCCCAACGATCCTATGGGGTAGACATTTTTAGCTAAGAATTATGTACGGAAATAAAAAGACAACAGAGAATTACAGAGATTAGAAAAGATATCCAAGATCATACACGTTGTTGGTGGCTAAGTCAGGATCCAGCCCCACGCCTGTTAGATTTCAAGCTTGTCCTTAACCACCTCGTCTTTCCGCGACCCGGGACGTGCAAAGCCAGTTCGTGTTTGGTGGGGTCACTCCCCTACGCACGACACAGGGAACCTGTAGGCGCTCCGAACCTGTGCCGTTTCTGTGATTAGTGTCCACGGCAGGCCCGATTCAGGCAGCCCGATCCGCCTCGGCCCGAGCCGCAGGATGCCTCTCGCACTTGTTCCTCATGTTTTACAGTGACACTCACGCCGGGGTGAGTCACAGTGCCTCTTGTGGGTCAGCATCAACTCTGGGGAGAAGGTTGGGACTGGGCCCAGAGGACCTCGTCCAACATGTCTGAAATGTGTCCCGCCAGGTTCAACGTTTCGGTTGAGATCATGGTCCTGCTTCATTCTCAAGCACAGAAAAGACCAAAGAACCATCTGAAAAGTTTGCATCTCAGCATTTTTTGTGTAGTAGATTTGTAGATACTGTTTGACATCGCCATCATGCAGACAAGGGTGTCCGGATCTGAGCAGTCCCTGAAAGCTCATCATCCAGCAAATGAGCCAAGAGATTTTCCCTTCGTGTTCTTCCTGAGGAAGCGACCTAAGTCAAGCAAATATGGAGCTAACACACGTTGGGTTTGTCAGTGTGGCCGCTTGACCAAATGGCCCGCGCACCAAACACGGTGGTCCTTAACCGCTCTACCTGGAGCAGACACAAGCTTAGCGGCTGACTCTCTACACCCACCTGTCAGCAGGCAACTTTCTTGCTGCTGAGCCTCAGAAAAGAGAGGAGGATCCATGTTCTTTCTTCTCTAAATTTAGCTTTTTACTTGTTTGCTTTTAAAAATATAACATATGACCGTGGTAAAAAAAACAAAAAAAAAAACAAAAAAAAACAGACAATTCATACAGATACGAAAATCAGAGTGAAAAATCACTCATAATCCCACCACCCAGTTAGAAGTGTTTTTATCATTTTGGTAAATAAAATTCCCCAGTTATATTTTTTATGCACACACATATATACAAAGTTGTTACCAAAAAGGAAACATACGATGCATGCCATTCAGTGAATGAATTTTCTTTTTTTTTTTTTTTTATTTTAGAGAGAGGGTGAGCAGGGGAGGGGAGAGAGAGAGGGAGAGAGAGAATCTCAAACAAGCTTTGTGCTAAGTGCGGAGTCTGACACAGAGCTCTATCCCACAGCCCCGGGATCATGACCTGAGCCAAAATGAAGAGCAGAGCAGATGGTTAACTGACTGAGCCGCCCAGGCACCCCAGTAATTGAATTTTCAACCCAACAGCATAGTATATAAAAATTCCTAAGTAAATATAGTATCATGGGGAAAGGTTGCATACGCTCCTTTGTGTGGATACAACCTAATTTGGTTTCAGTTGGATATTTATACTGCTTATACTTCTTAATATTATGAGAAATCCTGGCATGAATGCTCTTGGACGTTTGCCAGCGTGAACTTATCCAATTACTTTCCAGGATAAATTCCAAAGTGAAATTCCAGGGTCAACGGTAGCCTGGGCACTGATGCTAACATTTAGGCCTCAGCAAAGACATTTCCAGCTCTAGAATGGAGCCTACACGGCAATTATTTTAATATCCTACAATCTCTCTTTCAAGAGGATAAAGGAGGAAAGGAATTACAAACGTATGTAAGACAGAAACATAGGCGCACCTGTGGCTTTGGTAACACGCTAAGGAAAGTCCCAAACCCTGACTGGCATGCTTCGTCACGGGCTAGTAACGGGATACACACATCAGAGCGGCAGAGAAGTCAATGAGGCAAGAGGAATAGACGTGGGCAGGCAGAAGGGTCTGCTCCACCCTTAGACGTCGTCGTCGTGGGTCAGAGCAGGGCACGATTCTCTCTGGGCTCAGCTGCAGATGGCTTCTCCGTGGGGATTTTCAGACACAGGTGCCTACGTACGTCCCGACTTAAAGATCCTCTCGGTGCGTCTTACGGGAGACTTGGGAATACGTATTTCTCCCTAGAAGATTTGTGCACAACATTTTTTTTTCAACGTTTATTTATTTTTGGGGGACAGAGAGAGACAGAGCATGAACGGGGGAGGGGCAGAGAGAGAGGGAGACACAGAATCGGAAGCAGGCTCCAGGCTCCGAGCCATCAGCCCAGAGCCGGACGCGGGGCTCGAGCTCACGGACCGCGAGATTGTGACCTGGCTGAAGTCGGACGCTTAACCGACTGCGCCACCCAGGCGCCCCAAGATTTTTAAGAGGACATATGCTGAAACTTGAAACAAACGGGGGTTTTCAAGGCTGCTGCCCGAGCTCCGTGGAACAGGACAGACCACTGGGCACGGATTTTAAAATACAGTTTACGGCAACCATTGAGTAACTTTAAAAGTCATCACTTGTGTTGGAATTGAAGAGTCTAGGGTTTTATTTCTTTTATCGGAGTAAGAACTGTGCTAAAACTAAGTACTAGATAAATGCCCGGCTGTGTGAGCTCATCTTTCTGAACCACTGTTTCCAGTTGATAGGGACTGAGTGTCCAAAGGCCATCAGCACAGTATTTTCTGATCTGACTGGAAGAATCCTGTATCCATAATTTCACTGCCAAGATGCTTCTTTTTCTAACGGGTTGGTCCCTTACACACACACTAGATATCACCTGCTGTGTTTCACCTGCTGTTTTATCCTGAAGTAGGTTGGACCGGAAGGGATGTGATGATGCCATCCGTCATTTGCTTGACAGAGACCAAGTGAGCTCCTGCCGTACAGCAGGCTCTGTCCTCCACGCTGGGGCCACAGCTGTAGGGAAACCATGCATGCTGGTGGTGCAGGTGGGGAAACAGAGACCCTGATGGAATCCTGTTTGGTAGTGACAGAGCAGGGACCGCTTCTCAGACAGCGACCTATCACTGCTGTTTGTTAGGGCGACTGGGCTCCTGGGTCCACGCTGTCCTGGGAGACGTGGTTTCCAGAGGCACCCTGCCATACCCAGGTGGCATATGGGCTTAGCAAATCCAGGAGGCAAGCAGACCAAGAAAATCAGGGAAGGAAATAATCAATATAGAAACTTCACTTCCAATACATGAAAAAAGCACGGACTACTCATGTTGAGAGCCTATCGACCAAAGCGCCAGGCGGAATCACACCCTCACCACTCGGCAGAGCTTTCCCTGGTAATACCAGCTTCCACGATTGCTTCTCCCCGGACAAAACTATGGCGTCCCAAGATTTCCCTCCCTCGCTTTGCTTCTGGAGGGAATACGAATCAGACAAGAAAATTTGCTCCTTGGCGTTCATTTGCTTAACTGATCTGACGGAGAAAAATGAATTACAGCCGTCTCCTACCCGATTCACCATTTTCCAGGAAAGGACGTCAGGAAGCAAGGACAGCATCTGAGTGACGTCACCTTCCCTTGCTGGGTGCGGCTGCTGCCAACCTTGAATGTGAGATTCCCTCCTGGACATCCTCCCTCGGTGGGTAGGGAAGCCTGGCGGGCAGATGTGCCCAGAGGGACATGCCCCTCACAGTGCGAGCCCGGGCGAAATCCCTGCCCACTGGCCCGTGTGACGGACACGACGCCTCCTTCCGCTTCTGCAGCGGAGTCGCGACTCCCTCACCGAGCACCTGTGAGGCTGAACCCCAGACAAGTGGGTTAACAGCACGCCTCCCAGCACAGCTCCCGTTTGCTTCATCGCCGAGACCTTTAAAGGCAGACGCCTCAGGCGCGGCCACTTGTGACCCTTCTGCCACCGTCCCGTGTGCTGTTCTTGTGCGTGAGCTCACCTGCCCTGCTTCCCCCGCGTCCCAGCTGGGCATGCGTCGAGGAACGCGAGCGGGCTGTGCGCTTCCCACGATGGGGTGGCAGCTCCTTTAAATGTGTCTTTCCTTGTCCGTGTGACCGTGGGAAGCAGGTTGACGTTATCCTGGGAATGAACGCCAGCCTTCATTTTCCAAACGTAGAACAGCCCACCCAGGTAAACAGGCAGATGTCCAGTGGGAGGTGCAGGTGTCAAGGATGAGCCGGCTGGCTCCCCACACAGGAAAGAGAAGAGGGAAGGAGACCTGGCTCTGTCGAGCCAGTGGTTATCACATTCGGTGGTCGAGGACCTCGGCGGGCTGCCTTGGTCTTCCCGACACGGGAACAGCTTCTTCAGAAGGAAGGGGAAGAGGCGGTTTGTTTGCTTGGGGTGGGGGGCGTGAGACAGGAAGGCGGCTCAGCCAACAAGGGCACGGCCTCCGCCACATGGCCCGCGCACCCTGGCGTCGGTCCCTCCGGGGAAACGGGACTTTGGTGTGGGATACACGTGCCTCAGCTCCACACCCACGGGCCTCTGAGCACCGCCTGCCCTCGGTTCTCAGTCAGTGGCCACTCTGGGCACAAGGGAAAACCTCAGGCAGAGAAGGGTGGGTGCAGAGGGACACTGTCTCTTGTCACCGGAGTGGGAACAGGGAGGCTGGCCCAGACTCTCTACCCACAGGCATGGAGACAGGCGTGGGTGTGGAAAATCGGGGCCCGTATGCTCAGAGTCGACAATGGCAAGATGGCAGCAATAAGGGGGAAACACAGGTGCAACGTAACGGAGGCTCTCCTTACCCTCACCAACGAGAAATCTGCTCCCAAAAGTGCTGAGAACAGCACCATTTCTACAGTTGGTACCTGGCCTCTCCCTGGTTTTTCTAGGGTCGGAATAAGGTATTCTTGGGGCTCTCAGGTCACTTTTTCCTCGGGCCCTGGGGGAGTCTGGCTGCAGGGGTGGGTGGCACGTGGGTCCAGCCTGTCCTTCCCCTGTGGAAACATCGGGGCTTAGGTAACGTCAGAAGCTAGAAAGCTGCCTCGCTTCCTCGAGCTCTCAGGGCTGCAGGGTCGGTATTAACTCGTGTCTCAGGTACTTGGTGACCTTGGAAGGGTGTGCTTACTGTTGTGATGCGAGTTTTCCCCAGCCCAGCCAGAAAGCCAGGCAGGCTCCAGGGACGGTGGGGCTGTTCCGGGCGGCACCCAGAGGATGGGATGTCCTGACGCCGTGGGCACCGTGCTCCCTGGAGCCCACCTGGAGGTTGGCTCGGGGGCTGGCGTCCAGGACACCCCATCAGACAGCCTGCCCTGCCGCAGCGGGAGCACGCAGATGAGTCATGGGCCGCCCCGGGGCTCCCTGGAGAGGAGGGTGCGTCCGGACCTCAGTCCACAGCCAGGCTGTTGCCGCTGATGCAGATCCCTCCTGTTTGCCTCTTTCTCAAGATGCCATGAGCTCACTCATGCTATTGCTTTTCTGAAAAGCCTCCAGCTAAAATTCAATGTGAACGTGGCCAACAGAGCTGCCTTTCACCCTAAGACTCAGGCTTTCGGTGCTCGTCAGCGGTCAGCACTTGTTGGCATTTCGCCTCTTTGTTTTGTCCTCCCCATTACCTCTGCCTCTGTGTCCCTCTCCTGCCGTGGCCATGACAGTCACCTTCCCCCTCGAGATGAGACTCTCCTGAGTTTTCAAGGATACATGGTAAAACCCACTCCTGGCCTTGCCATGAGCTCAGCAGATTCCCCCATTTCCTGGAACACGGCCTAATTTCATTACTTTCCATGTACTTGGCAAAGTATAGATACCTCTTCGTGAAGGACTTATTCTCACAGCATAAAACCCATCAGAAGTGTGGGTGCAGTGGGATTTTAAGCTTCTGGGTGGCAGCTGATACACCACTCTCAGGACCCGCTCTGATCTAGTAGCTGGTAGCCACACGCGGCTACTCAACTTGGGCCGAAATTAAACAATAAAATGTAAAATTCGGTTTCTCCGTCTCACGTGTCAGGTGCTCAGTAGCCACGAGTGGCTGGTGGCCACCATACCTGACAGCACAGATCTAGAACATCCCCATTACTGCAGAAAGTTTTGTCGGTAGTGCTTGTCCAGACTAAAATGGTATTCTACCAAAGGATGAACATCATCTGGAAAGTACTTTCCAGATAATGGGCATTAAAAAAAAAACATATTCAGTATCACATGGCCATTGAGAGACATTAAAATTCCAAACTCGTTTCTTATTCATATCATCGAAAAACAATTGAGAGTTAACGGTTGTTGGAAATAGCTGTACAAACATACATTAGTTGAACTCCCTACCAATCGTCCCAAAATGGTAAGTCCATCCTTCTGAATATCCAAGGGGGCTCCGTTTCAGTAGTATCGTATATATTTTTATGCATTTGTGTGGTTTTGCTGGTTTGTGTACACACCATAGCATTCCAAAAAAATGGAACGTCTCACTCCAGACTATAGGATTAAAGGCGGACAGGTGGTTGAGAGTACAAAAGCAAGAAGTCAGAGGGAGGCGAAAAACACACTCAAGTTAAAGGGTTTTCCCTGTAAAACCAAAAGTTTCCGGGCAAACCAAACAGGGGGGATAACCGAATCCACTGTGATTTCTCAGTGCTGAGCGTGGTGTTTGCATGTAGAGGGCGTTGCTGCTCGTGTACGTTGACCTGCGATCCGCCTTCACATCCATCCCTCTAGGACTTTGCGCAAATGCCCCCCACACTGCGCCAGGCCCACCAGGCCCAGCAGCCCGTCCTCCTGGCTTGGCTTTGCTCCAGAGGACAGACCACACGCACGTGTGCACACGTGTGGTCTGCCCCTTCCAGACGAAGTGTAAGCCACACGAGGAGCGAGACTCCTTCCCTTTTGTCCACTGTTCTGAGCGTGAGAACAAAGCCACCGATGATAGCTGCTCAGTAAATACTTGCTGAATCCACAAAAGCCACTCCCATAAGGAATCTATGTGTTGGAATTAGGTGCTCAAGCTGGTAGTACCTCCCGCCCAACCCCCAGACAACACACACAAGTAAACAGAACAAAACACCTTGGGACTGAGAGCTTGTTGTATAGAGATACCTGATTATTACTGATTTTATGACGAACGGTTTTAGTGTCGTGGTGCAGATTTGGGCTAGATCCCAGTGAAGAAATCACAACAGTAGAGAGCTATTGTTTACCAAGATTAGCAATAATTACAACAGAACCAGGGGCTCAAGGGGCCATCGACTCTGTCCTTCACCTCCCAACTTCTCCACGTGGATAAATATGAAATTGAAAAGAGAAACTACTCCCACGGCTAGCTTCAGACATCTCTTAAATTTGAGTCTTAGTTTGAAAATCATCATTTGCCCGTGAGTGTTCTCAGTGGCTGAAGACAATAGAAACAGCTCCTGCAAGGGGGGGTTTGGGTAGCGGAGCAGCTCCCGCATTACACTGAGAATGGCCCGTCTCGACCTCCGTGGCGAAGCAAATAGCCTGTCCTGTGGGTCCAGATCGTCGGCGGGGCTGGAGCGACGCCCTTCGATGCCTCTGGTCGGGGACACATTTAAATTCCCCTTCCCATTGCACAGCTGTTACCATGTTTTCCAAAAAGACTCTGGAGCTTCATTTGGATTTGAGCACTTTGGAGCCTGCACGGACCTAATGAAAAACTGCACATCAGCAGTCTGGAGCCACTTCCACATCCTTTTCTCAAACAAACAACCTAATACCTCTTCTGTGAGTCAATGAATTTATTAAAGACAAACAGTCGGTCCCATCTGCAAATCCTGCAGCGTCCAGCATCTTGACTAAATGACATTTAGTCAAGTTGCAGCTCTGAGCGCAAAGACAACGCTAGCAGCCCCATCTCTAAGCCTCTGTCCCAGGGCGAACATCATTCCCAATATCCCACACAGATTCTTTGAAGGGTTTGTGCCTGGCGGACCCCAGAGGGCTTCTTCAGGATTAGTTAATAGTGAGAAAGCATCAGGCCAAATTTATGGGTTATGGTCTCCCATGATTGCATAAAAAATAAAATTAAAAGGAAGCCCCCCAAAGAATAGTTTATCAAGCGTGCTGATGGTACCCTCTCTGACAGGGAGGTCATAAAAGCACATTAGCGACCCCCCGATGGGATGTGTTTACTGGCAAAGTCAAGGAGATTGATCATTTTATCCAGGAATGGCATTTTCATTCAACATACTGTTGCCATTAGCCCGAAAAACACACTAATCATCCAAAGCATGGCTCGCAATAAAAGCAGGAAACAAGTGCAATTATCGGGGTCTTTATAGACCCAGCTCCTCATGGGATGCCCTGAAATGCGGTCTATTTATAGACTCTCTTGTAGAAACGCGTGGCTCCCCCTTGGGCCCTGTGGCGATAGGATCAGGCAGGGGAGAGTAAACAGTCTTGCACTGAGCTTGGACTGACCACGGGTGGACCTTCAGGAACTCTCCGGAGTTCCCGTGCCCATGAAGTCCAGACTGATTTCTTCATCACTGACAGAACGAGTGGCCTCTTCAGACAGCAGCAGGCACGGACATCGGCCGTGTGCGCAGATCAGCACACAACAGTTTCACGTCCGCTCGAAACATCTTCCAGAGGAGGACGGTGGGGCCTGATGTTCACTGGGAACATTCAAGCCAAGATTCACACGGCCTCTGACTGTACCTGCTCGTCTGCGCTGCTCCTTCCTCAGAGGTGATGTTGATCGAGGGGCCGCAGGACGCTGGTCCTGGAGAAGGAAGTGTAATCAGCCACCTGGTGTCTGTGCTCAAAACAAGTCTAACTGATCGATGGTCAGCAACATTCTCAAGGGCGTATGTCCTGGTGCTGTGACGCGATATCTGCAGGCGTGCGCATGATGTCACAGGACCTCGACCGGCACATGAGTCGGGCACTTGTCTCCATGAAGTCTGGAGATACTCAGCAGCCTGCCTGAGACCACACACTTAGTAAATCCGGAGCCTGGATTAGGCACGCCCAGAACTGGAGAAGAACTCTGACCCCCATACAAGTGTCCGACCCGTCAGCCAGCCGCAGGAGGACACGGGCTGCTTCGGGCTCTCCTCCTCCCTGGGTTTCCACTCACCTGTGCCCAGACGGCCATGTGTCCACTGACAAAACCGCCTGCCATCCTTCCCGCCATGCTGCGGGCCTAGCACAGATATCTCACCAAGTCAGAGAAGCTTCTGTGTCCACCCCCCGGGGCCAAGACAGTTCGTCACGGGGCCGGAAGAGACGCTTGGGCATCTTGAGACACTCCCTGGACCTTCTTCTTTTGTGAAGTGGACACAGTGATTAGTGCCATGCCCACGGCTGCGGACCCACAGGTGCTCAGTGAATGTTCTAGAAGACCATGCCTGACTGTGCCTGGCATGACTGGAAGGCTGCCTGGCCTAAGATGCCTGAGGTCCACTCCGGGCGGGGGGACAGGACCCAACGGCCTCCTACACCTGCGACCTGACCATCTGGGAGCATCTGGGAGGGTGTCTCGCACTTCCCACCAGAATCATAAATACTGAGACAGGGTTTCTCTATTTCAGAAGGGCCGCCACAGGTGAAATTGAAATGAACTGCACGACCAGATTCAAACTTTTATAAACAAAAACACATCATGAAATTTCTCCCTGACCAACAACATCACACTGTTCATTTACTCATTATTCATCTTAGAAAAATTTCCTGGAGGACCCTCCCAGCAAACGAGCATGCCAAATAGTTTAGACACACATTATTGCACCCAAAGTCGTGGTAATGCAGATGATCAGATCAGAGTAGTAAAAGAAATAATGGATAACAAGTAGATAATTATCAGACTGGGTCCTGATTTTGATACCAAGGATGAAAAAAGTCAGGAAAAAGAATTAAATTAAAAATGTATGCATTACCTTTTTTTTTTTAGCCATGCTGCACATGCACAGAAAGAGATAAAAGATAGGAGTGTGGGGTTTGCTTCGTAAAGGGAGTTACCTGTTGGAACACAGATGGTGAGGAAGGAAGGCAGCGGAGCCCGGCGGTGCTCATGAACAGGCCTCCCCAGCCCAGGCCCCCTGGCTCAGGTCTCTCAGGCCAGCACTGGGGGTGCTGGGATCCAATTCCAGCAGAACAGGCTCTTCAGTGGAAAGGCATGTGTGTCCCAAGATGCCGGGGGGGCGGGGGAGGTCACCTAACCTCCCTGTGACTCAGCCACCCAAACATGAAACTTCCCTTAGAGGAGAAGGGGCATTTGAGTTCTTTGTTAATAAGCAAGAAGGAAAGGAAAGGAAAGGAAGGGAAGGAAGGAAGGAAGGAAGGAAGGAAGGAAGGAGGAAGGGAAGGAAGGAAGGAAGGGAAGGAAGGAAGGAAGGAAGGAAGGAAGGAGGGAGGAAGGGAGGACTGAGTTTAATGTCCCTCGTGTGTGCCTTGCCTTCATGGCTGTGGCTCTCTTTGGCTTTATGGTCATTTGCAGACTTTCTGATTATGCAGAACACGGTTACGGAGTCAGTAGACGGGCCACGCACTGCGTCGAGCAGATGATCTGCTTGTGACCACGCGTGTGCGTCTGCGGGACGTGGCTCCCTCGCTCAGAGACCGCACCGTTCCGCACGAGTTTAAAGACATGCTGGGCACAACATGAGACTATGACACACTAACATCTTCTTACCGAGCAGCGAAAGTCAATAGTAAAACTATTCAAAGAGATTTCCAGATACTGAAAACACGAAGCTTTACAAAACCTTCGCTCCGATGTCCTTGCTCCTCCCCGTCAGTCACGGGCTGCTGGCAGCTGTCCAGGGCTGGCGGGCAGCCTGCGGGTGGGACTCTGCCGCAGCCCAGCCACGTGGCTGGAGCAGAGAGGCGCCTCCCAGTGTCCCCCGACTGGGGAGCTAGGGCATGAATGCTACACGGGAGCGCGGACGCCCCAGCACACTCTCTCCCCACACTGGCCGTGCTGCCCGAGTGTCCTTCCAGCAGCCGCGACACAGACTACCCAGGCCACGGCAACTGCCTTGGGCTCCGTACAGAGGCCCTCCAGTCTACGTGCCATATAACAACATGCGATAATTTACACGAAGTACGCCCTGGCTTTCGAAAGGAGGGGGAGTGGGGGAGAGGTGAGTCTCTGAGGTAGCAGCACCATGACGGGGTTGGGGGGGGTGGCCCTGCCAACGAGGAGGAGAGGGCAGGTGGGGGGGTGAAGGGTGAGAGGATGAACCAGGCTGCAGAGGTGGGGAGCAAAGAGGCAGAGGGCATGGGAAGCTGGTGCCCAGGCCGAGGCCGGGAGAGCCCCCAGTGTAAGGAGCCTGCAGCCAGCACGTGGGCCAGGGCCTTAGGTCAACAGGTGTCTGGTTCCGTGACAAGATAAAGCCCAGATTCTTGCATGAAGGGTACTGGCCACCTTCTCTTTTAGAGTCAACCCTCCGAGCCGTCCTCGTGTGGCCGGGAACCGGACGGAGCCACATATTCCTGGATCCCTAACGACAAATGCAGTACAAATACACCGAGCACATGCAGCTCTTCACTTGGGGGCTATTGTTCCGCCTGGTGGTTTTGAGTTTGAAGCAAACACGGGTGTAGACTCTCGTGGAAGAGCCACACAGACTACGCATGGGAATCGTGAGCAGAAAGTACCCAGCTCCCGAGGTTACAGGAACTGCTTCCTTGTGTTCTTTGACAAAAATCCCTCATGGAAGCTTGATGTCTCTTTGCCGACAGTTTTATGTATACGGATCATGGCGGGAGGGGGGCGATTTAATTAACGAAGCCCTGGATGGTGGATGTAGACACTGCCTTCTCTTAGCTGCTTCTTCTGAGTTTTGCGGTGCACATTATGTATGCATTTAGGCTTAATCTTACTGCCATTTGCTAATGTCTTTCCGAAAGTTATTTAAAACATAATTAAGATAATATGCTCGATTGCGGCAGGAAAATATAGGAAACAAATAAATGGTAAGAGAAAAGACACAGCGCCATATGGTCCCGCCATTACTGAGATCTATCCAAAACACAGACATCTCAACAAAATTTATTGGAAAATAATTCCTTCTTGCATGCATAAAGATTATTTTTATGCAATAATCAGACACCGTGATCCCATTTCTTTTTCTATTTGACAGGGGTTGCGAGGGAAAAATAAATGCTAAGTCTATGCGGCTTGGCAAATGGATGATTTAAAGCCCCAACTGCACCCCAGGTAGCGAGCTTCCCGAAGTGAATACTCCTGGGGTCTCAGGTGTGAGGGTGCCAGCTGGAAGCAGGGTGGGGAGTCCCCAGCACAGGGGCCCCCTTGTGGGTGGCCACACTGGCGCTTACCTCCTTTTCAGAGACACTCCTCCCATGGGCTGCTTACGTCTGGTTCTCAGAGCAGGAAGGCCTAGGAGATCTCCAGCATTAGGGGCCGTGTGGTCTATAAAACCACGGTGTCTCTCTCTGCAGAGACAGACCAAGGGCGCGTGCACGCATGCACACACATATACACGCTTCTGCACAGATCGGAATGAAATCTTGTCTCCTGGTGTGGCTGCAGGAGACACAAAATAAAAAGGGCTGTGTGCAGTGTTTTAGGAAGCAAAGTGTCTTTAGCACCACGGCTGGGGTGAAAGGGCTCAGCATGAAAGGACTCAGCCGCGCAGCTGGGGCCCCGGCCACCCAGGGCTGGGCCTGGCGAGTGAGCAGTCCTCTTTCTTTGTGGAAACAGCAGACGCCGGGTCCGTCCTCAATGACTCATGTGGAGGTGCCCTGGGCATCCCCGCCCTGCAGACGGACATCGCTGCCAGTCACTGGCTCCGGGGTCCCGCGAGTGCCTCTACGGTTTTCAGGCCAGGCCTCACCAGGCTGTTCCCCAAGTGGAGTATTTGCCCGTGGCCTGCCTGGCACCAGGGCGGGTAGAGGCCGCTCAGTTCAGCGGAGTTCTCAGAAAGAAGAGAATACAATCTTAATTCTTAATCCTGCCCTCTGTCCAGCTGATTAACAAATCAAATGGCTTTGTCCTTAGTTGAGACACTGAATTTCTGGCCTACAGGTTCTTGTCAGCAACGAAAACCTTGAATTCTGTTTTCTAATCCTCCTGAAATGCCCAGTGGGGAGAAATTATATTTATGGAGGATTGTCTGAAGGGCATGGAGTCCATAAATCCCCCTGGCTAGTTTACATTTTACCCTTGGATCAAAACAGACTGCTGGAGAGCGATATATTTGAGCTGTCTTGATTGGAGCCCTCTGTGGGATTGCTTCTTTGTAAATTGTTGTTTTTAATTGAATTAAGGATAGTTGCAAGAAACAGATCCACGCGATGGGTTGGGTGTGTGTGTGTGCTCACGTGCACACGTGCCTGTGGAGACAAGGTCATTCTGATGTCGGGGAGAGGATTCATTCGGGCCATTTACTACCGTGCAAATGTTTGGGTCCCGCCGTCAGTGAGTCTGTTCTGGGTGGACCAGGGCCCTTCATTTCCTCACACTATCAGTGCTTCTGACACAAGGGTCTGGGGAACATGTGGGTGACTGCCCTTGCCCTGGAGAACCTGCAGAAAACACTGGGTACTTAACTCTAGAAACAATCATGCACAAATTCTGTAAACCATTCCAAGAGAATCAGAAGGATTTCCACAGATACCAAAATGAAAACCTGTTTGTTGCAGAAATGTTTAAGCTGACCCCCTGGTTAAAAAGTCACGCCAGAGGGGCGCCTGGGTGGCGCAGTCGGTTAAGCGTCCGACTTCAGCCAGGTCATGATCTCGCGGTCCGTGAGTTCGAGCCCCGCGTCAGGCTCTGGGCTGATGGCTCAGAGCCTGGAGCCTGTTTCCGATTCTGTATCTCCCTCTCTCTCTGCCCCTCCCCCGTTCATGCTCTGTCTCTCTCTGTCCCAAAAATAAATAAACGTTGAAAAAAAAAAAAGTCACGCCAGAGAACCTGTCTCCAGGCTTCCGGGGCAGCAAAGTCAGTGTTCTTTCAAACGAGGGGTTTGTTTTTATTTTATGATTATTGTGAATCTTCTCAAAGATGATAATTCCTTTGCATTGGTGCTGAGGAAGCTCTTGTGTACATGTGCAAACCCACCTCTACCAGCCGGACAAGATAACAGTGTTCTTATGGTGTATGCCTACTGTACTCAGTTTATCGGCTTAACCAAAATTTTCTTTGCACAATTCATCCAAAACTTGTTTTTATCCTTTTCTGCTGTGTTTCCAAATAAGGAAAGATATTTTATCAATGAGGTCAGAGAACTTATGTGCGATTTTGAATCGGCAGATAGGTTAATATTTAAGTCAGTCTCAAAGTATCAAGATGGGGCCTGGGAATCTCCCTTGTCTGTGACATGTGGCCTTTTTTGATAGCTCTGAAAATAGAATCCTGACTGGAATGCATTCTTTTCTCTCTAATTCTCTAAATAGAGACAGACATACAGGACTTTGATTTATGTAACCACGGTTGGCTTAAAAACCTTCAGATCACAGGCAGACAACGAAAATAACAGGACACACCAGGCAGACAACTAGACATGAGGGTGGCCGGTGGGGTGTGAGTACAGAGGGTGTCAGGGACTATGGGGCTGGACTCAGAGCTGGACTCAGGAGGAGACACAGGCTTGAAAGAACTCCAGTTTTTCAAAAGAGACAAAAATCTAGCATTCTTAGGTAAAAATATCCTAATAGAGAGTATGATGCAAAATCAAATGTTTCTTGCAGGCCACATGTAGCCTGTGGATTGTCACTTTGAATATCTGCTATGTATGGATGAAAGAACATGGAGATCACTTCTTTGTGGAAACGGAGGCATTGGGGAGCGATGGGAGAGCACAGTCCTTTCCCACAGTGAACGATAGTAGCTGATTATTTTTTATATTAAAATACTGGCATTATGTGATTTCCTGAATTAATGTTACCCTAAAGTGTTTATTTTGGTTTGGATGGAGTAATGACCCTGTGGTTTCATGAAGAGCCAAATCTAAATAATCAAACTTATTCATTAGGTAAATTCTGGAAGAATCACAGAGGAGGGATTCATTAGCTTTTACTGTGGTGTTTGTGTGTTCTATGAGAAACTCTGTGAAGGCATATTATGAAAACTACTCAGGAGAATTTGATTGTTTTCTCATTAATAATCATCTCCAGGATTTATTTTCTTCCATTTACATTTTTTTTAAATTAGGAGTAAGGTCTTCCTTATTTCTTCTCAGTGGTTTCTTCTAACGACATTCAGACACTTGTTGAAAAGTTCAAGTCAGATTTTCTTCTGGCTCTACTCTATAAATCTTACCCTTTCATCATACAAGTTTTGATCGTGTGTTAGCAGATGACGGTGGAGCCTTATTAAAAGGTGACGTTGGGGGTAGTTTTACACCTGTGTAGATGCTGTTTGGGTTGCAGTTCATGGAGATTTGCTATCTCCACCGTGCTACTGGGGAGCTGGTAGATCAAGATGTATGACTCTGCTGTGTCATGAGCCAGTGAGAGACTCTATTTAAGTTCTTCTTCCCAGAGAAGCCATTACTGAGTTTTAGTAGCAGCATATCTAAAAACACGTGCTTGATTAAGGAATTTGCTTAAAGGAGATGAGAAATGGGGGGATGGAATCCACAGTTTTGGCCCCAGTGTGGGTACACTCTGGCCACATGCAATATCTCCCTGCCCCCAGGGCTTACCGAGTGAGCAGGAGTGACTGAGAGACTGCCTGGGAAACAGTGTCAACCAGAACATTCCAAAACATTCAATGAACAACGTAAGCCATTTGTAGAGACATGAAACTAGGTTTGTAAGAACCTACCTAAAGGCATTTCTGATATGCAATTGCATGTGTGTGCATGTGTGTGTGTGTGCAGAGCAAAACTGTGCATCAGGGAGGAGATAAAAGTAAGGGAAAAAGAAAGAAAGAGGAAAATACATTCCCAGGGTCTATCAACATTTTTCAAAACAATTTTCTTGCTACTATCTTTTCTCCACCTCCAAATGTGCAATTATATGTGTGAAGTGGTTATTTATATATATAATAATATATATTTATCCTACATGTGATTATATGCATCCATATATATTCATCTGGATTCATTAACATATGTTAACTGATGTAAATGGAAAATAGAAACAATATTTAGAAGTGTCTACAGTAGAGTAGAAATTGAGTTTCTATCATTCTTTTTTTAATTTTTTTAATATTTATTCATTTTTTGAGAGAGACACAGAGCCTGAGCGGGGAGGGGCAGACAGAGAGGGAGACACAGAATCCAAAGCAGGCTCCAGGTTCCCAGCTGTCAGCACAGACCCTGACGCGGGGCTCGAACTCACAAACAGCGAGATCATGACCTGAGCTGAAGTCGGACACTTAACCGCCCGAGCCACCCAGGTGCTCCAACAACGGAATTTTTAACTTTTTTTAAATGTTTATTTGTTTTCGAGAAAGACAGAGACAGAATGTGAGTGGGTTGGGTCAGAGAGGAAGACCCAGAATCCGAAGCAGGCTCCAGGCTCCAAGCTGTCAGCACAGAGCCTGACGTGGGCTCGAACTCACAAACTTCGAGATCATGACCTGAGTCAAAGTGGGCCACTTAACCCACTGAGTCCCCCAGGTGCCCCAAGTCTCTATCATTCTTGCACAAGGTGCTTCTGCCTCCATGTGGCTTCGCGGTAACCTTCCAAACATGTGCCTTCTGGCTCCTGTTTATTAAGCTACTCCCTCTTTCACATCCACTAACTATGCCAGACACATTCCCATAGTCGAGTACAGGCTAATGGATGTTCTGCTTTTAGAAGTTTTGCCACTTGGTTTTTTTAAGTTATGAATTGCAACCGACATACAGACATGCATAACATACACATCACGCGTGTACAACACCTCTGTCCACATGCTCTGGCCAAGAGGTGAGAGTCTGTCAGTCCCCAGAGCCCCCTGTGTCCCCTTCTGAGTACAACCCTCCCCCTCCACCCTGGAGGAGCCTACTATTTTTTCTGACTACCATTATCCTTTTTTTTTTAATTTTTTTTAACATTTATTTATTTTTGAGACAGAGAG
Source organism: Prionailurus viverrinus (assembly GCF_022837055.1). NCBI lineage: Eukaryota > Metazoa > Chordata > Mammalia > Carnivora > Felidae > Prionailurus > Prionailurus viverrinus. Next base: position 1,621,148 of record NW_025927614.1, read on the forward strand.
AGACAGAGCATGAACGGGGGAGGGGCAGAAAGAGAGGGAGACACAGAATCAGAAGCAGGCTCCAGGCTCTGAGCCGTCAGCCCAGAGCCCGACGCAGGGCTTGAACTCACAGACCGTGAGATCATGACCTGAGCTGAAGTCGGACGTTCAACCGACTGAGCCACCCAGGCGCCCCTACCATTATCCTTTTTGATTGTAGTTTTACCACTATAAATATCTCTAATAGTTTTACCACTATATGTATCTCTAAACTATATAGTTCAGTTTTCCCAGTTTCTACATTTCATGTAAATATGCATGCCTAAATTCTATTGTTTTAGCTCTTTCACTTATTTGTGAAATGCAGGCATGTTGTCCCATGTAGCTCTTGTTTGCTTTCATTGTTGTGTCTTGTTACATTAAATTTGGAATTCTGCAGGTGTACTGAATGCACACCACTGCCATTTATTTATCCATTCTAATGTAGGTGAGCATGTGTATTTTTTCACTGCTTGTTTTTACAGATGATAGTGCTCATGTATCCTGGAGCACCACTCATTCATATTGTTAGCAACGGGATTACTTAGGCATAGGATATGTGTCACTGCAGACTTACCAGACAATGACAAACAGTCCCCTGAAGCATCGACTGACTTATACGACCACAAGCAACGAGGAAGACTTCCTATTGTCCTACCTGTGCACAACCATTTTATCTCATGAGACTTTTTCATGTTTGTCAATCAGGTACTGCTAATATTTCCTTACCTCTAGAAATGAGCTATTCTCTCCCAGCCTCCCCAGACATGTCAAGCCACATGTCTCCCATGCCACAGATTCCACATCCTCCAAGGAGCCTTCTCCACCTCACCAACCACATCAACCCCCTCCTTCCATGTCTATGGAATTACACTCAATTACTTCTTCATTTAGTCAAATTGTACAGATTTGGATTTTCTACTCGATATTTCAAGTGTGTGTTTAGAATCGCCTTGGTTAACTTATAAACTATTAAAAAGCAAAAGTGATATTTATAAATATTTTTTTTATTTCACACAGAACAAGTTACTTTTAAAAGGTAATTCCAGTTGAAGAGAGATTAAGGAATAGTATTTAAAAGCATAATTGGTGATGACTTGTGTGTGTGTGTGTACTTGTATATAATTACATATATATGTTATACATGTTATATAACTATATATAACTATATATAATAGGTGTAGTTAACTTATGAGTAGTTTTGTACTGAATATTATAAAAGAAAGAGGAGCAACAGCCCTTTAATGAACAGAGAGGAACTGATAGGTTAGAAAACAATTTGTAAATGGACCTTTATGTTACATGAGCTTGTTCCAAAATCCACCTCAAATAAAAGAGTAAATTTTCTGCATATTTCAGCAAACCTATCTAGAAATTTCTTTAGTCTTAAAGTAAAGAGCAGCGATAAATGTGCAGTATCCCATGATTGGAGGCACCATGGCCAAGTGGTTAGGAGCACAAATTCTCTAACTGAAAAGATCCCTATTCATACTCAGAATCCTCCAGTTGAGAGCTGCACTTCCTCATTACTTAACCTTAATGAGCTTGGTTTTCTGCTTGCAACATGGGCATTTTGAGAAGGATACTATGTGCAACCCACAACTTCCGAGACAAGTGTTGTTGTCGTTGTTGTTGTCGTCGTCGTCGTCGTCATGAACATCATTACTCTATTTTATACGTGAGACAACTTAGGCTCACAAAGCTTAAGCCTTAAACCAAAAGCTGATGATTGCTAGAGGTAGGACTGGACCGAAAGTTCTCTGGGTCTGTACTCCAAGTCTTTGCCACAGCGTCATGGTGTTATAAATGCCTATTGTAAAACGCCTTAATATTTATTTCTACTTCATGTGTTAGCCAAACAAGCCAGAGTACAAAATAATGTAACCTTTCCATTGTTCATAGCCCAGTGTTTATTGGCCTCCATAAGATAGAAGTCCACTTACATGATGGTGATGCTGCTGATAATGGTGGTAGTGATGGTGATGATGGTGATGATGACTATGGTGTTGTTCAAGGTGATAATGTCGAAGGTGATGATGGTGGCGATGGTGATGATGTTGATGGTGATGATGACGGCGGTGATGGTGATGGTGATGATGGTGATGGTGATGGCAGTGATGATGGTGATGATGATGAAGGTGATGTTAAAGATAATGATGGTGGTGATGGTGATAATGGTGGTGATGGTGATGTTGAAGGTGATGATGATGATGGTGATGGCAGTGATGGCGGTGATGGTGACGATACGGATGCTGAAGGTGATGGTGATGACAGTGAGCGCCATGATGACTAGAGAGGTGTGTACTTCTCTCCAGATCACACAGCGTGATGAGGTTCTACACCCTTTCTAATCAGTGATAGGAAACATTTCGGAAGCTCACGCATCTTACGACTGAAGCTCCTCCAAATCTTTTGCAAGACAATGTTCTGACCAAATATAGCATTGGGGCTGGAATTCTTTTCATCAGTCTAGGTGTACATGTTTAAATCCATTGTGGAGTGGCACCAGATTAGATTTATTTTCACTTGGCAGCATAACCTCTGGGACTCTTTTCACTGAATTCAGAAATTACGAGCTCTCCTTTTGTCCTTAGCAAGGTAGAAATTCTCTGAAGGATTTCATAAATAAATGTAAAGGTGAACTTCTTGATATGAATTTTACATATCTGACATACAACTTGGATATTTCCTCTAGCATGGATCTCCAACTGGTTGCGTTTTACTGGTAATGCTCTTAAAGCCACGTGCTGTAACTGAGGAAATACTCTTGCAAGATTGATTTTTGTAGCAAGACTTAATGCAATTCAGATTGCCAATTTCTACTACTTATGCTGAAAAGCAATTTTCAAATCAGCCGTATCATACGAAAACTGCGGTCTAAAAACTATTTTAACCAGAATCAAACTATTTAATATTAGTGGATAACCCAAGGCTTCCTACACAGAAAAATACAAGTTATACCTGTGGTTTGGTTGAGAATTTCAAACGACAAAAAAGAGAGAGCCTTAGAAAACCACTAAACCAGTGAAAGCTTCTGGGATTTTCGCCAGAAGTAACTCAAGAATGTCAATATAGGAGAGATTTATAGTTGGGCAGAGGGCAGTATGGAAGCGGTTTGTCTTGAAGCTGAACTAACCCACCAAACACACTTTTTGGTGGATTATAAATGTATTTAGGACTGGCTTGGGGCACACGGTGGGCATTTAGGAGGTCAAAGGCCTCCATCTCACCCCTTGGCCAAGCCTGCATTTCACATGTAGGACTTAGAGAGTGAACCGAATTCCACGCGTCCGTACAGTTCCCCAGTCCCTCTAAAATGGCACACGAGTGTTGTCACCTGGCTGTAGCACGTCTGCCTTACTTCAAAAGCGGTGGGACCGAGGCACCCAGGCAGTTGGTGCTCTGCCAAGCTGAAAATAACATTTAACAGGCTTTTAATCTACTGTGTGGGTTACTGTCCCCATGAGTGCTGTTGTAGTCCACAGATTTAAAAAATCAGAACAAAGGGTTATTTTCACTTGGCATTCATAGCTGGTGGTGTTATTATTGTGGCTTTAGGAATCAAACAGCGGCTCCCTAACAAGTGCAGAATTTCCATTCACCACCTTCACAAATACGCCCATATTTAGCAATAAACAAGACACAAGATCCAGACAGGACACTATTTCAATCAAAGCGGGGTGATTACCCTCAGACCAGAGCTGATTTTCAGAAGGCGACGTGGATGCTGTCTCATGCTGTTAAGCTTTTAGGGTCTGTTTACGGCAGAAGAAATTACTGGAACAAAATGCAGACCGAGGGCAGGGCCGCACCTTATAGGGTTGTGCTCCCACCACTGAGTGCTTAGTAAATACTTGGTAAGTGAATGAATCGGTCAGTTAATTACTGAGTAAGCGGGTCTCCACAGGCCACTGGGAGGACCACGAGCAGATCACCAGGAAGCACTGACAAGAGTGGACGCAGTTCCCTTATCCTCACGGAGCTTAGTCTCTGTGCTGCACAGAGATACAGACCTGTTTGGCATTGTGTCCTCTTCTGCACCCTCCTCAGCATCCATGATGCTGACCTGGATCTATCGTGATCTAAACTGGATCTATCGTGATCTAAAACCAGGATACGCAGACTGAATGCAAAATAGACCCGAAGAAATAAAAGGTGAAACGAACTGGCCACCTGTGAATTAGCAAAGAAATAAAATAAAATAAGGAATGTTATGTTTTTCTCCAACCTGCACCACCTAAGATTGCATAAATAGCAAAAATACATCATCGAATGCAAAAATAAAATACTGTGATAGATATTGTTGCCAAAATTCTGAATCTTGACTTTTTCACTCGGGAGGAAATTTTATTCCTTACTTAGCAAAACCGTGCGTTAGGTAGTCACTGTTCCATGGCGGAAGTTCTGATGAAGCATTTTTAAGCCCAATGAACAGAAACAGAAAAATGTCACATCGCGTCACTATGAATCGTACGCTTGTGGCCTGTTGGAGTCCCGCTATGGGGGGGGGGGGGGGGGTGGGCAGCATTCAGTATGGCCCGGCCTGGCCGGTCCACGTGCAGTGCTGTTTCCACCCAGTCTGCGCCCCATGTTTACAGCGCTCCCCTCTCCAGGGCACTTGGCACGGAGCCCAACGCCTCCTCCCATCCTACAAAGTCCTGGCTCCCTTCTGACCTCCCCTCCCCCCAGGGACCCCAGCTTTCCCTGCCCCTGAGGGACTCACCAAGCTTGGAGACACCCGCATGGTGAGGAGAGTTTCCAGGATGCACAGACCTACTGCTTCCCTGGTCTGCCGTCTGTGGAGTGACCCCTGCCCAGCAGTTAGCTGTCTCCCAGGGCACAGACATCTGCCCTCCCCTATGCTGAGGCCAGCAGCCCAAAATCTGGGTGTGAGCAGGGCTGTGCTCCCTCCAAAGCCCCCAGGGGAGGGCCTTCCCGCCTCTCCCAGCTTCTGGGGTCTTGCCTCCCACCCCACAGGCACTGTCCCTGGGGGTCAGGGCCCTTCAAAGCCCCTGTGACCTCAGTCACCTTCATGGGTGACATTGGCAATGACCCCGTGTCCTCCCTTCTGATGCACTGGGGGCCAGGCCTCCTACAGATCTTCCGGGGGGATGCCCGAAGCAGCCGTATACAGTGTGTCCCAGCTCATTGTTACCGGGGACCCGCTTAGCCCCTTACACACACTTACTGCATCTGCTGTATCCTGCCCGCTCATGTAGCGGCTCACTCTGTGTCTCTTGCACTAAGCTCTCAGCTCCATGACAGTGAGAACCTTCTCGGCCCTGTTCTCTGCCCAGTTCTCTAAATCAAACAGCAGAGACGATAGGTGCACAATGAACGAATGATGCTCCCGTCACAAAATAAACTTACCACCTCCCCAGAGGGCCAGTGGGATACGATACCACCACGTGGAGGGCTAGAGAACAACGCTCACTGTGCAGCATTTTACAAATTAAAACCGGCTTCCTCGTGCCTCTGACTTTTACAACAGCCCAGCTAGACGTGCAAGGGATGTACTCTCTGCTTCTTCACGTGGAAATGAACACTCGGCCGCAAGCGGCACAGGTGGGCTTGCAAGCGGTTTTGTGGCTGCGCTTCGCTCCCCTTCCTTCTTGCCTGAGAGATGCTCAGGGCAGGCTCCCCATCCGTGGAGGACTGTGTGGACCGGTGGGGCGGGGGAGGTGGCAGGGGGCCCTCAGGGCCACCGCCGGCCAGCGCGCCTTCCCCAGGACAGCGCTCTAGGTTTGGGACTGTTTACTAAAAGTCCCCACCACTTGTCAGGCGGAATGACCAGTGAGGTGACCAGAAAGAGAAGCCAGGAGAGAAACAATGGTGGCCACTCGCTCGCGGCCTCCACCCGGCATTTCCTCCGCGCTGGTACGGGGTTAGGGTCTCCCCGTCCCGAGTCTTATCTGGGCTGTAGAAGTGCTTTTGGGGAATTTTGGAGACTGGTCAGGGTGAAATAGTGGGGACGGTTTTTCCCCGAGAATTACTGTGCAGGAACCTTTCCTACGTTCATGTTTACTTGCGGGTCAGAGATCCCTGAGCTTTGCGCCCCCTCCACTGGCGCACATTGAGACACTGCTCTGGGAGTGCGCGTGAGGTGCCATGAAGACACTGTCCCTCCAGGGCCAGGGAGAGGTCATGTCTGAGGGCATAGAACAACATGGGAGGCATGTTAACGCACAGACGCCACCAGATGGTGTAGCCGGCCGGGCCTAGGGCTACAGTGTGCAGAATCTTCTGGAAATACACAGTTGTATCCCATCACAAGACAAGGGATCAGATGAACCCATGGTCCCCACAAGTAAATGACAGGCTGCTCAAATGTGTCAGGGTTAAAATGTCAGGGAATCATTCTGGCGAAGGAACGGGCAGATTGGGGAACATTTGGCCGCGGGCCCTCGTGCAGACCTGAGAATCTGGAGAAGTTAGTGCTAACGGGTCTGAGCCTCGTGGTTGTGCCGGCCGGCTGCCCGGGTTCCACGTGCCCAGAACAGAGCCGTCTGTCTGGAACCTGGCAGGGAAGCCTCTTCGTGGTTCTCAGAGGGGAGTGCCAACACCGTGTGCACAGCCCCCAGTGTGCTCCTGGCCCGTCCTGGTTTGCCAGGAAGGACGCATTTCCTGAAACACCGGCCCGTCAGGCCGCGTCCCCAGGGTTCCCAGAGCCAACATGATGTTTGCTGCTGGTGGAAAGCAGATAAATGTGTCCCTGGTTAGGAGAAGCAGCAGTTCAGGGACGTGTGCTTTGTGTCAGGACCCCATCAGACGGACGGACACGCTGGCAGACGTGGGACACCCTGAACTTCCCCGCAGGGCTCAGGCCTCCCTCCCAGGGGGGCTCACTGATGACGGAAGGGGCCTGCGGCCTGTCCAGGCCAAGGACGACACAGTCTTGGGAGGAAAACACATTTCAGTGGGGTCCCACAGTTGCCCTGGTGCTATGTGGGCATTCGTCAATTTTCACACCAATTTGGTAATGCTCTCCCTGACGGGCACTCTTTAGGAGAGGCCTTAATTAAGATTTCTGCCTGCAGCAAATCGTACGAACCGCAATACATCACACTACAGCAGCACAGACACAGATCATTGGCCACTCAGACCCACTCATATGGTGTGAACAAATATTACCATTTTCATTTTGCCGTGGATCATTTTGGAATATGATTAAAAAGGCAGCACCAACTGTAGGAATTTTAGACATTCATTTTTCACCAAATCTGAGGAAATGCCTGCATCTTTGAAAAGAAAGGACTTGCCTCGAAAGTCTGTAACGTAATTTGTAGAGTCATCGTGGGCTCAGGAGAGTTTCCTATGTGTGTAAAAAAGGATAGAATGGACACTTTATCTGGAAGGTTCTCATAAAGCCAATCTAGAAACAAAACTGTCATCTCCTCAGGGGCGCCTGGGTGGCTCAGTCAATTGAGCATCCGACTTCAGCTCGGGTCATGATCTCGTGGTTTGTGGGTTCAAGCCCCGCATCAGGCTCTGTGCTGACCGCTTGGAGCCTGGAGCCTGCTTCGGATTCTGTGTCTCTTTCTCTCTCTGCCCCTCCCCAACTTGTGCTCTGTCTCTCTATGTTTCTTAAAAAATAAATACATGTAAAAAAATAAATAAAAAGTTAAATATATATATATCGCCTCCTCTTGTAACTTATGCAATTTTTGAAAAGTAAGGAAATGATACGTTAATACTGAAATTAGTGCAAAGGAAAGACTCCAGTCGGCTCGAAATTCCATTGATTCCCTCCCGTCTGTTTTTCCCCTTCCTCCTGTGTGGAGTCAGGGCAAAGTCACAGCAGCTGCAGAGCCCACGCTCTGGTCATTCTGGACTCTACACGGAAGTGAGTCAGTACTCAGTTCACACAAGCCTGGAAATAGGAACTGAACAACAAACACCATTGTGCATGTGTGCATTTATTTATTTACTTATTTATTATTTTCTTAGAATGTTTTTCCTGAAACTGTGTCTGCCACGATGTCCATGATTCCTTCTGCTGCTTTTTTTTTAAGTCTGACTGCATCTTGGGAATAAGTCCTATGTCCCGGCTGGAGCACTGTGACCCTCACCCCTGTGCAGTTATGGTCTTTGGCAGAGCCTGCAGGTGGCCGGCCACGCCCATGCCCGGGTGTCCCTCACGGAGGGCACGGAAAAATCCAGACCTCCGCCCCCAAGCTCGACTCCCTCCTGCTGCCTGTGGATTTGCACCAGCCCACACTGAACCCACCACGTGTTGTTTTTAAGTGGGGTGTGTAGACAATGTTTATTTAGTGGGTTTTTTTGTTTGTTTTGCTTTTTTAAATCATTTGCAACCCAAGAGCTCCAGCAACTTGAAAGTCACCGTCTTTCTGAACCCTCACTTTGCATCAGAACCAAGCTAGGACTTGTAAAACCCTTCCTGAGCCCCACCCAGCTATCCTGTTTGATTTGGGAGGTTTCCTCCCAGAGGCCCCGGTCACAGGGAGGGCCTGGAACCCAACTCGCCCGCTTCCTGGGACCCACTCAGCTTAGTGGGTCTGCATGACCTTGGGTCCTACAGCCACCCTAACACATGATGCAGAGCGAGGATCGAGGGCCCCAGAAATACCAGCTGGTGAGGCTGAGCTCTGTTCCTCCTTCGTTCAACCCCCAAACCAGTACATAGACTTGGACTACCTAAATTCCAACAGTGTTAGCTCTTTTCTTGGCATTTTAAATCTGAGAACCTCACACACAAATCCGGATTTTCGGTTTCCCTTGAAATATCTAGCGGTTCTGGGCCACTTCCCCCGTGGTAACAGGTGCACCCGGCCAGTCCTCACTAAGCCCTGCTTTCCCCAACATGGAGGCTGTTCATCATCACTTCCACACGGGCACTTTTTCCCAAGGGAGAGAAGACCTCTGTATGACCACATGGTCTCTCCAAATAAGAAAGTAACACACAGGCCAAGAAAAAGACAGTGGAACATGGCAGTGCAAGAGCGGTCCTGGCTGATTAACAAAGCAAACCTGCACCCAGGTCCAGCTTGCTGAACGCGTGCCCGCGCCGACCCACCCCTGCACATAGTTGGCTTTTTAACCTAACCTCCTGACGTCGCGTTTGCAGCCTCGTGGTCTTTATTGTTCAGTCCACAAGGTGATTTCCTCAGCTGTCCATCTAGAGTTACCCATGCGGAATAGCCACGCTTTGGAAATTAGGGAGAATAATGCAATATTCAAGAATTTACTTCTCACGTGCCAGACAACAGACAAGATTGCTGTCACAGTTGCCATCTAGAAATTTTCCATTGGATGTACATGGGTGCCTTACACACACACACACACACACACACACACATACACACATGTGCATGCACACGCACAAGCATACACATACACACGTGCACGCACACATGCTGCTGTTTGTCCTGCAAGGCTGGCGACTACTGTTTGGGATAACTGGCCCTGGGACAATGTTCAGGGTGAATGACGAGCCCACGTGGCACCTCCAGGAATTGTGCCTTCCTTCTCTTCCTTAAATAGGGCCTGAGATGCACCAGAGATACGACGTCCCAGAACTTCCACCGGGTAGATAGACTTCAATTCCCTGCCAGGCCTTCTCAAACATTCACCTGCTGATATCTGATGATGCAGCCAGAACACGGAGGGAAAGTCGTATAGTTTTGTTTCTTGCTGGCTGACACTGGAGCGCGGTGGCCAGGCCACCTGTCCCCTGGAAGCCTAGATCTGAGTAGCCTCCAGCTCCCACGCATGTATTCTGTCAGTAAATGTGAGCCCGTGAGGCACGGGGATGAACCAAGGAGACTCACTGTTGCCTCTGTTCTCAAACCCAACAACTGCAGGAAAGCCTAGTCTCCCCCGTGAGATGGAAACTCACTACCCTTCATCGGGCGTGTGTCATGACAGGGGGGCAGGGCAGAACCATGCAGACCAGATGATGGGCGTTCTCCCCATCCTCACCACGAGCCGCAAGTGCTGCAGACTGGCAAGTTGAAGCCGCTGATGCGTACCTGCACCTGTACCTAGCTGCCCACCCACATGTGCGCCCACCTGCCTACACCTGCCCACCTATGTGTGTGCCCACCTGCCTATACCTGTGCCCACATGTGCGCCCACCTGTCTACACCTGTACCTACATGTGCATGTACGTGTTCACGCAAATATACACGTGTACATAAATACACATATATACGCCTACATGTGTGTACACGTGTGCATACATGCCTATTCCTGTACCTACACATGCGTGTATGTGTGTGTCTGCATACATGTGTGTGCTTATGTACACGTGTGTGCCTACATATGTGTGTGTGTCTGCATGCGTACATCCGTGTGTGCCTACATACTTACATACCTATTTACATATTTACCTACACCCTCACGTTCGTACATACATGTCTATGTTGCATGAGGACATACGTGCATGTGCATCTACATAGAGACACATGTACCTGCGTACCTACTTCCATACATGCCTATGTACCTACCTGTGTGCTTATACACACATACATGCACAAAGCATAGCTGCCTGTGTGCGTACCTACCAACGTAGCCACCCGCTTAGATGGAAAGGCAGATCCTCATGCTCTGAGCCATGCAGTCCTCACCGAACAAGCTGTCTGGAGAATAGGCTGTTTTGATGTCCCGGTCGATTTAAAAACTGCACGACCTGCTTCCTCCCCCTCAAGCCCGGGGGTCTTCCTGGAGCGGGGCAGAAAGGAACTTGCTGTCAGTGGAGGACCGGCCCAGCAGTGCTGGCGCGTGCGTCTGGGGCTCAAGATGGCTCTGCGAGGGGTCTACACAGTAACTCTTCTTACCCTGAATCGCTCTCACATGTGAGCATTTAACAAATGGTGCAAGGTGAAACCGTGCGTGTTTAAAGAAAATGGTGCACGCCAGGAATTTCAGCCCTGACTTGTGTGTGTGTCACTTTTCGAGGATTTGTTTCCTTTGCAGCCGAACGAGAGAAATAAAGCCTGCACGCGAGAGATAGCATTGTCCTGGGAAAATCCCGGGGATTAATGTGACGGAGCGCGCAGGAAATTGTGTTTTGGCCGTGCTCGTGGGCTGCTTGTGAACACGTCACATCAAGGACAATTTGTTAAACAAGAAATATGGGGTGTGGAAACAGGAAGGGAGACTAAATGGGGAAAGGCGCATCCAAGAGTAGCTTTGATATGTGTCTGTGTCCCTAACAAATGAGAGACCCACTCTTTCACTGAGTGAAGGAAAACCCTCTGATGCAGTAGCACAAGGAGACCGCGTGCACTTAAGTCACTTCCGTGTCCTCCGTGAAACCAGAGGTGTCAGGAGCCCCAGCACCGTCAGTTTGTAAATATGGCGACAGCTGAGGCAGTTATAGCAAGCGCTGGGTTGATTAAGTGACACCCTGGCCCGGCCCTTCGCCTAAACACCTGTTTGGGCCCAGAAGGGCCGACGTGTCCTGAGGAAAGGCAGCGACACAGCAGACACACAACCAGACATCAAGAGTCACAACAAGTCAGAACAACATAGACTCGGGTGAGTCTCGGTTGGTGTTGCTGTTTTCTGTGCTTTCCATCAGTCCCTCCACGTCAGGGTGGAAGAAGGTGGGCCATCTAAGAATTCCGTGGGCACCGCGTAACAGCCAGACTTTCTGGGTGCTCTCAGATCAGAACAGGGGCATCTCGTGATGGGGGGACAAGGGGATCTCCGAGTCCCCAGATAGACCTTCGTTTCTACTCAAGCAAAATGTTGTGGAAATTACTTGCTCACTAGGGAAATAAGTATTATTTTCTGTAAATATTCGGGTAGCCAGGACAAAATGACTATTAAGCTTTCTGGGAATGACCATTGAACGTAAAGTTGCCATTATGATATTACAGCATTAAAATTGGTATATGCCAATTTAAAACGCTAGGGTCCTGTAGTTCCCATAACAGGGTTCTCTGGATCTCGAAGACCTACAGCGGAAAGTGTCCAGAAAAACAGCTAAACAAAGCATGAAGCTGTTTGAAGCAGAAAAGACTGTCGGAATATGCCATTTAGAAATTTATTGTTTTGCTGGGCTTTACTCTTCGCATGACTTGAATCTATAATTCAAATCCTGTAAGACTTTTAGAAAAAAAGAAAACAAGAGAGAAATAAGAGGGTTTACTCTAGGTTCAGAGATGTCTTTCATCACAATAATTACCATTTATGAGAATACTGAACTCAGCTGTTAAGATCGTTTCAATGGGGAAAAAATAGAAAATGCATTAAAATCACATTGAGAAACAGGATAAAAAAGAAAAAAGGTTATTTCGATTGTAAGTCTGAACACCTAGAAATGCAGTTTGTAAGTTGAGCTACAGATTTAGCTCTGAGCTTCCTTGCAGCCAGAGTATAAAGGAAAATCTGACAGTCTTGCAATTTTGTGATCTTGCTGTCACAGGGGAAGGATCACAGCAGGGTCTCAGAAGGAGCCCAGGACACAGTCTGAGCGTGGCAGGGTGGGGAACAGGGGGGTCATGTGTGTGTGTCACACAGGCAATCTGACGGGAAAGTATGCCTTCAATGTGTGTGGCAAGAATGTTACACCAGAGCTGTTGGGGGGGGGGGGGCAATATTTTATCCAAAATATTTTATCAAAAAGCTTTGGCTTTTTTTTTTTAACATTTATTCATTTCTGAGAGAGAGACACACACACACAGAGCACCAGCAGGGGAGGGACAGAGAGAGAGGGAGACACAGAATCCCAACCAGGCTCCAGGCTCCGAGCTGTCAGCACACAGCCCAATGCGGGGCTCAAACCCACGAACCGTGAGATCATGGCCTGAGCTGAAGTCCGACATTCAACTGACTGAGCCACCCAGGTGCCCCTGGCTTTTTTATTGAGTAAAAAATACATAATAAACATAAAAAACATACCATTTCAGCCATGTTTAGGTGTACAACTCTGTGGCAATAAGCAGGTGTCATATCCTTACAGTGATGTGGGGGGATAAAATTAAGACTCGCAGACATTAAACCAGTCACAAAGCTGTTAGGGGTAAAAGCAGGATTTGAATCCAGGCAGTTCAGCACCGGAATTTACATTAACACCCAAGAAGCAATTCGGTTTCTGTGTTAGACGCTCACTTGGTTGCATTAAGGCATCGCCCTTTCTGGATATTCTCTTTGAAGGGCTGTATAGCCCCAGAGGGCCCAGGGAGCGGGACTGCCGTGCCCATGTCATGCAGAGGATTTCAGGCTTGTGCACTACAGAGCCGTGCCCTCGGTGGGCAAGCCTGGCAGGCCTGTGGACGGTTTGGGGCTAAGGGTGCTGGGACGTGAGGCAGGTACGGGAATAGCGAATATAAGTTTTGTCTTCTAAAAGTAGCCATATGCAGCAGGTGCAAATTGCTTGCACATCATCCCCCTTCTCGGGGAGAGGAGGGCTGCCTTTCTCAGGTACAGCACAGGCTGGAGGTGGTGGCCATTTGTCCGGGCTCAGAGGGCCAGCGATGGGGCAGAAGTGACCCCAGACTCGGCACTGGCTCCAGCATCTGTGCCCTGCTCCCTCTCAGGACTAGGGTTTCTGTCCAAATCCAGGCTGTGAGACCCCACCCACCTGTGTGGCCCAGGCCCTGTTTATCCCCTGTGTCAAGGGAGCCCCCACTGCAGAGATCCCAGAATTCCCAGCAAACATCGATCCTCCTGGGTCCACGACACAGGCAGGCTGCCTGGGTTGCTGTCTGTACCCCAAGTCCTTGCCCTGAACCCAGTCCCTTGCCTCTTGCCTAATTCCTGCCGTGAGAATTGGGCTCTATAGCCCAGCTACTCACTGGAGTTCTGGTCGACCCCAATGGAGTGTCCTGCAGCTGACATGCTGAGATGTGGCCATAGCCACACAACACATGTACCCCAAGCCACACTTACTAACCTCTGGACACTGGCGTGTCCCTTGGGAACGGCTCTGATGGCTGTTGGACTCCTCGGCCTGGGACTCACATGCACACAGCCCTCTCTGCTCCCCGGAGGATCCCGGTGAGTGCTCTCAAGTCTGACGGCCAAAGTGTGGGATCGGGACTCCCAGTGGGCAGCCAAGTTCATCACCCAGTGGGCAGCCAAGTTCATCACCTCGTAAAGCTGAGATCTTCCCAACAACCATGGCCAAGCACAGGGGTATGACGTTTTCACCCTACAGATTGAACAGCTGGACCCAGGACATGAAGTTGCTTAAACAGGGGCAGCAAGAAAGCAAGGAACAGACACTGGAGACACTCCCATAATTCCACTTACATTTGGCCGTTGACACCCTCATACCCTGTGTCAAAACCAGGGCAGGAAAAGGAAGTCGCGTCTCGAGCTGAAGGCCACGGGGCTGTCTCCTGGGCTTCAACTGCACTGTCTGTGTAAGCTCAGAGTCTCACAGAGAAAATGAAAACAGTAATGTTAAAACCAAATGTCACAGTCAATAAGACGTTGCATGATATTTCAGGGTGAGAGAGGGTCGGCGGAGGTCACGTACGACTGGGGTGCTCAGGGTGAGAGAGGGTCGGCAGAGGTCACGTACGACTGGGGTGCTCAGGGTTAGAGAGGGTCGGCAGAGGTCACGTACGACTGGGGTGCTCAGGGTTAGAGAGGGTCGGCGGAGGTCACGTACGACTGGGGTGCTCAGGGTTAGAGAGGGTCGGCGGAGGTCACGTACGACTGGGGTGCTCAGGGTTAGAGAGGGTCGGCGGAGGTCACGTACGACTGGGGTGCTCAGGGTTAGAGAGGGTCGGCGGAGGTCACGTACGACTGGGGTGCTCAGGGTTAGAGAGGGTCGGCGGAGGTCACGTACGACTGGAGTGCAGGCCCGTTGGGGCAGCACTGAGGTCTTACTCAACCCTGCGCACTCCAGACCTTTACTCCTGGGCTCGGTGAAGGCTTGCTAAAGGTTCGCTGAGCTTAGATCCTTCACTTAACAGAGAACCAACACAGACACACGATCACAGAGGTTCCCTGGGCCTGGCCGTGTCCACACAGGCCATTTGAAAACCCTGCAGCAATGGTTTCTTCCCTGAGCCGTGAGCCACTTCCAGTGGACAAATGATGGACAGACACCTGTGTGAGCTCTCTGGGGACAAGGGTGGCACTTTCTTTCAGTCTACATTTTTTTTTTAAGTTTATGTATGTATTTTGAGAGAGAATGAGAGTGGGAGAGGGGCAGACAGAGAGGGAGAGACAATCCCAAGCAGGCTCCATGCTGTCCGCACAGACCCCAACACGGGGGCTCAAACTCAGGAACCTGGAGATCCTGACCTGAGCCAAAGTCAGGCGCTTAACCGACTGAGCCACCCAAGGGCCCCTGGTCTACATATTTTTACTTAAAAGACTAGACCCCCTCATGTTCATTTGCTACTTTCTGTTGTCGTTGGACACCTCGCCACACAGTTGGTGTGTCAGCCCTTGTGAACAAGACAGGATGATCACCCTGCTGATGACCAGACAGAGCCAGGGTTTACAAGGTGGGGCGGCCCCACACGCACCTGGCCTGAGTGCAGTGTGTTCTCTAGTGGCAACAAGACGAGCTTCAGGCTCGTGGCCTCGGCGTGGCAGGGAGCACGTGGGCCAGAGCGACTAGGACCGGTCCCGGGATCACTGTTCTTCAGCCACGGGCAGCCCAGACGTTTCCTCGACCGTGAAAAGCAGAAAGTACCGCGGGTTCTAAGTCGTCTGCAGCTCGTGACGAATGCGGCCACACACTTATGGGTCCCAGCCAGACACAACACGCGAAGTGCCCTTGACACACCAGAGGGCCGGGGGGTCCAGGGGGTCCAGGCGCCTTCCGGGGGTTTCCGTCAGGCCGACCCAGGGCTGGGTGGTAGGAGAGGCACCTCGCCTCCGGACGAGCCGGGCAGTCCTCCCACGCTCGAAATCCACGGTGCAAATAAGAGTTCTGGCGCTGATGGCCTTTCTGATCCGGTTGCCATGGGAACGGCGGTCAGACGCAAGAGGATAAGTTATAAAAAGAAGGCTGTCTTTAAAACCCTTACCTTGTCTCCCCCAGTCTTGCGCGTTTCCATGGAAGCAGAGCGGTAACCGCGCACCGGCGCGCTCAGGGGGCCTCGCTCCCCTGGGCTGTCAATCAGACGGCTTCAGGCCTCGTTCAGGGCCTTGATCCATCCCGAATGTGGGAACCGCAAGTTGTACGAGGCCTCCACAACACAGGACCTAGAAAGCGGCCCAAGGCTTGGGTGTGTGTGGCTGTCCCCTCCGCAGTGGCCGGCAGGGCTGCGGCGCCTTCCGGGAAGGTGTCCTCGTGGGAAGTGAGAGGGGCCCCGGCGGAAGGGCCTCCTGGGGGCGGGGCCTCTGCCAGCGACCCCCCTGTCCTGGGGACCCGGCTGCCTCAGTCAGTCCTCCTCCACCGTCCTGTCCCCCGAGCCGGCCTGCCGTTCAGAGACCACTGACCTCAGCCCACCGCATCCCACCCGCCCTGGGCAAGCTGTCGGTGGGGTCTCCCTAACTCCCTCTCTGGCTCCCATCGTGTCCCTTTGAAGAGGCTCCTCTTTAATCATGTGGTGACAATTTCCCACCTTCAAAAGGCGTCTCTTTTGTTGGAAATGCAAAGTGTTTTCACTGTTTTCAAAGCAGCTGAGAATTTTTTCTCAGTTAACTGCCTCCCAGACAATGATTTTTCACCTAGATTTGAGGAGAAACAAAACTCTGTGGTTCTGAGCAAACAGATACCCTCCTCTGTCGCCTGGAGAATCGACTCCTGGGCCGGCTCATCCCAGGTGGCCTTTACACCTGGAGATAAACCACAAACACAGCAGGTTAGTTAGTAACACATCTTCATTCCCTTCCTCAGCTCCTTCTCTCCAAACCTTAGCTCCAAATCTATGCAAAATACCCAACAAGCCTAAGACATTCACAGAGGGGTGCCTGGGTGGCTCAGGCGGTTAAGGCAGAGGTCCGTGCTGGCGTGGGGGGGCCAGCAGGCCCGGTGCCACCCCAGCCAGTGGGCCAGTCTGCTCACCTCTGGGCATGGGGCACCCCCGCCCTGGCTTCCTTCCCTCCTCGCTCTGGGAGCCCCGTGGCAAACCGACTCACCCCCCACGAAGGCACATCCTTCCCCCCTCTCCCGGGCCACCCTCCCGTTCCCCCCCCCATGAAAGGGGCTGTTGGCCATCCGTCCCTGTAGACCTCCCCGACCTCCCACGTGGGGCCGGCCACCCTCCCTGTGCTGCCGAGCACACCCACCTGTGCCACAGGGTCAGCCTGGGTTGCAGCTTCTGGTCAGTTGGTGCCCACGCCCGCTGTCCCAGGGGCAGACGTCCTGCTTTGCAGCCATGCTCCCCTGGAGCTAGGGATGCTCAGAGCCCGGGATGTAGGAGCACGGGGGGCAGGGAGAAGGAACCTCTCCCTCTGCAGAGAGAATGACCTACGCAGGGAGATGCCCACACACACAGGTGTGACCACGGCCCCACAAAGGAGCGGATGTTAGTGCGACTCGGCCCTGGGGTTCGACAGCGAAAGGCTGCGTCCCTCACCGGCCAGGCTTCCCCGACTCCCCCGGCCTACCCTCCCCCTGCACCACGGTGACCACGGGCACCTCCAGCCGCCCTCCCCGAGCCACAGATCCGCTTCTGCCTCTGCAGTGCTTCCCTGGTGAATGCTGCCAGAACCCACCAAACAGTCCAGCCCCAAACCCGCCTGCTCCCCAGCCCACGCTCCCCGTCAGCAGGGCCCATAAATTCACGTTCCCATAATGCCTCTCCCGTCCCTCATCCCATCCCCACAGCCCTGCTGTTCTCGACCCGCATCTCTTCTGGCCCCGATGATGCTAACCCCGGAGACAAAGTGACCCTTTAAAACACAGCCTGACCCCTCCCCACTGGGTCCCTCCCCGGCTCTCCACACATGCTGGTGTGAAGGGGATGGCCCTGCTTCCCGTGTCAGCCCTACTCCTCCGTGCCCTAAATACACCTGCTGCGTCTTGCCTCCGCCCTCAGGAACCCCACCCCCCCCACCCGCCATGGAAGGGCTGGTTCCCTGCCGCACGGCTGCGTCACTGACGCGGGCACATAAATGCCCCGCAGGCCCACGGATGGCATCCGCTGCACCTCTTCCCAGAGACCACTTCTGGCACGCGGCACCCGGCCCTGCTTTGCTCAGAGCCTGGGAGTCACCTCTGACCTTCGACACATCCATCCACCCAGCCCCCAGGGTTAGGGACTTAGGCGGCCATGGATGCTGCCCGGCAGGGTTCAGCTCCCTCGACCCTCAGAGCAGCCCCTCGAGGCACGTGGTGTAGCCCCTCCCCTGCACTGAGCAAGTGCGCCCCGTCCTACAGCCGGCACCTGGGGGACCCGGACCAAGGCCCTGCTCCCAGCACAGCCACCACTACCACCACATGCGTCCACCGGACCCCACACGGCCCTTGGGGCTCCGCACGGCATCCTCGTCCCCGGGTCTGGTCAGTTGTGTGCCCTCGGGGGGGAGGGGGGGGGTCCCGTCACCCAGGGGAGAAGCTGTGAGCGCTGGGGACGCCCCCCACGGTCTGCCCCATCTCCTCGTGCCCCTCCTGGGCTCCTTCCCAGCCTCAGCCATATCGGCTTTCCCGTCCCCTAAATAATGGAACCCTAACTCCAGCGTTCAGACCTGCCTTTCCTTCTGGGCACAAGGCTCCGCCCCCACCCCAGATATCCCAACTAAGCAAGTATTTCCTGATTTCGAAAAAGGCTGGACGTATATTCCAAAAGTAAAGCTCAGTCGCTATAGTGTCAACCACAGGAAAAAAAAAAAAAAACTAGGCAAGATCATCCCACGGATCATTTAGGAATATTTATACAAACACTGATGGCAAAGATTGGCTCAGGAGAAGATGTGCTGAACTAAATCTTCTTTTCAAATGTTTCTAGACTATTAAATGGAGAGGCTGTTGGAGCCACGGCCACCATGCTCTCTGTCCCACCTCCTCACCGTCTCTCCCCCGGTGTGATCCAAGTCCCCGGCGGCACAGACAAGGCTGTGCCTGGGCCACTGCCCGCTCGCTCACACCCGTCCTCACGGGCCCCCTTGCCTCTCATCAACATCCCTGACACCTCAGACTTGGCTCATCCAATTCCCTTTATGTGGGTGGCCCTTCTCCCACTGGCCCGTCAGGAAGGATTCCCATGAAGGTGTCATGGTTTCAACCGCCCCTCACCCACCCCAGCCGGCCGTGCGTCCCTCCACCACAGCACTTACCCGACACTCTGAAGTGATCTGTTTGATCCATTTTCTCAAAAGAAGTATCTCAGGTGTAGACACTCTATCTTGTTCATCTCAGTGATCTTATTATCCAGCATTCAATAGATGCTTAATGTGTTTGTTGAACTCTTAGACTGAACTGTTTTCTTTGAGGGCAGGCTGATGAAGTGCATATTGAATAAGAGTACAAATAAACTGGATTTGTGGTCATCTAAGTGACCATAGCCGCAGACTACTGCTCCACTGAAGAGTGACCTGTGAGGGCGAGGCATGGAGTGACATCCTGTTAGTAGTTTTAGATACGAAAACAGATTGTAAGTTCATGAAGCCACACACCTCCCCCTCCAGAAAGCATGGGTCATGTGCTGGAAGTCAGAATGGGAACGACATAAACCAGCCTCAATAACAGAAACACCAGCCAGCACGAAGTCTGCCGGAAAACACATCTGTATTTCACCCCGCCGCCCCCCCAGAAGGGCAGAACATAACAGGAACAATTTGCTTTCGTATGATAGTTGCAGACATCCAGAAATGGGGTTTCGGAAGGATGGTGGGCAGGCTTTACAAGGAGGTAGATCATAATAATGTGAGAAAACCTTTCCACAAGGCTCCGACCGTAGAAAGAAATCTTCTGTGGAATAGTGCGTTCGCGTCCACTCCTTGGGGATCGTTCTGCAGTCTGGCGCGGGGCTGTTGAGACATGCGAGGGTATCTTCATGGGTTCTCTTTTCTTTAGTTCTTATAAGCAATCGATTCCATCGATTTTTATCTGTATTTACACCCAAAGATCATTTACACATAACCCACTACACGAGTCCTAACATTTACCGAAATGGTGTCGCAGAGTTAATAAAGACTGAAACGCCGTGTTTACAATAAATCCCGGCTGTTCCCGAGCTCCTATAAACATACGCACACACAGATAAGTGGGATTCCTGCCGTTTGTGAGACAACATGCACAGGAATAGATCTTCAGCGTTATTTTGAGTCAGTCACGATTTTCTGTTGCTGCTCTGCCGTCTAAGTGTGAAGTTGTGTCAGGTTAACCTGAGCGTTTTTGAATGGTCTGTACCCAGTGTCATCCGTTAACCCTGCAGGGCCCGCAGCGATGCATCGTAGATTTGCGTCAGCATTATTATAGCTTACAACTTCCGGTAGCCAGACCTGGAAAGATGCATGAATAGCGGCTCAAATGTGCATCATCAGCACAGCTGCTGGAAAGGCAGCTGAAGCCCCCCAGGTGCTCGTGCCGGAAGCAGCTATGGTTGTCACGGCCCAGCTGCTTGGCTGGAGACAAGCAGACATGGGTTTGTTGGGGGCCCAGGCATGTTCTGCTACTGGGACCATGGCCCGGCGCCCAGAGACGGGTTGGGCTGCTGCCCCCGTGACAAAGTCTGTGCCACCCAGGCTCCCGAGACGCCCCTGCCTCACACCCACTTGAATCACATCCACTTCATCCAAACTCTGCTCATTTCTCCAAGCTCTATCCATTCCCGGCTCCGAGACTTGGCCGTTTCTTTCGTCGGGCTGGATTTATTCCACAAGTTTAAAGTTTACTCCTCATCCATGTTTTACAAGTCATTGTTGATCCCTTCTACAAATATCTCCAGTAGCCGTGATCTTCCCTTGAACTTTCTTAGCACTTTGTCTGTTCTTCTCTTATGTGACCTCCCAGTACAGTTAGAAGACCACATTTTCCTACTGGACTATAGTTGCCTTGAGAACGGCAGTATTTTATTTATCCTTCTTTCCCTGGAAGTACCTGACAGTGGCTCACAGATAGTAGTAGCCTATTTAAAAGATTTGTAAATAATGGTGCAGTGAATGCTGGACTGCATATAGCTCTTCAAAATCCTGATTCCAATTCTTTTGGATTCCTACCCACAAGGGGGACTGGTGGATCGTAGGCTAGTTCTATTTTTACTTGTTTGAGGAATCTCCATGCTGTTTTCCATAGTGGTTGCACCAGTTTGCATTCCCACCGTTAAATTTAAGAAAAAAATTTACTCTTTTTTTTAATATTTATTTTTGAGAGAGAGAGAGACAGAGCACAGGTGAGAGAGGGGCAGAGAGAGAGGGAGACACAGAATCTGAAGCAGGCTCCAGGCTCTGAGCTGTCAGCACAGAGCCTGACACGGGGCTCAAAACCACAAACTGTGAGATCATGACCTGAGCCGAAGTCAGACACTCAACCGACTGAGCCACCCAGGTGCCCTGAAAAGAAATTTTTTTATTTAAAACTTGGCAAGCATCATCAGGTAGCTTAAGTAAAATTTGAGAGTTTCATCGTTTTCAAAACTCTTTGCGCGTCTTTTAAAACAAATTCTAAGATCATAATACTAAAAAGAAATAATAACTCCAAATCAGACAAGCAAATAAGGACACTGGGAGTCAAGACGTGACTAAGTGTTGCCTGAAAACTGCATTTTGCCAACAGAAGAGCGGTCACGACTTTCGGGATCTAAAGCGGTTGGCGACCTCTTTCCTGTGAGAGCAGCTCTCTGCTGGAGACACACCCTGGTTAAGCCTGGCCTGCAGTGCCACCCCGAAGGGACAGGGCTTCTTCAGTGTCTGTGATCGTCGTGCTCTGCAGGGAAGAGGGGAGGCAGCCAGCAGCCCAGCAGCTCCTTAAGGGCTACCAGCCGATGGAGACCCAAGATGGAAGGACAGGGGACAGTGGCCGCCATGCTGTCGCCAGAGTGGCTCTCCAGGCTCCTTCAGGACGTCATGTCCAGTAATTCAGGGATCCTAACACAAATCCTACAACCGCCTTGGTTCGCTTCAGCATCAGACTCGCCCGACACAGGACGGCCCCCTCGACCCACGAGAGGGGAAACCACTGTGGTTCTGGGCCAGAGCAGGGCCAGCGCCCCCAACCTCCCAGGAGCACTCCTCCGGTGGGAGCGGAAAGCCCAGGCTCGGGCGCCCAAAGCACCCTCTGTGCCCCTCAGATCTGTCTGCTTCCTCCGTCTCTCGTTGATGGCTGCCCTTTCCACTGCAAGGTACTGGGTCGAGTGTGTAGAGGTGCGGCCGGTACACCGCAGCGGGTGCTAGGAGATAACCAACCACAGGAGCTGGCCCCATGGAGATGGAGGGGTGTGGCAAGCAGCACAAAGCTACATGGGGTGCAGAGAGCGGGCGGCGGGCACACTGGCGGAGTCTCCACCCGGGGCAGGAGCTCTCGCCAGGCAGAGAGGCCGCTGCGACGCCCGTCCCAGGCAGGCATTGGCGTTTCACCGTGGCCTCCGTCCGGAAAGCGCGATTCTGGGAGATGCCCAGTGGGCAACTGGGTGTGAGTTGACTTCAATTTTGCTTGGTGCCATTTTCCTATTACGTTTCAGTTTTGCACGTATTTGAATTTTCAAGTGATGATATTATTTTAGAGAAAAAAATAATAAAGAAAAAAGAAAGGACAGGATTGATCCCGACAGCCCTTCGTGGATGACATATTGAGAACACGTCGGCGGAGACGCGACTGTTATAAATAGCGGGCACGGCAGCATGGTACATGCGTGTGCGAGCCACTGATTCCACTGTAATTAGAGAAAGAAGGCTCCCGTCCCTGCAGTGGGGGAGCATTTAAAATCACAGCTGAGGTAGTAAATTACTGGTCCTCAATGCCCTCGTCAGACAGATTGCTTTCATTCCGCGGGGAGGGACGCGCGCTGTGTCAGAGCCGCTACCCCCGGTGAGCTTAATGTGGTCTATTTAAAAGCACAAGATGGAATAAAGGAAATAGCAGATTTTACAATTCGCCGGCATGAACACTTATTTTTATTTTCCCAAAGCATGGAGCGCCAGCCCCGCATAGGAGTGCTGACACGATTCGTTCTGGACGTCGCTTTCTGGGCCCCCCGGGAACCAGGCTGACTGGTTAATAGGCAGGGCTGCCAGCCCGCCGGGCGTCGCCCCTCGGGGCTGAACCCCCACAGGAAGGTGACACGGCCCTTCTACATTCGTCACGTCCCCCTCTCTCTCGGCCTCCATCTTGCTCCGGCGCCAACCACGGAAGCAGTGTGGCTTTCCTGTGTCGACACGGCCCAAAGAGAAACACCATAGAAACAGCCTGTGATGGGCCTTCTAACCTCAGCCTAATTTCCAAGGCACCGAGAAGGAGACACGGAAGGAGAACATTCTCTCGAGAGGCCACACAGTCCTTGATTAATTCTCAAAAACCCAACCGGGCATTTTTTTTTTTAATTGGTTTCATCAGAAGGACACTTGCTTTCAAGAACAGACCGAAGCTTGAAAACTGCTAATGCCTTTTTGCACAAATGTTCTTCCTGAATCTGTGTGCCTCTCAAATGGGTAGGCGAGAGCTAAATGGTGAGCACTTACCATGTTAAAGATGGATATGGACAAAGTGGCTGCCGTGTGCTCCAAGTTCATGTGGTAGATGGGAACCAGGAGTCACCCCGCTGGTTTACGAGGTGGGTTACAGTGTGGCAGGAAGTGGGGAGACAGAGGGAATAACAGATTTGAGACCAAAACAGAGAGTCAAGGCCAAGCCTTCGAAACTTGTAACCTGACGCCTGCCCCCTTCTTCCTTCCCCTCTCAGGAACCACCTGCGTTCTGTACTCAGTAGTCAAGGGTGGTGCCTAAATTGTTCTTCCTCGGTTCCAATTTACATCAAAATCCAGTCTGCCCAAGACCCAGGCTCAGACCACTGGGCTCGCCAGCCACATCATGGCTGCGGGCACTTGTCCGGAAGAGTCAGATGTGGCTTTTGCGGGGCCTTCTGGGATATGATTCTGGGAAAGTCTAATGCGTTCCAAGGGTGGGACTTGTAGGCACTACAGCACAGAGATCAGCCTCTGCCCACTGGCTGTGCTCTCTGGGCACAGATACTCCATTTGGAGCATGGTGGGCCTGTGTCTCTCCCTGCGTGTGAACTTGGGTAAACCAACTTAACCACTAGACGTGGCTGCCCCCTCCCCCCGGGGGCCTCAGAGAAGTCAATGAACTCTGTGTTACTCACCTGTGTGTGGCATTTCCAAGCGTCCTGACCTAGTTGGAGAGAGAGCTCACAGGCCAGCGAACGTGTGGGTGGAGCAGTGTGACGCTGCTTGGGGCCACCCAGAACTTTCTGACCCACATCCACCGTGGAGAGAGGGAGGAGCCCCGCTTAAATGTCCTTTCTCGTTCACACACAGCTGTGGGAATTTAGGAGACAGCTTGACCGCAAGGCCGGGAGTCCAAGCTCAGCCCCTGCGGGACCTGCTCAGGTACACGGCGGGCCCCCTGGGCCTCTCCTGTGCCTTTGCCCCCGCCCAAGAGCCAGCGGGTGTGAGTTCTAGCCTAACAAATCTGGGCCTCCAGCCTGCCCCACACTGAGGAGGAAAAGCTCGAGCTCGGTCCTGGGAGCCTAACCCCTTCCGTCGGAAGAAAAGAAAAGCCGAAAATTTATACAAGAGAACATTAGTCGTGCTTCAACCAACGGCCACAGCTGCGAGGGCACAGGGACTGATGGCATTCATGGTCGTCCCGGGGGGGCTCCAACGCACATGCTGACCTGCTCACCTTGGCTGAATGCTCACCACGGCCAGGAGCCATTGAAAACGCTTCACAGAGTGACCTCAGAGAGACAGGTACACTGAGGCCCACCCACCAGCCCACAGCTGGTGGCCCTGGAGCCCCACCTCCCAGAGTGGCCCAGAGGGCCCTTCTCTCATCACCGAGGCTCTGGGCCAGAGGCCGCTGCCAGGTCTCCGCTCGGCACCCCGCCTGCTGCCGGCTCCCCACGCCCCGGAGGACAGCAGCCCAGCAGCAGAGCAGCGGAATCAGAAGCCTCTCCTCAACCTCGGCCTCCATCATCTCCGTCCTCAGAAGCTCCATTTACAGGCCTGGGGGAGGGGGACTGGCCCTGCGCTCCCCGGGCAGGACAGCACAGACGTCAGGCTGGGGTGAACTCCACTAGTGAAAAAAGACCCAAAATTGATGGTTAAGGTGAAGTTGGTTCCGTACCACAAACAGGAGGTAAGATCCTCAGAGCCAAGAGACCAAGAGTCTCCCCGACGCCCCAGCCGTCCTGAGGTCGCAAAGGGGAAGCTGCGGGAGATGCTTTTCAGGGTCACAGAGCTGTCGTGGGCTCCGAGGGAGACCGCGGAGTCCTTGGGGACACAGACACATGTGGTACCTGGGGTCCACACGTGTGAAAAGGCCATTCTGGAAAGCAAGAGCTCACGCGAGTCAGTTCCCTGGTGCTGGCGACGGAGCCGATGGGTTAGTCTTTTCTATTTATTTACTTTAGGTGACGTACATAACAGGAAACTTACTGTTCTCACCAGCTCTGAGCGCATACAGAGTTCAGGGCATTGAACACACTTTGCTGTGACCCATGGCCACCATCTCCAGGTCATAACCATCTTCTCAAACTGAAACTCTGCCCCATGAGCACCTGCTGCAGGGGCCCAACAGCAGGGGCCCCATCAGGGGAATCCTACGTGACAGGTCCTTCCATGGCCCTCGGAGTTCACCCTGGTTACTCCTTTCTTATCATTAAAATTAACAGAAAAGGGGCGCCTGGGTGGCTCAGTCGGTTAAACGTCCGACTTCAGCTCAGGTCATGATCTCACCGTTTGTGAGTTCCAGCCTCACGTTGGGTTCTGTGCTGACAGCTCAGAGCCTGGAGCCTGTTTCAGATTCTGTGTCTCCCTCTCTCTCTGCCCCTCTCCCGCTCATACTCTGTCTCTCTGCCTCTCAAAAATAAACAGTAAAAAAATAAAAATAAAACATAAATAAAAACAGTGCATGACTGGAGGGGCGCCTGGGTGGCTCAGTCGGTTGAGCGTCCGACTTTGGTTCAGGTCATGAACTCACAGTTGGTGGGTTTGAGCCCCACGTCGGGCTCTGTGCTGACAGCCTGGAGCCTGGAGCCTGCTTTGGATTCTGTGTCTCCCTCTCTCTCTGCCCCTCTCCTGCTTGCTCTCTCTCTCTCTCTCTCAAAAATAAGTAAACATGAAAAAAATAAATAAAAATAAATAAAATTAACCAAAAAAATTAAGAATGTGCTTCTCCACTCTCTTTGCCATCCATACTTATAAACCCATTATCTTTATGGATTTTCTCCCCGGGGCCTTCCTGTTGAGCAGTGGACGCTGTTCTCCTGAGGTTCTGGAGATTATCAAAGGTTTAACACCATGGGAAGGAAACCCCTCATCCTGAAGAAGCAAGTGTGCGGGGATGGGGCATTTCAGGGAATTTTTGACACTTTCAAACTGAGAGAAGCAGGCTGCTTCCTCTGCCCTGGCCTATTTCTTACAAAATCTCTGATTGACTGAAGTATAAGGAATGCGCAGTAAAACTGGCTCTTTCAGTGCACAGACCTACCAGTTTTGACAGCAGAACAGCCTTAAAAGCACCATCAAAATATAAAATAGTTCCATCAGCCCAGGCCCAGAAACATTCCCTCCTGCCCTTTGCAGGCAGCGCCCGCCCCCAACCCAACTCCTGATCTCTCTCCTGTCCCTACAACCTTGCCTTTTCGAGAATGCCCAGAATGGAATCATCACCTGAGCTTCCAGAAGGTTCCTCCCTCCCATGGCTGAGCCAGGCTTCTTCACCCACTGTCCTGATGGAATGCACTCAGGGCGGTGGTGAGCAAGCCGTGGACGCTCACACTGCGGCCTGTGGAGGGAAGGACGTCACTTCCTCCGGGCAGTGACGGGGGCACTGAGTCATGTGGATGGAAGGTCCTCCATGTACTTTCACAGAACGCTGGCACGCTGTGCACCAAGTGCTCACAGGCCCCACATAAGCATGGTCAACATCTCAGCCAGCACCACCGTCCTCGGGCCCCGCGTAAGCGTGTGTCTGTGTCTAGGCCAGCATGGCTGTCCTCAGGCCCCGCGTAAACATGTGTCTGTGTCTAGGCCAGCACTGAGGTCCTCGGGCCCCGCATAAGCGCGGTCTGTGTCCAGGCCAGCACTGAGGTCCTCGGGCCCCGCATAAGCGCGGTCTGTGTCCAGGCCAGCACTGAGGCCCTCGGGCCCCGTGTAAGCGTGTGTCTGTGTCTAGGCCAGCACTGATGTCCTCGGGCCCTATGTAAGCGTGTTTCTGTGTCCAGGCCAGCACGGCCATTCTCGGGCCCCCCGTAAGCGCAGTCTGTGTCCAGGCCAGCACAGATGTCCTTGGGCCCCGCGTAAGCACGGTCAATGTCTCAGCCAGCACCACCGTCCTCAGGCCCCGTGTAAGCATGCGTCCGTGTCCAGGCCAGCATTGATGTCCTCAGGCCCCGCGCAAGTGTGGTCTGTGTCCAGGCCAGCACGGCCGTCCTTGGGCCCCACATAAGCGTGTGTCTGTGTCTAGGCCAGCATGGCCGTCCTCGGGCCCCGCGTAAGGGCGGTCTGTGTCCAGGCCAGCACTGATATCCTCGGGCCCCGCGTAAGCACAATGTGTCCGTGTCCAGGCCAGCACTGATGTCCTCGGGCCCTGCGTAAGTGTAGTCTCTGTCCAGGCCAGCACGGATGTCCTTGGGCCCCGCGTAAGCATGGTCAATGTCTCAGCCAGCACCACCGTCCTCCGGCCCCGTGTAAGCGTGTGTTCGTGTCTAGGCCAGCACTGATGTCCTCGGGCCCTATGTAAGCACGTTTCTGTGTCCAGGCCAGCACGGCCATTCTCAGGCCCCATGTAAGCGCAGTCTGTGTCCAGGCCAGCGCTGAGGTCCTTGGGCCCTGCGTAAGCACGGTCAACATCTCAGCCGGCACCACCGTCCTCGGGCCCTGCGTAAGCGTGTGTCTGTGCCCAGGCCAGCACTGATGTCCTTGGGCCCTGCGTAAGTGTAGTCAACGTCTCAGCCAGCACCACTGTCCTCGGGCCCCACATAAGCGCGTGTCTGTGTCCAGGCCAGCATGGCCGTCCTCGGGCCCCGCATAAGCGCATTCTGTGTCCAGGCCAGCATGGCCGTCCTTGGGCCCCGCATAAGCGTGTCTGTGTCCAGGCCAGCACTGCCATCCTCAGGCCCCACGTAAGCCTGTGTCTGTGTCTAGGCCAGCACAGCTGTCCTCAGACCCCGCGTAAGCGCGGTCTGTGTCCAGGCCAGCACTGAGGTCCTTGGGCCCCGCATAAGCGTGTGTCTGTGTCTAGGCCAGCACGGCCATCCTTGGGCCCCGCATAAGCATGTCTGTGTCCAGGCCAGCACTGGTGTCCTCAGGCCCCGCATAAGCGTGGTCTGTGTCCAGGCCAGCACTGAGGTCCTTGGGCCCCGCGTAAGCGTGTGTCTGTGTCTAGGCCAGCACTGATGTCCTCGGGCCCTATGTAAGCGTGTTTCTGTGTCCAGGCCAGCACGGCCATTCTCGGGCCCCCTGTAAGCGCAGTCTGTGTCCAGGCCAGCACAGATGTCCTTGGGCCCCGCGTAAGCACGGTCAATGTCTCAGCCAGCACCACCGTCCTCAGGCCCCGTGTAAGCATGCGTCCGTGTCCAGGCCAGCACTGATGTCCTCAGGCCCTGCGCAAGTGTGGTCTGTGTCCAGGCCAGCACGGCCATCCTTGGGCCCCACATAAGCGTGTGTCTGTGTCTAGGCCAGCATGGCCGTCCTCGGGCCCCGCGTAAGGGCGGTCTGTGTCCAGGCCAGCACTGATATCCTCGGGCCCCGCGTAAGCACAATGTGTCCGTGTCCAGGCCAACACTGATGTCCTCGGGCCCTGTGTAAGTGTAGTCTCTGTCCAGGCCAGCACGGATGTCCTTGGGCCCCGCATAAGCACAGTCAATGTCTCAGCCTGCACCACCGTCCTCGGGCCCCGTGTAAGCGTGTGTTCGTGTCTAGGCCAGCACTGATGTCCTCAGGCCCCGCATAAGCGTGTGTCTGTGTCCAGGCCAGCACTGCTGTCCTCAGGGCCTGCATAATTGCGGTCAGTGTCTCAGCCAGCACCACTGTCCTTGGGCCCCCATAAGCGCGGTCTGTGTCCAGGCCAGCACGGCCATCCTCGGGCCCCACGTAAGCCTGTGTCTGTGTCCAGGCCAGCACTGCCGTCCTCGGGCCCCGCGTAAGCATGGTCTGTGTCCAGGCCAGCACGGCCGTCCTCGGGCCCCACGTAAGCACAGTCTGTGTCCAGGCCAGCACTGAGGTCCTTGGGCCCCGCATAATCATGGTCAATGTCTCAGCCAGCACCACCGTCCTCGGGCCCCACGTAAGCGTGTGTCTGTGTCCAGGCCAGCACGGCTGTCCTCAGGCCCTGCGTAAGCACAGTCTGTGTCCAGGCCAGCACTGATGTCCTCGGGCCCTGCGTAAGCGCAGTCAACGTCTCAGCCAGCACCACCGTCCTCAGGCCCTGTGTAAGCACGGTCTGTGTCCAGGCCAGCACGGCCGTCCTCGGGCCCCACGTAAGCCTGTGTCTCTGTCCAGGCTGGCACGGCCATCCTTGGGCCCCAGCAGCACGGGGAGGTGCCTCGTCCAGTCTCCCCCACGTTTCCCACAACCACCATCTTCGCCCCTGTGTCTGTTCAGATTCACTGCCCCTTTTCCACCGGCTTGACCATCTACTTACTGCTGAGTGAGAACACACGATATATTCCGGCCACAGGGCCCCACGCGTGTAGGACACGTGTCTCGCAGGCATTTTCCCCCGGACCGTGGCGTGTCTTCTCACTCCCTGAAGTGTGCATTTCGAGGAGCACACACTGATGAAGCCCAACCAGTTAAGTTGCATTAAAGGTGGGTCTGTGCCAAAAATTCTTTCAGCAAGTCATGTTCAGAGGGGAGCATTTGGCCTTTTGTAAAACGTGAGACAGAACACTTGTTCGTTGTCTCCAAAGGCACTTCATTAATCAGACATAAAATGACTCATTACTGATATGGAAATGCAAGTTACTGAACCCGGATCAGCCGCCTGCCGCGGGCCGCCACCCGTGTCCCTGACTGGGTGGGGGCTCCAAACCTTCCCCTCTGCTAATTCAGGCCAGAGCGTTGCTGGCTTGGGCTCTTCACCTGAGCAGGTCCCCTTGACAGGGACAGTCATGTGGTGACCGTGTCCTGAGCACTTGAATAAAGGCCCCATGAACATCCAGCTCTGAGGAGTGCGTACCAGGCCAGTCACCCTCCCAGTCGCTCGAGTCAGGAGCCCCCCCACCCTTCCCCCCTCACCTGCCAGTGCTCCCACACCCACCCTGACCCCTCCCCTCGGTCACGACCTCACCCTGCCCCCACCCAGGTGCCCCCAGCCTGCTCCCCACCGCCCCACACACTGCTTCCAGGGGATTTCTCCAGTGTCCGGGCTGACCTGTGGGCACATGAGGGAAAGCCACGCTGCTGGCCAAGGCACGTCAGGGCAAGCTCTCGGCAGGTGCACGCCGCAGATGTGAGTCTATTTCTCATTGAAGTGATACTCACATTTGTGGCTTGTTTTATTCATAACTGACTGGAAGCACACACACAGGGTAATTCTCTGCCCCACAAACCTGCATCCCGGTCTGGAAGCCACCACAATCACCTCGCGTCTCTCTGGCTGGAACGCAGCCCGGGAAGCGGGTAGAGGCTCATCCTGGCTTCGTCAGACGCTACAGTCTTTTGTACCAGTGGCCCCCGTGTCCACTCAGGCCGCCATAACTGACCACAGGGCCGGGGGGTCATAAACTGCAGGCACTGAGGCCTCACGGCTCTGGAGGCTGGACGTCCAAGATCCTGGTGCCGGCAGACCCGGGGTCCGGTGAATCCGCCTGGGTCACAGACAGCGTCCTCTCCCTGTGTCCTCACCTGGGGGAACAGGCGAGGGGGCACTCTAATCCCTCATGGGGGCTCCACCCCCACGACCTCCTTACCCCACAGAGGCCCCACCTCCTGACACCTGACACAGGGGTATCGCTTCAGCATACGAATCTTGGGGGGACATGACACTCAACCTGTAGCGTCCACTGTTTGATTTCTCTCCCATGGCTCCCATTTACTGAAACATTTTCTGGGCAGTTAGCACCCGTGTAGTGTATTGGCGGTCAAGCTAGCTCAGCCGCGAGAGAAGGGTACAGGTGAGCCCTGGTGGCTGGGGGCGCAGGCTGGTGGGGGGAGGGGGACGTGGGC
The DNA here is from genome assembly GCF_022837055.1 of Prionailurus viverrinus. Classification (NCBI taxonomy): domain Eukaryota; kingdom Metazoa; phylum Chordata; class Mammalia; order Carnivora; family Felidae; genus Prionailurus; species Prionailurus viverrinus. Next base: position 1,652,336 of record NW_025927614.1, read on the forward strand.
TGAGGGGTGCAGGCTAGGAGGCTCAGGCCAGGGGGCAAGGGCTGGGAGGTGTGCGCTCAGGGGGGTGTGGGCCAGGGGCACAGGCTGGGGGCGCTGTAAGCAAAGGTGGAAGGGAGGCGGTGTGCCCCAAAAAGTGGGACAGGAAGCTGAAAGGAAGCCTTAATGGTTCTGCTTTGGAAAACAGAAAAACGATGGGAAAATAATTAAAACAGTTTAAAATTCACCTGTGCCTCGTCAAGGAGAGAAAGATTTAGAAACTCACCTTGTAGCCTAATTGGGACAATTATTTAAAGTCTATCAGAGGCCAGGGAATGCGCCAGAGATCAATATCTTTAAAGAATCACTCTTAAAAACATACATTTCCTCATCGGGGAAAATTTCCTTTTTAAAAATTATATGCGGGGAAAGAATTAGATAAATTGCCCTTGAAATTTCTCTGCTCTCCTTTGCTGAGGAATAAATCCTCCGGCTCCACGATAAGAGGATTACGGCTGGTTCTCATTTCCTCACCCCGGGAAGAACTATAATTACCGTGGCCATATTTCCTGGACCGGCATCGGGACAGCGAACCTGACAGGTACACGTGTACTTTTAAAGCCAATGGGGCGGGACATCTGAGATGCAAGGCGGTCCCCAAACGCTAGGACTGTAATGAGAGGGCTGTGTCACAGGAACACTTCGGTTTGGAGGCAGTTTTCGTGATGTCACCGATCTAACATCTCCTTGTCGAGGAGTCGGGTGTAAGATTGCTGCGACGTGGTTTCCTCGTGTCCCCGTCCACAGCTCGCGGCAGGGTCTGGCTTTGAAGGAGTTCATTCCGTTGGGCTGAAAATAACCACTTTTCTCTGTCCTACTAAAAATAGTCAAAAACAACAGACTATGTCATGTTCAAATTAGCATTTAAGTTTGGCCACAAAACCCATGAGCACATCGTACACAAAATGGTCTTCTTCATGGGTCTCTCCCACTTGTGCCAAATGGTCCTCTGGTCTGCCACAATGAACACCACTGGCTGGGACTTAAGCAGTGGGATTCACTGTCTCCCAGTCTGGAGGCTGGTCCAAATCCAAGGTGCCCCAAAGTCCGTTTCTCCTGAGGCCTGTCCCCTGTGTCTGTGGGGCCAGACCTCTTCTTATAAGGACACCAAGCACACCTCTTTAAAACCCTTGTCTCCAAATAGAAACATAGGAATCTGGGCCCCATGCAATTCATCCCACATCATGGAGAAAAGTCAAGCCATGCGGGAGGGGAGCCCCTGGGCCTGGAGGGAGAAATCCCACAGGCTCAGTGATAGGGCAGAAGCTGTGAGTGGGCTGGGATCTCAGGATCAGGGGCACCACGGTGAGGACGATGGCCATGGAGGTACAGAAGGAAAAGAGACCTTCTCTTGGGGACCCTGGCTGGGAAACACAACCCTCAGCTCCTGAGCTGAGCACTGGCATCTTGGCCTTCTTTCTCTGTAGCTTCCATAAAAGTGTGCACTTCGTTAACACCAAAACGTAGAGAAGCTTAATTTCATAGACTCCTCATTAAATCAGGGAAGAGAAGGGACCGTGTGAGGCTCCAGAGGCTTGCTTTCCAGAGAGACTTCGCAGCTTGCTGCTGCCGGAAGATTCACAGCTGCCCCACGTTGCGGCGGGGAGCTCGCTTTGTGGGGGGAAGTACCGTGAATGTAGAAATTTAAATGCGGAGACAGGCCGTTCTTCCCACGGAGACTCGGATATGTATGTGTATGTGTTAGTGGCATGACCGAGACCCCCACGGGGCCGCGAGATGCCTCTCTGTGTGCAAGCTAATGAGGCGTACGTCCCACCCCCACTGGAAGGGCAGCATCTGGACAGGGGGCCTGAGGCAGCCTGCTGGCCCAGTCCCGTTGGGGCCCAAAGCTCTCAGAACCGGGTTCGTGGTACAGCGTCAACACCGGTCCCCACCCCTCCAAGCTGGTCTTCAACCTTCCACCACAGAGCTGAGTCTGATGTCTTTCTAAATTTATTTTGTATTTCAGTTGCCAGGACATTATTCTCTTAAGATTTCCTCAGAGTTTTGACTGGTTGTATTTTATTCAGGAGAAATGTACGGTTTCGGGTGAAAATGTTCGGGTGAAATGTCGGGAGATCATGAGACACAACCTCCTTTCAAGAAAAGAAACTGATCCTTCTCAGGCACCCAAACAATCCCATTTTTCCTGGGGAAACCTCACTGTTTGTCTCACCCAAAGCAAGAGGTTATGTGGGCACTTGGATGGGGAAGGGGGCGGCAGAAAAGTGACTGGTGATCTTTTTTTACCGTGGGCCGTGCCTAGAAGTCACCTTACTAACAGCGTCAAGGGCCGCTCTCAGAAAAGCCTGCAGGATGACCTTGGATGCACAGAGTTAAGTTTGTAAGACGTGCAGCGGTGGGCAAGGATGTCCCTTCAGGGAGCCTTGGCCCCGTCCCCAACTAGAACTAGGGCAGGGCGTTTGTTTATGGGGCAGGGCAGGGGCAAGAGGCACCAGTACGGTGGGCCCTGCAGGCAGGGACCTTGTCGGGCACAGCAGGGTTCATGATGTGACGGGTTGTGGGCTCCATGAGGCGATGCTCTGGAAACGGGTCTCCGTGAGGAAGCTGGGGTGAAGATGAGGAAGCTGTTTTGCCAGTCATCAGGCTTCTCTTTTAGGACCAGATATTTCCTGGAGGAAGTGGCAAGGTCAGTTTTGGTTGGTCCCAGCATTACTTAGTACAGGGACCAGGACCTAGATTGGCTTCTGTTCTCACTGGTAGATTTGCTCTAGAAAGTTCTCTGAGCTCTCCCTCCAGCAGGTCCCAAGGGTGTGTTTCACTGATTTGAAATATTCACTTACGATAGAATTACATGTTGAGTTCAGCTGGGCTGTTAATTTGCCTGGAAAGGGCCTACTGATAACTATACCCAGATTATTTATTCAGAATGCCCTACTATGAATGAAACTTTGCAACCACTCATTTAGGAATGAGCTGACCAGCTAGGAACTGTGTGATCCCTCACTCAACACCAACTCCAGAGAAAGCTGAAGAGTGTGCGTTATTTCATTTGCATTCCTATAAAGCAGGAACTGCTGGGGGTGGAGAAGGAGTTTCCGTGTGCAAAAATTGCTTTCTTTTGGTAAACTCTTGATCACAAAAAAGTGTGTAGTTGGATGAATTAGAAATGAGTTTGAACCCATTAAGAAATTCAGAAATTGGCCACCACAAATAACTCAGTTACCTAATAGCAGTAAGAATGTTAATTTTAAAAACCGTTAAAAATCCCAATAAGAAAGCTTTTCTGGTGCTGTTTTTTAAACAAAAAGGCAACACCCTGAGCATGAGAATGTGAGCTCTGACCAGCAGCTTAACTTTCCATAAAAGGTTATCAAATTGCTTTTATCTATGTGTTATTATTCGATCATTGCTGGTTTTCCTTTTTTTAAGTGTTTTTTTTTTATTTTTGTTGACTTAGATCTAGCTGCCCAATCTACAGATACACAAGCCATTCAGTATTACCCTAGTCTAAATTACCCGGCACCCTAAGTTAGTAAATCCATATTTCCTGATTATTTTTCTCCTCATAATCATTATAAATTAACATTGTAAATTCGGAAAGTGACTATTTGTAAAATGCACATCGAATGATGAAACTCCTTCCAGGTGATGTTCCATTTATATCTGCTCCCCACGAGCCAATCGCCTTCTCACCTGCGGCCAACACCTGCCCACGGCGCGGGACACACAGGCGGGACCTAGAGTCTGCTTGCAAATAAACCGCGCCAGTGAAAATCACGTAGTTCACTGCCAATGTACTCTTTCCGTGGAGGCGGGAAGGTCCTTGAGGAATGGGATTCCAGTATTGGGTTTGCAAGCAGATTTCCACAGTGTGAGTGAACTCACTTAGAACTTCCTCCGTCGCGGGTTGCTATTAAAACAGCAACACGGGGCAGTCTGGCTCCCTGCAGAATATTAGAAGACAAGGAGGCGTTGCTCTTAAAGCTTGGCCTCACAGGGGTCTTCTCTTCTCCTTTTTCTAATCGTGGTAAAACACACATAGCACAGTGTTTACCATGTTGACCGTCTTTAAGCACACAGTTCGGTGACATTAAGTGCATTCATGTTGTGCACCCTTCCCCACCATCTATCTCCAGAACTTTCTCGTCTTCCCAAACCAGAGCTCTGTCCCCAGGAAGCACTGCAGCCCCGGCAGCCACCATTCTGTCTCCACGATCTTTACCACCCGAAGTAGCCCGTGTAAGTGGCATCATACAGCTTTTGCCCTTTCGTGATGGACTTTTTTCACTGAGCTTAATGCTCTCAATGGCCATCTGTGTGACGGGGAGTGTCTGAATCTCCGTCCTTTTCCAGACTGGATGATATTCCGTTGCGTGTCTGAACCACATTTTGTTCTCCGTTTATCTGCGGACGGACATGAGGTTTTCTTCCAACTCTCGGCTGTTGTGGACACATGTGTGCGCATGTCCCTCCGTGTCCTTGCTTTTGGTGCTGTTGAGTCCAGAACCAGAAGTGCAGGTGCTGGGTGGGACGGTGATTCTGTGCTTCAGCGTTTTGAGGAACCGCCACACTATCTATCTCCCATCACATTCGTACCATTTTACACTCCTGCCGAGAGCACTCCTCAGTGTTCCAGTTTGCCCACATCCTCACCAACACTTCTCTTCTCTTTGTAATAGTTGCCCCCTTACTGGGCAGGTGGCGGAGTCTCACGGTGGTCTTGATTTGCATTTCCCTAATGATCAGTCACGTTGAACATCTTCCTATGTGCTTATCGCCCATTCGTAGCTCTTGTGTGGTCATACATCTGTTCAAGTCCTCGGCTCATTTCTAAACCAGGTTTTTTGGTTTTTTGCTTCTTTGGAGTTTGTTTTTGTTTGTTTGTGGTTTGGTTTGGTGTGCAGTTGTAGGACTTCTCCAAATAGTCTGGATATTAACCCCTAATAGCATTTATGATTTGCAGAAATTTTCTCCCATTCCGGAGGTTGCCTTCTCATTCTGCGTCTTTTGGTGAACCAAATATTTTAATTTTGGTTAAGTTCAATCTATCTATTTTGTTTGTTTGTTTCCTGTGCTTTGGGCACTGTATACAAGAAACTGTTGCCAAATGCAATATCATGAAGATTTCATTGTGCTTTCTCCCAAGAACAGGACAGTTTTGGCTCTTGCATTTAGGTCAGTGATCCATTTTGAATTACTTTTTGCATATGGAATTGGGTAAGGTTTTAACTTCATTCTGTTGTATGTGCATACCCAGTTTTCCCAGAAGCACTGGTTGGGTCTTGACAACTTCTGAAAAGTAACTTGACCGTATATACAAGGGCTTATATCTGGGCTATCTGTTCTATTCTGTGGGTCTACATGTCTGTCTTTGTACCAGGACCGCACTGTTTTGATTACTGTAGCTTTGTAGTAAGTTTTGAAGTCTGGAAGTGTGAGACAACCACCTTTATTCTTTACCAAGATTGTTTTGAACCTACAGAGAGCCTTGAGATTCTGTAAGAATTTTAGGATGGAGTTTTCTTGCTATGCAAAAAAGGATGTCACTGAGATTTTGATAGAGATGCTTTGCATCTCCCAATTGCCTTTCTTAGTATTAACATCCACCAATCCACAAACGTGGGATGCCTTTCCCTTTATTGCATCTTTAATTCCTTTCAGCAATGTTCTGTAGTTTTCTGTACAAGTTTTCTTTTTTTTTATTTTTTTTCCAACGTTTTTATTTATTTTTGGGACAGAGAGAGACAGAGCATGAACGGGGGAGGGGCAGAGAGAGAGGGAGACACAGAATCGGAAACAGGCTCCAGGCTCCAAGCCATCAGCCCAGAGCCTGACGTGGGGCTCGAACTCCCAGACCGCGAGATCGTGACCTGGCTGAAGTCGGACGCCCAACCGACTGCGCCACCCAGGCGCCCCCTGTACAAGTTTTCTGTACAAGTTCTGTACAAGTCTTTGTCTCCTAGGTTTATGTTTATTCCTAGGCATTACGTTCTGTCAGCTTCTATTGTAAATTGAATTGTTTGCTCAATATCCTTTTCAGATTGTTCATTATTAGTCTATAGAAATGCAGCTGATTTTTGAGTGTTGCTTTTATTTCCTGCACTTTGCTGAATTCGTTTTTAGTTCTAACAGGTGTGTGTGTGTGTGTGTGTGTGTAATCATTAGGGTTTTGTATCGTGTACACTTGTAGATCATCTACATATGTAGCCCATCTGCATGCAAGATGTCATCTGTGAACAGAGATATTTTACTTTGTCCTTTCCAGTGTGGGTGCCCTTTGTTTTTCTTGACTAATTGCTTGGCTAGGACTTCTAGTACTATCTTGAATGCAAGTGGCAAAAGCAGGCATCTCTTCTTAGATCAGGCATCTGATCTTAGAGGAAAAGTTTTCAACCTTTCATCATTGAGTGCAGTATGGGCTTTTCACATATGGCCTTTATTAGTTGATGTAGCTCCCTACATCTTGTCTTAATCATGAAAAGGTTTTGAATTTTGTCAAATGAGTTTTCTGCATCAGTTGAGATGAGATTGTTTCTCCCCCACCTTCATTTCGTGGATGTGGCGTATCTTACCAATTGATTTTTTTTTATTTTTTTTAATGTTTATTTATTTTTGACAGAGAGAGACAGAGAGTGCAAGTGGGGAATGGGCAGAGAGAGAGGGAGGGAGGGAGACACAGAATCCGAAGCAGGCCCCCAGCTCCGAGCTGTCAGCACAGAGCCCGACGCAGGGCTCGAACTCATGAACCGCGAGATCATGACCTGAGCCGAAGTTGGATGCCTAACCGACTGAACCACCCAGGCGCCCCTTACCAATTGATTTTTAATGTGGAATCATCCCACATTCCAGTAATAAATCCCACGTGGCCACGGTGCTATCCTTTTCATGTGCTGTTGAATTGTGTTCTCTAGTATTGTGTTGAGGGTTTTTTGCATCAGTATTTATCAAGAATATGAATCTACAGTTCTCTTTTCTTATAGTGTCTTTATTTGGCTTTGGAATCAGGATGATCTTGGCCTCATACAATGAACTAAGAAATATTCCCTCCTGTTCAGCTTTTCAGCAGAGTTTGAGAAGGAATGGTATGATTTCTTCTTTAAATGCTTGGCTTCACCAGTGAAGCCATTTGTTCCTGGACTTTTCTTTGTTGGTAGGTTTTTGATTACTGACTTAATCTCCTTACTAATTATAGATCTGCTCAGATTTTCTACATTTTCATATATCAGTATCTATAGGTTATGTGTTTCTAGGAATTTTTTCATTTCATAGAGATTATCCGAATTGTTGGTTTCATAGTACTTTGTTTATAATCCCTTTCATTTCTGTAAAATCAATAGTAATGTCCCTTTATTTCTGATTTTAGATATAGCATTCTTCTGTCTCCCTCTTTTTTGGACAGTCTAGCTAAAAATCTGTCAGTTTTGTTGATCTTTTAGAAGAATTAACTCTTGGGTTTGCTGATTTTCTCTATCAACTTTTTATTCCCTGTTTTATCTCTGATCCTATCTCTATTACTTCCTTTTTTCTACCTTTGAGTCTAATTTGTTATTTTTCTGTTCCTTAAGCTAGAAAGCTGGAGTGTTGATTCGCGATCTTTCTTCTTTTTTAATGTACATGTTGACAGCTACAAATTTCCCCCTTAGCAGTGCTTTCCAGCCTTCCCATATGTTTTGGTAGGTTGTGTTTTTATTTTCATCTGCCTGGAAATAATTTCTAATTTCCCCTGTGATTTCCTCTTTGACCCATTAGTTATTTTAGAGTATGTTGTTTAATTCCCACCTATTTATGGATTTTCCAGTCTCAAGCTTCTGTTGACTTCTGGTTTCACTCCATCGTGATTTAAAAAAACAACAAAAAAAGATACTTTGCATATTTCAACTTTTTTTTAAATTTAATAATGCTTCCTTGGTGGTCTTCATATGGTTCATCCTAGAAATGTTCCATGTGCACTTGAGAAAAATGTGTGCTTTGCTGTTGTTGGGTGGGGGGTTCTGTACACATCTGTTAGGTCCCGTTGGTTAAGGGCACTGTTCACGTCCTGTTTCCTTCCTGATCTTCTGATTGTTCTCTCTAGTCTCTGAGGTGGCATAGTGGAGGCCACTTTATTATCATTATCACAATAGTCCTCTGCTGCTCCCTTCACTTCTGTCAACGTTTGCCTCGTAGATTTTGGAACTCTGATGTTTAATGCATGTATGCTTATAATTGTTATGCTGACCTCTTTGTCATTATATAAGGTCCTTGTCTCTTACAATGCTTTCTTTAAGTAACAATCTTTCACTTAAAGTCTGTTTGGTCTGGTGTTAGCACAGCCTCCCTTTCAATAATACTGGCACGGAACAAGTTTCTCAACCCTGCACTGTCAACTTACCTGTGTCTTTACGCCTAAAGTGAGTCTCTTGTAGATCCGCAGATGGTTGGACCCTATTTTTTTAACCCATTCTGCCAATCTGTCTTTTGACTGGGGAGTTTAATCCACTTACATTTAAAGTAAGTACTGATGGGGAAGGACACACTTCTGACATTTTACTTTTTGCTCTCTGTATGGCTTATTGGTTGTTTTGTTCCTCACTCCGTTCCTTTGTGGTCAGTTGATCTTTTATAATGACAAGTTTTGATTCCCTTCTCCTCCCTTTTGTGTCTGTTTTACAGACGCTTCTTTTGTGGCTGCTATGGGAATCATCTAAACTGTGCCATGATACCAATCTACTTTAAACTGATAATAATTAGCCTCAACGGCATACAGTAGCTCCCCCCACCCCCCGTATAGCTCTGCCCCCCCACTCTTCACACTACCGATGTCACAGGTCACATCTCTGCGTGGTGTACCCACTGCACGTGCCAAACCCCATAAAAGAATAAAGAGCGGAGATGACGGACCAAAATGATGGACCGCTGGCTTATGTACTTGTCCATGTGTTTATCTTCAGGAGAATGTTATATTTTCGTGTGGCTTTAAGCAGCCACCTGGCACCTTTTTACTCCGACTTGAAGGACCCCATCTAGCATTTACTGCAGATCTATCAGTAAAGAACTCTGCCAGCCTTTGCTTATCTGGCAATGTCTTAATTTCTCCCTGATTTTTAAAGGACAATGTTTCCACATGTAGAGCTATTGGCTGGCAGTTGTAGTTCAGGCAAGACAGAAATCCGTCTCAAGGGAGCCCCCCAACAAGCCACAATGTTCAGAGAAGTTCCACTCCCATCCTGTGTCCAAAGGAGGAACGGGGAATGGGGTGGCTTCCTCTGCCTGTGCCCGGCTGTGCAGGGAGGGCGGGACAAGAGTGCGCAGAGACACCACAGACTTTCCTGCCGCTGTTTGCTTGCTTGCTGCAGACCTTGATTAGTCTGAGAGTTCCCACGGAGCCGTTTTACCCAGTCCGCTGTAGTTTACCCGGCATTTCTGTGCGTAACAGGGACCCAGAGCCGTGTGGCCCACCCTTGCGCTGACACGACCCCTCTGAGGTCGGGGTCAGAGGGTACAGAACAGCAGCTCTCAAAGTGTGGTCCTGACCGGCTAGAGCAGCATCACCTGGACTTGTACGAAGGCAGATTCTCAGATCCTTGCCCCCTCCCCCCGTACCCCTACCTTGTGGAGTCAGCACCCTGGGGGAGGCAAGCAAACCATCCGGGTGATTCTGAAGCAGGCTAACGTCAACTCTCATGTCTTAGAAGTTCTTTGGGCTGAGGTAAGAACTAGGCAGGCACGGAGAGTGAGAAACCAGGCTTCGCCCCTCAATTATTCACACGTGGGCGCAGGTTGAGACTCCCATGGAAGCACGGACTCGGGGCCACACCGTGTGCACAGTGGACCAGTCCTTCCACACCCGCGATCTGCTCGGATGTGCGCGTCATGACGCCGCCAGAGCTCTGCGGCTGGAAACTTACCATCCCGGATTAAGGCAAACTCTGTTGCCTGGCGGAGGCAGAGACTCTGACTCTGACGAAGGCTCGTCCTCCCGTGGGCCGGGCCCCTGCCTCCCACAGCCAAGGGGACAGCACTCAGCAGGCTTGTCCACAACTCCATTTCATTTCCTCTTCATTCTCGTGTGTCTGCCCTCTGACAAACAGCCGAGATCACCTGGAACCTCTTTCCGAAGAAGGCAGCATCCAGAGCCGTTCTTCTCCAGAAGTCTATGAGCAACAGGCCAGACGCCCCCATCCCTCCCACCCGTGAGAGAAAAGAGCCCTGATTCTGCAGCGTGTCCTGCTGGGCTGTTCACCCAGGGCTGCAGCCCCCGTCCCCTGCACGTGCGTCCCCTCCTGGACGGGTGCCGATCCCAGCCGGTGCATGGACCTTGGAGTCCACACCGTTTCTGCACAGACTGTGAGCCCCACGTGGCCCCGTGGGTGGCGAAGCTTAGGGCATCAGTGTCCACAGTGAGCAAAGCCCACACCAGCTTCTTCTCCGTCCCTAGGGGATGAACATTCCAAATGTGTTCCATTTCATAGGTCCTCTGCCACCTTTCACCTAGAAAGGCTGGGGGCTGCTTTTACTGGATCACTAGTTTATCATTCCATAAAGCTTTTTGCATATCACCAGGGGTTACCTGGGAGGAGAAAGTGTTCTATCCAGAAAGCAGGAGTTAAGTAGGTCAGCTTTATTTTTCTTCAGTCCACGACCTCTCAGAGCCTTTAATAAGACAACGTCAAGGGGCGCCTCAGTCGGTTAAGCATCCAAGTCTCGGTTTCAGCTCAGGTCATGATCTCACGGTTCATGGGATCGAGCCCCCATTGGGCTCTGCACTGACAATGGGGAGCCTGCTTGGGATTCTCTCTCTCTCCCTCTCTGCCCCCCTCCCCCGCTCATGTGCACATGCATTCTCTCTCTCTCTCTCTCTCTCAAAATAAATACACTTTTAAAAATTGGGGGGAAAAAGGAAAAAAGAAAACTCTGAGACTCTCCAAAAGATGAGAATATGGTCATTCTCCAAATTTTATTTGAACACAAACCTTTTTCTTTTTTCTTTGTCTGAACAATCTCACGAAAACATGGAACACGCTGATCAGTCCCACGTTTTCCTCAACACTCGGCGGCCTCCTTCTGTAGAAGCTTGAGTCTGTGTGAACTTTACGTGGCAACTTCGTGCAGACCAGCCTGGAGAATCGGGGGGTTGATGCCCCCTCCCTCCAGCAGCAGCCCTCGGCAGCTATGGCTGGGTCAGCAGACGACCACCCCACATCCTGGTCTCTGGGGTGGGGGACAGCAGAGGGAGGTTCTGTGTCACCTTCCAGGGCTCAGAGTGGGTTGAGCCCCAGGGGCCATCAGTGGACTGGCCCATCTCTTCTACACCCCCTCCGCATCACCCCATCCAGGCCAGGCTGGTGGTATGCCCAGAAAAAATTTCCTATACTCCGATGCTTGTCTTGGAACTTGCTTTGGGGAAAAAGCAAGAGCGAGAGAGAGTGTGTGTGAGCGGGGAAAGGGCAGAGGGAGACAGAGAATCCCGAGCAGGCTCCACACTCAGCACGCAGCCTGACATGGGGCTCGACCCCATGACCCTGGGATCATGACCTGAGCTAAAATCACGAGTCGGACACTCAACCGACCGAGCCACCCAGGCGCCCAGGACAGTCCAGTCTTGTTCAATCCCCTTTACGATCAAATTCAAGTGGAGGAGAGCCGGGTGTGCCCAACAAAAGCAAAGTCAGAAAAAAACAGGTCAAAGAGCTGGGGTGTGGAGGTGATCGACAGGTACGTGAGGCATATTCTGAGAAGTAGCCCACGAATCTAATAAGTACCAAAGGCAGGACCCTGGAGGCAGAGATTCAACACGCTGTGACCTATAGTGCACCAAATGCAACAGCAGCTACTAAAAAAAAAATGGCATCATTTAGACAAGAAACAAGGTGGAAGGAAACAATAATTTTTTAGAGATCGTGCAAGTCTTTTCTATAGGAGACAACAATTGGGAAAAAAAGGCAATTAGTCCCCAGTGTTTAAGGCCAAAATAGGAAAGGGGCTCACAGCCGAGGCTCGGAGCTGCGCGTAAAGCAGGCCTCCTCTGCACCCCTCAGCTGTGCCTGGGTACAGGCGCTCCCGTGGAAGCTGTTTGCAGAAAGGCAGCGCCCTGTCCACATGCACAGCGGCCGCTACGCCCGTGAGCCCTGCTTCCTGGCGGAAGTCGTCCATCAAGGTCAGTGAGACGCAATTAGAATGCAGAGGCCTCTGTACCCACGCCCTTGGCTAATTGAACTCAGCCAGATGTTTTCTTTTCTACTCAGTGAAATGATGACATTATTGGAGGTTAATAGTTAAGGGTTTATCTAAATTAGGTATCCGTAAGGTTCTTAATTTAGCCACCGAGGGCCTAATAGAAATGAAATCAGACCTGGAGATACTGACTCTGTTTCAATCTTGCTGGAGCCACTTTGCACAAAGCACCCAGGGCTGGGTCACTACGAAGTCCCCTCTTTCTATATAATACCTGTAATTTCTGCTAACAAGGACCTAATTGTACGTGGGCTCTGTCAGGCTTCTCCTTTGGGAATTCTCTTTGGAAAAGAATCTGATTTCTGCTCTAAGGAACCCTTCATAAAAAAGAACCCTTCACAAAGCTGTTTGATCTGCTGGTGTAGAGCATCGTGGAAGGAGTTAAACGAGAAGAAACGGAGGTCACGGGAGAGGTTTGGGATAGGAACGGGAGGAAATCGATAAGATCAATGGATAGTATGACTTAAAAATTTTTTTCACTTTAAGGATAAATTGGACGTACTTAAACTCAGTGGAGGAGGGTAGCTGGACAACAAGGAAGGATATCAATATCCGAAGGGGCACGGGATGCAAGTAGGAAAAATGAAAACGCAAGGGGTTTTGGCGCAAGGAGGTGAAACGATGGCAGAGAATTAGGCAGGGTGGGAAAGCGACAGCCTCTGATGACAATATTTGGTGCAAACTGTCCCTGGAAACGAAAGAAAGGGGGCGTCACTTCAGGTGACACAGTTTGTCCTCCCCAGTCTGACAAAGAGATCACAGAGGGAGCCGGCTCTCCAGGGCAGAAACCACGCAGCCCTGACTCAGGTTCGCGGGCACGCACACACCCCAAGGCGTCCTGCAGGAGTGATGTGGGAGGGCTGGGGCCGCAGGGCTGCGTCTTGCACGACGTGCGGTCATGGGCAGGGTGTGGAAGGCCCAGGGAACCACCAAGGGTGGGGATAGCCAGGCTGGGGTGCGGTGGGCTGAGGAGGGGCCCCTCCGTGGTCAGCAGCTGGGGAGCTGAGGGAGCCCGGCGCCCCGTGGGCTGTGGCCCGTCTTCCTCTTACGCAAGCCTGGCAGATGGCATTTTGTGAGTGGCTTCTCCATCCCTCCCCCAGCCCCGCTAAGTGCTCGAGGGCAGCATACGTGCTTTCCTGGGATGTCCTTTATTCGTACGGTGGGGGAACAGCCATTCCTCTCCTGTTTGCTTCTTTCTTATTGCTTTCCTTTCTGTTGTTCTTGTGTTTTCAAGCGAAGCACGTAGTTTCCCCGTGAGGCTAATAATTGCTCACGCTGTCTCCAGCGGCACAAAGGTCACCTGGAAAGGAGTCTAACTACCTGGGAGACACAGAGCCAGCGCTGTGTCCTGGGACGTCCTGTCACTGGACCGACTGTAGTCCTGTCGGGTCCATCTCGGTCTCCAGACCTCTAAGGATAGGCCCTAGAGTCTTCAAACAGAAAGATGAAGCAAAAGGCCATTTGGTAATCTGGACAGTTCCATACTTAGTTTCTGCTACTGGCTATCTTCCTTACTAAGAAAACCATTTTCGTCATCAGCTGGTATTGAAGATTCCCCGATAGCATAAACATTCCTGTGTCTTGCTGATAGGAAATGAGAGTTAAAACCGTAAGCCTTCTAGTGTTCGGGAATCTTTGAGATTGGGCCAATCTGAGTCATGGTTCCGCCTCTCAAGAAAATGCCACCACTGTCCACTGGCCACATCCTCAAGCCCGAATGCCACTGGGTTAAAGTCAGAAGTCACTGCATTTCACTCCGTCAGACGGTGCTCCCCAGAGCTGAGATTCTCCCAGACACGTGACCTGTGCATGTTGGGGGGGCCCACCATCCGCAGGAACCTCCCACTGAGTGACTCTGAGCGGCACAGGAAAACGAGCCCCAGACTCCCCAGGTCTGGGGCAGGAACCAGTCAGCTGCAAAAGTAAAGTTTCTTTGAGCTGTCATGTCGCCTCCCCGGAGTCCATGTGAAGTTTCCATCCCACCCCACGTTATATCCACTTTAATTTTATTATGCGTGTACGGGCTTTAAATTCTATGATAGGTAAATTGCTTAAAATGCAGTTTCCAAATATTTTCCACACATTTGGGTGGAAGATGACCGAGCCTCTGCGGCCGCGTCTGGTGTGACAGCCCCCCCGGGAAGGGGCAGGTCGGTGCCAAGAGCAGGTGGGCGATGTGATACGAGCCAGGCCCTGCCCTACGGCACACGTGTCTTCCCATGTGGGTTCTCACGGGCTTTGTCACAAAAAGGCAATTGTAGGTCAGACATACTCGAACTTACACATTTCATTGAAAGCCAACATTTTATAACATTTGCATTTGCTCGTATTCTCAGCCCTGAGTTCTGTTCCTTGGACCCGTTTGATCTTTTTCTTGTTATTCCATACTTCACTTTTTCTGACAAGCCCTCTGACTCATTTACGCACGTGTTCACCGGTCACGTGGACCGCCCCAAGGCGATGATGTTGCGTCCTCCGCGCCCCTCGGCGTGCTCTCCATGAACGGTGGCTTCTCGGCCACCTCTGTCCTGGCCGTGTGCAGAACCTCTCTGAGCCTGAATTCTTAACACTGACATTCTCCCATTTCCTTTCTGGCTTGTGTCCTGAAAACGATGACGTCTTTGGCACACCTGTTCTCATTAATATTAATCTCATAGTCACTCGGGCAGCTGACATTTCCAAGCAGGTTGCAAACGCCTGGCACTGTCCTCAGGTGCTTTGTGTCCCCGACAGCGCGTGAGCCGGCCACTGCCCTGTGCGTGTCCTACTATCACGGGGAAACTGAGTCCCAGATGTGGGGGTCCGTCTCCAGAGGGAAGGAACAAATCCAGCACGGTTCGGGTGGCCCCATCCCAGACACGGACTGCATCGCCGTTGGGTGGACGTGATACTTAAAGTCGATGAAAACAGCAGTCAGAGCAGGAGGGGAAGAAGCAAGTACTACTCATGGGAAGGAATCGTTTTCTGGGGTGGGGGTGGGGGGTGGAAGCAGCCAGTGGTGTAGATCCTGGTCACCGGGGTTAGAAGCTGCTGGTGGTGTAGACCCTGGTCACCCGGGGGTAGAAGCGGCTGGTGGTGTAGACCCTGGTCACCCGGGGGTAGAAGCGGCTGGCCATGTAGACCCTTGTCACCGGGGGTAGAAGTGGCTGGCGGTGTAGACCCTGGTCACCCGGCAGTAGAAGCAGCTGGCAGTGTAGACCTTGGTCACCTGGGGGTAGAAGTGACTGGCAGTGTAGACCTCACTGACCTGGGGGGTGGGGAGAAACAGCCGGCGGTGTAGACCCTGGTCACCAGGGGTAGAAGCGGCCGGCGGTGTAGACCCTGCTGACCCAGGGGGGCATAGAAGCGGCCAGTGGTGTAGACCCTGGTCACCCGGGGATAGAAGCGGCCAGCAGTGTAGACCTCACTGACCTGGGGGGTGGGGAGAAACAGCCGGCGGTGTAGACCCTGGTCACCCGGGGATAGAAGTGGCCGGCCGTGTAGACCCTGGTCACCCGGGGGTAGAAGCAGCTGGTGGTGTAGACCCTGGTCACCGGGGGTAGAAGCGGCCAGCAGTGTAGACCTCACTGACCTGGGGGGTGGGGAAACAGCCGGCGGTGTAGACCCTGGTCACCCGGGGATAGAAGTGGCCAGCCATGTAGACCCTGGTCACTGGGGGTAGAAGCGGCCGGTGGTGTAGACCCTGGTCACCTGGGGGTAGAAGCGGCCAGCAGTGTAGACCTCACTGACCTGGGGGGTGGGGAGAAACAGCCGGCAGTGTAGACCCTGGTCACTGGGGGTAGAAGTGGCTGGCGGTGTAGACCCTGGTCACCCGGGGGTAGAAGTGGCTGGCAGTGTAGACCCTGGTCACCGGGGGTAGAAGTGGCCGGTGGTGTAGACCCTGGTCACCTGGGGGTAGAAGTGGCCGGCAGTGTAGACCCTGGTCACTGGGGGTAGAAGTGCCTGGCCGTGTAGACCCTGGTCACCGGGGGTAGAAGCGGCCGGTGGTGTAGACCCTGGTCACCTGGGGGTAGAAGTGGCCGGCGGTATAGACCTTGGTCACCTAGGGGTAGAAGTGGCTGGCAGTGTAGACCCTGGTCACCGGGGGTAGAAGCGGCCAGTGGTGTAGACCCTGGTCACCGGGGGTAGAAGCGGCCGGTGGTGTAGACCCTGGTCACCAGGGGTAGAAGCGGCCGGTGGTGTAGACCCTGGTCACCTGGGGGTAGAAGCGGCTGGTGTGTAGACCCTGGTCACCCGGGAATAGAAGCGGCCATCAGTGTAGACCTCACTGACCTGGGGGGTGGGGAGAAACAGCCGGCAGTGTAGACCCTGGTCACCCGGGGATAGAAGTGGCCGGCCGTGTAGACCCTGGTCACCGGGGGTAGAAGCGGCCGGTGGTGTAGACCCTGCTGACCCCGGGGGGCATAGAAGCGGCCAGTGGTGTAGACACTGCTGACCCAGGTGCATACCAAATGCACGTGTGTGTCCCACGGCCCAGCTGAGGTCGAGATACACTAAGCAGCACAAGGTAGGTGCA
The DNA here is from genome assembly GCF_022837055.1 of Prionailurus viverrinus. Lineage (NCBI taxonomy): Eukaryota > Metazoa > Chordata > Mammalia > Carnivora > Felidae > Prionailurus > Prionailurus viverrinus. The sequence goes on from NW_025927614.1 coordinate 1,669,065, forward strand.
GTTTGAGACACGTGGAACTGTCACCATCATCGAGGTCACGGGCACGTCCACCAGCCTCTTCCACGGTTTACCTGAGACACACGTGTTCACGCGTGGTCTCCAGCACGGCTCACGTGTTCAATTCAAACGTCTGCATTTGTGTATCGGACACCACAGGGCGTATGAATACCTCTCCCCTTGGACAACTGAAGCGCAGAGATTTTAGCCTGCGTGTTTTTAATCCTTCCTTTCTTTCAAATAAAACTGCATGGGGTTTCTCCTCAGTCCAAACTGCAGACGCTGTCCGCTGGACTTGGGTGTTCTCCCCCGATGCTATTCTGCCCGTCGGAACTGCAGTAACACCCTGTCTCTGGCAGCCCGGGGTGCTGTGACACGACACCAAGAACTGGGGGCTTGCACACAAGACACATTTCTTTCTCCCGGCTCTGGAGGCTGGACGTCCGAGATCCAGCTTTTGCCAGATCCGCGTCTGGTGAGAGCTTCTTCCTGGTTCGTGGACGGCGTCTTCTCGCTGTGTCCTCACGTGAGGGACAGCAAAGAGAGCAAACGTGTGTTCTTATAAGGACACAACTCCCATCAGGCAGGCCCCCCACCCTCATGACCTCGTCCCCCAGAGGCCCTGCCCCCCGACACCATCACCCTGGGGGTGAGGCGTCAGTGCACAGACCTTGGGAGGACACAGATGTTGGGTCCCCAGCACGTGTCTGGCCGTGCCTCTTCCCCCTGAAACCGGATGGCCACGCAGGGTGTTGCCTGTGATGGACCTCAGGGGGACAGCATCTCACTCTGACACCACCTTCTGGAAAGAGGCGTAAAAATCCCATTTTATGGAAGGGAAAACTGAGACCCAAAGGGGTTAAGTGATTTATTTTCTCTAGGATAAGCTCAGGTATTTCTAGAGACAGAGTGACCATGCCGTCCCAGATTCTAATATAAAGCATGTCCTCTGTGCTGTCCGGGTTTTCACGCAGTGCTCGGAGAAGGATCCTACTCACCTGTGCATCCAAACATACCTGATTTAATCCCGCCTTTAAGATGCCCTGCCTAAGTCTGGCATACAAAATCACAATTAAACTCTTACCTACCAGCTTTCATTAACCTAGAAGTTCCATTCGTGTTTCACAATTAAGTGATTAAATAATCAATTTTCAAATATTTCCTTAATGAAGTCATAAGCTTCAAGTGCTACAGTTAAATTAAGAAGAGTGGGATAGAACACGAACAGTCAGTGTTCCCTGGCCATAAGTCAAGTGCTCTGGGAGGAGCGTCGGGCCGTGAAAAGGATTGAATAAACACAGGAGAAAGCCATGCCCCCAGGACCTTCCAGGAACCACGCCCCGAAGAGGTGACCACACGTGTATAACATCTGACCCTCACGAGAACATCGCCAGACAGACAGAAGTTCTCACTCTTTTTAACAAATGCACAAACTCTTGCTCAGAGAGTACAAGTGACTTCCCCTAAGCAGCACAGCTGCTGACAGGCAGAGAGGTGCGTGCACCCTGCTCCCCACCCTTCACACCTCGGGCTCCGGCTCCCTTTGCCCGTGAGTGGAGTGGGGAGATTCACAGCCACACGCGCCTCGCAGAGCGCTGTGCAGAGCGGAGGAATGAGTGTGTATGTGAGGCCGGGACGACCGGCTGCCACCCCTGGGCCGCATGCAGAGTCCTGTCCTCATCTCCCAGCAAGGACCCACGCGAGAAGAGTAAAGTTGTCCAGTGACGACCACACCCGTGTTCCAGGAATGGAGACACAAAGGCTCAAGGAGATGGCGTGAATTCTGTCCAGAAAGTGGGTGCCTCACTGTCACACTGTCATACTCACATCCTGTGCCTTTGCCCCACTCCCTCCTCTGGCCTGAGAGCTGGGTGCGTGGCCCCCGTGTGCAGCTGACAGTCCTCACACGTCCCGGGGGCGTCCAGGGATGCAGGGCGTCCCCGCGGGAGCACGGGCCACAAGACAAGCTGTCACGCAGTTCGATTTTGTGCCATCGTGTCCAGCAGAAGGAGCCCGGTGGGGTGCTGGCCCGTTCTGTCCCTCAAGTGCCGGGCGGCCCACGACAGTTCTGTCCACTATGGTTAGCTCATTCCATCTCACATGTTCATTGCGCAGCCCTCCCATCACGCGCCCCCCCGTCTCGGGTCTGTCATGCCCAGCACCCTGCTGTCCTGTACTAACAAACTGACCCAGTACTTGCTGTTAAAGCACGTCCTCCAGGCCGGAGCTTTCCCTGTGTGGGAGTGGGAGCGGGGACACCGTCGGGATGGGACGTGGGGGATCGTCACGCACTCAGGAAGGTGACAGCAACGGCCAGGAGGCCACAGCAGGACGGAGCTGGGGCCCGGGCCGCCTCCCGCCTCCCACAACTCAGAGGAGTGAGTCCCAGGAAAGGACACGAAAACCGGCTTGAGTCTGGGGTGTGTTTTTCGCTCGGGCTGTGCCTGCCTGGAGGAGCAGTTCGAACTCGTTTGTGCTCAGCTTCCTCTCGGAAAGTCTGGCTCACGTGTCTGTCCCACACGGTCCCCCCCAGGCCGGATTATGCCCCCTCGGCTCTGCGGGCTGGTGAGCTCTCCTCCGCCCGTGTCTCGTTCGCTGCTTGAAGAGCAGTCATTCCACTTTCCGCGTGTCCATGTTTCTCGTCGTCCATTCGGTTCCTGTGGGCGTTCACGTGAGCATCTCTTGGGTCCTTGGACGAGGTCAGAATTCTCATTATCATCCTTCCAAGTTTCTCAGGGGAAAAAAGAGACGAAGTATTCAGCTGGGTTTTTTCCATTTTCTGTGTTTTTATCATACACAATATAACGTCTGGCTGGGCTCTTATCGATCTCATTTAATCTCGTAAGTAGTGGGCGCCTTACTCTCATGATGGTAGCTACTGATTCCTGCACTGTATGAAAATGCTTACCGTCAGCTGGCCAGCAAGGGGCCAGCCGACACTGACACTGTCATTATTTGAGCCAACAGAGAAGCCAGTAGCTGGAGGTGGTTGCTTTTCTGCTCCCGTTCTTGTTTTCAGCTCAGCCTCAAGTAGCGCGTGGCCTTCTCTCCCAGGCCCGCGGTGGGAGCCTGGGGTCTGAAACGGGAAACAGTGACACACACCAGCACGGGGGAAACTTGAGATTTAGACTGAAACCTGACACCAGCGCATGAGCCCCACAGGGTCTCTAGTTGAGGTGCCCCCAGGACACACAGCTGGGTCGTTAGGAACCTCCCACACAGGAGAGAAGCCTTCACTATCTGATGGCCCAAGGAGGGTTCACAGAAAAAAAGGGAAGCACCTGGTGGGCCAGGGCAGCAAGGAGAAAAGCTATCCCGGAGAATCTCGGTAATCCAGATATCATACAATTACTTGATCTCAATCTCATTAGCTTAATTGATCTCCATGGGGAACTTACCTGCATAGTTAGGAGAAAGCTGTAGAAAGATCCCATTTCAAGAATTTTGCGAGTATGCTTGCTTAAAAGTCAACCCGCCATTTGTTTGAAATTTTTTTGTAGTTTTTGTGACGTTAATTGGGGCCAGTATGTTGAGCACACTGGGTTCACTTGCAATACAAAATCGAACGAACATTCCTTGTTATTTCCATAATGTAAAAAGAAAATTCAGAATCACAGAATTAGCACAAGTTACTTAATTTCCCTGAGCTCAACTCCTGTGTAAGAGAGAATAAAATGCCGTTCTTATGCCAAACTTGAAAGTCAAAGAGACCATCTGTATAAATTCCTTAGTATTGGAAGCATCAATGGTCCAGCAAATGTGAAAATCCCTTTTGATTATTACAACATTAAGAGATTGTCACGGTGGCAAAAAGTACAACGTAAAATTCCATGGAAATAAATAAAAATGATTCGCTTCACTTCCTGTGTGGCTTGGCACGAGTGAAGAGCCATACCAGCCCAGGAAGGACTGACGCGAGAGTTCGTGGAGGTAACATGGGGACGGGTTCAGGAAAATACTGTTAGCCACTATTAGCACTATGAAGACGGTCCTCAAAAACCACTGGAGGAAAACCATGAATTTCCTGCAACAGCTTTTATTAGAGGAGTTACCTCTCTGTTTTGAAAGATTAATCACACACATGCTTCTTTCTCTGAGATGCTAGAAAGTGAATGTTAAAAGGAGGGGATATGAAGAAAAATGATGAAAACAGTAGACAGGAATATTGATTTCCCAAAACACATTTTTTTCAGATAATTTAGCTTGTTGGAGGAAAAGGATTTTCTAGAAATATTTCTTGTCCTCCTGTCCACTCCCCCCACAACCTCCCCTCCGCAGCAAATGAAACTGGGTGTCTAATGCAACATCCAGAAGCTGGCATCTGGTCTACCCGACACTTGTACTCAGGGGCGTGATTCGGCTAATGCCATCAAGTGAGCAAAAACACTGGCGGCTGTTGAACCCAAGTAGAAAGTATAATGACAAAATGTCTGCGGTGCACGAGCTGTTTATTCCCTTAGCTGTGGCAATGACTGATGTGAGGTGTGTACACATGAATTTTCATTGCTGGGTCTTCCGTGGGCTCGGCTGAGGCACAAGAAACCATGTGAAACTCACCTGGTCTCTATAGCTCGTGTTCTCCCGCAGATCCCCCTTCTCAATTTAAAACAGAGTCCCACTCCCTGGTATCCCCTGTGTTCCTTCCATTGGGCTCTGGAAAACACTTCAGGGGGTATTTTACAATTAACACATGGTTCGCAATGCGCCCTGGACGGGAGCGTTGCATGATCTTGATTGATTTACATTACACACTAGCCATGCCTCAGGACATTAGCACGGAGCAGCCTCTGGGGTGGGCTACAAATAAATTAGGCAGTGGGAAACTAAAACTTAAAATTGGAAGTAAAATCCATGGCTGGAGTCATTCATCATCATGACATTGAAATTGTGCTACGATCTGGGAACGTGTGTAGGGGCTGACGGGCTCCAAAGAGCCGTCTCTGACCTCAGGTGCTCCGTATTTTATACATGGCACACCAAAAAGAAAGAAGAGAAGGGGAGAGTGATGGGCATAAGCCCAGGGTGGGAGAAAAGGTTTTGGAGTGCCAGAGGCCTGAGACCAAATGTCGGCCACAGAGGAAATAGGACTAAGACCATGAGGATGGGCTGACCGGCCCTCAGCCACTCAGCTAACAAGTGGCCTGTCTCTCCCTGGACACTTGGTTCATTGCCTCCATCGGTGGTTGCAAATTCCAAGCTTGTTCGTCAAATAAATGTGCAACGGGGACTAGCGGGACTGAAGAGCGGTCGGTTTGCCCCAATCTGTTTAAGCGTGAAAACATTCTGTGCCTAGGGTACAGAGATGATAGTCACCTGGGGCCGGGTTTGCGAGCCCAGCGTCACTGCACACTGCCTAGTTCACAAAGGAGGGGGTGAGGGCCAGCGGCCACAGTGGGGGGCAGACAGCAGGCCACGTACGAATCTCCGCTCTCGTAAGCTGGGCAGTCTACTCGGAGAACTAGAGTGGGGCGCAAGGCGGGGAGGTCCTACGGGATAAAGAATAGAGAACAAGGAGAGAAAGAGAGAAAATATCTGACCAGCTGGGGCCACACAGTCACCCCCATTGGGGTGAGTGGACCCAGGGTGGGTTGGCTGACTGGAAGGTCTATGTCTCTGGTCAGGCAGGGCACATACAGGGACACTGAGGTTGTCCAGGTTCCTGCTTGCGGATGTGGCCCCGGGGCAGGAGAAGCCCCATCTTGGGGCCAGAGATGCATTTCCACACATCCGTTGGGTCAGCGTCTTTTACGTTACCACGGCGGTGGGTTCACGGTGCTCCCAAAGAACGCTGTTTAACTTCTGTTGCTCAGAAACCGGTGGCTACGTGTCTGTCTGTAAAAGTCCCTTCTGGAGAGTGGATTCGAATGCATCGGACGTGTGCTATAAAAGTATGCATGTCTATGACCAGGTAGATGTGGACCGTAAGTATACACAAACCCCAACGAGGCATACCTGTAACTTACAAGTGTATACACATATATGGAGGCATATACCCATGCAAGTTCGTAGAAAAAATTTTCCTCCTTCACATCTCTTACAGAAACAATCTCTAAGTTATTTTCACAAACTTCATGCACTTTTTCTAGAGGACTGAGAAAGAACCTTTCCACTGCCTTTCCTCTCTCCAGGCAAAATGCTTCTTAAACCTCAAAGACTCCCTCACACAGCGAGTGGCCTGGGACAGACAGCTCTTCTGGGTGAACAGAGAGAGTTAATTCTTGCAGGAGTATTTATCCAAATCTGTAACTACCGTCTGTTTCTAATTTTTTATCCAAATAGCATGAACACAGATATGGTGAGATTAATAGAAAGCGCCAAAGAGTTAGAAATAGGAGGATTCCTGCATAATGTCTTTAGAAGAATATTCTCCTTGAAAGAGAATCAAGTCAATAATAAATCAAGATGCTTCAGAGTCACACGAAGCAGATGAATTTTCATCATAGAAAATAAGACCTTTTTATTTAAATGAAATCATTCATTTAGAGCAAAAATGTAAAACTTGAAATGGCGGTTAAGGTATCTTCTCCCCAAGGGAAATTCAGATGCGTCCATGTGCATTACCATATTTTAATGTTCTATTCCCTAAAAGCTTTTGGAAGGCAGAGATTTTTAGAAAACAAAAATTAAGTGTTCACAATGTAAATGCTTTTTTATTATTATAAAGGTGTTTATATTGCCACAAAGTATTATATGAAGAATGGCCCCATTTCAGTCCTAACATTGCCACGTGTTATGTTTTTGTAATATCAAAGTCACTTTTGAATGAAAGCCCAGGCATAATTGACTTTTAAGCCACAGACATTACCAGCTTTTGAGCACAAGAAATAAATGTGATTGCTAAAAATCAGTAAAGAGTTCCTTTAAAACAAAAAGTGATCTAGGATAATTACAAAAGGGATTAAAAAATAGCTGTTAGGAAATTATAGGTTCCCTTCATGATGAGTCTTTATATTACAAAATTCTAGAAAATGAACAGACAGTTGATACACGTTAAGTGGTTTCTGAGGAACAGCTGTGTGTGAAAACGCTCTTCACTCTGTGCAGACACACACGCGTGCTCACACACACACACACACACAGTGAGGGCCTTCTAAAAGTCGTTTTTATCATAGAATGAAATCTTATTACCGAAGGTGATTACTCGGGTTTAAACCTAAAACATCCCCCTGACTTCTCTGGCTTGTATACAATTTCGCTCTCAGCTAACATTTGTTTGGTTAATAAGACAAACTTGATCACGGGGAAAGGTGGTCGGCCGTTAGCAACACGGCTAAGCGGTCTCATTACCAAAACTATTCTTTCCCCTCCTTTGAAAGGGTTTTCTTTCTAAAACATTAGTGCACATTCTACTGAATTCCCTGTTAGGAACAACATGTGGACTAGATGCTTCCCTAAAGCCTGACCTCATGGTGCATCTGTCCATCCTCCTCAGGCCGGGACCTGGGAGGCAGGAGGGTCACCAAGGGACAGGTGCCCCTGCCCGAGACACGGCCATGCGCAAGTGAGTGTCACTGACTGACACACCTGCGCCCGAGACACGCCGTGCACAAGTTGTGCACGCTCAGGATGTCCGGCCCATGAAGTGCTGGGCGGTGCTGCAGCTCAGATTACGAGAAACAAGGCGTAGCATGTGGCACAGAGTACTCAGCACCGGGCAGCCCATGGGGACGGCGCGGGAGCTGAAGGAAACCGTCTCCATAATTAAACGGCCCTAATTTTCATAGAGCAGGGATCATATCATCCTTAACTAGCTTTCTCCACTAGAACTAACGGGAGAGGGTTAAAGCTTCACAAACCTCCTTGAATGAGTTGTATACAAAAGGCAACTATTAAACTCCAGCTCCTGTCAGCCACGTGCCCACACAGCACCGTCCTCCCAGAGCGTCTGCCCTGCCCGTGCTGTCCATCCTCCTGGCTGTCCCTGCTCAGGACGCCATGGCCCAGAGACCCCTCCCATTAGAGTCACCCACCGGCGTGGGTGACATGGCTCCACTCTATACTCTCAGGCCTCCAGATGAGCTCCAGGTGCATTCAGCGTCCGTCCCGATGTCGATACTGATATTGACACTGATACTGGGCCATGAGCCCAAGCAGGCAGTGTCTGGCTCGCTTCTGAATCGCCAGCAGGAGCTGAACCCTGGCATAGAGCAAGCCCTTGGTGAACACTTGCCAAACATTATTCATTTAAATAGATATAAATAGCGACAAATAAAAAAAATTGCAAATCGTATTTACATGGGAATTTATGATAGCGGTCTCCATTGACATCACCTGCTTTCACGTCACCTTAAGTTCCCTCTCAATATCACCTTACTCTGCGTCTGATGGCTTCATCCAAAACCCATGCTCTTTGCCTAACATCTTAATAACATTAGTGTTTTCTTTCTGAGCACAAAAATATCAGTACGTAAATATCAAGTGCCGTATTGTCCCTCCCTGTCCATCTGATACGCACTGACTTGTCAAGTGACTATATAGTTGCATTTCCAGTCAAGACGATCGTTAACAGTATGACAGTCATGTTACAGTGTGAGGTAGACTGAGGCTCGTCCATCTGAATGGAAGTTCTGCTCAGTTTTCCAAACGTACTTCAGACCTGTATTGCAGAGTTTTTAAAGTCCTCTGGGAATCCTTCAGATTCTCAGACGTTCTGCACACATGAAGGGAACGGCCCACGACCCATCCTCTAAATACTCTCCACGTTATCCTTCAAACTTTCTGTTCCCCATCTGGAAGTGTCCCCGTCCGTGCTACGGGGTCGCACTAACCCCGCCACTCGGTGGCAAGACTGTGCTGTGGGAAGAGGCCCCGTCCTGTGGAGCGGGACGCACTTGGGTTAGGACCCCCACGCCACCCCTCACCTACCCGGTGACCTGCTCACGTGAGCTCACCTCGCCGCCTCGCTTTCCACGTCCATGAGACAAGAATAAACATTTCCTCCACACAGTTGTCGTAGGGGTCTCCGAGACCCAGATGCAGTGGGTGGTCTGTGCCCTCTTACCCATATTTCCCTGCTCACACTCCTTCGTCTCATTCCTCTCAGATTACCTTCAGTCAATCACAAACCACATGGTCTCCGGTTGGCCTCGTTAATCGTAACATCAGACATTTAAGGCCTGAGTTACCCTCTGTGCTAACCCTTCTGGGGGACAAATGAGGTCCGTCAGCCTCAACATAGTTCAAGTGGCAGCAAGTCAGAGGGACTCATCATCCTGGTTCACCGTATTTCTGTTCTTCCCCGATGCTGGCCTTTCTCTTGAACAACTCCTTTCATTATCCCCTCTTAATTTTATTCCCTCTTTGATTATGATAATTGCCATTCTCAAAGCTTACCTTAGAGTTGAAATGTCATCCTGAATTATTTATGGACCAGATTGAAAATAAGATATTTTTTAAAGTTGGGCTGAGTTAGAAAGCACAGGACTTTTGGGATTTGGGTTTTTGGGGGTTTTTTGGTTTCCAGGGGTTTTTTTGTTTGTTTTTGTTTTGTTTTGTTTTTGTTTTTGCTCGTCTGCTTGTTTCTTTGTTTTTCTCTTTAAGTATGTCTATGGGACAGGTTCCGTCTCTACCTAGGACCACCTTTAAAATGAATTGCTCACTCACACATTCATTCACTCATTCATTCATTCCAGAAGTTTTCATGGAGACCCGCTGCTGCCTGAGGTTCTGGCACATGACAGTGGGCACACAGACCCGTCCTCAGCTGTGGGATGTCCACACAGTCAGCTCCAGCCTTCCCCGCCCCAATGTGACTGACTCAGTAAGGACAGCCACCAATAACAAAGTGAGACAAAGGAGAAAATGGAACCCTTGGGACCTCTTCATTCATTCTTTGAATAAATATTTGTTAAACCTGTACCACGAGCCTGACGGCAAGATTATGTTGCCAAACAAAGAAAATAAATAGCAATGTCATCCTTCATTAAAGAGATCTGGAATCCCACAACTTGGGACTTTTTGTTTGGTAAAGCAAGTGAGCATCCTGGGTTAAAAACACTAATGAGAAAATATTCTAAGCAAAATTATAAATATAAATATCACAGTAATTAGCCAAGACTTCATAAAAAAGGAAACAAACTTGGTATTTTGTGAAAATGTAGAGAATTAGGGGGCATATACTTTGTTCTTACCTCTCTTTCTGCTCTAACTACCGAAAGCTACTGCTCCTGGCAGCTCACATTTGTCAATGGCAAATTTCTAAGCTAAACAAAATCAACTTTGACATCCTAGAGCAAATTCGAATATGTCATAATTTAAATAAGCCAAACTAACAGTTTTGTTTCTGTCATCCAAAGGTATCCATTCGTTTGTTCATTTATTCACTCGTTCAATAGCTATGCATTTCCTGTGAGCTATCAAGCATCATGCTGGGGACATGTAGGAAATTGTGGGATTTACAGGATTATGAGAAAGAAACCTCAATAAAATGATCACATCAACAAATACAATGTCATGAGCTGTGATAAATGCCATGTGGGAAAAGAGAAGAGCTGAGGGCTTCCCATACATGTGCCTGATGGATCGGAGGTACTGGCTTTGGGGAGGATTTCTAATTACCAGTTGATTTCTTCTAACGGTTGGAGGACTATAGGTTTAGCTACTCCACTTTGGCTGAGTTTCTGTACCTTACAGTTTTCTAGAAACCATTTTTTCCAACTTACTGGATTTATGAACATAAAGTTGTTCATAGTATCCCATTAGTACCCTTTTCTTGGCTACAGGATCTGTCACCATGTCCCTGGGATCATCTCTGGGATCAGTGGCCTCTTCTTGTCTTTCTCAGTCTAGCAAGCTGTTTCTCAGTTTTACGGGTATTTTTTGAAGAACTAGCTTTATTCCACTTATTGTATGTTTTCCTGTTTTTAACTGCATTGATTTCTCCTCTCTATTATTTCCTTCCTTCTGCTTGCTTTGAGTTGACTTTTCTCTTCCTTTTCTAGTTTCTTAGGATAGGAACATAACTATTGATTTGAGAACTTTCTTCATTTCTAATGTGGGCATTTAGGGCTATAAATTTCCCTGTTCACACAGCTTTAGCTGCACCCTATGCATTTTCATTTCCTTTGAGACTTCCTCTTTGATGCATGGATTGTTTAGAAGCGTGCTATTTAATTTCCAAGTATCTGGAGACATTCCTGTTGTTATTGATGTATGTTATTGATTTCTGATTTAATTTCACTATGGTTGGAAAGTACACCTGATATGATCTTGATTCCTTGTGATCTGTTGAGATTTATCTGTTGAGATCTGTGAGTCTGCATGGTGACTGTTCCATCTTGGAAAGTGTGTGAGTTCTGTGCTGTTGCGTGAGATCCTCTGTAAACATCGGTTAGCCCCTGATGGCCAATGGTGTTGTTCAGCTCCCCTACCTCCTTGGTGGCTTTCAGTTGTGTGGTCCCATCAGTTGCTGGGAGCCGGGTGTGAAGGCCCCAACTAGCATGCAGGATTTGTCTCTTTCTCATCTCAGGTCTGTCAGCTTTTTGCTACATGTATTCTGACACTTTGCTATTTGGTGCACACATAGTTAGACAGTTATGTCTTCCCAGCAGATTGATCCTGTCATTATTACATATATCCCTCTTTAGCAATTTTCTTTGCTGTAAGGTCTACTTTATCTGATCTTAATATGACCATTCCTGATACTTTAATTCAGAGTCGCATGGTGTATCTTTTCCTATCCCCCACTCTCAACCTACCTATGTCATTGTAATTTAAGTGAGTTTCATGAAAACAAAATATTGTTGGATCATGGATTTATTTTTTTTAATTCACTCTGTCAATCTCTGTCACTTAGGTGGTATTTTGGACAATTCACATGTAAGGTAATCGCTGATATGTTGGGGCTTAAGTCTGCCCTTTTGTCAAGCTGTATGTCTGTAGAGAAGGGAACACAGCAGGACAAGCAAACAGCTACTGTTCAGTATACTGTTCAGATGAAATGCAGTCATAGCAAATCATCGTGAACAACATAAAACCAAGTCTGAATACACACAAAGACACTGCTGATCTTGTGAGACAGAGCTGTGGCTTCCTTGGCAAATGTCAGACATCTGATTGCCTGTTGAAGAAGAAATTGTGAGCTCTGCACATAAGAGCGACTTCCTTCCTAGAAGACATTGCAAATGAGGATGTGGGATACCCTTTGTGTTAGAGTGAGGCAGAGTAGAGAAAGAACAGACTTTGTGTTCAAGTGACCTGGTTTTTTCTCCCAATGGGATCATTTATTAGCTGAGTAATACTTAACAAATGACTCCCTGGGCATCCGTTTTCTCATCTATGAAATGGGGATAATACTTTCCTCACAGGGTTGTTGAGACGATTTATTCAATCACCCGTAACTCTTACTATTATCCCATGTGTGGATGTCCCCATATGCTCAGGGCTCCCAGAGCCTGGGAGAGTGAGTGGTTTGCTGCAGAGACCAGGAGACAGAGGTGGAGCCAGCAGACTGGGCCTCTCTTGAAACAGGCGTGGGTTTGAGGACAGAAGTCACTGGAGGACCAGCCGGTGCTCTGGCTCTTTCTCTGGCACCTTGCTTGCTGGCCACCTCTGTATTTTGTCCAACCCAAAACAACCTACCCAAGATTCTGCCCTGGTCTGATGGCAGAATCAGGGTGTAAAGGGGACAGATGGTTGCACTGTGGGCCTATGACAGTCCACCAACACCAACCTGCTTGCTCCAGCTCCCTTCACTGCAGACCCTGCCCCTGCACTTCCGTGGATCACACACAACAACCTCTGCCCCTCCCCCTGGGGTGTAGGTCGGGGCTGAGCTCCTCTGCTTTCACCGTACAATGGGGGGGGGGGGGGGGCGTCAAGAAAAAATTGGAGGACTCCCAGGGTTCAGGGGGACAGAAAGGGGCCCATAAAAATGAATGTGTGTGCCTACCAATCTTATCGATTCTCTGAATCGTCATGTAGGACAGGTTTTTCTGGCAAAGGAAAATAACATGAAAAAGGAAAAGGAAAGGGTTACAAAGGCTGATGCCCTGAAGGATGGTAGGTTTTTCCTTGTTTGTTTTCCTACTGTGAAATACCTCATTCATGTAAAGATGACAGAACCTCCATTTCGAAGAACCATGCGGCCCTCGCTCAGCGACGCCTGCACCCTGGAGGTTCGTCATCCCGAGGGTGGCAATCTGTCTGCTGCGTCACGTGGCCTCCTACATGGACCCGGGAGCCCAGAATACCACCATGTTTTAAACCACGGGCTCTTTTACCCTTCAGACCTTGATTCCCGTTCTCTAGATCAGTTTCGTTTTGTCACTTCAGATCAAATAGAAAACATAAGTACAGCCTTCTGAGAAGCCAGCACAGTGCAAGACGACCTGCCTGAACAGCGAAAGGAAGCGACACACCGGCTTCAAGTTTCCAGAGTAAACGGTCCGGAGAAGGCACCTATAACCCACTCTGCCCCTGACTGGGATGGCCCTCCTCCCCCTCTCACAGCTCTCTCTGATGATGGGGCTTCTGCTGGAAGACTACGGCTTGGGCAGGAGTCAGTATGTGCTCGTCTTTCCCATCACATGCCTGTGATGTGTCCACGGAGATCAAAATATATCCAACTTAGTCATGTAATTCACATTCTAAACTAACCTGCTGACAAGTGGGAAAGTAAGGGAAAGGCAAGAGTTAAAGGGTCACCAAGTCAAGAGCAAAGATAGCTTTTGTTGGTCGGCAATTTATGAGACCTCAGAAGTCTAGCAAAGGCAGGCTGTCTCCTCATAGACCCTGGTCATTCTCTACAAGACACAAAGGACAACGAGCACAGTAGTGTCCACCGCTTGGTTACTCCACAGAGCTCTTAGAATGGAGTCAATGGACTGGAATCTATAAAGAAACCTTCAGAACACTGAACAGCAGCACGTGAGGAATAACAGATTAGCACATTTCATACACTGCTCCAAAGATACACCTTTAAATTAGTTCAATCCAAATAACATTAATTGAACATCTATTGTGTTCCAGGACAAAGCATAGTCTCTGTGCCCTGGGAAGATTAAAACTTATTCAGGGAGACATAAATTTAAACAAATGAATGCCATGCAGCATAATATGTTCTGAGAAACAGGGGGCGAATGAGGTAAAGTGAAGAGGAAGCAGGGGGGCACCATGACCAGATTACACCATCATGAACTCAAATGAAGCATAACATTGAAATCTCAATTCTTGTCTCTGCAAACCAAGACAAATTATGGAACGTTAGGTCTCCTTTGACGAGAAAGCCTTAAAATACCAAGGAGCAAGATGGAGGTCCCATTCCCTTTGAAGTCTGCCCCATTCTATTGTTTTTCCAACCAGTAATAAGGGTTGAAAACACACACACACACACACACACACACACACGAACATGGGGACAAACTGATTCATTCTCCTCTTACAGTGATTAGCTTTTTTCACACAGCTGCTAAATGCCTTTGGAGAGGTTAGGTTAAAATTTCAGCTTTAAAAATATCACAGTTGATGTTACTTCGAACAGCTGGTGGTTTCCACCGCTCACTCCCGGGTGGCCACAGTTCCAATTTGTGGCTAGCCTTGTCTTCAAACATCTCGGGGCAACCAAAATACGACAGGATGACAGATCATCCTCTCAATGGATACTGACAAACAAATTAGTGCAAAGATGCTTTTCGTAGCAGACCAGATGTGTTGAGTTCTATCATATGGAACAAGCAATGAGAAACTGTCCATGCCCCATCTGTGCCTTTTATTTTTTATTTATCTCTCTCTCTCTCTCTCTCTCTCTCTCTCTATCTCCCAATGCACTATCATGAAATCCAAAGTGCTGAGTTTACATGTGCACCAAATGAACACATTGAGAAGCTAGCTTCGTTGACATGTCAGAAAACTTTCCTAGGGTATAATCCAGGAAAATGAGACCAACCTTTAACAGAACTCTGCAGTGGCGTATGAAAGCCATTTGTAAACATGCTGCTTGAAGATGGGGCCTTGTCTTGAGTCAGTAACACCAGGAAGAGGCTGCAGAGGGCTCTGCCTCTTGTGAGACTCCCAGCCACGGCTCTAACATGGACTCCCACGTGGGACGTGGAGCATTTCTTCCTGCCACTGATGGGCAAATAGTGTCCACTAGACTAGGGGGTAGCTAGCTAGTTAGCCCTGGACCCCTCTAACTCTCCAACTCACATGAAAAATTTTAATATTCTCCTATGTTTCTCAGTTAAGATCAATCAACAAAGTATTTGAGGACCTACTGTTCACTTGGAACCCCACCAGGCACTAGGGAGAATGTAAAGATAAGTCAAGAAGTGTCCCCCCTCCCGTCAAGAAGCTTAGCATCACCTTGAGTACAATGAACGCACGTGAGCAATGCCTACCCATGCAAAGGGTCTCATGAGGCTGGTCTGAGGCTTGAGACCATGAATGTTTCAGGAGTGAGGAGGATGGAGAAATCCCTAAGGCTCACAGAAGGGGAGTCCTCAGAGAGGATAGAGGAGTTGATCTAGGTTTTTAGGGATGAGTGGGATTCAGATTAGTGGGGGTAGTAAGGACAGCAGTAATTCTAGGAGGGGAGGAGGTCAATGATGTGGGCACTAGCATGAAGCTGGGTGCATGGACCTGTGTGCACCACTGGGGGGGCTGTGCAGGAGGTGTGGCATGTACAACGGCAGAGCTGGGGAGGTGAGCTAGAGCTGGGTGATGGAGACCTATGTGGTGGAGACAGCAGGATTCTGAGCAGAGAGAGGGCTCCTCCTGGAGTCCCCCTCACTGGCTGGAGGCTCATATTGTGGAAGTCAGAGCACCTGTCTATGGCTCTATAAAATGGGGATCGTGTTTATCCCACCCCCCTCATAGGACTATTCAGTGACAGGGCTTGTCAGCTATAATGCCGGAAAGGTGAGTGCTATTGCTGCCATGCAGCAAGGGCCATTTTTAGAAAGCCTGCACTGTTTTCCATCTGCATGAGGGACTTGGGGAGAGGGAGTAAACCATAGGTGGAGTTTGACGTCTGGCCCTAGAGAGCATACGGACGCCTTTCATACTGCAAGTAACTTGAGTGCCTTATGCAAGCCCAGTGGGTCCTTCCAGTCTGAGTAACTGCATAGCCTGTGTTCTTTGGTTTGCACGAATAGATTAGTGGTGATCGTTATTGCAATTTTCAAGAGTCCACTGTCATCTTTCACCAAGTAGCTGGTAAATTATGTCAACTCTTTGGAGATCTATATGCGTTAGTGGCTTGCAGGTGCCGTGGCTCCAGATGACTGAATCACAGCCAGGGGGCCTGAGCCCGACCCGGAAGATAGTTGCCTCTTTGTCAGTGTTATTAGCACAGTGTGGGTTGTCGCTGCCCCCTGTCCTGACGGCCACCTGCGGGCCAGGTGCACACCACCCCCCCTGGCAGTTCTGCTCATGCCCCCAGGCTGGAGCTTCTGTCCCTGAAGCACTGGCTGCTCGTGGGCCACGGGAGAGCTGACTGCGGCCCCTCCCCTCGCATGAGCACTCACTCAACCCCAGGATGACGGTCTTTGTCAATCAATTTACAGCAAAAGAGCGGCTACAACTGCTGACCCTAGGGAAAAGCAGGACGCTGTGAGATCCTTCTTCACCTGACTGAGTCTTCGTGTCTCCTGCCATTCTTGCGCCTCCTTTCGCGTCCGTACTCCGCTCCTTCCGATGACCTTGGATGGCAAGCGTGGAGGTCGGGAACTGAGTCTTTGTTCCCAGGGAAGGTTCCAGAGCTTTGGTGGGAGACGCTGGCTTAGAACTGGGCTTCTTGAGTGGTGGGTTCCTCAGAACAGGTGTCAGATTCGGATGCTGCAAGCCTCAAACCCCACTATCAGAGCTTGACGCTTCAGGACTTTTGCTGCCACATTCTTTCCACACTCACACCTAGCTCCTGCCCCCACCCCCACCCCCTGCCGTGCAGACCAACAGCGGCAGGTCAAGGACAAAGCATGACTGTACACGATGTGTCCTCCCTCCCAGTCCAGGAACGCTCCCTGAAACTTACTGCTCCCCAAGAGCAGCATTCTGGCTGGGGCCAGGGTTAGGCAGTGATCCCCCCTTCCCGCCCTCCAACCCCCTTCCCGTCAGCATGTCCCAGTCCTGGTTCCCTTTGGGTGACAGTGGGTGGGGCTGACAGTGCTTGGATGCTACATCACCACGCCTCCTTTACCCAAACGCTCCCACTGCCGGGCCGTCCTGGCTGAGTGCCCTGTACCTTTACGTTTGACCTGGTTCAAGCCCGGGCACGTGCGGTCACAAGGGCAGGAGCTTTGCTCATTTGGTTCACCTCTACACCCTCAGGGTCTGGAACAGTGTCTGGCCCATAGGTGGTGTCAATAAACATGTGTTCCTCAAGACAATAAAATTCTATCATAAAGGCGGTCTTAAAGAAGATGGAGTTCAAATCCTTCCAGAACTCTCACACTCCCAAGGCTCTCAGACATGGGCCAATTATTACACGGAAGAATTCAGTGGCTTCGGTGCCATCACGGGTGGCAACCCTGAAGCTTGTGGCTGGGTCACTTGAGATGTATCGAGGCTGCGTTGTGCGTAGCTAGAATTTAGATCTCCGACCCCAACAAGCCTGCAAAGCACAAGGCTTGTGAATCTGAACGGGAGACAAAAACCACAGAGCACACGGGCAGACGGACTTGTAGTGTTTTCACTATAAGCTGCTGTAAGAGACCCCCTCAGACGGCGGCTTAGACCACAGGGATGGACTCCCCACGGCTGGAGAGTCCAAGATCCAGGTGCCGGCAGATCCCAGGGCGGAGAGAATCTGCTTCCTGGTTCAGGGACGGCAATTTCTCGCTTTGTCCTCACATGGCGGGGAGGGGCCCTCCGGGGTCCCCTTTATGAGGACATTAATCCCATTGTGGGGGCACCACCCTCACGACCCCCTCCCCTCCCAGAGGCCTCACCTCTTACATCATCACCCTGGGGTTCAGTTTCAACACAGGCATTTGGGGAGGACACATCCAGTCTTTAACAGAAGTTTTGGTTCCCACCTCAGCGTGGAGTAAATCACGGCAGGCGCAAGGAAGTGTCCACACAGTTCCTTCTCCACCCAGCTTCCCCACCGCCCCCCACAATGCCCGGAGACACCACCTTGAGTGTTACTGGTACTTTGTGGGACCAGCGGTAGAGGCTCTGAGAGCCCTGAGCTCCCTCTAGAGGCCGGTGGCTGCCACTGCCGCCCCGGGTGGCCAGTGGCACAGGAGGACTGGCCACGCACGGGGGCTCGGAGATGACCAGGCTTCCACCCCACCCCTTCCCGACACAGACTCGCTCCGGGCACACGCATAGTGCAAACCCACAAAACGCGGTTTCGAGGGCGGCACAGGCAGGAAGACCTTAGTGTCGGTTCGTTCAGGACTGCCTTCTGATTCGTCCTTGGTGCTAGGCAGCAGATAACCCTGTGGTCCTCCAGAATTACCTCCCCCCCTTGTCTCTGTCTTTCCAGAACCCCTGTCCTGGGTGCGGAGCAATGCTCTTGCAGCAGGCTGCCCCTCGCATCTGAGAGCAGGTGTGTGCTCACACATGCTCTCTCTCTCTCTCTCTCTCTCTCTCTGTCTGTCTATTTTCCAGTCAGGCTGCTCCGTTTCCTCAGCCTTTTATGTTGATGCCTCTTTCTGGAAGATGAGGACCTGCCATCATCCATCAGGGATTTTATTCTTCATCATGAAAAACCATAGCCCAGAGGCCAGCTTCTATTTGGTAGATAGAGTCGGGAGATCAGCCTTAACTCCCAATCTTATAAACCTCTTATAATAAAATCCCCTCAGATGTAAATGCGCTGTCTCAATAATTAGATAAATATGCCCGACCACTGGTTACCAGCCTGGTGACGGATCTAATTATATTATTTTCTGTGACTGCACTGGTCTGACAATCCCTCATCAAATATCTGTCTCTGCTACTTCTCGCCAGCTTTACACATAGCTGTCGATGTAAAAATACTTATAAAAGTAACTGCTCAAACATGAACATTTCAAGACAGGAGCTCATTAAACAAAGAAATGGTACGAGCTGTGTTGTGTGCTAGATTAGAACTTCAAGTGATATTTTCTGCAAGCAAGGAAGGTACGGGGCTTTAAATATTATTATTCACATTTAATCACGCACCAAATGCTCCTGCCTAATTGCTAAATGTTTTCTCTTGTGCTTAAATTCCATGCCACAGATTATTAAAAATTGACTTTACAATATTTATTTTACTTATCTTCTCAAGCCAGACTGGGCTTAGCCCATAGATTTTGTGAATTATTAATTTTTAAAGGCAATTTGTGCTACATTTTACACTTGGATGATATCCAGAGAGACACTGATTTCTAATCCAAAACTTGCAGAACGGAATCACTTTGATTCATCTTTAAAGACTCTTAAAGCACAAACCCAGATTCAGAAGAGCTAATGAATCCCTCCAATGTAATGTGAAAAGCTAACAAGCACTTAGTTAACACTTAGATCCGTGTGATAAAAGGGAACCCAGGATCTTCAGCAGATTATCTGAGCACTAACCCTGGGCAGTGTAACTCACTCGGTTATATAACAAGAGCTGTGTAGACGGACATGAGGGACAAACCCCTAGGCCACCAGCAGCATCCCTCCGTCACCCTTCATGCACCTGCAGCCTTCGGGACTCACCGTCTGCAGAAGCCGTACCCTCCACGGGGGCTCCTGGTTTCCCTTGAACTCACCCACTCTGCTGAGAGGCGAGATAAACCCCTTGCATTGATTTCCCCTTGATTTTCTCCTAAGTGTATTGTCGTGAGGCTCCGCTTTCCCGCGCTGAGTTCTAAATTAGAATTGTGTATTAAATGGAGAGGAGATCCGTACACACCTGAGATGCGGTGTCACCTGACGTTTCTGTGTGTGTATAAACCCCTGCTTCTGTCTTATTTTCTTAAAGCCAACTTTGTCTACATACCCATTAACTCATTATTTGCTCGAGATGCTGTGTTCGAGGTGAATCTTTCTCTTCCCTAGGCTCTGCAGCTGCACTTATCAAAAAGCCACGGGTCACACGTAACTGGTTCATGGTATGTAGCACATTCAATAGAAAAGGGGAATTTCCTAGAAAATTTACAAAAACTGAGGAGTGGATCTTCCTCCCCCAGAGAGTCCAAACAGTACTAGAAAATAAAACAACCGAAATAATGCATCGTTTGACAATGCTGGCATCCCGTTGGGTTTTTCAGTGTTTCTGGAAACTCGATATGTCTATACACATACATGTATCCATATATTTTTATATAAACATATTTATTTGGAAGGCTCGATACAGTTATGGAATTTGGAATGCTGTTGCACTTTGTAAAAACCATTCCATCAACATTGTTCAACCTACAACCAGCTGGGCACTGGGGAGGGCACAATTTGGACCCGTGTGCCATTCGACAGGTGCTCTTGCAGCCCTGGACTGACATTCTCGAGTCTACGCGGAGCACGACGCAGAACTAACACACTCAAGACGGCAGATGCCTCAGAGAGTTGCTGTTGAGCGCAGACAATTTCCCTTCTTTCCACGTGGTTTCAGTTGTTTTGTTGACATCTCGATGAGGTGACCATTGGTAGCACATCTCCCTAGCACCTCGGGCATCATGGGAAGACTCTTAAGAGTATCTGCCCTTCATCACTTTAGGGACAATAAGATAACGGTGCGAACACGTAGCAGAGCGCCTGGAAATCTCACAACAAATGCAGTCTTCCCGGTCCTAGTCCACACCGCACTTCCCTGTCCACACACTTCCTCACCCCAGCCTGGACGTCACAGCCCCACCCTCTCCCTCGACACCACCCTCCAGGCCTGGTTGGGTGGCTGACCATAAGGAGGCAGGACCGCCCGGCAGCCAGAAAGAGAAGGGCGGCTCCCAGCAGGACTGTCCTAGGAAACACCACATAGCCAGTGGGCTCAGGCCTCTGGGGCTGGTGCTAAATAAAGAGGGGACACGGGCGAGCAGAGGGACACCCACAGGATGTGGCCCCCATAGGACGGGCCCATACTTGCTGGCTGGCGCTCGCCCCTCTGGCCTGCCCGCCCCACCCCACCTCCAGCGCTCTGGAAAACTCGGGCCCGTGGAGTAAGTCAGTGAAATGGTGGCCGTCCGCCCTGCAAACACGGCCACGTGCACACGCCCGCTGGGCCCTAACGATTTCACCTCCAGCTGCTCTCAGTGTGATGCTCGGTAGCTCACATGTGCAGTAAGTGGTTCCAGGACCTTCTGCTCGGCAAACACTATCTTACGTGCAAACGTGTGTATATCAACTTATCTCTGTGTGTACACGCACGTGTCCATGCCTGTGTGTGTGTTCTGTGTGCACATAGGGACGCGTGTGTGTCCCTCGGGCCGCCGTGTCTCAGAACTTGCAGCGGGAAAACGAGATCTGCCCGAACGACAGTCGGTATTAGACCTTCCCAGACTGCTAGTCCCACCTGCTCGAGACGGCTCGCGAGTTCAGCCCTATCGCTCCTGCCTGTTTTGGAGAGCAGGGATGGGGGGCCAGGGCCAGTCGCTGTGTAGGGTGTGACCACCCATGTGACAAGTGACGGTTGTGACCACCCATGTGACAAGTGACGGAACCGGGACTTCCATCCGGGTCCTCGTCACCACAATAGCCTGCACCAGCCACCATAATATGAGCTCCAACAACGTTCACAGGAGAGGTGCCACTGCTTTACTTTGATCAGGAAGGCTGCCTGGAAGAGGTGGCATTTGGGAAAGACCTGACTCTTCGCCAAACTGACAATTACTTTCTTTTGACCCTTTGGTCAACTGAATCAAGCAAATAACCTCCTAATTGAGTTTTATCCTTACTAGAAACTATAGTATTACCTTTAATTTAAACAATTTTTTAACATATATTTATTTTTTGAGTGAGAGAGACAGACAGAGCACGAGCAGGGGAGGGGCAGAGAGAGAGGGAGACGCAGAATCCGAAGGAGGCTCCAGGCTCCCAGCTGTCAGCACAGAGCCCACTGTGGGGCTTGAACCCACAAACCATGAGATCATGACCTGATCCAAAGTTGGATGCTTAACCAACTGAGCCACCCAGGCGCCCCTATTACTTTTAATTTTAAATAAACAGCTAATCCATTATATTAAGGCAGTTAGCTGATATGCACAAAGCCAACTTGATGAAATGGAGAAATCCAATCATACTATCATTTTCTGACACATAAGCAAGCACACCAAAAAAACAGTGACTGACTTCTCACCTGGCAGGTCTCCACATTCCCAGATACAGTCCACAACTCTGACAAGGTACAAGGGTCTATCCACCTGTCTATCTTCCACCAGCAACCCATCCGTGGCCCCACCTACCCGCCATCACTCAACTGCAGGACAGGTGGTTGCAGGCAGGAGACGAGCATTCGACGACCTAGTTCTGCACTGACCCTGACATCTGTCCGTGAAGGAAGGGACGGGCCACCGCCCGCTTGGTTATTTTAGGGGGTCTGGATTGAGGCCGCGCGCACCCCCACCAGGACACTGACTCCTCACACCCTGCAGGAGGGCAGGACAGCGCCAGCCTGGACTTCAGTGGTTCAACCAGAAGGCCAGGCCTCGGCCTTGGGGACTTGGGCTCGGTGGCTCCCCTGCCCCTTCCCAGCCCCAAGGACAGCTCCGTCCTTCCGTGCTGGCAGGGCTACAGGAGCGGGGCTGGTCCCTCAGCCGCACACGGCCTCCTCACAAATAGCCGTGAACTCCGCCTAGATGTCCAGAAGTGGCTCTCCTTCTGGGGGCACCTGCAGAGGACAGAGGGACGGGGCAGGTGCGGAGGGCGAGAGGCCTTCCCGCCAGGCTGGTGCAAGTGGGTCGGGGGTGGGCCGGCCCCTGGTGGGGCTCAGGGCCGGTAAGCGTAGTTAGTGGGCTGTGAAAGTGCTGGTGTAAAACAACACGTTTCATTTAAGGTGAGGTCGTAATCCCGAGGGCTCTGCGGTGCCCACAGCAGCAAGGAGGATGGGCCTCACGGCCCTCAGGTCTTGGGCCGGCGGGATCACCCAGGGCAGCCTCTCCGCAGGGCGTGGGCTCCCTCCCTATTCTGCACGGCTCCCCACAGCGTCCCACCACACTTCCCGAATCCTCTGTTCATGGGACCACGCCCGGGGCGGCTCCCACTGAAGCTCAGACACACCGGCGACACCAGCCGCGGTGCTGGCAGCCGGTACCCGTCCAGGCGCGTTGGCTCTGCGTCTGGCAGCCCGGAAACACCGGACGTGGCCCTTCATTCCCAGCAGCCATGTCAACTGTCCGAGAGTTTCTCCAGAGTTTGAAAGACACTTCAGTCCATGGGGGAGGTCAAGGCCAGGTCACAGAGTCCGTGCAGGGGGGCTGAATCTCCTCCGTGCAGATTCAGAAGAAAGGGGTTCCATTGGAAGATGGCCGCCGTCAATTCCGATCGCCCTCTGCTGTCCTCACCTCAGCTGCCAAGGGCGCGTCCGCTGTCTGCTCCCTTCTCCGTCCGTGTAGCTGTGCTCGAACCTGCGGGTCTGAGTGAAGGCTGGTCGGGCCGTGGTGTCCTGAGGGCAACATGTGTCCACCAGCTCTGTGTCCCAGCCACGGAAGGAGGGCTGACACGTCAAAGGCAGGGATACTCGCTGGGCAATCGGCCTGAGACCCAGCCGGCGCCCAGCTCTGGGCCACACCCGTCTGTTCATCCAGATGAAAGCCTGTACCCGTATCAGGGCAGGCCGTTTTGAAAAGAACAATTATCATTGGCATCTGTAAGCAGGAGGGTGAACGCTCTGGCTTCTCAGAGGCGGCAGCCTGCTGTGGGTACATGGCGGTGCATCTCCCCAGATTCTCTGACTCGCGGCAGCCTGGCCACAGATGTCCATGCTGTTCCGCGCAGGCCTGCGTGCCAGCCAGCCTGAACGTGAGCCAATGCGCACTTCCTCCGTGCCTCGGTTTCCTTACTGGTGATAGCTATCTCAAGACCGTCATGGGCGCTACTTGAGGAAACGCATGAACACTGATGCTTTCTTTCCACTGTGTCCCTGACACAGTCCATACACAGCAAACACTCACTGTTGTTGACGCGAGCCTGTCGCAGGGACCGAGCGTGTGAGGATCGTGCAGTGTGCATCCTGACATGGGCTCCCCCCCGCCCTCCTCAGCTCCGACGGTGCCCAGGGCACCCCCAGGCTCTGACCAGAAGGGGTGTGAGCGCTCCCCGAGGGACGCAGGGGACAGGGTGCAGGCTCAGCACCCCCTACTTGGCCCCGACGCCAGGAGTCTTACCTATGAAGCTTCTGAGACCCGAGATTTAATTTGGACAAAAAGAGAGGAACATTGTGCTGTTTACACAAGCCCCACATTCTTAAACCATTTAAAGTAAAAGAAGCAATACAAAGTAAGCCCGGTACCTCCCGAGAGACGAGAAAGAGCCAGAAAGATGGCCCTAACATCTCTCGTTCCAGCTTTCATTTCAAGAACTTCAGAACAACCACTCATCGCTTTGCCTTTGGGGTCTTGGGTCCACGGATTTCAGTGAAGCGATGCAAGGCGGTCTCGACCCCAGAGCCGCGACCCCGCGATCCACAGTAACGTCTGGGAGGTGCCTGCGCTACTGCCCAACCCCCCCCCCCCCCCCCGAGCCCTGCCCTGTGCGCACCTGACCTACGGATCGTGAGTTATGGCAGGATGTGTTTTCACTAAACGCACGGGCATCGGGGCCAGACTCAGTGCTCCCCATGTGCCCCCACACGGCGCTCTCTGCGGCCTGGCCCGCTCTGACCCAGCGGGCACTGGGGACACCGTGGAACGCCAGCGGAGCGGTGACAGCCAGCAAATGAGCGGCTCCATTTTGCAGAGCTCCTGCCCAGCCAGACCCTCGAGGGCAGGCTGACAGCTCCCCGCCCGGGGACCCAGACGCACGGCCCCCATTATCGCTGCTGATGCGCGTCACGGCCAGGCAGGGCCTCTGAGACACACTGAGAAGCGTGCTCCCAGAAGCTTGACAGGCCCCCAGGAAGTCTCTCCAGCCGAGCTCTCTGCACACGAACCCTTCGAACACAGCCCCTCCGTGCGGCGGCCCTCTGCACGGCCGAGCCTCAAAGGCAGTTCTTGGAAACACTTTCCTCAGTTCAAAGAAAGGATTTGCCTCCCATTCTCCCCTTTGGGGCGACAAACCTTATGTTTTAATTAAGAGGTAGGGAACTCGGGAACTTGTCATCAAGAGACACCGACGGGGCATGAGCCCTTTGGCTAAAAGTACTCCTCCTCCCAGACCAGCTGGGCTTCCAAGCTTTGGAGAAGAGGACTGTGCCCTGGTTCTCTGAGCCCCGAGCATGACCGCACCCCTACTCGTGACAGCGGGGGTAAAACACTGCTCCCCGTGAGCACTGAGTCAGCAACCCCACAAGCGTTCCCAGTGACACAGGTGTGAGCCAGCGCACAAGGGGCCGCGTGAGCCGGGCCCAAGGCCACCTCTGTGACAGACAGTGTGACAGCGGCTCTGGTGAGGGTGTGTGTGGGACTCTCGCAATTCTGTGCTGCTCTGGGTTCTCAGACCAGCTTCCCGTGTCAGCAGTCCCAGCCTGTTCACTCCGGCAGGCACGGTCTGCAGGTGAACGTGGGGCGGCGGCAGCAAAAAGTCCTGTTGAAACAAAATCACTGGGCACCTGGGTGGCTCTTTGGGTAAGCATCCAACTCTTGATTTCAGCTCAGGTCAGGATCTCATCGTTCGTGGGTTCAAGCCCCGAGTCAGGCTCTGCGCTGACAGCAAGGAGCCTGCTGGGGATTCTCTCCCTCCCTCTCCCCCACGCTCTCTGTCTCTCTCCCTCTCTCTCTCTCTTTGAAAGAGAAGACGAAAGACCCAAAAATCACACTTTCAAGGAGAGTAGCCATGCCCCACAATTATTCCCTCTGCCCCAGGTCTGGGGTTCCCACGTCACCAGAACAGGCGGGGGGTGGCGGCCCAGACAAGGTCCTTCTCCCACACAGGGACAGAGAAGCTGATACTGTGCCGTGACACCAGTGGTGATATGGACACTTTGCTTGATGGTCAGATGTGCTGGACGCAAAGGTCGTAGAATAATTTTTCAGGTGTGTGTGGCTACTTACCCTTGGGGCAGAATCTGCAGTGCAAGGTGCTAAGGGAGATACGTTCTGAGCTTACACAGACCGGCGTGTGAGTCCTGGGGGCAGAGGAAGGACATTATCCTGTTCTCTGCTGACCCCCAGTGCAAGGACAGTGCTTACACATAGTAGGCTTTTCACAAACACTCCTCGAGTGACTGCCAATGAGCGAACCACTCAAAAATCAGACCTTAGATACACCCCTGACGAGGCCAGACCTCTTCACGCGTGCACGGACTTTTGCGTCAGACACAGAGTCAGGCAGCCTCCCTCACCCCCAGCCTGTATCCCAGAGATCCACAGCTGACTGGAGATTTTCCACCGCACCACGTCGGAAATGCCCGCAGGGCTGTGCCCGAGACATCAGGCGAGGCCTTCCAGAGCCCCATCTGTCAGCATTTCTCCAGTAGCATCTCGTGGAACAGAACCTTGGAGCGTGTTTTTCAGGAGCATCTCGTGGAACAGAAGTTCCACGAGATGCTCCTGAAAAACACGCTCCAAGGTCATGAGAAGTGCTGTTTGCCCACTCCATTGTGAAGATTTTCAAGTCACATTAGCAGACTGTGCGTTATAAGCCCCCGGAAGCCCTTCGGTAGAGAGATGTGCTCAGTTTCATAGAACTCGGCATTCCTCAAGTGTATTTGCTCATGCAAATGCTTCTTGGCCATGACAAACCCATCTGAGTACTTTAATTCAGCCCGGTCTTACCAACACAGCTGAGCGGCGGGGGCCGTGCGAGCCACACGCCCACCCGCGTGGTCACCCCACTGCCCTGCACCTGACTTTCCTACCAGAGAAGAGGAAAGCCGAGAGGGCCACGCTGCACCCCACAGCACCCCTGAAAGACCAGGGATGATGCAGTGAGGGGCCACGTGCGGTACTGAAGTCTGTCTGGATGGGGAGTAAAACCAAGCCCTGTGTCGCTGCCGTGTAGCCGGCACCGTAGCGCCTCCCACAGCCCCGCCCGTTCGAGCCAAGGCCCCAACGCTCCACGGGGCACGGTGTGACCTGTCCCTGCTTTTCACACCTCTGTGTGGCTCACCATGCCTCACTGGGAAGTCCACCCACAGCCGGCCCCCACGCCTGCTTGCCTCCAACCCTCGTAGGCGCCTCGCATCCCGGGGTCTCTTCCCGCCTGTGACTGGGAGAGCGGGGTCAGCTGAGCAGGCCGGGGAGACCCAGAAGCCCTGGGAAGGCACGGGATCCTAGCAAAGTGTAACACTGGTTTCAACATTAGCATCGGCAAACACAGGTTGTCATGCTTGGTGCCCTGACGAGGTGTTCTTGGAACCCTCTGATTATTCCCTTCTTACCAGAGCCCCCAAGTGGAGAAGATTCTGGTCCAAGCAGCAGCAACTCGAAATCCTCCCTCACCCCCGTCTTTAAGGGCCGGCCCGGCCAGAGTGCTGCCGCCCCCAAACACTCCCCGCTCAGAGCGCTCAGCCATTTAGCCGGTCTGACCCCAAACACACAAAAACGCACTCTCAGGCAAATTAAAAACATCCATTTGCCACTTCTTATTCCCGAACCATGTGGAATGCAAAAGAGGAGCATAAAAAACGAGGCTCTCGGTAACGGGGAAGGCTTGCATTTTATCCCGGGCTCTGGAGCAGCGGTACGGAGCGAATACATAACACTGTGTGAGTCTCACCCAGACAGAGGCGCACAGAGCTGGTAATAACTCAAGGTATTTTATCACTATGTGTCCTCAGGCTAGGCATCAGATGGGAAAAACACTCCTGAAACAAAATTAAATAGTTTTAGATCTAATTTTACCAGGCTGAACTAGGTTGCAGATTGATTTTCATGGAATCTAATAGAGAACAACACACACGTTGCCCGTCTCATAGAAAATCCATCCACCACACCACTTTCTACTCGCCTTGTGCTTCAGCACAAGTAATCAGAAGCTCGTACTTCACAAGGCAGCGCGCCTCGCCCTGCGAACGCCTTCCCCTCCAATGGAGCCCGACGTAGGCACGGCCTCCCAGGCGGTCTCCTCAAGTGCCCGCTCACACGGACACGAGATCCGCTCACTCCCTCTGGCAGGAAGGGGAGGCCTGGGGCCAGGGCAGCACCCAGAGCCCACATCTACCCGTCCTCTGTTCGGCCTCCTCATCTCTGCCCGCCACGCACCGCCCTCGCTCTTCCAGAATTTTCTCCTCTTCCCCGAACAGCTAAGCGCTGGCTCCTCTTCCTCCGTGTGCATCAGGGCCAACCAGAACCAGACAGGAAAGTGTGGCGGCTCCAGCCCCTCCCAGGACAGGCTGCGTGGGACCTGGTCCCGTGGACTGCCTGCACAGGCCCCTGCCAGGCCACCCTGACCTGCACACCCTGGTGACAGCACCCACCTACTCCGTCTCTAAGGGTCACTTACGGTCCTGATCTGGGACATGGGTACACCTTCCCCGGTTGGCCGTGCCCCGGCTTTCTCGGTGACGGCGTGTGTGGGCTGATGCACCTCCCAGCAGGACCACAGAGCCCCTGAACACGTGGGGGTGGGGCTTAAGAGTACCCGCGCGGCACAACTGAGCGTTAGTGAGCGACAAGGGGGTGAAGAGGCCAAGACCTCAGCAGCAGGGCTGGATGAGCCTGAACACCGACTGGAGTTCAGTCAGCAAGGAGGGAAATGGCACCGTGTAAGGAAAACAGTGGCCGGGGGAAAGAACATGGCTGATGTGTGACCAGCACCCACCCATCCTGTGCAATGGGTTGGTCTGCAAACTGCAGGGTCTTATCGTGAAAGCAGGTACACCGTCTACCCATGTGATTCCGCGTCTAGTCGGGAGAGAGGGCGAATTAAACAGGCGTGACAAATAGCACTGAAGATGTGATACAGTCTGCACAGAAAATAGAGAAAGAGGGGCACCCAGGTGGCTCAGTCAGTGAAGCGTCCCACTCTTGATTTCAGCTCAGGTTGTGATCTCACGGTTCGTGAGTTTGAGCCCCACATCAGGCTGTGCACTGACAGCTTGGAGCCTGCTTGGGGTTCTCTCTCTCACTTTCTCTCAAAACAAATAAATACGCTTAAAAAAAGGAAAGGAAAGGAAAGGAAAGAAAAGAAAAGAAAGTTCTAGACTGTTCTAGACTGTTCCAGGGGTGTCCTAGGCTTTGGAGCATAGCATGTTCTCCATGACCCTTTGTTGACTGAGCAAATGGAGTCAACGAATGCCAGTCTGGGTCTGAGGAGCCTAGACTTTTCAGGACAGCACTTGCCTCGGGCCCCCACCATGTGTGAGCATCATAGGTGACCACTCATCAGAACAGCAGAGAACCACTTGGGTACCATGGGTTCAGGTCAGCCTTGGGCGTGCTGCACGAACAGACGAGCTATTAGCTTGGAAATAATAAATATCATTTACATACATCAGCCACGAGCTCCCTTCTAAAGGGAGATAATTAAATTTAGACTTGCAAATTCAGATACCAACACTTTGACCTGCTCTCTAAACAACTGCTTATGTAATGAGTGTTCTATTCTCGGTTATTAGAATATCTCACTCATATAAGAGATGAGAAATTAGCCAAATTTCAAACAGCATTGAAGACATTACTGTTGTTGACAGTGGGACTTAACAAAGTCAGCAGAGGACAGGGGGCCCTGCCAGGAGCTTCCGTGATGTCTCATTTCTTGCTCTCGAATGAACTCGCTTCAGCACCTTACATAATAAAAATAATGTAAGAAAACAAAATAAAAACAACGCTAGATCTAGTTGGCTTGAGGAATGCAGGAGTCACCAAGCATCTCCTGACAGCCTAGTAACATCAAGAAATTGCTTGCGTCCTAGATCGTTCTGACTTCATCATCGTGTTTGAACCAGTCACTGCTGACCCGTATTGGGTACGTGTCCCTTGTCAGGATGTGTGTGTTACCCGTACATCTCACTTAAATCTGACCCACACCCCTGACGTAGGGGATGACTGCATTTCAGAGATGAGGCCAGGCAACGGGGCTGATCCCCCAGCTGGTAGTGGGCTGGGACCCAGACACCGAGCAGGCAGCCTGCACACCCACGGGGCTAGTGGTCCAGCTGGTGAGACAAACACACAGAGGGAAGGCAGACACGTGGGGACAGCCCAGCATGAGGTGTGGGCAGTGAACACTGGAGGGAATCCTGTCACAGGAAAGACTGTAAGGACGGGGCGGTGACTGGGATGGGCAGTGACCTCGCCACTCTCTCCTCCAACAACCACCAGAACCCCCATGACAAACGAGGCGCAGTCAGGTCCTTCAAAGAGCACCACGCACGTGAGAGACATCTAGGGTCTCACGGTCACTCATGGCGGCATAGAGTCCAGCCTCCGTGTCAAACTTCACGTTCAGGGCGGCATCATCCGCTGCCCTGGGGGCCTCTGAGGAGGGGCTCGCAGAGGACTATTCGTCTTGAAGAATGAAAGTCCTTCCTTCCATGAGCGCCGTCCCCTTGGAAGCCCTGTGTGGTGATCTCTGCAAACTGTCACTGCCCTGGGCAGCCCTGACCTGCACACCTTGGAGGTACCACCAGCTCACATGCTCGGGAAACGGAGCCCTGGGGGCCGGTGGCTCCTCTCCTGCCCACCGTGCACCTGACACTCTCACCTCCCCCGCCCCTGCCACACGCCAGACGTTCAGACCAGCAGAGACCAAGAGGCTCTGTGCTCCCTCCTCCCTGCTGGACCCTGCAGGACCCCATCAGGAGTGTGGCTCAGGCAACCGTTGGAAGGACAGACCGATGGGGGATCAGCGCCGAAACCCGGGAAGGGCGCGGGCGGGCTGAGAGCAGGGGTGCAGATGCGACAGCGGCCAGGGGCACACTGGGAAAGCAGGGCGCCAGGTCACCACGTGAGGAAGCAGGTGAGTCCCGTGACTCGGGCTTCCCGTTGGAGCCCCGGGCGGAAGGGATGAGCGCGGGGGCGATGAACACCGGGAATGCTGGATTTGACGGGAGACGCTCACCGCGTCTGGAGCAGACGGACTCAGACGCGTCTACGGCAATCCGGCACAGTGCCCGCCGGAAGTGGGAAACGTGGCCAACGCGTCACAAGGGAGTCGGGCGGGGTTGGAGGAGGAGAACGCCTTCGGGCCACCCGCCTGCAAATGAGAGCTCCGTCTGAGCGCGGGACGCCCGCTGCCGCCCATGCGAGCCACGACCCCTGTCGGCGTGCACGAGTTGCTGATAGTCACGCTGGGCAGACCGGGACCGCCTGGGACCGCAGCAGAAACCCTCAGGGATGCCGCTCCGAGCCCAGAACCCCCGCTCAGGTGGGAGAGCACGCGTGGAGGGACAGAGGGGACGCTGGCCATCACTCGCGGCCTCGGAGAGCATGCTGGCAAGGGCACGCCTGGCCCGCACAAGCTCCCTGATCTGGACGCGGCTGACTTTCAGGCGGGGAAGGGAGAAGAGGCCACAGGTTCGGTCACCCGGGCTCTGCTGCGCCGTGGGCGTGTATATAAAGTAGCCATGCCACAGGGGCGCTAGTGCCACATCAGGGTCCTGAGAGAGGAAGCCAGCAGAGTAACAGAGATTACGAGGCACCAGCTCCCTCATCACGGAGCGCGCAGAGCCCCACCCCCCACCACCGTCTGTCACCTGCAAGCTGGAGACGCAGGAAGATGATACACGGCTGGAAGGTCCGTGACCCAGGGGACCTGGTGCTACAGGTTCCGAGACCCCAGTCCACATGTGAGGGCCGGTGAACCAAGAGTTGGAAGAGTGAGAATCCCCCTCCCTTCTCCACCTTTCTGTCTGTGCAAGTCCTCAACTGATTGGGTGAGGCCCACCCACCTCAGCCGGAGTTCTCTGCTCGACTCAGTCCTCCGATTCGAATTCTGGTCTCGACCAGAAACTCCCTCACAGACGCATCAGAATCATGTGTGGCCACATATCCAGGCGCCCAGGGCCCATTCAAGGTAACACATACAATTAACCAACACAAATGTGCCACTCATGGTGTTTCTGTAGAGTCGTGGTTATCACCCAACAGATGTGCCGTTCGGTGCTCAGGGAATCCGGT
Organism: Prionailurus viverrinus; assembly: GCF_022837055.1. Classification (NCBI taxonomy): domain Eukaryota; kingdom Metazoa; phylum Chordata; class Mammalia; order Carnivora; family Felidae; genus Prionailurus; species Prionailurus viverrinus. The sequence goes on from NW_025927614.1 coordinate 1,701,104, forward strand.
GACCTTGAGTCAGAGACGAATGCTGGTGAAGCTCTCACTCACTCACAGAAGCAACGGTTGAGGCTTGAAGCCTCTAGTGCAGGAAGGGCGCGAGGTGAGAACAGGTGAAGGATGGTCTGGGCCAGAGGAAACTAATACAGGAGGTCTTTTCATAAAAAACGGAAGAATAGAATGTAAAACTGAAAAATAAAAGCATTTTGGTTTGGCACGTCTCCAAAGAAACCAGCATGCTAAGGAAGGAAGCCCAAGGAGCTGCAAGGAACCGACAACACCGAAGGACTTTGGGGGCGGCGTGTCTCTAAGGGCAAGAAATCCAGACGGTGCGGGATTCGCGCTTATTTGCGGAGTATTATACTCTCGTTGTACCCACGGCTCCCTAAGTACAGCCCCCCGGGTGCCTATCAGGTCTGTGGGGTTACTTGCATTGGTGAAAATTTCCAGCCTCAAGATAATTCTCTCCTAGAATTCCTGGCCGGGATCACAGTCCAGCCGTGTCTTGTAGACCCTCTCGTATACTCACCGCTCCTCAGAGCCAGTCCGGTCACCATCTGCTGATGGGAGTGGGAGGGGCTCAGATGAACTGTGACCTTGATGGAATGGGGGGGGGGGGGCGGGGAGGCTCTGATGAACTTTGACCTCGCTGGTTGCAACAGAAAGAAAGCCTTCTGGGAGAAGTGCAGTCTGAAACGGCCTCAGAGTCCCAGCTGAACCGTGGCTTCGCCCCCCGCCCGCCGAGACCCATTACTGGCGCGGACCTTCTGCCGCAAACAGGGATGGCAGTGAGGACCGCATCCAGGCTGGACGGCCGTTAGGTCTGAAACCTCTTGTCGTCCTGCACAGACTGCTGTCCTGGCCTGAAGGACGGGGAGCCTCTAGTGGAGGCACCACACTGATTCGGAGAATGATGTCACGGCCGCCTGCAGGCGGAGCCTGGAACGGAGTCAGCGTCTAGACTGCAAGCCAGATAATTGGGAGGGCTCGAGTCAAAGTGAAGTGTGAACCCACACCTTTACGTGTGCGCATTTAAAACTTAACTAGAGTCACCTTCTCGTCCGTCAATCAGTTGTCAGACCATCTGTCTTTGCCTGCTCTCTGCTCACCGCAATCTGGTGCCAGTGTGTTTGTCTTCCACGGCTTACAAAAATACGCCGGGTGGTGGAGTGCAGCTCGCGTCACGCCCGAAGTGTCTGCACGGCCCCGAGACTGTCGTAGGGCCGCGATCGAGGCCGGATCAGGATCCCCCCTCCCCCTCCCGGGATATGTCCCACATCGGTGCTGTCACTGTCACCCAGGGAGCCTGTCTCCGGAGGCATCCGTGCGGGACCTCGAGGGTGGGGCTCAAGCTCCAGGAGCCACAGTCACGCTTTCGCAGGTGCAGGCGGGGTGCTGGCGCTCAGGTGCCCTTCACTTAGGGCTTGCTGCCTGAGAAATCTGGGGGCTTCGCGAAGGAAGATGGGGGTCATGTGTCCCCCGACGTCCTTGGAGTCCCAGGGGGAGGGAAGCGCTCCCGCTCCCCCGTCGCCCATTCCCCACGCACACCCGGCACCGGCACAGAGCCCTCCTGGGAAAGCACTGGGGCCCAGGCCGGGTCCACTGGCTCACTGGAAGTTGTAACTCCGTGCTATAAACACAGAAGGACTATCATGCTCTGCCCCCAAACCCTCAGCAAATCCCAGGCAGAGCCTCAACTCCAGGCTCATTTCCCACCCGAGAGACCCATCCTGTCCCGACTGAAGTTCTCCATCGCAGAACCCATTCTGACCCCATCCGGGGGAGGGGAGGGAAGGAACCTCTGTCGAAATGGCCACCGTGTCCTCAGCGGTGACCCTCCCAGGGGACCAGTGTCCCTCAGTGGTGGCTCTCCCAGGGACTACCGTGTCCTCAGCGGTGACCCTCCCAGGGGACCAGTGTCCCTCAGTGGTGGCTCTCCCACATGAAGTCTCACGTGTGCTGCCCTCTGATCCCCTGTGGCCCTCAATACAGAATCAAGGCCCCAAGCCCATGGTAACGGGGAGCCACCCAGACACAGCTGCCAAGCTTCAGAGGCTGAACTGAGAGCCTGGTGCACTGACTCAGAGCCTTTGCACACGCCGCTCCTTCCGGGTGGGGTGGTCTTCCCTCCCTAAAGTGCACAGTCCCATTCTCACCCTTCCAGCAGGAGTATCTCGGTTCTGGAGCAGACCTCCCAGTTCAATAAATGGGAAACTTACTATTATCCATTAGGTCTCAGCTAAGCAGTCACCTCCTGAAGGATGCCTCCCCTGACGTTCTAGATCCCCCCGGCCAGGTGAGGTCCCTGACGTTCTAGATCCCCCCAGCCAGGCGAGCTCCCTGACATTCTAGACCCCCCCCCCCGCCTGGCCAGGAGAGGTCCCTGACGTTCTAGATCCCCACCCCTGGCCAGGCAAAGTCCCTGACGTTCTAGACCGCCCCCCCCCGGCCAGGCAAGGTCCCTGATGTTCTAGATCCTCCCCCCCCTCCAGGCAAAGTCCCTGATGTTCTAGACCACCACCCCCCAGCCAGGTGAGGTCCCATATGTTCTAGATCCCCCCCCCCGGCCAGGAGAGGTCCCTGACGTTCTAGATCCCCCCCCTCCGGCGAGGTGAAGTCCCTGACGTTCTAGACCCCCCCCCCGCCTGGCCAGGAGAGGTCCCTGACGTTCTAGATCCCCACCCCTGGCCAGGCAAAGTCCCTGACGTTCTAGACCGCCCCCCCCCCGGCCAGGCAAGGTCCCTGATGTTCTAGATCCTCCCCCCCTCCAGGCAAAGTCCCTGATGTTCTAGACCACCACCCCCCAGCCAGGTGAGGTCCCTGATGTTCTAGATTCCCCCCCCAGCCAGGAGAGGTCCCTGACATTCTAGATCCCCCCCTCTGGCCAGGCGAAGTCCCTGACGTTCTAGATGCCCCCCAACCAGGCGAGGTCCCTGATGTTCTAGATACCCCCCCATCCAGGCAAGGTCCCTGATGTTCTAGACCACCCCCCCCAGCCAGGTGAGGTCCCTGATGTTCTAGATTCCCCCCCCCCCGGCCAGGTGAGGTCCCTGACGTTCTAGATCCCCCCTGGCCAGGCGAGGTCCCTGAGGTTCTAGATTCCCCTGGCCCGGTGAGGTCTCTTTGCATGATTCCTTCTTGGCGTTGGAGTTTGAAATTTCATGGATTAGGTGTGCAACTATTTGCATTCAACAAAGATTTGTTGAGTGAAGGTATTAGTCAGCCCAGGTTGTAACAAAGAACCACAGACCGGGCAGCTATACAGCAGATGTTCACTGTCCCACATGCTGAAGGCAGGGAGTGTGAGATCTGGGCGTGGGCAGGACTGGTTTATCCGAGGCCTCTCTCCTGGGCGTGTAGATGTCGTTCCTTCCCCATGTCCCCACCTGGTCATCCCTCTGTGCGTGTCTGTGATTGGATTGGGGCCACCCTAGTGACCTCGTTTCACCTCCAGCCCCTCTTTGAGGACCCTGTCTCTGAACACAGTCACACCCTGAGTTCCTGGAGTCAGGGCTCCAACGTGGATTTGGGGGAAAGTCATAGTTCAGCCCACACAGCGAACGAGTGACTTACTCCATGCTGGCCGCCTGCTTACTGGACCCATTCAAGACCACTCGGGACTGCTCCCTATCGGGAAATTCCAAAAGGGGTCTTCATCATCTTGTGACAATCAGACCTCCTTGTGTGCCACAAAACCCCATGCAGACCCAGGATCTCCTTTGTGTTAATGTTGCCTGACCTCCCTTGTGTCGTTCATAGAACAGCAGCTTGAAAACAGTGTTTTAAAATACATGTTCCTGAAACTCAGAAAAATCCTTTGCCTTTCCCCCAAGACGTTACTCCTTTTCTCCTGCCCGCATAGAGGTTAATTATTTTTTTGCTTCCCAGGGTAACCCACCTGTTCAAACTGATTTGTGTTTGTGTTTAGAAAGAAGGAACATCCATTAAAGACATACCTGTATCTGATCACAATATATGGCTAGGAAGGAAAGTGGGTCAGGCTTGAGGGAGGCCATCTGTCAGAGTGCATTTTGGCAAAAAGAAACCCTAAGAAAGGGACTTTGGAGGGGCTGAGGTTTGTAGCCCAGAGGCACCAGCAGAGTTCTGTGGCTTCCAACTGTCACCTTCTTGTCCAGGGACACGACTGTCTGAGAGAGCTGAGCTGTGCTAGACGTGGGCATGAGTGTGGCCGACAAAGCAGAGATGTGTTGTTCAAAACCTCACTTTAAATTGTTGAAATGAGGGAGGAACCAAAGTGCTCAACTTATGGAACTTTTAAAAATAACCTAAACTGTGAAATATTTAGTGCTTTTAAGGAGGCAGAGCAGAAGATCGAATGCTTAGATATTTTAGCAATTATGGTTGAGTAAAAGTTCCAGCAAACACGTTATATCACATGAACATACTCTCCAGGTAACTGACATGTGCTCAAGCACCAGAGGACTTTCTAAAATTTTCCTCTTACCGGGGCGCCTGGCGGCTCAGTCGTTAAGCATCTGACCCTTGATTTCGGCTCAGGTCAGGATCCCAGGGTCGTGGGATTGAGCACAGAGCCTGCTTGGGATTCTCTCTCTCTGTCTCCCGCGCTCACAATCTCTCTCTCTAAAATAAAAAAAAATAAAAAAATTCATTTCACTTAGTAAAATTGCTTCATACATCATTTATAAACAAAACAGCTTGTGAAGGCAATCACCACACTTACGAACCAGGTTCCACAGCCCCTCCTGCCGCCCTCATGAGTAAGCAGAGTCTTAAGTCACGGGCATGGCGGGAGTGCTCCAGTTCTCTGTGCACCTGCTGTGGTTCTCACTTCCACCCCCATCCCCGCCAGTTCCCCTGGTTTCCAGGCATGTGCAGTCTTGACGGGAGTCTGAGGGTGTCTCCAAGGGGCTCCACCTTTCAGGCGGTGACTCTTCCTATAACCACCGCCAAGCCTTCTAAGATATTTGAGCTTCCAACTCCATGAAATAAGCAAAAACAAACCCGAGAACCCAGTGCCCCTGGGGGGCCACGACTGCACACGCTCACTCTTCCAGGCCGCCACCTGACTTCTTTCCCCAGAGAGTGGACTGCCTGTTTGGGAACTGCATAGAAATGAAAGTACTTCCCACCTGCTCTTCTGTGCCCAGATTTTTATTTTCTTACTATAATGTTTTAGAGTTTCATCCATAGTCCCTCAGGCGTTGTTGTTGCTGATAGTTAGCCTTCATGTAAATGTAACAATTCACTTATCCATTCTTCTAATGATATGCATGCGGGATGTTTCTAATTTTGAGCTGTAATGAATGAAATGTCTCTAAACATTCTTGCACAAATCTTTTTTTTTAACACATGTGTTTCATTTATCTCAGGTAAATATTTAGAAGCATAACAGGTGTATATGTAATGGCCAAAACATCTTCCAAAGTGTCCCAGGGACAGAGTGGTGCGTCCTGGCCCCCCTGTGTCTTTGCCTAGACTGAGCTACAGTCCTAAGTCTCAGCTGTTCCACTGCTGTGCCACTGTAGTGTGCTGACACACTACACCTTTATGGTTTTAATTTGCATTTCCCCCTGTGTGCAGTGATGTTAAGCACTTTTGCGTGGGCTTACTGGCTTCTGATATTCTCCTCTGTCAAGTTTCTGTTCGAGTGTTTTGCCCATTTCTTAAACTTTGGACTTTTTTCCCTTTATTATCCAGTCGAAAGGGTTCTTATACTCTGGATACAAATCAGTTGCCTTGATTATATGTCTGTTACCCTAACGTACGACCTGCTTTTTGTTTTCTTAACAGTGTATTTCAGTGCTGAAATTTTTAATTTTGATGAAAACTAATTTGTTTTTTTCTTCTATGATTAGTGCTTTTCTGTGTCCTAAGAAATCCGCACACATGAGGACCATGACAGTGATCTGTATTTTCTTCCACAAGTTTTAGAGTTATAGCTTTCACATTTAGGTTTATGGCCCATTTTGTGACAATCTCCATATATGGTATGAGGCACAGCTCAGAATTCATTTTTCCCAACCTGGTGTACAATTTTTTCAGCTGTTTGTTGATAAGACTTTCTTTCACTCCATTGTATTACTTTGAATTCTTTGTTGAAAATCAATTGATCTTATAGGTACGATTCTATTCCTGAATGCTCTGTGTTGTCCCCCTGGATTATTTATCTATCTTTACATCACTACCAAATTGTATTTGTTCTTTGTTATCAATATTCTCAGCGAATGTGATCTCGTTTGGTTCCAGCCAAGAGTTTCTGCCCTCTGAAAATGCTTCCCACGTGCTCCGAAAATACATGAAATCACATCACTTCCACGGGGCCATAGGCCTTTATTTTGCAATGAGTAATAAGGTTTATAATGCAAATGTCCTGGATCATTTTGAGAAATGCATTAGAAACGGCGTGCTGTGATATGACAAATGGCGACCGGGCCTTCCCGGAGAGGGAGTCTTGGCTGGAGGGCAGCCCCGGGCGCCATCCAACATCACGGCCAGTGTAGGGCTGCTCTTTCGGCTCAATTTCCGGCTGGGCCACATCAGATACTCTGGGTGCAGGGCCCAGCCACCCCTTCCAGATACTCTCCCTATAGGAAACACCTTCTCCTTCTTCCCGACTTTACACAGGGGGTGGGGGCGGCAGAAGCGTGGGGAATTCTGGAGCCAGCCTCTCTCAGTGTACACAAAATGTCTGGAATCGGGTAAAATGCAAGCACAGCCTCTGTTTTCATCAGTAACCCGTATGAGCCCGACCTCACGACTGTGGTGAACACAGCAGACAGAGCCGGAAGTCTGAGCGCAGCTCAGACGGGGCCACGCCAACGGGAGGCTCAACTGACATAGTGGGTCAAGGAAACAGCCACAAAGAAAGGCGTTGACACCGAATCATTTTCAGTGTGATTATTCTAAATAAAAACTGAAATTTCCACCGTGTGTCCTAATGACACGCTAAAGCGGCAGCCTTCCCACTCTCAGGGACAACTGATTCTCACAGAAGCAACGATGTGGGATTCTCCAGCAGACAGGCCAGCAGCAGGTGCCCTGTTTTGTTCGGGTTGGCGAGTTTGGGCTGGGAACCTAAAACCCACTGCCGCAGAGGAGTCGATAGGATGTGAAAGAGGTAGGGTTACTACATAGAATACTGGATATCCAGTCAAATTTGAATGATCGAATTGTGGTAAAATATATATAACATGAAAGTTGACACATTAACGGTTTTTAAGCATATAGTTTGGTGGCATTAAATACATATATATTGTTATGCAACCATCACCACCATCCATCTCCGGAACCTCCTAATTTTCTCAGACTGAATCTCTGTCCCCACTAGACACTGACCCCCGCCAGCCCCAGCCCCTGGCGCCCACCATTGTACAGTCTCTGTGGCTTTGACTCCTCTAGGGACCTCAAATAAGTGGATCCCACAGTATTGGTCTTTCTGTGGCTGGTTTATTTCACTCAGCATAATGGCCTAAAGGTTCATCCACGTGGTCACGTCTTGCAGAGTCGCCTCCCTTTTTAAGGATGAATAATGTTCCGCTGTGTGCATTCACTCCATTTTGTTGTCCACTCCTCTGTCAGGCAGAGACGTGGCTGTTTCCACCGTTCAGCTGTTTTGAATAGTGCTGCTGGGAACACAGGGGCGCAAATACCTCTCTGAGACCCTGCTTTCTATTCTCTTGGGTGCAGACCCACACGCGGGCTTGCCGGTTTCATGGAGGCTGCACCATTTCTCACTCCCACTCTCGGTGGTCAAGGCTCTGAGTCCTCCACATCCTCACCGACTCTTGTCACCTCCTAGCTGGCTTTGGGATGGGAGCAATTCTGATGGGTGTGAGGTGGTATCTCGTGGTTTTGATTTGTATTTCCCTGATGGCGACTGATGTGGAGCATCTTTCCACGTGTCAGCTGACCATCTGGATGTCTTCTTCGGAGAAATGTCTTTCAAGTCCCCTGCCTTAAATCTGGATTTCAGATAAACTGAATAACATTTCGGTATATGCACGCGGCATACAATACTGGACATTTACACACACTCAATAAGTATCTGCTGTTTATCTGAAACTCAGTTTTGACTCGGGGTCTTGTGTTTTTATTTGATAAATCTGGCAACCCTAGAAAGCAAGAACTCTGAGGATCTGAAACAGTCTTTAAATATTTCACAATTTTGCTAAGGTGAACTCTGAAATGGTTTAGTGTATTTTTGTGGGTGTTTGGCTGGTAGCCTCCGCTCTATTAGAAAAATGTAATTTCATTTTGAGATGCTCCAGACTAAATCATTTGAGCTTCACACTCTTTGTGTAACATTATTGGGCGCCCTTAATGAAATTATAACTCAAGCAAAAGATTTCATTCCCTCATAGTAAATTAGCTTGGGCTGTGAGGGTCTGGGAGAGCCAGTGCCTCCCTGGCTTATTCTTCTCGTTCCGTAGAATGAAGAAGGAGCAGGCATTTTATATTTGAGTTATTTATTGTTCTCTCTGAGTGAACATTACATCGCTGCCCGTCCCCACTGGAAACAACAGCTGTTAACAGGCTCCTGAATGAATTTCAATGTGGAGTCCTCTGGCCTCTGGGAAGCTTGGGTAAAGAGAAAACGGGCTCAGAATTGAAAGAAAAAGAACATGTTGCCGGCCTGGGTCTGAACGCCTGAAGGCTAACTGCAGATAAAACCACCAGCTGAGGCTTTCGGGCAAAGTCACGGTCAGAGCTGTGCCCAGAAGGGAGCCCCACACGCCAGCAGGCCCCCTTCCTGCGGACAGAAGCAGCAGGGGGCACTGAAAACCCTGCCCTCTGGTGCCAACCGATTCCTACGGAGTGTCCCCGTAGCAAAGTAGCTCAACCCCTGCGGGCCAGGTCCGGAGACGAGGGCTGCCCAGAACAGTGGGCAGGTGGGTGTCCACATGCGGCAGCCCAGGGTGCCCAGCGAGGGCTGCCCAGAACAGCGGGAGAGGCGGGTGTCCACATGCAGACCCAGGGTGCACTCGCCTCTGCCCCCGAGGAGGCTCCCCTGTGGACAAGCGCCTAGCTCTGGAGGCTGGATGTAATCAGTGGAGTCTCTACAACACGGAGCTTCTCCTCCGGGCCCTTTAATATTCCGTCTGTAGTGTCTCCCCTCTGAACTCCTCCCACAATCCTGTCTTTCTTTTTAAGAGACTCATCGCTGAGGGGTGCCTGGGGGGCTCAGTCAGTTAAGCGTACGAATTTGGATCAGGTCATGATCCCGTGTTCCCTGGGTTCGAGCCCCACATCGGGCTCTGTGCTGACAGCTCGGAGCCTGGAGCCTGCTTTGGATTCTGTGTCTCCCTCTCTCTCTGCCCCTCCCCCACTTGTGCTGTCTGTCTCCCAAAAATAAACATTAAAAAAATATTTTTAATAAATACATAAATAAAATAAAAAGATTCGCAGCGCCGAGACTGTGGGAAAACACGTCCCGTCGGCCACGAGCAGCGTCCCCCCGGGCCAGCTGCCCACGAAGATGTCAAGAGCCCAAACATGGGATGATGCTGTCCCCACTGCCTGTCCTCCTGCCGGCTCCCCTCCAGGCTCTGCTGGGCGCCCGTCTGCAGGATGGACATGGGGCCCCCATCCTGCACCCCTCCCTCCCTCCCTCCCTCGCTGCCCCTGTTTGGCAGCTTGACGGTCCATCCTTGCTCATGCACTTCCGGCCCACATGGCAAGTTCTCCATTGACGGGGGAGGAAAGGTCTGGGCTTGAATTGCACGATTCTCGTTTAATTGTGGCTTTTTTTTTTTTTTTTTTTTTTTGGTACTTGCTTCACTGCCTCCCTGTGAAATGCCCTCGGCCCGAGCTCTGCCCCACCCAGCACCCCGGGAGCCCACGCAAGGTTGTCGCCCTGGAGACGATCGTTTGTGGAGTTTTGAGGGACAGGGAACAAGAGGAGGGGAGATGCCAAAAATGAGAAAAGAAGAAAGATGGAAATCATAAAGTCTAAAATTGAATGGAGAGAGGGGTTTGATGAAAACGCTGTCAGAAATTCAATAAAAGACTGAACCAGAATGAAGTGGCTGAAGCCAAAACAAGCCTTCAATGCCCCGTCCAAACCCTCAGTAATAAGAACTTGGGAGAGCACTGAGTTTTTCTGAAACTCAATGTCAAAAGTGCATTTCCTGTTCTTCTTTTCTTTCCAGACAAAGTAACCATGTTGTCAGCCTTCATCGCTCCCTTCAAGCACTTAAGCCCCGGGGCCACCAACACGGAGGATGAAGACAATCTAAGTAAGCGGTTTCCCTTCCCTGAAGAGTGGAGGGGGTCCCAGCCCCATGCGCTGAGGGGGTGTCCTCTACTGTCCCCGAATGAGAGACCCTTGGGGTGACGGCGGGGGGGGGGACTGTGTGGGTTTCCCAGAGCAGGAGGCTCCACTCCTGTCCCCACCTGGAGTCCCTTCCCCATCATGAATCCCATCCCCACCTGCAATCCTGTCCCCACCTGGGTGGTGGGAAAATATGAGCAGTGACTATATAATTGAGAACTCCAGCAATGGCAGGGAAGAAACAGTTCTCTTGGACCACCCCGCCTCTCTTTCCTTTGTTTTTCCCTCCAAAAAGAAGAAAGGGAGGGAGGAAGGGAAGGAGGGAGGTAGCAAGAGAGAGGGGGAGGAAGGAAGGGAGAAAGAGGGGGAGAGAAGAGGGAGAGAGGGAGGTGAACACAGTTTGTATGATCATCCAACAAGGAAAGAGCTGGATGGTTGCCTGCCCTTTGGGACAATAGTTCTGGCTCATGGATGAAACCAGACACCAAAGCAGTGTGGTGTGGGGACCAAAAAGCTGGTTGGGGGAGGGGATCTGAACAGTCCCCCTGCCGAGACCACTGAGGGCCCCCAAGGGAGGCAGGGCTGGTGTACGTGTGCAGGCGCCCGGGCGTGCCTGACACACACGGTCTCCAGTCTGTGGCGCACTGTCAACCATTCACGAGAGGGGTGAAGCATCCCAGTCCACACAGATCCCTCTCGCATTTCAATACTATCTGACAGATGGGTCGCCCTTCCAGCCAAGAGTGAAGGGCGTGCTTGCTGCCTGCGGTGAGGGGGCGAGGGGCGTGTGCGGGAGCTCCCAGGGCAGAAGGCACCGTCGGGGACCCACACGGGAGTGCTGTCCCCTCTGCCGCCAGCTGGGAAGAAGCAGGGGCCCCTCCCAGGAAACCCAACCGTCAAGGGGACTGGAGGCTGAGGTCGCCGCCCTGCGTGGAAATCAGAACATGCGTCTCTGGACCCTCAGTTCGGGGTCAGGGCCTCAGCAAAGCACATGCGCCCAAGGGAAAGTCTGCAAGTGCTTGTTTTTCTTCTCTCAGGGTCTAAATGAGAAAATTTCTAGGACTCGGTCAATTTACTGAGCTGCTTCAGAAATGTGGGGCATGCGCGCGCGCGCGCACACACACACACACAAGTGCACATGCATGTGTACGTGTCCATGAATGCATATTCTAAGCAGGCATGCACACGAGCCCCATGCTGGACTGGACGTATGGCCAAAGCTATCTGATAACACACGTGCAATATATGAGTTGAGAAAGAGAATCTCCCTCTGCTTCCTCTTCTTTCCCACCTCGAGGGGCTGGAACGCTGTGTGTCTACTCGGGAGCCCAGTGTGGACACGGCCACGTGCTCTGTAAGTGCCCCCACGAGCCTGGCCACGAGACCCACGGCTCAGAGCCCCAGCACCTCGTTTGCAAAGCGGGGAAGGGAACGTTACCTGAGTCACGGAGTTGAGATCGGAATCAGGACGATGCATCGAGACGTTCAGCAAGGACCTGGAAGAGAGGAAGTGCCCAAGTTGGCTAACAGCAATTAAGGGGATTTCCCCTAATTCAGCTCCCTGGCTAACAGGTGGTTTTTCGCTGTTTGTTACCTGCTAAAATGCCTTAGCAATGCTCAGAAAATTGTTTTCTGTCAGTGGAGTGGCCATCCGTCTTTGCCATATAAGCTGCTGATGTACTTAGGAAACCCTGTGCTCGGACACCGTTCAGAGACAGACCCCAAGCCGTGCCCTTGTCTTCGCAACTCTAGTTCTCCGACACAGCCTGCACAATTTGTAACCCTAGCGCCACTGGAAGGCGGGAGAGGAACCAGTGGTGACTCCCCTGAGAGGGCAGGGGTGTGTGTCTGACGCGTGTGGCATGTGCGTGCACACGCCTGTGCAGGGAGAGAGGGTGGAGGGTTAGGAGCAAGTGTGAACCGGCTTTGCGGTCTCCTTCTGTTCTTAGGTCACGTGGCTCGGGTGTGCGTGGGCTGGTGGTACATGAAAGTGCTCTGCCCGCTCCACGGGCGGAGTCAGGGGCGGGACCGTCAGGCAGGCTCCCCGTGCGGCCACCGGCACTCACCTCCCTCGTCCCAACGCCAAGGGCACAGCTGGGGTCCGGGGTTGGTGGCCAGAGAGACTCAGCCGGAGAGAAGTGGTGCCCGTGAGCCCCTCTGGAAGCTGTCAGCGGGGGTGGGTTTCCGCCAAGGGTCTACGGGACGACGCCACTTTGCTGAGACTTCCTGCTTAAGCGGGCAGCTCAGAAAGCTTTCTTCTCTGAACACTGGCCCCCCGACCTTGATGCCCACCACTGACCCAGGTCACATGAGGCGGGACGGTGATGCCCACTCCTGGGGTGCTTCCTGTACTGGGTCTGGAGGGAGGAAGACCCGCCCGCCGTGCCTGCTTGATCCTCCCCCAGATGTGCGGCAGGCACAGCGTCCAGGACCGCGTGTGACAGGTCAGGTCCTGCAAAGGAGGCCGCCTTGGCCTGCTTCCCAGCCCGATCCAGGAGCCACCCGGTCGGGCCTGCCCTTCTGCAACCCCAGCCAGCCGGCCCACAGGGCTCTCTGTGCTCAGACAGTGGGCCACAGCCCACACCCTCGAGGCCCCAGGACCTCCCTCCTCCTGTGAACGGAGCTCCGGGCCACTGGCCTGGCTCCTGGCCGCACCCTTGTCAGACACGAATGTGGAGCTCGGACGGCCGGTTCCTTGGCGCCCCACGAGCTGCGGACAAGGCAGACACGGGGTGCTGAACAGCTCCCGGCACTGGCACTGCTTGGAGAAGTCCGGCTGCATCATAACCGGGCAGATGCTGGCCCCAGAAAGGGGAAAGGGGGCGAGGGGGCGAGGGGGCGAGGGGGCGAGGGGAGGGGCAGGGAGGGGCGGAGCGTGGGCATAATACACAGCCCCACGTGCCGCCTGCACTCTCGCCGGAGCCGTGAGGGCCATGAGCCCACAGCCGAGGACCTCGCCCTCCACGTGGCCTGTTCACATCTGACGGCCGACAGCCAGTGCGCAAGGACAGCGCGATAACCGGACTTAACTCTGGGAGGAAATACTTCACCTGGAAAATTCAAGTTTAGCCACAGCCAGGCCAGGATAAAACTCTGGTCTTTCTCCCCAAAATGCGTTTCTTTTATGCGCTGGACCTTCACAGACAGCACTGCATTTGCTGACACTTTTTGTCAGACAGGAGAAGTACTTGTGGGCTCAGGAGACGGGCCGACGCGTGAGGGAGCGGAACGGACGTGGCCGTGGTTGAAGTTCTCGCGCACACGGCCACTCGGCCTCGGAGGGTGGCTTTGTGCCCGGCCGTCTTCAAATCGCCGCTGAGCATCCATCACTGACCTTTGTGGTATCTGTATTTGCCTGCGTTTCTTCCACTTCCCACAATGGAAGGGCACACGAAACTGTGGGAGTCACAGACACTGCAGTTCACGGACGTCTGGTGCCGGATGGCGTGAGGATGAGGGAGGTCACCAGTGTCCTACCGCAGCAACGCGCCAGCCAGCGTGGGCTCTCAGGGCGCCTGCACGTGGTTCCCTCGGGAGCGGACTTTGCCAATGGAAGGCATTTTCCAAGGGGGAGAAACATGACGTGAGCCCTGGATGGGGACACAGTGGGGTGGTGGGAGCTGCCCTGGGCCCCCAGGCCCACCGCCCCATTCTGCTCCCCATTCTGTTTCCGAGCATTCGCCCGCAGGCTGGCGTCCCGAGGGCACACGCACACACACGTGCACAAAGAGTGTAGGGACGGGCAAATCCTTAAATGCACCTTAACGTGCACCTGACTTGTAACAAGTGACAGCCCCCGTCCGGCCCCCCACACGGGAGGTGAGTTTCCCTGCAGAGCTGCTCCAAGCTCGAACGTCCTGCGAGTCTCTGAGTTATGACCCGCAAGAAAAGCAATCGTTCGGGAGAATGAATTCCAGGGTAGAATTAAGGACTCACCAATTCTTATATCGTAGTATGACCCGTCTGTTTGAGGGGTTCCGAGCGTACAACAAATACACTTTCAGAAACAACCCGTTTTTATCGTACAATAAATATTCCAGAACCACGTCTCGCCCCCTGGAACCCTGGGAGAGTCCTGGCAACTGCTACCTCCGAGGCGGCCATGATCGGTCGCCGGTCAGAGAGCCGCAGCGTTTACAGATCATGTGGAAAGTCTTGGTGCATTATCCCCCTGGACCCTCACAAAGGCCCCACTGGTGGGTTCTGTCTGTGCACGACTCTGCCGCCAGCCCCGTGCAGAGCCCCAGCTGCACCTTCCTTCCGTCTCCAGAGACAGTGCTCACGCCGTCCATGAGGCCTGGGGTCAGCTCCCTGAGAGAAGGCCAACTCTGAACCAGCAAAAAATGCACGCCTGGAGGGTCAGCACAGGACACGAGCTCCTGGGCAGCTTGGGGATGACAGGAGCCCGCTGCCCACATCGAGGTGCCCCAGTGTGTGTCAGCAACATGCCTGCAGGGCGATTCTCAGGGCAGCCAGGCCAGGAGCAGAGACCAGGCCCTGCTGTCCTGGACGAGGAGAATCCGTGATCTCCAGGCACCTCAGGGGTGACCCCAGGGTCAAGGAGCAGAAGACTGTGCTGGGACAGAGCCCTGGGTGCGTGGGCTCCGTGGCGCCCAGACCCAAGGGCACGTGTGGAGGGACAGGCACCCAACAGCCTGTATCAGGAGTGAGAGCCTTCTCAGCCTCCTGACTTCTTGTCTCCGGGTCATTCTGACAACAGTGTATGGGAAACGCGTTAACCATGATGGAGAACAGAATGAGAATCCTCTCCTAGGTCGGGGGGTGGGGGGATTGCAATGAGTTTAGTACCGGCCGTGTAGAGGAGACATGAAGGTCAGAGCTGGAGTCCCATAAGAAACCCAAGCGGCCTTGCTGCAGCAAAGCCCTGCAGGGACCCGGCAAGTGGCGAGAGGTTTTCCAGGACAGGCTCGTGGATCTCTAAGCAGCGCTATGGCTGCAGGACAGGTCTCCCTGCGAGGTCCCCGTCCATCCCTCCTCTGGCAGCCAGGAGCTACGGTGCATGTGGTCCAGGTGTCCTTCCGTCTCCCCCACCGGACTGACTGTCCCAAATGACAAAGTCTACTTTCGCCCCTGTCTGTCTCGGGACCCAGAAGGCTGCTGACGCTCAGACGGGTCTGGTAAGTCCGTGTGATCAGAGTTTGCCTTGCCAACCACACGGGAGACACACAGGAGGCATTTGTGTCGCACTGTGGGGACCATGGCCTCAGCAACGGAGTGGACGTCTTCAGGCCTGGCCTCAGGAGCCCCCGGCTCCCAGCGCACTGTGACAGAAAGGCTGTTCCCCTGATCCCCGGCGGTCCTAGAATTCCAGGGAAAAGTCATTCTCAAGAGTTCGGGAGTCTCTGTCTCAGTCTTTCCTGCTATTTTCAAAAACCTGCGTGAGACTTTGCTGTATGTGAGGGTTTGGGCTGAGCCTCCTTCACACGCTCCTCTGGTTCAACCTCAGAATAATCCCACAAGGCAAGGCTATTGAAGCCACTGTAAGAAAATGGAGCGTGGGCGGGTGGAGGGACACGCACCGGAAGGGCCGAGGGGACTTGGACATCTCGTGTGCCTGAGCCCAGAGCGGGTGGAGAGGCTGCTGCCCCCCGCCCCTTGCAGGCTCCAGCTCCAAGGGCAGCCGGGCTGTGTGGAACCAAGTGGAACCCCCATCCGGCTCATTTGCAAAACCCAGACATTGTAGCTAGTGTTTCCCGGACGGGACCCAGAAGCCCACATTTTTCATCAATTTTTGTCAGTTATTGGTTATTATGGAAGGGGTCTTCCTGCCACAATCTGACAACCACGGCTTATGCCACGGCAGCCATAGGGAAATGTCGGTCTGTGAGGGCTGTTCCTCCAAGATAAACCTTTCTACCTCAAAAGGCAACGGAGGTCATCTGATATACTGCCTGCTCCACTGGCACGAACGGCTCACGGACCCCCACCTTGTGGGAAATCAATAAGAAATTAGAGGACTCCGGCAACATCTACTCAATCTGGAGTAGGCCTTTTTGGTTGGGTTGGGTTTTTTTCCCATCTTTACGTTCAATTTGAGAAGCTGCATGGTTAATCTGATCTACTGTCTCTTGGCCCGAAATGCCCTAAAAATGGCAGAGCTATTTGCCGTCTGTCTATAGCCAAGACCCATAATGATTATAAAAGGGGTAGAGATTAAGTGCTTGATATTTGGATGGTAGTTATTTCTACCAAAATAGACTGTAAATAGATGCCACCCACCTCTTACAAAACCCACCGTGTCCAGCCTTTGAGCAAAGTTACCTGTGCAGACCTAGCACCTCGTAGAAGCGAACGGCTCCAGGAAAGGCGAATGGTGCAGGCTGGCTAGGGAGCACTGGGCGGGGCCGCACAGGAACGCGAGGGCACCCCCTCCCCCCCACCCAGGCTGGCAGGCTGCACTGCTTTGCCTTTTCTCTGCCAGCGACGCCTCAAGGGCAAGGTCACGGAGTCTACGGCTCTTAACGCTGCTCGCCTTCCGGGGCAGGACTGAGGGGAACCCGCTGGGCGTCTGTCCATAGGCTGTGAGCCAGCTGTAAAAATCGCCCCTCATCTCCACGTGCTTAATGAGAAAAAACCCACTCCTGACTCCGGGGAAGCCTTCAAGGGCCGTGCGTGGCCCCCGCGTCTGTCCAAACCGATGGCCGACGATAACTCCCTCACCACCTCCTGGAGAGCCCAGCGCAGGTGCCCTGCGAGAGGGCTGAGAAAATGGTGGGACGATTCTGTTTCTGTGAAACCACCCGTGCATTAGACAGACATTCCTAGGACGCATTCACATCTCCACCAACTAGCCCAGGGCAAGCATTTCCCTCTGTGAGCCTCGTTTCTTCTAGAAACTGGTGCCACGACCCCACCCAGGGTGGGTTTTAGGAATAAGAAAGGCAGCAAAGTGAAAGTGTGAGGGGCCTCCGTGAAAGGTAACGGCACCGCTCGCCACCACCGTCCCCTGAGGATTTGGGACGAGACCTGAGGGGTCCGCGCCCCAGAAGCGCCCTTGTCTCTGGAGCAGTGGGGACCTCGTCCTGTGGTCCCGAAGTGACACATGTCCCACACGGAACAGCTGTCTGGGCTGAGAGGGGTCCAAGAAGGCCAGGCCACGGAAGTTAAGTCACCATTACACGCATCCCATCCACCACCCACAGTTAACAAGGGATGGTTTCGCCAAATTTACTTCCCACCATTTCCTGCAAGGAAAGAAAGAAAGGGGAAAAGGAAACACCATAGACACAAAGGAAGCCACCCTGTAAGCCCACATCCATTTTCCGTCCTTGTGTCTCGGGGAAGGTGGGAAGTCTCTAACCTTTACCCCCTATGTGTGATTCCACAAACAGTGTATAAGGTCTGTGTCTGCAAAATCTGGTGCTGTCCTCGCCCTACGCGTTAGTTTGCGTCATCTAACCCATTTCTCAGTCACCTACGTGGACACATACACACGTAGTTGATTAAGTGCAAGTGCCACGTGGCCTTCCCTTGAATGACGGCACCACAATTCGCCCACCATCGCCCTGGGCAGGAAAGGCTGCCCTGACCCTCAGCATTGCCCAAAGCCCGTAGGAGGAAGGGGACGCCTGTTTGGTTGGTTCGGGGCGGCCTGGGGAGATAGGCGCGGCATCCGTGCCCAGGGCAGGCAGCCGGCCGCAGCCTGGAGGCCTCGCGGGCCCCACAGGCACCTCCTTCTCAGAAATGCCTCTCCACAAGAACTGCCCGGGACGCGGGCCCTTCCCTCCTGGAGAGCGGCCCCCACGTCCACACAACCCCCTCCCCGGGCCCCGGGCCGAGCGTGAGTCCCCAGCCGGCCGTCCTGCTGGCGGCTGCAGGGGTACCGTCTGACGTCGGTGGCCAGCCGCCAGGGCCCTGGGTCACGGCTGTCTTTCTCGCCCGCAGGTACCAGCAGCGCGGACGTGAAGGAAAACCGCGTGAGCAACTGGGAGGCGAGGCCCCTGGCCACCAGCGACAGGGCCAGAGGCGGCACGCCCGGCATGAAGCGGAAGAGGCCTCTGGAGGAGGGTAACGGCGGCCACCTGTGCCCCCTGCAGCTCGTCTGGAGGAAGCTCTCGTGGTCCATGGCGCCCAAGAACGCGCTGGTGCAGTTGCACGACCTACGCCCGGGCCTGCAGTACCGCATGGTGTCCCAGACCGGCCCCGTGCACGCGCCCATCTTCGCCGTGGCCGTGGAGGTCAACGGGCTCACCTTCGAGGGCACGGGGCCCACCAAGAAGAAAGCCAAGATGCGGGCGGCCGAGCTGGCGCTGAGGTCCTTCGTGCAGTTCCCCAACGCCTGCCAGGCCCAGCTGGCCATGGGCGGTGGCGCCGGGCCATCCACGGACTTCACCTCCGACCAGGCCGACTTCCCCGACACGCTGTTCAAGGAGTTCGCGCCCGCCACCCCCAGCGAGGCCTTCCCCGGCCGCCGGCCCGCCGACCCCGGGCTGCTGGCCACGGCCTGCCCGCGGGGCCGGCTCCTCTGCCACCCGCTGGATCTGGTGGGCCCTGTGGCCCCGGGCGACAGGAACCCCGTGGTCGTGCTAAACAAGCTGCGCTCCGGCCTGCGCTACGTGTGCCTCGCAGAGCCGGCCGAGAAGCAGCGGGCCAAGAGCTTCGTCATGGCCGTGTGCGTGGACGGCAGGACGTTCGAGGGCTCAGGACGCAGCAAGAAGCTGGCCAAGGGCCAGGCGGCACGGGCCGCCCTCCAGGCCCTCTTCGACATCCGGCTGCCGGGCCACGTCCCCAGCAGGAGTAGAGGTCAGCTCCTGCCCCAGGTGAGCCTCTCAGGTGCTGCCACAGGCGGCCGTC
Organism: Prionailurus viverrinus; assembly: GCF_022837055.1. Classification (NCBI taxonomy): domain Eukaryota; kingdom Metazoa; phylum Chordata; class Mammalia; order Carnivora; family Felidae; genus Prionailurus; species Prionailurus viverrinus. The sequence continues at coordinate 1,720,161 of NW_025927614.1, forward strand.
TTCTAAAGCCAGGAGGCCGGGTGGCGGGCAGACCCCTCTGCTCCCATCACTGGCGGGCCCCCCGCCCCCCGCCCCCCGCATCATTGTTAGGAGCGATTTGCAGGCCTTTGGAGAGAGAGAGCGGGTCGTGTGAGTGTGAAGAGAGTGTCCACGCTCCCGGAGCAGGTAGCAGATCACCCTGGAGATGGCCATGCCACCCATGAGGGGCCGCAGTGGGCCCTCCCCGGGGAGAGGGTTAGCGGCAGGTCACTGCAGTGAGCGCAGCAGCGTGATGTGTGCGCCAGGCGGGGTCCAGGGGTGGGGCCTCCAGCTGGGGGCCGGCAGAAAGCCCTGCGAACATGGCTCATCTTGCCCGGGTGATGCCAGTCGGGGCCCCCGGCCAGGCCAGACAGAGGTGCAGGGGCTGAGGCCAGGGGCTGGCGGGAAGCAGAGAGCTCGGGGAGGGAGAGGGGGCTCGCGCCTGCGTCACGGCCACAACCTTGCCGTTTCTGCAACACTGGGTCGCTCATTCGGGGAATATTTTGTGGCGCCGTCCGTGTGTCGGGAACGGTCTATTTGTGATTTTGTAACAACCTCTTCCCTCCAAGTCTTGAAAGTGCTTATTTATGCAAATCACCCTTCCTGTCACCACTCTGGGGACTTGTGGGCGTCCTGTGTGTGTATTAGATACAGGACGGTGTCTATATTGGCTTCAGCATCAATCGAGGACAGACGTGCTTCACGCAGTTAGAAAGCACAGAGGCCAGTGTGAGCGCAGAGTGGGCCCCGTGTACCTGAGTTACCGCTGGGACTACCATGCCCCCCATCACAGCATCCGGAACAGAGTCCGCCGCACCCAGGGGACCGGGCGCATGCTCCCCGGGGAGAACAAGGGGCTGCACAGCCATCAGAGCAAATGGCTGCGGGAAAGACCCTAGAGCAGAATCACGCCAGGGCAGGCACTCACTCACTCACTCATCCGTCAGTCTTTGACCCTTAGCGGCTGCAGGGCACAGGAGGGCAGGGGCCTGCTCCGGCCGTGGCCTGCCCCCCACAGCGGGGTAGAGAGATGGAGGGAGACTGCTGAGCGAGATATTCCTGTTTCTCTGCTCCCTCTGCCCTTGATCCCGTCCTTTGGTTTTCAGATACTTGCTGCACGTTGTAGGAGGCCAGTTGGGGCCGTTTAGACTGTAACCTTGCCTTGTCTTGCGACCTACCCTCAAGTAACACACCGTCCAAGTAAACACGGTGTTTGCAAAGCAGCTGGGCATCCCTGTGAGTCCCCGCACGTCTCCGAGGGAGGGAGGGGCTGCGTCTTGCTCCCTGTCTTCTGCACCCCTGCTGGTTTGTGTCCTTTGTTCCCTCCTGTCCTGTGTCTCCACTCGTCACTTAAACTCGCCAACAACACCCAAGGAAGCCGCTGTGCCCTCTGCGGCCTGCGTGAGCCCCAGGCTGCCGTGACGTTGGCCATGGCCTGTGTCTCCCAGCCACCTTCTCTGAGGACGCCCCCCATGCCGGGCCCCCGCGGGCCTCCGCCGGCCTGGCCGTTCTCCCCGTCCTCCTCCCTCTGTGGCCGCTGCACCGGCCCCGCTGAAGGTTGAAGGGTGTCAGTGAGTTCTGACCGCGACGCCTTCTTCTTCATGTTGTCAACCCCGAGCGCTCAGACGGAAGAACCAGGCAGCACCACTGCTTTGTAACAGTCATTTGACCCCAGAATGCAGCACATCAGTTAAAGCCACGGCCGCTAAATTATTTTTCTCTGACAGTCTGCTAACCACCCCGACTGGATGATGGAGGGCGCGGAGCAGCGTGAGGGTTGCGGGCCATCCATCACACCCCAGGCTCCGCCATCTCGCAGGCTCATTACCTGTCGCCTCGCCCCTGCACCCCGGGGCTGGGTGGGGCTGAGCCGGCCGGGGGACTCAGGACCAGTCACCATCAGTGGCTTTATTGAATCCGAATCCTGTCTTGGATGTGGCCTGGATTCTTGGACTGATCTTTAATTCAGGAAAAGATCCCAAGAATCCCTGTAAGTCCTGCTCCGCTCTCCTGCGCTGCCCGATGCTGTCCATACAGCCGGCTTCCCCCGGTCCTGGGGCTCCAGGTCCCCAAAGGCACGACCCTTTTTTCCCTAGCTGTGCTGTTAGCATCTGTGCAGGAGAGCAAGCCGGCAGCCCCAGGCCCAGCCAGACTTCCGGAAAAGGCAGGTGCCCTGACACTGAGCCTTAAGGACCCTGCCCAAGCCCACGGGGAGGACGGTGGCCCCGCTCACTGCTAGAGTGACAATTTTAGAACTGGGTGTCAACATCAGCATTCAACGTTCCCGGCCCAGTTTCGAGGTTCTGTCCCACACAGGGTGGTCTTGGGTGAACAGATGACAAACCGAGTCTCTGTTGAAGGCTTTCACAAAGTCTCCGTCTGCCATGAACACTCTGACGGGCGCTCCCTCACAGTGACCCACAATGAGGGAAAATTCAAACGAGATAGCACGTGGAGCCATGTGGGTAGCGTGCTTAAATGCCACGGTGGGTCCCACTGTAAAAACCCATCAAGCTGGCCCCTGAACTTCTGGTTCCCACGAAGGTAGGTCGGCTCACCTGCACCATTCGAGCCTTTTCGCGGCTCTGCTCTAGCCTGAGCCCAGAAAGCAGGACCACACAGGACGGGCTGGGCCAGCTGGAGGTTTGCTCTGACCTCAAGACAAGTCTGGGTGAGCATAGCTTCCTCACATCCCTCTGCTGAAGACCTGAAGGGAGACTGTCTGGAGCAAATACCGACCTTGCCAGAGGTGTGGGACGTCATGTCACCGTCCACCAGGAAGGGAAAGGGAAAGTGGCACTTGGTTCCACCTCCGTTTCGAAGGAGGAAGTTCTGAAGAGCGATATTCTCAGTGAAGATTAAAATCGTAGGTGTTGATTTCTCCAGGATCTGATTTTCACCCATTCCTTTGTGGGGGGCATCTCTCAGAATTGGGCTAGTTTTCTTCTTTCACTTCCGTGAGATCTGGCTTTGGTCTCTTATCCACAGGGCTGAGATCAAGACTTCATTAAATTCTCTAGAGCACAGTACAGACCTATCTGAGCTGGGGGAGCAGTCTATAACACCCACACTGGTGCACAGGTTGTGCACTCTGCAAATATCGGTTGATAAGGGTACCCGAGGCAGACCAGGAGGTAGCTAGGCCAGCCGTCCCGACTCTTCCCATTTTCCTGGCCTACAGGACTCCTCTGCATTAATGAGATAGGAAGTGATAATGACACTGTGTTGACACATACAGATGGTCCCCAACTTAAGACGGTTTGACTTAATGATGTTTAGACAATGGTGCAAAAGCAGTATTCATTCAGTAGAAACCATTCTTTGAATTTTGAATTTGGATCTTGTCCCGGGCAGCGGCATGTAGGACGATCCTCTCTCGTGAGTGGCTCGCAGCCAGCCCCTCGATCATGAGAGTAACAGTCGACGCGTGGACAACTACACTCATCCACACCCACACTGCCATTCGGCTCCGGTGTCCCTCAATCGGGACATAACCCATCGTTAAGTCAAGGAGGATCTGTGAATACTCATTCCCTGGAAACATTATCATAAAACAAGATAAAATCACAAAATCTCCATCTCTCTCCGGTCTTTGCTTCCTAGCCCCAGCATGAAAACAGGTGACTCAGGAAAGCACCAGATTCCATCAGAAAGGCGTCTCTCCCACCGTGGAGAAGAGAGTGAGTAAACAGGGAAGGCCATAAAGAGAGCGCGAGAGAAAGTTACAGGGACACCAGGAAGCACCCTCGGGTGGAAACAAACGCGGTTCCTGACTTTGGGTCAGCTTCTCCTTCACACTCGAGGATCCCCCTCATTTTATTTTGCTTTGTTTTGTTTTTAATTTCCATGTCAGACTGTGGTGGTGTCAGCCGTGTGTCTTGCCCACAGAGGAAGAGGGGGAGTAACTTAAAACTGTTCACGCAGGTGCGTGGTCCCTGCCACGCCCTCTGGGGGGATCCTTTCAGGGACCCACTAACCACACCCTGCTTTGCTCCCGTGTATGCAGCGATCACTGTGGGGGAGGGGAGAAACCATGGGAATTTATAACCCGATGGAAAGGAACAATTACTTTTTAAGTTTGAGCATTTTACAGCAAATGTGGATCCGAGCTGCAGTCCGCGATCCCATCTCACGGAATCTGCCCCCAGAATTAGCCGCGGAATGAGGCCAGGGGGGCCCGCACTGGCTCCTCAACAGCTGCACTGCGGGACGCTAATAGCACGTTTGTGCAAACGTGCCGTCCTTCTCCCAAACCCCAAGGTGACCCCCAGCCGCCTCTGGCCACTTCACAGATTGTTCTTCTGATCTCCTGCTCCTGCAAATCTATCTTACTCAATAGGAGTGGCATCCTAACCACTGTCATGTGAAACCGTTAATTAATATTGCTGTAACAAATTAGCTATAGAGGGGCCCTCAAGTTTTAAATAGGCTTAAATTAAAAACAGATAGCTATGGAAATCATATGCACTTGGCTTTGAAACGGCTTAATGCTGTCTAGCTGGTTTACCCAAGGACACCCAAAAACAGCAGCAGGTACCCACGTGTCCTTGCCACTCGGCTCTGGGGGACACGAGACGGGCCAGCCAGTGCCAGCCTTGCGGTAGGCCATGGGTGCAGCCCAGGGCAATTCCAGACAGACGCCTGAACAGAGTCCTAGAGCTCTGCGTGTCCCACAGGCAGAAAGGATCACTTCTGGACTCCAAGTGACCTTCTTGGAGTCAGGACAACAAGGTGTTTTCTCATTTCCATGTGGCTGTCCCATCTGACAGGATTTCAGTTTCTCAGCTATTTTCCTATTGTCCCCTGGGGAGTGGGATTAAGGTCTGACCTCCCCACATGCAGGCACTGGCTGGCACAGGAGCCCCAAGGTGGCCCAGGACCATCGTAGAAGCACAGTTCTGGCCAAAGAGACCCTAAGCTAAAGAACTCAGCCAAGCAGCTGACCTGGGGTCTCCGGGGACTTCTCCTGAGGCTTGCAGGAGTGGCCAGAAGGTACGGGGCCGACAGCCATCAGCACCACCCCCCGCCCCTCATCCTCAACCTGCTCTACCTACATGCTGTCTCTCACCACCACCGTCCCCAAAAGCCCTGTGTGTCAGGGAACCCAATGTCTCTCTTCCACTTGAAGCATCCAGACAAGGTGATCTCAACTCTGGTGCTAGTTCTGGTACAGGTGGGTTATAAAAGACAGGCAGATACCTGTGCAACCACGTGGACAGGTGTGGTCGGTGAGAGCTGCGAGGGAGGACAGGCACGTGCCTGGGATGATTTCCACCTGATCTGGGAAACGTACGGGTGAAATTCACCAATCTGGGATTCTCATAAAAGTCAGTGCATTCAGGCTGCTGTAACAGAATACCGTTCATAGGGTGGTTCATAGGCAACAAATTTAGCCTCGTGGCGCTGGAGGCCAAGGTCCAGGAGCCGGCAGATTCCATGTCTGGTGAGGAATCTCCTCCTGGTTCACAGACAGCGTCTTCTCGCTGTGTCCTCACCTGGGGGGAGTGGTGAGGGGGCTCCCCGGGGTGTCCTTCACAAGGACACTAATCCCATCGAGTCGGCTCAACCATCATGACCTCATCACCTCCCAGAGGCCCTGCCTCCTGACATCATCACCTTGGGGGTTAGATGTCCCACACGAACTTGGGGAGGGGGTCACAAGCAGTCTGACTACAGCAATCTGTCAACCACTAACATTACAGAGAATGCTACACACTGACACTCAAGGCAGAACAAACCGGCTTACTACACCACCAGCTGACCTGACCCCAACCCACCCACTCAGCCTTTGTGTCACTCTGTCCTCAGTCCCCTAAGGAGCCAGCCCACGTGAACAGGGGCTGTACTCCGAGAGAAAACACGTCTCAGTAGCCATTGTGGGATAAAAGACTCAGTGCCACCGTACCCAGCCATTCGCCTGCATCAACACGGTCACCAGCCCCCTTTTCTGGTCGCAGGATGGGGCGGGGGCTTCTCCACGGCTCTGCTGTGTGAGGTCAGCGTCATGGGGCTCATCACAGCAGAGCCATTGTAAAGTCATCATTATGTCTCAAGAGGAGTTTGTACCAGGGGACAAACGACCTCCCCCAACACCGTTTTGCTTGGGGAGCTGGGTCAGGAATGACCATGCTGGCATCACAGCATGCCCGGGACTCGGCAAGAAGCAGTCTTGCACCCAAGAACACCACAACCCAATTGCTCTGGTTTCTGCAGCTCGGCCCTAAACCTGTTGTCCACACACCCCTGCTCCCCAGTCGCACACCGAGTTCACTTTCTGAACCAGTCATTTCCCAAAGGGGAACAGTTCCTTGGATGCCTTTTCATAGATTAAAACAACAATTTTGTTTTGCTGCAAAAACCCTTGTGGGGGGAGGGGCCGTTCTGAACGGACACCCATGGTGGCCCCAGGCAGCATGGCCACCCTCCCCTTCCCAGGCTGCAGGTGAGGCCCAGGAACACGTATTTGATTCGGGTACTATGAGTTTGTATTTGGGAATGCAACTACTAACAATGTAAAATGTGTACGCAGAGTCCGTATGCAAAGAACCTTGGTCTTTATCATCTCAAATAAATAGGATATGACCTTATCACCAAGCATCCCTACAGTGGGGACAAGCACGTTCCCTTCCAATCAGACATGGTGATGGATTCCAGGCGAGATGTGGAAAGACACCAGAGACACAGCAAAGAGACAGGTACAGAAGAGGACAGGCTGACACTGTCCTCTGTCCCAACACTGAGAAATTATAAAATTGACGCAGAAACACGATCACGTCCAGTTTTCATTAATGGCTTTAGTCAGGTCAGCCAACCGGTCAAGATGAACCCACTTTTTTGACTCAGAGCAAAATCAGTGATCTCTACACCTCCCTCTTTCTCCCTCTCCCCCCTCCCTCTCCCTCTCCCTCTCCCTCTCCCTCTCCCTCTCTCTCTCTCTCTCTCTCTCTCTCTCTCTCACACACACACACACACACACACACACTGCACATGCAGGATGTACATATACACATGTCTTGTGTGATTCCACCTCCAGAGAGAAAGACGCCCACCAGCAGTTTGTGCAAAGGTAGGAGAAACATGTCTGTCCTTCGTGTCACATTCCAGACATTTAGCAAAAGCTGTTTTCTCCACCAAGGAATCTGACCTCCATGCAGCTCTGTTTTCTAGCGCCCGATGATCACTAGCTTGTCTTGGTGTTATCGCGGTGATTCAGACACAGTCAGAGGCTCAGTTCTTTGGGACGTCTTCTTTTTGCCTCGAGGACACTCAAATGCACACAGCAGGCAGGGAGGACACCGGTCACTCGCGGTAGGTCCAGCTTTTAGATACAGAGGTGACGTCTGCTTGAGTTCGGGGCCGGCAGGTAAAATTCAGCAACAACGCTTATGTGGACAGAGTACGTGCTGCCTACCTGACACTCAAACGCACCTGGATGTCCTGTGGTTTCATCCGCTACAAACTCAGGCAGCCCTACTTGCAACGGAGAAGCAGCAGAGAATATAAAATGAGGTGCTGTGGACAGAGGCTCTGGGTGGGAGGAGGGCATGTCTGTGGCCACCAGTTGTCTTACTCGCACCCTCCCTGTCCCTCTCAGGGCGCAGAGAAGCCTGATACACCAGGGTCCCACTTGGGGACACTGACCAGGACTCTGTCCGCCCCTCGGATACCACAGTCCCCGCCAGCCAGAAAGTAGTGTCCATCCCCATTCACTGGTGAACATGTCTTCTGGGGGTGCCCACGCAGGTGACCAGCACTGACACAGGGCGGGACAGCACGGGTTAGTGTCAGTGCCCCCGTGCCATGCAGAACCTTGGTCTGCCACGGAATCCTTCATTCATGTGTGTTCCTGGTCACCGTCTGGTGTCACTGATGCTAAAACTGTAAAAGTTCTGACGTGGACCCAGAAGCAGCCAGAGTGAGGTCTCGCTCGCTGCAGCAGTCTGAGTATGCAACATTCGCTGGGCATCACTTAGGGCCCGGCCCTTCCCGCCAGGCCGCTCTGGGTCTCACTACCGTGCACCAAGGGAGACCTGGACCTTCTGTTAGGTGGCTGGTCTGCGGTAAATGCTCGTTCTGTAAGCTCTGAAGGTGCTTTGTTGGTATTTTGTTGGAGAAGAGATGAGGGAGGCAAGAGGGGGGAGACCACACTGCTGTTTCACCCAGAATCGTGCTGCCTTCCTGAGAAGGGGCCTCACAGGATCACCACCTGAGAGTCCCCCCAAACAAACTCCGCTCTCTGTGTCCACTCTCCTGGGTCGGACTTGTGCCCTGAGCAGGTAGACGTCATGGACCCGAGTCACCAGGAGCATGAGGCCCTTGTGAAGCTCTGTTATTTTCCATCAACGTGCCCTGAGATGATCCCAGTCTCTGGAGCCTCAAAGCGTCAGCTTTGGGTCTAAACCTCTAGTACTCAGCATCACCAGGACGTCCTGCTGCCCCAGAAGGCCCCAGAAGCCTGTCTGCCTCCCTGGAATTCTTCTCCTCCTGCTCTAAGACCCCCTGCCCAGGGCTGAGGTGTGACTACACAGCCGTCTGGGTTTTGTGACCACACACACCCTCCCGTGGTCCGCGAGAAGAAAAAGGCAGCCTTTTATAGAAGGAAGACACGCTCCTGCGTGCCCAGCCGGCCCTGAACTTGGCTTAACCTTCTTCATTTCCTTGTTTCCACAGAACTGTATTGACAGGTCACCTCCCTGTCATATTGTGCATGGAAAACCCTTCTAAAATTCTCTCCTTGACGAGAGTGCTGAAGGCTTTGTTAACAACACATTTATACATTTGCACAATGCGCATGCGATGTGCAACTATATACAACGTATACTGTGTGGTGCACACTCGCACAACGTATGTGCAACGCCCATGCAACACGCATTCCTGCGATGCACCTTGCACAGTGTATGTGCAACGTGAGACCTGTGTTTATACCATAGCCTCCACCATCTTACCTCTTACTGAAACAAGTTCAGCGCAACTTCAGTAAGAGTTAAGTAATGTGTGAGCTTAAACGTTCCCAGCACTGTGTTTGACATTTCCAAATACAGTTAATATGACTGTTGATTAATTCTGCAGTCTCTAAACCAACCTTCCCCATTTGTCTTGCTATTCCTTGGCCACGATTAACACTGCTGGTGCGGCTGATACGGCAACGACATTAGGAGCTGACACTCACCAGGCACCGCGTTGTCGTTGGCACCTGACTTACAACAGCACATTTGAGCCTCGTAACGTCCTCGGAGACAGTGCTACCATGTCCTGTTGCACAGATGAGGACACCGAGACACAAGACATTGAGCCCTTGGCCCACAGTCGGGCTGGGGAGTGGCGATACCAGCAGGGAGCGTGTCCCATGGCCGGCAAGCAGCCCTCAGATGCCCGCCTGCCTCTCTGAATTGCAAACCTGTTCACACACTGTGTCCCCAAGCGCCCGTGTCTCTACTGGCCTCAAGCTCCCGGGAACACGATGCAGTGCACGGGTGGGGTCACACTCAGCCCTGCGTCACGTCTCAGTCATCGATTCTTCCCTATGTGGCTGTATTTCCAGTGAAACGCAGTGTCTGCTCCGGTCCCCCCAGCACTGGGGCAAGTGGCCTGTGTTCAGGATGCCACTTTCCTTCCCATCACACGAGGGCGGGGCCATCTCAGCTTGGAGAGAGATGAGCTCAGGTTCCCAGACCCGTGAAATGATGGTTTGTAACAACAGCACCACAATGAAACATTTTTAAAATGCATTTTCATAAATCAGCGCACCCGGTGGAATTGTGAGTTTACTCAAGTACTACAGAGCAAAAGTCACCATCCAAACCCCAAGGAAACTTGCTGTGGTTCAGAGCCATCCCCTCTGGTCAGGATTACAGTAAAAAGCTGTCTTCAGCCAGCAGCACACATCTCTGTGTGTCTTAACCGTGTTTCATCAAACGGTTTCAGCAAAAGGAAAAGCATTCAGTAAACGACCCTCAGGTTGCATGGTTTAAGGTAGGGGTTTTATTCAGTTATCTGAACTGGGAAATCAGAGCAAATGGGCTTCCAGAGAGCATGCACGCTGGCCTACAGCGGGGACATCTTTGTGCCGGCTGGGCCTGCAGGCCATCGGGTCAGGTCCCCGCGCCTGGAACAAGGGCCCCCGAGGGAGGACGTGGCATCAGGAGCTGCAGCAGCCACTGGGGCTTGAGAACCGGGGTATGAGGGCTGGAAGCAGAGTGCTGAGAAATGGACGAGGGGTTGATTGTGGTGGAATCAGGGAAGGACAGACTGCATGAGGAGGGGAGGTGACCCCAGGCTGCAAAGGCCCCCAGAGGCACACACAGTGTGGGGAAGGCAAAGGATACCAAGTCTGCTCAGTGCAGGACACGGGAGCCCCTGGAGCTCCGGGCCCAAGGGGGCAGGTGTATGCAGGGCCAGGGAGTCCATGCAATCGCAGACCAGATCCTGGTGGGGGTCCCACTGGCACCAGGCTGCTCGGGGGCCAGCAGCCTTGAATTCAGGTCCAGCCACAGCCTTCATGGCCAGTGCCCTTGGGCAACTCATTCAAAATCTCTGCATTTCCTCACCTTTCCCAACGGAGGGGCTGCCGTGAGCACCTCTGGGGTTGAGGGTGGTGAAACGGGGAGGCTCGGGCACCCTGAGGGTTCAGTCCATCTTACACAGCCTCGGGGTGACTCTGGACGCCTCTGCATTTAGGGCATTGACATTGGTGTATGGGTCCAGGGAACCCCCAGGGCACCTGCTCGCTACCTCTGATCCCCACAGTTGGCGCTGCCTCTTACCTGGGGCAGGAACTGGGAGTGTTGGGCCCAAAAAGCACAGTGGGAGCCGGTGGCTGGGCACCGGGCAGCCCTTCGTGTGGGTCCCCGGCCCCAAGCCCACCTGTGGTGCCGTGTCTCCTGGGAAGCTCCCGGAGGCTGAGCACCAGCCCCCCAGCCTTTCTCCCTGCTTCTGGACACACGGCAGGTACCGGTTCCCATGCTGGATGCCCTGACCCAGGCACTCACCAGGGCTAAGGATTATGTGTGACCCCAGCACCCAGGAGTGACTCTTTCACGGTTGAACTATGGTTTTGTGTCCTGCCTTGATCTTCTGGTTTGGTTAGTAAATCAGATGATGTAGAACTTGAGAGGCAGCCTTTATTTCATAGACGTTGCACCAGACCCTGCAGAAGTGACACAGCCCAGCGACTTGGGGGGGGGGGGGCGTGGAGGTGAGACGGGGGCCTGGTGTTCCTTCTGGGACGTGCAGACTCCTCCCACCAAACCAGGCTTCTATGAGGAGGACTTTGCAACAAGAACAGCCCTGAACTAGCGCGTGTGTTATGTGTGCGGCATTTCTGTTTAACCTGGAAGTGTCTGTGGTCCTCAGGTCCCTTGTGCCACCAGGATCCAAGGAGCTCTAAGTGCGCCCTGCTGTGGATGCCACACAGACCACACACACACCGTCCTCTCTCCAAACCCAAGACCCATAAAACAAAGAAAACCAAAATTCTGGCCCATGCTGAGAACACATAAAACTGAAATCCTGTGTTTGCAAAAAAATGCAAAACATTGTTGCAATCACACCAGACGTTTAAATTTTAGTATTTTCCTCCCACATTCCAATGGAGAGCTTTGGGGATTTCCTGGGTTGGGGTCACTTTCCTTCATGAACACAGCTGAGAATCTTGCTCTCGAGATGGAGAGAATTTCAAAAAAAAAAAAAAAAGAGTAAAAAGTCAGAATAATAAATGGCAGGAGAGATGGGGAGGGGCTGTGGTCAAACCCCTCTTTTCCCAACCAACTTCTCATCCAGCCCAGACCAAGCAGCCGGTGGACGAGACCAGCATGCAGATGGCTGTGTAGGAGGTGTGAGAGGGAGGCTGGGGTGCCCACATGATGGCCGACTTTCCCGAGAGCCCGCGAGTCTCCGGCAGAGCCCACATTGCAGCCTCCCCCCGACCTCGAAGCAGACAAACCCGGGAGGTGGCAGGGCGGGGAGGCGGCGAATGGATGCCAGCCCCCACTAACGTCAGGGAGACGGTGTGGTGACGAGGGGGCTCTGAGGTCACACATCAGAGCTTCAGTCCTGGTCTGCCAGGGGCCACGTGTGAGGCTGAGGGCTGCTGACCTCCCTGGGAGGGGGGACGCACCATGGGCTGCTCGGTGATTACGTGGGGCACATCACGTCGGGTCAGGTGCTGACTCTCTATCTGCACCCTAACGGTGGTATTTGCACGTGAGCAGGAGAAAGCACACAGGGACAGGGTCCTGGTGGGACAGCCCCCAGAGCCCCTGCATCCTTGACAAATGGCACTTTCCTGCTGTATGGCCCAATTTGGTTGGAAGAACCACACAGGACCATTGTGATCAGTAGAACCTGGAACATGCACAGCAGAGGAACAGTCAGTGTCCCGGGTCAGCGGGCAGAAGTGTCCCAGGCAAAACAAGCCGATTGCAAAGGCGTGACGTGCAGCCTCGGGACACTGGGCCGTGGGATGGGCGGTTCTGGCTGGATCTAGCTGAGTTGTAGCCCAGGGTAATTCCCAGCCCGCTTGGGCCACAGAACTTGGAGGCCACGTGCTCCCCTTCTCCCCGGCCATCAAGACCCTGGCTCTCCAAGAAACCGCCAGAATGCAGGATGGTGAAGTGAGGCTGCCGGGACAGCTTCGAAACGGTCAGGATCTACATCAAAAGCAGGTCTTCCCCAGCCTTGTGCTCTATTGTTCAGAGTACTTTTATCAAATCTGCATGTGATCTCGAGTAGGGTCGGCACCATCACAGACGGACGCCTCTCTGTCTCAGCAGCCACCAGGACACCCTCTGCCAAGAGCAACTTCTCAGAGCTGGAGAAGCTCTTTCCTGTGGAAGTGCTGACTCACAAAATATTCAAAGTCTGGCACAAATCCACCATACCCTGGACTGGCCGCTGTCTTTTTGCTTTGTCTGCTCTTAATCCCTTTTGTAAGCAAAGCAGATGGGTACAGGTGGAAGGCATCAGAAAAGAAAAACCCTCGAAGACCCAGGTGGGGCTCCATGGAGTGTCTTTACAAACCACTACACGAATTGGCGGAAGGCTCTGATTGACCCCCTCGTGGACGTCTGCCTTGCAGGCCGCCGCTCTCTGCTCTCCGGAGTCTGGTCAGCGGAAGGTACAGGGGGACACTCACCGCAGTACGTGTGCTGTTGCAATGCTGCAGACCCCAGTTCGATCCAATTGTCCACCGCAGAGCAGGGATAGCCCTGGAGGAAGATGATTATGCAGCCAGGCTGGCTTTGGGGGTCCCAGGGCGGGACATGCAGATGGCTAGAAGCCATGGAGCCAGAACCAGAGGGACCCCAAGAGGAAAACAGTGCTTTGAATCCAGAATCTGGGCCCCTGCAGAGGCTGCTGGTGACGGCAACACGGACGTGAACGAGGACCAAGAGGGCATCGGGATGAGCAAGCCAGGGGCTCGGCAGCCCAGGACCCTGCGGAGGAACAGGGACCCCGCCCAGCACTCCTTTTCAGAGTCTGGAACCGACTCACTGGCGGAGCACAGAGGAAGGCGGCTCTGTCTTCCTTCGGCCTAGAGGTCCATTACCTCTGCCCCAAAATCCACTAGTGTGGGGTGTCAGGGGGCCATCCCAGAGGCTTGCCCTGTGGCTGGCTCTCCTCAGAGGACCACGGCCATCCCCACGGAAAACCCACACCATTCTAGACAATCCACAGACCACGAGCTGGGCCTGATTTTCTTGTTCCGGTACTTTCCCCACAGAGGGATTTGGGAGGGAGGTGAAAGTGAACATCTTACCTAACATGGTTCTGAAGAACGGAAAGTGGAAATGGGGAGAGAAGGATACAAAATGAAGTCTACCTGCAGGGACCAGGGACCAGGGACCAGAAGCAGTGAACCCGGAGCCCAAGACCGCCCGACTGTGCAGGAATCAGCTGAAATGTGCAGGCTGCGCTCGGGAAGTGGGCTGTGTGTTGTCAGCCGGCATGACCGTCACCCGTGGATGGACTCCCCATTTCCAGTGAGATGCCCGCAGCGTTGGGAACCACAGGCACCCTCAGGCTTCCTCCATGGGGACTGGCTTCCATGAGACCTTCCCATTTAAAACAGATGCTTTTCAGGACACCAGGACGTACGCTCCACCTGGCAGAGGACCGCAGCGACACTAGACAACGCCAAGACGAGGCTGGCGTCAGCCCCAGACCAGAGCAGTCTGTGAGCAGACTCTGGCGTGCCCAGCCCTGTATGTTCCCCCTTCCACAGGCTAACCAGGTACCTTGAAAGACATCGTGACTCACCCTCTAACTTCTGCTGGCATTTGAAACGGGAATGAGATCAATGGAGCACAGTCGTGTGGCTAACTGGGACCTGAACAGCAGAGCAGGTGTTAGGTTTTCTCTAACTGCCCACGGCTCCCCCTCCGTGAGGCCAAGGGGACAAGGAGAGGGGCCGGAAGGCAGGAGGGGTGGACGGCAAGCCACCTGCACACACATAGGTTCGACGGCATCCCTGAACTGACCAGTCCCAAGAAACCGGACGGACCACTTGCCCGCAGCTCACCTGTCACATGAGCCAAAACCTACATATCCTTTCACTGTGGTTGACACGGCTGTGCCACAACCAGTCTGCACTCAGGGAAGCACAGTGGGTATTTTTGTCTTTCCACCACTTGGTTGTTTGGTCAAGGACTGGAATTCAATTTGGAGAGAAGTTCACATAGGCACACCCCTGTGCTAGGTGCTTATAGGCATCTACTACACGGATCTACTTTTTTAATACTTATTCAGTTATTTTGAGAGAGAGAGAGAGAGAGAGAGAGAGAGAGAGAGAGGCAGAAAGACAGAAAGGATCCCAAGCAGGCTCCATGCTGTCAGCACAGAGAATGACATGTGGCTCGACCTCAAGAACTGTGAGATCATGACCTGAGCTGAAATCAGGAGTCAGACGCTTAACCTACTGAGCTGCCCAGGTGCCCCTGGACCCTCTTTCTTTATCTCTCCCAGTAACTGACTTTGGGAAAGTCGACTCGGTGTTGTGTATAAGGCCCACAAACAAATCTTTAAGTGAAAAAGGGAGCAAAGTTTCTGAGTTCCTTCTAAAATTGCCCCATTTCATGTCCTGGCTGCTGGTTTCTGGCGTCCTGAGTGGATCCCCACTGCCGGGCCACGTGCTGTTTCCGTGGGGGGAGAAGGGAGCACAGAGAGGCTGTACACCCAGCACAAAGGCCACGGCCACTGAGAACGGCGGTTGAGGAGCAGAGGTAATGAGCTGAGCCACCCTGAGAGTCATTCTTCCTGAAACCAAGGATAGTGATAAACTTCACCTGACATAGGTAACCCTCGGCGGACTGAGAAGGTGTAATTTTTTCTACAGAGAACTTTTGTGGTCTTCGGGGGGTGAGCAGAGTACAGGAAATGTCTCCTCCATGAGGAACACCTCGTAATTCACTAGGAGTGAACCTAAGTGGAGTTGCAAAGGTCATTCTTGCTTTATAACAAGAAGAAATTTCCAAGGAGCCTCCAAAGCCTTCATTTCCTTCCACAGCCACACGGCACTCACACATCATAATATAGAATTATCTGCCTTTCTACAGCAAGAGCATCCATTTAATAAATATTGAGGGGCTCCCACAATGTTTTAGGAATCTCAAGGGACAGAGGTGTGCAAGAATCCAAAAAAAAAAAAAAAAAAAAAAGTCCTTTAGATGCTTAGAGTATTAATTAGGCACCAAGCCTTTAAGACACTGATGAAACAAAGGCGAACATGATGAAACCCATTAAGAAAGTCATGGTGAGCATAAAAGACAGCCTCAAGAGTCCCACGATAATGAGATAATTGCCTTAACAGAGGGGCTGCTGCACTCCATATGGGCGACATCGGATTATTACAAAATTAGTAACATTGTAAATGTTTTGTGGAATCCCATTGTTGGAAAACCTCCTGCACTGAATCCTGTGGTAAAGCAAAGAATAATTTTGAAATGAGTTGGTGCTGAATTTATATGCATTCCACAAATTTGAATGTTTGCATAATGGACTTTCTTAAAATGGGGGACACGTTTAGAAATCACTAGATTTTACAACCCAATTACTTTTGAATAAGAGTTAATTATGTTTACATTTGTCACGAAGATATATGGAAACATGCTATGAATGGTCATATTAACCACAACAGCCAATGTGAAGACCCATTTAGTACTATTCAAATCCAAATTCGGTGTTAAGGCACTTGGAAGGCAGTTTGTGATGCAAACATATTTCTGACTTGTATGCACAAAACAGGATAAACAAAGCAATGAGCTAGTTGCAAAGACAATGAGATAATCAGGATGCACAGATTTTGCTTTGATGACTTTTGAAATCAGAAAAAAAAATGAAAGTATATCATATTTAGGCAGGCACTGATTTATTCTTATTTAAGACATACAAAAATGTTCCTTAGGGTTTATAAAAGACATAAACGACTGCCAAAGTTTGTTCATAGCTCAACTAATGGCTTATAAACTGTCAGACCTGCTTGCAAAGAGAGTGGTTTCCATGTATCCACCCAGCCAGCCATCCAGCCAGCCATCCGTCCATCTATGCATCCATCCATCCATCTGTGCATCCCTCTGTCCATCCACGCATCCATTCATCCATGCATCCATCCATCCATCAATCTATGCATCCCTCCGTCCATCCATCCATCCATCCATGCATCCCTCCGTCCATCCATCCATCGATCCATCTTACAAGAATGTAATGAGCATATGCTGCCTCAGGTGATGTGCCAGGTGCTAGGAATATACAGAGGTGAACAGGATAAAACCCTTCCCCTTGAGAATTGCTCACAGCTGGTCAATGGGTTTCCCCATTGTGATCCAATAACTCCCAGCATAAATCTGCCTGGACATCACATTTTAAAATGCAGATACGGGGCACTGAGCCTAGACTTGCCAAATCAGAATATCTTTGGCTCCCTTTTTAACAATTACCCCAAATGATTACTAGTCATGCTAAAATTTCAGAACCGAACTCAGGAAAAGACTTGAAATGAAAGCAATAATTATAATACGTTTTACTGTGCTGTTTTAGACAAGTGTTAAGCATTTGGTAAAGGTGAGGATAGAGCGCTAAGTCAGATACACTCAACAGAAAACCAAATGGTAAAATAGGAAGTTACTTTTAACTCTATATAAATGTGTTTGGCTTCAGGAAACAACTTTCCTTATACAAGGAAAACTGCAAAATCATGGAAAATCATCCACTTTGAAACCTTAAGGATACATCTATTGAGGCTGTAAGTCTTAATAAGAGGATCTACACTGAAGTAGCTGGATTGACAGATGTGAATTATAACAATAAATGTACACATTCATATGTGAAGAGAGACTTTGTGTACACGGTACAGGAAAACATGCCTATTCTCCTGAAGCAGATTTCTCTTTAAGAAGCCCAGAGCGATTGATCCGCGAGCTTTACGTACAACAGATTCAGATGTTACTGCCCACAGCACCAGTCGTATTTTCAAATGTATTTGACCCATAAGAGAGCCTGATCTCTTTCATACGTCATGCCATTCACTAATTGACACGAAACTGATCCATTTGCTGGAGATCCGCTGAGCACTGGCCCCATAGCATATGCTTCCCTCTTCCTCTGAAACGTGTCCTGCTCTAAGGCTGACATGGGAAGGTGGCCAGGCAGGTGGTTTGACGGCCGGTCTGTCACCGGCTCTTCCGTGCAGGACAGTGACTGTGTCTGCTTCCTTTCTGGTCCTTGGCTGCTGGGCTGCCCCTACCTTCCCCAGCCTCCTCCTGCTGCACACACTTGTTTTCCTGGGACCTTTCTCCGTTAAACACACACACACACTTTGCTTATTTACTAGAATGATGTACTCGTATGATGAGAAAACCCATGTCAGGATAACTACCTGCTGACACAAACAGCACCCTCAAAATTACCGTGTGCTCAGCAAGCCCGTGAGGAGAGGCCCCCCCCATGGTCAGGGCTGTGGACTCAGGAGCCCGAACCTCCCCCCTCCCCACGGCACACTGCCTGTTCACCCTCGTACAAAATTGGTAAACAGAAGAACCGACCGCACAGGCTGCGGGGAGGGTAAATCAAAGAGCCTCATGCACGCTGGATGCCCTGTCACTCCCGGCAACACAACGCTGGCCGCCTAAGGATCGTGTAACGTAGGATGACTGCGAACTGAGCAATTACAGCGCCAAAGTTAATCAAAACCAAGGGGAAAGCTAGTAAAAATTGAGAAAACTCAGCTAAGTCGGGGGCACTTCTAATGAGCTGGCAATTGAACGAGAAACGGATCGAGCACTTTCTTTTAATGAGCTCAGGGACGTGAGTTCTGAGCTGGCCACTAGCAACTGGCATTGTGCGAATGGGGCC
Organism: Prionailurus viverrinus; assembly: GCF_022837055.1. NCBI lineage: Eukaryota > Metazoa > Chordata > Mammalia > Carnivora > Felidae > Prionailurus > Prionailurus viverrinus. The sequence continues at coordinate 1,738,524 of NW_025927614.1, forward strand.
GAGACCCAGAAGATGGGCTGGCCTCAGACAAGCACCCCCACCCCTCCCGCCACCTGGGTCTGCTCCTGCCAACACAGTGTCTGCTGCCCCACACATACACTTCTTACATTTTTATTTCACTTATTTATGTGCTTATTTAAATTTTAGTTAACACACCATGAGATATTGGTTAAGGGCAGGGAAGGAGACCGGGAAGAAAGTGCATAATGTAAAATCTACAGAAAGGAGAACTGTAGCTGTGTTTCCCAGAGCAATCAGACTCATCATTTTTACTTATGAGTAGTCAATTTAGTCAAACAAATCACTTGAAAGTTTTGGGATTTTTCCTCAAATTGGTGTATCTCATTTGAATTAGTTACCCATCTCATCATTTCTATATTGAATACATATCATCAAAAAACCAAAATTACAAAAATATATGGAGGACGAAAGGGGCAGGTGGAAGGCTCTGGTCCTAAACTTATGAATTCTCTCCATTTCTATTCTCTGCTCTCAGAGGGAAGCACCTGTACTGTCTTGAAGTCCTGTGAATCCTTATGTCAAAATATCAAAAACATGCCATTCTTCATTGGAATAGTTCTCATTAATCAGCAAAAGGTGTTCAACATCTATTAGATGCTCCAAAAGCAACAAAAGCCAATGCTGGTCAACAAGCATTTCCAGTTTTGCCTATTTGCAGATTTAGGATTTTAGCACGGGGCTTCACAGACCCTAATGTTCAAATGTATGCGAGTGGAAAGAACAGTAGGGGACATTCTGAGTCCAAATGTTGTAGCCTGACAGATTCAAGAGTGATTTTCCTCAAGTCTTCCCAAACTGTCCACATAACAACCACCATATCACGGGTACAGGAGATTTCTGAGACAAACCTAACAGCTTGCTAGGTAACTGCAAATGGTTGGGTCCATAATCCAATGGTCTTTCGTATATTCACAGAGTTGTGCAACTGTTACCACCATCTAATTTTAGAATGTTTTAACCACCCCCAAAAAACCCTACTAGCATTCTCCCCTTCCCCAGCCCCTGGCAACCACTGATCTATGTTCTGTCTCTAAGGATTGGCCATTTCAAGTGTATGGAATCATACAAATTGAAGCTTTCGTGTCTGGCTTCTCTCATTTAGCATATTTTATTCAAATTCCATCCATGATATAGAATGTATTAGTTGTTCATTCATTTTTATAGCCAAATAACATTACACTTTATGGATGAACCACATTTCCTTTATCCACCCATCACTTGATCCGTTCAACATTGGGGTTGTTTCCACTTTCGGGCTATTATGAATAATGCTGCTGTGAACATGTGCACACACGTTTTTGTGTGGACATGTGTTTTCATCTCCTTTGGGTATATGCATCTACTGGTGGAAGTGCTACAAGTACTTTCGTAACATTTTGAGAAATCTCCAAAGTCTCTTCCAAAGTGGCTGCATCACTTTACAGTGCCACCAGAAATGAGTGGGTGCTCCAGGTTCCCCACATCCTTGCCAACACCTGTTGTTAGCTGGCTTCTGTCTTAGCCATCCTCATTGGTGTGAAATGGCATCTCGTTGTGGTTTCGACTTGCATTTCCCTGACAACCAGCGATCTTGACTATCTTTTCATGTGTGCATCTTTGCAGAAATATCTGTTCAGCTTCTTGGACTGTTTTTATCTGGGTCTTTTATGAGTTATGAGATGCCTTTGTACATTCTGGATACTAGTCCCGTATCAGATACAGGATTGCAAATGCTTCCTCCCACTCCGTGGTTGTCTTTGAACTTTCTTGATGATGTCCTTTTAAGTATGACAGTTTTTAATGTTGATGAAGCCCACTTGATCCATTTTTCCTTTTGTGACCTGTACTTCTGGTGTCATAGCTAAGAAATCATCACCCCACTGAGGTCATGAAGCTAGACTCCAGTGTTCTCTTGTGATGGCTTTATAAGCTCCAGATGGTGTTGAATAGAAGTGGTCAGAGCAGACACCCTGGTCTTATTCCTGACAGTCAGGTGAAAGCATTCAGTCACCGTTGAGTATGATGTGAGCGGTGGGTTTTCATGGTTACTTTCTCAGGTTAAGGAAGTTCCCTTATACCCCTCATTCCTGGAACACGGCTGGTGATTTTTCAATTTCTACCTCTGTGTATGTTTTACAAATTAATTAATAGAGCAGCCCACACCATCTATAAATGGATTGACGTGTGTATGTGGAAAGAACACTCAAAGCTACTTTAGATGTACAGTGTAGAGTCAGTTCGAAGGCCCCAGGGCTCTAGTGTGGCTTCGCCAAGCCCGTGACTGTGGTCAGCCCACACCAGGAAGGGCCACCCACATTACACATCACGCCACAGGCTGTACTGACTTCTGTTCTGCTGCCTGAGAGGTGACCAGGAGAACATGTGGCTCAATCAGCCCCAACTCACCCCTCCTTGCTGAAGAAGTCCTTACTTCCATCTTCAGATAAAAAAGAACATGGATAAAATTCAGCGATTATGCAGCCGTACCCTACTTCTATGGAAATGCAAAGATAATAAAGTGCCACTCAAGGGAAGACACCGTTGAACATGTCACTTCAGTCTGAGAAAACACTCCAGTCATGTTTACATATGATTAGGAAAAACCAAAGAAAAAATTTCATTTCTTCTACACAGCTTTCCTGGGCCCAGGACCCTGAACCGTAGGCATCCATTCCGGAGCCTTCTCAACAGGCAGCGGCAAGCCACCAGCCCCTGATCCTGCCCACCCCACCACCTGTCAGAACGTTTCTGCCAGGTCCTGTTTCCAAGGACAAGTCAGGTATCCAGGCTGGTCCTTCGTGACACGTGGAATCTGGGGCCAGCCCGTGGCTGAGATGCTGCCGTAGACGGATCTTAGAAGGGGTGAAGACACAGTGTTTTGGGAGCAGAGAGAGGCAGCCGTCCACAAGAACCCTCAGCTCCCGAAACAAACGCGCAGAGCAGCAAAGTTCAGGCGGGAGCTGAGGGAGAAGAACCGTGCCCAGAAAGGAGACTGGGCACTTGGGACTGCTGGGCAGACAGCCTGGAAACGGTCGGCAGCAGGAACTGCGGGAGTGGTTGAGGAAGGAACCGGAAAGGGTGCCGCCAGGCCTGGCGGGCTCGCTCACCAGGCGCACAGCTGCTTTAATGTGCTGATAGGTCAGGACATTCTGGTTTCCAGTCTGAAAGATTTTGAACAAGTGATACATTTTAATAGACTTAATTATTTAAACTCTTAAGAAGTCGTTGGCACAGATTTAATAGCAGGGGTTTCTCCTATTTTACTCACACTTTCATTATTGTCAATGCCTGGATTTCCATTTAGAAATAGTCTGACAAGTTTTACATCTCAACTGGCAGCAGGCACAAAATACGAGGCAGCTGCCAAGAAGCTCTCCGTCGTGCCGAAATGCAATACGGCAGCATTTTGTTAAACCCTTTATCTACGTGGCTGCCACGGGTGGCACGAGCTGGAGTGTGAACCTCATACTGAATCAGAGCAACGTGTCTGAACTCGACGTTTCATAAATTAGCGCAGTGACAAACTTCTGGAGCCTCCTTTCTCCTGAGCCGCTTCTTGATAAGCAACAAGAAATAAGAGTGTTAGGTGCCAAAGCTCCACAGGGCGAGTCTGGCACGGCGGGAGGCCGCCAGGCATCCCCTCCGCTTGGCGCACAAGCCAGGGGGAGCCCTCCCTGCTCCAGGAGTATCTGCAAAACACATCGTGATTCATAGCCCCAGAAACAGGTAATAATTTGACCCAGTCAAGAACAAGGAGAAGCTACCACACGGGCTTGCGTGGAAGAGCGGCACTTCCCGTGGCTGATTCCGAACTGACACTTGAGCGTAGGCTGTTTGCTCCATCCCATAGGAACCAGAAGGACACAGGAGGACAGGGAATCCGGGCACTAATACTCCTCCGGACCCCACCTTTCCACCATGTTTAGAATCTTTCCGCGAGGCTGGGCCGTTTGCAGCTCTGTCCAGTCTCACCCCACGACTCCAACACATGTGGATCCACTTCTCGGTGCCTCAGGGACCTAGCAGCCCTTGCTGCACCTGCAGTAGGTTCCCTCCACATTCTGACCAGGTCCCGGGAGACTGCCCCGCTTCTTCCGTGAAGCTGCCTCAGCAATCTCGCTAAGCCCCATACTCGGGCATGCTTCTCGCCTGCTCAAACTCTTTCGGTGCCTCCGCCAGGCCAGACATAATCAGAGCACCGCCTCTGAGCTGGGGGTCAGGAATCAGCCCTGTCGGGAGCCACGCCCCTTGGGGTTCCCCTGGCCCAGAGGCAGGGCTCTGCCACCACCATACTGTGCTGGCTGGAACCATCCTTCCTGACCCCTGACCTGCAGCCTCTGACACCGATCGGCCCTCAAATACCTCATCATCTCCCTTCACAGTGCCCTCTCAGCCCAGGCCACTGCCCCCCTCCGGCTCCTGCGGTGCTCCAGGATGTCACTCCGTGATGTCACTTTGTGGTGTCACTGCATGATGCCACTCCATGATGTCACTCTGTGATGTCAGGGATGCATTCCTCTTTCTCAAGGCCTTTGTGCCACTGGCCACTTCCCGCCTATGTGGTCTGGGGACAGAGGGCACACCCCCAGCTGCACCAATGTTAGCGTAAATGTGGCCTAACAAAGTCCTTTGGGGGAGAGGACTAATGTTCTTTCTGTCGTTTTCCCCTTTTTCTCTTCCTTATCCTCCTCCTTTGCCACTACTATGGCAAGAACAGCTAAACTGTGGGTGTGGGATCTGGCAAGGTCACTCGCGAGGTCACAGAAAAACAGTGGCTGAGACAGAACTAGAATATGGGTCCTCTTAATTGTGTGTCACAGTCTTCCCACCTTGTCTCTCTTCGTTCACAATGTCACCAAAGCTCTCAATAGCCTCAGACCATAGTCCTTGATGAATCATGAATTCATACCTGCTTAGCCTTCTATGCCAAAAGGGCCTAAAAGTATATTTTTAACTCAAGAAAGTGATTTATTCTTCTCTATATTTTTAACTTTATAGTCAAAACACCACAATGGATGTTTGCCAAATGGAAAAGGTCCAATTCACTTCCATGCCATTTTCAAGATTAGAATTTCTTAGTATTTGCACATCTACTGTTGTAACTGACTGCCTTCCCCGTTGTGGAGATTCTCTGAGAGACACTGGGTCCACCAACCAATTCTTCCAAGCAAACGGTGTAAATGAAAAGTACAGAAGTCCCGCTAACCAGGAAGACGTGCACACCTCACCACGGCCTGGCACTTGGGAGAAGGACTCTCTAGACATCCCTGGGCGCCAGGCATCACAGAGCTCCTGAGCCCGGGGTGAGCTCCCTTCTCTGCGGGGTGAAAACGACGGGTCTTCTCTGCCTGGGGGCCCAGCACAGAGCCCTGCGGGAGCATTGGAGGCCTTTTCTGGAGGCTGATCACTGCCAGCTGACAGCCACCCATTACACAAAGAGGCCCTGGGGTCTCCTAATGTTATTTGAATGCTCTTACTTATTTTTCTGAATGAGAGAAATATTTAAATATGGAGCAAAGTCAACCTCCAGTTACCCCTTCAAAGTTTAGGCAGGTTGTTTGCAGTGTTTTGTGCGTGTTGTGGGGGAGGGCGGGGGGGTGGTGTGGACAATTACAAAATATTTTTTAGTATTTTTTAGTTTTTAATTTTTTTTAATTTAAATTCAAGTTAGTTAACATACAATGTAGTATCAGTTTCATGAGTAGAATCCAGTGATTCATCACTTACATATGACACCCGGTGCTCATCCCAACAGGTGCCCTCCTTAATGCCCTTCATGCATTTAGCCCATCTCCTACCCCACCCCTCCAGCGACCCTCAGTTTGTTCTCTGTATTTAAGAGTCTCTTATGGTTTGCCTCCCTCTCTCTTTTTATCTTATTTTTCCTTCCCTTCCCCTATGTTCATCTGTTGTGTTTCTCAAATGCCACGAGTCAAAACATATGATATTTGTCTTTCTCCAACTGACTTATTTCACTCAGCATAATACCCTCCAGTTCCATCCACGTAGTTGTAAATGGTAAGATTTCATTCTTTTTCATCACCGAGTAATACTCCATTGTGTATATATATATATGTGTATATATATATATATATATATATATATATATATATATACACCACACATACACCACATCTTCTTTATCCATTCATCGATGGACATTTGGGCTCTTTCCATACTTTGGATATTGTCGGTAGTGCTGCTATAAACATGGGGGTGCATGTGTCCCTTCGAAACAGCATAACTCTATCCCTTGGATAAATGCCTAGTAGTGCAATTGCTGGGTCGTAGGGTAGTTCTATTTTTAGTTTTTTGAGGAACCTCCATACTGTTTTCCAGAGTGGCTGCACCAGTTTGCATTCCACCAGCATTGCAAAAGTGTTCCCCTTTCTCTGTATCTTTGACAACATCTGTTGTTGCCTGAGTTGTTAATGTTAGCCATTCTGACAGGTGTGAGGTGGTATCTCATTGTGGTTTTGATTTATATTTCCCTGATGATGAGTGATGTTGAGCATTTTTTTGTCTGTTGGCCATATGGATGTCTTCCTTGGAAAAGTGTCTATTCGTGTCTTTTGCCCATTTCTACACTGGATTATTTATTTTTTGGGTGTTGAGTTAGATAAGTTTTTTATAGATTTTGGATACTAACCTTTTATCTGATATGTCATTTGCAAATATCTTCTCCCATTCTGTTGGTTGCCTAGTAGTTTTGCTGATTGTTCCCTTCACTGTGCAGTGTATTATAAGGAGTGGTGCTGCAGGGACGTAATGGCATCAGCCCCAACGTGCCAAGGGGAGCAAAACGCTGGCACGTGCCAGACCGAAGTCCTCATCCAGCAACTGTGGAGGCATGGTGTGAAGCTGCCACATTGCACTGGGTCCTGTCAGCATGCATGTTGCCACCCTCTGCTCAGGGGACACTCACAGAGTCCAGGCCAGGAAGGAGGACTCTGCTGGCTGTGGCTCCTGAATGGTTGGAGACCCAGCATAAGGTTGGTTCCTTCTACAGAATCCTCAAGATGCTTGTGTCGCAGACATACCTGGCTTCACTCTCAAGACATTCAGGTTGATCGGCTTGGGATGAGGCCCAGGACTCTGTGTGTGTGTGTGTGTTCAGTGCTATGCAATTCTGTCACACATGTAGGTATGTTTGTGCAGTCAGCACTACAGTGACAACACAGGACACCTATCGTCACAGGTGTGACCTGCTGCCTCTGAAAGCCACAGCCACCTGCCTCCCACACCCCTTCCTTAATCCTGGCACCCACCAATCTGTCCTCTGTTCCTATAATTTTGTTGTTTCCTTACCATAATGTAAATGCAATCATACCGTGTGTATGTGGAATTGTTCTTATCACTCGGCATAGTTCTTTGGTGATGCATCCAGCTTGCTGTGTGAATCAAGACTTTGTTTTTACTGCTGGGTGGTGTTCCGTGGTGCAAATGGGCCATGCTCTGTCTAAACTTTACACAGTGAAGGACATCAGGTTGATTCCAGTTGGGATGATCATGACTAAAGCTCCTCTAAGCATCAATGTAGTTTTCGTGTAAGAACATAAATTTCCATTTCTCTGGGATAAACGCCCGTAGGCATTTTCCAGGGTCATACAGGGATCCGGTCTTCAGTGCAATGAGAAGTTGCCAGGCTGTTGCTCAGAGTGGCTGCACCAGTTTGCACAGCACCAGCCATGTGAGGGATTAGGTCCTTCACTGTTCACCAGCATCCGGTGGTGCCAGCACCCTTTATTTTAGCCATTCTGGCAGGTGTATCGTAGGGTCCCATGTGGTTTAATCTGCATCTCCTGGGTGACAGATGAAGCTGAACATCTTATCACATGCTAATCTGCCATCTGCACATCCTCTTCGCTAACATACCTCGTGTCTTTTGCCCATTTTCTAATTCAATTGTATGTTTTCACTGACGATTTTGAGAGTCTTCCGTGTGCTCCGGTTACTAGCACTTTGTCAGATTTGGGACTTGCGAACATTTCCTCTTGCTAGTGTGGCTTTCATCCGCATAAGTGAGAGGGTCTATCGTGAACCTTCCATCGTTGTGAGTTCCAAGTCCCCAGTATCTTCCTTTCTTGTGCTTTTGCTGTCAAGTCTAAGAGTTCTTTGCCTTGTTGTAGCACCTAAGAATTTTCTACTGCATTTTTCTAAAAGTTCAAGACTATGGCTACTTTCAGTTAATGTTTGTGTAGGTGTGAGATGCACGTCGATGTGGGGGTTGCTTATGGAAATCCAGTTGTTCCAGCTCCGTTTGCTGAAAAGGCAATTCTTCCTCCACTGAACTGCCCATGGACCTTTGTCAGAACTCAGCTGGGCACATTTGCACGGCTTTCTGTTCTGTCCCATGGATTATCCATCCACCCCCTCACAACACCACACAGTCTTGATTAGCAGTTTCCCATTAAACCTCAACATCAGGTGATGCAATTCTTTCCACTTCTCATGAAATGGGTGTTTTAGTTATTCCAGGACTTGTGCCTTTACATATAAGTTTTGGAATAAGCTTGTATACATCTACAAAAATGTTTTCTGGTATTTTGATAAGAATTGCATTAAACTATAGGTCAGTTTCATGAAAGTTGACACTTTGACTATTTGAGTTTTCCCGTTCATGAACATAGTACATCTCTCCATTAACTTAGGTCTTACTTGATTTCTTCCATTTGCATGTTGTTAATTTTCAACATACAGATACTAATTGTGTATTTTTACAAATTCAAGATATCCTAAAGCATCTGTGCAGTGTGGTGCTGACCATGGTGACTATATTGACTGAAGCGTATATGGTACACACTGGTTCTGTTCTGGTGCTGTTCTGAATGTATTAGTATATTAATTCATTTAAAAGACAAAAGTAGCTTCTGGAAAAGGTCTTCCCCCCTTTACTGACTTCCAATGCTTTTTCAAGCCCCAATCTACTTTTTAAACTGTCCGCTAACAGACCAAACAGATGTGTTATGGTTTGATTCCAGCATTGCTGTAACAAAGTCAGCCAAGTCTTTGCTCTTTCTCTTTGTGCCAAATGTAATAAATAGGGTGGAATCGTGTCTCAGTGATGTGCTGCTGGTTCCATCTTAGTTACATTAGGGAAAAACGCAATGGATAAATCCAAAAGTGAATTTTAAAATAACTGGAATAATTGAAATAAATATATTTTTAACGCCAAACTTTTTAAAGTAATTTGGATAGGAATCATCATAAATGCAACAGCTTTTCTTCTTAAGGAGAGTGCCCCAACCATCAAGTGTCATTTTTCTAGACCCTACATCATTGTGGACCTAGAAGATTATACTCAATTACAATGGAGTAAAGCTTTCCATAGCTGCCGTGATCTGTTTGACTACTTCCTATTTTTCTTTCAGTAAATGGTCCCAAATGGCCAACTGCTTTAAACATCCTTTCTTGGTGTTGTTTTAATGCTTTTTTCCCCCACCTCAGTATCAGCCTAATAAACACACAGTGCTCTGTCCTCACCATCCCTCACTTGAGCTCCTCACCAAGCTCCCAAACTAACTAGTCATTATTTCCCCCAAACCAAGAACCTGAGTAGCAGGCAGTGAGAAAACCCAGCTCAAGTACTTTATAGTCTAAAGAATTAGAAAAAGTATAAGAAGACAGAGACAGAAATCGAAATCAGACTACTGTCCCCCTAGTGCTGAGCCCTACATGGCACTGAGTTTTTAAAAAAGACAAAACAGTTTCCAAGAAGGACTATGCCTACCAAAGATTTTATCAAATAGGATTGAGTTCTTTGCAGCAGCAGAAAGTGAGATTTAGCACAGAACACAGGAAATCAAGTTTATGGCCCATCCTTAATGATTTCCAGCTCTCCCGTTGCCTCTTACCAAGCTTCAGAGACTTTCATTAAAGACATAGCGAGGAATGTTGAGACCCGCACTTTTCTCTAGTGCCGAGTTATTTACAACTATCACCAGGGACCAATTTGTGTCTCCTGAGCCCAAAACTTGGGTTGCTCTGAGGAGAGAGCCGGCCAGTCTGTTTCTGCTTTGGGCTCTCATCCCATGGCCAAGAGGACACGGAACTCGCTCACCCTCCAGGACTGACCCTGCCCTCTGCTCCCCATCCCCATGGCCACTCCCATGGTGGGAAGCTGGAGTCCGTGTCACATCCTTTACCCCCCTCCTCTTGTGCTGGAGAATAGGGGCTCCCGGCCCTGCCCTGCTTCCAACCCCGGATGAAGGTCCTGGTAGCCAGGACATTCTCCCGAGAACAGAGTGTGTGTCTTTGGTCACAAGGAGCGTACTGAAACTGTAGCATCATCAGCCTCCGAGAATGGCGGGTGGTGTGATGGTCTTTGCTCACAGTGGACTTTTTCAAGCAGTGCGGGTTGAGGTGCAGTCTCTGGAATGAGGGCGACTCCCTAGGGCATGCCCGCTGCCTGACCAGGGTGGGGAAGGATTTGGCGGCTGCCCCACAGATGGGAGGAGAGGCCCACGTGAATAGCACCACACAGGGAGGCCTGTAAGAGCCAACGGGATGGACTTCGGATCCAAATGAGTTACGACGGTTTTTCACTACAGACCCATCAGTCTCACAGACAGAAGTCGAAGCCAAACCTTTGTCTAAGAAGACTTGACAACCTCAGGTGCAGTCAGGACGTTTAACAGTAAGACGTGCTCCCCCCCCCCCCCCCCCCGCCCCGAGAACTAACCCCAACAGTCCTGTGCTGCCACAGGGCTTGGCACGCGACACACCCACAAGGCCAATTCTCCAGAATGTTTTATCTGAGTGCCTAAAAACCAGGAAACAGGCATTTTATCATCTGCCCGCCAGCACTTGCGCGTTGATGTTTTTTCCGTAGGGAATTGTTTTATCATCTGTGTCTTATTTCGTATTGCCACCTTATCATCTTCTCCCATTATGGAAAAATGAATGAATTTATAGGACCCAGCAGCCTGTCAGCAAACCTCATCTTATCTGGCGGAATGACAGTTATAAAGTCACCGAGAGAACTCCCTCTCCGCAGACGGTGGTTAAATTGTGCGTATTACAACAAGGAACTGTCCGCTACACCTCCTCTGGTCATTTTTCTCAGCCTGAGAGAGGACACTGTGCCTTCGATGGGGAGCAACCAATGACACAGAGGCCAGCCTGGGTTCCGACGCCAGCCTCCTCTCTGCGCAAAACCACCCACAGTGAAAACAACCCCTGTGTGACACACTGCCCCTGAGTGGGCTAGTTTATCTGGACAAACCACTCCCTTCTCTCTTGTAAAAGTCAAATGCTCTTGGGAGCCCCTCTCCCTTGCTGTGTTAACAACAATCCTGAGGCCTGCTCTGTTCTCAGAAGCATGTTTGGGGGATGCCTGGGGGGCTCAGTCGGTTAGACATCCGACTTTCGGTTTCAGCTCAGGTCAGGATCTCATGGTTTGTGGGTTGGAGTCCCATTTTGGGCTCTGCGATGACAGTGCAGAGCCTGCTTGGTATTCTCTCTCTCTCTCTCTCTCTCTCTCTCTCTCTCTCTCTCTGCACCTCCCCTACTCCCCGCTTGTGCTCTCTCACTCCCCTGCTCATAAACAAACAAACAAACAAACAAACAAACAAACAGGAAGTATGTCTTGGACGTGGGAGCCACCTGACACACTTGTGCACCGAGCACTGGGGATGAAACTCCATCTACATGTGGTTTCCATTCTGACGGCGGTGGTTGGGAAGCCCGGGCCCCCTGCGACAAGACAGCAGAGGCTGAAGAGGCAGAACCTGGGTGAGCCCCACACCTGTCCAGGGATGGCGGCATGCGGGACTGAGGACAAGCCGGAGGCTGAGAGGGAAACAGCAGTGTGAACCCCAACGCCCCTCCAGTAACCCATTCGCCAGAAACTGGACTGTTCCCAAGTTGGGAAAAGACAGGAACGCCTGTGGTGAGTTCTCGTCCACAGGGAGGCTGTGATTATGACTGTCCCCTTGGAGACCTCACTGGTCCTCCCACCCGCCACAGGCCCCGGGCACCTTTTATTTCACTTTTTACCCCAAGTACCATGGAGGGTTTTTCATAGGGAGAAGTCTGAGTGCACAAATCAGTACGTGGTAAGCAGCACAGGAATGACACCGGCACCCGCCACTGAGCTCCAGAACGGGAGCATCTCTGGTGCGTCTTGTTTCCGGCAGCCTTTCCGACGTCACTCCTGATGCCCCCGCCTGAGCTCAGTCGCTCTCCCTCCAGCGGGTGGTTCACAGATTCTGCAGGGAGCGAATTCTGCAGGGAACGCCCAGGAGGTCGTGGGAAGGTGAACCCATGGTGCCGTGTGGCACCCCCACAGGCGGGCCGTGTCCTCCGCCAGCCAGCTGGTACCTGTGATTGGCACCTTCAATCATGGATGGGTTTTGCTTCTGTTCTTTGCTGTGTTCCTATGAAACTCACACAGCAGTAAACGCTGGAAAATGACAAGACCTTACTTCGTCTGACAAAATTATACTATGTTCTTCACCGTTGCAAATTGCCCAGCCAGGCAGAATGCAGACGATCAGTAGCTTCAAACCCACCTGGATGGGGTGGGCCCACTGCCACTGCTAACGTGCTCGTGGATGTGCGTCATCAGGAACCTGCACTCACACCACCAGCGAGGGACCACGGAGTGGGGGGCCCTTACCACGGTGTGGCCAGGGCTGGGCAAGCACCAGGAAAACAGCAGCACCCTGTAGCCTGGGACCGGCAGGGGTGAGGGTACAAACGGGCCCCTCGGCCCCAGGGCTGCAGCCCTGCCAGCACCACACTGCCCGCGTGCCTCCCAAGGCCAGGGAGGGGCTGAGGGAAGCCCTGAGCATGCCGTGGGACTCAACTTACCCATCGTGCTGCTGCCTCCTGTACCGCACCCAAGTCTGCAGCCAGTGCCCGAGAAAGGGATACTTCCTGAGGGGTGAAGCTATTTATAGGAGGAGCCCTCCAGAACCATTAAACCCTAACTCGTATTTACTCGGATTTTTAAAAATTTTTCCTTCCTTGGAAATAATAAAAGTATGTGAAATCCCCACCGTCCTGGGAAACCTCTAGGCCCTGGGATCACTCACAAAGCCGGCTGCCTCTGCCTGCCAGGCATTAGTGATTACGGGATATTCCACACTCCTGGTCGGGATTATGTGCGTGTGCAAGTGATGCTCAGGGAGCACGGCCTCACTCCAGGTGGAGAAGAGTTGGTACAGTCACTATTTTAAACTTATGTCCGCCTGCCTCCGTTGCCACTTCTCCTAACAAAGCCGAAAAGTAAGGCATGAGCACAAGGGAGGAAAATACAAACCACAAACACAGGCTAAAATAAAAAGTCAAGAGGAGACACACAGGCAGCACAAAGTACAGGGAAGAGGGGGCTTCCACAGATGGCCTAGAAATGTGAGTATTTCGTTTTGTTTCAGCAACACCCACAAACATGACTTTCTTTCCAGCCTGAACACTGGCAGCCCAGGAGGAAATGTGCAGGGTCCTAGACTGGGGGCTTAACTGGGAGAAAAATGGCGAGGTTGAACTTTACACAGAAGCAAGCCCACACACGTGCATGTACCCATGTGTGTGCACATACATACACACGTGCACATACATATGCACACACACATGGATGCACACATGCATATACGTACGCGTGCACATGTGTGTGCACATGCACACATGTGCACATGCATGTACCCCACATGCACGTATGTGCACATGCACGCACATGCACACATACACAAATGTGTGTGCGCGTGCACATATGCATACATGCACATACGCATGTGTGTGGACATGTGCGCGCACAAACACATGCATGCACAAATGGGCACAGGTGCACATGTGTGCACATGTGCACATACATGTGCACGCACACATACACATACATGTGTGCGCACATACACATGTGCACAGTGCACAAATATGCACACGTGGACACGTGCGCCACAAGCACATGCATGCCCACATGTAGGCACACGGACGCACATAACACGCACATGTGCACACATGCACACACATGCACGGGTACACACGTGCACGTATCTGCACACGTGCACATGTGTACTCAAACACCTGCAGCCTGGGCCCCAGGAGCCAGCAGTGGAGCACATCAGTCATTTGCAGCAGAACGATGGGAAATCCATCATTTAACATTTCTTTTTCAGGGCTAAGTGCCATGAACTCCAGTGGGTCTGCAGCCAGTGTTACTTCCCATAAGCCCAAGCGTCATCAGGCTGGGTACTGGTTTGCTATGTCATAAAAACAGTCCCTGCCTCTTGAACCTACAGGATTGAAAGGTGCTACCGTTTGGGGGCAGAAGGCAAAGTCACACCCCTGAGTGGCAGGGACTATTCTAGATCCTACAGCAGAGAGGGGCTCCTGCAAGCCTAAGGTGAGCACAGGCCATGGACCCCCAGGCCTCCCACAGCTTGCACACTCACAGTCCCACAGACGAGGGGCTGTCACTCCAGCCGGGCCCCATGCCCAGGGGCAGAGCTGCGACTCTGCCATTGTGCTTCCTTGGACACCAAACCAAGTCACCAGTGGGAAGGGATTTACTTCAGCGACAAGTGACAAGGGGGAGCATCCACGCTTTCCACTCTGAGCAAGAACGAAATTAGGAACTCTAAAGTTCATCCTGGTTGTGAAAAAAATTAAACTTTTAACATTAATTGCTCCTGAACATTTGTGAGCGCCCCAAATCCTGACATAAAAGCTTTAATTTCTATGCAAAGCAGATAGGATGATTGAGTTATAATTAAAATGGTAATTATACCCTTAATGCTCCATATTTGACTTTTCAAAAAAATGTTATGCTCCAAGAAAAGCTATTTAAAGATCAGAGGAAAATGTTTGAAAATGAATGTATTCAAGACATTTTAAATCTTTTAAAATCCAGTTATTGATTTTTACATGCTTTCAAGTGTAGTCTAAAACATTTCTTCATTTATTTTGGTCGATGGAAATAATAAAAAATCATTGGGACGTGAAAAGCTTAAATGAAGGCAATATTCTGGAGGTTGCTATATAATGTGATAAATATTTGAAGTGTTGGGGGCACAGAGGAGGGGTGTCAGCCTAAGCACGGGGCACTCTGAACCCCAGGATGGCAGGCAGGGAAGAGGCCGCTGGCAAAAGCCACCTCGGGCGCCCCCCCCCCCCCTTCTGGCTGCCGAGGTGTCACTCTGGGCTTAAACGCTGCAAATATGACATTTCCTTTGATCCTCTATCGAGTGTTTAGAATTAAAAAGAACACCTAAAGCTATAAATCAAATGTCAGGTGCAGAAGTCTGGGGGAACCGTATCAATATTCCATGATGCATGGCCGGCCGGGGGGGTGCTCAAGAGCTGGAGCCATGCCAACAAGGCAGCGAGGGCTTGGCGCTCACCCAGCCGTGCGCCCTGAGCAGCAGTCAGCAAACCTGAGGAAGCGGCGAGCGGGCTGGGCAGACTTTCCTCCTTACCCCCACGCCTGCTGCTTAGCCGGTGCCCATGGACCCTGCTGTCGAGCCACCGCCCGCCCCAGACCTCCTCAGCAGAGGGCTGCACCTGCGGCCGCCGAGGCAGGGAGGTGGGGAGGAGGACTCCAATGCCCCCCCTTTCTCATGGTGAGCGTGGCTGTGGCGCCTGGAGTGACAGCACGGCCAAGGAGCCGGCGCGAGCCCCACCCCAAGTCTTTCTGGGGCAGACATTCCTTTCCCCTCTCCCCCTGAAGCGGGGTGAACTCTAGTCTAGAAAATGTTGCACCAACAGTGAAATAACCAAGGAGCAAAAGAGGCCCATCAAGTTTATGCTGGTCCCCACGACAGCAAAGCAGCCCAGCACAGAGCCACCCAAGGCTTGGTGGTGTGGTTGCTCCTGGAGAAACGCTGACCCTTTCCGTTATCTGGGAGAAATTCCCATTGTCTCCCATTTCTGTTTGCGTGCTGATGGAAATGCCTTGTAGGGAGGCCTGTCTCAGCGGGTGTAGACAGACCCTGCGTCCCAGAGACCTCAGATCCCAGGAGGATCTGTACTCTGCACACAGCGTGCTGGCGTTCGCGGCCCTGCTAACCACAGGCTGGTGGAGGGAGATGGAGGGAGGGTGTGGGCAGCCTGGGGAAGGGGCCCTGGGGGTGGTGCAGGGGGACGAGGCAGGGAAGGGCTCAGCAGTGCAGCTGGGCTAAGACGTGAGCCCGTCACCCATTGGGCCCAGCTGGGGGAACCTGGGAGGTGAGGTGACATCTTGCAAGCTGTGTTCCGTCTGGGATTTCTCCTCCTGTGAACTGAGGTGGTGTGGGGGTAGGGGGGGTGCTGTGGCTGGAAGGGGGGCGTCAGTGAGAACCTCGGCTGCTTGGAGCGTGTTCAGATTTCCGGCTGTGTGGACAGGCAGGTGCGGATGGTCTGGGTGTGGTTCCTGTAATGACCACAGCTGCACCGGGTACAAAGTGGGGGAGGGGGCAGGTGAGACTCTAGAGCGTCAGCCTGGCGACAGTGGGAACCCCAAATCACCAGCGTCCCAGCCCCTCACGACCACATGTTTGGGCTTCACAAACCGTCTCCCCCTTCGTCAGTCGATGCCGAATCACCCGTGGAACATTCCAAATGACTGCTTTCCAGACCTGAGGACTCCAGAAACCTTACCAGTTAGCCAAAGACCAGCGCTGTGGCCCCCAGCGGCCTGTGCTGGCTGGAGAGAGATGGGGTGGAGGTCGGTAGGGTAGCCACGGGCATTTGGGGACTTCTGCAGACCCGGAAAGGAAGTGACATGACCATACGTTGCTGCACAAGATTTGCACGACGCCTTTGGCCTGTGTAGCTGAGGCCTCCTCGCTCCCCACCGCCCAGCTTCGCCTCCTTCCTGGAGGGAGGGAAACCTGGCACCAGCCATCCACAGCTGGCCTTCCTTCCCAGAAAGCAGTCACTAAAACCGTGACCGTCCCTGCTGGGTGGGGTCCCCCTGCTGGGTATGGGGATGCCTGTTTCTGCGACCTCCCCCCCCCACACTTTGGGGATAAGCCCTCATGAGTGACACCGTCTGGTCACTGCCTGGTGAGCGTGGGTCCCGACTTGATGGGGCCCAGGGCACCTCACTGTGTTCCCTGCCCCCCACACACACAAACCCAGGTGGGGCAGAAACAGACCGGCCTCCTGCACACAGATGTTCCCTGGTGTGTGCAGGTCAGATCACTCCCTCGCAGACAAGAAGGGGCCACGCAAGTCTGGGAGGCCACACACCAGCCGTGTCCTTTCCTCTGGGATGACTCGGAGAGGCAGTCACGTGCCTATCACAGCACTACACAAAATGACAAGCAACTGATAACCCTTGGTGCTTTTCATGAGCCTACAGAGACGGGTAATCAGGGTAATCCGGAGAGACATCCCAGAGAAGGTGGCCTTTGAGACCAGTTCAGATGTCATCAGGATGGAAACAGATAAGAGAAGTTCCTGGGCCTGCGTGGCCCCTCCTAGAGGTGACCCCTGACCCAGAGGGGACAGTGGCCAGCGCCTCTCCCGGGGACTGGGCCCGGTCCTGTAAGAAGGCGGCTGTCCCTGCTTCCAGACAGTGCAGATGCCAAAACGCACACCGCCACCCCTGCGGAAGACGCAGAGAGCAGAGGTCAGAGCCTCGCGAGGGCCACCCAGGAATCTGGCGTGCAGGCTGCAGTTAGTTTTCTGTTCCATTTCACCCCCGAGTTGAATTATTGATTTTAATACTTTATTTTCACATGAGTTTATTTGAGCGACAGATGCTACTCAGGTAGCCCACGAAGCGGAAATGAGATTCTGGTAATTAAGGATTCCACCGGGGTCGAGGCACCAGCGGGGATTAGGCTGCTCAGTGGAGTGCGCACGGAGACTCTCGGGGGATTAGGACACCAACTCAATAATTTCTTCCAGTTTCTTAAATTACACTTCAGTTCTCAGGAAGGCTTAAGATCCGGCCCATTGGCTCCAGAAAGAAATTCATTTAACTTGGCTTCCGTCTTGGCAGGGAGGGGACAGTCCCCGGGGCAGGGCGGGGCCAGCGCGGATCGAAGCACGCATGCATCCTTGCCGGGCACCTGCTATTGTGCAGGGCCAGCCTCACACACATTCCTGCAGACGGAAGAGCTCCAAGGACCTTGGAGGGACACCTGGGGGTGAGCGAATCACAGAGGCTCCTCGGGGCGCCCTTGTGCGCCCAGCCCCCACCAGCAGCCCCTGTGCCTCTGGCCCAACGCCAGGTACAGGCACACAGCCGTCCCTGCAGGGCCGCCCCGGGGCACCGGGCCTGGTGTCTCAGTGTGCAAAAGGAGGCATGCCAACAATGCGCACAGACTGCGCTCATGACCAAGGCCCCGGGGACTCTGGCCCAGGCAGCTCCGTGTGGCCACCCCAGGCCAAACTGCACACCAGAAACGCCAGAGCTCGGCCAGAGCCAAGTTGGAGCTGGACAGGCTGGTGGCAGGCAGCTCCAGGCCAGTGTCCGGTCTGCCCCCTCTCCACCCTCGAGCCTCCCCCTTCCTCTCTTTACAGAAGGCACTGGACAGGCAGCCACACCTGCCCACGGACATGGGTGGGTAACGGCAAAGTACAGACTTAGTGCAGATCTTTTGGCCCGTGGTCACCCTTCGTCCAGCCTCCACCGCCACAGGGCACTTGCCTTCCTTTGCAGGCCTTCCCAGCAAGTCTACACTGTTGGAGGACTGGTGTAGACCTCGCCTGAGTAACTAAAACCCACATCTACTTCAGAGCACTTGTCTAAGGGATTAGGTTCAAGTATGCGACATTACCGAGCTCAGAAGTCAACTACAGCCAGATTCATATAGTTCAACATTCAACCATGAACCTCAATCCCTTTTAATTCAAGTGACTAAAAGGTCTTTCTCCTCTTTATAGTTGTGTCTCCTCCTTCCCTGACTTCCTGAGGAGGGCAGGGGCTGGACCCAGAGAGAGCCCTGCCCCTCCCTCCTGTCCACCAAGAGGGGCCACCAGGAGCTGCCAGGAGAGGGGTCCCCAGCCTGGCGGAGAAGTCCCATCAGCCCAGCACCAGGTTAGCCCTGTTCCCAGCAGGCCGGGCACACAGTGGGCTTCAGTGGCACCTGCCAGCTAGGTTCATAATTTAACTTAGGCAGCAGATCCTTACACACAGACAAGAAGGCCTTTCTTTCCACACTGGTTCTTAGGCGTCTGTAGTTTATCAGAAGTGTTTAACATCTGATGCAGACAACGCCCCATTGAGGCCACTCTCATAGAAGTGGGGAGTCTTAGCATCCAGGAACGTGTCTCCTCACGGGGCACTGTAGAAACCGGCAGTCATTCTAGTCTCTGTGTGCACCCCGTCCCTGGATCATACCTGTCCCCAAGCCAGCCGCAGTAAGCAGGTGCGGCATGAATGAAGCAGCGAGAAATCACGGCGGGCTCTCTGGAAGCAAGGATTAAGAAGCAGGCTAACATGGAGAAGTAAGGTGCAAGCTGATCACGGGAACACACGGAGTTAAGACGAGAACAAAAACCGGCAGAAATTAAACCACTGTGCAGAGGACAGAAGGAGCCACAGCTGGAAATCCCAAGCAGAACGAAGCATCTGAAATCAGACAGGCAGGAGCAAGTCCAAATCTGCAGAAGGAAGCGGTGGAAGGACAGAGCAACGTCTTACTCAAAGCGGGAGCGCCCTGAGGGCGCCATGTGAGACAGGAGGAGGGCGGACTCCACCACAGACAAAACCCTCCCCAACGGCCCCAAATCTAGGCTGACCGCTGGGCCGTGGGCTGCCTGGAGACTGGAACTGAAGACTTCAGCCCGCCTTGCCAGACCCGAAACCATGAATGCCAACACTTAGCAACAACGAGTAACGTGCAATCTGACTGAAATCCCTGCGGTTGGCATGGCAGGCGTTGGTCCTGGTACATTTCACAAAACTTCTCAAATTCTAAATCTAAGCCAGAAACAAGCAAAAGAGCATCACCGCTTCTTGCAGCTAAATTTATCGCCCCCCATGACCACCCCCGAGAGTCTAACTGACCAGCCTCGCAGAATCCCTGTCCCAGGGATGAACCCTGGTCCGCTAATCATGCCTCATGCAGCGCAGGGATCACCTTCAGCACATGCCCAGTGATGGCTGCGCAGGGGTGCGGGGGCGGGGGCGTCTGTAAGTGAAAGTAAGATTGAATAGTCAAGACAAGGCTGAGATCAACCACACACTATTTAGGCAGTGGCACCATTTTGTTTTCAATCAAGTTCATTGCTCAGTACCTTCAAAGTGATGGTGTCTGTTGATCGCCCTGTGAGTACAGAGTCCTGAACTTCCCGGAAGCAACCCAAAACTTCATTCCCTCAAGTGAAAACTACATTGTTTACTATAGGGGAGGAAGTGAATGTAGTACAGTCTGAATATCCGTTAGTAAAGGAACCTCATTGTATGGAATCACTGCCCATTTTGTTTTCCCTCTAGGAAATCTCGGTCTATGGGTCTGATAAAATCTGATCCTGGCCAAAACCATCTTACAAGAAGCCCCACCTACTGGCTCTAGAAAATCACTTTCATAAACTCTTCTGAGGCCGAGAAAATAAAAAGCTGGAGAAGACTATGAACCCCATGCTCTCTCTGTATCCTGTCCTTTAGAAATAGAAAAACAAAGACGTGATCTGTGGTTAGAGTTTCCCAGCCGGCTAAGAGCCCACAAAAGTAAACTGTACAGTCAAAAATTAGTGACTGGGGCACCTGGGTGGTTCAGTCGGTTAAGCATCCGACTCTTGATTTCAGCCCACGGCTTGTGAGTTTGAGTCCCACGTCAGGCCCCATGCTGTCAGTGCAGAGCCTGCCCGGGATTCCCTCTCTCCCTCTCTCTCTCTGCCCCTCCCCACTCATGCTCTCTCTCAAAATAAATAAATTAACATTTAAAAAAAATAGTTACCTGGAAGTGCAAATCCAGACAAGGAGACAACACTGCTCGCCTGTTAGAAGGGCCCAAACCCAGGCCCCCCGACACCAGCACATGCTGGCGAGGACGTCGAGCCACAGCATCTCTCGGGCACGGCAGGCGGGCACACAGACGGGGGCAGCCACTCGGGAGGACGGTCTGGTGGGTTCCTACAGGACTAAACGTACCCTCGCCACACGACCCGGCCACCGTGCCCCTTGACGTTTACTCAAATGAGTTGAAAGCTGTGTTGGTACAAAACCCTGCCCGCAGATGTGTATAGCGGTTTTATTCACAATCGCCAAAACTTGGAGGCATCAAAGATGTCCTTCAGTAGGTGCTGGATAAACAAACTTGGTCCATCCAGGCGGTGGAACAGTATTCGGCCATAAAAAGAAACGAGCTACCAAGCCATGAAAACACACGGAGGAAACCTGACAGCGTATGACTAAGCGAGGGGCGCCGATCTAAAGAGGCTTCATCCTGTGTGAGTCCCACTATCTGACACCCCGAAAAGGCAGAACGGTGGAGACGGTGAAAAGTGTGAGGGATTTCTGGGAGTCGAAGGGAGGGAGGGTTGAACAGGTGGAGCACAGGGGATTTGGGGGCAGTGAAACTGCTCTGTGTGATGACACAACGCGGACACCTGTCCTCATACACTTGTCCAGACCCACAGTATGTACAATGCCAAGTGACCCCAGTGTAAACCATGGACTCGGGTGACGACGACATGCCCTGTGGGGGCAGTGATTGTGAGAAATGCACCATCTGGTGGGGACACTGCCGGTGGGGGAGGCTGCCGTGTGTTGGCAGCAGCGTATGTGGGAAATGTCTATGTCACACTCACTATTGCTCTAAAACTACAAACTGTCTGGAAAATAAAGTCCACTAAGGAAAAACAGAGTTACCTGATGGTGTTGTACCAGAGCCGTCTGTGCAAACATCCATGACAGGAAATAAACTGCCAGGAATTCTGTAATGGTTCCTTAGGTGGCCTTGCATGACCCCCTCGGGGTTCTCATTATTCACCCCAGTGTTTCATCAGCCAGAGTGATGGACCCTGGGAGAGGGACAGACGATCAGAGACAGAGACACGGAGAAGGTCCCACGCGTCTGCGTCAGGTTGGCTTTCCGGGAGATTTGCGGTAGACGTGCATATTCTATATAAAATCCCACAGCTTTTGTTTTTAATAATATATACAAGCCTTCTTTGTATCACCGGTTTAGATTCTGAAGTCAATGTGTTCGATTTCAGCTAATCCCATACAGAAAACTGCTGTCACCCTCTATTGGCGGTAGCCAGAGCCAACAAGTCCGGCCTGGCCGCTACCGCTCACATCTACCAACATTCAAAAGTTAAGTGGCTCCTGTAGGAGATTTTTAATGCAGTCAAATAAATAGCTCTACGCTTTTATCTTGTATCTTTAAAACCCGGGCACAGAGTCCATAAATCTGCTGGCCTGCTAAATGGCTGCAGGAATGGGGGGCGGGAAGAAGCACTCCCCAGTCCTCGCTCCTAAGGAGAGAGGAGAGACGCGGGCTTTCCCGGCAGCAGTGCTTCCCGGGACCGGGCCAAGCACCCCCCGGAGTCGGTGGTTTTAAATGGAGGTGATGGCACACGGTAGGTCCGCAAGTCTCGCAAATTTTCTGACACCTGTGCTCTGCGGGAAGTGTCACCACAGCAGGGAAAGGAGCACCCTCGGACAAGAGGGAAGGGGTGGCAGGAAGGAAAACGGAGTATCCACGGTGCGTGGCCACCCCCGGCCCCCCAGTAACCCAGACACCCGAGCCTCCGTGTGTGAGGCCATTCCCACCCCACTGTTTACAGAGCGACTCTTGATCTCTGTCGGGTCTCTGCTTACCTGCCTGCTGGTCTCGGGGTCCTTCCCCAACCCCCGAATTGTTATGTCCCGCCGGGCAGCTCCTGCCTTCCCTTCTGAACACGGAGCACACGTGACAGCACTCTTCCGCTTGGCTTGGCGGAGTGGCTGAGGAGGGTGGCCATCCATCACTGAGTAAATAACAGCATTGACAGGAGAGGCCGTGTGGCCCTGGGATGCCGGACGCGGTTTTCTCCTCCACGCCTGTCACGTGTGTCCTGTTTCTTCCAGCACAGCCTTCTGTATCTCTGTTCAGCTGCCCTGTGGTCGGCTGGCCACCTCCCCTCCAGCCTCCCTCAAGGTCGATGTGTTTTGTACACGTGTTACTGTCCAGAAAGGACAGGGGTCTCTTCTGACGCCCAGCACGGTGCAGGGCACGCACGGGGCACTCAGTGCGCATCTGCTGGAGGAATCAAGGCACGGATGCTCCGTTTGGGGCAGTCTCTGGTGTGAGGGAGACAAGTCAGCCTCCCCGCCGAGGCTCTGTGGCCCAGGACAGGTACCCGGCTTCCTGCTAACAGGGGCCTGTTTGTGCTTATAAATACAGTGAAAACGTGCCAGCCGCCAGCCCCATGACTCTGGGCACATCAGAGACTCAGCACGGGTGGAGAGCAAGGTCGTGTGTGTGGGTATCCCTGGGCTGCGTGATGAATCACCACATACGAACAGCTCAGAACCACAGAACTGTGTTCCCCTGTTGCCAAAACTCAACAGCAGAATGGAGACCAAGGCGCTGCCTGGGCTGAGGCTCCTTCCTCCCTCCAGCTTCTGGGAGCCAGACCGGCCACCCCAGGCCCCGCCTCTGTCTGTGCCTGTGAAGGGTCCAGGCATCTCGGGGCAGATCCAGGAAGGAGCCATGGCCACACAGTGGTGGCAGCTCACGTGAGGTTATTTAGACAACACAACACCGTGACAGGTTTGCAGGCCAGGGCGTCCCTCACAGCACCAGCCTGTCCTGGAGTGGCCAGGAGGGCCTGGGTGCTCAGAGAGGGTTATGTGTCTAGGTGAGGTGACTCGGCAGTCTGGTGAGGGGGCTCTGGATCAGAGAATGCCAAGGACCACCGCATCTTGGGACCTGTCTTATCTATGGGTAACAGCTGTCAGGTTCTGTGCAGTCTGAAAAGTAGGCAATCTCTCAATGGCTAAAAACCTGCACGTTCACGTTAGTTTTAAATTGCTGAGTGTGCACAAATTTGAGTCTGGCACTGGTAGGCTTTGGCACTAACAAGTGTCAGCTGACAGTGAAGCAATAAGCAACCAGGGACCAGGTTCCCAGCGACTCTAAACCCCGATCTCCAGATTCTAACTGATTACATCTAACTATTTCCACCTGAGCACACATCCTGAGGTTCCAAGTGGATATAATTTGGTGCAACACTATTCAACCCAGTCTGACTGATACACAAGCAAACAAAAGTGGAGAGACTGGAATTAGGAAGGGCGGGGGTGGGGGAGAAGGAGGACAGGAGGTCAAAACGGCAGGGTCTGGAGGGCAGGGGAACGGGGGACGGGGGGGGGTGGGTAGGAGGACTGGAGCAGGAGGGCAGGAGGGCAGGTGGGCCGGGGCAGGGGGGCAGGAGGCAAGAGCAGGGGGGCAGGGGGTGGGGGCAGGGGGCAGGAGGGCGAAGTGCAAAATCCGGAGGTCCAGGGAGGAGGGTGCTGGCTGGGGCATGGAGGTGAGGGACTGGATGGTGAGGGGCCATGTCTGGTTCTCCTCAGGGAAGGGGTGAGGTCCTTCCCCAAGAAGGAGGAGGTGGCCCCACTGGCTGGTTCAGGGATGAAGGAAAGGCTGGCAGCACTGACAGACAGAGAGACCAGAATCTGGTCGGAACTGGGGAACCCGGTCATCTGGGAGGCCACACGCTGTGGCCACAGACCTGGGAGGCGGGGGAAGGGGGGGAGGGCTTGCAAAACTCGGATCCGCCGTCTGACTGCGTGGGTATCCCCGGGGTGGGGAGGCCCCGCGCCCACACGGGAACCACCTCCTCCCCGCCTCACTGGGAGCGCAGGTGTGTGGCCCCACCCCCCACCCATTGCATGGGGGTGGGGTGGGGTGGGGTGCTTGGTGCTCCTAAGTCACAGACCTAAGGGCAGAACGCCCTGAGACCCCCCCCGCCGCGACAGCAGTCATGACCTCATGACCTTGCGGCCACCCACCCTTCCCCACCCTCTGACGCCCCGTCTGTCTGTCAGTCCTTCTGGACACCAGATCTCACCTGGCGAGAGCTGCTGGAAAGGCACCGTCCAGACCCGCCTTCCAGGGCACACCCCGTCCCCCCACCCCCACCTCTGCCAAGGGCCCTGCAATTCAAGGAGCATGTGTCACAAAGCAGACCAGCCCCTCGGGCCCAGGGCGCAGCCCAACCTTTCCAGAGCCTCCACGGTGCTTCACACCCTGCACCAAGCCAGGGACGCAGACTGCGTGGGCAGGCGAGCTCATACTCGCTCTCTCCTCCCGGCCCTGGAAAGGGTGCTGTCCCCCACCCCAGCGCTGCAGGTCTGGAGGGACCAGCGGGTGCTCAGGGGCCTGCCCTGCCCCAGCACCTGGACTGCGCTTGCCCCTCTGGCCCCACGGTGATGGGAGCTCGTCTCAGGAGCCCCTCACCTGGCCAGGGCCAGACATTCGCCACTGGGAAGCCCAGAAAGGTCACTCACCCCAGCCAGACTCCAGACGCTGAGCAAACAGCCGAGGCTTCCTACTGAGTTTGGGAACTATCGGTCACCCAGAAAGCACTTAACTAATACACCACATACGAAGCCATTTTGCTACTAACGTCTCAGTTCACAGACTTTTAAGGAAGCTGTATGGTTCCCATATCAGACGTCCTACAGATTATTTCTCTGCAGGATACTCTGAGATAACAAACGAAAGAAAACAATATTTATCATTATTCTGTATTTCAGATTCAGATAATACTGAAAGTAAAAAATTCTTAACGACCATCCTCTGCTATTTCCGATCTACAAACAAACCAAATCTTAGCGACAAGACTGATTAACGTTGGTACATTTAGCAGATGAAGAAACAAAGTCGCACAGCAGCTCAGCCTTTCAGACGTCCGTCTGCTCCCCGTGCTCTCCTGTCTCCTAAGCTGGATCAGACATCTCTCGTACTGTCCCCAGCTTTTCTCATGAAACTGTGCTACTGTGCCGTAGTGTTTCCCAAAACGGCTTTACGAAGCCAAAAAGTTCACATCGATTCATTTGAACACATTCCGACGGGTGTCCAAATACCTGGGACACATATCTCCCTGCACCCAACTCGTCAGGTCCTTATCAGGACCTGTACACACAGGAAGGTCATTCCTGGGGTTGTCACTCCTGTGACTTTCCTCCCTCCCATGTCACACTCACGCCTCCGCCGATGGGCCCATCACGTGATCCCAGACAGAAAGATGGTGTGCTGGCCTTCCGAGCACACCAAAGTTGAAGTAGCCGAAACACCTGACGAAGACATTCAAGTGTTTTCACTAGAAACCAACGTAAGCCATTTACCTCTATGCAGTGACTTTCTCTCTGCATGCTGGAATCTGCTTTTAAAAGCACATAAGTCCTGGCCTCACCCCCAGGCGCTCTATTATAATTGGTGTAGGCTGGGGCCTTGGCACTGGAATGTTTTCAATCTCCCCAGGAGAATATAACACGCACGCAGGGCTGAGAACCACCACGTCACGCCATGGTGCACAGGTGGGTCAGCGCTGGGTCGGGCCAATTAGGGATGGCTGCCTGGCGGAGGCAGAGGCGGCTGGGGAAGGACTCGGGTGGCTGCTATCCCATCCCAGGCATCATAACGAGCCCAACCAAGCTCCGGAATTGGGAGCGAGAGAGAGAAGGGCCGGAGAGCTGTATCCACTGGGCATGTGGCTGGATGGGGGAGTGAGACAGCAGTGTGCAGGTGCAGGGAGGCAGCCTGGGGGAAGTCGGAGGAAAACCGTCCGTCCCTGGGCCTGGCTGCTAACGAAAGGAGCTTGAAGTCGTCGCCGCCGGAGCCTCCGCTCCTCCAGCTGGAAAATAGGATGTCAGTCCTACACACTCAGCTCCCCAGAAAGCCAAAGGCCTCATCAGCTATGTTTGCAAATGATCTCATCCTCCCGGAATGCGCTAGCTGTGGCTAGCGAAGGCATAACTAGGAATGATGATGGCTCATTCTGACAGCGAGTAAAAATAAGTGACCAAAGACGTCACTCCTGCCCGCGCCCACTGCCGGCGCGAGTCTTCCTGGCCTCACTTCATGCACACACTGCTGATGGTAAGTCTCCAGTGGACACCAAAGAGGAAATCGCCCACAGCAGACACTGCAGGAACCCTTCGGCCGAAAGAGATGGGCAAACACACCTCACTGATCACATCAGCAACAGCTCATCTTCAACAGTAGGGAAGTTACATTCTTCCCCGTCGAGAAAAATCCATTTTTGCCCCACATGCATCTGATTTTCAGCCATGCCCCCCCCAACCCCCCAGGCTCCCACGGATGGAATTCTCATTCTCAAGATTGCCTTTTGAGAGAGCTCTAAGACTTCTCCTCTGTTTGCACTCCCCTCCGCCCCCCACGTGCCCCCCACATCCGTGCCCCCAGACCTGCCCCGAGACACAGCCAACTGCCGTCTTTTGTTTTGCATTTCTGTTTCGGGAAACACATTGCCCTGCCGACACTCTGCAAAGCATCAGTGAGTAAAGTCTGTTATACAGGCTGCAAAGCCATCTGGACTTCCTGCTGAAAAGGTTGGACATGGTTTTAGGCAAGATTTTTATCAGATCTGAAAGGAAAAAAAAAGTCTTGAATGCATAACCATCTTCCAAGGTTGATGTCAGATTTTTTTTCCCCTTGTCAGTTGCAAAACAAAGCCAAAAAAAAAAAAAAAAAAGATGACAAACCAGAAGAGCTGAGAATGAAGATATACATCTCCAGAGGAAGCTTTGTCAAAGGTAGTGGAGTATAAACAAAAAATAAATTAGTTCTGGTGTTATCAGAAACTGGACAGACTTCCACTGGTATAGTAGTTTGTCTGGCGAGTCCAAGCCTTCCCAGCCAGTGCCCTTAAAATGCAAAAGGGAAATCCGAGAGGCTCACAACAAAAACAAGACTTGCTTTCCAAAACCTATTAGCGGCTTTTTGAATGCACAGGAGAAGAAAGACAGCGACGGAAGAGAATGAAACAGGCCTCATGAAAAGGAAAACTGCTTTGAAATCTCTCCCCTTCTTTCTCTCATTCTCTGGCCGTGACAGACTTTTCCAAAAAGGTTCAACTTCGCAGTCACAGAACGTCGGTATCTTAGCAACATATTTGCTACCACCCAGCTTTGGGTTTTTCTCCCCGCGAGTCACTGAGGAAAAGCCAGGGTGAGAGCATCCCGTTAACGGGACCCTTATTCAGAGAACAGGCCACAGCTGCTTGCTCCCACCTCTGCTCGGGGCCGCAGACGTCCTCCAAGTGAGCTGCGGACAGAGGACCCGTGGCCCCGTCCTAGGAACATGACGTCCATGTTAGGGGACCATGTGTCACCCTCAGCACTGTTACAGGACCCAGCAAGGCTTCCTCACAACAGGGCAGGAGGCCGATACGAGCCATCTTTCATTCGGGCACGATGTGGGATGAACAGAACACCCACTGTACCAGGAAAAACAAAAACAAAAAACCTACTGAGTTTCTAAGTGTGTTATGATTTGGGAAGAAAATGCCTCCACAGAGAAGGGCCAGAGCTTGGCCTCAGATCAAAAGCATTTTGTCTAATTGGGATAAACAGGCTTCACAAAGTGATGGCTATTGATCCTGAAAAAGTAATTTATGTAATGTTTTCTATTTCCCCCTAAACATTTCGTGGAGACAAATATTTATTCATTAATGCGTGTGAGGAAGCCAGGGAACGTGAAATGCCACGTCTGACAGAAAACACAACTTCTCTTTATCGCAGATAAAAGGCCCTTAGTGGGAATTTTCGGTCGCATTCTGTCTCCTCCACCGTGTCTCTGGCCCGAGCGCCTGCCGGCCCACCAGCCCCCCAGGGGAGAGGACGCCCATCTGCCGGCCTGCACAGCAGCCACTGGGCCCTGAAGCTTGTCCGGACACAGGCGGGCTGATGGCCTTAAGGTCACTGCCACAGGAGAGGTCGTGGGGGCATCAGACAGGCCTGACACATGCCTGATACAAGCACGGTCCATCCCTGTAAGCCCCGAACCCCTGCAGCTGCACAAGGCTCCTTCCTGAGCAGCAGTGACCACTGGAGCCTCAGAGGAAGTCCACAGACGTGAAGACACCCCTGGGGGTCCCCTCCTCTGCAGAGGGTGCACAGAGGCCTGCTGGCTACAGAGGCTGACCAGTGCCGTCTGGAGAGGCAGGAGAGCCCGACAGGAGGGCGTCCACCCAAAGGGGCATCTTGCTTTCATATCTAAAACACTACCCAGCCGAAGCAGACTGTGTCCATCACTCCATTTGTGACACTGACTTTTCCAAATATTTGTCAGGTCCCACGGCCTGACAAGCCCCTTGCTTAGTTCAGGAATCCAGAGATGAACCCAGAAGCCTTCACTCCAGTGGGACCATCAGACATGTGAACAAACCACTGAAGTAAAAGAGACTGCTGGGAAGCCTTCAGGTTTTCTACACATATAATCATGTCAACTGCAAACAGATCACTTTACCTCTTCCTTTCAATGTGAATGCCTTTTGCCTCTTTCTCTCGTGTATCTGCTCTGGCTGGGGCCTCTAGCACATCATCAATTAGGGTGAATTGTCCTCACATCCCAGGGATGAACCCTGTGTGGTCACCATCACTCTTAACGTGCTGTTGAATTGGGTTTGCCAGTATTAATGGAGGATTTTTGCACCTGTGCTCAGGGATATTGATATTGGCCTGTCACTTTCTCCTCTCATGGTGTCTGTGTCTGACTTTGGCGTTAGGGTGACTTGGCCTCATAAAATTAGGTGCAAGTGTTCCATTCTA
The DNA here is from genome assembly GCF_022837055.1 of Prionailurus viverrinus. NCBI lineage: Eukaryota > Metazoa > Chordata > Mammalia > Carnivora > Felidae > Prionailurus > Prionailurus viverrinus. The sequence continues at coordinate 1,768,183 of NW_025927614.1, forward strand.
TCTGTTGGAAGAGTGTTAAAATAATTGGCATTGATTCTTCTTGGAATGTTTAGTAGAAATCACCAGTGAGGCCATCTGGTCCCGAGCTTTTCTTTGTTAAGAGATTTTTAACTTTTTAAAAATTGAAATCTAGTCGAGAGATGTTTTTCTTGCTGATTCAATCTCTGTATTTGTTAGAACAACGATATATATTGTTATTTGGTCTTTCCAGGCATTCGATTTCTTCTTCATTCAGTTTTGGTAGGTCATAGGTTTCTGGGAATTTATCCATTTCTTCGGTGTTATCCAATTGTTGGCGTGTAATTGTTCATCACACCTCTCATGACCATTTTCATGTTGTAATGTCTCCTCTTTCATTCTAAGTTAATTCATTTGAGGCTTTTCTTTTTTTTTTCTCAGTTAACCTAGCTGAGGGTTGGTCAGTTTGGTGTATCTTTTTCAAAAACCCAAAACAAATTTCAAAGATTTGTTGACTTTTTTCCATCGTTTTCTATTCTCTATTTCTGCTCTCCTCTTTATTATTCCCTTCCTCCCCATAGCTTTGGGCTTAGTTTGCTCTTCTTTTCCTAGATGGGGTGCACAGTTAGGTTCTATAGTTGAGATCTTACTTCTTTTTCAATGTTGGCATTTATTGCTATAAACTTCCCTCTTAGTTCAGGTTTTGCTGAATCCGCTAAGTTTTAGTGTGCTGTGCTTTTGTTTTCATTTGACTCAAAATATTTTTTAATTTGCCATTATTATTTTTTTATATTAGAGAACAGAGAGAGAGAACAGGGGGAGGAGCAGACGGAGAGAGAATCCCAAGTAGGCACCCTACTCAGTGCAGAGCCGAACACAGGGCACAATCCCACCACTCTAGGGTCATGACCTAAGCTGAAATCAAAAACCAGGTGTTCAATCTACTGAGCCACCCAGGCGCCCCTTGAAACACTTTTTAAATTCCATTTTCATTTCCTCTTTGAACCAATAGTTATTCAAGACGATGTTATTCAGTTCCCATTTATTTGTGAATTTTCTCTCTTTAAAAAAAAATTCTAGTTGTATTCCACTGTGGTGGGAAAAGAGGCTTGGAATGATTTCTAGATTCTTAAATTTGTTAAGACTTGCCAAGTGACTTAATCTGTGATTTATCTTAGAGGAGGTTCACTGTGTGCCTGAGAAGGATGTGCATTCTTCTGCTTGGAGATGGAAAGTTCTGTACATGCCTGTTAGAATGCACCTGGCCTATACTTTTGTTCAAATCACCCGTTTCTTTATTGATTTTCTACATGGGTGCTCTGTCCACTGTTGAAAATAATAGTCTCCTATTATTTAACAGTATTATGTGATGATAGAGTAGTAGTTGCAGCATCATGTAATAGTCTCTTCTTATTGAACAGTATTATATAACACAGCAGTAATTGTAGCTTCATGGACAATCCCTCTTATTGAACAGTATTATATGATAACGTAGTGGTAGTTGCAACATGGCACTGGAGGACTATGTAACAGTCTCCTACTATCCCTGCATTGATGTTGCTCTCCCCCTCAGGTCTGTCAAAATTTGCTTTGTATATGTAAGTCTCTGATGTTGGGTACACAGATGTTTATAACCCTTAAGCCCTTCTGTTGAATTGACTCCCTCCTCGTCGTATAATGACCCTCTTTGTCTCTTGCCACGGCGTTCGTAGTTTACTATTTTGTCTGAAAGCAGTATAGCTCCCTCTCTGTTCCCCGGCGGCCACTTGAACGCAGTATCTTCCACCCCTTCTCTCTCAGCCTGTGTGTCCTTACCTGTAAGGGAGTCTCTTTAGGCAGCACATCACTGCATCTTGTGCGTTTGTTTCAGCCACACTGGGCCTTTTGTTTGGGGAGTTTAATCCATTTGACCTTCGGAGTAATTATGGGGAGGAGGGGACTTCCTATTGCCACTCTGTTCCTTGTTTTCTACTGGCTTATAGTTTTTTATCACTTTGTTGCCCTCTTGCTATCTTCCTTTGTTACTTGAATTTTTGGCAGTGATGTGCATTGATTCTTTTCCTTTTCTCTTGTACCTCTATTATAGTTTTTCTGTGGTTGCTGCAAGGCACGCATAAAATATATTTATAGCTGTAAACAATTGGTAACAATTTTACTTTAGTCGCATACAAAATCACTCACCACCATTACAGTGTCGCATATTCTGTCTTTGGTGGGTCTACCCAGTTCACCTTCAGGAGTGAAATATATGCCTCCACATGTTTTCATGTTGCTGTTTGGAGTGCATCTGTTTTTGTTTAAAAAACTCTCTTCAGTATTTCTTGCAAGGCAAGAAACAAGGTGATAAACTGCCTCAATTTTTATTTGGGAAAGTCTTTATCTCTTTTTTTTTTTTTTTACATTTATTCATTTTTGAGAGACAGAGACAGAGTGTGAGTGGGGGGGGAGGGGGGCGGAGAGAGAGGGAGACACAGAATCCAAAGCAGGCTCCAGGCTCCGAGCTGTCAGCACAGAGCCCAACGTGGGGCTCGCACTCACAAATTGTGAGATCATGATCTGAGAGGAAGTCAGACGCTCAACTGAGTGAGCCACCCAGGCACCCCTCTTCTTCATTTTTAAAGGGTAGTTTGCCAGGTTTAGTACTTTGTTGGTCTTATTTTTTTCAGTACTTTGAATATGTCACCCACTCTCTTCTGGTCTATGAGGTTTCTGCTGAGAAGTTTACCAGTAATCTTGCAGGTGTTCCCTTGTATGTGACGAGTCACTTTCCCCTTGCTGCTTTCAAAATTCTTCTTGCCTTTGATTTCTACAATATAATTACAATGTATCTCCATGTAGACCTCTTTATGTTTAACTTATTTGAAATCCTTCGGTTTCTTGAATCCATCTGTCTATTTCCTTCCCTAGATTTGGGGTATTTTTTTGTCATTATTTCTTTAAATATGCTTTCTGCCTCTTTTCTTTCTCTGCTCCTTATGGACTCTCAAGAATGCATATTTTGCTCCTTTGAGGGCATCCTATAAATCTCATAGGCTTTTTTCACTCTTTTTTATTCTTTTTTCTCCTCTGGGTAATCTCAAATGCCTTGTCTTTGAATTCACAGGCACTTTCCTCTGCTTGATCAAGTCTGTCATTGAAGCTCTCTGTTACATTTTTTTTTCATTACTATCATTGCATTCTTCAGTTCCAGAAAGTCTTTTTTTTTTAATATTTATTCATTTTTGAGAGACAGAGACACACCGTGAGTAGGGGAGGAGCAGAGAGAGAGGGAGACACAGAATCTGAAGTAGGCTCCAGGCTCTGAGCTGTCAGCACAAAGCCCGATACGGGGCTCAAACCCATGAACCATGAGATAATTACCTGAGCCAAAGTCAGATCCTGAACCGACTGAGCCACCCAGGTGCCCCTTGGCTCTATTTCATTATTTCTATCTCTTTGTTAAACCCATCATTTTGTTCATGTGTTGTTTTCCTGATTGCATCAAGTTGTCTATCTTGTTCCTTGTAGCTCAGTGAGCTTTTTTTAAACCATTATTTTGAATTCTTCGTCAGGAAATTCATGGGTCTCCATTCCTTTAGGGTTGGTTACTAGAAATGTTTTGTGTTCCATGTAGCCTTGATTTGGTGTCTATACATTTGAAGGAACAGTCACTTCTTCCAGAGCTTAAGGGCTCACTTCAGCAGGAAAGGCCTTCACTGGCCAATGAGTGCAAGGGCACCAGCTGGCTGGCATGCACAGTGGTGCCAGATTTGGCACTGGTTCCACGGAGTGTGACAACATGAAGTCCAGTTCACAGGTGTGCACACAGCAGCACTGAGACCAGGGCATGGAGGCAATGCCTTTCTTGTCCATGGAGGTTCAGCTGAAAGAATAGGCATTTTCTGGGCCATCTCTATCCTATTTGTTATGTCTAGTAAAAAGGGCTGGGATATATGTGTCTCTCTGGTCTCAAGTATCTCTGTGAGCTTGAGGAAATGCACGATGATGGCTAAGCCCTGGCTTTAGTGCTTCAGATGCACTATTTGAAATTATTTAATGATTTTCATCTACTTCATTTCTCCTCTCCAGAACCTATTTTCAGGGTAAAGAAAGAACACTGTGGGGAGCAGGAGGGTGGGCGGCAAAGTCACAAGACAGAGGCATTTGGAGTTTGTCCTTTATGGCATTCATAAGTGAACATGACACTGATGTCAATGGGGCTATTGCAAAACAGGTGTTAGCATTCTTTATTATTTAGGCAATAATTATAAAACTCTTCTTGAACTTAACAAAAGCTGGGAAAGTAAATAAAGTTGTTCCTTTATGGAACAGCTACTTTTTCTACCTGCATCTTTTTCTCTTGATGCACTGGGATGGCTTTCCTTGTACATGTCTTTTTAAATCCTAATGAACTCAAATAACTATGAATCAACCCCAAACAGAGGACTTCATCTGTTGGCACCCTCTTATTAGCACACTAATGACATTTTAAAGATTCTAATTAAACCCAGATGCAAAATATCTTCCTGAGTACATCAGAAATCACAAGCTCAAGAAAAACAGAAATATTACATTTTTCCAATGCAATTTTAGTTTATTTTCTACATATTTTTTATTTTAATTTGAAGGTGATTGTTAAAGTAGTAACCACTGTTAATAAGTATAAACAGATTTGTGGCTATGTAACAATTTAGGTAATTGTGAGTAGCTACAAATTTACTTAACCAATAGGTAGGTGCATAGGTATCTGTGCACATAACCGTCAGCTCTCAATTATTAAGGTAACAAACATGTGGTCTCTCATCGTAGGCTTTTCTGAAATCCTTAGTTAGTAAAAAGGTTGTGGAAGGGTATACTGTGGCCAAGAGCCCAGATACTGGAGCCAGAATTCAAACACGTGCGTGAGATTCTAATCCTAACACTGACTGGCTGAGTCAGCTCGACACGCTCAGTCTTGGCTGCCCATCCACAAAGCATTCATCCCACCACGCCTGGTCCCCAGGAACTGCCCCAGGTGAGCCGTGGTGCTGGCACCATTCTCCTCCCGCCTGTCAGGAGGGGAGCCTTCACCTGCCCCCCGACCACTGAGCCCCCGTGGCCCTCCAGCTGCTCTCCACTGAAGGTGCACAGGAGCCAGAGAGCAAATTCACAAAAGAAACAGCAGAACGCAGGGAGTGTAATCAGTCAGCCATAGGGAAAAAAGAAGGCTGGTCCCTGAGGTTATTACACTTTTGTCATCAACGTAGCATGAGCCATCTATATAAATGTCCCCCACCTTTTACTTTATGTAGATCCTTTATTTTAAAAACACTATTTTATTCATTTTCCCTAGACTGTTTCTTCACTATAACTAATCATGTAGAATTTAACAATGCCCACAATACACGACTAAAAGTGCCTTTGTGTCTGTAAAATTGTATTTACGGAAGTGGCCAGCCCCCAGCCCTGTCTATTCATATCTGTCCCATCATACATAAGAGGGATCTTCTTATCCACTGGCCAAGAATTTTTTTGTTCAGCAAATAAGCCGCAGCTAGAGCCCGTCCCCTTGGGACAGGGGACCTTACTGTTGTGCCCCTGGATTTGTTTGGTTGATCCCGACACATGCAGAGGGAAGGATACAGGTTGCCGTCTTCCTTGAGGGGACGAATTTGGTGGGGGGCACTGAGTGGCGATGAGTGGGGTGAGGCCTGCAAAGACCAAAGGAGTGGGGGCCGGGCAGGCACAGAGCCAGCGGGTGAGAGGGAGCAGGCTGCTGTCTGGGGACCCAGACTGGAGACTACAAGATGATAAGTCAGACTGATGTTCCAAGGCACATGCCCAGGTCTTTGCTCTTGCGGGGGAAGGCGGTTGGTTCCCAACCCCAGCAAGTGTGGGGGCGTGGCTGGCTGGCCAGTCACAGTTCCCCGGTCTGCACCAACCCTGCCATCCGCCCCCACTGCTGACCCACAGGCCCTCTCCACGTTTACACAACGCTGGCAGGTGAGGGGCCCTGCAGGAATGGACGCAGCATGGGAAGTGAGGGTTAGAGCCACACGGCAGGTGGGGTCAGTGCATGGGAATCACAAAGAAGAAACATCACAGGTGAAGGGGGTCCCGCCAAAGACAGAACAGGTGGTCACATGTTACCTTGCGGTGCTGAGGATTAGGAATTCGATCAGAAAATGCCAATGTGGGGGCACTTGGGTGGCTCAGTTGGTTGAGCTTCCGACTTTGGCTCAGCTCATGATCTCACGGTCTGTGAGTTTGAGCCCCGCGTCAGGCTCTGTGCTGACAGCTCAGAGCCTGGAGCCTGCTTCAGATTCTGTGTCTCCCTCTCTCTCTGACCCTCCCCTGCTCACGCTCTGTCTCTGTCTCAAAAATAAATAAACACATTTAAAAAAAATTTTTTAAAGACATTTGGAGAAGTCTTGGGGCGCCTGGGTGGCTCAGCTGGTTAAGCATCCAACTTCAGCTCAGGTCATGATCTCGTGGTTTGTGAGTTGAAGCCCCGCATCAGGCTCTGTGCTGACAGCTCAGAGCCTGGAGCCTGCTTCAGATTCTGTGTTTCCCTCTCTCTCTGACCCTCCCCCAGTCATGCTCTGTCTCTCTCAGTCTCAAAAATAAATAAACATTAAAAAAAATTTTTTTTTAAAGAAAATGCTGGTGTGGGCTCTGCTGCCTGAAATTCTGATTCAGGGGATCCAGGAAGGGGCCTGTGGACCCACAGATGTCCCCGGGTGCTCTCCTGACCCCTGGGAAGTCCTCCTTCCCCAACTACCAGGGGTCCTCTGTTCCCTAAACTCCTACAGTTAAGATAGTCATAAAACCCAAATTTGTGTGAGAGGCAGAATTTCACACTCCTGCCTCCACCTCTATGCCTGTTTAGGTTCATTAGGCTCATGTGCTCGTGTGGTCTCAGTCTAAGTGACACCTTCCTGCTCTGTCCACCTCTCTTGAGGCAGAACAGCGACGGAGCATGGCGGGGGGTCTGTGGCGGGGGCTCTGACCACACCTGTGTGCACTCAGGACCGCATGTGCCTCTGGCCAGGAGGCTGACTTCACCCAGCCTTAGCTTGCTCATCCGTAAAGTGGGGTAATAATAGTATCCTAGGACAATAACGTAGACCAAGGGAAACATGACTCACTGGGCACTTAGCACCTGACATGCAGCAAACCCTTGAGGAATGTTGGCTACCATCTATCCCACGATGTTCTTCCTGTATTTCCTGTTTTGTATTACGGGCTTTTTTATATAGAGGACCTTGTCTTCTTCGTCTCTATATTTCATTAGTGTCCTGCTCAATAAATTTTGATTTGTTCTTTTCCCCAAGGGACAGGTGTAGAGATAACAGTGGAAACGCCTGAGACACTGTCTCCACTGTGGTTTCTCCGGGGCCATTGTGGACACAGCTGAGCTCTCCCCAGTGGCGGCTCTGACAATCCTGTTCCACTCTGGCTTACCTTGGGGGGTGCTTCAGAAGCTGGGTGTGCTCTACGAGGCCCCCCCAAGGGAAATGCACACTGTGTTTGGGGTGCACCGTGTGCGTGTGTCGGTGTGGTGATTGCCACGATGAGTAAGACAGAACTCTCGTCCTCAGGCATCCAGGCCAATTGGGGGGACATTCATGCTGACAGTCACAAAATCATGTGGCCTGAGGACAAAATCAGAGAGGACGGAACCCGAAGCCAGAGAACGGTGGGCAAACAAGCAGCCCACAACGCAGGACAACGTAACTCCAGACAATATTTAATGCCCAAATGCGCTGTTGGCATAACACCGTCCTCCAGATGAAAACAGAATAACAGACTGGAAGCTGATAAAAGATCAAGCGAATAGTTTAACTCACCCAAAACTGACCGATGTGTTCACTGAATAGGGACTATATCAAACAGTTGACATGTGCGTGATTTCTCCCTAAGACCGGCTTTGGATCCAAGAAGAGGCAGTGTCTGTGCGTGGGGTGTGGAGTACGGTCCAAGGAGCAGCTTTCAGGCTGCCCCACTATTCAGCTGGTAACCAGGCTCCCTTAGGGCGCATGGCGCCGGAAGAGCAGCAGTCGGGGTTAACCCGGGCCCAGGGAGGAGTCAACTCCGGGAGGCGTTTCGGGAAGTTCTGTCTCAACACACATGCTCAGCATTGTATGCACCTGCCTAACGGTGCCAGAACGTGTCCCTCAAACGGCCCGAGTCCTGAGAAAACTGTAATCTCACTGACCAACCGAATAAGCGAGGAGTATTTCTAGGAAACTTTGCGTTTGCATGAGTCCGGGCAACAATGACGACAAGAGCAGAGTGAGACACTGCATGTACACTACCGGGCACAGGACCCAGCATCTCACACCCACTCTCGCACTGCACCTGGTAAGAATCGTGTGATGTAGGCACTAGCCTCATCTCAGAGAAGGGGAGATCAAGGCCTACGTAATGTTCAGAGTCAGGCCACTGTTAAGTAGCAACAGCAGGATTTGAATCTGGGTCAGAATGACATCAGAGAGTCCATGGTTAAGTCCTGGGCCAAATAACCCCTCATGATCTACATACACATGGTCCGTAACACCCTACCTCTATCTGCGTTCATCGCTATGGCATCAAAACCACTCTGAAACCCACGGGCATTCGTTCTGCTCATGCACCTGCCGTTTGGGCAGGGCTTGGGGGAGATGGTGCCCCTCTGCTCAAGCTGGGCAGTTTGGCTGGGCGCTAAGGACCCCTCCCCAGAGGGCGTGGCCGGGAGCTGCAGGTTGGTGCTGGCTGTGGTCTGAGAGCTCGGCCTGGCCCATGGCCAGGACGGAGGCTCCTCCGCACGGGGTCCCTCCTGGCTGGGTTCCAAGAGGGAGCACCCCAGGAACAAAAGTCACATGCCACGATCCCCTCCTCGCTCCATCTGCTGGGACAGTCTCCAAGGAGAGGACATAGGGCCAACCACTGCATAGCGGCCACACGGAGGTCCATGGAAAGAGGAGCTGGCAGGATGGGCAACGCTGGCACAGCCGGCTTTGGAAAATGCAATCTGCCAAGATACAGTACCTCCTAGCCTTGGGATCCACGCCACACGGTGCTGAGGTACCCAAGCAGGGAGCACAAAGAAAGGGCTTGCGGGAGCCTCGTGCCGGCGCCTGTCAATCGCGGTGCAGTCAGTGGTTCCCCAGATACAGGGCTGTGCTGCCATTCCCTGGCCCCAGGATGACCACCATCTAGCTCCCTGCGGCCTGTGTTCGGAGGCCTAACCCCGAAGCAATGCCCTCCCAGCCTTCCTTTCTACCTCCCATTACACCCAGCCCCTGGTCACCTGAGCAACACTGCTCCCCGAGATACTGAAGGTCTTCCCCCTCCAGAAGAAAGCGCATCATCCAGAAACATCTCTGTGATGCTACAGGCCAGGTCCGCATGCCGAGAGTCAGAATCAGGACCATCAGGGCTAATTCCTGATGCCTCTTTTACAGACGCAGAAGCCGTGCCTCAGAGAGGCTACCTGCACCATTCCTCTGATTCCAATTTTAACGCTTTTTCCACTATGTGGGTAACAATAAGGATTTCGTTCATCTTTCACGACTTCCTTCAAATTTGGTATTAGCCTCTAGATAATTTGAGATACAGAATAATTAAGTAGTCAGTTAACTTGAATTACGTAGTCAGACTTTGAAATTAATGAGGCTTGATTGCCATCGTCAGCAAACAGGAATCATTCCGAGACCGAAAGACACTTCTTCCACGGACACACGAGGAGCCGTGGAAGTTCATCTCCCAGTTAGTGGGATTTCTCTAGGCCACGACGGGCTGTCCACTGGCTGTCCACCTTCTGGAGGAACCCTTCTGCTGCCCAGTCCTAGAAGGGGGCACAGGCAGCCACGGCCCCTCCTGGCAGGCTCCCCCCCCCCGACCCCAGGGCACTCCCCATATTCACCGAGGGAGCCCACAACTAGCACCATAGACGGGATAACAGGGATGGGGTCGCCTGTGCTCCCAGATCCTGCCTGGCCCCGCCTATATGCAAATCTAACCTTTCCGATATTTTAGCATTATAAACCCAAAGACAGGATTTCAACAGGAAAATATTTACTGAAGGCTTTTTCTTTCATAATCTATCGATTTTAATATCCTTACCACTTTGGCTAAATGTCAATTTTACCCTGAGGACCTACGATTGCAAATTTGAACACACTTTATTTATTTACGGCATTCAAAATATTAGTGTTGGAAATGAGTAAAGTTTGAGTCTTTCAGTGTTCCTATTTAAAGTTTATTTTTTCTATTTGAATAATGCTGGTAATTTGCCACGGTAATTGGGGCCAACAGGCACCGGGCACAACCCCAGGCAGAAGCTAGCGTGGCATTTCGTGCAGTGATACACAGCTCGTTAAGTGTGGGGCCAGCTTCCCCACTTAACCTTTGGGACACAAGCACCTGATTATCACTATCATTTAACCAGAAGCCAAATCCTCTCTCCTCTGATCATTTCTGTTCCAAACGTCCAGCCTGTGCCAATCTGTGCGTGAACACCAGCAACGCTGCACATCTCAGATGTAGGCTCATCGGGGCTGCCGCCCGGAGACATTCCCCCCACCCCCCGCCAGCCCCACTGCCCGCATGTGCTCCTGCCATAAGAGAACGGGGGTGGGGGCATTGCTTTGTAACGTTCCCAGGAGGAGAGGCTTTCGGTGGCATCTCCTTCCCCAGCGGGTGTATGCAGGGAGGCCTCGTGAAGGACACATTAACCCCCTCCCACTGCCAAGGGATCCCTCTGCAGGCTTTTTCTAAACTGCTAAACCACCAATAATGAGTATAGCTGGATGTCTCTTTTTCATATTTAACAAAGAATTTATGTTGCAAATGACTTCAGTTTATTTTCCCAGGTGTTAGGTCTTTAAAGCCTCTCTGTGCACACTTTTCTATTGCAAAGCTGGCCCTTCCCAGGTGCCAGGGCCAGCCTCTCCTGGTACCACCCCAGAGCACACCAGAACCTCACCTGGCCACTGCAGGGGATAGGTGTACGGAAGGCCACCATCCCACCCCAAGTTGTCTGAAGGGTGTGCTCCCACCAAAGGACTGAGCTAGACAGACCACGGAGGGGTCTCTGCAGGACCCCCTTCCCCTCCCTCCCAGCCAAGGACTGGGCTAGACACACCATGGAGGGGTCTCTGCAGGACCCCCTTCCCCTCCCTCCCAGCCAAGGACTGGGCTAGACAGACCATGGAAGGGTCTCCGCAGGACCCCCTCATCTCCCTCCTATCCGTTACTCCTGGATGGCCACAGGCTTGGGCACCTGCGCCTGGCTCCAGCTTCTGTGAGTGCAGGCTATCTCAGGGGCAGGACTTGCACCCGGGGCTGGAGGAAGCAAAAGCAGTGACAGGCTACAGCGGCATGAGCCCAAGGGCCGTGGGTTTGGTGACGGGGTGGGTGAGGCAACAGGCTCACCTGCTCCAGAGCCCCCCGACCTCTCGACACCTGCTCCCATGCAAGGCCTCCTGGCTTCCCCACTTGTCACAAAAAATGTCCCAAAGGGGGCCCAGCTGTCCCCAAATTCTGCCAGCCTCTACCCCTTGGAACAGAGAGGCCGCTGTCCCCACCCTGAGCAAGCGCTCTGAGGGGGCCCGAGAGTGCCGGGACCCCCACCCCCCTCAGCACCCCTTGAGGCCCCCTCAGGGTGGAGGGTTAGCCTGAGATCCAGCTGACTACCATCAGCAAGGGTCTCGGCACCGCCTGAGCGAATCACCACATGCTCACAGTCGCCTCAGAGCACATCCAGCATGCGCTTGGATTTAGGTTGTCTTCTGAGGTTTGAGAAACCGGCCCCAGAAGAGCGGCCGACACTACATGCTGAGACCCAACAGCACGACCCAGAAGGCAGACACACACAACCTGTCGCGCCCAGTTGTGCACATGTCCGGTCTCAAGCGCCCGTCTCTGCAGCCGTAAGATGGGACCAGAGCCATGCAGGGGCCCTCTGTTGTTCCCACGCTGCGTCCCCACTGGGTATGCCCCACTGAGCCCCAGGAAGCAGTCGGGGAACATTCACTGAGTTCTCGCAGGAGCTCCTGGGCTTGGAACCTGGGTGTGATCTCTCATCACTACCACGCCCAGGTCCTTCACCCCACCCGTCCGAGCAGCTCATCGCCTCCCTGCAAACGCACCATCCCACCTCTGAACTTCTCCAGCCATGACTTCCCCAGGCTGTCCTGCTCATGACCCCGGAAACTTCGCTTAAATGACCCTGCAGGCCCAGCCCATCTGCATCCTCAGAAAGCCGTCCCTGAGGGGTCTGCCCCCCAGCCGCTGACCACAGGTGACCTCTCTCTCCTGCAGGTGTTCCACTCTCCCCAGTGAGCTGTCTACACTACACTTGATTCACACAGTGGTTCACCACCTCCCCGCCAATGATCTGTCTACACTGCACTTGAGTGGTTCACTCTCCCCCAGTGAGCTGTCCACACTACTTGGTTCACATGGTGGCTCACTCTCCCCCAGTGAGTCACATGGAGGACATGAATCATAACCAGTCTATACTGTAACTAACTCACATGATCATTAACAAAAACAGAGATACGACAGCTCCTTAACCATGAGGCAATTTGTTGAAGATTAATTGTAATAGCACACTCACCACTTTTATAAAGTGTTTGACAACTAATGACCTCAAAATAATACCAGCTATAATTGCTATTACCTGTAAAATCAGTAAAAACATAGACCCCTCGTGCACAGGGCTATATACATGTATATACATGACGTGCAAAAGAGAAAGAAAAACTACTTTTCCAGGATGTACCACAAGAGGAGACAGGTTCTAGGTGCTCCTGGGTCTGGAGGAAAATCACAATCACTGTGGAGGCCATAACAGGAGCTCGGCCAGGGGCTTTGTTGTGAGAAGGGTGAGGAGGCTGACTGCCCATGGTCTGTGAGGCTCACGCGGACAGAGACAGGAGACGGGTACGCAGGCACTGAGGCAGCTCCCACCGAGCCCTGGACGTGGCCTGGGGAAAGCGAGCACGTGGTTGCTCTGATTCACAGTGATGCGTTTGTGCGCTCGCTGTCGGGTCTTAGGGTTAACGTAGAAAGTGATGCTACATGGCACAAAAACAGACACTCAGATCAATGCAACAGACTAGAGAACCCAGAAATGGACCCACAAACGTATGGCCAACTAACCTTTGACAAAGCAGGAAAGAATATCCAAAGGAATAAAGACAGTCTCTTCAGCAAGTGGTGCTGGGAAAACTGGACAGCGACATGCAGAAGAATGAACCTGGACCACTTTCTTACACCATATACAAAAATAAACTCAAAACAGATGAAAGACCTGAATGTAAGACAGGAAGCCATCAAAATCCTCAAGGAGAAGAAAGCAGGCAAAAACCTCTTTGATCTTAGCTGCAGCAACTTCTTACTCAACACATCTCCAGAGGCCAGGGAAACAAAAGCAAAAATGAACTAGTGGGACCTCATCAAAATAAAAAGCTTCTGCACAACAAAGGAAACAATCAGCAAAACTAAAAGGCAACCAACAGAATGGGAGAAGATATTTGCAAATGACGTATCAGATAAAGGATTAGTATCCAAAATCGATAAAGAACTTAAACTCAACACCCAAAAAACAAATAATCCAGTGAAGAAATGGGCAAAAGACATGAATAGACACTTCTCCAAAGAAGACATCCAGATGGCTAACAGACACATGAAAAAATGCTCAACATCACTCGTCATCAGGGAAATACACACCAAAACCACAATGAGATACCACCTCACACCTGTCAGAATGGCTAACATTAACAACTCAGGCAACAACAGATGTTGGCGAGGATGCGGAGAAAGAAGATCTCTTTTGCATTGCTGGTGGGAACGCAAGCTGGTGCAGCCACTCTGGAAAACAGTATGGAGGTTCCTCAAAAAACTAAAAATAGAACTACCCTATGACCCAGTAATTGCACTACTAGCTATTTACCCAGAGGATACAGGTGTGCTGTTTCAAAGGGGCACATGCATCCCCATGTTTATAGCAGTGCTATCAACAATAGCCAAAGTATGGAAAGAGCCCAAATGTCCATCGATGGATGAATGGATAAAGAAGACGTGATATACACACACACACACACACACACACACACACACACACACACACACACAATGGAGTATTACTCAGCAATCAAAAAGAATGAAATCTTGCCATTTGCAACTACATGGATGGATCTAGAAGGTATTATGCTAAGTGAAATTAAAGAAAGACAATATCATATGACTTCACTCACATGAGGACGTTAAGACACAGAACAGATGAACATAAGGGAAGGGAAGCAAAAATAATATAAAAACAGCGAGGGGGACAAAACAGAAGAGACTCATATAGAAAACAAACTGAGGGTTACGGGAGAGGTTGTGGGAGGGGGGATGGGCTAAATGAGTAAGGTACATTAAGGAATCTACCCCTGAAATCATTGTTGCACTATATGTAACTAACTTGGGTGTAAATTTAAAAAATAAAATTAAAAAAGAAAGAAAGAAAGAAATGCTATAATACAGCCTGACCCATGCGCTGAATACTCTGTAAGTTCAACAGCGTGCTATTAGTTCCCATGCACTTGCCCGTCCCACAGGGATGGGATGAAGTCCAAGTGGCCCACAGGCATACCCTGGAATTTGAATCTACAAAAATAATCAGTGACATGAGCTATTTGCAAGCACTCTGGCTGCTTCTACTATAAACCAAGTGCCAGGTGGGGAAGAAAATCGAATTATTTTGTGATCTGATTAGTTGGGTTTGTGGTAACCAAAGTTGACTGTATACATTAAATCCCAAGTGATTAAAACATAAATAATCCCTAGTGTTAAGTTAGACAGTAAGGACATACCTCCCAATGTGAATTCTGAGTTTCCATCTAGCTTGTAGCCCCACATAATCAACCACAGCCTCATTTACATACACAAAAGCAACTACGAAAACCTACCTACAGCCGTAATCATGTGTGTGACTTAATTAAAAACCAATCGCCTAAAATAGCCCGCATTGCAGGAGATGGGGGGGAGGGGGCAGAGAGGGGAGGCTTCCTCCAGGAAGATGCGGAGGCAGGGCAGAGACGCCCCAGGGCGGGTTTCTCTGGGCTTTTCCGAAGCCCACACACGTTTAACTTCTCAAACACCCCACAGGTCTGTACAGAGACGACTCGAGTCCCCGCAACCGATGCTTCCTGTGCTGATTTCTCTCCTGTCCACTTTTACAACCAGGAAAACCGAGGGACATAGTTCAGTTCATAAATATTCCATCTCCCTGGCAAAACCACAAGCAAGGATTTATGGGCAGTCTTAGGAAATAGCATCAGTTACGTAGCAGAGGTAAATTTTCAACAGTTCACTAAACCCTCCCCTGTGCTTTAGTTAGGTTGCCACCGCCCGACGTGAGGAGGGTCAGACACATCTCGGCCTTTCTTTTTACGTTTACCTTTATAAAATGTTCATGGAGAAATGTCCTTCACATAAATGCCAAGGACCTCTGAAAATGCAAAAATAAGGCAAAAGATTGTAGCAGAGGAGATGTTTTTTAAAAAACCAGGTCCCAACAGGGAGTGCCCAGGTCAGAGGGGAGGGGGCGGCCAAGGCCGGGGGCAGCGGGAGCACGTGTGCACCCCTCAGAACTGCTTCGTGGCTGCCCAGCAGCCTGTCCTTACCACCGGCCATGGCTCCGTCTGTCCTGTGTCCTGCTATGTTTGTCTTTCCACCTGTGCACGTCACTGGCAACAGAACTGTGCAGAGCTGCTGACCCACGCTGTCGGGGCCCTGGAGCCCGAACACCCCCTAGAGGGCACCAGGGTTAGAGGTCAGCTCACCCGGATCTACGATGCCTGGAGCGTCAGCTGTGCAGGCGGCGCTCTGTGCACTATTCGTTTCCCTTAATTTGTCAGGCTTTACCTGCTGTTTCATAATAAACTCCTCTCATTCTTATGCTGGAGTAAATAACGCTCTTGCTGCAACCTACATCCTCAAAAGCAGTGCCTGAGTAGCCGAGAAACCACCCGGGTGCCAGTGGGTGGGCGGCTGGGTCCCCGGCTCCTCCGTGGTAGCTCCACCCTCAAGAGTCTCCAGCAAGGTTGGGTACCCAGCCAGGGGACAAGAAAGGAAGGATGGGGGAGCTAGACAGCCGGAGACAGGAGGGGTCCCGCACAAACGTCAGCAGCCAGAGCAACACATGACACTGTTGCCAGAGAGGTCACTCGCCGCGCCACATCTCACGCATCTGTGGGCTGGATGTTTGTGTCCCCAAATCCCCAGGTTGAAACCCCCACCCCCAGGTGGCTGTATTTGGAGCAAAGCCTCTAAGGCAATGACCAGAGTCAGATGAGGTCGTGAGGGTGGGCCCCACACCAGGGTCAGCGTCCATACAAGAGGAGACTCCAGCTCGCTGTCTGTGCACACACCGAGAAGTGGTCCTGAGAGGAACCATCCGCCGGCACCCAGGCTCAGGCAGTGGTTTGGGACGTCCTCTTCTGGGAGCCTCACAGGGCCCATCAGGCGCACAGAACAACCAGACACCTCCTGGGCTGATGGTCTATGGCTTCGCGGACATTCAGAAACTTCACTTTCA
Source organism: Prionailurus viverrinus (assembly GCF_022837055.1). Lineage (NCBI taxonomy): Eukaryota > Metazoa > Chordata > Mammalia > Carnivora > Felidae > Prionailurus > Prionailurus viverrinus. The sequence goes on from NW_025927614.1 coordinate 1,784,672, forward strand.
AGGGAAGGAAAAAGGGCAATCAGAGGTCCGTTGGAATCCCACCTCAGAGCATACAAGGCACCTTGAAAACTTACTGGACAAGGAAACCCTCAATAAAATGACGAGGCAACCTACTGAGCAGGATAAGACACTCACAAATGACACATCCAACAAGGGGTTAGTATCCAAAATCTGTAAAGAACTTCTACAACTCAACACCAAAAACCACCCCAAATAATCCAATTAAACATGGGCAGATGACCTGAATAAACATTTTTCCAAAGAAGACATCCAGATGGCCAACAGACACACGAAAAGATGCTCAACATCACTCATCATCAGGAAAATACAAATCAAAACCACCAGGAGATACCACCTCACACCGGTCAGAGTGGCTATAATTTAACAACTGAACAAGCAGATGTTGGCGAGGATGTGGAGAAACGGGAACCCTCTTGCACTGCTGGTGGGAATGCAAACTGGTGCAGCTGCTCTGGAAAACAATGTGGAGGTGCCTCAAAAAGCTAATGCGATAATTCCACTAGTATTTACCCAAAGAAAATAAAAACACTAATTCACAAGATACACACCCCAGTGTTGATGGCAGCACTATCAACAACCACCAAGATATGGAAAGCAAACAAGTGTCCGTAGTTTGATGACCAGATAAAGAAGAGGTGGTGTATATACACAATGAAATATTACTCAGCCATAAAAACGAATGAAATCTTGCCATTTGCAACAACGTAGATGGAACGAGAATATATTCTAAGAAAAATCAATCAAAGACAGACAAACACTGTATGACCTCATTCATTGATGGTCACCAGAGGGGAAGTGGTGGGGGGGGGGGGGTGATAGGTGAAGGAGACTGAGAGTCTCCTTCATATCATCACGAGCACTGAGTGCTGAACAGAGTTATCTCATCCTTATGTTGCACACCTGAAACTAGTATTGAATATAACACGGTAGCTTCGCCATACTTCAATTTTTTAAACATTTTTAGAGAAGTAAAAGGCAGTCTGCCCTTGAGCCGCTTAAAACCCTGGGGAAGCCAGAAGAAGGCAGCACATGAAGCCCCAGGAAGCCCATCCCAGAGAGAGACTGCACGGACAGCCACCTGCAGGCGCCATGGTACCCAGCAGGCAGGGCACACCCCAGCAGTTAGGTCCCCCCACAGAACAGCATCTCGACTCTCCCCCAACGGCCAGCATGCTGAGGAGCCGGAGGAAGGAAGACCACGTCCTCCTGTGACCTGACAAAGGCAAAAGGTAAGGCCTTAGGCCCACTGGTTCCTCAAGGTCCATCTCGGCTGTCAGCTCCAGTGATGCCTTTCTGGCCCCCTGTGCCTAGACAGGAGCCTCATTCTCCGTGGCCAGGCGAGAGCCCCTCCTCCCTGAGAGGCAGGTGGCACCGAGGCTGTGTCTTCCTGCTGGTCCTGCGGGAACAGTGCCCAAAGGCTCTTGCCCAAGAGCGGGCCTCTCGGACGCCCCACAGAGCCCTCAGACCCCTGTTCCCACGGAGCCCAGCTCCCTGTTTGTGTCCCGTCAGTCAGAGCTGAGCTCCCCTCCCCACTAGCCTCCAGAGGTGGGACCTAAGTATGTGTCAGGGGAAAGGATAAACCCTGCCCTCGGAGGTGGGGCCAAGGCACCATGAACCCTACCAGCCCCGTGTCCGCACCTGTAGCTGCTCAAGAAACAGCAGTTACGACTGCCCAGGTCATGGTCTGGGTGCCTGGCAAAGCCTGATGATGCAATTAATCTTCCCACACAAATTAAGAAGTCAGGCTCATCCAAGACGTGCAGAAATTACCCAAACTCACACTCTGTGAAAAACTGCTGCCCTCTCAGTTATAGCACGAGAGGGGAAGAGTCATGACAAGGAGAAATGGTCTGAATGTGGCCCCAAAAAGGCATGCCCGTATCCTGCCCCGGAGCCCGTGCCTGGGTCTATGCAGATGTGAACTGAAGGAACCGAGGTGAGCTCATCCTGGATGAGAGTAGCCCTAAACCCAGTGACAGGCATCTTGTAAGAGACAGAGAAGGAGAGGCAGACGCAGAACGGAAGCCACATGATGATGGAAGCAGAGACAGGAAGGACATGGCCACAAGCCCAGGGATACGTGGAGCCCCCTCCCGGAAGCTGGAGGAGGCGGGAAGGACCCTCCCTGGAGCCTCAGGAGGGAGAATGCCCTTGACACACTGACCTCAGACTACTGTCTCCAGAGCCAGGTGGGAACAGATTTCTGCTGTTCTGAACCACCCCGTTTGTGGTCTCCAGTTCCGGCTGCCCCAGGACACCCACACCCAGTGCGCCTGGGACACGTACCCACTCTCTCTGGACCTCCATCTTCAGGTCACACAGGACAGGACAGTCTCCAGGATTCGTCTTGCCCATGACTGATTCCACAGTGCCCAGTGGAGGTGAGGCACCTCACCCAGCAGCCTCGCTGCCTCTGGGGCCAAGCCAGGGAAGACCCCCCAGCACACACGCCCCACGCCCAGCAGGCCCCACGCCACCTGCCAGGCCTGAACCGTCACACCTGTATGGCACCCGCCACTCCAGGCTTCGGCAGCAGCCACAGCAGCACAGGGAAAGGCGCCGAGCCCCCAGCGGCACTGGACAAGCAGCCGCCAAAGCCTCAGTGTCGTCGCTGCACGTTTCCAGCATCCGAGAGGCAGGCCTGTTTCTGTATCAACACATTTCACTGACCGTAAATGCGTTTTTTTTAACGCAGTCTCTATCTTTCGCATCTTTGCCAAGACCTGTTCCTGTCTGCAGCACAACGTGCAGACGCCTGGCGGGAAATGAACGTCCGTCCCGTCACAGAAACGAGCCACTTGCCCACCTCACAGGTAAGCGGATGCTGGACGTGGCTACAGGAAGATGCCACCAGCGTCTGCAGCGACCAGGGAAATGATCATTAGTAACAACGATGGTGATGAACGAAGAACACTTAGAAAGCCCATGGCAGCACACTCAGCATTTCAGACACGTGAGTGCATTGAATCCTCATAGAAACACCGTCAGCTCAAAACAAAGAGGATTACCTTATTAAACGGGCCCTCGTGACTCACACCACATCTCTGCCTCCAGTGCCGTGAAGGGCGCTGCATCCCAGCCTGCCTCCTGCAGCAGAGAAGCGACACGACCACCGTGGGGCCATGTCGGAGGGAGAAGGGTGACGAGAAAACCACATCCGTGGACCACGCCGGCCTTGTCACTGCAGATGAGCGGCTTCAGTAGGGACGCTGGTCACACTAGGAAAATTTCAACACGTGGGGTTATGTCGACTCTGTGTGTGCGTGTGTGCGTGCACACACGCTGTCCGAATGTATTTGTGCACAGCTGTGCATATGCACGTGTGTGGGTACGCACTGTGAATGTGTCTCTGTGAGTGCTCGTGTGCGCATGCATGTGTGCATGCACACGTGTGCAGAAATGTGAAGGCAGACTGTGGGTTAGCAGGGAGCAGCTCAGCCAGGAGGCACCTGAGATCGTGGGGTACTTAGAAACTGGTTCTACAACCCCGAAGACAGGGAACCAAGTGTGTGGTTTGTGCAAGCCCCCAGCTCCACTCAGGGTTCTGTGAAACGAGAATCCCAGAAGGACAGCCCCAGGCTGGCCCCTCCAAGGGGCAGGGGAGGGTGGGAGTGTCTGTGGCCTCCCACGGGCAGGCTCTGCCCAGACTCGGGGCCAGGCTTGCGGTCCTCCCCCACAACCGTGGTCTGCCACCAGTTCAGTGTAATATCTGGTTCTTTCCCCAGGCCATGGGGTCATAGGATAGTGGGCATGGTGTCGTCTGGACACCGCACATGGGGACGTGGCTTGGAGGAGGAGGGAGGCCAGGCCACCGCCCGCGCTCAGCCGTCAAAGAGGCCCTGGTGCTTGTGTCTTTCAGGAATTCGCAGACTCCGTGTCCCAGCTGGTCACACAGAAGTTCCGCGAGCTGACCGTGGGCCTGGCGTCCGCACACGCCCGCCACAAAGCACTGGCAGGGATCGTCATGACCACAGGTAACACCTCTTGTTTTCCCCGTGGGAACCTCACCTGCAAGGAGAGGAGATTTAGTGTTTGCCTGATCTTGGGAGCAAGACAAATCCCTCTTCCACACGAAGACGCCAACAAGAGAAACAGGAATAGGACCCAGGGAGCTCTGTGACCAGAATAGATGGTCAGCAGAGCCATGCCACCAGTGGCCGTAAAGCCCACCACCTCAGAGCCAGCTCTGCCCACGCGCCTCGGGTCCTGCCAAGAAGGGCCACGTGAGGACCTGGCCTGTGTTTCCCATTAGGCTCCCAAGCTGCAGTGGAGAATGCCAGGCACGTTGGTGTTGCTAGCACTGGAAGCCAAGGTCAGGCCCAGCCGCCGACCGGTGCCGCGGGCGGGTGGGTGAGGAGGCTGCCCTCGGGTGCCTGCGTCTCCTCTGCACAGGGAGTCTGAGTCCCCACCGGGTGCCAACCCCAGCACAGGACATGGGGTGCTCTCCTTCCTGCCAAATGGATCGCAGACGTGGCACCCGCCCCACACGAGCGGCAGGACGGGAGGGGAACTTCAGACCGCAGAGAAGGTCTCGGCCTGGGACGGCCAGGGCGGGAGAGGCGATGGCTGATTTTCAGCAATCGGTTTTAGTGAAAACGTCTCATTACTAGCCTATGAATAGTAACTAACCGGCTGGTTGTTTGAATCCTACTGTTTCTGGCTCCACAGCTCAGCACGAGTTGGTAGCGACCCGCTCAAAATGATTATGGCAGAAATAACTGACTTTGGGCTAGGTTTCACACAGAGACTTTGCGTGTCTACACAAAGACTATCTATCTGATGACGAAACAGATTTAGGTTAAAAATCCATTAAAACCAGATAGTCGGCATCATTTACCTATCATCCCAGCCCCAGGGGGCCCAGTGTGAGGATGCCGGAGGAGCGGCAAAGCCACTCAGGATCCCATGTCCTTTCCATCCAGGGCATCTTAGTAAAATGGAAATAAAAGTGCCACCCCCCCCCCACCTGCTGTTATTTGGTGAGTAGGATGAGGCATATGAAATGCTTTGAAAGGTAACAACTACTGTAGGAGAACAACGTGCTGAGGCCAAGGCAATTCAGTTTTGCCAACGATACCACGGTGCCCAGTGCCTCCATTCGGCCCTAGTCACCGACACCTGCCCCCTCTTGTACTTGCACAAACACATGCCATTTTCTGTAGAAAATGCGATATTCTAAGTTGAGGGCTAGGACTCCACCTCCATCGAGATCATTCCTGCTGGACATGGCCATTCTTTTCTCCAGCCAGCCAGCAGCCCAGATGCCTCTACATGCCCGGCACCATTCTGCACACTAAGGGGGTGCCAGGAAAGAAGAGCCCCCACTTTAGGACATAATCTAGGAAACCGTGAGAGGTGCTAGAGTCCAAGAACAGTCGCTTGGGTTTGAATCCCAGCCCCACCTTCAACTAGCCATGACTATAGGTCAATCAGCCTCTCTGCAACTTAGAGGGAAAAAAGAAGGAAGGAGGGAGGGAGGGAGGGAAGAAGATAAAGGAAGGAAGGAAGAAGGGAAGGAAGGAAGAAGGGAGAGGGGAGGAGGGGGAAGGAGGGATGGAGGGATGGAAGGAGGGAAGAGGGAGGGGAGGAAGTAAAAAGGAAGGGAAAAGAGGAAGGGAAAAAAGGAGGGGAGTGGGAAGGAAGGAGGGAGGGGAGGAAGAGAGGAAGGAAGAGGGAGGGGAGAAAGGAGGCGAGGAAGGAAGGAGGGAGGGAGGGGAGGAGGAAGGAAGGAAGGGGAGTAATACTTTGCAAAGATTCGTGGGAAAACTGCATGTAAAAGTGGTCAGTGAATACACCGTTTTATGTGCTGACAATTTATCTGCATGAACAAAACTTATTCTATTAAGTGCAACTGTACAAAGTGAAGTTTCACTAATTAGTAACTTTAAACGTTGAAGAATAAATTGCTGAAATTTACTTTCCTGTTATAAAGAGAAGATTTAATAAACATGTTGATTAACAAGACATTAGGGAGATGTGTGCAGAATTACTGACAAGTATTTTCTTTAATCATTGACTTAAAGCTGATGTGGCACTTGACCCCAGTCCTAGTACAGGTATTTAAGCTAATGCCTAGGAAGCTCCAAGAGGGAAGGTTGTTCTGGCTCGAGTTCCTATCTGTGTACAAAGTTGTAAAAATGCAGTGATTCTGCAGGAAAACGGGACTCAGAGGCCCGTCCACTTCTAGGTGGGCGAGACTCAGCCCCTGCAACGTGCTTGCCCTTGTGTGGCCATCAGGAGAAATCTGATTGCAAAAACATACACCTGTGAATAGAATAGCTTTTACTTTTATCTAAATGATGCAGTCACTGGTCAAAACTCCAGAAGAGAGCTCAGGTCGAGACACGGAGCTCTCCTGCCAGCCCCTCAGGGAAGCCGTCACTCATGGTCTATTTGTGTCCTCGCAACTCTCAACACTATCGGTTCCGTGTTCACTGTTTCAATTCTGAGTAATACTGATCTGCACCATTACAATCGGACACTTTTTTTAGTTTTCGTGATATTTGTAATATTTGTAGTTTTAGATAATATGCTTTTATTTCTTGTCCTACAAGCGGAGATGATTTATCTTTACTTCGTGCTCTGCCTTGCAAGTGGCCTTGTATCACTGTGCGTGTATATCTGTATTGTCGTATAACGATACTGTACTGTACTCTCCGCCGTACTGAAGTCTTCCCTACTCTGTCCGGTCATCTGAAGTTGGAAACCAGCACTTGGCCTCCACGCGGTCAGGATGCCGTAGGGCCCCAGCGCCAAGCACGGGCTGACCTAGGGTTGCTGTGCTGTCACCAGACCGTGTCCTGCGAGCAGTATCATCCAGTCTTACAGATTCTCCTTCTGCCACCACTCAAAGCCATGTCACATTTAGGGTCGGCCCAAATCTGTAGCTAGACTTCCTTAAAGACCTTCTGAGGTAGTATGTGTGTTTGGCAGAATGCTCAACTTTCTTCTATTTCGCTGAAAAGAAGGAAGTGCCTGCAAGTCCCTGTGTCTGTGGACAGGTCCACACCCTCCCCCAGCTGTGACTGTGCCCCCAACACACACGACACCTCTTTCTCCTCCCTTCTCCCTGACAGGTGCAGCCTCAAGAAACACCCTTTAAAACGCGTGGGGAGGGGCGCCTGGGTGGCGCAGTCGGTTAAGCGTCCGACTTCAGCCAGGTCACGATCTCGCGGTCTGTGAGTTCGAGCCCCGCGTCAGGCTCTGGGCTGATGGCTCGGAGCCTGGAGCCTGTTTCCGATTCTGTGTCTCCCTCTCTCTCTGCCCCTCCCCCATTCATGCTCTGTCTCTCTCTGTCCCCCCAAAAATAAATAAACGTTGAAAAAAAAAAAAAAATTTAAAAAAAAAAAAAATAAAAAAATAAAACGCGTGGGGAACAGAAACCAGCAGGCTCGCTCGCCAGGCAGTGTCCTGACTGTGCCTTTCACATTACTGGAATAGCTTTGCTTAGGGAGAATTCCACACTGAAAATTATTTTCCCTGCACATCTGGAGGGGATTTTTCTATTATCGCTTACTAATGTTTCTAACTAGAAACATCCAGCTGACATCTTTGCCGGATAGCCCCCACCCCACCCAAGGAAGGGAAAGGGTCCTTTCTTAAACTGAATGTTTTAGGGGCATCGGGGGAGGGGGGGGCTCATTCGGTTAAACCTCCAACTCTTGATTTTAGCTCAGGTCATGATCTCACGGTTTGTGAGTTCAAGTCTTGGCTTGGGCTCTGCACGGACAGTGAGGAGCCTGCTTGGGATTCTCTGTCTCTCCCTTTCTCCTTCTCTCTCTGCCCCTACCCCTGCTCGTTCTCTCTCTAAATAAATAAAAATAAACTTTAAAAACAAATAAATAAACTGAATGTTTTCTAATTTCACAAGAATGTGTGCATGTGGGAGCCATGCACCCACCCTGATTTATTTAAGCTGTTCTGTTTCTGCACTGTTTCCTTCTATCATTCTGTTGATAAATTCCTTCCTTTACACACTTTTTGTCAAACATTCAGTATTCTGACTGAACCCTCGGTCTTACTTCCTGATGTCGTCTACCCTTTTCCTCTGTTCTTGGGCATTTCTGAAACTTCCCTGACCCTCTTCAACTGCCCGTCGCTTCTTAAATTTTTTTTTAACATTTTAAAATTTATTTTTGAGAGACAGAGAAAGACAGAGCACAAGCAGGGGAGGAGCAGAGAAAGAGGGAGACACAGAATCCAAAGCAGGCTCCAGGCTCTGAGCTGTCAGCACAGAACCCAACGTGGGGCTGGAACTCACAAACGGTGAGATCATGACCTGAGCTGAAGTCGGATGCTCAACTGACTGAGCCACCCAGGCAACCCTGTCCGTCGCTTCTTAATCTCTGCAATCTTCATCATTCATCACCTCAGGTTCCTCCCTTCTCCTGTTTTATTGAGGTGACACTCCCCACAGGTCCCTGGGGAGACTCAGCAGCTGAGGCCTGGGCCTCCTCTGTGATGGAGCTTTGTTTACTGTCTGTCTCTGTCTCTTTTTGGCTTTTGTCTGAATATTCACATTCATGAGAAAAATACTAGCTCAACTATCACCAGTGCAGCTCTGATTTCCTCTAGAATTGTATCCCTTTCCGGGGATACAGTGGAAGGTGGGGGCTCCCCCCCATCGGAAGCCTCCTTGACCCAGTTGGGTCGGGACCAGACAAGGCCCCTTAAATTGAAAGTCACCCAGTGAACCTGCCCTTGGGGCCTGCTGGTCGGTGCCTGCTTTCTCTGAGCCCATCCCGCAGGCCATTGCTCCCTTGTGACGGCTCCTCCACGCAGTGCTGGGATGTCATCCTGCCCCTCCATGCCGCCACACACCCCCCAGAATCCTTTCCTTCGGTGGATCCCACGGGAGGAGAAGCAACACGTCACTCACTCTGACCTCCTGAACCGGAAACCTGGACACTGACCGTTTAGCCAAGTTGTCAAGCAACAGCTCGGGCTTCTTTGTGAAGCAAGGCGGGTGTTTCCATGAGAAAGAGATTCTTGAAGGGGCCTTTAGTAATGATGATTTTCATTTGATATGCAAATTTATAATTTTGATAGCACTTTTGCACACACTAATCAAGTTAATTGCTACAACCCTGAGAAGTGGGAAAGGCAGGAATCTTAATTACAGCTTTTAAGAAACACAGACAAGGAGACCAAGAGGCTAGGTGCCTCTCCCGAGTCTCGGCAAGATGTGGGGGTCCCTTTAGACTGAGCACGAGGCATCGTGCTGAGATGCTCGATCTTTGCCTGAAAATGACTTACTTCTAAGCTTGTTAAATAAACAACCAGAAGAAAGACTTTCCTGGTGTGTACTCTCCGAAGTTCAGGCTCCAGCTCGTCTTCCACTGGCCCACCCTGCACAACACACCCAGAAGCTACGGCTTTGACAAACATCTGTCTGGTTTCAGCTGACGTTCAGCTATAACTGCTCACAAATGCCTGGGATTTAGGACTCCCCAGAAAAAAACGCACAACTCCTTGAAAACGGGACAGGGAAGAAAACGGTGAGGTCAAACTTCGTGAAAACAGCCCAGAACAGCTCCGTTCAGCACGTCAGAACCGTGTGGGCCGAGCAGGCCGGCCCGTCTTCCTGGGACAATCTCAAAGTCCCAAGCAACAACATGGAACATGTGTTCCACTGTGTTTCAGAGCGTGTTGCTCTGAACCTAAAATGACCACGTGGGGTGAAGAAATCTGCTTCTGGGATGTCGCGCCATGCTCTGGCGGGGTACGGAGCCAGCCACCAGGTAAGGCTGTCTTTGCCCCGATCCTCCCATGGCACCCGGTGCCCCAAAGGCCTCAGGGGGCTGGTCCCAGACCCTGCTGATAGGTGCAGAGGCAGGCGGCAGGGAGGAAGGTCCTGGTGTCCAGGCACGTCACCATGCGTGCGGCCCCACCTTGTACAGTAAGGAGCATGTGCGACAATGATTTTCAGGCTTTGGTGCAGACGGTGAGGTCTAAACCACAAAACGCAGGGTGTATTTTACTGCTGAGCCTTGTGTAGCATGACTGCTGACATGTTTACGCGGAACGCCCCTCCTTAAAATGGAGAGAAGAGAAGAGCCCTCACTCACCCAAGTCGCCACAGGCCCAGCCTGTCTCCGGAGAAGCCACCTGCGGAGGGGCAGCGGCCGACCTTGGCTAACCCCACACCAGACACCTGAGCCCTCGCTTCTCGCCAGACGCGCACAAGGAGACACAGACGGGGAGGAAGGCGGCAGTTCTGAACTCTCTCTCAAGACCGGGCGCCCCCGTCAAAGCTGTTCAAACACTTCGGCATCTTCCTCATCATGACATCACAACCTGGCAGGTAACTGCCCCCAAAGAGTTCACCGGTGGAAGAAAACCACACCCTGTTTTACTTCCAGGCATTTAAACTAACCTCGACTTTATTCTAGTCTCTTAAACTATAATATTTTTGTGACGAATGAATGATTGGAACCTGTGGGATTATAATGCAGCAGCCATTCGCCTGCAGCCCAGGAGGGGTGTGGTCAGGTTGATTTTTAAGGGGTCCTTGAACACACTCTGTTTATCACCTGCCCCAAGAGTCCTCTCCTCATACAAAGAACATGTTTCATAGTCAATATAAGTCATAAAAGAACACGTGGCTTTAATGACTTCTACCAGCCGATGTCACTAGTCTGGCTGCAGATCAGAGGAACCAATACCTGTGACACTAAAGGCTAGAAATCACAGCATTTCTTTGGGATTCAACGGCCCCTGTCACAACTTCATACGATTCCCTTTCATCCTCAAAACCTTGACAGCACTAGTTTTGTCCCCATTTGCCACAGGAGACAGCGGACAAGCTCCTGTGACCCAAGTCTGAGGTCAGTAGCAGAAACAGGGTCACCCGACTCCAAAGCTTGGGTCCCGGTGCAGGTCACATCCTGTGGCTTTATGTCCCCACCCGGCACTGCCATCCCCAGGGCAGCGCACAAAGCTTGTTCACACAGCTTACGAAATTTCCTCCTAAAGTCCACGCATCTGCAATGTTTAGAGAATACAGCCCTGCGGGATGGCCGTAAACCGAGACGCTGATGGGAGAAAAGTCTCCGTCAAAAGTGAAAACGTTTCCTTCGGTCTTACCCATGGCCCTCCCACACAAGAGGTGCCTGAGCCAACATTTTTAAATGCACTTGATTTCAAACTAACTAAAGGAAATTTAAAGGACAGAAACAGAGACTGACAATAGGAAGGAACTGATTCGAAGGAAAAGAGATAATCAGGGTCTGACCAAGTGAGGACAGAGGCGAAAGGGCAAGCGTTTGGCAGTCTGAGGCAGACACTGCAGGGTGCCGGATGGCTCCTGCTGGGGGACACTTCCCAATGGTCGGGCCCTACATCAAGGCTGGCCGCTGTCTCCACAGGAGATTATAGAAACCCTAATGCCAGGGTCATGACACTCAGTGGGTGCAGCGCTAGGAAACAGGGAGTCAGAACTCATTTCTACACCGCAACCCTGGGCAGTCTGCATGTGGGATAAATCCATAGTTTTGATATTCGTTTCTTGGATGCTGGTTGGTATATTTACCTTTATTCTCAGAAATCTAATCATTTCCCTCCAAAATCAGAGGTTGTGTTGTGAAAATTCCATTCAAGGTTTGAATGGGCTAAGAACCGCTCCTCCCCAGTTAAATAAATAAAAGTACATTCCAAACGACTGCCTGAAGTTGGCGCGCCAGGGCCAGGGTGCACTGGGGAGAAGCCCACCGACTTAGAAGTTCAGTGCATCAGATGGAGACCAGCCAGAGAGCAAGCCAGCCCAGTCACCTTCCCACGACCCGGTACCGGCTTCCTAGTGGGGAGAGGTGACCGCGTCAGCTAGTGAGCAGACAGTCCAGTTCTCCCGGAAGTGACCAGGGCGACGCAAGAGGCCAGCCAGGGAGACACATTCACTCCAGTCCTGGAACTTTTCTCGACTGTCTTCCTCTGGGACAGAGTGCTGGTGTGCCTGCTCCCACTCACAGTGAACCACACTGAATCACCATGACAGAGACCTTCCAGAGCTCAGTGTCCCCAGCTGCCCAGCTGCAGTGTCCTCTGGGACCCGGCACATGCCCATGAGGTGGGGGCCAGGGCACCACAGCAAATAGGAGCCAACTGCTGTGCTGGGCTGCAGTGATACCCTTAGTCTCTGAGCCAGGAATCTCATGTCTTGAGCCAGCATCCCTCAGGCAGTACGGGCTGACCTGCCACCTTGTACATCAGGTAGAGTCCCAGACCGTGACCAACACCCTCCCAGAGTTTCTTTATGCAAATGCAAGGAAACGCACACAAGAGGTGCAGCTGTTACATCATTGCCCTGCCACTTGCTTTTTTCACGCAACGGTTTATTTTCCCTGCTGCTGGACACAGGCCCTGAGAAGGTGTGCTGTGACAAACATCACTGTGCCACATGGCTGTGTGCCCACATCGTTTTCACACATGGCTTATGAACGGGTCACGTAAATTGCCAGAAACAGAACTGCTGAGTCAAAGGGTACATGCATTTGTGAGTTTGTCATTCAAATGCACTCTATCCATAAATATTCCTGCCCCTGCTCATAAGGGCAGAAGCTACCCCACAGCCTTTCCAACTGTACATTAATAAACCTTTAGATGTTGACCAACCTGATGGGTGAAAAATTGCGTCTCATTGTATTTTGAACATCATACTCTTTAAATCAGTGAGACTGTTTTTCCATATATTTAGGAACACTTTTTATTTACTTTCTGTGAAATGTTTTTATATATAGCCTTTCACATTATTCTTTTGGGATTTTTTTTTTCGGGGCACCTGGGTGGCGCAGTCGGTTAAGCGTCCGACTTCAGCCAGGTCACGATCTCGCGGTCCGTGAGTTCGAGCCCCGCGTCGGGCTCTGGGCTGATGGCTCAGAGCCTGGAGCCTGTTTCCGATTCTGTGTCTCCCTCTCTCTCTGCCCCTCCCCCGTTCATGCTCTGTCTCTCTCTGTCCCCAAAAAAATAAATAAACGTTGAGAAAAAAATTAAAAAAAAAAAAAAAGGGATTTTTTTCCAAAAGTTCTTTATATATTAGATACAAATTATTTGTGACACAAATTGTATTTTTCCCGTTTTTAATTGTCTTTTTACTGACTTTAGGATGTTTTTCTGTTGAGAACTATTTTATGCATTTGAATTTAGCAATTTTTACTACTTTGAGACTTTTAATTATAATTAAAAGGTCTTTCACCTGCCAGATTTGTGAAGAGATTATCCCATGTTTTCTTCTAGCACATTGACATCTTTTTAGATTTTTTTTATTTTTAAGTAATCTTCACACCCAACATGAGGCTTGAACTCATGACCCCAAGATCAAGAGTCACACATTCTACCGACTGAACCAGCCACGCACCCCCACGTCTTCTTTTTCTTAATAACCAAAGGCCACAGTTTACATTCTTGGTGTTGTACATTCTGTGGGTTTGGACAAATGTGTAACAACATGGATCCACCATTACAGTGTCACACTGACTAGTCTCACTGCCCTAAGAACCCTCTCCATGTGTTCCGTCTCTTCACCCCACGCTCCCCCCAGCCCTGTAATCACTGATCTTTTTCTGTCTCATACTTTCGCCTCTCCTGGAGCGTCATGTAGCTGCAGTCACACAGTGTGGAGCCCTAGGAAGGAAGTTGGCGTCCTTCACTTGGTAATAAGCATGCCAGTTTCCTCCACGTCTCTTCATGATTTGAGAGCTCATTTCTTTTTAGTGCCAAATACTATTCTATTGTCTGGACGGGCCGCATCACCCGAACACTGTTCCACTGTCTGGGCGGACCACATCACCTACTAACAGAGAACATCTTGGTTGCTTCCAAGTTTGGGAGATTATGAATGAAACTGCTGGAAACACCCATGTGTAGGTCTTCATTTTTTTGCACCTAAACCTTTGATCTGCCTGGAATTGGTCCTGAATGCATGGTATAAGGTGAAGATACAATTTTATTTCTCAGATGGCTCTTCAGTTACTAGATAGCACTAATGGAATAGTGGCCCTTTGCCCCCGAGGTTTGAGATGCTATCACCGTATCCTACACCAACTTCCTGCATGACTTTGGGTCAATTTCTGGACTCTGCTCTGTTCCCCTTGTGGGACTTCATGCATCAGAACCACAGCAAGTTGTTACTGAGTCCTTGTAATCTGCTTGGTATCTCCCAGCTTTGTGTGCTACTATTGGTGTTCTTTCCCAGAATTTCCTGGGTTTCCTACCAGAATCAACTTGCGTGGCTCAAATATAAATGATAGGACAAAACTATACTTTTCAACCCGATTTTCTTTGTCAGAAACAAAGCCCTAGTGCTGTTCCCGTCAGAACCATGTTAACCTCATCAATCACTTTAGAGAGGCTTCATGACGTCAGATCTTCCTGTCTGAGTATGTTCACGCTTTGTTGGTGTCTTGCGGGGGGAAGGGTAATGTTTTATTGGTTATTCGTCTTGATCATTTCTTGTTAAACTTATTCCTGTTACCTTGTTTGCTGCTGTAAACAGAGCGGTTTGTCCCTTACAGTCTCTTACCCGCTGTTGTGTGTACAGATGAAAGCTATTGATTTCTGTATATTAACTTGCACCCTATCCCCTTTCTGATTCTCTATTTCTAGCTGTATTCCAATTGGGTTCTCCAGAGATTTCCACATATAAATCATAGCACGTTCAATAGCAACACTCTTACTTCTCCGTTCCAGTTACTGTATCTCCAATTTCCTTCTCTTCTTGTGCTGGCTAGTAACTTCAGCAAATGTTAAGTAAGGAAGTTACCATGGGCATTCTTGCGGTATTCCTGGGCTCAGTGGACACCCCTCTAGTGTTTCCCCAGCAAGCATGACGCTAGGGGAGGGTGCATGTGCATATCCCTCTCTACCATGTATGTGAATATACCTGTGTCTACGTGTGTCTACACCTCTTTCTATATATTATATATGTGTGTGTGTGTGCCTGTGTGTATACCTCTGCCTACATATGTCTATGTGTGTACATCTCTCTATAACATGCATTTGTGTCTACATCCAACTCTCTATAACATTGTGCATGTGTATGTATCTCTCTATATAACATATATACCTCTATAACATCTGTGTCTGTATACACATCTCTCTATAACGTGTGAGTATATATCTTTATGACGTACATGTGTGTGTACATAGCTATGTAATACATACATATACACGTACATACATGTAAAATCACATTTAAAGATCCACCTATTTTTTATTGAATTTTTACCAAAAGTAGTTGTTGGATTTTGTAGATGCCTTTTCAGTATCTGTAATTATAATCGTATTTTTGAATTGCATTTTAATTGAACCCACTTTTGCATTTCTGGAATAAACCACCCTTGTAGTACTTACTGTATTGCTCTTTTCCTCCACTGCTTGGCGGTTAGAATTTTCAATACCTATAACCGAGGCTACCTGGAGTTTTCCTTCTGTGCGTTCTCAGTCAGGTGGATATATCAGTAACAGGCATTTCATGATAAAAATCATTTGAAGCCTTTCCTGGTCTTCATACGCTCTGGAACACTTTAAATAGCCTTGAAATTGTCTGCTACTTAAAGTGTGGTACAATTCTCCCACAAAACTAACGGGGCTTGGTGCTTTGCGGGCAGGGGCCTCTGACCACTTCTGTTCGTTCTGTATAACTCAGTATGGTTGTGTCTTCTATGACCATGCCTCATGTCGCCCTTCAGAGTAACAGTCACCACAACAGGGGCCACAGCTCAGCACCTGTGTCCCAGAGCACATGGCCTCTGTGGCACCTACAAGTTCCAGAGTTTTCTGTCAGATCAGCTGGAGACTAGGCTCATGTGAAACCTTCTCTTTGCCTGGCTTCTTCCCTCACCCTCTCTGTTTGCATAACTGCCTTCTAAGAGCCTCCAAGAGAACTCAATGAATCACTTCCCAGGAAGCCCAGGCCCCGGCCAGCTTGTAGAGACCCCAAGCACAGAGTTCTCTCCCCTCCCCTTCCCCTGATGACATTCTGTGTGCAGATTTTCATGATATTTATCACATAATACCTTATATTGTAGACATTTCTGTGTCTGAATCATCTCCCCAAATTCATGATAAATCCTTTGAAGAGTAGGACTGTGGCATGTGGCATGGAATGGCACACAGGAGGTGAAGAAGCAAATAGTGTATCTCTAGGGGCACATAACTACACTGAATAAGGCAGAGCCTGGAGTCCAGAGAAGTGAGGATTAATGAAGGGTGAAGGGACAGCAGTTTCTGTTTCTACAGCTCCAACTTCCACAGAATCAAGAGAGGAGAATCAGACCGGCCCTCAAGAGAAATGGGGACAAGTCCCAAACTGTCCTCCGTTGCTAAGCTATCGGGCACGTGCACAGACATCTGAAGGTGGAAAAACTAAGGAAACCATTGTAAACGTTACTTTCCATTACTCTAAATACCTGCTTTAATTAAGCTGGGATCTGCAAAGCCATTTCTCCATCAAGCTGGCTCGTCCACAACGGGCTCCACCGGATAACCGCCTTTGCTAGAATGCGGCTCCCTGGCAGCTGGCCGGCCTTATCCCCTGGGACGAGGGCCTATTGATCGATGACTCTCGGGTGTCCCCCAAGCGAGTGCCAGGATGCTGCAGGCAGTGGAATGGGAGCAGCTGATCTGGGGGCTGCTTTCAAACATTTCGCCAGTCCTGGGGAAGAAACCACAGGGGGTTAATCGGATCCTATGTTCCCTCTTCTCAGAGCAGCGCAGCTGACTGTGTGACCAGAACAAAAGAAGTGAGCATCCAATTGTTTCCCGAGATGTCCACAAAGCCACATCTCACATGGAGAGGGCCGGCGAGGGCCAGCCTGGCCAGGGCACTGGGCAGTCTGGGGCCACAGAAACGGAGACGGAGGAAGGAAGGAAGGAGTAGAATGGACGGACACGCAGAAAGAAACACTGCTGCACCCCATCCATCCATCAGGCAGTCTCGCCTTAACACACAGAGGGCCCCCTGGCCCCCTCCCCACTGCACACACACATGGAGGGCCTCCTCCCCCACTGCACACACAGAGGGCCAGCCTCCTGACCGCAGGGGGATGTGTGGTGCTCCCCCACTCCACATCTTTCCTTCTTTTTTCCTCTCCTGTTTCATTTCAAAAGAAGGACCCACACTTATGGGGCAGGCGCGGGCAGATGTCATCTGGGCTTCAGACTAAGTTCTGAGGGACTCAACAGAGCAATACCACCATCTGCTAACCTGTCGGGTATCTGCTGACCACACGCAGCACAGAATTCAGGACCCCACAAGCTGCAGGTGGGGTCCTTTTTTTTGCTTAACAGGTGCATCTGGCTTATGGTTTCCTGACACCATCTTCCCATGCAGCACCTGGAAATCAGATTTGTTACTAACTCAGGAAAACTGACTGGATTGTCGCAGGTGACCCATCCAATTACACGGACTCTCCGGGGAGACCCTTCTTGAAATATTTTATGGCAATTCTGACTCCTGAAGGAATTCACCATCTACATGAAGAGAAAATAGGGCTACATTCGTGGACCCATAAGCCTATTAGGTCAGTGCATTGAGCAGCCGAGCTTCACTGAACCAGGAATACCCACTGTGTGACCTACTGAAGGGGAGGCACAAGCCACCTGCGTGGGGCCAGCAGCTGGCCCCCCCCCCCCGCCTCCGAGCCCCCACGACACCCCAGGCCCATATGGACTGAAGGCGCAGCTTCAGTACAAGGGAGGAAGTCACAACGTTTATTACTCACAGATCTCAGCAGCCTAGGTGCAGGGGGCACAGGGGACACAAGGGTATAGAGTGTGCAGGGGGCACAGGGGTACTGGGGGTGCGTGCAGGGGGAACGGGGTGGGGGGTACAGAGAGAGCAGGGGGCACAGGGGGTGCAGGGGGTACAGAGGTACAGGGAGCCGGGGGTGCAGGGGGCACAGGGCAAGGGCCTCCTCCACCCGGGGCACAGCCACGGGAGACACAGACAGCGGGTACCAGCACCCCTTCCTCACAAGGTCACTCACTTTCCTCAGCTCCACTCCGACGGGGAGCGTGGGGGGCGAATCGGGAGCGGGATCCGGCTGTGCAGTCAGGACAACAAACTCGGCCTGTGGTCTTCCAGGGCTCCCCTAAATGCAGGTGACCCACATCACTTGTGAAAACGGGAGTGTGGGGTTCGTTCTTAAGGTTTCTTTGGTTTTGTTCCCCGTTCTTGCAGAGAATGTCGTTGGGACTGTGGTCAGAACGAGCACTGTCCTGAGACGGTTAAATCAAGGAGCCTCCACTGTGGGAATGACCCATCCGCTCCCGGCCTCAGGAGGCCCCCGCAAGGCCCCTCAGCTGCGCAGGGACGGGGGGAGGGGGAGGGGGAGGGGGAGGGGGAGGGAGGGGCGGGGAGACGGTGCCGGGGCCCCTCGGGACCCCCGCCAGCCCCTCACCCGCGCACGGACGGGGGGGGGGGGGGGGGGGGGGCCAGAGCTTCACACACACTCCCCCCCGCCACGGAGTTCCTGTCTGTGCTGCGGCTCTTTACGAACAACAGCCTGGTGGCGCCCAAACAGGACACTCACCATTTGCACGCCGTCTGTGACGGCGGCCTCGCGCTTTGCGCTCAGGTCCCGCGGCTTCCACGTGGCTCCTGAACTGCGGCGGCGAAGCGAGGCCGCGCCGGTGGGGGACGGGGTGGCTCCCACTTCCGCGCCGGGCCGGAGAGGGGGCGGCCCCACCGCACACCCCAGGTCCCCGGCCCTGAAATGCCATGGTCACCGGGGGCCTCGGGGCCCAGGGCGCCGGGCACGTGACGCAGGCACGCGCCCGCCCCGCGGGCCCCGGTCGCCGCGGCCCCACGCGGGGAGCTGGGGCGGACGGTCGCTCGGGGTCAGCGGGTCAGCGTGCGCGGGTGCGTCGTCCGCCCCGCCCCCGCCCCCGCCCCCGCCTGGCTCCCGGCGCCACCCCCCACCCCCCACCCCGGCCGGTGCTCGACACGCCCGCACCAGCCAATCCCAGCCCGCGCGGCGGGGCGCGCGGGGCGGGTTTCCGGGCGTCAGCGGGAGGGGGGGGGGGGCGAGGGGGGCCTCCGGGCGCGGCCAGGCCACGTGCTCCGGGCCCGGCCCTCGAAGCGCGGCGGCCGCCAGAGTGGGGAGCCCCTCCGCGTCCGTCCGGAGTCGGCAGGGGCACGCTCGGGCGCCCCCGCGGGTCTCGATTTGGGAAGTAAGGAGTTCTCGGGGCGGAGCTTTCTGCGGGCCGGGTGGGCCCGAGACCCCAGGCACCTGTCGTGAAGTGCGGCCCCCGTACCCGGCCCGCGGTGTGGTGCCCGTTCACACGGGGCTTCCAGGCCGGGGCCGCCAGGGTCCCATGAGGGGAGGGCGGCCTCGCTGCTGCACGGGGGTCTGACGGCAGGGGTCTGATGGGGGGGATCTGACGGGAAGGGGGCTTCTGACAGGAGTCTGACAGGGTCTGACGGGGGTTCTGACGGGGTTCAGACAGGAGCCTGAGGGGGGTCTGACGGGGGTTCTGATGGGGTCCGATGGGGGTCCGATGGGGGATCTGACGGGAAGGGGGGTTCTGACAGGAGTCTGACAGGGTCTGACGGGGGTTCTGACGGGGTTCTGACAGGAGCCTGACGGGGGTCTGACGGGGGTTCTGATGGGGTCCGATGGGGGTCCGATGGGGGATCTGACGGGAAGGGGGGTTCTGACAGGAGTCTGACAGGGTCTGACGGGGGTTCTGACGGGGTTCTGACAGGAGCCTGACGGGGGTCTGACGGGGGTTCTGATGGGGTCCGATGGGGGTCCGATGGGGGATCTGACGGGAAGGGGGGTTCTGACAGGAGTCTGACAGGGTCTGACGGGGGTTCTGACGGGGTTCAGACAGGAGCCTGACGGGGGTCTGACGGGGGTTCTGATGGGGTCCGATGGGGGTCCGATGGGGGATCTGACGGGAAGGGGGGTTCTGACAGGAGTCTGACAGGGTCTGACGGGGGTTCTGACGGGGTTCTGACAGGAGCCTGACGGGGGTCTGACGGGGGTTCTGATGGGGTCCGATGGGGGTCCGATGGGGGATCTGACGGGAAGGGGGGTTCTGACAGGAGTCTGACAGGGTCTGACGGGGGTTCTGACGGGGTTCTGACAGGAGCCTGACGGGGGTCTGACGGGGGTTCTGATGGGGTCCGATGGGGGTCCGATGGGGGATCTGACGGGAAGGGGGGTTATGACAGGAGTCTGACAGGGTCTGACGGGGGTTCTGACGGGGTTCTGACAGGAGCCTGACGGGGGTCTGACGGGGGTTCTGATGGGGTCCGATGGGGGTCCGATGGGGGATCTGACGGGAAGGGGGGTTCTGACAGGAGTCTGACAGGGTCTGACGGGGGTTCTGACGGGGTTCTGACAGGAGCCTGACGGGGGTCTGACGGGGGTTCTGATGGGGTCCGATGGGGGTCCGATGGGGGATCTGACGGGAAGGGGGGTTCTGACAGGAGTCTGACAGGGTCTGACGGGGGTTCTGACGGGGTTCAGACAGGAGCCTGACGGGGGTCTGACGGGGGTTCTGATGGGGTCCGATGGGGGTCCGATGGGGGATCTGACGGGAAGGGGGGTTCTGACAGGAGTCTGACAGGGTCTGACGGGGGTTCTGACGGGGTTCTGACAGGAGCCTGACGGGGGTCTGACGGGGGTTCTGATGGGGTCCGATGGGGGATCTGACGGGAAGGGGGGTTCTGACGGAGGGGGTCCGATGGGGGTCTGATGCCCTCTCTGTCCCCCAGGCTTGGACGTCAGGCAGGCACAGGTCATCGTCCTGTCCTCGGGCACCAAGTGCATCAGCGGCGAGCACATCAACGACCAGGGGCTGGTGGTCAATGACTGCCACGCGGAGATCGTGGCCCGGAGGGCGCTGGTCCACTTCCTGTACGCACAGCTGGAGCTTCACCTCAGGTAAGCGGCGACCCCAGGGACGGGCCTGTGTGGACAGCCGTCTGCCCACAGCACATTGTGACCCAGACGGTGCGTCCGCTGAGCGCTGGCCAGCCTGAAATGCCAGGCCGCCTTCTCCTCTGGCCTCCTCCTGGGGCACCTGCTCACCCACGGGTGGCTGCAGCAGATGGTCTGCAAGGTGCACGCGCCCCGCCTGCCCACACGTACAAACACGCCCGGTAACAGGCATATCCCCCCAGTCATGGGGACTGTCCAGGCCCAAGCGGCCGCCACAGAACACCACAAGCTCCCAATCACTCGCAGCTCTCGCTGGACGTCCAGGATTCAAGGGGCAGCAGGTCTGGTGTCTGATGAGACGCTGCACCCTGGGTCACAGGCGGTGTCTTCTCCTGTGTCCTCCTCACGTGTGGAAGGGGCGAGGGGGCGCCCTGGGGTCTCCTTCATAAGGACACTAATCCCATCATGGGGGCCCCACCTCATGGCCTCCTCCCCTCCCAGAGGCCCCACGTGCTGACACTGACATCCTGGGGTGCAGGACTCCAACATATTAAGTTGGGGGACACAGACGTCCAGCCTCTAGCAAGGTGGTCGCCAAAGGGCAGTGTCTCCACGCGACTACAGCACCCCACAGACCCAGCCACAGGCATCTGGAGTGGTGCCCTCTTGAGGCCGGACACACGGCTGGGGGCACAGAACAGAACTGCTGTCACTGGGTCCGCCTTCCCCATTTCACTGCCACCTGCTCTAGACGCAGTAGGCAGAGGGCCACGAGAAAGACACGGGGAAATAAGACACAAAATAAGATGCAAAGGCATCGGCCCAATGGGCGCCTTTCCTGTTGGTTCATAATGAGTGACGAGGACCCTCTCTCTGACCCTAGCAAGCGGCGGGAGGACTCAGAGCACTCGATATTCGAACGGTCCAAGGACGGCGGCTACCGGCTGCGGGACAACGTGCTGTTCCATCTCTACGTGAGCACGTCCCCCTGTGGAGATGCCAGGCTGCACTCACCCTACGAGATCACGGCCGACCGTAAGACACAGCCCCCTCCCCTCCGCCAGCCCCCGGGCCGGGCTTTCTGCGCTGAGCATGCTCACTCGTGTGGCCTGGCTGCCCCCTCAGCCTCCAAACCCTCGTGTGAATCGCCCACATCACTGAGAGCAGGGTGGCTTGAAAAGCTAAAATTAGCTATTTAAATTTTTTTTTTCAACGTTTATTTATTTTTGGGACAGAGAGAGACAGAGCATGAACGGGGGAGGGGCAGAGAGAGAGGGAGACACAGAATTGGAAACAGGCTCCAGGCTCGGAGCCATCAGCCCAGAGCCCGACGCGGGGCTCGAACTCACGGACCGCGAGATCGTGACCTGGCTGAAGTCGGACGCTTAACCGACTGCGCCACCCAGGCGCCCCTAAAATTAGCTATTTAATTGCTATGGTTCTCTGCCTCATTTCAGTTGATCAGCGGCCCCTGCCCGCTCTGCACAAGAGAGGGGAGGAGATGGGGAGAGAATTACGCAGAGAAAGAGCGGGTCCAGGTGGCTTTGCTCACCTGTGTTTGCAGCTTTGCAGAGAATAACGCTGAGCGTGTTTATTTATGTGTAACTAAGCCAGCAGTGGGTGTCGCCCTGGGTAGCAAACCCCGGTGTGAGCGCTGCGCACCCAACAGAGGGGACGCTGTGTTCTGGAGGGTGGGGACACAGCCGGCCTCTCCTGTGTGGGTCTGATGACATCAGCATCTCGGGAAGAGTGTTCAGCTGCTCCAGAGTGCCAATAAATTCTCTTCCTGATATTATTCGTGCGTGCAACATGTACCGTGCGTGCATGCACCCCCACACATGCACACACGTGCACATGCACACACAGACCCCTCCCAAAAGCAGCACCAGGCAGACCGTCTGAGGCAGGCAGTGAAATTAGACGCGTATATTATGAGGTATCTGGTCCCAGTAAAGACGCTGACTCATCCCGGGAAATCTTCAGTTGAGGTGCAGCAGACGAGACACGCGTAGGGAAGGTTTATTTTTGGCATCTGATTTCCCCCACGGAAGGCTGCGTTTGTGTTCTAATTGCCAGTGGAAGGACAGAGAAGCACTTTCTGAATGCCCAGGCTTTGCTGAGATAAAGCAGGTGCAGAGGAAGAGCACTTTTGAGAAACCCTACGTGTACTGAACTTAACCTAGTTCTCTAACACGGATTGCAGCCTGTCCAGAAAGATCCATTCCCCTTTCCTCCAGATTTGCTCCAAGACCCTCACTCTCCCCTGTGGAGAGTGGTCGGGGAGATCCCCATAGTGTGGCTCTGAGTAAGTGTCACCCCTCTCTTCCCCCATGGTTGCTGGAACCCAACAGCACAGCTGGGGTGGATTAGAAACAACAGGCATTGGCTGCCCACAATCTGGGGACGGGGAGTGCAGGACCCAGTGTCTGGGGGAGCCGCTGTATCCTCACGTGGGTGGGGAGGTACGGGGTCTCTGCGGGGGCTCCCTCCCAAGGGCAGTGATCACATCAGGGGGGCCCTCATGGCCTCATCACCCCCAGAGTTCCCTCCTCTTGACTCCATCCCCTTGGGGCTGGGGCTTCAACACAAGAGTTGGTCCAAGTTGTGTGTCCAACACAAACGTCCAGCCCAGAGCCACACCCTATGGAAAGCAAATGCAACTGAGAGTCAGGATAAGGGAGCTCCCCAAATATAGAGGCCTTTCAGGGAGCTTCCCCGGGAGCTGGCAGGTGACAGCAGGCGCCCCCCCCACCAAGGGTAGAGCAGGGACCCTTCACTGTCACATATCCCAGAGAAAGGAGGAGAAACAACATGGAACAGATTCATTTTTCCTGGAGGGTTCATCAAGCTGGATCTCCAGGAGACAGGCTTCCTGTATAAAACTGTGAACTGTGCTCCATTAGACAGCTGCTTAGAACTGTCTTTCCATTTGCTCCCGAAAGTCTGGCATCATGAAGACCCAGGAGCCCTGAGGTCTGGGAGGAGAGGCCTGGCAGAATGTTCAGGGCCGGCCCTAATTTACCTAATTTACCCACTTCCTCCTGAGGCCGGCATGGCCAAGTGGGGACACCCTGAGACCCACTGTGTCCCCCTGCCTCTCTGCGCCCAGCACCCACCGCAGCCTCCCAGCTCCCCTCCCCCCCCCCCCCCCCCCCGCCCCGGTTCCAACTTGCAAAACCAGTGGTTCAGAAAAACAAACAAATACATCCTCAGATGCACCCTGGGGCTCACTTCCTGACACAGATGTCTTTTATTTCTTGGTGCTTTTAGAAGTGGCAGGTGCTGCTAGGAAGAAAATAGAGCATCTTCCTCACATTTTTACCGCAGATATGCCAGGCAGGAACGAGCTGCTGCTGGGGCTTATTTAAAAAAATTTTTTTTAACGTTTATTTATTAGTGAGAGAGAGACAGAGCACGAGTGGGGCAGGGGCAGAGAGAGAGGGAGACACAATCTAAAGCAGGCTCCAGGCTCTGAGCTGTCAGCACAGAGCTCGACGCAGGGCTCAAACTCATGAACCGTGAGATCATGACCTGAGCCGAAGTTGGACACTCAACCACCTAAGCCACCTAGGTGCAGGGGTTATTTAGACCGCAGCCTCTGGCACTTCCTCCCCAGGACCACCGAGGAGGGGCTGTCGGCAAGTCTGGACTCAGACTCCCAGCCAGAGCACACATCACCTCCCTGCACTCTCAGCAAAGCCAACACTGGCTCCTGCCAACCCCGCATGGAAGGGCTTCCCAGGGAACCTGCAGCCATCGCCCAGTGCAGGCCTTTGCTTCAGAAGGAGGGCGCACAGGGGAGATGTGGGCAACTGGGTCTCTGCTCTCAGGGGCTCTTGCCAGGGAGCCAGTGGGGACAAGTCCCTGCAGGATGTGCAGGCCTGTGGGGCCATCCACTCCCAGAAGTCAGTGCCTCTACCTCCAACAGGTAACCCTGGAGAATCCAGCCCGGCTCCATGTTCCTAAACGGAGCTCTGGAATCACAGCCCCAAAGGTGCATGGACACAGATGTGCTGGGTCCACCCGTGCCCAGGAGCCCCAGCACTGGAGCTGAGACCTCCCCAGGCCCTCCGCACCTTCCCCGCCTGCTGCCCACCACATCCCCGCGTTTGTCCTCAGCCTCCTCTGCTCGGCAGGAAGCGACAGTGCTCTGGGCTCTCCTCCCCCACACACATGCACAAGACACGTGCACACACACAGGGACATCCATGTGAACACACACATCTCGACAGGAGTGTGATGCATCAGGAGCTGTAATCACACCTGAATCACATACTGAGTCTAAGAGAAAGTTCTGGACACAGCTGCTGACATCATTCCCCTTCGTCTAAAGAGTGCAGTGTGGCAAGGAAGTTCTGTAGAGAGGTCTGGACAGCCAGTAAGCCAGTGTCACATGCCGCAAGGCCCGGCAGAGAACCGAATCTGACCTGGTGTTTCCAAGAGCAAGTGCCACAGAGCGATGGTGGCCATCCACCCACGATGCCTGGCCCTGTTGTCTCAGGGGCTCTAATGGGTCCATGACTCCCTGACCCCGAAGTCCCTAAGGCCCTGTCCATGTCTCAGACAACACTGAGCCCTGTGCTGTGAAGCAGCCTCACCTCCCTCAGACGCCTGCAGCTCAAAAAATTCTAAATTCCCCAGTTTTATTTTTTTCCTCAAAAATATTCATCTAGATAGATCATAATTCTTCCTTCCTGGAGTCTTTAAAAGTGAAATCAAAACCAATCGGTCTGAAATGTTTGCAAGGCGTGTTGCCTGCCAGCAGGCGAGCTGTTTCCAAACCTGGCTTCTCTATCGGGATCACCTGGGGAGTCTCACAAATGTGGCTTCCTGCCGCCACTCTTCCTAAGATTCTGGTGTATTCAGGGTAGAGTGGGGAACTTTTAAAACCTCCCCAGTGTTCTGAGAATCTGACGTGTTTCCAGCAACAGGACTCAAAATCCCCTAGCAGCCTCCTGCCCAGATTGGGTCTGCATGCAAAAGGGGTCTCCCAGAGTCTCTGCAGGGGCCAGGCTGGCGTGGAGGGCAGGTGGACAAGGCTCTTACCAGTAGGGATGAGCCTATGCTATGACGGTCATTGGTCTTGGCGACCCAGAGCAACTCCATTCATTCCCCAAGGGCAGAGCCACAAGGGTGATGTCATGTCCTGAATGGCTGTGGGCAGAGCTGGGCTGGCCCCAGCTGGCTGTGAGGGGAGCCTCCATAGACAAGATCCAGGGCCCTTCACTGCGGCTGAGCAACCACCATCCTCCTGACTCACCAACATCATTAATGCAAATGCCTTTCATGGTGCATCTTTTAAATAACCTGGGAAACTCAGTTCTTACTGCCATTTTCCAAGATTTAACCGCGTAAATTCTCCCCTCCATCTTCCCCCAAATGCTATGACAAAGGGCATGACTGCATCATATCTCACGAGCACGTACTAAATGCCAGTATGTTCTAAGCCTGCTCCATTGATTGTACCTAGGGGAGTTCAAGAGATTAAACCAAAATCACATACAAAGTCTGGAAGTCTAAAGCACATTCCTGAAAGCCCTATCTTCAGGTTTCTGCCCACTGAGTCACAGACATGTGCAACATATGACAATATCGGTGCACCATAGAAAAAACACATTCAGATGACCTCATAACTGACCACCATCACGATCACCGCTGTGTCACATAAGACAAAGGACACCCACATGACTACAAGACGGATGATGCAGACACTATTACAATAAATACTGGATCTCACCGTAGGTGTACCTTATGGGATACATACACCTTTTAAAGATGATGTAGAAATTAAAAGTTTATCTGTTGCTTAGAAATACTGTCTTCCATTCCTACTCCTTTCTCCCCCATTTCTGGCTCTCTTTCTGCCAATGGCGTTGCAGCAGCCATGTCTCGCTCTTTAGACACAGCTGTGCTCCCTAGGTGGGCTCCTTCAATTGCCATTGATCTCTGCTTTCTTTCCAGTCTCTCCTAAAAATTAAACATTCACTTGAAAACCCTATAAAGCATATGACAATCCTTACTTTATCTTGACATCCATCTTCACAGGTAAGGGCTCGAGATTGATAAATGCCATAATGAAGAGTCTGAGGACTTAGAGTACTAGCAGCAGATTAGAACATTCCTATAGATTTGGGGGTATCTGCATGCACAAGGCAGGCAGGGTCTCAACACTGCACACCCCCAGGGTCTCCTGGGTGCACTACGCCACAGCCCATGCAGATCCAGTCCATGCAGCCTCTGGCTGGACTGCTATTTTGTTCTGCTTCAAGTGCCAACTTTAGCTCTCTCTCCCCGCTCACAATAAGGCAAGAAGGAACTGGAGGAAGTGGGCTCACCAACACTCAGAGCACCCCCTGCCCCCAGGATGGATCACGCTCATCAGGGAGCATGCTGGGGAAGGCAGCCCGAGACACAGCACTTCCAAAAATAAACACTTTTCAGGAGTGCCTCATGCACCTGGCTCTTCAGGCAAAATTAATCCACCTGAGAACTTTGAGTTAACTCCTACAAACCAATTGTTGACTGAAGCCAGGACTCCCTGTTGTCAGGGCATTAACGGACCATAAAGTCTACTGCATGGAAAGTCAGTTGTGCAGAAGCAGAGGGTAAGAATTTAGAAAAGCCTTGCAATATATCAGGCAACTTCCAAAGTCTGAAAAATTACACAACAGTTGGAGCACTGAGAGAACGACAAGGACACTATAATTAATACAAAGAGAGGAGCAGAAAGTACCATATTCCCTGAGAAAATATCCCCATCTTAGGGGGATATGACAAGCTCTATGACACTGTGGTAAACTGTGGGAACTGAGGTGTATTGGTCCTCCACTCTCCCAGTGCTGCCTGCCACAGGAAGTCGATGAGATAAGTAAGACCCCACCTGGGCAGTGTAAAGAGTCAGGTCAAAGCAAATGTTTGCTCGAGCGTCTTGAGTCATATGAATGATTTGATGTTCATTTTACCATCGTCACCATTACTGTCATCATCTCTGTCATTATATCATCTTCTACATCATCGTCATCATCATGTCTCCTCATCACCATTACCATCGTCACCATCACCCTCATAATCACCACCATTGTCATCATCACCATCATCGACATCACCATCCTGACCACCATTATAATCACCATCATCACCATCATCATCATCACCACCATTATCCTCACGTCCATCATCACCACGATCATCACCATTACCATCATCACCATCATCATCATCACCATCATCACCATCGTCATCATCACCACTGTCACCATCACCATCACTATCATCACCATCATCCTCATCTCCATCATCACTATCACCGTCATCACCACCATCATCATCACCACCACCGTTGTCATCATCGCCATCATCACTACCATCACCATCAACACCACCATCATCACCACTGTCACCATCACCCTCATCACCACTACCATCACCCTCATCTCCATCATCACTATCACCATCATCACCACCATCGTCATCACCACCATTGTCATCATCACCATCATCACTACCATCACCATCATCACCACTCACCATCACCACCACCATCATCACCATCTCCATCATCACTATCACCATCATCATCACCATTACCATCATCACCATCATCACCATTACCATCATTACCATATCCATCATCACCATCACCATCATCATCATCATCATGACCACCAGCATCACCATTACCATCATCATCATCACCATCACTGTCATGATGATCATCACTATCACCACCAGAGTCATTGTCATCATCTGATTTCCTAGTGCCATTGAAAGCAACAGAGATTTGTACCCTCATTGTCATCATCGTGGGGCATCCCTGGCTTGCATACCCAGGGCTCAGTCTCTCATCTTGGTTCTTCCTTCTGTGGATGACTTACAGATCAGTCAAAATTGGATCTCATCAAGTACCTCATTGGTGAGGATCAAAAAGCAATCTGAAACCTCTTAAAAGTTTACTTTCATCAAGGAGTACAGCAGTCTTTCTCCCTAAGACATGGGCTTGAGGTACAATGGAAATGTAGTCAAAGAACTTCAGTTCCTACAAACAATGATAAAATAGACTGGAAATTACTTTGAGATCTATAAAAGAAGGTGCCTGTATAAATCCACATATTTTTTATTATTTTATGCCTTCAGTAATGATAAATAAGAAATCCTATTTCCAGGACTTCAAAACTTAAATAGAACATTTTTAAAGGAAGTATCTTTAGTATCCATGCATGTCGCCATATGTATATAAATGCTGGAATAACTGTGCTATATATCATTTGTATGCAAAGAAGTTAACCATTTCCATATCCCAATATAATCCAGACTTAATGTGCAGAACTTTTTTAAAGAAAGACAGGATAAAAACAATCTTCACCTTGTTCATGCTAGTTCTCCAAATAACCATGGACTATGGGGTGTGGCGTAGGTGTGTGTGCCTCTGTGTGTGCCTGTGTGTGTGTGTGTGTGTGTGTGTGTGTGTGTGTGTGGAGGGGGCTCCAGAAAGGAAAGGAGAATATGAAATGGAGGCATGAGGGACCCACAGGAACCAGTCATAGGCTCCATCTCGTCCTCATAGAGACCCTGGGTGACAATGGACACCCTGTTGTACTGTCCATGCCCTATCTCATCCACCCCCATAGCCCAGGAGGCAGGCATCATGATTCGCCCTAGTTTAAGATGCAATAATTATGTCTCAGTGGTCATGAGTAACTTTCCCAAGGTTAAGGAGCTAGGAAACGTAGGGCCTACAGAACACAGCCCTCAGGCCAAATCCCACCCACTTCCTTTCTGTATGGCCCGTGAATGAAGCATGGTTTTCACATTTTTAGATGGCTGAGAAAGGTGAAAAGAGTAATATCTCACAACAAATGAAAGTTATATGGAACTCAAATTTCAGCATCCATAAAGTGGAATGCAGCCACACTCATTCACTGACCTGTCTATGCTGTGGCAGCACAGTGAGTGGCTGGACAGAGGCCAAAAGGCCACGGAGCCTCTGATATTTACTGTCTGGCCCATTATACAAAGTCAGCTGACCTGGTCTAGAGGTGGCACTCTGGAGCCCAGCTCTGTACCAGTCACTGCCCCCCTCCACTGGGACACTTATCTGTGCTTCCCCAGACTAGCAGGTGTCCACGGCACGGGGGCCCCCCTCCTCCCACATCACTCCGGGTGGGGATTCACCCTCTGCACAAACAGGGTCCCAGCCTCTCATAGCTGCCTCTTACCTCCTAGTCAACAGCAGTAAGCACATCGTCAGGAAGCTCCGTGGACATCTACGCACCAAGATCGAGTCTGGGGAAGGGACCGTCCCCGTCCGGGGCCCCAGCACCGTACAGACATGGGATGGCGTCCTGCTGGGTGAGCAACTGGTCACCATGTCCTGCACAGACAAGATTGCCAGGTAACGGCCCCCTTGCTCACCTCCGCCCAGGTGGCTGCGGCCTGGCGAGGTCTGAGTGAGGGTGGAACAGGGAAGGTGTCCTGGGGGAGCAGGAAGCCTTATCCCTCTGCCTCTCTCACAGGCCACACTCTCAGCTGCATGTGCGTGCCCAAGCAAGGGCCTGGTTGCTGCAGGCTGCGGCCAGCAGGCACTCTCACAGAAACATGGGCTCAGGGCAGCATCACAGTGGTCCAGCTCCACCAGGCTGGCTCACGGGGCCATCGAGAAGCAGACAGAGCTTTCCAGGCCCACCTTTGCTGAGCACGGCCCTGGGAGCCACTCCCCACCCAAGTAGCCAGCCCACCTCACAGACCCCACAGCTCTCCAGAAAGCTGGGCCTTTTTGCCTCCAGCATGTGGGCCCTGCCATCAGATCTCCCTAAAGTGTGACAGACCTTCCAGAAAACGTGTCCACCCATGATGCCAGCTGGGTGGGAGTTCCCCCTCTGTGCCAGGAAAGAGTCTCTTTTTAGATGGAACATCAAAAGTCCCCCCTTGAAGGCTCTGGGCAGGGAGCCAGCAGGAGGAAGAGGGATTTACAAAGGGCATGCAGGTGCCCCTCAAAGGCACCTTGTCCTCAGGGAGAGCCCTCTTGCTCACGACCCCACCACCCTCTTCCTGTGCTCCCAGATGCCATCCCCACAGAGGAGCGTTCCTGTCACTTGGGTTTGGAAACCATCCCAGAGCACCTGGGGATGGCAGGGAGGGAACACTGCAGCAAGAGTTTGACCCAAGACAGCCGTAAACTGTTCCAGAGCCACCCTGATGGTGACAGTAACAATGAGGTTATTGTTAAGAGTGCATCAAAACATCTCTTGGACACTTGGTTACGCTCATTAATCTGTAATCTGTAAACTAAGTAAAAATAGTAAGTTCTATGTAGATGGGGTCTTGGGGCAAGCCCCACCCCACCCAGCCACATTGCTGTCCCCAAGGTCCTTGGCCTGGAAAGCCCTCGGGTTGGAACTCACCAGAGACAGGAGAGCAAGGTTAAGGGGTGGGGGTGATGTGGAGGCCCAAGGGAAGCCAGACCAGGTGCAAGCAATGGAGGACCACACCTAGAATGTGCCACCACCACGGGGGGACCTGGAGGCAAGATGAAGGTGGCAGGGTGTCCCCACAGGGCCCAGGGAAGGTGCACCCTCCCAGGTATGGTTCCCGGGAGGTGGACACCAGTGAGGCAGGACTGTCTGCCCATCGGTCGATCAGACGACACTTAGCACAGGGCTGGGCATGCCCACTGCTCCGCAGGTGTTTGCTGACTGGCCAGACGCCTGCTTTACCAGGAGATGCGGTGTGTCTCCTGGGAGGCCAAGAGAGGAGCTGTTGGGTGAGGCAAGAGCAAGGACAGGGCAGAGCGAGGGGAGGCCACTGTCTGTGGGCCGGGGACCCAGGCCTGCCCCAGGCCACTGCAGGCCCTGCACATGGCGCCCCTGCCTCCTCAGACTTCTCAGGCTGAGTGGCAAAGCCAAACTCTCCTGGGGAATTACCAAATAGCTACAGGAAAAGTAGGGCCATTTACCTACCTCCCTGGCTGTGACTGTCAGGGCCAGCAGAGGCGACAGGACAGCCTAATGACAATAAATCAAAGCACTGATTTCTGCATCAAACAAACAGCCCAGACTCGTCAAGCAGCTCATCTTCCAGAAGAAAATGTATTCCTCCTTTGTAATAATCTCATCTATTCAAGAAGCAGGAAAAAAGGGGCAATTTTCACTCAATGGAAATCTTCTGGGTGCCTGAAGATCACATTGGGCTTCTAAATTAACTCTCTGACTCCCTGGAAGAATGAAGTGAATTAACACTGCAGAAGTGTGATTTCATTGTCTTTGGGACCTTAAACGTCAACCGGCAGCAAATCAAACCCGGGATACAGAATGCACAGCAGGGCCATTGTTCACAGGTGTGTCCACGGCGATGCACCTGCTCCGAAGCCAGGCTCCACTTTTTTTAATAACATCTGGAAAAACAAAAGCTCACTTGCATCCCCGCAGGGGGTTCACACGGTACCCTGGGTACACGTGTGGAGACACTGACCATCACAGCTCTGGGCAGCCTGGAAGGTCAGCTGTCTCTCCCTGAGCTGAGCCAGGAACTAATGGACAGAGCCAGGTGGACCCCAGCCCCGCAGGCAGTCCCTCTCCGTGCACTGAGCTCAGGTCCCTACATCTAGTAGCAGGGCCACTGAGGGGCACACAGAGCCCTCCCCTCACTCATTCATCTCTCCAAGCCCTCACCCACCTTCCTACTGCCCCCCAGCCCCATTTTCTCTTCCTCTCTGCCTCCCCCTGTGTCTGTGTCTCCGTGTCTGTCTCTGCCGCCCCCCCCCCCAAAAATGCAGGGACTGCTTGCTTCTGCGTGGAAGGGCCAAGCTCAGGGCCCATCTCTCCACAGTGAGGTGCAGGTGTGGCTCTTGCTAGACAGTACTTGCTGGCGCCCCTGCACACTGGGCCAAGGATGGCGGCGATGATGAAGGAAGATCATGCGCTGTGGTGCAGCAGTGTCTGCATGGCCCCGCACACAAGTCGAGGGTGTCAGCACCAATGCGTGAGTTATGTCGGCGCACGCGGCAGGGTTTGAACGGAAGCACACAATGGCATGTGACTCAAGACCACAAGCGTCTGCAACACACGTGACTTGTGCAGAGGCTTCACAAAGGGACCACCCGGTGATGTACATGTGCGTCTGTTTTCTGTCCTGTACAGAAACGAAATCACACCTAGGGCTTCAGTAACGTTCCAAATAAGGACTCTTCCTACAGAAACACAGAGAAAGTGTTCCAACTCGGAGAGCTGATGCTGCCATCCTGGCACATTTGAGGTTCTGCTTGGAGAGTGTGGGTATGAGCTCGGAGATGTGCAAGTCACGTCTGCCTTTCAGGAGCCTATGGCTGGGGGAGGACCTACCTGGCTCTCAAATCTGTAAGCACAACACGCCACACGCTGGGCAGGGCCTCCAGGGCCTCCAGGGCCAACGTGGCTGATGAGCTGATGGTTTTCAGGCAACTTTGAACACCGACTGTCAGACTTAGCTGTTAATACGAGTCAGATAACAGCGACTCACAGCTAAATAAGTTATATCAAAAATAAAGGCAGGAAACACTCAAAACTCACCGCCTCCTAATTATTTACTGTTATTTGTGCCCTTTCCACACCCATTGTGTCTGTATCTCGGAGGTCCACAAAATGTCAGCTCCTGCACACCTTGTCCCAAATCTGTGCTCACTGGCCTCACACCAGCCCCATGAAATTGGCCACAGGGATGGTACTTACACCATGGAAATTGGCAAAGGTTACAAATCAGTGCCTTTTCTTTTCTGGAGAGCCGGCTGTTAGCAGCACACCAGTGACATCAGAGTCATGCAGGACCTTACCAAGTTATGGACACTAGAAATGACACGTGTGTCCTCTCACTTGGGAGGACGTGAACACATCAGGACAGGAATCAAAACAGGCGTGTGTGTGCAGGTGGGAGACACAGGCCTGTCCCATCCCGTCTGGGACCCCAGTCCCAATGCTGCCCCTCATCACTCCTCTGGGGGCCAGAGCCTGCCTCCCTGGTGCCCCCTCTCATCCTTCCCTCTGCTTCCCTAGCCCCGTCTCCCTCTCATTCATTCCCACATCTGCTGGCCTGACCCTGGCTGCGCTGTCGTCACACAGCTCATCCTTCTCACCAAGCAAACCCCCCACCAGTGCGGACACACTGCCTTCCTAACACAGGCATCCTGGGAGAACCGTCCACAATCAGCCCCAGCCGGAGGCACCTGGCTTCAGTCTGCACCACGTGGGCAAGGTCGTCCCCACGGAGGCTGACAAGGGCACCACCCTCCCGTCCCTCATGTCACTAGTGGGTCCCATGGGGCTGCCTGCTCTTCCTACCCTGGTCCACCCACCCCTTGAGCACTACATCACATTCACACTTGCAAGAGAAACAGAGAAGTGGACAGGTATAGGAGAAAGGGTGACAGAGGCAGTCCTGGAGTCTGAACCCCAGAGCCTGCGTGTGGGACGTTGTGAGGCAGACAGACCGGGAGCAGATGACCGGGCCAGCAGGGGCTGCCGAGGACAGTCATCAGTGAACACGTGGAAGCTCCTGGCTGTTGCTTCGGGAGAACAGCAGGAAAGACAGAGCTGTCTCGGACTTTCCAGCCACTCCCCCATCTGATGAGGCGCCAAACCCTGAAGTTCTGTGCCTTCACGCAGCACAAACAGGTGCCTCCCATTGGCGGTCGGGAAATACCGCACCAACGTGACCTGTCTATGCCCAGAGCAGCCACAACGTCCAACGTGAAAAGTGTGGCTCGGGGGGCCCAATGGGAACCAGAAGCTAAGGGCCTACTTCCTTCCAATGGCCCAGACGGCCTGTCAAATGCAGGGGTCCAGCCTCCGCTGACCCCTCACGCTGCCCACCGGCTGCCAACGCTAATGGTTATTTGTGCTGCCCAGAGACTGTCAGGAAGGGTCACAGACAAGTAAGTCTAACTGCTGACTGTCATCCCAAGGGTGTGACCCCAAAGCTGCTTGGACCCACAAGCTGTGTCCACACAGTAGTTCAGAAGTTTCTCCAATCGCAGGTGGAGTTGTAGTCGAGCAGCCATGAAACAGAAATAGTCGGCTGACTTAATTACCTATCACATGTGACTTTTCTGTATTTAGATAAAAATAAATGAATAAAATTGTATTTTTAATTAAGGTAAAGAAAGTGCATCCACCAGATTTGCAAATCCCTTCATATCCGTGTGTAATGAACAGGGAACCGCCAATGTCTAAAGACCTAAACAACCAGCACAGCAACATTAGTTCTCTCCTCCCAGAGATCAAAACCAATACACAGGGGTCACTTTTGGATCAATGACATGTAAGCAATGTCAATTAAAGCACCATACATACCCTGAGTACGATTTCGTGACTAACAATTGACGTCATTTTACAACGTCAGCGGTAAGAGTGTAAACACAGATTTACAGCACAACATGTTATAGAAAGCTTGAAATTTTTACAGTGGTTTAAAATGAGCCATAAGATATTGTGAACACATTTCCTGGATTCCAGCCATTGGATAAGTGCTCACACTGCCTGCGTATTCTCTACGGCTTCCAGTTGGTCTTTTGTGTCCTCTGGCCTTGCCTGAAGACCACCCCCCACCTCACCCTGCCACAGCCCTGCAGCAGCAGCCGCATCCTGGGCGAGCAAGATGACCGAGTGCCCCTGTTCCCCACGAGGACAAGAGCCTCACTACAGAGAAGGTCAATCCCCCCTAGGCCAGCAATATGACTCTCTTCCACAAGCCCTCTAGGATTCTCTGGAAATCACATAACTAATTCTGCCCATTACAAGAGGGGCTCAGCCCTCCTCAGAGATGGGAGCTCCTGTGTACATCCCTCTGTCCACAGGCAACTTTTCTACCCTTCAAGACGGACGATTCAGGGCTCACTCGGCCTGGTCCCCCATCCACCTGAAACACCACCACCACCCCCCAAGGATCTGAGGCTCAGTGACAGGCAGAACCCCGCCTATGTCACCTGGAGATCTCCCACCCACCTCTGAGCAGCAAGAACAACGCTGGTTATACATCAGTGCTTATTGGCCTCAAAGGACCATTTTTCACCTGGGAAGAGTCTTGTCTCATGGAAGTGGCCTATTTTATGCCTCGCCCCCCAGCAGACGCTACATATAAGGGAGTGAGTAGAAATCATGTGCACCCCTGGGCCCCCCACCAGGGTTGTAGAACACACAGAGTGTGGCAGGTGCCCACGGATGTGATGCTCACTTAGCCATCTTGAGACAAAAAAGGGGCTGTGGACGGTGCTGCTGGCTCACCGAGACTACCCAGGAGCAACGAACCGAGTCCAGCCCTGTGAGGGGACGATGGACTCAGAAGCACAGACTTCCTACCACTAGATGTGCAGGCTGGGGTCCCCTCCCTGTCGATTGCCCTGCGCTGCAGAGGGGAGAACATGGGAGGGTGGCCAGCACCTGGCCAGGAGCCAGGTGGCCTGTGCCCAGCGAGGTTTCCTGCATCTCAGGGGCAGGGGTGTCACAGCCAGGAGGGCAGGGCTTCTGTGGCCTGGGACAGTGGAGGGGCGGCACCCAGCCACGCCTGTAGAGTGAAACCACACAAGCTGAGCAGCTGGCAAGGCTCTGGGCCCAGGATGCAGAGAGAGTGGACAAAGGCCACAGCTACAGATGCAAACCTCATACGGTTTCTCTCAGTAAGTCCAGTGCTCAAGCAACCGTCCAAGGTGAACAGGGCAGCTGCTGGTATGGTGATGTCATTCCATTAAACTCCTGTCCAAAGGCAGGGGACCCAAGACCTGAGAAGCGTGTGTGCCTGAGTTAACACAGCTAACCACATCTCCTCTCCTGAAGGCTTCATTCTGGACACAGGTGGGTCCCTTGCCTGACGGAGCTCATGCTCAGCTCCTTCTGGAAGTAAGGCCTGGGGTATCCTGCACAGTGGTGGGGGGCAACTGATGGACCCCTACCCCAAGCCCAAAAGACAAACACTGCAAATCAGAGTATTGCTCCCCTTTTGATGGGAAAAGACACCCCAGAACCTTGAAATATGGAGATACAGACTAATTTTTTTTCCCTTAAAACATAATTTTGACATTGAACATGCACAAAACGAAAGGTGGTTTCTTTTGTTGGGAACAAAGTCATCAGAATCACTAGGAAAATTCTTGGGTCATCAAAGTCTTTTGAAAGTGAAATAATTTCTTCTTTGTAGATTCTGTAGAAATGGCATAAATGCTATCTTGACGATAAAAGTGGTCCCAGTGCTCCAGACCCGGGGGGGGGGGGGGGGGCGGGGGAGGAGGTCAATCCTGTGTGGATGAGCTGGCTTTGCACGGAAAACCAAACCAAACCACAAAGTTCCCGGCTGGAGGCGGCCCCCAGATGGGGGCAACTGAGCAGAATCAAGACCAAGCAGTCACATCCGCTACTGCCAAGGAAGAGCTCAGAGCAAGCCCAACCACACAGAGAGGCTTTCCCTCCATGACAAAGTCAAACCCAATGAAGAGATAGGAGAACAAGGTGGAAAGCAGAGAAGAAACCACTGGTGATACCCCAGCAGACCCAGAAGACAGCCGCAAGCTTCTGCTCTGTTACCCAGAGCCTCCCGCCTCTGCTCACAGTTCCTGCTGTGCACAGGTGGACAGACAGCCATCCCTTATCCCGTGTGCAGGCCTGGCTGCGGCAGATGGCTGGCCATCCCTTATCCACCCTGTGCTCGTGGTGCCCTGCAGTCTGTCTCAGAGCAATCCATCCATCAGCATGCTCCCGTCGCTGGTCATCTGGGATGCTCCCACCTGACTGCTACTGGGAAGAATGTTTCCCCTAATGTCTGCACACAAAAGTTTTTTTCC
Organism: Prionailurus viverrinus; assembly: GCF_022837055.1. Lineage (NCBI taxonomy): Eukaryota > Metazoa > Chordata > Mammalia > Carnivora > Felidae > Prionailurus > Prionailurus viverrinus. The sequence goes on from NW_025927614.1 coordinate 1,822,376, forward strand.
CAAATCTCCAAGTATGTATTCAGATATACTCCCCTCCGTGGGTCATAGACCCCACCACGGCAGAGGGGAAACAGAAGGTTCTCATAAACGAGACAGGCTGGGACCTCTGGGTGGGCCACAGCAGGTGCACTGGGCTGGATGGTAGCCTCCAAAAAGATATTCCATGTCCTCACTCCCAGAATCTGCAAATGTGCCCTTACAGGATGGGACTCAGGTGTCCTCACACCCGGAACCTGTGAATGTGCCCTTACAGGATGGGACTCAGGCAAGCATGAGAGGAGGAACTTACCCTGGGTTATTCAGGCTGGTTCTAGATCCTCATAAGAGACAGGCAGAGGGAGCTGGGGACAAGAAGAGGTCACACAGAGGAAAATTCCATGTGGGGGTGGACACAGAGGCTGGAGTGACATGTCCACAAGCTGAGAACACCAAGGATGGCCAGAAGCCAGCAGAAGATCCAAGAAAGGTCTGGCACAGACTCTCTCAGAGCCTCTGGAGGCTTCACAGCCCTGCCCACACCTTGACTTCAGTGTTCTGGCCTCTGGGACTGTAAGAAACCCCCCGGTTTGTGGTGTGTGCCACAGGGCCCCAGAAGACCAGAACAACCAGGTAAGAGGCATTACTCAGACCAACTCATTTGCTCCTTGGAAATTATGGAACCAGAGAAAGTCATAGTAAAGTCAGTTCCCAAAATGCACCCTTCAAGATTGCCATGGTAAAGCCTGGGTGTAACTGCGGGAAATGAGTCGTTTCACTGGGTCAATGAAAGCTGACCTTCAAAACCACAAGCTGACGTTGCGTAGCAGCACAGCAAAGAGCAGTGCAACTTCCCTTCAAAAAGATCAAACAGCAAACACTGCACATCCGCGAGACGGGAGGGACAGACGGCACCAATGCCACTGCCATGGTGCACTGTCCTGAATGCGGGGTCTGCTCGTCCGCCATCTACAGCCTCGCCGACAGGCAAACGCCCACCTCCCAGAAGGATAGGCAAACCAAAGCCATGCTTTTTGCCTTTGCCTCTGAGAATCCAAAGTTAGCGGCACATAAAAATCTAAATCTTCTGGAACTAATGTTCCTTTAGATATGGTTTCTAATTTTAAGTACCTGAGCTTGATTATTGATCACAATGTGTCTTTAAATGAACAGATTAAAACTTTCTCCATAAAAATGAACTGTAAAAAATTATAGCTGTTCTCTGGGGAGCGAGGCACTGTCTGACTTCTAAACTTAGATTCCAGATGTGAAGAGTGCTTTCTCTGTGTGCCATGCCACCCTCCCCCCCTCCCCACCCCAGCCCCCCATCTATGGCTGCGTCCCCCTGCCTCCCCGTCCCAGCACCCCCCCTTCCCGCCCCAGCCCCCCATCTATGGCTGTGCTCCACTCCACCCCCCATCTGTGGCGGTCGTCTTGTTGAAGTCTCACCAGCCTCACCAGCTCTGCAGAAATCAGCTGGAGGTGTTGGTCATTTTCCAGTCTCGGAATACAGGTCCTTGTAAAATAGGTGCTTCCTAGATACCCAACCCCAGAGTGCTTGCAGCCTGGTTTAACAATCCTCTCGCACCTCTTGTACCAGAGATTGTGTGGTAACCTTACTATAGCTTCTGCACCAGTCTTACCTAATCTCTAGTGATAAATTCAATACTATGGATCCAACAGAGAAGTAGGAGCAACAGTCAGGGACACTGTGTGTCTGCTGCCTCCACTGCTTTTGCAACAACAGCTAAGGCAGGCACACACGTGAGTATCAACCCACCATCCACAGCCATCCACCCCAGGACGCTGAAAAGGGCTGAGAAACTCGGTTTCTGCAAAACAAGCTAGAGACCTGGTTGGCCCACAGGAGACAATACCAAGAGCGTGTTGGCAATGTGACAGTACAGGCCAGACCACAGACATCTCATGAATAGTACAGATGTTGGCTGGACGTGCTGGGGGTCCTGGTGATGGGGCTGAGAGAAGGACACTGGGCCCAGAGACTTGAGAAGCAACAGCCTTGAGCACAGGTCTGTGCAGAAAGAGCCTGTGTGGCACACGCAGTGTTGGAAGCTTCTTTACCTTACAGTTTCCATCTTCACAAAAGAAACAAAAGATATTCCCTAGAGTAAGTAACATGTGACATTTGTCCCCCAGGAGCCAAGGGGCCAAATGCAGCCCCTGTAAGGGGGGTCATGGAGTCCAGCTCTGAGAGTCAGCCAAAGGCCCAGCACAGAGCCCACGTTCGGCACTAGAAACCCCACACACCCTAGAGACCGTTGCCCCCCATATGCAGAACTTGTCAGCACCAAGAATGGAACGACCTAGTCACAGAGCTGCTGTCTGTCTGGTGAAAGCGTTCACAGTATACCGGTCTGTCAGGGGCAGATGGAGCCAGAAATGTGATGTCGAGAGGGAGGACACTTCCCAGGTAGGTTTCAGAGCACAGAAACAAGACACCATGTGAAGCAGAATTTCTTCCAGCTGAAAACACACAGAAGTGGCACATCGTCCTGACCCCAACCTGACCTCCAGGGCACCTGTGTCCCCTACGTCTGCAGTCAGAGCCCACATCCACTGCACACGGTCCTGCACTGTCCGGGCTACCCTGGTCGCCATGACATAACCAGACTTCCTAAGGGGTTACTGGGAGCAAGGTCACCTGGGAAAATGCAGTGGATTGCACAAGGCTTGTCCACTGTCTGTAACAACCACGCCCAAACCTAGTGGCCTCAAACGAGTCATTTGTTCTGTGTGCAGACCTTCAGTGTGGGGGACGGGGGCTCAAGAGGATGTCTCATTTGGGCTCCATGGGGTCAGCCAGGGCAGCTCCCTGGGGCCAGAGGGCCCCCTTTAGATGGCACGCTCACATGGCTGGCCAGCTGGTGTTGATGATCCGCTAGGAGCTCGGCCAGACTGTGGGCTGAGACCGGGTTCCCCTTCATGGACTCCTGGGTCGGGATCCATAAGGAGATGGTCTTGAATCCATTTTGAGTTGATTTGGGGGTATGGTGTCAGGAAGTGGTCTGGTTTCATTCTTCTGCATGTAGCTCTCCAGTGTTTCCAGCACATTTATTAGAGACTGTTCTTGCTCCGTTGTGTATTCTTAGACCCTTTGTTGTAAATTAATTGACTGTATAAGCATGGGTTTATTTCTGGGCTCTCTATCCTGTTCCATTGATCTGTGTGCCTATTTTTATGCCAAGTAAGTGTATGTCTCTGATGGTACTTGAAGACGGTACCACGGACCTCACTGTAATTTTACAGAGTTACATCTTCCCACGGGGCCACATCAGGGTGGCAAAAACAGTAGGCAAGGACCCCAACTGTCCACAGTAGGTAACAGTCATCACCATCCTGTCTCATGTGCCAGGCACACACCAGCGGTGACCACCTGAGCCAGGGCTCAGAGGGCTCACCCCTGCGACTGTTTCCGCTGGTCCTTAGAAGCCGCAACTTGAACTGAGCATGGAGACGACATCTCCTGGTGAAAGAAATGCAGCTTTTCCCAAGGCGCTGCCTCCACTTATCTCTGGTATTTCCGTATTCCGTGATTGACAAACAGACAAAAAGATATTTATTGAGGGATTATCTATACTGAAAACCAGACAAGGGATTTTTTTTCTCTGTCAACATTGCAGAAATATCAGCTGTTTGAACAAAAGGAGAGGTATATTCATTCGATCCTGGACATTGAAAATTCCCCAGTTTATGTTCAGGAAGACATTTGGTATTATTGATCAGGTTAGCTGAATGAGTTTAAACTCCTATAGCCAGATAAGAAGAAGGCTGATTTTCTCTTTATTATAAAGGTTATTGAGAGGGAACTAGATATAGAAGGTATTTGGGGTTTTTTTGACGATCCCACAGACTCAGAACCACTTGAATATGTTCCAGAAGTCTCTTCAGCACCAATACTTGGATGGCCCACAGGATAGCGCTGTCTCTTCCGGAAGTACTAATTTTCTTGTTCAAGACTTGGCTTATTTCAAGCAAGCACTTTGTTATCAATGGGGGAAATGTCCATTTACCTGCTTTTAATTCATAAGGAATGTTCAAACTTCACTAGCGGTCAGAGAGATAACAAGACACCACTTCAGCTGCCTGCGTCCCAGAGCGCTTTGCCATCCCATCAATGGCGACCTGGCCTCGTAACTGCGATTTACGTCTGTGACCCTTGCTGCAAGAGCGTCTCCCAAAGCAGGAGATCCTACACGTGGGTCAGGAGTAAAGCACACACTTAAACCACAAATATTGCACACCTCCAGAGTGAAAGGGATTACTCACTACATGTGCTGTCTCTCTGTTTCTTGGCGTACCTTCAAATCTGGGAAGGAGGTATTCGAAATCCCAAATGAAGTGACTCTGTTGAACTTGTCCTCACTTTCTGGTGTGTCCTTGGCCCTGCCCAGAAATACAGTCTCAGATTTAAGGGAAGGAACCCAATCCCTCAAAAACATCAGTGTTCCTTCCATGGAAAGTTCATGTACCTCCTCTCCGGGATTTTGTGGGAATTCTGTAATTCATCAGTGAAAAGTGAGGGAAAGGCAGCCTCCCCAGGGCCCCAGCTGGTGTGCCCGCTTGTACAGTCAGGTGGGAACAGAAGCCTGGGCAGAGGCAACATCATCAAGTGAAGGGACTCCTACAAAGTAGTGAGAAGTACATGTGCGGCCTTCAGAAATGTGTGCTCCTTCAGAACTTTGCCACATGTACTTTTTAAAATTAGATAATAGCTAGCTAGCTAAATAGATGATAGATAATAGAAAGATACATAGATAGATAATAGATGATGGATACGTTGATAGATGGATAGATTGATAGGTAGATAATAGATGGATGATAGATACATATATAGATACATAAGATACACAGATATCTCCAAAGGACAGCAGTTTCAGGCCTTTCTAAAAGAAATGATGTGACTTACAGAAATGACCACAATTATTTTTTAAGTGAAGTTATGCAAATCTGATAGACTAAAGTAAATGTTTCATAAAACCAATGACTGTTTAAATTGTAGGACTAAATTGTTTGTATATAAATATTACCTTTTATATTCCATTTGAGTTTTATGTAGATGAACACATTACTTTAATGACCCGCGTTTGCGGGGAGAGCAGGAGACTCGCTCTCTCGGTTCCCGCCCGCCAGATGGCTGCCTTTTCTTGCATGAGATTAAAACATGTCTCTCATTCACTGTGATGCTTCTGAGGCAAATTAATATCGCCAGCTAAATTGCTTGTGTTTTCGGAATAAAATTTAAAGAGAACTTTTTAAAGCGATTGGTGTCACAGGTTCTCAGAGCAGATTGTTCTCCAGGTAGGGCATGCTGGTTTTAAACATGCGGTAATTAATGGAAAGAATTCTGTGTTAATTGACTGCTTCAGGAAAGGGAAATATAATGACTCCTTATTAATCATGAAAAGAAATGTACAGCGTGGAGGCACCACGGTAATTGCTCTAACAGCGGAGAAATGTTAATTAATGAAAAGAACAATGATGTAAGAAATTAGCTGCATAATGTCAGCCTCCGACGGAGGCTGGGTTGGGTTCGAAACACGTTATTTACAGTGGAAACCACAAACCGTTGCCTCAAACAGATACATGTAACCTTGTACCACCCAAGTTTAGGGGGAAAAGTCTTAAAATGCTGCTGTCATCTTTGCTTGCAGAAGCAAAAACACCTGCCCGGGGCTATATTTATGTCACAGGAGAGCGGCCTTGTCCTTCATGTCTGCTCTGGGCTTCTAAAACCACAATCTTCCTCAGAGCAAAACAGGGCCATTTATTAATGTCATTTAATTTCCACACAACAGGTCATTCTGACTGCTGAGGACAAAAGGAGGAGAAAGCATTTTTCCCTAAACTGAAATAAATAAACTCCCTTCTGATATTTCCCTGCTCACGTAAAGAAAAATTCAGATTTACTTTGGGGACACTGTCTTTTTTTTTTTTTAACCTAATTTCAAGTCCCTGAGAGAATATGTAGCTTCCAGTCCATCTAACAACTCATTTTCCAGAAAAGGAAGCCGCGTTCATTAAAATGCAGAGCCCCCCATCAGACCCCTGCACGGCATTGAGGGGCTCAGAACCATCAGTCGCCTAAGCTGGGGTTGCTCCCGGTCCGTGTGCCAAGGAGCTTGTCCTTTGGCCTGCTTGATGGGGGGTCACAGCCCCCACAGCCCGGGGCCGAGGGCAGGAGGGGAGGGGGTTCGCACAGCACCCCCAGGTGGAGGGCTGGCGCAGAGGGGGGGCTCTCACAGCCAGTGCCCTATGGGGAGGGGAGGAGGGAAGGGAGGCTGCTCTGGGGGCACAGAGGGTACCCACCTTCGGGGGCACCGCGCTGATGCCCTTTCCTTCCAGGTGGAATGTGCTGGGACTGCAGGGCGCGCTGCTCTGCCACTTCATCGAGCCCGTGTACCTGCACAGCATCATCGTGGGGAGTCTGCACCACACCGGCCATCTCTCCCGGGTGATGAGCCACCGGACCGAGGACATCGGCCAGCTGCCGACCTCCTACAGGCACAACCGGCCCCTCCTCAGTGGTAAGAAAACCCTCCCCGGAGACGCGCACCAATGCCCTCCCATCGGCCCGCCCCATGGGTCCTTACTCGGGCACACGGTACCCATTTTGGCCAACGGCTATTTAAGATTTAGCGAGCAAAGTTACAAAGATCCGAAACAAAATGAGAGGGTCACAGTGCATCCCACGGGCAGGAGTGGGCAGCGTTCTGAGGGGGGCACAGACCAGGACTCAGCGCACCACCTGACCACTGTAACTAGGGGTCTGCAGTGCCCACGCGGTGAAACGCCAGCTTAAGTCTTAGACTAGATCACCTGGGAGAGAAACAGGAAAATCAGAGGTGTTCAGTGCTGCGGCTCAGAGCTGGGCTGGAGATTCACTCCCAGGATTCTGAACTTTCTCTAAATGACATTATCAGGGTGATAATAGTGCCCCACGGGGTGGGAGTGGGAGCAGGCACGGTTCATGAGCAGCGCTTTATGACATTTGGCATGGATTTAAGAAAAGATACCTCCACATTTGTTCATTCTGCACACCGACCACCGACCACAGGCAGCACCTCGCACCTGCTGCTCCAGGAAGAGCCTGGGGCTGGGCTGGCGTGACCAGTCAGGTCCCCGCTGCATTACACGTGAGATCCCGTTCTTAGGACCCCAGACCCTGAGCCAAGAACCACCTCTCTGTTGCTGAGGGAGGAGGTGTGGCCCTCAGGCAGTAGGTCTGAAATCAGCCTGCGTCCAAAACTTGTGTCCCCTGTCCTCAAATCCCTGTGACCATGTTAGAGTCCGGGGGCTCCATGTGTCCAGGGAGGGAGCCTTCCATGCAAAAGTCTGCACACTTCAGCAAGGCCTGAAGATCTGCACCCTTCATCTGAAACGGGGTCACAGAGTCTGTCCAGGAACGCAGGACAGTCACCATCTTTTAGGGTCTCACCTTTCCCTGCTGGTCCCCAGGGCCGCTCCTTTGTGGCAGGGGGTCCATTCTTCACCACTGTCCCAGGGGCCAAGGTAACACGATCAGCAAGGCAGGGTTTCCTCAGCACCATCCTCGCTCGAAACCCTGTGCCCAATACTGCAGGGCCCTTGACTCGAACCAGAACCGATTCCGGGCATTGACGGGCCTGTGGGCGGTCTTGCTGGGGGGCGAGCGCCTGAGGGGCCCGGTCTGCACAGAGCGGTGAGGACACAGCACTCGAGTCTCTTTCTGGGAGCGGCTACACGGCCAACACGAGGGAAGGACACTCAGCCACTCGTCCTTCTCAACAAACACGGTGCACGACGCCTCATCACACCAACCGTCTCCATGTCACAGGTGTGGGAAGAGGCTCCTAGAAATTCAGTCACTTGCTGCGATGCTCCATCCATTGACATGGGGCAAGGATTCGAACTCGGCTTGACTACAGAGCTAAGCTCTTTCATCTTTCCACACTGCATCCCGTGGCCCGCACCATTTAACTGATGCCTATATTTTTAATCCCATAAAAATTAATAATGCAAAATGGGAGTGGCAAACCAGCCCAGGGCTCACACAGCCCTGGAGGCTCACTGCCAGCTCACCCAGCGTCAAAGTTTATGAAATTACATTTATTTTTTTTTTAAGTTTATGTATTTTGAGAGGGGGGGATGGGGAGGGGCAGAGAGAGAGAGGGAGAGAGAGAATCCCAAGCAGGCTCTGCACTGTCAGTGCAGAGCCCAACACGGGGCTCGAACTCAAGAACCATGAGATCAAACCTGAGCTGAAATCAAGAGTGGGACACTTAACTGACTGAGCCACTCAGGTGCCCCACATTTATTATTTTAAAGTTAGCAGGTTCAGGTGTAGTTCAGTTTCAACCTCTTTTCATTTTTCCTTTTTTTTTTTTTCCTCAAAATGGCAAAGAATATTTACTTCTTACAGTTGAACTGCCAACACAGCTCCAGAGCGGACCCCAGGAGATCTAGAACTACTGGTTTGGTGCTCAAGTCCAAAATTCCCATCTCGGGGGCGCCGCAAACCACAGTGAGGTTCTTAGTTCCTAAGTAACCGTGAGAGAACTCTGATCTGTCTGCACGGGTGTCACGTGCCATCTTTTCCCAGGCTTCCAGCTCCTCGAGTGGCCTCTCTCCTCTACGTTCATCTCCCAGTGAGGAAGTTACTTAAGCCCCATGAGCACAAGGAATACAGAAAGCAAATACTTACCAGCCTCCGCCAGTGGCTGCTTTTCATTCATCCTTTGGGTACCACACAATACTGCCGGCATCCATTCTTCTGGCAATGCTTTTTAAAAATCCTAAGTTCAACTTGGAACATGTACACATAGATGAAAACAGGAATTGTGAATTATAAGTGTGACACAAGTGAATTTTTTAAAAAATGTAATTAGAGAAATTCAGAACACCTGAAATCATCAAGTGGCAAAGTGCCTGAGACCTACGTGAACCCCCACCCTGCCATCCAGAGGAGTAGTCACCCCTATTTACAACCAGGACAGTGACTAGACACTTCAGTCTATGCTTAGATGCCTATTTAAAATACCGTTTGGGGTACCTGCATGGTTCAGTCAGTTAGGCGTCCGACTTCGGCTCAGGTCACGATCTCACAGTTTGTGGGTTCGAGCCCCACATCAGGCTCTGTGCTGATAGCAGGGAACCTGCTTCGGATGCTCCACCTCCCTCTGTCTCTGCCCTTCCCCCACTCATGCACTTGCACTCCGTCTCTCTCTCTCTCTCAAAAATAAATGAACATTAAAAAAAATACAGTTTTTATTATTGCCGAGATGCAAAGAAGCCCACGCCATCCATGGTTTCTCACCTACATGCTTTTAACTGCAGTGACTGCATTGCTCTGATGGATATTTAAAAACCAATCATTCAAGTTTTGAAAGGAAATCATCAGGATTTTTTGCAACAGAAGAGAGAGAGAGAGATCTTATATAAGGATGATAATGAAACACACTCAAACAAGCACATGAAATCTGCTTGAAGATTCCCTCAAGGTCAGTTTGCAAAATTGCCCGAGAAGATGAAGCCCACATATTAGTGCAGGAGTCCTACGTTTAGCTAGGGCTCAATCAGTTCTGGGTTAATAAGAAGCAGCCGAGCTGAAAAGATGCCCTATTGACATGGTTATAGGGTATACTAATGTCCTCCAAAGAGATCTTGAAACATTCTGCACAGACCAGCCTATACCTACGGGCAAAACACCACAATGTGGACGTCCACACCTCGGCTGCGGAGCAGCCCGAACCCTTCGGCAAGAGTCACATCACCAGGTGGGAGCAGCCACCATAAAGGAGCTTGCCTTTCCCGTTTCTCAGCATATTCGATATGGTGAAAAAATGGTGATGATGACAATCAATAAAAATCTGTGCTCTGAATACTCATCTTTTTAGGAAAACATAAAGTGACACACAAAGTGACTTTGAAGCCTGTTCTTCCAGACCGGGGGTATGGTGTGTCTGAGCTTCCAACCTCAAAGTTGAAGAAAAATAAACTTATTTTTCTTCATCAAGAAAAAGAATCCCAGCCAAGGCGGAAAATCTGGGTGGAATGCACAGGTTCTGTATTCCTCTTAACAGCATATTTAATGGATCTGGTTTTCAACAATGAGCCTTCGTAGTCCACACTGAAGATAAAACTTACAATTAGTTTTACAGCCCATGGCAAGGTCTTGGCAACGAAAATGATATCCAAGAGATGGACGCAGGGAATTGGATGTCAGAACCGCGAGTTCTTTCGGACCCCTGGTTCTTGTGCACGTGATGGAAATCACAGGATCGTGATAAGCAGACATCGGTTGTCTCCCTTCCCAGTGCACATCTTCCCAGAAGCGTAAAAATGGCTAGCTGGCATGTCAGAGCCTTTTCAGACTCCATGTTTCTCAAGGAGCTGAATGTGTTGAAATGTCTACCAACACAGTCTGTAAATCCTGCCCAACACCACCTGCTGGTTGCACTCCAGACACCTCTCTTTAGGGAGCGGTAGTGGGTGGGATGGAGGAGGAGGTCTGTCGCCATGCATAGCCATGCTTTTGTGAGTTCCAGTCTCCAAAGTATTGTCACTCAAGCTGTAGAATCTGACGGGGAGAGCTGCGCCTCTTTAATTCAGGAGAAATTTCTGAAGTCAATGGTCATTAATAGTGTCTTGCAAAACAACCCAGTGGGGTAGGAGCAAACATTGTCTTTTATGCAGATGGTAACGAATTCGCAGTATTATTTTTATACTAAAATAAACACTGGTTTATTATGGAAAAACCTACAAATTTTTCATAAATGTTTAGGATAAAACACATGAGCTTAAAAGTGTATCTGAGCAGCTGCTTTGTCTTGGGGTTGTTAGAAGTAGAAATTTATCTCCTGAGCCCTTGAAGGAATCTTTGGTAGAAAAAGATTATTATAAATCTTGCTAGAATAATCTAAAGGCAATCCTAATATTTTTGCCTAAAGATTGAAATGTTAGATTCAACAAATATTTAATAAGACATTTCCATAGATTAGCACTGATCTCCCCCTGCAAATCAGATGGCACATAGCTTATGATAAATTTACAATTATAGAAAAACCTTGTTTTAGTTTTCTGAGGAGTTTTTCCAAAAATACTTGTATATTAGTCAAGTTACATTTAATTTCCCCCATGATTTTAAGGAATTCGTTCACCAAAGTATTTGAACACCAACCTTAATTCCATTGCTCTTGAAATTTTTACCCTTTAAGGCAAATACTTCCATTGTCAATACATTTCATTTATGCAAACATCAAGAAGTTGGTCAACATAATCCATACTTACTTAATCATTCAACAAATATGTATTGATTGCCTAGGCATACCATGGACAGTTAGTTACACCCTGGGAATGCAGCAGTGAATGAAACGGTCAAAAACCCATGCCCCAGGAAGATTACATTCCAGGGGGGACAAAATGAAAATGCTTTGCAGAAAAATAAAGCAAAGAAAGGATTAAAAGTGAGCTTTGACCTTAAACCAGAGGGTGAGGACAAACCTCACTGGGGGTGACTTTGGAGCAAAATCCTGCAGGAAGAGAGATAATGTGGGGAGGGGCTGCCAGGGAAGAGCCTGGGGGCCAGAAGCAGGAGGAGAGTCTCCAGGGGGTTCAGGACAGAGGCCAGGCTTCTGTGGATTAAATCAGGACCAAGTCTGAACCCAGGTAAGCAGGCCCTTGAGGGGTTCCCAGAGCAGTGTGAAACTGTCTCCATTCCCAAATTCACACTGAGGGAACCCCTCTAAGAGCTGGATCAAAATAATGCTACAAAAAATATGGAAATACAACACGGGCACAGAGCAAAAACTAACCAGGCATGGTAGGAGACAAGACCACTTTAACAAAAGCCAGCAGGCACAGGAGTGGGGAAGGAGTCACAGCTGCAGAGATCACTGTTCTCGGATGCAGACTCACCAGCGAAAAAGAGATGTGAAAAACAAGGAGGGGCGCCTGGGTGGTTCAGTCAGTTGAGCGTCTGACTTCAGCTCAGGTCATGATCTAACAGTGTGTGGGATCGAGCCCCACATCAGGCTCTGTGCTGACAGCTCAAAGCCTGGAGCCTGCTTCAGATTCTGTCTCCCTCTCTCTCTGCCCCTCTCCTTCTCTCTCTCTCTCTCTCTCTCTCTCTCTCTCTCAAGAATAAAGATTTAAAAAAAATTTTTTTTAATGGATAAAAATTTTTTTTAATCTTAAAAAAAATAAGAAGGAAAATGCAGGGGGGAGATAGAAGCCAAAAAAAGAAAAAAAAAAGAACTGAATAGGAATTTCAGAAGTAAAGAAAATAAAACAATTTGTGTAACAGTGGATAGGTTGAATAGCAAATTAAACACAGCTGAGGAGAGAATTAGTAAATTGGAACATCCCCCTGACAAAGATCCTGAATACAGCAGAGAAACAGAAAGAAGGTGCATTAGGTAGGGTTCTCCAGAGAGCAGAACCAATAGGAAACAGTATATTCATTTTCCTACTAGAAAAGAGGGATTTATTTTAAGGGACTGGCTCGCATGAATGCAGGGACTGGCAAGTCTGATCTCTGCAGGGCAGGCCAGCAGCCTGGAAATTCCAGCAGGAGATGACATTGTAGCTGTGTCCAAGGATAGTCTGGAGGCAGAACTCCTTCCTCTTCAAGGAACCACACTCCTTGCTTCTAGGGTTGTCGGCTCATTATATGAGACCCACCTTCATAGTGGACAGTCATCGCTTTACTCCACATCTACTGATTCAAACATCAGTTACACCTAAAAGTCCCTCACGGCAACATCTGCCTGGTGTTTGACGAAGCAACTGGGCACCATAGACCAGCCAACCTGACACATGCAAGTAACCATCCCACTGGGAAAATACAAGCCAGGTCAGAGACGGAGTGAGGAAGTCTGACGTACCTAAGACATAACCTTTAAAGAGGCAATAACTAAGGCAAGAAACTCTCCAGGACAGTTGAAGAGCATCAAACTACAGACCTAAGATGCATATTATGGCCCAAGAAGGATCTTCTTAAGTTCTCCGCTCAGCAGTAAAATGGCTTATAAATACATACATACATACATACATACATAAAATCTTTAAAAGCGGTCAGAAAATAAAAGAATAATACAGGGGAACTAAGACTAGTAGCTGGTTCTGGGAAGATAAAAAAACAATAAAACAGCATCTTTAAAATGCTGATAGAAAATGAATCTCAACCTACAATCCTAGACCCAATAAAAGCATTCTTTAAAAATGAGAACAAGACACCACTGTGGACAGACAGACAGAGCTCTATCAGCTCCAGCAGACTTGTGCCGCAGGAGACATTAAGTGTGTTACTGGGGCATAAGGAAAATGGTCCTCAATAGATAAAGTCAAATAAAAAGTGATGAAAATAATCTGCATTTTTACCAGTATAAAACTTGCCTTATTTTGGATACCATAGCAGTGAAAGATGCATAATATGAAGGAAAAAAATGACCATATTCTGCCAAAGTCCCCTTGTCCCATGTCCTCTAAAGCAATGACAATCCTTATCAGTACCAGGAACCATGTCATTATCAGGTTATAAAGTGAAATATTCAAATTTTTTTCCTGCCACAGAGGAAATTTCACACCTTTCAGAGGGTCCTGTGGGCCCATGCATTTTAAACTATGCAGACCACAAACCACAGTCACTATGTGCACAGACAAGGTCACATTCCTATTGACTCCAGGACGGGAGTCCCTGAAAATCTGTGGGGAAAACTCTCACTATAAGAAAAGGTTCCAGCTCCCCAAGCAGGTGACCCCGGAACCTTCCAGTAGAACTCCCCAGCAACGGCATACCTTCAAGCAGTGTGCACACACACCCTAAACCTCACCAACTGGTCAGAGGAGAGGAGGCAAGGGAAGCCGAAGCAGCCCGGGTCTTATCTGTGTGTCCCCTCGGGCTGGCAGGAACCCACGAACTGGGACAAGCATCTCGCAGCAGTCCTGCACACTCTAGCACATTCCCCACACTCGCCTAGAAACGTGCTCTATTAGGACAAGACAGTAGCTGTAAAATTACTGTCAATTATAATGGTGTTCGTGCTAATGAAAATGAATAAAAGGACATTAATACAGCCTTATTAGTTACTCCAAATCTGTAAGTCGGCATTAAATACCCCTAGCTCCGCTTCCCTTAGAAGTGTGGTGTGCGTGTGTGACAAGTGTGTCTATGTGCACGTGCAAGGGATGGCACGTGGGCAGCCAGCAGTGTGTAACACAACAGGGCCTGCCAGTGGACTCTGCTGTATCAGCCATGTCACAAGACTGGACGCAGTGGCGCCCTGAGACACAGACGGGCCTCACTTCCTGTCAATGTCACATTCCTCAGTGTCTCGTGTAAACTTAATCTGGAGAAAGGGAATCAGATTTTAAATACATTAGGCCCACTGGCTATCTAAAGACATGCTGCGCTCTCTCTTACGTACTGCTTTTTAAAAAGGTGTATAAGGGTTTTCTCCAAATGAGGCATCTTTTCATAGCTAGATAAGCCATTTCCACAGATGATGGAGGATTCGCCCCCACTGCTCTCAGTGATGGCGGTCATAGTGGTGATGGGGCAGCACTAATGGTGGTGGTGACTCCAGTAACTGCAGCAGTGGCCATGGTAACCGTTGTCCTGACCGTGGCGGTAACGCATGGTGGTGGTTAGCAGGCTAACTAACCCATCAAAAGGCCACACTGCTGGTAAGTGACAGACATGACATTGAACGAGGTCTTCAAGTTCAGCCTATTCACACGACTGTGGACACTGAATGAAATGTCAAACAATCTCCATGGAGACCCTCTGTATATTTGCCACCACGGCAGAGTATTTGTGTCACAGGCTGGTGGAGACCTGCTTGGTCTCACCGGTATCCGCTTTGAAGTAAAATACTCGTCTAGGACATTTCATAAAAGATGAATGGCCTGCATATGGTATGGCACAAAGACAAGCCAACAGAGGCCGTGCATGTCCGTGCTAATGGAGAAAGAGTTTGGGAAGATGAGGTTCTTTCCAAGATGGCTGGGAATAATTACTACAGATTTCACTAAGGAAGAAGGAATCGGACCTGGTCCTCACCCACCTGGCGACCAGCTTTCAGGGACACCTCTTCTCTCAGCCTGTCTTGGGCTTTCGCCTCCAGGGTAACGCAGGGGTACCCTGCCTAGTCACACCTGCCAGCCTCCAGGACGATGCAGGGATACACTGTTGTCCTCTTCCAGCCACCACACTTGCTGGCAGGTGATCATAGCGACCAGGGGACTAATACAGTGCTGCAGTGTTGACCTATAAAATCTCCGGAGCGGAAACCACAGTGAAAAATGCAACATTGTTCCTATGTTACCACACAGTCAAGGCAGAAGTCCCCCAGGATCCACGCTGGGTCAGTTTTATTTTGAATTATTTTTGTTTCTGGATGTGAAGGTGCAGGTTTGCAGACTGGCACAGGTAGTCCGGGCTGAAAAATACGAAGAGTCCACGTATGTGCTTGCAGAGAGACCCTGTGACCTTGGACAGAGGTCATCTGTACACAGTGCTGGGTTCTCCACGTGTTACTATTTGAGAGGACCTTCTCCTGGAGCCCAGCAGGCACAGGCTCCTGCTTTCACTGCTCAGAATGTAAAGCTCTTCCCTAAACCCTAACTGGGACAGGGGCCCATGTCGACCGGGACCTTCCTCTGGATGGAGAGCTCTGATGAGCCGCCAGGAGGCAGTTCAAGCTGTGGATTTGGGGACAGAAGGTTATGCTATACGTTCTAAGTGACTGGATCTGGACGATGTGCCAATGAGTTGTCATCTCAAGCATGATAACAAAAGCCAGCAGTAGGCGGTGATGCCCATGACTGTAAATACATTGTGCACTTGAACTTGAACTTGAGACTTGATTTTTACCTTCAGTCATTTGACGACTGCTTCCAGAGGAATGATCACTTCCAGCCAATGGGAGGAAAAATAAAATGCAGACCAGAGTCTCCTTTCTGGGCCTGAGCAGTGTGTCTTCCTCTAACCACACCATGTGGTCACATCTCTGCCCGGCTCCAGCGCTCACAGAAGCACGCCGTCCTCGGCCTGGAGAGGACGCTGGACGAGCCCCTTCTCTGGCCCCAGTCCCCGCGTGGCTCCTGGGAAGCTGCTGGAAAATTATGAAGCCGGCACGTGATGAATGAGCTCACTCAATGCACACGACGCTCCTTAGGAGGCAGGTGATTGCAGCTCCCCCTGGCTGCCATGAGTTAACAAAAGCCTGGCCAACAAGCCGGCGGGAGCCTGCTCAGGCTCAGGGAACAGGGTGGGTGGCAGGGAACAGAGGGCGGGTGGCAGGGAACAGAGCAGGTGTGGAAGAGCAAATTAGGAGCAAAGGCAGGACTGGAGCTGTTTCTGACTCCTGAGTCAACACAGATCTCACCCCACATTTCCCACGTCTGGGAACAGAGGCTCGGTGATGTAGAACGTCATCACTGGACCTAAAATTTCATTTCGTTGCAAGTAGTCATTAGTGGGACTATTACAGTTGGAAATCGACGATTTTTGTGTGTGATTCATGGAGCCGCTGTGACTGACAGCACAGGCCCTTCTGTGCCTCAGCACACACCAACGACCTGGGCCCCGCCTGCGAAGAAGGGGGCTCAAGGGCTGGTGGGGAGGTGGGAGCTGCCTGTCTGCAGTCAGACTCCTGCCCACTGCCGGCCCCTTCTCTCTGTGCATGTCTGTGTGTGCAGCTGGCAGACAGGGCGGCCCCTGGTGAGGCCAGTGGCCAGCGTGTGGCCTCCCTGCCGGGGCTGCTCTCCAAGCAGGTGTCTGTGAGCTGAGAGCCGGCAGCAAAGCAGGCACTTTCCACAGCACAGAGGGCACGGAGGGAGCAGGGAGGTCTGATGGCAACATCCATCTGGGACTTGGAGCCTTTCCCCCAAGTCCAGAGCGGTGAGGAGACCCGGGTGACGATGCCGGAGCCCTGGGCCTCGGCGCTCAGTCCTGACTGTTGTGGGTGTCCCCCCCCCCGTCTCGGGGTGGAGGGACAGACAGCAGGCTCTGGAGCAGGCTGGCTTCTCTTTGTGGCTGGTCACTCCTGACCTTGGCCACTGCCTCCCTCTGCCCAAGGGGCCGCCTCGCTGCCAATGTGCCAGATTGTCCCCCTGCCCAGCTCTCAGTGTGGGCAGCTGCCACAGGGAATCGCTTCAAGGAAAGGGAACAAGCTGACATGGATGGAATTAGCCCGGGCGCCTGACACTGCCCATCCGTGACCAGGAGAAGGTCACCGGGTGACTCTGCTGTGGACTCAGGCTGCTGCAGCAGCAGGTGCAAATGCAGACCAGTGTGTGCCGAGGGCGGGCGGCCCCTGGATGGTGCGTGAGACTGGGCGCAGCGGGAGGGCCCCGGGTCTGTAGCTGTGCGGCTCCAACAGGGCGTGGGGTGTGGGGGGCACCCCCTCCCAGGATGTCTGCTGCAGGCCCTCAGGGGCCAGACTGCTTCCCAACGCCAGGGCTTCTCAGCTCTGGGACCCCCATGGCACAGGTCACTAACTCGGCCCCCACCCTTCCGCCCAGGGTGTTCAGGGGAAGGAGCAGGTGGTGTGGTCGTGGAGGAGAGGACAGGCACACCAGAGGGGCAGGCTCTGGAAGGTGTCCCGAGGAGGGGCAGCGGCTGTGGGAGCGATGGGAGGGGGTGGGGGGCTGTAAACTGAAGCAGCGGGAGTTGGGGCCCCTCCTCCATCCCGCTGAGTGTGGCAGGCTGTGCTCCCCACGGTGCGGTGCACAGAGCGGGGGCACCGTGGGGCCTTTCCTACCTCGTGCTTCACGCTTCTCCCCTGAGGTCACGCAGGGTGGGAACGAGCAACCCTCGGGCGGAGGGCGGGGCAGCACATTCTAGAATCCTCGGATGGCTGGGTGGAAAGCCCTCGTGTTCCCACTAGCAGACTCCACGCCGTGGGCAGGACATAGGCCAGGCAGAGGCCAGACGCCCGATGGTGCTGCCCCCGAGGAGGGTCACCGGTGCCCCCTTCCCTGATCCACAGTTGGCTGTGTCCCAACTGAAACCAGCTCACAACCTGATACGGGGAAACTCTGGAGGGAGGGCTCCGTGGACAACCCCGGAGGCGCTCTGCACAGGCCGGTGTCACCCGGGGCACTGCTTCTGGGGAAGTCATGGGGAACATAGCTAGAAAGACCCGCCGTCATCCTGAAATTCCTAACAGCTACTGAACGCGGGGCCTCATGCTTTCGTTTTGTGCGGGGTCTTGGAAGTTCTGCAGCCGGTGCTGTTTCTGGACCACCTTGCTTGGTTAATTAACTATCCTACACTCTTGGCTCTGTCGTTTTCATTAGCTTTTTTTTTTTTTTTTTAAGTTTACTTATTTGAGAGAGAGTGGGGCAGGGGCAGAGGAAGAGAATCGCAACCAGGCTCTGCACTGTCAGCACAAAACCCAACGTGGGGCTCGATCTCACAAACCATGGGATCATGACCTGAGCTGAATCCGACAGGCAGACACTGAAGCCACTGAGTCCCCCAGATGCCCCTGCATTAGCTTTTTAAATCTCGTCAACCAAACTACAAACCTCAGGGCCTGATACCATTTACAATTCCTGAGTTAAAATCCACAAGTCCCGTGAGAAAAGGCACCCCACACCCGCACAAACCCAGACCGTTTGGCCCTCGCCTTTCCCGCAGGAACCTAGTGGCCCAGAGCGCTGACGCCCGGCTGTCTCCCGGTCCCCCCCCCCCCCCCGACAGGTGTGAGCCATGCCGAGGCGCGCCAGCCTGGAAAGTCCCCACACTTCAGCGTGAACTGGGTGGTGGGCAACACCGACGTGGAGGTTATCGATGGCACCACCGGCAGGCGGAGCTGCGGGGGCTCCTCGAGGCTCTGCAAGCACGTGTTCTCCGCGCGGTGGGCGCGGCTTTATGGAAAGGTAATAGTCCTTGGGGGGCGGCTCCCAGTGACCAAGGGGAGGGGCCCACGGAAAGCCGTCACCTTGTCTGAGCAAGAGTGGCACGTGGCACGAACACCGGCTCCCATTCCGTCTTCTCCCCCCGGGTGCCCGCGGCCACTCTGCGCAGGGTCCGTGCCGGCAGCAGCCTCAGGGCGAGAGGAGGGGCCGGCGGCTTCGTGGAGGGCATCGTCAGGGAAGTCCAGAGGAAGCCCCTGAAGTTGGTATGACTCCCAGTTTAGGTGGAAGGAAACTGGGTGGTTTCCCGCGAATGCGAGGCGGAAGGTGAGAGCTCTCCCCGCAACCCCCAGGCTGTGCGTGTCTGCTGCAATTCTGAGCTTCCTTTCTGCTCGATAACTGTATCTACAGACTTCAGGTTGAGATCTACAGATTTCCACATGCTCCCAATGCATAGCAGGCCCCGGCGCGAGCAAACAACGCGACAAAACAAAACACACAGAAACCAAACAGCAGAAACGCTTCAAGCGGCTGGGCCGGCTTCCCCACACTCCTTCCTCCCACAGCTCCACACAGCAGTGACAGCGTGGGGAGGTCTCCCGGCCACCGGAGCAGGACAGACACATTGACCCTCAAGATAAACGTTCCTTTCAACTCAGAGGGCCCTGGAAGTTGTGCGTGTCGTCCTTAGCAAGGCACGACTTCTGTGGCTGCCACGAGCCGCCGATGGGGACCTGGCTCTGCCCTGACCGCCCTGACGGCCTCACATGCCTCTCTGTCCACTCAGGGCACCGTCCGTGTCTCCCTGTTCTGCACAGAGGTGGGGCCGTGTCAGAGCACATCGCTTTGTCTTCCTAAAGGGCCCTTTGCACCCGCTGCGGGGGGGGGGGGGGGGGGCTGCCAGCCAGTGGGCAGGCCGGTCCCCCGACTCCCTGGAAAGCACACAGGGGATTCGGGCCTCCCACCTCAGCGCGCCACACCCTGGCCTCCCCACCTCCCTGCCTACACTAGCCACAAGGCCCTGCCCAGTACCAGCTCAGAAACCCAACAGAGGAGACAGCCTGCTCCCACCGAGTTCCTGCCTGGAAACCCACCCATCTCGCGTCTGTGCAGTGCTGCTTCGGCGCCCATGAACATCCCTGGGGGACCATCCCCACCCCAACATGGGCCCCTGATCCTTCCCCCAAAAGGAAAATACACAGTGTGTCTTCTCAGTAGCAGGTGAGCTATAGGGCTATTTTGTTTGCTGGGCACTCCCTCCACGGAGCCCCAGGACTGCTGGACGGAGCTGGCTGGCCACGGCAGTTACTCTTCTGATCCTTTTTCAGATTTAGATGAAATATTACTTTGTCAACAGGTAAATTAAGGAGAATGGATATTTATCTTTTGTTAAGAGCTTTCCTGGGGAAGACTGACCTAACATTGGATATATTTAAGGCATGTAACATGACATTGGATACATTTATAACATATATAACACACAGCATCAGATACACTGAGGGCGCATCACATGGCATTCTGAGGCACACACACTGAGAACCACGACCGTGCTAGCTGACAGACCGTCACCACATGCGGGGAGAACACTCACCTTAAGAAGCCCCTTTTGGGCAAACTTCACACACGTGTCGCTTTCCCGTCTCCTAGTAAGAGAACGGGACAGGCGGCCCAGCTGGTGCGAGCGTCTAACCCGCTCTCTGTCTCGTTCCTGGCCCACAGCTGAGCACACGGATTCCGAGCCACGGAGACACGCCGTCTGTGTACTGTGAGGCCAAGCGGGGGGCCTGCACCTACCAGTCTGTTAAGCAGCAGCTGTTCAAGGCATTTCAGAAGGCCGGGCTGGGCACATGGGTGAGGAAGCCGCCTGAGCAGGACCAGTTCCTACTAACCCTCTGAGCCACCGGACCTGCGGTTCCCGGAGCGGAGTGGGCGCCCTGGCAGGGCGGGGTGAGTGCGCGTGCGTGGGGCGGCAGGCGGTGCTCACCGGCTCTTCCTGCTCATTTCCCCTTGGTGTTCCAGAAGCACATGCGTGGCCAACGTTCGACGGGCAGCTAGACTCAAACCGGGAGCGTACTGCTCCCACGTTGTCAGAAGCCGGGCGGCCCCCCGACCTGGAGGCGCAGGTGCAGCCAACTCTTCCTGGTGTGTCAAAGGGAAAGCTTCCGTTCAGGCTAAAGGGTCTGAGGTGCAGCCTTGAGGAGCGGAGCCGAGGGCTGCGGCTGGAAACGAGCCTCGGGCACCGTTCCCTGGGTCTTCCTCCCCACCACGCGCCTCGAGCGACGCGTCTGGTTCTCTCTAGCACAAGCTGACACGATACTTCAGGATAAGCCACAATGAAGAGAAAAGCCATGGGCTCCTCTCCAAAGAAGCCAACAGAAAGCTCTACCACCCTCATTACTCACTTAAGTTTTAACTCCACCTCCTTTCACAGCAGATTCAAGATGTGCAATACTGAAGAACCCCTAAGCCAGGACCAGAGAAATGAAGTCCACTCTTGCAGAGCGAAGGAACAGGGCCCACAGCACCCGTGAGCAGAGATGTAGGACGTGGGCAGACTGAACTTCCAGAACTGTGTGCCACAGACCACCCCTGTACCTGGACCGGTCCCCACCGGTCCTCACTGGTCCCCACCGGTCCCCACCAGTCCTCAACAGTCCCCACCAGTCCCGACCGGTCCCCACTGGTCCCCACCAGCCACACCCGGACCAGTCCCCACTGGTCCTCCCCAGTCCCCACCAGCCACACCTGGACCACAGTCTCTGTGACAGGTGCCCACAGCTGCTGGCAATGTTTGAGCTGTTGTTGCTTGGGGGTTAACTACCCCACAAGCCCCTCACCAGGTCACAAGGACACCAAGTCTTGGACCACACTCTGACTTTTAACTAAATCTTTATTAGAGAGTGAGCAAAGAAAAAACATCCAGAGCAAACTTTACTTGGAGCTTGAGAAGTATCAGCTCTCTATTGCTTTGGGTCCCCTGATCACCATCTTGCATGACCAAAAAAAAAAAAAAAAAAAAAAAAAAAATCACATAATGCAGCTGCTGAAATGCAAGAGGCAGGATTCTGTCCCCTTCATGGCAGGTGCCAAACAACCAGACCATTTGGGATTTAGCCTGTGGCACCCTTCTTAAGAGTCAGGGCGAGGCCACATGGCCTGTCCACGTCAGAGGGAGGCATTTCTCTTACACACCTTCGTTCCATCCAGGTACCTTGAATTGTTCCACTCTGACCACTAAGGACTCATTTCTAACATCCAACATGCTACCTAACAGGCCTCTAATTTCTCCAACAGAAGATCCACATCTGCAAGTCACTGTGGCAAACAGCAAAGCTTCACAGTAGCCAGCGCTGGGCATGGGCCTCCTGGTTAGAATCCCAGCTGGCCACCCATGGGCGCACACCCTGAAAACACAGGATTGCCCCATAACACAAGAAATGTGAGCACAACATCATGCAATAGATACTCAAGTACAGATTGCAGATCTAACAGCGAGGCAAAAATGAAACATAATATGTTTTAGAGACTTGTTACGGGCTAACAAGCAGAGGTGTTAGTATGGAAGCAAACTCTCTCTAGGACTTAATATAGAGTCAGACCCATTGTTCAAGTTCTTCCAGAAAAGGAAATGGCCACTGAGTGCACAAGTTCCTCAAGACAAAGTTTTGAAAGATATGAAAATGTTTTTGCAAACATAAGACGCATACCAATCTTTCATAAAAGTTGAGGAAATAACAATGAAATGTTAACTCAGTATAAAAGCTATAGTCAAATTGCCACTTTACATTAGTTTCTGCTAGTCTGACATGTCACCAGGAGGAAGCTTAGGGACCCAGAAACCCAGAGCTGACTTATGACTTAGACTCTGACTCGCCCTTCTCCGGAGCCCTCCTCTGAAAGGAAGGAGGCGCGGTCGAGTCCTGGAGGAAACCTGTGTCCTGAACCTTCCATTACTGACATTCTGAGCTGTTGCTTTATATCAACGTGCTCCAAATAATGGTCCTTCCACCAAGAGGAGCCAACAGCAGCAGCAGGAGCCAGAGGACAGACGCCAGACAGATCCATCCACAAACCACACAGCGGGTTCCACCAGGAGATCTGACCCCAGCGACTTGGGTGGCGCTCAGCTCGCTAATAACAGACACTCCCATAAGGGTCAAACTGTGGCTATCCGGTCACCATTCATTTCGTCTGAAACACTGGCTCTCCAGAAGCGTCACTAAAATATAAGTATCTCCTTCTGGAGAAAGCCAGACCTCAGCGCCAGCATAGGACTCGTCCATCAGGCCAGAGGGGACATCCTGCGGGGAAAGGAGATGGCT
Source organism: Prionailurus viverrinus (assembly GCF_022837055.1). Lineage (NCBI taxonomy): Eukaryota > Metazoa > Chordata > Mammalia > Carnivora > Felidae > Prionailurus > Prionailurus viverrinus. Next base: position 1,845,535 of record NW_025927614.1, read on the forward strand.
CCACAGAGGAGGTTGACAGCGGCAGAGGCATTGGCATGGCAGCAGGAAGCCCCGAGCGAGAGCCTGAGCATGGTGCGAGGTGCATGTCCAGGAATGGGGACAGACAGGGCCACGGAGAGGAGGCGCCGGCCCAGGCTCTGGGCGCACAAGGGGGTGGGGGGAAGGCAGGAGAGCAGGGCTGACCAGAAGGCTGGCCCGGCCAACGGGAGGCCAGTCACAGGGTTCTGCTGTGGCACCTGCTTAAGGCTGGAGGGATGGGCAGCACCAGCCTGGAGATGAGGCGGCCTGCGGATTTCGCTCTGCACTTCAAAGTCCATGAGAACACCCAACACCACTCTGGGTCAGAGGCCAGGCCAATGCCGCGGCGTCAACGGTGAGTCACAGCCTGGGGAGGAGCCGCAGACACCGCGCCACCTTGGGCTTCCGGACGGAAAACAGAGCTCAGGTATGTGATGTGTGACCTTCAGGCGCCCCAAGGCCACGGAGCAGTGTCAGGGGCCTGCTGGCATCTAGGCCTGTCTCAATGCGCCTCACGGCCGCTGGCTCAGAGTCCTCTGTTCTCCACCTACTGCACCTGCGACTCCAGTCCAAATAAAGGCAACACCACCTCTGTCAGCCTCCAAAGCACACGCTGCATTCCTGGCAGGGAGGTCAGCAAAGGAAGGCTTCCTGTCTGGCTCTCAGCCACAAAGTCAGTATCTGCAAGCATTTCCATGGGACTACGTCCAAGGGGGAAGGTCACTGGGTCACAGAGCCCTGGCTGTCCATTCCTAGCACGTGGTCAAGAAGGTCACCCGGTCATGGAGCCCCGCCTGTCCATTCCTAGCACACGGCTTCACTGCAAGGTACTGACTGGATCTAGGGTTTCTTTGGTTTTTCTTTTTGCCACAAGGAAAGGATTTGCAGGTCTAGAAGTATTGTTTCTTTTTATACTTGTGGGTCTTTTCAGGTCTGTATATACCTATCATGTCACTACTGAGTTTGTGAGTCTTGCTGTTCCTCAGAAACGTCAAGTTTTTCCCATATAGTTTCTCATATGATTTCCTTTTCACAGGAAGCTGTTCTTATCAATACGGTCAAATGGCTGTTTTGGGTTTGATTTTTGTTTTTTGTTTGTTTGAGGTTTTTTTGCTATAGTGTTTACCATGTCTGGAGAGCCATAAACAGTAAATACATGGTATATCAATGCCCAGAATAGAATAGTTAGAGTATTTTGATGAAACACTATTTTTAGATTATAAATTTCAAGATGTATCTATAGTATCTTGTTTTAAAAAATTTAAAAAGACATTTGAAACTTAGACATTTATAATTTAGGGAAACTTCTATAACCATTTTTTAAGAAGCCATTCTAATAAAATCATCTAATTGGCCCAAACACAATAAATATCTCTTTCTAATAAAGACCAAAGGGAAGTCAGGACAAGGCTGTTTTCACATACCGCCCCTTGACGCCACAACCGCCTCAGGGGACAGAGGTTTCACCCGACACGAAGCAAACCAGTGTCCCTTTGCTGGCTCCTCCGCCACCCCCACCCCTCAGTAGAGTCTGTGGAGTCATAACCCAGCCAGGGTCAGGAAGGTCCGCTGTCTGCACTCCTGGACAGGCTGTCCAGCTTTGAGTTCTTATGGAGCTCACGGAGAAAGTGAAAATTTAAAGCTCTGTGTTTCAGGAAAGGCTTTGGGGGACTAACCCACCCCTGTGAGGCCCCCCTGGTGTTCTGTGCCCTCCCAGACAGGGGTGGGGGTGGGATACCCAGAGGGCAGGAGGGAGGAGGGCAGGGCTGGGGCACACTTGCCGGTGCTGTCCGTGGTGCTGCCCAAAGGGCTGTTCCCAGCAATGCGGGGATCTTGTCAAACTTCTCCCACAAATTCTGATTCACATAAAGGGAAGGATTGGGGGGCTGGGGGTGAAGAAGGGTGCAAAAGATGCAGGTTATCCAGAGGCGGCCCAGAACAGAGGAGCACCTCCCCGTTCTGGGAGACCAGAGATTCGAGACCAGACCTACCTCCACCTCTTATCCTCCCAACAGAGCGCCTCCGCTGTCTCCCTCACATTTCCCTCCCCCTCCCCTTCCTCTTCCCTGTTTTAGTGCCTGCTCTCCCTACCCTAGACCTGTGATTCCTGGTGCAGCTGAGCTCCAGACCTTAGGCTGTCCACCCCTGAGCTCCACGGCGCTGACCTGTGCATCAGACTGACGCCAAGGCACGTCCGGGGGCGGAGGGTCTACTGGAGTCCTTTCTTGGACTCCTGCAACACGTCCATTAGTCCGAACTGCCGCCAAAGGGTCACTGACGGCCGAGTCTCTAGAAAGTTAGACCAAACAGCAGCACCTGCAGGGAACTACAGACAGCGTTGGCCCCGGAGAAAGAAATTCCTTATTTCCCACCTCATTTCAAAATCAAAGTTGCAGGGATGAAACACTCTCTAAAGATAAAGGTAAAATGATCTGGGTTCAATGGCCTCTTTTCATACAGGCACTGGATCTTACCATTCTGCCCTATGTGCATCGATAACAAACACAAACACTTTCCCAGCAGTGCCCACTTAATTTTCAGCTAATTTTCAGCATTTTGTAAGCAAATGAACTTAATAAATAGTAATTCTTAAGCAAAGGTATGTACATAAAAAGCATGGGTGAATGGCAATATTGGATGTACATTTGTAATATTTGTAAAAAAAACAAAAACAAAAAAACAAACCTCCAAAACCTTAAAGTATTAATTTACACGTTAATTTGCTTCTAAGTGCTGGAAACTGCACTTCAGTGATATCTGATAAGTGAATGTTTCTGTTAAGTGAATAAAAACATCGAGTAAAGTTGTGCTTCTCTGACTGTTGGCCCTTCTTCATTGAGCAGAGTCCTGGGGGCAGGGGGTCTCTGGAGAATGGTGTGTAGGTTTAGGGAGGGGTCTCAGAGGGTCTGCCTGCCCCAGGGAAGTGGCACATCCACTCTAAACCCAGGGGGTCCCCCAGCCCCAACGCTACCCTCACAGCCGTCCTGTAAACCAGCGACCAAAAGCATCACAAATCAACGTGTGCCTTTGCCTCCATTTCCTCACTGTCAAGTGTGGGGACAACCGTCATCCCCCAGCCTCGAGGGCCATGAGTGGACTCGGGGTGTCGTGGTGCTTTGAAAGGGTAAACACACTGCAAATACTTAAGAGGCTCTGTGCCCCGCCCATATGTGCCACCACACATGAAAGGTGGGCTGGTAGCTCTCCTGCGGAACACTCGTGGACCGAAAACATCACTCAGGTTGTTGGTGGCCTCGGCTCTACAGGACTGTGCATGGCTGAACATTCCAGAGTTCAACCCAACATTTCCCAGTGACACGCTCTGTCCCTTCCTGGGGACTGGCCATGTCACCTGTCACTCTAGCAGTGTGCTGAGCACAGGACTTGTGGGCTACACATAGGACGGCTCGTCTGCAAGTAAGCGTCTGGTCCACCAGTGTCTGAAACTCCAGCACGCGTGCCTTTGGGTGATGATTTCTCGCGTTGTCCACACTTACTTCCACTAACCACAGTGAGACTCCACTCAAGGCAGGACATAGCGGGGCTCAGGTTGAGGGCAGAGGTGAAGGCAGGGGTCTGACACACACGTTCACCCTCAGGCCAGGGCCAGGGAGGACTGGGCAGGTCTCACTGTGAGTTTCCCCCGAGAGAGAGGAAGTCGGGGCCACGGTTACTAGTAAGGAAGAGAGCAGACCTGAGCACACAAAGAAGGTTCAAGACAAGTCACAGACACATCAGGAGTGTAACACGTCTCAGACGTCACCTGGTCCAAATCTCCAAGCTTTGGGAGTCCAGATGTCTGGCAGCAGGGACTGTCACCACTGACCAAAGACCAAAAAACCTCTGCAGACTGGCCTCCGCGTGTCCCAGAAGTGACTCTCGGCCGGTACCCAACACGCACTCTCACTCCTGGAGGACACCCTCCTGCCAGGGGAGAGCGGCAGGACAGACAGAGAACGTGACGGGTGTGCATGAAGTCTGAGGAGCGAGGTGACCAGATGAGCACCGTGACCATCGTGCCTTGTCCACTCCACAGCTACTCAGGGCGTGGGCTGGCCTTAACTTGGCAAAAAATGCGCTCTCCCAAGTGAGTTTCAGGAAGCCAGTGTCCTTACAGACCCGCTTTCTTGAAACGTCATCCCCAAAGATGGAGGGTGAGAGGACCCGCTCTCCCTCCCTCCCCCTCTCCCTCTCCCCCATCCTCTTCCCCCTCCCCATTCCCCTCCCCCTCTCTCTTCCTTCCCCTCCCCTCCCTCCCTCCTCTCCCCCTCTCTCCCTCTTCCCCCTCCTCCTCTCCCCCCTCCCCCTCTCCGTCTTCTTCCTCCCTCCCCACTCTGCCTCCCCCTCTGCCCCCTCCCCCTCTGCCCCCTCCCCCTCTCTCCCCCTTCCCCTCTCCCTGTCTCTTCCTCCCTCCCCCTCCTCTCCCCTCCTCCCTGTCTCCCCCTCCCCCTCCTTCTCTCCCTGTCCTTTCCCCTCCCCTCTCTCTTCCCTCCTTTCCTCCCTCCCCCCCTCCTGTCCCCTCCCTTCCCTCCCCCTCCCTCTCCTTCTCTCACCCCTCTCCCTCTCTCCCCCTCCCTCTTCCTCACATACACACACTCGCACACTGACACTCTCACACACTCACACTACAGGATACAAAGTCGCTGCTCCGTAAGCCTCCTCCCTGGAAGAGCACGGCTCACGCCCATTCACTCCACACCTACCACCTGCTCAGCAAATGTCCCTTCCACTGCACCTGCCCCTTCAATTACGCCACCACAGCGCTGCCCCAGACGCCCCGGCAGCCAGCCGAGTGACACTCATCAGACCTTCCGTGCGGTGTTCACACAGGCTCCGTGAGCGCAGGCAGTGTGGGTCCTGGGACAGCCACTGGGGTCCACCACAGCCCTAGGCTCGCCAGGCCCAGGCCTCAGGAGTAGGCTGGGACCCTCAAGACAAACCCAGGGCGATGCTGTCAAGACAGCAAAGAGACACTGTCTCCTTTCCGAGCAACTAAAGTCACGGAGACGCTCTTCCCTGCTCCACTCTGCCTTTGACAAAATGGGCCTCGGTCCTGTCAGTTCTGGTCACCCGAAATGGCAATGTCCTCCACAATATGAGATAGCAGCCAGCGGCGAGGGCGGCAGGCCGGCCAGCGGAGCCGGGAAGGGACGGAGGCAGAGGGTGTGGGGCCGGACGGGGCCCTGCGTGCACGGTGGCTCTGATCCTGGTTCGCAGCGTAGGCCTCTCCCCACCCCCCAAGGGTGCACACAGGGGAGACACGCGTGATCTTTCAGATACCCAAGGGGACCACCCCCGGAATTCCACGTGCTACTCACACACCCCTGAGTCCAGCTGGGCACTGAGACAGGTGCTCAAGGAGCCACCGCAGGCCCTCCTCCCCCCAGCTTCTATAATAAACAGCGTGTCTTGAGCCTTGCCTCGGACAAGCCACCGTGCTCAGTCCTGAGACAAATAAAAACTATGTGGATGTCTGGTCCCAAGGAAGTGACAGATTACCAGGTGAAACAGAACATAATAAGGTTCCAGTTACAATAACACCAAAGCCAGACACTGGCAGAATAGAGCCCGCCCAAGCAGGGGTCTGGCACTTGCTAAGGAAGCCAGCTCCCGAGGCCGCAGCACCCGCTAGTCGGACGGTACAGCTGAAGGGCGCGTTTCCATTTTCTAAGGAGTATTAAACTACCCTCTTTGTTGTCATCAGAGAATTTTTATTGTGCTCTGGAGGAGAGAGCCGTGCCAGGAGGACAGTAAAATAGAGGCGGTTCCTATCGGCCTGGAGCCCATAATGTTGGACAGTCAAGGCTGCGCGCTTCAGTAGTAAATACAGAATTTCTCATCACTCACGGCCGTTAAATCCCAAGCAAGTACTGCAAGAATCCACACTGAATGCCTTCCTAGGTGCTGCTGGAGATTCAGGAGACAAAAGATACGCGCATACCAGGAACTCAAGGCAGGTTTTAGAGCAAATATGGTCCCTCCTTTTGAGAAATTCCGGTCAAACTAGGAAAACAAAGTAGCCACTCTGTTCCCTCCCTTTCCCAATCCTGGGTCTACAGTTTACTACCCTTCTGTGCTATCCTCCAAACTCCACTTGTGTTAAGTGGCAACCACCGCGCCCAAAATTTGCACAGCCGACAGCACCATCTCGATCTGAGACCCTTCGTTACCCAGAAAGAAGTGCTGTGCCCTTAGCCGCCACGCCCCGCCCCCAGCCCCTGCCAGCTGCTGGAACCACAGACCTACTTTCCGTGTCCGTACGCCTGCCCTGCCCATCCCAGCCAGCACGTTCACAGAATCACAGGGATCAGACACCGTGGGGCCTTTGGCATCTGCCGCTTTCACCTGGCATCACGTTGTCAAGGTCCATCCGTGTTGTAGGCTGTGCCAGGCCTTCATTCCTTATTTCTGAGTAACATTCCACTGTATGGACACGACCCGTGTTGTCATCCACCCAGCAGCTGGTGGATCCTCAGGTTGTTTCCACTTTCTTACGATTATGAATAATGCCGCTGTAAACGCTCACGTACAAGTTTTTGTATGTTTCTTTTTAAAGATTTTTTATGTTTATTTTTGAGAGAGGGAGACAGAGCATGAGCGGGGGAGGGGCAGGGAGAGAGAGGGAGACACAGAATCCGAAGCCAGCACCAGGCTCTGAGCTGTCAGCACAGAGCCCGACTTGGGGCTTGAATTCGTGATCTGTGAGATCATGACCAAGTTGGATGCTCAACCGACTGAGCCACCCGGGCGCCCCTTGAATGGGCAGGTTTTAACTTCTCTTGGGTATATACCTAGCAGTGGAACTGCTATAGGTCAGTCGGCAATCCCATAGTTAACACTTTGAAAAATGTAAACCGTCTTCCAAAGTGGCTGCATCTCTTTGCATTCCCATCAGCAGTGCATGAGCTTTCCAATTTTCTCCACATCCTTACATATACCTGTTATTTTTAAACAGAGACCGGCACCTGTCTGTCTTCTTTGCCATTACAGCCATCAGCGAGCGTCAGGGGGATCCCACTGAGCTCAGGCTGCATTTCCTTAATGACTAATGAGGTTGGGCTTTTCACATGCCTGTTGGTCGTCTGTATGTCTTCTTTCAAGAAATATCAGATCCCTTGCCCACTGTGAATCTGGGTTATTTGCCTTTTTATTGTTGAACTACAAGATTTCTTTGCTTGTTCTGGATACTATTTCCTCCTCAGATACATTACAAAAGTAACTTAAAAGTTTTCCCTCCCTCTCTACACTGCTGCTCTACTTTCTTGATGATGTCCCGGTAAGCACAAAAATGTCTAACTTTGATGAAACCCAATTTATCTATTTTTCCCTTTTGTTGCTTATGCCATTGCTTTCATGTGTAAGGGACTCCTGTCCAACCCAAAGCCAGGAAGATTTCAACCTGTGTCTCCTTCCAGGAGTTGCATAGCTCTTACATTTAGGAAATTTCTCCCCTTTGGGTTAATTCTTACATACGGAGTGAGGTAGGGGTCCAGCCTCACTCCTTGGCATGTGGGAATCCAGACGGCCTATCATTTGTTGAAGAGTGCTCATTCTCCATGGACCGGTCTTGGCGCCCTTCTCAAAAACCAACTGACCATAAATATGAGGAACTGTGTATGGGCTGTAGAAGTTCTTCTGTGGATTCCTCAGGGTCACATCCGTGTACACAGAGACCACCTGACTTCTTCCTTTCCAATACTTACATCTTCTGACTATTTTTCTTGCTTAATTTCCTGGCCAGAACCTTTGGTTCAATGTTGGAAACAGTAGTGAAAACAGGGGTTTGGTCTTGTTCCAAATCTTAGGGAGGAGGATTTCAGTCTTTCACCATCGAGTGGGAGGTAGCTGTAGGTTACTTGTAGACAGCCCTTAATGGGTGGAGAAAGCTCCCTTCTGCCCCTGGTTTGCTGAGTGGTGGACTTTTCCCAGTGTTTCCCCTGCATCTACTGACACCGCCATTTGAGCCCCTATCTAGTGTCCTTTCGCATCAGCCTGAGGGACTGAGGTGCGTTCTTGCCAAGGCAGGGGTCTGCTGCTGACAGATCCTCAGTTTGTTTATCTGGGGACAGCTAACGTTCTCTAGTTCTGAAGAACTGCTGGCCTTTCACGTCTGGCTTCCTGGCTGACCTCTTCTTCTAGCATTTTGAACATGTCTGATGCCTTTTGACCTCGTTTCCGATCAGAAACCAGCTATTAATATTATGGAGGATCCCCTGTACGTGATATTTCTCTCTAGATTCACTCAAGATTCTTTTTCTTTGTTTTTTCACAGTTTAATTAAGATGTGTCCAGGTACCGATCTCCTTATGTTTATCCTACCTAGAGTTCATTGAGACTAATGTTTTCCATGAAATTTGGCAAGATTCTGGTCATTACTTGTTCAAATATTATTTCTGCCCCTGTCTTTCCCCTCTCCCTTGGGACTCATGGCCATGACAGGTGTGTTTGTCACCTGATGGTCTCTGAGGCTCTGTTCATTTTACTTCATTCTTATTTCTCTCTGTTCTTCGGATGGAATCATCTCAATGGACGTATCTTCAAATTCACCGATTATTTATCCTGGCAACGCAAATCTGTTGTTCAGTCCTATGTGTAGCCTGGACAATGCTTCCTCCCAAAGATGTCCCACATCCTAATTCCAAGAACTTGGGTTACCTTAGAGAGCACAGGGACTTTGCATGTGTGATGCAGTTAAGGATCTTGAGAAGGAGAGATTATCCCGGGTTATCTGAACCAGCCCCACTGCAGTCACAAGGGTCCTTACAAAAGACTCCGAGGATCAGAGTGCATAATAGAAGATGCCAGGACAGAAGCAAGAGACACCGGCGATGAGAAGGGAGCACCAGCCGAAGAACGCAGGCAGCCTGCAACGCCACAGAAAGCAAGAAGGGCTTCCCCCCCCCGCCCCCCGCCCCCACCCCCACCAAGGCCTCAGGAAAGGACGCAGCCCAACAAAGACCTCACTTTCAGATTGCTGACTGCCAGGACAGCAAGGGAATAAGTCTGTGTTGTTTGAAGCCACTACGTTTACATTCATTTCTTACAACAGGAAACTAATAAAAGCTCTCTGGTACTTTTTAGCTTCACAATTCTGCTTGGTTCCTCTTGTAACTTCTGTCTCTTTCCTGCTAGTCTCTGCTTGGTGAGACGACGTTTACGTTAGTGGACTTCATTCTTCAGGCTGGGCTTTCCCCCAGCTCGACACATCAAAACAGCTCACTTAAAGTCCCTGTCAGGGCACCTGGGGGGCTCAGCCGGTTGAGCGGCCGACTCTTGATTTCAGCTCAGGTCATGGGCTCATGGTTCATGGGATCGAGCCCTGAATCAGGCTCTGTGCTGACAGCCCAGAGCCTGCTTGGGATCCTCTCTCTCGCCCTCTGTCTCTGCCCCTCCCCAACTTGTACTCTCTCTTTCAAAATAAATAAATAAGCTCAAAAAAAAAAATAAAAGTAAAATAAAGTCCCTGTCCAGGAAGTTAGCATCTGGACTTCCTCAGGGACAGACTCTACTGACTGTTTCTCTTCCTGTGTCGCGTGTCTCCTTCTGTCACGTGTGGCCACCAAAGTCTCTGTCCAGTGAGCTTGGTAACCAGCTAACAGAGCCCTTCAACAATCACCATAAATGCCGTGAACCAGTAAGATGCCCGGTGTTTGTGGAGGACTCTGGGAGCACGTGGGAGCACGCCTTTACTGCCCCGACAGGCCGCTTACGACTGCGTCTCGGCCCTCCACCCTCTCCCTGTGCAGAGCCTTGAGCTCAGCCAGGAGGGGGAGATCAGGACCGACTCGGGTCTTCCCGGGCGCGGAGTTGTGCACAGATCCCCAGGACTGGGCGAGCTTTCCCAAAGCCCTCTGTGGACATCCATTCCGCAGCCTTTCCTGTTCAGTTTTTGGTCAGCTTCTTATGTGTCCTGTCACCCCAGGCAGCTGTGATGGGGAGCAGTTGCTGACTTTCTCCCTAACAAGCGGCCCAGGGAAACAGGCTGTTCACAGGACAAGTTGTGGGTCAGACCAAAGGAAGACAAGCCCTGTGAGGCAGGGTTCCCAGGGAGGTAGCACTTTTGACAACAGTCACATGGCGATGCTCTGGGGACAGGGCTCTTGGGGAGCTCTCTCCAGTGGTGACCAGGCCGCAGTATCTTGCACTGCTGTCACTGTGAGGCTGGGGGACAGGGACAGCTGAAGTTAAACCAACACTAAACTTGCTATTTCTACCAAGATTCAAGATTCAGGCACTTTCCCTTGAAAGTCTGCTGCAGTCTTTGGGCATTTTCCAGAGCTCTGCAAAGGGTGATTGTGACAATTTTTGTCAGTGTTCTCACTGCTTTCAAAGAAGATTTTCAGGGGTCCCCACTCTCCACTCCCAAAGTGCCATAGCAAAGCTGCCTGCTTGTACGGTCAGGGTCCTGGCTGTGCACATACTAAGTAGAAGGAAAAGCCTGAGCTTCAGCTTCTGTTCCAGAAGTTACGCTGTACATCATTAAACATCTGAGAGAACCCCTTGGTTCCCCCATGAAGCTTCCCAATCTTTGTTACCTGCTCCAAAGATCAATCTTTCTTACAGAAGAAGAGGCTCTGTCCTCTGTTGAGCATTTTTTCATGAACAGAGATAAGTTTTCCTATCCATTTAGCCATAATAGCTCCAGAACATCTGAGAGCTTGAAAACGGCTAATGGAAAGCCATGCACGATGTGTCATTAAAAATGATTCACTAGAAATACAGCTTTTCAAAAGCCCAAATATAATAAACATCGGACTATGTGTGTTGACCTTACAGGACACTAGACAATGAAATTTCAAGAAAAAGAAGCAAAATGCATAAGGAGTTAAAAATAAGAAACAAAGCTGTCATTATTTACAGATGGTAAGATTTTAAATATAGAAAGTTCAAGATAATTTACATATAAATCATCAAAGTTAAAGGGAGAATGTATAAGATATAAATACACTTTGTTTACTTCTATTCATGTGACATTCTGGAAAAGGCAAAATCATCAGGCCAGAAAACAGAACAGGCAATGCCAGAGCATGGTGGGTGGCGGCTGCAAGGGAACCACGGGGGAAATTTTAGGGTGGTGGGCCTTCCCGTACGGTCCCCGGGTGGTGGGCCTGTTCTGTATGGTTCTGGGTGATGGAAACTTGACTGTGCATTTGCCCAAACCCACAGAACTGGACAGCATGAAGAGCGAACTTTCCAACGCAAATACAAAACAAGGTCCTAGAATGGAATATGACAAGTAAATCTAAAATAACGACATCTGAATGACAAGCGTACGATATAACTTCACTCTAGAGAGTAGATTAAAGATGGAGGTGCCTACCAAAGTAGCTGCTATTGGGACTAGAAACTAAAGACGGAAGAACCGAACCTGACTCTCTGCATCTGTTTGTCACAGGGTGTGAGCTACCAATTCTGAACATAGTCTCCTTCTGTCCTAGAGATGAACAAACAGAGACAGTGGACGTGGGGGCCTGGTTTCTCCATGTTGGGGACAAGGCGCAAATAAGTGAGGATGTGGGAGGTTAGAACACACGCTTTCATCAGAAACATCAGCAAAAATCCGTGTTTCATTTATAGAGAGGGATGAGGGGTGGACAGATAAATGATAAAGAAACAGGGTACACACACATGTTCACACAGGCATGAGTCGCTCTGTCAGCTGCGTGGTAACGTCACCAGTGACGCCCCGTAGCAACAAGCACACCAAATGCTGGGGTCGTGGTTTCTAAATATCATTCTCCAGGACAAGGAGGATGGTATTTCTCCATGATTTTTCGGAGAACTGGCTGACTCTGGGGTTGGGGCAGAGAAAGATGATCCCAGAACATCTTTTTGTAACAGAAAGAAAGACGTTGCTGAATAAAAAGAAACCCATAATTATGGGCGTACCTCAAAGGGACAAAAGAGTCAACTTGAAAGGGCCCTAAATAGAAAAAAAAAAACAAAAACAAACCAGAACAACTGGAGAAGTACAGTGAATAATGTAGTATTGGACCATAACCCAAAGTATAAAACAAATACCCATGAGTCCAGACGGATACAAGTAAATGAAGGGTGAAGAGGAGACCGAGAGCCCTTAGAAGATTTCCAGGAGCATACGGACACACTCTCCAACCCGAGCTGACAGTGGGTTAGACTTATTCACTTACTCCAAGGAACAGATTATGGAAGGGAAAACTGGTAACCTCACAGTGGACAGAGGGGCTGGTGCCACCTTCATCAAGGTTTATCATCCCCAGTGATAAGTCACGTTGCTATGACACGTCCTGATATCATGCAATGAGAAAGTGGTATCTTCCCAAACACCCACACCTGAAGTCTAAACTTGAGGAAGACACCAGAGAAACTGAATCTGAGGGACACTGCACAAGACTAACAGTCTTCAAAACTGTCAAGGCCACAAGAAACAAGCGAAGACTGAGGAGACTAAGCAGCTACACACGTTGGGGGTCTCAGACAGGCCCTGGGACAGAAAAAGACATAGTGGGAGAGCCTGCAAGACCCAAGTAAAGTCTGGAGCTTACTCACACTGGTGTGTCCTTGTTAATCTCTTAGTGTGGACAAGCGTGCCACGGTCGTGTAAGATGTAAGGAATCCAGGTGACAGGTACACAGTAACTCTTTGTACTACATTTTCAACTTTTCTGTTGATCTAAAATTATCCCAAAATAAGCAATATATGGGGCACCTGGGTGGCTCAGTCAGTTAAGCATCCAAATGTTGATTTTGGCTCAGGTCATGATCTCATAGTTTCTGAGTTCCAGCCCCGCATCAGGCTCTGCGCTGACAGCACAGAGCCTGCTTGGGTTTCTCTCTTTCTCCTCGTGCCCCTCCCCGACGTGTGCACATTCACTCTCTCTCAAAATAAGTAAACATTTAAAAAATAAGCAATATATGAAAAAGAAATTGAGATTTCAGCAAATTTTCCAACATAAGAGCAACACACACACACACAAAAACAATTGCATTTCTTTTTATGAACAATAAATCGTTCAAAAATAAACTTTTAAAACACCATTTACTAAAACATTACAATTATGAAGTACCTAGGAATAACTAACCACAGATGTTTAAGACTTTATGGAGAAAATTATACAACTTCACTGAGAATTATTAAAAATAGAAAGACCTAAATACACGCAGTGTTAGCCCACGTTCTTATATTGGAAGACACGTTCCTTTAAATTTTTTTTTTTCAACGTTTATTTATTTTTGGGACAGAGAGAGACAGAGCATGAACGGGGGAGGGGCAGAGAGAGAGGGAGACACAGAATCGGAAACAGGCTCCAGGCTCTGAGCCATCAGCCCAGAGCCCGACGCGGGGCTCGAACTCACGGACCGCGAGATCGTGACCTGGCTGAAGTCGGACGCTTAACCGACTGCGCCACCCAGGCGCCCCAAGACACGTTCCTTTAAAACATCAATTCTCTCCAAATTGACCTCCAGATTCAGTGGATGCCAATCCAAACTCCCAACAGACTTTTATTTTTTAAACCCTAGGTTTTCCCTATTAAATGCAAAGATTACAAAACTTGGTTAATCAAGATATTGACACGGGGATTGGGAAATAGGCAGCAGATCAGAATACCGCGAGCCCAGACACAGGGCAGGATACGTGTCCACAGACGGACGCTGGGTAAGTGTCCGAGGGGACTGTGTGGGTCACTGGTACCGGGACCACTGAACATTCATGTGGAAAACACAGGAAGGCGTGCTCCGATCTCCCACTATATGTAAAAGTTGATTCCAGTTGTGTTGGAGGCCAGGTGTGGAATCTTTTGCAAGATTACACAGAAAACTACCTTTGTAACGTTGGGAAAGGGAAAAATTTCAATAACGTAGATACAAAAAACAAAACCTACAAAGGAAAATATTGATAAATTTGACTCCATTAAAACTTTTTAGGGGCACCTGGGTGGCTCAGTTGGTTAAGCATCTGACTCGGTTTCAGCTCAGGTCAGGATCTCACAGTTCATGGGTTCAAGTCCCACATCGGACCGTGCGCTGACAATGCAGAGTCTGCTTGGGATTCTCTCCCCTTCTCTCTCTCCCTCTCAATCTCTCTCTCTCTCTCTCTGCCCCTCCCCTGCTTGCTGTCTCTCTATCAAAGATAAATAAACATTGACAAGATCATTTGGAGAGACTTGAGCAGAGCAGGAACCAAGTGTGGGGCGTGCCAAGGGCAGGGCCCGTGTGACTGCCCAGCCACCCCCATGAACTAGCTGTACTTGTTAGCATAGCTGAACAAGGGACATCAGACAGCCCAGCAACTCAGTGTCAGGGAATATGCCCATAAAATCCTGTGCCCACCCACCGGAGACTTAGGAAAGCTCACCCGTAGCCCTGTACCCAACAGCACGGCTGTTCACGCACTCAGGCTGTCCCCTCTTTGTGCCCAGGCTGGGTCTGGGACTGGCAGACGTGTAAACATGGACCTGCGAACACCTGGCTGGGGCCCACCCTGCTGACAACTTCCTTCGAGTCTCCCGATGGCTGCGCCTGGGAGGGCCCTTCCCGTAACCAGGCCAGGCCGTGAGTTCACAGACAATCTTGTCCACAGTGCGGGTGAACTCCGCGCGCTGCCAGACCCCTCAGTGGCCGTGAAGCAGGCATCCTTGTCACCAGCCCAGCAGGGGACAGCCACTGCATGGGAAAAGCCAGTGAGCACGCCCAGCCCGGCCGGTACCCACAGAACGAGGGGAGATATGGGCAGAGGGGCGCGAGCCACTGAGTTGGGAAGAGACGAGCGGGGCCACCCACCGTCCTCCACTGCAGCTTGGACATGTGTGGCCAGAACTGCTTGTGTCCTGGAGGGTGAGGCCTGGGAGCGTAACAGGACACGGATCCACTTACATGAGACTCAAACACAGGCACATCTGAGCAATCATGACTCAAGGGTTCTATTTCCATTAAAGCTACAAAGAAATGCAGAGGAGTAGTGTCACAGACGTCCAGACAAAGGTCACGTTTAGGAGAAAGGAAATCAGGTAGGACGGGCAGGTCTGGGTTACTGGCAACACTCTACCTTTAACTCAAGTACAAGTGCCCTGTCCCTCCTAAATGTCACACTACACCTTGTCTTTAAATCCTATGCAGGCATTTAAGGCGCTGCCTGATAGATGTGGTCAATTTCCGCTTAAAGTTTTTGTTTTTAGAGCAACACCATTCCTAGGTGCTTTTTGTTCCTTTGCTATGGTTTTATTAGTGTATCAAAGATAAGGGTAGTGACTACACAGCAGGTATCCTGTGATGGGGAAGGGGTTGCTCACAATGGAGGGTTCGGGATCCCGCCTTTGCGTGTGCGAGACCTGAAGGCATGGGAAGTCGCTCCGTCAGGACTGAAGACCTGAGGCAGCGCTACTCACAGAGGCACGGAACATGCCGGAAGCATCCACAGACACGAATTCCCACCTGGGACGTGGTGGCATGTCCTGCATCCTGACCGCCGTGGGATCGAGCATGCTGGCACGTGAGAGGCGGTGTGCACGGCACGGGGGCGGTGGCTCCCCGTCCCCAGAACCAGCCCAGAGCCACGGGGCTGCGTTCCCGTCACCTGCCCCTCCTTCTGGGCTCAGGGACACAGTGGTCCCCCACAGCCTTGCTCTTACTCTGCCCCATTCCTGAGCACCTCACACAAAACCACGGGGCCACGGTGGACAGCTGACACCACGCTTCCTTATTTTTCAAAATAAAGCCAAGCGTCAGCCTGGGTTTTGGAAATTCCATGAGAGGCCTGCCCAAAATCGGCCCTGGGGCTCCCACAGGGGTGGGAGGTGTGGACCACCGGCACCAGGACCCTCTGAAGGGGAAAATTAATCAGCAGACGGCCGTCCCAGAAGCTCATTCTCCTCTTCCAACCGACACAAGTAGACGTCTTCACGGGTTTCCTGTTAATTCCTCACGCCGTGGCGCGAGGCCAAACCCTGGGCACCTGGCACGTGTCGGTTGCCTCAGGGACAGACAGACAAGGTCAGCGCACTCTCGGGCAACACGCACCCCAGGAGAAATCACACGGCTCACTCGGGAGTCGGGAAGACAGGCCGCCCCCACCCTGGGCCCACACAGCAGGTGCGCTGTCCCCAGCGGCTTTGCGTGCCAGAGAAGGAAAGGTGGCTCTGAGGGCTGTCACCGAGAACTCAGGTGAGACAAACGCAGTGTCCAGGGCTGGAGCAGGCTTCATCGCGCAGGTAAACACTGGCTGTACAAGACAAAGAGAACTTCGTGGAATACCCAAGAACTTCATCTTGTGAGATTCAAAATTCAAAAATCTTTAATGTTAACCTTATAAAACAATCAAATTCCTATATGTTCTTTCTTTTTAATGCTTTATTTACTTTTGAGAGAGTGTGCACATACAAGCCGGGGCGGGGGAAGTCCAGAGAGAGAGGGAGAATCCCAAGCAGGCTCCACGCCGTCAACACACAGCCCAAACTGGGGAACCATGAGATCATGACCTGACCTGAAGTCAGACGCTTAACCGACTGAGCCACCAAGGCGCCCCGAATTCCTAGGTGTTCTTTAGTCTATTGGTGGACATTTCTTTGATCTACCTCTGTGTGCATTTACTACTACTGCACAGCTTTAACCACTATAGATTTTTAATCTCTAGCAACCCCCATCAACATTTTCATGACTAGTTTTACTCACTGCTCGCTTCTGGATTAACTCGTCTAGAATCCTATTCCAAGTTTTATTGGGATTAATTAAATTTATGGACTAACTTTAGGGGGACCGATGACTTTTGGTGTGGAGACTCCTTGCCGAAAGTGTGGAATGCTTTTCCATATGTTCAAATTTTTAAAACATTTTCCGCCTTTTACCCTTTTTTTCCACCCCCACCCCCACCCTGTCAACCACCAATCTGTTCCGCCGTTTAAGTTTATTTTGGTTTTAGACTCCACATACAAGTAAGACCATACAGTATTTGTCTTTATGACTTCTTTCACTTAGCAGAACGCCCATGACATCCACCTGTGTGGGAAGATCTCTTTCTTTCTCATGGCTGAGTAACATTCCGTCGTATACACACCACATCTTCTTTACCCACTCATCCGTCAACAGACACTTAGCTTGTTTCCAGGTCTTCGCTACCGCGAATAATGCTGCAGTGAACAGAGGGTGCAGATATTTTTTTGAATTAAGTGTTCTCATTTTCTACAGATAAATACCCAAAAGCTGGATGGCTGGATCATAAGGTAATTTCATTTTTAACTTTTTGGGGACCCCCCCATACTGGTTTCGGCAGAGCGGCTGCACCAGTTTGCACTCCCACCAGCAATGCAAGAGGTTCTCCTCTCTCTGCATCCTCGCCAGCACCTGCTGTTTCTTGTGTGTTGGATCCCAGCCATTCTGACAGGTGTCAGGTGGCACCTCCTTGTGGTTTGCATTTCCCCGACGGTCAGTGACACTGAGCACCTCCTCACGTACCTGTTGGCTACCTATTTGTCTTCTTTGGAAAGGTATCTCTGCCCCTATTTCAATCAGATTGGGGTTTTTTGCTTTCAAGTCATAGAAGTTCTTTATATATTTTGGAAATTAGCCTTTTATGAGACATGTGATTTCCAAGTATTATATCCCCGGTAGGCTGCCTTTTCACCCTGTGGATGGTTTCCTTTGCTGAGCGGAAGCTTTTTAGTTTGATGTGGTCCCACCTGTTCACTGTTGTTTTTGTTGTCTTTGCTTTTGGTGTCAGGTCCAAAAACTCGTCGCCAAGACTGATGACAAGGCGCTTACTGCCTGGGGTCTTAGATTTAAGACTTTCATCCGTTCTGACGTTATGTTTGTGCACGGTGGAGGACAGTGGCCCAGTGTCATTCTTCAATGCTGCTGTCCAGTTCTTGCAACACCATTTGTGGAAGAGACTGTCCTTTCGCCATTGTGTGTTCTTGCTCCCTTGTCGTGAATTAATTGGTCACGTAGGTGTGGGTTTATTTCTGGATCCCATCCTGTTCTGCCAAGTTATGTGTCTGTTTTTGTGCCAGGACCATGCTGTTTCGATCACTAGAACTGTGTGACGTAGTTTAAAATCAAGGAGCTCGATGCCTCCAGCTTTGTGCTTTCTCACGACTGCTTTCAATTTTCAGAGTCTTTTGTGGTTCCACACAAATGTTAGGACTTGTTCCAGCCGTACAGATAAATGTCGTTAGAATCCGGACAGGGATTGCACAGAATCTCCACGGTGCTTTGGGTAGGATGGACGTTTTAACAACACTGGTTCTTCCAATCCTTAAGAATCTTAAAGATGTGTGTCCTCTTATACTAGACCCCAGTTTAATCTTCCCATTTCTAAATATTACAACCTTTTTTAAAAACAGGATTGATTACTGAATAGCACAGAATCTCTGAGATCTGGAGGCCGCAATCCCTGTCTCCTCAAGAATTACATGTTACATATCAAATAGCAGTGGGACATCAGAGATTTGTATCAAAACAACCAGAGAGGGACAGAGCTCACAGGACATGGGCCATGGGATGGAAACTATCAGAACCGGCTGTGGGAACAGGGCTCATCATCCTCTTCTGCTTTTGTGTATGTTTGCAAATGTCCATAACAAGCAGTTTAGAAAGAAGAGAAAAGGGAAAAGGAAGCGGTCAATACTGCTGCCCAGGCAACAGAAAATTATGTATTTACTGCCTTCCCTTCTGCCTTGTAAGACGACGACCCAAGAGCAGATGGCGGGTCTCAGGCGGGAGGGGTGCTGCTCCAGGGCCCTCCGTCAGAGAAGGAAGGGCAGGGGGACACCCCGCGTGTGCCCAGGAGCAGCACTCGTCCGCAGGGTGCCGTCACCCCCATTCTGTGTCCCCAGCGTGTGTGCATACACACGTGATGCACACGTGCATGAGTGTACATGGGTGACATGAGCACTGCACGTGTGTGCCTGTGTGTGGTGTGTGCAGTGCACCACGAGCACATGCGTGTGGTAGGTGGTCACGTGTGGCATGCGGGTCACGTGCGGTTACACGTGGGGCGTGTGCACGCATCTGGTGTGCTCATGCAAGCCTGTGGGTGTCCCGTGTGATGGACATGCACGCATGTGCACTGGAGAGAGCGAGCCCAGGGCAGCCGTGGGATCACATGTGGCTCCCAGCTGCCCTCACTGCCTCTGTGGCAGCCACTCACCAGGTCCACACAGCCCTCCTTCCCGAGTTTCCCTCAACCCTTTGCGCATGCCACATATGGTGCCGTCACTGAACTCCCCTCGACTGCCCCGTTCCTCTAGGACCTTCGGTGACTTGACTCTGTCATCCTGCCACGGGCTGCCCCGTCCCCTCCTCCCCAAGCTCTCCCTCCAACACTGTGGCCCCGCGTCCCACCCAACAAACGTGCATGGATGGCCCACGTCCTGTGTAAGCCTCTCACGTTGTCAGTCTTTCACAGGACAACAGTGAGATGTATCCTGTGCACCTGCTATGGTGCCTGACACACTGGACAGCCGTGAGGAGGGGAGGTCTGGGAATCGCGTCCTCCCCGGATGGTGTGCAAACCCGTCCTCAAGTTACAACTCCTGAGCTCGTTTATGCTTCTGTGTCACTAGCATAAGGCCCGTCTTCTGGACACAAGGTGACATCTGGATTCTAGCGCCTAGCGTGTGAGCGGTGAGCGTCTGCCCGGACACGTGTGCCGAGAAGGGAGAGGCCTGTGGCTAATGCTCATGCTGTGCGTGCCTCAGTGAAGGACAGCGAAAAATGCCGACGACCCTGAGTGCTGTGTCCACACCCTAATCCTGACACTTACGGATCATGGCCAAAGTCGTGAATCTCTGAGTCTCCACACCCTCATCTTTAAAATGAGGTCTCCGCCTGGTTCTTGCCGATGTTCAATTTCTGCTCGAGTTCCAATTACCTTTTTCCGTCGTGGTTATCTGCACGACCTCTCAATTGGAAAAATATCGCATCCTTACTAAACGCTAAACAAACAAAAAGCCTCCAAGAGCGTGCCAGGAGCTGGGAGAGATTAACAAGAAGCCAACCATCCAGGGCCAAATAAATGTCCGTCCTGTCCTTAGACTACTTCTCCAGTCCTGTCCCTGTGCCTCAGCACCTCCCACCCAGCCTGCCCGGTCCAGACGCCCCTGCCTGTGTGTGTCTCCACCTCCGTCTGTCTCTGCCTCTGTCTCTCTCACCCTCTCCCTGCCTCTGCCTCTCTGTCTCTAACACACACATTTTGTCTCTTGGGCCTCGAACGTCAGGTCAGCACCGCACCCGGCTTCTTCCGCTCAAGAACCCACGAGCGGGTGGCATCACGCAGACACGGCTGCCCCTTCGCCGGCTTCCCTCTGGGATTCGTCTGTGCTCCCGTCTGTACAAGAAGAGGGGTCTCCGTCAGGATCTCCGCTGCAGGCATGGAGCTGTTCACGTGGACATACCAACTGACGGACAACAGAAGGGGCATGTCCAGAAACACGCCGTGCCCCTGGCTCGACGGGACCCCACAACCGCACACGGAAATCAGGTGGGGACACAGATGCGCCCCTGCGTGACCTTCTCTGTGACCCTGCCTGGGACAAGCCACTTGTTACACAGCACATTGTGAACATGACGTCGAGCTGATGGGAGGAACTCCCCAGGTGCAGAAGCAAAAGAGCGAACACGCAGCGTCCTGACGAATTCATCCTGCCTTCCTACTGCTGTGTGTAGAGGCCAGAGGGGAGGCCGCCCGGTCCAGGGGTGTCGTCAGGGCACAGGCCCAGCTGCGTTAAAACGTACCTCAGAGCAAACACCAGCACACTCCCTCTTGGTGCCTCTGGGCACAGAGGTCACACGGCAGGTCCTCAAGGAGCCCGAGACAGAGGACGCGAGCAGCGCAGGACCAGCAGGATGAGCTGGGCCCCGAGCGGTTCACTGAGACTGCGAACCAGGCTAGTTACGGAGAAGACACAGGGAAGGGGCAGCGTGTGGTCACCCGGACCAACGAGCCCCTGGCAGCCAGGGAGTCCCTGGCCGTCAACCTCAGAGGGCAAAACAAAGAAGCCAAAACAAGACGACACACTCATCTGGACATAACACCAGACAAATGTGTGTTCCCAGGACCCACAGGCACCTTGTCTGTTTGTGCCTTAAACAACACAGGAAGAGCTGCTGTCTCCTCCCCAGGCTCCACCAGCTTGTCTGGACCCGGACACCACCCTGTGCGGCCTGAGACCTTGGATGGATACAAGGTCTCAGGACGAATCTGAAAACCAGGAAACGTTCAAATAATAAGCAGCTGCTGTGTCCCACCCTCGTGGCCGGACACACTGGGACACAGAGCCACCACCGGCCTCCGGCACGCCTCCCGCCACTCCAGCCACGTCACCCGTGCGAAGGCCCTGCCCAGAAGGGGTGGCTCCGTGGTTCGGACTGTTTTCAGGTCAATTCTTCAGCATCACGTGAGCTGCACTCCCTTGAAAACTGGGATTTCAGCATTTCAACGTTTGGAGAGATCTCTTACCTCCCCATCTGTCCGGCAAACTTCCCTAGAATGAAGATCATATTTGGACTCTGATGACCATAATAAATTGACAGGAAACCCAAAAATCGGAAATGGGGACACACAGAATGCTTGCTCACATGAAACCACTTCTGTCCAATTTGTAGAGAAAAAGAGAATCCAGGCTAGTAAATGCACGTCCAGGGAACAGCAAAGCCGGGCCGACGTTCGCTCCTGTAAACGCAAGGAAGCGCTCAGGAGCTCAGAACTACATGCGTGTTTCACAACATTGTGCAACTAAACCTCGTTCATACTGTAGGCACGGAAAGGAGATTCTTTAAGCGGTGACCTCAAATGTGTACCAGCGGCGATCCAGAATCACGGCCCCAGGAACGTCTGCATCTCAAACCCTGGACTCCGGGGACGTGTCGCAGCCGCCCTATACGCAGCCTGTGGTGCAGGGACCCTCAGTCAAGGTCAACGGTTGAGAAAGGGCAGACTGTGGGAGATGGTCCTCGTCCCTTGTCTCTCCTCCCTCCACAGAGACCGTCAGAGCCACTCAGCCCGGAAACCCAGCTCGCCAGCCAGGCGTGACCCACAGGATGCGCCGACGAGCACATTGCAGGGCAGTGTGCACAAGGCAGTCTCCACCCTGTGACGCTGGCAAACACTGATAACGGCCAAGGTGACCCATTTGCCACCTGGCGGTGCCCACGGCCGAGAACAGGGGACAGAAGACGGGCTCCCTGGGAAATCGCTGCTGCCACATCTCAGGTCAAGTCAACTTAAGAGATACTAATGACCATTCAGAAGCTAACAACGTTGGTTGTTGTTTTCACACATTAAAAATTGTTTCTCGGGGCGCCTGGGTGGCGCAGTCGGTTGAGCGTCCGACTTCAGCCAGGTCACGATCTCGCGGTCCGTGAGTTCGAGCCCCGCGTCGGGCTCTGGGCTGATGGCTCAGAGCCTGGAGCCTGTTTCCGATTCTGTGTCTCCCTCTCTCTCTGCCCCTCCCCCGTTCATGCTCTGTCTCTCTCTGTCCCAAAAATAAATAAACGTTAAAAAAAAAAAAAAAGAAAAAAAAATTGTTTCTCGGGGCGCCTAGGGGGCTCAGTCGGTGAAGTGTCCAACTTAAGCTCAGGTGATGATCTCACAGTCTGTGAGTTCAAGCCCCGCGTCAGGCTCTGTGCTGACACCTCGGAGCCTGGAGCCTGCTTCAGATTCTGTGTCTCCCTCTCTCTCTGCCCCTCCCCTGCTCGAGCCTTGTCTCTCTCTCTCTCTCCCCCCCAAAAATAAGTAAACATTAAAACAATTTTTTTTTCTCAAGAACTTGGAGCAGTTCACCGAGATGTTAGCTAGCCCCTAACACGGTGAGCAGAAGCACACAGCCGACCGCAGGGGTGAGGGCAGCGTGAGGGGTGGAGGCCGGGGCAAGCGTCCACGTTCCCAGCAGTCTCCACCTCCGGCCGACCCCACGGTTCCTGGCCGGTCTTAGAGTCCGCTTGAGGGTAGAACACACAGCAGTCACACTGAAGCGTCACCCATGCTGCAACAGAGGTCTGGAGGAAACGCCAAGATTACTCTTACAGGCTCCAGGGACGAGGGAATATAGGAAGTAATACGAGCACCTTGATACTGATAAATTCAACAGCTCTGATGAAGCACACGCGTTCTTGAGAAACACTACAAAAGCTTACTCGGGCAGAAACATAACCTGAGTAAGCTTCTGTTCATTTAGAGTTACCCCCACACACACCCCACACACACACAAACACAGGAAACTGCAGGCCACGACTTTACTAGTGAATTCTGGCAAACATTTAAGGGAGAGATAATAGCAACTCTACAAAAACTCTTACAGAAAACTGCAAAAGAAGGCTTCCAAAGCCACTCTACGAGGCCTGCGTTACATTAATGCCAAAACCAGACAATGGTACAAGAATGAGACACCAAAATCCTCAACATAGTAGGAGCCAATGATGCCCGGCAATATACAAAATCGTACAATATGGGGGCGGCTGGTGGCTCAGTGGGTTGGGTGTCCAACTCTTGGTTTCGGCTCAGGTCATGATCTCACGGTTCAGGAGTTAGAACCCCGCGTCAGGCTTTACACTTGCCTCGGGCTTTCTCTCTCCCTCCCTCTCTGCCCCTCCCCTATTCGTTCTCTCTCTCTCAAAATAAACTTAAAAAACAAGTATTAACATTTCTAAAAGAAACAAAAAAAAAAGAACTTAAACACAGAGGTCCTACTCAGATTTCAGGAGATGTTGCCATTCAGACACAGGTGCACTGACAGTGCAGAGCCTGCTTGGGATTCTCTCTCTCCTTCTCTCTCTGCCCCTTCCCTACTCTCACACACGCTAACTTTCTTAATAGTACGTTCTGACAAAATAGGGTTTATCCCAAAAAGGCAAGGTCGGTTCAATATTCATATAAATCCATCAATCTAAAGCATCGTATCCACTAACTACAAAAAAACAGTCGAGATTACCTCAATAAACACACAAAAATGGCAACTGAGGAAAACCCCACATCTGTTCCTGCTAAAGCCCCTTCAACAATCCTGAGGAGTTACTCCAATGGAGCGAGCACATGTGCAAGCACTGCTGACGTGGTAACTCGTGGGTCAAACAGGGAGTATTTTCTCCCCATCAGAAACGACGCAGGTCGCCGTCACCAGCTCTTCCAGCACCACGCTGGGCTCCAGCCTGTGCAGGAAGACAAGGTGAGAAAGTGACAGGACCCCCTATGAAGACAATCCAGGGGACGCCTGGGTGGCTCAGTCAGTTAAGTGTCTGACTTTGGCTTAGGTCACGATCTCTTGGTTCACAAGTTGGAGCCCCGCGTCGGGCTCTGTGCTGACAGCTCAGAGCCTGGAGTCTGCTTCGGATTCTGTGTCTCCCGGTCTCTCTCTTCTCCTCCCCCGCTCACACCGTCTCTCTCTCTCTCTCTCTCTCTCTCAATCTCTCTCAAATAAGTATTTAAAAAAAAAAGAAGACAATCCAAAAGAATCTATTTTAAAATCTGTTTGAAGGGTGACTTGGTGGCTCAGTTAAGGGTCCGAATCTTCATCTCAGGGTTGTGAGTTCAAGCCCCAAGTTGGGGTCCGTGCTGGGCATGAAGGCTAATTTAAATAAACAAATACATTTTTTTAAAATCTGTTAGAACAGGTGAATTCGGGAAACCCTTGAGGCTGAGGGATAGATGTACTCCCCCCGCCCCCAACCTTTACTGTTGGGGAAAAGCTGTCTTCTCCCTTCACTCCTGTGGATCCAAAATTGGAGACTGGCGGTCTCTCCTTCTGAGGCAACTATTCCACTCTCCCCTCCTGTGGCTTGTGTGGTTCCTGATCACCGCTCCTCTGTAGGTGTCGTGTGTTTTCTCTGGCTCCTTTCAAGATCTGCTCTTTTATTGTTTTTTGTGGGGTTTTTTTAACGTTTATTCATTTTTTGATATAGAGAGACAGAGCGTGAGCAGGGGAGCGCCAGAGAGAGAGGGCGACACAGAATCCAAAGCAGGCTCCGGGCTCCGAGCTGTCAGCACAGAGGCCCACACAGGGCTCGAACTCACAGACCACGAGATCATGACCTGAGCTCAAGTTGGATGCTCAACCGACTGAGCCACCCAGGCGCCCCTATTGTTTGTTTTTTAAAGGCTTTATCGGGGCGCCTGGGTGGCGCAGTCGGTTAAGCGTCCGACTTCAGCCAGGTCACGATCTCACGGTCTGTGAGTTCGAGCCCCGCGTCAGGCTCTGGGCTGATGGCTCAGAGCCTGGAGCCTGTTTCCGATTCTGTGTCTCCCTCTCTCTCTGCCCCTCCCCCATTCATGCTCTGTCTCTCTCTGTCTCAAAAATAAATAAACATTAAAAAAAATAATAATAAAAAAATAAATAAAGGCTTTATCTTTAAGGAATTTCTGCACCCAGCGTGGGGCTTGAACTCACAACCCTGAGATCAAGAGTCGCAGGCTTGACACTGAGCCACCAAGACACCCCAGTGCCCTCAGCTGTCATTTGATTTGCCCAAGTACTGACTTCCTGGCATTTACTCACCTGCTACGCCCTAACTTACTTGATTTGTGGTTTTGTTTGTCATTAATTTGGGGAAATTCTCAATTAGGACTTCAAATCTTTCTCCCGCTCTCTTCCCTCTTCTTCCACTGTTCCCGTGTGTGTGTGTGTGTGTGTGTGTGTGTGTGTGTGTCACACCTTTCTATAACCGTTCAACAACACCTGGGCATTCCGTTCTGCTTTGTTCACCCTTCTCTTTGCTTTTCAGTTTGGGAAGTTTCTATCGACTGATCTTAAAGCTGTCTTGAGGGTTTCCTTCTTCGGCTGGGTCAGGTCTACAGAAAGAGCCATCAAAGACCTTCATTCCTGTGAGTGTGTCTTTATTTCTAGTATTTCTCTTGATTCTTCCTTGGAGCTCCCCCTCTGTTCACGTTCCCCACCTGCCCTTTCCACACGGCCTTGGGCCTTGGGCATGTGCCTCGTGCTGCCTTCAGCCACACCCAGGTCTGCCGCGATTTCACAGGGCGCCTGGGCCCTGGGCCGTGACCCCCCGGGGCCGCTCAGGCACCCTTGCCCTTGCACGAGACTGGGCCCAGCTGCGGTGAGGCTTCTCCCTCGGTGAGGAGGCATCTGGGGTGAATGCAGAGCAGCTATCCCTCCCCGCCTCCGGACCAGAATGACAGGCTTTCCTCTGATCTTCCCAATGGGAACTTTGGGAACTCAGCGCTGCCCCTGGAGACAACACCCACTGGCTGGGCCCCAGGGGCTTGAACTCTCCAGCCTGACCACCCTCGGCCCCTGATGGGCTCCCATTCCAGCTGCCTCTGTGCACCTGCTGCGTCTCCAGTTTTCACGGCAGCGGTGTGCCCTCTGCCCTCAATTCTCTAGTGGACCTTAGAAGAGTCACTGATTTCAGTCCGTTCGCCTTTTCTCTCGTTATGAGGGAAGAAGAGAGAACTTCTGAGCTTTCCACATGTCACAGCAGAAACCACAAGTCTCCAGAACGAGCCCTTTGGAAACTGCAGGGCAGTTTCTTCTCAAGAAAAACACTCTCTCCACATGGCCCAGCGGTTCCACTCCTGGGTGTCCGCCCAGCAGAAGCGTGTCAGTGCGTGAACACAGGGCTGACACGCGTGCATTCCCACCAGCTTTACCTGGGACAGCCAAAGGCTGAAAACAACCCACACCTCCATCAACAGGGACGTGCATAAACAAACGTGATAACATCCATGCAAACGACACCAGTCGGCAATAAAGCAGAACACACTCACATATGCAAGACCAGCTTTTGTGGAAGAAGACAAAACTCAGCACAAACTGTGTAAGTGCGTTTACATAAAATTATAGAAAATGCAAAATAAGCTTCAGTGACAGAAAGTGGACAGGGTGGTCACCAGGAACGGAGTCTGGAGGGGCAGCAGGGAGGAAATGCAGACAGGCATGAACAACTGGGTGACAAGCTGCATTTATCTTGACTGTGGCAAGGTCTTCATGGGTGAATATGTCAAAACCTACCCAATCTTACACTCTATAAATGTTCAGCGTATGCTTGATCAACTATACCACAATAAAGCTGTTTTTAAAAAGAGCAAAAAATAGGGGCGCCTGGGGGGCTCAGTCAGTTGAGTGCCCAACTTTGGCTCAGGTCATGATCTCACAGTTGGTTCATGAGTTCGAGACCCACGTCGGGCTCTGTGCTGACAGCTCAGAGCCTGGAGCCTGCTTTGGATTCTCTCTCTCTCCCTCATCTCTCTCTCTCTCTCATCTCTCTCTCTCTCTCTCTCTCTCTCTCTCTCTCTCAAAAATAAACACTAAAAAAAACTTTTAAAGAGGAAAAAATAAAATTAGTTTCATGTAACACTTAGGGATTGGTTATAGAATATACAGAATTACTGGGGCACCTGGGTGGCTCAGTTGGTTAAGTGTCCGACTTCCACTCGGGTCATGATCTCGCGGTTTGTGGGTCTGAGTCCCACGTTGGGCTCTGTGTTGACAGCTCGGAGCCTGGAGCCTGCTTTGGATTCTGTGTCTCCCTCTCTCTCTGCCCCTCCCCCAAGTGTGCTCTGTCTCTATAAAAAATAAATAAAATGTAAAAAAAAAAAAAAAATTTAGAATATATACAATTACTTCTGTCACTGAAAAAGAAAACATGAAGTTTACAGCAGGACTTTTGTTTTTACTGAAAATTAATTCAGATCAAGAAGACACCTGTAATACATGTGCACTGTAGAAAATGATATTTTTAAGCAAATATACCAAAACTTAGCCACCTAGACAAATAAGTGCTGCTTTCCCCAAAACACAGGCTGTGAGAAAAAACATTCTACTCTGGTATGTGGCCATTACGCAACATAATTTTTGGACTGTCTCCTGGATTTGAAATTACTTCAGTTTATGAGCAACATAAGAAAGCTACTTTTATTGTTTTATGATCACACCTGGTAAATGAAATCCTTATTACATTTCCCACTTTAAAGCTAGAATTTCCAAAATGTATTTGAAAACAACACAATTTTGACACAGTGTAACATGGCCTTTTTACAATTTCCTTAGTATTTTTTTTCAAGAATATTATCTCGGAACAAAACTGGCTTTGTCTTTCCTCCCATGGAACGCACACACTGAAAAATCAGTCACCGTAGAATCATAAAACCACATGTTTGTAAGAGGAACAAGAATTAATTTCTGGAGTAGAACAGGGGTATGCGAGAGGCCTGAACGTGACACAGACAAAAATATTACTCCAAAAACCCCCATTTTATCACCACCACGCTCATCCACCCTTGTAATAGCACGCATCTTCTGTTTAGAATTTTTTATATTACCTTAATCGTATAATGGTAGACACATTAACAAAATAGTAATAAGGACACCTAAGTTGTGAAGTACGAAAGCTGGAACACAGGCTTGGTGTCTACATCAGGAACTGGACGCCATGAAGTCTGGGCTCTTCCTGACCCCACCTCACCTCCCATCCCACTACTCCACAGCCGGCCTAGAGAACAGCAGGAAGAATCTGGAGTTTTAACTCCCATGTTCCAAAATATGTGACCCTACTTGTGTATGGCTGGGCTTGCTCATGCTCTATAAAAATGGCTTTTGATTCAACACAATGTTCCAAGATCAACAATCCCACGTAGTCCTGTGTGGCCCGTTCATTTTCACTGCTGTATTTCATTGCACAGACGTGCCACAACTTACATCCCAGTCGGTCCATGTTGCTTGGTCGCTTCCAGTCTGGCGCTACGACCTTGCTCACATCCCCTCGGGCACCCGTGGAAAAGGTGTGTCAGGACTGTGGGTCCCAAAATGGACAGCAGAATCACAAGCAGAGGCTTGTTCGAGGTGCAGATTCTTGCAATCGATCCCGATCCTCAGCCAGTAGCTGTGGGCCAGAAATCTTCATTTTCACAGACAGACCCGCATGGTCTCCACACATCATCCTTAACAAACCATGTTCTAAAGACAGCTCGTAATTGCTGGGGCCAGGCGGCATTCACACATTCAGACTTGCAAGATCGTGTTTTCCAACTTGCTGCATTATTTTATCCCCAAACCAACAGTTATAGGCGTTCCAACAGTATATATATGCTTGACAGAGTTTTCCCAAATCTAATGGCTGTGAAATAGTATTTCATTTTGATTTTTTTTTTTATTATTTCTATGCTTCCTTATTGACTAGTCAAGTTTTCCCTTTTGTGACACACCTATTCACCCCTCCTGCCCAATTTCTAATTCTTCTACTGACATGTAGAATTTTGTTTATACCATCCTGGATACTAATGCTTTGTGGATTATATATGCTGTGACTACCATCTGTGGCTTACCACTCACCTCTTCTAGCATGCCCTGTAAAGCACAAATCTTCACTTTTAACATGGTTGAATGTATCATTTTTTTCTAGTATGATTAATGCATTTTTGGAGAGTTGCTGAATAGGCCCAAAATCATACAAACATTCTCGTATTTTTTTGAAAAGTTAATGTTTTCCCTTTCACATATAATGTTTGCACTGGTTTTCTTTGGTGTGAGGTAGGGATCCAGATTCGTTTCCCATTCCATCCACACTAGAACCATTAATAACTAATAACTAATGACACTAATAACTAATAACACTAGAACCATTAATTAATTACACAGACCACTTTCTTCCCGACTTGTGGTTCTAGGAGATGACATGTTCCAAATTTTCACAGATACTTGAATCAATCTGATCTCTTCCTAACCTCACTGGTCAATTTCTCCAGCCCTGTGCCAAAAGTACATTCTATCTACCACAGCCCTGCCAGGATTAGGAAACCATTTTCTTCTCCTTTCCTTCCTCCTGTTTTCTGGGATATCACATCAATCCTGGCCTGTTTCAGATAAATTTAGGAATCAGACTGTCAAATTCCCCCAAGAAACTCTGGAACAATTTGCATTTGAAAGAGCATTTATTTAATCTACTTGGCAATATGGGAAAACTAACATTTTTACAATATTGACTCTTCCTTTTTATTTGTTCATTTTTTTTTTAATGTTTATTTATTTTTGAGAGAGACACAGAATGCAAGCAGGGGAAGGGCAGAGAGAGAGGAAGACACAGAATCTGAAGCAGGCTCCAAGCTCCGAGCTGTCAGCACAGAGCCCGGATGCGGGGCTCGAACTCACAGACGTGAGATCATGAGCTGAACCAAAGTCGGACACTTCACCGACTGAGCCACCGCAGCGCCCCTTATCTTCCTTTTTAAAGTTTGAGAGAGGGAGCATGAGCAGGGGTGGGGCAGAAAGAGAGAGAGGGAGAGGGAGGGAGGGAGGGAGGGAGAGAGAGAGGGGGAGAGGGAGAGAGAGAGGGGGGAGAGAGAGAGGAGAGAGAGAGACAGAGAGAGAGAGAGAGAGAGAGAGAGAAAGACCCAAGCAGGCTCCTCTCTGCTAGCACAGAGCAAGACAAGGGCCTGGAACCCACAAGCTGTGAGATCATGACCTGAGCTGAAATCAAGAGTCAGGGTGCTTATCATCAACTGAGC
The DNA here is from genome assembly GCF_022837055.1 of Prionailurus viverrinus. Classification (NCBI taxonomy): domain Eukaryota; kingdom Metazoa; phylum Chordata; class Mammalia; order Carnivora; family Felidae; genus Prionailurus; species Prionailurus viverrinus. The sequence continues at coordinate 1,875,976 of NW_025927614.1, forward strand.
CACCTGGTGCCCCAATATTGACTCTTCCTATTAATGTATGATGCTCTCTCATTTTTTTGTTTAATGTCTTGGTTCAAGTTTTTAAGTATTTCCATGGGTGATTTCAAGTCTCTATTTTTATCAGGTTTTTCCCACTAGGTACCTTATGTGTGTTTGACCTTAGAGTAAGAACTTTTCGAATTCTGGGTGATTTACTATGATGGTTCTAAAATTGTAAGCCAATTAAAAAAAAAGAAAACCCACTAAAAAAAAAATTACTTCTACTCTAGTTCTAACTTACCACACTTCCTAACCCCCTTACATAAGGTAACCACATTTCATCATTTCCTTATCTTTTCAAAGTTTTCCTTTGTGGTTACCCTTGAAATTTTACTATGTATCTTATAAAGACAAAAGTTAAAATTTTAATCCCCCCAGCCATTAAAAAAAAAAAGAAAGAAAGAAATTTAAATACTAACTGCAGACACCACTTTAGAGGGGTGGGTGTTGGCATTTTGCCCACTCTGAAACCACTGCTCTGGGACTTTTTCTCCCTATAGCATTTCAAGACGGTCCACTAGAGGAGAACTGGTGAAAACCACCCTCGTTTATCGCTAAGTGTCTGCATCTCCCACTCATTCTTGAAAGACAGCTTTGCAGAGTCCAGGATTCTGGCTGCTTCTTCCTCTCAGCATCTGGAGCTCAAAGTGACTGGAGAGACACGGACTTCCAGTTCTAGTTCCAAACCTTCCAAAGGAGGGTTAGGTGGAGCACAGAAACACTACAGTCAGGGGCTGAGAGGTGAGGGGACACAGTGCCGAGGGTGAGAGAGGTGTTCTCTTCGCTTCCGGACACCCCCATCAAACTTTGGGCCAGATTACACCTCCTGGACCCCGTGTCTAAAGTGGCTCCGGGGCCCACAAAGCCCACAGGCATCACCTGTGCCTCAGAGAGCTCTCAGGGCTCCAGAGATCTGCCTAATCCAGTTTCATTTTGACCAAAAGCTCCTGAAGAATGTTTCAAGCTTGGGCGGCTCAGTAGGTTGAACATCCACTCTTGGTCTCAGCTCAGGTCATATCTAACGGTTCGTGAGTTCAAGCCAGCACTGGGCTCCGTGCTGACAGTGCAGAGCCTGCTTGGGATTCTCTCTCCCTCTTTCTCTGCCCCTCCCCTGATCATGCTCTCTCTCTCTCAAAATAAATATTTTTTAAATGTTTCAATAAAATTATTTTTAAATTACTCAATACTTTTATAGGATTTCATTCTCAGCTTCTTCCCACCGTCATATGGACTATATAGCACACTTTGCATGTAACAATTTAAGTGTTCCCAATTTCTGAACTTAACTATTAATTTATTAAGGGAAACCAGAAAATCTATGCACAGTGAGACACATCTGAGTGGCATTTTGACGAACTTATAATAACAGCAGTTTTGCCTTTGGGATTTTTTTTTTTTTTAATGTTTATTTAAGTAATCTCTACATGTGAGGCTCAAACTCACAACCCTGAGATCAAGAGTCACTCACTCTTCCAACTGACCTGGCCAGGCGCCCCGCCTTCTCAATCCTTTATACTAACATGTGAACTTTTAAATGTAACTGAAGACGTAATTGTGAAATTTGGACGCTAATCACATGTTTCTACAGGGTCAGGGAAGAAAGACAAGGAGTCCATGAACTTCTGCCCTCTGGGGGCTGACTGAAGGCAGGGAGCCCGACCAGTGTGAAGAGGCAGCAGGACGATCCCGGGCCGGGACCAAGCGTCTCCTCAGGTTCCCGCAACCACCACACCGCTTCGCCCACAGGGGACAGCGGTCGAAAGAGCAGCCAGTCCAGATGCGTACTGTCCCCACAGAACGAGCAGGGCCTGCTTTCTGTAAATGCAATTTTTTAAAGACTTTCAAACAAGCTTACCGCAGTAAGAACAGGGCAGACGTCTTCTGAAACCCGAGGGACTCTGACAACACCTGCATTGTATCAGATTGTTAACGCCCTCCAGACACTGCCGGGGAGGACAAGCATACCTACTTGTCACTTAAAGGGAGCCCAGCACACAGGCAGGATTACAGGCCTTTGAAGTCTAAAGTTAAAATTTTTCAAGTGGGCAATACTAGAATTTTCACCAAAGCAAAAAATTTAAAAAATAAGTAAAGAATATGGGGCGCCTGGATGGCTCAATCAGTTAAGCATCAACTTCGTCTCAGGCCACGATCTCCCCATTCACAGGTTCGAGCCCCGCATCGGGCTCTGTGCTGGCAGCTCAGAGCCTGAACCCTGCTTCGGATTCTGTGTCTCCCTCTCTCTCTGCCCCTCCCCCATTCATGCTCTGTCTCTCAAAAATAAATAAAACGTCTTTTAAAAAATTTTTAAATAAAGAATAAAAAAAGACTCCTAATAACATAAAATTTTTACAATAGTGATTACAGAATGTGGATTTTTAATGAATTTCATATGGCAATGAAGACATTCAACACTTAAAAACAACTACACCAATACAATAAAAACACTTGCTGTACACAACACTTATAAATGCATACTTTCCCCCCAAAGAAACTTGTTTTTCACAGATTTAAGCAACAAGTGATTTACATAGGATTCTTCAAATTCCAAAATATGTACACAATTTTTGTCTCTACAGAAACCAATGTGCAGTGGTTGAAAAAGAGTGCTGTTTTGTCCAACAACGTAGTTCTTATGAAACTTTCTATCAATACACATTTTCCAGTAACCACACATTTTCCTTCCATTATCAAATGAAATTCTGGACATGTGAGCATACAGAACAAAACCACTCTCATTTCCAAACACGATTTCAGATGAGATCACATGTGGCTGATCACGACTTAATCTCAGCCACACAAGTACACACATGCACATGGACGCTCACACACGCGCGCACACACACACGCGCGCGCGCGCACGCACACGCACGATCCCAAATCTCCACCACTCCCGAAAACACCACCACTAAGGCCACAGCAGCAGCTGAATGGAAGCACGTCAGAGGACGACGTGGTCGTGATAGTAGGGTGTCCTGCTCCTGAGAACTCTCCCCAAAAGCATGAGGCCTTGTGCCCCCGGGGAGACGCGGGAGGAGTGAGGAGGTCGGCCCCTCCCGTTGGCGAGACAGTGAGCAGCTGCCGGCCACGGAGGGCACTAGTTTGCAGAGAACGAAATGGCCATCAAAAATATTTATTTCAAAGCTTCCACTTTTTTTTAATCCGGCAGAGATCTGGTTCTTAAGTCTGATTCAACTGTGTTTGTATACGTTTTTCAGTGCTCCTAACAATGATTCTAAGACACCCAGACATTCAAATTAAAACACAACAGGAGCCCAAGAGCATGGACACACAGATTGGAGGCCCGAGGTCGCCTGCACTCTGGCGCTGGGGGTGTGGTGCCCCTAGGTCGGCAAGGGCCAGAAGGCAGGCTTCAGAAATGACTTTCTGCGCCCTCCAGGCACCGACCTCAACCATCCGTAGCAGGACGGGTTTCTCCTGGTCCTTCTTCCCTTCCAGACGGTGTCAATCATCTCAAAATCGTTCCAGAGAATTTGGGGCTGGAATTCCTCACGAGGTACCACACATAGGACCTGAGCCACGGGAGCCTCAAGTGAGGCGCGTTCACTCAGGACCCAGGGCGGCCCACGCACTCCTCCGCCAGCCGTCACCACCAGAAGTGGGGCGCCCACGATCGTCTTCACGGTCACCCTCTTGTGCCTCTCCAAGTGCACACACTCAAAGAATTAAAAATAGGAGGGCGGTATGCAGAGACGGCTCTTTATCAAAACTGTGACTGAGCAAGAAACACGAACTCACAAACAGCGGACAACAGTGAGTCCTACGAAGGCAAGAGCGACGGGCTCGCCCAGGCAGTGACAGGGCTGGCACGCGGGGGCGTCCCGGCTGCCGAAATGGGAGCAAGCTGCCGGCCTGCGACGCATCGCTGCAGCCGCCCCTGCCGGCCGCTATGATTGTCTGTCCTGCCTTCGGAACTGAACTGGGCATCCCAGCCACACGCAGTGGCGAGACGCCCCCGGTCTCCAAACATGCTGTTCTGAGGTAGTACTCATTTATTTGCATTGTTGGCTCTCAAACACCACCAAGGAAGTGAACCCCCTTAGAAATACGCAAACCAAAGTGTAGAATAGAAAATAAATAAGGTTTTGTTTTCAGGTAGCAGGCAGGGCCTTCTTCAAAAGGTCAAGTCACATTCAGTGGATAAGTCATCTGTAACTTCTCAAAACTGTTTATAACCATGGCTATAAACTAAAGTGCTTTAAATTTTGATTAGTATCTGAAATCAGTGATTAGAATCACATTTTTGAATTTGCTAACATGAGACCTCAGGAGATTGAAATGATTTTCCACAAAAAGAGCAGAAACTTTTTCTTTTCAAACGACTCTCCAAATGCAAAGTCTGCATCCTACTTCTGTTAGCGTCTAACATCCAGGTTGTTTCACGTAACTACGACGGGACGGAGTTGAAGCTCCGTGACAGCACGGCACACGCTACAACCTCACGCGGAAGCAACCCTCAAGTCTTCCAGCGCACCTGCCGTGCGTCAGCCAACGCGGGTGCGGCTCCGCGACCTTCCCGGCACAAGGCAGGCGTGTATAATTATTCCAGAAACGCTACACTCTACTTGCGCCTCACAGTAAGTACGCGGGTTCACATTTAACTCACGCAAACATAATGCCCTCCTGTCAGCTGTCAGACGCCAGCAACTCACAACACACGACGTGCTACGGGGAAGGGGCTTCGTCTCCACTGCACGGAGGGCGCCAGCACACACACAAGACGAAAATAAAACTTAGGACCATACGTTTTGCTGTACATTTCATGCAAGCTGGGTACAATGAGAAAAGAACATACAAATCACCCTCGTCAGGGCCCGACTCTCAGAAAAAGGGCTTGACCAACAGGAGAAAAGCGGCACCGGTCCACAGGTCCACGGCGAACCACGCGACTAAGGAACGCCGGCAACCTCATTTCTCTTGTAACAACGCAGGGATGTTGATGTTCCAGCCAATGGCTTGCCTGTCAAACCCGCAGGTGAACAGATTGCACATGGGGTGGTCCTCGCTCCACGCCGAGCAGCACACCATTCTTCTGTGGCCCTATTATCACACAAACCAGAATTAGTATATCCTTCCCAAAGCAGAAGCGCGATAAAACCTCAGCCAGATTTACAACTACACGAATCAAGGCGACGGAGTCGAAAGAAAAAAACATTAACAGGCGGCATTAGTCAACACGAGCCACAAACCGTGCACGTGGCAACAAGCTTTCGGCCACGTGCTGCGGAGAGGCCAAGGCGGGGCGAGGGGCGTCAGCACACGTGACCAAAAGCATTTTGTGATTCTTTAATAAAACGAGTAAGATTATAGTCAGGCAAAAAGAATATATGATCAATTTGAAGATTTTTAATGAGCTAGATAATATTTGGGAATAAAATAAAGGAAATCCATTCAAAGACCTCAAAGACCATTTTAACAAATAGTTGGCTCAGGTAATAAAGTGGCCAGAAAAATACATTTCGTATCAAATAAGACAAGGATAAAATAAATGATCTTTCAAGTCAATTCCTGCTACCTTCAGAAAGTCCAGCTAAGTTATCAGAATGCTGGAAAAAATTACTGCCAAACACTAGCAAAGTTTTTAGAATGTGATATACCTAGTGTATACGTGTAGAGACACAGCAATGCCTCGGCACATGTGAATATACTTCCAGATTAACGTGATCACGGTCTAGTGATAAAGTACAAGAAACAGGATTAAGGAAAGCTGACAGAAATTTCAGAAGTAAAAGGAACACTCAGAAGAATGGCACAGGGACACCCTCCCCCCCCCCCCCCACCACCGGGTGGCTCAGCTGGTGAAGTGTCAGACTCTTGGTTTTGGCCCCGGTCACGATCCCACATTCCTGAGATCAAGCCCCGCATCAGGCTCTGCACTGACAGTGTGGAGCCTGCCTGGCATTCTCTGTCTCCCCCCTCCCCCCTCAATCTGTCCCTCCCCAGCTTGTTCTCCCTCTTAAAAAAAGAAAGGAAAAAAACAAGAATGGCACAGAAGTTCCCTGGTAAAGCATCCACATGTGGAAAGTGCTCTCTATGACAAAGAACACAACAGTCCACAAAATAAAGTATTGCCAACAGAAACCCACACAACAAAGGGTTTCAAGAGCAATGTTGTTAGGCTTCTTTGTTAAAAACCTCAGAAGAAAGAGGGAACGATGCATCCATTAACTGGCAGTGATCAGGACTCTGCACAGGAACCAGTTAAAGATCAGTCAACTCAAGGCACTGCCGACAGAAACCCTCAGGTCAGGTGCTTAGTAAGGGGGTAAGGCAGGGCCAGCCAGCACGCAGAACGCTGGCAAAGGAGCACTCGCCCAGGACCCACCTGGAGTCCAGCCTCCTGTGTCCCTCGGACCCGAGTGCACACGGACATGCCTGGGGCACATGTGTACTTTAGAAACGCCCCGCCCCCTCTCGGGTCACAATGTGCACACTGCACAGAGCGCTGCACACCGGCCATGGGCCAGTGTGCCTTCTGGAACAGCTCACAGACACGCTGCACCCAGAGCCTTGTCCCTTGGCCCCTCCAGCGCTCCACAGAGCTCGCTTGGCATGAAACACACTTTTGGGAAACACCACCTGCACTCTCCCCAAAGTAAAACAAGTTCACGCTGTCAGCCACCTTCCCTCTAGCTACCAATTTCAAATAAGGTTGTTGTTTTGTCTTCTTAAAGTCTGTCGGTTCAAAGAAGCCGGGGCGACAGAAAGCAGGGACTGCCGGCTGTGGTTCCGGGACGCCGAGCCCAGCATTTTTCTATCTGAAGAAGTGTCACAAGTTCAGAATTAAGTGAAACGTTACTCATCAATCTTAAAAATAATTCTATTCAACACAACACTTCAGGAGGAAACAAATCCGAGCACCACAAATTCTACAGTTTCAACAGGGCTACACGTGTACAGACAACCAACGCGAGTTGCCTCCACGGGATCAGCACCACCAGAACCGCTCACAACTCCGTACTTTCTCGAGGAAAACGTTCTCAAAGTAGACGTCGTGCACGCCCGACCTCGTGTTCCAGGCGCAGCCCTCACAGGCCGCACAGCGCCGTCAGGTACCACACATGGGTCCCAGCGTGTTAACGACGCAGCGTGCACGCACAGCAGGGACTCTGCAGGTGCCAAGCTCGAACCTTCCCTTTGTCGGGGGGGAGGTGAAGATTTTATTAAGCACTCTAATTTCACGAGTACCTTTTCTGTGACGTGTACTCAAAGAATAGAGTTTCAAAATGAACTTAGGACAGTACGCGTACAAGCCCCGAGGGGGAGAGCAGGTGAAGCCCCGTGTTGAGGGCAGAGGCCTTTCACGGAGAGTTGGTGCCACGTAAAGTCAGGCCTCGCTGACAGCCAACACCCTTCGCCGTTGGCCTCTGAAGCCACCTTCGGTCTACAGCTCCTAACACCAGGGCCGGCCTGCGGGTCACAAACCACTCTGTGAGGCTTTACACAAGACGACAGGGGGCGCCTCCACAAGGGGTCGGCAGAGCCACGGCCATGGGGCAGCAAGCGTGGCAGGCGCTGGGGGCACAGACACTGACTGCAGCGTCAGGGGCCACACGAACTGGCTCGCCCACGCGGCTGTCACACTGACACACGGCAAAGGCGTGGGAGGAAAAGGAGGGGGGCCAGGGGGCAAGGCTCAGTTAAGCACCAGGCCTGCAGAGGTGCGGCCTCAGCGATGGGGGTTGAGGGGTAGTGGGGGAAGATGGGAGGGGAGGGGTGGGGGGATGCAGGAGGGAGCGTATGGGGGGTTATGCATCACAGCAACATCCACTGCCCCACAGGAGCCGTCGGGAACCACCTAAGTGCGAACTCCCAGGTGGCACGCCGGGAATGTGCATCAGCAGGTCTGAGCCGCAGCCACGGCCACGAGCACCACACTCCCCCTCCCCCGCACCGTCTGGGCTGACTCCCAGCAAAGCTGCATCTAGATGGGCTTTTCCCGTCCTGCACCTGCCAGGGAAAGGGCTCTTCCGGTCTGGGCGGGGCGGGTCCTCTTCTGAAAGAGGCCCCTCGGCCCACACCTCTGCGTCCGAGTGAGGGCGCACACTTTCACTTGCCAAGAGGTGAGGCTGTGCTGTCCCGGAGGGGGACCGCCACCATGGGCGCCCTCTGCTCCCCGCACGAGACTGGGGGGCGGAGTGCGCCATCTCACTTAAGTTTAAAAACATGTGGCACACTCAGTTCAGGTACCGGGGAACCCTTCAACTTTCAATTTTGTGAGCCCTAAACACAGATCAAGTACTTCCAGCGAAATCTAGCGTCCAATGACAGTAGGAAAATAAGAATGTGACACCTCTGGTGTGTTTATATCGGTTACAATTATAAAAGCACTTATGTCTAGTATATCTGGATAATTTAAACATATCGCTAGTTTCTCTCTTTTTAGAAAACCTAAAACGACGTGGGGCTCGTCGGTCAGTGGCGACCTAGGACGCAGACTCCACGCTGTCCCCAAGGCTCGCTGCCAACACGCGGGGCGAACACGCGGGGCGAAAGCACACCTACCTGCCGGCTGCTACGGGGGAGCCGCGCCAGCCGCACGCCCGACATGTCGAACAGCCTCACTTGCCGGTTGTCGTGTGGGAGGGCGATTATCTTCTGGCCGACGCATACATTGATCCTGCGAAGGGGAGACGAAGTGGGTTATGGATGAAGTCGGGACGGCACAAGTCTCCGAGTTTACAGACTATCACGCAGTGGGAGACTTCGCACCATTCACGCTTCAAGGCAGGTGCTATCTGTCTGCAGCGTCAGCACACAGAGACCGAGTCACTTACCTGTAATGACAGTGACTCAAATGCAGCCCCACAGCGCTTGCCCAAAGGTGGCTCATTCTTCTCCTTTGAAGCTCACCGCCCCAGCCCGATTTTATACTCACATTTCAGCAGCACACAGGGGATACTAAATCTGCATGAGGATCAATAAAAAATAATCCCCCCTGCAAAAAATACTTCCCCGGAAGTCTAATGCACTTTTCCAAGTGCTCTCTTAAACACCACATGTACATGAATAACACACTGCATGACAAGCCACCCTCTCAGGACATAACAAGCAGCCCTCTTCACCTGTTGATGGCAGAGTCTGTGCGAATAGTCGCAATGGGGGATCTCATATTCCTTAAATCCCAGACCTTCACGGTGCGGTCATCGCTGCCCGAAACAACATTATCTCCCACGGTGAACACGGCCGAGGTCACGGTGCTACAAGTAAAGGGCACAGGTTCAAAAGATCATCAGCAAGTCCCAGGATGCAGACACAAGTCCTCTCCACCTGCGTAATGAGCACACAATCCCGCTGCCAGAGAGACTGGTGAGGCAGGTGGAAAGGCTACTGGAGACGTGGAAGCGGACAGTTGTCTCCGAATCCACTAACTCCTGCTTCAATCTCCCTGTGAGTGTAAACACAATGAGCATTAGAAAAGTACAGTCCATTCTACTCAGCTCTACCTTCTCAGGCAATGGAGCAAAGAGAAGCTACTGGAAGACATCGATTAGACAGAACCTGCCAAAATGTCTACATGCTCGCACCTGATAGCACAAATGTAAAAAAAAAAAAGAAAAGAAAGAAAAGAAAAAGAAAAATCCAGCCTAACTTTCAGTTTAATCAGAACATTGGAGAAAAACCTATTCCTTTAACTCAACCACCACCACCACCACCACCAATTTAAAAACGTGCCAAGAATTTAAACAGAACTTTCTCCACGGAAGATTCACAAAAGGCCAAAAAGCCCATGAAAAGATGCTCACCGTCAACCATCAGGGGAACGCAAATCAAAACCACAGCATCCCATCTCACTCCCCTTAGAATGCCTTCCATCAAAAAACAAAACACAAGTGTTGGTCAGGACGTGGAAAAAAGGAACCTCATGCCCTGTTGGTGGGAATGCAAGCTGGTGCAGCCACTGTGGAGGACAGTGTGGAGGACAGTGTGGAGGCTCCCTGTATAGTTAAAAATAGAACTACCCTGCGATCCAGCAACACCACTACCGGGCATGCATCCCAAGGAAACGGATCAGTACCCTGAAGAGGTACCTGCGCCCCCATGTTCACAGCAGGCAGGACACGCAAACCACCTGATGTTGACACACGAATGTACAAAGAAGATGGGATGTGTGTACGAACAACAGGGTCTTATTGGGCCATAAAAAAAAGACAGAAATCCCGCTGTCATCACGGGGATGAATGTGGACACCATGCTATATCAGGCAGTGGAGGGGGGCCCACGTGTGATGCACAGAGAACAGGGGGAGGAAGGTAAGCCTGGACTTGAAGCCAACGGCCCCTCTGAACCCCCGTCTCAAACACACAGGAGCGTCAGGCCTGGCCTGGTGCAGAGGCCACGACAAGCTGGGAGGGACTCTGACGCCCAGCCTCCCCCGTGGACTCCGGTTCTCAGGGAGTTGTGGCCAAGTTAAATTTCAGTGAACATTCTGCTAAATTAATGAAAAAAGTCTCCACAAAAGACCGTCTCACCTTATGTTAATGAAATGCTGAAAGACATTAGGTTTTTAATAAATCACCATCCTGACAGGTATTGTAGGGCATCAAAGGGAAAAGCTGGCGCGGGGGCCGTGGCTCTCCAGGCACCCTCGGACTCGGGTCCCCGGGGGAACCCACTGTGCCATGACTGCTCGCTGGAAAAGCTCAGACTCTGCCGAACTCCAGCTGACTCATTTATCTTGTCGCCGAGAGCAGCCGGGCGTGTGCTTCCAGCTGACAGCGCACTACCTTCTCACCGCACACCACTGGCCGATCTGGAACATTCCGCTCCCTCCGCGGGTCTCAATCACCGGAGAGACTGTAATGCTAGCACTCCTCATTAGGACTAACAGCTGTCTTCCCAGTCACACAGAGACACAAAGCTGTTTTGCATAACAATCTGCCGGAATTTCATAGCTAAGAAAAAAAAAAAATACACGATGTGTGGAAAATGCTGGCCCGGAAATGCCAGGCAGTGCACTCTCCTGGCCCCACATCAGAAGCAGCGCAGAGCCCCCCGCTTCTCACCTTTCAGATGGAGCTCGCCACAAAACCAAGAGATCCGTCTGCATCAGAAGGACAGAGCAGAGGAGCAAGCACTCAGGCAAGGGCAGGGGCGTCCTCTGGACGGGAGGGAGTCCGCCTTTGAAGAGCGCATCCAGGAGGAAATCAGTGTGGCCCATTGCCCTACCAAGGACGGGGCAGTGTTTGTGACATCCCTGCGGCCCAGCACAGGCCGGCAGGACAGACCACACCTGCCCTCACGCCTGCACACAACGGAAGACCTGTCCTGACCACGTCCTCCCTGGCTACCGCTTCCCGCTTCCCAGACCGTCCTTTGAAACTAAGCCCCGCACAGACGAAGCAAGTGCTCTGCAGCCTGCCCTAACATGGAGGGTCCTGGAGAGCACAAGCACTGTGCCCGGCCCACCCCGTGTACTCCTCAGTGCGCACACGACGCACATGGGCCTGTGTCTTAAGATCTGAGACAACTAAATGGAAAACAACCCTTTTCCAAATGATACATTTCTGAACACTCCTTGATGGCGAACTCTCAAAAAAGCAGGCCCTAAGATAAACATTTAAAGGAAAAGTCACACTGGTGTCACATCTGGTTCGCTTTCAGGATCTGGAATTCAAATGCTCCCGGAAGAAAGAAGTTAAAGCAGCGCCAGCTCAGTCTCCAACCCGGTCCCCCTCCTCCCTGAGCCTGTCTTCGGCAAACCGAGACGTCGTCACCGACAGGACCGAAGTGCAGGACCGCCCACTCGACAGAGCAGGTCCCGCTCGCCTCAGGGAACATGCCACAGCGAACAAGGGCCAGCGCCAGCGGGGCAGCGACGGGACAGGGGCAGTTTTCGGGCAACAGTGTAACTGTGACACTGAAACGTGCCGCTGCTGGGTCTTGTGACAATACCTCAGAGAAGCTTCGCAATCACCAGGGTCATCACGCCGCAGCGACGGCTGCGAGCAGCATCACAGGTGCATCAGAACGGTGCCTTTCGTTAACCAAGTTCTCCTCCAGCGCATTTTATTAACTGAATCAGTAACTTTTCCATAGATTATTCAAAGATGATCATTCTACACAACTTGATTTAAAAGGGTTACAGAGATTTTTAAACAAGGGGGTTACAGAGAAGTTAAACTTAGGAAGATTCACAGGGTAACCTCATGCTTGTAGTATCAAGGGCCAAGGCTCTGATTTCCTTTCTGTGAAGCCTGGTCACTATTTCATTCTGATCAAACGATGTAACAGCCAAGCATCAATAAGTTTTGAACATTTGTAATTACATCAACAACTGTGACACGGGGCACCTGGGGGGCTTGGTCGGTTAAGCGTCTGACTCTTGATTTCGGCTCAGGTCTTGATCTGGGTTCATGAGATTTTGGCTCTGCGCGGTCAGCACGGGGCCTGCTTGGGATTCTCTCTCTCCCTCTCTCTGCCCCTCCCCTTCTCTCTCTCTCTCTCTCTCAACATAAACAAACATTAAAATACAAATAAGTTAGGTGAAGAGTGATCTCCCTCAGGTTTTAATAACCTAACTGTCCATTCCCTTAGTTTCTGAATGCAAGACTTTGCTAGTTACGTGCTGATGCGCTCACAGCCAATGTCCCAATGTCAGCATCACGTGACTCTGGGCATAAAAACTAGGATGTGAACAATTTAAAAGGCTTCCCTTCTTTTTTAAATCTTCCGAAAGGAAAACTGTTTCTACATCAGCCTTGAAATAATGAGATACAGAAAAGCCCTGTTCATCAGAATAACCAGGAAAATTGAAGTTAGAAAGGTATTAGGAACCGTAAGATTTTTACTCTCCAGAAACTGCAAAGTCGAAGAGAGAGTGCTCTTTCCTGAAGAAGCCCCAGAGGGCACGGGTCCGTCCTGGATCGGAGGTGAGCTGTCACAGGCCTGGGAAGACCCCTCTTCTTCACCTGGACGTCCCTCACACCACAGTGGGGGTGACTCCACGTAAACCCGGGCTGCGGGCGCCTGAGGGCCCTTGTGGCCCAGGGACCGTGTGCAAGCACGTTTCAGAACTGGGAGTGTGAGCGCGTCCACCACAAGTGGCACAGGACACACGGAAGATGATACACGTATGACATGTGGACACATGCACACGCATGTGCTGGCATACCCACCGGACGTGACACTGGCTACACGGCCCATGACGTGTGTGCGTGTGTGTGTGCGTGAAATGAGCCAGAACCGAGCTCTGACACAGAAGTGACGCTCCTTCAACTCTCTGAGGAGCAAGTGTCCTTTACGCCAGCATATGATTTACTCACGGAGGGAGCCTGAGGGGCGAGACACCCTTGGCACCAGGAGGCACCCGTGGGCCCCACACTCAAGCACCCCCTCACTCTGAAAGGTCAGAATTAGCTACCAGCACAGCCTTCCAACACCTCACATTTCCTTACTCATCCAGAGGAGCAACCCAAGCGATGGGCCCCTGGTTTTTTAACACATGTGGAATTCACACTTACCTTCCCAGGGGGCCCGGTGTTCACAGCCCCTCCCCCAGGACAGGTGCCGCCTCGGCACAGGGCACTGCTCTTCACCAGACATGTCACGGGCGTCAGCAGTCACGGTAACGTGGGTGGGGGCATGCCACGCACACAACAGGAAAGCACTTTCATCTGTCAAGTTCACTAAGCTTCCGCCAAACTATACTCCCTTAAGCAAAGGTTCCGACTCTAAAGCTGGTGACTCTCCAGGACTGCAAGTCTTGGAGCCCCGTCCACGCATCAGGCAAGGAGCCCAGGAGACCAGCGAGGGAGGGGGTGCAGGGCTCCCCAGTGCCGAGTCTCACAGCAAGCCTGCCTGCACTCCTGGGATTCCAGGGGCCATTGTCACAGTGACACCCTCGACAGTATCCAATCACCTCCAAGTCCGTGCACCCCACACTGGCCCTTGGACAGCCCGCCACAGCACACTGACGGCAACCCACTCCTCACACGGGGCTGTCCTCAGGCACACCCGCTGGTCCGAGAAGCTGACTTTGCACACGCTGTTCCCGGCCCTCCCTGCAGGGACGCTTCACCAGACGGGTAAGGGGGGACACAGCACTCAGTCCATGGGAGATGCCAACACAGAAAAGCACTTCCAGGGAGCCAACCTAAACACTCAGAGCAGAAACAGCACGTAGGAGGTCGCTGAATGCACCCAAAGTCCCTCTCAGAGCACCCACTTAAGACAGTCTTTTTTGGGGAATGCAAGCTGGTGCAGCCACTCTGCAAACAGTATGGAGGTTCCTCAAAAAACTAAAAATAGAACTACCCTACAACCCAGCAATTGCACGACTAGGCATTTATCCATGGGATACAGGTGTGCTGTTTCGAAGGGGCACATGCATCCCCATGTTTATAGCAGCACTATCGACAATAGCCAAAGGATGGAAAGAGCCCAAATGTCCATCAATGGATGAATGGATAAAGATGTAGTATATATATATATATATATATATATATATATATATATATACATACACACACAATGGAGTATTACTCTGCAATCAAAAAGAATGAAATCTTGCCATTTGCAACTACATGGATGAAACTGGAAAGTATTATGCTAAGTGAAATTAGTTAGAGAAAGACAAAAATCATATGACTTCACTCATGAGGACTTTAAGAGACAGAACAGACGAACATAAGGGAAGGAAAACAAAAATAATATAAAGACAGGGAGGGGGACAAAACACAAGAAACTCTTAAATATGGAGAACAAACTGACGGTTACTGGAGGGGTTGTGGGGGGGGATGGGCTAAATGGGGGAGGGGCCCTAAGGAATCTACTTCTGAAGTCATTGTTGCACTATATGCTAATATGGATGTAAATTTTAAAAATAATAATAACATTTAAGAAAAAAAAAAGACAGTCTTTTTTAGGGGGCGCCTGGGTGGCTCAGTCGGTTAAGCCTCTGACTTTAGCTCAGCTCATGATCTCACAGTTCAAGAGTTTTGAGTCCCGCGTGGGGCTCCATGCTGACAGCTCAGAGCCTGGAACCTGCTTCAGAGTCTATGTCTCCTGCTCTCTGCCCCTCCCCTCCTCACACTTTGTCTCTAAAAAATAAAAAATAAAAAAAAAAAAGACAGTCTTTTTAAAAAAGTCCTGGTCCTTGAGGGACTTTGGAGAAAACACTAAGTGGAGCATCTCACTCTGAGAACAGAAAGGAAATGGAGCGTGACTCTGCTCCGTCGGCAGCACCCGCACCCCGCGGGTCCAACGCCACGGCCGAGTGCAAGCAAGTGCGGACGCCGGGCGGGTGATCCGAGCCCACCGGGGCCTGGCGTGGGCAGGGGCCAGGCACATGCACCATGCCAGCTCTGCCATCGGGCGGCTGCTCTGTCCCCACTCCGCTCGCTGCACGCCTCGCGCCGTGGCTTCTGCTGACACGTGCAGGTTGGGCCAGACACGACTCAGCTGTGAACGAGGCTGTGACGGTGCAGAGTCAGGAGGTACTTAGTCTGTGGTCACAGCCTGACGATCTTCTCTTGGGTCATCTCGGTGCAAAGTGAAGCGACCTGACAGCTCACGACCAAGCTGTCAAGTACACTGAGTTAAATGCACTAATTTCCCTGAAGTCCTTATTTTTATTAGTTCCCTATCAGCTCTACTTAAATGGGGAATTTTGAAAGCGTAAATAAATACTACATCTCCTCTTACTTTTAAAAACTATACTCCAAATTGGAGACAACTTTCAAATGCATCAGCAGGGCACTGTGAAGGAAACCGCGGGCCCAAAGCCAGAGGTGCAGGGAGTTGCAGGGGCCACATGGGACACCCCCGAGGTCTCCCGGAGCAAAGCGGCGGCACCTGCAGAACGGCCCCGTTCACAGGAAAACCAGCCTCGCCTGCGTGCACGAGGTGCAGGGGACCCGGCCCAGCAGCTCGAGACGCACACAGTATTCGCTAACGTCCCCTGCTCGTTTCCAGGACACCATGACAAAACGTGTGCGAATACAAATGACACTTGCAAAAACACACCTTAACACGACCACTGGGGCAGAATACCAGAAGTTGACACAGTCCAGGAGTCCTTTCTGTCTCTCAACCAACTACTGCCAGTAGTTACAGAACTCTCTAAACCTTCTCAAAACAAAATTATTTTCAAACCATCTAATCAAAGAGAAGACAGGGGCGCCTGGGTGGCTCAGTCGGCTGAGTATCCAACTCTTGATTTTGGCTCAGGTCATGATCTTATGGTTCATGGGATCAAACCCTGCATCAGGCTCCGTGCTGACGATGTGAAGCCTGCTTGGGATTCTCTCTCCTCCCCTCTCTGCCCCTCCCCCACGCGCACACACATGTGAGCATGCACTCTCTCTCTCAAAATAAAAATAATAAGGGGCACCTGGGTGGCTCAGTTGGTTGAGTATCCAACTTCAGCTCGGCTCATGATCTCACAGTTCATGAGTTCAAGCCCCACATGGGGCACGTGCTGTCCATGAGAAGCTTGCTTCAGATTCTCTGTCCCCCTCTCTGCCCCCTCCCCTGCCTGCATGCACATGCTCTCTCAAAAACAAACATTTAAAAAATAATAAAAATAATAATAATAAAAAGAAGACGACTGAACCAGACTCTCAGGCACTTGGGCAGGGAGTGCAGAACTGCAAGAGGCTTAGGCTCAAAGGCATTTGAGGCCAGCATGATGCTATGGGCCCTTCTGGAGCCATCCCCCAGTACTGAAAAGAAACCGTGCAGCACAACACGCTCCCCACGTCCTCCTTCTCCTCCTCCCGGACAAGGGCTTACAAGTGGCCACCAAGAGTAACAGACTTACAAACCAAAAGCAGTCTACCAAAATCTCAGCCTCCAAGGTGGTCTGTCACCAGACTGCCACGCATCCACCCCTACCATGGGCCTGCATACAAGCTGAGTCACTGACCAAGCACAGAATTCAAGACTTAAATCAACCACTATCCAATTGAAGGGGTCATGATGTCGAAAGGCTTTCTCTTTTTTTTTTTTTTTTTTTAAGCATAGAGAGAGAGAGAAAATGCGTGCATGCCCAAGTGGGGGGGGGGGGAGGGAGAGGGACAAAGGGAGAGGGGAAGGGGGAAAGAGAGGGAGAGAGAGGGCGAGAGAGGGAGAGAGGGGGTGAGAGGAGGAAAGGGGGGGAGAGGGAGGGGGAAGGGGGGAGAGAGGGGGAGGGAGGGAGAGGGAGAGAGGGAGAGAGGGGAAGGGAGGGGGGAGGGGGGAGAGGGGGAGAGGGGGAGAGGGGGAGAGGGGGAGAGGGAGGAGGGGGGAGGGGGGAGAGGGGGAGAGGGGGAGAGGGGGAGAGGGGGAGAGGGGGAGAGGGGGAGAGAGGCAAGGGAGAGGGAGAATATGAACAAATGAATCCCAAGCAGGCTCCACACCATCAGCACAGAACTCATCGCAGGGCTCGATCTCACAAACTGTGAGATCATGACCTGAGCTGAAATCAAAATATGGACACGTAGGGGCGTCTGGGTGGCGCAGTCGGTTGGGCGTCGGACTTCAGCCAGGTCACGATCTCGCGGTCCGTGAGTTCGAGCCCCGCGTCGGGCTCTGGGCTGATGGCTCAGAGCCTGGAGCCTGTTTCCGATTCTGTGTCTCCCTCTCTCTCTCTGCCCCTCCCCCGTTCATGCTCTGTCTCTCTCTGTCCCAAAAATAAATAAACGTTGAAAAAAAAAATTTTTTTTTAAAAATATGGACACGTAACCAACTGAGACACGCAGGCACCCCAATGCTTTTTCTCTTTAAAAGTATAAAGAAAATTGTTAATAACCTGACACAAAATTCAAAGCCACTTTCACCTTCATACATAAATGACTGAGAATTTGGTATTTACTATGAAATACCTTCCCTGGGAATTTGGGAATGAAAGCATATGATCATGTCTTAACTTTAAAGCAATCATTGTGAAAAAAAAACTATGAACATTATCGCATCTCCAATTAAAACCAAATACAAAAAATAAAAATAAATAAGTGTTGTTACCAATAAAAAAGCAATCATAATTTTTAATCTGATTTTTTTTTATTTTTTGTTAGATGTAGTGTTTTGTTTTCTTTAGAAGAAAGCACCGAAGTTCACATTTGGAGGATAAAGTTATTATTATATAGGGAGAATTAAAGAAAAACAGAAAGAAAAAACTTTGCACTCTCAGAGATTTTATCCACGGTGAGCTAATTCGAGTTTCTTCAATGCCAGAGTTTATTCCCACTTATGAACACTGTCAGCTGGGTACAGACTAGAGTCATTGGCCACCCACAGGGAAAGCTTAATGACCAGTGACTGCCTCAACTGTCAGTCCCTTTTTATAGCAACTGAAACAAGACAAAACAAAACAAAACATAAGAAAAACGTGAGGCGGGGGTGGGGGTGGGGGGGGTTCCGCCAGGCCCCCCAGAGAAGCAGCTGTGCTGGGCAGTGCAATCCTCGTGGGCAGCTCTCGTGCCGCCTTCAAGGGACACTTCGTGGATCTCACCCGAAGGTAAGTCTGGGTACCACGAAAGCGTCCTGCAGACGCACCTCTGTACACACAGCCCACGTGGTAAGAGTCCAGCTGCGATGACCGGTGTGCCCGAGTCTAGGCCGGCGCGAGGGTGCCACTGCGTCCCAGGAGGGAGGGCAGGGCGTCGTACCACGACACTGCCTGAAAAGCTCACCTACTCAATCATCCCGTCAGGGGAGAAACTCGTCAACACACAAGGATTTAGCTTATTTCAGATGAAAAGCACTGTATTTCAGCTCCACCTCCTGACAATGAAGACAAACATCTATGAAAACAAACTGCCAGCGTTTGAAATTCCTGTGACGTTCCAAAATATTTCAGTTACCCATTTCTGTTATTTCCGAGAACAGTACACACTACAATTTCTCATCCCTGACTATTAGGAGAACAATCTGTTACATAAAATATCTAATATTTACCTTCATATAAATCGGTACCCCTTGCTACTATAGCAGATAGTCAAATAGTAACAGACACACATTTATACTAAGTAAATCCTATTATGCTAAAATTCCTATTATAATGAACAGCTTTCACAGTACAAAGTAAAAATACACATGGAACACAACAAAGAAGAAAATAACATTATTTGTCCTTTCTAAAAATTTACAAGAACCTTAAGCAGAGCTTACGTGAAGAAGTGATAACAGCAGCATAAATTTCCAGAGAAACCGTGTGGCTATAGATTTGTACCCTTGCAGTGAAGCACTACACCTCAAACTCTCTTTTCACAAAAAGGCACAGAATCCACACAGAAGCATGAGGAGAACAGTCACCTCTCTCCTAGATCCTAGAGAAATCAAACTAGGATGGGACACCTGGGTGGCTCAGTCGGTTAAGTGTCCAACTGGGACTCAGGCCATGATCTCACGGTTCGTGGGTTCAGGCCCCCTTGTCGGGTTCTATTCTGACAGCATGAACCTGCTTAGGATTCAATCTCTATCTCTCTCTCTCTCTCTCTCTCTCTCTCTCTCTCTCTCTTTCTCCTTCTGTCTCTCTCTGCCCCTCCCAGCTCATGCTTTCTCTCTCAAAATAAACTTAAATTATAAAACTACACAAATAATCTTAAAACCTATACAGCTACATCTTGCCTTAAGAAAACCCAACATACAGAAATTCAAAATCACTGAAGAGCTAAGTGAATTACTCACATTATATAAGATATTGGATTCCAACATACTTTACTGGAGAATGTGTGTTGAGTTTCTTGTAAATGAAAATATGCCGTATGAGACTACGTTCTGGAGAGTGTGTCCCACCTACAACTCTTCGGGTGATACCAACAAGTAAGGAACAGCATGTCTGAGCTGTGCTTTTAACGTTCAGAAAAGAAATGGGTTAGGGGCACCTGGGTGGCTCAGCCGGTCGAGCATCCGACTCTTGATCATGGCTCAGGTCATGATCTCAGGGTCGTGAGATGGAACCCCACCTCAGCATGGAGCCTGCATGGGATTCTGTCCGTCTCTCCCCTGCCCCTCCCCCACTCATGTTCCATGTTCTTTCTCTCTCTCAAAATAAACGTTAAAAAAGTAAAATACAAAAAAAAAAAAAGAAAAAGAAAGAAAGAAGGAAAAGAAAGGAAAAGAAAAGAAAAGAAAAAGAAAAGAAAAGAAAAGAAAAGAAAAGATTAAAAGGACTCAAGAAAATCACCCTGGAAAACCAAGAGTTAGCTCCCAGTCTAGGAGACAGCACTGCAGGCACCGAAATGACTTATTTCCTACAGGGGCAGTCACTGCTGGATGCCGGAAATGTGGCCTTGGGCCCGTGACAGCAGCCGTGGTTGGGGTGGCAACGGACGGTGCAGCGGCGGCGGCCGTCAGACGGACCCAAGGCTTGGGGGAGGCAGGAGACCCGAGCGTGTTTGAGAAGCCACACTCAGACCGTCGCAGGTGAGTGAGGAAACCGAACACGGTCCGAAAGCAGCCAGTTCTCCGCTCTCGGTCGGGAACGAGGCTGTGCGTTTGGTTTGATAAAAGCACGCCCTCTGTAGGTGCACACGTCGTTACTGGCACAGGTACCGTATTCTGTCGGATTTCTTTGTCCCCGTGGGCTCAAACCTAGGGAACCCGTGCCGGAGGCAAAAAACCAAAACCAAACACAAAACAAAACAACAAGAGCTACCGACTAAACAGAGTCTTCATCTAAAAACCCTGTAAAATGTCCCACCTCCTGTTTTTCCGAGCGGCCGCAACTCCCAGAGGCTCACTGCTAACGGATCAGGCAAGGCTGCAGCCCCACCTGCTGGCCACGCCGTGCGGGCTCTCCCCAGGCAGCGGCCTCTCCACCCTGCGGGAACAGAGGCTCCCACCTGCCACGGCATGGCCGAAGGAGCAGAGGAGGGCCTCGGCCCGCGGGCACGGCGCACAAGCCCCCGGCCGGCCCGTGCCAGTGCCCCAAGGCCTCTGAAAAGGTAAAACGTGCCCTTCTCTGACACCACTGGACATCAGTGCCAAAGGGAGAACGGTCTTATTTTCATACCTTGCACATCAACAAACATGCTAGTTCATCCTAACTTGGTTAAGAGAAAATGCACATGGTCTAAAGGTGGTGCTTGTCCACTTATTCCATTTTCACTCACAAGTCCATGTGTCCTCACTACATACAGAAAATGAAAGCATCAACTTCTGTCTTGGGGCATCCAGATGCAAGAGGCCTCAGGGACAGACACGGCTCCATGCCTGCTCTACGCCACTACTGATCCCGTGAGAAAAACAAACCAAAGAAACCTTGTCACAGGTCCACGCTAGAAATAAGAATCCCTGGGACACCTGGGTGGCTCAGTCGATTGGGCGTCCGACTTCGGCTCAGGTCAGGATCTCGCGGTTCGTGGGTTCGAGCCCCGCATCGGGCTCTGTGCTGACAGCTCAGAGCCTGGAGCCTGCTTCGGATTCTGTGTCTCCCTCTCTCTCTGTCCCTCCCCCACTCATGCTCTGTCTCTCTCTCAAACATAAATAAAAACATTAAAAAAAGAAACGAAAGAAAGCCAACATTTAGGGGAATAAAAGGGGCACCCGGGTGGCTCAATCGGTTAAGCATCCAACTTCGGCTCAGGCCATGATCTCAGTTTGTGGTTCAAGCCCTGCATGGGGCTCTGGGCTGACAGCACAGAGCCTGGAGCCTGCTTTGGATTCTGTGCCTCCCTCTCTCTTTGCCCCTCTCCCACTCGCACTCTGTGTCTATCTCAAAAATAAACATGAAAAAAAAACCTTATAAAAGAAACAGTAAGAACCCCTTCGTAACCAATCATGTTCCTCACAGTGTATCTCTCCAGAAACGACCGTTATTTCACACATCCACCAGGTACAAAAATACACCCCAAATCATAGAGACATGTGAACCATGACCCCAGCATTTCCTACGCTGCACAGTCAGAGGGTGGCAGACAAGACAGACCTACTATTCAAAAAGTCTTAACGCGGGGCACCGGGGTGGCTCAGTCAGTTAAGCGTCCCACTTCAGCTCAGGTCACAATCTCACGGCTGGCAGGTTTGAGCCCTGCATTGGGCTCTGTGTTGACAGCTCAGACCTGGAGCCTGCTTCCGATTCTGTGTCTACCTCTCTCTCTGCCCCTCCCCCACTCATGCTCTGTCTCTCCGTCTCAAAAATAAATAAAAAACGTTAAAAAAAAAAAATTAAAGGGGCGCCTGGGTGGCGCAGTCGGTTAAGCATCCGACTTCAGCCAGGTCATGATCTCGTGGTCCATGAGTTCGAGCCCCGCGTCGGGCTCTGGGCTGATGGCTCAGAGCCTGGAGCCTGTTTCTGATTCTGTGTGTCTCCCTCTCTCTCTCTGCCCCTCCCCCGCTCATGCTCTGTCTCTCTCTGTCCCAAAAATAAATAAACGTTGTAAAAAAAAATTTAAAAAAAAAAATAGTCTTAACGCTAAACACACACTTCCAACAACACCCAATAACGCAAATAAATTCTTGGCTCTTTTGCAGAAAATAAAAATAAAATCTTTCAGACAATCAAAAAAAGCAATTGAAAACAGAATGTGACCAAAGATACTTTAAATAACACCCAGAAAAATGACTCTGGAATCACACTTAGAGTCGGGCCCCAGAAGAACCCCCCCACCAAGCTCCCTGTGCCTTGGTTGGCCTCCACACATCTGGAGGAGGGCTCCGGACCCCCTGTAAGGACCGCATGTGTGCTGTGCCCAGCGTGCAAGGCCTCCCGTATCACAGGAGGGAGGCTCCCATGGGTGCCACAGAGGGCTGTTCACATAAATTCACACTGCCCTTCTCAGCCCAGCCCCCAAGGCTCGGACCAGATGCCACTCATCCAGTGTGGGATGGGGAAAGTGCAGCGAGTCCGGGACAGACTCCTGCGCCAGACGTCATGAGTGCTCAGGACAGAAGGGGCACATCTAAGAAGCCCCAGCAGCCGAGTCTGGAACAACTGAAACAACAATAATTACAAAACAAAGACCTACAACCGTCAAAGTGTAATAATCCTTGAGCCTACAGCAGCCTCAACTACACTAACGAACAAAGCGCCAACTGATGAGTGTGGAAAGAAGGCCAAAATCAGCAAGGTCACCACTTCTACACACTCGAGGTGATGAGAGACCCAGGAGAGGATCACTGAGGACGTCAGACCCAGTGGATGAAAGGTCACCAGGGAAGAAGACTGCTCACGTCTCCCCGCCACTTCACACATTTCAACGTGGAAAACACATCTTGCGGTAGGGACACCTGGAGACTCCCCCGCGCTCCAGGCCCGCGTCCCCGATAGCAGGACACTCTGCTGGGGACACAAAGCACACAATGGTGGCTGTGAAGACTTCTGGCAAAAAGGCAACCAGGAGAAAAGCAGAGTGTGGGACATTCTAGCAGAGAATGGCTTAGATTCTTCACAAAAACAATCCACGCCATAAAAATAACAGCAGGGGCGCCTGGGGGGCTCAGTTGTTTGAGCATCTAACTCTCGACTTTGGCTCAGGATCCCAGGATCGTGGGCTCAAGCCCCAAGTCAGGCTCTGTGCTGACAGCGCGAAGCCGGCCTAGGAGTCTACCTCTCTGCACCAACCCCACTCTTGCCCTCGCCCTCGCCCTCTCCCTCTCTCTAAATACATAAACTTAAAATAAAAACAGTAACAACAAATGGTTAGAAGACTAACCTGGATTAAAGGACCACAGAACAAAATGAGTGCCTGTAATGAATGAAGCCTGACTGAATTCTAAAACAATGTATCAGAGACATTTTAGCGACAACAGGGATAGAGCTGAACGTGGGCCGGGTATCAGATGCCATCCCAGAACTCTGTTTCCACCCTCTCCGGGGGAACGCCCAACAACTCTCCAAAGACGCGCTCAGAGTGCAGGGGAGAAGCGGCAGGCCAAGGGCGGCTCCTGGCACAGGGCCCCGGCAGACAGCACTCATGGGCGCTGTGTGTCCAGACGCTGCACATGTCCACGTGTGCACACAGAAACACGACCGATGTGGTGAAAACAACACCACCGGTGAGGCCAGGAGCAGAGTACATGGGGTGCCGCCACACGATTCCCTCCAAATTCACGTGCGCCTGAGCCTCCTCAACATAAAGCACCCGGGAGAAGAGACGAGCAGGCTCTGGGCAGGGCTGTGCGCACGGGGCCCCGGCTCGCCCTAAGCCCCCATTACTGCACACGGCTCCCCTGTCCTTGGGGCCAAGAGCGAGCCCGCCCTCAGAGCAGCCGGAGGACAGCCGCCCCCCTGCATGGTCCAGGCTGGCCTGACCGGAAGCCGTCCCCTGGACGGGACCGAGACCTGTGAAAGCAGGGACGCGGCGAGAGGTGCCCTGCACGCAGGCACCAATGCCGCCAGAGAAGCCGCTGCGAACGGAGACCTTCGGTCCCGGTGCCGCGGCCCCTCCAGCTGCCAGCAGCAAGTCTGTCACAGTCTCTCAGGACACACGGGAGGGGGGACCTAGCACACACAGGCCATGCTCGCACCGCTGTCCCAGAGCACGCCACCTCCCTTCTGGCCCCAAGCTTCTTGAAGACCTCTGTCTGTCCGGTTTCCGTGTGAACACGGCACGAATTCTCAACACTGAATCTCTAATTTCGTATCTGACGTTAGACACATAAAACGGGCTTGTTTAGGGAGTGCGTCCAAAGAAGGAATGAAGAAAATCCGTTATTTTCAAGCAACCAAATGAGCAAGCATGCGTTCATTAACAAGTGTTTAGTGAGCACACAGGACCTTTCTGGACACGCAGAAGCTCAGGACACACACTGCCAGAGAGACAGACACAGAGACGGTCCGGTCCAGACAGGCACGTGCAGGGGCAGCGGTGGCATGGGGAGCAGGTGACAGGATACAGTCAGGAGGTGTGACAGGAAGGGCATCCTGCTCACGGAGGGGATGGGGCACGGCAGGGGAGCGGGGATGTCTCTGGAAAGATGGTCATGTGATTTATCGGGAACGGTCTGACTGGAGAAAAGTTTTTGGAAAGAAGTAAGAGTTCTGGGGGCGCCTGGTGGCTCAGTCGGTTAAGCGTCCGACTTTGGCTCAGGTCACGATCTTGCGGTTCGTGAGTTCAAGCCCGTGTCGGGCTCTGTGCTGACAGCTCAGAGCCTGGAGCCTGTTTCAGATTCTGTATCTCCCTCTCTCTTTCTGACCCTTCCCCCGTTCATGTTCTGTCTCTGTCTCAAAAATAAATAAACGTTAAAAAAAAAAAATTAAAAAAAAAAAAAGAAGTAAGAGTTCTGTTAAGACACAGCTATGCCTGAGCTGCCCAATAGATGGCCAGGCAGGGCGGGGGGCTGTGGGGGTGTGGGGGTGTGTCCTCCCCAGCTCTGGTCAGGCGCTCAGCAGAGGCTGTGCGGGCCACCAACTCTAGTGTTTCCTGACTTCCCCACTGCCCCATCCTACCACCATCCAATTCCCTGTGAGAACTTCAGTGACTGAATCTTTTAAAGTCTTACAAATACCCAAATGGAGTTAAACGTTTAGGGAAAGAGCAGCCAGTTTGGAAGACGTGGAGCTGGAAGTTAATACTGGAAATGAAGATACGAATTAAGTTTTAATATCCACCTGCAAAACTTTTTTCACGAACAGTTAAAGAGAGATCTCTAAATGACTGTGACTCACTCCGTATGGCCCTGGAAGACATTCACGGAGTGGATGGAAGGGTCCCTGAAATCCCAAAGACGGAAAGTCGTGTCCCGGGAGGAGGTCACCACAAGCCGCTGGGTGGGGTGTGTGCAACAGTGCGTTAGCTCCTGGTCATGCCCTACAACCAAAGATGACAAAAATGCAAGATCATCCACCTGTAGGCACAGTTACAGCGATGCTTTCTTAAGAACACAAGAATCAAAACCTCTTTATGGTCTCTACTGCTCATGGTCACTGTACAAGGGAATGCAAGTAGGGAAAGATAAGAAGTCACTTAAAACTAGCGTGTGGGGTCACAGCGGAACTGGTTTTCCCTCGGGAACTGGAGTCCTTTCATCCACACATTTAGAGGGATCAGCAAAACGAGTGTGAGCGTGACCCACCTCCTGATGCTGACGGTCAGAAGGTCTGGCAAATCTCTTTAATAGGCTAAATATGTGAACAAACTAATTCTTCATCTTTAATTCCAGAGTAACTTCTAATACTAGAATATGTGGAACCCTTAGTAAAACATAATCTTTAACACTCAATGAGGAAATTCACTTACTGACAAATTTGCAAAAACGTCTGTAGTGGGCATAACTCTAAGATGTCCCGGTGACCCCCTTCCCTGGCATACACACCCTGGAGGATACCTTCCCTTGAGTTGGGGCAGAACCTGTAAATGCGACGAGATATCACTCTGGTAAGCTCAGTACATTAAAAGGTAAAACAGATTTTGCAGATGTAACTAAGACCTCCAAATCAGTGCCTTCAAGTTAATCAAAAGAAACTCTGTCCTAGGTGGGCGTGCCCTAATCAGGCAGGCCCTTGAAAAGAGATGTTCTCCTGGAAGCGGAAAACACAGCAAACAGCTGTGTGGGGAAACATCTCTGAAGGGGCCACGAGGGATATGAGGGCACGCTCTGGATGCGGAGAGTGGTGGGTCCCCAGCTGACAGGTCGCCAGAAAACAAGGACCTCAGTCAGATGGGGACCTCAGCCATATGCCACAACAAAACGAATCCTTCCACCAGCGGTAAGTAAGAGGACAGAACCTAACCCTCAGATGAGATCACAGCCTCAGACCACACCTTCCTTTCACCCATAAGACCCTGAGCACAGGACCAGCGAGCATGTGCCCAGAACTCCAGACCCAGGGAAACCATGAGCTTATAAATCCATGTTATTTTAAGACACTAAGTTTCTGGAAATTTGCTACAAAGCAATAGGAAGCTGACAGAACAACCATTTTTCAAATATCTAGGTATTATATGCTACAGTTAAATCCCTTAAAGATAAAATAGGTTTAGCTAACAAACAGTTCTGTAATTTAGAAAGGGTCCCTGAAAAATCACAATCTGGGTACCACAAGAACTAAAAATAATCCTGGACAAGAAGTACTTTGCAAGGTAAGATATAAACACAGGCACATAAATCAAAAGCACGCCAACTGGAAGTCACAAACACGTGAAGTACCTGTCAGAGAGTGAACGAGTTCCGCCGTCTCCACGTCAAACAGATTCGCCGTTCTGTCCCAGGAGGCCGTCACTGCCTGCTTCCCCCCAACCAGCCAGTCAGCGGCTATGACCACTCCCTGGTGGCTCTTAAGAGATGTCAGCGGCACCCGGATGGTAGGACAGTCACTGGACACATCCGCGTCAACATCAGGCTCGTCTTTATCGGAGCACTCCACTTCATCTTCGCCACATATCTGCTGCTGATGGTGAGAGCAGAGAAGAAATTCCCTGGGAATCTTGAGTCTTTTCTGACACAGCTACACAATCAGACTGTTGTCATCTGTCTTTCTAGGACTTGATCATCGTTATGACCAACAACAGCACGGTATCTGGCAAGTATCTGGAGCTTGATGACTGTTTATCAACTTCATGATTCTCTACTTGGTTAAAACCCACGACCACGTATAAGAAGAGAACAAAATTAAGGCCACTATGACATCAATAAGCTACAGTCCATTTCCAGTCAGCAATAAAATGGCAAATAAAATGATTTGATTTTAAATTTTTACCACACATTAGGAGCAATGTACTAAAATATAAAATACATTTGAAAGTCAGTAATTTATCACAATAAAAAAAGAAACATTTCAATTCTCAGAAGGCTACTTAGAATTCGATTGCTATAGAAACAGATATGAGTTCATTTTATTTTCCTGTAAGGTCTTTTGTCAAAAACTAAAATGAAAACACAAAAGGCTTAAGCTCTTTAAGAAAACATATCGATCTTTCATTCAACAAATATCAGGTGCTTACACACCGCCAGACCACACGCCAGTCCCACAGCAGAGAAAGATGGCCTCTGTCTCACATGGACATGCGGAACAATGGAACTAGAGCCACAGAGACTGGAAACATCCTCATTTCACGGAGTTTACATGCTAGCGAGGAAGACAGACCACACACGGGCATATGTATGCGCGCATGCACACACATACACACACATCCATACTCGTATGGCAATGTATGGCATACGTATACACACACTAGTATGGAAATACGTGCCTCGTAAACACACATGCTAGAGTGGTAATGTCACAGATAGTACAGGGAAATGTGTCACATGTACACGCACATGGTACAGAAATATAGATCACACATACACAGTGTAGAGATATGTGTTACACGTACACACGTATAGAGATATAGGTCACACATACACACGGTGTAAGGATACACGTCACATGTACACACACAGTATAGAGATATGGGTCACACGTACACACAGTGTAGGGATACAGGTCACAGGCACATGCACAAAGCGTAAGGATGTATCTCACACACACACACACACACACACACACACACACACACACACACAGATTCAGGCAGTAATAAGCACTAAGAAACGGAGCAGATGGAGGGATGGGCAGTCACGAGGGCTATTTTATACAGAATTATCAGAGAAAGACCCTCTGCTAAAGTGACATTTGAGTTGGAGCATGAAGAAAACAAGGGATCCAGGCACAAACACTCAGGGGAACAGCATTCCCAACCGAAGAGCAGGTGCCAAAGCCCCAAGAAGCTACACAAACAGCAAAGTCACGGGCGTGGAGGTGGGAAAGGTGGATTCAGAGGAGGAGGCGGGAGAGACACAGATCACATTCCATACGGAGCTGCCCAAGGACTGACAGCCGGGAGCCGGGCCGCATGGAAGGGATGCCAATGAGCAAGGCCCCACAGCAGGAGGAACACACAGAGAAGCAGAGGAGGGTGCGGACGGCGTGAGGGTCTGAGGTCTGTGTAAGAAACCCGAGGGGGTAAGGACAGTGGAAAGTCACGGAGGGGGGCGGCGGCCACCGGAGGCAGCATGCCAGGAGTGCACGCTCAGGGCACTCCCAGGTCAAATGCAGGAAGCACAGGGACTCTCCATCCAGCAGGAAAGTTAAACACACATGTTATGCAGAGTTACCGATCTCAAAGCACACTAAAGACTACGAAGCAAAGTCAGGGAGGTCTGCAGGGTGGAGAGCATAAGAGGGATGAGGGGAGAACACCCAGGAAGAGGGCCAAGCGGGCCGGCAGGGAGGGAGGTACACCGAATGCGTCCGGTCTGGGCTGGCACCAGGCAAAGGGCTTGGCAAGGTGGCAAGTACAAGTCCAGAAAGACCACTCCTGACCTCGTGCGTGCAGAGAGGATACAACATGAGTGGCCAGGCCAGAACGGGGAGCCTCGGCAGGGATAGAGGTGACGGCCCCTGCGGGCTAACAGCATGAGGACGGACCCCAGGAGCGTAACCTGCTCCAGGAGAAAAGACCCTGACCGGTAACCGCACCCCAACAGGAAGAGCAATGTGGTCCCTGGAGATGCCGCATGGGGATGCTGTGATTCGGGGCTCTCCCCCAGCCAACAATGGCCCCTTGGCCACGAGGTTCCTCAGCTCCCACAGCCACTCGTGAGGAGCCCCCGGGCCCTCTCTGGCCCTGACGGGCAGGGCCAGCCTGCACGGTGCCTCAGGCAGGCACAGAAGAGGGGTGCCGGGTGGAGCCGCGGCTCAGCAGAGATCTCTGGGTAAGTGTTACATAAAGGGTAGACGGGGAGACAGGACAGAGAAGTGCATTCAGAATTACAGAAGAACCAGAAGCAGTAAGATGTCACAGACAGATGGAAATGGAAGATGGAAAACAGGTGAGGAAGAAGAGACGCGTCAAAGATAATCCCAAAATTCCTGAGAGTTTTGCTCACTGCTGGCACACAGAACTGGTGCACCTGCTGTGCTTTTCCCTGAGAACTGTGAAGGAAAAAGTGACAAGTAAGCGTGAATGCAGGGATTTCCTCAGAGCGGGTCCAGGGGACCCCCATTTCAGAGAGCTCTAGCTCTCGGGACGCACGATGTCAATAGGAACCTTCACAGAAATCATTTGTCCAAACTAGACAAGAATTGAAAGTATTTTAAAATGCAAAGAAAGTAAGTCGCATTCACGAATAATTATAAGTTTTTAAACTTTTTTTTAGTGTTTATTTTTATTTTTGACAGCGAGAGACAGAGCATGAGCGGGGGAAGGGCAGAGAGAGGAGGAGACACAGAATCTAAAGCAGGTTCCAGGCTCCGAACTGTCAGCACAGAGCCCAATGCAGGACTCAAACCTACAGACTGCAAGATCATGACCCGAGCCTAAGTCGGACACTCAATCGACTGACCACCCAGGCACCCCTATAAGCTCTTTTAACACTTGACGTGAAGAGCAGGGGAAGGAGAGTGAGAATGGTCTGTGTGCTTTTTGCCCACATCTTAGGGATAATCCATTTCAGTTGAACCATTTTGACCGCCAGCAACAGCGGAGGAGAATGTCCAACATTGTTGACTTAACGCGAAGTGGATCTCCCGAACACGAGCAGCCACAGGACCAAGGAGCCACTGAATCACGGTTCTCGTGAAGGAAGGGTCCCTGGAAGCCACGTGGGTAACCTGATTCGATCTTCCTGTTTCAACAGGGAAAGTGAAGCCACCCAGTGAATTAAAGCAGTTGCTCGACATCACACAGCTGGGGTCCCACAGTGACTTGACAGGCCATCTGAAAGTGTCTCCACTCACCACCCAAACACTTCTTTATCAAATATTTCTTGGTAGATGACAACTAAAACTCTCTGGTCCAAGCTAAATTTTAAAAAGCTGTACTGGTGAAAACGAACAAGATCTTTTTTTTTAATTTTTTTTTACATGTTTATTATTGAGAGACAGAGACAAAGCGTGAGCAGGGGAGTCACAGAGAAAGGGGAAGACACAGAATCCGAAGCAGGCTCCAGGCTCTGAGCTGTCAGCACAGAGCCCAACACGGGGCTTGTACTCACAAACCGCAAGATCATGACCTGAGCCAAAGTCGGACGCTCAACCAACTGAGCCACACAGGCGCCCCACCATCTTTTTTTTTTTTTTTAATGTTTTAATTATTTTAGAGAGACAGAGAGACAGAACATAAAAGGGGGAGGTGCAGACGGAAAGGGAGACACAGAATCCGAAGCAGGCTCCACGCTCTGAGCTGTCAGCACAGAGCCCGATGCGGGGCTTGTACTCACAAACCGCAAGATCATAACCTGAGCCCAAATCGGACGCTCAACTGACTGAGCCACCCGGGCGCCCCAAAAATGAACAAGGATCTTAACAGACTAGAGTTTCTTCTAAAATGCAGGCGAGCCGCTAAGTCAACCCGAGGCAAGCCCAGGCGGCGAGAGCTTATGACAAGTGCCATCTCCAGGGCAGGCCGCGCGGGACCCTCCGAGGCTCCGTCACTGACTGACACGGGCTGCCCCAAGTCACCCCAAAAGCCTGAGGTGGCAACTATCAATCACAGACAGTCCCTGCACCCAACGCAAGCAAAATCACAAAGAAGAAAACAGGGTCAATTCAACATCGTAAATAATATATTACGTTTTTATAACGTAAGTACTACATGTGATTTTTTCCCTCTGCCAAAACTAGAATTTTTCTTACTTCCTTCGAAAACAAATCCATACAACGTTAACACATTTGCTGAACCCTCTCCCTGGCCCCTCTGCCTTATCATCTGTCAGCACTATTTCTTGAGCCAATGGCCACGTTAAATAACAGTCTGGTTATTCCACGAGGGAAAAAAACATGTTAAAATAAAAGACAAAACACTCCATTAAAAATGAACTGTTCAGGGGGCGCCTGGGTGGCTCAGGTGGTTAAACGCCTAACTGATGTCAGCTCAGGTCGTGATCCCAGGGCTGTGGAATTGAGCCCCATGTCGAGTTCCTCACTGAGCGTGCAGCCTGCCTGAGATTTCTCTCCCTCTCTCTGCCCCTACCCTGCTTGCACTCTCACACTCTAAAATTTAAAACAAAAATTCTAATTAAAAATAAAAACGTACGACAGCGTGGCCAATGGTCTGCAGAGCAACATGCTTAAGTTTTATTGTGACTCCTGCGACACATACCTCACCCATGACTCTCCGTCTGCGAGAAAGACACACTGCGGTAGTAGGAAACACAAAGAGAATGTGAAAGATCCACTATCAGAAATGGATGCAAGAGCGAGCCCAGAGCCTGATGGACAGAGCAACTGCTGCACTTCTGCAAGGAAAGGTTCCTCCTGCTCCACTCTCTGTCCTCCGTCTGCAGGAGCAATGATCCCACCTCCCCCTCGTCTCCCGGGTCCTCTTTGCCCTGGTATGACGCCAGCACCCCATATGGGGGGCCCTCCTCCTCCTGGGATGATGCCAGTGGGACCCTCTCCTGGAATGAGGCCACCTATGGGAGGCTACATGCCAATGACGCCTGGGGCCCCCAATGATGAGACCTCCCCCGCCCGTCCCACGATGGTGCCCACTTGGCCAGGAATGACCTGACCAGACAGGTAAGGAGAGACAGAAACCTCCTTATATCCATTTTATATTACTTGTTCTACTTCACCAGGAGATCATGGTGCTGTGACTCTGGGTGTTTTCTAACAGCATGACAAGGAAGACTTGCTCCCCCTTCCTATCAAACAGAGAATAGTTTTTCCAAGGGAGTAGCGGGACAAAAAAAAAAAAAAAAAGCAATTTTCATTTGTATTGTGAGATGTGAAAATAAAATTGTCAACTGTTTTAAATAATAAATAAACAGATAGATAGATAGATAGATAAATATAAAAATGTGCTAGGAATTTACCCAAGGGATACAGGAGTGCTGATGCACAGGGGCACTTGCACCCCAATGTTTACAGCAGCACTTTCAACAATAGCCAAATTATGGAAAGAGCCTAAATGTCCATCAACTGACGAATGGATAAAGAAGATATGGTTTATATATACAATGGAATACTCCTTGGCAATGAGAAAGAATGAAATCTGGCCATTTGTAGCAACGTGGATGGAACTGGAGAGTGTGATGCTAAGTGAAATAAGACTTACAGAGGAAGACAGATACCATATGTTTTCACTCTTAACGTGGATCCTGAGAAACTTAATAGAAGACCATGGGGGAGGGGGAGGGGGAAAAAGTTACAGAGAGGGAAGGAGGCAAACCATAAGAGACTCTTAAAAACATCTGAGAATAAACTGAGGGTTGATGGGGGGTGAGAGAGAGGGGAAAGTGGGTGATGGGCACTGATGAGGACACCTGTGGGATGAGCACTGAGTGTTGTGTGGAAACCAATTTGACAATAAATTTAATATTAAAAAGTAAAAATAATCATTCAAAAAATAAATAAAAAATAAAAATAAAAACAAACTGTTTAGATCTCCTCACTGAAGACAATTCCTGCTCATCACTGTAATTACTTAACCCATCTCCAAAGAGAACAATGTTTACGACATTTCAAAGAAAGAACCAAGTAACACAACACTCCAAGGCGGAAACAGCACGGCCAGAGGGCGAGTGCCGTCCTCCTGGCGACTCCGGCCACAGTGCGTCCCCAGCTCCGCGCTGCCCGGCGCCGTGTCCGCCCACGTGAGAGCACAGGGCCAGGCTGAGTGACCCCTCGGCTCTCCTGCGACGGAAGCAAGGAGAAGGCTACCCGAGGCCTCTGTGTGACCAGAAACGGTGCTGGGCTGAAGGGGACAACTACATCCGAGCGGAAAAAAGCTGACTGAAGGCGTTATGGTCTAAATCCACCCATCCTTCTTCTCAATATGCAACCCGTTGGCAACCACCTACCTTTACCTCCTTGAAGATGACGTCACACACACTGACTTACACAGTTTACCTTACATTTGTTTATTTAATTCATTTAGTTTTGAGAGAGAGAGACAGAGCAGGGGAGGGGCAGAGAGGGAGGGGAAGAGAGAGACTCCCAAGCAGGCTCCGCACTGGCAGCACAGAGCCGGACGTGGGGCTTCACCACCTGTGAGATCATGACCTGAGCCGAAACCGAGACCCTGACACTCAACCGACTGAGCCACCAAGGCGCCCCCAGTTCACCTTACGTGAAAGACAGACTCGTGGTCCAAAACGTATAAAACGTTAAGAAACGTGACTTAATTGTATAGTTTTTAAATATTAATGGCCAACGTTTACTAGCTGTGGAAAGGGGGGCGAGAACATACATGCACACATATGTAAACAAGGAACTTCACTTTCAACACTGTCCTCTGTTCAGGCTTCCAGAACAAAACACCAAGACCGGGCAGCCAGGATCAAGGTGCGCCCTATTCGGTTTCTGGTGCAAGCCTTCCCAGCTTGTCATTACATCCTCACATGGCAGCTCCCAGGTACAGCAGGGAAGGGAAAAACACATGCAAGCTCACTGGTGTCTGAGGAAGGACACTAATGCTATGCCAACAGGACCCCAGCGTCAGTACCTCACTTCCAAATACAGCCACACTGGGGGGGCAGTTAGGGCTTAAAACTCTAAAGGGGGGTCACAAACATGCAGTCTGTAAGACCATATAAATTTGGGGGCGCCTGGGTAGCTCAGTCGGTTGAGCATCTAACTTCGGCTCAGGTCATGATTTCACAGTTTATGGGTTCCAGCCCCACATCGGGCTCTGTGCTGACAGCTCGGAGCCTGGAGCCTGCTTCGGATTCTGTGTCTCCCTCTCTCTCTGCCCTCCCCACCTCGCAGTCTCCCTCTATCAAAAATAAACATTTAAAAAAAAAAATTTTTTTTAAGAGACCATATAAATTTGTCCTAAACTTTGCAAGTGTCCAGAACCCTACAACATACCCCAAGTGGCGCTTTCATGGTAAGTAAAGGTGCTGCTTACAGTGGTGTCAGCAACAGGCTGGGGCGTTGGCAGCTGGACGGCGTATCTCCAAATGTGGGCGGTCTGATCTCCAGAAGCTGAGGACAGAAATCAGGGCACAATTACCCACAGTGCACATCAGGTATAAGATGCTTTCTGCTAGGTTCTGGCCAAGCGTCATCAGACTTCTGTAACTCAATGATCGAGAGCTGCTTCTGAGACTGCAGGATGCTGCTGACAACAGGCTAAATGCACACAATTAAGATGGTGGTTAAAAACACCCCTCCTTTCATTTTATGGCGAAAAGCTGTGAAGGTTCAGGCAACACTTACAAGTACAGGTTATCCTGTCCATCTATCGAAGCTAAGCAAACCGAACAGTACTTCAGAAAAGTGAGCCCCACACAAATACGTCCTCCCCTGCGCCCAACATCAGTGGGCTCACAGCCTGCTGGGCCCCGCGGGTCTGGGGTCTTACTGCCACCGGCCAGGTGTGCCAGGTGCTGTGCACATGGGACAGAGAGAAGGGCCGGGGAAGGGCACACAGACGTGCAGGGCGGGCATCTCCAGCTGCCCTCACAAGGTACCGTCTGAACCTCGCTTCCCTCTGTGGCTAAGAGGTTCCCCAAAGCGGCCACGTGTGGACAGTGGCACATTTCTCAAGTTGTCAGACGAGCTCACTGCCTGCCCTGCTAGCTCTCCTGCCCCGCGTGCAAACCTCCATTGAGCATGCCTCTCCCCTGCCTCCTCACCCCAACTCTGGCCATCACCGGTCTCCCCAACCCTCCCTCCTCGCCCCAACTCTGGCCATCACTGTTCCCCCCCACCCTCCCTCCTCACAATCACTCACCGATTACATAAAGTGGAAAATTCTCACCTACTTTATTCCCCACGTGTTTACTTGGGCATCAACTAGCTGTGGTCAAGGCCTGTTCAGACCCACCATATTCTGCTCACATGGAAAAGCACCCGATTGGCCCCACTCTCACCCTCTACCCCAGGGTCAGCAGAATCTGGCCCACGGGCCACAGCCACAGCCACTCACCCGTGCACTACCTCTCCTGCTTTCACACTAACACAGCTAAGTGGTTGTGACATGGACCATGTGGCTGTCAAAGATGAGAACATTTAGTTACAATAATTTACAAAAAAAGCTTGCTGACCTCCACTCTCTCTAAACATTTACCCCTCGAGATTACTGTCAGTGTCCCCCAAAGTCACAGGAGTCTACAGTCAGACAATTTTACTGGAAGACTCCTCAGTTCAACAATGAAGCTGTTGTACAAACTACTACATAAAATCACGGCAAAACCACGCGGCCACCACTGAGGAGCGCCCAGAAAGGAGGAAAAACGTTGGCCCCGCAGACTGCCGTGACCTGGGCTACTGTTTCTGCCCTCCTCTGTTTCAGATGCACGCAGGACTAGGAACTCGCAGTCATGACAGGTGTTCAGAAAACCAAGTTCCCTCTGTGGTGCGAGCAGAAAGTGGGCAACCACCAAGGGCTTCGCAAAAACCAGCTCAGGGTGGGTCACGTGCAGTCTCCCGGGAGAGCCAAGCTCACCTGACAATACACTACAGGTGAAACAGGTGCCACTTGATGTGTCCTCCTTCCTCCATCCCTCAAGTATTTCACAAAATGATCTGACTTTTACGGAAAGGACCAACGAGAAAGGAACGACTATGGCTATTTTTAAATTATCTATAACTTTCTTCAATAAAGAAGAAAAAGATCTGGGGCGCCTGGGTGGCGCAGTCGGCTAAGCGTCCGACTTCAGCCAGGTCACGATCTCGCGGTCCCTGAGTTCGAGCCCCGCGTCAGGCTCTGGGCTGATGGCTCAGAGCCTGGAGCCTGTTTCCGATTCTGTGTCTCCCTCTCTCTCTGCCCCTCCCCCGTTCATGCTCTGTCTCTCTCTGTCCCAAAAATAAATAAACGTTGAAAAAAAAAAATTAAAAAAAAAAAAAAAAAGAAGAAGAAAAAGATCAACATACCAGTAAGAGCCAACTGCTCTGACGGATGAAACTTGATAGAATTTACTGCAAAACAAAAACATTACAAAACGGGTATAAAATAACGACATATCAACAACGTTTCTCGTAACAACGTGCACTACAAGGTAACTTTAAGAATTAAAAAAACTTAACGTTCAATATTAGATCCTCCCACCCAATTAACCTAAGAATAAATGCAGAGATGCATGAAAAACTCACTGAACATGAATGATCAAATTACTGACACATAAGACATAGAGAAAAACAACACTAATAATCTACTTCTTTCTGTAGACAAGGAAGTCCTCTTGAGTGAAAAATGAATCAGGATGAAAGAGAAACCATACTTATGACAACAGATGGGGACAGACCACACCAGGGACACTGTTTACTGCTCACCCTCCCTCCCGTCCCGTTCCAGGAGACCCCGGGAGCAGAGGCGGCAGGCCTCGCCAGCTCGGAGAGTCAGGATTCACACGGACGGTCCCCTCCTCCAGCTGGGGGGAGGACCGAGGTGCTTCGCAGGAAGAAGGAGCAGGAGTGGGGTGCACAGAAGAAGGAGCCAGAGTGTGCAGAGGCCGGAGCCTGGCTGCTGGGACCACCCTGCGAGGGAGCCAGCACTCACACCCACACAGCAAACACACGACAGGACAGAGTGCACAGAAAGTTCCAGAAAATGAAGCAAGTTCTTTCAGAGAGATTCCGCCAGCTACACCACTGGGAATTCTCTTTTCCTGAGGGAATGAAAAGTCCAGTGAGTGTAGACTGCGGGTAAGTGTGGAAGGAGCAGGTGGACACCACAGCCTCCTCAGGACCAGCAATAAGCTGTCATGACCCTGTGCGCACGCACACACACACACGCGCGCACGCACACACACACACACGGCAGGATGCCCCTAGGGCCAGGAGCAAGTGGCAAGCTCCGTGGCCACCTCTCACCTCGACGTCCGTGCAAACCTGAACGTGCCACCAGTGCCACAGGTGGCCCTCACAGCCGTGACACATGCTTCGTGAAAGAGCACGTGCGGAGCACTCGGCCGGGAACCCGGCACACAGCGGGCGCTTCACGACTGTCACAGCTGCAACATGCACACCGTGCACCAGCTCACCGAAGGGACGGCGCCACTGAATGGGGACGGGCCTGCACGAGCGCACAGGTGCCGCCCGGCAGGGGGCGGGCTGCAGCCAAACTGCGCCCCGTCCCCCGGCAGAGGGTCTGCTGACCGTGGCTGAGGCAGAACAGAAGGCGAGCCCCGCCAGCACCTTCTCCAAAGATGCGCAGCACCCCCAACACGCGGCTAACTCAATTCCCAGAGGCCACACCGGGAGCAGAAAGGGAGAGGCCACCAGAGACCAATGTTCTCCACAGCAAGCTTCAGAGGCACCCGATCTTTAAATGGTTTGTGTGCCTAACTTTACCACAAACATAAAAGAACAACAAACAGGAAGAAGCACCATCCCCCGCACAAAAGGGCTCTACTTGGGGGTCGGGCAGGGGCAGCCACGAAGCCCAGCACGTGACTCTTGAGGCAGAGGGGACGAGGCGCAGGAGGGTCCTCTGTTCAGGTGATGCCGGAACGGGGCAGGACAGACACGGCAAACCACCTGCAGTGAGCTATGCTCATAGAAATCCCAGGCGGGGAGAACCACTCCCTTCAGGCTAACGGGACCTTGGCCACGTCATCGCAACACCACCTAGTGGAAAGACCAAAGCCAGGACACGAGCAATGCAGACACGGTGTCTGTGAGGACAGCACCCCAGAAGGGAAGGCCAGACATCAGCGCTCCACCTCCCGTCACCCGGCCTCCTGACGCCCAGGGCGGTGTGCACCCCACTTGCTGCGGCAAGAGGACATGGGAGAGAGGTGCGCAGGGTGGCCGGTGAAGAGCTGGGCGTCCAGGCCGTCCAGCGAGAGGGGAAGCTCCAGGGAAGGGACAACAAAGGAACAGAAATGCCGCACCGAGTATGGCCACCGGAAAGGCACGCCACACAGGAGCACAGGGATGAGTCAGGGATGGATGCAGAAACCAGGCGGAAGAAAAAACAAGGCACGTTACAAGCAGCTGTGAACAATACACACGTAGCCATGAGTAACGAGAATTGTGCTGTCACCACTTGGTGAGGACAAGAGTGGAGGATCTCATCCGAGGCAAGGGAGACGGCCCTCCTTCCAGCAGGAGGAAGCACTTGTCTAAAACTCCAACGCTCAGAAATAATAAAATAGGCTATTTCGAAAAACGGAATAAGGGCGTGCCCGGCTGGCTCCGCTGGAGGAACGTGTGACTCCTGATCTCAGGGTCGTGAGTTTGAGCCCCACAATGGGGTAGAGACTACTTGAAAAATGAAAGAAAAGAGCAGAATACGTAAAGCTGTCGACAGTGGTTCCCTTCAGGGAAGTGAAATGGAGTAAAGAGGGCAGGGAGCAAAGTGCCGTAACTGTCTACACGGGCTGGCTAATACCCTCTGAATTTTCCGATGATGTGCACGTGTTTCGTTTTACAAACGCTTTCAAGGAATAAACACGCGGAGGAAACAAGCCACAGTGCCTCCCTGCGCCGTAAGCACTGCCTCCCCCGCCTGGGCACCATCCCGCAGCGGACTGAAGACACTCACGTGCTGAGGGACCCCGTGGGAACGAGACCCCAAAAAAGGGGAAAGCGTGGGTCACAGCCCAGAGAGGACAAGATGCGTCCCCCACCCAGGGAAGGGCTGGCACCCAAGCCCAAGAAGCGGAGGGCAGGCACACCCGGGCTGTCTATGAAGGGCAGGGGTGCGGCGGTGGTTGGGCAGGGGAGAGTGAATGAGGAAGCAGCCGACAGGCACCAGAGTGGAGGGCGTGCCAGGAGGAGGGGAGCACAGCGGGCGCCCGGAGGGAAGTGAGAGAGACGCGGTAGGACACAAGGGAGTGTGCAGGGGCGGCTCACAGGAGGGGACGAGCGGCCATACCGGCGGCAACAGGAGGTGCGGCAGGAAGCCCGGGATACACGGCATCCCTCCCTGGGCCCTGACACGCGCAGAGCACACGCCGAAAGAGAACCTCTAAAACGAGTACACGATCGCAGACGATGTCCACACTTCAGTTCCAAAGCTGTCGACAGGTGGCCTTCTAGGCGCCCGTAAATGAAGCGCAGACAGGTCCTGCTCTGCGTGCAGGGCA
Source organism: Prionailurus viverrinus (assembly GCF_022837055.1). NCBI lineage: Eukaryota > Metazoa > Chordata > Mammalia > Carnivora > Felidae > Prionailurus > Prionailurus viverrinus. The sequence goes on from NW_025927614.1 coordinate 1,915,867, forward strand.
GCGGAGCGGTCCCTTCCTGAGGCTCCCTGCCAGAGGCGGCACACCCGTCCGCCCGTCACGAGGGCCCGCCCGGCGGGCAGCCAGGTCAGTGCCCTCCCAGCACAAGGCACAGCCCGCCCCGGAGCACTCACCTGACCCCACGTGGCCTGAGTACTTGACGAGGCACCGCCCTGTCTCTATGCTCCACAGCAGGGCCGTGTGATCTGCAAGATCCAAAGAACAGGAGTGACCGACCCACCACCAATTCTACAGTCTTCAAATGAAAGTGAGAAGTTACATTACCACTAGTATCTCTTCCGACTATAGATCAGAAACCACGTTTCCAAGACAGGAGAAGTGGGTGACCTGTCCCGGGTCAAGGGGGTGGCAAACAGATACCCAGGGACTTGGGACTCATGGCACATGGTCACACTGACTGCACCTCGCCAGGGTCCTTCTAACCCATCACAGCTTCACTGTTTTGTTGAATTAACACTTTCCAGATCATCACACAGTAAATAAATGCAAAACTCCAGTTATAAATTATTTGAGATCATATGTATGCGTTTGGGCCTTTCCTCTTACATAATAGAAAATCTAAAAAATAAATGTCAATTATCTAAACGAGATCTCAGAGATACCAGAAACAGACCCTTTCATTCTTTCTTTTTAACTGTAAGGGAATTTCTAAAACACTGGGGGAGTGCTCACAAGTGAACATAATTTTAAACAAGTCAACTCTCTTCATTCATGGTTCTATCTGCTGTAAAATTTTCTACTTCTATTAAAAAGCAGATCAGGGGCACCTGGGTGGCTCAGTCAGTTAATCTGCTGATTCTTGATCTCGGCTCAGGTCACGATCTCACAGTTTGTGGGATCAAGCCCCATATCAGGCTCTGTGTTGACAGCATGGAGCCTGCTTGGGATTCTCTCTCCTTCTCTCTCTGCCTCTCACTCACTCTCTCTAAATAAATAAATAAACTTTTTCAAAAACAAAACAAAGCAGAATCTAGTGGGGCAACCTGGGTGGCTCAGTCAGTTGAGTGTCCGACTTCGGCTCAGGTCATGATCTGAGGTTCATGATTTCAAGGTCGGCATCGGGCTCTCTGCTATCAGCACACAGCCTGCTTCAGATCCTTTCTCCCTCTCTGTGGTTGTCCCTCCCCCCACTCTCTCTCTCTCTCAAAACTAACTTAAAGAAGAAAAAAAAAAAAGCACAATCCACTAAGTACCTGGAAAAATCATTTTCAATAAGTGAGCACCATTTTTAACTTCAGTCATTTTGGTCGGAAAGGGTATTATTAGGTTACGCACCTTGGATAGCTTTCAAAACCTATCTTTTCTTTAATGAGAGAAAAGGGTCTCTAACACCTGCCCCGGGAGTCCCAGAGGCTAAAAGGGCTGCCAGCACCCCTGCCTCCACCTAAATCCTAGAACAGCTAGCCCCCTTCAGAGACCGCACAGCCCTTCCCTGGGCCGTACCTCCCAACTCAAGCAGACACACGCTCGGCTGTAACAAGAAAGTACCTCGCCTGTTCAAAAGACATTCTACCTTATGCTGCCGTAAACACAGGTGGTGCAATCACGGAGCCAGCACCTGCTCACCCGGACACCTGACATCACACCTGCTGACAGCAGCAAGGCCTGACGGAGCCCAACAAGGCCAAGTGCTTTGGTTTCAGGGACTGTTCGGCCTCCCGCCGGCTTCCAGCGCCAACTCTGCCACCCACCCCGCAGGGAGTCATCTGCACCGGCTGTCACGCCCGACAAGCAGAGCGACTGGCTGTGGACTCACCGGCAGACGCGGTGCCCAGCACCACGGGCTGTGTCCTCGCCACGCTGACGTCCCAGATGCCATCCCTGTGGCCAATGTACTCCTTCACGAGCTGGCACACGGCCCTCGACGTGGTGGTCTTGAAGCTGGAGACGATCTAAAACCGTGACGGGAAGGAGCATTGTGGACGATTTACTGACCGAATGTTTTTAAGTTAAAAAAGGTAAAACGGAAAAAGATGTGTTGAAACGTCATACACCCCTGAACAGGATATTTAAAGCATTAAGGGCACACAACAAAAGCGCACACAGCAGCATCCCTCCAGCTGGGTGTCACAAAACAACAACGAAGGCCGTCCTAAGGCCTCTCAGAAGACCCCCGACCCCCCACAAACCACGTGTGTCCTCCCGTGACGAAGAAGAGGGGCCTGTTTACACACTGCGAGTGTCTTCCACAAATCCAAACCAGCAGACAAAATTTCCAAATTCTTTAAAAAAAAAAAAAAAGCTACCAGGACGTGAAGAAGTGAAGAAGTCAGGAAGGTATACCCACACCCTTAACACTACCTTTTATTACTGGGGAACTTTCATTTTTTCCCATTTTTGGTAATTTACACCAACCACGTATTATCAGGAGGAAAAGAGCCCAAGGTGGGGAGGAATCCAAAGACGACACTTCTAACAGATGAGGTTTGTCCAACAGTGTTTATTGCGCGCGTGCTCGGTGCCAGCGCTGCGCCAGGAGACACACACAGAGCGACAGCAGGCCCTGGCCTCGGGCAGCTCACAGTCTGACGGGAACAGACAGGAGAACCACAAAGGTGCACACGAGGTGAGGCATCGTCCGTACGATACACACGGCAAACAAGTCTCACTTTCTCTTACAAGGAAAAATAGAAAGTGTGTGAGCAAGAAACTAATTAAACACAAACAACTCTTCAGAGTTTGCTTTTTAAACTGTTCTCAGAGAAAAGGAATGGCTTTTCAGCTTTTAAGCAAATCAGAATAATGGAGATTAATCAGAATAATGACACTGTAAAATCAAACGAAAAAGAAAAACCAGTGGTGTTAAACAGCTATTTGGAACACGGATTTGGCGAAGCCCTGAAAATGAATCAAAGTTCATTCTTATTTAGTATAAACACATTACAACACAGTCCACTGTTCCATCAATTCGGGTATGAACGTTCAAACCATCCTCCGCTGCAGAGAGCGACTAGAAATGTTTATGAAGACGGACTCTTCCGGCAGTAATACCGACAGGCTCCATCTGACTCGGTCTGCATTTTACCAAAGGACTTGCACAAACGCAAACTCCTCGTCTTCTTTTTCCTTCTGAAAGCCCCTCCCCCACCCACACTAGCAGAACCGTCCCTCCCAACACAGAAAAGGGCTTTTGCTGGCGCAAGGTGCCATTCGGATGTTCAAGAACGCAGCGGTTAGGAACGTGCACAGCTTGCCCCACAGGAAGTGGCAGTACGGTTCAGTTTCCAAGCCTCCTGCTGTGTGTGACACAGACGTCACTGTGAGGAGAAATGAACTAGTGGAACCACACTCCTCCCTCACCCACCCCGCTCGGACAGGAACCACACAAGGTCACCGCTCAATACTCATGGCAACCGCATTTCTGGCGGAATTCTGGAAGCAGAGCACATGCAGCTCATCAACACCGTAACAAATCACGTCACGTGTTGCTTCCAAATGCCCACTACGCTCTGAATACCTATTAACTCTTTGTTTTTAAAAATGCTGACCCCTTCACTACTTCGAAGAGGCCCCACAAAAGACTGAATTACTCAGTGTTCATGACAGAGAAGCACAACAAAATGACAAAGTGATGCTTACACCTGTCGCCCTAATTATCGTTCTCATTAACATACAATCTAAACTACTCCAACAAGACCAGAAAGGGCTTTTTTCACAATGCGAGCTATTTATCTTTGAAAACACACGTGTGAACATTTTCACAAGTTTCTCTAACGTTAGACGGTCAGGCATCCCTCCCGACAGACACCAGCGACCTGTCCTCAGCCACCCAGGAAGGGAAGACCTCTTGGTTGCTGAACGCACGTGCGTTTCCCACCATCCCACCACGCACACACTACTTGCCTTTCAGGGCTGAGTCAGGAGGCAAGTAACGAGGCCTCCTTGCTGCACACACACTCAGTGTTACTGCCAAGAATACACACTACGGCACAGATCAGAATGTATTCTGGGATCAGATTCATTCTTCAACCTTCAGGTAACATCTTACGTTATTATTCTTCAATGTGCACAATAAAGATCATTAATGTGTTTCTTATACACTGAGATAAGTTTCTAGTATCTAAAAGCAAGGGCACTTTATATCTAATACATTTTTTTTTTAAAGCAGAGTATTATTGTATATAACCTTCCCTTTGTCCAAATCTTGTATTTTACTATTCCTAGTAAGGGACAACTTTATACAATCTGTTCATCTTCTACTTCAGAAATGGTCAGAAAGTTTCTGATTCTAAGACCATATACATTGTACACATAAGCTGTGTCCACAAGAATAAACAATATAATTTAAGATAATATAACAAGAAGTTAAGACGAGCAAGAACATAGTCTCAATACATTTCGAAGAAAACTCTGATGTTAATTTATTAAAAACTTAGAAACTAATAAGCTAGATAATACATAACAACAAAATTTTTTTAACTAAGCACTTCTACTCTGGAGTTATCAAAGGAAACACAAGAAAATGTAATCAATGTTTGTATTTTTTAAATAACAAAGTTTTCCAATAAGCAGAAACAGCAGCAAGACTGGATCTGCTTTATTACTTGTAGTTAATCTCGCTGGGGATGTCATGCTACGTAACTTGAAGCTCAAAGGGACGAACTGGAAAAACAGAGTTGACGGTAACTATGCCATCACAGCAGACTCACCACAAATTTCAACTTTTCCCTCAGGTTTAGCAAAAGGAATGTACACTCATTAAGGCTGGGTAACTAATTTATCTTCTGTATATTCAAAATGCTTCAAAGTAAAAACGCACACAGAATTACTTCAAAATATTACTTCACGGCAGTACTCCCTCAGACAAACTTATTCCCAAATAATTAAATCCTTGCCACTTTAAGAAGGTCAGAACAAGATTATTTTTAAAGAAGTAAAATACCACATACGTCCCTATTTGCCCTGGAGACAAGACCTTCACATCTGGATAATGCTCAGAAAATGAGAGAAAAACAGTGGGTGGCGGAAAACGTGCCTGTGGTGCACTGCATTACTCCATTACCTTTCTCCAAATTCAGAGCCTCTGTATCAAGCCAAAGAACAACACAAAATGTATTTTCCCTCCCAAAAAGACACCGTAGCTACTAATGCGTATCTTTTACTCTCACAGGAACCGGGGCAAGGGAGTGTCTCGGTGTCCATATGCTGTGGCCATCTCACAGATCTAGGATATTCCCTTTAAAAATCAAAGTTTTCTAAACAGCAGAAGTTCCTCTTTCTCTGTTACATGTTTATAATTGGAAAATATGCAACTTCAGGTACACATCCGCACACCTCAAATACCACATGAGCGGCCCGAGAGCCAGCGCCTTGCGTACCTTGCTGGTGGAGGCCTTGTAAGTGGTCTTCAGCTTCTGAGAAAGCTGGCTGGTGCTGTGGCTGGCTGCAGAGACAGGGAATCGACAGTCAGGGCCGCAGAATTTCAGAGCCGGGACACACTGGACAGCAAACCCCACCTCTCACTGCCAACGGGAAGACAGTGAAACCCGAGGGTCCATCTGTCCACGCTGGCATGGAGGTGACAGCACAGCTGGAACAAGACGCCAAGCTTCCTGGCACCCCTCTCCGCCTCACCCGCCCCCACCCACACCTGACTACGGGCCCCAAGCACTGCTGACCGCAGCAAGCAAACAAACCCACGTCCTTCATGAAATCCCAAATCTCCCCCACATGTCACGTGTCAGCAGTCCTGTCGGGAGCGCTCACCCTTACCTTTTGTTTTGAGCTGGCCCTTACTCAGTTCCGCCCCATCGATCGCTTGTCCTTCGGCAGCTAAACGTTCATTAAGAGTCTCAATCTCCCTACGCACTGGGAATAAAAAGGGTTTTACAAAAAGGTAAGACGTGAACTTGTATGTTGAAACATATTCACCGCTTCCAAAACTTGAGGGTGTAAAAATATTATGAGTATTATCTAAACACAGACATGAATAATACCCTAACATTAGGTTCCCAGACTTCTCAAAATACTTGCGACACCTCTCACACACTGAGAACCACTGCTCTCCCTACACTGGGAAGACTGCGCCCCCAGGGCTCGCGGGCAGGGCTCCTGGACCTCAAGGTAGGCCATCTCCTTTATCCTTTATTCTATACACTTAAAAACATTTTCCTGATACTATCCAAAATTCAGTGAAATGTTTACAGTCTAGCCGAGAACACTGAAATTGGGAGGAAAAGCATACAACAAAACGTAACTATGGCTGCGTGGGACCACAGAGCGCCAAGTAAGGATTATATGAAACAAAGATTAAAAATCTGGGGCGCTTGGGTGGGTCAGCTGGTTAAGCGTCCGACTTTGGCTCGGGTCATGATGTCGCAGTTCGTGGGTTTGAGCCCTGCGTCAGGCTCTGTGCTGGCGGCTCAGAGCCTGGGGCCTGCTGAAGAATTGTCTCCTTCTCTCTGTGCCCCTCCCCCGCTCACGTTCGTTCTCTCTCTCTCAAAATAAATAGACATTAAAAAAAGAATTTAAAAAAAAAGAATTAGTTTGAAAAAAATTGAAGGAGAGTCACAAAAGTCTCAGAACCACAGGGAAAGAATGAAGAGGAAGGTCATCGGTCATCAAGAAGGCGATCAGCAGACACCTGTGCCTATGCTCGCCTCCGGAACAGGTCTGCGGGACTGTCTTCCAGCCACAATGTTGAGGAATGACACGTGGCCAAGGAACAGGATTCAGCCGAGGGCACAAGCCACTACAGCGAGGCAGCAGGACCACGACCTGGCCACACATCCCCCCCAAGCCAGGCTGTGCACCTGCCAGGACGATGTACCCTCTACTCAGGCTACGGTGAGACGAAGGGGCCGGGTCAGGTGACAGAGAGGATAAGGGCAAAGGCTCTGAGCAGACCTTACAGAGGCAGGGCGCCACCAAAGCCAGGCAGCACGAGACTGTATCAACTCAAAGTACATCCAGCAGTAGTCATTTGTAATCCTACAGTTTTTCTTGAACAAACTACATGAGTTCATAAAATATTAATAAGGCCTTACATCACAACAGAAACTCAATAATGCTTTGATCATTACAACTGATACTTTTTTATTTAAGAGACAGAGAAGAGAGAATAAGCAGAGGAGAGGGGCAGAGGAAGAGAGTGAGCGAGACACAGAATCTTTTTTTTAAGTTTATTTTTGAAAGAGAAAGAGAGAGCTCAAGTGGGGTAGGAGCATAAAGAGAGAGAGAGAATCCCAAGCAGACTCCGCACTGTCAGCACTGAGCCCAAAACATGGCTCAAACCCAAGAACCAGGAGATTATGACCTGAGTTGAAATCAGACGCTCAACCAATGGAGCCAGCCAGAAGCCCCTACACTGCTTGATTCTTTAAGCAAATGAAGGCACTGCTTCTATAAAAAAAATCTAAGAATAAAAACTAAAGCCAAGCTAATTTAAAAACTATTTTGATTTGGGGCATCTGCGTGGTCAGTAGGTTAAACGTCCAGTTGGTTTCGACTCAGATCACAATCTTCCGGTTCATGAGTTGGAGCCCCACGTCAGGCCATGTGTTCACAGTGCAGAGCCTGCTTGGGATATTCTTTCTGCCCCTCCCCAGCTCGTGCGCACACGCTCTCTCTCTCCAAAATAAACAAATAATAGATAAATAGATACTTCTGATTGACCTTTAAAATAAGTCGAACGGATAATACTAAGAAATTCTCAAAATACAGTATATTTTAAAGGAAAACATGAATCAATAATTTCTCGATTTATAGTATACTTTGTATAGTGATAGTTATAAGCAGCATTTGTTTTTCATAAAACCACCATCTGAATGAGCTAGTGTGGCCAGCAGAATGCTACCCACCCCAAAGGTAACCTGTGAGCACGTGAGCCCCATGGCTAAGGGGCCCTGCAGGTGTGACTACAGCGAGGGACCTCTGACGGGGAGGTCACCCTGCCTGGCCCGATGACCCAGCCTTCTCTCACGTCCTTAGGAATGGCTCAGAGATGCTCACCACTGAAGGCTTCGAAGACGGACGGTGGAAGGGCTCTGAGGCAAGGGGTGAGGCGGGCTCTAGACACCGGGACTCTGTCCTCACGAGGCACAGAACTGAAAATCTGCCACAGTTCAAACAAGCAAAAGACAGACCCTCCCCCTCACCTCCAGAAGCACAGCCCTGCCAAGGCCTTGACCTGAGTCTGCTGGGAGGGGCCCCCCATAGTTCCCACCGGTGACTTGTAAGGTAATCAATCTGGGTCACTCGAAGCCACTATGTGTGTTACAGAACACAAAATGGATACAGTGGTGACCGTCTACCCAAAATTTTACAAAAGCTTATTAGGACAGAAGATACTCACATTCTAAGTTCTCAATGTAAAGGTTTTCAAACTCTCTCTCTATTTGACCAAACAGCTCCAAAAGTGTACTGCGAACCGAGGAAGGCAGCTTAGAATCCTGAAGAAAAAAAAGGAAGATTCTGTTTAAAATGAATGAATAAGAAACTCTTTTCCAAAGCGAATTCTCATTTCTCTTAAATTCTTATTTTATATATTATTTCTTATACGTAAAATGCTTACAGAACTCACAGTTCCACATTTCTACGTACGAAACTATGATGAAATGATATAAATGGCTATCCGGCATGATACAGGATTCAAGAACAAGCACTTCCTCAAAATAACGTAATTTTCCCTTTTACAAGGGAGGAAACAAGCCTACCTTATTCAAAAACCTCCACATTTGTAGAGAAGGAAGACAGTTCCCATAAATGCAGTTTCATCATGCACAGTCTTTAAAGTTCTACCGTGTGACATTATAAATTAATCTTAATAAGCCACCTACTAACAGAAGAGCTTTTAGAGAGCTCTCCCATCCACGGTGCTTCAGACAAAATCCTGGACATCTCCTAACACCTACAAGACTGTGAGGAGGGAAACATGAGAAATCTGACCGGTAAGAGCAAACGGTATCTGTTAAAGGAGAACATCCGTGTGATAAGTGTCAGGAGCACCACGCCACGCGTGCCTGCACGCCTGCCCCCGTGTTCTGCACAGCTAGAGTCTCCTCTACGCCTCATGGGAAGTCCATGAGCAGAAGCAACGCCTCTGCAGAAGTCTGAGGTACAAGTGACTGGGCGGCGTCCCCGGCCCCACCCATGCTCACACACACGCACTTTCTGGACGCTGCTGGTCGTGGGGAGCCCGCACAGTCTACACTACTCTCCTCTCCAGAGAGCACGCCTGACGTGCTAGTTCGTGTGACCCCACACTCAGAGTATTTCCAGAACAGAACTCGTAATGGTTCTAAGATGTTTCAGTACTTAATTGCCACCAATGTAAGTGACTTTTCAAGTTTCCGTGCAGCACAAACTTTCTGATGTTTAGTCAGCTGCAAATAAAAAAAGGACATACGATGTTTATTAAATTAAACTTCTCAGATTAAGTTCTCAGGAAGACAGAAATTCTAAGCAAAATGATCTCTAATGACATAAACATTTCAGCAATATGTTTTGAAATCACATAATGTTCCAGTAAATTTGACAAGCCAATAAAAACTATATACGAAGCCATGTTTAAAAACTGAAATTTGGCAGAAGGGGTACTATGGCCTCCCTCAACACCCTTCTAAAATACCAATGAAAAATATGAAAAATAAAAATAAGATTTTGGAATAACAGTGAAAGTAAAATAAACCACGACAGTAGCATTTGCCATGCCGTCCACCTTGCCTCGTGGCCTTCGCATCCGCTCTTCCATCTCCGTGCCACGCTCTTCCCGCACCCTTGTGCGGCCGGTCCCCTTCGCACGGGCACTTGGTGAGAAGCTGTTCTGACTCCCACACCAAGGCCACATCTACGTGCATCGAGTCCTGCTCACCTATACCCACAGTCCCTTAAGATCTTTACCGTTCAACAACCGAAACATCACATTTACTTGAGTAGTAAACGCGTCTTAACGTCGAATGTCATTGCCACTGGAGACAAAACTGGGATGGCAGCGACAGCCTCACCCTACAATCAGGAAGCGAAACGGGCAGTGAAACGAGAACGTTCCCACCAGGCAGGCGGAGCCACGGGAGTGCCCCGGACGGCCTACTGGTGCCATTCGTCTTCACGGACCCCGACGGAGAGGTGCTGAACTGCGGGGACCATTTCAGAAACGTGAGGACAGAAAAGCTACTGTGACTGAGCAAGGCTCCCACGTGCACATCACTCCATCACAGCACAACACGGGTGCGGGAGGCCTCGCTCCCAGGCACATGCAGACTCAGCCACGCTCCACAACCGGGGCCCCGCGGGCCTGGGCCGAGCGCCGCACTCCTACACGCCCCACGTTCACAGCTCTGAGAAGGTGCAAGTACCGCCGCAGCACGTCCACGCTACCTTTGCGCTGTCTGGTACTGCTCCCAAATAGGCGTAACCTCGTCCACAACGTGCAGGGCCGCCGTCCCAATAGAATCCACAGGTGACTGGCCCACGGTTCGCAGATCCCTCCACCCACACCTACCATGCCAGCTGCTGGCAACCCTGCCGCGGCACCAGCCCGAGCACCTCACACCGGCCGGCGGGGAAGCCGCGCCAACAGGCAGGTGCCGTCCGGGGACTGCTGAAGCCACCGAGGCGAGGGCCCCACGGTGCGGCAGCCGGACCGGTCAGCTTGCGGACTCTGAACAGCCCCACAAAGGGTCACCCTGAGATGCAGTTACCTGCTTGATCTACATCACAATGGAGGATGGGCACTCAGAAGGCCGAGCAAAGAACATATTTACCCCCGACGAGTGAACTCCAGAAGACACTAACAAAGGCGACTGCAGGATTTTCACCACTAGAGGTATAAGTAAATCAAATTAAAAAACGTATCCTAGACTGTTTACCTGCACTGTCCAATACGGTAGCCAGCAGCCAAGTGTGGTTATTTAAATTTAGACGTAAATCAAGGAAAATTTTAAAAATTCCTCAGTCACACTAGCCACCCATGTCTCTGTGCAGGCTGTTATGTATCACCGCTGTTCTTCCCGGTTATTGAGGGAAGGGGAGCTGGTTCTGTTTTGTTTTGGTAACACACTCTTTTTCTCTACTCTGGAGACCTGTATGTGATATGTGACTATTTCTGGAACATTGAAAACACGATCAGCAACCAACTCACTTGTCCTTCTAACATTTCTCTTGGCAGACCCGTCCTCTCCTGCTCCGAGCTGTTCGTTCTTCGTATAGAAAGGCTATGAGATTTGCGTTTCTGTTTTGCTTGGCGAGCAGTGGAGCAACTCCCGCTTTCTGTGGGCATTACTTCTAGAAGGTGATGTCCCAGTCGCTCCTGCAATAAGCTGAACGAGAGCAGGAAAAGCAAGGACTTTATTTCTGGTATGACAAACTGGAATGAAGGAAAATAGTGGACCATTGTTACTTTCAATTCCAAATCTCTCTACTATGGTAATATTTACCATGTAATGTACAATGTGACAAAGTAATGTGTTTTAAGACAGAGGCCACAGCCTTTGTTAATGAGGTAATTTTTATCAAGTTTCATTAAGTTTAAAAAAAAAAAAATCAAGTAGCAAAGACAGGCTTAAACAATTCTCCCTTAACCAACTTTCCCCAGCCTCTGCCTACTCCCCAGAGAGAACCAATTCTAATCACCTGTTCTAGACTACAGATTCTAGAGCAATCTGTCCAAGAGAAATACAACACAGGCCACATGCCTTAACTGTAAATTTTCTAGTAGCCACATTAAGAAAAAGTAAAAACAGGTGAAATCACTTTTGATGATTTATTTAGCCAACTATGTTTAAAATACTATCACTTGAGGAGCGCCTGGGTGGCGTAGTTGGTTAAGCGTCCCACCCTTGGTTCAGGCTCAGATCATGATCCCAGGGTTGTGGGATGGAGCCCCTCATCAGGCTCTGCACTGAGCATGGAGCCTGCTTGGTTCGGTGGGTCTCTCTCCCCCCACCGCCACACGTCCCTCTCCCCTGCTAGTGCTCACTCTCCCTCTAAAATAAAAAATTTTAATTACAAAAATAAATAGAACACTATCACTTTAGGCAACGTAAAAAACACTAACAGGTATTTCCATTTGGGTGCTGCATCTTCAAAAAAAATTTTTTTTCAACATTTATTTTTGAGACACAGAGACAGAGTGTAAGCAGGGGGAGGGACAGAGAGGGAGGGACACACAAAATCTGAAGTAGGCTCTAGGCTCTGAGCTATCAGCACAGAGCCCCACGCGGGGCTCGAACTCACGAACCATGAGATCATAACCTGAGCCGAAGTTGGAGATGTCACCCAGGCACCCCCGGGTGCAGTCTCAAAGGCAATCAGCCACACCTCACACGCTCACCTGCTCGGGGCTGCCATAAGACAGCACAAATCGGGACTTCATTCAAATTTCTACATAACGTAAACATTTTCACTTACCCACTTTGGGCATTATCTACTTGTCTCCTGCTACTGATTCCCCCTCCCAATATCACAACCCTGTTACTTAATTTTAACTAATATATTTATTCACACATGATGTTTCTTTCTTCAACTGTAACTTGTGTTTAGAACATGACCTGCTGATTTTGTGTTCTTACAGATCCCTCCTTCTCCCAGTATATCTATTAGTTTATGTAATTTTAAGATATTCATGGACCTCCCTTCTTTACTGACAACGTCTTTCACCCTCTCCATCTCTGCCTCACTTTGTAAGAAAGGTTCCACGTGTCCACTCTTTTCTCAAGCTCTCCCGCACAGCCATCCATCTCCTCTGTCATTTGAGAATGTCCTAGGAACACAAGCAGAGTATGTGCCTCTTCAAGTTTTGAGCTTCATGCTCTGGAGATCCATGCAAGTTGTTACCTGTACCAACTGTTACTTCCTTCTGATTGCTGGGTAGTATTCCACAGCACGGAGGTACTATAATGTAACCATTCATCTGTTTCAAAAAAAATTTAGTTCTTTCCAGTTTCTTACTATTATAAATAAAACTACTATGAACAATAACATACAGGTTTTTGTGTGAATGTAAGTTTCCATTTCTTTTGGATAAATGTCCACAAGTGAGATTTCTGGGACATATGATCAATGTATGTTTAGTTTTTTAAAAAATTTTGAGATATTAACTCACACATCATATCATTCATTCCCCACATTCAGCCCTGGGCAACCACTAATCTACTTTGTACATAAATTGGCCTGTTCTGTCCATTTCATATAAATGGGTTCCTACAATATGCGGCCTAATCTATCATGATTAGCTTTTTTCACTTAGCCAAGGTCCACTCATGTTACAGCATGTGTTGGTAATTTATTCCTTTTTATTGCCAAATATTCCACTGTACGGACACACCACATCTTATTAACAGTTGACGGACATTTGGTTGTTTCCATTTGCAGGTTATTATGAATAATGCCACTATAAATGATAACGTGTCGGTTTTGTGTGCATTTGTGTTTTCATTTCTCTGTGTACACCCATAGGAATGGAACTGCAGTAACCTGATGTTTAACCATGCTTAGTATTTTTAAGAAACCACCAAACCATTCTCCAAAGCAGTTATAATCTCTCATATTCCCATCAGCAATACAGGACATTCTATTCTCTGCATCCTCATTTAGTATGGTCACTGTGTTTAATTTTAGCGGCTCTGGTAGGCGTGCACTATCTTGTTACGGTCTTCATTCACACTTCCCCAGTGATACTGGTGATACTGGTGATACTGCACATCTTTTCCTGTGCTTGTGTGCAATCTAAACATCTTTCTCAGTAAAATGTCTCCTCGCATCTTTTGCCCATTTAATAGGACTTTGGGATTTTACTGCTGAGATCTGAGAGTTCTTCAAATATTCTTCATGAGTTATGCATCAGGTATGTATGTTGCCAATAGTTCTCCCAATCTGTATCTTTTTTTTTTTTTTTTTGTCATTTGTTTTTTATCCCCACAGGGTTTTTCACAAAGCAAAACCTTTAAATTCTGAAGAAATCCCATTGGTCAATTACCTTTCTCCTAGAGATCATACATTTAGAATCATGTCTAAATACTTTTTATCAATCCTATCTCCTAAAAATTTTGTTTTCTTCTTAAAATTATAGCTGTATAGTTTATATTTAAATATACAGACTACTCTGGGTTGATATTTTTAAGGTGCAAAGTTTAGATCCAGGGCTATTTTTGTTTTAGATTTTCTTGTTTTTGCTGGTATCCAATTATTTGAGCACATGTTGAAGACTATCCATCTTACACTGAATTGAGAAAGTTTGACATCTTGCTCAAAAATCGATCGGCTATACACAGGTGGGATTATTTCTTGGCTCTCTATTCTGTTCATCTGATCTATAGATCTCTCTGCCAGTAAGTTGTTGTTGCTGTTTTTTAAGTTTTATTTATTTATCTCTACACCTAACATGGGGCTCAAACCACAACCGTGAGATCAAGATTCAGATGCTCCATTGCCTGGGCCAGGCAGGCTCCCCTGCTGACAACACAGTCGTGACTACCATGCTGTCTTGAAATCATTTAGTGATTACTATCATTTTTTTTCAAAACTGTTTTAGCTATTCTAGTTCTTTTGCCCTTACCATATAAATTTGGAATAATCCTTCCCATATCTACAAAAATCTTCATGGAATTTTAATAGGAATTCTGTTTAACCTGCTCATCAATTTGGAGAGAAGTGGCATCTTTATCATGTTGAGCCTTCCAATCTGTGAATACAGTATATGTCTCAGTTTATTTAGATCATCTTTTCTTCCCTCAGTTTTGTGGCCTTCCACATAAAAGTCCTACATATGTCTTTTCAAATTTACACTGAAGTTTGTGTTTTTATTTTCTGAGTAATTTTAAATAACATTGTATTTTTATTTCCATTTTGTGTTAATTGCTGGTATCCTACACTATTGTTGAACTCATTAATTTCAGGAGAGTTTTTGTAGATTCTTTGGCATTTTCTACGTAGACTACTATATCATCTGAAGAAAAAAAAAAAAGAGTTTTATTTCTTCCTTTCTGATCCACAGACCGTTATTTCTTTTTCTTATTGATATGGCTAGGAATTCCAGTATTATGTTGTAAACAGTGACAACAAACATCCTGTTTTGTTTTGACCTCAAAGTAAAAACACTCTGTTTATGGCCATTAAGTATGATGCTAGCTGTAGGTTGATTGTAGATTCTGTCTACCAAAATGAGAAGGCTGCCCTCCTGGGAGTGTCGTGAATGAGTGTTGAATTTTGTCATCTGTGTTTTCTGCATCACTTAACGGTGTGGATTTTCTTTAGCCTATTAACAGATGAATTATACTGATGACTTTCAAATACTAATCCAAATTTACATGCGTGGAATAAGCCCTACTTATGTATAACTTTCTTTAGTGACTGCTCTAGGTATTTTGTTTGTTTCTTTATTTTCGGAGAAACAGTACAAGCAGGGGAGGACGAGAGAGGGGGAGAATCGCAAGCAGGCCCCATGCCATCAGCGCAGAGCCCAACGTGGGGCTCAAACTCACAAATCATGAGATCATGACCTGAAACAAAATCAGGAGTTGGATGTTTAACCAACTGAGCCACCGAGGCACCCCTAGGTAGTTTATTTTCACAACTATCACAGTCTACTGATTCTCAACATTCTACCAGTTCGTGGTCATGTACAGAAACCTCACCTTCCTGTCTCTTCACACTTCCCCATTTGTAACAGTCAAGTGAAATACTTCCTCTACATACACAGAGAACATCAAAGAGCTACACTTCAACCTCCAAACAGAAGAGGAGCGTCTATAGAATTTACCAAAGTTTGTTCTTTCCATTGTTCGTTCTTCCTTCCTGGTGCTCCCACATTGCTTTATATCGTTTCCATTCTGTTTACAGAACTTCCTCTACCTATTCTAGAGAGGTAGGTCTGCTGGTGACAGATCACGTGAAAGATGTTTTCCCTTGATAGAGAATTCTGAGCTGATAGTTCATTTCCTTCAGCACTTGAAAAGTAAGCCACTTCCTTATGGCCTCTATGGTTGCTGACAAGAAATCCACCATCAAATTGTTTTTCCACTACTGGTAAAGTGACATTTCTCTCTCGCTGCTTTTTTTGTCATTAGTTCTCAGAAGTTTGACTATGATGTTGTCTTAGCATCAGCATGGATTTGAGTTTTATCCTGTCTGGGTTTCACTAAGCTTCTTGATTCTATATGTTTATGGCTTACCAAATTTAGGAAATATTCAGCCAGTATTTCTTCAGTATGTTTCAGCCCCACTGACTCTCTCCTCTTTCTGGGATGATGACAAGAACAGTGGGTCTTCTGTCACAGTCCCACCAGTCACTGAGGTTTTGTTCACTTTTTCCAGTCTATTTTCTCTGAATTGTTCAAATTGGGCAATTTCTATTTCTTCAGTTTTTCCTATGTTCTTTTCATTCTGCTGTTGTCATCCACTGGGTTTTTTGTTTCAATTAACACTTTTCAGCTCTAAATTTCCATTTGTTTCTTCCTGTGTTTCCTTCCTGAGATTTTAGTGTTTTTGTTCTCCATTTATTTCAAGCATCACTAATTGCTCACTGAAACATTTTCATGATGACTACTTTAAAATCCCTGTCAAATCATCTGCGATACCTGTGTTGCTGTCCGTGGTCTTTTCTTATTCAAGTTGAGATTTTCCCAGTTCTTCATATGACATGTAATTTTCTAGTGAAGCCTCAACATTTTGGATTTGATGTTATCAGACTTGGAATCTGATTTAAGTCTTCTATTACAGCAGGCCTCTAATGATGATGCCCCAGGAACTTGTTTCTGCCAGGTGGACTGAAAAATGGAGATGGAAGTCAGCGCTCTCCGTTCAGCCTCCACTGACCTTGGGTGGAGGTACTCCTCAGTGCTGCTGGCTGGGCTCTAAGTTCAACCTTTCCCTTGGCTTCTACTCACACCACCCTAACTAAACCAGAGGTCCCTTTTACTATACCCGGCATGTCCTCCTTACCACAGGTGGTGGTGAAACTCCTGAATCTCTACTGGGCTTCCTCTGACGCCACTCCAGCAGGAAAGGCACACCCTTATCACGCAAAATGGATGAAAATCCCACCTCACCCAGGCTTCCCTGGTATTACCCGGCAGAGAGTGTCACCTCAACACAGCTTGTCAAAAGTGAAAGTCCAGATTCCCCATCCAGGCTTTGAGAAGAGTGAGGGTGGGGGCTGCAGTGTTTTCTAAGAGCACCCTGTCTCTAAGGCTGTCCTTTTCCCGGTCTGCTGACTACAGAGAGCAGGCTTTTCTTGAGGTTTCTGATCTGAGCCCTTTGATGTCGCCAGGTTGCTACTTCTTCAGGCCCAAGTCTGGGATATATGTGGCAAAAAGAAACCCAGGGCACTCAGCGCTGTATCATTTCTCAGGTCCCGATACACCAAGTCACCACACTTTCTTCTCTCCACCTTTCAGTCTTGTATGTTTTCTAACGTCCAGGGTTTTTGGCTATACTTAGCGGAACAGGGAAGGACATCTACTCCATCTTTCCTCAATCACAAAACCAAAGATCTTTTGTGTCCAAATTACGTATATACAGACCTTGTTTTAAAATGGCAACAAGAGGGGCGCCCTGGGGGGCTCAGCTGGTTAAGCATCTGACTGGCTCAGGTCTTGCAGTTTGTGAGTTTGAGCCCCACATCGGGCTCTCTGCTGTCAGCACGGAGCCTGCTTTGAATCCTCTGTCCCCCTCTCCATGCTCCTCCCCCACGTGTGCTCATGCTCTCTCTCACTCTCTCTCTCAAAAATAAACATTAAAAATATATATAGGGGCATCTGGATGGCTCAGTCAGCTAAGCGTCTGACTTCAGCTCAGGTCATGATCTTGTGGTTCATGAGTTCGAGCCCCACATCGTGGTAGAGTCTCTCTCTCTCCCTCCCTCCTTCTGTCTATCCTTTCCCCACTTGCACTCTCTCTCAAAACAAACTTTTTTAAAAAATTAGATATATATACCATATATATACATTAAAAGTGGCAACAAGAAGGGTGCCTGGGTGGCTCAGTCCGTTGAGTCCACCTCTTGACTTAGGCTCAGGTCGTGATCCCAGGGTAATGGGATGGAGCCCCATATCAGGCTCTGGAGCCCCATATCAGGCTCTGCGCCAAATGTGGAGCCTGCTTAAGAGTCTCTCTCTCTCTCTGCCCTTCTCCTTTGCTCGCATGCATGCTCTCTCGCTCTCTCTCCCTAAAAAATAAAAAATAAATAAAATAAAATAAAATGACAAGAAAGTAAGTCTTGCTTTACAACACACTAAAAACTTTCAAATTGGTCAACAAATTGTGTTTTTAGGTTTAAATTCTGAAATCTGTTAATTTATTAAAATTGCCATATATTTTCTATAGCATTACGTAAACAAAATTCAACTGTCAAATCTGAAAAAAAGGACACACAGGGGCACCTGGATGGCTCAACTGGTTAAGCGTCCAACTTCGGCTCAGGTCATAATCTTGCAGTTCGTGGATTCGAGCCCCATGTCGGGCTCTGTGCTGACAGCTCAGAGCCTGGAGCCTGCTTCGGATTCTGTGTCTCCTCCTCTCTCTGCCCCCCCGCACGCTCATGTTCTGTCCCTGTCTCTCAATAATAAATGTTACAAAAACATTTTTTTAATAATAAAATAAAATAAGATAAAATAAGATAAAATTAAATTAAATTAAAATAAAATAAAAATAAAATAAAATAAAAAATAAAATAAAATAAAATAAAATAAAATAAAATAAAATAAAACAAAACTAAGGACACAGAGGGGCACCTGGGGGGGCTCAGTCAGTTGAGCGCCCCAACTTGACTTCAGCTCAAGGACCTCGTTGTGCAACGGTAGCGCGTCTGACTCCAACTTAATTTCAGCTCAG
The DNA here is from genome assembly GCF_022837055.1 of Prionailurus viverrinus. Taxonomy (NCBI): domain Eukaryota; kingdom Metazoa; phylum Chordata; class Mammalia; order Carnivora; family Felidae; genus Prionailurus; species Prionailurus viverrinus. The sequence continues at coordinate 1,934,653 of NW_025927614.1, forward strand.
GTCATGATCCAGGGTCATGGGATCAAGCCCCGCGTCAAGCGTCGCACTGAGCATGGAGCCTGCTTAAGATATTCTTTCTCTCTCCCCATCTGCCTCTCCCCAGCTCATGCTCTCTCTAAAACAGAAATAAATAGGGGCGCCTGGGTGGCTCAGTCAGTTAAGCGTCCCACTTCAGCTCAGGTCATGATCTCACAGTCTATGAGTTTGAGCCCCACATCAAGGCTCTGTGCTGACAGCTCAGAGCCTGGAGCCTGCTTCGGATTCTGTGTCTCCCTCTCTCTCTGCCCCTCCTCTGCTCATGCTCTGTCTCTGTCTCAAAAATAAATAAAAAACGTTAAAAAAAATTTTTTTAATAAAATAAAATAGAAATAAATAAGGGGTGTTTGGGTGGCTTGGTCGGTTAAGCGTCTAACTTCAGCTCAGGTCATGATCTCACAGTTCATGAGTTCGAGCCCCACATCAAGCTCTCTGCTGTCAATACAGAGCCCACTTTGGATCCTGTCTCCCTGTTTCTCTGACCCTCCCTCACTCGCGCTGTATCTCCAAAATAAGTAAATGTTAAAATAAAAATAAAGTAATATTAAAAAGGACACGTAGAAATAAGATTACTGTATTTTTTGTCTCCAAAATTTTCATTTGGTTTTTTTTTTCAATCTTCTACTTCCCTCACTTTTTTGGATATTCTATGTGTCAAAGCAAGTCACGAGGCCAACCCAGACTCAAGTGGAGGACTAACAGACTTAACCTCCTGAAACAAAAAGAATGAGAAAGAGTTTGTAGCCATCTTTCATCCATCACACCTCACTCCGTTTACCAATTCTGGCTATACAATGAATACCATTCTGCTTCCCTAAAAAAAGTGTCAGTGAATGGAACTGGTTTTGCCATTTCACACACTATGTGGAATAAAATGGATATAAATGAGCCGCTGAGCTAAACACCTACTCAGAATAAAATCCAGCGAAGAGCACCACAGTTAAGAATGTGAGTTTTATAGCCACGCAAACCCCTCCCGTCAACTCTTCAAAGCACTGGCTTTTTTGTCATGAAGCCGCAGCTCAAATGTTACCTTGTCAAAACAGCTTCCTCCGACCACTGCCAGTCGCAGCACCGCATGACCCTCACCACCTTTGTGGTTTACTCACTTAATGAGTGTTTCCCCCACGGCACCATCAACACCAGGAGGACTGGAACATTATTTTGGCTCGCTACTGCCCATGGGTCCCACCACATTGCCTGCCGTAAGTACATCCCCAAAGATTTGATGAATGTGTAAGTGAATGAAAGAGCACTACATCCGCCACTAAGCTGTGTAATCTCTGCCAACTTACTTAACCACCTTCCTAAAGCTTCATTCCATCACCTGTAAAGCAGGGATAGCAACAGCATTTATTTCATTAAGTCATTCATCAAATAATCTTCAAGTTCATAAATATACTAGGTACTGGGAATATGGCAGTAAACTAAACAGACTTGGTCTGTACTTTCAAGTTACTTAGAGTTCTAAGACAGACCTTAAATATAATCTCATAATCTATTACAGAAATTATAAACTGGGATGAGTGTTTATATTTGTGTGAAAGACACACACAAATATTATGAGGAAAAAAAAAAGATACCGGCTGAAGAGTTAGGAAGACTTTTCTGAGAAACTGACATTTAAATTGAGACTGAAGAATTAGTGTTAACCATGTGGAAAACAGAGGAGTGGGTATTCCCGGAACAGGAACAGCATGTGCAAATGCCCAGAGCTGGGAATAAGATTAGTTTATCAGAGACACTAAAAAAAAAAGATAACGTGGCTAAAACATTGCAAACAATGGAGAGAATGGTACAAGGTAAGTGGGAGAGGGAGGCTTAGATTCTGTTCATGTTTACATTTTATCCTAAAACAAAAATGAAGCCACTTCAAAGTGTTAAATAAGAGACACTAGATTTGCATTAAAAATCACTCTTGCTGGTGTGTGGGAAACATGTAGAAAAATCAGATGACTAAGAATGGAGAAGTCAGTTAGGAAGTTAATAAAATAGTCCAGGCAATTAATTATGATCCTTAAAATTAGAGGGTACATGAATGGACTGGGGTGTGGAGGGTGGGTGCGTAGAGAGAGGTCAAGAACAGCCTTCATTTCTGAGGTAAGAAGTAGGTGAAACAAGTATCAGATTATTGAGATGAGGAAGCAGACCAGGAGAAGAAATCAAGACCTAAACATGGAACATTTTATGTTTGCAAAAATTGCCTTTGAAATATTTAGAACACAAAGGAGGAAGGACGTACTTAAGTCTGGAGATGAGAACTGGCCTGCATTTATAAATCTGGGAGAGGTCTACACTGAAAGTAAAAATGGGCATCTGGACTCCATCGGGCCTCCGGACCCAACGCCTTACCAAACATCACTTTTTTAACAAGAAGGAAAAAAAAGAGTTTACAACGAACACTACTGAGAGAGAGAAACAACACATAATAGAACTGGCACTCCCTTAAATGCCATACAGAAAAATTATTTCTGACTGAAAAATTAAAAACAAATTTTTCAGGGGCGCCTGGGTGGCTCAGTTGGTTGTGCATGCGACTTCGGCTCAGGTCACGACCTCTCGGTTTGTGAGTTTGAGCCCCACGTCGGGCTCTGTGCTAATAGCTTGGAGCCTGGAGCCTGCTTCGCATTCTGTGTCTCCCTCTCTCTCTACCACCCCTCCCCTGCTTGTGCTGTCTTTCTCTGTCTCTCAAAAATGAATAGTAAAAAAAAAAAAAAAGTTTTTTTTTTAACAAATCTTTCAAATGTTTATTTTTAAGAAAGAGAGATAGAGGGGGAGAGAGAGAGAGAGAGAGAGAGAGAGAGAGAGAATGAGAATGAGAGGGGGAAGGGCAGAAAGAGAGGAAGACACAGAACCCAAAGCAGGCTCCGGGCTCTGAGTTGTCAGCACCGAGCCCAACACAGGGCTTGAACCTGCGAACCGTGAGATCATGACCTGAGCCAAAGTTGGATGCTTAACCAAATGAGCCATCCAGGTACCTGAAAGAATAAAATTTTTAATGAAATTTAGGTTTGAAAATTTGAGAAATTAGAGATAGTTGACATAAAGACGTAAAGAAAAATAACGGCAGAACCTGTATAAGCAGATTTTATATACACAAAGATTACACTGATGATAAATTTCACAAATTTGAATGTAACAAAATTAAACTGTTAAACAAGTCACATGATCCCACTTAAGAGTATTTCAGTAATTTATTATTTTTTTTAAGTTTTATTTAAGTAATCTCTACACCCCACGTTGAGCTTGAACTCAGGACCCCAAGATCAAGACTCACAAGCCCTTCCCACTGAGCCAGCCAGGCACCTCTCAGTAATTTTTCTTAATGGAAACATTTAGGAATTAGTTAACTGTGCCATCTACAAAAAAAAAAATTGGCCAAGAAATCAAACTGACTTAATGGAATCTTACTCCGAAATTATATTCTTCATAGAAATATAGGGAGACAGAATTGTTTTTCAGTGATTACACATTAAATTAATAACCTCATTAAGCATCTCACCTGGTATTTTGTAAAGGAAGAAAAATATCAAACCCCTGTGAAATCGGTCCTGAGAGAGCCTCAGAGAAATAAGATTTTATCTTTACACATTTCAATCAAGTAAATAAAACAGTAAAGGGTGTTTCTTTCCTCTCTGAAAACCTGAATCAGTGGAATCATTCTGGTAAGTATATGCTGGAAAGTTAATGCATTTCAAAGATTCTACAAGTTGGTTATAGACATGCAAAAACTGCAAGATCAACCCTCCTTTCACCTCAAAGTTGTAGGTGTTCTGGTTTTTGGGTTTTTTCTTGGTTTTTTTTTTGTTTTTTTTTTTTTTAATCATATCTACACCAAACGTGAGGCTTGAACTCATGACCCTGAGATCAGAAGTCACATGCTCTACAGACTGAGCTGGATGGGCACCCCTCAAAGTCGTAGGTTCTGAATCAATGATTTTCTCTCTCAAGTGTCATACCACTGGCTTTCCAACTCTGTACTCTCAGCAGGAAATAAGCAGTCTTCTATTCAACTAACTTAAAAATCTTCACCCTCTGCCTTTCACTGGAGCTTTAAGCTCCCTCCTCCCCACGTGGTGTTGTTCTGGGCTCTGCTCGCTTCTGTCACTTCACCAAATAGTCCATATCCTGGTAATCTTTTCACACATACCAATTTCCAACCAACTATATACACTTCAAACAATTATAAACCACAAATGCGGAACAGGCTCTGGCTCTCCAAAACCTGGCATCGAATGGAGATTTCTCACCCTGAGCAATGTTTATCCCTTAGTAACTTTCAAAGCTTGGTGAGAAGCCATCTCGAAGGGCAGTGCTAGTCACGGTGTTATCAGCACCCAGATTACCCGGCCGATTCAGATTCGGCCTCTTCCGCTCGCTTCCACAGCCACATCCACCAGGCTCCCAGAACTGCACTGGTAGGTTCCTCCAGTCCTTCTAGCTTCCTTTAAGTCTCTTCTCTTTTCCCATTGATAATCTTCCCATCACAATTTTCTCCCTGAACCTTCTCTAAAATTTGCTCTCGTCCTCTTCATTCACATCCTCCACCTCCTCCAGCAGTCTTCGCTGGTGCCAACACCCCTTCCTTCCGCACCAGACCCTCCTGGAGGAGAACACGGCCCAGTCTGGCTCGGGGACCAAAGTATGTATTGCCTTCACCTCAGCATAAGTCAGTATTAGTATCAACTTTATAGAAATGCTTGAAAAGTTTAAGGATTTTTCAGGTTGAGATCATGGAGAGAGAGGCAAGGAAGCTGCAGGTGTTTGAAAAAGGAATATTGAAGTGATATAGCATGGAATCCAAGCTAGACAAGGCAAGCTAGACAAGGAAGGAAGTGCAGATGGAAAGTACTGGAGAGACACTGGTAACAGATGGAAAACTACCACGAAGGTTTGGTGTGAGGCTCACATGGATCGGTAAAAACAGCCACTAATGTCCAACATCCCTGAGGTACGGTTCCCAACTATTTAATAGGCCAAACACTTTACTGAAGTAGTCAAGAACTCTGGGAGGGGCAGAGAAAGGAAAAAAAAAAAAAAAACAACTGTAAATGAGAAAAAAACTTCTTCACTCTAAAAATTATCTGTTATAATCAACGTTAAAGGTAATGTCGTTTTACCTAAATGCAAACAAAAACAAAAGCCTGAAATTCCAAAAGATAATTACTTTTCTTCAAAATATTCACATTAACCATTATTAAAGGGCAGACCACATTAACAAGGCTTACGAAAAAAAAAAAAAAAATCCTACTTCTTCAAGCATGGGACATGAACTCACGACCCAGAGATTAAGAGTCGCCCTCTCTACCAACTAACTGAACCAGCCAGGTGCCCTAACCCTCCTAGTTTTTGAAACATTTTTTTCAAGGAAGTATGACTAAGTTTGGAAGTTCCCTCCAAAACTCCAACCTCCCTGTCCCACCATGCAAATACACATATTTAATATAAACTCTCCTGCCCTTGTCACATGCTGTCACATGCATATTACCCCATTTACAAAACATTACTCACAACTGTATACATATCCACTGGGACTTTTAAACATTTTCTTTCAGCAAGAAAAGAACACTTGAGTAGTTAATTTCATGAATGCTAATCATATGCAAAAGCATGGTCAAAAAATGTAATCTCTGTGTGGCACTTAAAAGTGTAAAACGCGAGGGGCGCCTGGGTGGCTCAGTCAGTTAAAGTGTCCGACTCTTGATTTCATCTCAGGTCCTGATCCCGGGGTCGTGGGATCCAGCCCTGCAATGGGCTACACGCAGGGTGTGGAACCTGCTAAAGATTTTTTCTTTCCTTTTTTTCTTTTTCTTTCTTTCTTTCTTTCTTTCTTTCTTTCTTTCTCTCTCTCTCTCTTTCTTTCCCTGCTAAAGATTTTCTTTCTTTTCTTCCTTCCTTCCTTTTCTCTCTCTCCCCGCCCCCCCTTTTCCCCCTCCTCTGCTTGTGTGCGTTCTCTCTCCAAAAAAAATAAAATAGGCATGTCTTTTAGAAAAAATAAAAACAAGAAAGTGAAAGTGTAAAATGTGACTGAATTTCCCCAAGAAGCTCAATAAAGTTCCTGACATTTTATGGTTCAAGCCCTGTGACCTGCATTCCTCGCGGGACGAAACACCAAACCCAACTGCTGAGCAGTATCTACGCAGAGGGGAAACCCCAAAAACCGGTCATCGTTCTCAACCTGCCTAAACTGTTTTGCCATTGATCTAGATGAAGGCTCGGAATACATGCTTTCACTTCTGTGAAAGACACTGAACTGGGGGACATCACTGACCGGAAAATAACCGCCAAGGTTTGTCAAGAGCAAGTGCAAAACAAATGAACGGGCTAACAGAGCTACCCCGAAACAAAGTGCCAGAGGAGACTGAGAGGAGAGGAAGCAGCGTCGTGCGGGGGGCTCCGCGAGAACGCGTGGCACACGTACACACACCATGACCTTCTCAATAACAAACCGAAGCCAGGAAATGTCGCACAGCGGGTGTTTAATGTGGCCGGGGTCCGCTACTCCCCGTGTCCTTGGGCACCACTCCCCCTCGGCCGGACCCCGTCTAGGCACCGCGTTGGAGCTGCACTAGGAATCCGGACACCAGCACTCGCTCGCAAGGAACCCATGCCAGCGAGAGGGGTGTGCGGAGGAGGGGGACCCCCCTCGACGCCGCTTTATTCCTGGGACACTCCAAAGGTCACAACCTAGAGGCCGCTGGAACCGGAATAAAGGAAACTTCCCAACAAGCCTCTCTCCTAGGACGAGGCCGGACCTCCGGCCTCTCAGCTCCTGCCGACGGCGGAGCCGAAGGGAGACCGAGGGGGACGCCCGGGGTCCCTGAAACGGACCGACCCCAGCCCTCGCCCCGCAACAGGGCGCGCGGGCTCGGGAGGAGTCGGCGGGGGCGCGGGGCGGCCAGGCCCCACCCGCACGCCCCCAACCCCGCTCGGAGACCGCGGCCCGCCTGCACCGGGGCCATAGTCCCGGGAGGAAAATGACCTCCCGGAACTCACCTGTCCTGCCGCCGCCGAGCCCGCCGACCCCCAATGACAACCGGGCCGTGTGTTACCACCCGTCCGTTCTCAACCTCGCGGCACTCGACACACACTGGGAGACGCTGGACACCAAGTCTCCGCCCTGGCGCGGCCCCGCGACCCGGCACCCTGACGCCCCGCACTTCCGGCACCGCCGGAAGCTCCGGCCTAGCCTCGCGCCCAGGCCGCCGGAAGTCCCAACACAGCCTCCGCCCTGCGCCGGAAGTCCCGTCCGCGGCCGGCGCCTCGGCCCGGGCCGCCGGAAGTCCCTCCCCTCCCTCTGCTCGCGCCGGAAGTCCCGCGTCCGCCCGCGCTGCCGGGGCCGGGGCGAGTGGGGATCCCGGGTCAGCGGGGACGCGGGGGCGCGGTTCGGCCCCCGGGACTGCGTGCCCGGGCCCCGCGGGGCCGGTGCTCGCCTGGAGGCGCGGCCCGAGGGTCCTAGCCGCGGCCGGGGAGGCGCCGGCAGGGCTCACACCGGCGCGGCCCACGGTACTCACGGCGGCGGGCTCCCGTGGGGGTCCCGGGCCCCCACAGGTTCGCATCCATCGGCTCGGGCCGTGGAGGGGGCTGGCGGCCGTCCAGCCCCGCGTGCTCCCCGCGTGCTCCCCGCGGCCCCACGGTTCCTCGCGCGGCTCTTCCCCGCGCAGCCGAGACGCAGGAGGCTGCTGGTCCGCGCGGGCGCCCGGTGGAGGTAGAACTATTAATATTGCAGCTCATCTGCAGAGGATGACTCATCCGCTTTCCTTTCTGAAATATTTGTTCGCCATTGGCTAAAAAGAAAAAACAAAATCAGCTGCTCACTGCAAAAGGTGGGACTTTGTCGTCTCTGGTCTAGGCTGGAAAAGGGACAGAAGACTGGAGTCCTTAGGCGGGTGACCATCCTCTGCTCTACAGACAGCTCTACCTAGGCGTTGAAAGCTTACCTGGATTAAATCAGAAGTGTGGAAACATTTTCCATATATGTGGGTCAACATTCTTGCTCTTTCCTTTAAACACAAAAGCTCACCATTCAAATTCAAGAAGCCCTGATGAGAATGTTGCACCAGAAACAAATTTGACGTATTTGGAGATCCAAGTAACCACAAATTATGTAGAATAAATCCTGAAGTTATTTATGCATTAAGTGTAGCAAAAGCTTAGCCCTAAGAAAGAATTCTGTAAGAAACTAAGTGTTTCAAACTTTTGGAGGTTGTGGCAAACACTTAACAGGGAAGAGAGATTTTCCTCTACTCTGCAGGGTTCTTCTGGCTGGTCAAAGAATTCAACTGACATGAGACAGATTAGCAGGAAAATATAAAATTTAATTAGTAATGATTTATTAATTCACGAGGAATTCACGTAAACATGAGAGCTTCTAAAGACAGGGAAAATGAGATGCCTATGTCATCCTGAAACCAAGGAGAAGGGGTAGGGGCCTGGGACTTCAAAGGGAAGAAAGCAATGTTTGCTGAGCCATCCAGAAACAATGGAACAGAGAGGACTTTGATTAGTTTGCTAGTTTCCTCCCTGTCCACCATAGCTAGGTCATATTCTACAGTAACTTGTGTGGTAATAGCTTTTTTCCTGGAACAGGTCTTCTGTCTTAAATCTTTTAGGCAGTTTGGGAGAAGGGAGAAGCTGTCAGAGTTTCTGAGTCTTTTCATCTTTGCTTGTTTACAGCTCAAAATAATCTTCATGCCTAAGTGGCACATCTTGGGGTGGCAAATTTTGGTTCCCTACATAGTCAGGTAACAATTTTATTTAGCACCTAATGTGCAGAAGGCATTCTCCTGGGCATAGCAGCAGATAGAAAAGCTTTATGAACAAAACCATCTCCAGGGAACTCACATGCTTATATGCAGTTTTACTTTGCACAGCATCTAGTTTGAATGAAGCCTAGGATGTTGTCAATTGAGGTAATTTTTTTCTTTGATATATTTATATCAAAGATATATATATATTTCTTTGATATATTTTTTCTTTGATATATTCCATAAAAGTCACTATATCTAAATGAGTGCATCAATGAGGTGTCACAAAACTAACGATGGAAAGGAGTCAACACTTTGAGGCCCTACTGTGCGCCAGGCACTTCGCATGTTTGATAATTTATTTAATCCTCAAAACAGTAAAATAAAAATTATCCTAACTTGAATTCTAAGTTAGCATGAAAATGTTAAAATTACTTGTCACAGGTCAAAAAGCTAGTATTCAGTGGAACAAAGATTAGGTTAAAATCCAGGTCCACATCAGAGCTCACATTTCTACCATATATTCCTCTGATGAGGCTACTGTAACAAAATACCACAAACTAGGTGGCTTAGACAATAGAAATTTATTGTCTCAGGTCTGGAGGCTCGAAGTCCAAGATCAAGGTGTTGTCAGGGTCGTTTCCTTCTGAGAGCTGTGAGAGAGTCTATGCCTCTCCTAGCTTCTGGTGGTTCGCCAGCAATCTGGCGTCCCTTGGCTTGTGGCAGCCGTAACTGCAGTCCTCACCTGGCATTCTCCCTGTGTGAGGATCTGTCTCCTCAATGGGCGTTCTTTCTCTACAGTCATATTAGATTAAGGGGTCCCTCTGCCGCCACCATGACTTCACCTGAATGAATTATATTTTTAACAACCCTTTTTCCAAATATGATGACATTCTTAGGTTCTGGGAGTTAGAACTTCCAACATAATGCATGTGGGGATTTGGGATACAATTCGGCCCATAACACACTGCCTCCTGAAATAGATTCTCCATGTAATTAAAAACAAACACACACAAAGCTAGTCTAAATTGTAGAAGGTTGTGACTGCAATCCTGGTATCCAATTACACAGTCCAATTACAGCAGAAGCTGTAGGAAGTACCCTTCCCATAAACCAAGTTTCTGCCTTCTCACCAGCCCACCCATGCAAGATGCACATGATTTACCCCCATCAGGAGAGAGCTGAAAAGGGGCACCTGGGTGGCTCAGTTAAGCATCAGATTCTTGATCTCAGCTCAGGTCTTGATCTCAGGGTCATGAGTCCAAGCCCTGTGTTAGGCTCTGTGCTGAGTGTGAAGCCTACTTAAAAAAAAAAAGAGAGCTGAATTTAATAAAATTCAATATAAGCATGGTTTGATAAGGTTGATAAGATTTGTTGGGTATTAGACCATGTGTTTAATCCTCGATTATTTTATTTGTGCCTCAAACACCTAGGTGTTTATGTTATACTGTATGAGCTAGTTGAGTAATGTTACTTCATAATCATTACCAAATTGTTTCCTATATGTGTGTTACATGTGATATATATAATATTTTTTTATTGAGGAACACCATATTTAGCACTTCATTCAGATTTCTGCTCAAACATCACCACCTTGGGGATGTTTTCCTTATTTATTTTTAGATAGTTATTGTCCATCCCTTAACCGTACTTTATTTTTCTTTATGGTACTTATCACCTCTTGACATTATTTGTGTGTTTGTTTACTGTTTCCCCTACTCGAATGTAAATCCTAAAAGCAGTCATTTTTTTCTATCTTGTTCACTGTTACAGTCCCATGACTTGGAACAGTGCTTGGGACATAGTATGCGCGCACGCACACACACACACACGAAGTTTGCTAAAGGGTATTCTCCTAAATATATAGACTCCTCAATGGCAGAGGTCAAGTTTTCTAATTCCTTTTATCTATCAGATGCATGCAGTTCTGTACAAGAAAAAGGAGAAAACCATGATCAGCTGGAATATAATCACCTGAACAACTACTCAGTCCCTTTCTCCTACCCATACCTGCCCTCCCTAGGATAGGAGGAAAGTTAATTCACAGTTCGTGGACCAAATGGTCCAGTCCACACCATGGAACTTCACCAGTACTGTTTTCCTGACCCAAGTCACCTGTCCCTCATCCATGACACTGTAAACAGGTACTGACCTGTTTCTCACTTCAAAACCTTAGTCTCTATATCAGGTCTCACCCAGTACATACTTGCCATATTTTCTCTACCTGAATAGAGCTTGTTACCTTGTGTGCTGTCCATGTGCTAAATGAAAAGGAACAGTTGTTCTAATCTCACAGTGAGTGTATTTTTGGTCTTCCAGCTGTTTTTAGGAATATGTTTGGTTCAAGTCAAGAAAGGTTTTCATGGGTTTTTTGTTTTTTAATTTGTAAGTAATCCTTACACCCGATGTGGGGCTTGAACTTAGCACCCCAAGATCAGGAGTTACACAGTCCATCCACCGACTGAGCCAGCCAGGCACCACAGTTCTCATGGGTTTGAATAAAACAAATCGGCATTGTTCTCATCATGAAACCCAGATTCTTACAAAGTGAGGGAATTATTTGAGGTAAAAAATGTTAGGAAACTCTACTTAATGAACAACCGAACATGTACTATAAACCTGTTCCAAATGAGGTTAGAAAACTCTGTTGATCAAAAGTACATATAAATGAACAAATATCGTGAGTAGCTCTGTACCAGTCTCCAAGTCACATAGCTGATGTCCTTTTTTTCTTTATCAATACCACGTAATTTGTAACCCAAGAGCATTCACATTATTAAAAATAGCAGTGCCCAGCCATTGACTGAGGCATTGTTATTTATGGGAAGAGGAACTCCAATATATTTAGCAAAGCAGCCAAAGGTAATAGAGCAAGACGCTGAGCTCTCTTTTTGTTAATATTAACTATGCAAGAAACCCAATACTCAAACAGCTCTACAGTGAACTTTGCTAAAAAGCAGAACTTAAAACCAAACAACTGTATGATCTGAATAGATAGGCCTAAACACTTACAATGTAATATGGGCTCCCTTTGTTGTATGTTTTGAATTCTGCATCTCTTCGTGTCTATCAAGCTTATATATAAAGATTTCCTGATAGGGACATGATTGCCCCCAGTATGATGTCATTACTTTGCATAACTTGACATCTTCAAAGTTAAAGTGATGGAATGCAAATACTGTGGTATGTTAGTAAGTCTGGAGTGTTTGGTCACATCATTCGTCGTGTTATAAAAGGGAGCCAAAAAAAAAAAAGTACATCATCTCTGAACTTCAGTTTCTTCATACAAGTAAGGATAACATCCTGTAGACTTTCTTAAGGATAAAGTGAAGTAATAGACATAAAAAGCACATAGCAGGGTGTCTAATGCAAATCTCCACTAGAAGGGAACATAAAGACCATCTAACCTTCAATCACAGATAAAGGTGAGAAGGCCAGAGGTTCTAGTACAGCGTTACTCAGCAGCAAGCAGCGAAGCCCAGGTAGGGACTGAGGTCGTCCAAGATCAGGGGGCTTCCAATGCACCTGCAGTTATCATTCAGTGGGCCATGGACTCCTGTGGCTCCCCAAACCCTTCCAGGCTCCATTAGGGCACAATGAATTTCTGCCTCGTACTAGGATGTGAATTGCCTTTTTCACCCTCATGCTCTCCTGAGCACACAGCAGAGTTTTCCTAGAGACTGTATGATGTGTGGTGACATCATTCTCTAAGGCTAATGGAATGTGTGCTTGTGCATTATTATGTCTGCTAGGACTTTCTAAGGTAGTAGACATAGGGCTATGGTTCTCAAAGTGTGGCTCACGGATCCCCGGGGATTTCCAAGACTTTTAAGAAGTCACAGACTTCTTCTTATTATTTTCATAATAACACTAAAAGTTATTTGCCATTTTCACACACTGATGGTGCAAAAGGAAGCTTTGGGGGAAGGATGGGAGATAAAACTAGTACCTTGTCACTTACCAAGACCATGCCACCAAACAGTACTAGTAGTCCCTGTATTCTTCATCACCATGCACATGCAGTAAAAAAACAATTGCACTTACCAATGTCCTTGATGAAGCAGTAAAAAATATTAATTTTAATAATCTGAACTCTTCAGTATTTATCTAATACTCTATGTAACAAAACAGGGAGTACACATAAAGCACTTTTGCTACATCCTGAATTACAATAGTTGTCTTGAGAAAAAGCTTCTCTGAGAATGGGTTGCAGGCTGAACTTTTTTCATAGAACCCTATTTTTACCGGGAAGAATGAGTAACATTAAGGTTACTAAAGCCAGGGTATTTGGCAGACATTTTGTTTCCATTTTTTTTTTTTTTTTTTTTTTACTCTTTATTTATTTTTGAGAGAGAGAGAGAGAGAGAGAGAGAGAGCACAAGTAGGGGAGGAACAGAGAGAGAGGGAGACACAGAATCCAAAGCAGGTTCCAGGCCCTGAGTTGTCAGCACAGAGCCCAACGCGGGGTTTGAACTCAGGAACTGCGAGCTCATGACCTGAGCTGCAGTCAGACACTGAACCAACTGAGCCACCCAGGTGCCCCCTCTGCAGACATTTTCTAAAAAAAAACCCAACAAAACAAAACAAAACTAAGTGAACTTGTCACTACAAAGAAAATAACTGATAATATTTTTTTTGCCAAAAACAGATTTGAATAATCATGCTAAAATTCAACTTAAAAAAAAAACATGTATCTGCCACCAAGGGCTTGACAGCTTCCCAATGCCTAAAGACTTTTCTGATGAAATTGGTGATGATATTAACAAAGGTGATTGGTATGGAATAATGAAATGTGTCAACATCTGTAAGATCTGCTTAATTCAGTGAAGCAACATTTTCCAAGTGGCCCGATATTACAAAATTTTGCATGGGAAAATATACATTCAAGTTTCAGTCAAAAGCAACAATGTTAATGTAGCAGAATATAAAATGTTCACTAATGTGGTTTCAGATTCCAAAGACCAAATATCCTTTAAAAAATCACTACTTGTGGTGTTTTGGTGTATTATCAAAAAAGAACAACCGTGATCATCTGAAAAGGTTAATAAAATACTTCCCAATTTTCCAGCATTATCTGTGTGAGGCAAGATTTTCTTTATATACTTCAGCCAATGCAATATGTAACAGCTGTCTCCTATTGTCAGACATCAAAGAGATTTGCAAAAATGTAAACAAAATCTCCCACAAACCTCTTCTGACATTTTTGTTTGGAAAACATAATTATTTTTTATTAAAATGTTGTTTGTCTGTATGTGTTATATTTGTCATTAAGTGAATTAACAAATATTTAAATGAATTAAATATTTTAATATATGTTTTGCTATTTCTACTATAGTAAATACGGATAGATACAAACAGTAAGGAAAAGCTCTTTAAGTTTCTCAGTAAATTTTAAGACTATAAAAGGTCCTGAGACCAAAAAGTTTAAGGACTCCTGCACTGCAATTTGCTTAGCAGTAACTATTTCATTAAAAATCTTTCCGTGTTTCAATAAAAATTATTTTAAATTTCACAGGCAGAGAGGAAGGAACCTCAGCTACGTAGACATTTTATAATTATTTTAAAATGGAAAATAATTTCACATGTGATCTGAATTATGATACTCCTGGGGTGCCTGGGTGGCTCAGCCTGTTGAGTGTCTGATTCTTGATCTTGGCTCAGGTCATGAACCCAGGGTCCTGGAATCGAGCCGCGCCTTGTGCTCTGCACTGAGCATGGAGTCTGCTTCATGTTTTCTCTTGCCCCTGCCCCTCTCCCTTGTGCACTCTAATAGTTTTTTAATACTCCTAATATATAACCATGCTTTATTCAATTTATTTGAGCAAGTGAATGATTGTCACCTGATGGCAAATTTGGTCATTGTAATAATTTAAAAATTTTGACAGATAAAATTTTAACAGTTAACACATCAACAGATTTTACCATTGAATGGCAAATTAACCCTATCCAAGCGCAGAATGTCCCTTAACCTGCCTTGACCTCATCAACTTTGCTAAATGACCTTTCTTGGGGAAAGAAACACTTGAGAATGTATAGAAATTCCTCATTGGAGACAAACCCTTCAAAGACAGCAATAAGGTATGTGCGTAGGTGGGGGTGTATATAGCGTGGCGTGTGTGGTGTGGGTGTGATGTGCGTGGGGGGATGTGGAGTCTGGCAGTGTAAGTGGTGGGGTGTTGGGTGGGGGGGGTCTGTGGGGTGTGATGTGGGGGGATGCATGGGGATGAGGGCACGTGGGGTGTGCGTGCAGGCTGGGTGTCATTTGGGGGCTTGATGGGCGTGTGACATGCGGGGGCTGTGCGGTGAGATGTGGGGGGGGATGTGTGGGGATGAGGACACGTGGGGTGTGGGTGTGATTCGGCGGACGTTGGGGGTGTGGTGTGTGACATGGGGGGGGGGGTGTCTGGGTGTGATTTCGGGGGTGTGGGGACGTCGGGGGCGGGTGTGCCGCGCAGCCTGCCGGACGAAAACACCAACAGCGACGTCGCGTCGGTCCCCATTCCCGCGGAATCCTTCCACCCTTGCTCTGGCCGGTCCTCGGCAAGCAGGACGCCTCACCCGCGGAGGCCGTCCGAAGTCTCGGCCCCGGAGGTCGGGTGACTGCGCAGAAGTAGGCGCACAGACGTCACGACGTCTCAGAGGGCGAACGTGCGGGGACCTCTGACTTCTAGGGGCCCCTGACGCAGCGCCCGGGGCGCGCCGACTGGCTGATGCGGTCGGGGCCACTCGCCCGGCCGTCCATCTCGGGGCACCGCCGTTAAAACTGCCCCGCAGCACAGCGGGCTCCTCACAGCGGCCGTCGGAGAGCGCCGGCAGCATTGGAACCAAGTCACCCGGCCAGAGGCCCTGCACGCGCCATCGCGCGACCCTGACGTCTGGCGCAGCCGGCGCGCGATTGGCTGGCGAGCATGTGGCGTGCCCTGGCGCGAGCGCTGATGGTTGGGCGCCCGGCGCCGAGGGGCGGGTCCCAGGTCTGGGGGCGGAGCCTGCGGGAGGGGAGCCCGGCAGAGCGAGCTTTCCCCGGCAGCCGGTGTCGGAGGTAGGCGGACGGAGGTCTTGTGGGGCCCGGGGACCGAGGGGGACCGCGCCGCCCCGTCGCGCTACGTTCTCCGCGCGAAGCCGCTCCCGCTCTCCCTGGGGACTTTCCGTGGCGAGTAAAAGTTGAGGGACGGCCCGGGAGCCGCCCGTCCAGCAGGGGCTGCGGAAGGCTGACCAGTGGGGCCCGGAGAGGGGGAGGAGGGCCGGGAGCCCCCGGGGGGAGGGGAGGGGAGCCCCGGGAGTGCGGAGGGGAGCACGACCGCGAGCCCCCTTGGAGGGGGAAGGCCCGCCGCGCGCCGTCGGCGGGGCCACGAGCCGCTCCGGGGACGTGGACTGACGGCAGGGGTCGGTGACCTGTGTTTGCGCCAGGGTCGCGGGCCAGGTCCGACGGACCGCCACCATGCCCGAGATAGACACCGACGGCCTGGACGAGCAGCAGGTGCAGCTGCTGGCGGAGATGTGCATCCTCATCGATGAGAATGACAATAAGATTGGGGCCGACACCAAGAAGAACTGTCACCTGAATGAGAACATAGAGAAAGGTGCTGTGTCCCAGCGCCCTCCCCTCGGTCAGGCTGGCCCAGGCGGCTCTCCGGGTCCGGACGTGTGGTTTCTAACCCCGTCGCGGCGCCACCGGTGGTCTGGCCGCAGGGGAGCACCTGTCTCCCCACCCCTCCCCACCCCCCCCCCCCTGCTGTCAACACAGCCCCGGGGCCCCGAGCTCAGTTTTCCCGACCAGGAGCAGCTCAGTTTTCCCGACCAGGAGCGTGGCCAGATCTGGCCACCTGCTCGCCTTCTTCTAACCGTGGTGGCTGGGATGTCATAGTCGTGCAAACTCACTAAACAGCAGGAGACTATGGAAAAAAGCAAAAGTGGAGCAAGTTACTAGTACCGGATCGCAAGCTGAGAATGGGGCGAATGACTGGTATTTTCAAACTAAATTAATTGCTTCTCTTTGGCTTTCAGGATTATTGCATCGAGCTTTTAGTGTCTTCTTGTTCAACACTGAAAATAAGCTTCTGCTACAACAAAGATCAGATGCTAAAATCACCTTTCCAGGTGCCTGTGCTTTTAATAAAGTACAGTATTTTCTTGGGAACTGTCACTTGACTCTGTCACTCAGAATTTTTGGGAACCTGGGTCAAAGGGAAACCCTGTGAAACACTTAACTTCATATTTTGCATAAAAGAAGCTTATGTATTGACTGCAACCTAATAAAAATAAAGATAAAAATTGTTATATATATGTATGTATATTCATATACATCTTTTAATATATATTTTTTAAAGTTTGAGAGAATGTGCATGTGGGGGAGGGGCAGAGAGAGATGGAGAGAGAGAATCCCAAGCGGGCTCCAAGCTGTCAGCGTGGACTCCATCTCACAAATGGTCAGGTCATGACCTGAGCTGAAATCAAGAGTTGGATGCTTAACTGAGCGACCCAGGCACCCCTTAGTATATATTTTTATTATATGTATTTTAAGTTTGTACTTATACACTTTGATCTTTCTGGTTAAGAAGACATTAATAAAGAACTTACCTAAACATGTCTGTTTCACAAAATGATTGCTGATAGCTCATGATAACTTATTTAGAAAATCTCAGCCACTTGATTTTCTGTTGTTTTTAAAACTCTTATAAATTTTCTTGATCTTTTAGATTTACTTGGAAGAAAGTTAACCTACATCTATGTTAATATGTTCCAGGTTATTATACCAATACTTGTTGTAGTCATCCATTAAATAATCCAGGAGAGCTCGAAGAAAATGATGCAATTGGAGTAAGGCGAGCAGCACAGAGGCGTTTAAAGGCTGAATTAGGGATCCCCACGGAAGAGGTAACCAATTTTACTGCACTACCATACAAGCTGAAATCTTGTTTAGAAAATTGAAATACGTTAAAACATTTTTAATAAAGTTTTAAATTTAAGGTAGTTCTCTGCTTTGTGAACTTGTGAGTTACTGGCCGTAGAAAGCACCTTCATTACAAATTATTTAAATCTTGATTTCCTCATATTCCTTGTCAGAATTTAGCTCAGTGCTGAAGTAGATTCATCTGTTAACCAGTATGTAAAGTTTATTAATGGAGTCACCTGGGTGGCTCAGTGGGTTAAGTATCTGGCTCTTGATTTGGTCTCAGTACATGATCTTGCAGTTGGTCAGTTTGAGTCCCGAATCGGGTTCCACGCTGACAGCTCAAAGCCCGCTTGGGATTCTCTCTCTGCTCCTCCCCCACTTGCATGCACTCTCTTCTTTCAGAATAAATAAAGTTAAAAAAAAAAAAAAATAAAGTTGGCTACTTTTATAACGGATGAGTTCAAAGATAATTGGTTTCTTATGGAAATACTCAGGAATATGAACTACAAATCTGATTCTGTAAATTGAAATCATCTTTTTCTTTCCTGGAATTGTCACCTTTAAATAAGACCTGAGTAAATAAAGTATATCTCATCCAGTTAAAGTGGTACTTTTTTCCCCAAGAAGTATTATTAAGGTGTGAAGGAGAATGTCACACATCTGGTTTGAGTGACTGTGCCTTTTTTTTTTAATATAATTATTTCAATAAAATCAACTGTTATTTTATTTTCATCCTAGGTTCCTCCAGAAGAAATTAATTATCTAACACGAATTCACTACAAGGCTCAATCAGATGGTATCTGGGGGGAACATGAAATTGATTACATTTTGTTTGTGAAGAAGAATGTAACTTTGAATCCAGATCCCAATGAGATTAAGAGCTATTGTTATGTGACAAAGGAAGAGCTAAAAGAACTTCTGAAAAAAGCAGCCAGTGGTGAAATTAAGATAACTCCATGGTTTCAAATTGTTGCGGAGGCTTTCCTCTTTAAGTGGTGGGATAACTTAAATCATTTGAGTCAGTTTGTTGACCATGACAAAATACACCGAATGTGAATTTCAGGTGGAGATGAAGGGTTAGTAAAATACTGAAAAATTTCTCCACTTTGTAAACTTAACATGATTTTTTAAAATTTGGTTCCCCATAAGAACTCTCACTTGGAACACTGATACTTTACAATCAGTATTTGTGTGGAAAAATACAACCAACTTTTTGATTTTATATTACATCCCCCATATGTGTGCATTGCTATTTGTAAAAGACATTTATGAGAGGCTACCGTAAAAAAAAGGGCAAATTAACTTGTCTAATCACTGTGCTAACATACTCGAACAAATAAATGAAGCTCTTCAGTTTTCATATGTTGTGATAAACATTGTCAGCACACTTGAGAGCACTTTGCTCTTTGCCAAATGCATTATAAATCATTAAATTTTTACCATAGTCTGGAAGAATGTACAGTGGGAACTCTTTGCTTAGCTACTTCAAAACAGTCCAAGTTAACATTCTGTGTGAGCAGATTTAACTAGTAGAGCAGGTTCAAGGGAAATAAAATGGTATATGTCCTGATTTTTGTCACTCTAAATTGATTTTAGGGATTAATCATTCTGAAAGTATTTTGATACTTAAAGTTGAACATTGCTTTTGGTAATGATATTGGTTACAACTATGCTTTCAGATGAAATCCTGCCATTTGCAGTAACATGGATGGAACTGGAAGGTATTATGCTGAGTGAAATAAGTCAGAGAAGGACAGATAAATGTTTTCACTCATACGTAGAACTTGAGAAACTTAACAGAAGACCCTGGGGGAAGGGTAGGGGGAGGGAAGGGGCAAACCACAAGAGACTCTTAAATACCGAGAACAAACTAAGGGTGGATGCAGGGGGTGGGGGGTTGTGAATGGGTGATGGGCAGTGAGGAGGGCACTTGTTGGGATGAGCACTGGGTGCTGTATGTAAGCCAATTTGACAAATTATATTAATTTTTTTTTAAGTGTGCTTTCAGAATTACAGTGGACAGGGTTGCAGGTACCCCTGCAATTAGTCAAGCATACAACTCTTGATCTCAGAGTCATAAGTTCAAGGCCCACATTGGAAGCAGAGTTTGTAGAATTGGAGTGGACAGGCTCTCTGTAAAGGAGAAATTGGGTCAGATCAGACATCCTATACTCTAAGACATCCTGTACTCTAAAACATCCTGTACTCTACAGGATATCTTTGACACTTGACATTTGGGTTGGGTAATTCTTCGTTGTGAGGGTTCATCCTGTGTGTCAGAGGATGTTTAGCAGGATCCCTGGGTTCTACCCACTAAAAGCTATTAACACCCCTGCCCGTGACAGTCACAATGACACCAGATGCCAGTGTCTCCTGGAGGACAGTTTCCCCCAGTTGAAAGCCACTGTTCTACAGAGTCAGGCCATATTGTAGGGGGAAAAAAATTCATAGACTAATGTCCATGTTAAATAGATCTGGGTTATAGAATATGTATAAATTAATATTAAATTGTACTTTAATGCACTTTCTAAAACTCTTGCCATAGATTTCTCAGATTTGGTATCTTAAGACGGCTGTCTTATCAAATCCTGTGTAATAATAAATAATGAAAAAGATGAAAAATTATTAAAGTTAAATATATATTTTTTAACATTTATTTTAGAGAGAGAGCAAGCGAGCAAGTTGGGGAGAAACAGAGAGAGAGGGAGACACAGAATCTGAAGCAGGCTCCAGGCTCCAAGTTGTCAGCACAGAGCCCAACATGGGGTTCGAACCCACGAACCATGAGATCATGACCTGACACAACCAACTGAGCTACCCAGGTGCCCCACAAAGCTAAATATTTTATAAATTCAGTAGAAAAATCCATTTCGTGTTAACCCTGAACAGTTAACTTAAAACTTCAGGCAAGACCATGTGGCAAGTATTAATTTTACTGAAAAACAAAAAGAATTACATTTTGATATTGTCTGGTTGGTTAAAATTTTAATGCCATAATAGATTAACCCACTTAGGTAGCTTAAATATGATAAATGTCATATAGCTTCAAAATGCACTTATGATTTCTAGTTCTTTAGTTCTCTGGCAAGTTTCAGGCTGCCAGCCATGGGTAAGTAACTCAGTAGCTACAGTGGCTCGTGATGGCTGTATTGGACAGTAGATCTGAACATTCTGTAAATGCTCAGCAAGTGGTAGACATTGCTGCTGTTCTCTGAAACACGGAAGTATGAATGTTCTTTGACCTGATGGACTCCTTACAACTCTCAGCTTTTTAAAGCCAATGAAACTTGAATTTAAAAAAACATTTGTAAGAAGTTTTCATTTACCTATTTTGAGAGAGAGAAAACATGAGCAGGGAAAGGGGCAGAGAGGGAGAGAGAATCCCAAGCAGGCTCCGCACTGTCAGCACAGCCCAACACAGGGTTCAACCCCATGGACCGCAAGATCATGACCTGCCCCGAAGTCACATGCTCAACCGACTGAGCCAGCTGCCCTGAGACATTTTTAAATTTTTATCTTAAACTTTAAAGTTCACAGTCTCCAAAATATATAACCAACAGCCCCTTTAAGGGTCAGAAGTAGTCTTCTATAAAATTGATTGTTTTGCCCTCAAACCTATATTGGCCAGAGAACAAGAGCAAACAACGAGACACTAGGGTGGGAGCACGTGTTATTCTCCTGCTTGGTCCCCACAGAGTGGACAGGCACAGATGACAAGTCAAGTGGCTTTGGGAGCTCAGAGGCCTGTCAGCAAGTCCCTGGGCTGCACCTCACATAATTCTCAGGGGGAAACTGTCCTCCCATCTGCTCTCAAGAGCACACTTGCTGGACAGTTTCATTCCAATCTGGGGGACCTTCCCAGGGAATGGGGGACCCATGGGGTGTTTGTAGTATTTGAGAGCACCTCTTCCCCACTCTTCAGCTGGATCCTTCCTGGACTTCTCTCCAAACTTTCACCGAGTGAACTTGAGACTGGATTTGTGCGCATTTAAATATACAAAGAACCATGTTTTGCATACTTCCCTTTAATCTACGTGCTTTAGACTCCCAAATTTAAATCTCTATGGAATTCTATTTCATACTGAGATGGTCCGCTGTCTCTGTGACAATTCTATGTATTTATTTTAAAGATTTTAAGTAAGACGGTCCTAGACTGTGTCCTGACTGGCCTGGTTCTGCTCTTGCCTCCTGATACCTGTTCCCAACACAGCAGCCAGGGAGTGTGCCCTTTGACACTTGCTCAGCATGCAGCAGAGGAAACCCGTCAGTGGTTGCCCCCCACCCCGCCCATGACATGCCTGGCACCACTGTTCTCAACACTCCCCTTGCAGCCAGCTCTGCGCAGGCCCTGGGGCCCTCTCACTGCTCCTGCTCCCACTTAACATCTTTAAACAACTTCTTCCTGGGAAAATTTGTTTCCAGATATATCCATGACTCACGAGTGTTCAAAACCACTCAATATTGGCCACATCAGTGATGCCTAATCTGACCATTACCCTCCTTTCCTGGTTTCTTTTTCTATCACTTACCACCCTGTAATATACAGCATGCAATTTACTTGTCCACCAGGGATGTGAGTTCTGTGACGGCAGGGGCTTATTATTTCTTCCAACTATTCTCAAATTTCAAACCTGAAAAATTGCAAGGACAATATAACAAGTCCCCATATACCCTTGACAGATTTGTCAACTGTGAAGTTTGCCACACGCATGTGTGCTGAAACACTTACAATTTATCATAGATAAGATATCACAGAGGGGAGAGAGAGGAGACAGAATCCAAAGCAGGCTCTGCGTCATCAGCACAGAGCCCGACACGGGGCTCAAACCCACGAATCATGAGATCGTGACCCAGGCCGAAACCAAGAGTCGGATGCTTAACTAGGTAACTGAGCCACTCAGGCACCCCTAGGTTTATTTATTTTGAGAGAGAAAGAGGGCATGCATGCATGGGGGCGGGGCAGAGAGATAGGGAGAGAGAGAATCCCAAGCAGGCTCCATGCGGTCAGTGCAGACCCACGCACTGACTCACAAACCTCAAGATCATGACCTGAGCCGAAACCAAGAGTGAGACACTTAACCAATGGAGCCACCCAGGGCACCTTTGATTTGTTTTTAAATTGAGAGGCCAGGGGCACATGGGTGGTTCTGTCAGTTAAGCGACCGACTTTGGCTCAGGTTATGATCTCATGGTTTGTGGGTTCAAGCTCCGCATCAAGCTCTGTGCTGACAGCTCAGCGCCTTGAGCCTGCTTCAGATTCTGTGTCTCCCTGTCTGCCCTTCCCCTGCTCATGCTGTGTCTCTCAAAATAAACAAACATTTAAAAAAAAAACAAAAAAAAAACCCTGATCTGGTTGTCTTTAAAAAAGAGGCCATATTAATGTATATGGGCTGCGTTTCTTTTTAAGTTGTTAAACTAGAGGTGATTTTATTTAATCTGGGAAATAATTTGCCTTAAAGGCCTCCTGATCTGGATAGAGTTCAACTACATATAAATTCAGATGAAGAAATGTGGGATCTAATGTGGAGGCTAACTTTATTAACAGAGTTTCGTAAGGATATATATCCTAATTTCTAGAGTAACAAGTACACTTTGTATTACTTTCAAATCAGTAGAGGGACTAATGTAAGATACAAAATATCTCAAAAGAAGGCAAGCAGGACAGCGATAAATATATACAAGGGCAGGGGCCCCTGGGTGGCTCAGTCGGTTGAGCGTCCGACTTTGGCTCAGGTCACGATCTCATGGTTCGTGAGTTCGAGCCCCGTGTCGGGCTCTGGGCTGATGGCTCAGAGCCTGGAGCCTGCTTCCGATCCTGTGTCTCGCTCTCTCTCTGCCCCTCCCCCATTCATGCTCTGTCTCTCTCTGTCTCAAAAATAAATAAACATTAAAAAAAAATTAAAAAAAAATATATACAAGGACAAATTAAAAGCACAAAATAAGAGTGCTTTTAAAATCAAGTCTGTCAAATATATGACAACTTCTAAGATTTACTCTCTTAGCAACTTTCAAATATACAATACAGCATTACTACCTATGGTCACCATGCTGTCCATGGCATCCCCAGGATATCACCCACACCACACCCTCTGCCTCTGGCAACCACCGATCTGTTCTTGGTATCTATGAGCGTGGTGTTTATTTAGAGTCCACAGATAAGTGAGATCACACAGTATTTTTGTCTTTCTCTGTGTGGCTTTTTTTAAACTTAGCCCAATGTCCTCAAGTTCTGTCCAGGTTGTTGCAAATTGTATTCTTTTTTAATATCTGAGTAATATTCCATTTCATGTGTGTGTATTTATACACACACACACATATACATACTGTCAGCAGAGCCCAACATGGGGCTCAATCTCACAACCATGAGATCATGACCTGAGTTGAAATCAAGAGTCGGACACTTAACTGACTGAGCCCCCAGGGACCCCGGAACAGCATGTTCTTTTTAAAAATGCACTCTGAGATTCTCTTCTTCTCTGACATTCTATAATATTGCACATAGGGGTTTAATGGCATTATCAGCTATAATGGAGTGTTAAATATATGTCATCCAGCATTAAAATCCAAGCCTGTGATTTCTATTTTTGTTTTAAGTTTATTTATTTTGAGAGGTGGGGAGGGGCAGAGAAAGAGAGAGAAAATCCCAAGCAGGCTTGACACCAGCAGCACAGAGCCTGATGTGGGGCTCAATCCCACAAACCGTGAGATCACGACCTGAGCCCAAACCAAGAGTCAGATGCTTAATTGATTGAGCCACGCAGGCACCCCTATCATTTCTATTCTTAATTTTACACTGAGCTGTGAGGCAAGTATACATTTCACCACCCTCCTTGGTGGATTAAGGGAAGGCTGCGTGTGGTTTTCTTAACCAGCCAGTTATTTCAGTATTTGGAAAAGTCCTCACTCAGAGAGTACAAGCAGGTGCAGGCATGCCTGCACACTCACACTGAAGCCACCATATACGGAGGGGCTCCAGGAGCTACTCAGCAACCCCGCCAGGTTTCAAAGAGAACACGGTGCTTCTGTGGGTCTCTGTGACCCTGGATTTAAGGGTGGTGTTTCATGCCTTTCCTGTCCCTGCTTTAATGGTGTCCAAACCTTCTCCTTTAGACAAATGCCTTCTGGAGGCACTTGTACTGGGGGATCACTGGAATCTTTGATTCTGTAATTCCCACATATTTTCTAAAATCCTTTTTGGAATAAGGCAAGCTTAAAATTAAAGAGAACAAAACAAAAAAGGAGACCCAAACAGTGGTAATGATTCCTGAAGCCTGTTTTATCTTCACACTCCACTTGGGCACAGATGATGCTTTCCAGGGATTGCCAAAAGCCCGTGGAACAATGAAAATCAGAAATGTTGGCGTGCTGTAAGTTTTCCATCATAGCGAAGTGCAAATTACAACACGTTCACCCATTCCACGTCATAACTTGGGCCGCTGGAAAGAACCTGGCTATGTGCCAGTGGTCACTCCTCAAGACTACGGCTAAGGATGGGTCCCCCCACGTGTAAGGGGGAAAAAAACCAAGCAGAAGATTAGAAGCAACAGTGCCCAGCACCCTCGGGGACCCTGAAGAGCGCCTCGATCTGCCAGCCAGAACAGAAAGCCTCATGGTCCCCAGCAACGGGCAGATACTCACAAGTGTCCTGTCTTGGTGGAAGAGTTCGTCTGGATTTAGGACTGCTTGGTCTCACCCAACACATCCTGAAAGCAAGACCTGAAATGATCCAGCTTTCCAAACAGTTCAGCTGCACCCCAGCTGGAGTCTAGGGGTAACTACATGCAATCCAATATCGAAGTCCCAGTCCTGCCTTTCCTGGTCTTCATTCCATGCTAATCCATGAGGTGAACAAATTCCACCACTGTCCTGGACTTGAGAAGATCAGCATGTATTTTGGCTTAACCTGCCAATGTGAGAATGTCTTAACTCACGCGGAACTCACGGAACACACGCATGGCGCTGATGGCTGCACAAGCACGTGAATGTTCTTCGTGCCTCTGCACATACGTTTGGAAACGGTGGGTTTTATGTGTATTTTACCACACACACAAAACAGAGGGTAAGAGGCTGAAACCCCAAGTTCTGAGAGCGTCAAGCAGAGAAAGGATCTTGAGGGTATGCTTTAAGTTAGGGTTAAGTTGTTAAATGAATTAATAAGATTAAATTTCTTTTTGATAACTGTGGGAGAAGTCTGAGGCAGAGGTTGGAACAGGGACAGAAGTTCAGCACAAATAAAGGTAATGTCAGATTTTCTAGGCAAGGGCAGAGTTCCCAAGTAGGCAGCCTGCATCCAGCATGGAGGGTGCTTATAGGAGCCAGGGACAGGAACCGTGTCACCCAGACAACCAGACTCGCAGGTGTGCAGCTGGCTGGGCGGGGGACTCAGGCTCCCTCCGGCGAGGTAGGGGCTTGGGCCCCAGGTGACCGCAGAGCGCTTCTCTGAGGCTGCAAGGCCTGGACCAGAGGGCCAATTCTCGCCCCGCCAGAGGTCTTTGAAAAATTGCAGCTGTGGTGAACCGCCCCTCTCCTTGGGCTGCCTCCAGATGGAGTGACTGTAATTTACTATCTCCATTCCTGTTGTCTTTCTCCAGATTTCCAGTTGTCTGTAGAACCCTTATTGCAACAGAGGAAGCTCCCGGCACACCACACGACCCCATCCTTAAGGCTGCCCAGGCTTTTCTGCCCTGCTGGTATCCACGGCCACCTCCGGCCAGTCCCATACCCCTTTGATTGTTGTAGCCTTGCGGCAAGTTGTGCACTCAACAAGTGTGAGTCCTCCACTTTTATTCTTTTTCAAGATTATCACGGCTATTCCTTGAGATTCCATATGAACTTTAGGATGGACTTTTTATTTCTATAAAAGCATGGCTGGGATTTTGGTAAGGGCTGCACTCAATCTGTCTACCACTGCGGGTGACATCATGTCCTCCGGCACAGGAACGCAAGAGGTCTTTCCAAGTTTGCCTTTGCATTTCTTTTAGCAATGTTTTATGCTTTTCTGTGTACACATCTTTCACCTCCTCGGTTAATTCCTAAAAAAAAATTTTATTTTTTTTCGTGCTATTGTAAATGGAATTATTTTAATTTAGTTTCTGGGTTGTTCATTGTTAGTGTATAGAAACATAACTGATCTTGCAGGCGCCTGGGTGGTTCAGTCAGTTGATTGTCCGACTCTTGATTTTAGCTGAGGTCATGATCTTGTGATTTGTGAGATCAAGCCCTGCATCGGGCTCTGTGCTGACAGTGTGGAGCCTGCTTAGGATTCTCTCTGCCCCTCCTCTCTCTCTCAAAATAAACAAACATTAAAAGAAAACCTGATTTTTCAAAAATTTTTGTTATTTTGTTTTGAGAGAGAAAGTGGAGGAGGGGCAGAAAACGAGGGAGAGAGAGAATCCCAAGCAGGCTCCACATTGCCAGTGCAGAGCCCAACGTGGGTCTCGACCTCACAAACCATGAGATCATGACCTGAGCCAAAACCAAGAGTTGCATGTTAAACTGACTGAGCCACCCAGGCACCCCTAAAACATAACTGATTTTTGTAGCTTGATTTTATATCCTGCAAAATTTGCTGAGGGTTTTTTTTTTTTGTACAAAATACTTAGGGTTCCCCACATATAAAATTGTATTGTCTGTGAACAGAGATGATTTAATTTTTCCTTCCCAATTTATATGCCTTTTTCTCGCCTATCTGCTTTGGCTAGGACTTCAGCACTGTTGAATAGGAGTGGCCAGAGAGGGTGTGCTTGCTTGTTCCTGATCTCAGAGAAAGTTTCAGTCTTTTGCGAGAGCATGATGTTGGCTGGGGTTTTCCAGAGATGGTGTTTATTACGCTGAAGTAGTTTCCTTTTATTCTTAGTTTGAGTGCTTTTACCGTGAAAGGGTAATGAATTTTGTCAAATGCTCTTCCTGCAGCGACTGAGAGGGTCATGTGGTTCTTCATGTGTTTCATCATGTTAATGGGCTACATCAGTCACTTCTGCAGGTGGACCCATCCTTGACTCTTAGGAACTTCATATGATCGTGCTGCATAATCCTTACAATGTGCTGGTCACCTTGCAATGTGGTCGGCTAGCCTTTTGTAGAGGACTTTTGTGTCAATATTCATGAGGAATATTGGTCTCCAGTTTTCTTGTGGTGTCTCTGTCTGGCCTTGATGTCAGGGCAATACTGGCCTCATGCAAAGAGTTAGGATGTATACCCTCCTCTTCATTTTGGGGGACAAGTTTAAGGACTGGTGTTAGTTGTTCTTTTACATATTTGGTAGAATTCACCAGTGAAGACACCTGGTCCAGTGTTTTTCTTTGCTGGGAGTTTTTGCTTTTTTAATGGTAAAAAACCCCTAAACATTAAATATACCATATTAATCCATTTTTAACTGTGTAATACCAGTTAAGTATATTCACATTGGTGTCCAACAAACCTCTAGAACCTTTACATCTTGCAAAACTGAAACTCTGTACCCAGTAAGCACTAGTATCTCCTCCTCCCCTGGTTCCCACTCTTCAATTCCCTCTTGCTAGGATTTTGACTACTTTGGGTACTTCAAGGTGGACTCCAGGCATTTTGTCCTTTTCCAAATGGCTCCTCTCACTTGGCAGGGTCCTCATAGTCCATCCATACTTCACATGTGTTAGGGCTTCCTATCTTTTAAAGGCTGCACAATACTCCTCTGTGTGCATTTGCTATTTCCTGTATCCATCCGTCCGTCCGTCCATCCATCCATCCATCCATCCATCCATCCATCCATCCATCCACCCATCCATCCACCCACGGACTTCTGCTTTCTGCTGGTGGCTACTGTAATTCTGCAAGAGACATGAGGTTGCATACCTCTTCGGGATCCTACTTCAAATTCCTTTGGGTTTATATCTAGAAGTGAGGTTGCTGGCTCATGATGATTCTAACTTTTGAGGAGCCTCCATACTGTTTTCCAGAGCGGTTGCACCAGTCTGCATTCCCACCAATGGTGCACAAGGGCTCCTTTCCTCCACAACCTTGCCAGCACCTGCTATTTCTCGAGTGTCTGTCCTAGTGGGAGTGAACTTGTCGTGGATTTCTCTATAGCACTGATTTTCTGCATCTTCTCATATGCCTGGTTGGTTATTTGTTATCTTCTTTGGATAACTGTTCCAAGTTTTCTGCTTTTTTTGTTTATTTTTGAAAGAGAGCATGAGCCAGGAAGTAGAGAGAGTAGAACAGAGGATCTGAAGCAGGCTCCACAGTGACAGCAGAGAGCCCGATGCAGGGCTTGAACTCATGAACCATGAGATCATGACCTGAGCCAAAGCTGGATGCTCAACTGACTGAGCCACCCAGGGGTCCCACCTTCTTGTTTTCTTCTTTAAATCCAAGTTAATTAACATACAGTATAGTAACGATTGCAAGAAAAGAATTTAGTGGTTCATCGCTAACATATGACAGCCAGTGCTCCTCCCAGCAAGTGCCCTCCTTAATACCCATCACCCCTTTAGTCCATCCCCCAACCCAGCACCCCACCAGCAACCCTGTTTCTTCTCTGTTTAAGAGTCTCTTATGGTTTGTCTTCCTGTTTATATTTTTCCTTCCCTTCCCCTATGTTCATCTGTTTTGTTTCTTAAATTCCACACGAGTGAAATCATGTATCTGTCTTTCTCTGACTTGTTTTGCTTAGCATAATACACTCTAGTTCCATCCACGTTGTTGCAAATGGCAAGATTACATTCTTTTTGATCGCCCAGTAGTATTCCATTGTGTGTGTACACACACACACACGCACACACACACGTGTTTATCCATTCATCAGTTGATGCACATTTAGGCTCTTTCCATAATTTGGCTATTGTTGATTATTCTGCTATAAACATTGGGGTGCATATGGCTTTGAATCACCATTTTTGTATCCTTTGGACAAATTCCTAGTAGTGCAATTGCTGGGTTGTAGGGTAGTTCTGTTTTTAACTTTTTGAGGAACCATCATACTGTTCTCCAGAATGGTGGCACTAGTTTGCATTCCCACCAGTAGGGCAAAAGAGTTCCCCTTTCTCCACATCCTCACCAACATCTGTTGTTGCTGGAGTTGTTAATTTTAGCCATTCTGTCAGGTATGAGGTGATATCTCCTTGTGGTTTTGATTTGTATGTATTTCCCTGATGATGAGTGATGTCGAGCATCTTTTCATGTGTCTTTTGGCCATCTGTATGTCTTCTTTGGAAAAATGTCTATTCATGTGTTCTGCCCATTTCTTCACTGGATTGTTTTTTTGGGTGAGTTTGGTAAGTTCTTTACACATTTTGAATACTAACCCTTTATCTGATATGTCATTTGCAAATATCTTCTCCCATTCTGTTGGTTGCCTTTTAGTTTGTTGATTGTTTCCTTTCCTGTGTAGAAGCCTTTTATCTTGATGAGGTCCCAGTAGTTCATTTTTGTTTTTGTTTCCCTTGCCTCTGGAGACATGTCAAATAAGAAGTTGCTGCTTTCCCCTCTAGGAATTGGCTTCCTGTCTCACCTTTAGGTTTTTCATCCACTTTGAGTTTACTTTTGTATATGTTGTAAGAATGTGGTCCAGTTTCATTCTTCTGCACATTGCTGTCCAGTTTTCTTAACACCATTTGCTGAAGAAATGGTCTTTGTCCATTCGATTATCTTTCCTGCTTTGTCAAAGATTACTTGGCCATATGTTTGTAGGTCCATTTCTGGGTTCTCTATTCTGTCCCATTGATCTGAGTGTCGGTTCTTGTGCCAGTACCATACTGTCTTGATGATTACAGCTTTTTAATACTTTTAAAGTCTGGAATTGTGATGCTTCCAGCTTTGGTTTTCTTTTTCAGGATTGTTTTGGCTATTCAGGGTCTTTTCTGTTGCTATACAAACGTTAGAATTGCTTTTTCTACCTCTGTGAAGAATGGTGTTATTTTGCTAGAGATTGCATTGAATATGTAGATTGCTTTGGGTAGTATGGACATTTTAACGATATTTGTTCTTCCAATCCATGAACATGGAATGTTTTCCCATTTTTTTTGGGTCTTCTTCAATTTCTTTCATAAGTTTTCTATAGTTTTCAGTGTATAGACTTTTCACCTCTTTGGTTAGGTTTATTCCTAGATATTTTATGGTTTTTGGTACACCTTTTTTTTCTTAAGTAGGCTCCATGCCCAGCATGGAGCTCAATGCAGGGCTTGAACTCAGGACCTGAGATCATGACCTGAGCCAAGATTAAGAGTCAGATACTTAACTGACTGAGCCACCCAGGCACCCTTTCTGCCCATTTTTTAATCAGATAGTTGTAGTTGGTTGTAGGAGTCTCTTAAATGTTCTGGATATTGGGGCGCCTGGGTGGCGCAGTCAGTTAAGCGTCTGACTTCAGCCAGGTCACGATCTCGCGGTCCGTGAGTTCGAGCCCCGCGTCGGGCTCTGGGCTGATGGCTCAGAGCCTGGAGCCTGTTTCCGATTCTGTGTCTCCCTCTCTCTCTGCCCCTCCCCCGTTCATGCTCTGTCTCTCTCTGTCCCAAAAATAAATAAAACGTTGAAAAAAAAAATTTTAATGTTCTGGATATTAATTTTATAAGATAAATACTTGCAAATGTTTTCTCCCATTTCCTAAATCTATCTTTTCACCGTTATTTCCTTTGAAGCACAGAGATTTGACATCATCCTATATATCTTTTTGTTTTTGTTACCTGCACTTTCCAGCTCCAGAATACTAGGGGCACCTTTTTCTTTTCTTTTTTTTTTTGCTGGTATTTCTATTTTGTTCATAGACAAAATACTTTCCGGACTCTGTGCATGTTCACTTTGTGCATGTTTTCCTTTAACTGAGTGTCTTTATGATGGTTGTTTTAAAGGTTTTGTCTGGAAAGTCCACCATCTCATCCTCCTAAGAGACAGCATTTTTTCCTTTAATGGGCCATATTCTACTTTCCTGCTTTTTTAAAGTATAACTTGTGATTTTGCTGACAACTGGACATTTGAATCTCATCATGTGGTCACTCTGGAAATCAGATACTCTCCCTTCACCAGAATGGCTGGATTTTTTTGATTGTTGTAAGGGTGTGCCATGCCAGCCAGAGGTGAAAATTCGAGGTTGTCTCAGTTCTTCTCTGAGTACATGTCCTTCCCTGGGCAATTGTTCCAAATTCCCTTGAACATGCATTTGTTCTTCTAAGTCCTAATCCTTAAATGTTTGATCCACAAAAGAAGTACAGCAGGACAAATACAAAAGAAAAAGAAACAAGAACTGGCCTTTTAAACTCCCTGAAGCAGATTCAGGGGATGGGACTATAATGGGAGTCTGTCCCTGTCTACACCTCCACCACCAAAAGCAGCAATCCACAGTGTAAACCTAGAACCCCAATCTGTGGGGGACAAGGTTCTTAGCACCCACTTCGACACCCACAAGCAGCCACAGTGACTACCACAGGGCTGGGGTGGGGGATATGTGAACATTAAGCCATAAGGGCTAAAACGGACCAAAATTAACGGATTTGCCAGCCTAGTTCTTCCCTGCAAGACATGAGCCTCCAGAGAGACTTGACTTCCAGAACAGATTACCACAGGCAGATTCTCTGCGCCCCTGCGAAGAGATGGGCTCCTGGGGCCTCCCCAACAGCACGTGCGTTTGGTTCTCCTCATGAGATCTTAACGAATCTTTTTAGCACACATAACACGAAAACCTTACTTTGTATCCCCAAAATGCAGCAGCTCTTAAACACACCTGTGCTGTAAGAAGAAAATGTCATCACATTACGGAAGACAGAAGCCCGTTCCACACTGCACAGTCACCAAGTGCTCTGCCCTGGGAGGTGCGCTCCCTGAGACTATGTGGGAAGTGGTGACAACAGCACTGTTTTAAGGTCAAGAAATGTTTTAAGCACTTAATACTCTGACACACTAACTTCCCACATCGCACTGTGGGGGTTCTGAGCTGACACATACGGCACAAATTCCACTCAGAGTAACTGAAAACAGAGCCCAGGAGGGGATTCTGCGGGAGTGTTAGGGTGTCTGCTTCTCTGAACATATGCAGTTCCGGGTTCCCCCAGCAGGGGATGCCCAGCTCAATTGCTACAGTGCCTGAGACAACATTTTACCCCACAAAAAAGTGTTTTGTTTTGAAAAACGAAAGAATTTTTCTCCCTTTTCATTTGGCCAAATTGACAGTGATTTGTAACTAAAAAACAAAAAAATCCAAAAAAACAAACTAAATCAACCAAAACCACTTTCTTTCAGAAGTTTATTTTAGATAAACTAATTAAAAATAGATTGCAACGATGCACACGTTGTACCAAAAAACTAGAAAATAATCTAGCACTGGCATTCACTCTTACACTTGCAGGGCAGGGCCGCCAACCTTCTGCCCACGTCTGCAAGGAGATGCTTTCTTTGGGAGACTATACACATACACAAACCAAAGTTCCCTCTTGCAGAAGAAAGTAAGATTCTTCTCCATCAAAACAAAAATTTGCATCAATCAATCTTTCCAGTTTTGCAGACCTGAAGCAATCAGAACCCCAACAAATGCAGAAACCACAGTCGGCTCAAGGTACCTTACCATCATTGCGGTGACAAACGTCTCCCACACCTGCACACCCCAACATACAGCAAAGCAACAAGCCCGTCAGGTATGTCATCACAATTTTCAGTTTATAGCCAGGACTCCCGTTTCGTGAAACTGGACCAGACCAGGAAACTAACAGTCTAGCCAAACCATCTCAGCTGCAGAAGACTCTACCTCCTGTCCTTTTTTCCGGCTTTCCTCTTTCCGGAGAGTAAGTGCTTGGGCTTCATATCAAACACATGTCTGTCTGCTTCTCCTTTCTTTCCCAGGCGGTTCATCTTCTTCTGAGCATTTTTCATCATAGTCTTGGCTTTCTTCACCATCTGGAAAGCAAAAGGACACACGTTAGCTGCTGAGTGTCTGTGTGCTTTTTCATTACCAGTTAAGAGCAGGTGTTAAGTGTCCAGATCTACTCTGTGAGAAGTGCTGGCAAGTCCCTCTGTGACCCACCGTGTCTGCAGGAACTCAACTGTCTGCACAATGAGAATGAAGATGGGAATGAATGTTATTTCTAGACAAGCTCTGTGCCTAGAAGAACCTGAAAGATTAGGGGATATCTGCTGTAACTCCCTCTTAGGGACACACGAGAAAACAGAGAACCAGCCCACGAAACTATACTCACATCGGACAAACGATAATGCCAGTATTAAAATCCAGATTTCTAGAAGGAAAAGGCATGGTGGAAGGGAAATCCCAAGTTTCCATCAAGTAGACTGCTGGCCAGTTTATATACAGACTTTCTCTCGTACCTGAATTTTCAAAATGCTGAAACTAACAATTTTTGTGTTCATTTAATTTAAATAGTTTCAGCAAAAGAGACTGTGTACATCCAGAATGTCTTTCCTAAAAGACTGACCCAAACAGCTCCTTCTGGGCTGGGTCCCTGCAGGGTCTGGTTGTAAGGTGGGGGCTTGGGACTCCAGGTGCTGAGCAAGCACCGTTTCCTAGCTTGTTCCCGCATGGCTGGCCTGCGGCTCAGACCACCTGGTGCCCTATGACACCATGCTTCTGTCTACCCCTGACAAAGGACACCAGTAAGGAATGGTGCACCTAGGGAAGGGTCCAGAACACCCAGCTTGTCTCTCAGGGGCACAAGCACCCACCTACGGTCCCCACCTTCTAAACAGTAGCTGCGGGTATGTGCCCTGAGCCCTGGAGTCATCAACAGTAGAGACCACTATTTTTTATTGCACATCACAGGGCACTAACCTTGACATCCCGAAGGCCGGAGACATCCCGTGGAGTCCGAGAGCAGCTGCGGCTCCGGGTTACTGATGTGGGTGGAACAGAGTCATCTCGTTTTCTCTTCCTTGTAATGCTCCGGGACCTTCTGGCCTGGACTGCATAATGGGCCTGGGAAGCATAAACAGCAAATTCAGTGCTGCCTGACCCCAGCCCGGCTCCCAGGCTTGGTGACAGACGAAATCACACCAACAAGGAGACAGAACACTCAGGAGTTCTTAATGCCATTATCAAATAAACTAAAGCTCTTTAAAATTATATACTTGGGGCACTCACTTTCAAATGTCCCCTCTCTGTAAAGAGATTTCATACTATTCTTCCTTTCTGATCTTCTCTTATACTCTAATGAACTTTTGCCTGCTACTCATTAAAAAAAAAAAAAAATACACACACACATACACAGAGTTAACTTCACATTATTCGTCAAACATACTTTTTCACTTAACACGGCTGCTTTATGTTACAAGCGACTGTAACTCCATTAGAAACCGTTTACCTAACGCTGGCCATTCCTCAATGCTGTCCTTTCCCCTAGGTGGTGAAACTAGCATCCTAACTGCTATTTTCGCTGTAGTGTGTCCTCTCTCCCCAGCTTTGGGGCCATCTACCTGAACACAGGGACAGCCCTCAGGAAGCTCAGCGCTGAGGCGAAGCAAAGCCTGCCCCTGGGAGAGGCCACTGTGCTCATGCTGGTGGGTGCCTCACTCACCCATGTCCTGTCCCCAAAGAACAACAAAACACCTGGACAGGAGCACAGGCAGTTAGCCTGCAAAAACGAACAGTCAGAAGTCAGACGCTAATGGATGTTCATTAAAATAACGCTTCAGGGGCGCCTGGGTGGCTCAGTCAGTTGAGCGTCTGACTACGGCTCAGGTCACGATCTTGCGGTCCATGGGTTCGAGCCCCATGTTGGGCTCTGGGCTGATAGCTCAGAGCCTGGAGCCTGCTTCCGATTATTCTGTGTCTCCCTATCTCGCTGCCCCTCCCCCGTTCATACTCTGTCTCTCTCTGTCTCAAATATAAATAAAACATTAAAAAAAATAAAATAAAATAAATAAAATAACGCCTCAGGCTAGCAGTGTAGTCTCAAGCTTTGCTAATTAAAATCCAAATTAGTCTAACCCCTTTGGAAAGGACCTGTAACACAATTTGTCTTTTGATTTTGGTTATTCCAATTCTAGGAATGTTTTGAAAAAATAATCCAGAATATGAAAAAGTTATTTCAGACAAAAATGAATATGCTCCAGCATAATTTATCAAAAAAAAAGACCAGAATTCCAATAGTTATCTGAAACCCCTTCTAGTCTTTGGGCTCCCAGGAAAACAGGTCTGAACTATTCACAACCTAAGCCCGTCTTGTGTTGACTCAACAAACCCTCATGTATCTGGTCGCTAAACAGAACCTAAGATGCTCCATGAAGACTTCAGTCACCAAAATCAAAGTTCAAGTAAAAAATATAAAAAATAAGCTTGTGTTTTGTTCTCTGACATTCTATTCCAATTTGTATTCTTACCAGACACTAATTCCAATTTATTGTGTATTTCTTACACATCACCGTATATTCTGAGTTAACAGCAAATGAATTTTTTAAAAATTAGATTTAGTATTTTATTCTGGAAAAATCATTTGACAATATTGAAGCTAGATATTAAGTGTACACCTAGAATTTAGTAAACTTAATTTAAAAAATCAGAATTATTTTAAGATTAAACAGCATTAAAAAGAGTGGACAAGGGAGGTTGGAGGGAAATGGGCCCACATAGTCTATGTGCTAGAGGTGGAGGACACATCAGGGACATCACGCAAAATGCTCAGTGAGCCAAACAGAATGAATTAGTATGTGATGATTATTCATAGTGTTACGTATGCAACTGAAAATCTCACCAGTTTTCAAATGCTAGAGACTTCATGACTAGTGACTGGATAAAGAACAAACAGTAACCTCCTAACACTCAAACTCTGTCATGTTCCCCAGAGGCAAAATGACATGCTAAATGTGAGCTTAGATATTTATTCATTTACTTATGTGTAGTATATTCCTTCTTCTTAGTAGCTTTTTTTCTCCACTATGTTTTTGTTTTTTGTTTTGTTCGTGGAGATGAAAATTGGCAATATGTAAGATTACTGAAGTATAATGATAGATTTTTGAACACAGAAATGAGACCATTTAAAATATTTCCCTGCATATTTTTCATAATTGGGATGGACAAGAATATGTCATATAAAATTGGAAAAAAAAATTGGAAACTCAGATTTTACTAGTAGTGAATAGTGTCATTTAGATGGAATGTCAACTTCAAACAATGAGAAATTCATGTATTGGCTCTTTGAATTAAACTCAGTGGCTTGAGTTGAATTTACAGTAATGCCAAATAAAAGGTTTTATGAAAACTGAAGAATTGTCTTTCTTATTTTCTACATTGTAAAATATCCTGTACCTTTTGCTTTTTCCCTTCAGACTATTCCAACTCTATCATTCAGCTATTAGTATGTTATCAACCTATTCTGGAATATACTTTGCTCTCAAAGTTGACTCTGTTGAAATTTCTTGGCAAGTTAACTTTTAAAATAAAGCTTGCCCTAAGACTTTTAAAAGTAAAAGTGGGCATCTATGTGGATAAACTAATATTAAGTTCATTACCATCATGTAAAATTTCACAAGAGTTGATGATTATTTCATTTGAGATAAGATATGATCTTCACACCTGAGATAAGACCTCAGATGCAACCATAGTTAAAATTCTATTTTTTCACAGATACATCTTTCAATATGTATGTCATTTAGAAAAATATCATATATAATAGGATTATTAAATTCTTCCTTTTATATAACATAAGTTGAAAATTCTTCCTTTTATAACAACGTAAGTTGAAAATTTTCTCAAATATTTGTTCCAAATTTTCTGGATTTTATAAATCATTTCCAGAAAAGTCTCAGGTATTTTGTTATAACTGTCTTTTGAATCAGTACTTAATGCTTTTTTTTTGAGTTCTATAACTTTGAAGATTATTATTATTTTCAATTATAACAGTGAATAAATTCTTTTTTTTTAATTTACATCCAAATTAGTTAGCATATACCAGCAAATGAATTTCTGAACAGCAACCAAACTGAGGTCTAAAAGAAACTAAAATTTTTTACTCAAAAAAATGTGAAAAATTACCCCAAAATAAAAAACACTTGGGGCGCCTGGGTGGCTCAGTTGGTTAAGCGTCCAACTCTTGATTTCAGCTCAGGTCATGATCTCACAGTTTTGAGCTCAAGCTCTGTCACATGGAGCCTGCGTGGGACTTTCCCTCTTTGCCCCTCCTACTCACTCTCTCCCAAAATGAATGAACTTTAAAAAACAAAAAAATTTGCTTATACATCAGTGAAATATAGACACGATAGACAGAATATGGTTATAACTACATCTTAAAGAAACAAAGATTAAAGCCCTCTGCAGAAAAAATTAAATAGAAAGATACACACGGCATGTTAACCTAGATTATTTTTGCGCACTGTGAACACAAGTGATTTCTTTCTTTCTTGTTTCTGGTATTTTTCGTATTTTCATTAACCTGAAACAGAATTCGATGTATACATACACAATGAAATATTAAAAAAAAAAAAAACAAAAAAAAAGAGAGAGAGAGAGAGAGAAAGAAGAAAGTGCAGAGGCCACCTCACATCATTGATGTTATTACTGAAACATCACCGTAATGCCCAGGAGCAGTCCGATGCTCAGGGATGACTTTTAATGCAAAACGATGGGAGTGTCCAAGGCATTCTTAAATTCTCACGTGGTGAACAAGAATGGAGTATGATGAAGACACCCCTGCATTAGCAGCACAGTCCCTTGAGCTGAGTGTCCTGAGCTGTCCCACGGGGCATATGGACAGCAGTGGGACACACACGTTCCATTCTCAGCCAGCCACTTCCAGTGACACTCCTCAAAAGACATACTCAAAGTTCATATCTCTTCTTTGATCACATCTGTAACCCCCCAGGTTTCTAAGAGTCTAGTTTTCGAAGGCAAAGCTGTACATGTCCACATACGTATGTGACTGAGACCATCTGCGTGCACTTACATTGTCTTTGTCATCCATGTCAACACCGAGACTGCGCATCTCACTCTCCAAGACTTTCCGCTGAACCTGAACACAGGGGAAAAGGTATGTTTTAAGAAAAATTAGTTTGATAAGATGCTTAAAAAAAATTTCACAGGAAAATGTACCTTTTACAATTATCTATGATATGTTTTTTTTAGAAATTGTATCTTTTAGGGGCGCCTGGGTGGCTTGGTCGGTTAAGTGTCCGACTTCGGCTCAGGTCACGATCTCACGGTCCGTGAGTTTGAGCCCCACGTCGGGCTCTGTGCTGATGGCTCAGAGCCTGGAGCCTGTTTCAGATTCTGTGTCTCCCTCTCTCTCTGCTCCTCCCCCGTTCATGCTCTGTCTCTGTCTCAAAAATGAATAAACGTTAAAAAAAAATTTAAAAAAAAAAAAAAAAAAGAAAGAAATTATATCTTTTATTTATTTATTTTTAAAAAAAAATTTTTTTAATGTTTTATTTATTTTTTAGACAGAGAGAGACAGCATGAACGGGGGAGGGGCAGAGAGAGAGGGAGACACAGAATCGGAAGCAGCCTCCAGGCTCTAAGCCATCAGCCCAGAGCCTGACGCGGGGCTTGAACTCACGGACCGCGAGATCGTGACCTGAGCTGAAGTCGGACGTTTAACCGACTGAGCCACCCAGGCGCCCCAAAAAAAGAAATTATATCTTTTAATTGGGCCCATGTTCATGTTTTTGGACAGTTCACTGAAGCCCATGGAAACCAGTATCTCCCAGGCTGTGACTATGTGCAAGACGACATACACTTCACGACCTTGAATTCTGCACAACTCTGCAAGGGTCTCTGCATGCAAGGATCACTGACGCTGAGGTCACATGACATGCCCCAAGATGCAGACTCCAGCGACAGCAGCTTCTCCCAAACTCACTGAGCGCCACTGGGGAAACAGATGGAGGTCTTGCCTACCAAGAACCACTCATTTGCCATCGTGTGAAAAGAGTACTTCAGACACACTAATGCGAAAGGTATCTGCCCTAACCATCATCCTGTCTTTGGGAAGCTTACCCCCCGCTGTCACATCCTGTGGTTTGAGGGTGACCACAGGACCTGGCCTCACCTGCCACCCTGACAAAAGCATGGGGCAGGAGAGAAAAAGACCTACAAAGATGGAGCAGAGACTGAAAAGAATTCTGACATCATTTGACCCATTTGTGCCTGAAGTGTGACTCTCCCTGTCCTAACTAGTCACAGGAGCTAACATGTTGCCTGAGGATTTGAGCTGCCTTGCGTTAGGTTTCTGTAAATTGCAAAGAGGAGCGCTAACTAGTAAAGAAGTTAATAAGAACATGTTAAATAATGGCTTTACTGTCACAAAGTACGAATCACAACCTCAATCTGCACAACTGCAGAGAGGCTGAACCCAACAATGCTGAGCCTGGATGTCAGCAGGAAGGGTGCCATCAGCAGAATAAAAAGATCAGGGCTCGACCAACCTCAAAAGTCAGTACGTATCACCAAACCAAGTACGTGCAATCCCATGGCCACGTCTAGGCTGACATGCTGCTTTTAGCAGGGCTGTGCAAGAATCCAAAGCTGCAGAAACCCGTCCTGCTGCTCTGGAAGCACAGAACTTGCCTTCTTAGCGGTTCGAGGCATCCTGGGCCCCTGTGTGTTCTTCTCCTTGGACTGCAGAATTTTCAACTTCCTTTTTTCCCGAATTTGCTTTGCCAGCTGGCGGATCTCCACCATCTCCTCGTCCTCGCTGTCGGATTCGCTGTCATATTCGCCTGCCGCTGTTCTCAGCTCTTCTTCTTTTTCTAACTCCTCCAATTTCTTGAAAAGGAATTAAACAAACTCAACAATGAAAACCTCGTGAGTGTAGCCACGTTCATATGCCTCTCAGGGCAGTAAGCGCCCGCGTCTGGCTCCACACAGGATGCCCCAGAACTCAGCTCCCAGCAAACAGCATCTGGGAGGAAATGAAGACCGTGCAGCACTAAGCCCACGGCACCCCGTGAGCGCTTCTATGTTGTCTCCTTCTCTTCACCAATTACTCCAGACATCGAGGGGACAGGTGCACATGACACCTCCCTCGTTCCCCAGCACTCCCAACAGACCCAGGACAGAACCTCCGTCCTTGAAGAACTAAGAACTCATCTATGTGAGCTGACATAGGCCTCCAATATCCCATTTATCCATTCTGAGGCCATCCTCAAACACAAGCCAACACAAGCCAACACCACCGCTGGCTGTACAGTTCAAATAAAAAGAAGTTACAGGGTGCCCGGCAGGCTCAGTTGGTGGAGCATGACTCTTGATGTCAGGGTTCTGTCTTCAGGCCCCACACTAAGTATACAGATTACTTAAAAAATAAAATCTAGACAATAAAAGAAAAAATTATATACGCACGAATACTTTCTATAACCAAGCAAAGAAACCCTGACAGCAATGCCTCAGTCAGATGCGGCCATGCCTTGGCTGATGTGAAAAGCACGGAGGGAGGGAGGTGGGCAGGACCGGGCAGGCCAGTTGCAGGCTGCGAACCCACAGGCTCAAAATGGACATCACTCAGAGAGCAACAACGAGGAGGCACATGTAGAGTACGAAGGAGGCTGTGACCTGGCTCCTGAGCCAGGAGCATGGACCGTGCGTGAGCAGAGCACAGGTGCACAGCTCGGACACAGGCAAGGAGGAGAACCAAGCACCAGAGAGTACAGAGGATTCAAGGGAAGGAGGAACAGGAACAGGGATGAGGAGGGTCATGTAGGGTTTCCTCCTTGGAGACCCGCAGACTGAAATGGTACAAGGGCAGCATCCGGGAAGGAAATGAGGGAGTGTTGACGGGAAACACTGTTTTTTCAAAAAGCTTCACTGAGGAGAGAAAGGCAGCAGAGCAATGAAAGAAGGACCCACGGCTTAAGAAAAGTTTTGTTTTTAAAGTGAAAGGACCCGTGGACACCACAGGCTAAGCAAAGCTCCAGGAGAGGAGAACAGGCTGGGTTGGAGGACAGGGGCTCGTGGCCACCGGAACGCACCTGCCCCACAGAGGCGGCCGTGGCCGAAACCGCACAGGGAGCAGAGCCTTGGAGGGAGAGGCTGTTAGTGATGGCTGGAGAAGCTCACAGTGCATAAGGAATGAGGGCAGCACGTACGGCCGGGCAGACAGCTGTGGTTGTGCGATCAGGGACACAGAAGTAATAAAAATCACATAATACAACAGGAGACACAAACCTGCATGATGTCGGGGTCGATGTAATCAGCTATATTGTGGCCTTCCCAGATCTCAGGTATCTTATCATGTTTCTCAGAAGAGTTCATTAGATCCCAGTACTCTGAGGTTGAAAAAAAAGTTATGTTCGCTGCAGTTTTTAATACCTTCAAGCACCACGTGCCCAAAATGAGTTCTTACACACATCGCTCCATGAAGACAACAGAGCGCCTGCACATAACACCCCAGAACAGCACAGCAGAGGGTCTCCAAATACCTCCTGGGTCGCCCAGCAGCTTGGGACCACGGGCCGAGCGGGGGCAGGGGGGACAAAGGCAGCAGTGGCCCCAGCACCTGCACCATGCACGCTGCAAACCACCCTCCTCCTGAAGCCACAGAACCACCCACACACAGCCTCATCTCTAAGAAAGAGATGAAGGTACAGCCACAGGGCAAGAGGGCACTGAAGCCCTCCCACAGCGTCCCGACAGGGATGCCGGCCCTTACTCTGAAGGTCCAAGATGTAGTCATCTCCCAGCTCTACTTCAAGGTCTCGTTCCTGAAACCAAAGAACAGATAACTCTCATCAGCTCCTGCTGGCATTCCAGGCGCATGAACGCCAGGCACCCCCTTGCCCCAGGAGACAGCCTCTGCCCTAAGCTGAGAGCCCGTCCCTCTAATGCCTGTGCAGCCCGGCTATTCCCGGCTGGCTCTACGGCTCACATCCACGCAGTGTCCACAGCCACCTCCCTCCCACTCACGAGGGAAGGGGCCTTCGTCGGCCACAGCTGTGGTCACAGAGCCTGAGGGTAAAGGCCAGGACACCTTCAGTGCACACACATGGCCTTCTGCACCCGCGAGAGTAGACCTACCCGCTTCTTCCTGGGCTCCCCAGTGTCCATTCTCTTCCTGCGCGCCACCACTCCCTCAGGGATGAAAGGGGGCCTTTCCTGAGGAGACATCACCAGAAAGAGTGACGTGAAACACCTTGCTGAATGCAAAAGGAACATGAGAGTGAAAAGCCAGAGGCACGCTCTCCGTCTGCAAGGGCAAGGTGAAGCCAGAGCAACTCAGAACCAACAGACTGGGGGGCGGAGCAGGGCCAGCTGGGCACGGAAACCAGGAAGACTCCACAGCTGATCCACAGTTTATCTAGAAAAAATAAACACCAAGACTCTCGAGAAAATTATGAACAAAAGAAGTGATACAAGAGAAAAACAAAGCAGACAACAGAAATCTAGACACGGAGCAAGTCCATACAAGAAGGCAACGAAAACATACAGTATTCGAATCTCAGTCCTGAGATTAAGGACTAGCCAGGCAAAAACAGAGCTGGGTGGCTGCTTCCACCTGCTACCTAAGAACAAATCAAATGCAAGACTGAGCAAAAACTTCGGTTCAAAACAGGTAAAATTAAGATAATTAAGTACAGGACAAAGTATAGGAGAAAAATATTATCAAGATATTTTTGGAATGAACGGGAGGTCTTTCTATGCAGGACACAAAACCTAGTTGCCGTAAAAAAATATTAATATTAGCTAATAGCATATATTAGAAAATTATTAAATATTCATAGCATATATTAAAAACATATAATTTCTTTGAAGCTGAGAAAGAAAACCCAAATCAAAAAGCAAATGACACACACACACACACACACACAAAAAAAAAATCCACAGAATATACAAGAGTCTGGGGGTGCCTGAGTGGCTCAGTCAGTTGAGTATCTGACTCTTGACCTCAGCTCAGGTCTTGGTATCAGGGTTGTGAGTTGAGTCCCACAAAGGGCCCCAATTTGGGCATGGAGCCTATTTAAAAAAGAACATATAAGAGTCTGATTTCCTTAAGATAAAAATTATAAATTAAACGAGTAAAAGATAAATGGCCTGAGGAACTAATAGGCCAATAAGTACATGAAAAATGCAGGCTTGGCAGGGCACCTGGCTGGCTTGCTCAGTGGAGCCTGCAACTCTTAATCTCAGGGTTGTGAGTTCAAGCCCCATGTTGGGTGTAGAGATTATTCAAAAATAAACTGTTCAAAAATTTAAAAAAATGCTTGCCTGAACTGATCATTAAAGGAACCACCGATTAAACTGACAGCAGCCAATGATGAGGGGACGCGGAGCATATCCCAGGAAGGCATTTCTGGGAGACAATGTCATTCTCAATGGCCTACTGAAAACTCACTCTGCAAATAAAAGACTTATGCACAAAGACATGTGACACAGCACTGTTTGTAACAGCAAGAAAACAGAATAATTTTAAAGAATGTAATACACTTTTATGTTTAAATTTTTTTAAAAATATGCTCACGCACCAGAAAGATTTATGGGAACATCAAGACAGTTACCAGTAACTATGTCTGGTGGAGCGAGCAGCAGGCTTTACCTTGGCACTTTTATATTCAGGACACAACTGTTACTCTGGACGAGAAACTCAAGCCCACTATGATGCCCACAGGGGTGGGTGTGTGCGCACACGGCGCCCATGAGCCTCACCCATGAGCCCTGCATGAGGCAGGTGCTGGTGTGTGTGGACAGAGGGCATAGGCATCTCGCTCCCAAGTTCCTGGGAAGGGCAGCCTCACCTTGTCATCTCTCTTGCTTGGCATGGCCAGATGCAGCCTGTTCAGCACCTCATTCACTTTATTTCCTTTCATTTTGGTTTCAACCCGATGCGCCAGAAGTCTGTCACAAGCCTGGGAAGGTGAGAAAACGGGACATGACTCACAAGGCACCCACCTTCCGGGCTGGAGGTGGGGGTGTGGGAGAGGAACCAGACTCCACAATAACCAGCAGACTGTGTTCCAAGCTTTGGGTCCCGCTTTGCGCTTTTCCTCAGGAGTCACGTCCACTGGTGCTATCTTGGGGATCACCCCAAGATCCAGGTGACCCCCCGGGGGCAGACCACACGCTCAGGAGGGAGCAGGCCTCTCCCTTACCAGGC
This sequence comes from Prionailurus viverrinus, assembly GCF_022837055.1. Taxonomy (NCBI): domain Eukaryota; kingdom Metazoa; phylum Chordata; class Mammalia; order Carnivora; family Felidae; genus Prionailurus; species Prionailurus viverrinus. The sequence goes on from NW_025927614.1 coordinate 1,979,316, forward strand.
CAGGCCCAGGCTGGGGCAGCACCCCATGTCCCATCTGGGCTTGCCTCCCCACCAGTCACCCTCGCGCCGTGTTCCCTAGCCAGGTTCAAGGCCCACCCTGGGCCCTGGAGCGACAGCGCCAAGCCAACCAACAGCATCAGACCCTGCCATCTCTTTTCCTTTCAGGTAAAAATAACAAGGGCGTAAAATGATCAGAATCGCATGTGAAATCTAACAGGAAATGTCTCTTTTCTTGTTTTTTTTCCCTGCTTCTGAACAAGTTTCACAGTACAGCTGGCACAGACATCCCAGCAGGTCAAGAAGGGCAGCAGGCTGCGCACGAGGTTCAACCCCCCCGGGGAGGGAGTCAGATCATCCCTCTAAACCCCCTATTTGGACTGGGTGGGATGGCGGAAACCAGGGCTCAGTGTGGCGCACACGCTCTCCAACCTGGACGGAAAGCCTCTCCCCACGGCAGACACCTCTCACGAGAAAGGCAGTATAGGTGTGGATGGAGGACTGACCTCAGTTTTCACCTGAATAACCCCTTCCTCCGTCAGGGTGCTAGTCTCAATCACGGGGAATCCTGCGGCCTGCAAATCTGCAAATATTTTCTGCAGAGACAGAAGGAAAACAAGAGAGCCATTATTTATTTCTACTTCCCTACAGACAACTCTTACTGCTCTTCATGTAGGGATCAGAAATGCGAATTAGCCTGGCCGTGGCTCATTTGCAAATTCTTCTAAAGGATGTTTCCCCAAAACGTTGATTCCCCCCCATATTCTTCTGTGACAAAGAAAATACTGCTGGGAGGATCAAACCAGACTACAAAAGCAAACCAGAAGCTCTCTGGAACATTCTGTGAGATGTTACCTTCTAAAAAGGAGCAAGATACAAAACTTTTAAGATGTTTTCAATACTACTTTTAAATAAAATGCATAGAGTCTGCAGCCTAAGAGAATTCCTTAGAAAACAATACAAAAATGAATAAATCACCGCACTCCAAAGGAGGGGCTTCACTTGCGTAGCTCTTCACCAAGGCCACCTCATTCAGACGTAGGGGGCCAATCCTGTGACAGGTAAGCTGCTCATGAACAAGGTCAAACACCTTTACTACAGGCTCCCACTTACCAGTTAGACTTCCTCCTCTCCTGGAAACAGCAGTGGTCCTGGGCAACAGCGGGGTCTGACAGCTAACCCCACCACCGACTAGCACATGATGCAAGCCACTGTGCCTCTACCTGAGCTAGCCGTAACCATGTTCCTCACGTGGTGCCGCTCCACGGTCAGAGCATGGATGGCGTACACAGGGCAGGCTGCAGGCCACGCCCTAGTGTTAACCCAACAGTCACATCGCAACGGCATCCGCCACCCACCGGCTTTCAGATTTTTCAATCTGCCTGATGACATCACTGACTGGTAGCCCAGCAATGCAGCAACTGCCACCAGTGACTCCAGGATGGAGACCTCACCCCATCACGGCTGGCAGATGGTGAAACCCAGACACGTTTCAACCCGAAGCCTGAGCACCTGGTGCAACACTCACCCTAACCTTTGGTCGTCACAACCCAAACCCCGTCTGCAGCTTCCAAAGTGATTAACCTAAAAAACTGAAATTACTTAATAGGGATCTGAGTCCTTTCAAACAAGTGAATTCTCTGACATCAGTGGTTACCTGGTTAGTAACTTGATGAACATGCTGCAGTGCCCATTAAACCAGTACAGCTGTTTAAAACCCTCTCACCAGGTATTAAGACGTCCAACCAACATGAGACAGAGGTGCCAGGAAGAGACCCTCTACACAGAGCTGGTCGGTGGCACATGCCCCAGGAGACGCAGCCACATCAAGATTACTCTAGCGCACTGGTTCTTAAAACTCGAGTGTCACCCACCACGCGGGGTGCCTCCCAGATTGGCCCTGCAGGCCTGGGTGCGTCCAAGAATCTGAGAACCTCTGTTACTAGTGCCAACCTTCTCCAGGCAGTTATCCCCAAAGTGCCTATTACAGAGAGCTGCGGGACCAAGTGTGGGTAGAAAATGAGGGCTAACCACCTTACCTGCCTCGTGGAAAACACAGCGAACACTATGTACTCACAGTTCTGGCAAGTTTACAGGTGCCCCTTCTTCATCATTCAGTCCACGCTTACCTCCCAAACTCATTTCCCCCACAAATGTGTGTGGCAGGCACGTGACACCCCCCGACCCCCCCCTCCCCAGGAACCTCCTCTGGAAGCGCGGCTCTGGGCAACCAGCCGGCAGAGACCCAAAGGGCCAAAGCCCGTCTGAAGGCGCTTTGCATCCTCCAGGCACCAAGGTCGGAGAACAGTCGCATCCTAAAGAAGCACAAGACCTTTCCGGGGTTAAACACGCCGTCCTGCCAAATGCACAGATACTTGCACAGCCTCCAAGAGCAGAGGACAGAAAACGTCAGGTGTAGTTTGCCACTAACAAACCACTGAGGGAATGACCTCAACTGTGGAATAAAAATCTTTACTAGTATTGCTGAAATTCCTTCTCAGCTTTGGTTGTCTGCGAATAAACTTAGAATTAGTACGTAAGACTCAAAACATTCAGACAGTTTACCTGATCATCTTCAGAAAGTCCAGCTATCCGCTTCACATCACATTTGTTTGCTACAACTATAAGAGGCTGGAACGGGGAAGAAAAACAATGAAATGATTATCCTCGCGGCACAGGCTATGAACGGCAAACACCCGTCCCCACACGCACCTTGTTGATGAAGAGAGGCTTGATGTTCTGGAACAGCTCCAGCTGCTCCCTTAGCCCGTGCCCACACTGCTCGGACAGATCCATCACGTATAGGATCGCGGCGCGCAGGTGAGCCAGGGCCGTGATGGCCTGCATCTCAATGGTGTTTCGATCCTCCAAAGGGTGGTCCAAAATCCCGGGAGTATCGACAACCTAAGGGTCAGGTCTGTTACTCCAAAGCACATATACCCACAAATTTCTTGCCCAGCATATCCTGGAGGTGACTCACATACCCAACCCGGCCCTCTCAATACTAGTAAATAAGACGTGGGTCTCCCAACTGACATAATGAAAAAAGCAATGACGGAACAGTACTTCTTCTTTAAATATTACAAAAAAGGGGGGGAGGAGTCGACCCTGCAGAGCTCACTGAAGAACCAGTCAGTGACCTAGAGAAAAGGACTCCTCTCTCTTTTTTTTTTTTAAAGTAATTTTTGTTAATGTTTGTTTATTTTTTTTTTTTCAATGTTTATTTATTTTTGGGACAGAGAGAGACAGAGCATGAACGGGGGAGGGGCAGAGAGAGAGGGAGACACAGAATCGGAAACAGGCTCCAGGCTCCGAGCCATCAGCCCAGAGCCCGATGCGGGGCTCGAACTCACGGACCGCGAGATCGTGACCTGGCTGAAGTCGGCCGCTTAACCGACTGCGCCACCCAGGCGCCCCAATGTTTGTTTATTTTTGAGAGAGAGAGCACGAGCAGGAGAAGGGCAGAGAAAGAGGGAGACACAGAATCCGAAGCAGGCTCCAGGCTCTGAGCTGTCAGCACAGAGCCCGACGTGGGGCCCGAACTCACGAGCTGTGACATCACGACCTGAGCTGAAGTCGGATGCCCAACCGGCTGACCCACCCAGGCGCCCCCTCCCTTTTTTTTTTTTTTTAAACATATGCTCTATGCCAAACATGGGGCTAGAACTCATGACCTACAGATCAAGAGTCGCACACTCTACTGACTCAGCCTACTGGGTGCCCCGACAGAGAGAACAGAACTGGCAAACACTCCCAAGTGTTAGGAATGACTTTATCATTTACAAAATTAAATTCAACTGTGGAAACTACCCCATGCTTTTAAGTGGCTAATGCACGTCCTTTCTAAGGACAGGGTCAGAAACGACAAGGAGACTCTGGTTTCATGAGAAGCACCACTACTAATGTGATGTAGCCATCTGCTCTGGCAGCTGGCGGCTTCCCGAGTTCTCGCAGAAAAACAAGCACTGCCCTCAGGCAGCCGCGAAGCTTGGGAGTCTTCTTCACGAGGACATTCCTGGTGACCCCGAGAACCTGTCCCACCCCTTCGGAGTCTTCCTGTAAGTGTACTGGGACCTGGGGAGAGACTATAGTTCTTCAGAGACCACCAAAATCAAACCCCATTCACAAAACCACCCAGACGTGACCCCCATGTCTGACGGTGGGAACGCTCACCTGCCAACGCAGGTACTTATAGTCCATGTGCCCCACAAACAGGGATTTGGTCGTGAACGCATAGGGCTGGACGTCCACGTCGGCTCTCGTCACCTGAAGCAAAACAACGAAAACTTCCACAATCACACAAGCTCCAAACCTTATTCCCGGTCAAAGAAGGTAAATGTGGCACCTGTACGTTATGGAGACTAATGATTTCGGCAGTAAGACAAAACAACCAGAGAGCGAGAGAGCTCCCGTGATTACACTCCTGATGTCAGAAGCTGCTGCTGACAGACGGACAGGCTCCACTTCCTCACGCCAGCAGGCGAGGCCAGGACACAGAGTCCAAATACGGGACGGGGAGGGGAGGAAGGCCCAGCACCGGGAAGGTACCCGTCAGCTTCTGCTCTGCTCCACCCCAGCCCCACTAATGCCCCACAGAACTTGCTGTGAAGACAGACTTGCTCTATCTACACTGCTGATGCAGGGCCCACCAGCCACACGTCCCCATGAACTCTTGAGATGTGATCAGTGCAACGTCGGAACTGAACTGTTTGTTGTTTAATTTTAATCAAGTGGCCAGTGGCTTAGCACCGCAGCACTGGCTCACGAGCATCTGAGACATCGGCCCAGACACCGCAGAGCTTCAGCCTGTCACGTCAGCACAACTCAGGGACAAAATAAAAACCTGCAAATGGGCTTCAAGTGGAAGTGCTCCTGGCAGCAAGCACCACACATATGTAACTGTCGTTGTCTGGCACCTGAGCTGTTGTTGGTTGTGAAGTGACATTTTATTTTATCTACTTATTTATGAACCCACATTTTACATGCGGTTTCTACTCTGTTCAAGACCCTCAAACTCAGCCAAGTGGTCTTGAAGCACCAAGTTACTAAATAAAGAGCACCCTCGAGTCCCAATTAATGAACTCACTCAAATCAAGAGCAACTCAGCCACTTCCCACTACGGGGACCGAATACTTGATGTGAGCAGTGACACGTCAACCAGTGACATTCACGTAGTGCCTCAGGAAGCCCGCTTCAGCGAGTGCAGCCTGCCACGGTAGACCCCAGCGCCCCTGGCACTACCACCCCCAGATGAGGCTGAGACAGTACGTCCTGGGAAAGGCTCTCCGTCTCCGTGTTAACAAAACCGGACTTAACATCTCAAATCCCTTAGAAACTTATGGAATGCATACTAGAACAGAAATAGCCGAGACCTAGATTCAGACAGCGTCAGTCCTCCCTTCAAGTAAATGGCTATTTAAGCCGACAACAATGCTGACAGACTAACCGGCTGGCCATCCTCCAGCCCACACGGCAGGACATAGCAGCCCTTGGGTCTCAGGTCCTCGGTCACTTGCGTTATCACCAGACACATACTAACCTTATTGATGAAGCTGGACTTGCCAACATTCGGGTACCCACACAGGAGCAGGGTCCTCGTATTCGGGTCAATAGTTGGCAGACGGGACAGATGCTGACGCACTGTGGGAAATAACATGTGCTTGATTTCTTAAGAGCAATTATGAAACTCAAACTTTAAGATCTGCTTCACTTAGCTGTACTCCTGGCCCATGGTTATACTAACCCCACTCCAACATTTACAACGTGAGCGACAGAAAAAGTATGAATAGAAAAAAGATTGCCTGCAGAGGCACCATAGCACACAGCAGCGTACTTCCCGACTCTGGCTGTACCCACAGTCCTATTCAATAGGTCAAAAGTGGGGCCAGAAACACACATCTAAGCGGTGCCCAGACCGCTCTTACTAAGTGGGATATTTGGAAAGCATTTTTGAAGCAAACGTGCATGCCACCACTTCCTGCCAAGGCACTGGGCTAGTTCCACGCAACGACTAGGTGCATCACCTGCAAGGAGGTGACACCATGAGGCCACCCTCAAGACTAAACAAAACAGATCGCTGGAAGCACTGGCAAAGCAGTCAAGTACTACAAGCTTGTCGCAAATCATTTGTAAGATGCCAGGAAAGGGGGAACAAACCCAGAGGACTCGAGAACACTTCAGCGTAAAAATCTATGTATAGAGGCAGATACCTGTTTCGTTAGAAATACTACTTTAATTCAGAACCGTCCTCTTTAATTAAACTATCATGTAACAAAGCTGGAGTGACAATTTCATGCTAACACATATTGCAAAGCTTTTATTTTATTTAGTTTTTTAAAGTCTGAGAGCGAGGGTGTGTGCGTGCACACACACATACATGCATGCATGAGTGGGGGAGGGGCAGAGAGAGAGAGAGAGAGAGAGAGAGAGAGAAAGAGAGAAAGGGAGAAAGAGAATCCCAAGCAGGATCTGCACTGTCAGCATGGAGGCTTATGTGGGGCTCAATCTCGTGAACTTCAAGATCATGACCTGAGCTGAAATCAAGGGTCGGATGCTTAATTGACTGAGTCACCCAGGCGCCCCTCTTTTATTTGAGAGAGACAATGTGTGTGAGTGGGGGAGGGGCAGACAGAATCTTAAGCAGGTTTCATGCTCAGTGCAGAGCCCAGCATGGGACTTGTTCCCACGACCCTGGGATCATGACCTGACTCAATCAACTGAGCCACCTAAGCGCCCAGATATTGAAAAGCTCTTAAAATCTTTTTTTAAACTTTACTTTTAAATTTATTTTTTAATGTTTGTTTATTTTTGAGAGAGAGAAAGAGCACAAGCAGGAAGGGGCAGAGAGAGAGAGGGAGACAATCCCAAGCAGGGCTCCACCCTGTCAGCACAGAGCCCAACACGAGGCTGAATCCCACTAACTGTGAGATCCTGACCTGAGCTGAAACCAAGAGTCGGATGCTTAACTGACTGGCCACCAGGCGCCCCAAGTCCTCTTAACAGAACAAACAATTTATGGGGCAGCTGGGTAGCTCAGTCGGTTAAGCTTCTGACTTCAGCTCAGGTCATGATCTCAAGGCTCATGGATTCAGAGCCTGGAGCCTGCTTCGGAGTCTGTGTCTTTCTCTTCTGCCCCTCCCCTGATCGTACTGTCTCTCTCTCTCTCAAAAATAAATACATAAACATCTAAAAAAATTGTACTAGTAATTCATAAGCATTTTAAGCACCAGCTGCTTTTTCAGTAATAACTAGCCTGTCAGAGTTTCTCAAAGGATGGGTAAGGAATGGTTTGATCCTGTTAGGTCTAAAATAAAACAAAAAAGAGCACCCTAAAAATAAGCTCTTGACAAGAATCGAGTACCTTAACAGCACACACTAAACACTGTCCTTGCTTACGTAAAAGAGGTACCTTGTTCCAAATACTCCAAACTCTGCTTCTGTCTTTTGATGATTGTACACATCCGGCCGAGGGCGGCTCGCTTCAGCTGCTTGCAGCGGTAGAGAGAGTCTCCGTATTTCATAAGCCGCACATAATCCTTAGCCACGCTTAAAGAAATAAAAAGATATAAGATACTTTTCACCTCAGGCGATAATTTAAAAGATACTGTATTAAAAGATACCTTACTTGTCCACTAAATTTTTGGCAATATTTATTTGTCCCAAGGCCAACTTGTAATGGTCCTTGTCATAGAGAATGTTCATCAAATCAGCATAAAATGGATGGATATCCTAAAACAGAAATAAAGCGGTCATTCTGGGACAGGTTTCTCATCCCCATGTGTCAGTAATTCTTGAAGAATAATTTTGAAGTATGTCCTGCCTTTTCCACGCTCTTCAAACCCCAGATCTCCTCCCCGGTCCATTCTCCCGACTGAGGACTGTTTAGAGTTCAGGGGTCACTTCTGCCTGCCCATCTAGCCTGGGCCCCAGACTGATCCCCCTTTACCTCATCTGCAGGTCTCCATTTGTGCACCAGACCCCCTGCCCCTCCTACTCAAGACCTGAAACCAGGCCTGCAAACACGCCGTCATTTCCCCCTCAGCTCTAACAGCTGGAAAGCTCCCTGAACCCACAACCCTTCCGTTCCTTTGCTCCCCTTCTTGGGGAAGGTCACAGAGAGGTACTAGCTCTTCCTCCTTTGAACCCAGTGTAGTCCCAATCGTGTCCACCCGTCCTTCAGAGCGGCTCATCAGATCAGCTCCCTCCCCGAACTCCTTTCATCTTACCAGAGCGTTCCACGGCACCAGACAGCTGACCACTCATGCCTCCTGGTGCTTTCCATTCAACTGGCCTCTGGGACCAACTGTCTGGCTCTTCTCTCCCCTCGCCGCTCCTCAAACTCCCTCGCTGGCTTATGCTTCCACCCAAGACTAAACATCAGAGTTCCTAGGAGCACTTTTCTCTCCAGGTTCAGCTCCTAGGTGACCTCACGTGGATCTAAAGGCACTGACGGGTTCCTGAGTGCCACTGCACATCTCCAGGCCACACCTCTCACAGAGCTCCAGACTACTCGCACTTCTGCTCGGACACCTTACCAGAATCTCAGACCAACGCGTCCAAACCACCCCCTTCCTCGTCCTCAAAATGCCCCACTTCCCCGTCTGGATGGATGGCAACTGCAAGATGCCCAAGATGCTACGAGCAAGTTCAGCTCTTCCAACCACCGCCAGCTGTTCACGTCGGTGCGTCAACCTTCAAGTGGTCTCCTAACCCCACAGGCCACGCATCCTCTAAAAGAGAAGTCAAAGCTCGGCACGTCCCACACTCAACTTGGAAGGTTTCCCTAACAACAGAACTCGAGCCCTGTACCAGGCGGCTCGGCGACTCACCATCTCTGACTCATCTCCAGGTACCCGCCCTCTCACACACCCTGATGGGTCTTCCCGTTTGAGACCTCACACTCTGTACCTCGGGGCCTCTGCACCTGCTGCTTCTGTGCCTACAGTGCTTCTCTCCAGGCAGCCCCGCACTCGTTTCCTTCAGATCTCTGCTGCAAACTCTAGAGATTTCTGGGTTTACAACCCTTCCCCTCACTAGACGAGGACAGGGACTTATTACTACTGTGTTCCCAGGGCCTAGATAAGTACCTGAGACATATCAATTATTCCATGAATGTAACTATGCTAACCTTCTGCTCTAAAATTCTCGGATAGCTAACGTTAAAAAAAAAAAAAGAAAAAAGGAATACAACGTTCACAATTTAAATGTATTGTATTAAAAAATGATACCAAGGATGAAAAAGATAAAACTTCTTACAAAGAACCACAAAAATCTGGTGCTAATTAGTTCAAAGCATTTTGTTTGCCCAGATCAGGTGTTTCCAAATATCACACCAGTTTCCAATCATCTTACTCTTCTGGTTCCTTCTAGGTAATTTCTAGGGTACCCACCCTTTCCCAACAAACTATCCACCCATTCAACGAGCCTCTACTGAGCACCTACAGCATGCCCAGGAGACACGTGCAAAGTTAAGTGCCTGTCCACTAGCAAAAATCTCTACTCTTATTTTAAGCACATCTGTAATTTTTTAAACAAACTACTGTCACCTTCAATAAATATAGAAGAAACTGTTGTCACATAAACCAACTTTTGCCTCCTGGCTTAACCTAGATTTACGGACTATCTGGGGACAGTGGCCGATTTAGGCTCTCACCCTGCACTGTGGAGCCCACCCCAAATAACCCTGCAGCAGTGTTGTCCTACACGGGGATTTCACGGGCAGTGTCTGCTCTTGGCTTTCCACGGCTTAATCAACAGGTAAACCCTACTATGCTAGAGAGTGAAGACTTCAACCCTTTTAGCTGAATGCAGAAGTCACAGCTCCCCCAGGCAATTTCTTCCCACCAGTCAACAGACAGGACAGTGCTGAACTGACCATCACTGGCTGATGAAACAAACAGTGGTGGACCTCAGGCCACTGCTACAACCTGAGGCCACTAAGGAGCCTTGGAAAGAGGAAGCCCATACAGGCTGGTGAGCTGCCAGGTTCACAATCCATAGCTTTTATAGAGCTTGGGTTGGTGCCTGCAATCCTAGAAGTTACCAAAAAAAAAAGAAAAAAAAAAAAAAAAAAAAAAAAAGGTGGCGGAGATAGCTTTGGGCCCTCTTATATGGAGTTTAGTTTGGGGGAAAGGAAGAATAGTAAGGAATAAAAAAAAAAAACACCTGTGTTCTTTTCCCAGCTTTGCCATGAACTCACAAAGTCTGACCAGTGAATAATTTTGTTTCCTTCATTATCTGTCAGATAAGTACACAAACTGGCTATAAATTATCTGAAAGCTCACATTGATATTGCCATATGTGTCCGCCAGAATCACTTACATCCAATTTGGGGAAATCTGTTAGAATCTGTGAGAGTCTGTCATGGTAATTTTGTTGAGTAAATTTGACTTTCCTCATGTAAAAATGTCTAATGCGGTGAATTTGGTAATGTTTATGTATAACTGTCGGAGTCTTCCGTTGAGTCTTCGATAACGTCAGGTCAATAAAGTCCTGTAATCAAATAAGAGACAGTACACGAAAAATGTTTATTTTCTATCCACTTCTCTGAAACCTCAAAGACCAACAATTAACAATACCATATATTTTAAACTACAAACACTTTTCCTAACTAAATCTTTACTCTTTTATATCCAACTTGGTTCATGTTCATAGTTTTTGGCTTTTAAAAAACATTTAGCAGATGGCTGCCTAAATAAATTTTATCCCATATTTATTTTATTTTTTTTTTTAATTTTTTTTAACGTTTATTTATTTTTGGGACAGAGAGAGACAGAGCATGAACGGGGGAGGGGCAGAGAGAGAGGGAGACACAGAATCGGAAACAGGCTCCAGGCTCCGAGCCATCAGCCCAGAGCCCAACGCGGGGCTCGAACTCACCAACCGTGAGATCGTGACCTGAGCCGAAGTCGGACGCTCAAACGACTGAGCCACCCAGGTGCCCCTATCCCATATTTAAAAAAAAAAAAAAAAAAAAAATGTTTACTTGGAGAAAAAGAGACACGGAGACACACGAGCGAGTGGGGAAGAGCAGAGAGAGAGGGAGACAGAGAATCCCACGTGGTCAGTGCAGAGTTTGATGCGGGACTCGATCCCACAAACCGAGATTGTGACCTGAGCTGAATCAGAGTAGGACATGCAACTGGCTGAGCCACCCAAGGAGCCTCGTCCCACACTTTCTTAATCCCACCTGTATTTCCAATACCTAGAACCCTCCGAAACTTTAGTCATATAAATCAAGCATAAACCAGAAAAAATATTAAAGGGAAAAAATTCAATCCACGTATCTTTGACTTTGGAAGGACATTAAACAAGCAAACCTAGATGTGGAGAGTGACTGAGAATGTACGTGACTCTGGCTCCTGTACCCAGTGCAAACAGAGACAAGCCCAGAGGCCTCCCCTTTCCCCTCCATTAGCGGAGTCTAGGAATCCGGAAGACGCCAGTTCAAAAGCCTGACCTACTTCACGGAGTTTTCCCTGACCCGCCCCACCTCTTGGGGAGGAACCTCTCCTCTAGGAAGGACCCCAAGGTCTGGAGAAGATCCCAGACACTCAAGGAGTAGACACTCACCTCTGGGGAAGGACCCTGACCCCTGAGGAGGGACCCTGATGCCTGAGGGGGGACCCTGGCCCCTGAGGAGGGACGCTGACACCTGAGGAGGGACACTGGCCCCTGAGGACAGACCCTGGCCCCTGAGGAGGGAACCTGATGCCTGAGGACAGACCTTCACCCCTGAGGAGGGACCCTGATGCCTGAGGACGGACCCTGACCCCTGAGGAGGGACCCTGATGCCTGAGGACGGACCCTGGCCCCTGAGGACGGACCCTGGCCCCTGAGGACGGACCCTGACACTTGAGGACGGACCCTGACCCCTGAGGAGGGACACTGGCCCCTGAGGACGGACCCTGATGCCTGAGGACGGACCCTGACCCCTGAGGAGGGACACTGGCCCCTGAGGACGGACCCTGGCCCCTGAGGAAGGACCCTGACCCCTGAGGAGGGACCCTGATGCCTGAGGACGGACCTTCACCCTTGAGGACGGACCCTGACGCCTGACGCAAGGGCCTGAAGAAGGAGCCTTGCTGCCTGGGGGAACCCCTAACCCCGGAGGGCCCTCATCTGGGAGGACGTGGCCTGGGAGGAGAGGCAGCCCGGAGCAGGCGACCCTTGTCCCATCCCCGAGTTACGGGCCGGGCTCTCCCAGTCCCCCGGCAGGGAGAGGCGAGGGCGGATGAGCCCTCGCGGCCGCCTACCTTGGCGGACGGCACCACCGTGATCTTCTTGAAGTTGTAGTGCGCCATGCCAGCTGCCACACACGAGGGAACGCGGACGGATGCGTGGGACTTCCGCCGGAGCGGGCGGGACTTCCGCCCGCGCGTCACTTCCGGGATCTCCTTGCGGCCCCGCCCCCACCCCCTGCACGGCTTCCTCGACGCTTGGCGCCCCCGCCCGGCCGGAGGTCCCCGGAGGAGGAGGTGGCCGGGACCTGCTGGGACCTGCTAGGGCGGGTGGGGGTGGGGGTGGGGAGGCGAGGAGAGGTCACGGCCCCGACAGGCCGCCTACGGGCTTGTGCTTTTCGATCCGGCCGGCTCGAGGGGCTTGGGATTCCGGGGAGCTCCGGGGGTCTAGGGGCCCGGAGTCCCAGGAACTCCAGAGTTCTCGGGGGGGGGTGGGTGGGGTGGGGGGGCCCGGGGGACTCGGAAGGTCTCAGGGTCTTGGGGATCTCAGGGGCCGGGGAACTCCAGGACTCTGGGGTTCTCGAGGGCCCAGAGCGGTCTCGGGGCGGGGTGTTTGCCTCAGGATCCCGGAGGATTCGGGGCACCGTGGTCGTGGCCCGTTGGCGTGGGCTCCCCAGGAACCGACGCCCTGGTTTTGCGTTTTCTGCGGCCTACACCGACTCTGGACTTGTGAATGCAGCGAAATCTTAATGAATGAGTAATGCGACAGCAGAGTCGTCCGCGGGGTGGGGGCTACCAATCTCCCCACCCCGGCCCCGGCCCCGCCCCCGGTCTGCGAAGCCAGACCCAGGTCTGTGTTCCCAGCCTCCCCGCCCCCCAGAGGCTCCCCGGGTGTCTGATCCCTGCCTCCTGGGCTCCTACTCCCCCCGCCCCCAGCCAGCCTCAACTGTCAACCTCTCTCTGATGCCTTGGCCATCGCTTTCTGCCTTCCCAAGTGCTTCCCATCTGCTTAAAACCCTCCTGTCTCCATTCCCCGGACATCTCTCATTGCCTGTTCTGTTGGCTGACTTCCCTGCCTGCCTCCCCGCCCAGCTTGTCCTCAAGATTTTGCCCTCCAGCCCTTGCTCTTCCTCCCTGAAGTCTCTCTTTTTTTTTTTTTTTTTTTTTTAATTTTTTTTTTTTTCCAACGTTTATTTATTTTTGGGACAGAGAGAGACAGCATGAACAGGGGAGGGGCAGAGAGAGAGGGAGACAAGATCGGAAACAGGCTCCAGGCTCTGAGCCATCAGCCCAGAGCCCGACGCGGGGCTCGAACTCACGGCCCGTGAGATCGTGACCTGGCTGAAGTCGGACGCTTAACCGACTGCGCCACCCAGGCGCCCCTGAAGTCTCTCTTTTAAGGTCCCCTGACGGTTGCCTTGCATGGATTCCTCTGAAAAAACAGATATTTCCAGTCCCAACTTCTCTCTCAATGCCAGTCTGACATTTCCAATCAATTGTGAAATGCCCACCTGTGTGATTGCAGATGTGTCAAACCGGGCATTTCTAAAAATCAAAAACTCGTCTTCTCCCTGTAAGTAGACCTATCCTCACACTGCCATGCCAGAGGGCAACCCGCGCCCTGACTCCCCTGCAGACTGCAGAAAAAGGACTTGCTAAGTCTCAAGAACACAGGGCAGAGAAAACAAAGCCTGATCCAAGGCAGAGGGTTGCAATTAGCCCCACAAAGTGCATTAGGAACATCAAGGGGGGGCCGGGAGACAGAGGTGTCTGACAGAGGAGAAAGTTGATAAGGGAGGTGCATCTGGACACTTACTACTGTAACTTCTGCTAACAGTGTGGCGACTCCCTCAGGTAACACATGTCGTGGTAAGCCTATGGACTTGTGACCATGTGCTGAGCACTATTCGAAGCGCTTAACTACGTATTAACTCACTTAATTCCTACAACCCCACAAGGTGGATGGGTAAACCAAGGCACGGGAAGCTGCTCCTTAGCCTGTGGTCAAACAGTTAACGGTGGCAGAGTTGGGTTTGAACCCAGGTGGCCTAGCCCAGCATTTTTGTTCTTGACCATTAGCTGTTCTGCTTCTCCGTCACCTTCTCAGATCCTTTCAACAAGTCCTATTGTTGTTACAGAAACTTCCTATGTTCTGAAGTTGAAAATAATTTTGAATCACGATTCTCTCAGTTATTAACTATAATGCCCTTTTTTGTGTTATCAGGAGGTTAAATATGCCTCCTATGTCTCCGTGGCACTTGCACAGAAAGCCTCTGGGATAATCAGGACTCTGTGGCCACAGTCACCTGCTGAACTGCTGGACCAGCCCCACAGAGCTCTGCTGGTGCCCTTCCTCTCCCTCGGGTGCCCGTGAGTTCCCTCAGCCTCTCCCGTCGCCCTCACGCTTATGTGGCCGGATCCTCCTTGAAAATCCAATATTTAGGTAAGTCCAACCAATCCTTGGCTTCAGACAGACAACTATCCTTTCTTGAGCTCCTTCCTCCCTCTAGGCAAAAATCGAACAACTTCTTACATTTCTACAGGTCATTAACGTTTACAAAGTGCTATACTTTTTAGTATCAACAGTATTCCCAACAACTTTGTGGTGTGGGGTTAACATAGGATTACAGGTTTGCTTCTCCCCAAAATCACATGGCTCTAAGTGGCAAACAGGATGGGACCCCACTGGCCTGTAAATGCAATCGTTATATATAGACAGTATATGGAGGGGACAGAACTGTTTAAAATGGTAATAATAATATAAAGTCAATATACGTGATGTTGTTGGTTTTACACAGAACAGTTGAAGCCTACTTGGTCACGTAGAACAGAAGAGGAACCGTTCTTTGAAAGAAACCCAAAACAGGACTCTTGACAAAGAGCAAATACATTAACATGTGTGTCAGAAAAGAAATGTGAGGTAATTTTGTAAATCTTATCAATAAAAAACTGACAGGCCTTTCATATTTTTACTGTTCTCTCATGAATTTGGAATCATATTTGCCAAAAAAACAATAATCACTTGCCATGGTGAAGAGTCCAAGGCCTCAAATCCCCACCCCAGCTCTGCCCTGTACAAGCTGCATGTGCTGTGGTGGGTGAGTCAGCTCCACGGAGCCCTGGCCCCTCTTTGCCAAGTGGAGAAATCATGTCCACCCCCAAAGGATTGTTTACGGTGATTAGTTAAGGTATGTGCACAAAAGCATAAGGCATAAAGTAAGAGATGTTAATATGAGGGCTGACTTTAACATAATTTTATATGAAAACTTTATTGGGTCAGCACAAGATAATGTACTTCATTGCCATGAAGCATATTAAATGTTAGATATCTTTTTTTTTAATTTTTTTTTAATGTTTATTTATTTTGGGGACAGAGAGAGACAGAGCATGAATGGGGGAGGGGCAGAGAGAGAGGGAGACACAGAATCAGAAGCAGGCTCCAGGCTCTGAGCCATCAGCCCAGAGCCCGACACGGGGCTTGAACTCACAGACCGTGAGATCATGACCTGAGCTGAAGTCGGACGCTTAACTGACTGAGCCACCTAGGCGTCCCACTTTTTCTTTTTTTAATGTTTACTTATTTTTAGGAGAGAGAGACAGAGAGAGAGAGAGACAGAGAGAGAGAGGGAGTGGGGGAAGGGCAGAGAGAGAGGGAGATGCAGAATCCAAAGAAGGCTCCAGGCTCTGAGCTGTCAGCACAGAACTTGACACAGGGCTTGAACCCATGTACCGTGAAGTCATGACCCGATCCGAAGTCGGACACTTAACTGATTGAACCAGCCAAGTATATTAAATGCCAGATTTCTTACCAGAGATTCTCGGCTGCCACATGTGGCAATGAAATCATCCCTCTGAGCGCGTCGTCATGCACAATCTGAGTTCTTTGCTCGCTTTGTAAGGGACAAGAACCAGCACACGAACAGAAGAGACGTATGGAACACCCTCCGGTCATCGTGCGTCTATGGGTGTGACGTTGGGGGAGGGGCTGTGGGAAAACGAGGCCACTGGCAGGAGCTGCGCAGGCGGGAGGCGTGTCTGAAGGCCCAAGCCCCGCGGTCCGGAGCCGCACAGCCGGGAGGAGGTGCCCAGCATCGCACACCACCCGCGTGGTGATGAGAATCATCGTCCTTCCCTTTGCACCTGCCCTTTGCCTGGCTCAGCGTGGCTTCCTGGGGACAGGTGTGTGTCCCGAAGCAGTAAGAGGCAGCTGGTGTCTGGGGGCCCTTTTAGAGGAGAGTCGGAAAAGCCACCTGCAGCAAAGGCAGGTCACCAATTCTTGAGCTGATTTCCACCGTGTTTGAAGATGTCTGGTGACTCGGGCTCCTCAGAGGGTGAGCCTCGTGGCAGAAGTAAGCCTTGGCTGTGGCGAAGGACCCTCAAGGGTGCCCTGCGGTGCTTTCTGGCGACTTCGGCCAGTTGGGGTCCGTCACGGCAACAGGCTGTCTTCCATGCCTGTTGTGCGGAATTGGTCTTCTCTGTTGTACTTTCTTGTTGCTGTGATTCTCACAGACGAAAAGTACGTTTTGCAGCAGAATCTGTGCCTGGGGAATGTGATCAAACTTCTTGCCTAAAAGGAGCCTTTGTGTGGGTGTTCGTACTTCGCCTTGCGTAGCTGTGCGGTATCAGTGTTAGGACCCTGCCCGTCCGTGAACACTTCTGATCCACTGTCCACAGGCCGGTGGCTTGGCGCAAGCCTGCTGTGCGGTCACCTTTCGCTCACTGAGTCACCATCACGGGACCTTGACCACCTACCTGCCCCTCCCGTGCACCTCGTGCAGTGCTTCGTGATGGGGCTGCCGTTTGCTGTTCCGGACGGGCCGGCCACACCTTCACGCAGCGGGACGTGTCCACCCTGTGGTGCGGAGCCGCCTCCTTCCTCCTGCGCTCCAACCTCACCACCCACAGTGTTTGCCCTACGAGTTCCTTCTTTCAAGGAACGGTCGGTTAGGTTCGTCTTTCGGAGTCTGGGGCTGTTACGGCACCGGTGGCCGGCGGAGGCCTGGCTTAACCTGACGGCCCAAGGACTCTCTGCAGCAACTCACTACTCATCCTCATCCGGAGAACATCTGGTTCTGTGCTACAACTTCCCAGCTAGAAGTCACTTGTTCACACGTTTCAGATACGAAATGTAAAAACCAAGACCCTTATTAGGATGTGCTACGGCACAGCGATTGTGGCCCATTGTGTCGGAGTCTCGAAAACGGCCACAGGGTATGTCTGGGGATACCCAGGAGCCCCCGTCCTGTGTGGGAGCGGCATTCCCAAACTTTTGGGGAACGCGGCCTGAGAAGGCTCGTAAAGCTGCAGACCGTCCGTGAATGCGGGGAGAGTCAGAATGCCTTCTCGGCCTTTCTGACGGAGGCCGAGGGAGCCAGAAGGGAGCACAGATTCAAGATGCGGCTGCCACAACCCGGTGTTAGAAACACATTTGCCCACAGTGTCAACCCCACACGTCACCAGCACCGCTTTGTAGTGAGGTATGCATTGTCATCTGCCGTCTTGGTTTTGGCCACAATTCGCCTCCCTGTGGAAGTGATGTGCTGTAAGAGAATCCGAAAAACCAAAACGCGGAGCCCCACCAGACTCCAGGCAGTGGACCAGATCTGGACGACGAGTGGAAATACTTTGTGGTGCCCCAGTGTGAATAATAGGACACGAATCACAGAGGGTTGTGTCTTTCCACCTGCACGCATCCGCTGCTTGCCTGAGGCAACGGGAGATCATGTGTTGCTTGTGAGCACCCAGTGGTTCAGATCCAGCCCCTATGACCTCTGGGGGGCTCTCCACGCTGGTGTGAGAATGACAGCACCTGTAAGTAGGGTGTGAGCTGATGGAAAGCAGTGTGCTGTGACCACAGCCCAGGACACACGTTACAGGTGACCAGAGGCAATTGTTCGAATTTCTCAGCAAGGCCCCTGGTGCAGCCAGCCGGTCCAGCTAACGTCACCCTCCTGAGACCCAGGTCTCGAGGGTTGTTCCCACCCCGTGCTCCCCAGTGGAGCCCGAAGGCCAGCCTGCGGCCGGCGCCCCTGACCCCTTGCAGTCAGGAACCTCCTTCTGAGCACCAGGGCGTCGGCTCTTCTGGCCTTGACCTGTGAGGCTCTCCTACCAGCAGGCTACGCAGCCTCCTCGCGACAACAGAATCACTGTGGATGACGTCCACTCACCCACAACTGAAACTCGCGCTACCAGGAAGAGCCTCGGGGCTTGGTGGCTGGCCAGTAGACTGCATAAATACAAGACTCCACGTGGCTCGGCTTCACGCCAAATGTCAGAAAGGGAAGGCCAGTGTGCCCCCCAACTCTTGGGCTTGGGGAGCGTGCATGGAGTGAGACCAAGAGGGCAATGAGTGAAGGCGGTGTGGAACAGGATGGTCTTTCCCTTCTGTGTGACTCCTGCCGAGACCCACACGGCGGATGGCGAGTCCCCGAGGGTGGAGCGCCTGGGAGCCACCTCTCAGCCGGATGCGGGGCTGGTGTCCCTTCCACCCTCCAGAGGAGAGCCAGACGGCCACATTCATTCCTCTTGCTACACTCTTGCTCAAGGTCAGCACGAGGGGCCGCGAATGCCGCTCACTTGTGTGGGGAGGTGGGCGCCCTTGGCCGCCGGGTGAGTGGAAACTCTCCTCGGATCGGCTGTGGCCACGGCCACGCTAGGATCCCACCCTCGCCCACACTTTTGACGGGGCGACTTTTGATTGCTGCATTAGGCAACGCTTTGTGGTAAACATCAGGGTTGTCATCAGGAAGCGTGCCACGTTATGCTTATGACTTTAAACAACCCAGTTTTCAAAACTACTTTGGAATCTGAGTGAACGTGAACTAGTCCACGTCTCCGAGGTGACCTGGTGCCAAACACTTCTCCGGGTTGGAGACACTTCCCAAGCTTCCCTGTGGGCCTGTTCTTTGGACTCTTGTCAGCAGCTCCCCCAACTCTGCTGATGAGGTTTCTGATATCGTTGGACTGTTCCAGAACATTCCATCTCAGAAACGCTGGCAAGCCTCCTGGCACCGAGAAAGATGCTGCTTGTGAGTGACTGTCAGCCTCGGCTCTGCATCTGGAGAACCTGGTTACCTTGGGGTCTGTCCCCCTAAAACCCCTCCAGACTCTTTTCTGCAGCCACCTTGAATCTCATTCCACCCAGTGCTCACTGCACAGAAATCAGACTCTGAACTTGCCAGGCTCCTGAGTCTGGGTGGAGTCTGGAGATGGGCCGGGTCTGGGTTTCCCATTCTGCAGAGCCCGCCGGACTCGCCTCGCCCAGGCAGTGCTGCGCCCCAAAGCCTCTTCCAGGCCTGGCGCCCTCCCCCAGCTCCCCCATCCTACGGCAGGTGCTGCCCGGCAGAGTTGTGGCTGCCGGGGACCGAGCAGGGGGACACGGAGCCGGCACCCAGGCGGCCGCTCCCGGAAGCTGGCAGAAGCATGCTGCTGCCCGTGTAGACGCCTCCTGGCATGGAAGGGCTGGGCCAGCGCCGGAGATGGGAGTTCACGCCTCTGTGCGGGTGCTTAACCTTTCCTGCCTGTTGACTTAGGAGCGAAGCCAGTCAGGAAATAGGCCCGAGAGCCAGAGGGCACGCAGCCCACGTCAACTCAGTACCGACGGAGCACCCATTGTGCTCACCCCTGACATCCTGCACTGCGCAAATGTCCCCAGCAGCAGGGGACTTGGGCCACAGAGTGAAAACCCGCAGCGGTGTGAGTCTGTGTTCTCCACATCTCATACCTGCCAATACCTATATTTTCAGAGTAGATTTTTGAAGAGCAAACAACCGTGTATCACAGAGTAAGATGTACACCCCAACCCAAGGATCTTAGAGCAAACACGGTGAGTGAAATAAGGAAGTTACAGGCAGGGCACGAAGGGCGGTCTCCAGAAGAGGGGGCTCAGGCGGGGTGGGACCTGGGCGAGGGGTCCCAGACACCTCCCCGCACGGTTCCTGGCAGCGGCTGGGCTGTGACGATGGTGCTCTCACTGGCTGGTCTCACACGGCTGCGTTTTAATTCTGACGTCCAGGCCGCCACCCACCAAAACTGGAGCAGAGTTGGTTATATATATATATATATATATGTTTTTTTTTTTTTTTAGTTTATTTTGAGACAGAGAGAAAGGGTGCACACAAGTTGGGGAGGGGGAGAGAGAGAGAGAGAGAGAGAGAGTATTCCAAGCAGGCTCCACGCGGTCAGCACAGAGCCCGACGTGGGGACTGAAACACGAACTGTGAGATCATGAGCTGAGCAAAAATCAAGATTCCGACACTCAACCGGCTCAGCCCCCCAGGCGCTCCCCCCTTTTACTTTCTGGAGAAGCAGTTACCAGATCACTCAGAATGTGATGTGGCTTGCATTATATCCCTGCGGGACAGCATGGGCCCAGACCCTCCAGGCCAGGACTCCTAGGGACCTCTGGTTGACTTCTGCCTCCCTCCTGGCCCCACCCCTGCCTAGGCTCCTCCCGGTCCAGGAGCACCGGTGAGTGGCCTGCCCTGGCCTGCCCAGGCACTGTCCGCCTGCCCTCCTGGCACTGACTGCACACAGTACCGTGGTGGTTTGGGCGCCATCCGCCCGGTACCCACTGGCTCCTTGAAGGACAGACAGTAGCTGATTCACAGGCCCAGCTCTGTGTTTGTGTCAATCAACCAACCTTCACCGCTGGGAGGAGGGAGGTAACAAGGACCTGACTGTGAAGACTGGGCACCTGAGTAACTTGCTTTTTCCGACAGTCCTCATTTATATCAGTGCTCACAGTTGTGACAGCTGGGCAATCATTGGATGTAAATGGGCAGGTCCTCACTAGATTCTTTCCAAGGGCTCCCCTCTGGGTACCATGCCTGCAAGGTTGCAGGTGCCAGCACTCAGCCTGCGGCCCCAGTGCCTGGTGAGCGTCCGGGGCAGACACTCGGGCCTCGCTGGCTGTGGTGCGCTGGGAAGCTAAGTGTGCTTGCTGGGGACGGTGGGGGGGGGGGGGGCGGACACGGACGAGGTCCTAGTAGCTCTGCTATGTGTCAGGGGCGGGGCTGTGGGGACGGAGGGCCATCTGCCATCTTGTAACCCTGCGACCACCCGCACACCTGACTGTGGGTCACTCAGACCCCTGTTCCTTCTCCCCCCTTGCCCACCTGGGACTGTCGAAGCCCCTGCGCCCATGTGCACCGTGCACATGACATTGGAGTTTGTTCTTGGTCTGTCTGTGCATCTGTTCATCTGAGGTTCTGACTCCGAGGCCAGGAGGCCAGGAGGCCAGGAGCTGGGGCTGGAACGAGACACTGCTCCCCACCCCTCCCCCTCAGCAGCTGCAGAGCCTTGGTGAATTGTTTGCTTCACTGAACCTCAATGTTCTCTTCGAGAAACTGGAGATAATGAAAGCACGTACTGAGGCAGGAAGAAAACTGTCCCCAAAGACGTCCATGTCCTAGTCCTCAGAACCCGTGAGTGCTACCTTCTGTCATGGAAAGGGATGTGATTATGGGCATGGAGCCTTGAGATGGGGAGAGTGCTCTCGATCATCTGGTCCCCTTCTAATTATGCCCGTTCTTAAAAGTGGGGACTCTTTCCCCACTGTGTCACAGAGACATGTGGCCACAGAGGCAGGGTCTGAGAAATGACACGCCGCTATCTTAGAAGATGGAGGAAGGGATGTGAGCCAAGGAATGTGGAAGCTTCTAGAAGCTAGAGAAGTCAAGGAACAAATCCCCCAAGTCAGCTTATAAATCCGGGCAATGTCCGTGCTTTGTATTTCAGTATACCTCACAGTAGCTAGAATGGTGCTGGGGCCATAAAATAATAAAATTTAGAGATTTAGAACTGGAAAGGATCTCTCCGATGATTTTGTTCTACCACGGTAAGCAATGTGTTGATCACAGATGGATGGCTGGTGGAGAGATAGATGGGTCAGTAGATGGGTGCTTGCGTAGATAGATGGATGGGTGCGTGGGTGGATGAGTGGATGGACGAAATAGCTAGCAGCCTAAGGTGAGGTTTTGAGATATTTGTGGGATTTCTAAATAATTTCAATCCTTTCATCAGAGTTCAACCTGTCTCTTTTCCTCTCTTTGTAAGCCATACATAATAGAAAAGTTGACCGAGTTAACTCTAACCTGAGTTAAATATTGATCCTTGAGAACTCCGTGTTGAATAAGACCAAAACATCTATGGTCATTTACATGTAACACTCAGATATCATGTATCCTTCAGGTTCATTAAATGCATCAGAATGCACTAGATCCCAAAAGGGGAGGTGAAGAGTGAGGAGGTTTCCAGGTTTCTGGAGACGCACAGATTCACCTATAATTCATCTGTCACATGGAACATTGGCGACAGAAGGGAGAGGTTGAGAAACTTTGGGTAGTTCAGGATTTATTCATAGGCTTGGCACACTAGAAGACATGATGATCAAAAATATGGCCCTTAAAATACAAATGCCATGGGTTCTCAAAATAGTGGAAATGGAATCATTAATATTGAAGCACAAGAGAACCAAACAAACCGATTCTCCTAATTTCTGTTACTTCTGTGAGTTGTTACTACTCCTCTGGCCTTGCCCCCATTCCTAAATTGGATCTTTCATGACCTCAGATCAAGTCTGTCACTGTGAACACTACTGTCTTCAGAAAGCAGTCCAGGCTGCGGGCCTCCCACAAGGCAGTCACCGAGGACAGGGGCCTCCTTGTAGCCCTGCTACAGACTTGTCGCTGGCACAGCCCCCTCCCAACAGATGTTGGTCGAGTTCATGAACTAATCAGTTACATATTGTTATTTAGCCAGTTTCCATCTTCGCATTGGGACAGACCTCAAGCCCAGAGATGGTATGAGACTTGACACAGCTAGTTAATGGCAAACCACAGCTGGAATCCATGTCTGTTCATAACTATGCCAACACTTTTCCACCTTAAGATACTCCAGAGAGGGGGCTCGTCCTCTCCTGTGGAATGAGGCCAGGGCCCCATGGGATCTCATTGGACCATAAGGCTTCCTGTTCCCAAGTATTGGAGGAGTCTCTGGTTTATTAAAATCATTGGAGTCATTCAAGTTCCTGTTCCATTTATAGCCCAGCCATCAGATGAGCTGTGGTGGCCCTATTTCTGTCCCAGGCTCTTGGTGTCAGGGCTGGCTCCTTTGGGGTCACGGAACAGGATTTCCATTCCAGACTTGCACCACATAGCCCCAAGGATGGATGGCAGGTGGCTCAGAGCTAAAGTTTCCAACTGAGACGCATCCATTCAACGTGTGTTTATTTCATACTAACATGCTGGGCACTGCTGTAGGCTCTGGGGCACAGAAGTGAGCAAATCAGAAGCCCACACAATGGAACACTACACAGCCATGAAAAAGAATAAAATCTTACCATTGGAAACAACATGGATAGACCTAGAGGGTGTTAGGCTAAGTGAAGTCAGACAAAGAAGGAAAAATACCCTATGATTCCACTTACATCTGGAATCTAAAAAACAAAACAAGACAAAACGAAAAACAGAAAGAAGCTCATAAATACAGAGAACAAATAAGGATCTGCCAGAGAAGAGAGGGTTAGGAAATAGACGAACTAGGTGAAGGAGATTAAGAGGTGTGAACGTCCACTTATAAAATAAGTCAGGGGATGAAAAGTACATAGCATAGGGAATATCGTAGGGAAAAAAAATCCTGCAACTTTAATGAATTCACTTATCAGTTCTAATAGTTTTTTTGGTGGAATCTTTAGGGTTTTCAATATGGAGTATCGTGTCATCTGCAAAGAGTGAAAGTTTTGCTCCTTCCTTGCTGATGTGAATGCCTTAATTTCTCCATCTTGTCTGACTGCCGTGGCTGGGATTTCCACTACCACATTGAATAAAAGTGGTGAAAGTGGACATCCCTGTCTCGTTCCTGATCTCAGCAGAGAAGCTCTCAGCTTTTCACCACTGAGGATGATGTTAGCTGTGGGGTTGTCATACATGGCCTTTATTATATTCCGTCTATACTTTGTTGAGAGTATTTATCATGAATGGATGCTGACTTTAAAGTTTTCGCTCTGTAACCATGGAGTACGATTTTAGTTGTAGAATGTTCACATATGGGTCACGTTAAGAAAGTTTCCTTCTATTCCCAGTTTATTGAGTGTTTCCATCACGAAAGGGCATTGAATTTTCTTAAATTCTTTTTCTGCATCCATTAAGATGATTATATGTTTTTTTCGCCTCCATTCTATTAATGTATCATATTCCACTAATTAATCTTCATACGTTGAACCATTCTTGCAATCCAGGAATAAATGCTTCTTGGTAATGGTGTGTGATCTTTCTAATATGGGGCTGAATTCAGTATGCTAGTATTTTGTTGAGGAGTTTTGCATCAATATTCATAAGGGATGGTGGTCTATGGCTTTCTTGCAATGTCTATGTCTGGTTTGGGTATCATGGTAATTTGATAACTTAATTTTTTAAATCCTTGCCTTTTAAAATAAATTCCAAGGATGGGGTGAATATACCTTTCTACATAATTAAATTTGGTATATTCTAGAACAGGTGCAGTTACCTGCCTAAATGTACTTACTAAAAAATATTTCCCATTCCTAGTTTTGTAACACCTGAGAATATCACTTCAATTATTTCGAGGGGTTTTAACATATCTTTCAAAAGTTTTCAAAACAAAGTTATACTTAATTCAGCTTAATTAAAGAAGTCCTTTTTGGGGTGTAATATTGCAAAAATTATACGATAAAGATAGATATCAAATTTCAAATTTCCTTTTGAGAAAATTGCTTCCCCTAAAACATTTCCTTTCATGGTTTTAAAGACACGTGTCATACATTTTGACACTTAAACCCAAATCTGAATAGTTTACTTCAACCATTATGCAGAACTATTCCTTTTCTAAAAGGGTAAATTGCTTCTATTATACAGTTGCAAAATACCTGGGAAAAAAGTAATTTGCACCTCCATTCCTCTCTAACGTGTATTCCTTTTGCATGTCTATGAACTTCATATAAATTTATAAAATTTTATAGCATTTTCTGATATTACTATAGCCAGCCACATTAGCTCTTTTGAAATTAGATTTTGCATGGTGGGTCTTTTTCTTTTACTTTCAATCTATCTATGTCTTTAAGTTTAAAACATGCTGAAAGGGGCGCCTGGGTGGCGCAGTCGGTTAAGTGTCCGACTTCAGCCAGGTCACGATCTCGTGGTCCGTGAGTTCGAGCCCCGCGTCAGGCTCTGGGCTGATGGCTCAGAGCCTGGAGCCTGTTTCTGATTCTGTGTCTCCCTCTCTCTCTGTCCCTCCCCCGTTCATGCTCTGTCTCTCTCTGTCCCAAAAATAAATAAACATTGAAAAAAAAATTAAAAAAAAAACATGCTGATGTAGATAGAAGATAGTTAGATTTGGTTTTCTCCCAGTCTAATGATTCTATTCGAATATTCAGACTATTTCTAGCTAATGTAATTCCTGACAAAGCTGGGGTTAAGTCTGCCATCTTGCTCTTTGTTTCCATTTGTTCTTTATTCTTTCTTTCCTCCCTTCTTTCCATTAATAAGTAATTGTTGGTATTTCATTTATTGTTTCTATTGGCTTTTTAGCTGTGTCTTTTTTAAAAATATCTTTTAATGGTAATTCTAGTGATTACAATACACACCTTCAGTTTATCACAGTCTACCGTAAGTTAATGTTCTAAAACTTCACATTCATTGTAAGAAACGATATAATATTCATTTATTCCTTAGCACATCGCGTTGTTGTTGTTTTACTTTTATGTGCATCATAACCCCCCAATATGCCATCATCACCATCATCATCATCATCATCACTATTTCTTTATTTTTAAAAAATCTTGTAGTATTTTATTTGAATAAAGCCGTTAAAATGGCCTGAAACAAAATGATCAGCATAAAAGGAAATTACAGCGTCACTATATTTATACAAGAGGGAGCAGCAAGGGGCACATTTGGAAGTGCCTATAACACTGTTCGATCGATCCACGTTAAATACCATAAAAGTAGTCAGAATGCAGCGTCACATACATACCATTGAAAAGGAAAGGGGAACATTTACAGAGTTAAACTTTTGTATAACATGTGAGTTTTGATATGCTATGTTCAAGTTAGCAAAAAGCCTTACAGTTTGTGCGAAATGGTCGTGTGCCCTAATCTCACCCACCACTAGATCAAGACACTGAAACCGAGAAGAGTTGCTTCCTTATTTACAGCTTTATTCTTGACATCCCTCTTTGAGACCAAAACGACTGTGGAGCTGACTCGTACCTGGAGTAATTACAAAATACCACGGTCATAACAACGAGAGCCAAAAGGAGTATCGACCATCGTTTTACCTTTCGACTGCTGAGGTCACCTACAGCACAGTGCGGGAAAGCACACTCGTGCATTCACGAGTTGGCTGTACCAACCTCTGTAAAAATTTAGGAACGAGCACATCCGAGTAAATGGATACCTCTTTATGTCACAGAGTAAAATCAAGCATTTTCTACTTTACAATTATTTCTGTGTAAAACAAAGACAGAACTCTTGGAGGTCAAACAAGGAAAACAGATAGCAAGTGGAACGCACCGTTAAGTCATGAAACAAAGAAGAATCTGCAGTAGAAGTCAGGCAGTATAATCCACAACCTTTTTAGGGGAGTACTTATTCCCAGCAACCATCACATCTCTGGTAAGATCTCATTAAAAAAAAAAAAGTCACAGGTTCTAAAAAGTTAGTAATCCACTCTCTGAAATCAGATATAAAACTATGACCAACAGAAGATACACAGAGTAAACGGTTTTACTAAAAGCTGTTGACGTTTCCACCAGCAGTAACCATAGGGAGCTGGCTGGTTGTAACCACAGTGTCCATATCCATGAGGGTAGGCAGTTTCATGTCTATACTGCAGGTAACTGTTACCCCAGGATTGTCCATGCCGCTGATTGGATCGAGTGTCAGTTTGCCACCCCCACCGGTTTGACCTCCAAACAGTCTATTACCTTGCAACTGATTGCCTCTGTGTCTCTGGCTCCCAGCAGCTCGGCTGTTCTACTCCTCAACAATTGGAAGGAGACCCAGGAGGGCTCTTCAGGTATTCATGGTACTCTTTGACATCTTCTGTGAATGTACTGGCAAACGTCTCTTCAAAATTTGGAACAGCTTCAGAAGGGTCTGTATTCCTGAAATTCCCAGCAACTTAAGGCAGCTTTACTGTTTAATGTTTATGTTGTTTCCATCTCCAGCCCACAGCGTGGCCAAAGTACTTCACCTCCCAGTATTTCACCTCTCCAAGGTAACGGAGCCACTCCCATTACTATTCTTTTTTTTTTTTTTTTAACATTTATTTATTTATTTTCGAAAGAGAGAGACAGAGACAGAGACAGAGCACAAGCAGGGGAGGGGCAGAGAGAGGAGGGAGACACAGAATCCGAAGCAGATTCCAGGCTCTGGGCTGTCAGCACAGAGCCCGACTTGGGGCTCAAACCCATGAACCATGAGATCATGGCCTGAGCCGAAGTCGAGTGCTCAACCAACTGAGCCACTCAGGCGTCTCCCCCCCCCCCCCATTACTATTCTTTTAAACAGATTTTTTAAATTTATGAAAAAATAATATTTTAAATTTACCTGTATATTGAATTTCCGGTACCTCTTGCAGATCCAGGTTCCATCTTGGATGCTTTCCCTTAAACCTTAAGAACTTCCTTAGCATTTCTTGTAGTGCAGGCCCATTGGTGCAAAATGTTGTGAGATCTTTTTTCTTCTAAAATGTCTTTATTTTTCCTTTATTTTGAAGAATATTTCCACTGGGTATAGAATTTAGGTTGCTAGGTTTTTGGTGTCTTTTTTTTTTTAATTTGTAAGTAATTTTAGGATTTCAAAGATACTATTACATTGTCTTATGGCTTTCATTGTTTCTTTTTTTATATAAAATTTTTTAATGTTTATTTATTTTTGAGAGAGAGACAGTGTGAGGGAAGGAGTTTCTTTTTTTTTTATAAAAATTTTTAATGTTTATTTATTTTTGAGAGAGAGACAGTGTCTCTCAGGAAGTTCCCTCAGGAAGGAGTTTCTTTTTTTTTTTATAAAATTTTTTAATGTTTATTTATTTTTGAGAGAGAACCGTGTGAGTGAAGGAGAGGGAGACACAGAATCCAAAGCGGCTCCAGGCTCTGAGCTGTCAGCACAGAGCCTGATGCAGGGCTTGAACCCACGAACCATGAGATCATACCCGAGCCAAAGTTGGATGCTTAACCGACTGAGCCATCCAGGTGCCCCAGCTTTCATTGTTTCTGATGAGAAATCAGCTATCATTTTATTTTTTTTTTTTTTAGCTGTCATTATAGAGTTATTCCCCTGAATGTAATGTGCAGTTTTTCTCTAGCTATATTTAAGTTTTACCCTTTTTGGTAATCTATCATATGTCTAGGAGTGGTTTGTGTTTTTTTCTGACTGGGATTCACTGAATTTCTCAGATCTGTGAGTTTGTGTCTTTCATCAATTAAAGAAAATCTTGTCCATTATCTCTTTAAATATAGAAGAGACAGTTCTATACTTTATTATCTCTCTTTATTTTGCCCCATTCCTTCAATTCCTTAGAGTCCTAAGCTCCATTAACATGTATTTTTAACCAATTTATAGTTCCACACATCTTGGACATTCTTTTATTTTCCATTCTTTCCTCTCTAATTTGGATAATTTCTTTAAATTTTGTTTTCAACGTTTTTTATTTATTTTTGGGACAGAGAGAGACAGAGCATGAACGGGGGAGGGGCAGAGAGAGAGGGAGACACAGAATCGGAAACAGGCTCCAGGCTCCGAGCCATCAGCCCAGAGCCTGACGCGGGGCTTGAACTCACGGACCGCGAGATCGTGACCTGGCTGAAGTCGGACGCTCAACCGACTGCGCCACCCAGGCGCCCCTAATTTGGATAATTTCTAACGAAGTATCTTCAAATTAACTGATCCTTTCTCTTCTGTATCCATTATGCTGTTAAGTCTATCGAATTTTTCATTTCAGATATTATTTTTACTTCCAGAATTTTCCTTCTATTAATTTTTTTATAGTTCCCATTTCTCTGGTGAGAATTTTCATCTACTCACCTGTTCTGTCTATCTTTTCACATTTTTTTTCATAAATTGTTTTCTATATTTATAAAAAGTCTTAAAGTTTTAAAGTCTTTATCTGCTAATTCCAGCATCTAGGTCATCTGTTGGTCTGCTTCTATTCACTTTTTTCTTGATTATGTCTCATATTTCTTGGCATATCTAGTGGTTTTTCACTGTATACTTGACATTGTGGATGACAACACTGTAGAAACTCCGGATTGTGTTACTTTCTCTATAAAGAGCAGACATTTGCTTATTATTCTGGTAGGCAGTTAAATTTGTGGCAGATTACTTTGATCCTTTGGAAGGCTGGCTTTAATCTTTGTTAAGACGGCTCTGCTTTGGGTTGCCTGGGAGGCTCAGTTGGTTAAGCATTTTACTTTTGACTCAGGCTCAGGTCATGATCTCATGTTTCCTGAGTTTGAGCCCCATGTCAGGCTCTGCGCTGACAGTGCAGAGCCTGCTTGGGATTCTCTGTCTCCCTCTCTCTCTGCCGCACACACTCTCTCTCTCAAAACTAAATAAACTTTAAAAAAAAAAAAAACAGGTCTGCTTCGGTTTTCTTCTTTGCTCCAGAGTATACTCTCCTGTATCACGCATATTTAAAAGTTTTCATATATTATGACATATTTAAAACTTTTCTATCTGGGGAGAGACTGCCCCTTCCAGGGCCAGCCAATTGTTAAGATGCCAAAAAGCTCCTCGGGAAGCATGCCTCTGATCTGCAAACTAACCAGTCTGGAGCCAGAACTCCCCTATCTGGCCCCTGCACCCAGGAGGCAGTATTCTTCTGTCTTCGTTTCAGAGCCAGGGACATACCCTACAGCCTAGGGCCTGATGGAATTATTCAACCAGGCCAGTCCTAGGCTGTCTGCCCTGCCATCCTGCCTTTCTTTCCTACAGAAATCCCAGTAAAGGTCTCGATTTCCACTTTCCCCTTACTCCTGATGCTTCTGGTGCTTCCTTATGTGGCCCGCGTGGCATTGTGCCTCCCCTTTCTGGGACCCATGAGCATAGTAAACTTGTTCTTTCCTGAATCTCTCCTGCATGTCCTCTTGTGGCTGCACCTCAGTGAGCATCACAGAAAAGAACACAGAAGACTCTTAGCCTGAAATGTGACCAATACCCCAAGGGGTGTCCCTTCTGGGAAAGCCACAGTGTCTCCCAAGCCCTTCGCACTCGATGGAAATCGAACTCCAAACTGTCTCCAGCACTGGGCAGCCCGGGACCTCCTCAGCTATTCAGCTTTCCAGCTGCTGATTTCTGGGTGCGGGGGGGGGGGGAGGGGTGTAGTTAAGAGGCACACACGTGTAGTTAAGAGCCAGCCAAGACTGTGAAATGTCTTTGCGCAAACTCAGGTGAGAGGTCCAGTCTGGTGCATCCCCCCCTTCTGGGATTTTCTCTTCAGTTTCCAGCCCTCTGGTAGCATCAACCTCCAAATTCTCTCTCTTTATCTTGGTAAAATCGCCACATTTTGCTTGACCGTAGTGTCACGAGCCCTGAGGGGGCTGGGATGTGCCGTCGCGGAGGTCAGATGAATGTGGCTAAATGGTATCCGCTGGTTTGCTTCCTTTATTTCAACGATTATGTCCTTCCAGCTTCTGTCTGCTTCCACTTGCTGCTGCTGCCTTCACACTATTGTTCTTCATATTTGATATAGAGTTTATCATTGTTATTAGCAGGAGGGTTTGTCCAACCGAGGCAACTCTGCCATGGCCGAAAACAGATTTTCCAAAATATTTTCCTGATGTGCAAATGAGTCCACATCAAATGATGTGGAATCAAAATCAGAAATCCTTACAAATTGAGAAAGCCATATTTTCTCACTGTTGTTGTAAAATAATTTTGGTCACCTCTACTTCCTAGTATCCGTAAATTACAGCACTCTAATAGTTGTAATTGAGTGGACACTCTGTACTTGGAGAGCAATGAAGCAGAGTGATCGGTTCCTCGCACACACCCTCCCTTCCTTGAGTTTAATGGACGTAGCATCACACAGAACTCCTAGTGGTTCACTTGAGCGACAAAAACAATTTCTATAAGCTTGTCTGGGAAAGAAAAGTTACTTTTCGACACTTTGATATTGGAACCAATATTTAAACTGATGGGATTCCTTACGTTGTCGATAAAATGACAGATAGTTGAAAGAACCAATTTCTGCTCCCAAAGCTCGCTCAAATCATGTTTTCCTCAACGATGGCTGGGCTCGAACAGCTTCCAGAGACCTGGGTGTGGACGCTGCGTGGGCGGCAGAGCGCCTCTGCGCACACACAGGCCACCGTACTCGGTTTCTGAAAACACCCGCTTCATCTGACATGGAGCAGAGTGTCACCGGAGGACAGTCGAGCCAAACCCAACACTGGAGCTCTGACACATCCGGTAATAAAACGTTTAGCTTGGCTTGGAAATGCTACTTGCAATGTTTCCACTCCTTCTCAATCTCCATCTTTCATTTCCTTCGTCCCTGATTCTTCCACTGGTACTTCCAGTTTTCACACAGAGTTTCTTCTCTCTTGATGCTCAGTACAGTCTGATAGTTACCATTAAACAACAACAACAACAAAATGGGATACCTGGGTGGCTCAGTCGGTTGAGTGTCCAACTCCTGGTTTACGGCTCAGATCGTGATCTCGTGGTTCGTGAGATCGAGTCCCACGTCAGGCTCTGTGCTGACAGCTTGGCCCCTGCCTGGGACTCTCCCCCTCTATCTGCCCCTCCCCTACCCGCTTGCTCTCTCTCTCTTTCTCAAAATAAATAAATCATCATGGAAAAAATAAAAACATAATAGAAAGATAAAAAACCACAAAGGAAAGGAAAACACATTCATCGGACTTCAAGGAAGAAACAAAGCACAGCACCTCTGAGAACAAGCCAAGCCGATGCAGCTGTCTTTTCCTCTGAGAATGGGCTCTGTCACCTGCTCTAGGAGGCGGACCAAGACCAACAGGACGGCTGTGATGCAGTGCAGAGTGCTCGCGGACAGAAGTCCTGCCGCTGCTTTCCAAGGACCGGTGCAAACACAAGCCGCTTGGAATCTCCATCCTGCTCCCACTCTGAGCCAGGGACCCCACGGATTCACAGAATCGCAGAACCCTGGATCTGGAAGGGACGGAAGGGATTACTTGATCCGATCTGTACCTATCATCGTGAGATTCTCCTTCAAAATACCCTTGAAGGACAGCTCTCAAGTTCCCACCTGTGACCAGAGTCCATGGTTTCTCACCTCAGCCCTCCCCACCTCTGGACAGTGCCAGTGGCTAGAAATTTCTTTCTGGCATTAACTAAAATCCTCATTTCAGGACCGGTACTCATTGGCCCTTGCCCTCTACAAATCTACGGTTACCTAACAGTAAATATAGACAGGCGAGAGATTGCACCTTCTTTCTGTAAGTCAACTTAGACTTACATCCAAGTCTCCCTCTGGTAGTGTCCACGGCAACATTCTGTCCCAGTGGCTATAAAATTCCCGGCCAACACCCGACGACCCCAGGGCAACGAGGAGTTCCCAGGGGCCTACGCAGAGCCAAATATTCAGGGACATTCTTATTTCAGTCCTTTCGTGTGTGCTCGTTGCCAGTGGAATGCTCAGGGTCCCGTTGGGGCCGTTGTGGGTGCGGCTGCTCGGCCATCCCAGGTCCTGCCACCTCCCAGGGCACCTTCATGGAGGGGGGCAGGTTAGTAACACGAGGCAGGTCACCTACACCTGTTCTATTCCTCCCAGGATATCTTTTCCTCCTAATTCTTTTTTTTTTTTTTAGTTTATTTATTTATTTTCAGTGAGAGAGAGAGAGAGAGAGAGAGAGAGCAGAGGAGGGGCATAGAGAGAGAGAGAGGGAGAGAGAGAATCCAAAGCAGGCTCCATGCTGTCAGCACAGAGCCCAATGTAGGGCTCGAACTCATGAACCGTGAGATCATGACCTGAGTCTGAACCAAGAGCTGGGCACTTAATCGACTGAGCCACCCAGGTGCCCCTCTCCTAAAAGTACCTACTTCTTGAAAGTACCACTCCTGTCTACCCTACCACAGGAAACTGTTTAATGTCTCACCAGCTTCCATAAAAGTCAGGGAGGGCCCTTGCCATCCAGCCTCCTGGCACAGCCCCAGGCAATGAAATTCCACTTGCACACTTGCCTGAAGTGTGGCGGGGCGGCAGGGAGGCCGGAGAGGAAGGTAAACACAGAGGCCCAAACACAAGTTTTAACTGCCACACGAAGCACAAATAAATCCTTTTCTCCATTTCCTTCCGAATATTTGTCACTACCTATCATGCTTGCCTCAAATGCTACCACCCAGTTCAGAAACCGTTCCTGGTGCCTTCACCGATTCCCCCAAAACAGAGTTTCCAAGTTTTCCATCCCTGTCTCAACCTGCTACCACTGGTCACGCCTTTTAACGTATGGTGCCAAGACCCGTGGAGCGCAGGCGTGGTGTGACCCAGGATGCGAATCGCGGAGCCCGGCGAGCGCGCCCTCTGGACGACACGCGGTAATTGCGTGACAGTGCGTCCGTGCCCCACCCGCCTCGTGCGGTCGCCCCTCGAGACTGCAGCCAACACGCAACTGCGCACTCTCTTCCAGCACCTTCTCCGGAGTGTCGCTTGGAGCGGCCCCCCGTGAAGCTCTCCTCCGTGGCTGCCTCGCTTCCGAGAGAAGCCGTCTCCGTCCCTTGGGTTTGTCGGCCGCGCTCCTAGGATCCCAAGGAGTTTCAGCATTTCGGAAATCACCAAAAGCGGGTGGAGCTGTCAGACGCCGGGCTTTGAGGGGGCTCGGCCTCTCCACCTTCCGTGACTTGTCTCTGTGTTTGTTTGACTGGAAGCAACTCGGTAAAACCTTCTCTCTGCGTCCACAGTTGAGAGGCCCACATGGGGCTAAACCCTATCAGTTTGGGGCTAATTGGAGGAAAGGCCGATGGAATTAGCGGGAAGTCGAGTACCTTAACCAAAATTCGCTAATAGAGGGTTGCCAAGGAGAACAAAATTCTTTGGAAACTTTCTAAGAACTATTTTAATTAGCATACAAATTGTTCATGTGGAATCGCTATAATGTTTGGCCTCAATTTGCTCTCGAGTAACATGACTTGCTTTAGAAAGCCTTTTTATTAGCTTGAAGGTACACTACGGCTGGAGCCCGTATGATTACTACAAATTACCAGGTTCCACATTAATGAAGTGTTCATGCCTGAGGATTACAGGGTCTTGGAGACAGAGAAGATCTCCGTGCATATTGAATCTAAATTTCTCCGCGTTGCTAAAAGCCTCTGCTTGAATATTTTTCCTGAGCTATGAGCATATATTACACGATATATGGAAGGAAGGGGGGAGAGAGAGGAAGAGGGAGAAATGTTTTTATTTTTGATTGAGTCAAAATCTTTCTCGGGTTGATTTCCACCTCCCTGCTTCAGCCCTGCGCTGGGAAACACGGCACGAGAAGACGCAGCCTGCTCTTCTGAGAACTTTTCACCACAGGCTCGGCAGAGCCGGGTACCTGGGCCAGCGAGCGTAGCCACCGCCCTCTCGCTAACCACCGTGGCCTCTGTCCTTCCTGGGAGGGAAGGACACCCCCAGTGCTCGGGGGCCAGGGTGCACCTGTGGAGAGCGGCGGACCAGTGTCTGCACCCCATCCCCACGTGACTTCCATGGGGAGTACTGTGTGCAGCTCACCCCACGCAGGGCTCGGACCGTGCAGGTGACCAGTAACTACCTCATTGTCTCTGCCCCCTCCCTTCCCAATCAACACGGGGACGGGGGGCCTCCATAGAACACCCAGACGTTCTTCCTCCCCGAGAAGGTGTGTCGCGGAGAAGCACAGGCTGCCGAGAGACGCCCATGGGCTAGGGGGGTTCTTGTCCGCCTCCCTGGCCCACAGGAAATCTCTGCCCTCAACCGGGTTCTTAATCTCGGCGGCACATAGAATCACTCAGGGGCTTTAAACACGGTGATGTCCAGGCCACGCCAGGACCAGTGAGGCTGATTCACCCAATTTGGCCCCGAAAAAGCACTTATGGTGCTACCTCTCGCTTCCTTTGTTTCAGGCATTATCCACTGAGTTTCATTTTGTGTGCTGGGATTTTGGCTGTTCATTGCATGTGCACACGCATGCACACACACAGGCGCACACACATGAGCACACACGCACACACACACACAGGCACCGGCACACATGTGCACATAGGAGCACGCACAGGCACACACGCACACACAGGTGCACACACGAGCACACATGCACACACAAGCACACACACGTGCACACAGGTGCATGCACAAGCACACACAGGCATGCACACAGGCACACACAGGTGCACACACATGCACACGTGCACACGAGTACACACACGCACACACGAGCACACACGCATATGAGCACACATGCCCCAGCCATGAGTTCTCAACGTGCTCCCTCCTAAATACTTGGTTCTTTGCCTTCTCTCTGTGTAAACACTATCCACATGGAAACCTACGACTCCATTTCCTTTCTTGCACATTTTTTCTCCCCGAAGTGAGTAACTGTCTTGGTCTTTCAGTTGTTCAACCTTCCGCACGCTCGTCGTGAACTCACTGCACGCTCCACCGTGAGCACAGCCGTCTCCCTCACGGGCACAGACACACCTGGCCTTCGCTGTCTCACCTTCTCTGTGCTGAGGTCCCGCAGGCCTCGGTCCTCCTGCCCCTGTCTGCACGACTGTGCCCAGGGTCCACCCAGGAGTCGCGGCGTGGCTTCTTGTCAACTGCTTCAGGTTCCTCGTCCCAGATCCCGGGTGCTGTGCTTCCTGTTTACTCTCATCCCTCCACTGGCTTCCTGAGGGAGTGCGTGCAAGGTCAGGGCGTGGAGACCCTCCACGTCTGCAGATCTCGATAGTGACGGGTCTGGATGCAAAGTGCCCTCAGAGTGCTGGGGCCTCGTGTACGACCTCCTGACGCCCAGGGCTGTAGTGGGTGGCATCACGTCGCAGCAGGCACTCAGGCCCCAGCCGGAGTTCCCCAACGCCTGCAGGTGCCCCTCACCCCTCCGGATGGACCTGTTCCCCGTTTTGGCCGGGACTCCTTTTCCTGAGAAGTCTCACCGGTCCCCGCAGCACAAGTGTGTCCTGTTACCTCGCTCTTTCTCACCCTTTCCCCTTCGGATTTTGAGAATTAAAAAAAATTCACCTTCCAACAGTTCTGCTGCCGAGATCGGCATTTATACTATTGGAGGTTCTTTGTTTTGTTTTGTTTTGCTTTGTTTTACAAAAGCTTTCCCCCCTTTTCGTGCCTTTCCGGGTGCTCCTTTTTAAGGCATTCTGTTCTTGTTTCATGAGTGCGATATCTACTCTCCTCTCTCTGAGGATGCGAATTCAAGCATTTTCATTTCTTCCCCCTGCATTGTGTCTATTTTCTCTGGATGTTTGTGTCTTTCTCCTCCTTGTTCTGGTGTCTGAATTCGATGTTGGGTGCTCTCCTCCAGAGTCTGATAGTTCTGGGCTGTCCACTCATAAAAGCAGGGCTGGTGGGCTGTTGGTAGC
Organism: Prionailurus viverrinus; assembly: GCF_022837055.1. NCBI lineage: Eukaryota > Metazoa > Chordata > Mammalia > Carnivora > Felidae > Prionailurus > Prionailurus viverrinus. The sequence continues at coordinate 2,016,040 of NW_025927614.1, forward strand.
TCCGTGTGCGTGGTCACCATCGGATGGACCGCTGAGGAGGTGCCACAGGCCCTCACTTAGAAACTGTGGACATTTCTCACATCTTGTGAGGATGACACAGTCCTGAGGCCGCTCACTTAACCCACTCCGGGAGAGACCTTCTCTGTGACCCCGACCAGGCAGCAAGCCTTCTCCAGGCCTCAGCTGCCTTCCTGCGACAGGTGGAGGGAAGGGACTTCAAGTTTCCCAGGAGCCTTTTGCTTTGAGGCCGACCTGGTCCCTGCCTTCCTGGGTCCCTGCCGCCGTCCGCTTCTGTGCCGTTCCGGTGCTGTGGTGTGAGTGCTTGCCTGCTGGCCTCCCTCGCAGTGTCAGCTGTTCTGGGCCTGAGGAACCCGCCACCACTCCTCAGTCTGTTTCCCGGCCCCCACGGTCTCCTTGCTCTGGCTTCCTGTCCCCTTTCTCTGTAGGGACCTGCACCACATTCTTCTCTCCCCTTTTCCTCCCCCTCCTCCTTCTCTCCCTCTCTGCCTCCTGTCATCTGAAGATTCAGACAGGAGCACAGGAAAAACCTAGCCTTCACGTCAAGGAAGCCCCTGGGCTCCTTTCCACTCTTCAAACAACGCTATGCTCCAAGCTCGGGGTGAGTCACGAAGTGCACAGATCCACCCCGAGGCCTGACAGTTGTCGCCCAGTGCACACCCCCTCCTCACCGCCAGGGCCAAGAGCCTAGCAGCCCCCGCACAAGCACGTGCTGAACACCCGGCTGAATCAACAGCGGCCTCATCCGTGGTCTCCTCCCCGGCAGCTGCTTAGCGGAGAAATGGCCCCAAATGACATAGTTTTAACTTGTTCTTCTTTAGTTTTCTTTTGCTTACACACGAGTGTCTGTAATTTGCTAATTCCCTCATATCTTCGGCTGCATTTTTGGTCTCTTGGATTAGATTATAAGCTGTTTGAGAATGTGGGCTGTCTTAGAATTACAGAATCGGGGTGCCTGGGTGGCTCAGTCGGTTAAACGTCTGACTTCGGCTCAGGTCATGATCTCATGGCTCATGAGTTCGAGCCCCGCATCGGGCTCTGTGCTGACAGCTCCGAGCCTGGAGCCTGCTTCAGATACTGTGTCTCCCTCTCTCTCTCTGCCCCTCCCCTGCTCACACTCTGTGTGTGTCTCTGTCCATCCCCTGCTTGTGCTCCCCCCCACCCTGAAATAATCAATAAATTTTATTTAAAAAAAAAACCTAATGAAATCCAGGCTTGTGGACAAGTTTATAAATATGGGCATCTACATTTTATTTTCCGTAGAGCTTCAATGAGACTTAGCACCATTGTCCCCCATGCTATCATTCTGCCCGTCTTTTCTTCTTTGTTTGGTGGATTCGTGAACTCCCGGAGGACGGGGACGATGACTCATTCATTTTTAAATTTCCTGAGTTTCTTTCCAGATGCCAGAGGAATTATGAAATTTTCATACATCCAAGAGTCACCTGGAGAGCCCATAACACGTGCAAGCCCCCAGAGCCCTTTGCAGGTGATTCTGATTCTGTGTGTCTGAGGCAGGGCCTAGTGACGTGCATTTTATCCAGCTCCCCGGGAATCCAGGACGGGTGGTCCTCCGAGCACACACGCACGCTGAGAAATGCAAACCCGGGGAATAAGGGGCGTGTGGCGAAAATGAATGAAGAAGGAGAAGGGGGCAGGTGAGAGAGGCAGGCTCACTTCTGATTCCAGATCTCTCAGAACTCGGCCGCCTTCCCATCCCTGCCCCACTCACAACGTTTGTGTTCATTTCCCTTCAGGAGATGAAAAGGACACCTAAGGCCCTCTGGAGGTGCAAAGCTCAGATCTGCCAGGTTGGAAGGGGAAAGGCTTTTCCCGGGAGACTCGGAATTAAACTGACAAAAGACAGATTAGCAAAAGAAGAGAAGAGTTCTTTAGGCCTGCAACGTGCACACCTGGGGAGGTTTGGTGAGGAGGAGCTCACGGAGGGGGGGGTGCTTGTGTGCCCGACTGGAGGAAGGCCTCCAGTGGGAAGAGCAAACAGGTTTCTTTAGGAAAGACAAATCGTTTTTAGGAAAACAAACAGGAGATAAGAAGTCTGAGACAATGTTCATCTATGCGGGTGTGAGTGGTCTTTCTGTCTTCTTCACGGCCACGAGACTCTCCCAGACAGGATTTTCCGTAGGTTTACCCCTGATCTCTCTGCTGGGATTAGTAGTCCACCCCCCGCCCCGGGGGAAGTCATTTTCCCAGAAGTTGCTGCTTTTTGTCAGGGAAGGCAAGCTTTGAGGAGGCTTCTTTCTATATCCATTAGATCAAATGTCTTGAGTTTAAAATAATCTTCATACTGGGGGAGCCTGGGTGCTCAGGTCGTGATCTCACGGTTTGTGAGTTCGAGCCCCGCATGGGACTCTGTGCCGACAGCTCAGAGCCTGGAGCGTGCTTCGGATTCTGTCTCCCTCTCTCTGTCCCTCCCCTGCTCACGCTCGGTCTCTCCGTATCTCAAAAATAAACATTAAAAAAATTTTTAAGTCATCTTCAGACTAATTCTGGGGTTCTGAGTGGTTCCCCAACAGTCTCAAGCTCCTTCCTGGTTTTTTTTTTTAATGTTTATCTTTGAGAGAGACACAGAGTGTGAGCTGAGAAGGAGCAGAGAGAGAGAGGGAGACACAGAACGAGAAGCAGGCTCCAGGCTCTGAGCTGTCAGCACAGAGCCTGACGTGGGGCTCGAACCCACGAACCGTGAGATCATGACCTGAGCTGAAGTCTGGCGCCCAACCGACCGAGCCACCCAGGCACCCCAAGCTCCTTCCTGGTTTAAAATTTTTTTTTAACGTTTATTTATTTTTGAGACAGAGAGAGACAGAGCATGAACGGGGGAGGGTCAGAGAGAGAGGGAGACACAGAATCCGAAACGGGCTCCAGGCTCTGAGCGGTCAGCACAGAGCCCGATGTGGGGCTCGAACTCACGGACTGTGAGATCCTGACCTGAGCCGAAGTCGGCCGCTTAACCGACCGAGCCCCCCAGGCGCCCCATCCTTCCTGGTTTTAAAAAGAAAGTAAAAAAGTGGACACCTGTCGAGAGTAGAATTATCTTCCGACGGCAGCTCAGTGGCTAGCAGTAAATGTAGTCCAATCCACGCTCCCCAGAAAAGATGCTCATTTGTTACCAGTCAGCTCTAAAGCTACCAGAGCACCGGGTTTCACTGCAGGTATGATGGTTGGCAAAAGTGAACTGAGTTGTCCTGAAGAGTAAAGCTGTAATATAACAACGAAAGTGCGTGAGAAAATGAGCTCACCCAGGTGAGCAAGGACACTGCTTTCTTGTGGGGAAATTGTTATGCCTTGTCGGAGGATAATTAGTTACTTAAAAGCCAGTTTTCTGCCTTAAAGAGAGGAAGTTTCTGTATGATTATCCCTGGGCAGGGTCGCTTTCCCACCTACCTTATCTTTAGTATCTTCCTTTTTTTATTACAATTTTTTTACGTTTATTTATTTTTGAGACAGAGAGAGACAGAGAGACAGAGTGACAGTGGGGGAGGGGCAGAGAGGGAGACACAGAATCCTAAGCAGCTCCAGGCTCCGCGCTGTCAGCACAGAGCCCGACGTGGGGCTTGAATCCATGAACCGTGAGATCATGACCCGAACCAAAGTCGGACGCTTAACCACTGAGCCGCCCAGGCACCATCTTTTAATCCCTTCCTAAGTTCCCTCCGTGCAGAAATACAACACAAGGCTTTCAGACACGTAAGTATCAATTCAACCTAGAGACACCCTGTGGGGCAGGTACAACTGATCTCCACTTGCAGAGGAGCCTGGAAAAACGGAGGATAAACTTCCTTTTATTTTCAGTGAAGAAAAGGCCCTGATCCGGTGCAAGCATTGACTCTATCTGTGGTTCTCGAAGTTCCATTACTTTGGGGCCGCGTCTTTGGTCAGCATTGGCCAAGACTATCACAGACCGCCGCTGCCAGAGGCCCGGGACTTTAGGGATGAAATGAGAGGCCTCGCCAAGGCCCAGGGTGCCAGGAAAGGACAGCAGCGACAGCCGGACAGGAAGAGCTGACGATGGTTCGTGCATCACACGTCCGTCAGGACAGACCCGAAGGAGCCCCAGGACGGTAGACGGGCTGCAGAGGGAAAGCCAGCGCGTCAGGATGGGGACACGCGCTCTGCGCTCTGCGAAGCCGGCCTTCTTCCCCTCGGGTCTCAGATCTCCCCTCAGGCCGCAGGGTTACATGTGGCCTCGAGGAGGATGGGGTCTCAGGGAGCCACTTGCCGGACAGGTATTTCCAGGGGCGCAGGGAACAAATCACCACACGCTCGCTCTCTATGGTGGAACGGTAAGAAAAATCAGGGAAGGGAAGAATGAGAAGAAGTGCGGAGTGGACACGTTCGGAAGTTGAGAAGATAAATGTTTTCAAAGAGGATAATTGAGGGGCCCCCCGGGTGGTTGAACATCTGACTTCGGCTCAGGTCGTAATCTCACAGTTCGTGAGTTTGAGCCCCGCCTCGGGCTCTGTGCTGTCAGCGCGGAGTCTGCCTAGGATTCTCTTTCCTTCTCTCCCTGCCCCTCCCCCACTCACACTTGCTCTCTCTCACAAAATAAATAAACATTAAATAAATAAATAAATAAATAAATAAGGATAATTTGGCTCATGAAGAACATTATTATCCGTGCCCCACAAATAAAGAAATCAACTGCAGATGAGAAGCAAATGCTTTCCCAATCCTCCTAAGTAGGCAAGTTTTACCCCTTCAGAACTTGGTTTTCTAGGCTTTGATCTTATCATGGTTTTGATGCTTTGATTCCTTTCTCTCTTGTCTACTTATGATCAGACCTTTAAAAAGTTGTTCGACATAAACACTCCCCTTTTTCTGTTCTGGTTTTTTTTTTTTCACTTTGAAGCATAACATACATATGAATGTGAGCAATTATGAACATCCGCGTAACAACCTCTTGGAACAAGAAGCACATTAGCAACAAGTCCTGGGTACCTCCTGTTGAATCGACACTGCTGGGGACGCAGGACCTCCGCCTGACACCACAGAGGGAGTGGCTGTTGACCCCCGCCCACGGGGCTGGTAGAGATCAGACTGCGATTCGGTGACTCACCAGCTGTGGAACTTCGGTCACTTTCTCTGCCTCGGAGCCTCGGTGTCCTCACACACACCGTGTTGGAGGGACACCTATCTCATAAGCTTGTTTGCGGATTGAGCACGTGAGCCCTGCCTCTGTGCCGCCCCCGCGGGCCTGAAGTCACGGTGTTTCAGCACACTAGGCTGCCGCCCTGGGCAGGTGTCTCTTCTCCATCCCCTCACCCACCATCAACACCGAAAGTACACTGTTACAGCAGATAGCCCAGCGACTTTCAGTGACGTTTGGTCAAAGGGAAAGGGGGATTTTGTGGTCACGATAGCTGGGAAGCAGCGCCGACTTCAATGGGAGGGACAGGGCCACGAAACACCGTGGAACGCGGAAAGCGTGGCCTCCCCAAGAATGTCGTCAGCATCCCCTTTGAGAAACAAAGCCACGTCTGAGAGTCCAGAAGGAAATAAAAAAGGATTGAACAAGCCTTTGAACAGGTCTATCAATGCTTATATTCTATAACTACATAGTTGTCTCAGTGTCTAAATTCTATCATCTTTGTTACACTTTAAGACCATAATTTTCGGGGCGCCTGGGTGGCTCGGTTGAGCGTCCGACTTTGGCTCAGGTCATGATCTCGCAGTCTGTGAGTTTGAGCCCCACGTCCGGCTCTGTGCTGACAGCTCAGAGCCTGGAACCTGCTTCGGATTCTGTGTCTCCCTCTCTCTCTGCCCCTCCCCTGCTCACGCTCTGACTCTCTATCAAAAAATGAATAAATGTTAAAAAAATTTTTTAAAAAAAGACCACAATTTTCTACCTGTTTGGAGAAGGAGACAGAAGAGCTGATCGTCTGTTTTTGTGTTTGTGGAAAAATACAAATAGAAAATAAGTTTGCTTAATGAAAACTTAAAGTGGAAAAGGCCCAAATATGGAGAGTGGGCTTAAAAAATTGGGGCACTCATTCATAAGTAATGTATTCTACAGCCATATAAAATCATAGCGAAGAAGACTCTTTTGCTGACAGGAAAATATTAAAGTTATGTTGCTACATGAAAAAATAAGGCAGGAAAAAACCCAGACAAATAGACATTGCAATTAAAACACATGCAAAGGAAAATATGAACCAGACACCAAAAAAAGGGAAGAAGAAAGAAAAGGAAAGAAAGAAAAGGAAAAAGAAAGAAAAGAAGAGAAAACCAAGTGACAGAAATTGCCTGTGAGAGTGATGAGACCAGGCGCTAACCAAATCTCAAAGTGGCCATTATAAATGTGTTCACAGAGCTAAAGGAAACTATAATTTACAAAGTGAAGGAAGGTATGATGACAATGCCACGAAAGAGAAAATACCAATAAAGAGCTAGAAATAATTTAAAAAATGGAAATTTTGAGGGGTTCCTGGGTGGCTCAGTCAGTTAAGTGTCCGACTTCGATTCAGGTCATGATCTCACGATTCGCGAGTTCGAGCCCCATGTTGGGCTCTGTGCTGACAGCTTGGAGCCTAGAGCCTGCTTCAGCTCCTGTGTCTCCCTCTCTCTCCCCCTCCCCTGCTCACTCTGTCTCTCCAGAATGAATAAATGCTAAAAAAATTAAAAATTATTTTCAATAAATAAATAATAGGAATTCTGAAGTTGACAACTGCAACAACTAAAATGAAACATTCACTAGAGGGTAAATTAGAACCGGCAGAAAAAGCACACTTCAAGGCAGACCAATACTGATTATGCGATCTAAAGAACAGGGAAATAATTATTAAGAAATACGAATACAGCCTTGGAAAATGGGTAGGACAATATTCAGGGCACCAGCAGACATGTAATGGAAACAGAAGGACAAAAGAGAAAGAAGCAGAGAGAATATTCAAAGAAGTAACGGCTGAAACCTCCCAAACGGGAATTCAATAAACTCTAAGTGGGATAAATACAGAGTCCCACAACAGACACATCATACTACAAGTGCTGAAAGCTAAGGACAAGGAGGAAATCTTGAAAGCACAAAAAAACCTCGTCACTTCCAAGTGAACCCCGGTAAGATTGACAGCTGACGTCTTCCAGAAGCAGAAGCAGTGGAAGTCAGAAGGAGTATACTTCACAAGTGGCTCAAAGAGAAAAATGCTAACAGGATTCCTCTGTCTTTAGATGAAGGTGAAAGAAAGACTTTCCCAAATGAACAAAAGCTGAGAGAATGTGTTGCCAGTGTATCGCCTTATAAGAGACACTAAAGGAAGTCTTGAAAACAAGTAATGATAATTCAAATCTGCATACACACCAGAACAAAAAGCATAGTAAAGACAATCACGTAATTATGATCATGTGAATGCATATTTACTTTCTTTTCTTAACTAATTTAAAAAGCGAGTATATAAACATAGGTGTATGATGTATCGTTAACACGACAACATACAGAAATGTAATATAAATTTGCAACAACAGCACAAAAGGGAAGAGTCACAGCAAAGCCGTGTTGCGGTCAGGACACGTTTCCATAGAATAGAACATGTTTCATTCAGAATAGAATGAAGGTAATCAGAGATGAAATAAAAAGCCTAATATAACAAAATGTAGGATCACTCTTTCTCTCTTTTTTTAGGGAGAAAGAGTGAGCAGAGGAGAGGACAGAGGGACGACAGAGAGAATCTTAAGCAGACTCCATGCTCAACGTGAAGCCCGAGGCTGGGCTCATTCCCCAACCGTGGGATCATGACCTGAGCCAAAATTGAGTCAGATGCTCAACTGACTGAGCCACTCAGGCACGCTGATCACTCTCTCTTCTTACTTAGGCCTTAATATACACAACATTTTATAAGGCGATAATAATAACAATAAAATGTTGTTGGCTCTGTGAGGTTTACAGAAATAACACGTATTTAACTTATACCACAGGAAGGTGGGATAGGGAATAGAGCTATACAGGAGGAACATTTCTTTATCTCACTGGAATTATTATAAATCTGAAGTTGGGGGCGCCTGGGTGGCTCAGTCGGGTGAGCGTCCGACTTCAGCTCGGGTCATGATCTCGCGGTCTGTGAGTTCAGGCCCCACGTCGGGCTCTGTGCTGACAGCTCAGAGCCTGAAGCCTGCTTCGGATTCTGTGTCTCCCTCTCTTTCTGCCCCTCCCCTGCTCATGCTCTGTCTCTCTCTGTCTCAAAAATAAAATAAAAACAATAAATCTGAAGTCGATTCTGACTAGATGCATATGGTAAGCCCCGGAGCAACCATTAAGGAAATAACTCAAAACTGTACAATGAACATCAGTAAAGAAATTAACTGTTACATTGGAAACATTTACTCAACGCAAAAGAAAACATTGAAGGAGTAATAGTGGAACAAAGAAGACGTGAGACACGTATGAAGCAAAAAGTAAGATGTTAGACATAAATCCAACCATGCCAATGACATTAAATGCGAATGGGTTAAACAATCCAGTAAATAAAGGCAATAAAGATCTTGTCAAGTTAGATGTTAAAAAGCAAGGTCCAATATTATGCTGTCACAAGAGACTCCCTTTAGATTCAAAGATAGACATAGATTGAAAGTAAAATGATGGAGAAAGATGTATCATGCATATAGTAACCACAGAAAGCTGGAGTGGCTATTGTAACATTAGACAAAATGGGCTTCATTTTTTTAAAGTTCTTATTTTAATTCTAGTTAGTTAACGAACAATGTTATCTTAGTTTCAGGTGTACAATGTAGTGATTCAACACTTCCCTACGTCACCCGGTGCATCATAACGACAGGGGCATCCTGAGTCCCCATCACCTAGTTCACCCATCCCCCACCCGCCTCCCTTCTGGTGACCAGCAGTTTGTTCTCTATAGTTAACTCTGTTTCTTGGTTTGCCTCTCTCTCTTTCCCTTTTTTTCCTCTTTGCTCATTTGTTTCTTAAATTCCACATATGAGTAAGATCCTATGGTATCTGTCTTTCTCTGGCTGACTTATTTCACTTAGCATAATACTCTCTAGTTCCATTCATGTCATTGCAAATGGCAAGATTTCATTCATTTTTATGCCTGAGTAATATTCCATCATATATATATATATATATATATATATATATATATATGCCACATCTTGTTTACCCATTCATCAATCAATGGACACTTGGGCTGTTTCCATAATTTGGCTATTGTATAGAATGTTGCTGAAACATTGGGGTGCTAGGCCATGATACTTCTAGGGTTAAAAAAACACATTGAGGTGTATGTATCCCTTTGAATTAGTAGTTTTATATTCTTCGAGTAAATTCCTGGTAGTGCAATTGCTGGATCAAAAAGTAGTTCTATTTTTTTTTAATGTTTATTTTTGAGAGAGAGAAAGTGGGGTGGGGGCAGAGACAGAGTGGGACAGAGGATCTGAAGCAGGCTCTGTGCTGACGGCAGTGAACCATGAGATCATGACCTGAGCTGAAGTTGGACGCTTAGCCAACGGAGCCACTCAGGCACCCAGGATAGTTCTATTTTTTTTAAGTTTATTAACTTATTTTGAGAGAGAGAGAAAGAGAGAACATGTGGGAGGAGCAGAGAGAGAGAGGGAGAGAGAGAGAGAATCCCAAGCAGGCTCCATACTGTCAGCATGGACCCTGATACGAGGCACGAATTCACAAACCTGATCATGGCCTGAGCCAAAGTCAGATGCTTAACCAACTGAGCCACCCAGATGCCCCCCAGGTAGTTCTATTTTTAACTTTTTGAGGAACCTCCACACTGTTCTCCAGAGCAGCTGCACCAGTTTGCATTCCCACCAACAGAGCACAAGTGTTCCCCTTTCTCCACATCCTTGCCAGCACCTGTTGTTTCTACATTGTTGATGTTAGCCATTCTGACTGATGTGAGGTGGAATCTCACTGTGGTTTGGATTTGCATTTTCCTGATGATGAATGATGTTGAGCATCTTTTCATGTGTCTGTTGGCCATCTGGATGGCTTCTTTGGAGAAGTGTCTATTCGTGTCTCCTGCCCATTTTTAAATGACATTATTCATTTTTGGGGTGTTGAGTTTTAGAAATTATTATTTTTTTAGAAGTGATGATTTCTTTTTTTTTTTTTTGTGGATAGACTTGAGGTTTTTTTAAGTTTATTTTTTCATTTTGAGAGAGGAGAGAGAGCAGAGGAAGGGCAGAATGACAGGGAGAGAAAGAATCTCAAGCAGGGTTCACACCATCAGCGCAGAACCCAACACATGCCTCAAATCCACGAACCTTGAGATCATGACCTGAGCTGAAATCAAGAGTTTGAGACATAACTGACTGAGCCACCCAGGTGCCCCTATACATTCTTCGTATATTTTGGATACTAACCCTTCATCAGATATGTCATTTGCAAATATCTTCCCCCACTCTGTAGGTTGTCTTTTAGTTTTGCTCATTGTCTCCTTTACTGTGCAGAAGGGTTTTGTTTTGTTTTGTTTTGTTTCGTTTGATGTAGTTGCAATAGTTTCTTTTTCTTTTGTTTCTCTTGCCCCAGGAGACATATCTGGAAAGAAGTTGCTATGACCAAAGTCAAAGAAGTTACTGCCTGTTTTCTCTTCTAGCATTTTTATGGTTTCAGGTCTAACCTTTAGGTATTTCATCCATTTTGGATTTATTTATTTTTTTAATGTTTATTCATTTTTGACAGAGAGAGAGAGCATGAGACAGAGCATGATGGTTAACCAACTGAGCCACCCAGGAGCCCCCATTTTGGATTTATTTTTGTGTATGATGTAAGAAAGTGGCCCAGTTTCCTTCTTTCACATGTTGCTGTCCAGTTCTCCCAACACTATTGTTGAGAAGACTGTCTGTTTCCCATCGGATAGTCTCTCCTGTGTAGTCGAAGATTAATTGACCATATAGTCGTGGGTTCATTTCTGGGTTTCCTATTCTGTCCTATTGATCTATTTGTCTATTGTTGTGCCAGTATCATACTGTTTTGATCACAACAGCTTTGTAATATAACTGAAGTCCAGAATTATGATGCCTTCAGCTTTGCTTTTCTTTTTCAAGGTTGCTTTGGCTATTCAAGGTCTTCTGTGGTGTCACACAAATTTTAGGATTGTTTGTTCTAGCTCTGTGAAAAATACTCTTGGTATTTCCATAGGGATTGAATTAAATGGGTAGGCCATTTAGGGTAGTATAGATATTTTAACAATTTGTTCTTCCAATCCATGAACATGCAATGTCTGACAAAATAGACTCCAAAACAAAAATGTTACTAGAGACAGAGACGCTTAAAATGACAAAAGAGCCAATCCATTAGGAAGAAACAATTATAAACATATATACATCTGATGACAGAACACCAAAATGTATGAAGAAAAAATTAACAGAAATGGAGAAATACACAGTTTGACAGTACGTGGAGACTTCAATACCCATTTCCAACTATGAATAGAAAAACTAGGCAAAGAATAACAAGGAAATAGAAGACTTGAACAATAGGATATACCAGGGAGACCTAACAGACATCTTCTAAAACACCTGACCCCACACTAGTAGACTATACATTCTTCTCAAGTGCACAGAAAACCTTCTCCAGGATAGACCATAGGTTAAGCCATAAAACAAACATCAATATATTTGAAAGATAAAAACAATACAAAGTATGTTCTCCTGCCACAATGGGATGAAATTATAAACCAATAACAGAAAGAAACTTATAAAGTCATAAGTATGTGAAAATTAAACAACACACTCCTAAATAACCAATGAGCCAAAGAAGAAATTCAGAGGGAAATCTGAAAATACTTTGAGATAAATGAAAATGAAGATGAGACACACCAAAACTTGAAGGATGAAACTAAATCAATATTTGGAGGGAAATTTATAGCTGTAAATGTTTGTATTAAAAAAAGAAGAAATATCTCAAATATGTAAACTACCTCTCACCTTACACACCAGAAAAAGAGGAGCAAACTGAATCTAAAGGAGAAAGAAAGAAATGAAGATTAGAGTGAAAATGAATGAAATAGAAAAATAGAAAAAAAATCAAGAAAATCAATGGAAACAAAAGCTGTTTCTTTAAAAACATTTATAAACTTGACAGGTCTTTGTCTAGATTTACCAAGAAAAAAAGAACTAGTCCTATTACTACATCCATATGTGAAAGATGGAAATATTATGACTGACTTTACAGAAATAAAAAGGTTGTAAAGGAATACTATGAACGATTTTATGCCAGTAAATTAGAGAATTCAATTGAAATGGGAAAATTCCTGAAAGATACACACTACCAAAACAGACTCGGGGCGCCTGGGTGGCGCAGTCGGTTAAGCGTCCGACTTCAGCCAGGTCACGATCTCGCGGTCCGTGAGTTCGAGCCCCGCGTCAGGCTCTGGGCTGATGGCTCAGAGCCTGGAGCCTGTTTCCGATTCTGTGTCTCCCTCTCTCTCTGCCCCTCCCCCATTCATGCTCTGTCTCTCTCTGTCCCAAAAATAAATAAAAACGTTGAAAAAAAAAATTTAATAAAAAAAAACAGACTCAAGAGGAAATAGACGATGTGACTATATCTGTAACAAGTAAGGAGGCTGAATCAGTATTCACAAACTATGCACAAAGCAAAGCCCAGGTCCAAATAGCTTTGCTGGTGAATTTTACTCAATATTTAAGGAAGAATAAATACCAGTTCTTCCGAAAGTAGAAGATGAAGGAATACTTCTCAACTCAATCTGTGAAGGCAATATTACTCTGATACCAAAACCAAAGACATCACCAGAAAACTATAGCTCAATATCTCCTGTGAGTATAAAAATTCTCAACAAGGTAGTACTTTTTAGTAAGTGGAACACAAAACACATAAAAAGAATTCTACACTATGATCAAGTGGGATTTATTACAAAAACATAAGGCTGGTTTAACATTGGAATATCAATTAATGTAATAAACCATATCAATAGAATAAAAAAAAAACCCTCAAACCACAGAATCATCTCAAAAGATACAGAAAAATCATTTGAGAAAATTCAACAACTTTTCTTAATAAAAACAGTGAACAAACCATAAATAGAAAAGAAATTCTTCAACCCAGTAAAGAATACTAAAAATAAACAAAACCCACAATCAACATCATACTTACTGGTGAAAGACTAGATGTTTTCATGCCAAAATCAGACACAAAACAAGGATGTCACTGTCACCTATTTATTCAACATTGCACCCGAGGTCCTAGACAGGGCAATTGGGAAAGAAAAAGAAATAAGAGGAAGAAGTAAAACTATTCAGAGATGACATGATATTGTATAAAGAAAGTCATAAAGTATCCACTAAAAAACTACTAGAACTGATCAATGTATTCAGCAAGGCTGCAGAATATAAGGTCAAATACACAAAACTCAATTTTATTTCTATTCACTTGCATGAAACAGCAAAAACGTGAAGTTAAAATTCCATTCACAATAGCATCAAAAATACTTTGGAATAATATGAAGTTTAAAACTTTATACTCTGAGAATTGTAAAATGTTATTGACAGAAATGAAATAGATCTACGTGGAAATACATCCCATGTTCATGAATTGGAAAACTTACTATTGTTAAAGTGGCAATACTCTCCAAATGGATTTATAGACTCACGCAATCCTTATCAGAATCTCAGCTGGCTTCTTTGTAGAAATTGTGAAATTCGTATGGAATTGCAAAGGACTCCGAATGACCAAAACAATCCTCACAAAGAACAAAGTAAGAGAATGCACATTTCCCAATTTTAAAACTTACTAGAGCAACGGTAATCAAGACAGTGTGGTACTGGCATGAGGGTGGACATATAGGTCAATGGAATAAAAATGAGAGTCCAGAAATAAACCCACATAACTGTGGTCAACTGATTTTACGCTAGAGTGCCAGGATATCTGATGGGGAAAGGATGGTCTCTGCAACAAATGTGCTTGAACACCTGGGCAGCCATATGCAAGAAAGTACAATCGCACCCTTCTCTGCCACCTCATACAAAAGTTAACTCAAAATGGACCCAAGATATAAATATAAGAGCTAAAACTACAAAACTCAGAAGAAAACAGAGGACTAAGTCTTCGTGGCCTTGAATAAAAAAGACAGAGGAGGACAAGTGCTGGCAAGGATGTAGAGGAATCGAAACCCTCATCATGCACTGCTGATGAGAATGGAAAATGGTGCATTTGCTCTGGAAGACAGTCTGCAGCTCCTCAAATGATCAGACGTAGAGTCACCCTGTGACCCAGCAATCCCATTCGTGGTACACAGCCAGGAGAAGTGCAAATATACGTCCACATAAAATCTTCCACATGAAAAGTTCACGGAAGCAGTATTTGTAGTAGCAAGAAAGTCAAAGCAACTTAAATGTTCATCAACTAACAAATGGGTAGACAAAATGTGGCATATTCATACAATGAGATTTTATGTCAGCATAAAAAGGAATGATGTACCGACACGTCTCAAAATGGATGAACTTGAAAAACATGCTCAGTGAAAGAAGCCAGTTACAACAGACCTGATATTGTATGATTCCATTCATGTGGCATGTCCACAAATCTAGATGGAAGGTAGATTGGTGGCTGCTTGGGGCTGGGGGAGGAGTTCAGGGTGAGAGCTAAATGGTGAGGGTTTTCTTCTTGAGGTGGCGAAAATGTCCAGCTCACTGTGCAGACGCTTGAGCGCATCTGTGAATATGCTCAAAACCACTGAATTTTACATTTTAAACGGGTGAATTGTATGGATATATGAATTATATCTCGATAAAGCTATTGTTTTAAACAGTATAAACACGTGACACGATGCTGCTCAAAATCATAACTATGTGTAACTAGAAGTCTGGAAGGACGTATGACAAAATGTCTACAGGCCCTCTCTTGGCAGTGCAATTATAGATTACTTTCACTGATTACTTCTGCAAGCGTTTTGTCTTTCAAATTTTATCGTTTTGCAATAAGAACAAAGATACTTTGAACATAAAAGCAAATAAACAGGGACACCTGGGTGGCTCAGTAGGTGAAGCGTCCAACTTCGGCTCAGGTCATGATCTCATGTTCGTGAGTTCGAGCCCCGCGTCGGGTTCTGTGCTGACAGCTCGGAGCCTGGAGCCTGCTTCGGATTCTGTGTCTCCCTCTCTCTCTGCCCCTCCCCCACTTGCGTGCATGATCTCTTTCTGTCTCTCGAAAATAAATTTAGAAATTTTTTTACAAAGCAAATAAATAAATATATATATATATATATATATATATATATATATATATATCATAGAACAGCTTCTAAGTCAGTTTTCTCCTATCAGGCTAAATAACCCCAAATTCTTCAACACATCACAAAAAGAATTTTCCCATCGTGAACTTTTTCTCCTCACTTATTTTATCTGCCATCAGGCCACAAGTCAATCAGCAGGCACATCGAGAACTTCCTGGTTGCCAAACGCAGAGGCCATTTGCAGCCCCATCTTCCGTGTTAAGTCACACTGACCACAGCTGACCGTTCCCTCCCCACGAGCCTCACCAGGCAGTGTTGGACACCTTGCACATGCCCCAAAAGTACTTGTTGAATAACTGAAGTTTGAGCACCTGCTGGTTTGGGGATTTAAAACGAAGGCATAAAAAACAAACAAACAAACAAACAAACAAACAAATAAAACGAAGGCATAAGGAAGAATCAGAGAACAAAGTACGTAATTTAGTGCCGTGTTTCCTGGTTTGGAGCACAAGTGCTCTTTCATACGTGAGAAAGATGAATGTGGAGAAAAGCCATCAGTATCATTTATGCCAAATGCCCTTCATAGATAAGAGATGCCGTGGAAGCAGGTTCAAGAGGAAGGAGGACTTTCTTGCCAGACACCTTTCGGTACTTCCTGGAAAGAGTCTGTGTCTAGCCCGAGTGGTCCAGCAGGATCCCCGGTGTGGTTTCTGCTTCCCGTCACTCATGCCAACCCCTCCTCTTTAAGTCACCGCTGATGCATGAAATGCCTTTCTTTCTACATCCACCAGTCAAGACCCAATTCTTAGCATTGGCGGCCTTGTCTGACCTGTCCCATGACATTGTTCTTGCTCTTCTCTGAGCAGGTGTCTTCCTTCCCTGAGGACCATGGCTCTGCCCCTGCCCCTGCCTTTCCTCTCCACCCCGCCCACCGATTGGCCCTTGTTGGCTCCGCTCTGCACCCCAGGTAGAGAAAGCACTGTTGGTGAAGGAACAGCGTTTGTGTAAGTCTGAAGTTGAGCTATGGCGTGACCACGCGAGAAGTGGGAAGGGTCCGCTGCGAGCAGAGCAGGAAGTGGGAAGAGGTGAGTGTGAAGAGGGAAGAGGAGCCAGGTGAGGAAGGGCTCTGGGTGTCCTGGGAAGGAGCTTGGAAGCGAGGGTGGGGCCCACTCTGACAGCACAGGTGTCCTTACAGGAAGGGGGGGAGACGCCAGAGAGCTCTCTCTTCACGCACACACAGGAAGCACCGTGTGAGGACACAGAGAGAAGGTGCCTCTCCAGAAACCAACCCCGGGACCTTATCACGGACTTCCACCTTCCAGAACTGTGAGAAAACAAATTCCCATTGTTCGAGCTGTCCGTCCAAGGCATGCTGTTAAGGCAGCCCAGCAGACTTGCACAAATGCCAAGCTCATGAACCTCACCACCTCCCCGGGACCCTGCCAGATACCTCACACCTGACCCCAACCTCACACCTGACCCTAGATACTTCACACCTGGCCCAAACAGTGCGCACTCTTGACTCCCACTTGAAGTCCATTTTCCACCCACTTCTCTGCCTTTCAGTAAGTGCTGTGACCAGCCAATCAGTTCTTCCGGCCCAAATTCCAAGGTTCGCCTTCAATTCTTCTCTTTCCTCACTAGCTGTGGCCAGCTTATCAGCAAGTTCAGTGGCCTCTCTCTTCAGGACACATCCTGAACCTTCTCATTGCCCCAGATCTCACGGCACCACCCTAATCAATTTTCTTTAACCCATTACTGCAACCCCCTCCTAATGGTTCGCTCTTATTTTTTTTAATTTTTTTTTAATGTTTATGTTTTTGACAGATCAGAGAGAGAGAGAGGGAGCATGAGTGGGGGAGGGGCACAGAGCAAGGGAGACAGAATCCGAAGAAGGCTCCAGGCCCTGAGTTGTCAGCACAGAGCCCGGCGTGAGGCTTGAACTCATGAAGCATGAGATCAGGCCCTGAGCCAAAGTCAGATGCTCAACCGGTGAGCCACCCAGACGCCCTGGTTTTTATTTTCAACATGCAGCAGTCTACCATGGTTTGTGAAGTGAGGAGGAAAATTTATGAAGCAAGCTGAACGGTCCAAGTAAGAGCTTTTTATCTTTTTTTTTTTTTTTTTTGAGAGAGAGAGAGCACAAGCAGGGGAGGGGCAGAGAGAGAGGGAGACAGAATCCAAAGCGGGCTCCAGGCTCCGAGCTGTCAGCACAGAGCCCCACGCGGGGCTCGAACTCACCGACTGCAAGATTATGACCTGAGCTGAAGTCAGACGCTCAACAGACCGAGCCCCCGAGGCGCTCCTGGTTCGGTCTTCTTATTTACCCTGTAGCCCTCTGCAAGCCTCGTCTACACAGCGACAAAGTGATCTTTATAGTGCACGGTACGTGACCTCACCTTGCTGTTCAAAGCCTCTGATTGGTTCCATTCTACGGAGAGTAAATCCAAGCCCCCCAGGGCTCCTGTGCCCCTACCACCTCACGTTGGATGCTTCCTCCCTGCCCCCCAGGTTCCATCCTGTCCCTCCAGGCAGCAGGGTCTCGCTGCAGCCTCAGAGCCTCTGTCATTTCTGTTCCCTATACCTAGCAGAACTCTGGAAGGGCCTGCTCTTGTCAATGCGTGTGGCTCCTGGCGGGGGCCTCCGGTCACCACACTGCCTGACAGACACGCGTGTGCCCAGGTCCCTTCAGCGCACACCCCACAGCAGGCAGCATAATGCCCACAAAGGTATCTTCCGCCGGATTCCTGGAACCCTAGGTATGTCACTGTGGGCGGCAAGGCTTGATTTCAGCAGCAGGTGGATTAAGGCTGCTAATCAGCTGACCTTAAAATGGGGAGGCTCTTCAGGATTACCTGGGTGGGGCCCACGCAGCCTCAGGCTCCTTGACAGTGGATGGCAGAGGCGGATCGTCAGGGTCGGAGGGTTGGGACGTCAGAAAGACTGCATCCGCCACTGCTGGCCGTGAAGGAGGAGGAAGGGGCCACAAGCCAACCCACTCGTGTGGGCGGCCTACCTCACATGGGAGAGACAAGGACACGTCCTCCCTTAGGGCCTCCTAATGAACCCTCCTGATTTTAGCCCAGGGAGATCCATCATAGACTTCCAGCCTTCAGAACTGTAAGGTGATAAATTTGTATTGTGATAATTTGTTACAGCAGAAAAGGAAAATAACACGCACCCCAGTTTGGTTACGTCACAGACTCACCACCACCCAGAATGATCTCAAAGACTCACTTTTGCAGCGTTCCCTGCTCAGCAGTGTAACTCCACACAGACCAGGACCTCGACTGCCTTGCTCACGACAGTTGCCCTGGGCCCTGGCCGGCAGCGAACAGAAGTGCGTGCGAATGAGGATGTGTGCACGAGTAAAAGAAGAGGCTAACGGCAACTTGAGGGGCCAAGGCAGGTATTTCCGTGTGTTCGACAAGGAAGCATAGCAGAGTAACAGTTAGGATCAGGTTGGAAGTGAGCGAGAAACGCAGAACGAGAGCGGTCTGAACCACGTAGGGCATTTCCTCTCCTGGAGAAGCAGGGATGTGGGGAGTCCAGGCCTGATGGTGCCACCGCTCCAGGAAATCCTCAGGAGCCCAGGTACCCGGACGTCCCTCCATCCTTAAGGGGTGGCATCATCGTCCCGGTCCCAAGTGGACTTCTGAGGAAAGCTTCCAGAAACTACCACACATCCAGTCCCACTTATAAAGCAGTGGGTATGGGCTCCTGCGTGGCTCAATCGGTTGAGCATCTGCCTTCGGCTCAGGTCATGATCTCGCGGTTCATGGGTTCGAGCCCCGCATCGGGCTCTGTGCTGACAGCTCGGAGCCTGGAGCCTGCTTCGGATTCTGTGTCTCTCTCCCTCTCTGCCCCTCCCCCACTCACACTCTGTCTCAAAAACAAACATTAAAAAATTATAAAAAATAAATAAATAGAGCAGTAGGTATCAGAGACCGTGGAAAGGCCACTTTGCAAGCATTAAACGCCCAGGACAACAAACACGCCTGCCATTATATCAACAACTAAAGAATGTTTATTCCTTAGCGGTAGATATAGGAAGTTTTTATTTTCTGCTTTGGGCTTTTCTGTGTTTTCCACATGAATGGCGGTGAGGATGTGCTGCTTTGTAATCAGGAAAATCCATTAAAAAGCATTTCAGGGTAAGGAAGGAAGTGTCGCAGTGACGGGTCTGCTGTGCTGATTTACACAGGCGATCAGGTGCGCTGATTTGCGGTGGAGGAGGGGAGAGACAGAGAGAGAGAGAGGAACGGTAGGTAACGGTTGGGAGGAGGGCGATTTCCAGACTCACCGGGAGGACCAGCTTTCACTCTCCCGTTGTCAGGAATGTTTACAAACTGTCTGGAGGCTTGGGGGTTTAGGCTTGCTTGTGTTTTGATTTGCAGTTTATTCTCTTCACAAAATGACGGAGTCTAAAGGACAATGTGTGCATACAGCTCGGGGTACAGACGAGGCCAGAGGTGTAAACTCTGGGATCCTGAAGACACCTGAGGCCCGCAGCCCGGCATCCACAGGGAAGCAGGTCCAGTTGGAACTTGCTTAGATCTTGTCATTTCAGGCTGAATGAAATTATAACTTAGAGATTCTTTTGCATTAGACCATGCCGCCTAGTGCCTCGGGCATGTAGACGGGAGCTCTGTAAGCACTCTGGTAACATAAGTACAGACTTTGTATTTTGTGGTGCGAACCAGGCTCCAAGCTGCCATTACACGGAGCAGCCGGGGTTGCTGTGTGTATAATTTGATTCAGTCCATCAGGGTTCATGGGGTCAGCAGTTTGGAAGCAGAACTGTGGTCTGAGTCAGCTCCCAGGGCAGTTGCACAAAGGAGGGCCTGGCGTGGTGGGCAGGCCAGAAACCTGGCTCGGAGCCTCCTCCCCTGCAGAGCCATGTGTGAGCCCCTCCCTGCAGGGCTGCCGGGTAGGCATGGCGAGGATGTGAAGTGGGAGAGGCACGTTGTGGGGCCTGAGTCGAGGGGTGGGGGGAGGTTTCTTGGCCAGCCAGGAACACTCTGCGCCAGGCAGGATTAAGAGAGAGAAATTAAGATCCGAGGTTGCAAACACCCTCACACATTTTTCCTTCTTGCCAGGATTTCAAAGGATTATATTTTTAAAAAATTATTAACAGTGCAGTTTCAAGTTATTTGAGTTGTTCCATAGTGTTTACTTTGCTTATTTCCTGCTCTGGCTTCAGGCAGGAGGATTAAGCTCCTCAGATTTTACAGCAAGTTGGGCAGGTTAGCAAAGCTCTTTTAAACCGAAGGAGTAAGAAACACATCCTGGGCAACAGGTAAAGAAACATGTTGCCTAGGCGGTGAAATATGCTACTAAGAAAGCCATGACCTGGGTCAAAGCTCTCATTTAATCACAAAGAGTGACAACAGCATCAGATGAGGAAAGCTTGAGAGGTTTATGAAGCGCCAGGCGGCTCAGCATTTAAGCGTCTGACTTCGGCTCAGGTCGGGATGTCAGGGTTTGCTGAATTTGAGCCCCGCATCGGGCTCTGCGCTGACAGCTCACAGCCTGCTTCGGATCCTCTGTCCCCCGCTTTCTCTCCCCCTCCCCTGCTTGTGCTCTCTCTCTGTGTCTCTCAAAAATAAATACGTAAACATTAAAAAAACTTTTAGAGGCTTATCAATTACTGGTATTGTTCAATCAGCATCAACACCAAAGAAAAGGAAGTAATTTCAGGAAAGACACAAGTGATAGAAAAACGTTTCTCATTTCATGAGGTCCTAGGGCCGGGGAGAAAGACTCTGGCAGTGCATTTAGGTGCCTGCCCGGTGCCTGTGGTGTGGGGCTCCCCCAAGGGCTACAGTCCCTGCAGGTTATGTGAGAGGGGTGCAGGTGATGACAGCAAGATGGCAGAATAGGAGGTCACAGCCCTCGTCCCCCACCCCAGAACAACGTAACAACTATCCTTGGATGATAACACCTCTGTGGAAGCTCTGGAGCACAGCTCCCTCTCTCTCTGACCCTCCTCCACTCTCTCTCTCTCTCTCTCTCTCTCTCAAAAATAAATAAACATTAAAAATATTTTTTAAAAAAAGAAGCTCAGTGAGCTCTAAGAGAACACAGACAACTCAAAAAAAAATTAGGGCAACAAAACACGAACAAGATGAGAAGTTCAGCACACAAAGAGAAAAATTATTTAAAAACAAACTGTGGAGCTACAGAATACAGTGGCAGAACTGAAGAATTCAACAGAGAGCTTCAACAGTTGACTTGAGCGAGCTAGAGAAAGAACCAGTGAACTCGAAGACGAGCCACTTGAAATTATCTGCTCGGAGTTGCAAAGACAAAATAGAATGAAGAAGAGTGAAGAAAGCTCAGGGGATTTATGGAACACTGTCAAAGTCACTAGTCCAGTAGCACCCCCCCTTATCCAGCTTCCATTTCCTGTGGTCAACTGCAGCCTGGAAGCAGATGATCCTTCTTCTGAAGTATCGCCAGGAGGGCAGTAGCGGCCTCATGCTATGTCAGAGCGCCGACATCATTCACCTCCCTTCATCTCATTGCGTAAGCATCTTATCATCTCATGTCATCACGAGGAGAGGGGTGGGTACGGTACAATAAAATTTGGAGAGAGGACCTTCACATGACATTTTTATAGCATATTGTTATAATTGTTCTATTATTAGTTATTGTCGTTAATCTTTTACTGTCCCTAATCTATAAATCGAACTTTATCATAGGTACGTATGTATAGGAAAAAACATAGCATTCATAGGATTTGGTACTATCTGTGATTTCCGGAATCCACTGAGAGTCTTGGAATGTGTCCCTTGTGGATAAGGGGAGACTACTGTATACACATTTTGAAAGTCTCATAAGGAGGAGAGAGAGAGAAAGGAGTAGAAAGTTTACTTAAAGAAATAATGCCCCATGTTCCCAAATCTGGGGAAGAAAATGGACAAATAGACACCCAGATTCATGAAGCCCAAAGGATCCCAAATAGATTGAAGACAAAGAGGTCTACACCAAGACACATTATTATTAAACTGTCAAAGTTAAAGACAGAGGATTTTGGAATCAGCAAGAAAAAAATGACATGTTGCACTTAAAGAACGCCCCAGGAGACTACAGGCAAATTTCTCAGCAGAAACCTCCCAGGCCAGGAAAGGTAGGATGATAGACTTTATTTTTATTTTATTTTATTTTATTTTTTTTTAATTTTTTTTTCAACGTTTATTTATTTTTGGGACAGAGAGAGACAGACCATGAACGGGGGAGGGGCAGAGAGAGAGGGAGACACAGAATCAGAAACAGGCTCCAGACTCTGAGCCATCAGCCCAGAGCCCGACGCGGGGCTCGAACTCACGGACCGTGAGATCGTGACCTGGCTGAAGTCGGATGCTCAACCAACTGCGCCACCCAGGCGCCCCAGGATGATAGACTTTAAAGTGTGGAAAGGAAAGCTTCGCAATAAAGGACGATGAAGGACGTTGATGAAGGACAGATCAATGAAGGACAGATAAAGTCTCTGCTAGAGAAGCAGGAAACTGAGGGATTTCATTACCATGAGATCTGCTTTACAGAAAACGCTCAAAGGAGTTACTCAAATTGAAATGGAAACACTCTAAACAGCATAACACGAAAGCACAGCAGAGCAAAACTCCCACCGGTAGAGGTAAGTATACGGACAGAACAATGGAACACCGCATCGTCATGTGTAAGTTATTTTCAACCCTAATATAAAAGTTAAAAGACAACATATTAAGAGTAACTGTAGCCACAGAAGTCTGATTTGCTCCTGGCTTACCGTGACGGCAGGCCTGGACCCCTCGCTCTGGGTCAAAGCCAGCCCCTTCTTCTCGGCCACCTCTTCCACATGCAGAGCTGGGGCAAATTCCCATCCTTCCCCACATCTTGTTAGTCTCCTGATGTTTTCCAGAAGATTTTAATTTGCTGCCTTTTCAGGTGTCTGGGGGAGGATCGATCAGAATCAGCCAGCCCAGCATCACCGGAAGAAGAAAACTTGTCTTGTCTCTGTGTGTGTGTGTGTGTGTGTGTGTGTGTGTGTGTGTGTGTGTGTTTAATGTTTATTATTTGAGAGAGAGACAGAGACAGAGACAGAGAGCAAGCAGGGGAGGGGCAGAGAGAGAAGGAGACACAGAATCGGAAGCAGGCTCCAGGCTCTGAGCTGCCAGCACAGAGCCTGACGTGGGCTCAAACACACAGACCGAGAGATCGTGATCTGAGCTGAAGTTGGCCACCCAACCGACTGAGCCACCCAGGCGCCCCTGTCTCTGTGTTTTTAGTGTATGTTTTCTTGCTGGAGATTTACACAAACGCATCCTGGAGGTTTACATTTGAGTCCATCCTGTTACTCAGTTGTTTCTTGGATGTTATAATTTACGTCTTTCAAAAATTGTGTTTAAGTTCCTTGTAACTCTCGCTTGTACTGGCGTTCCCACTGGCAGTCTATTTTTGCTTTATGGATGCAATATTGTCCTGAGTGTTTCCGAAGGATCTATTAGGTTAACATTCTTTCAAGCTTTTGCCTAGTTCTGAATTAGCGCCATTCCACCCGCGGCTGACGATCTAGTCCCGGGGTCGGTGCCTGTGTGCATCTGAGATGCCTCGGAGGCAGCTGGAGGTCCATCCAGGTGTGTAGACAGACAGTGAGGTCTCTTTCTCTCTGGCTGACACGGGTTTCCGTGCAGCTGAGTGGTCTGCCGACTCTGCTGTCTTCTTTCGTCCTCCCTGCAGTCTACAGGGCAGTCCGAGCTTCGGTTCTGAGGATCACTCTCTATTGGTCCTGCGTATCAACTACGGGCAAAGATGAAACTCTGAACAGAAGAAAAAAGCCCAACGACAAAATGAGAGTTCAGCGTATTAATGGGCAGAGTGGTTCAGGGGTGCCTGGGGGGCTCAGTCGGTCAAGCGGCTGATGCTTGATTTCGGCTTAGGTCATGATCTCACGGTTCGTGAGACTGAGCCCCAAGTCAGGCCCTCTGCGCTGACAATGTGGGGCCTGCTTGGGATTCCCTTTTTCTGTCTCTCTCTGCCCCCCTCGCACTTGTGCTTGCTCTCTCTCTCTCTCTCTCTCTCTTAAATAAGTAATAAATAAACTTAAAAAAAAAAAACACACCAAGAGATGCCTGGGTGGCTCAGTTGGTTAAGTATCCAACTTCAGCTCAGGACAGGATCTCATAGTTCGTGAGTTCAAGCCCCACATCAGCAGAGACCCTGTGTCAGCGGAGACCCCACTTCAGATCCTCTGTCCGCCCCCCCGCCCCACCCGTCCTCCACTTGCGTGGATATAAACTTTAAAATAAATATATAGGATATATATGTTTATAATATATCAATTAATAAAGATATAAACTTAAAGAAAAGCACCCCAAATATCTAACAAATGGTAATGATGGATTTTGACCGCTGATACAACAGTGGCTTGTTTGGGTGCCTGGGCGGCTGGCTGAGGCAGATGTTAGGATCCCCGTTTTGCAGATGAGCAAAGTCAGGTGCAGAAAGGGTAAGCGACTTGGTTGAGCTCACCGTCATGGCAGGCAGCTAGGGCAGGGCGGTGTGCCCCCCCACTGGGCCCGTCACGCCTGGCCGCCAGGCTGCGTGAGGTGGCCTGCAGCCTTTCCTGGCCGGCAGCTGGGTCCTCTCAGAGGAGGGGCCGTGGGAGAGAGGGTCCTTCGCGTCCCTCACGCAGGGCGGGCTGTGGGGCAGTGTTCTGACCCAACCCGCCCTGTGGCACATCACAGCCACGCTGCCACGCTTGTCCCCGCCTCCAAGTGCTCTGTTTCCCTGTCCTTCCCCAACACCTGCTGTCTCGACAGGGCTGGACTGAGCCGTCTTAGAAGTGTGGCCGCATGCGACCCGGGCATCCGTGAAGCCTTGCGGCCACTGGCGGTCCACCCAGCTGAGCTGCACAGGTGCCTGTGGTGGGGGGCGTGTAGCACAGAGAGCTCTCCAGAGGTGTTCTGTGCGGGCTTTCACCTGGGCCTACAGATGTCCCACACCTGCCCGCCACCGCGGCCTGGCCTGAGGCACCAGGGTCGGCCCAAAGCCAGCCTGCCTTTGATTGACAGCGCTGCCTGTCAATCATCGGGACAGAAACTGGCCCCTGCCTGGTCCCTGAGCCTGGCCTGACAGGCCACCTCAGAAGAGACACAGGCTCCTTTCAAAGTCCAGTGAGGTGTTTTGCGCTCGAGACCCTGGTCCGCAGATCAGGTTGTATCACGTTGTTCCGGAGGCTTCTAACCGCAGCAAATGTCCCCGCGTCCTACCGATCCGGCCTCGGGCCTTCTCCGGCGTGGCCAGGCCCTGGCTCCATTGGCAGCCCGAGTTCTTCACGGTGTCTGTGCCCGTTTCTTTGGACGCTGCCTACCTTTCCGTAGGTAAGCCTTGCTTGCTTTGTGGCTGGGAGACCCTGAACTTCTTAGTCAAAAGTAAATCCACGTCACAAACCCTTCAGTCGTTCTAAGATCACGCGACCACAGCTACTCCTTCTGTACTCACGCCGGCGAACCCTGCCCACCAATTCAGGAAACCCACGGACACCTCTCATGAGTGGGATGCTATGGGTGATTTAAAGCACATAAGACACACTCTATGCCACCTGGAGGCTCGAGTCTGGCAAGGGAAATAAGATATTTTGGGGTAACCGCCACGGAGGAGACAGAGAGACGGCTGCGTTCGTGATGTTCACGGCCGCTGGGAGGAATTCCTGCCCTGTCCAAACCCCTGCCGGTTCAGTTCAAAGCACATGGGGCCACAGCCACGGGCCCTGCATAGCTGAGGACGAGGGGAAACCAGGGTCTGGGAGGAGGGTGCGACCCAGCGTCCAGTGAGCAGTGCTCAGATCTGACCGAGGCGGACACCTCCCGGGAAAGGGCCACAAGAATATGGGCCAGGGCAGCAAAAACAGACAGCGTGTGGTCCTTGAAACTGCAGGGAGGCGCCGTCACAAGTTCCGGGAAAGGAGGGGAGGAAAGGCGGGCGGGGGAGGGGAGGAAGACTGGCAGAGGGTGTCGCGGCGGGAGCCAAATAGGCCAGGTTTCTGGGCAAGACGGACTTCAGCAGGAAGTGGAGAGCGAGGCTGGGCCGAGGCCACGGCCACGCGGGGCTCAGATGAGCACGGGTCCCCGCACCCCACCCGCCTTGGCGCCGGGCCTGGGCCCGGCCCCATTATTTCTCACACACGGACTTCCATTTGAGCTGCTTTAGTGGAAAAGGAATCACGCACATGAGGGGAAATGAGTAGAAACCACTGAGAACGGTATAGAATAAACACAGTTGAACATGGGTGGTGGCACATGTGGCCGTGTACTTGAAGATGTTGATACAAAGTGGTGGGAGGGAATCCGTCCGGCAGCCCCCAGACCCCAGCTCACTCTCCACCCTCCATCCTGCCAGGGCCAGTCGTTGCTCAAACAACGGATCCTCTCTCCCTGACATCACTTTGCGCTGGTTAGGACTATCAGTTCTAAATATGAAGGGGTCCAGCTCAGGCTGCTGAGAGGGGCTGCGGAGGGGTGGCTGGGCGTGACCAGGGCCTGGCGAGTAGGCCACCTGGCCTGACCCTGGCCTGTGAAACTTCTGCGTTCAACACACGGCGCTGCGCAGTGCATGAACTCGTGAAGGATCAGATCCCCAAAGCCCAGAGCTGGCCGTCAAAGCAGCACGTGCAACACGTTAACGATGGCGGTCAGAGGCAGGTAAGGTGTGAGCGCCACTTTGAAGGACGGGTGAGATTTGGGAAATCTGAAGAGGTGAAGGAGGGCTGAGCGTCCGCGTGCGGTGGAGGGCAAGGTGGGGTAATGCAGTACTTCCGGCGGGTGTGGGGTGGGGCGACGGGCGGGGGGGGGGGGTTAAGGTAGTACTTCCGGGCGGGTTTGGTGGGGGGCAAGGTGGTGTCAGGCGGTACTTCCGGGAGTGTGGTGGCGGGAGAGGTGGGGTAAGGTAGTGCTTCCGGGTTTGTCTCGTTTCGCTGAGCGTAGCTGGAACTGCGGACGTCCTGCTCGTCTTCCTAACTCGTCATCTCAGGTCCCCGTCAAGGGCGGCAGACGTGGGGCGAGGGCGGGCCGTGTGTGGACAGAGTGAGTGCTCGCCTCCTGCCCGCCTCCAGCGACCCCCTCTGCTTATCAGACGAGGTGAGATGCCGCCTTGTTTCCAGGGGGAGTTACCCTAGGGGGAAACGTCTTGGGGAGTAGATGAGGCCAGACCTTTTGTCTCACACAAGTGAGATGTGAGATGTGGGCACACCAGGGTCTCTAGGAGTGCTTCTTCTGCTACGGGGCTTAAACATCCGGCAGAATGCCCCTGTGTTATCGCTAAGAGCCTTGAGAAGTTGCTTCTTCCAGTGACAGCTCAGGGAGGTCGCCCACCATGAAACAAAATGCCCTTCCTCCTTCCTGCCTTATTAAGTGAGCACGGATGAGTCATTCAACCTTTGAGCCCGTTTCTTGAACTGAAATACAGTTAACGGGTGAGGATAATCCCGCCCTGTTGATTTCACAACGTTGATATGATGGGCAAAGGAAATACGTGTGCACGAACACTACTACCTACCTACCTCACTGCGGGAACTTCAAAGAACAGTCAAAGCTTCAGCAAGTTAGTCCCTACCAATTTCAAGTGATGCGGTCCTGGAGTGCCCCTCACTGCCACGCCATCAAGCCTCATGGGGAAAGCAAGCACTTTGCAGCAAATAGTAGCGCCTCCAGCCCAGACGTTTCCACCGCCACACCCTACCAAACATTTCAAGTTAACTCCAATTCTACATAATCTCTTCCAGGAGACAGAAAAGGAGGGGGCATCTCTCAATTCATTTCGTGAAACAAGTATTTCATGGGCTAGTATCCTCCCGATACCAAAATCAGACGAAGACAGTACAGACAAAACAAAACACAACAAAACCCCCAAAGCCCTCTAGACCTCGTAAATATAAATGCCAAACTTCGTAACAAAATGCCATATAGAATTCAGCATTTGTGAAAAGAATTCTATACCGGGACCAGGTTTATTTCTAACCCTCCGTCTACCCCTATTATTGGTGGCACTTATTTTTGGCACATTTTGTCTTCTGATTATTTACCATTTTGTTACACGTTGTCTGGTTCATAAATGTCTCCTCTGCCCCCAAACACTGCAATATCTTTGAGAACATAGCCTGTATCATATGTAGTATTTCTTTTGTTTACCTTCAAAAATAGAAGCATTTTGTTGTGCACCCTTTAACAAATAACATCATACTCAAGATCAAAATAGGGACTTTACAGGTGTTCATCGAATGGTCCCGATTTTTGGGGAGGAAGGGGGAGCATATCAAGAAAAGCCACATCCACCTACATTTACGCAAATATACTAGGATATGGTGATCTCAAGACAAAGAATTCTAATTTTTTTTAATTAAAAAAAACTTTAAGTTTATGTATTTAATTTGAAAGAGACAGAGACAGTGCAGGTGGTGCACTCTCTCATAGGGAGAGAGAATCACAAGCACAGAGCAAGCCTGACTCGGGACTCAAACTCACAAACCATGAGATCATGACCTGAGCTGAAATCAAGACTCGGATGCTTAACTGACTGAGCCACCCAGGTGCTCAACAGAATTCTAATTTCAAGCAGATCTAAAATAACCTGTATCTGGGAAGCCTGGGTGGCTCAGCAGGTTGAGCGTCTCTCTCTCTCAAAATAAGTAAATAAACTTAAAATAAAATAACCTGTATCTTCATCAGTAAAGGTTATATAACCAGAGTTGTACTGACAGAACACATTAATGTCTTTGGGGAGAAGTGAAGCTATTGTTCTCTGAGTAAAGGTATTACAACTAACTGAATTTTATCAGAGAGCAATATATTAAGCCTGGTTAATTTTTTTAAAATGTTTATTTATTTATTTATTTTGAGAGAGAGAGAAAGGAACATGTGTGCATAAGCAGGGGAGGGGCAGAGAGAGGAAGAGAGAGGGAGAGAGAGAATTCCAAGCAGGCACTGAGCTGTCAGTGCAAAGCCCAACACAGGGCTCGAACCCAGGAACCATGAGATCATGACCAGAGCCGAAGTCAAGAGTCAGACACTTAACCTACTGAGCCCCGCAGGTGCCTACGTCTGGTTGATTCTTTATGTAGAAAACTACTTGTCTTCCACTTTGTTATGCTAAGGAAGGTACAGCAAATAAGTTTCCACGGAGTGAAATATGAAATTTCCACGATAGGATTTGCACACCCTGGGGCTGTGGAAAATGCGCAGACGCTGGAATTCTAGTCTGCAGTCTACTCACTGGCATGGGAATGTTGGGCATATGATTTTGCATCTCTGGGGTTCACCTTTAATAGATGTGGTAACTTACACTCCAGTGTCATTGTGGGGATAGGAGATCCTGCGTGTGAGAAACACCTGACACATTCAAAGTGGCAAAGAAATGCTATTTATAATTATTAGTATGATTGCATAAAAGCACTTTGGATGGCTGGACAGAAGTCTGTCATGTGGACAGAAATGACAGAGGACAGCCGTAGAGCAGGCTCGCCCAACTTGCACAGGGCTCCCCACTCTCTCATGGTGCTCGCTCAGTCCTCCCCATTGAGGAAACCTCTCTTTCTCCCTGCCCTCACTCCCTCATACTGCCATTTCTTTTCCCTTCGTGATGTCACAGCCAAACGTCTTGAAACAATGGTGTGTGGCAGAGACCTCCAGCTCAGGCCGTGGACACAGCAGTTGAGTGTTTGTCTCTACAGAGTAAATCCACCCGGTTCACACACTTACGGTAACTGTCTGCACTACAGGTGAAACCAGTAACCGACAGAATCATATACTTATAAATTTGAAATCGAGGAAGGAAAGATTTGCAAATTAAGATATAATTTACAGCTATGCAATTAAGTCATATTTTTCCAAATATGGTTCCAAACTCAGCCTTTACACATAGTGAATTATACATGCGTGTATGGGGAGTTATTAGTTTGTGTTATTCACTTTTTTAAATTATGCGGTTTCAGATGCTTTGGAAAAGCAAAGAGCCCCAGGAGCAGTGCGAAAGCCAAGGAACAAGCTTCCGTTCCCTCACCCTCACTCAGTTCACCTGTGCACCAGTCAATGGCAGTTGTGACCACGGTGAGTCATAAATTGATTTCAATATTGCAACTAGAATGAACAAAAGTAAAGCATGATAGAGGACATCAGAGAACACTGCACAAAGTAGGATAATAGTGCTTTGTGAAACTTTAAAGAATTGTGGCAAGATATATATAAAATGCGCCATCTTAACCATTTTGAAGTGACGTTAACCACATTGACAGTGTCGTGCGACCATCACCAATGTTTCATGAGACTTGCTGCGTGCGTGCGTGTGTGTGTGTGTGTGTGTGTGTGTGTGTGTGTAGTGGGCTGTGATATAAAATGTATTTCTTTTTTTTTTAGAGGCCTGAGCTTGGGTGGCTCAGTCGGTTAAGTGTCTGACTTCGACTCAGGTCATGATATCACAGCTCATGAGTTTGAGTCCCGCATCAGGCTCTGTGCTGACAGCTCGGGGCCTGGAGCCTGCTTCAGGTTCTGTGTCTCCCTCTCTCTCTGCTCCTCCCCCGTTCTTGCTCTGTTTCTCTTTCTAAAATAAATAAATATTAAAAAAATAAAATGTATTTCTTTTTTTTAAATAGACTTTATTTTTTTAAGTGTATTTATTTATTTTTAAGGAGGGAGAGGCCGAGAGAGAGGATCCCAAGCTGGCTCTGTGCTGTCAGTGTAGAGCCTGACTCGGGGCTTAGTCCCGCCAACCGAGACTGTGACCTGAGCTGAAATCAGGAATTGGATGATCAACCGACTGAGCCACCCAGGCGCCTCTAAAATGTATTTCTTACTGTGCGTCATGGTGCCTGTAAAAAGCATGGAAACTCTGCGTTAGCTCACTTTTCATGTATGCAAAATAATGGGAAGGGCATCCACTACGAGACTTCAGTGGAACCCGAGTGGTAGAGAAACCCTCTGCACCTAAAGATGAGAAGATTCTAAACAAAAGTGTAAATTCAGATACTTGACCTAATGAAAGATTTGAAATGCGTATTTGTGTCTGTGTGTGTGTGTCCCACATTTGTTCACCCGATGGGTACGTAGGGTGTTGTGCTCTGAGAGTAACACCCCCAGAGTTGGGCGG
This sequence comes from Prionailurus viverrinus, assembly GCF_022837055.1. Classification (NCBI taxonomy): domain Eukaryota; kingdom Metazoa; phylum Chordata; class Mammalia; order Carnivora; family Felidae; genus Prionailurus; species Prionailurus viverrinus. Next base: position 2,047,347 of record NW_025927614.1, read on the forward strand.
GGGGAAGGTCACCAAGTGTCATCCTTTGAAACCGAAGGTGAAAACGATGGACAGAAAGTGCCTGCTAGGTGGCAGCTCCAACTGCAGTGACTGTCCCTGTCACCAAGGAGACCCAAGTGTTTCACTGAGTGGATTAAGGAAACAGTGTTTCCTACATCTAATCAGAGTGACTAAAATATATCCAGAGGAAAACACCATTGTGATAATGCCAATGTATGGAAAAGTATAATTCACCCAACTCTGGCATGTGGTATCTAAGGTTATAAAGTTGTCAAAACAAACAGACAAAGAAACAAAAATAGCTGTCACCATGGAATCCAGAAAAAAAAAAAAAAGGTACAAGTGATAAGAATTCCATGTCTGCTGCATTTGCTGTATGTAGTGAATGGTGTTAGAAATAAAGGCAGCTCTAGGGCGCCTGGAGGGCTCAGTCCGTTAAGTGCCCAACTTCAGCTCAGGTCACGGTCTCCCGGTTCGTGGGTTCGATCCCCCTATCGGGCTCTGTGCTGGCAGTGCGGAGACTGCCTGGGATTCTCTCTCTCTCTCCCTCTCTCTCTCTGCCCCTCCCCCCCTTTCTGTCTCTCTCTCTCTCTCTCTCTCTCTCTCTCAAAATAAATAAATGAACTTAAAAAATAAATAAAGGTAGCTCACTAAGAATTGACAGAAGCTTATAGGAGGCTGGTGAGTGAGTTAGCAAAGTTGGGATGATCTCTGTTCAGCAAGCATTCACTAATACCAGTCACTGTGACAAATGGTGAAGATGCAAATTCTAAGATCAAGCTCCTGCCTTTGCAAAGTTTATAATAAGCCAAAGATAAAGTGCACCCATAAGTGGGGTTTCTGTGCCTCACAGTGAGAGCCGTGTTACAGGTTCACCCCGCGTGGGGCGGGAGCATGAATGATGACCTGATCAGCTGGCAGTGGGTTGGAGGCGCGTATTCCGGGAGGTCTTCCTGGAGGAGGTCAAAGCGTCCGAGTTACGTCTTGGAAAGAATGGATGAGTACTGGCCAGAGGAAGAAGGGAGAGACAGAAGGGGAAACACACAGAGGTGCGGGTGGCTTAGTGTGCTCAGGGAAACTCTGGCTGGTTCCATGACCGGGGAGGGGAAATTTCAAGCCCCATCAGGTGGTTGTGATTAATGTTTAAAAATGGAGCCTGTTGTTACCTGGGGGCTCCCCTCTTCACAACAGGGGGGGCATCTTTGAGGACCGGGTGGGGGGTCTATTTCACAAAACAATGAGGCAGAGAGTCCTCATTAGAGAAATTTGCGAGGGGAGACGCCCACTTGTCTGCAGACTTGTGTGCGCAACCTGGGCACCTGGCGCCACCTGTGCTCAGCCTTCGTGGAGGGGCGGGGCCCCCAGCTCCAGGCGGGATGAGGCTCACCGAGGCAGGGGAATGACTGCCTGGAACACAGGCAGCACTGTCTAGACAGTGGCTCTCTCTCCCCTTGGAGGGATGCCTCTCATTTCTTCAGAAGTTGAGTGTTCAGGAATATCGGGTTAAAAAGAACATCTACTTTGCCAGGTCTGCGAGATTAAAATATTCCCAAGTTAATAATAAAAAACAAATGCTTATTAAGTCTAGTTCTCTGCCTGAAACATCCAAGCTGGGAAGTGTCTTCAGAATGTCTGTGTCTCGTCAAGTCCTTCCTTGTATGAAGCCACAGCAGACAGTCATGGCGAAGTGCAGTCTTTTCCCGGGCCTGGACTGATACTTGGGCCTTTCGGCACTGGGTGGGGCCGCTGTCCCAGAAGGGAATAGCGTGAGTCTAGGCTGTGGGTCCAGGCGGCACCCTCCGCCACCTGGGCTTACTTCCAAGGGAGACCTAAATCCAACCGCAGAGGCCTTGAAGGGCCAGCCTAGGTCATCATTGCGTGTCTTCACGCAGGAGCCAGCCTGAGGATGTCACAGAGCACGCTGCCTAACCTTCTCGAGAGAGAGTCCCTCTTTCCAGAATTCTGTACTCAGGTAACCTGTACCTCCCTTGCGGCCCCTCAGGGGTATGACTCTCCCTTCCCCTCACTCCTTGCCCTGAGGCCTCCCCCCGCCTAGGCTGGCACCTGCTGGCATGCCCACCCACTCTCCCAGCCTTCCCAGCTTGGAGACCCAGGGGTCTCGCCCAGGACCCTCTTCTCTAGCCAGAAGGCTGTGGCATGCCCCGGGAGGCAGTCCTTGGCTTTCACTGCATTTGACCAGTACCTGCTCATGGAATATGCAAGATCTCTTCACCATGTTTTTATTATCATGGGGAATTTAAAACACATACAGAAGAGGGGAGGAGTTTCAAGAACCCTCATCATTGGAGCAGCTGGGTGGCTCAGTCAGTTAAGCGGCCGACTTCGGCTCAGATCATGGTCTTGTGGTCTGTGGGTTCAAGCTCCACGTCAGGCTCTTTGCTAGCAGCTCAGAGCCTGGAGCCTGCTTCGGATTCTGCGTCTCCCTCTCTCTCTGCCCCTCCCCTGCTTGCTCTCTGTCTCTCTCTCTCTCTCTCTCTCAAATAATAAACACTAAAAAAACATTTTTTTTTTTAAAAAAGAGCCCCAATCGTGAGGCGTCCATTACGGAGCTTCAACAATTTTCAACTCACCAGCCTCTCCCATTATTTCTTATATACTCCTACTGACCACTTTAGATGGTTTTGAAGCAAATCCTGGACATAATATCATATCATTCACCAATGCATCTGTATCTCTAAAGGAAAAATCTCCATTTGAAGAGTTTCAAACTCACAGACAAGTTGTGACCGCTTACATATTCTACACCTAGATTTACCAGGTGTATTTCTGTGTATGTGTGTGTGTGCATCTCACTAAAGCATCTGAGAGAAACTTGCAGAGACCTTCACCTGTCACCCCTAGATACTTCAGTTTATATCTCCTATGGCCAAAGAGATTCTCTTACACAGCCGTGAAACAAGTTAATAAATCATTCCAATTCAGGACACGTAACCTTGCTGATAAGACTGGGATAGAGGCCATACTGGAGTTCTGTGTCCATCATAGCAAATGTCACTGTGATCGAGCACCTGGCCTAGAGTTACACACTGCATTCACTTGCATATCTCCTCTGTTGCCTTTAGTTTGGAAAATCCCTCAACCTCTCGCTGTCATTCCTGACCTTGATATTTTTGAAGATAATGGACATCTTAACTTTTGAGTTTGTAGGCCACCATTACTGGGAAAGCCAACTTTCAACTTGAGTCAGATGGGGTCCGCCATATGTATCCAGTATAAGAACATCCTTTCCCGCTTTGAAATTACTTAAGTGTAAGCAATTAATAAGCTGTGCAATGGCAACATAACCTGTTCCTCAACAACCTTCCCCCAGTGATTTTAGCCTTTACCGATGATTCCTGCCAGAATATACCCCATGACAGCTCCAACATGGTCACGTTTCACTTTATTAGTCAGAATTCTACCATAAAGGAAAGCTTTCCCTTTTCCCTCCTCATTGCTGGTATATTTTTTACTTACCCATTATTTGGTATTTCTTAGTACAAACTCATGCATTCTTTACTTCCCCCAATGTATTCTTTTTTTTTTTTTTTTTTCAACGTTTATTTATTTTTGGGACAGAGAGAGACAGAGCATGAACGGGGGAGGGGCAGAGAGAGAGGGAGACACAGAATCGGAAACAGGCTCCAGGCTCTGAGCCATCAGCCCAGAGCCTGACGCGGGGCTCGAACTCATGGACCGCGAGATCGTGACCTGGCTGAAGTCGGACGCTTAACCGACTGCGCCACCCAGGCGCCCCTTCCCCCAATGTATTCTAATGTATTACCGGTATTTTTCATTGTGATAGTTCCACCTAATTTGACTAAGCTAGTTCCTTATTGTATTTTTATTTTGGTGGCTTTTGGGGGCCAGAGAGCCACCAAAGCTTAAAACCTTTTTTGAATCCCCTCTCACCTCAGAATAAAATCTCCACTCACCGTGAAACCCTAAGTGGACCACAAAGACCCCTGAGGTTCTTCCTTGTTTGCCCCTCCAGGCTCTTGTGCCTTCCACCCACCTTATCAACTAGGCTTTTTGCTTCGTCAGGTCAAATACTTCTGTTCTGATCTGGACTGGCCTTCCGCTCCCTGCTGGGATGCTTATCAGCGGCTTCTCTACTCTGGTCTCTTTGGCCTTGGCTTACTTACCACTTTCTCTGATTCCTCCTCCAAGCTGTCTCTGGCCCCTTCTGTGCTTGCTCTCTGGGTACATAGCAGCCTTCTCCCTCTTTATCCTTTCATGTCTGTTCACCTGCTTCCTGTGCTGTGCTGCTCTGTGCTGTCTCCCCAGCACTTAGCACAGCCCCTGATGGGGAGCAGGTACCTGGTGAGCTCTTGTTTACTTAAGAATAAGTGAATAGTTCTAAATTATTTGGAATAAAGTTTGAGCAGTGTGCTTAAGCCACAAATGAGCTCGCTAACATATACGTCATTTTCGATGATGATATACACAATGAAGAAAAAGCGTTTATTTTTTCACAGGAAATGTTGGCAGAATAAAAGAAAACAATGTTCTCAGATACTCACTGAAATTCAGGCCTTTAATAAGAGAAAAGTATCTTGGTTTTTTTTTCTGTTGGTTAATTCAACAGACATTTATTAAGGAGGTACAATGCCACCCCACACACATGGGGCTAGATATCACACATGGTTTCTGCCCTTGTGCAACTGACCGCTCTTCGGGTTGGCTGGCGTGTACATGGCAAGTTCTAGCAGCTTTGATAGCGCTATGAGTAAGAGTGCTAGGAGGACCCAGAAAGGAAGCCAACTGTCTCAGAGGAAAAGATTTAAATGGTTGACATTTGAGCTGTACCTTGAAAATGAAGCTAGGTTTTACCAGAAGTGGAAGAGACAGGGGACACTCCAGGCAGAGGAAAATGCATACAGATGGAGGGCACGGAAGAAGCCATGTGCCCAGAAGTGAAATGAGGCTCCAGGCTCAGCTCTGCAGGCAGCGACGCCTGGGAGCCAGGCTCCTCCTCCTCCATTGTTTAACAGGATTGTCAGTAAAGTGTGTCCTACAGTGTAAAGCCTGTGCTGCATTCATGACTACAGCCGGTGACATCCCGGTGTCTTAAGAAATGCTTGTCATGTGGATGTGATGAAGGTCAGGTGTCTAACTCTGGGGCAGGAAGAGATGTATGGGGACCAATTTGTGAAGGCTAGTCCATAAAACACAACTTGGACTTCCCCTCAAGGGCCGACAATCAGGGGAGGAGGAGGAGGAGGCTCTTTAAGGAGATGTGTGTTGGCACGATGGGTGGTAGGGTGAGTATAAAGGAAAAAGATTGGCCACTGTGCTATTGAAACAAGTCAGGAGAGAGGGAATAGCAAGCAAAACCTTCCTAAGGGGGAGGAATTATTTCTTAGGTAGGATAGGTAGAACTTGTAATGGTGTGACATGGGAAGTGAGAGGGTACATGGGCTGAGATATTTATGCTAACATGTTTTTTAAAAGTGATTTTTTCTAAGCAGCAATGCCATAAAAATGTGTTTTAGGTTATAACCTCACATTCCAGGGTGAAAATGGATGTTTCTTTTGAAACACAGGCCAAAAAAAATCATAGGGGAACAAAAAAACAGTTTTTCTTTTATTTTGTAAACTTCATTTTATTTGTTTTTAATTCCAACACAGTTCACACAGTGTTATATCAGTTTCAGGTGTACAACATAATAATTCAACAGTTCTTCTTGATAAGTGTACTCTTAATCGTCATCACTTATTTCCCCCATCCCCCACCCACTCTCCTCTGGTGACCATCAGTGTGTCCTCCACAGTTAAGCGTCTGTTCCTTGGTTTGTCTATGCCTCTTTTTTTTTCCTTTGCTTATTTGGTTTCTTAAATTCCACATGTGAGTGAAATCCTGTGGTATCTTTCTCTTATTTCACTTACCATTATACTGTCTAGCTCCATCCACGTTGTTGCAAATGGCAAGATTTCATTCATTTTTATGCCTGAGTAATATTCCATTGTGTATATAGACCGCATCTTCTTTATCCATTCATCAGTTGATGGACACTTGGGTTCTCTCCATAGTTTGGCTATTGTTGATAACACCGCTACAAACATCAGGGTGCACATCTCCCTTTGAATTAGTGTTCTCATATTCTTTGGGTAAATACCTAGGAGTGCGATTGCTGGATTGTAGGGTAAATTCTATTTTTAACTTTTGGAGGCAGCTCCATACTGTTTTTCACAGCAGCTGCACGAGTTTGCATTCCCACCAACAGTGCATGAGGGTTCCCTTTTCTGTGTCCTCACCAGCACCTGTTGTTTCTTGTGTTGTTGATTTTAATCATTCTTTTTTTCAAGTTTATTTATTTATTTTGAGAGAGAGCGAGCAGGGGAGGGGCAGAGAGAGGGAGAGAGAGAATCCCAAGCAGGCTCCATGCTGTCGGGAACAATGAAATGATGGCCTGAGCTGAGATCAAGAGTCCCGTGCTGAACCAGCAGAGCCACACAGGCACCCCGATTTTAGCCATTCTGACAGGGGTGAGGTGATATCTACAAAAAGCATTTTGATCGAGGAAAGATCACACAATGTGAGTACGAAATAAGAGTTGTCATTTCAACATAAAGTATTCCCATATCACTTAGGTTACTGGTTTTTTCTGTAATTTAGGAACTTATCTGTGTACCATAATGTCTGCCTGAATGTAGACATAAGCAAGATGGTGAAAGCTTAATTTACCGTCTTTAGGGAATTCCTGATTGGTCCAAGGAGGTCCACGTCACTGGGCCTAGGGGTGAGTTCAGCAGCAGAGAGGAGGGGCCTGAGTCCAGAACATTACAGGAGCAGTTATGCACATAGAGCCCACCTGAGAAAGGCTCCCCGCCTGCCCCACCGGTGCTCTTGGGAAGTGTGTTTTGTTTTTGTTTTTTGTTTTCTAAGTTTATTCTGAGAGGGAGAGAGTGTGAGTGAGCAGGGCAGGGGCAGAGGGACAGAGAAAATCCCAAGCTGGTTGTCACACCCCACACAGAGCTCAAACCCTGGACCTGAACTGAAATCGAGAGTTGGGTGCTCGAGACTGAGCCCCCGGGCTTTAAACGCTACACTTAGTGCTTTCAGTGTTGGAGGGAATTTCAGTCCTCGGAGGTTTTTATTTTTAAAGTCTTGCTATGAAGGGGCATCTGGGTGGCTCAGTCCGTTAAGCGTCGGGCTTCGGCTCAGGTCATGATCTCACAGCTTGTAAGTTCGAGCCCCGCATGGGGCTCTGTGCTGACAGCTCAGAGCCTGGAGCCTGCCTCGGATTCTGTGTCTCCCTCGCTCTCTGCCCTTCCTTTGCTACTTCTCTCTCTCTCTCTCTCTCTCTCAAAAATAAACATTAAAAAAAAAAAAAAGTCTTGCCGTGAATATCACTAGGTAGTGTGCAAGCTCCTTAGAGCCGGGAGGTGACATGGTCACACAGCAAAGTGCACCCAACACCGGGGCCTGAGGACGCGGAAGTCCAAGCGCACACCTGCATGCACACGTCCCTCCGCAGCACGAAAGGGAAGCACAGGTGCAGGGACTGGCTGGGCAGTGACCAGAAAACACCTTCAGTACGTGTGAACTGCAATGGGACTAATTCAAATGTCCACGTCCATACGTCCATACGATCAGTGCTCAGTAGGGAGCCGGCTTCAAGGAGGTGAACACACTTGTCTTCCGTCCCCGCACCACGGGTGTGGGTGGGTGACACAATGTGACTCGAGACCCGGGAGAGCCTGCAGCACGGAGCTGACGCCCGGCGCCCCGGGGCTCTCCGGGGCCCAACCTGCGCCTGGGCGGACCGGGCGGGAGCGGGGGGAGAAGTGGTGTGTGGGTGTGTCTGTTCAGGCACTGAGGGGCAGGGGTCTGCGGGCGGGGTCGCCATCCCAGGGTGAGGGGGAGACCGGGTCGCGGTCCTAGGGTGAAGGGGGGACGGGGTCGCGGTCCCGGGGTGAGGGGGGGACGGGGTCGCGGTCTCGGGTGAGGGGGTCGGGGGTCGGGGGTCGTGGTCTTGGGAGGCGGGGACCGGGGTGCCGGGAGACGGCCATCTGCTAGCAAGGCGGAGGTCGCAGGACTACGCTACGGCGCCGCCTCCTCAAGTCGCAGCGGGGGCGGTGGGGACCGAGGGGACGGCGGGGCGGGGCGGGGTTGCGTGCGCGCCCGCGCCAATCACCAGCGCAGCCGGGAGGGGCGCGCGCACGGAAAGGCCGGGAAGCAGAGGGGAGGGCCGGGCGCCGCACGCAGCCAATCGGGACGCCGCGCTGCCATGACGAGAGGCTCTCCCGGGCGTAGAGCGCCAGTCGGCGGGCCCGGCCGCTGAGTCCGAGGGCGCGCGGGTGCGCGGGCGCGCGAGGCGGGACTTCCGCCGAGCCCCGGAAGTGGGAGCTGTGTGTTCTCATGCGAACGGGAAGGAGCGTTGGGGCGCCGGAGTCGCGAGGTTGAGACATTTTTCGGGCCCGAAACGGGAAGGAGCCGCCGCCGCCCGCCGCCAGCCCGCGCCGCGCCGCCCCCGCCGCTCGTCCGGGCCGGCCGCGCCCTCCCCGCCCCTCCCTCTCGGCCCCGTCCGCGTGTGGCGCGGTCGCCGGGCACCGGGGCTGCGGCGGTCGGCGGCCGGGCGGCGGCGGCGCTGCTGACAGGTGAGCGCGGCAGGCGGCGAGCGGGCCGCTCCGTCCTCTCCGCTTCCCGCTTGGAGCCGGGCCGCCGCCTCGGACCCGCGCCGCGCCCGCCTGTCACGGGCCGCCATCTTCCCGGAGGACGCGGCGGCGGGCGGCGGGCGGGCCGGACGGGGCCGGGCGGCGGGCAGGGCCGCGGTGGCGGGGCCGCGCCGGGCTGCGGGGCCCGGGTGCAAGGCCGGGGGTCGGGGCCGGGGCGCGGGGGTCGGGGGTGGGAGTCGGGGGCGTGGGGGTCGGGGCCGGGAGTCGGGGCTGGGGGCGTGGGGGTCGAGGCCGGGCCAGCGCCGCCGTCCGGCCCGCACTGCAGAGGCCTCGCCCTGCCCTCCGCCCCGGGCCCAGGCCCCGGCGGCCGGCCGAACGGGGAGGGGACGGGGTCATTCGGACCAGGAAGTGGGGATCCTGTTGCTCCGGGTGTGTCTGGGGAGCTCCCGTTCTCCCCTCGATGGGCTTGAGCAGAGGCGGGTTCTGAAGGAATTAGAGAGAAATCAAATCTAAGGATGCCCTGCGTTCGAACTAGGACCACGGTACACTGTGGTGAAAAGGACAGGTCAGCAGTCTCTTACCACCTGCGTCTCAGGCGTGTCCAATCCGAACGTAAACTTAAGATTTCGGTGCAGTTTTGTGTTGCATGTTCGTTTCTTATTTTTATGTAAAACGGCCTTTAATTTTGGATGAGATGCAACTAGAAAATTATCCGTAGGGTAACTCTTAAGCGTTCGACACTGTCTTCCTGGCTGCACTGTAATTTGTCCTAATCTTAAACGGAAGTTTGAAGTTTTGGATAACTGAGGAAACCGAACGATTTCGCTGCACTGTGCAGGGAAATTACTTGGTAAGTGTGAGGGTTTTAAAAAAGGATAATGCCAACTCGAAGATGAATGTTGTAAGTATACAAATTACTTTCCCTTTCGAAAGTTTTTTTTTTTTTCTTAATGCTATTTAGTTGGTTTCTTAAGTTGTGTGAAGAATTTAAAATGCACTTGAAATAAGTGCTAAGTTGTCCTTTGCAAAAGGGGGGGGGAGGGGAAGAGATGTTCCCTGGTGCACTGTGTGAGCAATGTGCAATTTCCATAGTTCCCCACCTGCCCGGCTCCCTCTAATTTACAGTCAGGGTAATTTACAGAAGTTGAAATGGTTGTGGCTTTTTCGCTTTCCTCTGTATTTAGTATAGGGACAGGCAGTTTGATGAAACAAGCTATAAGAGAGATCTCTTGACTGGAGTTTGCTTGGGTTGCTAAAGTGAAGCATCAGATTAGCAAATTTATTATTCAACCATAAAGTTGATTTGTGTATTTCCCTTTGAAACTTGCCTGTGGTTGGAGATAAATTTCATCCTGTATTTTGAAACATTAATGTGACTTGACTTATTTACATGGAAGAATGGCATGGTGTCTTACTGGTTGGAAATGACTTACCCTCTTGGTGCTTCACTGGCCATCTCTAGAAGGGGTAATAATGTCAGCCTCTTAGGGTTGTTGTGACAAGTTGGGTGTTTTACTATTCATTAACCTATTAATAGAAATTAATAATAAGTTCTTATTAAAACTTGAAAATGTTTACCTTATTACTATTTTCAATATTCAGTGATTGTCAATTTTAATAAAAAATTAAAAAATGCTTTGGAGAGTTTTTGTTTTGGTGTGTTTTGGTTGTTTGTTTTTGCTTGATCACATGTATCTGGGCAGAGAAAGCAGATTCTGAGGATAAAATGTGTATTTTGAGAAAGCAGTTACACTATGTTTGAGTAGAAGCCAGAGAGAAAATAGATGATAATGCGAGTGCTAGCATTCATTTTAACGTGTTTTCGTGGAAGAGTGGATGAAATTAAATGGCAGCATATTCAGGGAGATAGTGATTTTATTTAGGGTTCCCAGGGATTGTGCTTTAAAGGAAGTTGAGAGTTGGAGAATTTATTGAACTTAATATGATTTCCACAGATAAGCATAAGTTTTGACAAATACATACTTAACCTCTGTGGACACATGTTAGCGACTTGTTTGTATGAAGCAGTCTTCATACATAAAACGTAAGTCTAAAGTATGAAAAGTGCAAGTAGGGAGCACCAGGTTGTTAACAGTAATACAATAAACAGTACCTTCAGGTAGTTTAACTCCTGTTAAGTAGATTTGCGGCAGTATTTACAAGTTTTTGTAGTGCTAGACCTGTGGTCCCATTTACCAAGTGCGAAGTGCCTGACAGACTCCTTCCACTCTTATTTCAAAGTGAGTGCTGGATTCATACTTTCCATAGTGATAAGTGGGATCATAATTTTGGTCTTCCAATTTTAGTAACATGTGGTCTCTTTATGATGGTCCCTGGAGATTGTTAAAAGCAGTATGGATCTATGTTACTTTAAGTTGTGTTTGTTATTGCCCTCCCCTTAAAGGCACAAGTTTTAAATATGCTTGCATAACCTCATGGTTGTGCTCTTAGAATTCTCTCGTACTGGGGCCCCTGGGTGGCTCAGTCAGTTAATGGCCGACTTCAGCTCAGGTCATGATCTCGCGGTCCGTGAGTTCAAGCCCTGCGTCGGGCTCTGTGCTGACAGCTCAGAGCCTGGAGCCTGTTTCAGATTCTGTATCTCCCTCTCTGTGACCCTCCCCCGTTCATGCTCTGTCTCTCTCTGTCTCAAAAATAAATAAACATTAAACAAAATAAATAAAAAAAAAAGAATTCTCTCGTACTTAAGTATTTTTTTCAGTTTGGTAAATGCCAGAAAATCTCCGTGTGTTCTTGTAATTCTTCCTAAAAGGCCATTGACTGAACCTTTTTCTTATGGACAGAAGAAAACAAACACTGAAGTAGTTTTTATGGAAAATACATAGTTAAAAACTTGCTGGGCTTTGTTGCTTTTGCTCTTTTGTAAAACTTTATTCCTTTAAAGAGTTCTCTTTTTTTTGTCAGAGCTAATTTTAGAGTACACAGTAAATGAGGCACTGCCTTCTGAGAGAGAGAAAACTCACCAGATCTGATTGTAGTTTAGTTCAGCTCAGACTGTTTGCTAATTGTTGTACTTGCTAATACCTTTGGAGCTACTCTACTTCTGGAGTTACCTTGACTAGAAAATGAATTTATTTATTAGAATATGGAATTGTAAAGTGAAAAACCATTAGGTTCTCTTATTAGAAGGAAGATAATTCCAATGTGGAAATTTTTTTTGTTTTTGTTTTTGTTTTTTTTGCTAACGATCTAACACTTTGTTTTTCCTGTATGTAAATAAATGTCTTTAACCTTAGGAACAGGTAAGAAAAGTATTAACTCCGTTCATGTCTCCTTCCCTTCTTACCTTCCTCCACCCCCAAAGGCCCTCTTGTCCCTTTAATGCTTTCATATACTGACTTTTCACCATTTTCCTAGTAAGCTGCCTTCACGTAGTTAATAAGGGCTGCAGGTGAGTGATGCCACCACTTTTTCATCTCCTGTCGCAGTTTGATTTTGTCTTTAGTGTCCGTCCTACTTCCCTGGTAGTGAGACCTGGGTCACAGAGTGAATTGTATAACGTGAAGGACGTTTCATAATTTGACTCAAATTTAAAAGCATGCTACTTGATTTTTAGGGAGACTTTGAGAATCCTTAAGATGAGACTTAGTCTTCACTGAAAATGTTCTTTATGAAGTCTAATATGCAAATTTTTTGGCTTAAAAACTTATAAATTAGGATAGTATTTGTGTGACAGAAATAACATGTCTCTTTTTTACAGCACACCGTTTTAGTCACACTATGGCTAGAGGCTGCTTTAAAAGCATATCCTGTTTGTTGGGCCCTTTTTAAAAACTCCTCTGTGACTGTCCCCTGCCTAAATAAGAAACGCCCAGGGGCCTGGCTCCAGGGGCCTTGGCATTTCTGCATCCTCCTTGCTGGCCAGGCCACCTTTGCTTGGCCTGAACTGACCACTGCCTCTACCTCAGGACTGTGATGTTGGAGATGGTGCTGCCTCTGCTCCCCATAGTTTCTTTGCTTGAAATTGAATGTCTTTTTTTAAATTTATTTTTTCTTAACTTTGCTCTTTAATCCATCCTTATAAGGGTATTTCAGGAGTCCTTCAAGAATCTTTGCCTTAATTTCTAAAGCCGTGCTTAGTGCCTCTCTGTTTCTGTATCACCTTAGGCACAGCCCCTAATTAAGTAGGGCTCCTTGTGGGTGAGATGCTTTTTTTGTAACCTCTTTGCCAAGCTCAGGTCCAGGCCCCCCATACAGATCTTTCTCAACTTAGGATGGGCTTATGTCCTGGTAGACCTCTTGTAAGTTGAAAATGTTGTTAAATCAAAAATGTATTTAATACACCTAACCTTGAACCTCACAGCTTAGCCTTATTTACTGTAAACATGTTCAGAACACTTACATTAGCCCGCGGTTGGGCAAAATGCTCTAACACAAAGCCTGTTTGATTATGAAGTGCTGACTGTCTCTTGTGTCATTCATCGAATACTGAAAGTGACGAACAGAATGGCGGTGTGGGTACAGTTGTTACTCTCACGATCATGGGGCTGTCTGGGAGCCTGCTGGCTGGGAACAAGGTGGAAATTCAAAATTTGAGGTACAGCTTCTACTGAATGTGTATCACTTCTGGAAATTCAAAATTTGAGGTACAGCTTCTACTGAATGTGTATCACTTCTGCACCATTGTGAAGTTGAAAACTTGTATGTTGAAACATAAATTGGGGGCCCTCTGTAGATGTTTAGTAAACTTTAACTGGATGGAAAAAGGCGTGTCTGAAGACACCTCTCACTTGGTTGTAGGGAAATGACTTGCGGATAGTAGTTGCATGCCTGTATAACAGACACGAGAATCTTCACTTGAAACGAATGCAGTAGAAAGTGCGTGGTTATATTTACAAAATGTTAGTGGTTTGATAGCTCTATCTAGTGCTTGCCGTGTTTTAGATGGACTCATTTAATTACGTGACCTAGATTGTACTCTTTCTCAGTCTTTAGAAATGTGCCCCCTTTTTAATAACAAATGTTTCTTCTTTATTTGGCTTTAAAATGAAAACAAATTATATTAGCCCAAACAAAGCAATTTACAATAGTGAAAATGTATTTTTAAACTTAAGTGGATTTTTCCATTTTTCGTTCCCTGTGGAGAGTCATTGCTGCAGGGTCGGGTAGGGATGTAAGACAAGGGCTCCTGCCTTCTTTGAGGAGGTGTTTTGATCGGTGGGACGTGCGCGGTACAAAGACAAATGATACCAGAGCTTTAGAGCTTTTCTCTAGGGCTTGTGGTCTAGAAGGATCTAGAAGGGAAAGTGTGTTGTTTTATTTAGAGGAAAGCAGGCATGCATTTGGGTTCTTGAAGCTTCCATCCACAAAACTTGTTGATGGCTCTCAGCACACACTCCCTCGAGTAGTCTAGCTGTTACTGTTATATTACTACAGCAGGTCCTATGGCCGGCCCCCTGATCTCCGTTCCCTTATTTCTCTTTGTAGCTCTTACTATACTGTAATGTTCAAGTAATTTCCATGTATTTTTTTTTTTTAATGTTTATTTTTGAGAGAGATAAGAGGGCGAGCAGGGGAAAGGCAGAGAGAGACAGACACAGGGAGAGACAGGATCCTGAGTAGGCTCCACGCTGTCAGCACAGAGCCAGATGCAGGGCTCAAACTCATGAACCGTGAGATCATGATGTGAGCTGAAACCAGGAGTCGGACTGAGCCGACATTAACCGACTGAGCCACCTAGGCGCCCCTGTAACTTCCATATTTTATGTATGGTGCTTGAAAGTTAACTTTCTGAGGTTGAGGGTTTCTGTTTTCTTCAGTGACATGCACCTAGACCTTTGAACAGTACAGAGTATTCACTGAATAATTTATGAATAAATCTTAGGGTTATAATGGTGAGCAGAAGGGATGGATTGCTCTCCTTTCTGGAGCTTACTGTCCACTGAGGGACGTAGATAACCAATGAGCACGTATGAGAGCCATACATTGTGTTGGCCTTGTAGGCCTTGAGGGGCCAGGAGGCTCCCTTAGGAAGAGTGCAGTAGGGCGGGGAGGGGGGCGGGTAGCTGGCCATGGAAACAAGATGGGTGCACAGCAATACTGAGCACAGCGTTTGGAGGAATAATTTGAATGAGGCTGAGTAAAGAAGGGGTCAGACGAGGTAGCAGCTGGATCACATGGGATCTGAGAGATCTCCGCATAGGTGAGAATTTTGCTCTGTGTCCTAAGAACAATAGAAAGCAGTTGGAGGGTTTTCAGCAGGAGAATTCCATGACTATTGCCTTTTTAAGCAGTCTTATTCTGATTTATGGAGAGTGGCCTGGGGAGAAAGGAGAGGGCACACACAGATGGGTATTACTTGGCCCTGAGGTGGAGGGCCCTCGTGTTTATGTTGTGTTTATCACAGTGCAAAGGTCAAGCCCTGGCCTAAATGAAGAATTGCTTGTTTAGGAACTTTTTCATTTATATTAAACATAATGTTTAAAATAATATTTTAAAAATTTGACTTAAATTTGCTTGTGTTTATCAGTTGTAAAGTATATTTGTTATTTCAGCTTTTATTAAGACAGAATAATTAAGAGATTCCTTTTTTAGAAACTTCTGAAGAATGAGAACATTCTGTTTTCAGATTTCGAAAAGTTTTGTTTTATTGTCAAAGTTCAAAATACAAGGATGAAAACATAGTGACTGGTTTGATACAGATTTACAAGTTGCCTGAGTTTACAAGTTGATTATATCTCTCTGAACATGTTAAAAAAACCCCTTTTCAAATATTTTATTCTGAAAATATCGTGTCCTTTAAAACCAGTTCTTTAAAGATTACTTTCTGAACGTTTTTCTTTGTTAATTATGTTATTTCTCTGTATTTCATTGTTAAGTTTTACCATCTGTGTAATTTCTGCCTTACCATATATAACGTATGTATCCTCAGAGAGCTTGTAGTACTGTATAGCTGCCAGGCTCTTTCCAACTCTGCAGAGTCACAGAATCACAGAATAGCAGGAACATTTATTTATTTATTTATTATTTTGAAAGAGAGACCGCACAAGTGGGGGAGGGGAGAGAGAGGAGCAGAGAGAGCGTGAGTGAGAGAGGGAGGGAGAATCCTAACAGGCTCTGCGCTGTCAGCACAGAGCCTGACGCAGGGCTCGAGCCCACGAATCCTGACCTGAGCTTACACTGAGAGTCAGATGCTTAACTGACTAAGCCACCCAGGCGCCCCAGCAGGAATTTTTAAAAGTAGACTTGAGGGACTTTGGACTTCCGCTTCAGTCGCGATCGGTTCATGAGTTCAAGCCCCACATTGGGCTCCCTGCTGTTGTTAGCACGTAATCCCGCTTTGGGTCCTCTGTCCCCCTACCTCTCTCTGCCCCTACCCTGAGCACGCCCTCCGTCCCCCCCCCCAAATAAATAAACATAAAAAAAAAAAGTAGACTCAAAATGCCTGTGGAAAGTTACCTTTTAAAAATCTAGACATGTAGAACGTAAACCATTTTCTCTTGTGTTTTTAGGAGGTAAAAACATTCAAATGATAGTATGCTAGTTGTCTTTTGGTGCAGAAGTTTATTGTAATAACTTTTTTTGGATGAAACTTTCCCTGGGATTGGAAGTTTTCATGTTCCTTTTTGATTAATATCTGAATCTTCAGTGATTCTTGTTTTCAGAATATAAAGCTGTTTCCGGTGTCTCTTCAGCAGGTCACTTGAGTACAGACCATCGTACAAAATGAGTAACTGATGAGTCAGCGGTATTTTCTTCTTCACACATTACACAGTAGGGGCGGGGGGCAGTCCGTGAGGACCAAAGGTCGAAATGAGTACAGTAGTTCACAGCAGTCTGTTTGTGCTTGCAGCTCTTCACACTTTTTTGTATATGTTGATGTGTTTTCATTTCTTTTGCTGAAATGATTACCTTTCAGGCCACCTCTGTGGGAGAGTTAACCCTAAGGGTGAATGGACCAGGAGGAGAAAATAGAATCGCCACAAAAAACTGCAGATTTTAAGTCTTTTGTGACCCCGTGAACTTCCACTTACGAGTGAAGTGTGTCCCTGCACACAGTGCCTTGAGGTCATAAATGACCGTAAGTTTTAGTAGTTTCAGTCAAGACCAGGGACATTCTTGGCACTTTTCCTTTGAAGTTCAGGATATTGAGAGCGTGCTTGTCACTGTGGAGGTTTTTGATCTGTCAGCTCACTAAGTTTTGGGAAAATGCAAGGTGACAGTTCAAGAGAAAAAGCTGCAGGTCAGGTATTGTCCCAGGATCATTAATGGCCCCTAATTGTATTACTAGGTGATTTTGTGAGCAGGGCTGGATCACTAACTTCCAGTTTACAATTTGGTGTGTCGGTGCAGTTAGGGAAGTGTATTGAAAATTTGTAAACCATATATTTACCAAGTGTTTAAGAATATAGTACATCTGATCAGCCTAAATTCCGTTGCATGGAGAATTTTGTTTTCAGCACCGTTGTTCACTGTGGAGGTGGATGATGGGGAGGGAAGCCTCTGACAGTGTTCGCATGGTGTCTGTGTGTGAGCGGTGTAACACTTGGAAATAGGACGTTCCCCGAGACTCTTCTGTTATTAACTGAGATTTGATAAGTAGTTTCTGATAAGCAGGTGTAGTCCTTGGGTTTTGGAGCTCCAAAGACTCAGCCTGAAGCCCACGGGAGTGCAAAGTGAGTGGGAGTGCAAAGTGAGCGTGCAGGGCAGCCGGTCAGCAGGTGGCAGAGGGTGTGGTGCCTTTGCTGTCCTCCCTGAGCTCAGTCCTACCTTGCGCTCCAGTTACAGAACTCCCGGAAGGTGGTCTCGAGGTACTCCCTTGATGGGGGGGTTTCACAAAAGAACTAAAGTTGGTGGGAGTGTTCGTTAGCCTTTCGAATGCTACAGAACTTTAAGTTGGCGTTTTACGGGGTTTTTTTCTAAAGCAGAATCTTACAGCAGCTATTAAACTCTATTTTTTGAAACAAAAAAAAGCATTCATTTCAAGAAAATTAAGGGTATTGTTCATCATTTTAGATAATTTAAACAACTTAGGAAGGCACTGACAGATCTTCCAATTTGTATCATATATTCAGACTGCAGTTAACATGTTGTCTTTGAGAAATTCATATAAATTCAGTGGTTTCCTTCCTGAACTGGCAGACAGTTGTAAACCTTGCTATCCAGGCTGCTGGTGCCAGGCTCCATATTCAGGCTTTGAAATTGTCACCACCTCTGTTCATCCTCATCACCTTTTTGTAAAGAGGGCTCAGACTTGAGAGGGGATGACTTAGGTGAGCACTGCCACCTCTCTTGGCCTTTAGTTTACCATGCTCAACAACTGTTATTGCTTGCTTCCTGCTGTGTGCATAATGACTTCAGATTGGAACCGCCTGCAGCGTTCCTACAGGATGTGAGAAATGAATGCACACTGCCACAGTTCTTCACCCTCAGCAACACGCATTTGGCTTGGGACTTGGAGTATCTAAAATCCTTGTGTTTTTTTTTTTTGTTTTTTTTTGTTTTTTGTTTTTTGTTTTTTGTTTGTTTTTTTTTTTTTTAATTTGTTTTTCAGAACACCTGTTTCACTGTTAGGAAAACTGAGGCCTGGAGACAGTTTGTTTTATATCACACGATGAAGAGCAGAAAATGGGGCCAATCTAGTTTCTTGCTTCCAAGTCCATTGCAAACAGGACCCAACTCTTGGAAATGTTAGGTGTCCTATGTACGCGTTAGGTCCAAGTAACCTGATACATTTGCAGCCTATGTCACACAGCATAGTTAAGCTTCAGAAGTGCTGGTTTGAAACAGAAAGTTTTAATAGTGCTCTGTACAGTGAGTATTACTAGGGTGAGGGGTACCTCATACCCCAAGACTGAGAGAAGTTCATTTATTTCACTGGACAGTAATTCAGAATTACTGGAGCTGATGCTGACAGATAGTTCGCTTGGAACTTTTACGGTGTTACGGTTACGGTGTTCACGTGTTGAATTATAATCCTAACAGGCCTTGGAGTCGTGATCCAGTTATTTATAAAATGGAGATCATATTGTGCTAGGATACATATCCTTTGGAATATCAAACTGAAAGATTATCTAGAGTAGTAGATATTTTTTTTTTAACAGTTTTTTTTTTTAAACCTTTTTTTTTTTCAACGTTTATTTATTTTTGGGACAGAGAGAGACAGAGCATGAACGGGCGAGGGGCAGAGAGAGAGGGAGACACAGATTCGGAAACAGGCTCCAGGCTCTGAGCCATCTGCCCAGAGCCCGACGCGGGGCTCGAACTCACGGACTGTGAGATCGTGACCTGGCTGAAGTCGGACGCTTAACCGACTGCGCCACCCAGGCGCCCCGAGTAGTAGATATTTTTGAAATCACAACTGTAGAACTTAAATTCTCTTTTAAGTGTGGTATCCCTTTTGCAGGGAACACTTTGTGTTAGGTGTTATTCACTGTATTTTAATATCATCTGATTAGCATTGTCATGTTGGGAAATGTGAAAGCGTGTTCAGTTGCCATACCTGGCATTTGAGCCCTGGTCTTAGACTCTGGCTACTCCTTTGTGAGTCAGCGTGGCGCCCCTGGCTCCCCGGCTCCGGCCTCTGGCTCCCTAGTGATTAGTAATGACTGCGTTGGTTTAATCACACGCTGTGATGCACCTGCCCTAAACATGCTCACAGTAGGTAAGATGGGAGTGTCCAGCGTCACTACCTGGTCAGTGGGGACTTGGGGCGTTGGGTGGGCCTCGAGCCTCTGCTCTTGACTCCTCCTCAGATGCCCAACCTGTTGTTCATCGGTGGACGGGGGGGGGGGGGGGGTTCCTTAAACTTCTGTGTCTGTGTTTAACATTTCTGGTATGTGTCTGTTTTTGCAGTGAAAGGACTTGGCTTACAGATTTTCAAAAAGATCTTTGACCTCCACATTCAATACAAAAAAATTTTAGCATATGTTTGCCTTAGGAACTTCTTCCTAAGAATAAAATAACTTGTTATTTTAATAATTAAATGTAATTTTTTATTGTCAGCATCACTTTGTATTTGGCTCTTCTGGATGTTTAGATTCCACATATACACATATGCACACATACATCCAGAATCTGGAGGGCATCTGAGATGAAATGAAACCGAACCCACGATAATTTTGCCCTGACCTAAAAATACTACCATTTCCCACATTAACACATCATTTGTAGTCTGCAGCAACAGAGGCTTTTACTTGGAATCATCGTTTTAAAGACCAAAAATTTCTTCCTGCGTGTTTATTGCATGAAAGGCACAGTGTGATTAAAACACGTATTTCCTGAGGTTTTACTCTGATAGGTACTGTGTCAGGAATATAGTGGCCGAGAAGATAGACACGTTCCTGCCCTCCCAGCACGGGAGACACAGCGTGCTCTTGACACGCTGTGCCGCTGGGCATAATGGGTTTGCAACCCAGGCAGTGGGAAGACGGAGAATGCCAAGCGCAGGCCTTCGGGGTGTGAACTGCAGGGTAGTAGATAGTTTCCTGTTTCAGGAAGGTCATTCTGTGAGGAATTGGTGGGGTTGGAGATGTGTAAGAAGTCAGGTAGTGATTTGGTTCCGAGATGGTGGTTATCGGTAATAGAGATGGGAAGATACAGGCTAATTTGAGAAGAAGAGGTTGAAAATGCATTGGTAGGTTTCTGGTTTGGGCAGCCGGGTAGATGATATGCTGTGTTTCGTTGAGATGGAGGGGTTGTCAGATTTGCTTTTATTTGTCTTCAGGAGAAGGGCGGTGGGAATGGATTTTTGTAGACGATGGATTTTGGGGAGCCGATCACTTGCACTGACCTTCAACCTGCAGTACTCACAGAGGTGGAAGAACACCCCTGGGCGTGGGGTGCGGGAGGAGCCCCTGGAGTCATTTGTGGGCCTTGCGGGGCTGGCGTGGGCTGCCCACTTCCTCTCCCCACCAGCTGGGTGGTGTGCTTTCAGGAGCCAGCTTGGGGTGTTCCCACGCGGGCTCAGGGCACTCCGCTCCTTCCTGCAGTTGTAGGACGTGACTAGTATGGGCTGGTACAGTAGTGTGGAAACACAGGCGCACGACTTTGAAAACTTTGGAGTGTCTCAATAAAAACAAATCACAAGGAAAACTGTTAGGTACATGGGTAAGACACTATAAAAATTGGAGAATATTCTAGAAGGACTGTGCTTTTCACACTTTGTAACTAAGTTGTACTTTAAAGAAACAAAGGGAAAGTCTTGGTGATGCGTTATGGATGTGGTTTAGGTGAGAGAGAAAGAAAAGAGGGTCTGGTGGACTGAATCAGTCTAAGGAGAAAGCCCAAGCCACGGAGCATACACGAGTTAAAGTGGTGAAGGGTTCACGTGTTGGTGTTTAGAATCGCCTGCTTGAATTCACGGCTACTTCCGGTCACACAGGGCCAGAGCTTGTGTTGCGCTTAGTGCAGAGGAAGAGCATCCGTGGGGCTAAGAAGGGAGGGGGAAAAAAGGCTGAGAGTGGCAAGTATGATCCAGCTGCCTGGAGGCTGAGGAGGGAGAGTGCCCAGCACAGGCAGACCTCAGCAGCAAGCAGGTGATGGGCCATCTTCGCAGAGCTTGGAGAGCTTAGAGAGCTTCGCAAAGCTTGGACAGGCCCCCGGCCCCCTGTCTTTATCCTTCCCTGTCCCTGCTTCTCTGACCTTTCGGCTCTTCCTCCCTTGCGCGCGCTCTGTCTTTGGAGACCACCTAGGCCAGGCGTGTTTGAACAGTGCTGGAGGAAGAAGGGAGGATGCAGGAAGAGAGGAGGATGTAGGGTCCCGAGCACAGATAAAGGACCAGCGCTCCCTTAGTTAGTATGTTTCTTCTCCAGATCTTCTTTGGGTGGAAACTGCTGACAAAAAGTCAGTTGTTTTCGTGAAGATTTTTTAAGTTGTGTTATGTTCAGGCTGTATTTGAGGTCCCTTGCTTTGATTTGTGAGGTCCGAATTCCTTTTTAAGGTTTTTTTTTTCAGTTTATTGATTGATTGATTGATTGATTGATTGATTTAGCATATGCAGACAGGGGTGGGGCAGAGAGAGAGGGAGATCCAGAATCCCAAGCAGGCTCCGTGATGTCATCGCAGAGCCTGATGCAGGGCCGGATCCTGCTAACTGTGAGATCATGACCTGAGCTGGAATCAAGAGATGACCCTTAACCGACTGAGCCACTGAGGCACCTCTGATTTTCAAGAGCTTGTAGGATTATAATTGTTGCAGGATATTTCACTCTCTGTCACCAAAGTGCTAAGAAATCTAGATCTGTTAGGAATACTAAATTCGAGAAAGGAGGGATGCACATTAATATAGGTCTTGAAATAAGGTGTATTTTATCACCACTTATAAAGCTGTTAAATGGCTTTTAATTTTTAAGGAAGCTGGCTTGCCTATTCACATAACAAGATTTTAGAGAATGTCTACAGGGCTGTAGTGAGGACTTGGGGAAGGTAAGTTGCCATCTTTATCACTACCATCTGTTGGATCAAACGGCTCTACTGATTTCGAGTCCTACAGACCCTTTGGAATGTTTTCATGATGTGCTGAATTTCATTCTTCGTTTGTAGAAACACTACACATTCAGGATGTTCTTGCTTTGTTTTGATTTATTGGTTAGCTGATTGACACAGATCAGAAGTACCTTTTCCCAAGACAAAGCTTTTCTTTTAATTTAATGCCCTTGAAAGCTACGTGTCTGTTACAGAATGAAGATATTCTGTCCATGTCGGGTGTACAGGTTTTTGTTGTGTTGGTTGTTTTGTTTTTAATGTTTATTTTTTTAACGTTTATTTATTTATTTTAAGATAGCACGCGTGCACAAGTGAGCAGAGGACAAATAGGGAGAGAGAGAATCCCAAGCAGGCTCTGTGCTAACATCCGGGATCTATCTCACAAACTGTGAAATCATGACGTGAGCTGAAATCAAGAGTCCAAAGCTTAACCAGCTGAGCCACCCAGGTGCCTCAGTTGTTTTTTTTTTAAACTAATTACATTTATTTATTTATTACTTAATCACTTTATATATATAAATAGTTCTGGACTTTGGACAATTTTATCACCTCTAGTTCTGATTCTTTGGCGCCCTCCTAGGAATAATAAGCATACTGCAGTCTGAGCAGCACAGGATTAAGTCAGCTCTGAGCCGCTTTCCAGCTCTGAATTCTGTTATTTGCTGAGATGCTGAGTTCTAAGGTTGCTCACCAACCCCCCCCCCCCCATCTCACTTAACTAGCATCTGCTGTCGGTTGAAAAGCTGTAGTTATGGGACTATAAATTGGAAAGTAATAAAATGTGATCAGCAGTCTTTAAAGAAATGAAAGATTGATAAGGTTGAGGTGAAATAGAGACTTTTTCCTTTGAAAAGATTTGAAGCAATGTACTATCCACAGTTCGTTTATGAAGAGGACTTCTGGGTCTCTTGAAAGACTTTTTTATGATACTGAGTCTGACTTTTCTTTGGTGCAGGTATATGCTGGTACTGCGTTTGATCGTCGGCGCTTTTTATGTTCAGCTGTAAATGAGAGAAAGTGAAGATTTTTATGGAGAGTGTGGGTAATCCCAAGAAAAGGATCCTATGTTCAAAATGAAGTTAACAAAACTGTGTCCTAAAGAAAGGGAGAACCACGTATATGCCGTTTCCTAGGGTAAAAATGAATTCTGAAAGATATTGAATGAAGCAGTTCTGCTGTTTGTCCATAAGGTGATCATAGAATGAACTGCCAGCAGTAAGCTGTTTTTTCCTCCTCTGGACTCCAGATACGTTTTACTTGCTACCAGGAGGTTCATGTGTGGCTAAGAAAAGAGATGGCGTTCGGAGAGGTGCACCCCACCCAGCAGGTGGGTGCACCCCACACAGTAGGTGGGCATACCGATCCAAGGAGTGAGGGGCCCGAAGGAGTCAGGAAGAGGGTGTGCTGGCCGCCTGGCCAGTACTGCGGCAGCCCTGGCTGGCCGCGGCTTGTGGTTTGCAACGTGGGAAACAGCTCCTACCTGAGAAAATGTTGATAACAGACAAGCGGAGGTCAGAATACATTCTAAACAGGCTGCACTCAGAACAACTTGCTTTTCAACTCTGGAATGGACTATCTTTGTGAAAAATATTTCTTCTATTTCGCTCCTTCCATTTTAGGTTACATGAAATAGGTTGCATCCTGTCTTGTGGAGGCAGCGGCTTTGGTGTGGAGGTTTCTGGTAGCGTTTAGGCAGGTGTGTGGATTAGTTGAGCTTGCGCCCTGGGAGGATATGCCCCATGTGGTGGGCACCCTTCCCATCTCATCTCAGGTGGGGGGGGGGGGGCATGTAACTGCCTGAGGAGATGTTCCTCCACCGGAAGAGGAGTGACTCCTGGTCCGAGGAAGAGGTCACACTTTGAGGGCAGCCGGGCCCTGCCTCTAAGGGTATGACTGCCTGCCTGGGCTTTGCACCCTCCTTTGTAAAATGACCGTTCCAGTCACGAGCAGAGTGAGAAGATGCGATCTTTAAATCTTCATATTGTTTCACTTGTTTCAAATGGTATTTAGGCTTCCTTATCACCAAGTGTTGGACTGCTTGGAGTTTGCAGAGATTTAATGTTTTAACCAGAGGGTTAATGAGATGACCTAAACTCTCTCTTTGTTTTGTATTGTATTTTAATGAAAATTTTAGCTAAAACGATCTTTTCAAATAATTGCCCTCTCCAGGGCGAGATCACATTCCATGAACCAATTTTAAGTCTTAAAGCTGGAAGGGACCTTTTTCATTGTGTGTGTGGAATTACTAAATAAGTTCTAAGTTAAAAGCAGTTAGTGGGAAAAAATTTAAATGTAACTTTTGGGGTATACTTCGTATGTAGATGCTTTTCCGATCCTGTCTGGGTAAGAAATAAGTGTGCCTTGTGTCTGATTTTCTGCCCCTTGAGCAGAATCAGATGGAAGTGTAAAAAAAATGAGTCACCTTCCCCATTGCTGTCTCTCTCAGTAGAAGCGCAGGTGTGCACGTGCAAAAGGAAATTTAAAAAATTGATCTTGAAGCTTACTGGCAGCATCTGTTTAGGACTGTTTCCCTACTGGGTGCCAGTTTAAATGTATAATTAAGCAACTACTCTACTAAAGCTAGATTCCTTTCTTTCGTTTGTCCCTGTCTTTGAGTGCCACAGTTACTGTGGGAAAACTATCTTGTAGATACTGAATCTGGAAAAAACAAAGAGTAACTGCTCTCCTGGAAGCAGGGTTCTGCTGCTCTATAAATGTCCCCACCTTAAAGCCTAAGGTTCAGTCGAGTATATGATCTCTGGAGATCTGTGCTGTGGTAGGTACATAGACTAATGTGCTCTGAGCTGCTCACAAATTATTCTTCCCTGAGACAGGAACATATAGTTTAAATATCACGTACAGAGCGATGCTGACAGCTGTGAGATAAACACAGTAATGCAGCCTGCAGCACAAGCCGAGTGAATGAGGAACTGTAATTCCTATCATGGTATTTCATTTTCTTACACCTCTATTTAGAGGTGTGCATACTGAGTCCCTAAAAGAAAGTTACTATTATTAACAAATGTCCTTCCAAATCCCAAAACACTGTGATGGTGCTTTAATGATTTGATTTAGCTTCTTTGACCATTTCTGTTTTTTCCACTGAGTTTATTTAGTTTCAGAGGTCTGATAGGTAAACTGTCTTTCAACATAGTATGTCTAGACATTGAAAGTAACAAATTCTGGCTTTTCTAATTGATTCTCAAAGGGATCATATAGTACTTAATTAGGGCAGTCTCTAAGGTTCTCAACAGTCCATTTTCCGTATTTGGATAAAACTGTGTTTACTTATCCAGTTGAATATTCAGTCACTGTTTTTTGAAAAATAATCCAAACAGTTAACGCGGGAGTTCTCAGAACACATGTCTGTGTCGTAGCATCTTGTACTGTCCCTGGACTGCTTGCTCTCAGCCACAGACCAGAGGAGTTAGAAGAAAACTTAGCAAACTTGACTCCTCTCTCATTTTGTGGATGCAAATATAGAAATAGAGTGTTGACACAACACTGCAGCCAAACCATCTGTACTTGAGTGTTACTGACAACAGGAAGCTCTTGGAGGTAAATTGTAAGCCCTTGGGGGTAAAATTGTAACGTATCACTGGTGGGATATATATGAACAATGTGGATTCCTAAAAGAGACTCAGGATGGTAGGAGAGAACCACAGGTGTGGTGAATGCTGTAAAGAACATAAGGCTGTGGGCACATGAAGAAGGAATGAGAGAGGAAAGAGAAGGAGGCCTTCAATGAGGGAGGAGGATCCCAGGCGAGGAGAAGAGAAATGGTGCAAAGAAAGACAGGGAAGTATTGAATGGCTGGGTGAATATGGAGAATGGAGAGTGGTTTGTAGAACTGGAGACTTCCTTATTTCAGAACAATGTTTTTAGATTGAAAAAAGCTGTCTCCTCTGTGGCCCCCATATAGGAGAATCTCCTCTCCTATGAAATGTGTACATTTCAAGGCCAACTCATAAAGCAAAACAAAAACAAAACCAAAAACTATATGCTTGAAAATTCCCCAGTAAGATGCAACATATCCTCTCTCAACACGGCCAGTTTTGTTATGTTTTTTTTTT
Source organism: Prionailurus viverrinus (assembly GCF_022837055.1). NCBI lineage: Eukaryota > Metazoa > Chordata > Mammalia > Carnivora > Felidae > Prionailurus > Prionailurus viverrinus. The sequence continues at coordinate 2,073,485 of NW_025927614.1, forward strand.
CTTGGCGTTGAATCAGATCACTGGTTTTATTGTATAAAAAGATGAAGTTAAATTTGGCTTATATTTGGGCACCATGTTGATTTATTAAAAAGTGCTTATTTTAAATATTAAAATCATTATGTGTGCACTGGGCAATATGAAGGTCACCATAGAAGGGGGGGGAAGAATGGAGGAAGCTGCAGGTACTTTGAGGTCCTGTCACAGTGGGGGCGCCCATTGGCATGGATTGACAGGGCGAGCTGTCTGCACCGCGGAATTTCCATACGGGCACGTAGATTTGAATAGCAGAAATTATGTGTGTGTATATGGACTAGCTCACTGGACTCAACTAGCTTGGTGACCTTGACTGAGTCATGTCTGAGCGCATTTTCCCAGGCTGCTAAGTGGGCATGAGAGCTAAGAAAATTGAGGTTGATTGAGTGACTTTGTGAAGCATTTAGTCTAACCGTTGCATGACACAGATCCAAATACTAATTCATTCCCTTTTTGGATTTCTGATCCACAGACAAATCATCTGTGTTTACACACTACCCTTTTGTAACCAAGAAAAAAAATGTTCATGTTGTTCTGGAGTCAGGAAGTCTCCAGGTCTCTATCTTTATTTTGATTGTTGTAGAAATTATCAAATTCTCAGACTATGATTGTGTCATTGTTATTTGCAAATCCACTGAGGTATGCCAAGCACATGTATGAAAATAAAGTTCTTAACCTCTTCCAGTTTATTCCTTGGGTTATTTCCACTTTTTGGCTATTCCGCTATTTGAATATTCACGTACAAGTTTTGGGGGTGATAAATGCTTTCAGTTCTCTTGGGGATATACCTAGGTGTGGGAATGCTGGCTTATGTGATGTCCTTGTGTTCAACATCCAAATGTTTGCCAAAGTGGCTGTGCCATTTTACATTCCCGCCAGCATTGTATTAAGATTCCAGTTCTCCACATCCTGCCAACACTTGTTACTTGTCTTTTTGATTATAGCCATTCCAATGAGTTTGAAGTGGTATTTTGTATTTTGATTTGCATTTCCTAATGACTAATGATGTCGAGCATCTTTTCATGTACTTATCAGCCATTTGTATGTCTTTGGGAAAATGTCAATTCATACTCTGCCCATTTTTTTACTTATTTGTCTCTTATAATTGAGTTTTAGGAACACATTCTTCTCTTTCTTTTTCTGTGTATATACACATATCCCTTATGAGATATAATTTGCAAATATTTTCAACTATTCTGTGGGCTGTCTTTTCAATTTGGTAGTGGTGTGCTTTGAAGCACAAAAGTTTTTAATTTTGATGAAGACCAATTTATTTTTAATTCTTTTGCTTGTGCTTCGGTGTCCTATGTAAGCAGGCATTGCCTGATCCAGGCTTAAGATGATTTACTCCTGTGGTTTCTTCTGAGTTTTATAATTCTAGCTCTTACATTTAGTTTAGTTGAGTGTAGTTTTGTTTTTTATTTTAGAGAGTACGTGAGCAGGGAAGGGGCAAAGAGAGAGAGACTTTTTTTTTTTTTCTTTTTTTAAGTTTATTTTTTGAGACCAAAAAAAGGGCAGAGGAGGGGCAGAGAAAGTAGGGAGGACAGAGGATCCAAAGCAGGCTCTGTGCTGAAAGCAGAAAGCCCAGTGTGGGTCTCAAACTCATGAACCACGAGATCATGACCTGAGCCGAAGTTGGACACTTAACTGATTGAGCCACCTGGGCACCCATAGAGCGAGAGTGCGGCTCTGAAGCAGGCTCCATATTCAGCACGGGGCCCGACAGAGGACTCGATCCCATGACTCTGCGATCATGACCTCAGCCAAAATCAAGGGTGAGATACTCATCCAACTAAGCCCCCCGGGTGCCCCTAGGTTTTGTTTTTGTTTTAATTTATTTTTAAGGAATATCTATGCGTAATGTGGGGCTCAAGCTCATAACCCTGAGATCAACAGTCGCATGCTCCTCCAACTGAGCCAGCCAGGTGCCCCATATTTAGGTGTTTGATTCATTTGGAATTAGTTTTTATAGAGAGAGTGAGATAAGGGCCCCACTCCATTCTTTTGCGTGTGAATATCCAGTTGTCCCAGCACCACGTGTTGAAAAGGATTTTCTTTCCCCCATTGAATGGTCTTGGCACCCTTGTGAAAATTCACTGGCCATAAATGTGAGAGTTTATTTCTGGACTCTTTAAGTTCTTTTGTTCTGTATGTCTCTCCTTATGTCAATACCACACTGTCTTAACTGCTGTAGTTTTGTGGTAAGTTTTGAAATCAGGAAGTGTGAGTCTTCCAGCTTGTTCTTTTCAAGATGATTTGGCTACTCTGGGTCCCTTGTATTTCCATAGGAATTTTAGGATCATCTCATCAATTTTTGCAAAAAAGGCAGGTGGGATTTTGATAGGGATTGCATGGATTCTGTAGATGTGCAGTGTTGCCATCCTAGGAATACCATGGCTTCCGGTCCGTGAACACAGGCTGTCTCCTGTCCATGGAAGCCAGGCATCTGTACATAGTGCTCCTTTTGCCTTTTATCAGTGGTTCTCAAACATTTTGGTCTTGGGACCTTTTTACACTTCTAAAGATTATTGAAGATCTTGAAGAACTTTTGTTTATGGGGCTTATCTGTATATTTGCATTAAAAATTACGACTCAGATTTAAAAAGTTTTTCTTTAACAATAATAGCAAAGCCATTACATGTAAAATAAATATCATTGCTTATGAAAAGGTAGCAATCTTTTCCAAAACAAAAAAATAATTTAATGAGGAGAATGGCATTGTTTTGTATTTTTATAAATCTCTTCAGTGTCTAATGTAATAGAATCTCAGGTTGCTTCTTCTGTGTTTCTGCATTTGATCTGTTAGTGATCTGTTATTTTGGTTGAAGGATGAGAAGGAAATCTGACCTCACACGGATGAATGGCTGGAACAGTGAGGAGTGTGTTAACAGTCCCTTCACATAACCTTGACTCTTCTCCTTTGTAACCACACCAGAACTCCACGGCAGTTTGCGAGCAGACAAAGGCAAACAGCATCTTGGAGTTGTTGTGACAATTGGTATGATCTGAGGGCCCCTGGGAAGGTCTCTGGGACCCCTGACAGGCACAGGCCACCCTCTGAGACCCCCTGTCTTAGAGAACAAGACTGAGTTGTGAATTTTCACAAAAAAAATGGTGTGACAGCTGATGGGCATTTTTATTAATCTGTATTGACAACCCACTGGGAAGGGTCCTGGTTGCTTTTCCTGCCAATCAGTACTTCTGTTGTTGGAAAGGTACCGCACGGGGGGCTCTGAACTGTTCGATGCTTGCTTGGTAAACACAGCACCAGCAAGCTGGATGAGTTTCATTAAGCATGTGTGATTATAAAACAATAAGGTATTTGGAAAATTGAGACTGCAGAAATGAAACAACGTAAGACACTATCCTGGTGTTTTAACTCTTGGTCATACATTGTTAGTCATCTAGTGTATTACTTTTAAATATTCACAAAGTCAGCTGTGTGAATTTTTAAAATATACTTGTAATTATACTGTCCACAGTCTCATATCCTGCTTATTTAACCTAAGGTAATCTCTGAATCTTTTAAATAGTTGAAATATATTGTGTTAGTTTCTGCTTTTCTGTATTTTTCTTTATTTTTTTATTTTTATTTTTTTTGCTAAAGCTAAACATTGTTCATGAGATAGTTTACATATTTTTGTATTAGTGCAGATTTTAAACAACAGTAAGTGTGTGAAGTTTCAGATGGATATTGGTAACTATGTCCTAATTAGATTTTTCTTTTTACTTTTCATTACAGAATACTTTAACCACGGAAGTAGAGAGGGCAGGCGGTATAGCAGTCCTTAGTGCACCCGTCATCCAGTTCTAGCTGTTAGCCACTTGCTGCATTCTTGCATTTTTGTTTTGTGTTGTCTCTTAAATTTACCAAAACAGTTTTTAGCATATTTTAAAGCAAATTCCGGATATATAATTGTACCCATAGTCTTTTAGTTTGTATATCTCACAGATAAGACTTTTCCACAGCCACACCACCTGGATTGCACTCAACAGAATTAATAATCATTCTATAATATCCTTTATTACCTAGGCAACATTCAGTTTTTCCTGTCAAAAATGTCATTCTAGAGTTAATTTATTTCAGTCTCGTTACAGTTCTCACATAAGGTTATTTTGGTTAAAGCTTTTGTATTTTGTAGCAATGAAAATCTCTTCCATTTTTTCGTGTCTTAGATTTCGTGCAGAAATGAGGTCATCTGTCTTCTAGAATGCCCCACATTTTAGATTTAGCTAATGGCTTTGTGTTGGTGTTATTTAACGTGTATTGCCCCAGAATTTCCTTTAAATTGGGAGTCAGATCTAGAGGTTTGATTAACTAAAGGTTCTTTTTTTTTGGCAAGAATACTTCATAAACGGTGCTCTTTGCTCACACCAAGAAGAGTGTAACAGCTGGTTGTTACACTTTCAGTCGTGAGATTGAAAAGTGGCTTCAGTGTCCATCCGATCTAGCCATTATAAAGTTTTCTGTCAGCTCTCTGCCCGATTTCAGCAGACGTCGATGGTAATTGCCTTCGTTATTTCATTAGATGTTGCATTATTGTGATTTTCTACTTCAGTCGTCCCCGCTTATTAGTGGTGCTTCCTGCGTAGAGAGCAGCTCGCCCCGCTCAGCTCTTCGGTTATGCCGCTGCCGTCCTCCAAGGAAGGCGGGCTGACGGTTGTTTGCCTTTAGGAATCTTCAGAAGAATGAGTTGGAATCCTGACAGTCTCCGCAGGTGACCAGCGTGGTGGTGTTTTGAACTGTCGTGGATCCTAATGTGTTTGTTACTCGTTCATTCTTTTTGCTCCGCACGTTGTCCGTGTGTGGCCGTGAGAGCCCTTCACACTTGGGAAGTGAAGAGGAAAGATGAGGAGAGGCTGAGGAGTTGTCACAGTGTGGAGGAGATGAGAAGTCACACCTAAATGCGATGTGGGGTCCTGGATGGGACCCCGGAGCCCTTAACAAATGTTTAATTATGAAACAGACATTTCTGGTATATGGGAAAAGGATTCTTTAGAAATAGATCTGAGAGGGGCGCCTGGGTGGCGCAGCCGGTTAAGCGTCCGACTTCAGCCAGGTCACGATCTCACAGTCCATGAGTTCGAGCCCCGCGTCAGGCTCTGGGCTGATGGCTTGGAGCCTGGAGCCTGTTTCCGATTCTGTGTCTCCCTCTCTCTCTGCCCCTCCCCCATTCATGCTCTGTCTCTCTCTGTCCCAAAAATAAATAAAAACATTGAAAAAAAAAATTAAAAAAAAAAAAAAAAGAAATAGATCTGAGAGGACCGTACCGTCCCAAGTGTTTAATAAGATTGATAAAATTTCCAGGTGTAGCCTTGACAGATGAAATGTAAAATGTCCGGTTAGCATAGAAGACCACGAGATAGGAGGAAGGGCCCTTTGGTGTCGTCTTTCTGCTTTTCCACGGCGACGGGTGAAATCGAACCAAGGAAATCACTCCTTTTGTTTGGCTCTGGAAGGCCGTTGTGAAGGCTGCCTCTGGACACTGTCACCACTTCAGACCGCTAGGTCTGGGGCCAGCACAGGCTTTGCTTTGGTGGCACCTTCCCCCACCCTGTCCCCAGCCTGCTAGTCCAGCCCCAAGACCTGCATTCTGGCCATTTCTGGAGGCAGTCGTTGAGGCCTCAGGACGGCTGTGGTCTCACAATGGGTGCCTGGGAGGCTTGTTTTCTGCTGGAGCTGTCATCAGTGCTGCCCTGCCAAACCGTCTTCTGGATTGAAACATTCGACCAAGTCTGGTTGTAATGCTGTGTGCCTTCTGTGCTGCCCACACAGGAACCTCTGTTTCCGTGTGTAGGGCCTGAGGAAAGCCGTGTGTGCTGGCTGGGTCGGTAATGAAGAGGTGGACTGGTGTGGCATCAGGATCACTGGTTCGTGGCTGGGGCGCCTGGGACAGATCGGGCCTGCCGTGCTGTCGTCCCAGGACACTGCCACGACTTCCTTTCTTTCTTTTTGTGGTGGAGCGTTGCCAGCATGCATGGGCACACTGGACCGGGAGGCACATATTTCTGACTGGAAAAAAAATGGAGGTAGTAGATGTAATAAAGGATTCTTTGTAATTGAATTCCCACCCCCCCCCCCCATTTATCTATCTTACCTTGTTTTTAACCAAACATTTTTTCTTTAAGAATCTTAGAAATCCAGCAGTTAATATGGTAAAGCATCTACAGTACTTTCTGTGACTTGTCAGTCTGGTTACCGTTCTGTGTCTTTATTTTTTGGATTTGATGTTTCGTGAGAGTCGATGTAGTTTCTATTACAGTTTCACAAGTATTACAAACTATTACACTTCAACGTTTGTCATTCATCCTGTATTTTGGAAAATACTGACCTTTCTGAAATGGATTTGTCCCAAGTATTTCTTCTTTGAGTAGTTGGTACTGCCAAACCTGCCTAATAGCACGGAAGTGATTTTGTGCTTCTGATCATAGAGTTGACCAGTGCATGAGATCGCCTTTGATCATCAGATTGTTTCATTATAACAAGCGTTTTGCGAAGTTCATAAGCTGGTTATTGAGAGAAGGGAGCGCCGTCGCCATCATGGAAACCAAAAACCTGCATGGTCACCTCATGAGACCGATAGCTAGCTTTTTAAGTCTCTGTATCTGACATGTGGATGCTGTGTTTTCAGAAGTGCCTGAGAGATACGGGGATTAAATCCAGTCCTTGGGGTGCTGTGAGGCGGTGGAGGTCAGGCCTGGCTGTCTGGGAACCCTGGTTCTCAGACTGATCTGATGAAATCATGGGTATTGTGGTCCCGCCTCATGGACCAGAGTTACTGTGTACGCTGTTAGGGAACATCAAAGGAGATACGTTGTTTGAAGTTCAGGGTCTAGCTGTTGAGCTGAGCCGGAAAGGCTGCTAGCTTCACAACTCTGGTCCTGCTGTCTGGAAGTGCTTTTCCGTTGGTGTGGGATTCCTTTTCAACTACTTACTGTTCAGTTCTTGATAACTGTTGTCCTGGAAGAAAATGAAATTGATGGTGCTAGTCAAAAATGATACGTACATATAAATTTGGGATTCATCAGATCACAAATGGGAGTTCTGTTAGTTTTGTAATTTTCCGTTTTTAAAAAAATGGTTTTGTGGGCGTCATTGGGTTTGTATGTGTTAGCACATGATTTCTAGTCTTGGTATATTCTTGGCTTAGTACAAAGGTGTAAATCGCCGGCAGATTTCTTTGAACTGCTGAGACTCCAGAGGGATAAGCACATGAAAACCTGAGGGTTTGCAGACTTCCTAGTCACTTAATTGTAAGAACCCCTGGTGTTCCGTACTTCCAGTTACTGATGTGCTGTCTTTGTCGTCCCACAGCATCCTTCGCTGGCCATTCAGCTTCTCCCAGTGCGGCCACCAAGTAAACAGCTCATGACTTCTGATCAGGACACTAAGGTCGTGGCTGAACCGCAGGGCCAGCGAGTCCAGGAAGGGAAAGACAGCGCTCATCTGGTGAGTGCGGGTCGAGGCCAGAATTGGCCTGATGCCTTCCTCTCCTCTTCTTCTGGTAACAGATGCTCCTTTGGATTTCAGAAGTAAATCAAAGTAGTAACTCTGGCATATCTTATAAGCTAAATATAGGAGTTATATTCTGAATCAGTTTATGGGTAGCTTAGTAGAGGAAGCTGTAAGTACTTAGGTGATAGAGAAAACAAATAACTTTAGACACTTAGAGCTTTTGGATTTTAAATTCCTAAGAAAAATGCAGTGATTTATAAATACTTTAATGACATTGTACCTGTTGTACTGGTATGTATGTAAAGAATTAATTTAAAGAATGTATTTAAAGAATTAATTATAAATTTTTTATTTTGATTGCTTTTGTTTATTTTAAGATTTTTATCATGTCAAGCAAAAAACAGATTTTTCTTAGTTTTCCCCACTGAAGTTATAAGGAATTTTAATTATGGTGGTCAGGCAGAATTTTAAGATATTTTAAGTTTCAAGGCCCCTTCCTCTTTCTGAATATCTCACTGAATTTCTTTGTCATGTAAAAAATGTGTTTTCCTCAGTGGGTTTTGTTTTTGCTAAATCACTGTGGTTTGAAAATGCTGCTTTATATCGTAATGATGGTGTGTTTGCTGTTTTCAATTTTACAGATGAATGGTCCCATATCTCAAACCACTTCTCAGACCAGCTCCATCCCAGCTTTGAGTCAGGTAATTCAGTTCTGAGATCATTCACTGTGGAGGCCCACAGATACTGCCTCACAACAAATATTTATTATAACAGAATTAGAAAACGTTGATGTTTCCCAAGAAAGGAGGATGAAGTGGGGGAGAGACCCACATGGGTTGGAAGTGTTCAGTACTGTACATCCTCATCTGGCTTGTGTGTGTGTGTGTGTGCTGTGTGTATAGTTCTAGACGCAGTGTGCCCTGTGTTCATTGAGTGTCAGAGACTCATCACATTGTTTTTAGTGTTCACTGATAATCTGCTGAATGTATATGATTAGCTCTACATTTTGAAACCTGTGTTTTTTAAAGTACACAAGTTACAGTAAGCTTTTACTAAGAAAATTGGTTTCCCATTTTAGTTGTGGTTAATGAAAGAATAAGGAAATGGAGATCCATTGGTTTTTAAATCTTGCTTTAACCTCCTGTGCCTGTGTCAGGTGTGTTTGGAGCCATGCTACACTTAGCTTGGCAGTCTTCCAAGTGATCTTATAAACCAGGCACAATTTAAAAAAGAAAAGGAAAACTTGTAAAGTAATGTTATAAACTTTATAGTAAACTTCATTTATTTCCCCAAACTGTAAGCAGTTCATGTAGAAATTGGAGACTGGATTGCTGATCTACTTTTAATAAGGTAGAATTTTTAAAAATGAAAGATACCCTCCAAAATATTATTTCATTGTTATGAAATATAGTTTTTTCGTATATTGTATTGATGTTTTAAATGAATTCTATGATGTTTTAAGTAATTTAAATTCTAAATTTAAGACCTTTAGTTGTCTAAGGGAAATTATACAGAAATCATTAAAAAAATTTTTTTTTAGAACTAATCTCCCTCCTTCCCATGGTTGATTTACAGTCCAACATAATATTCAGATAGATATCTTTTTAAAACGTATTGCAGGGCTAAAAATTAGATTTTGGCTTCTGAGGTTTTTTTGCCTGTTTTTTCACTTGGTTGGTAAGTATTGAGACAAGACCTATCTAGAAGAGAATGGAAACACTTGAGCCAGAACTCAGCATTTCATTTCTGTGCAGAAATAATTTGCAACTAGTACTGCGTCACTTATGTTCTTTGTCATTTTTAAGAGTCAACGCCTTATAAAGACATGTGGCAAGTTCTTGGTCCAGCCCTGATTAGTATTCAGGACCCCTGGTGTCCCTTGGGCAGATCCCATCTCTGATCTGAGGTTTTGTAAAGTGGATATGTTGTTTACCAGTGTTAACAGGGTGTTGCACACTTAGGTTTTCACAGTGTTGCAGGATTTTTTACCACAATACCTGGGATTCATTGTCTCGCCACTTTGAAGAATGAAGAGGTGGACGCAAAATGAGCAGCAGGCCCAAGTTTATTAGAGTAGAAGATCAGAAAGGAAGAATAGTAGGAAAGCTCTCTTTACGGAGAGGGGGCTTTTCCAAATGCCCGTGACTCTAGGCAAGGGTCCTCATTTTAGAAGGTTCTGGTCTCCCTTCCCTTCCCCCTTGTTCCTTCTCAGGTCCCATCCTTATTGGCTTGGCAGCTCTAGGTGCTGGGTTGTCCCTTCCAATGGTCTCGATGCAGTTGAGTGAGGAGTCAGACGGGTCATGCTTCCCCTATATAACATAAGTTTTATGACCCCCTTTTTTGAGTTAGGCATTTTGATTGTCAGATTCCTGAGGGGACCCTGAGGTGGTGGTGGTGGTGGTGGTGTCTGTTACACTCTGAAGAGGGACCTTTTGCCTGACAGGGTTGGCCCTAGTCAGACACTCCCAGCATTGTTCCAAGAAAGGTGTGTCCCCATCCAGGGACCTCAGGTCCTCATCTTTCCCTCTCTGCCTACTTATCCTATCTTTTTCGTGTCTTAACAGAATCCTTAAATAGTGGAGCCGGAAGGTGCCGTAAGGGACATCTGGGCTTACAGCATGTGTGTCCTTTAATAAAGCTTTATTTATAACAAGCTTGAGCGTCTTCACAGAAAATCAAAGAGTGCACACATTTTTGTGTAGCTGTAATCAGCAAACATCAATTTCACCCATTTTCCCACAGGGCATGATTTCATCTGTGTGTCTCCTTGTACCCGGTGTTGTATATTTTCTTTACGTTACGGTGCCATTCTTCCTTTAGCCATTTGGTTTCTGCGGCATTTGTACGGTTACTTCTTTCCCGTTACTCTAGATGGCATTGCTCTGAAAGCTTTCTGGCTGCCATTCTTCATGGTGCACCTGAGTGTGTGCATGCGGTGGCGGGTTTAGTGGCTGCAGATGTTGATGCTCAGTAGTCTGCAGTCATTTCGATTGCTGAGTGAGCATGTGTCACAGTCTCTGGAAGGTTCAGTCTTTCCCCCGAGTTGGTGTGAGTAGGAGAATTGCCGTAGTGATGCCCAAATAAATGTCTGAACAATTCAGGAGCAGCTTTGCGTTTAGCCGGTGGTAATACTAATCGTATTTATTATACAGCTCCTTCCTCCTCCTCCCCCCACCAAGATAAAACCTTACTGAGAAGTAACTATTTACTACAGCCCTAGCTAATCAGCGAGCATCAGAAATTGATCTTTGACAAAAGGAAGCTGAGACCCAAAGAGGCTTAAGTCATTTCCTCAAGATTTCTTAACTGCAGTGTGGCAGAACCATGATTTGAACCCAGGCAACTGGCTTCAGAGTCCAAATCCAAAGATACTTCCTCTTTGGCATCTGTTATCTCATTGAAAAAGAGAGACAAATGGAAAATAATACCCCAGACAAAATCCATCTCTTTGCCACGTGGCACAATTTGCATTGTTTCTGAGTGGATGAAATTACTTGGAATAAAAATGGAGGATTTTAGGTGGGGAATAGTGTGATTTACCTTTTAGGAAGATTATTTTGGCCTCATTACATTTTTATATATTATGGGTTGCAGTGAGTCAAGCATGGAAGCAAAGAAAGCAAATAAACTACTAAGGAATGAAAGCTTATAAGTGATGGTGGTGGGTTAGACTAGGAACGAGTGGATTTCAAATTTATTTTGGAAGTGGGTTCAAGTGATGATTGGTTGTAGAGGTTGGGGTGAGGAAAAGATAAACCAGGGGTCGTTGAGCAACTTGATGGATGGCATTTTCATTTTTTTTGAGATGGAAAAAACTGGAGAAGTAAAGGTTTGTGGAGAGCAAATTCTCTTGTTAGAAATTAAAGCAAGCAGTGAAGTGGGCAGGTGGGGCCAGGTGGACCTCAGTAGAGAGGTTAGAGCCTGAGATGTAATTTGAAGTAGACAAATGGATGTTTTATTTTATAAATTTATTATATAGAAAAGACTGTTAAAACTATTGTAAATATGGGGAGGCTCAGGTGGCTCAGTTGGTTGAGTGTCCAACTCTTGATTTCAGCTCAGGTCATGATCTCACGGTTCATGAGATCGAGCCCCAAGTTGGACTGTGCACTGAGCATGGAGTCTGCTTCATGGGGATTCTCTCTCCCCCTCTCATGATCCTCCCCTATTCTCAAAAATAAATAAAAAAACTTAAAAAGTAGTGTAAATATGGATTAAGGGTATATAGTTGAAAAGTAACCAAATTATTGTTTGTAATAGAGTCAAATCCAGTCCTCCCCCCCCCCCCCATAATTTTTGCCTATCCTGATGGTTTTTATGTCCTACAAGGGCATTCTTGGCTATAACTTTTCTCTTCATTGATTCATCCTTTTCTAATCATCTGTATTACTTGTGTATTTGATTATATTTTAAGAAGTTATTCTTCATGTTATTAAAAAAATTTTTTTAATGTGTTTTCTCTTGGGAGTTTTAAGACACAAAGACATGAACTGTGTAACGTACTTCATTGATACTTTGCAAGGCATACTTTACTTAAATTGAAAAGTTTCATTAGCATCAACATGGCATAATTGACAGTTTAGTCATTTATTCTACAAACTTACCTTTATATGTATCATCTATATATCTTTCTGCTTACCATAGGGATTACATATAGCATCAAAAGTTACAACTGTCTAGTTTAAATTGATTTCTCCTTAACCTCAATAGCACACAGAAACTACTTCTGTCAAGTTCTCTCCCTCCCTTATGTTACTGGTATCACACATTTCATCTTTGTCACTATGCCCAACAATATCGATTGATAGTTTTAATCCTGAAGAAAATAAAAAGCGAAGCTGTAAGGCAGAATGGCAGTGATCCTGGCTCTTGTGCCTGTTCTTGTTTCTCCTTCACCAGAGAGCTCTGCGTCTTCTAGAATCTCCAGTTCCTGTGTCCTGTGTTTTCACTGCAGCCCAAAGGACTCCTTTACCTTTTCCTCCAGGGCAGACCTGCTGTGAACAAACTACTTCAACTTTTGTTTATCTGGGAATGTCTTAATTTCTTCTTCGGTTTTGAGGAGTTTTGCTGGATAAGGACTTCTCAATGGACAGTGTTTTCTGTCCGCACTTGATCACCCACTGCCTTTCTTCCTGCAAGGTTTCTCGTGCTAAATTGGCTAACATTCTTATCGAGGACCTCTTGTACTTGACAAGGAGTTTTTTCTTGCTGCTTTAAAGATTCTTTGTTTTTTGACAGTGTGATTGTAATGTGTCTTGGTACGGGTCTCTTTGGGTTTATTCTGCTTTATGTTTGTTGAGATTTGGGATTTGTAAATTCCTGTACTTCATCAAATTTGGGAAGTTTTGGCCACTGTTCCTTCAAATGCTCTCTTGCCCTTCCTCTCCTGCCCCCACCATGGGGCCCCCACAGTACGTGTGTTGGACCTCTGGTTGGTGTCTCATAAGTAAATCCTTGAGGCTCCACTCATTTCCTCCTTTTTCTTTTGCTCCTTTAGATAATTCCGTTTGTCCCTTGTTCAGATTTGTTGATTCTTCTGCCAAGTCTGCTGTTGAACCCCTCTAGTGAATTTTTCAGTTCAGTGATTGTACCGTTCAGCTCCAGAATATTTGTTTGCTTTTTTTTTTTTTTTAAATAAATCTCTCTCTGTTGATACTCCTGTTTTGTTCCTATATTGTTTTATTGGTTAACTTTAGTTCCTTGTCCGTGTTTTTCCTCAGCTCTTTGAGCATATTTAAGATGATTATGTTTTTATTTGCTTGCTTTAAATATTTAGAGAGTGGGAGAGCATGCTCGTGTGTGTGAGTGGGTGAGGGGCAGAGAGAGATGAAAGAAAGAATCTTCAGCCGGCTTCATGAGCAGTGTGGAGCCCAACATGGGGCTTGATCTTAGGACCCTGGGATCATGGCCTGAGCCGAAATCAAGAATCAGATGCTCAACTGACTGAGCCACCCAGGCGCCCTTAAGATGATTGTTGTTTTTTTTGAAAAAAAATGTTTTAATGTTTGTTATTTTTGAGAAAGAGAGAGAGGGAGGCACAGAATACAAAGCAGGCTCCAGGCTCTGAGCTGTCAGCCACAGCGCCCGACGTGGGGCTTGAACTCACTGACTGTGAGATCATGATCTGAGCTGAAGTCCAACACTTAACCAACTGAGCCACCCAGGCACCCCAAGATGATTGTTTTAAAGTCTTTGTGGAATAAATCCCATGTCTGAGCTTTCTCAGGGACAGTGAATTCTGTTCCTTTGAATGAGCCATGTTTTCCTGTTTCTTTGCATGCCTTGTGATTTTTTGTTCTTGCTGAGAATTGGGTGTTTGATTTTATTTATTTATTTTTAAATGTTTATTTTTGAGAGAGACAGCACAAGCAGGTGAGACACACACACACACACACACACACACACACACACACACACACACACACAGAGAGAGAGAGAGAGAGAGAGAGACAGAGACAGAGACAGAGACAGAGACACATAGATTCCAAAGCAGATTCTAGGCTCTGAGCGTCAGCACAGAGCCTGATGTGGGGCCCAGACCAACGAACTGGGAGATCATGACCTGAGTTGAAGCCGAACGCCTAACTGACTGAGCCACCCAGGCACTCCTGATTTTATTTATAATGTGTATGACGTCTCATTGTTTTGAGACTCTTCCAAACTAATTTGGAGAGACTATTCCCTTTCATATGTGTTCGCTGAAGTCTCTGTTCTTTTGACTTGTGTTCAGCTAATATTTTGACAGATTTCCTTTAATACCATGAACTGAAACAGACCAGACACCTTCTTCCCCCTCCAAAACAAGAGAGAGAGTACAGTTACCCTTCCCAGTCTTCATACTGCCTCTGTTCTGAGACAGTTCGTCACTGAGTAGTTCAGCTTGGTTGGAGACTAGGGATCAACCTGAGGTGAAAGCCTAAGGTCTTCTCAGGACTTTTTTTGAGCGTATGTCTTGACTGGATGTGGCTTTCAGAATTTCCCGTATACATGGCTGCTTTTGATTACCCTGATTTCCCAAAGAGTTGCACCCTATTCTTTTTGAGCTTCACGTGGTTTCTGGTTGTGTCTCCACCGGTAACCCCTTGCCCCGGGGGGGTGTGATTTTGAAGCTGCCTTACAGCTTTTATGAGCATTGCCTGTCACTTCCCATTTGTGTTCTGAGTTATGTGAGACAGGGAAAACTCCAGCTAGGATTGAACACATGTACACACTAATTTGCAGATAAGGTTTTACTCTGTTCCCTCTGCAGAGTTCCGGCAGGGTGGGGTCTGGGAGCCCCCTAGACCAAGACCACACCATGCCACAGAAATGCCTACCATGTGGAGGAGAGCGTTTTCTCTCTCTCTCTCTCTCTCTCTCTCTCACTCACTCACTCACTCTCTCTTTTCCTCCTTCCTTTCTTCCTTCCTCCCTTCCTTCCTTCCTTCCTTCCTTCTTTCCTTCTTTCCTTCTTTCCTTCCTTGTTCAGTGCAGGGCTTGAACTCATGACCCTGAGATCCGGAGTAGGACGTTTAACCAACTGAGCACCCAGACGCCCCATGGAGAGTTTTTTCTTGCTGTGTGTTTGCTTAGTTGCCATAAACCTGTGATTCTTTTTCAGAGCTCCCTATAGAGTTGGTTTAGAAGCTTCTGGTTGTTTTCTTGAGATTTCTGTAGGGGAGTTTAGAAGCTTTGAGCTTCTTAGTTCACCATTTTGCTTGACTTTTTGTAACCTTTTAAATGAGAATTTTTTCTAGGTTGTTGTTAAATTGTTTTTTTAATAATATATAGAACTACTGATAAACTCTTAATGCATGTAATTTTTACCAAATATAAAACTTGATTGCCCAAACCAGTAAAATGCAAATTGATGATGTTCATTTAGTGTGGCAAGTGATGTTTTGCTGGAACTAAAGCTGCTTCACCAGGTACTTGTGGTCTGCTTACCCAGGGTTCCTTTGAATTTACCACAGCCTAAGCTGCTGAATGCCGTGCGAACGACTTTCCCATAGCTTTTCTCAATTTGTGTCTGAGGCATACCGGAGTTACTTGGCTCTCACCAGGCATGAATGAATTTGTAGCATTTTAAATCCAACTCTCTTTCTGGTAGAGTAGGTCAATTTATTGTCACACAGTGCCACTGTGCTACTAACCTTATGTGCACACGTGAGCATATCTTTAAAATTTTGTGTTTGTAATATTAAAAAATAAGAAGAATGTATTAGGGGGTGCCTGGCAGGCTCAGTTGGTAGAACATGCGACACTTAATCTCAGGGTTGTGAGTTCGAGCTCCACATTGAAGGTAGAGATTACTTTAAAAAAAAAATAATAAAATTTTGTGGTTGCATCAGCCACCACAGACCCTGGTTTGAAGTAGCTGATGTTACAGGCACCAAGACTTCTGTTAGAATGCTTTCCTAGAGGCATAAAGAGCGGCCAGCGTGTGGGGATGGGAAGCGGTCATCTTGCGTAGTTGGGAGGGCTGGCCTTAGGAAGGATGGTGAGATTGGGAGACAGGAATGGGAGACATGATGGATGGTTCGAGGAAAGATGGGCCATGCTGGGGTTGGTTGGGTGAGTTCTCTGGAAGAGAGAGAGAAGGTAAGGAGGATGGCATCGTAGAGAAAGAGGAGATTGTAGAAGTGGGCTGGGGCCAGAATTTGTTAGGGTTCCGTTCTGAGTATTTTACTTACTGTCTTCCCGGCAGCTCTTTAAAATGGGTATTGCTTTTGGTCCCATTTTACAAGTGGGAAAACAGGCCGAGATCAGATTACTTGCCAGAGCTTACACGTGTAGTGACACAAACAGCTTCACACCTGGGCAGATACCTCCATCAGGAGTGGGAACTTTTGAGGGACTTCCTGGTCCTGGTCCTGGCCTGGTGGGTGTTGGTTTTCTTTTTTTCCTCTTTTTCTCTTGCTCTTTCCTTTCTCCCTCTCTCTTTTTTAAATGTTTAGTCTTGAGAGAGAGCGAGCGAGCATGTGTGAAGGGGACAGACAGAGGATCTGAAGCAGGCTCTGCGCTAGCAGCAGAGAGCCTGATGCGAGGCTCAAACTCGTGAATTGGAAGATCAAGACCTGAACCGGAGTCAGACGCTTAATCGAGCCACCCAGGTGCCTCGCTCTTTCCTTTCTCTTAAGGAGAATGTTTAGAGCTCTGTGCAAGTAAGAATAATTAAGTGAACCATGTGTGCCCATTGTGAACTTGAACAGTTTCCCCCCTCTCATTTTGCTACCTCTTCCTTCCGTCCACACACACATGCACACGCACACACACGCACATGCTTTATAAAAATTGTAGGTATGTGTTTCTTTACTTGCTGGGGTGTTTTAAAGCAAATCCGAGACAATGTGTCTTTCACCGTGCATCCCTAAGGACACCGCTCCAGCTCCAACCTTGTGCCTCTCTTGTGCGAATCTCCTCCACGCCCACAGACCTCAGGCTCAGAGGCAGAGAATGAGGTGCAACTTTACTGCCTGTACACCCTAAAGAGCACTCTTTGGGGAGCATGCATGCCAGCCTCTGTGGCTGCCACATCCCCTGATACAGAATTCAGAGAATGTGGAAACACTGGAAAAGGCAGGAGTCTGAAGTGCCTTGTTCTGGCTCGTATAACAATTACAGCATTTTTCTAATTGAGTTTATGAGAATGGGAAAAATAATGTGAAAATTATTTGTCACTTTTCTGAGTCTGAATCTTTGGAATCCATGTGTTGTTTGGGTTTTAGTGCGTGGAGGAGGCTGGCTGCTGGGCAGGGCCTGTGGCACTTAGGATTTTGGATTTGAGTGGCAGGGGCATGTGACTGTCGTGCAAGGGGCTATTTTAGGATCTGGGTGTTGGCCTCCGGAGGAAACCAGAGCAGGTTCCCCGGGACGTGCCTGTGGAGGCTGCGAGAAGGCCGGGCGTGTTATGCGAGCGTGCGAGCTTTCGGACATGGGTTGTTGCTTCAGCAGGGAACTCGGTGGCGACAACGACGGGGAAAAAGCCGGCCTGTTGCAGAAATCTGTGGAGGAGGCGGAGCCGGAGAGCCAGAGGAGCACAGCTCTGTCCTCATTATTTGATGCCCTTGAAGGGGAGAAGCCCCACGGGCCCGGTCTGCGGGGTCTGCGGGGTCGCTCGGCGGGCTCTGCTTCCTCCCCGGGGTCCCCACTCCGCACTCGGTGCGAACGCTCACGCGGGAGTGACAAGAATTCGGAAACTGTTGCTGTCGAGCAGGGCCGGGACGGTGTCTCGGATGCCCGCCGTGCGGGCGCTGTCAGCGACCCGGGCTTCTCTGAAGGTGTTTGCTCCAAAGGGGACGAGTGTCCTTTTGGTGCCCTGCTGCCCTCCTACCGGAGCCGTCTGGGCCCTTCCCCGGCCACCCAGCCCGACCCGGTGCCAGAGGGGAGAGGAGTGGTGGCCGTTGAAATCGGCAGTGGTGCTGCCCGTCCACGCTGGGCAGGTAGGGAGATGAAGGGCGAAGACCGTGTGCGTGTCGGTCACAAGGCACACAGGGATTGGAGAGGGAGCGAGTTTTACAGCATTTGTGTCGTAGATCCCGCCTGCCTGGACGCTGCTGCTGAGCCAGGGGCCCCCGCATGTGGAGCAGCTGCGGTAGAAGACGGTTGGTCAGCTGTCCCCGCAGAGGGGACTCGCGGGGGGTCCCGGCCTCCAGAGAAAGCTGTGCGGGGCCCAGGGCGGTTAGACGCACCGCGGGGAGAGCTGGCCCCGTGGGGCCTGCCGGGTCCGGGGGGAATGAAGGAAGCCTTTAAGGGAAGTACTCGCCCTGGTCGTGAACTTCTGACCGTGTCTTTAAGGGCACATGCTTGCCCCGGGTTCCCTAACGATTCCACCGAGAGCAGCGCCTCATGTCAAGTGGGCATGCTCACTGAGTTTAGTAGTGACACACACACTGGCTCGCTAGGACGCGTGCACGCCATCCCCGAAGAGAGCGAGGAGTGGAGTCAGGAACTAGTGAGTCCGACGCGAGGTTCACATGCCGATTTGCTTGCAGGGAGTGGGGGATCTGGGGCTGTAGCAGCCCGTGGAGGTCGGGGTGTAAACTCTGAAAAGGAAAGAGAAAATAATTCTGTCAGACTGCTGAAAGGCAACGATTACTTCAGCTCCGATGCTGGCAGACCAGACAGTCTCTTCATACGTCTAGGTAGGGTTGACCTAAGTTCACACAGGTGTTTTCCTCCCCTGAGCTTCGGAAATGAGTGTCTTCCCGTTCATGCCAGTTTCCAGGAAGTAGCCCCTGAGAGACCTGGTGATCCTGGACCAGAACACTCCCCGGGTCCAGCGATGGTCGAGAGGCAGCTATGGGCTGGCTGCAGCCTGAAACGTGGGAGCATGCAGCTTGCAGATAAAGAATTGTCTTTGCAGATTGAGAGTTGTTCATCTTCTCGGGATAAGGATAAAATGAGCATTTTTGCAGATGAGGGTCGTGGACAGAGGGCTTTTGAACGGAGATCTTCACATCCGGTAGACCCGCGTGTGGATCCCGGGCCTGGCAAGGTCGAAGCACGTATCTGTGATTTAACTGGTGCACTGCCCGACACAAACACGGAGCAAGTATTCCAAAGAATGGGTGCCCCGGCCCTCAGAAGCTCGTGGGAAGTGCCCCCGGATGGGAAGGCTCTTGATGGCTCCAGATGTCTTAAGAGTAACTCTGTCTCCTCCGCGTTTGTTTTCGCCTGCACTGAAGAAGAAAGTGAAACTGGCCGGAATTTTAAAACAGAAGATGAAATGTGTGTGAAGAGTGCAGAGTGTGACCAGCAAAGATTAGCAGGTGCCGGCAGAGAGTCCCTGAAAGCCATTCTCAGAGAGACCAGTGAGAACGTCGGAGGAAAGGCAAAGTCAGACTGGAAAGCCACCTTTAACTGGGACACCAGTACAGCAGCACGCAGGGCAGCACCCAGTCAGGACACACGGGCTCATAGTAGGTGCGACAGAACAGAGCGCCCCGGTGCTAGAACCAGCCACGGAGAAGCAAGTGATGAAGCTTGCGGAGTGAAGGACCACAGACATGAAGTTCTTGATCCTGTGCCACCTCTACACCAGAGTTCAAGTTCAGGTGAGCAGAGGTCACAAGTACTTGAAGAGAAGGACTCTGCTAACAGCGGTGAAAATGCGGGACCAGGACCGGAGCAGCGTTTCTCAGAGTTGGCGGAGGAAGGTTCTGACACCTCGGGTGGCAGCACGTTGGGGACAAGCAGGCCAGCACTAGCAGGTAAGGGAGGGGAGACGGGCAGCCTCGACAGGCGCGGGACAAGCATGCGTGCACCCTGTCTGCAGCTAAGAGGTGCCGAGCCCACGTTTGATGGCCCTGCATTTAGCAGCGGAGTGGCTTTTGTGGGAAGCCCTCAGGTGACTTTTGGAGAAATGGAGTTAGGTGAGACTCTTGAGGGATATTCCTGTGTGACCGGTGTTGATCCTGCCCACGTGGACAGATCCACAGACCCTCCTCACCAGGCGCTACAGGTCGTTCCCGCCATCCCAGGTGGCGGTGCAGAAATGGTGGCACCACACTGTGGGGACCACGTTCTGTCACTCACAGAAGACGCCGTGACGATACCTGGAAGTCTCGCAAGAGGAGGGTTGCAGGGCTTCCCAGAGGGATGGTACTCCCAGTTTTCGAGTGGACTCACCTGTTACCCAGTGGGAGGGTTTGCGAGTCAGACATTTTCCGGAGGACTGGCTGACGGCTGCACCAGCTATCCAGAGGGCTGTCCGTGGGCTCGTGCAGTTGGGAAAGACGCTTTAGAAGAGGAACAGATGCCTGATGAGTGTCTGCACAGGAAGCCGCCAGACTTAGAGGTCGCTTTGTTCTGGATGGAGAAGCCCCCATATCAGCTACCAGTGGCAGAAGACGCTGCAATTTGGGGATGGCAGAATAGAGGCGGACATTTAGTAAGTATGTTTTAGCAGTTTTTATTATGGTGCTGGGAAATGCTAGCGTTTTGTTTTGATTGCTTTTAACTGTCACTGAGTTTGTTGTTTTTTTTTTTAAGCAATGAGCAGTCATTTGAATGTTCATATGAGGATATGAGTTACTGTAGCATCAGCTTAACCATTTTCAAACTGGAGAGCGTGACTCAGTTTACTGTTCAGTGTATTTAAGCCCGAGTTTGTGCGTCAGCTCTTGTCAGCACTGAACCCAGCGCTGCTGGCCATCAGTCGCAGCTTGGTGCAGCCCCCCTTCTGTGTGTGGATGTTTTGTGTGTGCACCTGAGCCTGTGCGGCCTCTGTCCTTCCTCACACCGCCTGACTGGTGCAGGGTAGACATCTGCCCATTGAATTTTAACGTCATTTCTGAAAGGCCGCACTTGGACAGTATAGAAGACTCAAAACCTATGCTTTCTCTTACTTTTGTATGGTACCTGCACGAGGCAGGTCAAATTTGCTGCTTTACCTGGCTCTGAAATCTGTCTCCTGTCAGTTGGAAGCACCTGCAAGGGCTTTCCGACCACGGTGCCCAGGCAGACCCTGCTCAATTGGAAGAAGCTTCATAGAAGCTGCTGTAACGGGCAGCTAATTTGAGTGTCTTTGCAGACAGTCTGTACTAAGTGCAAACATTGAACAAACATGAAGTTACTCTTGCCCTTGAAGTAGTCTTTTTGGACATGCATAATTGAGAGGCGTATTTCTAACAGCAAATCTCATTTATATTTACTTATAAATATATATTATTTTTTATAAAATACTTATAACTTATAATTTATAATATTTGTAGAATTTATAAAATAAAGTATGTATTACGTATATTTATTTATAGATTCAGCTTGTTTAAACTGAGACAAAAAAGAGTTCACCCATTTTCCCAACCCCCATCCCCACCTCTGGCAGCCACCAATTTGTTCTGTGAGCTCGGTCTCTTTGTTTGTTCTTAGATTC
Organism: Prionailurus viverrinus; assembly: GCF_022837055.1. Taxonomy (NCBI): domain Eukaryota; kingdom Metazoa; phylum Chordata; class Mammalia; order Carnivora; family Felidae; genus Prionailurus; species Prionailurus viverrinus. Next base: position 2,094,829 of record NW_025927614.1, read on the forward strand.
CACATATGAGTGAGGTCATATGGTATTTATCTTTGTCTGACTTACATCACTTAGCATAATGCTCCCTGTGTGCATCCATGTTGTCACAGATGGCAGGGTGTTAGAGTCCCTTTACGCTGTGTATGTACACAACACACACACACACACACACACACACACACACACACACACACACACACACCCTCTTCATCTGTTCATCTATCAGGAGACACTTAGGTTGCTTCCATATCTTGGCCACTGTAAATAATACTGCAGTGAACACAGGTGCCTATATTTTCTTCAAATTAGTATTTCTGTTTTCCTCAGGGTAAATCTCCAGAAGTGGGATTGCTAGATCATTTGGTGTTTCTATTTTCAGTTGTTTGAGGAACCTCCAGACTGTTCTCCAGGGCGGCTGCACGGTTTACATTCCCTCCGACAGTGCACGAGGTTCCCCTTTCTCCACATCCTCGCCAACATTTGTTACTTGTCTTCTTGATACTAGTTTATTATTAGTGATTTTTGTTGCATTAGGCAAGAAAAATGATTGATGATAGTAAGGAGATAGATGTGGTTCAAATGTTAATGCCAATGATGTGAAAATAAGAATAAATTCAAACCTACTACTTAGGGAATTAACCATTAACCCTCTCTCTTTCCTTTCCATTCCCACATTTGGGAGTTTTGCCAGAAAGAGTTACATGCAACTAATTGCTCACTTCTTGAATTGTGGAGGCAAAACACTAGAAAATTCGGCCTTTGAGTGATACACACATGATCGTGTACGAAAGCGGGCGTGCTTGCCGGTCAGCTGCTGGGGTCCACGTGCCGGGGTCCAGTGTGGTGCCCACGCGGACCCTGGGGCTGCCTGCCCTTCCTGTGAGGTCTGTGTGTCCTGCTCCGAAGCGGCTCTTCAGCTGTGACGTGTGTCTGGGTGGGCTCCTAGTTCGAGTACATTTAACGTGGGGCTTTCTCTTCGGACCTTCTTGTCTCTGTGCCCAGGTGCACGTCTTTCTCATCCGGGTCCAGTTTGCAGGTGGAAGAACCAGAGGGGCAGACACTTCAGAAGCCAGTGGGTTGCTCCGAGTGATGGTTCGGCGGCCGATCGAAGAGCGGGCGGTGCTAATTTGAGATGAAGGGTTGGCCGCTTTCCTTCCCCACCGTGTCACCTACTTTATACTTTATCCCCAATCCTTTTCCCTTCTCTGATCCTAGTTACCCTCACTCCCTACTCGGGAGGCCATTGGTGGGGCCGTGCTTTCTCCTGCCCAGAACACACAGGTGTGTGACTCAGTAGGGTTGCTTTATGGAGCCTAGCGTTGGGGGGTTGAGTTTCTTCAGAGCGTCAGGATTTGTGGATGCTGTACTCGGAAAGAGTGGTGTTGGTCATTTATGTGAAGTCGCCTCAGGACGCAGCTGTTAAGGTCAGCTCACGTTTGGTTTTAATAACCACTGCTTGGCCCTGAATTTTCAGTGGAGAAGCAAGACAGGTAGTCAAGCAGGTGAAGCGTGAGTTGTCGACAGGCACTGAGAGTCCCACGTGACCGCAGGAGAAGCCCCACGCCTCACATACGACGGGGGCAAGCTGTTCTTCATGTGAATTACAAGACGGTAATGAACACTTGACAGTGTTCCGTTTTTGCCGGGGTTAGGACGGTCTTCTGCTTACTCTCTTTGTGAGCAGGTTGCTTCACCTCTGTCTGCCTTGGTCTCCTACTTGTGAGACCGTCAGGGTTGTCGCGATGAAGCCCAGGAAGGTGCATAGAGTGCACCTGGCATCTAGCAGACTCAGAGGTAGTCTTCCTGTCATCTGCTCCTGATCACACGTCTCCATTCTTTCATCCGTTGTCACTCAAGAGGATCGCTTGAATACTGGTTAACTGCTTAAAGTTGTGTTAAGTTCCTAACACTTGATTTGGATTTGAGCGTCTCCTGCTTAAGGAGTAGTAAATTACATAAGGAGAGGTTTCCCCTCAGTTGTGGCCTAAGACTTTGCACAATTCCTTGGATAGTGGAACGTGCAAGTTTTGTGTTGCGTATGACACATTCGTTCCTCAGCGTATTTCTCGGGCACGTCTGTCCTGAGGTCAGGGCTGCCAGATATGAGCGATACAGTGGCCAACCAAAGGGACACACAGGAGTTTATGTGGGCTCGTGGGCCAGACAGACGTGCTGTAGCAAGAGGAGCACCGCAGTGGCTGTGAGTGTGTTGCCTCCGGGCGCCGCGCTCCTAGGACCACGTGGGTCTGTGTTGGGAACGCTCGGGGCAGTTAGCTGCACGGGTGCCACCGGCGGGGGAGACCCCGGTTAGTGGTAAGACCTTAGAGAGCATGCAGTGTGTACACGAGCTCAGGGGGCCAGTTTGGTGGCTTGGATACAGTAATGTGGGAAAGCTTGATGTGTGTGGTTGCACGGTGGAGAGTCTGCTCGGCACCCAGGCTCTACAGCGGCATTGGACTAGGAGAGAGACGGGCAGGGGTTAAAACAAAACAAAAAACAGACCGAAAACATGTAAATGCCGAGGGACGGTAGTGAGGTCTGTGACGTATGAACTTTATCCATCTACATTCTGTTTGTCTCTGTAAATCTGTGAATTGTGTTGGGTTGTCTAGAACAGAGATGACAGTTGGATCCCCAGTTATTTATTGAATCTTCATGAAGTTGGGGACCTCGTCTTTCATTTGTAGTTTCTCGAGAGCCTGCACTTAGTAGGAAATGAGGAACCTGATGGTGAATGAGGCCCAGCTCAGTGCATCAACTTTTGTTACTTTGCACGGGTAATTCTCTCATGTAGAGGCGTTTCAGCTCTAAATTAATGAGTAAAATTGTGTTTGTTTAGAATTGGGATACAAATGTATATGTTGCATTTTCCCCTAGGTACCGACAGCCAAGGTTTCAGAGCTAAACCCTAATGCTAAAGTGTGGGGGACCCCCGTGCTGCGTTTGGAAGCGGGCAGTGCGGCGGATGGCGGTGTGAGTGCAAACTGGGAGGAGCCGGCTGGGCCTTGCACAGCCTGCGGCCAGGAGGGTGAGTCTGGAGCCTGCTGGTGCTGAGGAGGGCCTTTGCCCTCAAGGCTTGGTCTTTGTTCCCTTTTAACCCGTCTTTAAGAAATTACCAATTAAGATTTGTGTCCTGGTTTGTTACTGTATTTAAGAGCCAAGAGATCTGTCACAATCAAGTTAAAAAAACTCAACTAACTGCAACTGTTAAGCCTGTGTTTTGCTTGTTTTAAGAGAAATTTATTCTTCTAATCCTGCCCTTTGGGGTAATATTCCTAATTCCAGGATTGGATGCCAATGGTGATGGTGACAAAGGTCATGAGTGTGTGGCACTGTCGGATTTGCAGGAGCCGGACCGACCAGCTGTGAGCACGTCGGCTCTGGACCGCTCAGAGTATGAATCTCCGCCGGAAAACAGCGAGACTGGTAAAGCTCTTTCATGAATTCATTTTTATATACACTGAGGACTGTTTTATGTTGCTTTTTAAAATTGAGCTTCTTAAATCTTCCTCTAAACGTTGTTGCCTTTCACTGCTTCCTTTGATTCTACTTTGAACTCCCTCTTTTCTGGATACAGAGAGGAGTTCTGGTTGGCAAGGTGCCACAAGGCATTTAAGATCTGAGCAGTTCCTGAAAGGTGGGTCTGGTTTAATCAGGAGAAGCAGAAGATGGGCCATAGGTCCGGGTGTTGGTAGAAGTACAGAAAAGGAACGTGAGTATTGAAATAGAGAGTCAGCCCCAAAGGAAGTTCGTTTTCCGCGGAAGGGAGTATTGAAGGCTGTTTTCAGAAGAAGGGACAGAGCAGTTGTCTTTGGGGCCAGGATGTGGCCAGTGTAGAAGTACCCAGGGGTGATGGGGCATGGATGGCTCACCTCCAGTTTTGATTCCACTGTCATCTAAGAGATGACTCACAGTTCAGAGCGCCAGCGGACTGTGGGGCAGGCCACTCTCTCCTCACTAACCATTGGATGGGGCCACCAGAGTGGGAGAAATAACTCCCCTAGATTATCTACTGGGAATCTGGTAGAGCGGAGCAGACGCACCGCACCGTGAGTGCATCTGGTGTCCCCGGTGACTGTCTGGAGCTACACCTGAGCTAGAGAAGGGCCCCCTTCCCTCGGCGCCGCTGCCGCATCCTTACCGGGAGGCGATCTGTGAACACAGCTCATTGCACGTCTTGCTTATCAGACTTCCGTAGTCCAGCAGCGTGTGTGTGTGTGTGTGTGTGTGTGTGTGTGTGTGTGTGTGTGTGTGTGTATTTTTCTGGGGGAGGGTGAGCCCCGGGCACATCGCGCCTGCACTGTGGCTGCTGGAACTTGTTGCTGGTGGCCCCCGCTGTGATCTGGCTCCGCCTACAGCACCCAGAGCGTCTCCTCGGCTACTTCCTTGCGTCAGCTCTCTACCTGCCACGTGCTGACCCCTGAGCAGGTGGGCGCAGGTGGCTGAACAAAATGGGTAGCACGTGAAATGCTCTCATCGTCAGTTCGGGGTCACAGACTCCCGGCCAGCCCTTGGCGTGGCCAAGGCTACGGTGCGGTTGAACCCCTGGACAGCTATTTTACACCTTCTGTTCTCCATGGACCCCAGCCCTTTCCTCCTCTTTGCTTTTGGGGGCGTAGGGCATTAATGAAGCATAATTGATGTACGATAAACATCACGTGTTTAGAGTGCATCCCAGCTTGTCTGTAAGTTTTATTTTCCCTAGTTTGGAGCACGGTGTTGGGTGCACTATCGAGTTGATTCGCTGACTCTTCCACTCCACACTGATTTCTCTACCAGATTCGGTAAGATGTGTATACACCTGTAAAACCATCAAGATCATGAACGTATCCGTCACCACCGAAAGCTTCCTGTGTCCTCTCTTTGCCCCAGGCAACCACTGATCTGCTTTCTGTCACTCTTGGCACTTTCTAGAACTTTATGTAAGTAGAGTTTTACGTCATGTGTTCTTTTTGTCAGGCTTCTTTTACTTGGCTTACTAATTTTGAGATTCAACCATGTTGTAACATTCATCGGTCATTTCCTTTTATTGTGGAGCAGTATTTATTCCGTTCCATTGTATGCCACCATTTGTTTTTCTATTCACCTGGTGGTGAATATTTGGGTTGTTTCCAGTTTTTGGCTATTACCAATAAAGCTCCTATGAATGTTTATAACACAAGACTTTGTATGGACAGATGTTTTCATTTCTCTTGGGTAGATACGTAAGAATGGAACAGATGGGTCATCTGGTAGGTTTATCTTCTGAAAAGATGGTTGAGCTGTGGTCCATAGTGGACCTCTGTGTGCTCGTCCACAGTCGTGCTCACAGCAGATCAGAGCTGCTCCACATGCTCACCGATGCTGCGTGTGGTCAGTCTTGTTAGTTTTAGTCATTCAGAAGGTAGGTAGTTGAATCTTATTTTAGTTTTAGTTTGTATTTCCTAATGACTAATGGTGTCAGACATCTTCTACATATGTCTGTTTTGGTGAAGGGTCTGTTCAAGTTGTCTGCTCATTATTCGGTTTTACTATTGCCTTTTGGGAGTTCTTTATACATTTTGGATACAAGTCCTTATCGGGTGTATAATTTGCAAATACATTCTCTCAGTCTGTGGCTTGTCTTTTGTTCTCCTAACAGTGTCTTTTGAAGAGCAGAAGTTTTAAATTTGGTCTATAGTGTAGTTTATCAGGTCTTTTTTCTTTTATGGTCTTGCTCTTGGTTTTGTATCTAAGAAATCTAAGCTGAATCCGAAGTCACAAAGGTGTCTCCCCAGGAGTTGTGTAGTTTTAGGTTTCACATTTTTGGGGTCTGTGGCTCATTTTAAGTCAGTTGTTGTATATGGTGTGAGGTAGACAGCAGAGTTGTTTCTTTCCCCCATGTGTGGGTGTGCAGCTATTAGAGCACTGTTTGCTGGAAAGACCCCCTTCTCCCCTGGGCTGTCTGTGGCTGTCGTCAGGATCATTTGTCCCTACGTGTGGGTTCATCTCTGGGCACTCTTCTGTTCCACCTGTTAAGTCTGTTTTCACAATAGTACCCCCTGTTTTGATTACTGTAAATAACTCTTACAAACAGGTGGTGTTAGCTTTCTTTTTCAGAATTATTTTAACTATTCTAGTTCCTTTTTATGTCCATACAGGTTAGGCTGAGCTGGTCAATGTCTTCAGAATGCTGAGATGCTCATTGGGATTGCACTGAATTTGTAGGTCACTTGGAGAAACTTGACGTCTCAGTGCAGTGCACATGAGCTGTTACACTTCCCCACTTGGTTAGGTCTTCTGTAATTTTTCTTGGCTACATTTTTACTTTTCAGTGTACTGGTCTTTCCTATCTTTCGTCCAGTTTATCCGTAAGTATTTCATTTTTTGGGGGGCAGGGGTGCTATCGTAAGAGATTTTTTAAAAAAATTTAATTTGGAATTTTTATACCAGTTAGAAATATAATTAATTTTTGTGAATTGATACACTCTGGAAATGTGTTAAGCTCACTTCCTAGTTGTAGGAACTTTTTGTGGATTCCATTGTATATTCTACCTGGACAGTCGTGTTATTTGTTAAAAACATTCAGTTTTATTTCCTATCCAATCTGGTGCCTTATATTTCTTTATCTTGCCTGGTTGCCCTGGCTACAGCCTTCATTACAAAGGTGAACAGTGAACAGATCATGAGCGCAAACCTCTGACTGATCGTAGGGGTGAAACGTGCCATTTCACCAGTAAGTTTAATGTTAGTGTGGTTTTGCGTATATGACCTTTATCAGGTTCATGAGGTGCCCTTCTGTTAGGATTTGCTGAGAGTTTTTATCGGGAGTGGTTTTTGGCATTTATCATGCCTTTTTTCTCCATCTGTGGCGATAATCATACTTTTTTTCTTTTAGTGTGTTCGATGAATTACATTGATTGTATATAATCCACCTTATATTGCTGGGATAAGCTTCACTGGGTCATGATGTAATACACTTTTGATTAGTTGTTGGATTAGATTGGCCAGAATTTTGTTTAAAGTATTCATATCTGTGTTCATGAGGGATGTTGGTCTATAGTTTTCAGTGTATTTCCTCTGTTAATTTTTTTTGAAGAGGCCATCGTTTCTTTTTTAGATGAAGAAATGAAGGAAGTGAAGCCCTTCAGGCCTAAGAGTTTTGTTTGAAGGAAAGTTTTCAGCTACCTTTTTTTTTTTTGAGAGAGAGTGAGAGCATGAGTGGGGGAGGAGCGGAGAGAGGGAGAGGGAGAATCCCAAGCAGGCTCCATGCTGTCAGTATGGGGCCCAATGTGGGGCTCAAAACTTACAAACCACGAGATCACGACCTGAGCTGAAATCAAGAGTTGGTGCTTAACCAACTGAGCCGCCCTGGCGCCCTCCCCAGTTTGATTTTTAATGTAGGCCTACTCAGGTTGTCCATTTCTTCTTGAGATAGTTTTGGTTACTTGTGTCTCACAAAGAGAGATTTGGTCCACTTCATCTAAAGTGTCAACTCTATCGTGTAGAATTGCTCATAAAACTCTGTTTATTCTTTTATCATCTGTAGGATCTGTAGCTATGCCGCATCATTCTTACTATTACTGGTAATTCATAGCTTTTTTTCCCCCCTCTCATGAATCTGTGTAGAGGTTTGTCAATTTTGTTGATCTTCTGAAAGAAGTGGTAGTTGGTTTCATCAATTTTTCTGCATCATTTTTCTCCTTCCTGTTTCATTGTTTTTTTCTGATATTTATAATCTACTTTCTCTTCATTACTTGGGTTTAATTTTTATTTCTAGCGTCTTATAATGGAAGCTGAGCTCATTGATGGGAGGCATTTCTTTTCTGAGGTGGCCATTTATTTCTATAAATCTCCTCCTAAATACTCGTTTATTAGCACAATCTCTGTGTATTCTGGTATATATTGTGTGTGTGTGTGTGTGTGTGTGTGTGTGTGTGTGTGTGTGTTTAAATTCAGTTCAGGGGCGCCAGGGTGGCTCAGTTCGTTAAGCGTCCAACTTTGGCTCAGGTCACAATCTCGTGGTTTGTGGGTTCGAGCACTGTGTCGGGCTCAGTGCTGACAGCTTGCTCAGAGCCTGGTGCCTGCTCCGGATTCTGTCTCCCTTTCTCTCTGCCCCTGCCCTGCCCACACTGTGTCTCTCTCAAAAATAAAGAAACGTCAAAAAAAAATTTTTTTTACAAAAAAATAAATAAATTCAGTTAAATGATTTCTGATTTCTTTCTTTTTTTTGTTTTAATTCATGGGTAATTTAGAAGTCTGATATTTAGATTCTAAATATTTGGGGATTTCCCAGGGAACTTTATTTTATTGGCTTCTAATTTACTCTCCTTATAGTTGTGGGACATAAATGACTTGAATCCCTTTAAATTTATTAAGATTTGTACCATGGCCCATAATATGGGCCATCTTAGTACGCATTCCCTTTTCTCTTGAGAAGAATGTGTATTTTGCTGTTGTTAATGGGGCTGTTCTGTAGTTGCCACTTCTGGTGGTCTTCCTTCCTTTGTGTGAACCCAGGCTTCCTTTTGCTTATGCTCCTGCTTCCACCGCAAGGACTCCAGTGCTTCTCTCGTAGTGCAGATCTGCTGTGATGGGTTGTTGCAGCTTTGGTGTCTCTGAAACCATCTTTATTTTACATTTGTTTTTGCTTCATGTAGAATTCTCTGTCAGATTTTTTTGTCCGCACTTCACACAGACTTCTGTTTCAAGCTGTTTTTCTCTCTCTTCTTTTTTTAACGTTTATTCATTTTTTGAGAGAGTGAGAGAGCATGAGCAGGAGAGGGGCACAGAGAGGGGGAGACAGAATCCGAAGCAGGCTCCAGGCTCTGAGCTGTCAGCACAGAGCCCAACATGGGCTCGAACCCATGAACTGTGAGATCATGATCTGAGCCGACATCAGATGCTTAACTGACTGAGCCACCCAGGCGCCCCTCAAGCTGTTTTTCTCTATCAGTGGTTTTGGGGATTTAATTATGATGTATCTTAAAAGCAGCCTTTATGTTTCTTATGGTAGGTGTTCATTGAGTTTCTTGAATCTGTTTATAAATGTTTTCATCCAAGTTGGAAAAATTTTGGCCGTAATTTCTTCAAATGATGCTCCTCTATCTGTGACTCCCACCCCCACCCCCCACCCCCATCCCAGTCTTTTCTTTTACGATCTCTGGTTTTTCCTGTATAAGACTCTTGAAGTTGTCCCAGAGCTCACCAGTCCTGGGTCCTTTTTAAAAACTCTTATTTCTCAGTTTCATTTTGGAAAGTTTCCATTATATCTAATATCAGACATTGTCGTTTTCACTTGTAGAAGTCTTAGGTGCGTCTTTTAAATATTTTCACATTTCGCCCTAACTTTTTATGCACGTGGAGGCTAGCCATTATAATGTCTTTGTCAATTCATGTTAACATCTGTGTTAGTTCTGGACAGTTTGCTGTTAATAACGAGTCCTATTTTCCTGCTTCACATTTGTGGTAAGTTTTGGTTGGATTGAATTTGTCTTGGTTGGGCGCTTAATGGTTTTGTATTTCTTTAAGTATTTTGGTTATCGTTCCAACGTACATCTAAGTTACTTGGAAATGGTTTGATGCTTTTATAGCTTGCTCGAAGATTTGTTAGGCCTGAGGGGAGTGGAGCTTAGTCGGGCCGGTTCCTTCCCACCCCTGAGGCAGGACCCCATGCTCTGTGAGCAGGAGGCACCCTGGTCCAGCGGGGCGGCAGGCACGTCTCCAGCCCCGTGGGGAGAGAGGTCTGCGTGCTGCTACTCGACCTTCCAGGGGGCTTGTCCCGGTCTCAGGGACTCCCATCACACTGCTGCCGTGACACGGCTGCCTACTTGAGCGGGCCCCTCCCTGTGCCCCCTGTCCTGGCACCCTCTTCTGTGCCCCTTAACGCAGCATGCCCACTGAGTTCTGTCTGGCTTCTCACTTCCTGAGCCTGGGCCTCGGAAAGTCGTACGTCTCCTTTCTCTTAGGGGCCGATGTTCCTGTACGTGGAAAACTTGTTTACTGTTTTCGTTTTCCATTCGGAAAGTATTTATTCAGAACTTACCATGTGCCACATTTACTTGGGATCCATCAGTGATGTGACTAGTGAGAGCCCTGGCTTTACTTGAGCTTATATCTGTTTGACAGAGACAGACAACTAACCCACATAATAAGTAAGTTCGTGATAGGGCGTGTGGGAGGATGGTAACCACAATAGAAAAGAGAAGTGTAAGGAAACAATGTAAGGAAATGGCGGGGTGAGGTTACGGTTTTTCTAGGTTTATTGAGGTTTAATTGACAAGTAAAAATTGAATGTGTTTAAAATATACCACATTGGTCATTTGATATTACGTATTCACTGTGAAATGATTCGTACGGTCAAGCTAATTAATTAACATACCCATTACCTCACGTAGTTGTTTTGTTCTGGTGTGTTCACACTTAAGGTCTACCCTCTTAGCCAGTTTCAGGTGTACAGTACAGGATTGTCGACTGTAGTCACCGTGGTGTCCCTTAGATCCACAGAACTTGAATTCGTCTGATAATGAAAGTCTGCATCCTGTGACCAGCATCTCCCCATTTCCCCCACTCTCCAGCCCGTGGTAACCTCAGATAGATTCCACATACAAGTGACGTCATGTAGTTTTTTTCCTTTCTGTACCTGACTGTATCACTTAGCATAGCGCCTCAATGTTCATGTTGTCGCGGATAGCAGGATGCCTCCTTTTTTATGGCTGAGTAATATCCCAGTGTTTGTATACGTCCCATCTTTATTTATTCATTTGTCGACAGGCCCTTGGGTTGTTTCCTTGTCTTGGCCACTGTGAGTAACGTTGCACGAACATGAGAGTGTAGCTGTTTCTACCAGATACTGATTTCATTTCCTTTGGATATGCATCCAGCAGTGGCATTACTGGATCATATGGTACTTACTTCTATTTTTAATTTGGTGAGGAGCCTCCACACTGTCTTCCCCAGTGGCCGTGCCAGTTTACATTCCCACCAGCAGCGCACAGGAGTTCCTTTTCTCCACGTTTTTGCCAACACTTGTTATCTTGGTTTGTTGATACTAGCCATCCCGGTGGGTGTGAGATGTTGTCTCATGGTGGTTTTGATCTGCGTTTCCCTAATGGTTAGTGATGTTGAGCATCTTTTAATGGACTGTTGGCCATCTGTACGTCTTCTTTGGAAAAATGTCTATTTAGGTCCTTTGCCCACTGTTAATGAAATTTTTGTTTTGTTTTGCTATTGTGAATGAATTTCTTACATGTTGTGGATATTACCCCCTTATCAAAGAGTTCTAGATCCCATAAATATCTTCTCCCATTCTGTAGGCTGCCTTTTCATTGTGTGGATGGTGTCCTTTGCTGAGCAGAAGCTTTTAGTGTGATGTGGTCCCACTTGCATGGTTTTGCAAGACCAAAAAAATTATTGCCCAGCCTCATCTCAGGGGGCTTTTTCCTTACGTTTTCTTGTAGGAGTTCTATAGTTTTAGGTCTTACATTTAAGTCTTCAGTCTGTGTTGAGTTGATTTTTGTACGTATTGTAAGATCAAGGTTCGGTTTCATTCTTTTGCATGTGGCTGCCTCATTTTCCCAGCACTGTTCAGTGAAGACACCCCTTTTCCCCACTAAGTATTCTCGTCAGTCTTGTTGAAAATCAGTTGAATTTTATATGTGTGGGTTTATTTCTGGACTCTATTCTGTTCACTGATCTGTGTGTCTTTTTATTTCAATACCAATCTGTTTTGATCACTTGGCTTTGTGATATGATTTGAAATCAGGGAGCATTTATGCCCCCTTTGTTCTTGCTTGAGATTGCTTTGGCTGTGCAGGGTCTCTGTGGTTTCATATGAGTTTTAGGCTTGTTTGTTCTAGCTCTGAAAAATGCTGTTGGAATTTTGGTCGGGGCTGCATGGAATCTGTAGATTGCTTTGGGTGGTGTGGACATTCTAACCATATTCTTGCAATCCACAGGCATGGAGTATCTTTCCATGTATTTGTGTCTTGCTCAGTTTCTTTATCAATGTCTTAAAGTTTTCAGGGTACAGGTCTGTCACCCCTTGGTTGAGTTTATTCCTAGGTATTTTATTCTTTTCGATGCAGTTATGAATGGGTTTGTTTTCTTGTTTTTTTCAGACAGTTTATGCTAGTGCACAGAATCCCAGCAGATGGTGTTCCAGTACTCACATAGACTTCCTCACTGTTTTTCTTTTCTTTTTTTTTTCTTTTTGCTCCTGTAACTGGCTAATGTCACATGACCCATCTCACATCTGCCGAGTCTCTCTGCATGTCTGACTCTGTTCTCAGGTCTGTCCATGTGTTCTTTAGCTCCAGGGTTTCTGTTTGGTTTTGGTTTTTGTTTATTTGTTTGTTTTATTTTAGAGAACACCAGCAGGCGGGGGGGGCGGGGGGGTGTGAATATGAATCTCAACCAGGCTCAGCACAGGGCTGAATGTGGAGCTTGATCCTGCGACCCTGGCATGATGACCTGAGCCAAAATCAAGAGTTGGACGCTCAACCAACTGAGCCACCCAGGCACCCCTGTTTAGTTCTTTTGTATGGTTTCTTCTTCCTTACTAAACTTATTTTGTTTTTGCACCGTTTTCCTGATTCTGTTGTCTGTGTTCTCTTGGATTTCACTGAATTTCTTTATTTTATTTTATTTTTTTAAGTTTATTTATTTTGAGAATCAGGGAGAGCATGCACATGGAGAGAGGGGACAGGAGAGAGAGAGAGAGAGAGAGAGAGAATGAGAGAGAGAATATATCTCAAGCATGCTCCACACCATCAGTTGGAGCCGGACACGGGGCTCAAACTCATGAACTGTGAGATCATGACCTGAGCCGAAATCAAGGGTCGGCCACTTAGCTGACTGAGCCACCCAGGTGCCCCTCACTGAGTTTCTTTAAAAGATGATTATTTTGGACCCTTTGTCAGGCCATTTGTACGTCTCCTTTACATTGGAATCTGGCTATGGATCTTGTGTGGTCCCTGGGAGCTCTGGGGACAGGGACGGCTGTGTCTCCTGCTGAGTCTCTGGGCGGGCACAGCTGCTTGTGGGCTGCTGGGAGGGGCTGAAGCCAAGTCACAGGCTTGTTTCAGAACCTGCTGTCAGCCTGAGGTTGGGTCGGCTGGCCTGTCTCCAGAGGCACTGACTGTGGGTATTTTCCAGGGGGGCCCTTGGCCAGCAGGCCTGCTCACGGACTGTGGTGGAGAGTGGCAGGAGCCCACTTCTGGTGCCCTTGTGGTACTTACAGTCTGACTGTGTTGGGCTTGCTCTAGGGACTCCTGGACTGCAGCCTGGGGGGCTGGAGCTGGGCCCACTTTGGGGCCCACAGCCAGGACCGAGGTGTTTGTGCTGATTACCCAGGACTCAGGTGGGCCAGGCTCCTCCTGGGGTCCTTAGCAATGATGCTGGTGACAGGCCCAAGCCAAACGGTGTGGTGGAATCCTCAAGGGGCAGAGCATGTCTGGGTCTGTAGCTGGGGCCTCTGGCAAGTCAGCTGCCTGGATGCAGAGCCTGCCTCCTCAAACGGCTCCGCTCAGCCTTGGACCGTACCCAGGTTTCACCGTCTTCTCCCTGGACGCCAGAGCTCCCATTGGGCACTGTTGTCCGAGGGTGGATGCTGAAGTGTTGCTGGTGGGGGGGACCTCCGGTTCCACCATCTTGCCTAGAAGCAGATGACCTCACGTCTGTCTCAATTGTGAAGACCGAAGCCATCAGAAGCACACTTTCCACCCTGACACCTGTACATCTCAGCCTCTGTCTGGGACCCTTTTCTGTGCTCTCAGGGTCTTCGTGAACCCTTTCTCTGCCATAGGAGGAGCCTTCCACATAGTGCTGTTCTCTCTCACGTTAGATGAGCCTGCCCTCTACACCCGGTCTTTCCCTAGCAGAACTCTCCAGAAGCATTGTCTGGGCCAGCTGCCTGTATGTGCTCGTGTCCCATGCCCTCTCAAGCCCCATCCAGGTAGACTGTTGCCCCAGGCTCATCAACAGCACTGTGACTGCCTTTATCCAGGCCTCCAGTGATGAACTGTGGCTTCTTCTGTCCCTTGACCTGGCCGTGTCCTGTGTTTCTTGCTGACTTCATGTCCCTTCCTTGGCCACATCCTCTCTGTTCTCCTTGGGAGATCGGCCTGCCCAGGGGTCGGTCCTAGACCACCGCTCTTCTGTGTCCTTGGCTGAAGTCCCACCCTTACCTGGAATTGTCCCAAATACTAGTTTATCCTCGATTATTGCACTGGCGTCCTAACCAGGCTTTTTTCTTCCCTCCTGTGCCTCACTGTCCGTCTTCAGTACAGACCGGAGACATCTCTCCAAGATGAAAATTGTTTTCCTATCACATTTAGGTTAGAATCCTCATCTCCTTGTAGTAGCCCACAAGGCCTGCAGGCTCTGACTGCCGCCTCCCGGCCTCTGTGCCGTCATCGTGTGCTCCCGTTGACTTGCCCAGATGTGCTGACCTCTCTGCAGGCGCCTAGTCCCGTGCTCTGGCGGCACCCCTGCTGGAGAACGCACTTCCCCTGATCCCCGCCAGGCCCACCGTCTCCTCCATTGGCCTCTGCTTTGTGCCACCGCTGTAGTGGCTGCCATGTCCGGAGCAGCCTGGGCAGTCTCTCCTCGTGCACGGTGGCGGTCTCCTTCATGTCTGACTCCACCTGATGTTCCGTTCCATGTTGACTCATTCAGCTGCAGATCGCCTTTCCCGCTGGGAGCAGAGAGTTTGTGCTTACTTGTTCAGTAAATGCCCCACTTTGTCTTTACTGTTGTCAGTCTTTGACTTTTAAACTGGTGTCTCTTGTGAGAAAACTCCACGTACGTGAGTATGTGTGCAGATTTATGTAGAAGTGTATGAAAACTGTTCTTAGTGTTTTGGTGCCTTTGATATCCTGGCCACCTAAAAATGGGGTCCTTGCCTGGAGTGCAGAGTCCTGGGGGCTAAGGGCAGGGGCATCACTCCAGACTCCAGTGTGAAAATCCTGCTCTTGTGGTGTGCAGGTGCAGGGGTGCCAGGACCTCACCTTGCGTGCCAGCTCACTCCCTGGTCCGTGAGTGGTACCTCGTGGGACACGCGCTCAGACATTGTCTACTGTGCCGTCCACCATCTTAGAAGAAGTCGCCTCTAGAGGCTCGGGCCAGTTTGTCTCCTGTTGAGGGTCTGCTCACTTGGTATCCTCCAGTAGGATCTCTGGCCCAGAGGCTTCTTACTTGGAACTTTGCCTGCTTGGACGTTAAAATTTTTTTTTTTTAAATGTTTGTTTATTTCTGAGAGAGAGCGTGAGTGGGGGAGGTGCAGAGAGAGAGAGGGAGACACAGAATCTGAAGCAGGCTCCAAGCTCTGAGCTGTCAGCACAGAGCCCGACGTGGGGCCCGAACTTGTGAACTCATTAGATCATTACCTGATCTGAAGTTGGATACTCAACTGACTGAGCCACCCAGGTGCCCCATGCCTGCTTGGACATTTAAAAGCAGGTTCATAAGGCTCTAGTGTAGAGACTGCATCATCCTTATGGCCCATGTGCTTGTAATCCCCAGCCTTTATCTTCCTGGCCTGTATTTGCCTTTTTCTTATTTTGATTCTTTTCTTTATATTTCATTTTGGTTTTAGTATCTGTGTTCTTGCAGTCTGCCTGAAAGGCCTTTTGAATTGAGACAAGGAATTAAATAATTTACACTTATTTTCAGGATGGTGGGGGGGAAGGACCTCTAAACTTTGCTAATAAATCTTACTGCTCATATTATTATTTTTTTTAATGTTGATTTATTTTGAAATGGGGAGGGGCAGAGAGAGAAGGAAAAAGAGAATCCCAAGCAGATGCCACGCTGCCAGCACAGAGCACAACGTGGGGCTTGAACTCAAGAACCACAAGATCATAATCTGAGCTGAAGTCAACAGTAGGATGCGTTATTAACCGACTGAGCCACCCAGGCATCCCTCAGATTATTTTTGAAACTGTTGTTTTTGTTTGGGGGAGAGGGGGTTTTAAATTTTTTGCCTCTGATTTCTTTTTTTTTAGTAGGTAAAATAGCAAGTTTCTTACTATCAAGGCACAGTGTAGGTAAATTAACATGTACATTGAAATCATGAGAATTGCTGTGCAGAATCATCTGCTTGGCAAATTTTAAGCCTGTTTTCCTAAGTTGATCATTGCTTTTATGTAGGAGGAAATGAGTCTCAACCAGAAACCCAGGAGGACCCCCGAGAAGTACTCAAAAAGACATTGGAGTTCTGCTTGTCTAGGTAAGGACGCCAGTGGTTTTTCTCATCCCTGCTGTCTGGAGTGTTCTGTGCCGGTTTTTCTATACAGATGTGACACTGTGTACACACGAGGGGGTATGTCTGTTGGTATCTATGTCTGTGTATAGCTATTAATAGGAAGTAGAGAATGTGGAGTAGTCCTAGCCTTTGACACAGTGGAGAACCAAACATAATCATCTAGGCCGGTGTTCCACGCATGTCTGCATGGATCCATCGTGATGATCATTTCCTGGGTTGCTTTTTGAAATTCAGAGTCCTGGGCACGCCCCCCCCCCCCCCCCCCACCCCATCCCACAGAATCAGACTCTGAAGGCGGGGCCGTAGGTCATCGCCTCACAGAAACATTCTTCAGCACAGTGAAGTTTGAGAACAGTTTGCTGTTAGTAGTCCTCATAGTCTGCCAAACTCTGCAGTAACAAAGTGTTCTGTATGTGTGCCACTCGTAGTTTTAGTTGTTCTTTCTGAGAACAACTTCCTGAGTAATACCTTTTTTCTTGACAAATGAAGCAGAACCTTTAAAGTTCAAAGCGACAACCATACATACAAGAGGATGGGATTGGGTTAAGTGTAATTTTCTTTGAGCATGAAGATAACTGATGTGTCACATGTAAAGTTTCCCATCAGTGATAGTGATTCTTAAAGTGTTTTTCTGGGCCTGCTTTCGGACTTCAGAGCGTCTGATGGGGGCCCCGTAGACTGTGGGGCTGCACGGTGGGGAGAGGAGGGGTGGGGCCGGGTGGGGCCCCAGCTTTCCTTCCTTGCCCACCCCGCACCCTGCCTGAGGGCGTGCTCTGAGATGGAGAGCCAGGCCGTGAGCCTAGGCTGTGAGGCTGTGTGCTGGAGGAGCTGGGTCTGCGCCTTGCTCAAGCCCTGCTCTCACCCCCCTGGGCCACCTGAGAGGTGGGGGTGGAGCAGCGGGTCCCTCCACGGGTCTGTGGCTGTGTGGCTTCGTGGATCTTAGAGATTGTCCTCAGCCTCTGCTGCGGAACCAGTGTGTCTGTGCTGAGAGGTTTTGAGCACGCCGTCCTGGTTATGGAGACTTACCAGAAGCTTGCAGCATGGGCCAGACAGCAGCAAGTGGCTCACCTTCCCCTGAACTGCTGGTACCTGCAGCTTCCTTGGAGGGACCCCGTGGGTCACGTCATTGGTCATGTTTCCTTCTTTGTAACCTGGCTGCCACTGGGTCTGCAGCTCCTCTGGTACGTGTTCCAGACTGAACAGCGAGCACTCTGGGGACCGGCCTTTTCGTAGTTTTCTTAGGATTTTCGTACCTAAAAAAGTGGGTTTGTATCTTTAGTAAGCTACTCAAACACGTCTTAGAACAAAGATAAGCTATAAATATGTTTCCAAAGGCTTACCCTGTGATTGTAACAAGTGCAGTATACTTTTGTCCTCCCTGCCTCTCCAAATGTCTGTAAAAATTTTTACATAAGGTCAGAGAGATGGCAAATGATGGAAGGGGTTTGAACTCCCATCTGACTCTGAAGTACCCCCATGCCACACTCCTGCTTCTTCCGAAGCTTGCTTTTAAAGGAAGGTTAATTCAAAGCCGTTGTCTTCTCTCTGCAGGGAGAACCTTGCTAGTGACATGTACCTTATATCGCAGATGGACAGTGATCAGTACGTGCCAATCACCACGGTAGCTAACCTGGACCACGTCAAGAAGCTCAGTACTGACATGAACTTGATTGTTGAAGTGCTGAGGTGTAAGTAAACGGCGGTCTGGGCTGGCTCACAAATGGTCTTGACGGCTGTGTGAGCTTGTACATCAATAGCCGTTGGGTGCAAGGTACTTGATGGCGACTGGGGTCTTCCTTCATGTTCCTGGCCTTGCTGAGTGGCTCGTGGGTGTGGCGAGGGCGTTGAGGGGCTCCATAACCCAACCCCCTGTGTAGTCCAGATCGTAGGTAGTGGGCGTGAGAGGGGCTAATGCGGAGGTTGATGACAGCTGTGATGTTAGTGAACCATAAAGTAGATAATGGTGTTCAGGGTAAAGTAGAATACGTTTTAATTAGCATTCTACCGACAAAGAGGGTTTCTTTAAATACTAACTTCCTGCTGAAGTTTTGGTGAAATACTACTGTTTTTCTCTAAAAGGATGTATGTGAAGTTGTTTTGTGGACATTTGGCGATATCAGAGGGAGGTTTAAACATTATATCCGAGGCCTGCAGGCCTTCAGGAAACGTGGATATTTCAGGTGTTGTCTGGCATGCCACAGGTGTGGTCACTGGTGTCCTGGTTTGCTTTGCAGATGAAGGCTTCTACAACCTGACATTTTGTTTCGTGTTTTTATAAAAACCACGTGACTGAGGTCTTGCTGACATACAGTGCGCTGCATGTATTTAAGGGTACAGTTGGGGCAGTTTGGAAGCAGGGAGATACGCATCAGTGAGACCGTCACTGCCCACGGTTCTCTTACGGCCTTTGTAATGCTTCCATCCCACCCTCCCATCCTCCCACCCAGGACGGCTTCACTGGGGATGAGTTTTAAATTAAGTGTACAGTATACTGGATATCTTTTTGAAATGGGCTTGTTTTTAATCACACAAAGTCACTTTCTGTAACACGACTGCAGGCACCAGATGAATTCTTTCCGCACTCTCCCTTCTCAGGGCTGCTGGTCCTCAGTCATGCCAGAACTAAAACCCCGTTTCCCCGTGTCACCACTGTGACTTCCCATCACAGACACTTAGGCAGATGTGTTTACATACTCCCTGGCTTAGCTGGGTGGCTAACAGTCGGTGATGATTTTTTCTTGCGTGCATTTGACTTAATAGAAGAACAGAATGAGCATCTTACCTCCAAACTTAGTTGGAGGTAAAATTCTGTACTTTCTGCCCCTAGGAAAATGTCATAAGGTCACGAAATTATTGGAGCAGGGAGTGAAGAAACTAGCAAACATCATCTATGAAGCTTGAATTCTGAAAATTGTAACCACTGTTTCCCAAGATAGCTATACGCTTTCCAGTGTCTCTTTGTCTCACGTTCAGAACAGGATTCTGCGGGAGTGCGTTTTGGTCCGACCTACGTGCAGAGGCCGGCGGCTTTCCTAACTAAAAGCTCGTGACCCTGTTAACGCTCTTTGCCTGTTATTTGGAATCCCAGATGTAGGTTTTTTTCTTTTTTTCCCCTGGGCATTCCTTGGAAGCCTGGCTGCCCCGTGGATCATTTCTCAGCTGGCGCATGCTGGCTACGAGTCGTTCGTGCAGACCGTGAGGATGTTTAATTGCCCCGTGTGGTTGCCTCATGGAGCCGTTTCTCTCCGGGGACAGACAGCCCTGTCACCCTCTCCACCCCCCGCCGCCTCCCCTTCCAGTACTGTATCGGCAGAGGGTCTTGAATTGTCACGTTACCGATGCATGTGCACGTGTAATAACCTGACGAATAGAGTGTGCTTAGCATGTTAGTTGTTCTGAAGAGGGTGATGTAAATAAGCCTCTGTGAGCAGAGATCTCGGTTTAAATCTTACCCTATCCCCAAAATGCCCAAGATAAAGTTAGATCCACTGTAGACATTTTGAATATTTCCTACTATGACACCAGAACTCTAGTGTTGATTGAATTGCATAAATTCTGTTTTTATATCATACTCTGCATGGTGTGTAGTGCATGGTACAGAAAGCTGGTTCAAAATTTTTTTTTATACTTCATGCAGTTGAAGTTGCTAATTTAAAAATAGACTCAGATATTTGTCACCAGAGCATGAAGAAATACATTGTGGTAGAGCCACAACGTGGCCACTAGAACAAGTAAAGTGAACTGGTCCTGTGTTTTCAGTAAGAATCAGTGTTAAAGTTCTAATGCTGAATCTGAAAGCATATTTCAGATGTGGACAAGATGCTCCCGTGGATCCAAAGTTCAGGTGTGTGGAGAACAGAACTGTGTCCCCTCGGCTCAGAGGTGCAGGTGTGAGAGTGGACGTGCCTGAGCGGGACTGACCCCTGGGTAAAGGGGCTTTTAAGGGGGCACATGGACTGGGACAGGACGGGTATGAGAGGCATGGAGAGGTTCGCCAGTCCCTTCTGCTGGTTTGGTTTTTACGGCTTTATTGAAGTAGAGTTTACGGACCTTAGATACGCATGCTTTAAGTGTACATTAGGGAAGTTGCATATCTTCTCACACACACACACACACACACACACACACACACACTCACTCAACTACCAGAATCAAGATGACGACCCTCCTGTTACCCCCGGGAGTTTCCTCCCCCGCCACGGACAACCACTCATTTGCTGTCGCTACAGACTAGTTTGCGTTTTCTAAAAACTTTATGTAAATGGAATCAGTCATCCAATAGCATCCCCCCCCGTCTGGCTTCTGACACTCAGCACGATTACTGCTGAGCCGTATTCCATGCAGTGGGTAGAGCACATCTGGATTAGTCACCCCCCCGTCTGTGGGCTTGGTTATTCCTGGGTTGTGACTACAAGTAAATGCCTTGAGCACTGGTGTGAGAGTCTCCGTGCGGACTGAGGCTTCCGTCCGTCTTGGTTAGCAGCTGGATGTGTTGCAGCTTGTGAACCTGTCAGCCCATTCCCAGGGTGGGAGGTGCGGGCCCTTGCTGCGCACAGGCACCTCTGTGCCCTGTGTTCTCGTGGCGCGGGGCGCTCACCTCATCGTGGCTTTGGTTTCTGTCTCCCTGCTGCCTTGTGGCACCGGGCCATCTTTTTACCTGCTTGTTGGCCCTCCTTATGTCTTTGCTGAAGTGTCTGTTCACACACCCCCTCCACCCACCACCTTCCTTATATCGGAGATTGGGTGGGGGTGGGGGGGTCGTTTGAGATGTGTATTATCTGTGTTCCAGAGAAGCTCAGATACATTCTCCTAGTCTCTAGCTTCTCATCTTTATTCTTCTAATAATAATAGTGTCTCTTGAAAAACAGTTTTGAATTTTTTGTGTAGTCCCTTGATTAATTTTTTTCTTTTATGGATCTTGCTCTTGGTGTTGTACCTAAGAAATCTGTGCTTAGTCCAAAGTCACAAAGGTTTCTCCCAGAAGCTTTACAGTTGTAGGGTTAGCATTTTTAGGTCATTTTTAGGTGTTCCATTTGAAGCTAATTTTTGTACGTGGTTCGAGGTAGGGATCTAAATTCTCTGCCCCTGCACATGTGGGTGTGCACTGTCCCCATGCCGTTTGCTGGAAGGACTCCCTTCTCCCCTGAGCTGTGCTTTGTGCGCTTGTTGGGATCATCTGTCCCTACACCCGGGGCCCTGTGTCCTTGATCTGCTTATAGGTTGGAACACCGGCACCAGTGTCTTCATTGTTCTGGCTTTATAGGGAGTCTTAAAGTAGGTGCAAAATCTCCTAACTTTGTTTCGGCTCTTCGAAATGGTCTGCATTTCCATATGGCTTTTAGAATCCACATTTCAGTTTCAGAAAGGCCAGTTGGTATTTTTACTGGGATTGCACTGAATCCATACATCAATTTGGGGAGAATTGGCATCATAACAGCAGTGAGTTTTACATTCCATGAACACAGAGTATCTCTCCATTTGTTTACAGTTTTAAATTTTTTCTCTTGGTAATATTTTACAGTTTTCAGTGTAGAGACTTCCATATCTTTTTTTTTTTTTTTTTAATTTTTTTTTCAACGTTTATTTATTTTTGGGACAGAGAGAGACAGAGCATGAACGGGGGAGGGGCAGAGAGAGAGGGAGACACAGAATCGGAAACAGGCTCCAGGCTCTGAGCCATCAGCCCAGAGCCTGACGCGGGGCTCGAACTCACGGACCGCGAGATCGTGACCTGGCTGAAGTCGGATGCTTAACCGACTGCGCCACCCAGGCGCCCCGAGACTTCCATATCTTACCAGATTTATAACCGTTCCTGTTTTGGACACAATTTTAAATAATGTTTTAATTTCAATTTCCAATTGGAGCTAGTATGTAGATACACAATTTTTTTTTTTTTAACTTTTTTTTATTTTGAGAGAGAGAGCGCATGTGGGAGGGGCAGAGACAGAGAATCTCAAGCAGACTGCGGGCTGTCAGCACAGAGCCTGACACAGGGCTTGAACTCCCAGACCATGAGATCATGACCTGAGCCCAAACCAAAAGTCGGATGCTCAACCGACTGAGCCACCCAGGCACCCCTGTAATTTATTTTTGTATATTGATCTTGCATACTACAAATTTGTTAAACTGTAATTCTAGTTGTTTTGGAGATTTTACCAGATTTTCTGCATAGAAATGAGCCTGTTGGCCTATGAATATATAGGCCTATGAATATAAAGAGTTTTCCCTCTTTATATCCATTCTGATATACTGATTCTTGCCTGACTGCCCTTGCTCGAACCTCTGGTACAGTGGTGACCAGGCATGGAGGGGACAGTGGTTTTGCTTTGTCCTGTCTTCAGTAAGTGTGATGCTAGATGCTGATTTTTCTTGAGTGAGGTTCCCCTTCCATTCCTAGTTTGCTGAGTATTTTGGGGGGTAATGTTGGATTTTGCCAGATACTTTGTCTGTATATGTGAGGTAATTGTATGGCTTTTTATGTTTGTTTTTTACTCCATTAACGTGGTGAATTACATTGCTTAATTTTCGGTTGCTTAATACACCAACCTTTCGTTACAGAGATAAATCCTGCTTGTCATGATTTATTACCATTTTTTAAATATTGTGGGATTCAATTTGGCAAAATTTGGTAAGAATTTTTAATCTGTATTCACAGGGGTATTGGTGCATAGTTTTCTTGCTTTTGATGTCTTTGTTTAGTTTATTGGAGAGCAGAGAACTTCTGGTTTCGTGGGTTGAATTGGAGTGTGTTACCTTTGGTGTTTTGAAAGAGGTTGTCCTGTGGGATTGGTTTATGTTTTTCTTAAATATTTGATAGGATTCTCCAAGGACACTGTCTGGGCCTTGAGTTCTCTTTTAGATCCAGGCCTGTTCTGGTGACTGTCTGTTTAGGGTGTGCTTTGGTGGTGTGTATTGTTACGGATGTTTCTAGTTCATGTAAGTAGTCTGACTTATTAGTGTGAGCTTTTCATGTTTCCTTATGATCCTTTTAAATATGAATAGAACCTGTAGTAAAGTCATTCTTCCATTCCTGATGTTGCTAACTTGAGCTCGTCGGGGTGGACAGCACTGAGCCCCGATTCTGATCGTACGCAATACAGTTTCGTAGACATGACACCAAAACCAAAACATAACGAAAAGGAGTACATGTAAGCGCTGGTGAGGTCTGATCCAGGCCTGTCCCTGTGTGCACACCATTGCCCCAACACCAGCTTCCTTGTGTTGACGGTGGGTGTATCGCCCCTGGAAAAAGCTGGGTGAGGCACATGTGGCACCTTCTTGTGAGTTTAAAATAGAACGTCATAATAGGACAGAAAATTATTTTATGATAGGGACTCGTGGAAATAGGAAGCCAGTTAACTCTGAGTTGTGATCTCCATTTAGTTGTTTTTCTTTAGAGTCTGTGGTACAGGGTGTTAAATTTACTGTGGCTCTTAAAGGACTTTTTGAATTCCCATGTTCCTTTGTTTAGAGAACTGTAAATGCAGGACGGGTTTAAAAGCTTCTGATAGTTTGTGTCACAGTGACCCACTGTATGCGGGTTTCTTCGGTGCATTTAGTAAATATAATGTAGCACACTGCACAGGAGTGTTTATAACAGCGTCCAAATGGTTAGTCAGCTTTACTATTTGTGTTTTACCATTCATTCTTCTTCTCTTTGTAGCTTTACCTTTAGTCCAAGTGGACGAGAAGGGAGAAAAAGTAAGGCCAAATCAGAACCGCTGCATCGTTATACTGCGCGAAATCTCCGAGTCCACCCCTGTGGAAGTAAGTCCTCTCTCCTCCAAAGCACACTTGCACATTTTTTGTGTGGGTTTTTTGTTTATTTTTGTGTATTTCTGTGTTTTGGGGGGTTATATTTTTAAGAATATGCACAGTGATGCTTTCTTCGCAGGACCTACACATTGATAGTGTCCCAGAACTCCACCATGTACTTCACGCTACACAGTACAGGAGAGTTGGTAACTCACTGTTTAGAAATTAAAAGTGAGAAAGGGGTTTTTTTGTTTGTTTGTTTGTTTGTTTTTGTTTTTTTTTTTTTTCAACGTTTATTTATTTTTTGGGACAGAGAGAGACAGAGCATGAACGGGGGAGGGGCAGAGAGAGAGGGAGACACAGAATCGGAAACAGGCTCCAGGCTCTGAGCCATCAGCCCAGAGCCCGACGCGGGGCTCGAACTCACGGACCGCGAGATCGTGACCTGGCTGAAGTCGGACGCTTAACCGACTGCGCCACCCAGGCGCCCCATAAGTGAGAAAGGCTTAAATGCTCGTTAAAAATAATAAACCCACAAGCTAAGACAAGGAACATGTTTTTATGTTAAATAAGTTTTCCGGACAAGCATGTCCACGACAACAGGGGAACGCGGAAGAGTTGAGAGAATGTGCTCAACGAGTGCCTGGACTGGCCGGCTGGCCTGCCCACATCAGGGCTGATGCTGGCACAGGGGGAGGCAGGCACGTCCCTTCTGTGGAAACGGGGCCTGGAGATCAAAACTTGAGTAGTACCAACTTAGGCAGTAATTTTAGGAAACTACAGTCTTTGATAGCGTAAGAGTCCTGAAGAGTGATCTGCTGTTACTGCTTTGCTGGAAAATGTGTTACTCGTGCAGATGCTCATGCTGGGGAGCGTTGTGTAACCCCTGCAGGCCAGTGGAACCCGCTGGCCACACCTGGGACGATGAAAAGCCGTGCGGTGGGGCTTTAACAGAGGCAGCTCTTGGCCTGGTTGGAGCATGCCGGCTGGCTGCTGTGCGGACACTTCAAGACCCAGGAAGTTTGCTTTCTTAGTCCTGGGTCTTCCATGAGTTAGGCCTGGGTCAGTCATGCTGTGGACATTCTCTTCCTTCTCCGTAGGGAAGATAGATTAGTGTACGTGCAGGCTTAGGAAGGACAGTTCCTGGTGGAGTGTAACAAAGGTGAGAGTTCTAACAAATCTCTGATAGGATTAAAAAATCACACCTTCCTGCCTATGGCACTGTTCTAGCGGGGTTTACTTTCTGTTCAACTGAGGCTCGTTTTTACTCATTCTGTATTATAGTATGTGAAGAAAAAGAAATTGGATTGAATTTTTGGTCCTCTTTTTAAGGTTCCAAATATGAAGGATCATCCTGTTTCTTCCTGCCAGTTTGGGTGCCTGTATTAACTCACAATAGTATTTAAGACATAGGTCCTGTAAGATACTTGTAAAGACTATAACCAAGAAGAATTTTCTACTTTTCACTGCGGACACTGATCGTGGTGTATTTATATTATTCCAAATAGCATATCCTACATGTGTTGTAAAACTTGAACCATGGAAATTTTAAGAGAGAAGGCTCAGAGGAAACTATGATAAATTAAACGTTGACCAAGTAAAGAAACGGGGACAGATGTGGTCATGCGAAGCTGAGTGAGAGGACAGGAGGCCGCCCCGAGCACAGGTGGCAGAGAGCCCCTCTTGGGGGCCGGCGGCCAGCAGTCTTCGGAAAGCAGCCATGTGCTTGTTGGTGCTCAGAAAAGTTTTTAAATTACAGTTGATTTGGGCGATGAACTGTCTTTTATCAGATGGCCCTGTTTTCCCTGGCAGTATTTTGCTCTGGAATCGACTTTGGTGTTAACATAGCCGCTGCAGCTTTGTTGTGTTACCGTAGGCACGGTGCATCATCTTTGTGTTAATGTAGCCCGTCCGTGTCTTCGTGGTTAGCGGGCACTTCTTGGGACCCTCCCACAGTTGGGTCGCGCCTTCCTTACCTCGGAGATCTCTGCTTCTGAGTGCGGAGCTGGCGCCATTATCCTGGAAGTGATTAACTGTGTGATTGGGTTGAAATCTAGCATCTTGCTGCTTGTTTTCTTTGTCTATACTGTTCTTGTTTTCTTGCCTCCCTTTGTTTTGGGCTAATGTGGTTTTTATCTCCCTTTTTGGCTTATTGGATATAACTCTTTGTTTTGTTTTAGTGGTGGCTTTTATGGTTTGTAGTCGACACCGAAGTGTATCAGCATCTGCCTTTCCTTAATATAGTACTTGTTCACCTTTCTGAGATGGTCCCCCACTTCTCACGCCCGTCTGTGCTCAGAAATTCTGTGTAGTCCTAAAGCACATAGTGCTTTGTTGTTGTGCTTGCTTTAAACGAGTCAATTTTCTTTTAAAGAGATTAAAAATAAAGATGTGTTTCATATTTATCTACCATGTACCATTTATAGTGCTTTTCATTCCATGTCTAGATCTAGACTTCCTTTTAGCTTCCTTTCTGCCTGGGTATTCCTTTATTTCTTGGGGTGCAGGTCTACTGGTAGTGAGTTTTTTCAGCTTTTGTGTGTTTGAGAAAATGTCTATTTTACTGTCCTTTATAAAAGATACTTTCTCTGGGTGTAGAATCCAGGATTGACAAGATTGTTTATCCTTCCTGCGTTTTGAAGATGTTCTTCTGTGTTCTGGTGTGCGTTGTTTCTGAGGATGGGTCCTTCACTTTTGTCTCCATTCCTCTGTATGTAGTGACTGTTCTTTTTTCTTACTGCCTTGAAGATTTTAGGCAATTTGATTGTGATACATCTTGATGTAGCTGGTAAGTTTCTTGTACTTGAAGTGTCCTGAGCTATTATTTCTTCAAATAGTTTTTCTCTTCTCCCTTCTTTTTTTTTTTTTTTTTTTTTCAAAGTTCTAACTAACCATTAATCCTACTTAGTGCATTTTTCATTCCAGAAGTTCATTTTGGGTCTTTATTTCTTTCTTCTTCCATATCTCTATTTAACATGTTCAGTCTTTACTTTTGTGAATATAGAATATACGTCTAACAACTATTTTAATATCCTTGCCTTTTAATTCTGTCATCTGTATCAGTTCGGGGTCTAATTTGATGGACTTCCCTCCCTTAGGTCATATTTTCTCATTTCTTTGTGTATCTGGTGAATTTTGAATGGAGGCCAGGCATTTGGATTTTGTGTTATTGGGTCCTGAATGTCTTTGTATTCTTCCCCTGTAGTCATTTTTGAGCTTTGTTTGAGGTTCAATTTGACCCTTTAGGCATATTGTTAGGTGGGAGCCAGGCTGCCTTCACTCCAGGCCGGTTCTTCGTTCTTCCGCACACTGCAGCCGGGCCCTTCTGTGTGCACTGCCTGAGGTCCTGTGAGTTGGGAGTTTTCCCCACTGTGTCTGGTGGGGAGACACTACCCCACCCTCGTCCCGGCAAGCTCTGCTGCTGTTCCCTCTGGTCATTTCAGGGGCTGTTGATGCACACCGAGCCCCACTGAGAGCCCTGGACTCGTGGGGATGGGTCAGCGCTCACCTCCTGGCACTGAGTTGTGGGGTCTCCATGGGGACTCCGGGCCCAAGCTGGGCACTCGCAGGCTCATCTGCCCTGTATGGCCTGAGCTCTGCTTTCTGAAACTGTCTTTTCCTACATTTTGTCTTTGGTTTTGGGGAGCATAAATCTGGCCCATCTTGGCCAAAACCAAAAGTTCAGCTAATGTTTAAATTTCTCAGATTACCACCCTCCTTCCCCAGGTGTGTAGTTACCAGCTCTCGAGTGCAGTGCAGCAATGTCAGCACGTTAATTTACCTTAAAGGGACCTTGGTCCTAAGAAAAGCACTTGGTACGTAGTGGATTTACTTCCTGTGGCAGTGGGGACCTGATTCTGGAAGCCACACTCAGCACCTCTGCTCTTCTGGAAGAGGTTTAGTAGCCATCAGTATGTTGGACTCTGTGTCTAAGAATCTGTCCTCCAGTGTCCATACCGTTTCTATTTGGTAAGGACAGATGCAGCGTAGCCGAGAATTAATTTCTGCCTCTCTGTCCCTGTAGGAAGTAGAAGCACTGTTCAAAGGAGACAATTTACCGAAATTCATAAACTGTGAATTTGCCTATAATGATAATTGGTTTATTACATTTGAAACAGAAGCTGATGCACAGCAGGTAAGTCCTTCCCACCGCTGTTGAAGCCCAGCGTTACCAGTACTTAATACTTAACCTAAGTCGTACGTAGGGGGCCTGACTGTGGGTGTTGAGATTACTGTTGCATTGTGGCACTAAGTTTGATTATATAAAGTGCAGGGGAAATCATGTTGTAGAAACTGAAATAGGTGTGTTTGTGCAAATAGTTTTTGTAGCAATATGTAAAATGTATGACGTTATTTCTTAAGGACATGTAAGATGAGCAGCATGTGCAAATGAGTTCTTTTCTTTTATGTTTTCTTTTCTCGGGCGGAGAAAAGTTTTAATACTTAGAAAGTGTTTTGGGAAATTGGAACACCACCTTAACTTTCACCAGGTGTCACTGTGTATCGTAAGACAGTTGAAACGGCCCTGCGGCCCTCTGGGAGGAGAGGCAGGGAGTTATGATGGTCTCTCTGCCCTTCAAGGAGGAGTCTTGCTGGGGGAAACGTTAACGTGCTTAAAGGGATTGCCAGTACAGGTGGCTCTTGAACAGCGTGGAGGTTAGGGATGCCGACCCCGCATGGTGGGGAGTCCACGTGTAATGATTGATTCTCCGAAGTGTGAACTATTGCTAATCTACTGTTGGGCTGCCTGAAGTCTTCCTGATAACATAAACAATTGACGAACTCCTACCTTGTCTCTTGTATACTGTGTTCTTAGAATAAAATAAGCTGGAGAACACACTGCTAAGAAAATCATAAGTAGGAGAAAATGCATTTATAGTACTGTCTTGTAGTTCTCCAAAGTCTGCATGTGGGTGGCCCTTTGTGGTTCAAACCCGTGTTTGAGGGTCAGCTGTGTATATTACGTGTTAAGTGACATGAATGCAATGAAGTTCAGAAGAGAGAAACCTGAAGGATGGGTGTTAATGGGCTGGAAGGGAAAGGACAGAGGAGGAGCTGGGCAGTTGGAGACAGGTAGGAGCTGTGAGCGCGGCAGGCGCGAGCTGTCCTCACCAGGAGGGCGCGTGCGACGGGCCCAGGTCAGATCAGGTAGCTCAGAGCCTTAAGGAGTGCACTTGGGAGAAGAATAAGGAGCCACGTAGGCGGGGACTTTGGAATATTGCAATCTCAATGTTTTCTTCTCCTGAACTGTGTAATTCCATTTTCAGATTGGGGTTGTGACTGGGGACTTGGTATCCATTGTTACCTGCAGGTCAGGACCCTTGGCTGGTGGCCTGTGGGAGGCTCTACGGTGTCTGTTAGTCCTGCTCGAATCGTGGTCACATGTTGAGCATGAGACTGTTTGCTGGAGGCTCCCTCACTCTTAGAGGTTCTTTTAAGGAACCATTGACCCAGAGTAGGTTAAGATTCCCCATTCTAGGTTCTGTCCGTCATATTTTGATGACCCCATTCCTTAGCTGAGGTAGTGAGTTACCTGCCAGTTCCTTGTGTTTCTAAGATGAATAACACAGTGGTATTGTGGATGGTTTTGCCCTCAGGCTTACAAATATCTTCGAGAAGAAGTCAAGACTTTTCAAGGAAAACCAATTAAGGTAAGCAAGACCACTCGTTAGACTCTCTGTATTTGCAAATCACTTCTTCAGTATTCTCACAGACACTTCTGTGTCTTCACACAGGCACGGATAAAAGCAAAGGCAATAGCTATAAACACATTTTTGCCAAAGAATGGATTTAGACCTCTGGACATGAGCCTTTACGCGCAGCAGCGCTACACAGCCTCCTTTTACTTACCTCCGGTCTACAGCCCTCAGCAGCAGTTCCCCCTGTACAGCCTGATTGCTCCCCAGACGTGGTCGGCCACACACAGCTATCTTGATCCGCCGCTGGTGAGTCCTGCGGTGTTTGGAGCTTATGCAGCCGGAGGTTCTGTGGTGTGCACTGCACCAGGTGCTCAGAAGGGTGGGGCCCCGGGCCTCTAGGGGAACCGGACGGGTCTACAGTCTGCTGTGGTGAAACGGACCCTCGGGTCCTGTAGCAGACCTCAGTTTCATCGGGAGATCAGTGTGCCGCTGTGTACACTGAAAAAGTGGAAGGCTCTAATCTTGATCCTTGGCGGGGTCCACCTGCCGTCCCGTGTAGCTGCACCTTCCTAAGCCGTGTAGTTCCCAGTAAAACACAAAACGTGATCCGAGCTCTGGGATGACGGGGTTACTTCTGAGCACAGGGGGTGCCAGGGGAGACACTTTTAAGGACTCACAGATGTTTTAACTGGCTTCTAACAGTGGAGGACAAGGAGACCTATAGCTTTATTCTTCCCACCAGCCCCAGACTGACGGGCCTGTGTAGTGGGTCCAGGTGGTTTTCCCCAGCTGTGTCGCTGGAGAGCTTAGAGAGGTCAGGCGGGCCCCGGCTGGGCATGGGACAGAATCAGGACTGTGATCAGCCCCGGTCGTTGGGCTCCCACCATGGACAGTGGGGATGGGCTGATGGACAGGCTTGCATGAGGCCGCAGGGCAGGTGTCGGTGGGGCCAGAGACAGGGAAGGGCACAGCGTGTGGAAGGTTGTATTTGGGAAGCCGGAGTTGAGTAATGGTCTTGAGGGTGTGACTGTGGACCGAGCTGGGGAAAGCTGTGTGGGGCTGGGGTCACGTGGGGGATGTGGCAGAGGCCTGTGAGCCAGGCCCCACCATGTGGGGATGTCATGTGGGGCTCTTGTTAGGGATGGAGCAGCAACTCAGGTGGGGTTGGGGGTGTCCGTGCCTGTTGCACACGTGCAGATGAGCGTCCCTAAGAGCACGCAGCCTGGGAAAAACCATGGTGTCAGGCAGGCGGGCGGGAACTGGGAAAACGGGACCTGGACAGAATACCGTGAAGCTTACAGTGGGGGCTTACCTGCTGTGATGTCCTCTCTGCTGAGCTCATCAGGAGGTGGAAGGAGGGGGGCTGTAGGAGAGCCAGTGGGTGTGCGGGGGCACCGGGCGGCTGGCGTGCTGGGTGTCTCTGAGCTGAAACGGAGGCTGAGGCAGGGAGCTCAGAGGGGAAGCCAGGCTGTGTGGCATCTCCGGTGTGTCCTGAGGCCGCGCACTCTGTGCCTGTGGCTTGTGGGGCCACAGGAGTCGGGAGAGGTGGTCATGGGCACCGTCAGGGCCTGAGGTCTGGAGACACTGCAGACAAGGTTTCTCCCCCTCCCCCCCATGCTAAAAATGTTACGTTCTGTTGAAGGTACCAGTGGCCATGTGGCCGGCAGATCATGAGAGAACCGTAATGGGGAGTAGAGTCCTTGAGCTCTGGCATTGAAGAATTTCTCCAGGGGAGGCCAGCCGGCGCACCGTGCTGTCTGCTTCCTCTGGAGTTACGTTGCTTTTCGGACCGCTCTCATCGCATCTGTGCCTGTCTGGCACTAGGGTCGGTTGGCCATTCTAGGTGGTTCCTTTGACCCTGGTTCAGGAATGAGGCCTTTTGCTTGCTCAAAAGCACACTGTGTCATTTGGAGCAGATGTGAAGAGATAGTACCTGTTAATTCTCAGCAAGTAATGTCAAATGATTGGGTTAGGGACTTACTTACTTATTTATTTCTAAAAAATGTTTATTTTTGAGAGTGAGTGAGCAAGCATGGGTGGGGGAGGGGCAGAGAGAGAAAGGGAGACACAGAATCCAAAGCAGGCTCCAGGCTCTGAACTGTTATTGCAAAGCCTGACACGGGGCTCGAACTCACGAACTGTGAGATCATGACCTGAGCCAAAGTGAGACGCTTAACTGACTGAGCCACCTGAGTGCTCCCGAGGGTCTAATTTATTTTTAAACTCTTGAGCAGAATTACTCAAATACCAGAGTTCTCTATGTAAGAGTACATACAGGAAATGATTTGTCACAACTGGTCTTACCATGATTCACAGTCTTACGTGATTTAAAATCTAGTTCCTGTGTGATTGATAGATTTTTAAATAGTCTCACTCTGGCAGCTATTCTCAGATGGCATGTTGAGGATTCTCACAAAGTTCTAAGTGTATCTTTTGCTCCCAGAGTTTCCCCTCTGTTGCTTTTTTTTTTTTTTTTTCTTTTAATCAGCAAACAATTTTATTTGGTCCTAAGCTGTGTCTAACATCTGCTTTCTGTCACAGCATATGCTTAGCTCCAGCCCCCACAGGTGTAGGTTGGCTTCCTTGGGGGGCTGTTGTGGGGAGGTCACCTTAGTCGGCCCAGAAGAAGGCCTCAGCCCCAGCCTGGTTCAGGAAATATTGGTCATTGGCAATAATCTAACACCATGTTCTTTTCATCCGGGAAATATTTCAAGCCTTAACTGGAGCAGAGCCTACTTGGCAAGTCGAGAAATAACTCCAACGACCATGAGGTGCACCGTTAGCCAGCGTGAAGGCTGTTTATGGCTTGCTGACTTGTTTGTTTTTAATGAATCTAGGTAACTCCATTTCCAAATACTGGATTTATAAATGGGTTTACGTCTCCAACCTTCAAACCTGCAGCGTCTCCTCTGACTTCGCTCAGACAGTACCCTCCAAGAAGCAGGCAAGTTCCACGAGTGGTGGAGACGTGGTAGCTCCCCGGGGTTTGTGGTAAGAGGTCTGCCACACTGTGCTGTGCTCTTGAGTGGAGCAGAATGAGCCGTGTTGAAGCGGGGAGTCCTTCCCACGTGCTCGAGTCACGTTTAGTACATGGAGAAGCTCTTTCTGACGAGCTCTTGTGACACATGTGACCAGTGGAGATGAAACCGCTGGAAGCCTAGAATCGCACTGAGGTCATACCCTGAGATGTGTGCCGGACTGCCTGCATAAAGCACAGGTGCTCTGCGGCTTGTGGCCGTGGGGGCCTGCTTTGAATTTGGACCTGGGCCGCCGCAACACAGAACGTCGATACTTTGTAGATTGGCATTAGCGGACATAGCATGCGTTAACTATTTCTTAAGTAATGTTTGTACTGTTTTTTTCTAAATAGAAAGTACCTTTTAGTTGAGTCATTTCATGTTAGCAAGGTCATTTTATGATGCCACGATGGCTTTAACACTGAGCATGTGCAAACCTTCTGTTTCCAGGAATCCTAGCAAATCTCATCTACGCCATGCCATTCCCAGTGCAGAGAGAGGACCTGGACTGTTAGAAAGCCCTTCGATATTTAACTTCACTGCAGACCGTCTAATTAATGGCGTTCGGAGCCCACAGGCACGGCAGACAGGTCCTCCTAGAACACGGATACAGAACCCTCCCGCCTACGCCAAGAGGGAGGTTGGGTCTGGTCGCGTGGAGCAGAGCAGCGCGGAGTCTCCCCCTGGTTTAGGGAGAGGGAGGTGAGTCCTTGCGAGCTGCTATCAGACAGCTGTGGCCTGTCCCAGTAGGCTGTGAACATTGTCCAGTGTCCTCTGCAGGCGCGGTTTAGCATTTCCTCTTCAGATACAGTACACAGCATCAGATCAAAGGTTTTATGTAATTACTCAGAGGGTCACTCGAGAGCAGAGACTTGACAGGCTTCCTCTTCTTTATATAACATTGTGGAAAGAGCTGTAGATGGACAGGAACCACA
Organism: Prionailurus viverrinus; assembly: GCF_022837055.1. NCBI lineage: Eukaryota > Metazoa > Chordata > Mammalia > Carnivora > Felidae > Prionailurus > Prionailurus viverrinus. The sequence continues at coordinate 2,128,376 of NW_025927614.1, forward strand.
TTAGGTCACAGTCGTTGGTGGACATTTGGAGCTTTGCACACACCAGTGTCCATGCTGCGGGTCTGAGGCCTCCCCCCCCCCCCCCCCCCCCACCTCCCCGTGTAGAGTCAGCCTTGCTCCATTTCCATGGTAGTGAGTGGGTTGTGCGCCAGGCAGACCAGGCTGTGGCAGACCAGACCATTTGTACTAAATGTATTTAGAAAAATAAGCCGTACTGGTGAAGCGGTGCCCACTGGCCACACTCTGTGGAGATGTGCCCGTGCTGTCCGTGGGACACACACTAACACCCTGGGTCCCTCGGTGTCTGGTCGTTCCTGTGCCTCTGGTGTCGGGCTGTGCCCAGGACCTCCGTACTTTTGCTTGAGGCAGCGTGCGTGCTGTCCCGCCTCCTACCCCTTCCTCCTGCCCCTTCCTCCTCTGTTTGGGAGTAAGGTTAGAAGAGGCAGAGGTGAGTGCGTCCGTCCGGTTTGGTCTCTCGGTGGTCGGCTGTGCTGTCTGGAAGGAAATCCCTTCTGACAGGTAACCTGCACTGGTTCAGCCCGCCTAAGCATTTCTTTCACCAACTTGGAAAACTTTAGATGCACATGTTCCCAGTGTTGCACATCAGCACAATGTCTGCACACAGAGGTTCCTGCAGCGTGGGCTCCTCTCTGTCCCTGGCGCTCTGGGGCATGTGAGGGGCCCAGAGGCACAGTGCACTGCATTGGTAGTACGTCAGTTTACACGGTCTGGCCTGGGTGGGGCCGGGGGACTGAGTGGCTGGCTGCAGCCTGCCGCCACACGTCACCAGGACATTTGCCGTAAAGTCAGCTCGATGCGTATTGGAGAGGTGAAGGTTACTGAGGCCACACAGAGGCTGCGACCAGCCACGGGGCTGGGGGGGGGACAGCAGAGACCAGAGGCTCGCTGCAGGGCCTGCGGAGCTGAGGCCAGACCTGAAGGAGGCCGCGCCTGCCACCTGGGTGATGCCGCGGGCGCCGGTCTGTCCTCCTCAGAAGACAGCTCAGAGGAAGTACCAGCGGGAGGGCAAGTCCATAGGCCCACTCTCTGCCTCCCCATCTCCCTCTGGCGTCTTGGGAAAAGCTCCACAGGAAGCGTCCTGGCAGTGGAAGGACAGGGCCACCTGGCGTCGCGGAAACTGAGGGGCACCCGGCTGACCCATGTGGGCCACCTCTGGCCACACAGTCACGTGTGATCTTGTTCTACGGTAGGACTTTGCAGGACAGCAGGAACCGCCTTGCGCTTTTCCCAACAGAGGGCTACCCTCCCCCTCCAGACTGCGGCTGCCCCCGTGGGACATCCTGGTGCTCACGCCTGCCATGTCAACAGACATGGTGTTGGTGCCTAGGCGTCTTCAGCTGGAGGGCAAGCCAAAGTGGCTGTGTCCCCCGCCGGTGCCCCTGTACCAGCAACCTTCTTTCTCTTAGGTTTTGTTTTCTGTTTTAATTTTTTTTAATGTTTATTTATTTTTGAGAGAGAAAGAGACGGCATGAACAGGGGAGGGGCAGAGAGAGGGAGACACAGAATTCAAAGCAGGCTCCAGGCTCTGAGCTGTCAGCACAGAGCCCGACGCGGGGCTCGAACCCACGAACCGTGAGATTGTGACCTGAACCAGAGTTGGACACTTAACTGACTGAGCCACCCAGGCGTCCCTCTTTCTCTTAGGTTTTGTTTCATTTTCCTTTAACTTTGTTGGGTGGTAAGGAGCAATATGAGGGGCCCCGGCAGCCCCCTGGGACCACTTGTGGTTCTCCCACCCCATGTGGCAGTGACCGCCAGCTGGGTTCAGGTATGTCACGTGCTGAGAGCGACTGCCAGGCTCAGAGTTGTGGGCCCAGGAAGGAAGCACGGTGCTGGCGAAAAGTCAGGTGTGATCGTGAAGAGTCCTCCCACCTATGCTCCACACTCCAGCCCTGTGCCACGCTCACCTTGGAGCCCGTGTTATGTCTCCTGAGGTAGGACTGTCCTCTGAGGACACTCTGGCCCTGGTCGGGTGGCCCGGGCACCATGTCCAGAGACATGCCTGTGGTGCCGACACAGTGGTGGAGGCCCAGCCAGGACAAAAAAAGGTCAGTGCTGTCAGCCAGCCGGGGCCCACCGGTAGGGACACACGGGCCAGGCGTGGTGGCAGGGCCCCAACGTGATCGCTGCGCCCCTGGGGCCCTGGCCCAAGATAGGTGCACCTCTCCTCTCCCGGCTGTCGGGGTCTTGTCTGAAGTGCTGTGTGTGTCGCAGGTGTGCGCACGCTGTCTCTTCCCCGGGCCTCCTCCCAAGGGCTCTTCGTCACCATACGTTGAGGGCGAGTCTCTGCGAGGCTTTTGTCCAGCCAGACCCTGAGCCTCCTGCTGCAGAGCTATTTCTGCCTCCAGACACAGGATGCAGCAAATGTTGCTTGAAGTTCTAGGTCTGGAAAGATTCCCCTGCACACTGGTCTTGGGGAGCACTTTTGATTGTGGAGTGGAGTGGAGGCGTCCACACGCTACACAGCTGTCCCTGGTGCTAGTCTGGAACTGACCACCCTGCGCCCCCCCCCCCCGTCACTGTTCTCAGGGACTCCCTGTGAGGAGGCCTCAGCAGTGGACCGAGAGCTGTTGCTGGCGTTTGTGCTTTTCCCTGGGGCTTAGTGCCCCATTTCTGATGGGCAGCTCGAGTCCATGGTCACTTGCTGTCCCATGGTCCGGCATGTAGTCTCCACTGGGAGCCAGTTGAAAGCAGGAGCCTTTCTGGAGTGCTTTCTAAAGGAAAGGGTATGGCTTTGCTCCGAAGTCCTAGAAGTTTGCACCGATGCTTCTCCTAGAGGGTCTAGCCAGAGGCCCCAGAGTGTCCTTTTTCGGCACAAAAGTGGAAGGCTCTCAGCCTGTCCTAATTAGCTAGGCCATCCTGGGCACGGCTGCTTGTGGGTTTTGTGTAAAGGAAAGGAATTGGTCAAGATTATTTCTTTGAACTCCTTTCCAGCTTACACTGTACAAGTGTATTCAGCTGAAATGGCAAAGGGATAAGTAAGTAAAGACAACTCTAAATGAGAGTTACTCTGAACTCTTAGGCCACATAAGCCCATCCACAGCATGAAAGTATGCTATGGACTCCGGGTGCTTGCCCGCAAAGATCTAGAGCCTTGTGCACGTAGCCGGCTGCTGGGGATAGGCAATGCCTGGGGTTTGGAAACCCTGGAGTAGACCATTGGTAGTGCTGACATGGTGGGTCATGTTGGGGCTGAGAGGGAGAGCAGGCCAAGCTACTTTGGGGTCTTTCCATTTTAATGATTCATCTGATACATTTCATTACCAGTGTTTAACAGTTCACCTGGATGGCCCATTGTCAGGTTTTATATAGCTTGTCATTTCAACTGAATGGACGTTCAGGTATTTCGATCATAACAGAAATTCTAAATGAGTATTAGGAAAATTTTATCAGTAAATGTTTTTTTTCTTTTTTCTTTTTGTTTTTCTTTAAGTTCTCTATCTAGACATCACTTGTAGTCTTTTACTATGAAATTGTTATTTTGCTTATATTTCTTAAAGGTGGGGTTAAAAAAGCATTTTCTTAATGTTTATTTTTGAGAGAGACAGAGTGAGAGCGGGGGAGGGTCAGAGAGAGAGGAAGACACACAGTATCCGAGGCAGGCTCCAGGCTCTGAGCTGTCAGCATAGAGCCTGACGCGGGGCTCGAACCCACGAACTGCGAGATCATGACCTGAGCTGAAGTTGGTCGCTTAACTGACTGAGCACCCAGGTGCCCCTAAAGTTGGGGTTTTATAATCAAAAGTCATCTGTAAAAGATTACAAAGGAATAAAGACTGAATAAGTGTGCACATACCTGTGCTCAGTGAAAAATCTTCCCGGTGGGAAAAAATTAGTCTTTTGCTTTCCTCTTTTCTAGGAAGAATTCCTTTGGTTACCGGAAGAAACGGGAGGAGAAGCTGACAGTGAGTACATCTAGTCCGTGGCACTTTTGCAAGATTCTTAAGCTTAATTCATATTAAATGTGAGATTTAACTACATGAATGAAGGTTAAGAGGTTTTATCTTAATCTGATATGCATCAGGTGATAACTGACATTATTGCAGCCTAAAGAGGAGAAGTTGGAGGCGACTGTAAAATACTGGTCACTAAAGAGTCTGGAATGTCACCACACCGTGACAGTGTGTGTGCAGTAGGCACAGCCAAGACCACAGTGTGCACACGCGGTGGTCTACACACACATTGTGAGTTTTCTGTGTGTGGATAACTGGACAGTACTAGTTCAATAAGCTGAATTTAATAGTTCTGGCAAGCAGAATAAACTTTCCTGTGTAGGAGTTAGTGCATCAGTATTTTTCATTCAAAACCCTTAACTTCGTATCTCCTATGTGGAAAGCATTACTGCCTTGTGCTCTAATGGTCAGAACGACCCCACTAAGGGTGGGCCCGAGAGAACGCTGCGTCCTGGAGGCATGGCCACATTTGCTTGGGCGGATCATGTGGCTCCTCCTATAGATAATGCTTCTGGGCTCGGTGTGGGGTTGGATCCATACCTTTCTATGTGAAGCATGCCAGCTTAGCTCATGTGGACCTGTGGGTGGATGGAAGGATGCCCATCCTTGCACTTCAAGGACTGGCAGGACCTTCAGTAGATTCTTGGTCCACCCCCTGAGCCAGTGAGTATGTGCTCTCCTGTCACACAAGGTACATTTTCTCTGGCTAGTTAGAAAGTACAGATAAGTAGTTAATAAAGCAGTCGTAATTCTGCTGTGTTGGTTGATTTAGTCTAGGTTTTGGTGAACCCTTTGGTGAGGCAGTCTAAATTGGCTGATTACAGTTGGAATTAATGAATTCTTCTAACATTTGGACTAACAAGACTGGTATCAGAGTATGTCTTCAGATATTAGTTCCCTGAACTGAATTACTCTCAATTCGTTACTAAATTGCCTTCAGAGGGGACATTTATTCCTGTCGCATTTTGCATACCTGACTCACGTGTTCATACCAGGGAGCCTCTTGGAAGGCCAGGCCCATGATGCAGGTGCATTTATTAAGGGGAGTGCACCTGTGGCTGCGTTGGGACGTTCTGGTGACTTCAGGAATTTAGAGACTGTGATAGCGCATGTGTACTTCGACCAACCAGGTTGTGGGAGCAGGGCCTCATTCACCTTGTCTCAAGCTGTTCAGATCCTAAAACACTGTTAAACACTGCATTCAAGACGGGACCTCACCTGAAGGCACTGCCATTTTGTAACTCCCGCATCTAGACAGTGCTGGCTACCTGAGGACTCCTGCAAAATCAAGATTTAGTAACATTTTTGTGAAATCTGAATCCCTGGAAATGGGGTCTTCTAAAAACCTGTGTTCATCTCAGAAAAATGCAGATGTTTACAATAAAACCTCTGAAACCTGCTTTGAGGTCACAGGCTGCTGCATAACTTAGGGCTTTGGGGAGTTACAGAGAGCACAGAGGAGCTGAGTGGCTGGTAAGCGTAAGCTGGGTTCTGAGGGTGAGTCACCAAAACGCACCTGAACCGTAGACCATGGGAAAGGCGAGAGGCAGGTAGGGATGCCCCAAAGAGATAGTGGGGATGGTTTTTTTTAACTTGTAGTGCATTTTATTTGTGTATTTAAAGTTTTGTCGGGAGTTAAAGTGTTCCGCTAGTTTCAGGTGTACAGTCTAGTGATTCGACACTTCCATATGTCGCCCGTGCTCGTCATGACAAGTGCCCTCATGTCCATCCCCCACTTCTTTCGTCCCCTCTGGTAACCAACTTTGTTCTTTATAGTTAAGAGTCTGTTTCTTGGTTTGCTTCTCTCTCTTTTTTCCCTGTGCTTGTTTGTTTCTTAAATTCCACATATGAGTGAAATCCTATGGTATTTGTCTTTCTCTTACTATTTCACTTAGCATTGCACTCTCTTGCAAATGGCAAGATTTCATTTCTTTTTTTTATAGCTGAGTAAAATTCCATTGTATACATGTTGCCTCTTTATCCCTTCATCTGTCACTGGACACTTGGGCTCTTTCCATAGTTTGGCTACTGTAGATAATAAACATCAGGGTGCATGTATCCCTTTGAATTAGTATTTTTGTATTCTTTGGATAAACACCCAGTAGTGCAATTGCTGGGTTGTAGGGTAGTTCTATTTTTAACTTTTTGAGGAACCTCCATACTGTTCTCCAGTGCGGCTGCACCAGTTTGCATTCCCCCCAGCAGTGCAAGAGGTTCCCCTTTCTCTGCATCCTCACCAACACCTGATGTTTCACGTGTTGTAAATTTTATCCATTCTGACAGGTGTGAGGTGGTATCTCCTTGTCGTTTTGATTTGTATTTCCCTGATGATGAGTGATGTGGAGCACCTTTTCATGTGTCTGTTGGCCATCTGGATGGCTTCTTTGGAGAAATGTCCGTTCATGTCTTCTATTTATTCATTGGATTATTTATTTTTAGGGTGTTGAGTTTTATAAGTTCTTTATGTATTTTAGATACTAAATCATTGGATATGTCATTTTCAGGTATCTTCTCCCATTCCAAAAGTCGTCTTTTAGGTTTGTAGTTTGTTTCTTTCACCGTGCAGAGCTTTTTGTCTAGATGAAGTTGCAGTAGTTTATTTTTGCTTTTGTTTCCCTTGCCTCAGGAGATGTATCCAGTAAGGAGTTGCTATGGCCAGTATCAAAGAGGTTACTGCCTGTGTTCTCTTCTAGAATTTTTATGGTTTCAGATGTCACATTTAGGTCTTAAATCCGTTTTTAATTTATTTTTGTGTATGGTGTAAGACAGTGGTCCAGTTTCATTCTTTTGCATGCTGCTGTTGAGTTTACCCAAGACTATTTGTTGAAGAGGCTGGTTTTTTTCCCCCATTGGCTTTTCTTTCCTGCTTTGTCACAGATTAATTGACCACACAGTTGTGGGTTTATTTCTGGGTTTCCTATTTTGTTCTTGGTTTACTTCTGGGTTTCCTATTCCGTTCTTTTGATCTCTGTGTCTGTTTATGTGCCAAATACCATACTCTCTTGATTACTATAGCTTTGTAATATAACTTGAAGTCCAGAATTGTGATGCCTCTAGCTTAGCTTTTCTTTTTCAAGGTTGCTTTGGCTATTCGGGGTCTTTTGTGGTTCCATATAAATTTTAGGCTTGTTTGTTCTAGCTCTGTTATTTTGATAATGGTTTAATCAAATGTGTAGATTGCTTTGTGTAGCTTGGACATTTTAATAGTATTCTTCTGATCCATGAGCATGGGATGTCTTTCCATTTCTTTGTGTCCTTTTCAGTTTGTCTCACCAGTGTTTTATAATTTTCAGAGTGTAGGTCTTACACCTCTTTGGCTAGGTTTATTCCTAGGTATCTTACTGTTTTTGGTGCATTTGTGGTGTTTTCTTAATGTTTGGTTTTTTAAAAAATTGTTTTTAAATGGTTTCATTTTTGAGAGAGAGTATGAGTGGGCGAGGGGCAGAGAGAGAGGGAGACACAGAATCCAAAGAAGGCTCCAGGCTCTGTGCTGTCAGCACAGAGCCCGACACGGGGCTCAAAGTTGTGAACCACGAGATCATGATCTGAGCCGAAGTAGGATGCTTAACCAATGGAGCCAACCAGGTGCACCATTTTTAATGTTTATTTTGAGGGAAAGCGTGTAGGCAAGCAGGGGAGGGGCAGACAGAGAGGGAGAGAGAGAATCCCAAGCAGGCTCTGCAGTCAGTGCGGAGCCCAGTGTGGGGCTTAATCTTACGAACTTGAGCTGAAACTGAGAGTTGGACACTTAACCGACTGATCCATTCAGGTACCACAAGTTTTCCTTTTCTTTTCTTCTCTCCCTTTCTTTCTTTCTTTCTTTCTTTCTTTCTTTCTTTCTTTCTTTCTTTCTTTCTTTCCCTCCTCTCCTCTCTTCTCTTCTCTTCTCTTCTCTTCTCTTCTCTTCTCTTCTCTTCTCTTCTCTTCGAGAGAGACAGCATGTACCTGTGATCAGGGAAGGGGCAGAAAGGGAGATAGAAAATCTTAAGATGGAGCCCAACGCAGGGTTTGATCTCCTGACCGTGAGATCATTACCTGAGCCAAAATCAAAAGTCAGACATTCGACCAACTGAGCCATCCAGGAGCCGTGGCGTATAGTTTTTCATAACATCACTGTGATGTTGGTTGGTGTTTCTCCTTTGTCATTTGTGAATTTATTTTTTGGGGTCCTTTCTCTTTTTTTTGATAACTCTGGGGGGGTTTATCCATTTTGTTAATTTTTTCAAAGAACCAGCTCCTTGTTTCATTGATCTGTTTTTTTTTTAAGCTTCTATATCATTTATTTCTACTCCAGTCTTTATTATTTTTCTCCTTCTGCAGGCTTGAGGCTTTGTATGTTCTTTTTCTAGCTCTCTTAGGTGTCAGGTTAGATGTTTATTAGAGATTTTGCTTGCTTGAGGTAGCCCTGTATTGCTACATACTTCACTGTTTTAAACCACTTTTGCTGCATCCCAAAGGTTTTGGACCGTTTTCATTTTCATTTTCATTTATTTCTGTGTGTGTGTGTGTGTGTGTTTAATTTCTTTGATTTCCTGGTAAACCCATGCATTCTTTAGTAGCATGTTCTTTAACCTCCATGTATTTGAGAGCTTTCTAATTTTTTTCTTGTGGTTGACTTCTAGTTTCATAGTGTGGTCTGAAAATATGCATGGTATTTGTATTTGTTGTTTTTGTTTTTGTTGAGTCCTGATTTGTGACCCAGTATGTAATGTATTTTGGAGAATGTCCTGTGTGCACTTAAAAAGAATGTGTATTCTGCTGCTTTAGGATGGAATGTTGTCAATGTGTCTGTTAAGTCCATTTGGTGAGTAGGTCATTTAAGGCTACTGTTTCCTGGTTGGTTTTCTGCTTAGATGATCTGTCCGTTGCTGTAGGTTGGGTGTTAAAGTCTCCTATTATTACTATATTAGTATCGATTAGTCCCTTTTTGTTTGTTATTAATTGATTTAGCTCTTCTTGTTGGAGAGACCCCTTTATTATGATACAGTGCCCTTCTTTATGTCTTGTTAGTCTTTGGTTTAAGATGTAGTTTGTCTGATACAAGCATGGCTACGCTGGCTTTCTTTTGACGTCCATTAGCATGATAGATGGTTCTCCAATCTCCTCACCTTTTTTTTTTTTTTTTTTTAATGTTTTTAACGTTTTTATTTATTTTTGAGAGAGACAGAGACAGAGCACGAGCAGGAGAGGGAGACACAGAACCCGAAACAGGCTCCAGGCTCCAAGCTGTCAGCACAGAGCCCAACACGGGGCTCAAACTCAACAAATTGCAAGATCATGACCTGAGACAAAGTCAGACGCTCAACCTACTGAACCACCCAGGCACCCCTCCATCCCCTCACTTTCAATCTGCCAGGTGTCATTTCAGTCTGAAATGAGTCTGCAGGCAGCATATAGATTTTTTTTTAATCCATTCTGATAATGTCTTTTGATTGGAGTGTTTATTCCATTTATATTCAAAGTAATTATCGATAGATATGTATTTAGTGCTGTCTTATTACTTGTTTCAGTGTTTCTGGAGATTTTTCTGATCCTCTCTTGTCTTTGTCACTTTTGGTCTTTCCACTCAGAGTCCTCTTTAATATTTCTTGCAGAGCTGGTTTAGTGGTCACAAACTCCTTTTGATTTTGTTTGGGAAACTCTTGCTATCTCTCCTTTTATTCTGAATGATAGCCTTGCTGGGTAGAGAATTCTTGGCTGCCGATTGTTCTCATTCAGAATATATCCTTTCTGGCCTGCCAAGTTTCTGTTGAGAAATCTCCAACTAGCCTTTTGTGTTTTTCCCTTGTAAGCTAGGGACATCTTTTGTCTTGCTGCCTTTTAAGATTTTTTTCTTTATCTCTGTATCTTGCAAATTTAACTACAATATGTCTTGGTGTTGGCCTGCTTTTGTTGATTTTGAGGGGAGTTCTCTGTGCTTCCTGGATATGGACATCTGGTTCCTTTCTCAGATTAGGGAAGTTTTCAGCTGTTCCTTCCTCAAATAAATTTTCTGCCCCTTTTCTCTCTTCTTTGGGGACTCTTACAATGTGAATGTTTTTATGTTTGATGGAGTCACTGAATCCCCTAAATCTATTTTGTTCATCTTCATGATTTTCCATTATTTAGTCTTCTTTGTCACTAATTCGTTCCTTTGTTTATTCCAGCCTTGTGTTCATTGCATCAAGCCTGTTTCCTATCTCAGTTTTTACATTCTTTGTCTCCAGTTGATTCTTTTTTTAACTCTTTTATCTCTGTGGTAAGGGTCTCCCTGATACCTTTTTTTCTCAAGCCCAGTGAGTATCCTTATGATTGTTGCTTTGAATTCTCCATCAGGTAGGTATGTTACTTAGATCTGTTTTGCTTAGATCTCTGGCCGTGGCCTTATCTTGTTTTGTCATTTGGGATGAATTCCTGTGAGAGAGGGTGGGATTTTTATCAGTGTGGGTCCCTTTTCACTCTTTAACTTGCTGTCTCTTGAGTTCTATCAGATTTTGTCTAGATTCTGTCTCTATAGGGAGTAATCTTTCTGTTGCTGTAAGTTGCTGGGCATTGTTGACCCTTTCCAGCTGTGTGAGCCCATGAAAGCATTGCTTCCAGTCAGAGTAGCCCATATTTACCCAAAGACGCTTACCTCCCACCTGAACTCCTATCCCCGTTCTCCTCCCTGTCTTCTTCAGCCAAGGGACTGGACACCCACAGAATGACTTCTAGCCTGTTAAAGCAAGTTGCTTTGATAATTTTTCAATAAAAATACATCATTGCCTTTCTCCCGGGATCTTAGGTTTATAAATTATATTATTCTGAGTTTATTTTCTTGAAGTCAAAGAATCTGATAAAAATCTGTCCTCAAATACCATGTTTTTCCATAGTGATTATAAAATATAAAGTGAGTAAATCAAGTTTTCAGATAACTGAAGCCCCTTCTGCCTTGTTAAACCATTTTCAGTGGAAATCTGTGTAAAATTCTTACATAAGTTTCAGAGAGTTCAAAGTGACACTTTTTGGTTTATTTCTTTCACTATCTTGTTTATAGTTTAGAGGATAGGCTCTCCTGTAATAACCCAGACCTTGTCTGGAAAGGACTAAGGTCAGGGGCTATACTCAGGCTATTGTGATATTCGACTGGTGGGGTCAAGTTGTTTCACAGTGCTCTCTCTTGTGTGTCACCATCTCCATGCTTTCCTCAGCTGCACGCTTGTGTCCACCTGGTCGGCTGACTGTGGGCCAGGAAGTGGACAGTCTGGGAATCTCAGAGAAGTGGCTGTACGGCCAATGACAGCCTCAGGAGGGTTGAGCTTCACAGCTGTGCTCCCGATGGTTGCTGCTGCCTAACAAATGATCTTTGACTAGGTGACGAAGTGTTGTGATGGTTGGATGACCTGTGTTGTTTTCAGGCAGAGGGGGAAATCAGAACGCTAGGGAACGGATTGTTTGCCTTACTTTTCTGCTGCGTGTCTTCGTATCTTACAGTCTGAGCTTCCGCAGCATGACAGTGTTGTTCTCTTTCAGAGGAGTCAAACTCAGTCTCCAACGCCACCAAAGCCCCCGTCCCCGAGCTTTGAATTAGGACTGTCCAACTTCCCTCCGCTGCCAGGAGCGGCAGGCCACCTGAAGACCGAGGACCTGTTTGAAAACAGGCTGTCTAGCTTCTTAATTGGATCATCAAAAGAAAGGGTAAGATCTGTATTGCTGATGTTTGCTTAGTGCTGAGTTTCAGTCCAGTGCTTCTGCAGGTTCTTCACACAGGCAGGTGTGTGCATGTGGAAGAGGTTCAGAGAGGGTAAGTGATTTGTGGAGGCCACATGGATTTGGAGTAGTCGGGTCAGAGTTGAACGTACAACTAGACCCTCTCAGTGCATTCCCTCGCTGCCTGCCAAGGTCAGAGGTGGAAACCTGTGTCGTGTGCCACACAGACTCTCTCTCTCGCTGCAGACTCAGATTGCACTTTTATTGTTGTTATTCAGGACCTGACTTTATTTTACAAGTCCACAAAATAAAACAAAAACCTGAATTATAACAGAAGTGATATAGTTTTTAGTAATCGACATCACTAAGGAGAAGCCGAGAATGATTTTACTGTAATTCCGGTGGCTTTGGCCAGCTCCACGGGCTACCACACCAGTTGCCCTCACTCTTCTGTACTGTTTGCAGGCCCAAGAATGAGGGGAGCTGCCGAAGTCAGAGAGTGTTAGTCTGCAGTGCTCCTTCTGGGTTCTTCGATTGTTAATGAGGTTTGGAGGGTCTGTGCTGGGAGTGATGTGTGGTGCCTGGGTGAGCGCTTAGCCGGGTCGAGGCAGGAACAGCTGTCAAGTTGCCACGGTAGCATTTGTCCTCTGCCTGGCTCTCCACCAGTCTCGTTGTGTCTTTTTCCAATGGAAATCTCCCCACCTACTGCCTCAGATGGAAGGCCTCTAGATTGGGGCAGGCACCGCTTTGCAGCCACGTCCAGACTGTGGACACTTGCAGGGCCACCACAGAGTCCCTCAGTTACCAGGCCAGGGCTCAGGGCAGGATTTATAGAGCCCCATGTTCAGTCCTTGTCCTGTTGCTGCATGATAACTGCTCCTATTTTTTCCCCCTGATTGTTTATAGTATTTATGTATATGTATTTTAAATGTTTATTTTATTTTTGAGAAAGAGAGAGACCATGTGGGCAAGGGGCAGAGAGACAGAGATGGGATCCGATATGGGCTTTGCACTGACGGCAGCCAGCCCAATGAGGGGCTTGATCCCATGAACCGTGAGATCATGACCTAAGCTGAAATGAAGAGTTGGACGTGGAACTGATTGAGCCACCCAGGCACCCCTGTATCATTTAGTTTTTGAAGAAAGAATGGCTAATTGTAAGAAGTCTTGGCCGGGTGCCACACCCAGGTGGAGCCCCTGCAGCGTCCCTCTCTGTGCCCTGGTGCCTATGTGTGAGAGCAGTGGGGACTCCGGCAGGGGCCGCAGCACTGCCCTGCTCACCTTGCCCCCCCCACATGCTCTCAGTTCAGTCCACTGCTGAACCTTTAATCTGCTATGAAAATAGAATCATAAGAAAACGTTATATTTGCGCTTAATCTCACTTCCAATTATGTACTAGTCACACAGTGGGAGGGAGACTGTCCATTTGTGAAGTGTCGCTGTGTGTGGTCACTGGCTGGAGTAAGAGCATCTAGCTTTATTCACGTCTTTGCCCCATGATTGTGCACAAATTAATGTAATTGTTCCAAACCTTGGTTTCCTCGCCTGTTCAATTGGGAATTCACACACCTCCTTCTGGGGGACGGTTTGTGCATTCAAGCGGGAAGTGTGCCCACACCCACCTCTCACCACAAGGCCCTCAGACTTCTATCTGTACTGAAGTGTTGATTTTCTTGGTTTTAGTTACAAAAATGAGCCATGTGGGAATTAGGTGGGAACTCGAGTGTTCATCATGTGCCAGGCTGTGCTAGGCACCGGCGTGTCAGGAATAGGATGCCTCTGATATTTATTCTTTGGAGAAAAGGAGCTTGTGGAGAAGTAGAAGCCCAAGGGTGGTCCATGTCACAGGAGTGAAGAGGTGTTTGTGGGCAGAGCGGGGGCTCCCTGGAGGACAGGGCTTTGCTTCTTTGGCTGCTGGATGGCGGTGTCTTCCAGCCGCTCCCCTGTGTGGAGGCTGTATGTTCAGCTCAGGTGGAATGACCCTGGGTCCTGGGGAGGAAGGCAGCAAGCCTCCTTGTCATTCAGACCAGGAACTGTTACTGGTATTTTAAGGTCATTCTGAGAGATCTGTGAGGGCTTCTTCTCCACCCAATTTAAACTTCATCCCTTGGTTTTCAGGGCCTGAATGCGGACGCAAGCACGAACACGCTCCCCGCAGTGAGCCCCAGAGAGCCCTTAGCGCCAGCTGCCTGCACCCTGTCTGCAGCCTATGGGCGCTCCCCCTCCCCCTCCCACCTGCCTGAGTAAGTACCACCTGCCGCCAAGCCTCCATGCCGTCAGATGCCCTTGCCTGGCGTGTGTGGGAGATTCACACCGTGGGTGGCGTTTTTGCAGGGATCCCAAGGTGGTGGAGAAGCAGAGGGAGACCTCGAATGTGGACAGACTTCCTTCTGCCCTCACTACAACAGCGAGTAAATCGGTGCAAGTGAATGGCGCTGCCACGGTATGTTGATGTGGGAAGAAGATGGTTCCTTTCCTGCATCTTGTCTGTCTTATCCAGCTTATCTGCCGTGAAGTCTGATTTGTGCTTTCTGTACCAAATACCTTGTGTATTGGCTACTAACTTTCAACCAAGTGTCCTGCTTCTTTCTCATTGCCACTGTCCCGGGACCTTTCTGTTTCTCTGTTGGTTGAGTGAGGTTGTCTGCAAGTCTCTGGACCGTTGCCCCGCCTTCTCTGTGGATTCTGCTCACTCAGACCGGTGCTGTCACAGCAGACACCAAGCAGAAGCACGGCCGCCGCTACCCCCACCCAGGGCAGCTCTGTCCTGGCCACGGGCCCCTGCAGCTCCTCTCCCTGCTGCTTTGCCCTTGGTGCGCTCGCCCTGTTTGTTCTGATCTGTGTTGTCCTCAGTGTGATCTTGGGTGAACTTCTGCCATTGACGTTTGGGAGTTAAATCCTTAGGTCTACAGGGTTGAATCTTTAAAGAAAAAATTTTTACAGATTGTAATTATTTTTAAGTTAGTAAATGGCTTATGGACGTGAAATAGTTTTAAGTTTCTTTTCTACTATTTAGCCTTCAAAAGCTGAAATATTAACTTTTTTTTAAAAGTTTTTTTTTTTTTAACTTTATTTATTTTGAGAGATAAGAGAGTGAGCTGGGGGAGGGGCAGAGAGGAGGAGAGCGAATCCCAGGCGGGCCCAACGTTCCTGATGCGGGGCTCAATCCCATGACCCTGGGCTCACGACCTGAGCCAAAAGAGCCAAAATCAGGAGTCTGACGCTCAACTGACTGAGCCACCCAGACTCCCCTTTCTAGAAAGGTTTTTTTTTTTTTTTTTTGTAATTTACAAAGCAATTTAATAAGTTGAGAGGCAGCATTTAGTGAATTAAATAATATAGGGAGTTTTGGATCTGTAATTGATATACATTCTATTAAAAAAAGGAAACACTTTGTATTAGGTCACCACACTGATTTATACAACATTCAAATATATAAAAACACGAGGAAGTAAGTTCCTTTGTGACCCCAACTGAGGTATCTTTTCTTTAATCCTAAGACAACCAGTTTTAGAAGCTAACACCAGTAAGTTTACAGAAGTACAAAACACCAAAACAGCTTAAGCAGAGACACTTTATTTTTAAGAAAAGTATGTTTTCTCATTTTCTATTCTTGGCATAAATTTTAATTCTTCCCAGTAGAACCCAAATCTCCTGAACCCCTTTCAGTGTCATCCAAAACCTGAACTTCCTCGATTTCTGGATAAAAAATCCGTTCACAAATGAGCTGTGCAATTCGATCACCCTTTCTCAAACTTTTCTTTGCCAAAATTAAAAAAAAAAATTTTTTTTAACGTTTATTCATTTTTGAGAGACAGAGACAGAGCATGAGCGGGGAAGGGGCAGAGAGAGGGAGACGCAGAATCCAAAACAGGCTCCAGGCTCTGAGCTGTCAGCACAGAGCCCGATGCGGGGCTCAAACTCACAGACTGGGAGATCTGACCTGAACCAAAGTCGGACGCTCCACCGACCAAGCCACCCAGGCGCCCCTTCTTTGCCAAAATTTAGTACAACACCCACATTTCCTCTATAATCTTCACCTATGATGCCAGCTCCTACATCTATGAGGTGTTTCGCAGCCAAGCCAGAACAGGGAGCTCCTCTTCCATAGCACCCAGAAGGAAGAGCTATCTGAATGTCCCATTTTCACAAGGACTTTTTCCATAGGTGGTACTGTGTGATCATAGGCATTGTACAGGTCGTAGCCAACGGCCCACACGGACCGCTTGCTCGGGGCGGTGGCGGGCTCCGAGAGCCAGACAAAGCAGAGCTGCGTGGCGTCCTCCACAGGCCGAGCCCACTTGCTGGGGGAGATGGTGGGTGTCGCTTCAGAGCAGGGCATGGCAGAGCAGAACGAGAGAAAAGACAGCCGCCAAGGGAACAAGCGGACGCCTCTAGAAAGTTTTTAACTCTGTCTTCACCTTTCCTGAATCCAAATCCACACCACCAGCCTCTGGTAGTTTGAAATGGGCACAGATGTTATTTGACGTTCCTTGGTGAGTGATGGGCTGCATCACTTACAGGTGTTCCAGGAAGCCCGTGCCATGCGCAGTGCCGTGCTTGGAAGGAAACCTGGGCAGAGAAAGCAGGTGCTGCTCCTGCCTGTTTCCAGGGGCACCGTTTCTCACACCCCCTTGGAGGCTTCCGTATGGCGAGAGAGTGTGTAGAGGCCAGTACTATGTGTCTGAACACCTTTTCTAGTTTTACCCATTTTTACAGGATATTTCTAGAGTGTCTCGGAGGGAACCCTGTGTTGTGGGAAAATAGAAGTTGTTGATGTTTATGAACCTTCACCGGTGACAGTACTTTTGAATGTGGAATTTGGCTACCGCTGAAAACTTTGTTCACTTTTACCTGAAGTAGACTTTATTTTCACATGTTTGGAGACGTCATTTTGTGCGTTGTTGTGTCTGTTTCCCAGGAATTGCGAAAACCCAGCTATGCGGAAATTTGTCAGAGGACGAGTAGAGAGCCTCCGTCTTCCCCGTTGCAGCCCCCGAAAGAACAAAAGCCAAATGCTGTTGGTTGTGGGAAGGAAGAAAAGAAGCTCGCCGAGAGAGAGCCCTGTGCCCCCAAGTCCAACCCGGGACCACCCAAAGACCAGAGGAGGCCACCAGGCCGCCGGCCCTCGCCCCCAGCGGCCGGGAAGCGTCCGCACAGAGAACAGAGCACCCCTCCCAAGTCCCCTCAGTGAGCGCCGAGGTCTGGGAGGGCTGTGAGGAACTGAGGTCGCCACAACTCAGCACTGTCCCACTCGGGGCCGAGAGTGAGCCGCTGGTTAGGAGCTTGCAGCGTAGACGGGCCGCTGAGGTGCCTGCAAGTGGTGTTTCTTCCGTGAGTCGGATTTTCCCCCTCTTGAAAAAAAATCTATTTTTCAGGATTTAATTAATATAAACCTTATTTTAGGTTGGTGCTTAACTGGAGGTGATGCATAAGTCTGATTTTTTTCAGGATAGTAAATGCATTTATCCTAACAAATTGATATTTTTATTAAGCCTCCATGTGGCTATGAATGCAAGCTCTATATATAGTGAGTTTTTCTAAATTAAGCGGAACTATGCTACTTCATTTTTTAAAATAACTGGTTAGCAAGTGCATATCTCTGAGATGTCCAGACCGACGGGTGGGCTGCAGACGGCTGGGATCGAGGTTGGAGGCAACACAGTCAGTGTGGCCTGGAGAAGGGGTGGGGTCAGGTGGTGCCCTCGCTGGCATGGGAGTTGTACTTCATTCAGAATCTTAGCAAGTGACGCTAGCAGTTGTTTGGGTTTTTTTTTTTTTTTTTTTCTGGTTTTTTTGTTTGTTTTGGCTTTTTTTTTTTTTTTTTTTTTTTTAAGTATAGCCTGTTTTTGACCTACTGGGCAAGATGCACCCAAGAGAGCCCTGAAACCGTGAGTTTTTATGTGCTGCAAGCAAGTAACCAGCCTCTCAATCCAGACTCCGTGGCTGTTGTGTAAGATAGAGTCAAAGCACATTGTGAATAGAACCTACATGAAAACGTAAACCTGGTTGCCCACCGACGCGTCACTGCGAAATTGTACCCTGATGTTGTCTTGCTCCTGCGAGCTGGCCCGGAGGGCTCGGGAGCCACCGTGGCTCTTGCCGTGGCTCCCGCGGCTCCCCCGCATTAGCTCCGTGGGAGCCTCCCCGTGCCTCCGTGTCGGCACACAGTGGAAGTGTTACTTAAGTCGTGAGAGAGGTGTGTGCGGTGCCCGTGGCGGTGAGGCCAACAGTTCCCTCCGAGACGAGGGTCTCACTGACTCCCTTCCGGAAGTGCTGCACTCTGAAGAACACGCATGCACTAGCGCTAGCAGTGGATAATAAAGTTCAATATAAATTATTTTGTTTTAAAATGCCTAAATTCTTTCTTTAAGTATTCTAAGCAGCAGACATTAAAATATTTCCTGCTAAATGTAACCATACAGTTTATTCCACAGAATGTTATTTAACAAGACTGAGGTGTTTTTTTTTTTTAAAAATTATTTCCATCCAATATTTAAAGACTTGAATTTTATTTAAACTTGAAAATGACTTTGCCTTAACTTTTGTAGAAGACAGCTTAGAGTTGGCGGAGGCCGGCCCCTGGGTGGGCGCGAGTGGGCTCCAGAGCCGCTCTGTCACGTGGGGCCGCCGCCGCCGCCGGGGTTTCTGCGTGAGCGCTCCGTAGTGTGGGAGCTGGGCTGGCAGCGGTGTCTGTGATGTACCCTGAAGATCTGCAACAGTTGACCTTTCTCAGATTGTTGAGAAATCCTGTAAATGCAAATGGTCGATACTGTATTAAATATGTGCACTTGGGAGTGTGTGCTTTGCTTGTACAGTTGTAAATAATCAGAACATATTAAAAAGGTACCCTAAAGAGAAAAATCTGATAAAAATTATTGATATATTATAAATGTTGCTATTGAGCTGGATGTAGATAAAACTAAACGTTGTGGTTTGAATATTATTTTAATTTGTTGAGGTGTTTTTCTTTTCCTCTTATGCTGGTGTGTTGGACTGATTCTCCTCTTTGCTGCTGCAGAAGGGAAACGGAAAGTGCCGTGAAAGCCTTCCGATGTCTTCATGCTCTTCTTAGAAGTCTGTAAATATGTACTAATCATAGCTAATGTGAAAGCATAACGTAGGAAGCAGAAACTGGCAGGATCTTCAGGAGAACGTAAAAGAGAATCTACTTAAAATCATAAATAGCTACGCGCGATTCGCCCTGCCAGAGGAAAACACGCCCTGGTGAGCTTGACCGTGTCCTTCAGAGAAGCTGCCAGTACTCAGATTTTACCTAGAAAAAACAGTGCTAGTATGTTGCAGATGCCTGTAAAAGGAACATGGGGATTCGTTTTTTTGTAGTTGAGGGATTGTGGACTTAAAAAATCAGGAAGAATTGACCTCTGACACCCCAGCTAATGAGTACTGTGAGAAGAGTCGGAAAGGCGAGCCACAGGAGGTCCGCACTGAGCGGTCTTTGCTGGAGGAGGTAGCGGATGCCGTCAGCCTTCATCATCCCCGAGCCGCAGACCTGTGGAGCTGACACGCTGGTTTTCAGGAGTGCCGTGTCCTTCCCCCGGCCGGGGGGTGTGTGTGCTAGAGCCAGCTGTAGCCATCTACTGCACACGGGACGGAGGTGGTCACTCGTGACAGCAGCGGGGCACGGCTAGCCAGTGTGGCGGCCGTCCCACTGCACCCACGCCTGCACCGTACTGCAGCTCTTGTCCTCGTGGCCAGAGTCTGTCGCATCCAGATTTGCAACCTCGCTCTGGTGTTATTTTTATAGCACTCTTTTTAATTAAGCAAAGATGATACGCCAAATAGCTATATTACGTCCAAAAAAGCTCATCTTTCTGAGATCCTCGTGAGATCTTACACTCACAGAAAAGGAGGGGAGGCTGGGACGCAGCACGGGGGGCGGCCGCTCTGGCGCAAGCAGCCAGCAGTCTGAGGCTTTTGTCCACTTCTAGAAACGTCACTCTTTCCTTTCCTCAGCAGTACCTCAGGGTGTAGAGTCAGATACGGCAATCACAAATGACGTTTTAACTTGTAAAATTGTGTGAGGATACTTCTAATTTGGAAATAGAGGGATGAGAATCTGGCCCCATTTCACCAGACATGAATTTCAAGTAGAGTAGTTGCTTTTTAAGAGTTGGTGTCCTGATGTTCCTGGTCTGGCCCTCCTGTCCCCGCATCACTGATTGTCACTAGCGGGTGGCAGGAAATGTTTCCTGTTGCTGGATTAGCCAGGAGCACAAGGTTTACATTTAAACACCGGCTCCGTTTGTTCCGAGGGCAGCGGGCGAGGAAGGTGCGCGTCTGTGCCTGCCGCCTGCGAGCTGCAGTCGTGCTCTCGTGCACTTGGTGGCCTGTCACCCGGAGCGCAGCAGACAATCCAAGTCAGGAGCAGAGCGGGATGTAATACGGAAGCTTGCTTGAGGGCTTTTGTTTTTGTTCTACTTTTCATTAAGACTGGAATCAAGCTTACATGTAAACTATTGGTAATTTAAGTTTCCTTTTGTGTCATTCAGTGTAAAACTGTCTAATTTGAAAAATGTAGGTTATGAAAAATAAAGATTTAGGCACTGTTCAATTTTTCTTTTGATTTTTTTTAATTAAAAATTTCTTCAAGAATACATCTTTTTAAGAAATAATTTTTGTGTCTTCCCATTAGTGTATATATAGAGAATGAAACATGGTTGGTTGCCTCCAACTTGTGTTTGGGTCATCGTGGTGCCTCGCACACTGAGCGTCTGCAGCGTGAGGGTACCCCCGGGTGCAGTGGTTTAAGGCACTTGGGGGAGTATTAAATCCAACATTTGCCACAAAGGTAAATACCCTATGTCGGGATCTTTTGTTTCTTGTTAAATGGCCTGTCTCCCCTGAGGTGTTCCCATAGAGTTGCTTGATGATGGGTCCTTGTGGTTCTCAAATCAGATGTGAGCCTCAGAAACAAAGTAATTGACTTATCCCTAAATACCGGTGATGCCAGCGTTGCTCAAGGCTGAATGGACGAACGTGTTAGTGTATTACCGAGTTGATGCACACAGGTCTACTTAGATGTTAATGGACTGATTTTCCTCGTCTGTGAACTGCCTGTTCATATCCTTTTCCCATTTTTCTGCGGCGTTACCTTTTTCTTACTGACGTGGTGTTCTCGATCTGTTCTGGCTATTAATTCTTTGTCTGTTATGTATGTTACAAATTTTTCCCCTCAATCTCTACCAGTTGTCTTAACTTTTTTAGAGTATGTTTTATCTTACAGTTTTTAATTATCATGTAGTAAAATTTATCAATCTTCTCCTTTACAGTTCTAGCGTCTTGGTCTTGTTTATGAAGTATTTCCCTACTCTGCAGGCGTAAGGATAATCTGTGTGCGTGCGTGCGTGTGCGTGTGTGCGTGCGCCCAATCTGTTTGGAATTGCTGGCCTGTGTGTGTGTGTATGGTCTGGGGTAAGAACCTAATTCTGCTTTCGCCATACGGAGAGTATCTTTTCTCCGTGTCACTTGTTATCCTCCATGATGTGTGATGCCAGTCTTGTTATTTAGAGAAGCCCTGCAGGTGCATGCGTGTTGTCTAGGCGCTCTGTCCTTCACTGTCTATAGTTCTGTTTCTTAGTGCTAACACCATAGGGTTTCGTTCAGCCATCATTCGGCATTGCTAGGAATTGCTTTCATGGAACTCCTTGCAGCAGTGATTGAATGTGCTCCACGAAGGCAGAAAGTGAGCCCATCCTGACCACCTCTGTACCCTCTGTTCTTAGTACACTGTCTGCAACATAATAGATGCTCAATAAATGTCTGTTAAATTGACAAACTATTTATTGAGTATGTATTCTTTGTGCACAGCACTAGCCTAGAAAACTTGGAAGAAATAGGGCAATGAGTTGCTTTGCTGTTTCCATATAGCCCCCCAAAACCCGATGGCTTGAAATGACAATCACACATCAGGATTGGCTGATGTAGCTTCCTCCCAGTGTCTCTGCCGACCCTTGGCCATACTTGCTCACGGATGTGTGGGGGGTACACGGACCTCGTCACCACGTGCTGCTCACCTGGGCCAGCAGGCCAGCCGAGGCCTGTGCTTTCGTGGCTGTGGGAGGGTGCGAGAGCTGGGCCCCAGCATTTAAGCCCTCCTTCCCCAAGAAGTTGAAGTTGTTGCATTGTGTGCCTTGGTACATCCACATCTCTTACTAACATCAAAGTCCTGTGTTGTCCTGAATCGTGGAGTAAAAGTGACGGTTGAAGAAGTGCCACCAGCAGATGGCCACAGGTTGTGGGGCCTGATGAGCTGTGAGCCCTGTTTTTGCCTAGTGGCCTGTCGTGGTCTTACACCGGGCTCTCTGGGGCCCCTCCCTCTGACACACTGTTCTGGCCCACCACGCAGAGGCAGGGAGGAGGAAACGGAAAACAGAACAACCGGCCTCCCCCCTCAGGTTCTGCGTGTCTGCGGAACCGGAGGCTGTGGGGCGTGGCTAGTGCGTTGGGTGTTCGCCAGGTGGGCCTGGCCCCCGTGCCCCCACAGTCCTGCTCTGAGCTGAAGGGGGCCGGAGAGTCACAAGGAAAGGGCGGTCGCTTGGGCCCTCAGGGTTCGGGTGGGGGTACCAGGAGAGGCCGCCTGCTAGCTGACCAAGGGAGGAAAGGCTTTCCGTAGCAAGGGCTCGCAATTGTGTGTCCGGGAGATGGGGAGATGCAGCCATCAGGGGGTGTCCCTGGCATGGCAAGGGCCCCCAATGCCTGGATTCCTCCTAAACCAGATTTTCTCTGAGCCACGGTGGCCACCTTGCCTAGCTGAAACTCATGACTCGTCATTGCAATGACCCCGTCAGTACAGAGGCTCCGCACGCAGTGTGCGAGGACCCTCCAGAACATTGAGAAGCAAAGCGGGTGCCCCCCGGGGGCGGCCATTCGTCTCACAGAGCACTGGCTCTTCCGCCCCAGCCACAGGACGTAGGACGCGTGCCCAGTACGCACACAGCGCCAGCAGCATCGGGGCTTCTGAAGAGGCCCAGCTGTGTGGCCCAGATTGCTGGGTCTCAGCTCCCAGACAATTGGGAGCCACCAAAAGGATAGAGAGCCTGTCCCGGGCAATGACGCAATGACGCTGCCTGCAGCAGCAATGACGCTGGAGAAGGGCCTCCCCCGTAGCCTGCCGTGCATCTGGCACAAAAAGACTGGAGTCGCCACGTCCAAGTGTAGGAATGGATGTGAGAGGCAGCAGCAGGCAGGGCGTCCGCGCCAAACGTGGCCAAGGTTTCAGGGCAGCAGTGCTGTCCACGGTACACAGCGCTAGAGTAGCACCTTTTGTTAGTGACTGCAGGTCTGCTCCCTGCAGCCACAACGAGGGCGGGAACGTGCGGGGTTAGGTCTGGCCCTCAGGGCTGGCGGCACCTGCCCACACTGTGGCTCTGAGGGACCCTGGGTGGCCTCCTGGCAAAGGCGGCATCCCAGCCCCTGGCCGCTAGACTGGAGACCAGGCTGCCGCAGGAGCGCCCCGCTGAAAACCACACCAGGAGTCACTTCATCCTGGGACAAGGTTCTGAGAGCTTGGGCCTAGTTTGCAAAGTCAAATGAAGATTTCTTCCTACTGACTCTCCTTCCATGAACTTGGGGTTCAGGGTGGGGGGTGGTAAGGACGCAGAGGGTCGTTGTCGGGAATTCATGGTCAAAAGGTGCTTGTGGGTGATGGGCAGTCAGGTCACGAGGGAGAAGCAGGCAGACACGCCAGAAGCCCCAGGACCGGTGCCCAAGTCAGGTGGGCATGACTGTAGGTCAGTAACGCTGCACCTGTCCTTCCTCCTGCTTGGCTTTGATTTGCTCTTCTCTTCCCGCTTCCTTAGGATTTAAGGTGGTTGGTTTATAGTCCCTTCTGAGGCAGGTGCTCCCTGCTGTAAATGTCCCTGTGAGCTGAGTCCCAGCTCTTTGTACTTCTACATTCTTTGGCCAGGTGAGTATGTACAAGCGTGTCCTTTCGCTCCAGGTGGTGGGACAGTTTCCCGTTGTCTCTGTGTCACCGGCTCCCGGTCTGGTTCCGTTGTGGTCAGAGAACACCGTACGACATGGGCGACCTGGCGGCGGTCTGCCGCGGGACCGTCCTCGGAGCCTGGGGGAGAGCGCAGGGAGGAGCCCCCGGATCCTCCCCAGCTGTAGGGGTGCACCTGTCTGCACACCTGCTCCCGGGGGCTCGCGCCTTCCAGCTCCGGTGGCGCTCGGTCGGGGTACTTTGGGCACCTGTGTTTGGGCACTTCAGGATTGCTGTGTCTTCTCGTGGGATCTGTCCTGTGACCATTCAGTAATCTCCCTCTTGGTTCCCAGGCTCTGACATCTTACTTTACTGGACGTTGATGTACCGTTCCTGCTTTTCGTTTCCCATAATGCCGGTGAGGTGCACCTTCTGGACCCTTTATCTCGGCTCACAGCTGCCAGTCCCGGCTGTGACCTGGTGCACGCAGACCATTCACACACAAAGGAATCTGTGCGCTGGGGCTGTGTGTTTTCCGTGAGCTCCTCTGTTCCTTTTCTCCTTGCCTTCCAGGGCTTCTAACCTGCTGGATGCTTAAGGTCCAGGTCGCAGGCCGTTTCAAGGACATCAGTGTCTTTCAAGGACATACCGTGGCTGCAGGTATGTTGGCCAGAGCGGTCTCTTCCGGAGTCTCTTCTCACAGGTAACCAGCACGTTAATCGGTGCCCCTGGTCCGTTCGGCTTAGTGGATTTCCATGGTGCCCGCCTCATACCGTGACGACGAAGACGCGGCGAGCACTTGAAGTGGTACCGCCAGCGCCTGAACCCCGGACCCAGCCAGCGGCGGCGAGGTTCCCTGGCACGTCGTCCCTCCGCTGCCAGCAGGTGCGGGCGGCCTGATCCCACGTCCCGGGTCCCGGGATGTCCCTGTTGGCTGGAACCAAGCATGGCGCGTGGAGCCGTGGCCACCGTGTTCAGTTCAGGGGGCCCGTGTGCTGGGTGCAGGTGAGTGAGGAGCCACGGCCTGGTGGATGGTTTTGGGAGAAGACGTGAGGCGGAGCCAGCTGCCCTTGGGAACTGTCGGGGGGACGGGTCCGAGATAGGGGCAGGGTCGGGAGAACACAAGACAGCCCAGAGATTGCATGGACCTGGTTTCGTGGACAGTCAACGAGTGACCATCCAGCTGATTGAGGGTGGACAGTGTGGACGATGACCATCAGCTGACAGAGGGAGGACAGTGTGGATGAGTGACCACAAGGGTGCCTGAGGGTGGACTGTGTAGACGAGTGACTGTCCAGGCATCTGAGGGAGTGGATGGTGTGGACGAGTAACCATCCAAGTGTCTGAGGGTGGATGGTGTAGACGAGTGACCAGCTGGGTGTCTGAGGGTGGATGGTGTGTACAGGGGGGACAGTGTAGACATGTGACTACCCAGGTGTCTAAGAGAGACTTGTGGGTGACCTGAAACCACCCAGATGTGAGGCGGCCGGTCTGTCCATAGGGTCCTGGCCACCAGGATCCTGTACCTGGAGAACCACATCCCGGTGTCCCCACCTGTCCCGGGAGCAGGGTCTGGCTGTTCTGGGTGCCGTCCCGGCAGCCTCTGTGGGCAGCGTGTGCGGGTTCCACCCAAAGCTGCCCAGACCAAAGCGGGGGGCAGGGCGGGGGGAGTTTGGTGGCTTTTATAGAGCGCAGGGGTCATGAGTGCGGGTGGAGGGGCCACTGGGCAGATCGGGTCTCAGTGTTGGCCGGTCACGGTGACCTCTGCGCTCTGGGAGCCTCCACCGTCCCTTCCGAGGCTTCCCACCCGCCCCCCCCCTCCCCCTCCGGCAGGCCCACCCGACCGCACTGTCACTGTCGGGGCTCCACGTCCTGGAGACACACATAGTCCCTGGGGCTGAGCGGGCGGTGCCGAGCTCAAGGTGTCCCCAGGGTGCCCCCAAGGGGTCCGAGCCCCCCATCAGGGCCCACCTCCTCACGCGGGGCAGAGCGCCGTGGGCACCCACGTTACGGCCGGGTGCTAGCGACAATGTCAGAGCCGCCCGGAGAGTTCTCACCTCGCCGGCCAGAGTTGGCCGCCGCCTCCGTTCTGGAGCAGCGACTGTCACACCAGCGGGCCTCCCCCCAGGCTCTGGAGAGGGCCTGCGGGGTGGCCCTGGACGCACGGGGACGCTCCTAGGGAGACGGCCGCTGGGACCCTGGGGACACGTGTCCGGACCCCTCACACCTCACGTTCCACACGCCCCATCCCTGTCCCCGAAGCCCCGGCCGGCCACCGCCGTGGCTGTGAACCCCACGCGGCGCCACAGCCCGGCTCACGGGCTCGAGGTGCTTCCGCGGCTGCCCTGGCCCACGGTCCACTCCTCGGCCCGCGGCCGGCCCACGTCGGGGGAGGCTCATCGCCCCCAGGCGTCACCGGGGTCCCCTCTCCGGCCCCGGGGCCCACCTCCCCCGGATTCACGCGCGAGGCCTACCTGCCGGCTTCTGCTCCGCGTCGCTGGGAGTCGCGTGTGGCTCCAGCCCCGGGCGGCGTTGCTGCCCTTGAGGCCCCGGTCGCCGCCTGACAGGCCCGCCGTCGACGGCCTGGCCTCGAGGGCGCGGCGCCGGGGCGGGCTCGGGGTTCCCCGGGGTTCCCCTTTGCCTAACGCTGTCTGCCCGGCGCCGGGACCGTGCAGAGCGTGCTGGGCGGTACGTCCCGCAAACACGCTGAGCGAGGCGGTTCACGTTTTCAGGAGCCGCGCTTTGCCGCCTCGCGAGAAGTGGAGCGGGGCTGGCGGGGCAGAGGCTGGGAGAACCGCGGCTTGAGCGCGGGGCTGCGGGGGGTGGGGGAGCCCAGCTCACAGGGAGCACGGAAGGTGCGGACGAGGGGGGGCGCCACAGGCCTGCGGCAGGTGAGCGAGCCGTCCTGGAGCCCCTGTGTGGCGACAGCCGGTCTAGGAGGGTCCAGGCCGCAGCGCTGGTGGGGTCTCAGGGTACAGGGTGGCCCCGCTTCCTCCAGGAGGCCGCCAGGCTGACAGCGTGACAAGCATCGCGAGGGCGAAGGGGTTGGTGGGCTGTGGTGGGCCGGCCCTTCCCCTGCCCCCTCCTCCCTCTTGGATCCCTTCTCCACTGTCTGTGGGCGGCGGTCTTGGGTTCCCTGGCTGTCCGTCCTGCAGTCTGGCAGGGGGGACACACACCCGGCCACGAGCCCCGACAGGCTGGGCTGGAGGCCCGCGGCCACAGGGCTGTCCATCCTGATTCTCCCGACGGGACACACAAGCCGGGGCTGCAGCGGCGTCACAGGGGAGGCCTGTCCTCCGCCTCAGTGCCGGCCTGTGTGCGGCGGAGACCGAGGGGTCCGGGGCTTCTCTCCTCATCCTTGGCCCTTTTTCAGCAAGCCCACCAACGCCCCTGTGGGCCCAGCTGGGTGCTGTCCAGCGGAAATGCAGCGTGAGCCTGTGTGCCATTGTGAGCGTCCTGGTAGCCAGGTAAAAGCATGAAAGGAAACGGGTGCAACTAACTTGGATGCATTTTAGTTCAGGCCGCCCGCTCAGGTCCGCCTTCTTCCCTGCGAGGTGCCAGGGCTTCCTCTCAGAGCTCCAGGCCCACAGCTTGCGGGCACACCGAGGTAGGGGTCCTGGCATCACTGTCCCACCTCTGTATTTGGAGACGTCTAAGCTGACTCGCTCACTCTGTGGAACTGAACCAGAGAGAGCCCTTTATGCCAGCAGGAGGGTTTGCTTTGGCGCCCCTACTGGCTGGACCCCTGGGGTCCCTGTGGCCTTCATTTCCAAGGGTCCACACTCCTGCCTGTCCTTGTCCCCGTGTAGACTCGGCTTGTTCACAGGCAGATGGAGGCCAGCCAGCCTCCAAGACAGCAGCACGGCGATCAGCGCAGACCTGCATCCTCAGGGCCTCGAGGGTCCTCCCCCTCCCCCGCTGGCCCCCCCCCCAGTGCCTACCTACTGACTGCTTTTGATTCTCTCTCCCTCTGCCCCTCCCCCCCAACTCTCTCTCTAAAACAAAAACAAAAACAAAAGATTAAAAATATTCTAACACACAGTTTAAAGCCCAGAAACCCTGGGTTGCACGGCTCCCCCCGCCTCAGGCTCACTCACTTTCAGGAAGAACCACAGACAGCGGGGCCACATGGGAGCACTGGAGGGAAATACACGTATCGTGTCCACCCCGTGAGTCCTGAGACGTGGCGTGGGCTGTCATCATACAGCGGCCCCCATTCGCCCGCCAGAGCAACCTGGAGCCTGGGCCCCGGGCAGCTCTCTGCAGCTATAAACACGGAAGTTTAAACTTTTGGGTTTTTTTTAAATGTTTATTTATTTTTGATAGAACACAGTGGGGAGGAGAAGAGGGAAAGGGAGACACAGAATCTGAAGCAGGCTCCAGGGTTCCAGCTGTCAGCACAGAGCCCGATGCGGGGCTCGAACCCACAGACCATGAGATCATGACCTGAGCTGAAGTCGGTCGCCCACCCAGGCTCCCCGAAAGTTTAAACTTTTAAATTAATTGTTAAGTATCTAGAGCACATTTCTGTTTTTTCTACACGTCAGGCAGTGGGTGGGCATGCCCCAACCCGCCAGTCTGGGACCCCGCCTGCCCGAGGACCACCCGTGTTCCCGCTTTCTGAATAGGGTCGCGCAGTGAGGGCGGCGTCCTGGGGTTCTGGCCGGGACCGTCCAATGTCAGCCTCACCGGAATCAGGAACTCGGGGAAACACAGCTGCAGGAAACGTGGAGGTTTAGGCACGTTGTTCAGCACGGTATCGTCCACAGGAGGTGTGACCCAGCAAACCTGCCTGCGCACACGTGCACGTACACAGCGATACACACGATCATCTAATTCTGAGTCTGAGTGCAGCAAGGTTAACAGGAATCAGCTGGGGTTACTTTGAAGCTGGGCTGCACGAGGGAGCCTCCTGAATCGGTCCAGGTGGGGCCTCCGGGACCTCCTCTCTGGCTGCTCTCCTGACCTGCTGAGCTCAGTCCTGGCCACACCCCTATCCCACCGTGAAACCCTCACGAGTCCGCGTCCAGTCCTTCTCAGAGCAGGGTCCCCAGGAACTTGTCGAAATGCGGGTTCTCAGGCTTTCCAAGGCCAGCTGGGTAGGGCCTGGGGGTGGGCCCAGTGACCTGTGCCTCCAGCAATGACACTGAAGGTCAACAAGGCAAACGCCCATCGCCGATGGATTCAAGGGCTAATCCCTCTTGGCAGCGATTCCGAGCCTCGCTGAGAAGCGCACATCTTCTGAGGCCCCCAGGGATCCTGGCTCCCAGGGCCCACGAGAGCTGTGTCTGGTGCCGCATGATGCAGACGCCGTTGCCGGTGAGGAAGGAGCCGTCTTGGGGCAAATGCTCCTTTCGAGGGCTTCTGACAATGCACCCTGAACGGGCACAGGATGGCTGTGGAGCACTCTCCATGGTGGGCTGGCCTCGGGGCAGCCCAGGCCCCCAAAGCCTGTCTCCCCAGAAGGGAGGGGCCCAGTGAGTCAGCCTGGAGAAGAGAAAGTTGAGGAAAGCGAGGGGAGCTGGCATCGTGTTTGAGACTGCCGTGTGAGCCACGGGGGCGAGCTCTGTGTTGCAGCGAGAGCCGGTGGTGCTCAGGGTAAGAAGGAGCCTGCACCCCGGCTGCAGCCGCTCCCTACTAACTCACGTCCGCGATGCCGTTAGTTTCCTGGAGCCCTTGTATTTCTTAAAAAAGAATTTTTTTTAATGTTTATTTACTTTTGAGAGAGAGACAGAGTGCGAGTGGGGGAGAGGCAGAGAGAGAGGGAGACACAGAATCCGAAGCAGGCTCCAGGCTCTGAGCTGTCAGTACAGAGCCTGACGCGGGGCTCGAACTCAAGAACTGTGAGATCATGACTGAGCTGAAGTCGGTAGCTTAAACAACTGAGCCCCCCAGGCGCCCCACCCTAACACTTCTTAAGGTGGAACTAAATCATTCTGCGAAGTAACTGACCTAAAACGTTGTATCAGTTAGTGTACAACATAACGATTTGAAATATGTGAAATAACCACCGCTAAGTTTATTTACCATCCCTCACTGGGCACACGGTGACAATTTGTTTTTGTGATGACAACATTTAAGGTCTATTCTCTTAGCAGCTTTCCAATATACAATACGGTGTTATCACCTGCAGTCGCCATGGTGTCCCTAGGATTTATTTCCCTCATAACTGGAAGTTTTGTACCATCTGATGGTCTTCACCCATTTTGCCTACTCCCCGCCCCCGTCTCTTGTAACCGCCAATCTGTTCTCAGTATCTATGAGTTTATTTTACTTTATTTTTTTAGATTGCACAGATAAGTGAGATCATGCAGTATTTGTCTTTGTCTGACTTATTTCGCTTAGCGTAATACCTTCAAGGTCCCCTCCATGTCGTTGCAAATGGCAAGATGTCATTCTTTTTAGGTTTGTATATGTATATACACACTGCATCTTCTTTATCCATTCTTCTGTCAGCGGGCACTTGGGCTGCTTCCATATCTTGGCTACTGTAAATAATAGTGCAGTGAACAGAGGAGTCAGGCATCTTTTTGAGTTACTGTTACTGTTTTCTTCAAATAAATACCCCGTAGTGCAATTGCCGGGTTGTAGGGTGGTTCTGTTTTTAATATTCTGAGGAACCTCCACGCTGTTTCCCAGAGTGGCTGCACCAGTTTGCATTCCCACCAGCAGGGCAAGAGGGTTCTCCTTTCTCCACATCCTCACCAACACCTGTTGTTTCTTGTGCTGTTGAGTTTAGTCATTCTGACAGGTGTGAAGTGGCACCTCCTTGTGGTTTTGATTTATATGTCCCTCATGATCAGTGATGTTGAGCATCTTTTCATGGGTTTGTTGGCATCTGGATGTCTTCTTTGGAAAATGTCTGTTTAGTTCCTCTGTCCCTGTTTTAATCGAATTTTTGTTTCCTCGCTATTAGGTTTTATAAGTTCTTTACACATTTTGGATGTGAGACCCTTATTGGACACATGATTTACAAGTATTTTTTCCCCCATTTTGTAGGTTGATGGTTGATGGTTTCCTCTGCTCGGCGGAAGCTTTTTAGTTTGATGTGGTCCCCTTGTTTATTTTGTTGTCATTTTTGCTGTTAGTGTCAAATCCAGAAAATCCAAGATAACAATGTCAAGGAGCTTACCACCTATGTTTTCTTTTAGGAGTTTTATGGTTTCAGGTCTTACTTTCAAGTCTTTGATCGATTTCAAGTGAATTTTTGTGTATGGGGGAAGATAGGGGTCTTCTTTTCCATGCAGTTGTCCAATTTCCCAGCACCATTTACTGAAGAGACTGCCCTTTCCCCCATCGTGTGTTCTTGCCTCCTTTGTCGCGAGTTGACTGTATATGTGTGAGTTTATTTCTGGGGTCTCTATTCTATTCCATTGATCTATGTGTCTACTTTTATGCCAGTACCATACTATTTTTATTACTGTAGCTTTGTAATACAGATTGAAATTGGGGAATGTGATGCCTCCAGCTTGCTTCTTCTTCCTCAAGATTACTTTGGCTATTTGGGGCCTTAAGTGGTTCCATACAAATTTTAGGATGGTCTGTTTTATTTCTGTGAAGAATGCCCTTTGAATTTTGATAGGGATTGCATCAAATCTGTAGACTGCTTTAGATAATGTGGACATTTTAACAATATTAATTCTTTCAATGCATAAATGTGGTATAGCTTTCCATTTGTGTCTTCATTTTTTTTTTTTTTTTTTATCAATGTCTTATCGCTTTTCACGTACAGATATCTCACCTCCTTGGTTAAATTTATTCCTGAGTATCTTATTGTTTTTCATGCAATTGTAAATGACAGTTAATTTTTCTTCCGATTGTTTATCATATCAGTATATGGAAACAACAGATTTGTGTGTATTGATTTTGTAACCTGCAACACCACTGAATTTGTTGATTGGGTCTAACGGTTTTGGGGTGGGTGTCTTCAGGGTATCCTATATAAGTATCATGTCATCTGCAAACAGTGACAGTTTTACTTCTTCCTTTCCAATTTGGATGCCTTGTGTGTTTCATATGGCCTGATTACTGTGGTTAGGACTTCCAGTAGTGCATTGAACAGGAGTGTTGAGACCAGATATCCCTGTCTTATTCCTGATCTTCGAGGAAGAGCTCTCAGCTTTTCACAGCTGAGTGTGACATTAGCTGTGGCCTTCTCATACATGGCCTTTATTATGCTGTGTGTTCCCTCTATTCTCACTTTGTTGAAACTTTTTATCATGCACGGGTGTTGAGTTTCATCAAATGCTTTTTCTGCAACACGTATCGAGATGATGATGTGATTTTTAACCTTCATTTAATGTACCATGTTGATTTGCAGATGTTGAACTATCCGTGCATTCCAGGGATAAATCCCGCTTGATCATGGTGTGTGTGATCCTTTGAAAGTGTTGCTCAAGTTTGTTTGCTGACAATTTGAGGATTTTTTAAAATCTATGTTCAGAAACCCTGGCCTGTGGGATTCTTTTCTTCTCGCGTCCTTGTCTGGCTTTGGTATGAGGGTAATGCTGGACTCAGAATGGATTTTTAAGTGTTCCCCCCACCCTTTCTTCTATTTTTTGGAAGATTTTGGGAAAGATTGGTGTTAATCCCTCCTTTGATGTTCGGTGGAATTCCCCGGTGAGGCCATCTGGTTCTGGACTTTTGTCTGCTGGAGGTTTTTGATCCCTGAGCCAATCTCCTTACTAGTAACTAGTATTCAGAGCGTCTATTTCCTCATGCCTCAGTCTTCTAAGTGATTTTCAAGTGTGCTGACAGGTTCTAAGCTTATCTGGATTCTCTGAAGCCAGTGGCCTGGACTGCTCCATGGACTTCTGAGTCAGTCCCTCTGGCTGTTATATCGCTGAGGCTGGAAGGAGGTGCAGAGGTGGACGCAGTCTCTTCTGGGGGAGCGAGCCGGCTGCTGAGGGGTGGGGGGCAGGCAGCCATATTTGAACGCCAGCAAAGGAAAGGGGAGCATCCAAAGGAGGGGAAGCCCCACCCAGTAGGGCCAGCCAGTGTCGCTGCCCCCACAGGGGCTCAGCTCCACTTGGCCCCCAGCACATGCACTCAGCGATTGCCCTGGCCCCGGTCCCGGCCTGAGTGACGGTGCCCCCTCCCCGCCCCTCCTCTCAGGACGTCAGTTCCTGCTGGGCCAGGTCTGTCTTCACTCCAAAACAGGAAAGGGGTTTGGCCTCAAGCGGGCGTCTGCAGTCTGTCACCAGAGGGCGCCAGAGGGCGGTGGAAAGACTTGAAGGCTGCAGGTTTTGTAGCACCGCCTCCAACGTCCTGGGAACAGAATCAAGTCTCAGCTTTATCCTTGTGGGCCCCTGGGCCCCATCAGCCCCTCAGGGCCTTTGTGCCCGAGGCCATGGCCTGCTCAGGCTGCTCTGCTAGTTTGGAAATCAGCTTCTGGGTAATGTGGAGCCTGGCCGGGCAGCTATGGGCAGCAGCGGCCTGGGCACCGAGGAGGGCTGGCCAGCCTGTGCTCACCAAACACAGCCTGCCCGAAATGCTGGTGGCACGTTTTTGTTTTTCCAATATATGAAGTTTATTGTCAAATTGGTTTCCATACAACACCCAGCGCTCATCCCAAAAGGTGCCCTCCTCAATACCCATCAGCCACCCTCCCCTCCCTCCCACCCCCCATCAACCCTCAGTTTGTTCTCAGTTTCTAAGAGTCTCTTATGCTTTGGCTCTCTTCCACTCTAACCTCTTTTTTTTTTTCCTTCCCCTCTCCCATGGGTTGGTGGCACGTTTTTTTTTCAATTTCTCCGGTCCTCTTTTCCCTGTAACCAGTGAGGGCGGGCTCAGCCACAGATGGCCCCGCCCCCACAGGGCCTCCTTGGTATCTTCCTGCGCAGGCCCTGGGGCTCCGTCTCTGGGGTCCCCAACCCTCGGCCCAGTGGGCCCCCAGAAGCCGTGGGTGCTGTTCCGGGCCTGCAGCTCAGGGAGGTAGATGGAGCCACATGTGGGAGTGTCCGTGGTCCAGGAAGAGTGGGGATGGCCACGCCAGAGGACCCACAGATCAGGGTCAGTCTCTGCTTGAAGGGTGACGCACGGTGGCAGTGGGGTACCCATCGACCGACCCGGAGAGTCTGGGGACCTGGTAGCCTCCCTTTGTGTCACCTGCGTGTCCCTTTAGTGAACCCGCGGCTGCCAGCACAGCCCTGCCTGCCCCTGGCTCCGTGGACGCCCAGCCACCTGCTCAGTGTTCTCTCCGGGACACGGTTTCTCAAATGTTCCAGATCTCTAAGTCCTTCTCCCTCAACAATTCCTCCACTTTGTGTCTCCCCTCTCTCGTTCAACACAACATCCAGCTTCATCTCTGGCTTCCCTCCTCGATCCCCCCCCCCCCCCCACCAGGCCACACCCTGGGTGGGAGCTTCTCTCCAGCTGTCACTCCCCCGGCCCCCCTAGAATACACGCAGAGGTGTGGTTTCCCTGAAGCTCCCAGCCCCACAGGTACCCGCACGGTGCTCGGGAGGGCAGCCAGCAGAGCCCACACACTTCTCAGGACCCGAGGTGGGACCTGAGGCGAGGGGCAGGGCCAGGTCCCAGAGGTGAGCGCTGTCACCTGGGACAGTGCCTTCTCCCCGCCTCCCCTGTGCCCGGGGGGGGGGGGGGGTAGCTCTGTGTGTCTGTCTTCTCATGAGGACGCAGGTCCCCCCATTGGCTCCCTTAGCCCCAGTTACCTCCACAGACGCTCCCTGCCGCATCATCTCCACATGTGGCCGTGGGGACCGTATTCACTCAACCGTGGTGGAAATAGGAAAGCACTGACTCGGTGGAGAGAGATGTAGGGAGGCAGGGTCGGCGGCGGAGGGAAGGGTGTCCAGGAGAAACGGGGAGCCCTGCCGGCTGGCGGGTCCTCTGCTGGGTCCTCTGAGGGGATCTGGACTTTGTCCCGGGGCTGAGTTTCCAGATGCAGCTGGATGTCACTGGCTTACACTTAGGAGGCCACTGCCACTTGGATGGACGGATGGTGAAAGAGGCTGGGAAAAGGGAGGAAGTCAGGAAGGCAGTGTGTGGGGGGCTGGATTTGGTGCAGAGAGGGCGTGGGGGCCACCAGGGGAGCTGTGAGCCTCGGGTGGAGAGTGCGGGTCTGTGAAGCATGGGGAAGGGCGGGAGCACACCCGCACTCGGGACAGGTCCGCTGGGTCCGCAGGAGGACACGAGGTCCCAACAGAGCATGACAGAGCAGGGCCAACGGGAAGTGTCAGTACGGGTCTGTGCACACCCATCTCCACTGCAGATGGCAGGGCCCTTCAGAGCACACACGCGGGGTCACCTTCCAGTGGGTCAGCATGGGGAACACCGCCCTCCTCCAGGTCCTGGGCCAGTCTCCAGGGAGTGGAGCCCTGTGTCCTTTCTTGGGGCGTGGGGGGCATGGGGAACCACCCCGTCCTCCTGATCTGGGGCCAGACCCCCCGGGGGAGCGTAGCCCTGTGTCCCTGGCACAGGGGACCCGGGGAAGCACACCTTGGCTCCCTCATCCTGGGCCAGGCTCCAGAGACACGGAAGCTGAGCCTGGACCAGCCCAGGCTGGGTGCAGGTGATGGGCCAGAGGGACGAGTGTGGTGTGAACAGATCCTGCACGGGACAAGAGTCACCGAGCTCACAGAAAAAAAGAAGGCCGGCCTCTTTCTTGCTGTCCAAACTCGTTCCTGACGGGACCAACACCCGCAGGACCAGGAGGACTTGGCAAAAGCTGAGTCTGTGGTTAGGATCAGGGATGGACCCTGACCTGCGTCTCACTGAGCACCGGGTGGTACTCTGGGGTCCTCAGTGCCGTGCACATTTCTTGCCTATAAAAATAAAATCAATTGTATTCTGCTTCACTTTTAAAAAGGAAGCATCTGAGAAATGTTATCCAGTCGCACGAACGGAGTCACTCCTCTGCTGGCTCTCACCCTCCTGCCCTCCTTTGTGTCCTTGCTGCCTCCAGCCAACCTCACTGACCAGATGTCACCAGGCCCAGAGCCCAGCTCTCCTCACCCGCCCACATCCCCAGCTCCACCGCCGTCTCCATCACAAAGGAAGCCCAGGCATCGAATCTGGTCGAGGCCGAGGGGTCTCACCCTGCTTCAGGGTCCTCGTCTGTGGGGCAATATGAGCGTCTGCCCCAAATACCGCCGCGGCTCCTTAACCACTGCAAGCTGCCGCCCGCGCCGTGCCTTCTAGGGTCAGAGCGTGCTCCTCCGTGGCCGAAGCCCCCAGCCCGGGCCCCGCACCTTTCTGCTTCAGTTGTGACACAGCGTCTGCTCCCCCACCCCCTTGAAAGGAAGCAGGCACGCGCCTCACCGTGACCTTCATCAGAAGGGCCATGTGTCACCCAAGGGCGAACACTGAAAAGCTGGTTCCTGATTCTCCGCGTTCTTTCTTCCCGACTGGACCTGCGGCCTGCCTGAGACCAGGCGCCAGGAATGAGGCCCGTGGGGGTCAGAGGCCACCGCAGGTGACTTGTGTGAGCCTCCAGGTTTGGGCGTGTGTGTTACACAGCACAGCCAGTCCGTCCTGACAGCACGCAGAGGCGGTCTCCTCGACGTGTCTCTGACCTGGAGCCCTCCTGCCCCCTTCGAGGTGATGCTCCTGGCAGGAAGGAGGGAGGGGAGGGCCGGGAAGGACAGCACAGACGTCCATTGTTGTGGGGTGGGGGCGGGGGCAGGACTGCAAGGCTGGTGACGGCTTGGCTCCTGGGAGCCTTCAGGACACCGGGCTCCCGGTGTCCAGACTGGCCCGGTCTGACCGCGCAGGAATGCGGCCAGTGCGTTTGTAGCTCTGGGTTTGTGGCCCCGCAAGACCGCAGAAGCCGGCGGGAAGCAGGCTGCCCCGGGAGTGTGCACGGCCCCCTGCAGCTGCCCGTCGGCTCCGTGCGCTCCCGCCGTCAGGTGCGGTTCTGGAGGCCACGCCCCCCGAGCCACCGGCTTTCCCGCGCCCACAGCGCCTCGTCCCCACTTACCCGGCTGTAGATGACGTTTGCCAGCTATCGCCGGGTGCTCAGTGGGGCTAGCAGCTGGGTAAAATCCCACAGAACGAGGAGAAAAGGGATCAGCAACGAATTACAAAAACAACCTCTTCCGTGAGTTGCTCTTGTTCGACTGTGCGCATCAGCTCTGGGCGGGGAAAACCTCCGAGTTCCGTGAACCGAACCAGCCCCTGCAGTCCCGAAGTGGAAAGGAACACAGTTTGCCCGGTGCAGAGCATGCGCGCTTCCTGCGGTCCTCCCGGAAACTCTGCGGGAGTCCGCTGCGGGCCGCGCGCCGGGAGGAAGGCGCGCGAGCGAGCCCACGCGCGGCCGGAGGGAGCGGCGCACGCGCGAGCGAGCCCACGCGCGGCCCGAGGCAGCGGCGCATGCGCCCGCGTGCAGGCGGCGCGGCGTCCACCGCGGCCCGAGAGCCCTGGCCAGGCAACGCGGGCCGCGGGTGATTCGGCCCCTCCGCTTCGCTCCGCTCCGCCCCGCCCCGCCCCTGGCCTGGGAGACGCCGTGTCCCGGTGACGCGCACCCCTGCAGGCGGGGCTCTGCCGGCCGGGGTCAGAGGTGCGGCGGCAGGTGCTCCTCGCCCGCCAGCGTTCCTGCACAGACGCGCGTGGCTCCCGCATCTCTAAGCGCCTCTCGGCGTCGAGGACACATTCCGTGATTCCGGAGACCTGGATCTGCCTCCGGGGGGGGGGGGGGGGTTAGGGCCGCTGCCTCCCTGGGTGGGAGGCAGTTATGCAGGGGAGGGGGGAGGGGCGGGGAGAGCAGCCCCCCCGAACCGCTTCCTGCGGAAGCGTCCACACTGGCGTGGAGGCGAGTCCTCCGCCGGCAGCGCCCTCCTGCGGGAGGATCCCAGTCTGCGGAGGCAGCGCTGCCGCTGGAAACGGAATGCGAGGCGCACAAGTAATTTTAAATTTACTAGTAGTCACGTTATAAAAGTACACCAAAGAGGCAGGCTGAGTTAATTTTAATATAGCTTATTTACTCAACACATCCAAAATATTGCCATTTCAAGAGATGATGGATATCAAAGCTTACCGATGGATGCCCCATGTTGCTGCAGACGCACCGGAGGCGCCGGGGCGCAGAGGGGCGGCTGCCCTCCAGGACCGCCCGTCTCCCAGGGGCTCCCCGCGCACCCCTGAGTGGACCACCGGAGCCGAGTCCTTTCCGCCGACACAGGGACAGCGAAGCTCCAGGGTTGAGCACCAGCCCACCTCCTTAGGGAGAAGCCCGAGGGCAGTGGCCGGCTCTGGGGGCACGGGTGTGTTGTCCCGCTCCCGCCCGCCGGGGGAGCCCCGGTGATGCAAGTTCCAGTTCTGCTTTGTCATTTAAAAGCGGTGTGACCTTGGGCATGTCACCTAACCTCTCTGAGCCTCTGTTAACTCATGATAAATGGAGGAAGTAAAACCTACCTGCTGGGTGTTTTGAAAGGAAATCATGCATGAAAATGCTAAGACCAGGACCTAGGAGGACCCTGTGTGCGGTGAGAGCAAGGCTCCCTTGCCTCGGTTCTGGGAGCTCAGAACCACGAGGGGCGGACCTGGCCCCCCAGGACCACCCAGCCATGAGCCCGACCTCCCTCTCTGCCCCATGTGCCATCGGGCTCAGCCAGTCCCCAAGGGTCTGTCATCCCCCAGATCCACACAGGGACCGATGCTGAGAGCTCACCAAACACAGCCCTTCTTCTCTGAGAATTACCTGTCCTTCCCACCTCTCTGGCTGTGCCCCAGTGGCCACCTCTGGTTATGTGTCACCTGAGGCAGAGGGACAAAGAGAGGCAGGGAGACAGAAGAAACAGAGAGACCTGGGAAAGGCCGGGCAAGGGTCTGGCCCGGGTTCCGGATGGTCCGTCTTGGTCTAGCCCCTTGTGAGACCTGGCGGTACCCCTACCCTTGCGTTGATGAGATGCTCCTGCGAGCTTACAGATTCTGCCTAAGTGGCATGAGTGGTTTCCACGTCCCCTGAGAGCCCTGAGACTGGCCCAGCACAGGTATGACAGGCCACAGCCCACAGAAGGGAAGTGAGCCCTCTCGAGACCCCAGCCAGGGACCCACCGCCGCCCCGTAGCCGGGGCCCGCAGTCTTGCTCCTGGTATGACAGGGAGCTGGGCCCCCTGCCCGACTCACAGGGACTCCTGTCCATACCACCCGCCACGCCCGGTGTGAGCCACACCCCGGCTACACTGAGCCCGGTCAGCCCATCCTCCTGTCCAGGCTCTGCACACCCGTCTGCAGCAGAAGGTTTTGGCAAGCCCCGCTGCATCCCCGGCGACTCACCGGGCCTCCCTCCTCCTCTCCTGAATGGGGAAGTGAGGCTCCCTCGGCGTCCTGACAAGCGCGCACGGGGCCAGAGGCGAAGCGCGGGTCTGTCGGTGTAAGTCAGGCTGTGGCTGGCAGCCCCTGGGGGGGCCCTGTGGCCTCCCACCTGGTGTGGGCTGGGCCTGGCGGCTCTTCTTCCCGAGTAGGAAATAGACGCAGCAGAGAGCGGGGATATCATTTCCAAGATGAGGTCACCAAGGGCCCTCCACGCTGCCTGCCGGGAGGCCTCTGAGAGGCCAGCAGCCCCCGGGTCAGAGCTCCTGGCTGAGCCACGCCCAGACACAGACACCACAGAGGCTGTGCGGAGGAGCCGCTGAGTGAAGGGCTGTTTGTTACCCAGCAGGACGTGGCCACTGCGACCATCACCTGCATTCTTCCCGGTCGAGGTGTGACTTCTGGGGGCACCTGAAGCCCATGCAACTGGATCCTGACCCCAGACTTTGTCCTTGGCAGTAGATGCTCTCTGTCTGCTCAGCCCCAGACACCTCCCACAGCGCAGCAGCTGGCCAGAAAGGGAGGCTGGTACCTGCCACTAGCTCGAGGGGGTGAGAAACAGGCCAGCAAGACACCGGGGATCTCGGGTGGAATGTTCCAGAATGGTCTACAGGACAGGGGTGCCCACCCAGCCCTGGCGCCCACGCCCACGCCCGTGATGGGGGTCTGGCAGTGGCAGGTGGGCTCTGCAAGGGGCTGAGGCTTCCTTCTGTCAGCTTCTCAGAGCAAACCGGGGCATCAGACAGGGTCATGTGGGGCCCAGACCTGGCGCCAGGCACGTCTGCGGGGTTCGCAGCGTGTACTGCAGTTAAACCGGATCGGGGTCACCCTCTGCGGGAAGAGACGCGGAGGCCAATCTGCAGTCTCCTGGGCGCTGCGGCTTTTCCCGGGGAGGTGTGTGCTTCTAGGGCCACCTGAGGGAGCCCCAGCTTTTCTCCAGAGATGGTCCCTGGGTCAGCAGCCACCCACTCAGGACCCTCTGCCTGTTCACATGCCGTCCCATGCCTGTCCTGAGGGGGGGTTCCCGCCTCGGAACCTGTCCACACTTCAGTAACATTTTGGGGGAATAGGGCCTTAGATGGGGGCAGAGCACGTCTCTAAGCCAGGGCATCCCTGGGTCAGTGAAGAACTGCCGTGTGAGACGCAGACAAGCCACCCCCACCAGCTGGCTGCCCAGGATGCAGGGCCTGACCCCCAGGGGTGATCCGGCCTCAGGCTGGATTTTGTTGTTGGGAAGCAATGTGTTTCCTCACCTGGGGTACAGACACCACTCAAAGCAGGCTCAGGCCTAGTTTAGATCTGGGTCCTGTCACGTGCAGAACCCCCATCACTGACCTGGGTCCTGTCCCCGTGCAGACCCCCTAATACTGACCTGGGTCCTGTCCCCATGTAGACCCCCTAATACTGACCTGGGTCTTGTCCCCGTGTAGACCCCCTAATACTGACCTGGGTCCTGCCCCTGCGTAGACCCCCTAATACTGACCTGGGTCTTGTCCCTGTGTAGACCCCCTAATACTGACCTGGGTCCTGCCCCCATGTAGACCCCCTAATACTGACCTGGGTCCTGCCCCCGTGTAGACCCCCTAATACTGACCTGGGCTGCCCCCGTGTAGACCCCCTAATACTGACCTGGGTCCTGCCCCTGCGTAGACCCCCTAATACTGACCTGGGTCTTGTCCCTGTGTAGACCCCCTAATACTGACCTGGGTCCTGCCCCCATGTAGACCCCCTAATACTGACCTGGGTCCTGCCCCCGTGTAGACCCCCTAATACTGACCTGGGTCTTGTCCCTGTGTAGACCCCCTAATACTGACCTGGGTCCTGCCCCTGCGTAGACCCCCTAATACTGACCTGGGTCCTGTCCCCGTGTAGACCCTCTAATACTGACCTGGGTCTTGTCCCCGTGTAGACCCCCTAAT
Organism: Prionailurus viverrinus; assembly: GCF_022837055.1. NCBI lineage: Eukaryota > Metazoa > Chordata > Mammalia > Carnivora > Felidae > Prionailurus > Prionailurus viverrinus. The sequence continues at coordinate 2,169,153 of NW_025927614.1, forward strand.
ACTGACCTGGGTCCTGCCCCCATGTAGACCCCCTAATACTGACCTGGGTCCTGCCCCCGTGTAGACCCCCTAATACTGACCTGGGTCTTGTCCCCGTGTAGACCCCCTAATACTGACCTGGGTCCTGTCCCCATGTAGACCCCCTAATACTGACCTGGGTCCTGTCCCCATGTAGACCCCCTAATACTGACCTGGGTCCTGCCCCTGCGTAGACCCCCTAATACTGACCTGGGTCCTGCCCCCGTGTAGACCCCCTAATACTGACCTGGGTCTTGTCCCTGTGTAGACCCCCTAATACTGACCTGGGTCCTGCCCCCATGTAGACCCCCTAATACTGACCTGGGTCTTGTCCCTGTGTAGACCCCCTAATACTGACCTGGGTCCTGCCCCTGCGTAGACCCCCTAATACTGACCTGGGTCCTGCCCCCGTGTAGACCCCCTAATACTGACCTGGGTCTTGTCCCCGTGTAGACCCCCTAATACTGACCTGGGTCCTGTCCCCATGTAGACCCCCTAATACTGACCTGGGTCCTGTCCCCATGTAGACCCCCTAATACTGACCTGGGTCCTGCCCCCATGTAGACCCCCTAATACTGATCTGGGTCCTGCCCCCGTGTAGACCCCCTAATACTGACCTGGGTCCTGTCCCCGTTCAGACCCCCTAATACCTGGGTCCTGTCCCCATGTAGACCCCCTAATACTGACCTGGGTCCTGCCCCCGTGCAGACCCCCCATTACAGACCCAGGTCCTGTCTGGATGAGATGCTCCTTTGCTGACTGGGCTCCAGGTGTGGGGCAGGACCTGACCCTCTCTCAGAGGGGCCTCAGGCTGGCAGGGCCTGTGTGGGCGGCCTCGTCTGTGCATGTGGGCAACTTCCCTTCCTGCTCTGCCTGCTGGGAAATAGTGCTTCTGCAATTTCTATTTCCATAGTGGAACTTCTGATTCACTGGCACCGAGCCCTCAGTGAGGCTCCAAAAACGGCTTTTCGGAGCACTGAGTCAGTGGTTGGGAGGCATTTGGTAGGTTTGTCCCTGCCATGGAGGAAGGAATGACTCACCCTCCCACACGGAGCTGGAAAGGTCCTCTGACCTAACTTGGGAGGCGGAGTCCAGGTCCGAGCTGGTCCTGAGGGGGGCGACCCTGAGACGGGGACATGGAGGACTGGTGTCCCTGCCTCCCAGGAGGGACGGACTCAGGGTACCTGCCCCAGGTAAGAGGCAGGAGCACACCTCTCCCGTCAGTCAGCCGGCCTCCAGGGGCTGGCATGCCTGCCCACCCCTCCCTGCACGGCTGCCCCTTGATCTGTGTCACAGAGAGGGCACCACCTTTGACCAAAAGGTCAGGGACACGCTTGGGGTTTCTAGGGTGCCAGTCCCACTCAGCAAGGCCCCGGGGTCTTCCCCAGCCTCAGCCCATGCGCTGGTCGTGTGCCCAACCCGGCTGTAGGGCCCCGGTCCTGCTGCTGGCCTGCCTGCCAGCCAGCCCTGGGGGTGCCAGGGAGCCGAAATCTCTCTCAGGACTTGGGCTGGGGCCTCCCCCTAAGAAGAGCTGGGGTTGACATTTGAGTGTGAGTGGTTTGTGTGGGAGATGGTTCTGGAAGAGCCAGTCGGGGAGCCAGGAAGGGGACAGCAGGCCCCAGGAGCCTTGTCCAGTCCTGGACAGTGGTAGGTATTACCCAGGTATTACCCATGACCCCATGTTGGAGCCCCCTCCTTGAGTGAGCAGAGGGAGATGCCAGGTGGGAGACAGGACCAAGGTGGCCACACGGTGTCCATCTGTGCCTTTCGGCCATCTCAGCAGCCCTCAGGTCGGACAGTCCTGCCTTCCCATTGGGCAACAAGAAGGTGCTTGCTGACCTGAGTCCACACAGCAAGGTGTCTGAGCAGCGCCAGGGGCCGATCCCCGAGAATAAACTGGAGGAAGAGTGTATGAAACCGCCCACACCACAGGTCCGCATGCCGAGGCGGGGGCCGGCTCTGAAGGGCGTGTGGCTTACATAGGCTGACAGCCGCCTTCCCCAGTGAGACAGGTTCCGGGCGTCCGCCTCCCCAGCGGCCCTGGGCGGTGGACGGAGGGGGGCCGAGTACCCCCCTGGCTGCTGGCCAGGCCTGCGCGAGCCTCTGCTGAGGCCCGGATGGTTGCAGGCACCCTGACTTAAAAGTAATCCCAGAGGAGGGCCTCCCCTTGCAGGGAGCGCTTGGCTGGCTGAGTGCTCTGGGTTCTCGAAGAGCGGGCGGACCTTTCTGCTCGGACCACTCAGATCTCCTGGCCCCAGACGGGAGGCTGCTGCCGTGGAGTGAAGTTGAAGGCGAAAAGCCGATTCCAGGGGAGGAGCTCTGGCCGAAGATCCGCTCGAATCCAGGGGAGAGCTCCCTGAGATGCACATTCCTGGGCTATTTCCGGAAGGCCTGGCTCGAGGGCTAAGCGGCCGCTGGGGCACCTGGAGCCGGGAGCGTAGGCCATCCTCTGAGAGGAGGGTACAAAAACACCCTCTATAACACACACACGCTGCTTTAGGAAGGAGCCAAAAATCAGAATCAGGGCTCAATCAGAGGCTCAAAGATGCCCCCCGGGCCCCGGGCCCTGCTCGTGGGGGTCCCCCATGGAGATGCCACCCTAGGCTCTTGAACTATGGGTAGGGGTAGCCCTCAAGCCCCCGGGCCAGCCAGGCAGTCTCCGTCGTGGCCAGCTTCCCCTTTAAAGGCTGGACGGGGAGGCCAGGACACCAGAAGCGCCTCCCAAAAGCACGTCTGGGCAGAGCAGGTCAGCACCGCGTGCCCTGGGCCGGTCTGGCCGTGCTGGCTGCTGGCTCCCAGCACTCCCAGCTCTCCCTGGCCACCACCCTATCCGGGGTCCATGACTGGTCTGGCGTCTCCCCAGAGCTGCCCCTGAGCGAGGAAGACACCTTCCGGCGTCTTTTTCAGGCACTGTCTCGTTGAACCCTCACGAGGGTCCCGTGACGTAGGTGTGGTGCACCCGCTGCAGCTGGGCATAAGTGGACGCAGCTGGAGGGAAACCCAAGCCTCATGTGCTGCCTCTGAGCCCAGGGGGCTCTGTCTCAGACCTGCCAACACTCACACCAGATAAGGGGACTCCAGGCTGGGCGGCAGAAGGTTCCGGGGCGCGAGCCTTCCTTACATCCTGACACCGTCACCGCGTACGACGATCCCCTCTGAAGGGACCCTGATGACACCGGCAGAGCCAGATTGAAATTGGACCTGGGAGGGAGCCCACCTGCTTGCGGTTCTGGAAGCCTCCAGCTTGCAGGTAGGCGCCCCCGGGGGAGGGTAGCTGTCCCAGCACGGGGTCCTCTGGGGACGCTGCAGGACGGTGTCTGTTCAGTGGCAGGCGGGGCTGCTGCAGGGGTGCTTCCCAAGAAGAAGCACTTGGCCTCCATTTTTATGTGCGCTTCTTTATGAGGAATCGCCGACACAGGCCCTGGGGTGAGATGTACCGAGGGCCCTGCCGGGAGGGTGGCTGTGCGTCTCGGTCCCTTCTGTCTTGAGAGGCCCCACCAGCTGCTAAGATGTGACCCAGAGCGTTGGTGTGCTGTTACTCTGAGCCCCCAGCTCCTGCACCAGGAGGACCTTTCCAACCCGATGGCGTCTCCGATTGCAGGGTCTTTGCACCTGCTGTTTTCTCCCCTTATGTCCCTCTTTGCCGGTTTCAGATTCATCTCAAACATCCCTTCTTTCAGGAAGGCTTCCCTGATCTCTCAGACTAGGGGCACCTCCACTTTACGTGCCCAGAGGATCCTCTTCTGCTCTTCTGCATGATTAGCGAGATCACCTGTTACATTTGCCACGGACTAGTTTTTGCTTATCTCTACCGCCAGACTTGCTGCCGTTACCTATTGTTACATAACATCCACCCGCAAAACCGAGCGGCATGAAACAGCCATTGTTCTAGCGCTTTTGTGGGCAAGGGTTCAGGTGGAGCAGAGCCCATCTTGGACGGGGCGCTGGGGTGTCCAGGGCTGGCTGGCGCGCCGCGAACGGGCGGGTTCCTCCACCTGCCACATGTCAGGTCACCTCTGCCGGGGCAGGAATGTGCGCGACCTCATCTCCCTGCACGCAGGGCGCAGGGAGGGGTTAGGGCCCCCAGACGCGATGCACAGCTGTTGCCTTCCCCGTGGTGGGACCCTTACAGCAGAACGGCCTCCGCCCCTCTGGAACTTTCCATCTCACTCTGCCATCGCAGCCCCCCACCCCCCAAGTCCGGGGTGGGGGGACCGCATGGGGGCCCGCGTGCCGCGCAGGTTCGCAGGGGGACAGCTCTGCAGACCACAGGTACCACAGGACCGAAACCCAGGCCTGGAAGTGGAGGCGATGTCTGTTTCTGTGCAGCGGCACCTACGGTGTAGATGGCACCCGACACCCCGGTGGAGTGTAAGCGTGAGGCTGAGGTTTGGGGGAGCAGGGAACACAAACGCTTGCTGCCGGGGGCACTGCTGATGGTGCCCACTCTGCCCAGCTCCTAGAGTTCCCAGACACCCGACCCTCACATCCGGCTTGGACTTCCGCCCGACGCCTTCCTGGCGGGGTCTGGGGTGGCACCGGGGCCCAGTGGCCGTCGTGACACCAAGGAAGCGAGTTTAGAGGAGACAGTCCAGAAATTGGGAACTCGCCGCTCCCGTCCGCCATCTGATGGGAAGAGCTTGGTGGGGACCAGCCATGGAAAGGGGATCCGGGAATTGCACAGAAAGACCGACGCCACAGCCAAGCATCCCTTCACCTGCCTCTCCAGCCATCCCCTGATCACCTCTGTCTTCACAGAGTTTCCAGCTGAACCTACGGGGACTGAATGTTTCCTGATATTTTTAAAAAATTTATTTATTTTGAGAGAGAGAGAGAGAGAGAGAGAGAGTGAGCGAGAGAGAGCAAACCCAAGCAGGGGAGGGGCAGAGAGAGAGGGAGACACAGAATCCGAAGCAGGCTCCAGGCTCCGAGCTGTCAGCCCAGAGCCCGACGTGGGGCTCGAACTCACAAGCCACGAGATCATGACCTGAGCTGAAGTCGGACGCTCAACCGACTGGACTGAGAAGCCCAGGCGCCCTTTTTCCTGAGATTTTTAAATGCAAGTCGATTGTAGATCAGGTTTGCCCAGGTGTTTGAAAACCCATTTGGAAACCGGTGCTTTTTTTGTAGATGCCAGAATCGTGTGGAAGGTGGAGGTCCCGGTGCTCGGCCGAGCTGGAGCCGTGGCTGTCCTGAGGCGCGTCTCTGGTCTCTGATTCGAGAGCCTGATGCTGTGTTCCTCCTGGGGGCAGCTCACGACTGGCCTTTAATGATTCCTGCCTACAGATCCGGGTCTGTGGCGGGGGAGCCCCGCGAGATGGGGAGATCACACCCTAAACGCCCTCAGCGATGCGGGGCACCTGGCCGCCTCGGACGTCACCCTGGGAAAGGCCCGGGCCCCCAGTGTCCTGCTTGCGCACCAGGCTCCTGACCCGACGGGCCGGTGGTCACTCAGTCAATGAGCAGCAGATACTTTCCATCACCGCCAAGGATCCCTAGTGACCCCCCCCCCCATGGAGTGAGCACCCCCAGGCCTCCCCCGCTCGCATCTGTGCCGGCCGGGGTGCCTTGGCACAGAAGCTCACCTGTGTCTGAAGTAAGTGCCCCCGGTCCAGGGTCTCCAGCTCATCAGGATCCCGTCTGAGATTCGTCAGTGGAGCAGCCTGGCCTTGGCTCAGGTCCTGCCCTGACGGGCCCTGGGGTGTTCTCTGTCACTGGGCTCAGACACCGTTACCTGAGCACACCTGGCGCAGGCCCAGGCCGCCCGACATGCACTGCCGGCCCTTAATCACCAGCCAGCCTGCTGCCCAATGCCAACAGAATGTGGGCCCCGTGGGCCGCCTCAGGTTTCCTAGTGGACACATTGAGGACACACAAAGAAGGTAAAATTAACCTGAAGTATTTGATTCGCACACCATATTCGTAATATCATCTCAACTTGGAATCAAGATGGAATTTTAAAAAATATTTTTAATGTTTATTTTTGAGAGAAGGGAGACAGCACGAGCAGGGGCAGGGGAGGGGAGTAGAGAGAGAGGAGACACAGAGTCTGAAGCAGGCTCCAGGCTCCGAGCAGTCAGCACAGAGCCCGACTCGGGCTTGAACCCGCGGACATTGAGATCACGACCTGAGGCGGAGATGCACCCTCCCCCGACTGGGCCCCGGGCGCGCCTCAGGCCTGAACTATTAACGAGACGATTCATGTCCTTTGCTCTTTGCACAAAGTCGTGGAAACCGGGTGTGTCTTCCACCAGCGGCTCCTGTCACGTCAGACTGCTGCACTCGGGCGCTGGACCTCGCTGTGCCCGCCCCGCACACCTGCCGCCTAAGCCACGCCGCCCCGGCTCTGACCCCTCCCCCACCTGCCACCCCTGCCAGGCCCGAGGCTCTGCAAGTCAGGGCTTCGACCCGCCGTCCACGCCAGGGCCGCCCTCTAGCGGGTCTGCTCTGGCCCCCCAGTGTGTGCACAGGGGGCAGGTGAGGACCGCCAGAGCCCCAGGGCAGGCACCTCGCACGCCTCACCTGCCCCCGAGAGGTGGGGGTCTGCCGAGTGACAGCGGGCTTTGTCAGCCCCCCCTGCACAGCAGGGCCAAGGCCCGTGAGTCCCCGGCACCTGGGCAGGGCGCGCCTGCCCGCTGAGGATGAGGCCCGGGGGCTGCCGGGAGGCCTATGCCCTGGGTGCCCCGGGGCGCCGGGCAGGGCCAGGAGGCCAGCAGGGCCCTGGGGCAGCCCTGCGTCCGTTCTCCACTTTCCCTCCTTCCCCGTTCCCGCAGGAGCGGCCGGGTAACTTTAAAAAGCGCCGATGACACCTTCCACCGTGAGAAAAAGTTGGGTTTCCAAATCCACTCAAAGTGTCCTAAGGAACACCACCGGTGTGTGTTCCCACACCGAACGCTGTTCAAGGGCTCCAGTTTCTGTATCGGCTGCACCACATGTAGGTGACAATATTGTGTCGTTGTCACCTGCATCTGCTGAGAGGGTAGATCTTGTGTGTGTGCCCTTACCACGACCCATTTAAAGCATTTTTAGAGGCGAAATGCCCACATTATGGGGAAAACAAAGGAAGTACAAAAATATTAGGTCAAATGCCAACTTTTAACTTTTCTGTTTTTTGGTTTTTTTGTTTGTTTTGGTTTGGTTTTTTCTGAGAGAGAGAGAGAGCTGGGGAGGGGCAGAGAGAGAGGGAATCTCCAGCAGGCTCCCCGCTGCCAGAGCAGAGCCTGACTCCCGGCTGGATCTCACCATCTGAGCTGAAAATCAAGAGTTGGAAGCTTAACCCACTGAGCCGAAGAGGCGTCCCCCAACTTTTAATTTAAATGGTTGCAAAAGGGCCCCAAATTCTTCTGTCCCCTGCCTTGCAGCTTCTCACCGTAGTGGCTTCCAGACTTGAAAGTGCTTCATTAGAAAGTCTCAGTAAGGAATCACGTGTGGTCACTTCAGGGAAAAACCATGATGTACAGAGGTTATGTTTTCTAAAGCAAGTCTCACAATAAGATTTTGGGAGATGTCATTTGGAAGTGAATGTGTTTATTATGATGACTATTAACTATTGAAAAAACATACTCTTGGGGCACCTGGGAGGCTCAGTCGGTTAAGCGTCTGCCTTCAGCTCAGGTCACGATGTCACAGTCTGTGGGTTCGAGCCCCACATCGGCTCTGACTTTCTGCATGGAGTCTGCTTTAGATCCCCTGTCCCCCTGTCTCTGCTCCTCCCCTGCTTCAGATCCTCTTCCCCCCACCCCCGTCTCCCCCATGCTTCAGAACCTCTGTCCCCCTCTCTCTGCCTCTCCCCTGCTTCAGATCCTCTGTCCCCCGGACCCCTCCCCTGCTTCAGATCCTCTGTCCCCTCCGCCTCTCCTGTGCTTCAGAATCTCTGTCCCCTCTGTCTCTCCCCTGCTTCAGATCCTTGCCCCCCTCTCTCTGCCTCTCCCCTGCTTCAGAACCTCTGTCCCCCCCACCTCTCTTGTGCTTCAGAATCTCTGTGCCCTCTCTCTGTCTCTCCCCTGCTTCAGACCCTCTGTCCCCCCTCCCCGCCTCTCCCCTGCTCCATATCCTCTGTCCCCCTCTGTCTCTCCCGTGCTTCAGAACCTCTGTCCCCCCCTCTCTGCCTCTCCCCTGCTTTAGATCCTGTGTCCCCCCTCTTGCCTCTCCCCTGCTTCAGATCCTCTGTTCCCCTCTCCATCTGCCCCTCCCCTGCTCAAAAAAAAAAAAAAAAAAAAAAAAAAGAAAAAGAAAAAGAGAAGAAGAAAAGAAAAAGCCCACAGTCTTTTCCCCCAGCTCCATATCCTGCCACCAATGTCCCCAGCTGGCCCCGGGTGCCCCGCCATGACCACTGCCGTCCAGACACGGGATTCGCTGGTCGGCACCCCCTTCTCTACCTCTTCAGTCTCTGTTTCCATCCCATTCTGAAGTGAATATGCTTTTTAAACAAATTGTCAGCTCCCATCTCCTAAATTCTGTAGCAGAACCGGGCAGGTGACTTTTGAACCGAGGCCTATGCGGCCAGGGGTCTGTCCACACCGCGTCCTCGGTGGGCGCCTCCCGCGGCCGTGCGAGGTGAGCGGGGAGGTCCGGCCGTGATCTGCTCCACGGGGCAGGTGCGGTGGTGAGGGGCAGGTAAGGGGTGACAGAACAGTAAGATTTCTGTGTGTGCAGGCCGGGCCACCTGCTGCCTCCGGGTGGCCGCTAGAGGAGGCGCTGAGTCTGGCCGGGACGGCGGTGCTGGTGTCACCGGGTCCGTCTCCACATTTGCCGCCGTCTGGTTGCACAAGCAGGCCAAACTGGCTACAGCGTGACATTTACGGGGTATGAGGTGAGAGGGAACCCTGCAAAGTGACCGGGGACGTCTGGGCGCAGAGGTGGGGAAATGCCAGCGGTGGGACGATGAGCCTCCAGAGTCGGCCTCGCTCCTAGCCGCGCACTTGAAGGCTAACAGCACGATCCGGGAGGTCTTACCGGTGCCGGCAGCGCACAGAAAGGAAGGCCCTTTTGCAAAAGTTTTAGAGAGCTTACCGTTTAACGTTTAGGTAAGAAGACGGTTCTGAGGGGCGCCTGGGGGGCGCAGTCGGTTAAGCGTCCGACTTCAGCCAGGTCACGATCTCGCGGTCCGTGAGTTCGAGCCCCGCGTCGGGCTCTGGGCTGATGGCTCGGAGCCTGGAGCCTGTTTCCGATTCTGTGTCTCCCCCTCTCTCTGCCCCTCCCCCGTTCACGCTCTGTTTCTCTCTGTCTCAAAAATAAATAAACGTTGAAAAAAAAAAAATAAAAAAGAAGATGGTTCTGGAAGGTGCCAGATACCCAGGGCAGGCGGCTGCCTCAAACCCCTTGTCGGTTGGGGTGGAAGATAGAGCACAGAGCACAAGACGTACCTGGGACGCGCCTCGGATGCAAGCACCTGGCTTCGGTTTAGCTCACAACACACTCGCTGTGCTGTCTCTGGTCCAACAGTCAGCAGAGGAGGGAGGGTGTTCTGGACTTGTGGGCGGGGCCAGGAGCGCAGATGGGGCGGGGGAACAGGCCTCAAGTGACATCCACCCAGGCTCTTCCAGCCCTCGAGCCCCGCCTGACTGCTGGCCAAGTTCCAAAGGGGGCCTGGGGAGGCGTTAGCGAGCAGGTCAAGGGCATGACCTCTGCTGTTGCTGGCAGACGCCACCAGGCAAGCAGGTCAGCTGCCGGTGGGAGCCCCGGGCAGCCGAAGGACACCTCGTCCACTAGCTGCAGCGTCACGGGCTTGAACCCCAGCTGCACGGCCTGGGCTGGGCATGTCTGTCTCCACATTCTCCACACTGCCGTACAACTTGTGTTTGCAAGTGAAGTCTCACGGGATAGCGGAGCAGGTGCTGGGGCCTGGAGCCTCTGTCCTCCCTGCCTCCCGCCCCAGGCACCTGAGCTGGGCCACAAGGACCCCTGCCTGCCGTGGGCCCGGGGAGGTGGCCCCTGCTGCTCAGAACGAGGGACGCGCTCTTCTTGTCCCCCTTCCAACCTTCCACAGTCTGTCTCGTTTTGTCTCACCGCCATTGGGACGCATCATCTGGGGTCGAGCCAGCAAACAGAATCGTGTCATTTCAGTGATTCTGCATATAAGTTAAATGCTCCGGTCTTTGCATTTAAAACTACGTTGTACAATATAAAGATGAGTGGTAACACTCATGCTAATAATTAAAATTTTTAGATTTTCTAAGAACAATGATAAATGGCAAATAAAACTAACACCAGTCCAGAGAGGGTGTTGGCAGAAGAAAGCCCAGGCTTTAATGCAGGTTTCAGCACACTTCCTGCCTGTGTACGCGGGGCCCGCATCGGTCAAAGATGCCATAACGTGGAGCTTGGGCCCCCGTGTCTGCCGACGGACGCACGCCTACGTCACACACTCACGCACACACGAAAGGGGCGGAGACCGCCTTGCCCGAGCCGCACATTCATACGTGCAGATTCCGAGCCGAGGCTCTCCAAGGTGTCTTCCCGAACTTGTGCACCGATCCAAGAACTGAAAGTATATCAGATTTCAGTGCTTGACCTGAACCACGGTCGGGGCTGCAGTCACTTCTGAGAGAGGCGAGCTTCACTTGGTGATGTTTTCAAAAGGAAAATAGGTTTTCAACCCAGGGGTCCGTTGACAGATGGATAAACCGAATGAGGTCCGTTCGTTCAGTAGAACGTGATTCAGCCTCGAAGAGGCTGCGACGTGGGTGAACGTGGAGGGCACAAATTGCAGTGACATAAGCCGGAAGCGGAAGGACAAACACTGCGTGCTCCCGCTGTCGGGAGATGTCTGGGGCGATCAGATTCACGGGGATAGAAGGCGGAACGGTGGGTTCCGGGGAGGGGGCGGGGGGGGCAGTTAGCGTTGAACGGGGACGGGGTTTACTAGGGAGGATGATGTGCGGAAGGATGGTGGGCGTGCATCATGGCAGTGAGTGTGCTTCACGGCACTGAGCTGTGCCCTACAAGCAGTTAAGACGGCAAACTTCTGGCGTGTGTATTTCACCCCCGTAAATCCAGTGGCACGTACGTACCACACGAGTGAAGAGCGGGGACACCGTAGCAGAGGCTGCGGACGGGAAGATGGGCAGGAAGGGCCCACCGGACGCCGGGTCTGGCTCGCCAGGTCCCCCTGAACCTGCCAGGGCCCTGGACCACACAGGACAAGGACCCGTCAGCCTTCCTTGGGCCGGGGTCCCCGGCTGGGTGGCGAGGGTTGCTGGCCAGCCGTCCCCGCAGGGAGAGTCCTCCACAGCGGGGTGCCGAGTCACTGTTGAGGCGTACCGTACCCAATTCCCAGTGTTTAAAGACACAGGCATTGGCTTCCAACTGGGCTCGTCCTAGCTCCCAGAGGGCCTGCGGGCACCTGCCAGCTTTCCCAAAGGCCGTTCTCTCTGGAAGCACGGGGAGGACTTCAATTTTGCAGAGACGAGGGGGAGGGTGCCCCTAAGGTACTCCTCCCTGGCCCCACGGTTTACCTTCATAAGAAACTGCCAGGCTGATCTGCAGGGTAGCTGTGCCATTGCATTTCCCATAGTGGTAACCGGCTTCGGGTGCCCACGGTCCCATCAGCCCTTGATATTGTGAGCATTCGAAACCTCAGCCACCTAGGAGGTGTTTAGTACATTCTCCTCACGGTTTTAATTTGCACCATGTTAGGCATATTTTCTGGTACTTACTGACCATTTGCATACTTTATTTTATGAACTGTCCAAATATTTTTTCCGTTGGAAAAAAAACTGAGTTGTCTTATTACTGAATCGTAAGAGCTGTTCGTATATTCTAGGTGCAAGTTCATTGTCAGATAAATGTGTTAGGTATTTTCTCCCAGTCCGAGGCTTGCTCTCTCACTTCTTCATGGAGTCTTTTTATTTTTTTATTTTATTTTTTTTTAATTTTTTAACGTTTATTTATTTTTGAGACAGCGAGAGACAGAGCATGAACAGGGGAGGGTCAGAGAGAGGGAGACACAGAATCCGAAACAGGCTCCAGGCTCTGAGCTGTCAGCACAGAGCCCAACGCGGGGCTCGAACTCACCGCGAAACCATGACCTGAGCTGAAGTTGGCCACTTAACCGACTGAGCCACCCAGGCGCCCCCCATGGAGTCTTTTTAAAGTGCAGAAGTTCTCTCTCCCTCACCCCCCTTTTCCTTTGCCAGTTTGCTGTGGGTGTATCCATGTTTCAAAAGTAGGCTCTACATCCAACACGGGGCTCAAATTCATGACCCCAAGATCAAGAGTTGCACACTCCAGTGACTGAGCCCATCGGGCCCCCCAGAAGTGTTCATCTTAAGTCCAATTTATGCTTTTTAAAAAAACTGCTGTGTCAATTTTCTTTGGTTGCTTTGAAGATTTAGTTTCTTATCTCTAGTTTTTTTTTTAACTTTTGTTTTACATTTATTTATTTTTTGAGAGACAGAGAGAGACACAGCACAAGTTGGGGAGGGGCAGAGAGAGAAGGAGAGACAGATTCTGAAGCAGGCTCCAGGCTCTAAGCTGTCAGCACAGAGTCTGATGTGGGGCTCGAACTCACGAACCATGAGATCATGACCTGAGCCGAAGTCGGACGCTTAACTGACTGAGCCACCCAGGCACCCCTTTTATCTCTAGTTTTACATGCTTTTATTATTTTGTTTTGTGGTTTTGTGTTTATACTTGTCGGGGTTTTGTTGAGTTTCTAGGGTACAGGCTTATACACTTTACCAAATTTGGAAAATTACATCATTAGTATTTTCTGCACCTCCACCCACTTTCCAGCTGGGCCTCCGACCACGCACCTGTTCGACCACTGGATTTCCCCGTTGGTGTGCTAGGCTTTGCTTACCATTTTTCTCTCTGTTTTATTTTGGTTGCCTTCTTTTGCTGTATGTTTGGTTCACTGAGCTATCCTTCTTCATATCCCATCTGGTGTTAATAACATTTCATATAATTTTTGTTTTAGTTATTGAATTTTTCATCTCTAGAATTTCCATTTGGTTCTTCTTCTTCTTCTTTTTTTTTTTTTGCATCTTCCATGTCTTCCCTTTCTTCCCTCCTCAGGCACGTGTGCTCCGTCACATTCTCGAGCATAGTGAGCACATCTGTAACTTTTATGTTCGTGTGTGATAATCCCTTCATCTCTGTCATTTCTAGGTCTGTTTCTATTGACTGACTTTTCTTCTGATTGTCTCACATTTTCATGCTTCTGTGCATATGTAGGAATGCTTTCATTGGATACCAGCCATTGTGAGTTGAGATTCTCAATTACTAGATTTTGTTGTATTTCCTTAAAGTGTTGAAGCTATTTTCACTCCTGCCAGATTCCCTCACGGCTTGTTTTGAAGCTATTTTAAGGCAGGCCTAGATTAGTCTTTCCTACAGGACTATGTTAGCCTCACTACTCAGGCCATCTACTGGTTGCCCATGTGTTCAGCAAGGTCTCTCTGCCCTGACCATAGGGAATATGAGCAATTGCCGCCCCGAGTAAGCTCTTGAAATTCTTCTGCAGTAGAGTCTCAATACCCCTTCTTGCTCTGGGATTTGCTCTGCACGAAGGAGTTTTACCTTGATTATGAACAAGTGGTTTCCAGCAGAAGACTCAGAAAACACATTTTTTTCTTTTTAAAATTTTTTTAGTGTTTATTTATTTTTGAGAGAGAGAGAGACAGAGCATGAGCAGAGGAGGAGCAGAGAGGGAGGGAGACACAGAATTCCAAGCAGGCTCCAGGCTCTGAGCTGTCGGCACAGAGCCCAATGCGGGGCTCGAACTCACAAACTGTGAGATTGTGACCTGGGCTGAAGTCAGATGCGTAACTGGCTGAGCCACCCAGGCACCCCATCTGGTGCACATTTCTAAGCTCTTGGCTTGTGTCACCTTCTCTTCCTCCTCAGTATTTTGCCTCACACACTTCGGCTGCATCAGCATCCCTGGGTCCCCAATCCGTGCCTCCCCAACTCAGTGCGACCCCAGCCATGCTTTTTCTCCCGTGCCGAGACCACACCTTGCCTTCAGGGAGAAATCCAGGTTGCTGAGGGCTCATCTCCCTTGCTTCCCTTGTTCTAGGAATGACAGTCCTGCGTGGTCTGTTGTTCGACATTCAGCACCAATTTTATGTAGTGTGGCTGTTTGCAGATGGTTTGTGTGACACGTTACGTCTAATTTTTAGCTGTTACAATAGGAAGACAAGTCTGGACGCTGTTACTCCCTTACAGTCAGAAGTGAAAAACTCAGTTTTATGTTTTAAAATATTTTTTTATTAATTACAAAAATAACATGTTCATTTTAGAAAATTTAGAGGTCATAACTAGATACACAGAAATAAAATAAAAATTACATATATTGCAAAAATTAACCACTAACGTTGTGGTATACACCTTTCTGATGGAGTTCGTACGCATATGCGTATATGCGTGTGACTGTATACATGTGTGTATATATACATGGGTGCATATATACATGTGTGTATAAAAATATGTATTTTTTGCATAAATAGGACATCATTGCTCATTCTATTTTATAATCTGATTTTTTTCCACTAATGTTCTATCATGAGTAAGTTTCTGTGTCATTAAAGTCTTGAGATCATCTGCCTCATGTCTTTTATACCCCTCCATCTACCTTCCCTCCTGGTGTCTGTTCTTCCTCCTGCCCTAATTCTTCCTTAAAACTTGTCTGAGAGGGGGGTGCGTGGGGGGCTCAGGTGAGCCTCTGACTCTTGATTTTCGCTCAGGTCATGGTCCCGGGGTTGTGGGTTCCAGCCCCGCGTCGGGCTCCACACACTCAGCCTGGCACCTGCTTCAGATTCTCCCTCTCACTCCCTGTCCCCTCTCCCCAGCTCCTGCTCTCGCTCTCTCTAAAAATAACCTCTCCGTAGTGTCTATCCATCCCTAATAGCACTTACACACTACAGTGCACATGAGGGGAGGCCATGTCTCTGCCCATCTGCAGAACACCAGCAGAGCAGTGTAGACAAGCTTCACAGAGAGAAGTCCTTCACAGAAACGGGAAAGATTGTTGAAGAAGGAGAGTCCCAGATTGAAAAGAAATTCACTCAGAGATCTCACAAGATTCCCCACTTTGGAGAGGTTTTGCCGTATTGGAGCGATGGAGCCAGTCATCAGTGTGTGGGATTTTTAAAGCTTTGGACTTTGGAGAGTTTTTCTCTCTTCATAGGAAAGATGGTTTTGCCTCACCCAGGCTCAAAATCTGCCATGATCCTGTTGCTTAAATTAGTAAAATATAAACAAACAAACAAACATAAATAAATGCATAATCCTACTAATTTCTTCACTTAAAACAGTGCACTATAGTATCTTGATAACACATTATTAGGACCCCTAAAAATGTGAATGTGAGACTTTTGCTTGTGGGATGTTAATCACGCTAAATTAACGACAATAAAAACCAACCTCCCGATTACGTGGGAGGTAAAGTAAGGTGAAGGGCTAACATTCGGAAGGCTTCTCTTTCCTTGTGGTGTATTCTTTGATATACTAGTTAAATTTCTGTATTTTTTAAAGCTTATTTATTTATTTTGAAATAGCATGAGCCGGGGTGCCTGGGTGGCTCAGTCGGTTAAGCAGCCAACTTCAGCTCAGGTCATGATCTCGCAGTCCATGAGTTTGAGCCCCGTGTCAGGCTCTGTGCTGACAGCTCAGAGCCTGGAGCCTGTTTCAGATTCTGTGTCTCCCTCTCTCTGACCCTCCCCCGTTCATGCTCTGTCTCCCTCTGTCTCAAAAATAAATAAACGTTAAAAAAAAAAAAAGAAATAGCATGAGCATCGGTGGGGCAGAGAGAAAGGGAGACAGAGAATCCCAAACAGGCTCCATGCTGCCAGGGCAGAGCCCCACACGGGGCTTGAACCCACGAACCACAATATCATGACCTGAGCCAAAATCAAGAGTTGAATGCTTAAGCAACTGAGCCACCCAGGGCCCCAAAATTTCTGTATTTTTTAATGGCTTTAATAATTTTTAAAATTTAATAATTTTAATCTTGCTCATAAATAGGTATTCATATTTTAAAATTACAAAAATTCTAATTCACAAATATCTACAGTTCTACTTCTGAGCTCTCTTTTCTGGTCCATCTGTCCATCTGTGAGCCAACACCACCACACGGGGCTACGTCCTTCAACTTGACAAGTCTTGATATTAGGCACATCTCTATCGGGCAGGTCTTCAGGAGTGTCCTAGCTGTTCTTGCCTCTTTGCCCTTCCATACAAATTTTAGAATGAACTCCTCAAATTACCCAAAATCCCTCTTGGAATTTTGATTACACTCATATTGGATCTATATAACAATTTGGGGGAAAATAACATCTTTATGATCTTCAGTCTTCCTAGTTGTAACTATATTTCTCTATTTTAAGTCATTCTGTAATGGTTTTCAAATAAGTTTCAAGATTTTCTCCATAAGTCTTGCAAATAATTTTATGGGCATATTTGGAGTGGCTAGAAATGCATCAAATACATTTTTTGCCAAATAACAAATAGCCCGCTGTCAAAGCAGATACTTGATCAAAGCCACGGCTAAAGCTGAACATCAGAGGGGCGCCTGGCTGGCTCATCTGGTGGAGCATGCAACTCTTGCCATCAGGGGCGTGAGTTCAAGCCCCACGTTGGGTGTGAAGCCTACTTTAAAAAATGGTAATTAAAAACAAGGTAATACAAAAATAAAGCTGAACATCAGAAAACTGATATCTGAAACACACGGACAAATATAAAATTTTATCAGAAAACTGATTTCACTCAGCGTCGTGTCCTCAGGGATCATCCATGCTGTAGCAGGTGGCAGAATTTCATTCCCTTTTAAGGCTGAATAATATTCCACTTGAGGTAAACACCACATTTTGTTTCTTTCCTCAGCCATTGATGCTTTGCCCCCCTCCTGGCTGCTCTAAGTCATGCTGCTGGAGCCCCTGTTTTCATGTCCTTCGGGTTTAGACCGAGAAATGGGATTGCTGGAT
The DNA here is from genome assembly GCF_022837055.1 of Prionailurus viverrinus. NCBI lineage: Eukaryota > Metazoa > Chordata > Mammalia > Carnivora > Felidae > Prionailurus > Prionailurus viverrinus. The sequence goes on from NW_025927614.1 coordinate 2,186,096, forward strand.
CGTATGCCCATTTACAATTTTTCATTGTTTTGAGGAATCGCCATATTGTTTTCCACAGCAGCTGCACCGTTTTACATTCCCATCGGCAGTGGACAAGGATTCCAATTTCTCTGTATCCTGCCACCACGTGTCTGGCTCTATGACAGTAGCCATCTTGGTGGGTGTGGGCTGGTATCTTACTGTGGCTTCGATTCACATTCACCTAGTGAGTAGAAATGTTGAGAATATTTTCATGGTCATTTGTTATCTCCGGAGAAATGTCTATTCAAGTTCTTTGCCTATTTTTTTGGTTGGGCTGTTTTTTGCTGCGAGAGTTCTTTGTATATTCTGGGTATTCACTCCTTATCAGACATCTGATTTCCAAGTATTTTCTTCCATTGCATGGGTCGCCTTTTCACTCTGCTGATTGTGGATTTTGCTGCACAGAAGTTTACATTTTAATCAGCCCTGTTTATCTACCTTTAAGTTTGTTGCCTATGCTTTTGGTGTCATATCCCAGGAATCATTGCCAAATCCAAAATCATGAACAGTTCCCTCTGTTTTCTTCTAAGAAAGTTTTACAGTTTTAACTCTTCATGTAGGTCTTTGGTTCATTTTGAGTTAATTTTTTGTATATGGCATATGTCAGGGCCCAGCTTCATTCTTTTGTTTGTGGATATCCAGTTTTCCCAACACCATTTATTGAAAAGCCTGTTCTTTCCCCTATTTAATGGCCTTGGCACCCTGTTGACAATCGCTTGACTATGAATGCAAGGATTTATTTCTGGGCTCTTGACTGTTTTATCTGTGGGTTTGCCACTGTTTGGAAAACTGCAGCTTTGTGGTAAGTTTTGAGGTCAGCAAGTCTGAGCCCTCCAGTTTTTTTCTTTTTCAGGATTGTCTTGGCTCTTCAGGGACCCTTGGCATTCCATATAAGTTTTAGGATGGATTTTTCTGTTTCTGCAAAAATTGTCATTGGGATTTTGACAAAGATTGCATTGAATCTGTAAGAGGATGTAAATCTTGGCGCAACTCGGGTCAGGGTCCTCTTGTGTTGGCATTTATAAGATTTAGAGGTCAAGGACCTCTTATGTTCCAGATCCTACACTAGGGACATGGCTTGTGTCGCTGTTCTGGATCTTATGGTAAGGACCTGGAGTACTCGTATCTTAGAAGCTCCTTTTTGTGTCATCTAGAACTCACATACTTACTTTCAAATAATCTTCTCTGGAATATAACAGTCTTGATGTTACATATACTAATTGCTTGTCCTGGGAAACTGCATTTTCTGCCACCTCACTTGTCTATAAGGAGATTTGTAGCCTTTTAGTAACGAGAAACCTTCAAGACCACTGTCTGGATTTCTCAGTTCAAGCTTGACTGCAGCAAATTGGGAACTCATCCTGATTTTAGCTCTTAAAAGTCCATGTGACAGATTTTTGTTTATACTCTCTGTCATGTGAGGGAAGGTCCCACCCATGCCCAGGTTGTTGAAAGACACTGTCATAAATGGGTGTTGAGTTTTATTAAATACTCTTTTTGGAATTTGCTGAGAGGGTGACATGAGATTTCTCTCATTTAACTTCTAAAGGTGGTAAATTGCATTAGTCAATTTTTTTTTATTTATTTTGAGAGAGAGGGCATGAGAGAACATGTGCAAGAGCAGGGGAGGAACAGAGAGAGAATCCCAAGCAGGCTCCGCACTGCCAGCAAGGAGCCCCACGTGGGGCTCAAGCCCACGAACCTCGAGATCACTGAAATCAACAGTTGGACACTTAACTGACTGAGCCACCCAGGCATGCCGCATCACTTGATTTTCTATGCAAAACTACTTTACAACCTCAGAATAAGTCTAACTGGTTCACCATTACCTTTCTTATATGGTGCTGAGTTCTGTTGCTAAAATTTGGTTTAGGGTTTGTCCTCTGTGTTCGTAAGTGATGACGCCCTCCTCGAAGACAAACCATGTCTCCCAGAACTCATGCCCCGTGTCGCTGGCCCCTTCCTGTCAAATCTGGAGTGGTGCTACAGCTCAGTTTAAACATTCCAGTGCGGGGGCACCTGGGTGGCTCAGTCGGTTGCGCGTCCGACTTCAGCTCAGGTCATGATCTCATGGTCCATGAGTTCGAGCCCCGCGTCCGGCTCTGTGCTGACAGCTCAGAGCCAGGAGCCTGCTTCAGATTCTGTGTCTCCCTCTCTCTCTGCCCCTCCCCTGCTCATGCTCTGTCTCTGTCTCAAAAATAAACAAAAACATTAAAAAAAATTTAAACATTCCAGTGCTGCAGAATTAACGTGTGCTGGTTCTGGGCGCAGGTCTTAGAAAGGATTTGTAGGTTCAGTGGTCTCGCCTTTGAGAACATCAGATGCAATGCACCACGCCTGGCTAACATGCTGGAGAATCCACAGAGAGAGGCCACATGGTAGAGTACAAGCTCTGAGACCATGTTGGGGGGGGGGGGTCCCGTCATCCCCTCACGCCAGCTGACCCGACCTTGCAGGCGCCACTCCCCAAGCCACACCTGTGCGATGGAGCCATCTTGGACATCACAGCCCCGTTGGGCCCTGTGACCGCACAGTCCCAGGAACCTTACATGGAGCAGGAGAGCCCATGTGAGTCCTGCCAACCATGGAACGATGAGAGATCATAAATGTTTGGTGTGTCAGCCACAAGGTTTTCAAGTGGTTTGCTAGGCACCAATATACCACCTAAACACTGTTTGTTGTTTGTTTGTTTGTTTTTGTATTAAAAAATAAAATTAAGCCAGCTTCATGAAATTAGTTGGGAGTATTCTCTCTCTCTTTTTCTATTTCCTGGAAGAGTTTATGTAATGTTGGAATTAACTGTTCCTTCCCTGTAGGTTTAGTAGAACTTGATTATAAAACTTCCTGGCTTTGATATTTACTTTACGGGAAGATTTTTTAACCATTGGTTCTATTTGTTTATTGATTAAATCTGTGGTTCTCCAGCTGCGCACAAAGCCTTCCCAGAGTGCTGCGGGGTAAGTCATAGCATGGGATTTTGCAATTTTAGAGGGAAACATACTGTCATCTGACAGCTGTAGGACACTCCACATACTTTTTTTTTTTTAATGTTTTTCTTTATTTTTGAGGCAGAGACAGAGCATGAGCAGAGCATGAGCAGGGGAGGGGCAGAGAGAGAAGGAGACACAGAATCCAAAACAGGCTCCAGGCTCCGAGCTGTCAGAACAGAGCCTGACACGAGCTTGAACTCACAAACTGTGAGATCATGACCTGAGCCAAAGTCGGACGCCCAACCGACTGAGCCACCCAGGAGCCCCTACACACTTCTAACTTGAAGTAGTTTATGGTCTCAACATCAGATCGCACTGTATTCCTACTGATGACATATCTTTATGAAGCTGGCTTTAGGATGTGGAAGACCCTGTGTTCCTCTCTGTTATCTTTGCCGACCTGCTAGAGGTTTATGAGTTTTACTGATCTTTTCAAAGAACCAGCTTTTGATTTTATTGACGTTCCGTGGCGACTTTCTATTTTCAATTTCTTTGATTTTCTGGCTCTTATGTTTTTATTTTCTTCCCTTGACTTCCCTTGGGTTTATTTTGCTCCTTTTTTTCTCATTTCTTATGGTGTAAACTTTGATTATTCATTTGAGAATTTCTTTCTCTAATATAACCATTTAATGCTTTCATTTTCCCTCGAAAGCACTGCTTCAGCTGTATCCTACAAATTTTGATCCCTTGTATTTTCATTTTCATTTAGTTCGAAATATTTTCTAATTTTGAGACTTGATTCCATTATTGTCAGAGAGCACATTTAAATGATTTTGCTCTTTTAAGTGTAAGATTGTTTTCCACAGCAGCACCAACATGTGTGAGGGTTCTAGTTTCTCCACATCCTCACCAACTCTTGTTATTTCCCATTTTTATTAGTCATCTTCGTCACTGTGAAGCTGTGTCTCATAGTGCTTTGGTCTTGACTTTCCTAATGACCAAGGCTGAGCATCTTCTCATGTGCTTATTGGCCATTTGTACATATTTTTTGGAGAAATGTTGATGTTAGTCCTTTGCCCACATTTCAGCTAAGTTCTTTGTCTTTTGGTGTTGAGTAATAGGGGTTATTTATATATTCTGGATATTAAATCCTCATCAGATATATGATTTGCAAACATCTTCTCCCATTCTATAGGTTGTCTTTTTATTTCTTGATGTGTTTTGATATACAAAAGTTTTTAATTTTGATGAAGTACAACGTATCCATTTGTCCTTTTGCTGATCATTCTTTTGTTGTCCTGAGAATCCATCCTCAAATTCAAGACCGTGATGCTTTACCTCACTGTGTTTCTATTAGGAGTTTTGTGGGTTCAGTTCCTGTATTCAGGTCACTGATCCATTTTGATTTAATATTTATATCCGGTGTGAGGTAAGGGCCAAATTCATTCTGTTCTGTGTGGAAATCTAGTTGTCCCCACTCCATCTGTTGAAGAGACTGCTCTTTCCCCATTGAGCAGACTTGACTCCCTTGTCCAAGGTCAGTTGGCTGCGGACACACACCTAGTTTTATACCTGGACTCAGTTCTGTTCCCTTAGGCCCCACGTATTCCTCCTGTCTTATGCAAATGCCACACTGGTTGGATGACTGTAGCTTTGTAATGAATTTGGAAATCAAGTAGGAGTCCTCTAACATTGTTTTTTTCAAGGTCGTTTTGGCCTTTTAGGGTCTACTGAAATATCACACAAATTTGAGGATCACCTTCTTCATTTCTGCAAAAAAGACTGTTGGAGTTTTTTTTTTTACTTTTTAACATTTATTTATTTTTGAGAGAGAGAGAAAGAGAGACAGAGCATGAGTGGGGAGGGACAGAGAGAGAGGGAGACACAGAATCTGAAGCAGGCTCCTGGATATGAGCTGTCAGCACAGAGCCCGACATGGGGCTCGAACCTATGAGCCGCAAGATCATGACCTGAGCTCAAGTTGGACCTCAACCTACTCCCAGGTGCCCTTGTATGGAATCTGTTTAGGCATTTGTGTGTTTCTAGGAATTTGTCCATTTCATTTAGGTGATGCGGTTTGTTAGCAAAGAATTGTTCATAATGTTTTCTCCTAATCCTTTTATTCCCATAAGGTCAGTAGGACTGTCCCACTTTCGTTTCTAATTTTAGTGATCTGCATCTTCTCTCCTTTGTGTCTATCTGTGTAGGGTTGTTCATTTTGTTGATCTTTTCAAAAGAACCTTTTTTTGTTTTGTTGATTTCATTGTTTCTTTATTCTCTGGTTTACTTACTTCATCTCTAAGCCTTATTATTTCCTTTCTTCTGCTAGCTTTGGGTTTAGTCTCCTTCACCTGTTTTGTCCCTCCCAATACCACCTCCCTTCTGGCAACCACTAGTTTGTTCTCTGGGTTTATGAGTCTGTTTTGTTTGTTCACTTGTTTTGTTTTGTTTTGTTTTAGATTCCCACATATAAGTGGAATCATACAGTATTTGTCTTTCTCTGACTGACTTATCTCAGCATAATACCCTTTAGGTCCATCCACGTTGTCACAGATGGCAAGATTTCATTCTTTTTATAGTTAAGTTTCCAGTGTGTATACACACCACATCTTTTTTATCCATTCATTCATCGATGGACATTTAGGTTGTTTCATACCTTGGCTATTGTAGATAATACTGCAGTAAATACAGGGGTGCATATATATTTTCAAATTAGTGTTTTTATTTCCTTCAGTGAAATACTCAGAAGTAGAATTACTGGATCATATGGTAATCCTATTTTTAACCTTTTGAGGAACTTCCAAACTGTTTTCCACAGTGGCTGCGCCATTTTGCATTCCCACCAACGGTGCACAAGAGATTCCTTTTTCCCACATTGTCGCCAACACTTGTTATTTCTGGTCTTTTTGATGTTAGCTGTGTAAGGTATATCTCATTATGGGTACTTTTAAAGTTTTTACTTATATTCCAGCTAGTTAACAGTGTTCTATTAGTTTCAGTTACACTGCAGTGAGTCAACACTTCCATACATCACCCGTGCTCATCACAAGTGGATCCTTCATCCCCATCACCTATTTAGTTCACCCCCAGCCATCTCCTCTCTGATAACCATCAGTCTGTTCTCTTTAAGAGTTTGTTCTTGGTTTGCCCCTCTTTCTTTTTCCCTTTGCTTCTCTGTTTTGTTTCTTAAATTCCACATATTAGTGAAATCACATGAGCGAAATCAGTGAAAGTGAGTCTTTCTCTGGCTGACTTAATTTCACTTAGCATAATACTCTCTAGTTCCATCCATGTCATTGCAAATGGCAAAATAGCATTCCTTTTTATGGCTGAGTAATATTCCATTGTGTGTGTGTGTATGTGTGTGTGTGTGTATATATATATATATATATATATATATATATATATACCACATCTATCTATATCTATATCTATATCTATATCTATATCTATATCTATCTATCTACACGTACATACCACATCTTTATCCATTCATCAGTCGATGGACATTTGGGCTATTTCCAGAGTTTGGCTATTGTTGATAGTGCTGCTATAAACATAGTGGTGCATGTATCCCTTTGAATTAGGATCTTTGTATCCTTTGGGTAAATATCTAGTAATGCAATTACTGGATAACAGGGTGGTTCTATTTTTAACTTTTTGAGAAACCTCCATACTGTTTTCCAGAGTGGCTGCACCAGTTTGCGTTCCTACCAGCAACGCAAGAGGGTTCCCCTTTCTCCTCATTCTCACTAATACCTGTTGTTTCTTGTGTTGTTAATTTTAGCCATCATGACTGGTGTGAGGTGGTATCTCAGTGTGGCTTTGATTTGTGTTTCCCTGATGATGAGTGATGTTGAGCATCTTTTTATGTGCCTGTTGGCTGTCTGGATGTCTTCTTTGGAAAAGTGTCTATTCATGCCTTCTGCCCATTCATTAACTGGATTATCCACTTTTTGGGTGTTGAGTTGTATCAGTTCTTTATATATTTTGGCTCCTAACCCGTTATTAGTGGTTTTGATTTATATTTCCCTGAAGTCTTTTTTTTTAATTCAGGCATTTACAACTATACATTTCACTCTGTGTACTACCTTTGCTGCGTCCTGTAAGTTTTGGTGCATTGTGTTGTGTTTTCACTCATCTCTAAGTATTTCTTCATTTCCTTTTTGATGATTTCTTTGGCCCATTGATTGTATAAGACTGTATTAACCACATGTTAGCGGATTTTTCCAGTTTTCTTTTCTAGCTTCATTTCTTTGTGATCAGAAAAGATACGTTGCATGCCTTCAGTTATTCTATTTATTGGGACTTATTTTGTGGCCTAACGCATGCTTTATTGTGGAGCTTGTGTTCTGTGTGCTGTCAAGAAACATGCACTCTGTCATTGGGTGGAATGTTCTATAGGTGTCTGTTACAAACAGAGTGTTGTTCAAGTCTTTCCTCCCTGTAAGTCTGCATTGTCTATGCTTTGTTGCATTTTACTGTGTAGTCCTGTATGTCTCCTTTCAACTCCATCAGTGCCTGCTCTGTATATTTTGGACCTCTGTTGTTTGATGCACATATTAATATAGAATGTCTTTCTCTGTCTCTTTTAACAGGTTTGAAATTTTAAATATTTCCGCCATGTAAACATTTTTATTGTTTTCACTTTTAAGTTTGTTTATTTTGAGAAAGAGAGCAAGAGAGCATGTGTGTGTGGGGGGGGGGGGGGAGGGGCAGAGACAGAGGAGAGAGAGAATCCAAAACAAGCTCCATACTCTCAGTGTAGAGCCGGACGAAGGGCTTGATCCCACGAACTGTGAGATCATGACTTGAGCTGAAGTCAAGAGTCGGACACCCAACCAACCCAGGTGCCCCCATTTTTATTTTTTTTTAACTTTTATTTATTAAATAATCTCTTCATCCAATGTGGGGCTCCACTCATGACCTTGAGATCAAGAGTCACGTGGTCCACCAACTGAGCCAGCCAACAGTCCAACGTTTTTTTAATTTGAAGTCTGTTTTGTCAGATGATAGTATACCCATCCAGCTCTCTTATGGTTGCTATTTCTATGGAATATCTTTCCAATATTTACTTTCAATCTATTTGTGTCTTTGGATCTCAGGTGAGTCTCTTGCAAACATCATATAGTTGGATCATGGTTTTTGTTGTTGTTTTTTGTTTTTTTGTTTTTTTAATTTTTTTTCAACGTTTATTTATTTTTGGGACAGAGAGAGACAGAGCATGAACAGGGGAGGGGCAGAGAGAGAGAGAGACACAGAATCAGAAACAGGCTCCAGGCTCTGAGCCATCAGCCCAGAGCCTGACGCGGGGCTCGAACTCACGGACCGTGAGATCGTGACCTGGCTGAAGTCGGACGCTTAACCGACTGCGCCACCCAGGCGCCCCTGTTGTTGTTGTTTTTAATCCATTCTACCTATCTCTGCCTTTTGATTGGAGAGTTTAAAGTAACTACTGATAAGAAAGAATTCTGCCATTTTGCTATTTTCTCTGTGTCTTACATCTTTTTGTGTCCCTCATTTTCTCCTTATTGCCTTCTGTTGTGTTTAGTTGATCTTTTTCTTAAAAATAGTGAACCATTTGCTTCTCTTTCCATTTCCTTTTGTGTATATATTTTTAAAAAGATATTTTCTTTTGGTTACCATAGAGATTATGTTTATCAACCTAAATTTAAAATTTTTTTTAGTTGTTAGCAATCCATACTCAAAAGCACATACAACTGCTCCTGTACAATTCTGCCCTCTCCTGTTTATGTTGTCACAAATTATATCTTTATACATTCATAAATTTAAAAAAATCCTATGGGAAGTAAAAAGTAGAAATACAAACCAAACCAAACACAATATACTCACTTTTTTTTTAGCGTAGAAATACATTTGTTTAGCAACTTAGAAGCATGTTCATATCCTGTAATATAAAAATAGCATGCTAAATAGATGTCTCTGATAATAACTCACTGCGTATGTCTTATTGGAGATAGAGATCATTTTATTTTATAAATTTGCATTTCTATAGCATTTTTAAAATTACATTTTAGTATTTATATTTTTATTTATTTTTTCATTTCCATGGAATTATTTTAGTTCTTCTATTATTTTTTAAAAATTAATTTATTTAAATTCAAGTTAGTTAACATACAGTGTAGTAATGGTTTCAGGAGTAGAATCCAGTGATTCATCACTTACATATGACACCCAGTGCTCATCCCGACAAGTGTCCTCCTTAGTGCCCATCACCCACTTAGAGCACCCACCGCCACCCACCTCCCCTCCAGCAACCCTCAGTTCTCTGTACTTAAGAGTCTCTTATGTTTGTCTTCCTCACTGTTTTTATCTTATTTTTCCTTCCCTGCCCCTACCGTTCATCTGTTGTGTTTCTTGAATTCCACATATGAGTGAAATCATATGATATCTGTCTTTCTCTGGCTTATTTAGTTTCACATAATACACTCTAGTTCCATCCATGTTGTTGCAAACATACGATGTCACTTTTGTGTTTGTATGTGCTCTTACCTTCACTGGAAGTCTTCACTTCTGTATACAGCTGTGAGCAGTTGTCTTCTGTTCTTTCATTTCTACCCGCGTGGCAAGTCTAGTGGTAGTGGATTCCCTCAGACTTCAGTTTTCTGGGACGGTCTTATTTCTCCCTCCTTTTTTTTTTTTTTTTAATTTTTTTTTTCAACGTTTATTTATTTTTGGGACAGAGAGAGACAGAGCATGAACGGGGAAGGGGCAGAGAGAGAGGGAGACACAGAATCGGAAACAGGCTCCAGGCTCTGAGCCATCAGCCCAGAGCCTGACATGGGGCTCGAACTCACGGACCACGAGATTGTGACCTGGCTGAAGTCGGACGCTTAACCGACTGCGCCACCCAGGCGCCCCTCTCCCTCCTTTTTAATAGACAGTTTTGCCAGATATAGGATTCTCGGTTGACATTTTCTTTCAGCTCTTTAAATATGCCAACCCACTGTCTTTTGGCTGCTGAAGTTTCTGGTGAGAAATGGCCACTAATCTTGTGAGGATTCCTGGTACATTCCTGCTCTTGCTGCTGTCAACATTCTCTTTCTGTCTGTCTTTCTACAGTTTAATTACAGTGACTGTCATGTATGTCTCTTTGAGTTTAACCTACTTGGAGCCTATTGAACATCCTGGATTTGTAGGGTTATGGGTTTTTTTTTTTTAATCAAATTTGCACATTTTTGATCATTATTCCTTTAAATACTCTTCCAGGCTGCTCCTCTCTGTATTTCTTTCTGGGATTTCTGTATGTGTGTACTGGTTCATATACATATAGAATACGCATATATACATATGTTGGCTGTTCCACCAAGTCCCTTCAGCTTTGTTCTTTACTTTTACTTTATTTTATTATTTTATTTATTTTTAAGTAGGCTTCACACCCAGTGTGGAGTCAACACAGAGCTTGAACTCACAGTCCTGAGGCTAGGACCTGAGCTAAGATCAAGATTCAGATGCTTAACTGACTGAGCCACCCAGGCACCCCTGTTCTTTTTTTCTTTTCTTCTTCAGACTCAATAACTTTCATTTTCCTCTTGTACATTTGTTGATTCATCCACCTGCTTAAACTTGCTGTTGAACCTATCTAGTGAATTTTTTATTTTGTTTGCTGTATTCTGCTCCAGAATTTCTCTTTGGTTCCTTTTTATGGCTTCTACCTCTTTGTTGATACTCTCTTTTTGTTTGTACATCATTTTCCTGATTTGCGTTGGCTCTTTGTATTCTCCTTCAGAATTCCTTGAGAATAGTTAAAACAGTTATTTTAAAGTTTTTGTCTAATAAGTCTGAAGTCTGGACTTCCACAAGATGATTTCTGTTGATTATTTTGTTCCTTTCAATGGGCCATGCTTTCCTGTTTCTTTGTATGCCTTTTGTTGCTGCTGCTGCTAAGAATGATACTTGATTATAATAAAGTGGTAACTCTCAAAATCAGAGTCTTTGCTTGCTTTTTTTTTAGGTTGTTGAAGATTAGGTTACTTGATTTGAGACTTTCTCACACTGCTGTTTCAAAGACATTGTATTCCTTGTTGATGTGCTCCCTGAAGTCTCTGATCCTCAGCTTGTGTGCAGCCAGTGTCTTGATGAGATTTTCTAGAATTGTGGGAATTAAGAAACAAACAAAAACAGGGACAGAGAGAGTGACAGAGACAAAGGGACAAAGGGAGAGATAGAGATAGAGGAGACAGAGATAGAGAGAGGGAGACAGACACACAGAGATACAGAGAGGGCGAGCATGACCTCTCCCAGTCTTTGCAAATTGGTGCTGTGCCAAGACCCTCCTTCGACTGTTAGCCAGGCTTGCACTGAATAAGCCCCAGGTGAGAGTTTCGGGTCCTCTCAGGTTTTTCTGAGCACGCATCGTGCCGGGCCATGTGTGCTGCTTTCTAAATTTGCCAGTACTCATGGCTCCTTTTGCATGTCCTGGTTTCCCTCGGAAACCCTCCCAGCTTATGCCTTAGGCAGGTTATTGTATATTTTATACTGCAAAAGTTTTATCCAGGTAGCTGAGGGCTTTTGGTTTGGCTTGTGGTATTTTCATGCATGTCTTATCATTTTTCTAGCCTGACTTCCAAGTTAGGTGACCCTGACTTAACTGCCTTGTGTTGGTCCTTCAGGTAGACCCCAGACAGGTGACACAGACATACACAGTAATTTGCTACTAAGGTCTGCTCTGCTCCTGCCAGGCCCCGGGAAAGGGTTCCCCAATGGGAACATGGGCTACTGCTTTAAAACTGCTGCCACGCTAAGATGGTTACTGACCCAAGACCACTGCCCCGTGCCAGCGAGGGAGCGGGGCCAGGACAAGGAAAATCACCACTACCATTCGAAGTGCTGTTTTCCTGATATAGTGTTTGCATAGCTGCTATAAACTTTTACTATTTTCCAGAGTTCTCAGAAAATTGGTTCTTACAGTTTCTGCTGGTTGTTCAATGTTTCTTTAGAGAGAGGAGAACCTGGAGCTGCCTACTCCACCACTTTCTGATGTCACTTTCAAGCTTTATTTCCATTAGAATTTTCATAGAATATTTTTTCCATCCATTTACTCTTCAACTGTCTATATCACTATATCTGAAGTTAATTTCTGGTCAGCAGCACATATTTAGTCATTTCCCCCCTATATTCTGAAAGTCTCTGTCTTTAATTTGTGTTTTTAAATGACTTACATTTAATGTAATTATTGATATGCTTCGACTGAAGTACATGATTTTATTAGTTGTTTTCTTATTCCCTCTGGTTTTTACTCCTCTGTTTCTTCTTTTCTCCTTGCTGTTTTTGTTATTTGAATACATATTTTTTAATTTTGAGAGAGAGAGTGAGTGCACGAGCAGGGGAGAGGAGCAAAGAGAGAGAGAGAGAGAGAGAGAGAGAGAGAGAGAGAGAGAGAGAATCTTAAGCAGGCTCCATGCTCAACATGGAGCCCAACATGGGGCTCAGTCCCATGACCCTGGGATCATGACCCAAGCCGGAATCAAGAGTTGGACGCTCAACCAACTGAGCCACCGAGACACTCCTGTTACTTGAATATCTTAAATATTTAATTTATCTCTAGCGGTTTTTATTCTATCTCTCTGTGTAGTTTTTTAAAAATATTTTATTTTTAAGTAATCTGTATATCCACGGTGAGGCTCAAACTCAACCCCAAGATCAAGAATTACTCACTCCACTGACTGAGCCAGCCAGGCACCCCTCTCTGTATAGTTTCTTTTTTTTATTATTAAAAATTTTTTTTAAATGTTTTTATTTATTTATGAGAGAGAGACACACAGACAAACAGAGTGTAAATGGGGGAAGGGCAGAGGGAGAGGGAGACACAGAATCCGAAATAGACTCCAGGCTTTGAGGTGTCAGCACATGGGATCATACCTGAGCCCAAGTCGGACACTCAACTCAAAGGAATATTATAGGACTAGAATATACATAACTTTTCACAGTCAAGTTATAACTTGACTGCTTCAGATGGAACACAGAAGCCTTATCACTACATGGGCCCTCTCACCCTCCCCCCTTTATTTTGCACTTGTCATATGTATTACATCCACCTGTGCTAGAAAACCAATCAGTATTGTAATTTTTGCTTTCCACTGCCAAACACATTTTCAGGAACTGAAGAAAAATAGTCTATTATATTTACCCAGATGTTCTAAGGTTCTTTTTGGTATCATTTCCTTCTGTCTGAGGGATCCCCTTTAGCATTTCTTTCATAGCAGGCCTGTTGGCAAGGGATTCTCTTTGTTTTGTCATAGTCTTTATGGCATCTTAATTCTCGAAGGATATTTTTTCACTGGCTATATGGTTCTGAGGTGACAGCCTTTTCCTTCCAGCACTTAAAAAATGTGTCTCTTCCTTCTGGCTTCTGCGGTTTCTGATGTGAAATCTACAGTCATTTGAATCCTTGTTCCCATATAAGTAACGTGTCATTTTACTATGGTTGCTTTCAAAGCTTTTTCTTTGTCATTAGTTTTCATCTGTGTAATTATGATGTGTTTGTGCATTTCTTTAGGTTTATCATATTTGGGGTTTACTGAGTTTCTTAAAACTCAAAAAGACACCGAGGCTTCTGTCTTTTGTCAAATGTGGAAATTTCCCACCTATTACACTTCAAGTGCTTTTTTCTGACCGCGTTCTTTCTTCTCTCCTGGGACTCAGGTGGCACGAATGTTGGACATTTTGATGTTGGCCTACAGATCTCTGAAATGATCTTTTTAAAAAAAAAATCCTTTTCTGTCTGTTTTTCGGGTTGGAAAATTTCTATTAATTCTCCTTCAAGTTCACTGTCTCTTTCCTCTGTCATCTCCATTCTGCTACTGAGACTAACCACTGAGTTTTAAGTTTTTCTGTGATTGTATTTTTCATTTATAAATTATCCATTTAGTTTTTATTTATATCTTCTATTTCTTTGCTGTGACTTTCTATCTTTCCATTCATTTCAAGAGACTTAACCCTTACTTCTTGGAGCATTTTTGTAATAGTTGACTTAAAATCTCAGAAAGTCTTTTCCCATGCAACTTGAGATTTTACTTGTTCTTCTTATGTCAAGCAATTTTGGATTGTATCTTGCACAATTTGAATATTATGTTATGGGACTCTAGGTCTTGTTTAAATCCTATGGAAATTGTATACATGTTTAAGGTCATATGCATGCATATTTCAGAGGTGAACCCAGATGTCCACAAACAACTTTATGGATTCATTTTCCTGAGATTCTCCTTCTCCACCAATTTCCTTGGCACTTTTCAAATTTCCCAGAGCTCTCCGTTTCAATCTTCCAACCAGAAAATGGGAGCTTTACTTAACACTCCTCTGCTCTATGCTTCATGTCACTGTTCATGTGTCCAGAACCAATAATCCAGAGAAGAACAAGAAAAAGCAATAGCATTTGCTTTTGTCTATCACACCATCTCCAAATGGAGAGAAGTGTCCTCTCCTTCAGTGAAGCTCCTGCAGTGGGCCCTTATTGTTGCTGTTGCCACTGCTACAGAATTGCTTAGAGATTGGGATGCGTGTAAATAGATAAAATAAAAAGTAGGAGATTTCTCAGCATTGGGACACTCTGGTTTTATTACTCATGCCAGAGTTAGACACCTTCTTCCAGAGCCCTCTCTATCCGCACTCTCTCTTCTAGATTGTAGGCTAGCCAGAGTCCAGGCTGGACAACACTGAAAGAAAACAAGAGTAAACTCACTGTTTATTGGTGATAATTCAGATTCCACTCTTCTTCTCCGTCTGCCTGCTACTGGCTGTTTTCAGGGACTTCAATTAGCTGCTCCATGCATTATGTTGTTGTTATTGTTGTTGTTGTTGTTTAATAGTTGCATTTAGTGGAAAAGACAAGGTAGAACATGACTATTGCATTAGAACAGGAACCTGTATATTATGTCCTTAACTCTTCACATTGTAATTACAGTCACAGTTTTAATATGTCACATAAAATGCAGAAATCTTGTAATTATATAGGTCTGTGTTTCTTGTACCCCACATCCTTTATCTTATAGCTGTTAGATATATTTTATCCACATGTGTTATGAACTCCAAAGGTACTGTTATAGTATTTGCTTTAAATCGGTGTTTGTGGTATATAGAAATTAAAGACAAAGAAAGCAAAGAAATACTTGTATTTAGCCAGATATTTACTCTTTCTTATGCTCTTTACTCATTTCTGACAATTCAAGTTTCCATCTGATACCAACTCCTTTCATTGTGGAGAACTGGCGTTCTCATTTCTTGCAGTGTTAGTTTTCTGGTGGCAAATTCGCTTTTTTTATCCTTCTTTTTAAAAAAGGTTTTATTTATTTTTGAGAGAGAGGAGGGGAGGGAAGGAGGGAGGGAGGGGGAGAGAGAGAGAGAGAGAGAGAGAGAGAGAGAGAGAGAGAGAGAGAGAATGAGCGCGGGAGGGGCAGAGAGAGAGGGAGCCATAGACTCTGAAGCAGGCTCCAGGCTCTGAGCTGTCAGAGCAGAAGCCAACATGGGACTTGAACTCAGGAACTGTGAGATCATGACCCCAGCCAAAGTCAGACACTTAACTGACTGAACCACCCAGGCGCCCTGGCAAATTCATTTATATTATATGAGCAGATATTTTGCCTTCTTTTTTTTTTTTGACATTATTTTTTATTAAAGTAGTTTTAGGTTTACAGTCAAGTTGAGAGGAAGGCACAGAGATTCCCCATACATTCCCTGTCCCCCCCCCGCCCCAGACTCCACCACTACCAATGTCACTTCCAGAATGGTACATTTTTTCACCAGGGACAGACCTACAGTGACACATCATAATCATCCTGAGTCCACAGTTTGCCTAAGTAAGGGCTCACACTTGGTGCTGTAAATCTAATGGGTTTGGACAGGTGTATAATGACATAAAACTGTTATTATGTCATACAGAGTAGTGTCACTGCCTTAAAAACCCTCCGTACTTTAGCTAATCATCCCTCCCCACTTCCACCCTTGGCGACCAGCGATCTTTTTATTGTCCTCATGTTTTGCCTTTTCCAGAATGTCATTAATTCACATCATACAGAATGTAGCCTTCTCAGATATGTTTCTTTCACTGAGTCACGTGCATTCAAGACTCCTCCATGCCTTTTCATGGCTTGAGAGCTCACTCGCTCTCGCTCTTGTTGGCTCTCTTGCTCTCTCTCCTTTTTTTCCTTAGTGCTGAATGATATTATATGTCAATGTCTGCATACACCACAGTCTATTTATGCATTCACCTATTAAAGGACATCCTGTCATTGCTTCTTAGCCTTTTGGCCAAGATCAAGTGAAGGACAACCTGGTTGCTTCCAAGTTTGGGCAATTATAAGTAAAATTGCAGTTAACATCTGGGTACAGGTTTCTGTGTCAACATGTTTTCATATCCTTTAGGTAAATACAAAGGAGCATGATTGCTTGGTCCTGCAGTAAGGGTATGTGTCTATTTTTATAAGAAACTGTCAAACTGTCTTCCAAAGTGGCTGTGCCATTTTGCATTCCCATCACCAATGTCTGAGAGTTTCTATTGCCCCACATCCTTCCTAACATTTAGTGTTGTCAGTGTTCCAGATTTTGGTCATTCTAATAGGTATATGGTGGTATCTCATTGCTGTTTTAATTTCCATTTCCCCAATGATATAAGATGTGGAGCATATTTTCATATACTTATTTTCCATCTGTTATATCTTCTTAGGTAAGGTTTTGGTCAGGTATTTGACCCATTTTTAACTGGGTGATTTTTTTCCCTTACTATTGAGTTTTAAAATTTATCTTTGTATATATTTTTGATAATGGTCCTTTATTAAATGCATCTTTTGCAAATATTTTCTCCCAGTTGTGGATTGTCTTCTAATTCTCTTGATATTGCCTTTTGCAGAGCAGAAGTTTTAAATTTTAATGAAGTCCAGTTTGTCAATTATTTCTTTGATGGATCATGTCTTTGGTCTTGTGTCTAAAAAGGCGAAACCAAACCGAAGGTCATCTAGGTTTTCTGCTACATTATCTTCTAAGAGTTGTAAAGTTTGTGTTCTACATTGAGGGTGATCCAGGTCACTAATTGTAGTGAAGAGTGTAAGATCTGTGTCTACATTCATTTTCCGGTTGTGGATGTCCAGTTGTCCAAACATCATTTGTTGAGAAGATTATCTTTGTTCCATTGTGTTGTCATTGCTTCATTGCAGAAGTCAGTTGACTATATTTATGTGGCCTATTCCTGGTTCTCTGTTTTGTTCAATGATCTATTTGTGTATTCTTTCTTCAGTACCACACTGTCATGGTTACTGTAGCTTTTTACTAAGTCTTGAAGTCAGGTTACATTAGAAGAACTTTGTTCTCCTTCAGTATTGTATTGGGTATTCTGGATCTTTTGTCTCTTCCTATGAACTTCAGAATTAGTTTGTAGATATCCACAAAATAACTTGCAGGTGTTTTTCATGGGTGTTGCATTAAATCTGTACATCAAGTTGGGAAAAATTGACATCTTGGCAATATTGGATTTTCCCATCCATGAACATGGAATATGTCTCCATTTAATTAGTTCTTTAATTTCATTTATCAGAGTTTTGTAGTTTTCCTCATACAGATCTTGCATATGTTTTGTTTGATATATACCTAAGTATTTCATTTTGGGGAGTGCCAATGTAAATGGTGTTATGTTTTTATTTTCAGTTTTCACTTGTTCATACAGGAAGACAATTGACTGTTGTATATTAATCATGTAACCTGAAACCTTGCTATAATCCCTTATTAGTTCCAGGGTTGTTTTTGTTATTGATTCTTTCAGATTTTCTACATAGATGATTATGTCATCTGCAAACAAAGACAATTTTATGACTTTCTTCCTGATCTATATACATTTTATTTCCTTTTCCTGCCTTATTGCATTAGCTAGGACCTCTAGCATGTTGTTGAAAAAGAATCATGAAGGAAATTTCTTGCCTTGTTTCTGGTCTTAGTGGAAAATTTTTAATTTGATCACCATAAAGCATAATGTTTATTGTAAGTTTTTTTGTAGATAGACTTTATCAAGTAGAGAGAGCCCCCTGTGTTCTTAGTTTACCGAGAATTGTTACCACGAATACATATTAGATTTTATAAGTTCTTTCCCTGCATCTAGCGATATGCTCATGTGATTTTTCTTTTTTTGCCTGTTAATGTGATAGATTATGTCATTTGAATTTTGGATGTTGAGCCAGCCTTGCACACCTGGGATAAATCCCACTTGGTCATGATATGTATTTCTTTTTACATATTTTTAAAATTCAATTCTCTAACATTGTGTTGAACATTTTTATGTCCATGTCATAATATTAATGTCCATATCATAATATATATTAGTAAGCCCATCAAAGGTAGTCTTCGTGTCTATTACAGGGCTTTTTATCCCCAGCATTTCTTTTCTGGTTCTCAGGATTTCCATCTCTCTGTTTACATTGCCCATCTGTTCTTGCCTGCTGTCTACTTTATCCATTAGAACACTTAGCATATTAATCATAGTTGTTTTAAATTCCTTTCCTGATAATTTCAACATCCTTGCCATGAATGGTTCTAATGCTTGCTCTGTCTCTGTGTTTTTTTGTCTTTTGATATGCCTTGAATTTTTTTTTTTTCTTGAAATTTGGACATGATGTACTGCTCTAAATAGGCCTGTAGTGGTGCGGTGGTGAGGTGTGTGGGAGGGAAAGTGCTCCACAGTCCTGATTGGAGCTCAGTCTTTTAGTGACCTTGTGCCCCTGGACTGTGACCTTCACAAATGCTTCTCAGGGTTTTTTTTCTCAGGATGGCTAGAGTGGCTGGACTTGGCCATTTTCCTTCCTTAGGTCATTTAGGCTCTGATGAAACTCTAGCAGGTTAGGATCTGGTTAGCTAGTTTCCTGACACAAACCTTGTTCAGAACAGAGTATTCTGGTTCCTTTCCTCCCCTCCTGCGGAACTGTGAGGGGGTGTTTCTCTGATATTTACTGTGAGAACCTGGTTGAGCTCCTGGAAGTGAAACTCACGCTGTTGTGCCCCACCCCCCACACACCTAGGACTGGATCCCTCTGGAGTTTTAACTCTCAGAGTTGTGCACACCGAATGGCTTGCCCTTAATCACAGGTCAGATCACAGGTCAGGTTTCATACCCTGGTGCAGGTTCCTCAGGGGGTTTCTGCTTGGGAGTCTCTCCTTGGCGGGTTGTCATTCTCCGTGTTCCATGCCTGTCTCTCCAATTTGGGGGCTGTGGTTTGTCCTGTTCCCCACACTCCCCCACAACCATGGATCCAAGAAGAGTGTTAATTTTTCAGTCTGCTCAGCTTTTTACTTGCTGTTAGGACCGAGTGGTGAATTGGAAGGGGAACTGGAAACTGGAATTTCCCAGATGCCTTTTTGCAAAAATAGACCCAATTTTGCCTTGAAAGATATTTTCACTAGAGAGAACTCTGGGTTGACAGCTTTTTTTTTTCCCTTTCAGCACTCTTCCTGGCCCCATTCATAGCCACGAAACGTCAGCCACTAATTGGAGCGTGGCTCCCCATATCTAATGTTGCATTTCTCTTGTTATTTCAAGATTGAGTCTTCATATTTAGCTGTAGCTGTTTGTGCCCCAGCACAGCCTTCTTTGTATTTATCCAGCTTCATGTTTACTGAGCATCTTGAATCTGTAAATTTATGTCTTTTATAAGATGGGAAATCTCAGCCATTATTTCTTCAAATACTTGTTCTGTCCCGTTATGCAGTTTTGCATAAGATCATTTGATGTCACCTTCTAGGTCCTTTGAGTTTTCATCTTTGTTTTTTTTTTTTTAATCAATTCTTATGCTTTTTCTCACTATGCCATTTGTATTTATTGATCTTCAGGGTTACTTATCCTTTCCTCTGTCAGTTCCATTTGGCTATGAAGTCCACCTGTGAAATTTTTATTTCAGACAGGTTTTTTCAGTTCTAGAAAGTTTTTCTTTCTTTCTTTCTTTCTTTCTTTCTTTCTTTCTTTCTTTCTTTCTTTCTTGTCATTTCTATTGTTCTGTGTTGTACTTCGCTGAGGATAGTTATAGTAGCCATTTCAAAACCTTGGCCTGTTAGTTCCAACACCTGCTCATCTCAGGTTTTATATCAGTCTGTTTTATTTTCTCTGGAGGATGGGTTCCATTCACCTGGGTGTGTGTGTTTGTTTATAAGGCATTTTTGGAAATCCTGGAAATTCAAGATGTGAACCTCTGCTGCCTGTTCATTCTCTCTGGGGAGTGCTGCTTCTTGGTCTCAGAAGGCAGTCACCTTGTTGGACTGCAAACCAGTCTTGGTTCAGACTTTCTGTCTTGAGCGGATATTCTTAGCTTCTGCCCACACATGTGCAGTTTAGAGACAGACAGGGTTTGAGGATCCCCTCTGTGGATTTCCCTTCTGGATTCTCTCTCTCTCTCGTGGTTTCCCTGGACTGTTGTGTGGTGCTCCAAGCCATAAAGTGTGGGGTTTCCTGCCGGCACCCTTGGGGGCTGTGCTCCTGCTTTTCGCGGCAGCCCCGTGTGGAGGCTGCAGAAACAGGTGTCCTCTGGTGTGGGCTGCCCCGCCCTCTATGTGCTTGTCATCGCTGGGCCTGCAGGCCGCCACTTCTGTGTGCTCTCCGAATGTTGTGGTTTTCCTGTGAGTGTGTCGGTCCAGTTAGATCTTATTAGCCACTATTAGAAAGAGAAGGACTTCCCGATCTCATCAAGATGCTCTGCAGTTTTTGTCAGCCAAGGTATTCACCTTTTTCTTTAAAACTTGCAAAGATGTTTTATATTTTTAGGTCCTGTCAAGAATGGCAGCACACTCATGCATGCGCGCTCTCTCTTTTCCCTCTTTCCACATTTTCTAATTAGTCATTCTTGCTAGTGTCTAGGCATGCTATTGAATTTCTTTTTGCGAGAGAGCACAACCGAGGTAGAGGACAGAGAGAGAAAATCTTAAGCAGGCTCCATGCTCAGCACAGAGCCCAACACGGGGTTCAGTCCTGCAACTCCTGGGTCATGACCTGAGCTGAGACCAAGAGTCAGACACAACCAACTGAGCCCCCTGGGGGGCCCCTAATTTTAAAAGTTGATTTACACGCAGCCACTTTCCCCCCAGATTTTATTTTAATTATTTTAGTTTGGTGTTTTCCATTTCTAGAGGGAAAATTGTAACCTCTGAAAGTAGTGATTGCATCTCCTATTATTGTTATCGCCCTTCTCATTGGAATATCCTATCTTTTTGCTTTTTACCCTTCTCTGACGTCTGGGCACTGCCTCCACTCCTGGCCACATACCTCTCTCTGAGGCCATGCCCGACCTCCTGAAAGAAGGATGAGAGTTTGGAAGAGGCCGTCCAGGACAGAGAGGAATTGAGACCCATTTTTCTTCTCCAACTTGACTCATTAGTTCAGCCAAAAGGGCCAAAAAGAACATGCCCAAATACAAAGCCTTGGAAGATTTTAGGTAAAATCAATAAGAAAGGCTTTGTTAGACACACCTACTGAAATCAGAAGAGGTGGAATTAATTTCTAGTATTAGGTTTTGGTTTTGCTAAGGGGAAAATGGAGCGATGTTTTATTTTTAAATTATTTGGTCTAAGTACAATGAAAATAATCTAGCTTTTGTTGGATGAAGCTGCAAATTAAGCAGAGAACTAAAGAAATTGCAGAGGTACTTCATATCAAAATTTGTCTTTGGAATATCCAGATAATTGAGTGCACGATGCAGATTTTATTTGCTTGAATTACCTGAAAAATTGTCTTATCTTTCATTTTGCCTTTATAAATAAAACAGTGGTCTGGGGAGGAAAATTGGGTCCTTGCTTTCCTGGAAAAAAAATTAAACATCATAAAAAAAATAGAGAAATAGGAAAAGTATATGAAAAGGCAATTCACAGAAGAAATATAAATAGCCAGTTTGCACATAGAAAAAAATATATCTCACTAGTAGTGTGGGAAATAGAAATTAAAGTGATGATCAGTATGATTTTCTTTGCCTGCTAGATTAGCAAACATTTTAAAAGCTGATAATATCCAATGTTGATGAGCCTGCGGCAGAATACACGTTCGTTCTTATTTGATATTGGGGGACCGTAAATGTGCTCACACTATCTGAAGAGTCCAGTTCCACATCCCTCCCTAAATCAGCACCCCTTCTCTCCCAATTTTGTGGTATATCTGAGTCTAGGCTCAGTGTGTGACTTATGGCAGCCCACGGGGTGTTGGCAAAACACAAGCAGGAACTCGACAGGTGGGCGTTGGAGTTGTCCTCTCCCTGCACCCCTCCCTGTACATGGAGAACATGCCAGGGCCAAACTGTTGGAGGGCGATATACAGGCAGGTGGAGTGGAGTGGCCCAGACCACCCAACCGGGGCCACCCAAGATCACTGGCCCAGGCTATCTGCAGACACACAGGCAAGCCAGCCAACCACACACATGCACAAGAGACGCTCAGTATCAGATGCGATGTTTGTGGTACTTTGTTACACGGCATTACTGGGGGAGAAGGTAACTGAGTCAGAAGGCAATATGATACTCCAGAAAAATTTTTATTTTTATTAGAAACATTTTTTTAATGTTTATTTACTTTGGGGAGAGACAGCGAGCAGGGGAGGAGCAGAGAGAGGAAGATAAGAGATTCCAAAGCAGGCTGCAGGTTCTGAGCCGTCAGCACAGAGCCCGACGCGGGGCTTGAACACACAGACTGTGAGATCCTGCCCTGAGCCGAAATCAGATGCTTAACTGACTGAGCCACCCACGTGCCCCCAGAGAGATTTTTAAAATACATAACCCTGGCAATCATATTTCAAGGAAAAGGTAGAAAAGCAGATAAACTTTCAGGCTTGCAAGATGCCCAGGGAGCATTATTTGTTATAGAAAAATTGTTAAAATGTCTTAAATTTATATCACTAGAGAAGGGTTAAATAAATTAGGATATATCTGAACAAGAGAATATTATACAGCTATTCAAAAGAATAAAGTAGATTTATATAAACTGATATGGAAAATGTTTATAATGTCTTTAAAAATGTTATCAAGCAGTAAGCATAATAAAAGAGCATTTTGTTTTTAAAAATTACTTATGTAAAAGCATAGAAAAAGATCTGGACAGCAGAAAAAAGCACCATCTCTAACTTCTAAGAAATTGCATTTAAGGGAGTGACTTTATCTGTGCATACATTTAACATTTTTATAATGACCACGAATTACTATTGTGATTCAAAACAAATGAGACAAATAACTATCACATTTTTTTCAGTTGGTTTTTATTTATTTTATTCTTTTTTCCAGTCTTATTGAGATAGTCGAAATGCAGCCCTGTATTAGTTAAGGTGTATGGCGTAATGACTTGACCTACACATGTTGGGAAATGATCGTCACAATACATTTAGTTAACGTCCATCCTGTATGGTTACAGAGAGGTGTTCTTGTGACGGGAACTTTGAGAACCTTCTCTTGGATCAACTTTCACATACACCCACAGCAGTGTTAGCCACAGTCACTGTGTTGTGCATTGGATCCCGGTGCCCTATAACTGGAAGCTGATGTCTCTTTACCACCTCCTCCAATTCCCTCACCCCCACCCTCCACCTCTGGTAACCACAAATCTGATCTCTGTTTCTGAGTTTGATTTTGTTTTTTATTTCACATACAAATGAGACCATATAGTATTTGTCTTTTTCTTTAAAAAAAAATTTTTTTTTTAACATTTACTTATTTTTGAGACAGGGAGAGACAGCATGAATGGGGGAGGGTAAGAGAGAGAGGGAGACACAGAATCTGAAACAGGCTCCAGGCTCTGAGCTGTCAGCACAGAGCCTGACGCGGGGCTCGAACTCATGGACCGCGAGATCATGACCTGAGCCGAAGTCGGATGCTTAACCGACTGAGCCACCCAGGCGCCCCGTATTTGTCTTTTTCTATCTGACTTACTTTGTTCATCATAATGCCCTCAAGGTCCATCTCAAAATGGACAGATTTCCTTCTTTTTATGGCTTTTTTAATGGCTGGATGGTATTCCCATATGTATATATAAAATATAGCTATATATATCCCATTTTCTCTATCCATTCACCCATCTATGGTCACTCAGGTTGACTCCATGTCTTGGCTACTGTGAATAACACTGCAGTGAACATGGTGGGATAGATATCTCTTTGAGTTACTAATTTCATTTCCTTTGGATGGATGAGCAACGGTAGGATTGCTGGATCATATGGAGTTTACATTTTTAATTTTTTGAGGCATCTCCACACTGTTTTCCAGAGCGGCTACACCAGTTTGCATTCCCACCAACAGTGCATGAGGGTACTCTTTTCTCCACATCCTACCCAACACTTACTATTTCTTATCTTTTTGGTAGTAGCAATTTTATTTATTTATTTATTTATTTATTTATTTACTTATTTATTTTTATAATTTACTGTCAAATTGGTTTCCATACAACACCCAGTGCTCATCCCAACAGGTGCCCTCATCAGTGCCCATCACCCACTTTGCCCTCTCCCTCACGCCTCATCAATCCTCGGTTTGGTCTCAGTATTTAAGAGTCTCTTATGGTTTGCCTCCTTCCCTCTCTGTAACTATTTTTCCCCCCTCAACTCCCCCCTGGTCTTCTGTTAAGTTTCTCAGGATCCACATATGAGTAAAAACATATGGTATCTATCTATGACTTATTTCACTTAGAATAATAAGCTCCAGTTCCATCCACATTGCTACAAATGGCCATATTTCATTCTTTCTCATTGCCAAGTAGTATTCCATTGTATATATAAACCATATCTTCTTTTTTTTTTAATTTTTTTAACGTTTATTTATTTTTGAGACAGAGAGAGACAGAGCATGAACGGGGGAGGGTCAGAGAGAGGGAGACACAGAACCCGAAGCAGGCTCCAGGCTCTGAGCTGTCAGCACAGAGCCCAACGTGGGGCTCAAACTCACGGACCGCGAGATCATGACCTGAGCTGAAGTCAGCCGCTTAACCGACTGAGCCACCCAGGCGCCCCATAAACCATATCTTCTTTATTCATTTGTCAGCTGATGGACATTTAGGCTCTTTCCATCATTTGGCTATTGTTGAAAGTGCTGCTGTAAACATTGGGGTGCAAGTGCCCCCGTGCATCAGCACTGCTGTATCCCTTGGGTAAATTCCTAGCAGTGCTATTGCTGGGTCATAGGGTAGTTCTATTTTTAATGTTTTGAGGAACCTCCACACTGTTTTCCAGAGTGGCTGCACCAGTTTGCATTCTCACCAACAGTGCAAGAGGGTTCCTGTTTCTCCACATCCTCTCCAGCATCTCTAGTCTCCTGATTTGTTCATTTTGGCCACTCTGACCGGCATGAGGTGGTATCTCAGTGTGGTTTTTGATTTGTATTTCCCTGATGAGGAGTAACGTTGAGCATCTTTTCATGTGCCTGTTGGCCATCTGGATGTCTTCTTTAGAAAAGTGTCCATTCATGTCTTCTGCCCATTTCTTCACTGGATTATTTGTTTTTCAGGTGTGGAGTTTGGTGAGTTCTTTAATCAGACAACAAAATGAAATAAAAGATACTAGCAATTTTAACAGGTATGAGGTGATATCTTATTGTGGTTTCGATTTACATTTCCCTGATGATTAGTGATAACAAGCATCTTTTCATGTACCTGTTTACCATTTGGATATCTTCTGTGGAAAAATGTCTTTTCAGGTTGTTTTCCCATTTTTAGTTGGACTGTTGATTTTTTTGCTATTGAGTTACATGAGTTCTTCATACATTTTGGACTTTAACATCTTATCAAACATGGTCTGTAAATATTTTCTCCTGTTTGTAGGTTGCCTTTCACTTTGTTCAAAGTTTCTGTTTTCTGAGCAGAAGCTTTTAGTGTGCTGTAGTCCCACCTGTTTGTTTTTTTATCTTGTTGCTTGTGTTTTAGGTGTCATATCTAAAAAAATCACTACCAGGACCCATGTCAAGGAGCTTTTTTCCCAATGATTTCTTCTAGGACTTTTATGGTTTCAGGCCTTATGTTTTAAATCTTTAATCCATTTCAAGTTATTTTTTTTGTGAGTGGTGTGAAAATAGGGGTCTAGTTTCATCCCTTGTGAATACCCCATTTCCCCAGCATCATTTATTAAAGAGACTGTTTTCTCCATAGAATAGTCTTGACTTTCCTGTCCAAAATAGTAGTTGACTGTATATGCTTGGGTTTATTTCTGGGCTCATGAGTGTATTCCATTGACCTATGTGTCTGTTGTTATGCTGATACCATACTGTTTTCATGACTTAGTTTTGTAGTATAGTTTATAAGCAGGAAATGTGATGCCTTCTGCTTTGTTCTTCTTTCTCAGGCTTCCTATCACTATTCAAGGTCTTATGTGGTTCCATATGAATTTTAGGATTTATTTTCTTCTTTAAAAAATGCCATTGGAATTTTTATAAGGGTTGCATTAAATCTATAGATTTTGGATACTATAAACATGTTAGCCATATTCATTCTTCCAATCCATGATCATGGTATGTGTTTCCACTTATTTGTGTCTTCTTTAGCTTCTTTCATCACTGTCTTACAGTTTTCAGTATATGGATCTTTCACCTCCTTGGTTAAATGTATTCCTAAATATTTTATTGTTTTTGATGCTACTGCAAATGGAATCACTTTCTTTCTTTCTTTTTCAGATATTTCAATGTATAGGGATGCAACTAATTTTTGTATCCTGCAACTTTACTAAATTCATGGATTGGATTTAACTTTCGTTGTTTTTGGTGAAGACTTTGGGATTTACTATACATAAAATCATGTCATCTTCAAATTGAGACAGTTCTTTTTAAATGTTTATTTATTTTTGAGAGAAGGAGAGAGAGAGAGTACAAGCAGGGGAGGGACAGAGAGAGAGAGAGAGGGAGAAACAGAATCTGAAGCAGGCTCCAAGCTCTGAGCTGTCAGCACAAAGCTCAATGGGGGGATCAAACTCATGAACCATGAAATCATGACCTGATCTTAAGTCAGACGCTTAACCGACTGAGCCACCCAAGTGCCCCAATTGAGACAGTTGTACTTTTTCCTTTCCAATGCCTTTTGTTTCTTTTTCTTGCCTGATTATTCTGTCTAGGACTTCCAGGACCCTGTTGAACAGAAGTGGTGTGAGCAGGAACCCTGTCTTCTTCCTGATCTCAGAGGAAGGGCTTGTCATATATGGCCTTTATTATATTGAGGTACATTTCTACTATAGCTAATTTGTTGATAGTTTTTTAATCATGAACAGATGTTAAATTTTGTCAAATGCTTTTTTGCATCTATTGAGATGCACATATTATTTTTATCCTTTGTTGTGTTAATGTGGTGTATTGCTATTGATTTGCATATATTGAACCATCCTTGCATCTCAGGGAACAAATCCTACTTGATCATGGTGTATGATTTTTTTTAATAATATTGAACTATTTAAGATTTTATTTTTTTGTGTAATTTCTACACCCAATATAGGGAGGGGGGGTTGAACTTATAACTCTGAGATCAAGAATTTCATGCTGTATTGACTGAGCCAGCTAAGCACCCCTTGGTGTATGATTTTTATAATGTACTGTTGATTTTGGTTTACTGCTATTTTCTTGAGAATTTTTGCATCTATAATCAGGGATACTGGCCTGTTGTTTTATTTTCTTAAAGTGGCCTTATCTGACTTTGGTATAGAGTAATGCTGGCCTTGTAAAGTGAGTTTGGGAGTTTTTCCTCCTATGCTAATTTTTGGAAAAGCGTGAGAAGGATTGACATTAATTTTTCTTTAAACGTGTGATAGAATTCACCAGTGAAGCCATCTGGTTTTGGACTTTTGTTTCTTGGAATGTTTTTGATTACTAATTCAATGTCCTTACTAGTAATTTGCTCAAACTTTCTACTTCTTCTGATTCAGTTATGGTAGGTTATATGTTTCTAGAATTTATCCATTTTTTCTAGGTTGTCCAATTACTTGACATATAACTGTTCTTGGTAGTCTCTTTTGATCCTTTGTATTTCTGGGTATCAGATGTAATGTCTCCTCTTTCGGTCATAATTTTATTGATTTATGTCCTCTCTTTTTTTTAATGATTAGTTAAATATCAATTTTGTTTGTTCTTTCAAAGAACCAACTGTTAGTTTTATCTTTTCTATTGTTTCCTTTTCTCTATTTTATTTATCTCTTCTCTGATCTTTATTTCCTTCCTTCTGCTAACTTTGGGCTTGGTTTGTTCTTCTGTTTCTAGTTACTTGATGTGTAGACTTTTAAAATTATAATACATTTAATAATTTAAAAGTAATAGATACCATATACACAAGTGAATTGGCTATTACTTTAAAAACCAAAATATGATTTTTGTTTTATAAAAATGAAGTTTCATTATCTATTATTCTGCCAGTTTGTTTTTGCAATATACACCATAGATATTTCTGTCTCAGACTAGGTGTCATTTAAAAGTATTTCTTTAAAAAGTCTCTTACAGGGTTTTCAAAATGCCACCAACTCATGAACACCCTCTAAGAGCCTAGCACAGTGCCTGGCATACAACAGCATGGGAAGCTGACTGAGTAAACACAATATTGATGATCGAAGTGCCTCAAAATGCCTCTTGTTAATTATTATTTACAAATCACACAATCCAAACTGTAATGCTAAATGTAGCCTTAGTGGCAAAATTAAAACCCTGGTGTATTTCAAGTACTTGTTAAAAAGCTTTTCTGGGGAGCCTGGGTGGCTCAATTGGTCAGGTGTCTGAATCTTGATTTCGGCTCAGGTCCTGATCCCAGGGTCATGGGAGGGAGCCCTGTGTCCGGCTCTGTGTTGAGCATGGAGTCTGCTTGAGATTCTCTCGCTCGCTTGCTCGCTCGCTCTCAGATAGGGGGAGGATGAAAAAGAAAAGTTTTTCTAAAGAGCTTAATGTAGAAGTATTCACTTAAAATGCATGGTTCACCTCCACCACATTTAGATTCTGGAATTCAGATCTCTTTGCCTTAGGTGCCCCTGAGGGCTCCCTTTGTTGATCTGTGGCTAGCAAGAGAGACAGTGACACTTGTGACCTAAAATTCTGTCCCAGGTCTGCACAGCGATGAGGTTTTTACCTTTGGGGAAATGGCCGCGTTTCCCTGTTTCTCCTCTTTCTCCATGTGAGAGTGGATGATGAACTCCTTCTGAAGGGCTGAGATCCCGGGGTGGACGTCGAGGCTGCCTCTGCAGTGGGGAGCAGCCCCCCACACCTCTGCAGACCACGGAGCCCTGGCGCTGGGGTGTCCTGGGGCGTTGCCTTCTGCTCCCTCCTGCCCCTACTGGCATCCTCCTCTCTTCCTCTGTCTCCCTCCCTCCGTGTCACTGTCATTCTCCCTCCATCTCCCTTTCCAGACAGCTGACAGCCACAGTGCCCCCAGGAGGGTCCCCAGGAGCCTTCCTCAGGTGTCCTCAGGTGTTCAGGTTTGTCACAGGTAACGTCGTGCTGCACAGCGGTATCCTTCCTCCTTTTCAGAATCAACATCCACCTGCCTGGGCTGGCCGTCCTGCACCCAGAATTCACCCCTCTGGGCAGCACCCAGGGCCGACCGGCCCCTTTGCCCTCTGGCTTCTGGCTTGGGCTCAGGCTGTGGGGGAAACGGCAGGAGATCGGACAGTCCAGGAACATTCGGGAGGCCTTCATTCTCTCCCTCTCTCTCCCTCTCTCTCCCTCTCCCCCCCTTTCCCCCCCTTCCTCTTGCCTCTGCAGGACCATGATGGCTCAGCTTCCCTGAAGTTGCTGCCCTGCCCACCACTGGGTTTCACTCTTCTTTAACCGCACTCGCACCTTTGTGATGGCCCCATCCGCTCACCTGACCCCCTGGCAGCCGCCACGTGCACGGGGGGAGCAGACCCTGAGATTTGCTTGGGGGGTTTGCTGGAGCGTGTTCTCGGGGACAGTTCCTCTCGGGGCGAGGGGCCCCTGGGCAGGCTGCTGGAGGCTCGCTGAGCGCCACATGGGCTACGCCTTGGCCATGCGGCGGCGTGGACGGTGTGGGCGGTGGAGGCCCCTAACCTGTGTCTTTATGACGTGGTTGCGGCGAGAGGACCTGAGCCCCTGACAACTTCCGAGGGCCTTTGGGGCACGCCCACCCGCACATTGGTGGCGGATTCTACATCAGTCCCTGTCCACGCTGGCCTGCGTGAAGGAATGTGCCCCCCGCACTGGCTGCCTCTCAGCTCCGACGATTCAGGCTCTGGGCTCTGTTCTGAGGTAACAGTCGGACAAAAGCCTCAAAACTGTTTCCAGCTTCCTACTGAGAAGCAGCTCCACCCGCCTGGGTTAAATCTATGAACGCGGCGTCCAGCCCTGGGCACCGCAGGGCGTTTATTGTGTTCTTATTTCAGTCATTAAACGCCGACAGCTCTGAGCGGTGCACGGCCTCGCACTGGATACTGCCCAGCAAAGTTAGAATCCAATATAAATTATTTACTTATTACTCATTCTCTCTGCCCCAGGACAAACGTCTGCTCTTTCTTTTAAAAGTGATTAAGTTCTTCCCATGTGGGTTTAAAGTCTGGTGTTCCATAATTGACTCGATCTATCAGATTCCTGGAAACTCTGCCGTATGGGCGCAGTTCCTCGCCAAGGAGCAGAGACATTCATCCTCCCTTGGTGTCTGTCGCCTGGGGCCCAGGAGCAGCGGAGACGGAGGCCAGTGATTCAGAGAGGGCTGTGTACCGCTAAGCTGGTGCCTAGACAGTTCAGGGGGTGTCCGGACAGGGTTTCTGGTGGAAATAACACGCGTGTCCTTCACAAGAGAATGCTGTGTGCTTTCTGTCCTGGGTGCTCCCCAAAGATGTGGAACAGGAAAGCAGTGTGGACTGAATCTCCTGGGTCAGCTCGGTGACCATGACCTTGTTGCCACTTTATCCAGCGCGTCAGGCGCTGGGGCCATATGTCCTTTGCTCCGACCATCGGGGGGGTGTGGTAACCTTGCCCGTCTGACATGACCAGTCTGACCTTCCCGATGGTTTAACCACCTTTGCTTTGGGCCCCTTGCCTTTGCATCTGGATGCCTTGGGAGCAACGAGCCGTCCCTTCACTGGGGTCTCAGTGGGGCCTTTCCGCGGCCTCCCCTTCCTCCTCCCCCTCCAGTCTCCACCGTGTGCGCCTCTGCCTGCCGCACACGCGCCCTTCACGACAGAAGCTTCTCCCCAAACCCCCAAACAGAAGGAGCAGGACAGTGCTGTCATGTCACCACCGTTACCTCTGTGGCCTCGCGAGCATGTGCCCCACGCCGGTCACCAGAGGACGAGAGCAAACCACCCGTGTCCTGAGCTCCAGGAGTGTGAGCATGTAGACATTCCAGCTGCAGAGAGAGAGGCTGCAGGTGCAGGGGGCAGTGGGCGCTCTGTGCGGGGTGCACGGGTGCGGAGAAGGGTCGGGCAACGGTGGCCGAGGGGCCTGGCGGAGAACCTGTCCCTGTGAAGCGTGAAGGCCAGTGTCGTGGGGCTGAGGGTGTCCAGACAGAGAAACGTCACTTCTGCATGACTCGGTGGGCTGAGGAAAGATCACCAGCGGTGGGAATCAGACAGTCCCTTGAGGGCTGAGGTAGAACCAAAAGGCGGACGAAGGGAGAAACGCCCTTTCTGTTGAGCTGGGCCCCCATCTTCCAGCCCTCAGGCACGCAGCCCTGTTCAGCTTTGGACCATGGGCGCCCCTGCAGACCTCAGTCCATGGGACTTCCCAGCCACCAGAATCACATGAGCCAGTTCCCATAATGAACGTCCCCTTGCCTGTGTCCATATATGCCCCGTTGCTCTCTTGCTCTGGAGAACCCTGCGGAACACGAGGGTCTTCCTTATTGTCCCGACACCTGCTGAATGCACTGTGAGGCAGAGGTGCCGTGGGAATGTTCTCTGACCGTCAGGTAAGGAGACGCTCCTTAGAGAAGGGAGCTATCCGTGACAGCCAGGTCCCACCGCACACAGTGACACTCAAGGCGGTGGCGAGGACAGTTCACCTCCAGATGTAAGCTAAGGGACAGAGAGGACCCCAGAAGGAGAGCTTGTAGGGTCAGGCCAGGCCTGTTCCCATGGCCGTACCCGGAGTGTGAAGTAGGCGGGTCTGGGGGCTCCGCGTCAGCTGGCCCCTGTCCAGGTCTCCATGCCGAGCCCCTAGAAAATGCCCCCGGACAGGGCAGGTGGCTTCTCCTGGGACACGCCACACCACGCGGCAGCCGTCAAGGTCCCCCGTTCCCTCCGGGAGCAGAGAGCCCACGGCCACGTGGCCATGCAGCCGGGCAGGGCTGGCAGCTGGCGAGGCTGAGAACCGTGTGCGCATCACGGAAAACGTGGATGTTCATTCCTGAAGTGGAATGACACCTCGGAGCGCCCACAAGGGCGGCGGAAGGCAGACCCCTGACCTCTTCGCACTCTCTAGTCCAGGAATCCGCCCATTTTTTGGTAAAGGCCCAGAGATAATCATTTTGGCTTTTGTGGCCACGTGGTCTCTGTCGCACCTCAGCTCTGTCGCCCGGCAGGAGCGGCGTAGATGGACCAGAAACTAATGAGGTGGCCCCTCGCCAGCGAAGCTTTATGTACAGAAGCAGGTGTGGCCCCGCTGGCCCGAGCCGGGCTCGCTGGCACCTGGTCTCCTCTGCAGGAAGGTTGCTGCCAGGACGCGCCTTCATCGGGTCCTTCCAGAACATTTGACTTACTTTGGAGATGGTGCAACCTGTCAGCAACAGCAAATGATGCCCCCGTGGAAACTGCCCCTTTACCAGGCGTGCCCAGCTCACCCGACCGCACCTCTGCATCTGTCCCAACCACGTGGTCCATGCGGCCCTTCCTGGGCCTCAAGGACTCGCAGGCCACGGCTGCCTGCACAACCTTGGTCTGACCTCCCACCGGCCCCGCCCCTCAGAGCCCAGGTCAAGGGCGTGTGGCTCAAGATGCTCAGCTCGGTCCTGCCTCTGGCCGGCTTCCCAGCAGAGACAGCTGTGGCCATGACGAAGGACCAGGTGCAGATTCACGTTTGGACTTCGCAGCTCACACTGGTTCGGGTTCGGAGGACGCACGCAGGCTGGGCTCGGTGTGCCAGGGAGTGACGGTCACTGAAGAGTCCGAGGCTGTAAGTTGATGGGAAAGACGCTACAGGTGGACAGGTGCTGGGTCTGGGCACTGAAACATGCTGCTGGGCGGACAGATGGGCTGGACCCCACCAACCAGTGTGCTCACCACCCCCCTCCCCAGGTGGGTCCCCTGGAGGAAAAGGGGGGGTATGCTCAAACCGGGTGATTGGAGGTCAGCTTAATAAGTATGGGCTTTTCACCAGGGATGGTGCGGGAGTCCGAGGTACAAGACAGACCAGCAGAGAGAGCCACGTGATGTGACAAGAGCGGTCAC
This sequence comes from Prionailurus viverrinus, assembly GCF_022837055.1. Taxonomy (NCBI): domain Eukaryota; kingdom Metazoa; phylum Chordata; class Mammalia; order Carnivora; family Felidae; genus Prionailurus; species Prionailurus viverrinus. The sequence goes on from NW_025927614.1 coordinate 2,219,348, forward strand.
CCCTGGGGGACACCTGGCAGGACTCCCGTGAGGCCCACACCACCAGCTGGCTGGTCGAATCCACATGGCTAGTGTCCTGGGGCACAGAGCAGGAAGCTGGAGAGTAGACGGAGCATTTGGGGTTGGGGACAGGGAGAGAGTGTCCCACATGAAGGAGGTCGTGGCCACCGAGTTTGGGGAGGCGATGAGACCCAATGGGTGACTGAACAGGGACATCTGTGACCTCTGTCAGAGCTCAGAGCGGGAAGTGTAGACGTGAATCCACAATGTTGCCGATGCCAGTGTAGACAGCGAGGAGTCAAGAACCCTGGAACCACATACGCTGACGGGTCAGGCCAGTGGGAGTCTGGGGGAGAAGCCGAGGCCATGGGTCCAATCAGAAAACATGGAGGAAACTTGAAGAAGCCGGTGTGGTCAGTGACACCAGACAGCGCAGAAGTCCAGAGAGCCAGCGCCCAGTGCACCCCCCGGTGTGCGACCGTCCCCCCCACACGGTGTGTGACCATCACACCCCCCTGCTGTGAGGCTGCTCCCCCTGCTGTGAAGCTGTTTCCCCCCTCCCCCCTAACTCTAGCCACCCCTCCCCCGCTGTGAGGCTGTCCCACCCCCTACCACCCCCCTCCCCACTGCTGTGAGGCCGTCCCTCCCCCCCCCCATGTGAGGCCCTCCCAAACCCCCTCCGGCTGTGAGATCGTTCCCCACCCCCCTGCTTTGTGGCCTCCCCCACCATCCCCACACCTGTCTGGAGCCCTTTCTCTGGCAGAGCCGCACCTCTGTGGCCTGAGCTCTGGGTCTCCATTCCCTGTTGGCTCTGCCTGTGCAGATGGGACACCTCCAGCTGCATCGTGTGAGGGCCCGTGGCCACGTCTTCTGGTGACAGTGCTCCCGCTGCACCACCTGAAGGCCATCCCCGTGGTGGCGTGAGCCAGGACGTCCTTCCTCTGAAATCTGAGTATCCTCCATTGGATACACACTGGGGTCACCCACGCCTCCGTGGGTGGAAACCATCGCGTCTGTCTGTGGACACGCGCCATCTGATGGTGGACACCCGCCGTCTGTCCGTGGACACCCACCGTCTGTCCGTGGACACTTGTGCCTCTGTCTGTGGACACCAGCACCTCTGTCCGTGGACACCCGCCGTCTATCGGTGGATACCTGTGCCTCTGTCCGTGGACACCCATTGTCTGTCCGTGGACACCCACCGTCTGTCCGTGGACACTCGCACCTCTGTCCGTGGACACCCGCTGTCTGTCCGTGGACACCCACCGTCTGTCCGTGGACACTCGCACCTCTGTCTGTAGACACCCGCGCCTCTGTGGACACCCGCCGTCTGTCCGTGGACACCCGTGCCTCTGTCCATAGACACCAGCACCTCTGTCCGTGGACACCCGCCGTCTGTCCGTGAACACCTGCACCTCTGTCCGTGGACACCCACTGTCTGTCCATGGACACTCGCACCTCTGTCCATAGACACCAGCACCTCTGTCCGTGGACACCCGCCGTCTGTCCGTGGACACCCGCGCCTCTGTCCATGGACACTCACACCTCTGTCCATAGACACCAGCACCTCTGTCCGTGGACACCCGCCGTCTGTCCGTGGACACCCGCGCCTCTGTCCATGGACACTCACACCTCTGTCCATAGACACCAGCACCTCTGTCCGTGGACACCCGCCGTCTGTCCGTGGACACCCGCGCCTCTGTCCATGGACACTCACACCTCTGTCCATAGACACCAGCACCTCTGTCCGTGGACACCTGCCATCTGTCCGTGGACACCTGCGCCTCTGTCCGTGGACACCCACTGTCTGTCCATGGACACTCGCACCTCTGTCCATAGACACCAGCACCTCTGTCCGTGGACACCCGCTGTCTCTGTCACCCATGCCTCTGTCCATGGACACCCGCCATCTGCCTGTGGACACTTGCGCTTCTGTCCATGGACACCTGTGCGTCTATGCCTTGGGGCTTTTACTTTGCAGGGCTGGTTCTGGAGTGATTTTCGCCGGTGCTGCCACAAATATCAGTTGAGCTCAGTAATGAGGGACAGTGTCCTTTAGTAATTGTGGCCTCCCCACTTTGCATTTCCAAGGAAACTTTTTTTTTAAGTTTTTATGTGAATAAATCATAAGTCAATAAAAGTGTTGGTTGAAACACTTCCAAACAAAATGTTTCTGTTTTGGGGATTTTTTAAAAAGGAATTTGTTTTTAGAGCAGTTTAAGGTTCACAGCAACATTGGAAGAAGGTACCGAGACTCCCACACATGTCCCTGCCCCCCACCTCCCCCACCATCAACACCCCCACCAGATGGTGCATTTGTTACAGCTGACAGATCATCAACGTTCAAAACTAATCACCAAAACCAAACATACTCTCACCATATGATCCGGTAATTGTGCTCCTATTTCTGGTATTTAACAACAACAAATTAGAAGCCTGTGATCACCCAGGTAGAAACCAAGATGTCCCTCAGTAGGTGATAGATAAGTCACTGTGGTCCAGCCAGACGACGGGACACGATCCAGTGCTGGAAGGAGATGAGCACTTGAGCCGTGAAGGGGCACGGAGGAGCCGTACACAAGCATGACCAAGTGGAAGACGCCAGTCTGAAAGGCCTCGCGCCGCATGAGTCTACCTCTCTGACATTCTAGAAAAAGCAGAACCGTGAGGCAGTGAAACTATCAGGGGTTGCCAGGTGTTGGCAGGGAGGGATGACCAGGTGGGGCGCAGAGGATATTTGGGGGGCGGGGAAACTACTCCGTGTGATACCACGACAGACACGTGTCCTTGTATGTTTGTTGAAACCCACAGAACGCACAACGTCAGGAGTGACCCGAGTGTGAACTACGGATTCTGGTTATTTTTAGTTGTTAGGAATGTCCTTTAAAGAGGTTGACGGGTTGTGGTGGCTGGTGTAGTGGAGGAAATGCTTGGAAAATCAAGAGAGGCCACAGCACAGCCGAGACGAGTGCAGGATTCCCGGAGGCCCCCTGGCTTGGGCTCGGCTGTATAGTGCGGATTCCCATTGTCCCTACTGCCTCCAGGCCCCCGTACCACGCCGAGGTGGGGTTCTGGAGGCTGCAAAGCGCGGCAGGGACGCAGGAGCTCCCCGAGGGGACGGGGGCAGCTGTTCGTGGTCGGCAGAGGCAGCCGGGCACCGTGTCGAATTCAAGGGACACCACCGGAGGCAGACGTCACGTGACCGTGCGGTGATGAGTCAGCGCCCAGATTGGAAGGACGCCCTGCGGGCGGAGGAAGCACTTTGTCTAAACCGGTCAGCCGGTGTTTGCGAGTTCAAACACACACAGCAAGTCAGCGCCGGGCTAGCCTGACGGAGCCCTGCCTGGGACACCTACCCCGTGAGCCGGGGAGCAAAATCAGCCCGCCAAACAGAAAGGAAGTGGGCCAACTCTCACCCACAGGTGTGAACGCTGGTGGCCGGCACAGAGGGGGCCACGGGCACAGCCGCGGATCCTGCCCTTGCTCCTCGACGCCGAGGAGCAGCCTGGGAATCCCCGCTAACGCCCAACAAGCGGCGGGCGAGCAGACTGTCCGCCGGGTGGACCATCCGGCCGAGTGAGGCCGGTCCTCGGGAGCAGGAGGGCTAGGAGCGCCGGGGGCCCTTTCCAGTGCTTGCCAGCCCCGGAGGAGCCCCGAGGCCTGCTGGCTTCCAGAACTTTCCGCCAGGTTGGAGACGTGCCCTGACTGAGCAGGGCGGGGGGAGACGTGGCTGGAGGAGCGGCCGTCACAGAGCCGGTTGCCTGGATGTGGGAAGAGGACACGGGCCCCGGGCCCCCAGGAGGTGCCTCACAGCCCGGGGCGCTTTTCCCACCGACCCCTCTTGCCCCACACGTGCCCCCGGCTGGACCGCGGCAGCTCCCGTGCTCCGAAGGAGGGGACAGCGGCCTCAGACGAGGTTGGGAGGGTGCGAGGGCAAGCACGGCGCTGCCAGAGTGCGCGGCGAGCGAGGTGGAGACGGGAGTGCATCCCGGAGACTGGGGAAGGAGGGAGCACGGCGGGCCAGAGACCAGCAGCCCAGGCGAAGAAGCAGACTCTCTGCAGGTGCTTCTTGCTTCCTAGGGAAACACATAACTGCACGGACTCGATAAAGCAGAAGTTCCCACGAGGCGGTAAGACGACACGACGCAGAGCCGGGAGCCATAGCGCCAACCAAGCGAAACTTCGCAGACGAGTGTCTTTTATTCGCAAAAAGGGAACAGACAGACGCGACCGAAGAGCCAAACTGAGAGGGAGAAGGCTGAGATCGTCACAGCGACACAGGGAGAGGTCCAAGTGGTCCAAGAGCTAGCGATGACGTTACAGAGAGATGTACGTGATCCTACACGCGGGTAGCTTCCGTCCTGACACAGCGATCCCGTAAATGGATCGGAACGTCCGTTTAGTGACTTCAGAGGAAACGTTCTTTTCTAGACTTCTAAAATAATGTTTACCAAATGTCAATTCTGTTTATTTCTCAACGGAGGGATTTAGGATGACATTTTTTTTAAATGTGTATTTATTTTTGAGAGACAGAGAAAGACAGAGCATGGGCAGGGGAGGGGCAGAGAGAGAGGGAGACACAGAATCCGAAGCAGGCTCCAGGCTCCGAGCTGTCAGCACAGAGCCCGAACTGGGGCTCGAACCCATGAACCACAAAATCATGACTTGAGCTGAAGTCAGATGTTTAACTAACTGAGCCACCCAGCCATGCTAACATTTTTTAAAAGTTTTGTTTTGTTTTTTAATATCACCTTTTGGTGATTTCTGTAAGTTGTGAATGTGCATAAATCACTTTTTTAAAAACAAAAGTGTCATTACTTAAAAACGTACAGGATATGGAGATAAAAAATAGACTTTGGATTATGAGAAAAGGTTTTTGCTTTTTTTACTTATCCCAGGAGATTGAGCCGAGCACATACTGAAATTTCTATCTCCATTAGTGCTGCTCGAAGCCCATAAGAAAGTCCGCAAGGAATGATCACGTCTCATGGAACCCAAGATGCCTTCAACCACAAGGCACACCACTATTGTGTGAGTCACAAAGAAAGGAAAAATTCTGCCAGCCAAACTTACGACAAGCTATCATTTTAAGATGCAGTGTATCACACAGAAGTTAAAATGTGAAAAAAAGCACTTAGATACAGTATCCAACTTGCGGGGCAGAGTAAAATCCGAGTTGCTCATCTGCCTCCCTTCTGCACATCACAGTGCCTCCTACCAACGTTTCCAACATGTTCACCTACATCAGAGAGTTGAGGGACTCATGGAAAACAAGCAGTTGGTAGGTACGTTACGGGCAGCGGCTAATGATTTTGACAAATGAAAGAACAACTTATGTGAGCAAGAATTTCCACAAATATTTTTACTAATTCCTAGTATATAGGGAATATCTACTTATGAAGCATCTGCAGTGTGGACACTGGAGGAAAATAAGAAAATCTGGACAGCGATTCACAAGGGGCCAAAAGAGATGTTCCTCACTTGTACGTACCTCTGCCAGCGATAACGATTCAACATCCATCCACGGACGACAGTGCCTTTGTGGGAGCCAGGGGGCCAGCAGGGGAACCTTGGGAAACAGGCTCACAGACCTTGGTCCTAGCGGTGGACCAGCTCCAGCCCCTTTTGGCCACGGTCCTGGGGCCCCTGGAGAACACTGTCTTAGACCATCACCTGTAGACGACAGAGCCTAGTGGGCATCCAGGAGTTCCGTGGAGAAGCTCCAGATACCAAAGGAGCAGAAAACTGTGAGACTGGTGCCCTGGGGAGGGGATAGGAACAGTTTACAGCATCGCCACCACTCAGCAGCACAGCTCAGGCCAACATCGCCTTTCTCAGCCCGCGCTTTCTCCTCGGGGGAAGCGAGAGGCTTGAGTGAGCAGCCAGCTCCCCTCCGTGCAGGAGCTGCCAACGAGCCCATCTCCTTCCCGCTCCACCCGGACGGCTGAGCCGGGAGCTACATGACTTGGGGTGAGGGGTGGCTCGGAAAACCACAGCCAGGGCACAGATGGCACTGAGACACATAGATCCTTCTAATCTTGTCAGGTTTTCATCAGGAGGCCTGCCTGCAGACTGCGGGGACACCCCATCCATGGACCCCCCTCCTGGCCCCTGGTGCCACCAGCACTCGGTATGCCTCACCCGCAGACCTCCCTTCTCCATGGCCAGCCCCCTGTGCACACTCCTAGTGGGGAGGCTGACCCTTGCAGATAGCTAGTGAGCATGCACAGAAAGCCGTCCTGAATCTGCGGGCCTGGAGAGACCACGAAGCTGAGAATTAGCACCACCTCTGGGCAAGTGAGAGAGACTGTGAACACCTGGCCTGGTGCACTGCAGCGGGGAGAGGAGGCACGCAAGCCTGAGGGTTTTGCTGTAAGAGTGACGGAGAAGTATGGAGCAGGCGTACGCGTAGGGGGTCTGAGAAAGCATCGGAATCCCTAGCGGGGCTGACAGAGGCATTTCTCTCCCGAAAGCAGCTCGTAAAGACCAGAATCGATACTTCAGCTGTGAAGACAGCAATGCGGGAACGTGGACAAACAAGGAAACAGAAACCCCCAGAAGATCACAGTGATTTCCAGTAACTGCAAGACGCCACAGACGTCTGCTCTGGGATTTACCGATAAAAAATTCAAAATAGCTGTTTCAAGGAAACTCAGCGGCCATAAGAAAAGAACAAAGACAATTCAACAAAAGCAGGAGAACAATACATGAACAAAATTGGAAGTTTAGAAAAGATAAAAATCATAAAAAAAAAAAGCCCCCAACCAGAAATTCTGGAGCGGAAGAATTCACTGAGTGGCCTGAAAAATGCAGCAGATTTGATGGGTCAGGTGAAAGACTCTGTGAAGGTGGAGGTGGGAACTTTGAAACTCTTCAGTCAGAAGAGAACGAAGAAGACCATGTGAACCGTGAGATAATCAAGAAAAGCTATCTGTAGGTTATTGGAGCCCTGGAGGAGAAGGGGACAGAAGCTTGTGTAAAGAAATAATGGCTGAGAACAGCCCAAATCTGGGGAGAGATCGGGACGTTTGAGTTCATGAAAAAAATTCAACCTAAAAATATCTTTTCTAGGGCGCATTATAATAAAATTAAAGTCAAAGAGAGAATCTTTTTTTTTTTACATGAATCTTTTTTTTTAAAGTTTTGTCCTTAATTTATTTTGAGAGAGAGAGCATGAGCAGGGGAGGGGCAGAGAGAGAGAGAGAGAGAGAGGAAGAGAGAATCCCAAGCAGGCTCCCCACTGTCAGCGCAGAGCCCAATGTGGGGCTTGATTCCACAAACCATGAGATCATGAGGAAACCAAGAGTCAGGCTCAAGGGACTGAGCCACCCAGGTGCCCTGGACCCCAAGGTTTTCTTAAACAAAGAAGATCACATGCAACACTAGCATCATAAAAACTCTGAGAGGCATTCTTACCACCAGTGTTTGAAACTTTGATTCAAGCCTTTAAAAATGCATTTGACCTCTGACCTCTTTTTTTTTTAATGGTTTTATTTATTTTTGAGACAGAGAGAGACAGAGCATGAGCGGGGGAGGGGCAGAGAGAGAGAGAGAGAGAGAGAGAGAGGATCCCAAGCAGACTCCTTGCAGTTAGCGCAGAGCCAGACATGGGGCTCGATCCCATGACTGTGAGATCATGACCTGAGCCAAAGTTAAGAGTTGGATGTTTAACCGGCTGAGCCCCCCAGGAACCCCTCAATGAGAGAATCTTAAAAGCAGCAAGAGAAGAGAACCTGACCTCCTACAGGGGAGCCCACAGGATTATCTGTGCATTTCTCTGCAGAAACCGTGAGGCTGGAGGCAGCGGGAATGTGCAGAAGAGGAAACGGGCCCCATGAACACTGTTCCTGGCAAATCCGCCCTTCAGAAATGAAGGGCAGAGAGACGCTTGCAGACAAACAGAAGCAGAAGGAGACCGCCAGCAGACCTGCCTCAGGAGAAGTGCTGCCAGAGGGTCTCCAGGCTAATTAGCAACATGTGAGTGTTGAATATCTGAGAATGAGCTGCCCTGGCAAACACCCACAACCGTCTAGTCATGTGATCTGCTTGTGTGTTAGCCAACTCTAGTAAAGAGAAGATAAGTGTATTAAAAATATAGCTACGATCATGGACACACGCTATAAAAAGATATAAATTGTGACCTCAACAACATAAGAGGGGAGGGAATCCAAGGGCAGAGTGTTGGATGATATCAAAGTGAAGTTGTTACCAGAGCAGAATTCATTGTTCTAGGATATTTTTTTTTCTGTAAGCCTCACATTAATCACAAAGCCAAAACCTATAGTAGATGAATAGGACAGAAAGAAGAAAATCAAAGCATAGCACTATGGAAAATCATCCATTCACAAGGGAGGGCACCAAGAGATAAAGAAAGGGACAGGAAGCTGTAAAGCACAAGAAACCAATGCATAAGACAGCATTAGTAAGTCCTTACCTATTATTAATTACTTGAAGTGTAAAAGGGTCGAATTTTCGATCAAAAGGCGTGGGGTGCCTGAATGGATTTGGAAGCATGAGACCAAACGATAGTCTGCCTACGACTCATTTCAGCTTCGAGGACATAGAGAGGCTCAAATGGATGGAATAAGATGGTCCATGCAAAGTTCAAAGCAGAGGAGGGTGAGGGTAGCCGTACCTCTATCAGACCAAATAGACTCTAACTGTAGTAAGACAGAGAAGATTATGATATAATGATAAAGGGATCGGTGCATCAGGAGGATAAAATAATTGTAAATATCTATGCATCCAGCATTGGAGCACTTAACTATATTAAACAAATACCACCAGGTTGGAAGGCAGAAATAGCACAGTAACAGTAGGGGACTTCGGTACCTGACTATCATCAATGGACAGACAGAAAATCAACAAGGAAACACTGGGATTGAACCACACTTTAGAACAAATGGACCTAACAGACATATACAGAACATTCTATCCAGCAGAATGCACATTCTTGTCGAGTGCTCACTGAAAACTCTCCAGGATAGATCATGTATTAGGCCACAAAAAACGGTCTCAGCAAATTTAAGACTAAAGTCATACCAAGTATCTTTTCTGACCACAATAATTAGAAATCATTAAGAGGGGGAAAGTTGGATTTTTACAGATGAGTTGGAATTAACACACCCTGGAGTCAAAGAAGAAATCAAAACAGAAATAAAAATATTGTAAAGCAAAAACAGAAACACAACATATGAAAACACATGAAATGCAACCAATACAGTTCTAGGAGCAAAGTTTATAGTGTTACATGCTTACATGAAGAAAAATGAAAGATCTCAAATAAACAACCTAACTTGGGACCTCAGTGAACTACAAAAAGAACAAACTAAGCCCAAAGTTAGCAGGAGGAAGGAAATAACAAAGATCAGAGCAGAAAAAAATGAAATAGAGATCAGGAAAATGATAGAAAAGATCAACAAAATTAAGAACTGTTTTTTTAAAAAGATAAACAAAATTGACAAACCTTTATCTAGACTAAGAAAAAAAGACTCAGATCAGAAATGAAAGAGGAGACCTCACAACTAATACCACAGAAATACAAATGATCATAAGAATCTACCAAAAGCAATCATATGCCCAAAATTGAACCACCTAGAAAAAAAGGATAATATTCTATAAAGATACAACCTACCAATATTGACTCATGAAAAACTAGAAAATCTGAACAGACCGAAATAAGTAAGGAGACTGAATCAGTAGGCAAAAATCACCCAACAAAGAAAAGCCTAGCCCGGACCGTTTCCCTGGAGAATTTCTTCCCTGGAGAAACATTTAAAGATTTCATTCTAATTCTCAAACTCAAAAAATTAAAGAGGGAACACTTCCAAACTCATGATATAGGGCCAGCATTACAGTGATAGCAAAGCCAGATAAGGACAGTACAAGATAAGAAAACACTTTACGATAAGACCAATATCCCTGAAAACCATAGGTGCAAATAATCTCAACAAAATATTAGCAAACCAAATTCAGCGGCACATCTAGAGGATCATACGCTAGGATCAAGTGGGATCATCCCTGGGATGCAAGGATGATTCAATATACACAAATCAATGAATGTGACACACAGTGTTAACAAAATGAAGGATAAAAATCCTATGGTCATCTAATAGAACCAGAAAAAGCATTTGACAACATTCAGCATCTTTTCATGATAAAAACTTTCAACAAATTGGGTGTAGAAGGAACATACCGTGACATAATAAATGGCACGTGTGACCAGCCTACAGTTTCCATCATACTCAACAGCAAAAGGGTGAACGCTTTTCCTCTAAGATCAGGAACAAGAGAAAGATGCCCACACTCACCACTTCCATTATCATAGCACTGGGAGTTCGTCTCAGTGCTTAGGTGGGAAGAAGAAATAGACAACCAAACTGGAAAGAAAGAAGTAAAATTGTCTCTGTTTGCAGATGAGATGAACTTATATTTAGAAAATTCTAAAGACTCCACCAAAAAAGCCTATTAGATCTAATCAACAGATTCAGTACAGTTACAGGATACAAAATCAACATAGAGAAATCAGTTGTGTTTCTATACACTGAAATGAAATACCTAAATGAGAAAATTGTTATTCCATTTATAATAGCATCAAAAGGAACAAAATACCCAGGAATAAATTTAACCAGGAGAGGAAATATCTGTACACTGAAAACTGTAAGACTTTGAAGAAAGAAATAAAAGAAAAAACAAAAGGAAAAATATCCTGTCTTCATGGAAGAGTTAATATTGTTTATTTTTTTAAGTTTATGTATTTTGGGAGAGAAAGAGACAGCATGAGTGGAGGAAGGGCAGAGAGAGGGAGATAGAGAATCCCAAGCAGGGTCTGCACTGTCAGCAAGGAGCCTGATGTGGGGCTCGAACCCACGAAACTGGGAGATCATGATCTGATGAAACCAAGAGTTGGATGCCTAACTGACTGAGCCACACAGGTGCTGCGAGAGTTAATATTGTTTCAAACGTTCATATTACCCAAAGCTATCTGTAGATTCAATGCAATCCCTATCAAAATTCCAATGGCATTTTTCACAGCAATCTTAAAATTCACACGTAGCCACAATAAGAGCAATCTTGAGAAAGAACAAAACCGGAGACATCACACTTTCTGATTTCAAACTATCACAAAGTTAAGTCGTCAAAACTGTGTGATACTGGCATAAAAACAGGCACATAGACCCATGTGAACAGAACAGAGAGCCTAGAAATGACCCCACACATATATGGTCGACTAATTTTCATTGTGGGACAATAGTCCATTCAATAAATGTTGTTGGAAAAACCAGATAATCACAGAATGAGATTGGACACCTGTCTTATACCACTCACAAAAACTAACTGGAAATGGATTAAAGACTAAAACACGGGACCTGAAACAATACATCTCCTGGAAGAAAATGGGAAAATCTCCCCGACATTGATCTTGGCAACATTTTTTGAATATGACAATGAAGGCACAAGCAACAAAAGCAAGAATCATCAAATAGGACTTTTTCAGACTAAAAGCTTCTGCACACAAAGCAAATAATCAACAAAATGAAAAAGCAACCTACGAAATGGGGAAAATATTGGCAAACCATGTATCTGGTGAATAGTTAATGTACAACTCAAAAAAAAAAACCCAAATAGTCCAATTAAAATATGGGCGGAGGACCCGAATAGACATTTCTTTCAAAGAGGACATCCAGATGGCCAACAGGTGGTACTGAACATCACTAAACATTGGAGAAATACAAACCGAAACCACAATGGGCTATCACTTCACACCTGTGAAGTTACCAAAACGATAAGAGATAACAAGTGTTGGTGAGGATGTGAAGTAAAGAGAACCTCATGCACTGTTGGTGGGAATGTAAATTGGTGCAGCCATAGTGGAAAACAGTATGGAGGTCCATCAAAAAAAATTAAAAATAGGAGTACCTGGCTGGCTCAGTCGGTAAACCATGTGACTCTCGATTTTGGGATTGTGAGTCTGAGCCCCACACTGGGCTTCACAAATTAAAGTGAGCCCCACACTTTAAAAATTAAAAATAGAGGTGCCTGGGTGGCTCAGTCAGTTAAGTGTCTGTCTCTTGATCTCGGCTCAGGTCATGATCTCACGGTCATCGAGCCCTGCATCAGGCTCTGTGCTGACAGTGTGGAGCCTGCTTGGGATTCTCTGTCTCCCTCTCTCTCTGCTCCTCCCACCTCAGATAAAAATAAAATAAATTAAAAATAAAACTACCATATTATCTAGCAATCCTAAATCTGGGTGTGTATCTGAAGGAAATAAGATCATGATATTGAAGAGATGTCTACCCGTGTTCATTGCGCCATTATTCACGATAGCCAAGATATAGAAACAACTTGAGTGTCTGTCTATGGATGAATTGATAAAGAATCCAGTGTGTGTGTGTGTGTGTGTGTGTGTGTGTGTGTGTTTAATGGAATATTATTCAGCTATGAGAGAAAGGAAATCCTGCCATTTGTGACAACATGGATGAAACTTCTAGGCATTTTGACATGTGAAAGAAGTCAGAGAAAGACAAACATAATATGATCTCACATGTGGAATCTAAAAAAGCTGAACTTAAAATTAAAAAGGTGAATGTGTAGAAGCAGAGTGTATGGTGGTGATTGCCATGGGCTGGGGGTGGGGGCAATGGGGGGATGTGGGTCAAACGATACAAACTCCAAGTTGTAAGATGGATAAGTTCTGGGGATGTAATGTATAGTCACAGCATGGTGACTATAGTTAACAGTACAGTATTATATACTTGAAACTTGCTAAGAGTGTAGATCTTAAATGTTCTCTTCACACACACACACACGATAATTATGTGAGATAATAAGGGTGTTAACCATTTAACACTACAAATGTGTATCAAATCATCCCATTTTATACCTTACACAATGCTACATATATATCAAATATATCTCAATAAAGCTGAAAAAGGGAAATCCTCCACAATATCTTTCCAATTTTTATTTCTTCCAATTTTTAAAATGACTATGTGTAAGATTACATAGATGAGCTTATACATGGAATTTTATATACTTTGAGCACTTCCCGTGTTAACAAAAATTTGGATGCCATCCCATCATCACTTTGTGTGAATACATCATAAGTCATTTAACAATTACTCTACTATTGAGGATGTATGTAGTCTCCAATTTTTTCTCTCAAAATGGGCACATTCTAGACACATAAGTGATTTCCCTTGAGGGAAGCTCAGAGGACACAGATCTAGAACTTGTGTAGAATTTCACATGCCAGAGTGTCATTCTGGAACCTTACTCTTAATAGATGACTAGTTTATAAAATACATACTATGGAGCAATGAAATTTAGTGCCCTCACAAGATAGGAAAATACTTGTCTATATGAATTTTGACAGTTCCTTAAAAAATAGAGTGTAGAGCATTGCATAACATATAAAGAAGTTGAACCACTATGTTGGACACCTGAAACCGATGTAACATTGTGTGTCAGCTATACTCAAATTTAAAAGTTAAACAAAGAGGGGTGCCTGAGTGGCTCAGTCGGTTAGGTGTCCGACTTCAGCTCAGGTCATGATCTCACAGCTTGTAAGTTCGAGCCCCGCATGGGGCTCTGTGCTGACGGCTCAGAGCCTGGAGCCTGCTTCAGATTCTGTGTCTTCCCCTCTCTCTGCCCCTCCCCTGCTCATGCTCTGTCTCTGTCTCAAAAATAAATAAAAACATTAAAAAATTTTTTAAGTTAAATAAAGAGAATAATAGTTTGAATAGATACTTTTTCTTTAAAAAAATTTTTTTTAATCTTTATTTTTGAGAGAGAGAGTACGAGCGGGGGAGGAACAGAGAGAGAGGGAGACACAGAATCCGAAGCAGGCTCCGGGCTCTGAGCTGTCAGCACAGAGCCCGACGTGAGGCTCAAACTCACGAACCGTGAGATCATGACCTGAGCTGAAGTCAGCCACTTAACCAACTGAGCCACCCAGAGCCCCAAATAGATACTTTTTCTTAAGTTGGAGGTCAACTCCTTCCTATTTCTATGGGTCCATCATGCACATAACCTGTTTCATGGTGAGAGGAAGCCATGGATTTAATCATTATTGCAGTTGTGCAAGAAAGGTAGAGACCAGTTGTGGTATAACATCTCCCCATTTTCATGGCCATGAGGGCAAGGGTATGGATGGCGGTTGGAATGAAACGTGCCTCCTACCATGTGACATGTGACCCTTTTTTATTCTTCTAACGTTCAAGAAAGGTCAAGGGGTGTGAATTAGAAGAACGTGGTCAGGGTGTGAAGGTTTACATACAAGGTGCTTATCTGAGGTTTTTGGGTGTCTGCAAAAAAACCACAGGTACTGTGGTAGGAAATCAGTTGATATACTTTAAATTTTTATCAATGGACAAGTGAAAAAGAGCTGATAATTTATTACCCACACATTCAACATTAAATCCCAGATGAATTTCATTTACATTCATAAGACCAGTATTAATGGGAAGAACAAGGAGAAGGAGGTAAAGGTGTCCCAAATTGACTTCTTTGAAGCACTAACCGTATTGGTATTTGACCCTTCCCAACGTGGTCATGGCCCTCCCCTCCCGAGGACGTATCTGAGGTCCTGTCCATGCTGGAGCCATGGAATGAACTGCTGTGTCTGAAACGGAAAGACGTTTCCTCCAATGACATTGTCCCTACATGTCTGGATACATTTTAGAGATCCTGCTTTTTATGTGCCCCCTCAGAGTTTCATTTCATAGTAGCATGTACAAATACGAGAAATTCTCTAATTGTAAGAAAATCATTTAAGTTTGTTCGAGCTAGCTTATTCACACTTGGTTGACCTGAGAACCATCTTCTTCAGTTCTCCAGTTGGCATTTCTGGGAACCCTGCTTGGGAAGAGCTTTGCCCCGCTGCTGCCATCGCGGTGTGTTTGACTGCGGTACCGTGGTTGCTTGGCAGCCATGGCAAATCACACCGTAGGGCATTTCAACAACGGACACTCACCGTCCCACGTCCTGGAGGCTGGATCCAGGCGTGGGCAGAGCTGGTGTCTCCCAAGACCTCTCTCCTAGACGCGCAGATGCTATCTCTTCCCGTGTCCTCACGTGGTCGGCCCTCTGTGCACGTGTATGTGTGTGTCCTGATCTCCTTTTCTTACGAGGACACCAGTCACGTTGGATGAGGACCCACCGTAGTGATCGCACTTTACCTTATTCACCTCTTCCGAGACTCCGTCTCCAGATACGGTCGTATTCTGAGGTCCTCATGTGAATTTTGGGGGCACACAAGTCAGCCTGTAACAGGTATGAAGAGCTTCAGAGTGAGACCCAGACGTTTGCTAGCTGTGTTCACCTCCTTTGGTCTTGGTTTTCTTCTTTGAAAAGTGGGAATAGCATTATCTCCTTCATAGATTGTGTGAGGATATCCACAGCGTGTATCCACAGTGCCAAGTTCGGCACTTGACACGGAGGGGGTGAGTACTCAGTAAATCTTGGTCCCTTGACCTACGTTCCTTTTTTCTTACCTCTTTCTCCCAACGTCCACCTACTGCCTTCCCACATCCTGAGATGTTAGTGTCAGGAGATCAGCCACAGCACCGTCATCTACGTGCACGCCTCCCTTGGGCCTGCGTCCAACTCTGCATGCGTTCTTTTATGTGCGCATTCAGAGGGTGAGGGTGTCTCCTTTTATTTATTTCTGTTTTTTCAATTTTTTAGTGTTTACTTGTTTGTGAGAGAGAGACAGAGTGCGAGCGGGGGAAGGGCAGAGAGAGGGAGACACAGAATCCGAAGCCGGCTCCAGGCTCTGAGCTGTCAGCACAGAGCCCGACGCGGGGCTCGAACCCATAAACTGTGAGATCATGACCTGAGCTGAAGTCGGATGCTTAACCAACTGAGCCACGCAGGTGCCCCAAGATGATTGTTTTAAAGTTTTTTGTGGAATAAATCTCATGTGTAAGCTTTCTCAGGGATAGTGAATTCTGTTCCTTTGAATGAGCCGTGTTTTCCTGTTTCATTCTATGCCTTGTGAGTTTTTGTCCTTGTTGCTGAGAATTGGGTGTTTGATTTTATTTATTTATTTATTTATTTATTTATTTATTTAAAAATGTTTATTTATTTTTGAGAGACAGAGCGAGCACAAGCAGGGGAGGGGCAGAGAGAGAGAGAGAGAGAGAGAGACACACACACACACACACACACACACACACACACACACAGAATCTGAAGCAGGCTCCAGGCTCCGAGCTGTCAGTACAGACCCTGACTCGGGGCTCCAACTCATGAACTGTGAGATCATGACCTGAGCCAAAGTCGGACGCTTAATCGACTGAGCCCCCCAGGCGCCCAAGCATCCAACTCTTGATTTCACCTCAGGTCATGATCCCAGAGTCGTGGGGTCGAGCCTGTGTCAGGCTCTGTGCTGAGAGTGGGGAGCCTGTTTGGGATTCTCTTTCTCTCCCTCTGCCCCTCTCCCCTGCTCACACACTCTCTCTCAAATAAAACAAAATTTTTAAAAAAGAAAACAAAACATCTCTTCTAAATTGATACTCAAAAAATAGTGCAAGGGCAGGAAGGGGCCAGAGGGTTTCACACATCCCAGGAAGAAATATGGTCGTCTAAAAAAACCAGTAAGTCTCTCCATTTTCCCGATGGAAAACTATTTTAAGAACCAGGCAAGATAACCCTTGTAAATTGTCTCGGTTAACTGCTTGTGGTCGAGCTTGTGAGGCGTCTCACCAGAAGCGATTTTAGTCCTAAGAGCACGTGAACACAGACCTTTGACAGACCTGAACCAGCCTGTTGCTTGCCTGGCGCAGTGGGCAGGAGAGAGGGGGAAAGAGCCTGGTTATGGGTGCCGCTCCCGGTTTCTGCTTCATGAGAAGAGAAATCGTATTTTATCCAACAGCTTTATTCGTCTCGGCTTCAGAAGAGAAGATTCAAGGTCGGCTCTGAGTTTACTTGGTTCACCTGCTGAAGAGCGGCCTGGTCGGCTGGTGCTCCCGGCTCGTGTGGCTGTGACCACAGGGGGGTGGTCGGGGGGAGGGGGCGGGTCCCCGTAAACAGGGGCAGAGAGAGCTCGAGCCGTGGCGCGGATAACACGCTCCTCTCAGGGAGAAGCCACTTCTCAGGTTCTGTCCACGTGGGCACGAGGAGCTTCGGAAGGAACGTGAATCAGTTACTTATTCAGGGTGTGAACTGTCACCGTCTCCTGGCAAGGCCCCTGCTGCGGTTTGACAGGTGTCCCGTGTCCTTTCCTGCCGAGACACACAGGAAGCTTCTTGCCACGTGAACCTCGTGTCCGCCACAGTGCGGGCATGCTGTTGGGCGTATGGTGGGCGTCAGGAATGTTCCTTGCCTGCTATCGTTTGGCTGGTGTTCACAGCAGCCAGGATTGACCGGAAGTGGCTCGTACCTGGTTCAGAAGGTTCTTACTCCGTGTTTTCCGAGCTGTGTTCTGCAGAGACTTACGGGATCTTTGCTGAGTTGCTGGGGTGGGGAGGAGAATGACGCTGCCACAGAGGGTGCTCAGCGCAGAAGGGAGTCCTGCACCAACGGTCGTGAGGGAACGACCTCACAGTCCCACAGGGGACGTTCGCCTTACAGACACCGCAGGCCAGGGAACACTTCGTGACGGTTTCCCAGAAAACCTCAGTGCCGGGTCTCGTTGTAATCCAGGCAGTTCATCGCAACCGTTCTCTGCACAATGCAGGCGGTGTCTTTGGGGAAAGGCCCCGGCCGTGGAGCCACCCTCCCTGCCGAGTCCGTGCCCTGGCGGAGCCCCCTCCTTTCCACGCTGGGACAGCAGCCAGCTTGCTCACTCTCTCTGTCTTGGGGCTTCTGGGGTCCAGCTCTTGTGGGGAGAAGCCCAGGCTGATCTTCCGGAGACACACGGCCCCTCCGACAGCCGGAGCCAGCTTCGAGCGTCGGAATCCACGCAGCCACGGTGCGGCTGGGTGTCCAGCCACGTGAGCAGAGAAGGCCCTCAGCGTTTGGCCACGGCGCCCGGTTGCAGGGCGGCAACAGGCTCCCGCCGTCTTTCTGACTTGCACGTCAGTGCTGACGGGGCTAGAAATGGACATCTAATCAGAGCTCCTCAGACAGCGCTGCGCAGCCCGAGTTCTGCTGGGAAAAGCCGCTCTGGTCAGTCGTGCGTACGAGGCATTTCTAGCGTAAGTGATCAGCTGTTTGGAGAAGTTGAGAACTGATAATATTCAAATACGGTAAAACGTATAATACGGGCATCACACCGAAGGGGTCTCTGGTTCTGCGGGATGCGGCACTTTGATTTATTCATTTGGTAACCGTCACTTAATCTTCCTCAACTTCCGCTTTTCGTTGGTGTGTTTGTTTGACCATTTAGCTCACTGATGGCTTTTTGTTCTTTTGCTTCTAACTGAATACATTTTCCCCACATCTGCTAGGATACCCCCCCCGCCCCCACCCCCCTGACGGTCGAAGGTTTTAACTCCACCTGTGTTTGTCCCCTCGCTAGCCCGAGGGGCCCCTTGGAAGGTTCAAATGTGTTTCAGAAACTCCTGCTCTGAGTCCTGCCCGAGCTCTGCCGTGTCAGGAGCATGTGTCCTCTGCTGAGCTTGTGGCTCCTCTTTGGCTCTGTGTCTGCGGGGGGCTCGCTGCTGTCACACATGGCCGCTCAGGAGCCGTGCGGGGAGCCACAGCGTCTGGGACGCCTCGTGGGGCCTCGCCGGTTGGAGCGACTCCAAGGCTCACCCAAAGGTCTGTCTCTTCCAGGTGCCTTCCCAAGGCATGGTGTTGGCAGAGCTGTTCCGTGCTTGTCCTGGGAACGCCAGGGTTACGTGTGCACCCTTACAGCCGTGTTACCAGACACACCCTTCCCATATGTGACGTTGCCTTTTTCTTTCAAGGTGAGTTAATACATGTTAAAATACGTTAAAATATGTTAAGATACGCCCTTTTGACAAGAAGGTCACACAGAGTCAGTTTCCACTGCAGTGGCAGGAGGAGACATAAAGGGTGACGGGCACACAGCAAAGGCAGTGTGTTAAGACAGGGATCCAGGAGGGGCCAGCGAGGGTGCAGGGCAGTGCCCATGGGCAGGGATGAAGCCCAGGGGCCACGGGCCCTCATGCTCGAATCTCTTGCATTTTTCCTTTGGTGCAAATGGCTATCAAGGATGTTGTGTTAACATGCAAATGTTCCCAGAAGGAGAAGGATGCTTTCCCAGGGGTCTGACTGCAGAACATTCAGGTCCCCAAGTGGCAGCTGCTTGACAGGGGGCTCGGGACCCAGATCCTGAGGGGCTCGGAGGGCCTGAGCGCTTGGGCAGGTTTGCTGGATGGGGCTTCTGGGGCCAAGCCCAGGGCGGGGACCAAGAGGGAAAGGGTTACAGATGGTGAGGACTCTACAGGTGGCCAGGGCTGGCCCGGCCGTGGACAGTGGACAGGGGTGAGCATCAGGAAGGCCTTGGGACCCTGACATGCATCCAGTTAAGGCTCCTCTGTGGTTCCGTCCACAATGCGTCCACTATAATATGCCCACTTTCACGCACAAACGGGTCCTATCCTCTTGGAATCTCCAAAGGAGAACCGAGGCGACTTCTCTCCCTCCCTCAGGCACTGTAGATTTCAACATATAGGGACAGCGTGCCAGCATGTTTCCCTCTAAGCTTCTGGAACCTGGATTTAAAAAACAAATCCGTAAAAGGGTAACAATTTTCTTTACTTAACCGAAGGATTTACAGGGAAAGCTTTCATTAAGATAGAATCTCATCTACAAAACTTTGATTAGCCTAGAAATTTAAAATAACATAAACACACAAACACCCGTATTGGACCAAATCCCCAGTTTGACGAGAGCTGGCTGTTCTAAGAATGGCCCTTGATGGGGCTGAGCGTGGCCTGCCGGTTTGGGTTTTGTGCACAGGGGCCGGGACTGGGCTTGGTTGGGCTGAGTTGCTGAGGTCACGGCACAGCTGGTTTTACAGCAAAGCCTTTGCCACGGTGGCCCTGGAGAAGAGCCTGAGCTCACGGGGCCTCGTAGGGTGGGGAGGTCTGCGGACGGCAGGGGCTCCGTCATTTCCACGTCCACATTCCCAGGGCTGAGCACGATGGCTTTAATAATAAATGTTGCACAAGCTCACACCATTCCGAGGCTTTTCTGATTGGTGAAGCAATGCTTTCTCATTTCCAGAACTCTATTTTCAGAAAACAATCAGAAATATACATAAAGTATCACATATAAGGATTTCATTGTGGATTTATTTATAAGAGCAAAGAATCTGAAGGAAGGAAAAGTGAATTGCTATGCGATGGATAAAATCGCGTGTAGCGACATGGCTCATCATCAGGGAAACGCAAGTCAAACTTGCAGTGAGATATTACCTCCCACCTGCCAGAGTGATAGTATCAAGAAGAAAGAAATAACAAGTGTTGCTGAGGATGTGGAGAAAGGGGACCCTCCTGCCCTGCTGGTGCGAGTGGAGTCGGAATGTCCACTGCAGAAAACAGTAACGAGGTTCCTCACGAAATTAGCAATAGAACCGCCACCCAGTAGAGCCACTCCACTTCTGGGCACATGTCCAAAGGAAATGAAAACAGGATCTCAAAGAGATGTCTATATTCCCATGTGCTTTGAAACATTATTCACAATCGCCAAGAAATAGAGGCAATTTAAACGTCCATCAATGGGTGAATAAGGAGGATGTGGTATATGCATACACTTACTCAGCAATAAGAAATAAGGCCATCCTGCCATTTGCAACAACATGATGGACTTGAGGGCGTTACACTAGGTGAGATAAGTGAGACAGAGAAATACTGACTGCACGGTGAAATTATGGAAACAGTAGGGGCACCTGGGGGGCTCAGCCGGTTGAGCGTCCGACTTTAGCTCAGGTCATGATCTCGAGGTTTGTGAGTTCGAGCCCCACGTCGGGCTCTGTGCTGACAGCTCAGGGCCTGGAGCCCGCTTCGGGTTCTGCATCTCCCTCTCTCTCTGCCCCTCCCCTGCTCACGCCCTCTTTCCCTCAAAAATAAACATTTAAAAAATAAATAAATAAAAAGCATCCACCAAATGGTGTAATGCTTTCTGTAGCTGTCCCCTGGTGACATAACCTCCAATAAAGAAACGCGTGTGTGAGTGACGTATCCTCTCAGAGAACACGTGCGCCCGTCTGCTCTGCACCAGCCCTAAATAGGAGTGGGGCTGCGATTTATAAAACCCACTGCACGTTATTTCCAGAACTCCCTTCCTGACTCTTTCTTTTATTTTAAATAACAATGACTTTGGATTCAGACTGAAGAAAGTCCATGTTCTTTTGTCGTGGAAAAAGCAATAATACCTTAGTGTTGCTAAATTTACACAGGTCT
The DNA here is from genome assembly GCF_022837055.1 of Prionailurus viverrinus. Classification (NCBI taxonomy): domain Eukaryota; kingdom Metazoa; phylum Chordata; class Mammalia; order Carnivora; family Felidae; genus Prionailurus; species Prionailurus viverrinus. The sequence goes on from NW_025927614.1 coordinate 2,240,665, forward strand.
CTCACAGCAAAGTGGAACAAAGATTCAGACACATCATCATATTGTTTTTCTTTATTCAAGGAACATTGAAAATTGTGAATATTATAGACACTAAACCCCAGGAACGAAAACAGATAAAATTTACGGGCATTTTGATGAAAGCCAGGCATAGCTGAACATTGTTTTTTCTACTTGCAAGCACATGAGCAAATATGCAGTCATAGACTTTGCTGGTACTTCTGACTCTGGTTCTATTACTCTGAGATGTGCATCTTGAAGACATTTATTACAGGACTTTCTCAGACCAGGCAACTGAAACTAAGCTTTCCATTTTTATTCATTTAAGGAAGGACAAGAAGACATTTGCTAACTCGCAAAATGTTTAAATATGAGCTTTTCTCCCCGCTCAGCCTTTGCCCATTTGATTGGAATTTGTGATTGGGTGTGAAGACAGACCTGCCTCCAAGCCTCTGCTGATGTTGTTGCACAGAGAAGAAAAAAGAGTTACCGTCCCACCTCCTGTCATGACACCAGGGTACAGACGTACCTCTGACATGAAAAATGGGGGGTCTGGCTCACCCTTCCTGCTGAAGGGAAAGGAAATGAAAAGGACCACGTTTAGGGACAGAAAATACCATGGAAGCGCTAAAGATCTGAAGCAGTGGGAACTCCGAGGTCAGTTTTGGACGCAAACAGAAAGCTACAGGAAAGCCAGAGTAGCACAGCCATTTCTGTCCCAAGGCGCTGCCCTCTGCACCCCCACCTGGGGCAGCAAGTCCTGTCGGGGGTGTGTGCACGTCAAGACGGGCTGTGGTTCCTGCTGAAACCCTGGCGCTCCTGAGAGAGATGCCTCAGTACTGAGCCCCCAGCAGAGAGACAGGCTGCCCTGAGAGCCGCCTGGCCAGCATTTGCTCTGCTGAGCAGCCTTGACCTTGGTGAGCTCTCGGAAGCCTTTCGGGAATGCCAACACTGACCTTGCACACATGATTTCAGGGAACAGAAAGAGAAGAAACACCCCCAACCTGCCGCACAAGCCTGGCACAACCTTAGTGTAGAAACCAGAGGAGGGCTTCCCCAGAAAGGAGAAGTACAAGCCAGTTTGTCTCCGGAGCTCGGATGCAGGCAACCTGGACAAAATATTGAGGAACTGAGATCAGTAAAACAAGCAGGAAAGACACCTCATCACCAAGAGGAATGTATCCCAGGAAGAGATTAGCATTAGAAAATCAATCAAAATAGTTCAGCACATTGACACATTAAATTAGAAACATAAGATGGTCACCTCAGTAGACTTACAAAAAGCATCAATAAAGTTGAACATGCATTCATAATAAAAAAAAAAACAACTCTTAGCAAACTAAGAGTAATCAGGAACTTATTTAGTCTGATAAAAGATAGCAAGAGGGCCTCCAGCAAGTACCATACTCAATGCTGCAATGTAGCAAGTGGGCCTGAGAGCTGAAAACCGGATAAGAGTGTCAGCTCACACCGCCTCAGAGGCCTTGGCCAATGCAATCAGGACTAAAAGACATGAAGGTTATAAAACTGTAAAGCAATAAATAAAAGTGATTTATGGTCATGGGATGTGTGGCAGATCAGTGGGGTTTTTCCATAAACACTATTGGGAAAATTGACTGGCCAAACAGGGAGGGAGGAAGAAGAGATCCTTACTAACACCATATACAAAAGTTAATAGAAAGACCAAAGACTGAAGTATTACATTTCAACATCTAGAAGCAAACTTGGAATCCAACTCAACTGATTTTCTTTTCTCTTGAAAATGTGTCCTCTTTCCTTGGTTCTTCAGGGTCGGGTAGTTTTGGACTGTATTTGGGTCTTTATGAAAATTAAACTGTGGGCTTCAGAACTCTGTTACTTTGGCATGGGTACTGCTTTCTCTCCCTGGTGGGTAGTTTTCTTGGCGGAAATGGGGCATAGACAGCTTCAAATCTGTTTGGATGTTTTGTCTTCAGTGGGGGGACTTGGAGTCTGCTGTGTGCATGCGTGGTTCGGGGTCAGTGGCCATATGGGAAGCAGGATATGGGGACTCCGTCTGGCCTTCTCATCTATGGGGCTCCTCCACAGTCTTCAGCATTCATGCTGTAGTCCTGGCTACACGTCTCTGGTTCCCCATGCCAAAGAGACTATGTTTGCTGTGTAGACCACACTCAGTCCCAGATCAAAAGACCTGGAAACATAGCTCCCCATCTCCCTCCTCCAAAGAGCATGAACCTCCATCAGTCTGTGTGGGGTCCCCCCAACAGTATTTGCTTCTTGCTTTTGGTAATGCTTCCAGGTTTTATGATTGTTTTCTCCAGGGGAGGGGAGGCCATCCCATGGGTCTTAGTCCATGATTACCAGAAGTAGAAAACATAGCAGCCCAGATGGGGAAGTAAAAGCTTCTAGAAAGGGATTCCAGAGAATATCTTCGTGGCCTTGGGATAGGAAGGATTTCTTTTTTTTTTTAATTTACATCCAAATTAGTTAGCATCTAGTGCAACAATGATTTCAGGAGTAAATTCCTTAATGCTCCTTACTCATTTAGCCCATCCCCCCTCCCACAACCCCTCCACTAACCCTCTGTTTGTTCCCCATATTTAAGAGTCTCTTATGTTTTGTCCCCCTCCCTGCTTTTTATATAATTTTTGCTTCCCTTCCCTTATGTTCATCTGTTCTGTGTCTTAAATTCCTCATATGAGTGAAGTCCTATGATGTTTGTCTCTGACTAATTTCGCTTAGCGTAATACCCTCCCATAATACCCATCCACAAAGGTGAAAATGGCAAAATTTCATTCTTTTTGGTTGCCAAATAATACTCCATTGTATACATATACCACATCTTCTTTATCCATTCATATGTCAATGGATATTTGAGCTCTTTCCATACTTTGGCTATTGTTGATAGTGCTGCTATAAACATGGTGGTGCATGTGCCCCTTCGAAACAGCACACCTGTATCCCTTGTATAGATACCTAAGTGAAATTGCTTAGTCATAGGGTAGTTCTATTTTTAATTTTTTGAGGAACCTCCATACTGTTTTCCAGAGGGGCTGCACCAGCTTGCATTCCCACCAACAATGCAAAAGATATCCTCTTTCTCCGCATCCTCACCAACATCTGTTGTTGCCTGAGTTGTTAATGTTAGGTGTGAGGTGGTATCTCATTGTGGTTTGATTTGTATTTCCTTGATGATGAGTGATGTTGAGCATTTTTTCATGTGTCAGTTGGCCATCTGGATGTCTTTTTCGGGGAATTGTCTATTCATGTCTCCTGCCCATTTCTTCACTGGATTATTTGGTTTTTGGGTGTTGAGTTTGATGAGTTCTTTGTAGATTTTGGATACTAACCCTTTATCTGATATGTCGTTTGCAAATATCTTCTCCCATTCTGTCGGTTGCCTTTTAGTTTTGCTGATTGTTTCCTTCGCTGTGCAGAAGCTTTTTATTTTGATGAGGTCCCAGTAGTTCATTTTTGCTTCTGTTTCCCTTGCTTCTGGAGACGTTCTGAGTAAGAAGTTGCTGCAGCCAAGATCAAAGAGGTTTTTGCCTGCTTTCTCCTCAAGGATTTCGATGCCTTCCTGTCTTACATTCAGGTCTTTCATCCATTTTGAGTTTATTTTTGTGTCTGGTGTAAGAAAGTGGCCCAGGTTCATTCTTCTGCATGTCGCCGTCCAGTTTTCCCAGCACCACTTGCCGAAAAGACTGTCTTTATTCCATTAGATGTTCTTTCCTGCTTTGTCAAAGTTCAGTTGGCCATACATTTGTGGGTCCATTTCTGGGTTCTTTATTCTGTTCCATTGATCTGAGTGTCTGTTTTTGTGCCATAGGAAGGATTTCTTAAACAAAATGCAGTAAGCTCTAATGACACACACACACACAAGAAGATTACTAAATTTAACACATTAAAATTAAGAACTCTGTTCATCAAAGCATGCCATAAAAAATAATGGAAATATAAGCCGGCCTGTGGGAAAAGATATTCGACAAAGGACTAGTATCTAGAATATACAAAGAACTTCTGCAAGTTAGCTAGAAAAGCCAGAATGACCAAAAAGTCTTTAATGAACATATCACAGAAAGGTGATCCAAAGACCAATGAACATATGACCATGTGCTGAATCTCATCAGCCATCGGGGAAATAAAAAATAAAACCTTAAAGACAACACAGATATACTATTGTTTTGCTATCTTACCGTAACACTTAAAGTTTGGCCCCATCAAATGTTGGCAAGGACATGACATGTCAGGATCTGTCATCTGGGGCTGAGGGGAGGCTGAGTGGGTGCAATCGCTTGGGAACAGTTTAGTATTATCTAGTAGAGCTGAAGATAATCATACACTATTACTAAATAACCCACCCCCAGATTTGCCTCCAAGATATGAGTGCTTATGTGTGTAAAGATACATGTGTAAAGATGTGTGTACAAGCACATTCCAAGTGGCATTATTCAGAATAACCCTGAATGGAAAGAACTCACATGCCTGCCAACAGCTGAATGGATATATAAGTTGAAGATTATTTATCCAGTAGGATTCTAAGCCACAATGAAATTAAACAAACACCAGACACAGATAACAACAGGATGACCCATATAAGCAATATTGGGGAAAAAACAAGTCCCAAAAGAATATGTACAGTGTCGGGGTGCCTGGGTGTCTCAGTCGGTTGAGCATCCGGCTTCGGCTCAGGTCATGATCTCATAGCTGGTGAGTTCGAGCCCTGCGTTGGCCTCTGTGCTGACAGCTTGGGGCCTGGAGCCTGCTTCGGATTCTGTGTCTCCCTCTCTCTCTGCCCCTGCCCTGCTCACGCTCTGTCTCTCTCTCTCTCTCTCTCTCTCTCTCTCAAAAATAAATCAAGATGAAAAAAATTTAAAAAAAAAGAATATGTGCAGTGTGATTAATTTATATAAAATCCCAAAACAGACAAAACTAAACTATAGATTCTGGTAATAAGTTAGACCTTTTAAGACACTGCGTCACCTCCTGCCATCCGAGATCAGAGCAAGCTGAAGCAGTGGCCCAGGCTCCTCAGTCGTTGGCTGCCATTGTCCTTCCTCTTCCGACCATTAAGTGTTGGTGGTCTCTAGATTCATTCTGGGGTCACCCATCTTATTTCACATGACCCAGCGAGGCTTCCCAAGGTTTCGGTTACCAGGGGTGTAATCTAATCACTCTTAAGTCTTTTCTCTCATTCCAAGTATTCTTCTGAGTTCTGGACTTGCAGATCCGACGGCTTCCTCAAACTTTCAGTTTCACAAACTCTGTGTGCTTCAGATATGACTCAGCTCCTTCCCTCACAAGCCACTTCTCTTCTCTCAGGGTCCTGGTGATTGGCACCATCAGTTGTCACAGGAGGGGCCACAGGGGTGCAAATCGGTTGGCACCAGGACTTTCATTTTAGATCAAAAACCAACCAAGGGGCCAGGACCGCAAAATCAGAGGGTGATTGCTGTGAGGGCTGGTGCAGGAAAAGCCTTCCTACTGATTCTGATGAGTGGGGGCAGGGCAAAAATGGGGGATGAAGTCACATCAGGTCAGTGAGGAGGCAGTGACCATGACAGGCCCAAGTCAGAGGGCATCCACGCTCAAGAGCCTCCAGCTGTCCCTGTGGGCTCCCGGCTGCAGGATGGAACGTCACCACGTGGCCTCCCTGACTGTGCTCTGCCCCACACCTCTTGCTTTTGCATTTGCTGCTGACTCTTCTTGGGTCCACATTTTCATCTTTGTCTGGATTTTTGTTCTCATTTTCCAAGACTTGGCCGAAGACAGTCTCCTTCTCTACACTGTGTCTGTCTCATTCATAGCTCCTTCTCTGCAGTCCACACATTCTTTATGTCTGTTTATGTGTCTCTTTTTCTTTTAGTAAAAGAAACATAAAAATACTTTGAAGTTCAAGAGTGGCTTCTGGTTTCCAGAAACACCAGTCTGGATTAGTCAAATTAATCCTCCAGCTAAAAACAATGAAAAATATTATATGACCCAGTTTTCCATGTTTTTCAAGAATTACTTTAAATGTCTCAAAAATCTGAAGACAGTAGTAAATTATTTTATGAAAGTCTGTAATGAGAGCTATAAGCACGAGTATACACTGTTTATACATGAGAGCAAACATGGCCGTCGAAAGTACTCATGCCCTGAGGACATTTGTTATACTTACATGTGAGTTTTACTTTGGTGAGTTTTTTGTTCCTGCAAGGCAGAAGGAACAGAAGAAGTCAGGCCCGATATCCGAGGCTTTAAAGGAGACGTCCAGACCTTAACCTGGGGCCCCCAAAAGGGCAATCACACTTAGAGTAAGAATAAACCATATCTAAACCCACTCTGTACCCTAGCCATGGGTGATTTTAAGGAAGCTGCCTTAGAAGGAAACAGAGCAGAGAAGAAAAAGGCGAGGAAAAAATTCTGGGGAATTTGGGGCCACACATCAGCTCTTTGTACTTGAATACACATGATCTGGAACACAGAAGCCAAGAAAAATGGGGTTATGGAATTGGTTTGAGATGGTTGCAACTGTTAGTATCCCCAGCAATCTTAGGAACAAAGATGAGCTCTGAGGGAAGACAAATCCATTCTAGATCTTGGGTGACCAACAAACAAAGGTACTTTTCAAGGACAATGACAAACAGGATGTCAGAGATAGCAAGACACCAGAGTGAGTGTTCTTGAGTCATTCTTGGTAGAATCAAATCACCCCCAAAGTGTCCACCTCATCTACATCTTCATTTTTTGGGTCAATCCTCAATTTGTGAAGGAAGAATAAAGTCAGTAATGAAGATAAGAGCAGTAATTAAGTAAAATAAAACCAAAAATTAAATAGCTAAAAGTTTGGTCTTTAGTAGCGCTAATAAAACTGACAAAACCACTTGTGAAACTGATAAAAAATAGAAGTTGCAAATAACCAACTATAAAACACTGATGAAAAATTTTAAGATGACACAAACAAATGGGAAGATATTCCATGCTCATGGATTGGAGGAATTAATATTGTTAAAATGTCTATATTAACCACAGCAATCTATGGATTCAATGCAGTCTCTATCAAAATACCAACAGCATTTTTCACAGAACTGGAACAAAAGATACTAAAATTTGTGTAGAACCACAAAAGACCCTGAAGAGCCAAAGCAATCATCAGAAAGAAGAACAAAGCTGGAGGTATCACAATCTCAGATTTGAAGTTACACCAAAAATTTATAGTATTCAAAACAGTATGGCACTGGTACAAAAATAGACACAGATCTATGGAACAGAACAGGGTGCCCAGAAGTAAACCCACACTTTTATGGTCAATTAATCTACAACAAAGGAAGGAATGGAGGAAAGATGGTCTCTTCAACAAATGGTGCTGGGAAAACTGGGCAGCAACATCCCAAAGAATGAAACTGGACCACTTTCTTACATCATACACAAAAATAAATTCAAGATGGATTAAGTGTAAGACCTGAAACCAAAAAAATCCTGGAAGAAAACATAGGCACTAATCTCTTTGACATTGGCCTTAGCAATATTTTTCTAGATATGTTTTCTCAGACAAGGGAAGCAAAAGCAAAAATAAACTATTGGGACTACACCAAAATAAAAGGCTTTCGTACAGCAAAGGAGACCATCAACAAAACAAAAAGGCAACCTATGGAATGGGAGAAGATATTTGCAAATGATATATCTGATGAGGGGGTTAATATCCAAACTATATAAAGATCTCCTACAACTCAACACACACAAATCTGATTAAAAGATGGGCAGAATGTCTTTTTTCAAAGAAGACATTCAGATGGCCAACAGACATGTGAAAATGTGCTCAACATCACTCCTCATCAGGGAAATGCAAATCAAAACCACATTGAGATATCACTTCACGCCTGTCAGAATGGCTAAAGTCAACAACACAAGAAACAACAGGTGTTGAAAAGGTTGTGGAGAAAAAGGAACACTCATTCCCTGTAGGTGGGAACGCAAACTAGTACAGCCACTCTGGAAAACCGTATGGAGGTTCCTCAAAAAATTAAAAATAGAAGTACCCTGTGATCCAGGAATTGCACTGCTCGGTATTTGCCCAAGGAAAATAAAAATATTAATTTGAAAAGACATGGATCCTGATGTTTTTTGCAGCATTATTTACAGTAGCCAAGATATGAAAGCAACCCAAGTGTCCATCAGTAGATGAGTAGGTAAAGATGAGTAGGGGTGTGTGTGTGTGTGTGTGTGTGTGTGTGTGTATCCCAGCCATAATAAAGGAAGAAATCTTGCCATTTGCAACAATATAGATGGACCTTGAGGGTATTATGCTAAGTGAAGTCAGAGAGAAAAATGCCATATGATCTCACTTATATGTGGAATTTAAAAAACAAAACACACAATAAAATAGAAAGAGAGTCATAAATACAGAGAACAAATTGGTGGTTGACAGAGGGGGAGGGGTTGGGAGGTGAGCAAAATAGGATTAAAAGGTACAAATGTCCAGTTATAAAATACATAGGTCATGGGAATGAAAAGTACGGCATAGGGAACATAGTAGATAATATTGTAATAACTTCTTATGGTGGCAGATTGTGACACCACTTGCCCTGGCGAGCAACAAGTCCTGTATAGAATTGTTAAATCACTGTGCTGTGCACATGAAACTAATATAGCATTGTACATAAACTATACTTCAATTGAAAAAAAAAGAATATCACCACAGATGCCTCACACACACCCACTTTAGAAAGAAGGTATTATTAACAACTTTATGCCAATAAATTTGAAAATGAGAGGAAGTGGACAAATTTGGGAGGAAGTATATCAAGACTGACTCAAGAAGAAACAGAACTGCAACAATGTAAAACCCGTAAAGAATTAAATCGGCACCACATGTGTTCCCTTAAAAGAAAGCTCCAGGCCAGCTGGTTTCACTAGATAGTTATTTGATATGCTCAAGGAAGAAAGGATTCCATCCCTACCCTCCTCCAGACAGCAGAAGAAGAGCTTTGCAACTTATTTAATGATCTGGTAAAACTTGATCCCAAGGACAGATGCATAAGGAATATTTCTAGGCTAATTTCACTCATGGACACAAATGTAAAAATTTTAAGAACAGGCTAAAGCCCCACCACAATGTGGTAATGAGATCCCAATAAATCCTTTGTATAAACACACGTCCCTTGATTTCTTCCAGGCTTCTGGGGAGGGCTATGGAATTGCAAATATGCCTCAGCCCCTGCTGTTGTTTTATGTGTGGGGTATTTTTCATCTTTTATGCTTTCCTGTCTTTTCTCCCCCCCTCCCCTTTTCCTATCTGTTTTTGTTTGTCAACTTTTGGCTTAAATATCAGTGGGGAAAACTCTGATAGCTGTGGCACCTGGACTTTCAAAGGTGCCTTACAGATTAGGATTCAGGGATCTCTCCCCTACTTCTCCACCTCTTAGGAAACAATGCAGTACTGACAGCTGCCCTAACCCTGTCCACAACCCCTGAAGAGGTTGAAAACTTTAATCAGCCTCTGAGAAAGGAAAGGGGAAAAAATGACCATGTATTACTTTTAATTTCAGTTTATTTTGGGGGGAGTTGTTGATGAGTTTTACTGTAATATTAAGCCAAATTCAGCAATTATGTTAAAAGGATAATAGACTTGGACTAAGTCAGATTTGTCCTAGGAATACAAGGTTGGTTTAACATTTAAAACAATCAGTTAATTGTTTTCCATATTAGCAGGTCAATACAGGAAAAACTACATAATCCTCCCAATAATGCAAGAAAAGCATTTGCTAAATTTCAGTATCAGCTTAAAAACTGAGTAAACTAGGGCTTTCTTAATCAGATGAAGAGAAGCTACAAAAATCTACAATCAACACTGTATTTAACAAGTGTTTGAAAACCTCCCCTTTGCAAGGTGGGCAAGAAAAGGATGTCTCCTATCTCTGGGATCACCACTGCCATGCAGCACTAAGCAGGATGTCCTGGCTGTTACAGTAAGAGAAGAAAAAAATCAGGACTGGTAACTTAAAAAAAATTTTTTTTTTTCCAAATTTTACGGAGAAGAGAGTGAGAGAGCGTGCGCACAAGCAGGGGAGGGGCAGAGGCAGAGAGAGAGAGAGAGAGAATCTTAGGTTCCATGCCCAGCACAGAGCCCAATGTGGGGCTGGATCCCACAACCCTGGGATCATGACCCGAGCCAAATCAAGAGTCGGATGCTCAATCGACTGAGACATCCAGGTGCCCCACGACTGGTAACTTTGGAAAGGAAGACAGCAAATTATCATTGTTTTCAGATGAAATGATTGCATACATATTAAACAAAAATTTCTTGCAAATAAATATTAGAATTAATAATATTTAACAAAATATAAATTATAAAAATTATAAATAAAGTAATTTAATAAAAATAAAATTGTTCGGGGCGCCTGGGTGGCGCAGTCGGTTAAGCGTCCGACTTCAGCCAGGTCACGATCTCGCGGTCTGGGAGTTCGAGCCCCGCGTCGGGCTCTGGGCTGATGGCTCAGAGCCTGGAGCCTGTTTCCGATTCTGTGTCTCCCTCTCTCTCTGCCCCTCGCCCGTTCATGCTCTCTGTCCCCAAAATAAATAAACGTTCAAAAAAAAATTAAAAAATAAAATAAAATAAAATTGTTCAATTGTTTTTCTATATAAGAGCAACAAATAGAAAATGTAATTTTAGGGATGCCTGGCGGGGGGCCTCAGTCGGTGAAGTGTCCGACTCTTGATTTCAGCTCAGGTCATGATCTCACAATTTGTGGGATCAAGTCCCGCATTGAGCTCAGTGCCGACAGTGTGGATCCTACTTGGGATTTTCTCTCTCCCTTTCTCTGTCCCTCACCTGTGCTCTCTCTCTCTCAAAACAAACTTAAAAAAAAGAAGGAAATGTGAAATGTAATTTTAAAATATGCCATTTACAAATAGCATACAAAAATGGCAAACAAAAGAAGTATAAAAGGATGACGTGAAAGATCTTTATGAGGAATATTCTGTAACTTTACTGAAAGACATTATTGAAAAATGGAGAGATACGATGTGTTTGTGGAATGGAAGTGTCAAAATGCAAACAGGCCATTTATCTGTACGTTGACTTCCAGGTTGGATGCAGCCCCACTCAGAATCCCAGGAGTATTTTGCAGGAGTGACACAAGAGAGAGAGTTTGAAATATAAACAAAAATGCAGGGAGAAGTACAGCCAAGGCTTGAAGAAGGAGGAGAGCAGAGGAGGGGAAGGAAGAGGTGAAGCTCAGTGTGTCAGATGTTTAGGTGTCGTATCAGTACTCTGCTCTATCAGTACAGGGACAGACCAATAGATGAGTGGAACAGAAAAGAGCCTATGTGTGCAGGATAACATACGGCATAGGGAGCAATTCAGAGCAGGGGGGAAAGTTGCACTATATTCACCAGCATATCATATCTGAAATAATATAATATTTAATCATAAATAAGTATAACTATTAAACAGCATTAATTAGTAATATGTAATAATCATCAAACAACATTTATTAAATATAAATATTAAATAAAATGTTTAATAATAATAGGGTATATTATATTGCTATATTTTTCTCGTAATAGCCCAAATCTGGGAGCAGCCCAAGTGCCCACCAATGAGTGGAATAAAATGGATCGATAAACTCTCGATACGTTCATTCAAAGAATATTTGCCTAGAGGAAAAGAAAAAGTAGACTACGTGGGACAATATGGATAAATCTATAAACCTACAGTTGAATGAATAAAAACAAAACATATAAATTATAATTACGGTATAATTCTATCATATAAAGTTCAAAAGTAAGCAAAATTAGACTGTATTTTATAGGGATGCATCCAATGCTGGTTAAGAAAAGCAAAGAAATAATTACAAGTCAGAAGAATGTCTTGGCGAGAACGAGGGCATTGTAGTTAGGAGGGACTTCTGGGAAGTACGTAATGTTTAATTTCTTGAGTTGGTTCACAGTTACTTGGCTTTCTAAGTATTTGAATGTTACCAATAACATTTATGCACATTTCTGTATGTTACATTTTGCAATAGAAATGTTTAAAAAATGATCTAGTTAGACTTGCAATGAAAATCAATTTTCTAACATAGTTGAGAATTAGTTGGCTTTCTACTTTCTTTGTTAAGTGCCAAAGCATGTATGCACATTTCTGTAGATGTTACTTTTCGCAGTGAAAGTATGTGATTGTACCAGGAGACTTCTGATAAAAACAGGCGTCCCCAGAGCCTTCCCATCTTCCTTCCTGAAGGAAGCACAGTCACATTTATGGTGATGCTTTTGGTGTTTCCCTCTGTATTTCTAAATAATAAGCTTATAGTGCTATGTCTGTATTTTTCACCTTTCCATAAAACTACTTATTGACGGGGCGCCTGGGTGGCTCAGTTGGTTAAGCGTCTGACTTTGGCTCAGGTCATGATCTCACACTTTGTGGGTTCGAGCTCCGCAGCACGCTCTCCATCGTCAGCACGGAGCCTACTTTGGATCCTCTGTCCCCCTCTCTCTCTGCCCCTCCCCTGCTGGTTCTCTCTCTCTCTCTCTCTCTCAAAATAAACTTGGGGCGCCTGGGTGGCTCAGTCAGTTGAGCGTCCGACTTCAGCTCAGGTCATAATCTCATGGTTTGTGGGTTCCAGCCCCATGTTGGGCTCTGTGCTGACAGCTCGGAGCCTGGAGCCTGCTTTGGATCCGGTGTCTCCCTCTCTCTCTTCCCCTCCCCTGCTTGTGCTCTCTCTCTCTCTGTCTCTCAAAAATAAATAAAAAATGTCAAAAAATTAACATTAAAAATTAAAAAAAACACAAACCACTTATTGATATTGACTGTCTACATCCACAAGATGAGGACCTAGCTTTCTTATCTACCTCTTTTTCTCTAAGCTTACACACATTAAAGTCCTGTTCTCTTCCTCCCCAACTATATTGCTTTTTATGCCAATTTTCAGAATTTACATTATTACAACTGTGTAAATCAAAATAAATCACCAAAATAAATCAATCTCAAACTGTTATCAATGTGTTCATTCTATTAATTTCTTTTTTTCCCCCTGGAACCATCCCTTTAGAATTCCCCACTCTTTGTCTCCAGTTTGGACTGGTGTGTACATTATTATGCTTACGAAATATTTTTTCAGAGACTCCTACTACCAGCCATGACACAGCACCTGATGCCAGACTTTCTCTCCACTGACAACAACTACATAATACAGCCCAGACACTGACTTCTGTTCCTCTTGGGGGTGAGCCGTGTGCCGAGAACACACGCGGGTACCGTCCACGTGCACTGTTCATCTCTGGTAGACCCTACTTTCAAGAGGAGGCCCGTCCCACCATGCTGCCTCTTGCAGTAGTAAGTTTCTGTGGCCAGTGCCAGGAAGTCCACTTACCTGCAGATAAAATACGTTCACTATAATACAGTGATATTATAATAAAAGTTAATGGTTTGGTCTCCTAAAAAATTGCAGAACCGGAGGCCTTCTTCAAGCAGGTTTCCATCTGCTAATGTGACTTAAAATGTGGTGACAGTAATGTGAAACTCTTAGGTGACAAAGAATAGTAGCTTTATCAGTGGGTCAACTGATGATAACCACCGAGCGCTATTAGGAAGAAAACTACACATCTTCCTTGACTTACCATGTCTCTCAATAGACCTATTGTAACTTGAACACACTGTCAACTCAAAAATGCATTTAGTACACCTAACCCTCAAACATCACAGCTTAGATGAGCTTACGTTAATGTGCTCAGAACATTGTCATCCACCGACAGTTGGGCAAAATCACCTAACACAAAGCCTCTTGCATAAAAAAGTGGTGACTATCTCATGTAATCTACTGAATATTGAAAGTAACAAACAGAATGGCGGTGTGGGTGCAGGACGACTGTCAGTGCATCGGTTGTTACTCTCATGATCGCGGGGCTGACTAGAAGCTGCTCACAAGGGAGAATCATCCCACACGCTGCCAGCCTGGGACCAGATCCAAATCCAAAGTTCGAGGTGTGGTTTGTACTGAATGCGTATGGCTTTTGTGCCCTCATAAAGTGTAAAAGCTGAAAAATGGTAAGTGGAGCCTCTATAAGTTGGGGACTGTTAACAATCCCTTTTTAAAATTGTGTTTCGTTGCTTTTGTTTTAGTTTATCATTTCTCGTTATTCAAAAATGTTTGAACTTACATATAAGGTGTTACTTAAAATTTCTTCTGCTGCTTCAATTCCCCAATTTTGGCTTGTTGGTCTTATAATTTGCTCCTATGTAGTTAGCCCTTTGTAATTTCTTGGTGTTTGGGATGTAAAGTTTTTATCTAGATTGGTTTTTTCCCATATTAACATCTGTTATGGTTGGATTGTGTGACCCAAGAGATGTGTTGAAGTCCAAACCCCAGGACCTCAGACTGTGACTTGATTTGGAAACAGGGTCTTTGCAGTATCAACCAAGTTCAGAGGAGGTCACTAGGGTGGGCCCTAATCCAACAGGATTGGTGTCCCTATAAAAAAGGGGAATCCTGGAGACAGACACAGACAGAGGGAAGACAACATAAAAATGCCTGTGTGACAGTGGAGTCAGGAGGGATTGTCCCCCAGCCATCAGAGGGCATGGCTTTCCTGACACCTAGACTTCAGACTTCCGGTCTTTAAATTAAAAAAAAATTTTTAATGGTTTTATGTTTGTTTATTTTTGAGATAGAGAGACAGAGCACAAGCAGGGGAGAGGCAGAGAGAGAGACACACACAGAAACCGAAGCAGGCTCCAGGTTCCGAGCTGTCAAACACAAGCCCAATGAGGGGCATGAAGGCACAAACCGCAAGATCATGACCTGAGCCAAAGTCAGACGCTCAACTGACTGAGGCACCCAGGCGCCCCCAGACATCCAGCCTCTAGACTGTGAGACAACACGTGTTTCTTGTTCAAAGCCACCCAGTTTGTGCCACGTTGTTAAGCCCTAAGAGCCTAACACAACATCCAATTTCCACAGCAACGTTTCAGAATAGTATTTTGCTTGCCTGTTTTTAAATTTTTTATCGGATCTGTCACGTCCTTAAAATCACTGGTTTGGAGCTCTGTCTGCCTGCACCTGTGTTTTCTTCTATCAGTCTCCCTTTCTGTTCTAACACCGTTCTGTTTCCTTGCACGCATGTTCCTTGGGAGGGGAGGGGTCCACGTGTTACTCTCCCTGGCTTCTCTGCTGCCTCCTCTGTTTCTTTCTCTTACCCTTCCTCCACCCATTATCTTTCTCTTTCCACCTTTCAACCTTTCTTGTGCTTAAGAGTGAGTTGACCCTTGAACAATGCGGGGTTAGGGGCATCGACCCCTGCACAGTCGAAAACCCATGTATAACTCTGACTCCCCCCAAAACTAATGGCTACTAGCCTACTGTTGGCCTTACTGATAACACGAACAGTTGACTAACTCCTACTTTGTATGTTATGTATAGTATATAGTGTATTTTTATAATAGAGAAGTGAAAATGCTGTTAAGAAAAATCATAAGGAAGAGAAGATACATTTACAGTCCTGTCCAAAAAATCCACATATAAGTGGACCCGTGTAGTTCATGCTGTACAGACAACTGCCCCATCAGTCTATGGATTGGGCCACTGTAGTCTGCTCTCTTCCTTCTGCCGTTATGTGTTCACTCCCTACAGGTTCTTGTAACATGCCTTCAATCAAGCAAGTGCCTCTGGATCCTTGCCTCAGGCTCTGCTTCTTGGGAACCTGCCCTACCTCACCCCAGTCCATTATATGACTGTGAGCATGGCAGGAAGAGGAAATACCAGCACCAACTAGGGTAAAATTTCTACTGTAACTGGGATTTGGCTTTCCCTGGATTGCCTGTGCCCTCCTGTTCCTGCCTAGTCCCATTCTCAAAGGACGAACTTTATCTTGCTGTGCAGGGAAAGGTGATGGTGAGGAAGCTGAGTCCTTGGGATTCTCTCAGACTGGTGTACCGTCTTCTGTGGACAGTATAAGCATCGTGATCTTTGTTTTTACTTACTTTTGTAGGGTGTGTGGGCAAGCCAGTACAGACTCACTCAAAAACACTGCTTTTAATTAGCTTTCTGATAGCAAGATTCTGGATTTTACACAAGTGGATTTTTTAGAGTCTGCAACAGACATTGTGGTAGAATGTTACCTGGCATAGTGGAAGCCATTCAGGAGTGTGCTGAACTTGGTATATACAGATATTTTCCATTTTGAAAGGATGAGGTCAATTTGAAAATTTTCTTTTATGATGCTGTTTCACTTCGTGGATTTTATTTTTTTTATTTTTTATTAAAAAAAATTTTTTTTAACGTTTATTTATTTTTGACACAGAGAGAGACAGAGCATGAACGGGGGAGGGGCAGAGAGAGGGAGACACAGAATTGAAACAGGCTCCAGGCTCTGAGCTGTCAGCACAGAGCCCGACGTGGGGCTCGAACTCACAGACGGCGAGATCATGACCTGAGCCGAAGTTGGCTGCTTAACCGACTGAGCCACCCAGGCGCCCCACACTTTGTGGATTTTAAAAAATATTTAAGTTTTTTTTTTTTGAGAGTCACAGAGACTGCAAGCAGGGGAGGGTCAGAGAGAGGGGGGGACAGAGGGTCTGAAGCAGGTTCCAGGCTCTGAGCTGTCAGCTGAGCCCGATGTGGGGATTGAACTCACAAACCGAGAGATCATGACCTGAGTTGAAGTCGGACACTTAACCGACTGAGCCACCCAGGCGTCCCCACTTTGTGGATTTGATGGCAAGATTTTAGTCTTCAACCACTCTCCTCTCTTCTACCTCAAAAACTTATGTTTTAAGCCCTTAAAAAAACCTTATATCTGAGAACACTTTGTAAAACCTTGAGTAAAAAAAGCCTATGTGTGACTTGTCTCAGCAATTAATTGATACGATTTCTGGGAATGACAATTAATCTTGACATTAGCTTAATTAAGCTAGACATTAGCCAATCATAATTGGCAGAGGAAATATGCTATAAAAATATGATGCGATCTAAGACCAAACAGGATTAATCTTTGGATAATTTGTTGTTTTGTGCTCCCACATCATGTTTAGTAGAAGTGATTAACAATTCACTAAAATGATCAGAAATAATTACCTTTTTGATAATTGCAAATTGATTTGTAATAATGAATACAAGGAAACACTCGGGCTGTTTGTCGAGGATAAATTTCACACACTTGTGTTTCCATCAACATCTTTGACTCAGTTGAATTGTCATCACTTCCGGCAATGGCAAGGAAAAGCAAATTAACTGTGCTGTGGGGTTCTTTGGGATTACTTCTCTCTTCTCCTTCCCCCACACTCTTGTTCTTGTGTCTTCACTTCCAGAGGAGGACAGTCAGCACCGGCGAGATGCAAATACCCGTGTGGTTCACCAAACTTAGTCACATGCATATTATTTAGTTAATTCTGTAAGGATGTAAGAAAAGTCACAAAATGTTAATGGTTTCTTGCTTGCATAGAATAGTCTCATTCAAGGTTTCAAGCTGCTTTCTAAGTACTGACTAATTAAACCCAAACTTTCTGTATCAGATTATTCACTTTTTTCCTTTCTTTAAACCCAACTCACTTCACCCAAGCTGAAGTGCTGATAATACGGTAAGACCCAAATGAAACTTGACCCCACACAGAAATTGCCAGGCATGTTCTGTAGGAGGACTTCAGCCGTGGAAGGCTGGGCATAGGAGGGCTGTGGGCACCGCAGCCCCCAGGATTTATGATAGAAAAACTTGGAGAAAACCCACCGTGGTATTTTACAACCAGCAATTCCTAGTGGCTTTGGAAAAGGTAAAAAATTCACAAGATTGGGATATGCAGGAGAAAGCATAGGATTAACAAATCCCACATGAATCTGATGAGTGAACTGATCAACTTTTATCAGCAGTAAGGCTTCGGAAGTCAAGGTACGAACTCTGAGATACGCATCTGTGAGCGAGGCCGTCACCTGCCTGTCTTTCTCTACCTACAGTTACCTCATTAATAAGTAAGCCCTCTCTGCCTGGTTTAGACGTTCCTTTACTGCTCTCTTCCATCCCCACCAGATTGTCTGAAATCTAGAGACGAGTGATATGTGAACGGTTAAGTTCTCACTCAGACGTGGCTGGGAGCTCGGCGAAACAGAAAACAGTAGAGGTGAGCTGTCACACGTGGGCAAATAATTGTGACACATCACCCAGGGCAGGCAGTACAGCAAAACACGGACAGAGGCCCCCAAATCCTAGCTGGCATGATGATTAAGTAATTAGGTCTCTGTAGCTGCCCCGCATGGAACTCCAAACACTGTCTCCGGGACGGGCCTCACTGGGATGGAATGGGAGCAGAGAGCTGACCACTTCATGTTTCAGAGTTTCTTTAATCCACTGGCCTCGGCCAAGCTGCCTCCGAGTCGGCCAGGATCACCACCGTGGGGCCGCTCTCTCCTCACCCGGGAATGTTTTGTGTTGTGGCTCAGACCCTCTGGGTTTTGTTACATAAAGATGGCTTGTTTGATAAATTAAACAATGCCGGTGTGTTAATAAATGCCATTGATGTGTAACCACTCTCAGGTAGCTGTCTTAAGATTTTCCAGTGACTTTTTGAAAATAATCGACCGTAGTTCAAAGATGCAGCTCAGATGGTGGAATTTTCAGGGCTTTCGGCAGACCTTTGAAGCAAATAACCCTTCACGCTTATTCAATTCATTCTAATAAGCCTCTGTCGGGTATTGTTATGTCCACCTCGACACACATTTGAACCCGGTTTTTATACATAGGCTCACACACATACATACCCACAAGCATAACAGAAACAATATGCTGTTTATGTGTCATTAAACAACACAGTGGGAAAGTTGTAGACTAGCTGGCAGGTAAGACGCACACATAGACCATGAATCCAGGTGGCACAGGTAGGAAAAAGAGGCGTGTGATTCAAGAAGTGGGCTTGAATCTTCCCAATGAGGAGGTTAGGAAGGAAGCTTCATGGCAGAAGTGGCATTTGAAGTGGACAGGAACGGGTGCGATTGGATGTGTGGCTGTGACACAGGTGGGGTAAGGGAGGGGGGACAGGAAGGATTGGATGTGTGGCTGTGACACAGGTGGGGTAAGGGAGGGTGACAGGAAGGTGGAGGAACTCTGCAGGTGAATGCAGGTGCATGATGGGGAGTCGTGGAGCAGAAGGTAGGGAAGGAAACCGTGCCAGGCCTGTGAACCTTCAATGTCAAAACAAGGAGGCTTTCAGCTTGCAGGCAGAGAGTCAGCATAGATTGTAGAGCAAAGGGACTATGGCCTGTTCGAAGTGGCACTTGGCAGGATCACTCTAGCAGCCATGGTAGGAAAGATTAGAAGGAAGAGACTGGTGGGGGAGGGGGGAGTGTGCTGGAGGCCTGACTTAGGTGGTGGCAGTGCACAGAAGCGGGGGAATGTGTGAGGTTGCTAAGAGGCAGGGCTCAGAGCACGGATCACTAGGAGCGAGGCTGCATTCAGAGGTCATGAGCAGAGGTCGAGGATCGGCAGTAGGCGGGGTCGGATTTCGGACACAGCGTGCTTTGAGGACATGGCAGGATTTCCAGATAAAATTGTCTGTCAGGCTGTTGGAAAAGCCAAGTGTACATCACCCCTTTTGTGTGTGTGTGTGTGTGTGTGTGTGTGTGTAGGGACACAAGAGCCTGCTGAAGCGAAGAGCCATCAGCTCAGAATCGAAGTATCAGACCGTAGTCTTCTTTGGAGCTGACCTCAGTTCCAGCGTCATACGTGAATGACCCAGACCCATCCATGCATTAAGAAGGGAATCTGTAGTCTTACTGGGACATCATCCTGCCCTCCACTGACTTGACCTCACTTACTGTTTGAGGCACAGCCCCACTTTGCTGTAAGGGACCCAGGGCTTTGCTCTGCAGACGGGCTGTGAATCCCAGTTCTGCTGAGCGTTATTTCTGTAAAGCCTTCCACCTGCAGCATGAACAGACTGGACTGCAGGGCTCTCTGCAACGTGGTGGTCTGTCTATCGTGAACAGGGGACAGGAATGGCGTATACAGCTCGGCTCCCACGGTCCGCTGGACTCATGCCCGTAGAACATGAAGCAGAGGAGTTTGGGGTTCACCCTTCTCAGGCTTGTCATTGCAGATATCTGCTGCTCCCTCACAATTCCCCACTGGCAAGACAGCTCTGTGTGAGAAATGCCAACACCTAAGTTGTCACAACGGCCACATCAAGGGAAAGGACAAAGATGAGGAGGAAGCCTTGGTGTTGAGGGGCCTCGACCAGTGAAGAAGAGAAATAAAAAGGTCAGATATGATAAGGGCAGCAAGTCTCAGGAGCACAGCAAAGGAGGAAGAGATTTTCTGGGGTTGATGTTAGGCCTGCATGTGGGAGGGTGTGGGCAGAGCAGGGGAGTGGGTGCTCGGGGAAAGCCACAGCATGAAGAAAGGCGCTAAAGAGAAGAAAGAGCAAGCCTACTGAGGAAGAGCACACCAGCTCCTTGGGAGGCGCTGCCTGTGGGATGCAGCCGGACCGCAGCGTGGAGCTGGTGGCGGAGGGTCTCCAGTCTGGCAGAGCTGGGCTTGTGTTCAGTAGATCGTCCCTGGGCTGGGAAGGAATGGCAGTGTGCTTCTGGGAGCCAACCCCAGCCGCAGCGCGGAGTGCGAACTCGCAGGAGAACCGAGTGGGAAGGCTTCAGGGGAGCAGCAGGGGGCGACCGGGAATGACCATGAGCTCAGTTGATTCAGTCCTTGGGCCAGAGCCTTGAGAGGGCCGGAAAGCAGAGGGTGCATGGAGACTGAGGAAGAGAAGAGTCCAGGACTCTTTCCAGTGGAAGTAAACAGTCAGAAGGAGCTGGCTTACTTTGGGTTTCTGGGGTTTGGGGATGGGGGCATCTCAGCAGGCTCTTCAGTTGGACAGTGGGATGTGTGAGAGAGCCTCTCAAAATCAGGACAGAGGCACAGACTTGGTCATCAGTGGTGCCACGGTGAGCCGATGCGGTGGGAGCTGACCCACCAAGAGGAAAGCATACAAGGAGTGCAAAAGAAAAGGGCCGAGGGCCACGTCACAGGACCATCGTGGCCAGGGCGTGGGGAAATACAGGAGCCGGGGGTCTGAGGACGGCCGGGTCCCCCTGACCATGTGCCACCGGGTCACAGCCTGGTGGCGCTGATGTGGGAAGTGGGGGCTGGGCCACGCCGTCGCTCCTTTTTTCCTCAGGTGGGGAAGTGGAGCCCAGTCTGGGACGCTGATCACCCCAAGGGCACGGGCTGGCCGGTTCTGGATCCAGAATTTGGAACTTGGCATCTAGCGCCTAGTCCACGGCCGCACTGTCATTACACCCTCACCCCCAAGGATCCACAGAAAATCGTTCAGCTAAGACCCAGAACACTCCAGTGTTAACTGCACGTTAGGCCCGGGCTCCAGCAGGCATTTTTGTCTTAAGCCGGGAGGAGGCGGAGGCGGGGCTGGGCCGGTGCGCGCGCCCCGCGCCCCCGAGCGCGCCCCCGGAGCGCGCGCTGCGCCGGCCCGTCCGGCCCGACCCACCTCCCGCGCGCGGCCTCGCGCTCATCCCCGCGCCCCCGCCTCATCCCCCGGTGCGCGCCCCCGGCCGAAAGCTCACCACCCCCCACCCCTGCCGCCCGCGGACGCGGCCCCGCCAGCCCCTCCCTACCCCCCCACCGCGCGCGCGTCCTCGTCCTCGTTCTCGGTCCCGGTTCCCCATCCCCGCCCGCCCGGCCCCCGCCCGGCCCCCCGAGCGCGCCCCTACCCCCACAATCGTTCCCCATCACCGTCCTCCGCCAGGGCCCCCCCCCCGAGGGCGCTCCCCCCCCATTCCTGGGCGCCCCCCACCACTCTTTCCCCATCTCCACCCCCGCGCGCCCCCAGCCCGGTCTCCGTGCGACCCCCGCCCCGGCCCCCCCCCCCCCGAGCGCCTTCCCCCCTTTCCCGGGCGCCCCCCTTCGTTCCCCATCTCCGCCCCCGCGGCCCCCCCTTTCGCGGACGCCCCCCCACACTCATTCCCTATCCCCGCTCCCGCGCGCCCCCCGCCCAGCTCCCCCCCCCCCGAGCGCTCCCCCTCGCCGTTCCTAGGCGACCCCCACACTCATTCCCCATCTCCGCCCCCGCGCGCCCCACCCCCCGCACCGGTCCCCCGAGCGCGCCCCCCCCCACTCGTTCCCTATCCCCGCCCCCGCGCGCCCCCCGCCCAGCCCCCCGAGCGACCCCCCCTTCTCGTTCCTGGGCGACCCCCACACTCGTTCCCCATCCTCACCCCCGCGCGCCCCCGCCCGGACCCCGAGCGTCCCTCCCCCCACCCCTCCCCCCACCCCCGCGCGCCCCCCGCCCGGGCCGCATTCCCCGCGCGCCCCGGGCCCCCGCCCCGCCCCCGAGCGCGCCCCCGCCGCCAGCGCGCCCCGGAGCAGCGGCGGGTCCGGGGGCGCGCTCGGGGGGGGCCGGGCGGGGGCGCGGGCGCGAGGCCGCGTGGCGGGGCCGCGCCGAGGAGGCGCCGGGGGAGGAGCGCTCGCTGCGCCGCGCCCGGCCTGCCGCTCGGTGCGGGTCCGCGGGGCGCGAGGAGCGGCCAGACCGCGGCCTGCGAACAAAGGGAGGCGGCCGGGGCGGGGGCGCCGCGAGCATGGCGGACCGCGGCCTGGAGGGTACGGCGCTGCCGCTGGAGGTGCGGGCGCGGCTGGCCGAGCTGGAGCTCGAGCTGTCGGAAGGTAACAGGCCCGGCCGGGCCGCGCGGGCGCGGGGGCGCGGGGGGGGGGGGGGCCGGGGCGCGGGGGGGAGGACGGGGCGGCGGGCGGCGGGCGGGGGGGAGCGGGCGGGGGGCGCCGGGCGGGGGTGCGCGCGGCCCTGTTCCCGCCCCGGGCCCGGGTCCCCTGCGCTGCGGGTGCCTGCGGGTGTCCGCGCTGCGGCGGGGCCTGGGGCGGGGACGGGGGGCGCGGGGCGCGGGGCGCAGGGGGCGGGGGGGTGCTGAGCCGTGTGGGGGGGAACCTGGGTCGCGGGGCGCCCGCCTGGCGGGGAGCCGTGTCCTTGGTGCGCGTCCGTGCGCTCGCCCCGCGGCCGGCGCTGGGGACACGTCCGCGCCGCGCGGCCTGGGTGCCGGCCGGCCTGGTTCTAACGCGAAACTTGGCGTTGCACTTGGGGGCTGGAGGCGGCGCGGGGCGCGCACTATTGTTCCGTGTGTCGTGCTGGGCAGGGCGGGGGCCGCGGCCGGGGCCCCCCCCCCAACCCCCCCGCAGCAGCTCTGCTGTCGCGCGCTCATCTCGCACATCCACACTGGTGACAGATTTGCTACAGGGACCGCACGGAGTGTTAGATGCGGCTTCTCATCTGCTCTTAGTGGCGGGGTCATGTGCTCAACTGTCATAAGTTTAGGTCGCGTTTTGCGGCCTCTCAAGAAAGGAACCACCAAAGTTCCGAAATGTGAAGTGTTTAACATGTATTTCGTGTCCCCGGCTCGCCCTGCAGAGGCCACCCCATGATGTGGGGTGGGGACAGGCCGGCTTTGAATTTACATTTGGGGCCCTTCGGCCTGGTGAACTTTTGTGTGTGTGAGTGTGTGCGCGCGTGTGTAACGGTTCTGTTAGGGCGGGGAGCCAGAACGCACGTTCACTCGTGCCAATTTTCATCGGCAGGGAGGAGCTAATGTTGACTTTATGTTTTCCTTTTTAACACGTTCAGGGCAAGGGAGGGATTGGCGTGGGGGCTGCGGTGTCGTGTTAACTGCCTTTTCAGGGTTACAGGCACTGGACGCCTTTCTATTTTTCTGTTTCAAACTTGGGGTTCTGCAGGGCACTGTAATGCTCTGTAATGTGAAGCAGCCCCGTGGGAGGAGAGGAGGCTGTTTCCTGGACTGTGTGTGCTCAGCAGACACTGTTCTGGCTGCTGGAAGGCAAGAGGGCTTTGCTAGTGCCTCAGAGGACCCCAAGGCAGGGCACACGAGGAGTAGCCTGCTGGGAACAATATTTAGACTCAAACTGGTGGATAAAGTGTGCGGTGTGGGCAGATTGCTTGAAGGGATGGAGTCTCCACTGGAAAGTATTTGCCCAAGTTCTGCAATTTTGTCAGTGTTCAGATGGGGTTCGCCCCACTTTGAGGCCCCCCCCGCCCCGGCCCTAGTCATGTTTGCCCCCGCTCGGTATTCCTTATGGGACCCTGACATTCGTGCTTTACCCCCACACGCTTTTGCTGTGTCTGCGTTCCCCTGACATTTTGTGTCAGTACCCCATCTGTGTTAGCAAAGTGGGAAGCCGTCTGAGCTCCACAGGATCGAGCCACCTCCCCCGTCAGCCTGGACATCAGCTTGCGTTTGCTCCTCGAGTCTGGGACAGCGCTGAGGACCTGTGTCCTGGCCCCGTGCTGCACGGGGCTGTGGCTTAGGCACCTGAACCTGGGGGCACGCTTACCTGTTAGATGACACTCACCTGTCACCAGCCATCAGTCTTGCTCCCGCTGACCAGAGGGTGGCAAAAACACTTTAGACCGAGGGATGCTCGGTCTCATTCTCCGTGAACACCCTCTGTCTGTACAGGTTTTTCGAAGGGGCTTCGTCAACTTCCCATTGGGTGTCAGGGCGGAGAGAGGGGCATCTGTCTGCATATGGGAAGTACATTATTGTCTTTCTGTGTAAGCCTTGTGAGACTTGGCCTGAACACTGAAGAATGAAACAAGAGGGTTGGCGCACTGACCCGTCCAGCCCTCCCCCCTCTGCCCTGGCTCGTTAGCCGTGTCGTGTTTGACTTGCTTTGTCCATGCTGAACTGGTGGAGTCTTCTTTGGAATTTCAGGTCTTGTAACCACATAGAGTAGTTGTCCTGGCTTAAGTTGGTGAATCAACTTGTTTTTCAGTATTGCATCAGAGAAGCCAAAGATTGGAAGGGTCAGAAATCTGTCTTTTTACATCGCGGAACTTAAAACTCCCTCAGCACATCCGCTTGCAAAGTGAAATGTTCAAACAACTCTGATCACGTTTAACCCTCGGTCATGATTCATGTGGAGAGAATTCTGTGAGTTAGTCTTCATCATTTTATTGTAAGATCAGAAAATATTATGGAAACACGTGCGATCTCCAGTGCTCGGTTCCTGCTGAGGAGGGTGGAAAACAATGTGTATATAGATTGAAGAAACACGTTCCTGTATGGCCTGTCAGCCCCTAATGGGAGTCTGTGGTGTGGACTTCTCTGCACCGGTGCAGTATGGGTTTGTGCTGTCTGCTGGGTGTTGTTACGGATGCTGGTGCTGTGTTGTTTTCTAGAGTCACTGTTAAAGGGTTGCAGATTGACTTCTCAAGCTTCAGAACTCCGATTTTTCCGTCCTGCTCTGCTGGTTGCCTCCTTTTTTCTTTCCGCTGTGTGTGACTACCCTGTGCCTCCCTCGCTGGGGAAAGCCTCTCACTGTAGCACAGCATCGTCAGCAAAGTGCAGGAGTTTTCTGTGGGGAGATGTGGCAGGCGGCCCCTCCTCGGGGCACTGACAGCCTCCGGTCCGCACGTCTGGGTAGAGTCGTGGGTGTGGGCCGTGTCCGTCTGCTCAAACACGGGCCTGCAGGGGAGATGCCGGTGAGCTGGCTGGCTGCAGGGCACCAGGTGGGGTGGCCGGCCGAGGCTCCTCTCCCCTAAATCATTTCCTCTTCCCTCCCCTTCGCGACATCTCACCTTTTGGAATTGTGCTTTTTTCCTATTTGGCTTTAAGAAGGCCCCCAAATAATTTCATTTTGGCTTAAGGAAAAACTTTAAATGGAAACACCAAGCAAAGTAGAGAAGAAACGGAAAAGTTAAAAAAGACTCAGGTCTTAAAAAATTTTCAGTCGTTGATCGAAATGTAGCAATACGTTTGTGTGTTCACTGATGGTTGTGTCCCGGGCTGCGTGTACCCTGCGCTTGCCACAGATGGAGGCCTTCTCTCCCCCAGGACTGGCTGAATTCTTATTTTGGTAGAACTTAGGGAAACCACCTCCCGATACAGCCTGTGAAAATTGGTTGGTGTTTGTAGAAGAGCAGGTTTTAAGAAATAGAGTCCACATTCTACATTTTGTGGTTGTTGTTACTTTGCTCACTTCCTAATTTTTGCTTATGGGGGTTACTCAGTTCATGCTCTGCTTTGCTAATTAATACACCAAATTACTTTACCTGTTAGGATCTGGAGCAGAGTCTGGTGGGACACTTTCTTAGTGAGTGGCTACCTAAGGAGGCAAGTGAAAGGTAATCTAACGTCGGTTCTTTGTGTCGGTCAAGGGGCCAATGACTTTTTTTTTTTTTAAGTAATTGCGGGCGAGCAGTTCATATGCACATTCCTGTCACCAAAGAATAAAATCTGAAAGGGATGGCCGGTCGGAATGTTTGTTGACTTTCAGTGCGGCATTTTCGGGGCCGTTGGGTACAAGATAAGAGAGGCACTTAGCTCTGGAACTCGAGTCCTACCCCTGTGTTCTCGGAGGCCCCGCTCTACAGACTTCAGGGCTCTGCCCTGGCTGACACCTTAGGACCACCCTCCAAAGCTGTGAGGCCCGGCCATCTCTAATGCGACCCACACTTTGTGTACGTTACCGTCGTTGAAAGGATATAGTTGACTCTTGAAAACAAGTGTGTGGAAAAACTGTTTTCCTTCAGGCGCTCATTGATAATTTGTTGTCATTGGAGGGGGGGAAGGGAGGGGTCCCCAGAGTGGGGAAATGACAGCTGTGAGGCCACGGGGACCCCACCCTGAATCAGACCTCGAATTTGGTAACAGAATTTGTTTACTTTGTTACATCTGCCTCAGCGTTGTCAAATGGCTGTAAGTATTGTGGTGAATGAAATGGAGTGCTTGGCATGATAAACCCACAATATTGTTACCTGTATTTAAAAAAAATATTTACAAAATGGCAGCGTTGATATGTGTGGGATTTGAAATGTGTGGATTTGAATTATAAGAGTTCTTCAGAGTTAGGAAAATAGTTAAATTTGAATGTTCTTTTCTCGATGAATAAATATAGATGTCAGATTTAGCCCGGAAGCTGTAACAGTAAACACGCACACGTTAAAGGCATAGACCTGTAAAATTGTTCCGAGTGCTCATAACATATTTGCAGTGCTGTAGTTACGCCTAGATCTGAGCTTTATGAGGTCAACGCGGTAACAATGACTCTATTTTGTTTTATACTGGGCCCACTGGTTTTATACTCTTGTTATGGTTTGGAGGCTACAAGCTGTTGGATGTTATGAGTCACTCTCTGCCTCTTCCTCATCCCAGCCGTTTTCACATGGGTTGTCGCTTTTTTTAGAGCTGGTTTTTTTTTTTTTTTAAAGCAGTGATTTATGGGATGAGTTGTATTCTTCTGGATGGTAAAGAGAATGTGTTGAATAATCTTCGTTTTGATGGCCTATATCTATAGGCTGACTCACTAGTCCAAATCCTAGTCATATTATTAAGCTCATTTCCAGTCCTTGTCATAATCGCTCAAGCATGCTGAAGAAGAATCAAATTCTTGGCTGCAGGTACTTGACTTGGTTTTGCGTATCGCTGTTGACCCTGGGAGCGGGGGACGTTTGATCTGTTGTAACATGCACCGTGGGCACCGCAGTGGATTTCTGGACGCTTTAGAGGGTTGGCGCTCTCCTGATGCTTCACTTTCTCCTTCTCCACCTCTGCTGTCAAGGTCTCCAACTTTAGTTTTTTTGTGATTTTCTTTCCTTCCTTCTCTTCCTTTCTTTCTCTCTATTCTTCCTTCTTTTGTGTTATTTCTTTTCTTTCTTTCTCTTTCCTTCTTTTCTTTCTTTCTTTCTTTCTTTCTTTCTCTTTTTTCCTTCCTTCCTTCCTTCCTTCCTTCCTTCCTTCCTTCTTCCCATTCAGAGATGACCTATTGTTACCAGTGCTCTGTTCTTTTCTGCTAAGAGGGTCAAAAACTTGTCATGTCTCAAAAGAAGTAATTGCTTCCGTTTGTTGGTGATGATAATAAATAGCGCTCTCAAAGAGGAGACTCTGGGAACCCCAGCTGGTGTGGGGTAAGAAAGTAGGGGTCAGCATGCCGGAGACACCAGTGTTTGTCCTCCGAACACACGTAAAGTGCACTCCTTTCTTCTGGACCCACTTGGGGTTATTAATGTTAATAATCCCTTGAGACAAAGTGGGGAAACGCTAGGGTCCTGAGTTGTAAGAGATAACACGGCAGCAAGCAGTCCCCTCGGGGAAGGAGGCTGCTAGTCAGTGCTGTTGCTGTTGAAAATCCTGGAGAGTAAAACGGGCTCTCTGTGCTTTGCAAATCGAGAGCGTTCCTTGCTGAAGGGCTTTGTCCAGTGGGTATTAAAAATAAGAAAAAAAAAAAAAAAGACCAAACTGTCCAAGATAAAGAGAAGTGAAGGGATTCTGTGATTGATACCAGGTTAGAAATATGTCGTTTTCTTCTGGGCCGATGGTTGTAAGTCGTGTGTTTGCTGATTGGGTTGGAAATCTGTGTCCTAATGAAAAGATTGGAGCCCACGGGCCAGATCCAGTCTAGTTCTGTCAGCTCCAGAGAGAGGATTCCTCACATACTTATTCACAATTGTGAACAGCTAATTTTTTTAACTCAATTATCTGGTTAGTCAAGTCATTTAATAATTTAATAACACATTTAATAACTTTTAAGCTATTTAAAAATTACGTGTAAGCTTCAGATCCACCTGGCTCAGGGCTGAGTGTCTGGTTTGGGAGGAAGGCGTTCACAGCTATGGCTCCTGCTCTGGGGATGTGGCCCTGTGCCGAGGGACACCTGGTTCCAAGAGCGCAGGAAGGGTTCTGCTTGTGTTCTGACCAGACCTCACACGGGTGGGGCTTGCCCTGTGCCAGGAGTGCACGGGACAAATGAAAGCCTGCAGAGGGGGAGGCCAACATGTCCCAGAGTTTCTTTAGCGAGCACACTTTTGTCCCCGGATGTGGGAGGTCTGATCGTGCTCTCATTCTGACCCGGAGCCACGTACCCTGACTCCGGCACTCTCGAGAAACACAGGAGCATCTATTTTGAATCCTGTGTTATCCCCTGTTCCCCCTCCTCGCCAAGCTGAAATTCCCTTCTCGATAAAGAGGTTGGCACGGATTCACCCTGATGGTCTTTCTGAGGAAGTATCAAGAGATACTTCTTGGGAAAAATAGACTTTGTAGGCCGCTCTACCTGAAATGAAAACGGAAATGTAAACTGTATTGTTATTAATTAACCTTCTGGGGAGATTCCGAGGCTGCTTCATGAATAAGTTAACACAGATACAGATTACTTCTTAAAAAAATTTTTTTAATGTTTATTTATTTTTGACAGAGAGAGGGAGACAGAGCATGAGCAGGGGAGGGGC
Source organism: Prionailurus viverrinus (assembly GCF_022837055.1). NCBI lineage: Eukaryota > Metazoa > Chordata > Mammalia > Carnivora > Felidae > Prionailurus > Prionailurus viverrinus. Next base: position 2,269,859 of record NW_025927614.1, read on the forward strand.
AGAGAGAGAGGGAGACACAGGATCTGAAGCAGGCTGCAGGCTCTGAGCCATCAGCACAGAGCCCGATGCGGGGCTCGAACTCACAGACCGCGAGATCATGACCTGAGCCGATGTCAGATGCTCAACCGACTGAGTCACCCAGGCGCCCCTAGAGATTACCTCTTGTGTTGCAGACAGAGCGTGGCCAGTCACGTCGGTGTGACAGTTACCTGTATGCTGACAAAATGTAGCTTACAAATCCTCAGGTAAGGATGTCAAGTATATTTAAGAGCAGTTGCAAAGCCTGCTCTTGTCAGAGGAAAGGAACAGATGAAATATTTTAGTTAGCCACGTGCTTTAGAAAGGACAGGTTTGCTAAGGAGCCATCAGCTGGAGGGGGCTGGATTTTAGTAGAGTGGGAATTCAGAGCACAAAATTCCATTTTTAACTTATGGATGACCTTCTTCTGTGCTTCCTGAATCTCTTTGGATGTTTTCCTAAATCCTATTTGTAGGGTTTTGTGGGAGGATCTTGAGGTGTGTCTGTTGAGAAGACCTCTTCCTGATCTCCGTCCACGTGGAGAGGACGTGTGGGCCCATCCTGGGTGAGCTGGCTCATCTCCCTAGCCTCAGTTTCCTCAGCTGTCAGGGGGAGCTCCTGACCCTACCTCTGGGGTGGTATCGAGGCTCAGTGAGGTGATGACGTGTTATCTGCTTGGTAAACACCCGGGTCTGCTTTCTGTCCCAGGTGTGTCCACTGGGCTAGAGCACCTGGTGCTTGCTGGCCCTGGCCGCCCCGTGACTGAGTTTATCAAGGTGGATGGAGGTTAGAGTGACTTCTGAGCAGCCTTGTGAGAACAGAAGTGGAAGGAGGGTGTGGGAGGGCACACTTCTTAACTGATGTTACCTGAGCACTTGCTGTGAACCAATAGTGTCAGAGCCTAATGCCCCCCACCCCCCTTTTAAAGACAAAACTTCTTCCTTCCTGATGGGCTCTTTGGTCAGTACACCTTTAAGCCTATTTTTTGGGAGGGAAGTAGGAGAGGCACATCCTATTTAGGTTCTGGTCCAGGTGTTCCTGGGAAGCACGTCCTACTTACGTTCTGGCCCGGGTGTTCCTGGGAAGCACGTCCCACATAAGTTCTAGTCCCACCGCGTCTCTGCACTGTGTTGGGCTTCCAGTTGGAGTTATTCCCAAAGCTTCCTGGAGGAGTGGCCTGGATCTGCCCCTGATGACGAGGCTCAGAGCCCCACTGGCTGTGACTTTGGGACTCTTTCTTCTGGACACCCGTGTTCGTCAGCCTCCAGCATGTGGGGAGGTGCTGGGCTGAACGCCCCTTCTCATGCCCTGTGTCTGGTGATTCGTGAGTACAGATGTCGTTTGACAAGCCCCACAGGTGGGACCCTGTGGGCCTCGGGTCGTTCTGAGAGGCCAGGCCCCTCCCAAGATTCAGAGCTTGGCATTGGGGATGGGCAGGGTTGCTGTGGTGATGGCCCTGTGCCCCGCTTGCTGAACGCCCAAGGGCTTCACCCTGTGTGATGACATCTGTGATGTTTTGGGGCTTTGGCCTGCACACTTGCCTTGCCAGTCACATGGGTTGAGCACTGTTTCGGTTTGTGTGTCGGCTCTCATAAGCATCTTTTACTTTTCCTGGTTTCATAAGCTGCTTTTAAAATAAAAACTAGGGGTAGGGTTTTGAGGCAGCTCCCCCACCCCGGTACCACGTGGACTTAATGCTATCTCGAAGTTGTGGCTTCAATTATATACAATGACTATTTAAAAGTAACATGAAACAAGGTACAGATGGGCTTTGTGCTAGATTAAGTGAGCGTGACCAGGCTTCAAAACAATTCTCGTATTCCAACATAGTGGATGCTTAAGAGCTGGTGAGATTTAGTAACATAAAGCAGTCTTTAAGGCACTCCTTAAGCAAGGGCACGATTAAATTTAAGTCGTTAAAATACACACCTTTAAAATTCAGGAATTAGCCTACCAGCTTTCCAGGACTGAAACTTTGTTACTAATGTGCGTTGTACTGTCCCTCCATGGCCACAAGTTACTGCTGTGGTGTGATATCATGTCAGGAAATTCGGTAAAAATAAGGTTTTGCAGGTGGATCGCGAGTTCATTTCGCTTTTTAGCACAGGTGACTGTAGGCCTCCTTTGATGGCCACGCTTTCCTCGTGGACCACAGCAGGACACAGTCACACGAGCACTCGCCCTTGGGGCTGTTTTGCTGTTGGTATCAGCGTGCAGACTTTGAGACGTTTTTCTCTCCCTTGTACACAAATAATGAAAAGCAGAATTCGCTTTTCTTTCTTCACATGTAGATGTGAGCAGTTATTATTTAGATCCCCGATGAGGAAGGGATTTATAACAGTTGGTAATTTAGAATTCTTCCCTTGTATGAGGAAGATCTGGCCCTGGACCCAGGCAGGAAGTAGCCTTGACTTTGTTTGATGACTTTCTTTAGTGTTTGGCACAAATAGGGTTCTGGGTGAGATCTGCCCTTGATGGAAAGCGTGTGAGCGAAAGGGGCACCCTGACGGTGTTCTGTTCTGTGTCCCGTGCTTTGAGAGGGCAAGGCCTCGGGGAAGGAGTGTGCAGGGTGGATTGCGCGGTGGGCGCATTCCGTGGCCATTGGGCAGGTGACCGGCTGCCGGTTGGGAGTGCTGTCACCGGAGACGGGTGGCTCACGAGGTAGTGTGGGCCGCACACACTGGAACGCTAACGTTCCTGGAAACCAGGGTGCGAAGTCAACTTCGTAATTCCTTGGTGCCTTGTGGGCTTTGTATTGATGGGTTTGAGTCCTTTTAAAACAGTTTCTGAGGGAATGACCTCCTCTTTGAACAGACGAGGAGACTAGATTGCTCATGTTTAGAAGCTCATTAGTAGCGTCTTCCTGACGGTTCTCGGTATCCTCGACTGTGGGACTGCCTTTCCCGTGAACCACGCCTGGGGATCCGGCCTTTGATCTGGGCTCCGATAGAGGAGCTCTGTGGCGCCCGCGGGTGCTCTCGGGCGGGGGGCCCGGCGGTGGCCGTCCCTCCTGAAGCCGCGAGCCGGGGAGGAAGCTCACGTCCTCGCCCCGCTTGGCGGTGATGGGGCGGGTTCACTCCGGACGTTGTCTTAGCGGGCTGCCTCCCCGACTCGGCGTTTAAAATTGAATCTGCCGCCCAGGGGCGGATACAAGGGTGTCCGTCACACGACCCTTCACGTTTTCTGTGTGTTCGCGACTCCCTTCTCATGGCAGGTGGACAGAAAACGCAGCCCCTCTGCAGAGGCTAACCTTTCTGTTCTGCATCCGTTAGAACCAGGAGGCTGCGTGTCTGATTTTTGTCAGAAATCTTCACTGTTTTGGTCAAGAGACCATGCTGTTAATTCTTGGTCCTGTGTCTGGGAAAAGTCTTCTAAGTGAGGATCCAGGAGTAGTGTCTTCAGCGTCCCTACAAGGAAAGGGTGACCTCTCAGCTTCCCTATTACCAACCAGGAGGGCGTTGATGGTGTTTAAGCCACTGGCAGTCGCTCAGGAGGCGATCGGTTTCTAGCTTCAGGTAGAGAACTCTCACTCCGAGTGCCCCTTCTGACCCCCAGCTCTTGCGGGGCTGAGGGCCACACCTACCGAGCTGTGCTTCTCTCTGGTCCCCAGAGATTTGGAGTTCTGTCAGTAGGAACGGGTGGTGCACAGTTTGGACGTTGAAATCTGACATTGCAGACGGAGCTCGGTTTGGATGCGGGCGGTCCCTCCATCTGTGCCCACTGGTTGCCCTCTGTGCGCTAGGCCCCGCTCTAGGCTTTCTCAGCACTTCTGACCCGAGTTACACGTGCCTCCTGAGAAGCCGCCCTGCTCGGGAGCTTGCTCGAAGCCAGGTGGCTGAGGGTTAGGTCCGCGTCAGCCTGCTTTGCCCTTCAAGCCCTTCCTGACCCTGGTTTTCACTCCCGCCTCCCTGACCCCAGGCCCATCCTCATGGAGAACGTTAACCAGATCCAAAGTAGCAAATACGATTTTTAAAAAATTTTTTTTCAACGTTTTTTATTTATTTTTGGGACAGAGAGAGACAGAGCATGAACAGGGGAGGGGCAGAGAGAGAGGGGGACACAGAATCGGAAACAGGCTCCAGGCTCCGAGCCATCAGCCCAGAGCCCGACGCGGGGCTCGAACTCACGGACCGCAAGATCGTGACCTGGCTGAAGTCGGACGCTTAACTGACTGCGCCACCCAGGCGCCCCAGCAAATACGATTTTTTTAAAAGATGACAGGTTTCATGGTATCCGTGGTTTTTAAGACCTATTTACTCCCATAGAACCTGCATATTTCTTCCACCTGATGTAACCATTGCCAGCTGGTACAGTTCTTCGAAGGATATTTTAGGAATGTAGCCTCAAACATCCTTTATTTTCGTAACTATAATCTGCTTAATAAAGTCGTCAGGATGTGGCTTTCTTTTGTTCTCCTATTTTTAGTTTGGGATCCTTGAGAGGAAGCTATTTAGTGGTTACTCATAATTGTGAAGATAATCTAGTGATTAGAGAATCTTGTTAGGGCAAATCTTTTTTTAATTGAAGTATGGTTGACATACAATGCTATATAAGTTTCGGGTGCACGGTACAACATAATGATTTGACAATTCTACGCGTTATGAAATGCTCACCATGATAAGTGTAGTCTCCTCTGTCGCCAGAGTGATCACGTTATTGACTGTAGTCTCTGTTGACTTCTCCTCCCTGCAAAGACTTGTTTTATAGCTAGAAGTGTGTACTCCCCCCCCCCCGCCCACTGACAACACCCAGTTCTTTACTATGTCTCCATTTTGTTCATTTGTTTTTTTAGATTCCACTCAAGTGAAATCGGGACATGGGCGCCTGGGTGGCTCAGTTGGTTAAGCGTCTGACTTTGGCTCAGGTCATTATCTTGAGGTTTGCGAGTAGGAGCCCTGTGTTGGGCTCTGTGCTGACGGCTTGGAATCTTGTGTCTCCCTCTCTCTGTCCCTCCTCGGCCCATGCTCTCTCACTCTCTGTCAAAGAACAAGTAAACATTAAAAAAAAATATCAGGACAAATCTTCTAGCTTCCTTTGCTGTATATAAGTAAGTCTTAATCCAGGTAAATGTTGGCAGGAATAATCGTGTTTAAAACAGGTAAGATTTTTGTGTGATACCTGGCTATCCTGGGGATATTGTCTCAAGAAATTTTCTAAAACCTCCAGCTTTGTTTTCACTAGTTACACCCTCCCCTATTCTGATTATTCCTGTTTGCATCAGAAGTTTGAATGTATGTATCTAAGCTGGTGCTTAAATAGTGTGCATATACAGGCATGTAGGCCTTTTCCTAGAATGTGGGCCATTTGAGTATTTTTGGACAGTACAACTTCCCATTTCCTTGGTTAGAATATATGTAGCTTTTCATTAGTAAAGATAAATGTTCTGGTATCAGAGACCCTTGACGACTTCTCTTGTTAGATAAATGCCAGTGCCAAGGTGGTTTTCTGTGCTGTGTGTTTAGAGATATCTCTGTCTCTCTCTCTCTCCCCGCCCCCGTATATATACATACATACACATACATATATGTGTACGTATATGTAATTTTAATGTGTGTTTTTGAGAGAGAATGCAAATGGGTTAGGGGCAGAGAGAGAGGGTGACGCAGAATCCAAAGCAGGCTCCAGGCTCTGAGCTGTCAGCACAGAGCCCGACGCGGGGCTCGAACTCACGAGACATGAGATCCTGACCTGAGCCGAAGTCGGATGCTGAACCGACTGAGCCCCCCAGGCGCCCCATGTGCTGTGTGTTTACCGTAGACTTGTCTTGCAAGAGTGCCACTACTGTTAGAAGTCCCGTGACTTGTTGGGACAGGACATGGAGCGTTCGTTCTGTCTTTGGGTCATTTGTGCATAGCTGGGTTGCACCTGTTCTGTAAGCCAGGAAAGCTGCTCTGCCTTGGCCTCACGAGGGCCGTGGTTATCAGAATGAAGGGAAACAAGATCATTTTCTAGTTTATCTTAAATCTGAAATTGCCCCCGAGCTGCAGAATAACCCAATCTTAAAGAAAGATACGATTTGACTTTTAGTAGATTATACTAATTTGGTTAGTCTGGCTGAGTCATTATTCTGCATTGTGAATTGACTTTCTCTTTCGATTTATCCTTCTAATGGAGTGGTTCCAGATCACCTGTAGGCTCAGAATTAAGTGTGAATGTTGCTACTTGTAATTTAGGCTAACTTGGTCTCTGAGATAACCAGAGGCCTGTATTTAATTTCCATTTATGCCTTTGTTGTAAACCCTAAGTTCAGTCCTCTCTTCCTCCTCCCTTCTGTCTTCTTTCTGACCCATAGCCGTCATATATGGGGGTGTGTGTGGGTGGGGAGGGGTCCTGACTGCCTGAATCCTTGACAGCCTTTGGAAAGGACCTGTTTTGAGCAAGACACCTTGAGCAAACTGTCAGTTGTCTAGGCATCGCCAGTTTTGTTGGCTTCTGGAAAATCGTAACGCTCTTCCCAGGCTTTCGGCTGACCTTTCGTGGCTGTGCCAATTCTTCCCCACGTGGGGCCACACGTACGGAGGCTCTGCAAGCCTGTTGCAGCACCGGCTGTATGCAGAAAAACTAAATAGTTCTATAAGTAAGAAACCACACGTTGCTATAGCGGGGGCTCAGGGGTGCAAGTACACCTGGCTCCGGGGGTCCCCAGCACCCCAGGTTTTGGCCCCTTGCCACTGACAGAATCCAAAGGCAGAGAAGTGAGTAGTGGTGAGATTGGAAAGGAATTTATTTCAGCGAGGCCAGCGTCAGGAAGACCGAGGACTAGTGTTTCAAAGATGGTCTCCACTCTTAAAAACTGAGAACAACCCTCCTGGTTGATGGGGGGTGGGAGGGAGGGGAGGGTGGGTGATGGGTATTGAGGAGGGCACCTTTTGGGATGAGCACTGGGTGTTGTATGGAAACCAATTTGACAATAAACCTCATATATTGAAAAAAAAAAAAAAAAGAAATTTGCCATAGGAAAAAAAAATGGTCTCCAAAGTGCCAGAAATCCTTCCAAGTTCATGGCGGGGGAGGGGGGGCAAAGGATGGTGGGCACCTGCTGATGGCAGTGAACACCAGATCAATCCCTGTCTTGGGGTCTATCAGGGGCGGGGTCTGCTGGCTCCAGGTGGCCCTAGTGCCTCAAGGGGTAGTGTCTGTTCCCTCAGGAGATGCTCTGCCCTCAGGGTCCCCTGTCTGAGCCCAGAGACCAGCTGGGAAGTCAGGTCTGCATGGAGGCAGCGGGGGGGGCCTGTTTCCCCGCTGTAAGTCCCCTCCCCTGGCTTGGAGCAGGATCGTATTTTGTTCCTGTGGGTGACCGTGAGGGTCCTGGCCTCGGTTTAGCGCCTTGTGCTGAAGTGGGTATAAAATGGAAGATTGGCACGTGCTCCATGAGCTACAGGGACCAGAGGTGCTCTAATCTGGTGTCGGCTGGGATGTTGGACGACCTTTTTGTCCTACCTTGTGGGGTTTCTGTGGTTCCTAAGGGAGGTACAGTGATAAATGTGAAGATTGGGGTTGGGGGAGTTCGCCCTGGGACATGTGTACTGTTTAACACCAGCTCGAGTGTACTTTTCCGAGGAGCACGCCCGGCCCCACCCTGGGGGAAGGGCGCGTGTGCACCTGCAAAACTCCATCCTGTGAGGCCAGTTACACCTGATTCCAGACTCAGCTGGAGGCTTCCTTTGCTGCCTGAGTGCTTCTGAATTGTCCTCCTTTTCTTAAGCATTCATTCAGTTGCCTGAGCATCTGGACCGGACACCGAGGGAGTGGTGAGAGCCGTTCCTATAACCCAGCAGGACCCGGAACCTAAGCCTGTCGATGGGGCAGAGAGCCTAGTGGGACCCGCCACCAGCCAGTGCAGGGTTAGGTGAGGGTTGAGCCATCCAGGGAGTGGAAGAAGGCGCTCCTGGGGCCCAGGGTGCTGGCTGTGGCTGCACTCTGCCCCCCGGGGCCGCTGGGTTCCGCCTTCTCCTGCTCCTCTGGCTGGCCGTCTTCAGGCTGAGGCAGGGGGCTTCTTGGGCCAGGGGTCCTGGGCACTGAGCCTAAGGAGAGGTGGCATCTGGGGCTTTCCTGGTTTTCAAGAGCGCGCGTGAGTGGTTGGGGGCCCAGCTTGTGTGTTCTCTCCACGTAAGTCCTAGCTGGCACGCTGACTGTACAAGGCTCAATGTGTACTTTTCAGCAGGATGACTTTTGAGTAGAAAGCTACACCGAAGCATGAGGCCACGTCCGTGGAGATGACCTTATCCGACCTTCCTACTTGGTATGCAAGTTTACGGAAGTGCAGGGACTTGGGACCAGCCTCCTTCCAGCCCAGCCCAGATTGCTTCCTTCCAGGTGCTGGACTCGGGCAGGGGTGAATCATTAACAGCAGAGCCGCCAGCTCCTGAGGCTGTGGGCTTGCGTGGTGCACGGATTGTGTGTCCTGTGTGTGCAGAATGTGTGCAGAGGGCAGTCTGTGCTGTGTTTCGGGTTCCTGTGGACGCTGGGCCCTCCCCACCTGGGGGGCAGCGGGGTGGGGTGACTCCTGTGCCCTGGCTGCTCCCTCCTCCGGCCATCCGGCTGGTGCCGTCCTCCCTCCGCCCTGTAGCACCAGCCTCGCTTTGGTGGAGAGGCTCGGTGTTCTCCCCGGCTGCTCCCTCGTCCCCATGGCCGGGTGGTCCCTGGTCACTGGGGAGCCACCGAGTGGGTTCCATGTAGGGAGGTGCTGTGTCTAACCTCAGGGACCCCCTGGGTCCTCCGTGTGGCCAGCCTGTCCCCTCCCACCCTGGTCCCTGGCTGTGGTCTGGAGCAGCGGAGGCTTTGTTACTGTGCGCAAGACTGAGCTAAGCCCTCAATCGTCTGGGCTGTGAGGAAGAGACTATTTTGTAAGATCAGAGGTTGTCTGCCTCCTTGTTAGCATGTGAATGTTTGTTTTAGGTTCTACTTTTCCTAGGTCAGGAGGAGAGCCCTGAGTGGGGCTGCTGTCGCTGTTCTGTTAGGTGCAGATGGGGAGTCTGCAGGCTGGTCCTGCAGCTCCAAGGTGGCCACGGTGTCATGTGTGACTGACGACCCAGCTGTGGCTGAGGACTTGCAGGGTCGGTGCTGGCCCTGACAGCTGAGGCATTACACTCCATAACATTTGACATGTAAACATTTTTAAGTCTGTAAAACGGAAAAGGGCGGCAAGTGGCCTAGACCTCTCTCCTTTGCAGGTCTGCGAGGACGGTTGAAGAGTGTCCGGGAACCTTCCCGGTGAGCCCTGACCTACCATCCACTCCCCACCTGTCCTGTCCTGTCCTGCCTCTCCAGGCCTGTCCTGGCCTCTCTGCCTGGAGGGCCCCGGTTTTCCTCTGCTGTGGTCTTGCCCATCTGCTGGAGGACTGCTGTACCTTGCTGGGGTCTTGGTCTTTCTAAAGTGTATTTGTCAGCAGAGACTAGTAAAAATGGACTCTAGTGCAAACACTCGTTACGTGTTTCACAACACCAAACCTGTGACCCTGTTCTTGGTAAGAGATTTCCTTGTGGCAGAATACTATCTACATTATAATCCCACTTCTGTAAACAATCTGTAAACTGTTCCTGGTGGTCCTGTTAGGATACTAGTGGTGAGAGCATTTTTCCCTTGCCTCTTGCACATTTCCATATGTATTTAAAAATTTTTTTAACTGTTTATTTTTGAAAGCGGGACAGAGAGCTGAGAGCAAGTGGGGGAGGGGCAGAGAGAGAGGGAGACACAGAATCCGAAGCAGGCGCCAGGCTCCGAGCTGTTAGCACAGAGCCTGATGTGGGGCTCGAACCCGTGAATCGTGAGATCATGACCCAAGCCCAAGTCAGACGCTTAAAGGACTGAGCCACCCAGGTGCCCCTTTCCACAGGTATTTTTAACCAAAGTACTTCTGTATTCCCAGTAGAGTGAAAGTTATGATTAATGTCATTAAATCTTTTGACACAGTGCTGAAAAGGTTGATAATGAAAAGCACAACAATAGTTGGTCCTTACAAATTAGCGTTTTTGTTCAAACAGATTTTCCCTTGTCTTCCCTGCTGCCAGAGGAAGGTGCTGTGGCCGCCGACGTTCTGGGGACTTCCGCCCTTTTTTGGCCTCTGGAGGTGTGATGGCTCTGATCACGCACCTCAACAAAGGCACTCTCACCTGGCCCGTGAGCCGCGTCCACACCCAGCTGGCAGTCTGACGGCCAGCGGTCCGTGGGACACTCCCGCAGCCACCTGCAGAAAGCCAGCCCAGTGGGAACTGCCGTCGTGCTTGAAACTTTGAACAGGTGCAGGCAAATACCTGGGCCAGCACGTTGGCCTGAGCTCTGCTTTGTTGCCTGTCTGTTCTGCGGTGCAGAAACCTGGCCATTTGTTGCTGTCACTTGGGAAACTGGTTTCAGGCCATTAACCCTGGCCTTCAGAACCCAGCCCAGGGGCGGGGCCGGGGTGTGGCTCCGTGAGGGTTTCCAGCGCAGCTGGCCAGCCTTTGGGAGCCAGTGGCTTCTTCCCCTTGAAGATAATCCTCTGTCTTCCTGTAAGTGTATCCTGCCAAGGAGGCAGGTGTTTTGACCGGTGGGCTTGGCCGTGCCAGCCTTTGGGGGAAGGTCATGGTGTCCTCTGCTGTGTTTTCAATTTTCCTGGTAGGTATTAAGGGAAAGGCTGTTCGTAGAAGGCCACTTGGAAGAGAATGGATTTTCAGGCGTCTGTTGGGTGAAACTTTCTTCAAATAAACGCACCCCTGCCCCAGCGGCGGAGGAAGGACACGAGCGGTTCCTGTGCTGGGACAGCTGTGTGTCATGTGCACAACAGTGACCCCTGCCCTTTTCTGCCACACTTACCCCCAGGGTCAAGCACCGGGGGAGCAGGAAGGTGAAGGCCCGCACCCTCTGCAGACCTTCTGTGGGTGACCTCCACCTGATGACTTCCCTGGGTCAGCAGGTTCTGTTCAGGGGTGCGTGGGTCCCAGGTAAGATTGGTGGGGTGGCTTGGCATTCGAGCCCTTAGAGGAGCCTAGCTGCTGTTTTCACTTTCCTCTGGGGCACCTTTTTGCTGCGATTGGTTGCCTTTGTGGGAAACAGTGTGAGGCCCTTGCTCAGGGAGGGTTCCCTCCTGGGAAGGACCCAGCCCTGTCCCAGGTTCTGCAGCATTTCATATGGGCGCGTGGGCAGGAGCAAGGCTCCCTCAACTTGCGCCTTGTCACGGGTGGCTGAAAAGGTAGAATCTACCAGACTTCTGTTAAAGAAAACTCAATCTTTTGAACAGTTCTGAGTGTTCCTGTTTTGGAAAACTAACTTCTATCCTGCTGTACTTAGAGTTTATTTAGTGTTTCTTAGGTGAATTTTTCCCATTTTCCCAACTAGATATCCTTACTGGACTTCTAGGATTAAAAGTCTTTAAATTGTGGAGGGGCGCCTGGGTGGCTCAGTCAGTTGAGCGTCCGACTTCAGCTCAGGTCACGATCTCACGGTTCATGAATTCCAGCCCTGTCTCAGGCTCTGTGCTGACAGCTCGGAGCCTGGAGCCTGCTTCGGATTCTGTGTCTCCCTCTCTCTCTCTGCCCCTCCCCTGCTCATGCTTTGTCTCTCACTCTCTCGAAAATAATAAACATTAAAAAAAATCATTTGTAATCTTAAAACTGCAAAATTTTTATTTCTGCAATACCGTTTCATTTTTCCATAGTGTTTTAAAGTTAATTCGGAAGATTAATGACGATAAAACAATGTTTTGCTGGCTAGTTTACAACGTAGTTTCAGATGTATCATTTTATTGGATAATCCCTTAACCACAGGAAGCAAGTAGTGTTAAGAGGGAAAACATAGGGTTAAAGGTTAAATGTCCAGGCCTCATGGGTGGGGAAGGTGGCTCGGGACCCACATCCAGGACTGCCAGCTGGATGATTTCTAGTGGGGAAGTCACAGAATTTCAGTGCATCTCCCCAAACCACGGTTTTCTCCCACCCAGAGCAAAATGTAATTGCCAGGTCCTTCTGTTGAATCTCATAAAGGCTTGTCTCCTGCAAAGCACCCCACTTTGCAAAAAAGAACTTTACATATTATGATGCATCTGAGTTGAACTATGCTGAAAACACAACATGTTGATCCTTTCTGTTTTGGGTAGAAATCCTTATCAGGTAGAAGGGTGGAGAACCCTTTCTCCCACTCTGGAGGTTACCTTTTCAATTCCCTGACGCTTTCCTTTGCTGCGCAGAAGCTCTTATAAGTTTCCTCCCAACTGTTTAATTTTGCTTTTGCTTTTGTTGCCGTTGATATTGGTGTCATATCCGCGAAATCGTTGCCAAGGCCAATGTCAAGGATCTTTTTCCCTGTATTACTTGTAGGGGTCTCACCGTTTCAGGTCTTCCGTTTTTGTGAGGGGCACAAGGGAAGGGCCCAGTTTCCTCCTCCTGTGTGTGATTCTCCAGTATACCCCGATAGTACTTACTGAACACGCCCTCCTTTCTCCATTGTACGTGTACAACTCCACAGCAATAAGCAAATAAGCCGGTTTAAAAAAAATGGGCAAAGGACCTGAATAGACATTTTTCCACAGACGACCTACAGAAGGCGAACAGGTCCATGAAAAGACGCCCAACATCCCTCCTCATCAGGGAAATGTAAATCGAAACCATAGTGTGATATTATCTCACACCTGTTAGAATGGCTCTTATCAACAAGTGTTGGCAAGGATGTGGAGAAAAGGGATCCCTCGTGCCCTGTTGTGCAAACGCAGATTGGTTTGGGACCCTGTATGGGGAGGGTAGCCAGGCCTCCTGTTAGCCTGTACTTCTCCATCTGCCCAGGCCGAAATTTGTGTGCATCTTTGTTTCGCAGAAATGGCAGTCTTTTGATGCATGGATCTTGAAGTGTTTGCACAGCTCTGCTGGCACATGGGCTAGATGCTTCTCCATCTGTGTCTCCATGGGCACTCTGACCTTCCGGCTGCCCAGGATGTAGGGTTATGGGGGTTTCTGCTGTGCTTTGTGAAGAAAATTCTAGGGAGGGAGGTTCTGAGATCTCTTTACATGCTCGGACCCACCCCAAACAGCTGTTAGTCGGGGAGCTATTCTCCCTCCTCTTCTCGCTCTCTGTTCTGGGGTGCAGGGTGAAGAACACCATCCCCCTCGTAGCAGCCTTGACTATGTGCCTTTGGCCTTGGTTGTCCCAAACCAGCTCTAGCCTGTCCAGCCTGCCTTCTGTGCTGTTCTGTTCATCAGTTTGGTTGCTTTCTTTCACTGTGTGTGAAAATTCTACCCTTTCTTGAAACTGCAATTCAAAAGCTGGACGTCGAATTACAAGAGAGACCCAGCCCCTCCTGTGTTCGGTGAGGAAGCTACCCCAAGTCCCTCGCCGCCCGGACCATGCTGGCCTCCTGGAGAGGACCAGCCCATTCATGTTGGTGCCGATGGGGCCGGGATCCCGTGACGTCTTTCCTGGACAGTAGGAACCCTTCTGTCTGATGTTTTTGAGCTGAAGAGGTCTAAATGATGAATCTTGGAGATGGTACGTAGATACCTTACCTCCAAAGCCTGGACGTGACTTTCTTGCCTAAACCATGCCTGTGGCCGTGCCCTCTCATGTCACAGTTTAGAGTCCCAGGTTTTAATAATGTATTTCCCCTAATGTTTTACTGTGGTTTTCCCCATACCTAATTTGAAGGCACTTTCTTTTTTTTTTTTTAATTAAAAAAATAAATTTTCCTATGTCTAGTTTTTGCCAGACATCCTATTTTCATTGGATTAGTTTCTCCTCATGGGGTTGTATTTTATCAGTTGAGCAATCTAACAGGACGACTGGCGCAAAGAGCTTTAGGACCAGACCTGTTTCCCTGTCACTGTGCGGGTCCGCTGGTGCCCAGGTGGCGGAGGTGAGCCCTCTGTGGCGGCCGGGGGACGCCAACTGCCCAACAGGGTGGGCTCTTCATGCCCCTGGTCCTCACCTCTTGCTTCTCGGCATTTCGTGGCAAGGTCCTGAAGTTCTCAGAAAGGCGTTTGCTTTAAGAAGGCGTGTTCATCTACACTTAAAGGTATGAAGTGCTTGTTTGGGGCAAGGGGGCCACCACCCCTGTGGGGCGATAACCTCTGTATCGACAAAACTGAGGCCAGAACACAGGAGTCCTCAGCTGTCAGGTGATTGGGGCACCACGAGGGGTTTGGAGGTGTTCCCAGGAGAGGAGCCGGGCTGTGCTTCAGGTGCAGAGTGGGCTGGGGGGCCATGTCCGGGTGCAATATCAGCATCACTGCTGATCAAGGCCCGAGCTGGCCGGGGGAAGAGGAGGGAGCGTGGGGGTGGGGAAGCAAACGAAGGAGCCTTAACGATGAGTCTGGGGGGAAAGGGGAGGTGCGGGCCTGGTGGTGGCGGTTTCCAGGCCGCTGGTGGTGGTTGTGGGAAACGAGAGAATCAGGGAGGTTGAGCTCATTTTGGACATGACCTTGAAATGCTTCTGGACACCATGTGAGCTGGGAGTTTGAAGACAGGGAGCTGTGCTTGGAGAGAGCACACGGGCTGGAGTGGGTAGAGGACCAGGGTGGACAAGGGCCCACGCGTGGAGGCAAGGGGGCCAGAGTCCGTGGAGGGAGGAAAAAGCCCTGTGTGAGGGGGAGGGACCTGGACGGTGTAGCTCATCAAGGCCCAGAGGAAGGAGGTTTTCCAGAAGAGCATTTGAAGCGTGGCTGAGAACCAGGAGGGCAGGGACTCGTTCGTGCCTGAGCGGAGCAGCTGGGTGGGGGCCGGGGGTGACCACCTGTCCAGAGGGTGTCCATTCCCTTGGGGAGGTGCCGTGGGGGAAGACGCTAGTGCGGGTCGGGGCTGAGTGGGTGAGGCAGGAGAGGAGAGGCCACGATCCGTGGAAGAGGGGGAGCTGGTGGAGCCGGGCCCCACATGGACACGGTCTTTTCCCACGCGTGTCTGAACTGGGTGCTTCTGCAGGCTCACAAACCGGGCAGAAGGGAGGTTCCAGAAGGGCCTCCAGGTGGGGGGTGCACCACGTGCGCGGATTCTGGCATTCCGCCGATGCTTAACTCTGAGCGGGCCCCGTTGGGGTCTGCGGGCAGCCTCCGCCAGCGTGATCCGGGAGTGCGTGCAGCCGGCTGGCCACCGCCCTGCCGTTTGGAAGGGGCACCTGCCGCTGGGAATAGTGGGGGTTTAGTGTGAATGTGTAATTCCTGCATTTCTGGTGCCTCATCTCACCTACGTGGTGGATGAGTGGGGAGGTGCCCTTGTGGCACGGAGCTGACAGCGTCCGCGGGGACCAAGACACCTCTTGCTCTCGGGTCCCGCCTGCAGTTCCTTCCTGCCTTTCTTCAGTCCTGTGTGTCTGTCCTAACAGATGGGTTAGCAGTCAGGGCTGTGACGCAGGCCTCGGCCCCTCGCTCAGGGCTCTGAGAGGCAAACAGAAGGCGGAAGATGCGGGGAGGGGACGCTCGAGCCCCTGGGGGGTGAGGGGAGGGGGGACACACAGAACTTTTATAGTGCAGGTGGGAGGTCCTTCTAGAAAAGAGAGTCTTGGCATTTCCACTAAATTATTTAACTATTGTGACTGTGATCATTATTGTTCTATGGGGGTGAGCATAGCTGAAGGGAAAAAAAAAGGTTTTTGAAGAGCTTCAGGATATAACTCTGTTCTTCTAATTCCAGGGTTTTGCCTGAAATGCCACTTTTATTTTTGGTTAGGGTTTTTTTTTTTTTTTATAGCACTTGTGCTACAATGTTCCAAATGCTGTATTTTTGTGATCTGTTAGCTGTGAAGATGTTTAAAATTAGATTCCTAGAAATCAGGTTATGGGAGCTCTTGGCCATGCTGCACAGGTCATGTTTGGAGCACCTGGTACTGAAGTCTGTACTCGCTGCCCCTAGTGTTGGTAGGACAGCCGAGTCGTGATGCTGTAGGGCGCGGTTTTCTCCGTGAGCCCAAGACGGCCGTGTGGCCTTCGAGCGCTCTCTCCTAGGCACTCTGGTGTCCGGTCCCTCAGAAAGCAGGTGCAGGTCTTAAAATTTACCGCCCCGCGGGGGCGTGGCATGCGTGTGTCTCCGTCTTTCTTCACTGCTGCTCCGTGAACAAGTAACACAGGAAACAGTCGTCGTTTTGCACCCACGACACCGGGCTGGGCCGCACGCTGGTCCCCATCACGTCTGGGCATCTCTGACTTGAGAGGGACCCAGGGCTCCTGACTTGGAGTCTTGTGTGTTTCTGGAGAACGTTTCCCTGTCCCTGGCTCCTCCTGCCGTGGTGTTCTGAAGGCCGTTTCTTTGCCGTTGGTTTTGACAACTATGATTTGGTTTCTGAGATGATGAAAGGGCTTGGAAAGAAAGAGCAGGAAGGGAAGGAATTATCTCATGATTTTAGTCAGGAGGAAATCACTCAGACAGAAAAAACATTGTAAGTGGGTCAGATCCCAGGAAGTACTATTGAATAAGTGACCCCATATTGCACAGCCCTGCTTCGCAGAACCGCTGTTACCCAGGGAACGGGGAGAATGAATACATTCAGTCTGGGGTCAAAACACACGTCTTTGCGGACTCTGACTAATCAGCAGAGTCTGCTCGATTCAAGTTTGAGAGACCGTGGAGAAGACGGTGTTGGCCTGGCCTCGTTCCCTGAGAGCGAGCCAGGTGCAGTAAAGTGGGCTTGTTAATTTCTAGAAGACCCTCGGGGAGGATGCGACACTTCTAATGCTCGGCCCTCCTCTGAGTGTGCGTGACTGCGTGCATGCGTGCACACAGCTTTGTGTGCATGTGTGTGACTGTGTGAGCATGTGGTGTGTGTGATGTTGTTTTTGTCTCCATGACTTAATTCTCTTACAACTGAAAGTTTGTACCTTTTAATTCCCTTTATCTATCTTGCCCATCCCCCACATACCTCCCCTGAGGCAACCACCAGTTTATTCTCTGTAAGAATGTTATCTTTTTAAGATTCTGTATATGAGTCCAATCACATGGTATTTGTCTTTCTCTGACTTCTTTCACTTAGCACTGTGCTCTCTAGCTCTCCCTTGTCACAGATGGCAAGACTTCATTCTATTTATGGCTGAGTAATATTCCATTGTAATTATAAGCCACGTTTTCCTTATCCACTTGTCTACTGATGGACACTTGGGCTGCTTCCGTATCTCGGCTATTGTAAGTAATGCTGCAGTGCACATCAGGGTGCACGTATCCCTTTGAATTAATGTTTTCGTTTTCTTTGGGTAAACGGCAGTGTAATTGCTGGGTTGTAGGGTAGTTCTATTTTTAACCTTCTGAGGAACCTCCATCCTCTTTTCCAGAGCGGCTGCACCAGTTTGCATTCCCACCAACAGTGCACGAGGGTTCCCCTTTCTCCTCATCCTCTCCAACATTTGTTATTTCTTGTGTTTGTGATTTTAGCCATTCTGACAGGCGTGAGGTGGTATGTCATAGTGGGTTTGATATACATTCCCCTGACAATGAGTGATGTCAAGCCTCTTTTCATGTCTCTGTCGGCCATCTGAATGTTGTCTTTGGAAAAATGTTCAGGTCCTATGGCCCATCTTTTAATCAGATTGGTGTGTGTGTGTGTGTGTGTGTGTGTTATAGGAGGTCTTTATATATTTTGCATGTTAACCCCTTATCAAATATAACATTTGCAAATATCTTCTCACATTCTGTAGGTTGTCTTTTTTTGTTAGTTTCCTTTGCTGTGCAAAAGCTTAAAAACATTTTTTTTTTTTGTTTATCTTTAAGAGAGACTGAGCATGAGCGGGGGAGGGGCAGAAAAAGAGAGAGGGAGACACAGAATCTGAAGCAGGCTTCAGGCTCTGAGCTGTCAGCACAGAGCCCAGTACAGGCCTGGAACCCATGGAACTGTGGGATCATGACCTGAGCCGAAGCCGGATGCTCAGCCAAGTGAGCCACCCAGGCGCCCCCTGCTTTTGGTATTTTGATAGGGGTTGTATTACATGTGTAGATTGCTTTGAGTAGTCTGGGCATTTTTTATTTAAAGTTTTTTAACATTTATTCATTTTTGAAAGACAGAGTGTGAGTGGGGGAGGGGCAGAGAGAGAGGGAGACACAAAATCCATGGCAGGCTCCAGGCTCTTGTCAGCCCAGAGCCTGACATGGGGCTCGAACTCACAGACTGTGAGATATCATGACCTGAGCCGAAGTCAGACACTTAACCCACTGAGTCACTCAGGCACCCTGAGTAGTATGGACATTTTAATAACATTTGTTATTCCAATCCATGAGCATGAAATATCTTTCCAGGTTGCGTTTTCAATTTTTTTCATCAAGGTTTCCTAGTTTTCAGAGTGTAGCTCTTACACCTCCTTGGTTACGTTTATTCCTAGGTATCTTACTGTTTTTGGTGCTGTTGTAAAAGGGGTTGTTTTAATTTCTTTCTGTTGTTTTTAGTGTATAGAAATGCAACAGATTTCTGTATATTAGTTTTGTATCCGGAAACTTTATGGAATTCATTTATCAATTTTAGTTTTTTGGTGGAGTTTAGGGTTTTCTACATAGAGTAGCATGTCGTCTGCAAATAGTCTTACTTCCTCCTTGCTGGTTTGGATGCCTTTGATTTCTTGCTCTTGTCTGATTGCCATGGCCAGGACTTGTAGCACGTAGTAATGTGTTACGTAGTAATGTGTTACGTAGTAATGTGAGCGTGTACATCGCTGCCTTGTTCCTGACTGTGGAGGAAAAGCTCTGTTTTTTCCCCATTTAAGATATTAGCTGTGGGTTTTTCATATATGGCCCTTTGTTGGGGTATGTTCCCTCTAAACTAACCTTGTTGAGGGTTTTTATCATGAATGGATGTTGTACTTTGTCAAGTGGTTTTTTTTCTGCATCTGTTGAGGTGATTCTATGGTTTTCATTCTTGTTGATGTGATCTATCACATTGATTTGTGAATATTGAACCACCCTTGCATCCCTGGGATAAATCCCACTTGATCATGCTGAAAGGTTTTTTTAATGTACTGTTGAATTTGGTTTTCTAATATTTTGTTGAGGATTTTTGCATCTATGTTCAACAGGATATTGGCCCGTAGTTTGCTTTTTTGTAGTGTCTTTATTTGGTTTTGGTATTTGGCTAATGTTGGCCTCATACAATAAATATGAAAGTTTTCTGTATTTCAGAGTAGCTTGTGAACAATAGGTATTAACTCTTACCTATTACAATAGATATTAACTCTCAGTATTTGGTACCATTTTTCTGTGAAGCCATCTGGTTCTGGACTTTTGTTTTCTGGGAGTTTTTTGATTACTGATTGAATTTCTTTGTTGATCATTGCTTCTGGACTTTGTTTTCTGAAATTTTTTTGATTCCTGATTCAATTTCTTTGCTGATAATAGGTCTGTCCAAATTTTTTATTCCTTCCTAATTCTGTTCTGGAAGATTGTTTTTAGGAATTTATCTATTTCTTTTAGGTTGTCCATTTTGTTGGCTATAAAAAAATTTATATTTAACCAAATTTGTTGGTTAAAAATTTTTTTTAATGTTTATTCATTTTCTGAGAGACAGAGACAGAGCATGAGCAGGGGAGGGGCAGAGAGAGAGGGAGACACAGAATCCAAAGCTGGCTTCAGGCTCTGAACTGACAGCACAGAGCCCGATGCGGGGCTCGAACCCACGGACGATGAGATCATAACTTGAGCTGAAGTGGGATGCTTAACCAACTGAGCCACCTAGGCACCCCTGTTGACTATAATTTTTAACAATATTCTCTTCTAATCCTTTTGTTTTCGTGCTGTCAGTTATTTCTCTTGTATTTCTGATTTGGCTTGGGCCCTCTCCCTCTCTCTCTCTCTCTCTCTCTTTTTTCTTGCTAAGTCTGGTTAAAGGTTTATCAGTTTTGTTTATCTTTCCAAAGAACCAGCTCCTGGTTCTTCCATTGATCTGTTCTATTGTTTTTTTTTTTTTTCTGGTCTCAATTTATTTCTGCTCTGATCTTTATCTCTTTCTACTAATCTTGGGCTTTGTTTTTCCTTTTTTCTAGTGTCTTTAGATGTAAGGTTAGGTTGGTTATTTGGAGGTTTTTCTTGTTTCTTGGAATAGACCTATATTGCTATAAACTTCCCTCTTAAAACTGCTTTTGCTGTGTCCCAAAGATTTTGGACTGTTGTGTTTTTTGTTTTTTTATTTTTAGTTTTTTTAATGTTTACTTTTGAGACGGGGCAGGGTGGGGGGGAGAGATTGAGCGGGTGAGGGGCAGAGACAGAGGGAGACACAGAATCTGAAGCAGGCTCCAGGCTCTGAGCTGTCAGCACAGAGCCTGATGCAGGACTTGAACCCACAAATCCTGAATTATGACCTGAGCTGAAGTCAGATGCTTAACCGACTGAACCACCAGGTGGCCCAGGACAAATTTTCATTTGTTTTGATGTATTTTTTGATTTAATCTTTGATTTTCTGGTTAACCTATTCATTGTTTAGAAGCATGTTGTTGAAACTCCATGTATGTGTTTGTGTTGTTTCCAGATTTTTTTTCTTACAGATGATTTTTAGTTTCATACTGTTGTGGTCAGAAAAGATACTCGACATGATTTCAATCTTTCTGAATTTACTGATATTTGTTTTGTGGCCAAACATGATCTATCTTGGAGAATGTTCCATGTGAACTTGAAAAGAATGTGTATTCTGTTTTTGGGTGAAATGTTCTGGATGTATCCATTAGGTCTATCTGGTATAATTTATCATCCAAAGCCATGGATTCCTTATTGGTTTTCTTTTTTTTTTTTTTTTTCAACGTTTATTTATTTTTGGGACAGAGAGAGACAGAGCATGAATGGGGGAGGCACAGAGAGAGAGGGAGACACAGAATCGGAAGCAGGCTCCAGGCTCTGAGCCATCAGCCCAGAGCCCGACGCGGGGCTCGAACTCACGGACTGCGAGATCGTGACCTGGCTGAAGTCGGACGCTTAACCGACTGCGCCACCCAGGAGCCCCCCTTATTGGTTTTCTTTCTGATGATCTATCTATAGATGTAAGTGGGGTGTCACCGTTCTCTACTATTATGTTACTGTCAATTTCTCCCATGATGTCTGTTGCTATTTGCCTTATGTGTTTAGGTGCTCTCATTGTTGGGTGCATATGTATTTAAAACTGTTATATCTTTTTGTTGGATTGATCTCATTATCATTATATAGTGTCCTTCTTTGTCTTTTGTTCTAGCCTTTGTTTTAAAGTCTGTTTTGTCCAAGTCATGACATCCTGGCTCCCCTGCTTCCATTTGCAGTGTATGTTTTTCCAGTCCTTCTTTTTCAGTCTGTATGTCTCTTTAGGTCTGAGGTGAGTCTCTTGTAGGCAGCATGTATATGGATCTTATTTTTTTTTTTATCCATTTAGCTACCTATTTCTTCTGGAGCATTTAGTTTATTTACATTTAAACTAATTACTGATAGGCATGTAATTGCCTTTTGTTTTCCAGTTGTTTTTGTAGTTCTTTTCCTTACTTTTCTGTGTGTTTGTGTGTGTGTGTGTGTGTGTGTGTGTGTGTGTGTGTGTGTACAAGAGAGAGATTTGTACACTCCTATCTGGTAGGGGCCTCTCACTGGTCAGCCCTTGCCTGCAACCCCTTGGCTCTCTGCTCAGGGAGGCAGGGATAGCACATGTAAACAGCCCAGCCATTAGGTAGAGGTGCCTGAAAGTATGTGAAATCTGTATCTACCTGTGTTGTAGGAGTTGATGTTGTAATGGTGCAGAGGCATCACAGACCTCAAGAGAAAAGTAACATCCTTAGTTGTTATGAGCTTTGCATGTGATTTCCTGCACACATGATAGAGTATGCTGTACAGAATGCAGATGGGTTAATGGTAGTGTTTGCCAGGGAGGACTGGATGGTGGTTAGTGTTCCTGGTAACAAACAGACTGTGTGATCTTCAATGCTTAAAGATTTCCCAGCTTAACAACTATACTGGCTTAACAGCACAGTTTCTGTTTCTTCCTCCTCCTCCTGTTGGCTTTGGCTGGAGCTGGGACATCTGCTGTCAGGTTCTTTCACTTTTCCCTATAAATCTACAGCGTTGGTGTCCCTTGAATCCAGTGGGAGGTCAGTGCTCCCTTCCAAGGGGCCCCACTTTTGAAGCCAGTTGTCAACACTTGTAAGACCGCCTCCTGCCGTCTTCTCCTTGGTCTCCTTAGGGCATTTGTGATTTGAAGCAAAGCTCCACGCTAAGCTGGGGTTTTTGATCAACCCTCTGCTCAACCCAGAGCATTGGATCCCCCCACCATTCTGCCATTTTGGAGTCTACTGCGTGCCTGATGCCCATCATCCACCGACCTCCTTGACATGGGGCCTCGGGGGTGCATGCTGATGATTCCGGGTCAGTGCTGGTTTTCTAGCATCCCACTGCATGCTGTATGCCTTTCTTCACTAGGAAATCAGACTGCAAAAGACAGGCGAAAGCCCATAGAAGCTGGCTGTAAGAAACAGTTAATTCTATGAGGTAGGTAATGGCAGTGGTTATAGTGAACATGCCTGTGCATATTAGCAAACATTGTTTAAAAATATAATGAAAAATTGCATTTGGATATTGCCTTTGAAAAGAGCTTAGAAAAAAGGTATCATAAAAGCAGAACTTTCGTGAAGTGTGACCCCAGTATATGCTAGCAGAGTCAGCAGAGCACAGTGTTCTATAGGATAGAATAGACCAAATAGCATAGCGCCATACCATGTGGTATAAAACAGACTACTCTAGCATTGTATAGGATACAACAGACCACACAGCACAGCAGAACACAGCATTGTGTAGCATAGTATAGAAGATAGCACAGCACGGTATTGTGTAGTATAGTGTAGAAGAGTCTAGAACAGCACAGAGCCACGGAGCACCGCGTAGTACAGAACAGACCAGCACAGCACAACTTTGCGTCTCTGCCCTGGACGTTTCTGTGGTGTACTCAGACTCAGGACTGAAAGCCAGGAGTATGACAAGGCTATTTTCTAGGAGCCATTTATATACTTTCTGGGGTCATTTGACGGTCCTGTTTATTTGGTAGTCCTCTGTGTGGCCGTCTGCTCTGAGTGGTAGGGTTGGTAAATGGGGAGTTTGTAAATCTAGGCATTGTGCCTGGCACGTGTCCAGTGCTCGGTGGAGTTTAGTCATTGTTAATACTCTAATTACTTCTAAAGTGTACTTTCTCTCACCCGAAAGCAGGCACGCCATCCGTACCACAGGATGTGGGAAATTAGCCTTTTGAGAACGAAGGCTTCTTTTGAACAAAAGTAGAACTTTAATGGGAAGGAGCCCCCTGGATTCTGAATGCTGGGGCTCTCTGGTGCTGTGCACGGGGTGGTCTCCCCTGCAAAGGACTCGTGGCTCTCTGCACCCTTCATCCGGCCGTCCTTACAGGGAGACTGAGTTGTTGATGACCCGCCCATCGGCACTGGCAGGCAGTTGTGGAGTGTGCAGGGGGGAGGCAGCATGTCGCCACTGTCCCTTGGCGTGACCCTGGCTCGTCCTGTGGCCGTGTGGGCTCCTTGTGGCCTCTGGCCGGAGCCCTCCCAGAGGTGGCGGTGGGACAGCCAGTGTCCGCTGGCCCCGGGAAGTGCACACGATGCTGTAGTTGGTGGTCATCGCCTGTCTGAGGAGCCCCGTCTCGAGTTGGGACAGCCCAGACCCGAGAGCACAGGGTCCCTTTGGGGGCAGAGTGCCGCACGTCCCCTCTGAGCCGGCCCTAGTCTCATCCCTGCTGGGTCTCAGGGAAGGGAACTTGGGTCCCTGGGGCTTGAGAACCCTTAAGGGTCATTGCTTCCCATCCAGGGGGACACTTCCTTTCCTCCAAAGTTGTACCTCCTCTCAAGTTTCTGAATTGGGAGATTCTAGAGACACAGCTATGGTTTGAGTTTGTGACTGGTGATTCCCCAGCAAGCCTCCGGGTCACAGTTGTGGCCGTTCACAGGCAGCTGCCCTGGAAGCCCACATCCTGGCCTTGAGCCCGAGCTGTTGCCCGGAGGCCTGGCTTCCTGGGGAAGTTCCGTGCTCTCAGAACACCCTCACCTGTCTGCAGTGCTTCTGATTGCCCTCCAGCACTTGGGCCTTGCTGCTCGAGAGGCCTGAAGGGCAGGGCGGCTGAGACCCTGGGGGAGTTCTCAGAGCCCTCTGGCTTCAGGGATGTGTGCCGGTCAGGACCTCACGTGCTGAACTTAGCCCCGACCCCAGGGATTGTTCAGTGTCCTTGCTTCCTGTCACTTTGATTCAATGGCACTGGCACGTCTTGCACCTTTTCTGTGGGCCCCAGGCTGTCGATTACTCATTGGGAGCTTCACGTGTAGGCTCCGGGTGGTCTGGGCATGTGGTTCTCAAAGCACATTCTTGAAAAACTGTCCGCGGCCCAAAGTGTCCACGTGAGAAAGCTCACCTTTCCAGGAGCAGACCCCGTGGTGGAAACAGGCCGTCACGCCGGGGGGCAGGGCGGGGTTGGGTGGTGCTGGCCAGGAGGGCTGCGGGCTCGCCCCCCCAGGTTTACTGATGCGCCTCTGATGGTTACTGATTTGCCACGCAGGTTGTGGGGTCTCTTAACTGTGACACTTTTAGGCTGTGATGGGCATAGAACGAGGGTGCCCCGTGCCCGTGTTTACTTCTGGCTGACGGCCAGGTCCTGCCCGGGGGCCTGTCGCTGCTGCGTCTTCTGTACAAACATGCGCTTGGCCCTGATCTCCGTCCTCCCGAGTACCCTCCCTGGGAGTCCTCAGCTGGGTGCATCCTGTCCAGCGGTTGTCCCACACGCTGGACGGCATCCAGGGCTGCCTCCGAGTCTGTGGGGGGCATCTCCGGAGTTCCCAGAGTGCCGAGCTGAGTGCTCTTGGGTCTCCTGGTGGGAAGTGGGGTGGGGTCACAGATGGGGGCCCTTGCCTCCCCCTTTAGCTGAGGTCCAGAGGGCCTGGGGGTGGGCTCAGGTCAGCATGTGGCTCGGCTCCCCTCCCCTCCCCTCCCCTCCCCTCCCCTCCCCTCCCCTCCCCTCCCCTCCCCTCCCCTCCCCTCCCCGTGCCCATCCAAAAGCGCAGGCCTGGAGAGCTGCCTGGGATAAAGTGGAGGGGCTGCTGGGAGGGCCGTGCTCCTCCTGCTACTGCTTCACGAGAGGAGCAGGGCCCCTCCCCTGTGCTGTGGGCAGTTTGGATCGTGAGCACATCTTTCTCGGAAAATCGTTGTCTCCAGACAACCAGATGTTGGCTTCTGACAGACGGGTGGTTTAGAACACGAGGAAACACGAGTTCTGGTTCTTAGTGACGTGCCTGAACCAAGGCCTTCCCCGCTCCCTCCCCTCCCCCCCAAGCCTGGAGTACTTGGTGTGGAGCGGGGCCGCGTTCCCAGCTGCCCCGGGAGCCACCACAGTGGACATGTTTGGGTGTTGGGCTCCCACGCCGAGCAGGATAGTGGAACCAGTCACTTGTGTTAGAAGAGAAGACAACTCGGCTGTGAAATGGGAGCATGACAGAAACCCCTACCCCGGGTTTGACCCGTAAATCAGTCTTGAGTCGACATGAGCATCGGAGCCGAGGGAGGGGACGGCCGCTGGTGGCAGAGACCCCAGCTCTCCCCCTTGGGTCCGGGCCGTGCACAAGACACCGGTGAGGACAGCACGTCTGTGACCATGGAAGGGACTCGGCTGGGTGAAGGCCCTGGGGAAGGACGAGCCGGGCGGGCCCGACCCAGCACCATCCTGGGCGAGGCTGTCTGAGGGCCACGGCCTGCAGTCCTGGGAGGCACCGGGCCCTGCTTTGCAAGGAAAGATGCTTGTTTTGTTAGGAAATGTGACCGATGTCCAGCACAGAACTTTCTGGTTCCCTGCACGTGTTCATGGAAGTTTGTGAACATCACCTCAAACGTCTGCCTTTCCCTTTCCTTTTTAAGGAAATCCCAGCAGCGTGCCCGGCACGTCTGCTCATGGTTTGGGCCGTGCGGGACACAGGTGGCCGTTGGGTTGGACAGCCTAGCTGAGCGTCTGGGCCGCGCACCTGGAGCGAGGGGTGGCCAGCGGCTCTCGCCCTCAGGTGCGCCGAACCCCCTCGGGTGCGCGGCCCATAGGCCGCGAGGGACCGGACGCACCCCGGGACGACGGCAGAAGTTACAGGCCGGCTGGTCACAGGCCACGGCAGAACCGGCAAGAAGGGAGTGGGGCGTGGATTTGCTGGTCTGCACAGGTGCCCGAGAACGAACGGCAGCAGCTCAACAGGGTCCTCTGCCACGATTCCATCTCTGTGCGAAAGACGTGGCCCCGCGTGGGTTCTGTGCTTTCAGCGTAGACACACAGAGTCAGGGTCTGGGCACAGCGGCTTGCCCTGGGAGGGGCTGGGGGTGCTTGTGTCACGTGGTTTATATTTCTCACGGCGGGAGATCAAAGTTAAGTGTGGGTGCTGGGTCGGCCTGGCTGTGGTGGCCAGTCGCAAGCATGTGGTGGCTTCAAGTGACGGCGGCTTGTTCCTTGACCGCAGAGCGAGCCGTGGGTCCCAGGTCTCCAGCGTGTGTGCGTCCTGCACGGTCCGGGGTGGCAGCCTGGCCGCCCTCTGTGGCTCACGCAGCCCTGCCTGGGGCTCAGTGCCGCCCGAGGGGGCGGGTGGAGAAGGAAGCTGGTCGCGTCTGCAGCCAATGGCTTCTTTACCGCCTGTGGTGCACGTTCAAGACTCTTGCTGAAATACGACTGTTCCGGTCTCTGATTTGTCCATTTTATTTACTGCGTCGGCTCTCACATGAGGGCGTCACAAGCTGGGGTCCGGGTTAGCTAACGTGAGCTAGCGTGAGCAGGGTCGATAGAATCTTCCTCAGGATGCACCGGTGTCCCTTTCATTTCGTACCCCGAGGGGTCTGCGGATTACTCCTTAGGCGGTTCTCTTTGCGGTCCCTCCTCCCGCTCTCCCTTTCACTGTGGCGACGGGCCACCTGGTGGAGATACCACCTCGCTGGTCCAGCAGCTACGTGCCCGGTGCGGCTTTCGACCGAGAGACTTTTTTGTTCCGAGGACGGTATTTAGAAAACTTCAAGGATGTGAATGCGTGTGGATGTTCAGAGTTACTGTCAGAGGCCTGTATTCTTATATTGTCAAAGCTGTACATCCTGGGGAAATGTTTTTTTTGAGTACATTTCATTGGGAGGCATGAAACAAGGTAAAGAAAAATTCCGTTTTTTACCTAATCCCTTTTGTAGGAATACGTAGCCTAAAATTGCCTCACGTATTTTTTTTTGTGTTTTTAAAAATTTATTCAGTCATCCATGCATTCGTTCCAGCTGTCTGTGGTGCATTCTCCCAGGCAGAGGGCAGAGTGGGGGACAGATGTGGTCCCAGATCTGTGCTGGGGGTGCTGACTGGTGCTCACTGGGGTGATGCAGGTGGGGCAGAGGCTGGTGGTCGTGGGAGGTAGCGCTGGGTGCAGAGGTGACGGCCCTGGGCTCTGGTGGGTGTCAGGGCCGGGAGCTGGCTGGGAGGAGGTTCCAGGAGACGCAGCTGAAGGGCCAGCAGGTGAGGCTGGGAAGGGCGTCCAGGGGGTGCTGACCCTGGGCGGTTGGGGGGGGCATGTGTACCGGCCCGAGGTGGGGGTGGGGGAGAACAGCAGAGCACAGCCCAGTGTCTGTCCTCTGCAGATGTTTGTAGGACTCTGGGACTTCAGGGTTCCTCCGCGCACACCTGTGATGTGCCTGGAGGTCAGGGAAGCGTTGGGGGGTCTGCAGTGTCTTAGGTGAGCAGGTGGGTGTACGTGCGGAAGACCTGAGCTGTGGTGAAGCAGAGTCCTGGCTGCAGGGTGGCGGCTTTGAGGGTTCTGGTGGCAAGATGCAGAAAACTGCTGAGCCAGGGGCCCTGGGTGGCTCAGTTGGTTGAGTGTCTGACTCTTGATTTCAGCTCACGTCCTGATGTGGTTCGTGGGTTTGAGCCCTGCATGGATCGGGCTCTGTGTGTACAGTGCAGAGCCTGCTTGGGATTCTGTCCCCTCTGTCTCTGCCCCTCACCCACTTGTGTGCGTGTGTGCTCTCTCTCTCAACATAAATAAACTCAAGAAGAGAAAACCGCTCAGCTAACTTACACAGAGAACAGGAGTGAGCTTGAGGACAGGGATGACCCAGGAGCGGTCCGAGGCAGGACCCACTGGCTCCAAGGCTGAGACCCGGGTGTGTGGCCTCAGTGGGCGGGTGGCGTCGTGAGTCCTGCGCGTGGCCGTTTCCTTCTCTGCAGACCACAGCCCTGGCCCCTGAGGGTGCCTGCGGTGTGTTATTCCAGTGGGAGCGAGGTCCCAGCCCCCACCTGGAGCAGGGGCGCCTGGCACGTGCTTCTGGACTTGACTCTCGGCCGGCAGGCAGCCCACAGGAGCGTCTCCGTGTGGAACCAGGAGGCGGTGGGCGCGCGTGTGTCTCTCCCTGGGCCTGCGTCCTCCGCGACGCGGGATGCCCTTCCCAGTAAGGAAATTGTGTGCCTGTAGATGGCGGGAGTCCACGTGAACTTTGGACAGCAAATACGGTCCAAAGTTTCTCTTAAGTTTCGACGTGTTGATGGTTCAAAGCGCCAAACGCTTGAATGTGGGTGACAGATGGTCCCCTGCAAGGGAGCCGTGTGCGTGTTTGTAACAAGAACAGTGTTGCTTCTCTTACCTCAGATACCAAGTTTGATTTTCTGCCAGAAAGAACCTATACTTTATGTAAAACAGAGTATCATTTGCCAAGTGACTTGAGAAATTGGTTTAAACTATAAATTCATTTCATCTTCTAGCACTCAACATACTCTGGTTATTAAGAATTCAAATAACACATGCTGTGTTCTGACTTCTGAGTTCCGTCTAATTCACAGCATTTGCTGGAACACGACACAACCCCAAATCTGAAAATTATTGGGTAACATGAGGAAAGGAAAGCTGCTTCTGGTATTTTGCTTTACAGAAGATACATTTTATGCTTACTTTAATAAGAAAAGTCATTTCCTTATTAGATAGGAACTTCAGTTAAGTAACACAGCGTGCATATAATTATGATAAATATAATACTTCTAATTAAAAAGTATCCTATTGCTATAGAATAATTGTGATGTTCGTGTCCTCTGCCCTTCCCCACCCTGCCACTATGGGTCATGTTCAAATTGGCTGGTGAAAAAGCAAACGTTACCGTTCACACATGTTAATGCAGTGGTTTTCAGCCTCAGGAATATGTACTTCTGGTGAAGGAAATTCTCAACTGAGTGGGTCTGTGTGAAGTTAGGAAGAAAAAACATTTTTAAACTGCCCCCTCTAATGCCCCCATCTAGAGAATCAGATTTAATTAGCTTAATTTCCAACTTAAAGTAATTTGATGGTTTAAGAAAAACCCCTTTCTATAAAATTTTTCTTGTGTGTTTTGTATTTAAAAAAAAATTTTTTTTTTTTAGCATTTATTTATTTTTGAGACAGCATGAATGGGGGAGGGGCAGAGAGAGAGGGAGGCACAGAATGGGAAGCAGGCTCCAGGCTCTGAGCCATCAGCCCAGAGCCTGACGTGGGGCTCGAACTCACGGACCGCGAGATCGTGACCTGAGCTGAAGTCGGACGCTCAACTGACTGAGCCACCCAGGCGCCCCTGTTTTGTATTTTTAAGTTGCTTGGCTAATCATAAATGCAAAATGAAATGTTTTGGTAACTGCTGTAAAAATGTTATGACCCAGGGGCACCTGGGTGGCTCAGTCGGTTAAATGGTTAAGGGTCTGACGTCAGCTCAGGTCACGATCTCACGGTCTGTGAGTTCGAGCCCTACATCGGGCTCTGGGCTGATGGCTCGGAGCCTGGAGCCTGCTTCTGATTCTGTGTCTCCCTCTCTCTCTGCCCCTCCCCTGTTCATGCTCTGTCTCTCTCTGTCTCAAAAATAAACACACGTTAAAAAAAAAAAATGTTATGACCCAGTATCATGGAGTTAACGAAGTGGGGATAAAATCCTGCCTGTTGCTCCAGTGGTGGTGCAGAGACCGTGGGTCCGCCACCCTTTATGTTGGGTCTGTAGATCGCAGTGTGTTTTCTGGGTGGTGGGGTCGTGGGCGCCTGTGCTCTGGCACAGAGGCAGGAACGGTGGACCCTGGACATTGTCACCGTTGAGCGAGGCGGTGTGGGGAGCAGTGAGGGGCCGGCCAGGGTGGCGTCTGGGTGTCAGGAGCACAGCCCGGCCTCCGTGCTGTTCCAGGGCTCCCGTCGGGCCTGGCGGGAGTTGGCGCAGGCCAAAGTTCGCTGGAGAACACGATTCCCGTTAACTCCCCTGTATCCTCTTTCCAAAATGTATGTGGTTCAGCGTGAATGTTAATTCGCTTTAGTCTAAAAAGTAATGACACTCTGTGTAATTTTCTAGGGGGAGAAACCCACTTGATTTAAAAACCAAAACCAGAATGATGGGTGGGAAAACATTTTGAGGGAGCTTATGTGCTGGTGACTGACAGTGTTTCCTAAACTATGGCGTTTGTTTTCTGTTCGCATTTGAAATAACATTTGTCACACAGGAGGATGGAGGGGAAAAAGCATCCCCGAGCCCTCTGTCGGGGGGGACGCAGTACTGGTTCGCAGTGCACTGCCTTCTGGTGCATTCCGTGTTTGGTTGTGCGATGATCACGTGACAGGTGAGCGGACATTTAAAAGGCGTGTTTACGGTTTTTGTGGTGGAAAATTGAGACTTGTTTAAAAATTACTTTTAACTGCCCCCGTCCAGTCCATGTTTAAGTTTTTCTGGTCTCCTTATGCCCTTGAGGATGAGCTGGTGCGAACGGTGCATCTTCTTGGCTGGGGGAGGCAGGCGGCCCTCGGGACCAAGTCCCGCAGCGATTCCGGACAGGGAGGCTCCCGGTGTGCCCTGCCTCCCGCATCCCATTCCTGGCTTTGGTGTCCCCCTGGATGAGAGTCCGTCCTCGCAGGGATGCGGACCATGGGGCTCTGACCCCTTCCTGCTGCCTCCAGTCCCGTGTGACCGCCGCCACCCACTGCCCGTAGTTCTTCGCGACACCCGCTCGATGCTCTGCCGTCCTCCTGGGTTCGGTTTGTGGAGGGAAATCGAGATTTTTGTCTCCTGGTACGAGACCTGTCTTCCTCCTGAACGTTTTTGCAGTTTTCTCCCCCTTTGTCGTCACGGAAAGCTGATGTTTAGCTTCAACTTGTTGGGGTCTTTGTCGTGTTTTCTGGAACATTACCGCCCATCACAGGTGCCTGGTTGGGTCGTGAGCCCCGTGTTTTGTGTCCTTTCCTCCTGAGTGGTCTGTTCTACTTCCACGGTTTAGAGTTTTGATGCCGACCATCCTGTCCGAGGCCTGGCTGTCGCTTCATTGGTGCTGCGGTTGCGACGTTTCCACGGCCTGACTGCGTGTCTCAGGTTGTGGTCGCTGTTCTTGCTCCACCGAGAATGACTGGGGGTGGGGAGGTTACAGCAGGGCTGTGGACTGGAGGGGGCTTTGCGGCCCCGCCTGGCCCTCTGCAGGGAGGTGGCATGGGGGGGGGGCCCTGAACCCCCAGGCCCCTTGTGTGTTGGCCGAGGTGGAGCTGGTCCCATCCCCCATGGGAGACGGGGGCCGTGTGCGGGGCAGGAGCAGCTGTGACGGCCCCTCTGCCCTCTGAAACCTGCCTGCAGACTTCCCAGAGGGTCTATGGGGTCTCCATCAGCAAGCCTCCCTTGGGGCGGAGACCTCGGCTGGATTCGCTGTCTCCGCCTGTGGACTGACCCTCCCGCGAGGCCTCCTGCCCCGCACCCCTGCCCTCTCCCCAGGGCTCGCGCTCTACCCCCCCCCCCCCCCCCGTGGCGTGGCGTCGTCTTTTCAGCCAGGAGTGAGTGTAGAGACTCCTGATCTTTTACCTCGTTTCCCCTTGAAAACTTGGCGTCTTCCTAAGGCTTCTTGTGTCTCTGCACTAACTGCGAACCTCTCGTCCTCTCCCCGTGAGTGCGCGCGCACCCTGGGGTCCAGGCGGTGGGCGAGGGAGAGGGGTGCCTGCTTCCATTTCTTCCCCTCCCCCTGCAGGCCACCCCTGTGCTCTCGACCCTGCGTTCCAGGGCTGTGACCTCCCCCACTCATCCCTGGAGCATCCCAGTAATCGTTCCTTGAAATTCAAAAGTGTGCGGTAGGATTTAATAAAGCAAATGCATCGAATGAGAGTTCTTTTAAAAACTGGGGGGAAAAAACCCCAGAAGTGTTGATATGTGTACCATTACAAACCAGCCAGAATTCAATAAAAAAATTTTTTTGATGCTCTGAATGGATAGCCCGGAACCCTGCAGGGCGGGGATTCTCTATGCATCGTCGGTGCCTAATGCACGTTTATCGAATAAAACGGGCCTAATGGAGGGGTAACGATGAAGGCCAAGCCCCTTCCCGCTCAAAGTGCTGTGATTTGAATAACAAGTAGTTTTGGTGAGCTGGGTTGCAGACTCCCTCCCTCTGCACATCACGGGTGACCTCACGACCTCATGAGTGTGGGACTGCACGGGCCCTTTGCCTGCACTCCTGTGCTGGGTTGTTGAACCTCTTTCCCTGGAGAGCACGTGGGGGGAGTTCAGCGCGACTCACGTGGATTCGTATCACATTCCTTTCTTAAATTAGCTCCACGGACGCCAGCTGCAGTTGACAGAAGGCG
Organism: Prionailurus viverrinus; assembly: GCF_022837055.1. Lineage (NCBI taxonomy): Eukaryota > Metazoa > Chordata > Mammalia > Carnivora > Felidae > Prionailurus > Prionailurus viverrinus. The sequence goes on from NW_025927614.1 coordinate 2,302,334, forward strand.
GAAGGGACTGTCCTGTCCGTGTGAGAACACGGGGGCCTGTTGTGTCTCAGGTGCAGACGTGCGTGCCCCACGCGTGGGGCCCGTGTGGGGGGCCTTGGGCCCTCACCCTTCGAGCCGGTCTTCTGACCAAAGTCGCAGTGGGGCGGAAGACACGAGTACGAGTGATGCGTACGTGCCCGAGTTGGCCGACGTGTCCCCGGGGACATAAATCTAGTCAACAAAGCCTGCGCGGCCATTTTTGTTTTTAATTTGGGAATCGGCAGTCATGGCGTCGGGGCATTCGTGCCCTAGATGTGCCCTGCCTGGCATACCCAGGTGTATCCTAGTGTGTCCAGAAATGCGGACTCCTCAGCCCCACCCAGAAGGGCAGAGATTCTAGGGAGGGCGTGCCCTGCAGACGATTCTGGTGGAGTTTCCAGAACCTCCCTTATGCGGGCTGCCAGTGAATGGTGCTTGCTGAATTTCCGGCATGAAACGGCCAGGTTCTGAAGTAGCCATTTGTAGTATCGTGTGGCACAGGAATAGAAATGTTTTCTTAAAACGGGCATGGTCAGAAAAATGATGTCCTTCATCACATTTGGCAAAGACTTCAAATTAGTAGGCACTATTTCTTGCCTTTGCTTCTTGCAGCAGGGATATAAAACCATTCATCTAATTGAGCTAATACATGTTGATTTTTCCCCCCTAAGTGATAGGACTTTACTCCAGTGATGTTGGCTATGATAGCTTTGATTGACTAGTAGATCACGTTAAAATGGGGTCCGTTTGGGGGTGCCTGGGTGGTTCAGTTGGGTAAGCGTGTGACTTTGGATTTTGGCTCAGGACATGATCTCCAGGTTCATGGGTTTGAGCCCTGCATCGGGCTCTGTGCTGAAAGCAAGGAGCTTGTTTGGAATCCTCTTCCCCTCTCTCTGCTCCTTCCTTGCTCATGCTTGGGCTGTCTCTTACACATTTTAAGAAAAGTGAATTCTCTGCAGTTACACAGAGTGAGTAAAGTCGGTGAGGAGAGTCTCACTTCTGACCCAGCATGAGGTACTACCTAGAGATCCTTTGGGATCAGAAGAGATGTGACTGACCGTGGTCTGTTGTGAATCGTCTTGGACCTGTATTCCCCCCTCTTCTGATAGAACGGAGGAAGAGAGTGCCAGCGTGCCAGCCGGGCGCGACTGGGGAAGCCTCAGAAGAGGAATGTGGCGATCGGGTTGTGTAACGTCCAGTCAGGTGCCAGGCCTCGTGGGCTCTCTGCTGCCTTGCCACGAAGCCCCAGGGGCCCGAAGGCCATCTCAGGAGTGTGGGCCTGTGGGGGTGCAGCCCTGTTTGAGTCGGGCCTTCCTGGTTTCTGTCCTCACTTGAGCACCTCTGCCCCCTGTCAACTGGGAGCTGACGTGTGTTGCTGCTTGGAGGCCGCTTGGCCTTTTCTGTGCCGCACGTGGGGCTGGGCTTGCCCCTTGGTGCCTTTCCCCTACCTGTAGGGGTCCCCACGCTGGCCGCTGTGTGTGCCGTCCCTGGGGGGGTCCTGAATGTGGACACCATGCTCGCACAGCGGTGGTTTTGCAGCAGGAGGCAGCCTGTTGCGCGGCCCCCCACCCCAGCCCGGGTCCTGGGTGCCCTCCTGTCTATGGGGCGGTCAGGTGGGGGCCGGGCCTGGCAGGACGGTGACCCCCTGGCTGTGCGGTTCACGGTGGGACCGACCCCTCACACACGGAGGATGAATTCTAGCGCTGCTTCTCACGTGTGACTGTCCCGGGCCTCCGTGTGGCCCGTGAGCAGGTGCACTGCGGAGAACGCTGGGTGCTCGCCAACTGTGAATCCCAGGCAGGCCCCCGGGAGCTGAGTGAGCCCCTTCTCGTGCTGGTTTCTGTACAGACCATGCGTGTGCCAGGAAGCTCGAGGGCAGGGGAGAGGACGGTCCCGTGTGTCCCTTACAGGCCTGGGAACGAGTGGGCCACTACTGTGAGAACACGAGGAGGTTGGCTCTCTTTCCTTATTTTGCTGTGACAGATAGTGTCAGTAACCATAGCCCAGCAGGCCCTCTCATCCTGGTGGCCCTTCCTCTTCTCTGGGGGTCCCCGCAGAGTGAAGCAGGAAGGACACAAGCATTTCTAAAGTGGGAAATGAACGGTGTGGATTGCTTTGTGGCATAGGAAGAATTCATGACGTTGATGACATGGTGGCTCCCTATTTTCGGGACGGGGGACCTTTCTCATTTAGGCATGAGGTGACCTCACCCAGACCTTGGGAGGGAGAGCTTAAGTTCGGCGCGTGGGTTTTACAGTTCCTTTTCCTGAGCTGTTCCCTCCCGGCGGTCACAGGTCTGCCTTGAGGACATCTCACGGAATAATCCCAACATGACGTTGGAATCTGCACAGTAGATGATGCCTCTCTCTCCTGTCCGCACTTTGCACCGGGCAAGTGTTCGTGTGATTCTAAACCTGCACACCCTGGAGACCTCCAGCTGTCTAGCTTTCTGGTAGAAGTGCTAGAAACCTCCAAGTGCCCGTAAACCTGAAACCCTAGTCTCACTGCATAAACAGGCTGTAAGGAAGAGCCTTTTCTACCTGGATGGCCCTTTCTTGTGACTCACAGTCTAACTGTCACCTTCTGGGAGAAGGCGGCCTTTTCTCGCGTTAAGGTGATTATTTGTGTTAATGTCTCATTTTGCAAGAATGGTGCTTCAGGAATTTAAGTATTCAGGCTACGTTGTCCTGTGTGATTGGATCTGCACCGTACTTTTGTTCTTGGTAAAGCCTTGTCTTGCCGTTAGAATGTCGTCTTCTTGAGTTAGCTGATGCGAGATCTACCTGTATGAGAGAGTAGAATGTCATAGCAGACAGCGTTTTCCTAAACAGTGCATGCTCTTCTCATAAATGTTGGAAATTCATTCATGCGTCATGCATGGGTTCAGTGCTTTGTCCCGGTTCCCCAGTCACGTTGATGTCTCTACAGAGTCCCTTCTGCCTGGTCCTGCAATAAGGTCACGTGTAGACCTGGGCTGGGGTTGATCAGGGAGGGTGCAGCCCTACAGCACACCCTCTAAATTTTGCAGAATCTACTCCTGAGATGAGGCGCACGGCAGGTGTTGGCCCTTCTTGCTGGCATTCTCCCATTCTGCCTGAGTCGGCCTGTGGCTCCCCGTCTTGTGGAAGGAAGCGTCGGTAGATACCTGGCCCTTTCACATTTCCGTGGAGGGATTAGTCCTGGGCAAGAGCTTGGGTTATTTTCCACTGGGTTGGTTGTTACCTCTGAGTTAAGTCTCTCTTGTTCGTCTTTGGAGAAGAGAGAATGAATTGGAATCGTGAGTACTGTGGAGAGCTGGCCCTCGGAATAGCGAAAACACGAGAACTCGGGAATCTGTAGTCAGCAGGTCTGGATACAAGTGGCGGGTATGAATGGTTTGCCCCTCGGGGAAGACACCCAGTTTACTTCTCTAGGGCTTCTCTCCGTGTGGTCCTTTGATGGCCCCATCTCTGTGGTGACCTGGTGGCCTTTCCCATCAGGAGTTGACTCTTCCTCTCTCGAGGTGTGTGCCCCTCCCACCCTCCCTCCCCAGTGTGTGGATCCTTCTGGAATCCAGTGTCACAGTGAGATTTGACCCAGTTCTCACCCCGCTTTGAAACTTGACACTTGATTGGATGAACATCTGATAACCTGTCACAGAGCAAAATCAAGGCAATGTCCTATCAGGTGTGTAGACGTATTTTGAGGATTAACGTGTGAATGAAACCTGGCAGCAGCCATTGGCGAATATGGAAACCCTCCGCAGGAGGTGGGGAAAACTCACAAATTCTTATGGAGGATGAAGACGTCTTGCCCCTTCAGTGTCGGCCTCGTAAGCGTCCCCCAAACGTGGCTGAGGCTGTGGCCTCGACACTGCTGTGTCTCCACAGTTTTGTGGAAGAAGGAATGTTAACCACTCAGATGTTAGGAATGTAGGGAACGGATCTGGAAAAAAAAACCCAGCCCTAAGTCCTGGAGAAATGTGGGTTAGGATGATGTAAACCATCTTGTGATTCTATAAAGTCTTGTGAAAATAATGTCAATCGTCACCCTATTGCATATTAGGTCTTCCCAGCAATATTTACATAAGAGCAGAAGTTAATGCCAAATTTTGTGTCAGAACAATGATTACTCACCACATCGCACTGAAGAAATAAAAGTCCACAAGGTAAATAAAAGGAAATAAAAATCCATAAGCTCAAAAACAAGGTTGGGGGAGGGAACTCTTGTTGGCCCGAGGCAGCGGACCAAGGGAGCAGGTGATGGAAGTAGACGGTGTCCACCTTTAAGCCCAGCGGCGCTGAGGCCGGCTGGGAGGCGTCTTCACTGGACTCTGGGTCCTGGGGAGCTGGTTGGCCGGTGGTGTTCCTTGCCGATGGAGCGGGAGGATGCCCTTGTCCACGGAGAGGTTGCCGGGCACACCTGTGCGCAGGCTGCAGCGGCGGCTCTGGGCTGAAGGTGCACCTGCCCGGCGTGGACTCTGCGGCCAGAGCCTCCCTGGATATGCCGTTTTGGGGGCTGTGAGTCTGCGCTCTGAGGAGAGTGCGTGACCTTAAGCAGCAAGGTTACTGAGCCACATTCTGGCCACAAAGCGTTTGGGATCAGGCGGAGTGGGGAGCCTCGTGCCCCCGGGAAATCGGGGTGGATAGAGGAGCAACTCCTGACCCCGCAGGAGACACCCGTGGAACGGGGCGCTGACCTGGATGCCTGAAGGAGTGAGGATCCTGAAAACTAAGTGTGGGGTGAAGGCTGGGGGCTGTTGCAGATGAAAGAGAAGAGAGAATGACCAAAGGCAGTGTGTGACCTTGGCTGGGTTGGTTTGGAGAAGAAAATGGCTGTAAGAGCTGTTTTTTGGGAACAATTGAGTTAATTTGAATATAAGCTAGACCGTGATAATAAGAAACTGTTAAGTATGTGTGATGATGGCTTCCGGTTGTAGCTTCCTTGTCCCTAAGACTGTATCTGGCTGAGTAATTAGGGGTGACAGCGGGCAGCGCAGGTCGATGCGGGCGGGCGCGGCACGAGAGTGTTGGCGGCTGGTCCTCGTGGAGAAACGTGAGGCATTTTCATGGTATCATTCTCTCAACTTTAAGTATGTTTGAGACTTTTCATGATAAAGAGTGGGAGAAAATCTGGAAATTAAAAGGGAAGTCCAGATCAAAGCTACTGTTTCTGGATTCAGACGTGGGGAACTTGAGCGTTCGTGATGTTCTCGTTCGATGTAGGCTTTCATCCCTTGGATTCGCCACCTAGTTTGCGTTTGGTGTGAAATCTGCATCTCTGGAAGAAAGGGGGGGCACGTCCAGTGAAAACCTTATCCTTAGTGTCATTTTGGTCTCCCTGGAGCTGATGTCACGTGAGTCGGGGGTGACCTCGTGGCCGAAAGTGCAGCTGTTCGATGCAGGCAGGTTAAAAATAACAAATCATTGTAACAGTCAGGCCAGTAGGATGTCGAGAGAGGTTAGGATAGGTGTGTTCCCTTGGCTGGCTATTCCTGGGAAGTCTGACTGTCTGAAGGACCGTGTTTCTGTAGATGCTAATGTTTCTGTTAGGGTTCCTTCCCACGCACGACATGCTGCTAGTGTGGCTGGTAAGCCGGGGTTGCCCTGACCGATCGCTGGGGTTTGCAGCACGGCTCAGCCTGGCTAACCGGTGGGAGTGTGCAGTGGTGCTGACTGGGAGGTTCTGCATGCTGAGGCTGGGGGACTGTCCCTTCAATAGGCAAGGCCGGGAGAGAGCTTCCAGAAGAGGTTCTGGGAGGAGAGCTGTACTTGTGTCCGTCTGGGGAGTCGAGTGCGTTTTCCCACATCACTTCAGAGATAGTCTTGGCCGCTCGCTGTGCCAGCTGCCCTGCTGGGGGCAGGGTTACCCGGTGAAAAAGTTGCAGCAAAATTCCTCTTTGGTAATGTCACTGAGACAGTGTATGTATATTTGGTGCCTATTTGGCTTTTCATCACAGCTTTGGTTCTGTTTTCTTAATCCACGGTATGACCGTCCTAAGTCCCGGGTTTTAGCAGTTGTTTTTGTTTTGGGTTTTCTTTTTTTAACAAGTCTTTGTTTTTTGTGTGGAGAGTGGTCCAGTGGTGAGGGCATTTTGTCCCCCTGGGGCCCACTCTGCAGGTGGCTCGAATGCCAGGGGTCCAGACAGTGGCTTTGGGTGGCTGGCTGGGTCTGAGGAGACTCACTTGCCTGGAATAGATGAGGAACAGCTTTGTGCCCTAACCTTTCACCCTTTGCCGATGACGTGAGCACCTGCACGTGTAGTCTGGTTATGGGAGGACAGGGTTCGACTGCTGACAGGAGACGCCCGAGCCTTTGTTGTGATCGTTGCACAAATGAGAGGCTTATTAAGGTGGTTTTGGAATGTGTGTCCTTCAGACTTGAGCACTTCTCTGGAGGCCAGAGTCCAGCTTTATCAGCTTGGTAGAGCCATTATGTTTATTTTGTTTAACGTTTATTTGTTTTGAGAGAGGGAGGGAGAGAGTATGCAAGCAGCGGAGGGGCAGACAGAGAATCTCAGACGGCTGATGGTGCAGAGCCTGACATGGGCTCCAACTCTCGAACCGTGAGATCATGACCTGAGCCGCAGTCAAGAGTCAGACACTTAACCGACTGAGCCACCCGGGCGGCCAGGACCATTATATTTTAGGCCAGGGAGCCCGGAAGTAGGCAGGCAAGGTGTTGCTGAGTGCAATCGCTCGTGTCTGCCATCAGGCAGGGCCTAGTAGAAAGACTCAGCTGATGTGAATAAACGTGGAAAGGGCCGTGTTTACTTCGGGGGACTGAGGGCGGCCCCGAAGCTGGCGGGAGAGCTGAGCCTCAGCCCGAGCCGTACGTTACGGCTGCCGTGGTGGGGGTCTGCTGTCTGTTCTGGAAGGGTGTGACATGCGGCTGGTGTTGAGAAGCCCTTCTTTACACGAGTATCTTAGTGAACGTCGAGCGAGGATGTCGGTTCTGTCGTGCAGCCGGCAGCCAGGTGAACCCGACCCTGGTGCGCTCCCAGGACGGCCGGATTACTTTTAACGCCTCAGCGCTCCGGGAGCGGTGGCAGGTGGTGGAGAGGCCTGGCCGTGTGATGGGAAGCGGTGGCCGCTCCTCCCCTCCGCCGCGCTCCGAGCTCCGGGTCGGATTTCTTGAGGGCCCGAGTGCGCGTCCTCTCCAAGGCACCGCGCGGAGGTCAGACTCGCCAGAAAGCTGCCGCGCCGCCTCCCCCGCGAGTGGCCCGCGCCCCTCCCTGGTCTCCGAGGGGACTTGGGGGAAGCACGTCCGGGTCGCGTGGGCCGGCGGGTGCCGCTCCAGGCAGACTCGGGTGGACACGTGCTCTCCCCCAAGTGACCGCTGCTTGCGCCATGAGCCGGTGCGCCCCGAGGTGTGGGAGGCGACTGCGGAACAGGAGTCATGGGGACACAGGTTGTCCCCGTTAACTTTACCGCCCCTCCAGCAACCGTCCAGACGCAAATTCCGATCCTGCCGCACCTTTCTGAGAAATTAGAACCGTAATTTGCCCCGAGGCACCACTTGCGAGAGTTTATTTTCTCAGACCTGGTGGCAGAGGGAACCCTCAGTGTTTTTTATGACTAGCTTGGTCTTTTTGGGGAGCTCTTTAGGTGATTTTTACGGGATGGCATGGACTCTTCTGTTAATCCTCTTGTATTCTTTACTTAAATCTGGGCATTCACGTGCTTTGGTGCCTTCCCGGAAACAGGTTCTGCTCAGTTTAACAATTAAAAACATTCTTAGTCTGTGCTGCCGGGAGCGAGCACGACAATTAAAAACATTCTTAAATCATGTTGAGTTTCTAAAGGTTTCAAAAGTCCGTTGGAATATTGGTTATTGAGTATTGGTCCTTCACTTACTAGAGAACTACATCTTTGAGTGTAAAGTGGAAGCGAGGATTGGATCCTGTCATGGATTCCTGTGAAGTGGGAAATGTCTTCACCGAACTGTGTGCAAGCGCCCAGCTCCCCTTGTGGACCCCGCCCCGGAGTCACCGGGGTCTGCACGCGTTTGCCGTGCATTCCTGAATTTTCCATTTCTCTGGCGGGGTTGGCTGGAGAAGGGGGCTGTTCAGCGCTGGGTGAACATTTGATGAAGATGTGTCCCCGCGTCAGATTAGAGTTCCCTCTACAGGTCCGCTCGTTAAAGACCGCTCCCGTAAACAACGTTTTACGTGTTCTGACCCCTCCGGGTACTCGGTACTAACGGTCCCACCCTGTTGTCACTTGACACAAGGTGACACATTTAGGCAGCGTGGGTGTTGATGGCCAACCACGTATCAGATGCGGTCGTAAGACGCCTTTTTGAAGCAGAGTCCAGTGCCTGCAGATAACATATTCTTACACAGATTTAATTGAAATGAAGACGGCTACAAGGCTATAAGCGCCCCAAGGGAGCGATAAAAGGATGGGAACAGAAGACTCCAGAATACTCACTATTCTTTCCCTAAAAGATGGGAAATGGAGGAAATACAAGGTATTTTCCTACATCAAATATTTTCCTACATTAAAGTAATAAAGTAATTTATTAGCATTAATTTTAATTATCTTCAGTCTGTAAATGAAATAATTGTAGTTGTTTGAATTGTTTGAAATACTTTCAGTTATTTTCAGTAAGCCTTCCAGGAAATAACTTTGTTGATTTGAACTGTTTGGATTGCTTTGCCCTCCTGGGAGACCTCGGGTTCTCGGAAGGTGGGCATCCAGCCTGAGGCTTCTCTGCTCAGTTCGGTGCCCCTTTCCCGAAAGTTTTCTCGTGCGATAAGGTGTTCCCATAACACAGTACAACAGAAGGTAAACAGAGTCCCAGAACGCTTGTCACAAATACGTTGTCTCTGCTCTGTGCCACAAGGCACTTAAGTCATCATGCCTCATGTTTTGTGTATCTGAGTATGAAACCATTGGAAAATGCGCAGCCCTGTTTTTGGGCAGGGTTAAATGCTTATTAAAACCTGCTTTTGGTAGCAGATATGCGATTTATTCAGTAAAATTATCCCTGTACCAAAGAGACAGAGCCTATTAGCACCGTGTCCCTGGTCTCAACCAGATCAAAGAGGCCTTATTAATTATTCATTATGACATTTTATATATTATTTTACTTTTCATAATTACTCAAGTCTGTATAATTAACCTCTCATTTAGTTGAAGTGCTTAACGTTAAGTATGGTTATAATTACAACTATTAAAAAAAGTATATGGAAGAATTTAAAAATCTTTAATTAGAAAGAAAACTTTTTTTTTTTGTTCAGTTTTGTAGCGCATTTTTTCCTTGTCGACAAGTGTCTTGAATTATGTGAACAAAGGAAAAGCGGAGAGCCCCGCGGAGGGAGTGCTCTGGCAGGAGTTGAGCGGTCCATCTCCTGGATGGGAGGCGTGGTCAGCCCGTGATCTTGTATCACGCGTTCGAGTGCGGAGTGGGGTGCAGCCAGCGGCGCTGTTTCCTGCGGAGAAGGTGAATCCTCGGCAGATGGGCCCTGGGGTCCCCGCGAGCGGTGAGCCAGAGGGTCAACGGGTGCCATGCCAGGGCCACTCCCCTCTGCCAGGCTCTTTCTCGTGTGCCACAGATTGGAGAGAGTTCAGTCCAGATCTGGGTCCAGGGGACCCAACAGACGCAAGACGGGACTGATGGCAGACGGCGAGGTTTCTGTGAAGCAGTGTGTGTTGAGGGGAGACCATCACCCCTCCTTGGGGACACGTGCCGCCTCGAACTCTGGCCACGACGTCTCCCGTTTGGTGACCTGCATGCTGAGTCCCAGTCACGAGATTCCGTGGAAGGGCAGTGCGGTGTGTCAAGCGGGGCTGAGTCCACAGGAGCATGGTGGGCAGTCTTCTGTGTCATCGGAGCTTCATCCGGTTCTGTCTGGAACAGGTCCGGTTCTGGAGGTTTCTGTGTGGGGCACCGCCCTCGAGCTGACATTTGGGGCACGGAGCCGGGTGCTTGCCAACACCCAGACCTTGGGCTTCACCCTCCACTCCGGTGGCACCAGGGTGGCCCTGATGCCCCGTGGGACCCAGGCTGTGGAAGGACCACGTATTGTGCTCCTGTTCATCTTGGATCCTCTCCTTTGTCAGGAGAGGGAGCGTCCACAGCCACGTGCTCACATTATTGTCAGGATTCGTACATCGGCAAACAGCCTCTGGCTTGGCACGCCTGAGGGTTGGGGTCTGTCCCCCGTGGCCTGCTGTTTCCTACTGTGGCATCCACATGTGGCATCCATGTGTCTTGTGCTCCGTGGAACCGGGCAGTGAGAAGCCTCTCTAATCCGTCCTACATGCTCTCCCAGGGAGCCCTGGTCGTGCTGTTCCTGGGATTGAAACCCACAGAAACAAAACCCGACTCCTGGTTGAGCTGTCGGGAGCCGTGAATCTGCTCGGTGGCTCCCAGCTCGGCAATCTTGACCCCAGGGCAGGGCGTTTGTGCTGATGTCTGGAGACAGGTTTGGTCACTGGGACAGGGTTGGGGTGGTACGGGCGTCCATGGAGAGAGGGACGCTGCCGCTCCCCTGCCCTGCAGAGGGCAGCCCCACACGATGACCAAGCACCATGGCACCCTGCGGGGCTAGTGAAAGAAGCGTGCTCATTCTCCTGCCCTCCCCACCCCCACCCCCACCCCCACCCCCATGTTCTTCTCTCCCTCTGACACAGGGTCCTGCTTCTCTTGTCTTGCTGGTTAATGGTTTGCCCGTCCTTCAGGGCTCCTGCAGGGTGGCGTCGCCTGATAGAGGGCAAAGCAGGCAGGATCTCAGTGTCGAAAGTAAGCTTGTTTGGGCTATTTAAAAATTCTTGGGGGCACCCGGGGCTCAGTCTGTTAAGTGTCCAACTTCAGCTCAGGTCATGATCTCACGGTCTGTGGGCTGGAGCCCCACACGTCGGGCTCTGTGCTGACAGCTTGGAGCCTGGAGCCTGCTTTGGATTCTGTGTCTCCCTCTCTCTCAAAAATAAACATTAGAAAAAATTTTAGGGCCACCTGGTTGGTTCTGTCGGTTGAGGGTCTGACTTTGGCTCAGATCATGATCTTGTGGTTCGTGAGTTTGAGCCCCACGTTGGGCTCTGTGCTGACGGCTTGGAGCCTGGAACTTGCTTCGGATTCCGTGTCTCCCTGTCTCTGCCTCTCCCTGCTCGCTCGCTCGCTCTCTCTCTCTTTCTCGCTCTCTCTCTCAAAAATGTTTAAAACGATTGTGGGGCATGTGCACATTTGAGTTTGGCGCTGGGAGGCTCTTGAACACACAGGTGTCAGTGTGCAATGAAGGAGTAAACCACCCAGGGCTGTGCACAGCGGTCATCTTTGGCTCGTGTGTAGCAATGTCGTATGTCCTTGAACTCCGGGTGTTACTTCAGCCTAGAGAGAGGTTGGCGCAAGGTCAGCCTCCTCATCTCGACCTCCGTTCTTCTGCTTACTCACCAGATAACTCCCTGCAGCTACTCAAACGTACTGTTTCAGATGCTGATGACCTTTCAGGTTTGTGGTTCTGCATGTTTGTGTCTGGGTAAATCCCCAAATCGTGAACAAAAACCAGACTGCGTGTGCCATGAACTTGAGGTGGATTCGTCACGGCCGTGGTGAGGCGGACAGCAGATGAGCTGCGTGGGACCCCGGCATCCTGGCCAGATCTGCGACGCACTGCCGAGGGGGGCCTTCCCGTAAAGGTCCGGGGTGGTTGGCGGGGTCGGGGGGCCCGTCCCGTCCCGTCCCTGGGGGGGCTCTGCCTGATTTGCACCTGCCCCGAGGTGGCCATGCTGGGGCCGAAGCAGGCAGCGCTCTCAATCCTCCTGGGCCTTCAGGGAGGCCGAGGGATTCCCTTAACCCAGGTGAAGTCCGATGTGCTTGGCAAACCCATGGTTTCCTGGGTGGTGTCCGAGTGGAGGCAGAGTTCGTGCCTCCTGGTGAAAGCATCAAGTGACCACAGTCTGGGTTGGAGATGTTCCTGTGCTCAGATGAGATGCTCGTGGCGACTCCTGGGTTTACCGAGAACCCGGATGCCAGCACTGCTGGTCTCCATGACGACAACCATGTGTCTTCCCCCAGCTTTCTTCCTCAGAACGCTCCGGTTTTGTTTGGGGAAGAAGTGGCCCCACCTGAAAGTCCCTTACGCAACCAGGGGTGGCTGGGTTACCTTCCTAGAGAAGGGGATGTCGATCAGAATTCCTGGGGTGGAGGATGTCCCTCTCTGGATTAAAACGTGTAACCCTCACTCACCCTCTCTCCTTGCCGGGGCCACGGTGCGATGTCTGGTGAAGAAGCAGCCTCTTAGTGCGAGGAGGAGCGGGTCCTGGAGGTCTGTCCTGGGGCTGCCGCTGCATACCAACCCTTCTCTGGACCTTTACCCCATGAGGCAAACGGGTCCTTGTTGACATCAGTCACTCTCAGATTTTCTCTTAAAGCTGTGAGAACTGTCACAGTGGGAGACGCGATCAGATCTCACTTTAATGATGGGGGCAGAGTCAGAAGGAAGGACACGAGTTTTTCTGTAATAGATGGGACTGTTGATGTGGTTTCTCATGAGTAGTTTGTAGGAAAACGTCCCCTAAGCGGAGAGTAGATATGAACAGTTATTAGGGCTAAAATCAATGGGTTTGTTTGTGAATAAGACAAGTTGAGGGTTCCGTGGTGAACAGAGACGGGGGCTTTGCTCCTGACACCCTGTCTGGTGGGACCTGAGGTGGTTTTGTCCTTCGTGGGCTCAGCTCCTCCAGACGTGAGGGTCACCTGGATGGTCTCCTTGTCCTGCTCGGGCACCTTCCCAGCTCTGGCATCCTGACCTGAAGAGGCAGACAGAGTATCTTCTGTCAGAGGGTCAGCACGGACCCTCTTCAAACTAGTGGAGCCGTCTGAGGAGCTCGTGGTAAAAAGGAAGAAGGTGAAACGTGCCGGGAGAAGAAGGGGCAGAAGCGAGGGAGCAGGAGGGGACTGTAGCCGTTCCCGGGTGCTGCTGGACGAGACGGTGCACGGTCCCGCCCCAACCCCAGCTTGGGCACGGTCGCTGCTGAGGGTGCACACAGGGAGTTCTGGCAGCAGGTGCAGTTTGAGGTGATGCTCAGGGGCCCTGCAGCTGGTGGCCCAGCGGCCCTCATCACCGGTGTGCCCTTGGCGGGACCCTTGACCATTCCTCGCCTCTGTTTTGCCACCTGTAAAACAGGGATCGTAAGTGTAGCTCAGTCAGAAGGTGGTCATGAAAATACCACACGCCGTGCACTGAAAATACCCAGCACATAAGCACTTGATCAAAGTGACGTGATTGAAGTTTGGCAAGAGAGCCCCGTGGAAATAGTGGCTCCGTGTTAGTAGGTGGTTTTCATCTATTCATAGCTTACTGGCTTTTCTTGGTGAACATAATTTTTAAGTAGGTTCTTATTTTGGGATGATTTGTCGTGTGTTTCATTTAGATGCAGTTATTCTAGATTTCCAGGCTGTGAAAATGTCTTCTGACATGTCGTTTAAGAAAATCTCGCTGGCCCCTTTTCAGGGAAATTCAGTGGTAATCCTCCTTGCTTTATTCCATTGCCATCTGATGCCATGTCCTCCAGTATTTAATTACCTTACATTGATGGGTTGTCACTTAAAAACTTCTAGACAATTTCACATTAATTTTCCTGGAAATTTTTTGGCATTTTAGGCAACTGTTGCCCATCTGTAAGCAATCAGATTCCGTAGTTTTAAAAGGTGGTGTATTTATTTGGATGTAGCAAGAGCCGCTGAGTGCAGTCACCCCGATGGAAATGACAGCGCGTGTGTGCGAGGTCAGACGTGGCAGGAGTCCTTGGTGTTCTTCCCGTTCTTCCCCAAGCCTTCTCCTCCCGCCCCTCTCCTCTGTGCCAACCCAGCATTCCGGAGCCGGGTGTGGTGTGGCAGGGGCTGGCCAGGCCCGGGCATACCCGCCCCCTAACGGCCTTCCCGACCCCGTGGAGCGCCCTAGCCGTCGTCAGCGCTGTGCAGACCGTGAAGGGCGGCCTCTGAGCCGTGTTTGATCTAGGAATTGGCTCCTACCAACTGCCCGCTTTTAGGACACAGTTAGACTTGACGTGCTTTTCCTCTGCTGAGCTGGTTGTGGCTGTTAGTTAGCCTCACGGGACGCACGTCAGTCTGCCCGAGGCCGGCAGACATGGGAAGGCCGCCGGTGTCCTTGTTGAGGAATCCCCGCGGGCCGGCGGGTGGTAGGGGGTCTGTCTCCTGGTGCCGTCCCAGCTGTTTGCTGATGGTTAGCGCGAACAGTGGCCAGAAGCGGCTGTGATTGAGGCCCGCGAGTTTTACTGTTCATAGCTGACCTCGGGAACCCAGATGGAAAATGCAGGAGGCTGTCCGGCAGAAGGGCGTCCACGGCAGTCTTTCCCCGGTGTCTGCCTGGAGGTGGGGGCGGTTCTCACTTCTGTGGTTCTGCTCGTAGAAACCGGGGTGGGCAAAGGTGGGTCCCGCCTGGGTGCACGCCAGAGGAGTGGCGGGAGGAGGGCCACTGGGGTTTTACCCGCTGCCTGGGACCCAGCCCTTCTGCCCCAAGGCTGACGGTCCCCCAACCTGTGTCGTCGTGGCGATGTGCATGGAGGCTGCCTGGTCCCGGGGCTCACGCTGCCACTCTGTCCTCGGCCCCTGCTGGGCTCTCCCCTCTGCATTCTCTTCAGCTGTACCTGTGAGCAGGGCAGCGAATCCTCCTTGAACGGGCAGGCGGCCTGGTTATGTGTCTTGTGTCATTGAGGTGTTTATGAAGGGCTTTCTTGGGGCTTTGCGGCCAACCTGAGGAGGCTGTCCTGGAAAGGCCGGTGCGTTGGGAGTGGGGTCCGGGTCACTCAAGGACATGCTGCTCTGACACCAGTACTCCATAAAAACGCAATTGGATTAAAATCTAACGTAGCAGCTCTTTGGGCCTTTTGATGTGGACCAAGTGGAACAAAAGAGCCGGGTTTCCAGACGCAGCTGAGTGGCCAAGTCAATATCTGTCCTTCTGTCCTGTCCGTGCTCCGAAGCTTTCAGGAGAACTCCGTGTTGACCGTGTCATCTGCTCCGGGGCCCGTCGGCGTGTGCTGGAGAGATGTGTTCTCCGCTTACGGGTGTGATTTGTGGCCTCCGAGGCCGTGCCTTCTCCTTGAAGCATGCTGATGCTGGGAGGGGTGGCACTGAACGTAACCAGTGAAATGGATGTTCTGAAGAAGCTTTACAGAAGCTTGCTCTTCCCTGAATATCTTCAAACAAACGGAAAGCTATTAGCAAGTCGTGTTAATTGAAAATTATTTGGCAAACCCCACAGGTGATGCCACCACTGGAGATAACCATTATTAATATCGTAACATGTATTTTTGCAGGGTTTTTCCCAGGGTCTGTCCCCCCATCCACCTGTCTGTATTTTAAACCAATACTTCTGTGTTCTGAAATAGTTTTATCACTTGTTTTTTATCAGCTTTATCAGCTGTTCTTTCTAGCCAGTAATCTATCCTGTAAGGTTTGTGTTGATAAGTGTGGTTGTGAAAGCTCCTTCTTAATGGCTGCTGACCTGGGGCCGACCTGAGTCATGGGCATGACTGTTTTAGACCAAGTAGATGGGGCAGCTGTGGCTGGGAAGTTGGGGAGAGCATCTTCACATGGTGCAAACTGTACAGAGTTAGCCTGGGGCCGTGTGGGGACGGACCTGATGGAAGCCTGGGGTGTGTGTGGGGTGGGGGGCTGCCAGGAGCACCAGCATCTCCTGGGAACTTGTCAGAAGCACACGTGACTCGCCCCAGCCCAGCCCTACTGACCAGAAGCCGGCGAGGGGAGGAGAGGCCTAGCAGTCAGTCACGTGGCACCAGGAATTCTCTGGTTCCTGAGCTGGCTCAGGTTTGAGGGCCACGACTGTAAGTCGGGCCAGCCGGGTGCAGACCCACCGGGAGCAGGAGCTGCTTGGCCTCACTGTGTCTGCACGTGTGGTGTGAGTGCTCTGTGCACACACAGTGGAGCCGACCGTGTCGGAGAGCGAGGTGTGGCCGGGCAAGTCGGGGGGCCGGGGCACAGGCCCAGGCAGGTACAGAACCGTAAGTGACGGCCGTGCGTGTGCTCGAGCGGCCAGATGCACAGGAAGAGGGCCTGTGGGCTTGGGATCCAGACCCATCCGGCCAAACGAGATTTGAACACTCCCTGCTGTGCGGTGGATGCTGAGCTGGAGATTGGGACTGAAGCAACTGAGTGGAAAAGGGAGAATGTGTTCGCTTTGAGCGGTTTCCTTACCTGGAGGTACCTCAGCCGCCGTGGGATAAACCCTGCAACGTCAGCACGTGATTTCCTGGAGTGCTTACATCCTGGTGCTCTGCGTGGGCAGCCAGATGTCCCAGCTTCAGGATCGGAGTCAGTCCTACGTTCTATGTGATCAGCAACGGATTTAACCCTTTTGGATATATAAGGAACTCGTACAAATAATGGCCAAAAAAAAAAAAAAATCACAATCCACTAAATGTGGTGCTCAGCCCCCCTGATTAGGAAATCAGAATCACAGTGAGATCGTAGCCGTTCTAACGGGTGAAGACAGTATCTATCAAAAAGATGAGAAATAACTAGTGTTGGTGAGGATGATGGAGAAGAGGGTAACCTTGTGTACCATTGACGGGAACGTAAATTGGTACAGCCACTCTGGAAAACAGTGTGGTGCTTCCTCAAAAAGTTAAAACCAGAAACCCCATATGATCCAGCGGTCCTACTTCGGAGCATATATTCAGAGGAAGTCAGTCAGTAGCCAGGACGCAGGCAATCCAAGTGTCCATCGAGGGGATGAATGGAGAGAGAGCATGTTGCACACACACAGGCAAGAATATTAGCCACAAAGAGAAGGGAATCCTGCCATTTGTAACAACATGGACAAGCATGAAAGGCTGAGTGAGATCAGTCCGGGAGACAAATTCTTCTGTGATTCCATATGCACTCCACGTTCAGTCTAAAACTGAACAAGAAGCAGCATTTAATGGTGGTTGCTGGTGGTGGGGGGATAGGGAGAGGTTGGTTGAAGGGGATAAGTTTCCAGTTGGAAGATGAGTAAGTTCTGGTAACTAGTGTGCACCGTGGTGGCTTAGTGATACTGCATTATGTTCGTGAAAGTTGCTTAGAGTATCTTCCATATTTAGGCCACACACGCGCACACACACACACACACACACACACAAAGGGCACCTGTGTAAGGTGAGGGAGGCATTGATTAGCCCTCCCTGGTGATGATTTTGCTACACATACACACATCAGATCCTCATGTTGTACGCCTGAAGCTTTGACAGCATTTGGTCAAGTACATCTCAAAGCTGGAAAAAAAACACCATGTGAATTTGTGTCTCAGGAGCCCCCAAATTACAGCCGACCAGGGACAACCCTGCTGCTTCCTGAAGGGGCTGGAGCTGGACGCTTTGCTTTAAACCATTTGGCACCCATTCCTGAGGCCAAGTACTGTGCACCATGGCTGAGAAGGTCCAGGAGAGTGGATGCCAAAGAGGAAGCAGGCCTGTTCCTGTTATGGTCTAAACATCCTACTTAGTTTAGAGCGTTTCCTTTGTGATCTGGTGGCAGACATGAAGTGAAAGGTTCAGGTGTGTCTCTGAGGCCTTTTTCAGTCTTAGGATTTGCGGCAATACAAATAATTCCATCTGTTTGCTGACCCTGTGGCTGGTGGACCGTGCTCCTGGGGCGTGCGGCAGCGGCCTCACCTGGGCCGGTTAGAGGTGTGTGTGCAGGTGAGAGAGGGAAGTGCTGAGGGAGGCAGGAGAGTGGACTTGCTTACACACAAGGAACTCGGGTGCAAATGCACGTGGTTGGTGGGTCCAGTAGCAGAGTAGGGCTTTGAGCTCAACCGTTCTGGCTTGGTCTGCTAGATTTCTTCTTGGGATATCCTCTTGCCATCGTAGACACTTTCAGAGATTGATCTATTAAAGTACGTTTACCACGGAAACAAAGTCTGGGGGCTCATGCTATTTATTTGTGCCTTCTTCCCCTCGGAGTGCTTTTCGGCTGCACGGAGAAGCTTCTGACTAGCGGCTCTTGCTTTCCTGGCATCCTGCTTCTGTGGCCTGTGTCTCCTCTCCCCTGCCTCCCCGCCAGCTGCAGCCACGACGCCCCCCTTCTCAGAGCCGGCCGCATCCAATGCCTACACACTTGTGATCTCTTGATGTCTAACGTTGTTTCTCTTGGGTGGTTTTGGCTCTTCCCGTTCTTGAGCTTTGTCCGATTCAATGCTCTGGGGACCCTTGGGTAGTCCCGCACCCCATTCTCGCTGAAGCGTTTCTATCTGCTCAGTGTTCTGAATGGAAAAATGACCCGGTGCGTGCTGATGCTTTGCAGTTTAGGATTAGAATACAGGATCTAAATAGTGCGATCCTTGGGTTGATGTTGGGTAACGAGCTTAAGCACTTCTAGGAAATTTGCGATCTGGAATTTACGTTGAGAACATTTAAGCTGCTCGAGGTCTAACCGACTGTCTTTGTCCCGGCAACAAATAGAGCTCCTGGTCTAGCGGTTTCTCGATAAATGCTGGTGTACTTGGACCGAGTGCCATCTGCTCCCGTTGCCCTGGTGGACTGACCCCGCCCCCGGTGGGGCTGGAGCTGGGGGCCAGCCGGCTCGCCGCCCACCCGTCCTGTCCCTCCTCTCCCATCCCTCCCCGTGCGTCCAAGTGACGCGTGTGTGCATGCGTGTTGTTTCATAGACCGTTACTGTTCCGTCAGGGTGGTCGTGCTCTCGATGTGAACCCGTCAGTGGCCCTCAGGCTTGTGTCTCTCCCAGTCTCCCCAAAACTGAACACAAGCATCTTGAAGGTTTTGATTCTTCCTCTCTGGGGACCTGGGTCTCCTCAGAACCAGGTAACTGCAACTGTGAGAATGTTCACATGCGTCTTCAGTGGGAAAAGCAAAACCAGAAAGTCTAGTATGGTTTGCCACAATGACTAAATAATTCAGCCGTTACATGGACCCATCCCTATGTTGGTAGGAGAGCCACTGAATAAACTAAGGGTCCGGAGAAAACACATTTATTTAAAAATTCAAACAAATTAGAATTGTTTTGAGAGTTTCAGGATTTTGTTGTTTGACATAATTGATACTTTCTACTCTGTTTCAAAACAATCAAAAGTAGCAAAGTGACTAAATTCAGTTTTGTCCTACGAGACCCATCACAGCAAAGAGAAAAACATAGTAGGCCATTTTTCCTCTGCTGTTCAGAGTACCGTTTTCATTCTGTTCCTCCCCTCCCCCTCACTTCCAGGTATCCATTCTCTTTAGACAAACTGTTGTGGGTGGTTTTTATTCGTGCTTCGGTTAATCTAAGTCTGGAGCCCGAATTTACCCAAACGGCCTTGTCTCCGAGTCTGGAGGTGCTGTAGCCCCACTGCCCCGTCTGCACATGTCACGGTCTGCCCGGAGGACCCCGCGTGTAGGTTTTGCAAGTGGAGACCCTCTGTACGTGTTGTCGTTTGGAGTTCAGCGTGGGTTTGCTGTGCGGGAGAAGACGGCCTCTTCTCCATGTGCCTCTTTGCTGCTTTCTTGTCGAGTACGGAGTGATCCAGCGCACTTAGAAGGAACTTTTGTAAACTTATGGTTGAAGTATCTCCGCAGTTGAAAGAGTGGGAAATACTCCCATAAAGCAGACGGGGTAAGAAGCCACAGAAACGTAACGAAACACGCGTGAAATCTTTGGTGTTAGAAACAATAGAAAGTCCATCGGTCCGGCTGAGTGGGCTTCCGAGCCCTTGTGTACCTGGGTCTTAGCTGCACGTGACCCTGATAATACCGGCAACATTCGAACGTTCTAGTGGGGCTCACCCTGGCTGTGCGAGCACTCATACTGGGCACGGCACGGTTATGGTGATTTATTCCAAGTGGCAGTTCCCGGGCCGGCGGGGCTGCAGGTCTGATATCACAGGTGTGATGGCACATGGTTTTCAGTCCTGTGTGTGGTGTCCCTCAACCACCTGGGCATTTATTATTATTTAAAAAAAATTTTTTTTTTAATGTTTATTTTTGAGACAGAGACAGAGCATGAACGGGGGGAGGGTCAGAGAGAGAGAGGGAGACACAGAATCCGAAACAGGCTCCAGGCCCCGAGCTGTCAGCACAGAGCCCGACGCAGGGCTCAAACTCACGGACCGCGAGATCACGACCTGAGCCGAAGTCAGACGTTTAACCGACTGAGCCACCCAGGCACCCCCACCTGGGCATTTAAAACCCTGCGAGCCCCTCTGTGAGCAGATGGCTCTGCTGACATTGCCATTTCTAACCCTGTGTCGTCCTCTGTGTAGAGCCTGGGCCGGGGTGAGCTCACGGTCCACTGGTGGCTGCTGACCTGGTGCCACGCCGGGTCTTGGGGTCGGGGGCATGAGTGTGCATGTCCCAGGCCTGCTCTTGGTGTCCCTGCATGTCATGGAGTAGCTCCTGGCTCCTTGGTTCTGGGGGAGCTGGGGCATGGGCTCCTGCCTCCTAGGGAGGCTGTTGTGGGTTCCTTCGGGGTCCAGGGGCCACAGGCTGCCTGTGACCTACTGGCTGCCCTTCCACACACACACCGCATCCTCCTTACCCAAGTCCCCTGTGGCCTGTCGAGTTCATGACCTGTCAGAAGGTCTCTTTGCTCAGTGCCGACTTTTTCCCAGTAGAGATTGAAGTTGTACCGAACGTGGCTGTCAGGCAGCTGTGTCCTCTGTGAGTGCCCTTTGGATGTGGCAATGGATAGATTTTTTACACGTGCACGCAAACCCTCTCTCACCTGGTCTGACCCCTTGCCGGGTAAGTGGGGGCACCCATCTGTCCAGCCCCCTTGTTCTCAGCACCCATGTGCGGGAGTGGGAGGTTCTGTTTGTGATGGCAAATGGAGCCCTGGGTCTACAGAAAGTAAGGGACTTCCTGTGCTTTGACACGGAGTCCTTATAAGTGATTATTATTCATACATTAAAAGCTGGAACTTTGTCACTGAGGATGGCCTCGGACATGCACGTCCACCCTGAGGAGCCCATGCCAAAGGGGGACAGAGGTTGCTGGTCAGGTGACTGGCATGGACTAGCCCTGATTGCTAGGATGAGGGTCCGTGAAGGTGGAGAGGGGGGCCGGGGAGGCAGGTGGAGGGGGACGGGACTGGGGAGGCACCAGAGTGTGATCCCTGGGGCCATCCGGCGTTGCTGGCTGTGAAGACGGGTGGAGGGTGGTCACCCACAGAAGCGGGAAGAGGCGCGAAGACCGGTTCTCCGTGGAGCCTCCGAAGGACCAGCCCTGGACGTCGGCCCTGAGGCCCACCTGTACCACCTCCGAGCTCCAGAGTTGTAAGATAAACTGGTGGTGTTTGAGCTGCTGCGTTTCCAGCAATTCCTTACAGCTGTGAGGAAACTCCAACACCAAGGTACACATACAGAAATACAATTCGCCAGTCGGCTCACACCCAAGTTAGGTAAATAGCATGATGAGACGTTCTGGTGACAACGTGCTTTTCTGATTCAGTGAGGGGAGCTCACTGTGTTGTCCTTACAGCAAAGGTTTTCAGGGTTAGAGAGAGTGTCTGCCCCAGCCCGGGAGGCAGTCACAAGGATTCTGATTTTCTCCATTTCGTGGAAAAACAGCTGTATTAAAGTGATCATGACCTTACTGAATTCTGAATTGGAAAAAAAAATGGAATTGTGATTGTGTGTGTGTGTGTTAACATACACCGTCCTTTCAGATTTAACATTGTGGAAAAAGAAAGCTTGAAGTTTAATGGAGGAAAGTGCTTCTGGGCCATAATGTGGCTGCCGTTCAGCTGTGTGCACATGTGGGGGCTCTGTGCCCAGCAAAGCCCTCTGGGGTGTTTCTCCTGATGGGCATAGGCGGAGTGTGGTTTTGTACCCAGGGAAACGGCTGGGTGATGTGCTCGAGTGCTGATAAATCCCTAGAGAGGCTTTGTTCCCCAAATCAGCAGTTATTCCATGGTTTTGGAGTCTATAACATTATAGTTTTTAACTTACTTGCAAAAAAGCAAACAGAACCTGTGATGACTTAAAAATTATTATTCAGTAGTCACGGCTATAAATACACATAATTTATGGGTATGGCCGCAGAATCAGCTGCAGTGTGGCTTTAACCCATGTGACCTGTGACACAGAGCACTCATTGGCAGTATTTTTAACACGGGGCGGGAGTGTGCACATGCCAGGGCTCCATCTAAAATGTGAGCTGCAGCTGTGTGCGGGCCTCTGAGAAACTCGGGCTGGCCGGCTGAGCCAGCCCGGGGCCATGCGCTGGGAGGGACCCGGACGAGGCCGCACCACTGGCCAACAGCTCCGTTTTTGTCTCCGCAAACGGACCATCTGCTCTGACGAGCCCGCAGGTCTGCCAGAACTCAGCTCAAGGCTTGCCTTTGCTTCTCTTGTGCCAGATACGCATGTCTCAGAGGGATATTTGTAATTCACGTAAATGTGAGGCACTTGAATACCCAGGATGCATCAGATGTTATCAGTTTAAAAACTGCAAAAAATCTTATTTGGCAAATTTGTAACTTTGTCATCATTACTATTGTGTAAACAATTTGAAGGCATTTGTTTTACGTGTCAATTTTTTAGCAATTTATGCACAAAGTACGTTTCAGCATTTTATTCTAAAATTTTTATTTTATTTTTTAGTTTTTAATGTTTTTACTTATTTTTGAGAGATAGAGACAGAGTGCAAGTGAGGGGAGGGGCAGAGAGGAGACACAGAATCAGAAGCAGGCTCCCAGCTGTCAGCACAGAGCCCAACAATGGGGCTCGAACTCACAAACTACAAGATCATGACCAGAGCCGAAGTCAGACACCCAACCGACTGAGCCACCCGCATTTTATTTATTTTTAATAAATGCAGGTGACCTGCATTTTATTTATTTTTAAATTTATTTTAGAGAGCAAGTGAGCAGGGGAGAGGGGCAGAGGGGGAGAGAGGGAGAATCTTAATCTCAGCGTGGAGCCCAACACAGGGCTCAGTCCCACAACCCTGGGATCATGACCTGAGCTGAAATCAAGAGTCAGATGCCCAACTGACTAAACCACCGAGGTGCCCCCCAGCAGCATTTTATTTATTTTTAATTTTTTAAAGTTGGTTGATTTATTTTGAGAGAGAGAACAAGCAGAGGGGCAGAGAGAAGGAGAGACAGAATCTCAAGCAGGCTTCACGGCATCAGTGCAGAACCTGATGGTGGGGCTCAAACTCCCAAAGCATGAGATCATGACCCGAGTGGAGATCAAGAGTCAGATGCTAACCTACTGTGTCACCCAGGATCCCCCTGTCCCCACAGCAGCATTTTAAAACAAAATATTTCAGATTGAAAAACACTTAGAATCTTAGGAGAGACATGGTTGTGGGTCTCTGTGTGCGCTGGTCAGCGACTTGCTGTCCTGGGGCTGGCAAGCCAGGACACTGCCATTCTTGTAGCGAATGCACGCTGTGCTTGAAAGCAAAGTGAAATTGCTTCAGCAGTAGGATTGATCCCACTACACGCCTGTTAGAATGGCCACAGTCCTGGCCTGACACGGGTGTGCAGCAACAGGAACTCTGTGGCTGGTGGGAACGCAGAACGGTGGAGCCACTTGGGAAGACAGTTTGGCCGATTCTTAGAAAACTAAACATGCCCTTAGCGCACGATCCAGCAATCACAGCCCTTGGTAGTCACTCACAGAGTCGAAGACTTACGTCCACAAAAACTTGCATGTGAATGTTTCCAGTGGCTTTAATCAGAATTGCCCAAACTCGGAAACGACTAAGATGTCCTTCAGTAGGTGATGGATAAATAAGCTTACATCCAGACAGTGGAACATTAGTGAGTGATGAAAAGAAATGGGCCGTCAAGCCAGGGGGAGGCCTGGAGGAATCCTAAGTGCACGTTACTAAGTCGAAGATGCCAATCTGAAAAGGCTCCGTGCTGTGACCCCAGCTGTGTGATCTTCTTGAAAGGTAAAACGGTGGAGACGGTAAAAGATCAGGACTTGGGAGGGGGGGATGGGTGGTGGAGCACAGGGGATTTTTAGGGCAGTGGAACTACCTGTGTTAATACTACAGTGGTGGACACATGCCGTCATGCATCTGAACAGACCCCAGAATGCAGAGCACCAAGAGCGAGCCTCCTGTAAACTGAGGACTCGGGGTGATGAGGCCGTGTGCATGTGGGTTCATCCTTGATAACGATGCACCATCAGGTGGGGATGTGGATAATGGCGGAGGTTGTGCGTGTGTGGAGGACAGGAGGTGTGTGGGAAATGTCTGTACCTTTTTCTCATTTTTTCTGTGAACCTTAAACTGCTCTAAAAAACTCTCTAAAAAAGGAGGGGTCAGTACATGCAGGATGAGCAGACAGGCCTACACAGGAAGGGAATGCTTCCCGGAAAGGGTGTTCTTGTCGCGGAAGGGGGTGCCTGAGACCCGGGAGCACAGGAAGGGAGCCCGCATGTGTGAGCTGGGTGCACTGTGTTCTTGTCGGGGGCAGTAGGTGAGAGTGGGGGTGTTCAGGGTGGGATCGGGGAGAGGGTTGTGGTAGGCAGTGTTTGTGTTGATGGTTGGTGAGTATTGCCCTGTGTCCCCGTGGTTCAGATTGTATTTTTGGTGGTGGTGGGGAATCCTGACACATAGGCACCTGTCTCGTTAGCATGTGTGGAGGGCTGTGATGTCATCCAGGCTTCACACAACCCTCTGAGGGAGGCTCAGTTGCCCCAGTTTACATTTGAGAAACCCCAGAGTCCAACTTGTCTTTAAGGTCCCACGGCTGGTTAGTGGCGGAACCAGTATGAGGGCAGGTCCTGACTCCACACCCTCACCTCTGTCTACAGACAGTGTAGTCACTCACAGGGGCCTGGGGGAGGGGCTTCGGGGAAGGGGGTGTGGCCGCGGCCTGGGGGAGGGGCTTCAGGGAAGGGGGCGTGGCTGCGGTCTGGGGAGGGGCTTCGGGGAAGGGGGCGTGGCTGAGGCCTGGGGAGGGGCTTCGGGGAAGGAGGCGTGGCCGCGGAGTGAGGCCGGTGTGTGCCAGTCATTAAAGCAGCTGGTGGCTGCGTGGAGGGGCGCACAGAACATTTATGGGGCGTCGAGCAGACAGACCATGCTTGGTGGCTGTGTGGACTGAGGGATGAGAAGAATAGGAGTGCAGGATGAATCCCGGATCTTCCATCTGGAGAAGTTTTGGTCTCTGCGGAGTAAGGGCTGCCCGAACTGGCTCGTGTGCACACGAGTGTGCCTCGGGGGCGGGGGCGGGGGGGATGTGCATGCACGCTGGCATCTCGAGGATGTGTGCGCACAGGGAACGGGGCAGCCAGGCGGGCCTGATGTTTAGGGTTGGGAATGTGCTGATGAGGCCTCTAGTGTGGCCTCTGCGGCCTCCACAGGCACGTGCGCTACACGTGTATGGTGGTGACTGTCTTTGGTCCCGTCTGCCGACATGTGCACAGCTCTTTAGCTGGCGCCTGAGATGATCAGAATGATGGCTCCTCAGCTGTGATAACGTCTTTAATCCCCAGCGTTTGTGGACCCACAGTTAGACCTTTCTCTCCTTGTTGGCTTTCTTGAAGTGAGGTTCTTCCAACCAGACTTGGGCTCAGATAACTGTAACTGGCTTCTTAAAATTTATCATAGGAAGAGACCGTCCTCTCAGATGTAAAAAGAAAATTTCTTTGGTAGGTCCCCTGTCCCACGGAGGCACTGGATAGGTTTTTGTCGATTTTATTTGCTTCTGCCTGGAGTGAGTCCGACGTGTGTTGTCTCAACTGCCGTTTTAAAGTGCTTGGATCTGAATGATTTTTAACCAGTTTCCCCTGATCCAGCATACCTGAAGGACACAGATTTGCTAAGGCAGGGATTTTTTTTGTAAAGGGAATCTGGGGTGTGTATAGTTGGACAGAGCTCTCCAGATAATTCTGCTGTTTCCCTGAAGGCTAATCTCTTACTGTTGAGAATAACCACACAAAAATGGTGTGGGTTTTCCTGTTCAAGGTTCTCTGAGCTTCTGGAATCTGTGGTTTTATGTCTTTCATTAGTTTTGGGGATCCTTGGTGGTTGTCTCTTTAGATATTTCCTTTCCCTACTTTTCCCTGTTCCACATGGACGCCCCCACGTGGACACTCTCCTTTCACTTCGAGCTTCAGTTGGGTGACTCTTGATCTGTGTTCAGGCCTCCCCCTCACTTGGGTTGAATTCACTGATGAGCGTGTGGAAGGCCTTCTCCATCTCTTGCCATGGGTTCCTTTTCTTGCCTCCTTATGGTTTCCTCCTCATTGCCAGAGTTACTCATCTGTTCGTGTGTTGGCCACATGTCCCGTTAGAGCCCTTAACACATTGATTGTAAGTTTGAAAACTTCCCCTTCTGTTGGCTGTGACTTCTGAGACCTCTCTGCTCTGCGTCTGTGTGTTGTTTTGTTTTTTGGTTGTGGGTTTTTTTTTTTTTAATTGCTTTCTTCATGTGTCTTCAATTTTTTTTTTCTTTTAAGTTTTTAAGTTCCAGTGTAGTTAATGTAACGTGTATGTTCTTGACGGAACACCAGCGGGGGAGGGTAGAGACTAAAGGGAAGGGTGTTTGTGCTGAGATGGCCCCACTGTCCCGCACAGTCACTGCTGTGGGAGGGGGCTTTGGGGCCTGTTGTCACAGCCCCTTCAGTTCCTGTGACCCCACCTTGTTCTTGGGCTGGGGGGTCTGGAGGTTTTCCCAGTGTTCCTGATCCAGCCTCGGGCCAGAAGCTGGGGTGTCTCTCCATGCCCTGTCTCCATAGGCTGTGGCTGCTCCTCACGGGGCAGGGAGAGCGCCGCTTGGCCCGTTCTCAGCCCCCAGTCTCTTGGGGGAGACTTTCTCATGGCAGCCAGTCTCCTGTTATTGTTGGCAGGAGATTCCCCCCGCCCCCCACCCCTTCCCAGGAAGGGACCTGTTTTTCTGCCTTTTCTCTTGGCTCTGGGTCTCACCCTGTGCCGTGGGGGTCCACAGGGCAGCTGCCCTCCCGCCAGTGGCTGAAGACACCACTCTGTTGAGGGGCCTGTCTCCCCTCTTTGCGTTCTCCCGGCAGCCTGTCCCCCAGGCCCATCCTGAGGGCCCCAGGGAGGCCCGCGAGCGGGGTCCCTGAGCCTGGGGAGGCCTGTGCAGGCTGTGGCTTCAGCACTTTTCTACTCGGTTAGGTGGGATATTCTGTCTCTCTGGCCTGGAGCAGGCACCTTTCCCCTCGGGCCTTGCCTCTCCCTGGAGCTTCTGTGATTGCTCTGTCCGGCGCCCCCGTCTGCCTCCCAAACCTGCCCTTTGGGGTCTGGTACACGAATCACCATCCTTTCAGGGCATGGGGATGATCGAGTCCAGTCTGGCAGGGCTGAGTTGGATCAACCGCGTGGTGCTCCAGCTTTGTAGCCATAGAATCCGTAACATGCAGGTCACTGGGAGCCCCACAAAATATCTGTGTGCGCGCCCGAGTATTGTTTGTAATGTTTGTTTTTGTGAGAGGGAGGGAGGGGGCAGAGGGTGAGTCGGGGAGAAGGAGACACAGAATCCCAAGCAGGCTCCAGGCTCTAAGCTGTCAGCACAGAGCCCAATGTGGGGTTCAAACTCACGAACCGTGAGATTATGACCTGAGCCAAAATCGGACACTTAGGTGCCTGGTGGCTCAGTGGGAGAGCCTCGGTGGGAGACGCAGGTTCAGCGAGGTTTCTTTCTTTGCCTCAGGCCGATGGTCTCTCCAGTGTGGGGCTGGCTTCCCGTAGGAGGTAGGAGGGTCCCATCCGAGAAGGCGGACACAGGCCTACTCAGGACAAACACACATTTGTGAATTTTCCCTAATGCTAAAATTCTTACTGGAAAAGAGAAAAAAAGTCTTTCATAAAGAAAGCAAATTAATTTGCATTTGACTGAAAACACTCATTGATTGAGTAGTTGGTTTGTTTGCCAAGCGTCCTGTGAACTGACCTATACGTTAGTTGGCGCTCTCATCTGCGTTTATCTGCAACGTAAATTGGACCAACTATTGCAGCCCAGTGAGTTGTGAATTTTGCCTCAGTTTGTAGTTCAGATCATAAACTGCTGCTTGAAAATCTAATTGATGAAACTGTTAGAAATTCAGTGCTTGTTTTGGAGCCCAAAGCGAGAAATGATTTTCTTCCCCCCACAAAAGTGTACAATTCAGGGTTAGACTGGGTGGTGGGGAGATGTGAGCCTGACTTTCGCGCTAAAGCAGGAGCAGAGCTCGGCTGTTTCTCCGCGGTCGTTGGGGGCGACGCTGGGAGAAAGGGAGCCCCAGGTGAAGAATTCCACCAACCGTGTCTTCCCCTAAACCCGGAGCCTCTCCTGTGGTGGTAGAAGCCAACTCTGGAATCCGGAATCCGAGCCACCATCGTGTGCTCGCAGAGGAACTGATTTGGAAACAAACTAGCTGGTGACGTTTGATCTCTGGATAGCATCTCCTCAGCCCTTCGGGACGATGTGAGGGGGTCAGATTCCTGCTGCTTTGAGGATGAGTGTAACTTGATGCACCAGGTCTGGGTTTTCATTGCCAACTAAACTCCGGTGAAAATGGCAGAAAGGGATTTTCAGCAACAGCCTAGCATCTCTTCCCAGCGGGTGGCTGTGTGCGGGTGTTTCCTCCACTGGTGAAGCGATCGGCACGTGGTACATCTCTTCACATCTCTCCTGGGACTGGATGGGAGTGACCTTGATGTTGGCGCTGGTTGGCTGTATCTGGGGAGGCAAACCCTCGGAAGAAGCTGTTCCTTGGTCCCGTCCACCCGCCTGCAGAGCTTCTGCACGTTTCCAGGCCTGCGGAGGCGGCCATGGTAGTCCTTGGTGATTAGGCTGAAGATAGAAGCTGTTTGCTCTCTTTTAACAGCTGTGCAAATGGTTTCTCCTCAAAGGAAGAAGCGAGTGACGCACACGAGATTTCTATTTTTGTCGCTTGGGTTTTGGCAGAAAGAGCCGCCTGCAGGAGCCCACCTGGGGCTGCTCAGATCCTACACCACTTCACAGTGCGATTTCCATTTATGTTTCATTGAGGAGCATGGGAAACAGTCTCCCCAGTCCTCCTTCTTGTGACAGTCTGGGGCAGCAGTTGCCTGGTTTGCAAAGGGTGACAACTGGGCGTGCGTGGCGGGCAGGCTCCGTCATCCTGTCCTTCCTTCCCCGGTGCACTGTCCCCACTTTCGGCGGGGAGTTGGAGACAGGTCGTGTACATGTTAGGACTGGGATTCAGAGCTAGGCGCTCTGCCTGTGGATGGGTTCTTCCCATCACACCTGTTGTCTCCTGTTCCCTGGGGACGTCCTTCGTGGTGACGATGGGGCGAGCTACTTTGGAGAACCAGATGAGCTGCTGGGCGTCTACCTCCTCCCACACGGACTCTCTCCAGATGCGGTGTCTGCTGTGGTGGCCGGTAGCCACCGGCTCCCTTAAATTGAATCACGTGAATTGAATACATTGCGAAAGAAGCTTATTAATCAAAAGTTCAGTCCCTCAGTCACACTCGGTGTGTTTCAGGAGCTCAGCAACCCCGTGTGCCCGTTGGCCTCTGTTTGGACAGAGCAGGTAAGGGTCGTCTCTGTCCCGTCAGGCTGTCCCAGTAATGACACCTGCACAGAAGGGCCGTGGGCGCCCCGAGGTCTTTGCTGGCTGGGGCAGGGGCGGACAACTGCCGCCCTGCTCCGGCTCCTCAGGGCACATGCAGGTCTGAATGGCCCCTTTTCTCCCCTGAGCCGCTCACAGCATTTTTGTTCATTGGTCTCAGGTGGGGGCTGCGGGCAGCTCCTGGCTTCCCTCCCGGCCCCATCCCGGTGAGTCTCCAGTAGTATTTTGATGGGAAACCCCAGCCCCCATGGTCTACACCACGTGGTGTTGTGTTGACCTCGTACTGCGAACACAGGTGGAGCCCTGCTTTGATTCCTGGCCAAGTACAGAACGCTTACACCTATTCATCCATATTACTGGTTCTGTAAAATAAATGTGTGGTTGCTACTTTGAATTCAGAAGTATGGTAAAACCTTGGATTGCAAAGAACCTGTTCTGCAAGCATTGCACAAGACGAGCAAATATTTCTAATAAATTTTCACTTGATGAATGAGCGATGTCCTGCAATACAAGTCGCACATGATGCCGAATATCACATGATCACAACTGAGCCAATGGTTCTGGAAATTCGCTTTGGATAATAAGTATGTTCCCAGGACGAATCATGCTCACAAATCAAGGTTTTACTGTAGCTGTGTTTTGAAATCTTGGATTTCAAAACTGAAATCCAGAGATCCTGGCAGTGATAACTGAGCTAGCTCTTCTGGTCCTCAGTGCTGCAGACTTGGTGGTGGTGTGGGCATTGGTGTGGGGTGACCCAGGCCTCTTGGCCATCTGCGTGGAAAAACAATGTCCCTGAGTCTTAGGGTGGGGGAAGGCAGGGCGGGGGCCCGGAGTGGGGAACATGTTGGGGTTGCAAAGGGCGAAGGGCAGGTGCACCGGGAAAGCTGGGACCTCTCTGCTCGGGCGGCTCTGGGCCTGAAGGAGGGGCTGCAGTGGCCACATTTCCAGCCACGAGGAGAAGCCTGGTGGACCCCATTTCCAGGCACAGTCCCTGGTATAACGTCCACTTTTGTTAGGACTCTGTGGCATTGAAGTTCAGTGGCAAATTGTGCACTTGCTCTAATTCCCTGCTGTTAACTTCCCATCGCAATGATCACGAGTTGGGAATGGTGAGAGTTAATAAAAGGTGAGGAATCCACGCCATCAGGGTGAGGAAAGTGGGTGCCGTTGTGTGCTCGCTCCAGCCTCGCCAGGAACGTGAAGCCAGCGGAACCGTGTTCGGTGCCTTGACTCGCCTCCAAGTGGGATTCCTTCGCCAGCTGGTATGACCTCAGCTGCGCTGTCCCTCCCACGTCCGTGGGCACATTCCACTCAGATGCCAGGACGTGCTGCTTATTTATAGAAGCAACAGCACCTTAACTTACCTGTTGGACTGGAATTCTCAGAGACACGGAGGCCGAGGGGAGATGCCCTGGCTGAGTGGGGGGGGGGGGGTTGCCAGGAGAGGAGGTGAACAAGGAGGTTACAGGTGCCTTCCGACGTGCGTCTGCTGACATGGCCTCTCTTACTTGAGCAGAGAGTGCCAGTGTCGGCCTGGGGTGTGGGGCCGTCTGGGGACCGGCGACATGCATCTGTGTGGATCGCTTCATGACTTGTTAGGTGAGCTGCAGTCTCCCTTGGTTGTCCGGCAGGTCTCACGCTGAGGTACGGCCCGTCCGAGGACAGGGTATTCTGCAGCTGGACGTCCGTCCCTGGCTCAGCCTGAGCAGACCTCGGACGTGAAGTGCTGAAAGGTTGGGTTTCTGTTCATTAGCTTCTGGGAATCCACACACCCTGGCGCTCATCAGTCACCCCCTTAGGGCCTGAGAACCGTCCCGGGGCCCACACCCAGAGGCTCAGCATCCCTGGCGGTGGGAGGGGTGGGAGCGGTGGGAGCGTGTGCTGACTGAACAAGCTCGGGGACCTCCTGTCCGGACCCCCTCCCATTGGCTTGTAGGGAGCAGGTACGCTTAGATTTCTGCACCCCTGCTCCTCAGAGTCCTCCTGGAATGGAATCAGAAGTCTTATAGTCGTCTGTTCTAAATGCCATTTATAGGCGCTGCCTGTGCAAAACCGGGGCTGATGTCCTCCTGTAGAGCAGGCAGCACACAGCTCTGCCGTTGACCATCCCAGTGTCTGTCCCGTGCCACCCTTTCACAGGTGTGAAGGTGCATTTTAAGGACAACCAGGGCAAAGCGTGGGGCCGAAACATACCAAAGCGTACATCGACCTGCAGAGAATGGTCACTAGTCACTTCAAATTCTAAGTGTATTTAAGGATGAAACCAGCAAGGAAGCAAGTGTTTCTAATAACAGAACCCCGTGTCTCCTGTGAAACCTGGCCCTCTTGACTTTGAAGAAACACACCCTTGGCTCTGGAACTTGACCGTTGGTTTTGTTTCTTGAGGGTTGTGCAAGTTCAAGGCAGTGAGCAGCTCCTTGTGAATGATCCTTTCTATCGGGTATGCATGGAGTTCTGTCTGTAGGATGGCCAGGATGAGAAAGTATGGCTTTGAAGGTGCTGCCCTGACGTGACCTGCCTGTTGTGCTCCTCGGATCTCCTCGGGGGGGGGGGGGGTGCGCAGCAATACAGAGTACAGATGACAGCTCATTTAGGCACCTCTGCTCTTTTGAAGTCAAAACTCGGAGAACGATTTTGCCTCGCAGTCCTACCCCATACTTGACTCCTGGAGGTTTTAGGTTCTCCAGTAACTGAATCCTTGGGTGACTTCTTCCCAACGTCACATCCTCATTTAAAGATCGAGCTACACTCAATGTACCGGATTTAAAAATACCTTCACATGTTATTTGTCACCGTCTTTTTAAAAAACATTTTTGAATGCTTAGAGCAAGCGAGCATGAACAGGGGAGGGGCAGACAGACAGGGAGACACAGAATCTGAAACGGGCTCCAAGCTCTGAACTGTCTGCATAGAGCCTGACATGGGGCTTGAATTTAAAAACTGTGAGCTCGTGACCTGAGCCAAAGTCAGAGGCCTAACTGACTGAGTCACCCAGGCACCCCAATTTGTCACCATCTTTTACCTGATATATTTGACATTTTATTTGTGAAAAGTAGGTGAATGGGTTTATTCTTGGTGGTAAGTGATGTAAAAGATTTCTTGAAACAAAACAAAATAAAGAAACCAAAATAATAACCGAAGCAGCTGTGTCTGGAAGGCCCTGAAATAAAAAGACCCTTTTGGACAGGATTTGGAAACCGCTTGTGAATGGCCCCAGTGCACACTGTGGTCCTGTGGGCGCCTCGACCCGTGGATCCAGATCCAGTGGTCTGAAGTCACAGATGGTTTTCAACCTCTACCCAAAATATTGATCTTAATTCAGCTAACAACTGCGGAGTGTCAGGCCGTTCTCGGAGGTGGGAGTCAGTCATGAGTGAACAAGTCCCGGGCTTCTTTTTACCTTTTAGTTAAATAGAAAGCATAAAATGTTTTGTTGCCCGGAGTAAGTGAATGAAAGTGCATGTTCGGATTTTCATTTGATAAATCGAGGAAGGCTTCATGAGGGAGAGTTTTAGACATTGTTGGTGAGAGGGCTCTTGGCAGGAAGTGTATTTTAGGGACGTGGTTCTTCTTTGACAAAGACCACATGGGCCCTAAGGATAGGCAGGCCTGGTTCCCTGGGATGGGAAAAGTAGACTTCCTGGCACAGCCTCAGGAATTCTGGCAGAGGGCTTCCAAAAAATAGGCGGAAACCAGCAACTTGACAGTTGTTGCAGAGAAGAAGAAAAATTTGCCGGTCGTGGGGTGTTTTGTCCCTTCTATGCACGTCAACCAGTTCTGCCTTTAGTTTTATTTACTTACATTTATTTTATTTTTTGTCATTGGTTCTCTTTGGGAAATACTGGCCACTGTAATATTAGCTCAAGCTAGATACCCACTGCCCAACACTTGAAAAAAATGTCAATTAAAAATGGGCAGAAGACACGAACAGGGACTTTTCCAACGAAGACATGCCGGTGGCCAACAGACACAGGAAAAAGGGGCTTGACATCACTCCTCATCAGAGAAATACAAATCGAAACCTTGTTGAGACACCACCTCATACCTGTCAGAATGGCTAAAATTAACAACACAAGAAACAACAGGTGCTGGCGAGGATGTGGAGAAAAGGAGCCCTCATGCACCGTTGGTGGGAATGCAGACTGGTGCAGCCACTGTGGAGAGCAGTATGGAGGTTCCTCAAAAAATTAAAAATAGAATTACCCTATGATCCAGTATTTCCACTACTGAGTATTTACCGGAAGAAAACAAAAACACTAATTGGGGAAGATCTATGCAGCCCTGTGTTCACAGCAGCATTATTTACAGTAGCCAAGATATGGAAGCAGCCCAAATGTCCATTGACTAATGAATGGATAGCTGTGGCATGTATACAATGGAATATTAGCCGTAAAAATGAGATCTTGTCATTTGCAACAAATGGATGGATCTAGAGAGTATAATTGCAGTGAAGTCAATCAGGAAAAGAGAAGTACTGTATGATTTCACTCCTATGTGGAGGAGGAGAAGTAAAAGAGAGACAAAAAACCCAGACTCTTAACTCTAGAGAACGCCCTGATGGTCACCAGAGGGGACGTTTTGGGGACGGGTAAATGGGTGAAGGGTGTGAAGAGTAGAGTTGTCATGAAGAGCTCTGAGAAATGTATAGAATTGTTGAATCGGTGTATTGTACACCTGAAGCTGATAGAGCACTGTATCTTCAGTTAGAAAAGCCAAGGAACAGGAGAGTTTCCTGTTAAATAGTCTCAACTTTAGATTAAACAGAATCATTTGAAGGAAAGGGAAACTGTTTGGGGGGGGGGGACGTTATCCTCTTTTTTTTTTCCAAGATAAAAGAATGACTTACGTCGTTTTCTGAGTTAATTATCAGATCGTATGAACTCATTTTGAAAGGGCATCATGGAGGCTATTATTCATTCAGGAAACCACCTTGATCTTAATTTGAGTATCGGCTTTGTTACAAAACCCTGCCCAGTGTTTCCAGTCCATTTCACTTTGCTGCCTGGGGTGAACAAAGGGCATGGGTCCTTCCCTTCTTTGATACTTCACAAACGAACAGTTCCTGACAGCTGAGGGAATAGCCTTCTGCCAATTTCATCTCGATTCCAGAACTGGAAAAAGTTGTCGTCTTGTTAAGTCTAGAGCTCACTTTAGGAAAGTTTGTACAATTAGAGAAAAGGTCACAGTGCTTAACAGGGACTTGAATTTAGGTGGAAATAGTTAAATATATTGTAATCGTAGTCGTCTCTTGATAATTTTAGATGTTTTACGTTAAATTTAGAACAGTGAGTCATAGCAGCTAAATGTGTTCTTACCTTTTCCTTTTCTGGTGGAATATTCTGTTTATATGATGACCATGGTAAGGAATGATGAGGACTAGGCTTGCAGTACAGGGGTTTTCTGTTTTGAACATGTTCAGAATTTCAGCAGAGCAAGTTAGTCATATTTTTAATAAATACTGTGCTGTGTGTCAGGGTAAGGAGTGCATTAATTGTGTCACGGGGATGATGATCTCATGAAATGGCCATGTTTTTATACACGATCGCCTGTGCAGTGAACCTGCTTGGGTTGTGTCTTCGAAGGTATGCAGCAGGCTTGAGGGAGGTTTACCTCCAGAAAGTCTGTTCTGAGTGGCAAGAACCGAATGCAAGTGCTAACATGTTTTCCAGCCGAGCTTTGTGTGTGGTGACTTCTTTTCCAGGTGACGGGAGGGAGACGGGGGTTCTGTCAGACTTGCTGGCGAGCATTTGTGCGTATTTCAGGGAGAACCTGGCACCGGGGCTTCTGTCTGGCCCTGGTGTCCTCTGGAATGCTCACCCTGTGGGATTGTGGCAAGAGCCGTAACGACCCTGCAGGTTCGTGCGGCTTAGTGACGTGGCACAGAGGGCCTTCAAAACCCCTTTGACTTCGTCTGAACCCGTAAAATGCTCAAATCCAATTGTCGGTTTCCCCCGTATCCGCTCTGAGGAGTGTAAATCGTGATTCCCTGGGCCTCCGTTGATGAAGGCGGCAGCCGTAGTTTATCCACGAAAGCAGACACCGTCTGGTGGGGAGTCCTGGACATATATGGTCGTGAACAGTCCTGTCCACGTCTGCCTGCAAACCTGAAAGGGGTTGGTATGGTCAGCTCCTGGTCAAGGATGCAGACTCTTGATGTGTCTTTGCCCTAATCCCAGCTGTGTTTTCGTTGAAGCTTGGGGTGGGTTAGTACGTGTTTACGTTAGTACTTGGTCACTCAGGTTAGAGGTACCGTCGTCTTCTGCCTCAGAGTCGGGCGTGTACTTGAATTGCCTTGTGGATCCAGGTCGAGTCTGTGTCTTCAAGGCCTTCTGGGATGAAAACGAGGGAGGATGTTCCAGAGCCTTAAATACCAGGCTGAGCACCAAGCACCCTCCTCCCTTGGGCCGGAGAACCCAGTCCAATAGGAAGCTGTGGGGCCTGCTCTGTGCTTGGCCCTGTATTGGGTGTGATTAAGGGCTCATGAGATCAAATCCGCGTGTTACCTCTCGGTGTGGGGCTTGTGTGTGTGTGCATGCGTGCATGTGTGACAGAAGATTGGGGGTGTCATGAATACAGGAACTTGTGTTTGGGGATTTTTTTGGTACGTTCTGGTTGTCTCTGAAGTTATTGCTGAAAACCCTCTTCAGATTCTAGTTGGATTATCTGCAGTAAAGCTCCGAAGTGGAAATGAGCCGTGGTGATCTGAAATAGGGGATGACCAGGGATCCCACAAATTTGTGTGCAGGTGTCTTTTTTGATTTTGGGACAAGTTTGATTTCTGAAATTGGAGAAGCATTACTGTCATAGAAGGTTGGTCTAGGGAGGGGGGGATAGCAAGATCTTGAGTAGTGGGACGCTCCTCTTCATCACGGAGAAGTCAAGTCCCAGAAGAGAAGTCAGGTGGGTGGTGGCTGCAGGGGTCCCTGCTGTGCCTTCTGGAGGCAGAGGGGAGCCTGCCAGCATCTAAATGAGGACCCTGAGTGTGGAGCTTGTGAGCTGATGTCTGGGCTGTGATGGGCGGGTCTCACACGGCAGGCCCTTCCTCATTTACACAGAATTCACCTGGAAGAGACCACTGAGCATTTGCAGAGCAGAATGAAGAAAACGGACTGGTTGGTTCTCCCTTCCTGAAACTTCCCAGTGGGGAACTCTGCGTCTGGCTCCCGGGGTCCATGTAGGAAGACCACGGCCTTCAGGTGTTACCAGGCGAGTGTGGACCTGGCTGCTGTGGGGCCTGGGACAGACCGTTGGGTTACTCAGGGGAGGCGGTGCTTCCCGAGAGGGGACCCGTGAGATGGGCCCAGAAGGGTGTGTACACAGAACTGGTGTATTCCTAGAGGGCTGTTGTCCCCAGGGCTGGGGAGCAGAGAGCCACCGTGCTCTGGTGGTTCTGCTCGGTGGGGGGATTCCCTGCTCAACCCCCGCACTTCCTCGTTTACTTCTGAGTGTGAGAGACACTCCCAAGAAGGCAGTTTTATGGCTTGATCATTGTGTAATCTTTGTGGCTGGGTCAGTGACCCGCAAGTATTGGTGGACTGTGCTTTGTAGTCGTGGGAGGAATCAGTTCCCCAAACAGAGGGGGCTGTGAATTGAAGTGCACATCCTACTTTAGACGCGTGTGTTCTGAGACTCCGAGACCTGGTTCGGCAATAGCCTTCACATCCAAATCGAAAAAGGGGATGATGAGATTTCACGGCTTCTGGTTTCCGCTGAGATTTTGCCTCAAGTACCATCTTGTACAAATGACGGTTTATATATTTAGACCAGGGCTGAGGGCAGGGCGTCCGTTCATCTTGTGATTTGTGGTGACGTGATGTTTTGGTCAGGGATTTAGACTTCACTGGATTTGGCGAGAGAATCCTGACTGGCAAACTGAAAGGAACGTTTCAGGACACTCTGGAATCTGGTGTGAAACTGACAGATTCGGATTCTCATGATGTCCTAAGATCCCTGAGGCCAGTGGTTGAGATGGTGGTAGAAATCCCATCATGCGGCCCTGATTTCCCATTTTAGGAAGAAAACATTGCATGGATGTGAAATGTCACGTGTTTTAAGTCCTGGCGCCCGACTGCCCGGAGTCCCGACACTCTGCACTGGGGGGTGGGGGGTGGGTTGTGATTCTCAGGTCACAGGTCAGGAGCATACCCCCCCCCCCCACACCCACATCCCTGTTCTCAGGGTCCCCGTGAGCACCCACAGGCAGCCGTGTGCCTGGGGTACTTAGATGTTCTGTCTTGTTGTAAAGCAGTTGCACTGTCTCTCTCTCGATTGGCCCGCACCTATGTTTCAGATAGTGACGGCCATTTCCCTGTCCTTGAACTATAATTTCTGTGATAGACTGGTTTTGAGAATGCGTAGGAAAAGTAGACGCCAGCAATTTGATAGAGAAAACCTGGAACGTGTGGCCTGGGCCTGAGTGAGGTCACGTTTCCCTCCTTCCCCCCAGATTGGGTACTGCTGCTCCCTGACTGGCCAGGGGTACTCCTGCGTGGCCAGGTTAACCAAATTAAATTTAGTTAATTTAACTAAACTAACTCAAATTAACTAAAAAGTTCTTGTCCTTGTTCTTTACCTTTTTAGTTAATGTGGGACCATAGAATTGAGAAATGTGTTTTGTGGAGGCAATTCATGTCTGTAATTGTGGAGAACTGTGTGTGTGTGTGTGTGTGTGTGTGTGTGTGTGTGTGTGTGTGTGTGTGTGTGTGTGTGTTATAGTTACTTATAAAAGCTCCAAACTGTAGGGGTGCCTGGATGGCTCAGTTGGTTAAGCATCCAACCCTTGATTTTGAAATGCCCAGAGTCTAAGAGACCCCCAAAAACGAACCACCAGAGTCCAGAGTCAAAGCTAAGCAGCAAGGGTCATTTATTGCAGGTTCGAACCTGGACCTCTGCGCCCCCGTTGCCGGTGACGCCAAGAGGCCCTGAGAGAGGTTTTTACACCCCTTTTATAGACAGGTACAAACAAGTCATGGGGAAATCAGGAATTTTCCACAGTTACAGAGCTGCGATTGGTTGGTGTTTAAAGTTGGACACTTAACAGTATTCGATTGGTTCCTGCCTTTAGGTCAGACCACAACCGGGGGTACGGGTATCACAATGATTGATCAGGAATACACGGATGTGCCAAGCAACAATGATTGATCAGGAGTACACGGATGTGCCAAGTAACAATGGTTGATCAAGAATATACGGATGTGCCAGGCAATAATGATTGATCAGGAATACATGGGCATGCCAAGCAATTGTACAGAAGCGGAACAAGCTGGTTAAGCTTGGTTAGGTTTCAGTTTCCCATAACTTAAGCTTTTAAGTTTCAATTTTCTTAGGCCTCTCAATTTCAGCTCACGTCATGATCTCATGGTTCATGGGTTTGAGCCCTGCATTGGGCTCTGTGCTGACAGCTCAGAGCCTGGAGCCTGCTTGGGATTTTCTCTCCCCGCCCCCCCCCCCCCCCTCCTCCACTCATGTGTGCATGTGCTCTCTCTCTCTCTCAAAATAAAAATAAACTTAAAAAAAATAAAAGCTCCAAACTGTAAACATTTATATAATCAGACTCTGTTTTATTGTAATGAGATACAGGGAGGGCAGAGGTGTGTGAGGCCTGCTGTCAGTCAAGGAGTCTCAGACGTCCCTAGAGCCTGGAAAGGAGGGGGCCTGGTGCTCCTGGAGCTTCTGGAGGAACCCGCCCTGCCCGCACCTTCAGTTTAGCCTGGTAAGATTTCTGATCTCTGCAACTGTAGGAGAAGAAATTTGGGGGTTAGAAGCCATTACGCTTGTGGTGATTTCTTACAGCAGAAGTAGGAACTAACACAGCATTTCTGCTCTTTACCTCTGAGTGTTTTAGGAAGAACTACATTGTATCAGCCTTTCCTGTGCCTTAAATGATCATGAGAGGTGGTTTCTAAGAAATAGGTATTTACACTTTGCAAAAGAAAATCCAACAGACTACTCTCATCTTTGCGTCTGTTGTTTGAGCCTTTAAAAAACCCTACACTGTGCACACAGTCCATTCCTGCTGTTAACGTGCATTGTACGGGGTCACTGGGAGACCAGGCTTTCACACGTTGTGTGTTAGAATGAAAAATTAAAGCATATTAGGGATCCACAGAAGTCCTGAGTCGGCACTGATCCAGGTTTGGGTATCGGCGTGCAGAACTCACCCGCTTAACTGTTGAGAAGGGTAAAAAGGCTAGTTGGATGTTCCTGTTTTCCTAGTTTATGTACTTGGCGCTCAGGTTCACGTAGGTCTCATGCGTGCATCTCCACATCGGAACTGAAACGTGAACGTCTGACATCTTTGCAGCAAGCTGGCGGTGGTGCATTCCTGGGACAGGTTTCGGCTTGTTTCCGAGGCCCCCCCCCCCCG
Source organism: Prionailurus viverrinus (assembly GCF_022837055.1). Taxonomy (NCBI): domain Eukaryota; kingdom Metazoa; phylum Chordata; class Mammalia; order Carnivora; family Felidae; genus Prionailurus; species Prionailurus viverrinus. The sequence continues at coordinate 2,342,179 of NW_025927614.1, forward strand.
CCCGCCCCGAGACAACAGGCCCCTACAAATCAGCACGAGTAGGTCTCCCATGTCTGTGGGTATGTCTGCTTGCCGTCCCCCAGCGCTCTGCCAGCCTCTGCTGCAGAGGCTCCGGCCCTGGTGGGGGGCGCACGTCTCCGCGGGCCCCCTGCCACGCTCTGGGGAGGCTCGGCTGCGTCTGTAGGGTCCCCTTGAGCCCCGACCCGTTGAGAAGCTGGGTCTGGGCTGTAGAACATGGTCTCCTCCTGCTGTGCTCCTGAAGGGAGACTAGGAGCAGCTTGTGTGGGTCGAGGGGTTAGAGCCAGATGCTTCAATGGGAATGCGGCATGGGGACTTAGTGCAGGTGGCCGTAGGGGTCTGTCCGCTGCTCTGTGCTCCAGACCTTACAGACCTTCGTGTCTGACACCAAGGAGCTCTCCTGAGCCCTGTGTCCTGCAGGACAGGTCGGCTAAGCCGTGCCGACCCCAAGGAGCCCCGTCCCCAGAGACCTAAGGACCCTGACGCCCCTGTGCACCCTTCTCACTCCCACCTTCGCCGCACGTGTGATGAGGTCTGCCGCTTGCCCCACTGCCCAGGAGGTGGGTAGAGTGCCTGCTAACCAAGCTCGGAGCAGGCTTCCCGCCTTCCCATGGCCCCTGCTCTCCCTGTTGTGGTGCTTGCTTCCCCACCCTGGTAAGCCCTCCGCGTAGTCTCTGCTTAGCACATTCCAATTTTATTTTTACCTGATGTGAGGCTCTCAGAGCAGTGAGCTGCATTCCAGACCGTGTTGGAGCACACGGGGAACCCGCGTGTCTGGGAAGCATATTTTTAGTTTTTAGCTTCAGCTGGAATTGAAATCAAGCGAGCCAATGCACAGCATCCGGCTGGATCCACAGACTTATTGTAGTTCTAAAAGTAGCCATTTCTTAAGACTGTAAAAAGTGGTCATTTCTGTTTTAAGAAAAATCAAGAGCATTTCCACTTTTCTCATGCAGTTAGATGTCTAAAACGGGAATGGTGATTTTCAAAGCATGGCTGTATTTATTGTAGAGTGTTGTAAACCTTGATGTAGCTTTATTTATTTTTTTTTTCAAATTTTTTTTTTTTTTTTTCAACGTTTATTTATTTTTGGGACAGAGAGAGCCAGAGCATGAACGGGGGAGGGGCAGAGAGAGAGGGAGACACAGAATCGGAAACAGGCTCCAGGCCCTGAGCCATCAGCCCAGAGCCTGACGCGGGGCTCGAACTCCCGGACTGCGAGATCGTGACCTGGCTGAAGTCGGACGCTTAACCGACTGCGCCACCCAGGCGCCCCGATGTAGCTTTATTTTTGATTTTTACCTGGTTATCTAGAGATTTACTGAAAACTTGAAGTGGTAACAATACTAGTTGCATTTGTAGGACTTTTTTAGAAGGAAAGTGTTGTAATTTAAACCATGTACAGTTGACCCTTGAGCATCATGGGTTTTAAGTACGTGGGTCCATTTCTATAGATTTTTTCCCCCATAAATACAAGACAGTACTGTAAATGCATTTTTAAAGTTTATTTTGAGAGAGAGAGAGAGAGAGACCACGAGAGTGGGGGAGGGACAGAGGGAGGAGACAAAAAATCCCAAACAGGCTCTGTGCTGTCAGCACAGAGCTCAGCATGGGGCTCGAACCCACAAACTGCGAGATCCTGACCTAAGCTGGAATCAAGAGTGGGAGGCTCAACTGACTGAGCCCCCAGGAGCCCCTCTAAATGTATTTTCTCTTAAAATTTCCTTGCATTTTCTTTTCTCTAGCCTACTTTATTGTGAGAATACAGTATGTAATATCGCATGTGAAATCTGTTAATATTATCAGTAAGGCTTCCTGTTGACAGTAGGCTGTTTGTAAAGTTTTTGGGGGAGTCACAGGAGGGGGAGTCCTCCACGTGGGGGAGTCACGTGGATATTTCGGAGCACAAGTGTCGTCAGCCCTGACCCCCACGCTGTTCATGGGTTAACTGTAGCACAAAGTAGGATGATTGGCTAGAAAGAAAGAAAGCTCTTTGGTTTTCTTTGTGAGCAGGCGTGGGGCCGGGGAGCAGACAGGTGTGGACAGGTGTGGAGATGGGGTGGGGGGGTGGCCTGGCCGTCCCGTGGCCCGGTTTCTCACGTGCACGTGCAGCACACTCACATGTAACACGTCACATGTAAATCTTGGCAGGGCGGGTTCTGGACACGCGGTTTATTGTGCGGCGAAGGCATGGCTGGAACCTTGGGAAATGTTCGTCCACGTCACTGCCTGGCTTTGCTCCTGAGACGGCTTCGAGCCTGCTGTGACCCTGACTCAGCCACGGCATGTTTCGTGGGAGCCAGCTGGTGTCTGCCCAAGCTGGGGACGTGCATCGTGCAGCAAGCGGCTGAGGGTGCGGAGAACGTCCTTGCTACTGAGAAGGTCACACGTGCGCCCCGTCCAGGCTTCGGTGGCCGTCACGTGTTGCCCGTCCCTTCTGCTCTGTGTCCTCCCCAGGCTCTGGGCCATTTCTGGCCCGGGCGGCCCTTCTCTGGGGCTGGGAGGGAGCAGGAAGCGGGGAGATGGTTTTGAAGCTCAGCTGGGAGGTCATGTTGATTTCTGCTCCGGTGAAAGTGGGGGGAGGTGGGTGGCGGCCATTGTGTGCGGGTGCAATGGCCCCTACACACAGGCCCTTCCAGGTGTCAGCTCGGGCCGCAGTAACAAAGGACCCCAGATGGGGGCTCTAGCATTGGTGGCTCGTGGCTCTGCAGGCTGGAGTCCACGTGTGGTCAGTTCAGGTGCAGGAAGTGGGGGTCCCTCTGGTTCTCACTCTGGCTGCACCTGCCGGGGTGGGAGGGAGGGAATCCCGAATGCAACCTCCAGCAGCCAGCTCCCTGGCCTCTTCCTACAAGGGTATTAACCACCAAATCAGGGGCCCTCACGACCCCTCATTACCTCCCACAGCCCCCCATGACTTCCTTGCCTCCCACAGGCTGCCTGTGACTCTGTCACGTGGGAGGCTGGGCTTCAACACCTGAATTCTGGGAGGATGGACACTGGATTCCACGGCATGGGCATCTGCCTTGCCGACGGTGGGAAGGGAGGACGGGCCCCTCCTGTGACCCAGTGACAAGGCTGGTGTCCCTGAAACGCGCGGCACTTCAGAGGGACCGAATCCTTGCGTGGTCTCGACAGGTGGTGCCGTGGGGGCTCATGTAATCATCCAGGCACGGCCGCGCCACGAACTGAGGTCCTCTGAGTGGGGTCCTCTGCGTGTTGGGGTGCCTGTGGACACGTATACCAGGTGCTCTGAAAACACCACCTGGGGGTGGCTTCCAGTGACCCTACACGTCCTGAGGTCACCAGGTGCTGTCCCTCTGCCACCACAGTGGACCCCTGAGACACACACCTGGCAGAACAGTCTTCATGACGCCTCTGCCTGAAATTCTCAGGTGTCCAGTGTTCCTGCCTGACATCAAACTGGAGTCCCGACGGTGCTAGCACCTTGCTTGAGCTGCACCTTACGGGGAGCCCGGAATACCAGGACCAAAGGCTTCTGGCCAGCGCCACGCACGGGGTGTCCGTGCCCTCTTGTCTGTCTGATGACGAGAGCCCGCCACCCACCCTCAGTCGCTGGTCCCAGGCTCCCTCTGGAGCACGTGGTCCTCCCTGGACTTGCTCTGCAGTGGGGGTGGTTTTCCCAGCTCAGCCCTTCCTCTGGATTGGGGGTCAGCGTGAGTCTGAGGCGAGCGGGTGTAGACCAGGCTTAGTAGCGGCCTCAGGAGCACACGACCCAGCCCAGCCGGTAACACATGGTGGCCCAGGACGGCAGCAGCTCCCGTGTGCCCTACGCTCTGCTGCGCCCCACACGAGGCTAGTTTCCTGGAGCCCTCCGGCCCTCCCACCTGGGTGCTAACAGTTCTGCTTCAGTTTAAGCAAGGAAGGGAAGGCCAGGACGTGAAGCCACTCAACAAGGGATGGGGTCCAGGCTGTGCTGCATGTTTCTGAGATTCACATAGATGGTGTGTGGGTGTGTGCGTTTGTGTGTTTGTGTGGGTGGGTGGTGTGTGGCTTTTTGTTGAGAACGCAGTGACCTGGACGGTCTCCCTTCTCTTGAAGCCCCATCCAGACTTTATCAGCTATTAGTCATTTCAACCAAATGGTTTCCCTTGTTTTGCTTGTGGCCTCGGTGCTGTGCCTTTCGCTAAGGGTGTGTCCGTAAACATGCCCTTGTGAGTGAGGGGACCAGCGCCCCCTTGGCAGCCCCTGCGTGGGGACTCGGGGCCTGAGAGGGGAGCACAAACGGAGACAAGCCAGCACAAATGCATATGGCGGCAGCCATGTGACATCTCGGGCAGGTCCAGAGAGAGGGTGTCCCCGCTAAGCTGATGGGCGTGCACGTGGACAGCGGCGGGAGGAGGGGTCAGGGTCAGCGGTTGTTTCTGCATGAAAAACATTTTATCTTCTCTAAAAATCATCCTCCCCCTTCCCAGACAACCACTGTACTCCTATCTGAGTCCTTAAAAAGGACTCATCCTGTGAGTGGAGAATTTGGGAATGTGTGCAGTTTGTGGGTTTACACAGATGCCTCTCAGCCCAACCTCTGCATTCCACAGCAGTTACTGGAAAACTTACGGAAGCTTTATGGATGTGTCTCTCAAAGAACATTCTAGAAAAGTTTAGGGTACCCATAATAAAAGGAGCTAATTTCTGTTAGAGTCCTGCATTTGGATTCTAAAGATAAACCATTTGTAAACCCTTCAGCTTAGTTTCAGTGGAATCAAATATGTTGAAATTATCTTGCAGGTTTTGTTTGGTTGATGTTGATAAGAAGGAGGTGGTTAGAAATCACTCGTGTGAGGAATACTTGTTTGGGGGGGGGGAATGGGGCATTTACTTAGCTTTTTTTTCCCCTCTGGGTGACAGCAAAGAATATTTAGGTGACCTACACTTTGCTGTTAAAACATGTGTTCTGTGGGTTCTGAAAGCTCAGACTGAGTGTTTTCTGACTTTCCCATGTCTGTTCACATAAATGCTGTTGAACAGAAGCTGTACTGTAGATGCTTGGAGCTGAATAGGCCTTTTATTATAAGGCACAGAGATGAATGAGAATGTGGTGTTTTGTTGTATGGACTTTAAAAATGGTTTCAGTCTTTTCCCTGAAACGAAATAACTAACTACTTACTGGATTGTTCATCTATTAAGAGGGAAAAGGGAACCAGATCACTCTGTAAACCCAAGTGAAACTTTAAGAAATGGTTGAGGCTGAATTCATCGCCTCTCCTTTGGGAGGGTTGGTGTGTGAGTTTGGGGATTCAGTAAACCATATTTGGGAGAATTTGCAAAGCTTCTTGGCCATTCATCCTTGCTTTTTTAGCTTCCGTCTTATGCTCTCAATCTAAACGTGTTATTTTGAAACCTATGATTTTTATATTTCTTTAGTACTCATAAATGCCATGAGCTGGGAAGACAGGTGGAGGTGGGTGGTGGGGAATTGGGTGCCTGGTTTGCCCTTTGTTTCTGCTGAACGTCCAGGGAGGGACTTAGGGCTCCACGTGTGGTGGCTGGATTTGGTGGCCTGAGGGTGTGTGTCAGCCCCTGCTGGGGTTTCATCCCTGACCTACTGACTGGCAGGCTGGCTCCAGACCACTAGATTTGTTGCTAAGTAAATACCTTCCTGGCAGCAGGAGGAGAAAGGCACTCGAAGGAGTTGACGTTTCTGTGAATCTTTTTAAAAATGTCTGTTTTTGTGGGTGTTGTGTTCCAATGGGAACGCTCCGTGCACACAGTGGACTAATTCTAATCATTTCAATGAAGCCTCACTTCTCCTGGCATTGAGCAAATGAGAGGCTGCTGTTCCCTGCCGCCCCCCCCCCCCCCCATCGCCGCCAAAACCAGGGGGCAATGGCATTTATTCTGTTCAGTGGTGAGAAGTCAGGGACTCTGGCTCTGGACTTCGTTCACAACCAGGAAAGGTGTGGTTTGCGGGCTGACTTGTTCCTTCTTATTTCTGGGGTCCTGGTTTCACGTGGCCTGTGTCACCTCCGTGTATGAAGCAGGGATGAGGCCCCACGTGTGTGCCTGATGCAGACATTTCTAGGCGTGGGAAGATGTCCCTGGGTGTGGCTGTAGAGATTTATGCTCTGTAAACAGAAAAGCTAACGTCCACGAGCTTCTGTTTTGCCAGGAGTGGCTTAAGATAAGCTGCAGATTTACCACTGGTGTCAGAGATCCCGGTAACCACCTCTCCCTGGCCGCAGAGATTTTGCTCTGTTTCGACTGCTGTCACGTTCCCATCAAATGAGGATTCTTTGTTCTCACTCTTAAGAACGTCAGCACATAAGCGAGGCATGGGGTGGGTTTCCTTTTACGCCCCCGTACCCTGCTTTGCTTTGGATTTGGGGACTGAGTGGCTTCATTGAGCTGTGCGGCCCCAGTGGCCCCCGGGGGTGCAGGATGGGAGGGGTCTCTGGGGCACAGCTGATGGCGGTGGGAGGGGACAAGGTGTCCTTCCTTGTGGTGTCTGGATGGGATCTCAATGGTTTCCTCCAGGAAATGTGTATCATAGCTGTATGTTTTGTATGTTTTATGGGGGGGAGGGGTGGATTTAGATTTCGGGAGAGAAAGTCCATGTTGAGATTCTTTATTGATTTCAAGGCTTGAACCAGAGGGTTTGGGCACAATTTGGGGATCTCTGGGAAAGGCAGCAAAGTGCTCCCTTGTAGTGGCACTGGAGGGCAAGGGCAGGGAAGACGCCCCTGCACTGGAGGCTGGAGCGTGTGTGTGTGTGTGTGTGTGTGTGTGTGTGTGTGTGTGTGTGTGTGTGTGTGTGTGTGTTTGAGCCACACTGGCCCAATGGCGGCTCTCACCTGTTCCTTTTTTTATGTGTGAGCTAAGTGCTTTACCCTTAAGTTGATTCGCTGGGCACCCGTGGCTCCTTGTCTGGAAGGACATGTGGGTCTTCCCCACGGAGGAGTGGTTATCTGATCAGCTTCTTTGACCCTTGACCTGCCTGCAGGCTAACAGTGTTCTCTGGCACCTGCTGTGGTCCTGAGCGGTGACGTGTGCAGAGGCTTGAGCTCTCTGGAGCCGTGAGGTGGGGCTGGGGGCGAGCATCCTGGCTGTGGGTCTGTTTGCCGGGTAGCGGTGATCCCCCGGGATGCTGGCAGTCAGGGGCTGGTCCACACTCCTTCCTAACTCCTGGATTCTTGGTGTTTGCGTGTGAGGGAAGGAGAGGAATTGGGGTCAGTCCCTTGTGGGGGCAAGTCCTGCCCTCGTCATCTCAGCTGCTATCAATGGTACTTTTTGTGCTCCTCTAACCTTAGGCTTATTGTATACAAGAATAAGAAGGGACAGAAACAGTTCAAGGGTATTTGAAGACTTACATAATAGAAGCCTAGTTTTATCATGTCGCATTAGGAGCAAATCATGAGACAAATCCATTAAAACAAATTTTTTTTTTAACATTTATTTATTTTTTTTATTTAAAAAAAAATTTTTTTTTCAACGTTTATTTATTTTTGGGACAGATAGAGACAGAGCATGAACGGGGGAGGGGCAGAGAGAGAGGGAGACACAGAATCGGAAACAGGCTCCAGGCTCTGAGCCATCAGCCCAGAGCCTGACACGGGGCTCGAACTCACAGACTGCGAGATCGTGACCTGGCTGAAGCCGGACGCCCAACCGACTGCGCCACCCAGGCGCCCCTAACATTTATTTATTTTTGAAGGAGAGAGAGAAAAAGTGTAAGCAGGGGAGGAGCAGAGAGCGAGGGAGACAGAATCCAAAGCAGGCCCCAGGCTCCAAGCTGTCAGCACAGAGCCCAACACAGGGCTCGAACCCATAAACTGTGAGATCATGACCTGAGCCGAAGTGGGGCACTTAACTGACTAAGGCATCCAGGTGCCCTGAGACAAATTAATTTAATTTTTTATTTTATTTTATTATTTTTTTAACGTTTTTATTTTATTTTTGAGACAGAGACATAGATGAACGGGGGAGGGTCAGAGAGAGGGAGACACAGAATCTGAAACAGGCTCCAGGCTCTGAGCTGTCAGCCCAGAGCCCGACGCGGGGCTCGAACTCACAGACTGTGAGATCGTGACCTGAGCCGAAGTCGGACGCTTAACTGACCAAGCCACCCAGGCGCCCCCAAATTAATTTAAATAGTTAAAAAATATCTTTACTATTTGCATCTGTGGTGGCAAGCATTGATTATTGATTGATACTCAGTAAAAATGTTTATCACCTTTGTCACTAAAGCGGTTGTGCGCCCTGTCTGCACGGGGGCTCCTCACTCTGAGTGGCCCGGGAGGGGTGGGGGGCACTGGGTCTCGGGGCGAGGCCAGGCCACGGGTGGTCTTCCCTTCAGGGGGATAATCTGGGCCAGGTCCTGGAGTGGATGTAAGTGTGGTTTGCTTGTCTGTCTCCGCCTTCCTCCCCTGCACTGGCTTTGGGAGCTCGTCCAGGGAGGTCCTGCTGTGTCTCACGTGCTGGCCGAAACGCTCGAGAAGCTGGTTCTGGGCAGCACAGGTGGAGCAGGAGGCAATGGGCGAGGACGCAGGCGGGTTCTCTGGACGCCACTCGCCCTCTGACGGGCTGCCTCACGTGGCTCAGTGAGCGTGGGCTTTCCATTTGGGGTTTGGTCTTCCTTCAGGGGAAACTGTCTTGTTGTGTCTCCTAATGTATAATTTTCTCAAGAGTTGAGTAAATACCTGTGGAATAAACAGCTAAATAAATGCTACGTCTCAGGAAGATGAAAGTTTAGTATCCAGTATTACATGGCTTAGTCAATATTTATATCGATACGGTGAATTCTGTTAAAAAGCAGGGATTTTTTTTTTATGGGACCTTTTCTGCAACACCTTTCACTCATGTCTCCGTGCTCTTTGGTAGTGTGGGAAGGTGTTCCCGTCCCGTCACAGAAGAGGAAACTGAGGACCCACCTTAGTGACCCAGGCACTTGAAGCTGGTCAGTGACCAGGTTGGGGCCTGGGACCCCGGGCTCTGCGAGTTCATGTTTGTGATCTTTTATTTCATTGTCAGCCTGATGGTGAGCTTCTCCCGCGTAAGCGCTGTGGATATGCCAGTTAATCTGTTAGGGGCCCGCCCCCTCACCTTTCCCTCTGCCTCGAAGCTCGGTACGGTCCTCTGAAAGGTGTGCGGGCACGTCCCGGAGGCACATGCTGCAGGCTGCTGCGGTTGGGGAGCACTGGGCTGCAGATTCGCTGTGGATAGTCTGTAGGGGGAGCCCCCACACGTGTGTTAAGTCAGACGGAGGAGGGCGCTCACCGGATTGGGCCTGGTACAGCGGTCAGAGGAATGTTTCAAAAAGTGAAAGCGTGACTCCTACAGATAGGATGTTTGACGGTGAAGTCTTGGTTATGAAACCCGTAAGATTTACGAGCAGTGCGGAGGGGACGTTGCAGAAGCACCTGTGTGTGGAGTAAAGGACGGGGGAAATGAAGGGCGGGCTTGTGCTGTGGGAGGAGGACGACGTGTTCGCGTGTCTGTGGCAGGATCCACGTGCACTGCTTGGGGCCCCTGCAGTTCTGGGAGCTGCCAGATAGCTCCTTGGGGCAGAATCCTCGGACCCAGAGGGCCAGCCCCCTGCGCTCTGGCAGTCGTGGGGCCTCGAGGCGGGGTCACCCGGCACAGCCCGCCCTGGCCGGCTCGCCCACAAGCCGTTCTCTCTGCGGCCAGCACAGGTGCCGGTGGCCGAGAGGCTTCAGACACGTGCCGGGGAGCGATGGTCCGACGCGGGAAGCTCTAACAGGAGCCTGCGTGCCCTCCCGCCTCCAGCGATGCCCCCACCCCACGCTGGGGGGGCTGTGTGCTCACACCCCACAAGCTGGCGTCCAGCTCCTGTCTGGGGGTCGGTAGTGCCTCTGGGGCGCTCGGCTTGCTGACACTGTTGCCCCGTTGCCGGTGCGTTGAGTCTCTGCTGTGCTGAAACTTGACGGGCGTAAGTTCCAAAGTCGTTCCAGTCATTTTTGTGTTCGATGCTTTGAAGACCGTTGTGGCTGACCGACCGTTTCCGGTTGCTTCCCTGTATTCAGGATGGACCTAGTTTTTACCCTCACAGGGGAAGCTGGACTCTTTCAGGGGGATAGCGATGTTTCTAGTGTCCTGGGGATGGAAATGAGATCGCACGGCGTGGGGTGGGCCCGGTGCTGTCCCGAGAGGGCTCAGCAACCCCGGGACGTTTCCGACATCGTGGTGGTTGCTCCAGCAGACGAGAAAGGCTGGGGTCAGGCGGCCTCCTGAAATGCAGCAGCCTGGACACGATTCTGTTGCCCCACTCACGGCCTCCGGGTCAGACCCGGGGCCACAGGGCCTCACCCCACATCCGCCCTGTTGGACAGAAGAGCCGCCCGACATCGTGGCTGCTGGAGCACGTGGGCTGCTGTCTGGGGTGGGCAGGACAGTGGACAGACGCCTCTGGTTTGGGGGGAAGCCCAGTGAGGTCCTGGGGGGAGTGCCGCTGGGCGTGGGTATGATGCAGTCCAGTTCTGTCACACAGGGCACAGTCTGGGGTCTTTGTGATGTCAGTTCTGGAGACTAAAGCTACTTTCCTCAATGTCAATATGTGAAAATATTCATATAACTTGTAGCACAGGGAAATATGTAGAATTGTCAAATCGTTGTTTTGTGCACCCGAAACCAATGGAACGCTGTATGTTAACTCTGTTTGAATTTTAAAAAGTCCACCTTTTAAGACGTTCATTTCTTTAACATTATTTTCTTTTGGGAAGGTGCCTTAAAAATTTACTGTGTGAGCTCAAGCAGTTTTGAGTGAAAGCGGTCTTAATGAAGATGCATCTTTGCAGCAAAATCTAACTTGTATCGCGTGCATGCTGCGATGACAGACTCGTTATCCTGACCCTCCAGCTTAGGGTTAAGTGTCCGTGGGGACAAATGACCCAGTGCCCACTTGCTGACTCTTGCAGGTGTGGCTGTGTCCTGGGAACAGCCAGCCCTCCGTCCCTGCACGGCGGCGTCTCCCCCGGCTGCCCTCCGATGTCGTGCCTGCACAGAGCCAGGCTGAGGCCAGGCCCTCCCTCTCCCTGGGCCGGGGCTGCGTCAGGCTGCTGTGTCACAGCCTTGGCCGCTTCCCCGCGTGATGCCGTGGGTGTCTCCCTGCCTGTGAAACAGAGGGGCATCTGCAGGATCCTGGGGTCTGGCCAGCTGTGAGCCAGCCTCGAAGCACCACTTGGGTTGTGTGGGGACAGGCTTGCGGTGCTTGGAGCGGGGTGGCCCCTGCTGATCTGCGAGCAGGTGGGGCACACTGCGGCATCCCCACTGGTCCTGGGCCGCGTGTCCAGGGGCCCACACACAGCACTGGCAGGATGAGGCTCCGTGGCTGTTTCTACCCGGTGGTGTTCCTCACGCTGTGTGCACACAGGTCTTATCCCTCTGCATAGAGGCCAGGGGACTGAGCACTCGCGGTGTCATCATCCCGTTCCCTCTGACGGTCCGAGGGACCCTCCGGAAGGAGGTGAGCTCACGGTCTCGCCTTCTGCTGTAGGAGCAGGCTCTGAATCGTCCCCGTTCACATGCGTCTTCTGGATGAACATCCCACGAGGGTCCCAGACGCTTGCTGTGAACTCACCAATGGCTGTGTGTCTGCAGGGGTGAGAAGGTCTGTCTTCAGCTGGCCTCTGTCTTCCCCACAGTCGTGTACCTGGCTCCGGATGTGACTCCAGTAGAGGACACATGCCTGCTCCCTCAGAAGCCTGTCCAGAGAGCTGGGGCCGCCCCGCCTGGAGCCTGGAGGGGATCCCGTGGGACTCCTTTCCCGGCATTCTAGAGCCTGCGTCCTGGCCACCCCCAATCCCACGCGTGGAGAAGTCTCCCTCCACTGGGTCCCGGACACCTCTCCATGGCAGCCCCAAAGTGGCCAATACTCGGGAAGTACAGTGTCAGATTTAGGGCTGTTTACAGGGCAGATACCCCAGCATCTTCTGGGTCACCGGGTGTTGAAGCCCAGAGGATCCAGGATGGCCATCTCTCATGGCGTCAGTGGCACCGAATAGCGTAAATGTAGCTCGGCCCCAGAAAGCTGGGCGTCAAGGCCCTGCTTTGTGGTTCAGCGCTTGTGTGATCTTGAGAAAATACCTAATTTTTGTACTCGTTTTCTTAACTCCGTGATGGGGCCTTTCCCAGTGCTGAGGATGTCATGTCAGGAAGCGCTGAATACTCAGGAATGGCCCCTCTTGCCTCCCCACGCCCTTGTGTGTGAAATAATTGCTCAAAGAGCCTGTGCAGATTGGGGTGGGGTCTAAAATGGGAAGTTTCTCCTTGGGTTGTATGATACCTGTTAAATTTTTTTCCTCATGTAAACGTGGATGCAGGAAGATTTGGGAATTTGTGCAGTTAAAAAAGGGCTTTTGTAAGGAAGGGTGTTGCTTATAAACAGTTGAGGTGGCCCATGACCTTCACCGCGTCCATTCCTGGCTAGTGCTTGCAAAATGCGACAGGAGTTTTTAAGTTTTCTTACTATATACAGTGAGCTCTTTCAGTTACCGTTACTAGATTCTGTGTAGGATTCGCGCACTGCTGCTTGGTTACAGTGAGCTGTGATGAGCCGAGCTGGGCGCATTCCTGCACCGGTGACTCAGCTATGACTGTTGTCAGTAATAAATGGGGTGTTTTGATTGCTGCAGGAAGGGCCTGCTGCACACTGTCCCCCAGCCCGTCACCCCTGCGGGCCCTCGTTCGACCTTGGAAGTTCACAGGTGAATGACAGAACCTTCTCCCATGGAGTGGACCTCCAGTGGGGAAACCGAGGTCGACCCCCAGATGCACCACAGTCGGGCTGTCCTTCTAGGGGATCGGCATGGGCTTGATTTCTGCAGCACTTGCTGTCCTTAGGGGACCCTCCTGTGACTCTCCTGAAGACCCTTAGCTCTCTGCAGAGACTCGGTGATCACGGGACCACGAGATCATGACCTGAGCTGAAGTCGGACGCTTAACCGACTTGAGCCCCCCAGGCGCCCCTGGAAATTACATGTTAAGAACAGAAAGAAACTGCATTTTAATTCATATCCCAAATATATGACCTGTTAGTTTTTTCTTCTTCCTATGTGACCACTGTGTTTTTTGCTAGAAACGTAAAATTATATTTGAATATAGTGTGCTAGCTCGTCTCCAAGACTGGCACATAATTCTTGAATGAAATGTAAAAATCAGTTGCACAGAACCTTCACCATTTGTGGCCCAGAATTTCCCAGTAAGCAGCGTGTTGTATGTCTCCACATGGTCCCTCTGCATTGCGTGACCTGGCGGTTTGCCCCTCAGGTGGCCTTGAACTTGTAGGGACTGTTGAGCACAGAGAAGGTTTCTGATGACCCTCTGAGTCTCACTGTCCTGCAGTCCCAGATGTGGGGGCGGGGAGTATGCTGCTTCTCCGCTGAACCCAAGTTTTATTTGCCTAATGAGTCTTATTTGCCTTTCTGTCCTGTGGACTTTGTGCTTTTTCCAACCTGGAACGTAAATAAATGGAAAGGGATGTTCTCTTCCATCACCAGCCTCTGTTTATGTGCAGGGCTCAGATCAGCTGGGTATTTGGAAGTTTCTGTGCACATCGATGGCATTTTTTAAGAATAATTTAAAAGTGTGGTTATTTGTCCTCCAAATGGGTAACTATCTGGTTCTATCAAGAAAAATGTAGCCATGAGACTAGTTTTATGTATGTATGTATGTATTTATTGAGAGGGCAAGTGGGGGAGGGGTGGGGAGAAGGGGACAGAGAATCTGAAGTGGGCTCCAGGGTGGCAGCAGCGAGCCCGATGCGGGGCTTGAACTCACGAACTGTGAGATCATGACCTGGGCCGAAGTCAAATACTCAACTGACTGAGTCGCCCAGGTGCCCGAGACTAGTTTTAGAAGATACAAGTGTGGGCGTGTGCTTGGCTTACCAGTTACACTAATAATGCAAAGCACCTGCACTGTCTCTGATAAATGGAGATTGTTGTTTTGTTTTTATGACAAAACGTGTGGAATCCATGTTGCAGTGCTGATCTTGACCAGGGAAAGGTAAGAGCTTGAGCCTGGACATTCCTAGACGACTTCCTGGGTCCCTGGAGCTCAGCTTGGGGATCTGGGACTAAGGAGCAAAGAGCAGGCACACTGGAGGGGGATGACCGTCTCCAGGTCTGGGCGGATCCAGCGGGGCCAGAGGCAAATTCTTTCTGGCCCCTTGGGCTCAGCGTGTGCATTGTGACTGTGTGACTGGAGCCTCCAGGGGTGCCTGCAGGTGACTGTGGGGGTGGAGGGGGCCTGGTCACGGATTCTGGTCACAGAGCCCCCAGAATAGGACGGGCAGGGCTGGGGCGCCAAGGGCAGAGAGCCATTGTTTCCGGGGGGGGGAGTTCCTGGAAGATGGTCCCATCCAGAGGTGGTTGGGCAGGATGAGATGAAGAATGGCTTTGGGGCTCCACTTCCTTCCTCCCCCCAGGGTCCAGGGAGGTGGAGGGAACTCCCAAGAGGCCAGCTCAGAGGCTGTCTCTCGGTCACCAGCCCCAAGGAGGAGGCGCAGTCTCGACCAGGGCTCCCGTCGTTTCCACGACACTGGCCGCTTGCTCTGTCTTTAAGTCCGGTTTCCTCAGGGGTCAGACTTCGAGTTACTTTCTTCCCTTCAGTCGTTCCCTTTGTCCAGCTTATTCACCATGCGTTACAAGCCAGGGACACTAGTTTAAGTCACCAGAGATAGTTTGTCTCACTCTCGATTCTGTATAAAAATCCAGTTCTTAGAACAAAGGTGTGTCATTGTTGGACCCAAGACACAACAGGCCAAAGGGCCACTGGTTTGGGGACCCTGTTATTTTATGTCCTACCCTAACAGTGAAGATTTATGGTTAAAGAAGGAGATGCCTGACGTCTTTCTTAGTGCAGAGATTTTTGTGAATTTTGTTTCGGGCCATTTGGGCTGGAAGGGAAAGGTTGCGTCAAGAACAGTTCCAGAGGGGCGCCTGGGTGGCTCAGTCGGTTGAGTGTCCGACTTCGGCTCAGGTCATGATTTCGCGGCCCATGAGTTTGAGCCCCACGTCAGGCTCTGTGCTGACAGCTCGGAGCCTGGAGCCTGTTTCAATTTCTGTGTCTCCCTCTCTCTCTGCCCCTCCCCCGTTCATGCTCTGTCTCTCTCTTTCTCAAAAATAAATAAAACATTGGGGCGCCTGGGTGGCGCAGTCGGTTAAGCGTCCGACTTCAGCCAGGTCACGATCTCGCGGTCCGTGAGTTCGAGTCCTGCGTCAGGCTCTGGGCTGATGGCTCAGAGCCTGGAGCCTGTTTCCGATTCTGTGTCTCCCTCTCTCTCTGCCCCTCCCCCGTTCATGTTCTGTCTCTTTCTGTCCCAAAAATAAATAAACGTTAAAAAAAATAAATAAATAAACATTAAAAAAAACAAAAAAAACAAAAAAAAAAACAGTTCCAGAGACGTTTGGGGCCATGCCGTTCACTCCTTGGAAGATGGTGTAATGTTCCCTGGTGGCTCTTTCCAAAGAGACAATACGTGGGATGCGTGCCCTTTGTTATGTTTGCTACGGAAACGTGGCCGCCCCGCGGGCTCTGCGCAGTGGGCGGGGGGCATTGCTGTGCAGCGTTGGTGACGACAGGGTAGAGGGTTTCCCAGACCAGCATCTTGATAGCAGTTGGTGCGGACTGATGTGTATGCTACTCTCTTGAGGCGGGAATGGTCCCCCTCCAAGCGCTTCCTCACGATGACGCGTGCTGCTCGAGACTTCATTCTCGTGTCCTAGTAGTTTCCAGCTTCCTTCTCCTGTTTCTAACTGAATTTCTGGCGCTGTGAAGGCAAAGGCGTGGGGAGCATCCCATCTGACTCTCAGGGACAGGACACCGTGGACAAAGAGTGAGGAGCCGCTCTCGGTGTGTGTCTTTAAGGACTAATGAGCCCTTCTCTCAGCCGGTCAGGGCCTGAGGTGCTGGTCCTAGATGGGGAAGCCTCCAGGCTGACGTGTGCATAGCTCACGGCATGCTAGGTTTTAAAGGAGAGCATTCTGGGAAGAAGGAGATCTCGTTGGACTTCTGGGTTAGAAGGAAGTGAGGGCCTTGCCATCCAGAGCCGTCATCCAGGGGAGGGAAGGCCGGCACTGTGTGGGCATCAGTAATCCCCACCCTTCTGGGGCCGGGTAGCAGCTGTGTGTCCGTATGCATGTTGTGTCTTGAGGCCGTGTATCCCCCAAGGCAGCGTCCTGTCCTAGGCCCTTACAGCACCACGCGCTAGTTGTATGCTTTCCCCCAATAATTACTTGTTGTTGCTCTTGTCCCAGCAGTCGAGCCCTCTCTTGAGGGGAGCCGACAGGCCGTCAGGTCTGAGGCCTTCAGGGGGCAGGCCCTTGGCCACCACCCTGGTCCCCAGTTTGGTTTATAAAGTTACTCTCAGGATCGGTTTAGAGACCGTGTCTGTGCTCCTGCTCTGTCAGGTTCGTTCCTCTGGAAGCCACTCCCAGCTTCTGACCTGTCTGTACTGTCCTTGTAGGCGTTTATGATCTAGTCTGCATAGATCCCCCAGTCTTCATCTGCGAATATGTTCGTATTATAATTTTAATTAACAGATTTTGAGTAGTTCCTTATGACTTTCAGGCTGTTGCTGAATGGCTGGTGTTTGCACGGAGAAACTGGCTCCACGCTGATAGCCTTTGGAAGCTATTTTGAAATGAATTGCTTTCACCCTAAATGTTTTCAGGTTTTACATGTGTATGTGCCTGAGAGCCATGAAGGCATCTAAGTGTTCAGGGCTTTGCACCTTCCTTACAAGAAGAGTAATGTCATGTAGAGCGTTATTAGTTTGTTTTTGCTTCCAGACAATAATATTTTTTTTTTCCACAAAGAGACACTTGCTAAAGTAAGTAGCGAATTATAATACACTCAGGAAGGAACATGGATCAATAGAGCATAGAGTTTATAAATAGACCCGCATAAATGTGGCCATTGATTTCTGACAAGGTGCAAAAGCAGTTCAGCAGACAGCGGAGTATCTCCTCCACAAATGGTGCAGGAAGCATCGGGCGTCCACGTGCAACAAAGTGAAAAGTGCCATATCCACGAGTCAACTGTAATGGGGTCATAGCTCCAATGTAAAACTCTAAAGCTTCCGGAACACAACATCAGAGGAACTCTTTTTTACCCTGAAGGTAGCATTCTGGACATAATACGGCGGCTCACAAAAGAAGAACCTAAGTGTAGTTTGCCAAAACGAAAAACTTCTGCTCTGTAGAGACATTGTTAAGGAAAAAAGCAGAAGCCACCTACACGCTGGGAGAAAGTATCCACAAACCACACACCCTACGAAGGGCTTGCACCCGGAATATGTAAAGGACCCCACAGTTCCATACAAAGAACACAAATGAGATCATTTGCACAGGAGATTCGAACGGATGCTTTATCGACAAAGACACAGGGACATAAGCACAGGAACTGTTGGCCATGACCAGTCCCACAGAGAGGCCCATGACAGCCAGGGCGTGACGCTTTTACGTGCCGAAGCGTGGCTGGGACGGAGGCACGGCCAGTACCGAGTGCTGGCGAGGATGGGGCTACTGGTGTGTGTGGTTGCTGCTGGTGGGAACTCAGGCTGGCACGGCTGCTCCAGAAATGGCACTTTCTTACAAAAGTGAACATGTGCTTCACCTGTGACCCGGCGGTCTGCGCCTGGATGTCTCCCCAACAAAAACCTGTACTGGAGCCCTTACGGAAGCTCCGTTTGTAGTTGCCGAAAAGAGATGAACAGGCCAACTGTGGTACGGCCATCTAGACCGTGGAATACTAACTACCCCGCTGTCAAATGAAACAAGTTATTGACACAGCAGCTTGGATGATTCGCAAAGGCTTGGTGTTGAATGAAAGAGTACGGTCTCACACGTCACATTCTATAAAATCCCGTTTACGTGGCATTGTGGGAAAGACAAAACCATAGAAAGAGAGGACGCATCTCTATTTGAGTTTTGCTTTTTTAGAGTCCACATAGGGGGTGAGATGATCCAGGGGTTGCCTTCCTCCGTCTGGCTCGTATTGGTTAGCACGACATTTTCCAGGTTTATATATGTTGTCGCAAAGGACAGAATCTCCTGTTTATGGCTGAGTAATATTCCACCGCATATGTGCCCAGTCACCCTTCATGGACTCTTGGCTTCTGTGAATAATACTGCAGGGAGCGTCAGGGCACAGATGTCTTAGACCCAGTGTTTTTACCTCCTTCAGAGGAACACTCAGAAGTGGGATTGCGGGGTCACAGGGTAGTTCTCTTTTTAAGTTTTTGGGGAACCTGCACACTGTTCTCCAGAGCAGCTGCTCCGGTTTGCATTCCCACCAGCAGTGCGAGACGGCGCCCCTTTCTCTGCATCCTCACCAACGCTTGTTTCTTGTGTTGTTGAGCTTAGCCATTTTGACAGGTATGAGGTGGTACCTCATCGTGGGTTTGATTTGTATTTCCTTGATGAAGAGTGATGTCAAGCATCTGTGTGTCTGCTGGCATCTGGATGTCTTCTTTGGAAAAAGAAATGTCTGTGGAAGCCTTTTGCCCAATTCTTAACTGTTTTTTTTTTTTGCGGTTGACTGGTAGGAGTCCCTTCTGTATTTTGGATATCAGCCCCTTATCGGATGGGTGACTCGCCAGTATCTTCTCCCATTCCGTGGGCTGTCTTCATTTTGCTGCTTGTTTCTTTCATTGCACAGATGCTTTTAGTTTGTGGTCCTCTTGTTTGGTTTTGCTTTTGGTGTCAGGTTAAAAAACAAACAAAAAACCTGTTGCCAAGATGAGTGTTGAGGACCTTTTCCCTGTGTTCTCTTCTAGGAGTGCTGTAGTTTCAGGTTTTACATTTTAGGTCTTTGATCCATTTTTGAGTTAACTGCTGTGTGTAGTGTAAGATAGGGATCGAACTTCATTTTTCTTCATGTGGACGTCCAGTTTTCCCAGCGCCGTTTGTTGAGGAGATGATACGTCCCCCAACCGTGTGTTCTTGGTGCCTGGTTGAACAGTTGGGTGTATGTGCATGGGTTTATTTCGAGCTCTTGATTCCGTTTTCTTGATCTTCTGTGTCTGCTTTTGTGACGATGCCATACTGTTTAGATTGCTACAGCTTTGTAACATAGCTTCCAATCAGGAAGTGGGATGCATCCAGCTTTGATTTTCTTGCTCAGTGTTGCTTTGGCTATCCTGGCTCTTTTGTGGTTCCACACAAATTTGGGGATTGTTTTTTCTGTATCTGTGGAAAATGCATTGGGATTCTGATAATCACACTGAAAGTATAGATGCTTTTGTGTAGGTGAACATTTTCACAATATTCTTATCTGTGAATGCAAGGCATCTTGTTTATTTTTCTCGTTTCACTCATCACTGCTTTGTAATATTTAAGAAATATGTGTATTTCCAGTATGACAAAATGGAATTGAATCCATGATGATTCTATTTTTTTCTTTTTCCTGGAGTCTTAGTTGATAAGGGAAGATGGCATAAAAAAACATTGTTTTATTTTTTTAATTTTAAAATCTTCATCTTTCTATTTATTTTTAGAGAGAGAGAGCGAGTGAGTGCAAGTGGGGGAGAGGGCCAGAGAGAGAATCTAAGTCTCCCAAGTGGGGCTTGATCCCAGGACCCTGGGACCATGACCTGAGCTGAGTCATGACTCAAAACTGACTGAGCCACCCAGGTGCCCTGAAACAAATTTAAAGTCACTTTTAACAGCAATGGCAATAGTTCTGGTGAAAGTTACCTTAAATTACTTTTGAAAAAAACTTGTTTCCTTAATGTAACTGTGTATGGAGTTTTATTTTTATGTTTCGAAGTGGTGAATTGAAAGAAAAGTCACAAATACTGGGGGAGGGCTGTCGATGGGGGCTGTTGAAGGGGACGCAGGCTGCCCAGTGGTCTGGAGTACTCGGTAAACCAGACTGTGCTGTTGGAGGGGCGTGGTCAGTGCATGTGAGTCAGTGCATGTGAGGGGGCACTGCCCTAAGGGGTGACCCTGTGGCTTTGGTCCCTTCACGAGGAGGCTGTGTAGGTCTTGGTACCCCCAGCACCTTGGTGTCGTCCCTGGCAGTGGTCCGCAAGCCTGGGTGCTTGCACCTGCCTCCAGGAGGGTCCTTTCCACTCTGGACATGCAGAGCCTTGGCTGAGAGGGGTCTTGGCATAGGTTTCCTTGGGGAGAGGGTGGGCGCACAGCCCTTGGCCCTGGCAGCATGCAGCACCTTAAGCCCTGCAGACAGCATCTTCACCCGGTTGTTGGGGACACGTACGTGCGTTGAGTGCACAGCACTGACTTCAGACTCAACCCCTTTAGCTTAAATCCTGAAGCTGCAGTCCTGGCCCCTAGTCTGCCCTTCTGCATCACTGGGGGTGGTTTGTGGGATGTCACACGGAGAAGGCTTGATGGGCGGGGGCTTTCCTGCTTGGTCGCGGGGTGGTCAGACTAGAGCCTATGCACAGGACGACTCTGTATTTGCTGCTTAACAGCTCAAAGGTAAGATTGATGATTTTTATAGACGTGTAAGACTTTTTGGTTTTCGCTACATCCTCGATGTTGATTTTTCGTACATAATGCTGATGGCCCGCTCTGTTAGCGCAGCCCCAGTGAGTTGCGTGTTGACAGCTGACGCTGTGTGTTAACCCTGTGACTCAGGAGGAAGCTGCTGTCACCCACATTTTACTGAAAAGGAAATTAAAGCTTAGGAGATTCAGATAACTTGTGTAAACTTCACAGGGACTTGGGCAGTTGGGCTTTGGAATTCATGCCCTTGACCTCCCCAAGCCCCTGGGTTTCTCCAGCTTCCAGGTAGCATTTGTGGGTTTGTGGGACAGGACCGGGACTTCCTATTAATGGATGAGATGTTAGCATTTTGAGACTCATGCATTCCCTGAAACAGGCATGTCTGGGATGGGGAACAGAGGTGATGGAAATGTGCTGGATATGTGTGTGTTTTGTATTTCATCAGAGCTCCTGAAAATCTGTTTTCCACAGTAGGAATTTTACTTGTAAGGTTCTGTTTACTAAATATTCCGTACAGGAACAGGTTTTTGTGGGTTCTAGTTTGAAAAGTTTTTGGAGCGACGTGGGTGAATGGGCTACGCATGATATAGCCAAGCGGGTTCTGCTCACAGGTGACTTCGTCAGCTTGGACACACTCCCCGCAGGGCGTGATTCACTGCAGGGGTGGCCCGTTTGCAGCCTTGTCCAGCGTGGTCTCGTTCCTCCAGAGCCGAGGGCTGAGAGCGGGGTCTCTGGTCCAGCCTGCAGCAAGAACTCCCAGAGGAACGTGGGACCCTCAGGTTCCCTACCGAGTTCACCACCATGGACCTGACTGCCCCTTTACAGTCGGGGCTTTCTGGGTCTCACACACGCTTGTGCTCTAATCTTACGCCGGTCTCTACCAGTTTGGAAGGAAATTTGGGGTTTTAACAGACAATACAGTACTGGAACCCTGTTCTCAGCCTTTGCAGAAGCTTAAGTTCGGTGCTTTCCTTTTGTTTACCTGTTAAGAGAGGCTCAGGTGATTGAATTCTCATTCTCTCCTGGAGACGGCTCAGAGCTAATTAGGTGGAAACCTAGAAAGAACTGAAGAAGCGATGGCAGACAGACCCTAGTAAGGATGGAGTGTGGTGCCCTCACCAGGGAGGCAGGGCCATTTCTGTCCCATCCATGCTGTGATCGCTCTGCCCTCTTGGTTTTGAGGCCATAGTCTCTCAGGGGCCTGTTGGGTCTCTAAAAGACCCTGTTTTCTGGCTGGGAAAATTGCTTTCCCCTCTCATATGGCAGTTAGAAATGTTTGATGCAAAATGAACAGTCAACGTCCTCTCTCCCCCGATGTTTTAATGTGGTGGTTTAGGTGTGTTTATGTGTATTGAGGTGTGGGTCAAGGTCATTCTTCAGGGGTCAGGGTTTTTTCATCCTCGGGTCTTGCCGTTGGTGCTACCCCTGACGAATGTGCTTTGCCACACTCCTCACATGTGGATGACTGTCTTCTCAGACCTGCCTGGGACGGCGTTGGCAAGCTCAGGGACGTGAGGGTGTTGCCATGTGAGAAGCACAGGCTTCGGGCCGGCTTCCTGCCTCCCTGGGCGCTGACCCGGCTCAGTTCACTGGCCCCACCGCAGCAAACAGGGCTTTAGGATGTATGCCATCGAAGCCAGACCCATGGCCCGTGGAGCTAATAAGGCTGTGGTTGTTGGTTTTATGGAATTATGCACTCTAGGGTAATTAAAAGCAGTCGCGCTGAGAGAGATTTGGATGCTATTTGCTCAATGTGATTCAGGTCCAGTTTTTCAGGGACATTCTGACTCGGGTGATGGATGCTCCCCTGTACTCACACACGTGCTAGGCAGCTCCCTTTACGTTAGGCTGGACGTTTCTTTAAGCGAGGATTTTCTGGTGTTCTCCTAAATTCTGTTATCGTCCGAATCCCTAAGAGGATGCTGTTTTATCCTGTGTCTTCTCGGTTCCCTCTTGTCTCAGCTTAGGCTGCTGGTACCCAACACCACAGATGGGCTCAGAAACCAACTGGTTCCTCACAGCTCTGGAGGCTTCACGGTCCAGGCACCAGCAGATTCTGTGTCCGGTGGGGACCCTTCCCGGTTCACAGCGTCTTCTCCTGGGTCCTCACATGGCAAAGAGGCGAGGGAGCGTCCTGGGGCCTCTTTTACAAGGACACTGATCCCATCATGGAGGTTCCACCTTCAAACCCCCCTCCTCTCCCAAAGACCCCATCTCCTAACATCATCACCTGGGGGTTGAGTTTCAACATATGAGTTTAGGGGGAACACAAAGACTCTATAACATCTATGGTTTTTTAAAAATTTTTAAAAATTTTCGAGAGAGAGCGCAAGCAAGCAGGGGCAGGGCAGAGAGAGAATCCCAAGCAGGCTTCGCACTGTCAGCACAGAGCCCAACTTGGGCTCGATCCCACCAGCTGTGAGATCATGACCTGAGCCAAAATCGAGTCCGATGTTTAACCGACTAAGCCCCCTAGGTTCCCCTCTAACATCTCTACTTTAAGGACTTCCCTTGTCTTGTGGACATGATAGACCCAAATGTCTCTGGGATTTCCTATTAGAACCTCCCACGCCTCACTTGTCACGTTATCTGGATTTACCTGGGCATCTGCTGGGTGCTCTGGGTAGGGGTCGTGTCACCAGTGTTTTGCAGCACGATGCTCTGGGAGAAAGTAGGTCCCTAACAAACACCGTGAATGATCCGTGGCTAACTGTCCGACTTTTCTGGCGGTTAAAACAGGCTGAGGCCTGAGCCTTACTTCAAGATGAGGGTTGAGAACCCCAGTCCCTGTGGAGGTGTGATCCTGTGTCCTCTCCGGCCTTCCTCAGGGTGGGTTTGGGTGTCGTCAGCGTCCAGTTCTCTTGGTGCTGGACCATCAACCACCTCCTCAGCCTCGTGAGGATGGCCTGTCGGCCGCTGGAGTCAGCGGGCCTTTGTTGGCAAGTGGCTGTGGCCTCGGATGGCTAAGTCGTCCTGGTGGCTGCTTGTTGGGAGCTGTGGCAAGGCCACGTCCTCCCTCAGGCTCCTCCCTGGTGCCCTGTGTCCTGCTCTTCTCGCTGGGGAGCAGGAGTGCACGACTGGGGGTCAGCCTGGAACCGAGTGTCCTCTCCAAGCAGACGCTTCTGCAGGGGAGGTGGGCCACATTCGGGGTCCCGCCCGTGCCATTGGTGCTGGGAAGGAACTGGCTTCACCTAGGTGGAGGCTGGAATGCATGGCTGGATGATCCCTTGGGGGAGAGTGAGTGGCGTTTGCTGGTTTCTCTTTCTGCGCCATGGCGGGCCATGCTCCCAGTGGTGCTCCTGGCGAGCTTGCCTGCGAGCTGAGAGCCAGTGACTCGTTTCCTCCGTGTGGCTGTCATGCTGGGGTGGGTGTGGGTGGGCAGGGGTCTCCTCCCCTGTGCTCGTGGCCCGCACACGTGCCTCTTCCCGACAGACCCGTCGGACGGCTGGGAGGGAGGGAGGGCTCCGTGTGGGCCGCCTCCATCCCGTCCCAGGGGCACGTGAGTGAGTCCCTGAGCCCCGCAATCGCAGACATGGCCTCCCTCCCTGCACAGCCTGAGCTGCTTTTAGAGGTTTGGAGATGTAATTTAACTCGTCTTCGATTCGGAGTGTTATTAAATTTTAATGTTTAAATTGGTGGCTGTATTTTATGGCCTTTGCGTTCTCTCCCGATTGATTTTTCTTTTCCCCGTAAGAGAGGAGGTGTGTGCAGGAGAAAGCTGCATGTGGCCCCCATTCTGAGGGTCGAAGTGAATTCTGAAAGCTCTTCATCCAGGTAGTGAGCTGATCCAGAGCCTCGATTCCAGTTGGGCCTGTCAGCTCAGCAGAACCGGGCCCTGTGGGGAAAGTAGCCGCTTAGCGCTGTTCCGGATCCTTCTCCAGAGAGAAGCTGGCCAGCCGCCACCTGCCTATCGCCCCACTGTTGGCGCTCGGTGTGCATGTCTGTCTGTCGTCCCTGAGGTGGCCGGGGTTGTCCTCACTGACCTCGTGTGTGACTCCGGCTCCGGGGTGTGGGGTGCAAAGTGTCACGCACAGCCTTCCTAACGGGAGTCAGTCGTGAGCTGATTCCAGTAAAACTAAACCAGGGAGTGGTTCTTGTCCCAGCTTCGGAGCCCCCGGAGCCTGTAGACTGGACCCTGTAACCCCAAGGGCCATCCAAAGAGACCTGGAAGCTGCCGGGATCACAACCCCGACCCACCCTGGCCGTTCCCATTTTCACCTACTGTAATTGCACACGTGTGTAGACGCTGCTCAGTGGAGCCAGGTTTTGGGTGAGCTTTGCCCTGGAGAGAGTGGGAGCTCCAGCTCTGGAGCCTTGGGGGTGCAGACCGCAGACCCTGCTGCCTTCAGTGGGGACTCGCAGGCCTGCCCTACAACACGGGAGGTGATGGCCGCTGCTCCCCGTGGGAGCTCCCCACCCGCCGGTGGTTACTGATGTGTCACTGCTCGGGACGTCTGGGGCCACAGCTGGGCGTGGGCAGACCTGGGGCCCAGAGCCACCTGGAGGCCGCTTCCCTCCCCGCCTGTGGCTGAGAGTCCCTTGTGCGGCGGCTTGGTGGCTGTGGCTGTGGCCCTCCCCGCGTGCCATCACATGGCTCCCTGGGCCGGGGTCCTGGCCAAAGTGGAAGCCACGCGTTCTAGCCCTGGGGGGTGCGTCGGGTCCCAACCCCAAGCCCAACGTGAATCACGAGGCGGCAAATGCACCGTCAGGGAATCTGTGACCCTGGGTTAAAGTGATCCTGCTAGGCCCCTTCTGTTTTTTAGTTTTTAATAACGTGTATTTTCTCCTTTCAGAATCAAATAGGAGCCCCAGCCCAGCTCGGCTGGTTTACGTATTGAGTGGAGCACAGTTCTTCCTGCCGGGCGCCGAGAAAAGTCGGCCAGAGCTTGAGAATGTGGCAGAGGGGAGCAGCGTGCCTGTCGGGTGGGGCGGGACACATGTGATGGGCCCACTCGTGGCTTGATAATCCAAGCTTGGTTTGGCCCAGTGTTAGTCACTGCTGACGGAAGGCCAGGAGTGACGTTTCCGTCACCTGCGCGTTTTTTTCCGCTAGCGACACATCTGGTTTGTGTCCTGACCCCAGCCTCTGCCCCCTCTAGCCGGCCCTCTGAGGCTGCCGTCATTGTCCCAAGTGCCTGTAAATAATTCCCCAAGTGTTCTTTGAAGCAGCTTTACCACCTGGCGGCTGCCCATTAATGATCGACTTCGCTTTTGAAGGTGTTCATCCCAGTGTTTTTTTTTTTTTTTTTTTTCCTGTGTGGGGATTGTTTTCAGCTTTTTGAAAATTCTCTGGGAGGTAGAACACTGAAGTGTCTGGAGCCTGGCGTTTCCATTCCTGCTTCTTGGGTTGGGCTCTGCTGACGTTGCAGCTCAGAAGAGCGGAGCGCTCAAGAGTCTGTGTGTCTGTGTGTCAGCTTTACGGCCCTGTGGTCGGTCCGATTGCAGGCGAGCTGCGGTGAGCGTGGGAAGCAGAGCCCAGGGCACGGTGGAGGCGCTTTGGGAACCGCGGGTGACGGGTCAGAGCTTCCGAAGCATCGGTTCCTGTCGCGTAAACCACCCAGTTGGTACTATGCATACTAAAAAAAAATCCTCTTTGGTAACAGGATGTGTCTTAAGTAAGCAGGCCTTTATCCTTTAATTCAGAGACACCATGTGCTTCATTTGTTTAAATCGGCCACAAACTGCGGTGAATAATTAGTGTGTCAAGCACAGTTTAGGTGCTAAGGAGACCAGATAAACAGGAAGTCCTCAGCAAACGGGCGGGCTCGGAGGGCGAGCCGCGTGGGCGCAGACGTGTATAACATGTGCTGGGAGCCGGAGGCGCGAGGCGGGCCTGCAGGTGGGCAGGGCTGGCTGAGTGGAAGGGCTTGGGGTGCCTGTGGACGGCGGTGGGAGCAGGCCACCCGCACGATGCCCCACCGGACCCTGAAGGAGGCCAGGCGTCTCCACGAGCCCGTCAACAGCGACACGGTAGAACAGCGTGCCGTGCAGGAGAGAAGCCGTATTGCTGCTGCTGGAGGAGTAACCTGGTCCCCACGCACACACGCAGTCACACGTCTGCACACACGCTGCTCTTAGTGGCTTTTTAAAAATAGTTTTAAGTACAGCAGACGCTGAGGAGACGACACTCGGTCCTTGTTCTGTGGCGAGTGTCGTTGATGTAAATCAACACCCCTGTTACTCAACGGAGGGCGTCCGGCCTCCCTGCTCGGTGGGTGGGGTGGTCTCTCTGGAGGAGGGAGGGTTTGCACAGTGCTGGAGAACTGTAGGCAGCAGAGGATCCAGAATCTTTGGGGCCTCACGTCTGCACGTGTTCGAACCGCGTCGCGGCCGTGCGGGTGTGTGACGTGTCACCCCTGGTTGGCGGAGCGAGTGCAGGACGTCCGTCCGTGATGCACCAGGTGCTCTTGTCTGTGCCTGGCATCGCCTGGGTCACGTCGAGAGTCGTTGGCTGCTTAGATTCATGTAGTTTGCTCAGGAAGCGCACTTTTCGGTTTAGGTTGCAGTGTCTCTAAGAGCCGCGTGCAAGTGGCTGAAGGGATTCCAGGAGGTAATCGTCTGCAAGGGTCAAGGAGGTCCTGACCGTGCCAGGGTGGGAGCAGAGGGCACCTGTCTCACGTTTATAGCTGCATGACCTTCGGGAGAGTGGTGACCCTCTCCTTTGTTTTAGACCACTTAACTAAGCTGCTGTTAAGCAAGGCAGTGGCAGAAGGACTTTTCTGTTACAAAAATTCCCTTTACAACTTCAGAGTCAGGGCAAAATATACCCAAGTTGGTGTTACATTAAATCTTTCTTTTAATTGTTAAATTTTCCTTTTTTTTTTTGAGAGAGAGCTTACGTGCCTGAGTGAGCAGGGAAGAAGGAGGGAGAGAGAGAGAGAGAAAGAGAAAGAGAAAGAATCCACACTATCAGCAGAGCCCCGTGTGAGGCCCGAACTCAGGACTGTAAGATCGTGACCTGAGCCAAAAATCAAGAGTTGGACACTCAACCGACTGAGCCCCCAGGTGCCCTGGTGTTACATTAATTCTATTTGAAGTTTGTTAGACTCTTAGAAAGTAGAAAAAAACGGTGTTATCTGCCACTTTGGAATTCGGCCAGTAATGGAGGTTATACCCAGTCATTTTAATGACCGTAAGACTTCTAACTTCTTTTTTTTTTTAACCCTGTAATAAAATATATTGAAAAAGGGGCGCCTGGGTGGCGCCGTCGGTTAAGCGTCCGACTTCAGCCAGGTCACGATCTCGCGGTCCGTGGGTTCGAGCCCCGCGTCAGGCTCTGGGCTGATGGCTCGGAGCCTGGAGCCTGTTTCCGAGTCTGTGTCTCCCTCTCTCTCTGCCCCTCCCCCGTTCATGCTCTGTCTCTCTCTGTCCCAAAAATAAATAAAAAATGTTGAAAAAAATATATTGAAAAGGCAGAACAGAGCATCCTTTCAGGTCAAAGATCTGTTGCTCAGAATTTGTGGGGACCAAGCAGGAGAGTAGGGTCTGGGGACCCTTCCTGCCCTTGACCTGCAGGGCACTCAGACTAGGGCGTTTCTTGCTGCCTTTGTCACGCACTTGTGAGGACCGGCCGAGGTAACACACGGGCAGGGTTCAGCCCAGCACCGTCGGACATCGAGTGCCCAGCCACGGCCTGCACCTTATCCCTGGCAAAGGCAGTCTTTCTCCATTTTAGTACTAGAAAAAGTACAGTTCCTAACTTAAAATTTTTAAGGGCTCTGGTGTCTTACTCTATGGAAACCAAAAATAAATGATATTTTTCTGAATTTTTATAAATTCTGTTTGGAATAGCTCTTACATATTATTTTCCGAAGGACTGGGGAAAGCTCTCAAGCCCTTCTTGATCTCCGAATTTTGTATGTGTGGTTTAACAGTAAATGTTTCTTTGTAAGTTCCTTTTTTATCAGAAGAAGGAAATGAATGATGAATTCAGCAAGTTGCTTCTTTTTTTTAAGTTTTTAAAAATGTTTTTATTTATTTTTAAAAGAGACCGAGTGCAGGCAAGGCAGGGGCATAGAGAGAGACCCAGAATCCCAAGCAGGCCCCACGCTGTCAGCACAGAGCCCAATGTGGGGCTCGAACCCACAAACCACGAGATCATGACCTGAGCCGAAGTCAGATGCTCAACAGGCGCCCCTCAGCAAGTTGCTTTTATTGACAGGGAAATGATTTTGGTTTCCTTAGATGGTTTGTGTGTATGTTTTCAGCCTGAAATGTAGCTCGCTAAAACAGCCATGTTTTTGAGAAGTGACTGTATTGTTTGAATTACCTGGTAAAAACTTGCCATTTAGACTTGATCCAGTCCACGCCAGCCTCACGGGACTCCCTTCTCTGCTGTAGCTGAGCCCTGGTGACTTGGGGTTGTTCCTGGACACAGGGAATCTGGAGGTCTCTGCCCTGTGCTCCTTATAAGAACAGCTTTACCCCTGGTGCTCCAGCCAGATCCCTTTCTCCACTGAAGATGGGTCAAAACAGTTTCGTAGGAATGCATTTCAGCACCCTTGGCAGCAGCATCCCTTTCCCGAGGCAGCCTGGTGCACTTAAACCACACAAACTCCAGGCCCGCGTGTTCTGATGGTTCTTCCTCACACAGACGGTCACCGTTCCTGCACTCTACAGGGCAGGTAGATGTGCTAATGCAAAGTGTGCTGGTGACTGGGAGGACATCCCCTTGCACGGTGGTGGGGAATCTGCGGTGATGGGCGTCCTCACCACACTGGGTGAAAGGAAATTGTGCCGTTTGTGCCTTTTCATAGAAGACGAGGATGGTTCTCTGTGGGGATGGAAAAGTCTATCTGGAAACTGTCCATTGCACAGTGAAAAACAAACCTTGGTGAAAATGTTCTTCATAAACACCCTCTGTGCGCAGAGTCCCTGCCCTCATCCCGGGGTCATTGCCGCCGTGATAGTTGTCATCCATGCTGGGTCTGTACCTGCCCAAGTGCCAGGCAGTGTGTGGTGGGACTGTTCCTTTCTGCATCACTTACAAACATAATGATGGACCTTTAGGCTGTGGGGCCACTTTATGAAGTCCAATCAGAGCTAGACCAGCTTCTTTTCAGGTTGTGGTGGTAATTTTATTTTCATTTAAAGTGGTAGAAGGCCAGTGGAACAACATTTTTGAAATTAGAATCCTAGGGGCGCCTGGGTGGCTCAGTCAGTTGAGCATCTGACTTCGGCTCAGGTCACGATCTCCCAGGAGTTCAAGGCCCATGTTGGGCTCTGTGCTGACAGCTCAGAGCCTGGAGCCTGCTTCAGATTCTGTGTGTGTGTCTCTCTCTCTCTACCCCTCCCCTGCTTGCACTTTGTGTCTCAAAAATAAATAAACATTCAAAAGTTACAAAATTAGAAGTCCTAGGAAACTTAAAATCAGATCATACCTAATGGTTTTGTTTTCACATCAGTATACTGCCTTATCTTCTTGATTCTTACAAATTACTCTGCCTACTTTTCTGAGTCCTGGCATAATTGTTAAGGAATTCCCAAGAAAAAATCTCCAGAAATAGGTGTGTCATCCTCTCCTCTTTGTCTTTTTTAATAGTCCCAAAAAAGAAGGGAAGTTTTTCCAATAGTGAAGTAAGGTGTGAGTGGCGACAGATTCTTTCATCCCGCTGTATCTTTCCTTGGGTGTTGACACAGCTCGGTCCATGGTTTTCTCTCATTTCCTCGTTGCAAGGCAGCATGAGCTGGGACTTGCGAGGGCTGGTGTCTTCTGTGCTGAACCCCAAAGAACAAGCCACAGTCCTGCAGTGTCGAAGTCCCGGTTATTAAATGGTCTTCAGAGACACCTTCATTTTTTCCGTATCCTAACAGAGCTCTCCCATTGTGCTGAGACGCACCTTCGGCTTGTGGTCTTAACATTGTGTCTGTAATTTATCCTGAAGTACACGCCAGCAGTCATAGTTTGAGATGATAGCTGTGCTGGCTGATATCCTTTAGAGGATATTATTTTTCCATTTCTACAAATCAAAGCTTTGCGATAAATAGGCATTTCACGATGCATTTCAGGTGAACCTGACATGATCTCCTCGTTCAGATTTTCATTAAGCATTTCATAATTTAACATAGAATTCATTCTGAAAACAGATTTGGCCCCAAATCTTCCTGATAAAATTTTTTATTGTTTTGAGTACCTGATACAGAGTCCCAGGCAACAGTCAGTATTCACGATTGCTGATAAATGCGATGTTTTGAAGCCGATGATGGCAGCAATCATACGTTGCCTGTTCACAGAAGGGCTCTGTCGTGAAGTGGACGGAAACACCGAGTCCCCACTTGGTACCCAGTGTAACCTTGTCTCTGGCGTCTCAGCTCTAGGACATAGCTGCCGGCATCCACACACCTCGCTGCTCCCTCCGGGCTTCTGTAGAGTTGGACGCGTTCTTGATTCTGGAGACCTGAGCGGGTCTCCACAGCGGTTATTACAAGCTGCACACCTGCGGTGGCCTGTGGTCTGTGGAGAGACTGGGGGCGGTGGCGGCCAGCCAGCAGGCAAGCAGCCACTGGCCTGGTTCTCCTGAGGCGACCCTCACTGCCTGCAGCAGCACATATCCGGCGGCCCGGCCAGGGAATGCTGAGCTCCTGTGGGTCATCTCATCTCCGGGGCCCCGTTCTGTCCCCTTTCTCTTGTTTGGGAAGGTTCCAAGCAGAGCCTGGGATGAGGCCATCCCCGGCTTCCTCCTGCCACAGCACCACGTGCGGTGATGGGGTGGCCTCACCAAGCTCTTGTCACCGGCTCCCGAGGGGCAGCGGGTCTGGCCAGCCTGCGGGACTGTCCTGGGGGTGCCCGGAGGAAGCAGCTTCGGGAAGTGCTGGAGTCTGAACCAAGCACAGAATGGATTCTCCCCAGACTTGCTGTTTTTCTGGAAGTATTGGATGATCAGAAATTGAGTTTCTCTTTAAAAACTGTTTGCTGAGGGGCGCCTGGGTGGCGCAGTCGGTTAAGCGGCCGACTTCAGCCAGGTCACGATCTCGCGGTCCGGGAGTTCGAGCCCCGCGTCGGGCTCTGGGCTGATGGCTCAGAGCCTGGAGCCTGTTTCCGATTCTGTGTCTCCCTCTCTCTCTGCCCCTCCCCCGTTCATGCTCTGTCTCTCTCTGTCCCAAAAATAAATAAACGTTGAAAAAAAAAAAAAAAAAAAATTAAAAACTGTTTGCTGAGTATCGTCCAGATGTTCCTGATGCGCAGAGTTGGGGTCTTTGAGGAGTGGGCCTTGTGTGACGTGAATTTGGAGAATCAGGAGGTATCTGTGAGCTTCGTGCTTCCCTAGCTGGAGACGCTTCTCACAGGAGGAAAGATAAAGTGTAAACAGTAGCATTTGTTTGTTTAACAAGGTCAGTGGGAGACTTTAAAAAACATGAACATAGTTATTCTTTGAGCTTGGAGAGGTCACATGTTTTGTATTGTGGAGAGGGAAACCGTCATGTGTCCTCAGTCCTTGAATAGAGTCCGTGGCTTTTCCGCCACAAAAGGTGATCTCTTTGAGTGAGGGTCAGCGTGCGGGCTTTGAGATCACGTGGGACCTGTCGGCTGAGTTCCTAAAAAAACGTTCTTGGTGAAGATGGTCCTGATCAGCTGAAACATTTCAAAAGCACACATTAGATTTTTTTTAACCTTTTTTTTTTTTTTTTTGAGAGAGAGACTGAGCACAAGCAGGGGAGGGACAGAGAGGGAGGGAGACAGAATCCAAGAAGCCGGCTCCAGGCTCTGAGCTGTCAGCACAGAGCCTGACATGGGGCTTGAACCCACCAACCATGGGATCGTGACCTGAGCCGAGGTCGGACACTCAGCCACCCAGGTACCCCTCAAAAACACGTGTTAAATGGTTGTTGCTGTTGTTTTAGCGATTATCATAACTTTCTCGTTGTTTTAGGAACAAAATGTCTCTTGAGTAGGACAGGGTTTGGAGGGGTGTTTTTCATTTCCTATCTGAGTGTTTGGGTTTTGTCCTTGTTGACAGTTAGGTGGGACTGTAGTTAAGAGGATTTAAAACCAGCGTTTGGCCCCAGTGGAACCTGCTGTGGGGGAAAGGCAGAGTCGGTGCTGGGGCACTAAGGGCCGTGTGCAGACTGCTGTGCGGGACGGACGCTGAGGCCAGAGGCCAGCGATTTTAGGCACGGTCAAGAATAACGGTGGTGGCCAACCACGGCCAGTGGCCTGGTCTTCACGCACAGGTTGCTTCCATGCTTCATGGGTGATACCAGAATACGTGGTTCTTCCAGAAGAGCATCTGGCCGTGGTCGTTGATGATGGCCCTCTAGGTTTCTGCATTTTTAAGTTCACAACGGATTTTTCAGTGAATTTTTTATTGGGGTGATGAATAAGCTAGAATTTGGCTTTTCTGACATTTGGCTGTACACTTCATATTTGTTAATTTTTTGTATTTAATATTAATATTAAATATAATGATAGTGAAATAAATTACATCGAGAGCTTCTTAGGAGCTAAGCATTTGCACACTTTTAAACTTGATCTTCAGAGAAACCAATGAACTAGGCAATATCATTTTCATTTGACTTACATAGAAAATGAGAGTTCTAGGTTAATAAATCTGTCCAAGGGCATGTAGCCGGCCCGTGTCTCTGCCCCATAGCATGTGCCTCACCTCCTGGCTGTTTTCTTTCTGAACTTGTTACTACGTCGCATCTACAGATCTTCCTCAACCTACGGTGGGGTCACATCCCTCCAAAATCCTTCCTAAATTGAAAATACCGTAAGTGGTAAGTGCGTCCAGTGCCCTAACCTTGAGCGCTCACCGCTTAGCCGGGTCTACTTAGACATTCTCAGAGCACTTACCTCAGCCTAGGTTTGGGCAGAGTCCTTAACGCCACGCCTGTTTGATGATGACGACGTGTTGACTGTCTCACGTAGTGGGCTGAATCCTGCGCTCGCGGTGAGGAGCAGAGTCGTGGTGTGGGCGTGGACGATTGTCATTGTCCGTGCATCTGTTGTTACTCTCGTGATCGCGGGGCTGACAGGGAGCCACTCGTGAGGGGGGCATCATCCCACATGCCGCTTATCCGGGGCAAGATCCAAATTCAAAATTCAAGGAATTGTTTCTACTGAATGCGTATCGCTTTTGCATCATTGTAAATTCTGAACATTGAAAAATCGTAAGTGGAACCATCACAAGCCGTAACCAGAGTATTTAAAATTCTAGCTCTTACTGTAAATCTTGGGTAAAGAGTACTTCTACAGAGTACTTGATCGGCTTGTGTGTTCTGTAGTTCCTGCCAGGCGAAACCTTTCCTTAATCTTACTCCCAAAGTAACTTTTATGTGCACTGGACACTCAGAAACTTCCTTCCACTTGTGTTCTTGCAGTCTTGAGCCGGACTTTGCAACTAAATCGTAGACACATACATACGTTTATTTCTTTTTGATAAGCAGGCAATCCGAGAGCCTAGGAAGACTTCTCACAGCTGGTGTTAGGGCAGTGTTGGGCCCTGTTTTACCTAAAAACAAGAATAGGTGGCAACCTGCGGCCTTGTCAGTGATTCCCAAGGACAGGACAGGGTCTCATGGCCAGTTGGGTGTGCACACTCCATTTGGAAACCTGTTGTTATTAGTATATATAACATTGTTTTTTTCCTCCACTTCAGGGTCAGTAGGTTTCCTTAGGTTTTCCTGGGGAATTGACTGTGGGTTTTTTTTTTTTTTTTTTTAAGGAGAATTTTCTGTATCTATTGGAGTTGGATCAGGTCCAAAGAGAATTGCCAAGATTGGGAGCTCTCCCTCGGATTTCCCTCGGACCAGCGAGGGTAGCAGGAGACATCTTGTATGGGCTGTGGTGTGCTGAGTTTGTTGGACTGTCTGTCTTGTCAGAGTCCGTGTGGACTCTTCTTTGAGCTTCTCGGGTAACTATACACGCTTAATAAGCGCATGCGGGCTCGGATGTTAGTAGATGTTTGGGCTCAGGCCGCTTTTGGAGAAGCTAAATTGGAGAGATTTGGGAGATCAATAGCTTCTAAAGCTGGGTTCTTTTGTAGCCTGGCGGAGCCTGAGGATGGAATGCACACAGAACTTAATGACCCCAGGCTCAGGTGCAGCTTCCTGTCTGCATCCTGCAGACATGACCTTACTCCCTCCTGGTTATTAACCCCATTCAGAGCTTCAAATAAAGAATAACCAAGTCCATTACCTACAGGATTTGGTTTTATTTGTATCAAAAACACACAAAAACAACTTTGTAGGAATCTTCCAGGTACTGGTATATTCGTTCCTACTTTTCACCCTCGGTGTCCAAATATTGCAATGAGAAAATGTTGAAAAAAATCTCCAAGTACATATTTGACTCGTAGCTTTGATGAATAATTTGATGGACAGGTTTCCTTAGGTAAGTTTCCTTGATTTTTGTATTTTCAGAAGCTTGTTTATATTTGGAGACTCGGAGCCTTTATTTCACAGGGGCCACATTTTTAGTGAATGTTGATGGTATACTGCTGACAGATACCAGTCTTTGGTTTAGAAAGTTTTAATTTTTTAAAAATACGAACATGTGGGCTGTTTTTATTTATTCATTTATTCACTCATTTGAGATTGGAGGGAGTGAGTATGCGCATGAGTGGGGGAGGAAGGCAGAGGGGGAGAGAGAGAGATCCCACCACCCTGGGGTCATGACCTGAGTCGAAATCAAGAGTCAGATGCTCAACTGAGCCCCCCAGGCACTGGGCTATTCTTTTTTTTTTTTTTCTTTTTCTCGTGCAATTCAAGAAACGAGGTATAAAAATAAAAACAGAAATATGTCAGAATAGTTACTGGCACTGAGCGGCTGGCAGCAGGCCCCTCAGGACAGAGCCCTGCCTGGCTCAGGCTGTGCTCTGCGTTGTGTGGCCGCTGGCCGTCAACTCTGACGTCTGGCAGGTGGCCTTGTTCTGGGACATTTGTCTGTTTCATCAAAAAATGAAGAATAATCTGACACAGAATCTACAGCTCAAGCAGCTTAGTAGGAACTTTATCAAATACAAGGGTTTGTCTCGGAAGAGGGGGACAAAATTATTTTTAAAAACACTGAGTTCTGGGGGCACATGGGTGGCTCAGTCAGTTGAGCATCTGACTTCAGCTCAGGTCACGATCTCGCTGTTTGTGAGTTCGAGCCCCGTGTTGGGCTGTTTGCTGTCAGCACTGAGCCTGCTTTGGATCCTCTGCCTCCCTCTCTCTGCCCCTCTGCTGCTCGCGCGCTCTCTCTCAAAAATAAATTAAAAATAAATTTTAAAAACTTAAGAAAAATAGAAACAAAAAGCAAAAAAACATTGAGTTCTGGTTTGGAAAAAAGTCACTCACATAGAACTGGCAACTCTTGTATGGAATGTAAAAGGGTGACATTAAGCAAGGACCTTCCACCGGGTTGGTGTATCTGCTGTGCGTGTGCCTGTGCGTGCATGTACACCGCATGTATTTATAGGTGCATGTGTGTGTACGTTGTATATGTGTACTGCGAGTGTGCATGTGTACCATGTGTACATTCTGTGTGCATATACGCTGCGTACATTATTTACACGTGTACTGTATATGACCCTGTGGCTATAAGCTGTATGTACACCATTTGTGTGTGTGTACATTATATGCATATGCCCTACACATATATGGATATTTTATATATACTGTGTGTGCTGTTTATATATGTTATACATAGTTTGTATACTGTGAGTATATATGCATTCACTGTGTAAATGCATGTGTATACACTATGCATGTGTTTTTTTTGCTGTATGTATGTATACTGTGTACACTGTATATATATGCATCATATGGATACATTATATGCACGTACGTTGTATAGACACAAGTACATACTCTATGTGTAGGGACTATACATATGTATAATATTCACATATGTATATAAACTATTATACACTACATGGACATGTGTATTATATACACATACACTATGGGTCTATATGTGCATATACTGTATATGTGCATACACTATACACTATATTTTTGTGGACACTGTGTATTTACATAGTGCATGGATATAAATTATGTACAGATACACTGTGTGTGCAGTATGTGTGTACTGTATATGTGTGTGTGCTCTGTAAGCACTATGTATTGTGGACACCGTATGCACTATATATGTATACATGCTACATGGTTATATGCTATGTGTACTTACGCTACATACAGTTAGGCACTATACGCACGTGTTCTCTATATGTGCATGCGCTCTATGGGCACCTATGTGTGTACGTGTATGTTGAGGCACCGTACGCATGTGCTCTGTACATGTGCGTGTGCTCTATGGGCGCGTATGTGTGTATGTGTATGGTCAGGCGCCGTACGCACGTTCTCTGTACATGTGTGTGTGTTTGTGGACACGTACGTGTATGCGTATGGTCAGGCGCTGTACACATGTGCTCTGTACATGTGCGTGCGCTCTGTGGACGCCTACGTGTGTACGCGTATGGTCAGGCACCGTACGCACGTGCTGTGTACATGTGCGTGCGCTCTGGGCGCATATGTGTGTACGTGTATGGTCAGGAGTTGTACGCATGTGCTCTGTACATGTGCATGCGCTCTATGGACGTATATGTGTGTATGCGTATGGTCAGGTGCTGTACACGTGCTCTACATGTGCGTGCGCCATATGGACGTGTATGTGTGCACACCACGCATTAGCAGGAACGTGGCTCCAGTAGGGCTCCGGTGAGGCACCAGGCGGCTAGCGCAGGCATAGTGTAGGGTAAAACATTTGTTCTCTGCCGGCTGCATAGTACATGGAACTTGGCGAGGTTTTGTACCTTTGCAGTAATGTGGGAATGATCCCTATCACGTAATTGACATGCGGGCGTGTGTTTGCTTACTCTTCGTAACAGCACTACGAAGTGGGTTTTGTCTCCAGAAGGGAAGACCGACTTCACCGTGCCCGGGGTGGCTTGTAGACGCGAAGGGACCGATCAGCTCTCTTGTTCCTTCACTTCTTTATCACAGCCTTTGTTGGTAGCTGCTTAACAGTTACCAGCCGCCAGGAAACGTTCGTCTTCCTCCTGCTGCTCTTTGTTCGGAGGGAGACGAGTGTGCTGTGCTCTGTCACTAGGTAGCAGAAACTTTGTGATGTTGCTCATGGAAGCAGTTAAAAATCAACACAGTTATCACTGTGTTGAAAATGACACATAAGCTCATTTTTAGGGATTGTTTGGAAGGAGGAGTAGGACTTTCAGGATGAGAGAAGGGTGGAGGGCATTTAAGTAAACCAGGAAAATAAGAAGTTTGTGTGAAAAACATGTCCAGGTTTGAGATTTGACAGTAGGATGTTTCAAATCTTACAGTATTTGTCTGAAGTTTTCTATTTTTAAATAAGTAATGTCTGTTTGCCATCTCTTGGGGAACTGCGCTTTTGACGGACTACTGCTAGGATAGTCTGCTTTCTTAGAACAAAAGAACAGGCTGTGTCAGAGGCAAACTTCAGGTTCTGCTTCTGGAGAAACAAGTTACAACATTTTAAAAGACGCCGTCTCAGCTCCTTTCTCTGACAGTGAAAAATAATCTTTATGTTTAGTTATGGCCAAGTTCACCTTACTGAACGTGTGTTCCCAGTCTCTTAAAAAAATCGTGTGTGTGTGTGTGTGTGTGTGTGTGTGTGTGTGTGTGTGTGTGAGATTCATGGTCACTGAACGTTTCACAGAGAGAAAATCTTAAACTGGTTAAGTGTAAGTACCTTCGAGGCAGGAAGGTACTCTACGTTTCATGAGCCCCAGGGCCGGTGACAGCGTGGCAAACCCTTTATTCATCCCTTTATTCCCTTGACAGACATTCACAAGCTCTTACTGTGTGCCTCACGTGGTGTTTGCTGCTTGGGGCACAGAGACGAGCCCGAGGTTCTGTTCTTGGGGAGGCCGTCCTCATACACGGCACACCACGACCAGTGTGTTCAAGTCTAAGAAACCAGCGTGCGGGCATCTTGATGGCACAGGGAAAACGGCATTGACCTGAATGTGACGGATTTTTCAAGTTTCCATTTGCCTGTATTAATTCCTATTTATAATCCCGATGTCTCCCTTTTCTCCCTTTAAAAACAAGTCATTGCCAATCACTGACGGATGTGCTCTAAAATCTAGTGGTTTATTCACTTAATTGGACACTATGGTCCGTGATCGGTACCTTTTAAAAACAAGGCTGCCTCGACCAGCTGAAAGAAGTTTCTGCAGATATACTTAATGCCAATTACTGCTGGTATTTGAGACCATCAGTTAATGTACATGACCCTCAAATGAGAATTTACTTTCTATAAAAGCAATCTCAAAAGGTCTTGCTAAATGTTTTATATATACTTTAGTGAATTATACTCATAATAAACTTTGTCGTCTAAGTAATTCTCTGAGTTTCAAAGGCTTTTAATGTTTTTTTTCCTAATGTTTATTTGAAAGATAGAATGTGAGCGGGGGAGGGGCAGAGAGAGAGGGAGACACAGAATCCGAAGCGGGCTGCAGGCTCTGAGCTGTCAGCACAGAGCCTGATGCGGGGCTCGAACCATGAGATCACGACCTGAGCTGAAGTCAGATGCTTAACAGACTGAGCCACCCAGGCACCCCAGTTCTCTGAGTTTCAAATAAGTGTTCACAAGGTCATGCTCTAGGTTTTTACAAGGTGGAGTTGAAAACACAGCCATATTGGATGGAGCAGGTTTAGTTCCGTCCTTGGGTCTGTTTCTCTGTAAGCCAGGCCTGCACACTGACAGGTGGTATCGGTTCTGAGTGCCCAGCATCAGAGCAGCTCTCCTGGGTCTCCCCAGCTCTGCTCAGTATATTGAAGCCATTCTGCCATGTTGGTGAGAAGAACTGGCATGTCGAGTTCCACAAATCTCTTCTCTGGTGAATGGAATCCTATTAAACCAAGTAAGTTTTAAGAGCTGACTTTGTATATATAAAGCACCAAGTGCTGGGCGAGGCCGATGAGCAAGGAGGTTCTACTTGGCCTGCATGAGACCTTGGTGTGATAGCAACTTCACGACAACTGGCTTTGAGCATTTGAAAAACTGTGTACCTTCCACGCTCTGGTTTCCGAGAACCTGCCTGAGAACCTCTGTGGTTGTGCCATGTTTTGTGTTAGTAAGAGCTTAAGGATGTTTGCGGTGGGCCAGATTGTTGCCTTTTTTATCCGTATCTCTCAAAAAAGAGTGTTGCTCTTCCCATCAAGAAGATGGAGGAATTGTTGCCACCTCTCCCGGTTCCCAGCCTGTTACGATGACCCTCCTGGGCCTAGTGCTTTTTTTCTGTGTGTCTCAGTTAATAAGCTTGGGTTTGGGACTGGGTACTTCACTTGTCACATGCCACGTGAGGCTGTCACCTGAGGACTAGTTTCCTATTTCACTGTTCCCATTACTGGAAGTGCTGTTTTCCAAAGCATAACTCTAGTGAATTTTTTCATTTGAATTTATGTATATGTAAAACAACACAAGCGTTCTAATAAGCAATATGTAGTTCCCTCTTCTTAATTATTTAGTTGTGGAAAGACTGTCATGGAGTTTTTCTTGCTATAATCTGTGCTAGGAATTGTGCAAAGTCTTTATGGAAAATGATCAGTCTATTACATTACTGATGTTAATGTGTAAAAGAGGAAGTTTTATTGCTAAAAGGAATGGTTCTCTTTATTGATGTGGGTACACGTTTGAACATTTTTGACCATCTAGTCAGTAAGATACATTATAATGTGACTTAATATAAGAAAAGCATCAGTTTTAAAAAATTATCTGTGACATTTTCTTAGAGTCCTCTGCAAAATATTTGAGTGGAAAACAGAATCAAGTGTCATCAGGAGGACCATTCAGAATGAGTTCAGACCTCCAGAGCATGGCCCGAGTTTTCTAGAAATAGTCTTGTTACTTTTGAGTTTGTAGTTGCTACTGGTAGGGTCCACAGAATGACTTCTGTAGTAATTTCAGAAAGCTGCTTTCATGAATAAAATACAGTGTGTTTTTCCTAGCATGTCAATTGTGAGGTTTTTTTTAATGTTTATTATTTTTTTTTAATATTTATTTATTACTGAGAGAGAGACAGACCGTGAGCAGGGGAGGGGCAGAGAGAGAGGGAGACACAGAATGCGAAGTGGGATCCAGGCTCTATGCTGTCAGCACAGAGCCCGATGTGGGGCTCGAACTCATGAGCCGTGAGATCATGACCTGAGCTGAAGTCAGACGCTTAACTGACTGAGCCACCCAGGTGCCCCAAATGTTTATTTTTGAGAGAGAGACAGAGTGTGAGCAGGGGAGGGGCAGAGCGAGAGGGAGACGCAGAATCCGAAGCAGGCGCCAGGCTCTGAGCTATCAGCACAGTGCCCACTGCGGGGCTCGAACCCATGGACTGCGAGATCATGCCCTGGACTAGTCAGATGCTTCACTGAGTGAGCCACCCAGGTGCCCCTTCAGTTGTGAGTTTTGAGATGTGTGAAAACTCTGTTAACAGTTTCTTTCTCTTATAGAATTACTGTACTTGGCTTAGTTTGGAAAATGTATGTGAATGCCGTTAATAATTTGAAGCAGTTAATCATAAAATAGATATATAATAGAATTCGGATGTGAATGAACTGTATCGGATGTGATGCTCTGTATCATTTTAGAGTCATGTAAATTTAACAATGCTTAGTCTCTCACTAATATTGAAAATTTCCTCATTATTCCAATTTCTTTAGTGTATCGTTGTTTATAGTCTGAACAATTGGACCCCTCGAGCAGGGTTCTTATATGATTGCTAATAACTGGGATTACTTTTCATTTCCTTGGATGTGAGTTACATGACTTTGACTTTTGGAAGGATATACTACATTTGATAACAGAAGCAATAAATCCCGAGGAGTTCACGTTTGATAAAATTTATGTGCTTTAAAGTATCTCCCTTGTAGAATGACAGCGGTACCTTTTATGGGTGATTGTATTGTTTTCTGCAAATATTTTTATCTTTACACCTTACTCAGTATTCGGGCGTAATGCCCTGTTGTTTGTAGAAAAATCCACAGTGGGTAGGACTTCCGAGAGGTCCCAATCTCTGGCCTACTTAGTTGGTCTCATAGGATTGGCTACTATTTAGTTGAACATCGGACAGAGTGGGCTCCTGACACGCTGGTCGCAGAGGGTGGTGGCTTTCCAGACGTTCACCTGTGGGGCTGGAGGGAGCCATTTTCTCACCTGGGCTCACACGTTTAAACCTTGCCTACTGGTCTTTTGGAGCTTTATGCAAGAAAACGTACATATGCCTGTCGGATTTGTAGAAGTTACATAGAAAGGGTGCTCGGTTATTTTGTTTTGGGGCCACTGGGAAGTTTTATCCTTGGTAATCTTTTTTTTTTTTTTAATTTTTTTTATTTGACGTTTATTTATTTTTGAGACATAGAGAGACAGAGCATGAACGGGGGAGGGTCAGAGAGAGAGGGAGACACAGAATCTGAAACAGGCTCCAGGCTCCGAGCTGTCAGCACAGAGCCCGATGCAGGGCTCGGACCCACGAGCCATGAGATCGTGACCTGAGCCGACGTTGGACGCCCAACCGACTGAGCCACCCAGGCGCCCCAATCCTTGGTAATGTTAAATCCACTCCATGTAGAGCTGATCTGTCGCAAGTTACAGACACACCTTGGCGATACCTTGGGTTCGTTTCAGACCATCTAAGTAACGCAGCATGCAAGTTAAATAGCAGAACTGTATAATCTCCGAAATCAAGGTCAATTTAAAGGACGTTTTGCGGAAATAGCTGCTTGCATCTTGAGTGTGGTTGATCTGTCCCTTGTGTGCCCTGTGCCTCCCCAACAGCTGCCTTAGCAGGTGGGCCTGTGTACACATGACATGGCAATCCCAGGGCAGAAGTCGGTTACGGGCAGCTATGGGGGTGGGGGGCTGGAGCATGCATATTTAGATTAAGGTTAAGAATGATCATTGCTGTGAAAACGCAGGAGGAAAAACATTTCCCAGCGAACCCGGTGGATCCTGCCAATACATTGCCTCACTCGGACCGAGAAATTGATCCCGGGACAAGTGAGAGACAGAAGAGGGGAGAGGCTGGGGGACGGAGAAGGGAGAGGGGATAGGTGGAGGGAGGCGGTAAAAGTCACTTGTTCTGGGAAGTGGGCAGCCTGGTGGGTGTGGTGCCACCTGTGGAGGTCGAACGTGAGGCCAGCTTGAGGAGTCAGGCTTCTGGTGCATGTGGGGAGGGCGCTGTGATGAGGGTTTCTGCTTCATCAGTGGGCGACTGTTACAGGGACTCAACGGTGATAAATGCCCACCAAACAGATGATTGCCATGGCGGTTGTCACTTGTTGCGTCCGCCTGGGAAGGGCTCTCCTCCCTGTGGGTCATACTTGAGCGGCGATGTTTACCCTGGTCAGCTGAGCGGCTTCTCCGTGGGACTGTCAGGGTTTAATGACGTCTCTGTATCATTGCACACCAATTGGCCAGTTCAGATTCTTGAATTCTTGCTGGAGAAAGTACTGAGGTTTGTTGGACTCAGGCCGGTCCAATTGTGGCAACGCCGAGGTGATGGATGATGCCCTTGTTGTACAGGAATCCTGATAAATGATTTCTTTTGAAAAAATAGGCTCTTATCAAAGCTAAATAAGGAATAGTATGCTTTCATCACGGTGCAGCAAACAATTTTTAATGACTAATGGAACTTTTCGGTATTACTAAAGTCCCTTGTGATCTTTTCTTTCTTTGAAAGGGAGTATTTTGCTGATACTTAATTCTAGAATTAATTGGTTGCTTAGCTCGTGTAGGGCAATGTTCTGGGAGGGATAGGAATTTGTGGAGACCAGTGCCTCTGACTCTATCCAGTCCCATGGTGCTGCACAGGAATTTGTAACAACCCCTGTAATGACCGGAAGGCTGTGGATTATACTGAATACAGGGGAGGGCCTGTGGATCATGCTGCGGACAGGGGAGGGGCCGTGGATCATGCTAGTAGAGGGAATGGGCAGTGGACTCATGCTGCGTGCAGGGGAGGGGCCGTGGATCATGCTAGTAGAGGGGAGGGGCCGTGGATTGTGCTGTGTACAGGGGAGGGGCCGTGGGCTCCTGCTGCGTACAGGGGAGGGGCTGTGGGCTCCTGCTGCGTACAGGGGAGGGGTGCCGCCTCTGCATGGGGTGGTGCTGGGTCCTTGTGGAGAGTTGGAAACGTGTGGGTGTGGCCTGTGCGACAGCAAGAATGGGAGCTGCAGGCTGCGTTTTGGGAATGGCGGGGGATGGGCTCATGTGGTTGGTGATGGATGTGGAGACCGGGGGGCCTTGGACAGAGGTCCCCCTCCGGCCCAGAGTCAGCAGGGCCTCTGCTGGGCTCCTCCGTGTGTCATTCTGGACGGCACTCTCAGCGAACCGGAAGGCCGTTTCCGTGTCTGCAGAGAGGACACAGTGCACCTCTGGAGCAGGTGTTGTCCTCTGTAGCACGTACGGGCCCAGGAGGTGGCTGGGCTGATGCTGGAGCTGTGCAGGGCAGGGGAAGCGCGTGGACTCATTGGTGCAAGACTGAGTCTTTGCCCGTTGGAGGGACCCCCTCCAAGTGGCACCGAGGTCACTGGTCTGTGGTGTGCATGGATCGCGACTGCCGAGAGGCTGCAGAAATAGTGCAGGAGTGAGCGGCTCAGGTACGTGATGTAGGTCCAGGCAGAGGAGTCGCAGGGAAGGTCCGTGGGTCAGAAATGGTGGGACTTCTGAGTGCTGGCGCTTGTCGGCTCATAGACATGGGACGTGAGGGGGTTACCCTGGCCACAGGGTCCTGCACGTCAGACGTGTGGCTTCACTCTGATGGCCGTGTGCAGGTATGTTCGCCTGCGTTGCAGTGATGCCCAGGTCACCCTGAGCACGGACTGTAAGCCTTCAACCTCGGTTGCGCCGTCCTGCCACCGGGCGTCGTCCAGCCGTGCTTTGGGTGGTTGGGCACTTGGCTTTGGGCTGGTTATCGCCGCACAGGGACACCTGCTCACTGCCCCACCAGCGCATGCTCTTATGGGTCTCGAGCTGTACTACTTCTCAGATGAACCACCTTCCTTGTAGCTTTTACAAAAATCAAATCTGAGCTAAGGATGGGACCTTGTGTACCTATCGACGGTGTTTGGAAGCGTCTCCTCCAGCCCTAGATGCCCCAGTGCATTGGTTTTAGAGAGTCGGTGACCTTGTTTTGTAGAAACACGGTGGCTGGAGCTGGGAACTTTCTGTGAGGATGCAGAGGGCACACGTCTTAGGCTGTACTAGCCACGTGTGGGTCTCTTATGTAGTCATGTTTGTTGTTTGCTTTCAAGAACCCACGAAAAATGTAAAACTCACTCTGAGCTCATTGGATTTCTTCCAGGGGCCATAGTTTGAAGACCTTTGGTCACTCAGGTTTGTTCTTGGCGCTGGGAGCAGTAGGGCCATTGGCTACTTTGTTCCTTGACTGCTTGGGCTAAGAAGCCCTCGCCCTGGGGTGGGAAGTTTCCCCGGGCAGCCCCCTTCCCTTTCTGTGAGGCCATTGTCGCTCCTGAATCTGGAGGGCTGCTGACGCCCACACTGCCTCA
Source organism: Prionailurus viverrinus (assembly GCF_022837055.1). Taxonomy (NCBI): domain Eukaryota; kingdom Metazoa; phylum Chordata; class Mammalia; order Carnivora; family Felidae; genus Prionailurus; species Prionailurus viverrinus. The sequence continues at coordinate 2,387,112 of NW_025927614.1, forward strand.
GGCCCAAGAAACTACGGGCAGGCCTTGGTGGTCCAGCCATGCTGTTCACTTCTCCCGGGAACATCTCTCGGGGGCATCTGCAGAAACATTCTGGGAGATCCACAGCTGATCTCTAGGTCAGAAAGGAGCTTAATCTTCTCCCTAAGTACACGTGTACCTTCCTGCTCCTGTTTGGATCTGAGACTTGTTGAAGATAGGCTTTTTCTGCCTAACTTAGACCTTGAGCTCTGATTTCACAAGTGGGTCAGTATTTACTCTTTTTTTAGGGCTATAGAAGTGAACAAAAGCCATTTTCCTTCCTCCACGCCTGAACGTGGAAAAGGGACCATGTTCCTTGTTGGCCGTTCCCACGCTGCCGTGGGTCTCCCTCCTGGGGTCAGGCAATGTCATGTCAGTTTGTAGAGCCCCGTCCTCTTCCTTGTGTCCCCAGTAACTCTTAAGCTCAGGATGGCGACTGATGGCCCAGGACACCCCTTCTGTGCCATAAAGCTGGCCCCAGAACTGTGCTCTGAGCCTTGATCAGAAACTCTTGCTGATGCTCAAGGCATGTAAGTGAAGCTGCGAACAGTTTCCCCAGAAACACGCAGACGACTTAGGAAGCACTTTTGGCCAAGAGGAACCACAGCCAGGTTAATTTTCTGCTGTTTCTCCCCTTTGTGTGTTAGCCACAGCCTCACAGATGCCAGGTTACTGTCCTTGGGCCAGAGTTTCTGATGTCGTGGGTCTGGAATGGGCCCAAATATGTGCCTTTCTAACAAGTTCCCAGGCTTGTTGAGAACCACTGATCTACGCTCTGGGAGCCCACTTTGTGGTGGACTTTAGCGTCTTATTTCCATTTACTTAGAATTACTTTTCCGGAATAGGTCAGTTATCACAAATAGATTTAAACTCCTGGAGCGTCAGTTCTGAGGCTGTGTGGCTGTCATTTCATGGTTTGAGGAGGAGGATGTCTCTCATCTGAGTCTTGATTCAGAGGAAGGGCCTTGGGGGAGCAGGGGTGTGGTCTGCAGAGCCCCATTCTCATCTGGCCCTCAGCTTCACCCTAGCTGCCCTGTTAGCCTGTCCACATGGCCCTGGGCTGTCCAGTGAGTGGCCATTTCTGCAGATGAGGATTGACAGAGGCCACAACTACACTCCCGTTTGGGCCGCTCTGTGGTACCCGTGGTGTTGTAGAAGCTTTGTCTCTGTGGTGAGATACTCAAGGACCCTGAGCCGCTCGCTATTCAGACAGGCTCCTGTTTTCCACCTGCCGCTGGCCTGGGAGCCTACTGTGGGTGCCCACAGCTGGAACCGGCCTGCCCGTCCCCTCCACACCGAGTGTCGCTGCTGCCTTCTGAGCGTGACAGCTTCAAGTCTAAATGAGCTGTAAAAATAGCAACTGTGCCAGAGAGTTAGCACCATTTATTCTTGGAATGGTTTTTAAAATAAAAGAAGAAAGCCAAGTGTAGAAGTAAAGGCTTTGGTCGTGTCTCCTGGTGGCCATGTTTGTGTATCGCGTGAACAGACGAGTAATGGTACAGCCTTCTAAAGAAAAGCATATTTGTAGGATTCCTTTTTTAAAGGTCTATTAAAAGTAAGCTTTCAATAAATAGTAGTCATGGTTTAGTTTCCAGTTGGCAAAAATTACATGGCAGCTCTTTTGAGAAGTGACCAGGTAAGCTGTTACATTGTTTGGACTGAAGATTTTAATATAAAAATGCTCTAAAAGAAGCACTGATCTTAGAACGTTTTTAGAGGGGCACCTGGGTAGCTCAGTTGGTTAAACGTCGGCTCAGGTCGTGATCTCACGGTTTGTGCGTTCAAGCCCACGTCTCAGCCTGTATGCTGACAGTGTGGAGCCTGCTTGGGATTTTCCCTCTCCCTATCTCTCTGCCTCTCCCCTGCGTGCAGGCACCTGCTCTCTAAAACAAACAAACAAACAAACAAACAAAAAAACCGTTTTAATGTATCTCTTAAAAACGATTTCGGATTTTGAAAAGCACCTTCTTGTTTCTCTGATGTGGTTTGGAATCTTCTTTCCATTGTAAAGTTGCACGGGTGTCAGGATGGAGGTGTGCTGTGGTGACAGGCGAACCAGCAGAGGAGGACACGCGCTGCTAAGGCAGCCACTTGAGTTTAACAGTAAGTCACAGACGCAGCTTTTGTGCTAAGTGATGTTCCATTTTCCCGGATGAGTTGTAAGTACTAATCAAGTTTCTTTGTTTATTCAGACTCAGCAATATATTTTTTTTCTTTTTAATTTTCTTGAACGTTTATTTTTGAGAGAGAGAAAGAGTGTGAGTGGGGAAGGGGCAGAGAGAGAGAGGGAGTCACAGAATCCGAAGCAGGCTCCAGGCTCTGAGCTGTCAGCACAGAGCCCGACGTGGGGCTGGAACCCACGAACTGTGAGATCATGACCTGAGCTGAAGTTGGATGCTTAACCAACGGAGCCACCCAGGCTCAGCAGTATTTCTATTACGTTATTAAGCTATTGGATACTTGTGAGCAGAGCACTGCGTCGGAGTGTGTATAATTCCCGTGTTTAAGTTTTCTTTGCGATGGTGAGTTTCTGTCACTGTGTGTGTAACAGTGCTTCTCTCTCCATGGGTTTGAAATTTAAGTGCATTTGGTGATGTGGTGGTAGAAACTAAACTTGCATGTAGCAAGTGGAAAAGCCTGGTTTTGTGTCTTAGTGCTTGTGAATTCTGGGTGTAACCAGCACAGTGGGCTGTGGAAAATGCCTTCTTTTAAAATGGGAAAAACTGATTACTCCTCATATTCATTGTTTAAAAAAGCAGAACCAAGATGGAAAAGAAACTTTCTGGGCTAATTCTAGTTGAAGGCCATTTCACTCATGTAGAATGTATGTTTTTGAAAGTGTAGGTGGTGACCTGGCAGTAGTGTGCCTCAAGTGAATTAAACATTTTGGAGGGCAGTACTCACTTTGTACTTACAAATGTGGGTATACTCTAGTGTAGTTCTTGGTGCAGGGATGTTCCTGACCGTCAACACTTGGTCCGTTGATGGAAGGCTGTGTTCTCCTCCTGGCCCGTGGGCAGCCGGGCCCTAACGCTGACCAGGGCGGCCCCAGGCTTGAGCTGGCCCAGCTGCCCATAGACGGGGGTGTCCTTCCAGCTCCCCAGTGACGATGCGGTCCTGTACCTGCAGCATAGGGCAGCTTGGTGCCTTTCCCCTCAACAGCAGTAGGGAAATCTGTAGCAGATAAGGGGGCAGGTAAGTTTTTTTCCTCTTCCCTTCACCTTCAAGAAGGCTCTGTGTGGCATTGCCAGGCTTTGTAGTGGAAGACTGAACTCAGTTGCGATGCAGTTTTGCTCGAATATGATAGAAGGTCAAAATGAGAGAGACAGAGAGAGAGGAAAAGAACTTTTGTTGTCTGGTTGTTTGAATTTTCCAACAAGTCAGGTTGAAAATATATTTCTTGTTTTCTTGTTTATATCTGTACGTTTTTAAAATGTCAAATGCAGGAGCGCCTGGGTGGCTCAGTTGGTCGGGCATCCGACTTCAACCCAGGTCAAGCCCCGCGTCGGGCTCTGTGCCGACAGCTCGGAGCCTGGAGCCTGCTTCAGAGTCTGTCTGTCTCTTTCTCTGCCCCTCCCCTGCTTGCACTCTGTCTCCCAAAAATAAATAAATATTAAAAATTTTTTTTAAAAAAATGTCAAAAGCAAATGGGTGGTTTTAGCCGAAGTGGCCTCCAAAATAGCAGTTTTCAATGTAATACCTGCTATATGTCAGGCACTGTCCTAAGTGCTTCGTAAAGATGCCATTGATTCCTTTAATCCTCCTAAAAACCTTAACAGGCAAATACTATTACTTGTATTTGCACAAGTGAATTGTCAGTGTAATTGGGATAGTCGGCTGTGGAAAATGCCTTCTTTTAAAATTGGAACTCACAGGTAAAGACCATGATGCCAAAAGGTTCAAACATGCCTTGGAGATATTGTGGGTTTGGGTCTAGACTCACTGCAAGAAAGCAAATATTGCAAGAGAGTGAGTGAAATGAACTCTCTGGTTTCCGAGTGCGTACCTGTTACGTTTACTCTATATGGTAATTAAGTGTGCAGTGGCATTATGTCTAAATGTAAGTACCCAGGTTAAAAAATACTTGATTGCCAAAAAATGCTAATTATCATCTGAGCTTTCGGCAAGTCATAATCACCGACCAGGGTCACCATAACAACTATAAGAATAATGGAAAGTATGAAATAGTACGAGAATGACCAAAATGTGATAGGGACCTGAAGTGAGCGAGTGCTGTTGGAAAAACGGTGCCAATAGACTTGCTTGACACAGAGTTGCCACAAACTTTCAATTAAAAAAGGAAAAAGAAAAAACCTAGAGAGTTCAATAAAATAGGTATGCCTGTCCTTGCAAAAGATGACAAAGCAGAGGTTTAACACAGGCGTCTGGCTTTGGAGCTGGTGCAAATCACTGAGTAACCGTGGACTCCGGCTTCTATCCAAGGTGGGGTGACACCCCCCCCCCCCCCCCCCCCGCCCCGGGCAGCATCATCCTTCTGCCTCAAAGCACAGCAAAGGATGTGGACAATCAGTTCCAAAGGACTTGACCTGACAGATGGGAAACGAGGCAGGTGAGCCCTGGGGTGAGCTCCTCCTGCCTTGAGGTCCCTGGTCCTCCGTGTGCGGAGGGGACCCAGGCAGAGCCCAGGGAATCGTGACCGAGGAGACTGGCTGATCGGCCCTGGACACTAAGGGACGGAAGCCGGTTCAGCCCGCGAGAGCCAGAGAGGTTCACGTGACCCCACTCCTCCGCTAAAGCAGGAGGGATTAAAATCTTCCCCCAGCATAGCTGCAGGTAAATGATACAGTGAGCACCCTGTACCTTAAACGCCGAGTGATTCCACAAGCCCGGTAAATTTGTCCTCCAATGCCTTTCCCTTGCACGTCGTCCCCGGGATGACTTCTAACACCTCTCAGCAGATCCCACTTCAGGTTGTTCTGAACAAGTGTCATCTCAGCTTTGAAAATACCGTCCTTTGTAGTTGGTCCATCCAGAGCATTCCTAGGGGACACTTCTGGCATCTCAGACTCCGATCCTTTGAATAAACACTGAGCAGTGTTGGAACTATTGGTTCGTTAAGAGCCAAGGAAAACTTGGAATAATTTGCCGTGTTAATTGTCGATGTTGCTTCGTGTTCTGAAGCCTCAAATGGCTGCTGTTGCTGAAAGGCTGCTGCTCTTTACAAAGTTTATTTTCCTCTGGACACACGTCCTGAGTCGCTGTGGTCAGACACCATGTATCTCGCTGCCGCTGACCGCCTTTCCCTGCCTGGCTGACAGACACGCCTCTGAGACATCGGCTACAGTTTCAATTTTGTTCTTGGTGGAATTCTGCTGTGATGTAGTTAGAGTTTGGGCACGTTGGCCCAGCTGTCGTGTGCTGGCCTCGTGAGCACAGTGCTTTGTCGTTCCATCTCTGTGACTAAGTATTTCCCGCTCTTCTCTGCTGAAAAGGATCATATTTATGTGTGTTTAATTTTTTTTTAAGTTTTATTTGTTTAGAATCTCTACACCCAACATGGGGCTGGAACTCGACCCCGAGACCAAGAGTCACACGCTCCTCTGACTGAGCCCGCCGGGCGCCATAAAAGGGGTGCATCTGACATCCACTTTTCTCTTTTTGTTTTGACGTGATGACGTAAGATATTACACACAGGATCTACGTGGCACTCGAGATAGAACCGCCTCCCGTGCGTCGTCGTGAGGCGCACGTAGCTCCCGTCACAGCACTGCAGAGTGACAGAGTCACGTGCCAGGCACAAGGAGTGTGGCTGTGCCCCAGGGTGACTGCGGTTAGGGACACTTAGATTTGAACTTGGTAAAACTTTAATGTGTCACAAAATAATATTCTTCTGATTCTTCCCACCACCTGAGAGTAGACGCCCAGTTTTCAGCTCATAACTGTGCAAAAGCAGGGTGTTGACTGGATTTGGCCCCCAGGCTCAGGTTCCTTGGTCCCTGACTTAAAGTAGTTTTGAGAAAGTCTGTTGAATACCTGTGTATAATTCTCATTTTCTCCTGAAGATCGGTCTGACTCAGTTTGGTAAATTCTGTTAATGAATTTCCTTTTATTTACAGGCGGTAAAACACAGCTGCCATTGGTAGGAGATGTTTTAGGATGAAGGATACTTGAAAACTTTCTATTCTCATTAAGGAACAAATACAAAAAATAGGGAAAGCTTGCAGCTTTAAGAACACTTAAGTATTCACCTATAATGGGGGAAAAAAATAAACCCCAAGCCAGACCTTATAACCGTATGCATAGCAGAGCCAGCCTGCAGGACGCCTCAGGAAAAGCCGTGGGTGTTGGTCGCCATTGGCTGTGAGCCCTGAGGGACTTGCGGGCTGGGTTACGGGAAGGCATTTGACTCAGATTTCAGTGCAGTAGGTGGATCTAAGCCTGGGACGATTTCCAGGAGGTGGATGCAGGGGGTCTGGAGGCTGTAGTGTGTGGTTGTCAGGCGGGTCCACACGGGCGAGAGCCCTGTCCGTAGACACCCTGCAGGTCAGTGGGGGCTCTGCCCAGGTCGTGTACAGATCAACACATGCGAACCTTGACCTGTGTTTGTTCCTTTTAAAAGCGGGCAAGTTGAGGGGGCACCGGATGGCTCAGTTGTTAAGCGTCCGACTTCATCTCCGGTCACGATCTCACAGTTCGTGAGTTTGAGCCCCGCGTCCGGCTCTGTGCTGACAGCTCAGAGCCTGGAATCTGCTTTGGATTCTGTGTCTCCCTCTCTCCCTCTGCCCCTCCCCTCCTCAAAAAAATGAATAAACATTTAGTTCTGCCCTATTGTTAGAATGCTGCTGGCCTGTCATAATTATGTTCACTGTTGAAAACTATTTTGGTTTCTGGAATTTTCTGCAGTGGATTGTTTATCGATGAAAACATGAGAAGTTGGTTAAGCAAGAGAAAATGGTTTGGAATACATTGGTTTTCAGTGAGGAAGAAATCTGGAAGGCTGTTCATACAAATCCCGTTACCAATGTGTAGTAATAGAACATTTAACATTCGAACAATTTTTAAAATGGAAAGCATCTTAATTTGGGATGGTCAATTTAAAATTGCAGTCATAAGTACACATGTGTATACTCATGTGCACACACACACACGTGGGGTGAAAAAAATGGTGGTATCTGCTAAAAAAAAAAAGGGGGGGGGATTTTGTCTGGTTAGTAGAGATTTTATAATTTATCCGGAGTCTCTTCATGTGTCAGATACTTGAAACTGAAATTAGAGAAAATGATAAATCACATTTCTTTACAGCAAAGTGATGTCTTTGAATAGAGAGCCGCTGTTCTTAAAGTAACGATTCACAGACAGAAGCATCCATACACAGCTTCGTCAAGAGCATAGTTGTGGTTCTGGAGCTCCGTTTTCTCAACAGGAAAATTTACCTTGTTTGGTGTTACTGACAGAAAATTCTTGAGGGTGGAACTCTTTACAGCGTTTTAAACATTAGAAAATAGCCTGATGCCTGTCCTTTTGTACTTGGGACCCTCACGGCGAGGATCATTTTTGGAACCTTGGGAAAATCAAAAGTGGGAATAACAAAAGATACAGCAGACTTCCTGCAGGAAAATTCCTGCTTTTTTGTAAAGAAATATCTTTCTGAAACATGCCCGCACCCGACCCTGGTGGTGGTGTGCCTTCTCTGTCCACAGTCCGTTAACAGGAGTGGGGCGGGCACACGGCTGAGCAGGCAGCAAGAAGCGTGGAGAACCAGGGGGCGCGAGGAGACCAGGAGGAGACCCTTCTGTCATCACTCAAGGTCGCGGTGGCCACCAAGCCCGGAATGTAGCTTCTGTGCTGGTCATGTGCAGATGGTGTTGACATCGGTGAATCAGTGGCTTTGCAGGAGGGCGAGTGTTAACTCCAGAAGGACTTTGTCTTCCAGTGGTTACAACCGGAACAGGAGCCTCCTGGTGTCTGGAGCCTTCCTTCCCAGCAGACAAGCTGTACTGGCACCAAGAGTGAGGGGCTGCGGTCACTTGCTTGAAGAGGTTCCCTGCCCGGGAAGTCCAGCGTGAGTGCAAGGAGACTGCAGGGAGCGGGGCCACGGCTCCACACTCGCGAGCCAGGGAGACTTGCCGCGGGTGCGGGCCCATGCGTACAGCTGTCTGAGGTGTGGACTCCAGGGGAAGCCAAAGAAGAAAAAATACACAGTAGGCCTGGACAGATACCCTGCCACGTGGTCAAGTTCGGGGGCTTTATTACTGGGGCTTTGAAACGAGAAACCCTACCGGGTGCCGATCCGCCAGTACCCCGCCGAGCGTGTGTGTACACGCATGAACACGTACGTACACGTGTGTGAGAACATCTCCTTCAGGCGGTTTGGAATCCCCTGGCCACACGCTGATCATCAGCCCTACTTTGTGAGGCTTCTTCCCCTCCAAGAACAAGAAAACACACGTATGAAAAAGAACCAGAAAGCCATTTGTTGCTGAGGGCACCGTGTGGCAATTAATACTTGCTGAAATGAGCTGATCTTCCTGGCCCTCAGTGGGTTTTCAAGCATGTTAGTTATTGAGCTACAGCCAAGGGGCTAAGTTTGCTTAGAAACCAGCCTGAGAACCCGTGACGCATCGAGTGGGCCTCTTCCCGGGAGCGCCTCGGGTTGGGTGCCAGCAAGTAGAGGACATCGGAGAAGCTTGCACGGTGGTACGTCAGGCGGTCAAGAACTTACATCCTGACCGAGTCTTAATTAGCAGCGAGGTGTCCTTTAAAGATGAGTGTTTGTGGGACTCACGTGTCACCGGCTCTTGTTTCTTTGTCCCCAGTGCCACCCACTGAACGCCGCTTAGCTCTGCCCTCCGTCTGCCCTCCATTCCTGCGCCGTCTCGCGGCCTTCCCGCCCGGCTTTCCTTCTTGCTGTACGCGTGCCCTCTTCCTCACGGGATTTAGCCCCGGGAGCCCAGGGCCGTGCGCCGTGTACCGTGGGCGCTCGGGACACACTTGGATCGTGTGGTCCCTTCGTGGGTCACTGTCGGCTCCGGCGACTGCATTGTCTGGGCCTCCCGGCGCCCTGTCCCTCGGGCCGCGTCAGGCACAGTGGCAGACGGGGTGCCAGTGGTTGGAGCTGGGGGATGGGGAGGGCATTTGGTCCAGGGCAGAAATCCGTCTCGAGGTCTCTGTGTCTCAGGCTGACGGGCTAATTGGTCGAATGAGCGTCTGTTTCTCCCGATGGGACTCTGGGAGTCAGGGACGGTGGCCACGCTGCCCCCGGCGGTTGGGAGGGAAACACACAGGTGTGAGCGGAGCACGGTGCGGGGGTGGGGGTGGCGGGCAGGACGGCCACAGCCTCGGCGGGTGTGCAGTCCTCGTGGTGGGAGGTTCTCGGCCGTCACCCGTGGCTGGAGGGCCGTCAGGAACTCTGTGCAGGATGCGTCGTCATCAACGTGAGGAATGACGCTGACTGAGCCGCCAGGTCACAGGCTTTGAGGATGTGCGTGGGGCCCTGAGGCGGGAGTGCTTGTTCTGGGCTAAGAGCTTCCTTCTTGAGTAGAAGTTCTGTCGGGGAGAAAAAGCAGTCTTCCCTCTACCCTCCTGAGTTCTTAGCTGACACCCCCGCAGTAAACAAGATGGACGAGAGAAGAGAAAAGAAGTTTGTTAATCTGTGTTGCCTCGTGTACACACGGGAGATGCCCACGGAAGCTGGTCCCTTCCCGAGGTGGCTTAGACTTGGGCTCCTGTGCCATCCTCATGGGGGAGGGGGAGGGGTGCAGGCCTCTCGGGGAGTGAACGGGTTGGGGGGGATGGCTGGGTCCTCAGAGGAACAGATGGGAGGGGGACAGTTTTTGACAGTCTTCTGGGTGTGAGCCTACTTCTCAGTTCGTCTCCTGTGACAAGAGTCCGTCCTCCTGGTTGGTGGGTCTCCCGGGGAGGGACCGAGGATGCAGAGGTCCTTCTGGAGGATCTGTCTTCAGGCGTCTGAGGGGAGTTCAGAGAAAGTCTCTCCCTGCACCTGCTGTCTCCTGAGTGCCTTCCGCTCAAATAACCATGGGCCATGGCCGCCCATCTGCGGTGTTGTCCTCTGGTCCTACCTGGCCATGCCGTGCCCTGTCCTGTCTGGTTCTTTGCTCCAGGGCTCCCCCACAAAGACAAGACACCCAGGCTTGGCTCTGTGCCCAGTTATGGATCGTGTCTAGGGTCTGGTGGCCCACATGCCCAGGCACTCTTGTCGTCATTAGACCCCTCATCACAGACACAGAATTGCCTTCCAAACTTGTGGCCACCAGGAGGTACGGCCAGTGCTCACACACTGCATTGATGATAATTCTCGAGAAAAGGAGAAATAAATGTTCAAAATCTTGAACGGTCTCCCTCAGACTCCTGGTTGGCAGTCACTGGTCTGATCCCACCACCTGCCTGTCTTGCTGAGCGGGAATTACAGGAAGAGTCGGGGGATGTCTCTGGGGTCTCCGTGAAGGCTCTAGCATTCTGTCTCCTTCTCTGGGTTCTTCCCATTACGTGCTTAATGGGACAGCCGTGGGGGAGTGTTGTTACAGGTCCTGAGCTATTAGCTGGCTAAGTGAGTTAACAGACACTTTTCATTTTGTTCCAGTGTTGCCTGAAGTAACTTAGAGAAGTGTTTACCAGAGCCAATACACTTGGGGCTTGGCTTTGCATCTCAGTGGCTCTCTTCGTTCTGAATGCCTTCTATAGAGAACACCCTTTGTTGCAGAGAAATCGGAGTCCCAGAGCTGGAAAAGTCTTAATGGGCTTCTTGTCGTAAGGGTTGGTATCTGACAGAACCTCTGACTTTTGAAACATTGTTTTTGTTTTATTTTTGAGAGAGAGACAAAGTGTGAGTGGGGAAAGTGCAGAGAGAGAGAGGGAGACACAGAATCTGAAGCAGGCTCCAGGCTCTGAGCTGTCGGCACAGAGCCCAACACAGGGCTTGAACTCATCAAGTGTGAGATCACAACCCGAGCCGAAGTCGGCCGCTTAGCTGACTGAGCCGCCCAGGCATCCCTGAAACATTGATTCATATGCGCCTTATCAGGTCTGAGGTCACAGCGAGGGAAAGTGACATTTCCTTAACCAGAAACGGAAGAGTCCCTTGATGATCCTTTGACAGTGGATGGCTTGAGTGCTGGCCAGCTGTGCCAGCCTGCACCTTGGCCCCTGCCCCACATCTGAATCTTGGGGCGTTTGTCTTTCCATTCTGACAACTCAGACCTCTCTTGACTACTTAATCTAGAGTCGTTATTCCCAGGTGCCTCCTACCTTTAACTCCTACTGATGTTTTGTTGTGTGTGCTCACTGTTTTCTCTGCCTTCTGGCTCCTTCCACCAGAATGCTCCCTGAGAGCCAGTTAACAGTGGCAGATTCTTAGTGGGTGTTTGATAAATGTTTACAAATGGATTAATGAATGACATGGGCATTTGTAAGTGCAGAAGATAATTGGTTGGTTGTCCAGAACTCTGTGAGCTCATGGTTTGTAGCCAAGCTGTCCTGTTTCTGCTGGCTTGTAACCCTCACCAGATTGTGCATCGATGGTTTAAAAATGTATGTGTGCTGTGTGTGGCTGTATGTAAAAGGAATACTTGTTTTTGGAGTAGTGCGATTGATGGAAAGATGAGGAAAAACTGCCTCGTAGGAAAAAGGCTGCTGCGCAAACTCTCTGCTAAGGGTTTCTAGAGGAAACAGTCAAAACAAATGTTTCCATAAAAACCCAAACCAAACACTGACCACTTGTGGGAATTAAGTATGAATACCAAGCAGTACCTAGAATCTTTGTATAAGGGTCATTTCACAAAACATTAATGGTTCATCCCACTTTTTTAAATAGCTGGAGAATAAGGTTCTCTTGGAAAGCACACTGATGAGGTTAGTAGTTGATGCTTCCCATTGTCCTTTATCCAGCAGTGGCAGATTGTGTGGTTTCCGTGCACATTCATCACATTTTAGACCTGGTTGGAATATGCCAACAGACCCCAACTTTCAGACCCGTCCAATCGCTGCCGTACGTTTGACTGAGCGTCTTTACTGTTGGGTGGAAAACGTTGCGCTCTGTTGTTTAGACCCCGCTGAGCGGACGCGAGCGGAAGGAATGGCGGAGCTGGTGGAGGCAGAACCCGGGATGAAGGTGTCGTGTATTACAAGCCAGCAAAGACCTTTCCTGTTTGTAACTTATAGTTTCCCTCTGCCACTGTCTGATGCCGTCTGATGCTGATGTTGATGGGTTTTGTGGTGCTGAGCCGCCTGTGTCCCCTGTTTTCTGCTGTCCGTTTGCTACACGGACCCCCCCCCCCCCCCCCCCCCGTCGGCTGGCCTGCCTCCCTGTTCCACAGCCTGCCACGGGCCGTGTGCTTCGTCGAAGGGCCTACACCTACCCCTTTGGAGAAACTTTGGATTTTCTACTGCCGTGCTTTGAAATTAAATGTAATTAAATAAGGCCAACACAGGCAAATCAGTCCTGTGTTTCATATGGCAGCTTATCCTCAAATAATCCTACGTATCTGTATACTTTTTTTAAGTAGGCCTTACGTCCAGCATGGAGCCCAATGTAGGGCTTGAACTTGTGTCCCTAAGATCAAGACCTGAGCTGAAGTCGAGAGTTGGACGCTCACCCAGCTGAGCCCGCCAGGTGCCCCTATGTTTATATGTATGCATTTTTGAGTAAGGAGAGGGTTTTGGATTCGGGGGTTGAACATCTAAGTTCAGAGGAGTGTAACCCGTTACTTGTGTGGACAGTTTGGGCTCGTCCTTGCAAGGAAAGAGTGAGGAGAGGGCCGGGCCTTCTGGGCTGGCTGTGTAACTTTGGGCACGTGCTTTCTTGGAACCTGTTTATCGGGAAAGAAGGGAAAGGAATTCCTGCCTCGAGGGCTGTGTTGAGAGAGCTCACGGCCTGCGGTGTGAGCTGGGTTTTATTACGTGTGTAATTCTTTGGTAACAGTGTATCTGGCAGCAAAATGCATTATCTTGCAATTTGTAGAAAATTATGTAAGGGAGAATGCAAATGAGGACACTAATGTAAGAACTGGTAGGCGCTAGAGCATCTTCCTTTAAGTGTTTTTGTTACTTCAGCTCTGGCGGTGTTGCCAACTGCTTATGGAGCCGAGACACCAGTGTCTCCCACATTCTCTCCCTCTGTCTCTGTGTCTCTGTCTCCGTCTTTCCCTCACACTAGAACAGAGGCCCAGACATCGATACTTTCCAGCTGGCCCTTTTTAGCAGTTGGCTGGGGAAGCGGAGGGAAGGAGGCCGTTACTACAGAAATCAAGGGAATTGAAATAGAATGTGAGCTACTTGAGTGTCTTGGTTTTTGTTTTTTGTTGTTTTTTTTTTTTTTTTAATTTTAATCTAAGTACAAAAGACAAGTGTCCAAACACAATGCCTGTTAATCATCCCGCATGGACTCCGAGTCTGGGGTCCGCGGTCAGAGCGTCTTGGCCCGAACCCACTGGTGTTTTTGCCAACTCCGCACCAAACATTTAGAAGTACTACAGGAAGAATAAAGGAAACATTTAATTACGCGATCTCTGATACAAATTCCAGAATTGTGTTAACGACCATTTTCAGATTTATCACAGACAGGTCTGGGTTTAGTAGATATTCGTTGCCAGCGTCTGTTGGACGCTGGCGGGGGGGGGGGGGGGGGGGAGGTGCAGCCTCCACTCTGGAGAGGCCGCGGACAAGGGCTGGCGTGGGGGGTGGCGTGTGCGGTGCGGAGCGGGCTCCAACCGGGTCTTGGGAGAGCGGACACCAGGTGTGATTGTTATGGTCTTGGTGAGTCCGTACATGTGCAGGCATTGCTGCATACCCACTCAGATCACGTGATCACATAATGCTTCTCCACTGAACGTTGCTCGCATCTGCAGATACTCTGTGGCAAAGGGAATCTGGCAACGGTGAGTCACCGAGAGTGATGCCGCGTTGCTGGTGGGCAGGGCTCCACGCGTGACGCTGGGAGAGACCAGAGAGGGAGCCGGGAGCGGGTCCCGCACCCCAGTAGCCCGTGCGTGTTAGTCGTCCATCGTTGTTTTAACAAGTTACCCCAGAACGTCGTGGCCTCAAACAGCGAATATTTGTTCTTCCCGTTTTTAGGGTCCCGGGTCCACGGGTAGCCTTGACCCGGGTAGTTCTGGCTCCAGACGTTGGCGGGGCTGCATACACCTCAAGGATCTTGTCCCCCTCACCACCTGAGCGTCCCTGGAGGTCCTCTCACAAGACCTCCTCTTCTCACAGCATTCCTTGTGCCACGTTTCACTGACAGCAGAGGGAGGGGCCCCGGACGTGGGGTCACTGGGGCCATCTGGACCCGGCTCCCAGGCCGTGTAGGATTTGGGACGTGATCTTAAAGTTGAGTTAGGCCTGAAAGAGTTTGAACTGGGGTTTGACATAATCTGGAATACAGAGAAGGAGCAGAGAGGCACAGGGATAGCTAAAAACACCAGGGTCCTTGGGGCGCACAGACAGGCTTCTGGATGGGGGGTCGCAGAGTTCTGGTTGTCTTGGGACCGGTTCTATGGATGCTCACTCTAAAATAATTCATTATGGCATGCACTTGCTTTCGGAGGTCGTCTGTTCTGTTTGTAATGAAGAACGCGGAGGGTTCGTCAGGAGCTGTCCAGGGGTACCCTCAGGTGGGGACGCGGCCGTGCCATCGCGGGACAGCAGGGAGCTTTGAGCACCGGGCGGACGGTGCTGTTTCCTGAGGTGGTTTTGTGGGGGATGAGGTTGAGGGCAGTGGGACAGACTGAGTTTGTTCAAGGTCCTTGGAGATTTCCCGTAGGCGATCAGGTGGCTGGTGGGTTGTCTTCAGGGAAGGTCCAGGTGGACATCCACGGACGCTCAGGATGGAGGAGAGGGGCTAGAGGGGACCAGCCAGAGAAACTGAGGCACCGTTTCCCCTCAGACTCTGCTGTTTTCCTCGGTGGTCCATGTCCTGTGTGAGATCCTCCCCGGATCTCTAGGAAGAGGGTGGTCGGGTCACCAAAGTGTCTGTGTCACCCTGTGTGCTTATCTGCATCTTCCATTTATGTTTCTTCCTTTCGTTGTCCTGCAGATCTGATAAAAATGATTAAATTTTGAAATTAATGTGACAGAATAAGAACAGGAAGGCATGTGGCGTGGGTGCATAAAAAGGGTGAAGAAGTGGTTTCTGGGATGGGAGTCAGCAATGCCACGTGGGTTTGCCAGCAGCAGCCGTGGCATCAAGAGTGAATGGGCCTCCGGTCACATGCTCAGATGGTTCCCCGGGTGCCCCTTGGCGTGGAGCTGTGCGTGGGGACGGTCCTGCCTGCACCTGTTCCCATGTGCTGATTTCCAGGACGGGCTCAGAGGTAGTTTCCGAGTGGCCTTTCCCTCCGACGGCCTGTCCACGCCCCGGGGCCTCCTGCGTTGCGTTTTGGTCATTGCTGCCTGTGCTTGGGGCCCCTTCACCTTGGTCCCTCAGGCCTATTCAGGGATGGGTCGGTCGTGAGCACCAGCTTAATTGTTTCCGAGTTCAGGTACAAAGCTTTCCAGAGTCTGAATGAAAACCTTATTAGGACAGTAAGTATGTTTGTGATGCCGAATGGGAAGGGTGTTTTAAAATGAGCCTTGTTGGGGAAGGAATAGCCATCGACGTGGGGGAAAGTCAAGGGAACTTGAGTTTAGAGTAATTATTCTCAAGTCAGACTGTGGAATTAGTCTGAGAATTTGGGACAACGTGATTACAGATGGGGGGACTGGGAGGACAGCTGCCCTGGCCTGCTGGCCATGTCTGTGCCGACTGGGGGCATGTTCCTTGGGGCAGGGCTGTGACCCTCTTGTGCAGGTGACCGTGGCTGTGGCCGGCTGGGTGTGCCCGGATGCAGGCCCTGCAGGCTCTGGGTGCCAGTGCCAGGCTGGTGGCATTCACAGGGCGTCCACCCTTGAGCTTGCTCGCGGAGCATCTGGTAAGTGAGGGTGGGAGCAAGGCCGTCTGGCTCGCCCCTTGGCCCTTTGAGCACCCTCATTACGAGACCTTAAATTGAAGACAGGAGGAGATAACAGAAGTCTTCTGATGAACGCATTTCAGCATGTTTTGGGCTTCACACAGGTGCAGGCTCTGGGCTCGCTGAAAGGTAGAGGAGCCGGGACTTGGGGTCTGCTGAAGCCGGGGACCCTCAAGGGGCGGGGCCACATGGGGCTCCAGAACGCGTCCTGCACACTGATGTGTGGTGTCCACGTGGAGCGGGAGGTGGGGAGACCTGCTCAGGAGGGAGAAACCTCCATGAGCTTCACCAGTTTGCTGCCTCCCTGGACGTGGAAACCATGGAGGTCACTAGTGGTGGAAAATACCAGCTCATTGAATCATGTTTGCCTGGATCACTCTGTAAGTGACGGGTGACCTGGTGCTTGGCACCAGCCGGAGCCCGTGGTGGGGAGTGTGGCCGGGTTCCACCCCCTCATGCTGTGAGCTGGGCACAGACCACTTAGCCTCTTTGGCTCTGGGTTTGCTCCTGTCCAAAAGGAGGGTTTTCACGCCAGTAGCGATGCACAGCCTTCTGGAACTGAGGCGCCATGGCCCATTCCACTCAAGAACCTGTGCCAGCACAGCACCCTTCTTTCTTCCGGATACACTGACGAGGGACCGGCTTTCGTGGCAGGTGCTCTTCTAGGTCCCGGGCTTACGGAGACTGGAAGGTGGGGCCCCTTCTGAGGAGCCGGCCAAGGGAGGGAGGGCGTGACTGGGTTCGGTGAAGCAAGGAGGCTCCGTTTTAAGCGTGGGCTGGGCGCCCCTGTAAGACGGGGCCATCTGGGCAGCGGCCACGATGCAGGCCGGGCAGCCCTTGAAAGGTGTGGAGGGAGACGATGGAGCCCGGGTTGCACAATTACGAGGCAGCAGGCCAGGCACTCACCCTCCTCTACGCGGGGCGGCCCGAACGCTAAGTGCACTGCTCTCTCTCTCAGAGAAAGCGGAGCACGGACACTTGCCCCCCAGACCTCGAGGTGTCGAAGGCTGGCTAGCGGGTGGGAACCTGTCCTGGGAGCTGCCACGGGCGACTCACCTTGGAAATGAGTTTGTTTGGTACCGAGACTGTACGTGCGCGTTCTGAATACTGAATGGAGGCTCGCAGAGTCCAGCGTGGTCGCCCCGCCCTGCCCGCCTCCTTTGTCCTTGACCTGTGTTACTTCACTTTCTTTATCTGAAAAGTGATGGAATTAACAGCTGCCTTCTGGTTTGTTGTGAATTGACAAAAGGACCTGTACTTTTGTCCCAGCTGCGTGAGAGTGATGGAAGAGAGCTGGGAGAGGCAGGTCTGTGGGGCCCAGCCTGTTCTGGGCTGTGGCTGGCTCACATGACGGGGTATGTGTATGTGTGTATGTGTGACTGTGTGACGACCCCACTTCCAGGGATGGGGCCAAGGGTCGGCGGTCTGGTGCTTGTCAGCGCCCTCCCCGGCCACCGTGGCCTGGGCTCACCTGCAGGGTTCCTTGGCCACGTAAAGAAGACTGAGGGCCAGTGCTTTATAACACCAATTTGTGCATGTTTCTGTCAACTGTAGGTTCCGACTCTGGGTCTGGCCCAGAGACCCTAGAGTTCCTGTCCCTGCAGCAAACCTGGCGGGTGGGGAGACAGTCAGCAAAGGGGCAGGCAGACCGCTCAGGCTCGTGGCCAGACAGCGGGTCTGTGAAATGAGCTCGCTTGTCCCACGAGGTGATCACAAGAGTTAAACCCCGTTCAACTCCGAGTATGTGGGAGAGACCGTCTGTGTTAGGTGGACGTGACGCTGAGGGCGTGTGCCTCCATGGCCAGCACACTCCGCATGGGGGATCCTTGCCGCTGCCCCCTGGGGGTCGAAGGGGAGTGAACGTCCAGGCTCCACACAGACCCGAGGCCATGTCCTGTGCAGCCTTCCACAGACCCAGGGTGTGTCCTGTGTGGCTTCGTGTGGGCCCAGCACCACGTCCTCTGGGGCTGGAGCTGCAGCCAGCTTCAGGCTTCTACGGCGACTCTCACGCCGGGTGTCGCTGCCTTGACATCTGCGTCGGTGTTTCTTCCTCTTCGTCGCTATCCGTGTCAGTGTGACCAAATCCTGATGGCGGACAGTTTGCACACTGAGGTTTATTTCTCTATCTGGCTCCTGATGGCCAGCCACGGTCCCTGCAGCTGTCACCGTGACTGTCCCTTTGTGGTCTGGCTACTTTTGGTGGCCCAGCGGGGCCTGGACGGGGGAGGGCGGTTCTGCATCCTCTCCCGTGTGAGGCTCGCCTCTGGGACACGGGGACACGCAAGGGGCACAGGAGCCCTCTCGAGCTACCGCGCATCCCAGATCTGGGGGCAGGGTGACTGGTGGCAGCTGCTCTGAGCCCCTGTCCTGGGTGCTGAGCGTGGTCGTCCGGTGGTCCCCAAGGTCGCACGGTGGTCACGTGCAAACCCCGTCAGGTACAGGCTTATGTGTACCCCACGCGTGTCCCAGGGCTCCTCCCCTGGGGAAGCCCTTTACCCGTCCTGCTGGCCTGGTGGGAACTTGAGGAAGCCCCCGGATGGAGAAGGTGTTACCGCGGGAGGTGACAGGCCCCTCGGGGCCTGCTGGGTTCTGTCTACCTGGCCTCGTGGCGAGGTGCCTCTCCAGGGCTTCTCCGGTTCCCTGCATTTCCCCTGTCCCACAGAGAGCCACTTCTGTCCCCTGTCCCCTGGGGGAATGAGCGTCCGAGTCGAAAGAAAACAGTGAGTAGCTGAAACGACAGCAGGACTAGTTGAGCTGGATCGTCAAGGAATTTTCCCAAGAGTTGGTCTGGGGGACTTAGAGCCCTGCAGAGCTGAAGCTATAGGGTCCACGTGACTTCAGACATTCTAGGGGCAAGAGCGTTTTCCCGGGGGACGCGGTCTGGCGGGGCGCTCGGGGCTGCCAGGTGCTCCCCCCGCGGCCGCGGAGCCGGGGGAGGTGCCGGGTGTGCGGCTGGGCTGCTCAGGGCTGCCTGGGCTCTTGGGATGGCCACGGTGACCCGCCTTGGGGGCCGTGCCCTAGCCTGTGGGGCTGCCGCCTCCTGGCCCCCGGCTGCTGCCGCTCTGGAGGCTCACGTGGACACGGGAGCAGATGCCCGGCCCTCGGCCCAGCCGGGCAGGGGTGAGCTAACCGCCCCTGCCCCTTCGCTGCCCGTACGCCTGGCCTCCTCACAAGCTGTGCCCTGTGCACCGCCTCAGACAGGCTCCCTGGGACCTCTCTGCTTTGCCTCCAGAAACAGCTGAGATCAGATCTGCTCCCTCTTCCCCTGATGGCCCTTCAGACGTTGGCACAGTTGTCACATCTCTCCAGCCTTCCCTCTTTCAGAAGAACGGACTTTCTTCAGCCATTCATCACACGACGCCCCTCCCTGCACTTTGCTGCCTTAGTCCTTCTCCAGGCAAGATGCCTGTGGAGCGTGCCCCCTGGAACTTAACCTGTAAGAAACTTCCTGTTCAAATTCCAGTTTCCTTTGGTCAGAAAGCTGTTTAGTCGTGCGGGTAGGAGGGCAGCAAAGGGTATGGACTGTCGGCACCCGGCGCCGCGGTGCAAACCTAAGCTTGCCGCCTCATGCTCCACGCCTTCTGATGTCACTGCTCTGGGCCCCGTGTGCATGGTGGACCTCCAGGGGCACCTGTCTCCTGGGGCTTCGGTCAGGATGAAACTGTGGCAAAACCAGGCAGTGCTGTTCACAAGTAACGTTAAATACAAAGGTGTCTGAGGATAATGTGGGATTGAGTGAGCTCAGCCCTGGGCTTGGAAGGTGAAATCACGTCCGACCAGAAGGGAGGGCACAGGGGACTCCATGAAAATGGGCTGATGAAAGGCGCAGCTTCAGGCAGGAGCCTACGAGGTTCTGCTCTCCGTGGACAGAGTCGGTAGGATCTGGGGGGGTCATCAGCATCATGTGGGAGGCTGTTCTCTGAAGACTGTTCTTTCTCCTTGAACAGTGGGGTGAGGACTCCCTGTATGAAAGTCTTGCTTTGAGCCACATGCAGTTGGTTCAAAGCAGGTGGGTCTTTTGAACTTGGAGCACAAAGTGATTGCCCTGGGAGCTCGTTAAGCCCCCACGTTAGAACTCGGATGTAGCAGGTCTGAGTCCGGCAAGGTGCTTGTGTGCAGGTGGCCGGTCCCCAGACCACCGTGCACCTGAACTGTCCACACCTCCTGCTTATGAATCATCCGCCTTCTCTTCCTTGTTTTTGTCGCTGACGTGTGACGGGGTCTGTGCTGTCAGCCCGTGTCACTTCTTGGGAGCTGGGAGTACCTGGGGCTCAGGACCTGGTGGCCAAGGAACTTTCTGTCCTAAGTATCCAACATTTCCTTATTCTAGCTTGTCACACACTTGAGTTACTTGAGTTTTGATGCACAGCTCTTACCCTCTTTATTGATGTCAAGTTGGTGGTGGAGGAAACACAAAGCTGATGGGGAAATCATGCTGCCGTTACAACTCGCACGTGGTCAGACCGTGGGGAAGAAGTCCCTGTGCGTGGCGGGTAGACTCCTCGTGCGCAGGAAAGCGGGCACATCTGAGGACGTGGCTGATGGGGACAGTGTACGCGGTAATGAAGCGCTGATAAAAACACACACCGAAGTCGGGTATCTAGGGTGTGAAGGGAGGGTTGCATCTTGTCGGTGCACGTTTGCATTTGCTTTTATTTTCTTTATTGCATTTGAATTAGCTGATTGTAGTCTGCACTGGTTTTCAAAAATATGCCAGAAGGTTACCCAGAGTAGGCGTGCGCGGTCTGATCCTGGAGGCATCTGTGCACGGTCCCTCGGTGGGGTTTCTCTGTCTTGTGGCTCCACATTTGAATGGGAAGCCCAGAACCTGTGTCTTCAGTGAACGAGGAGGAGCGGACCGCAGGGTTCACGTGGTCACGGAAGGCGGGTGTCGAGGCGCCTTCGTGGTGACCGGCGTGGGGAGGCTGCCGTCCGCTGCTTCCGCGGGTGCCTGGAGGCGTGTCTTCCTTCTTAGCGGACGTGGTTGGTCCCACTGTCCACATAGGGAGGGACGAGCTGTTGCCTGAGTGCTGTCTACAGCTCCCTCCTGTCACCTGCACCCCCTCCAGCTGTCACCCACTGTTCCTGGTTCCAGGAATCACCTGGGACAGTTTGCCGTTGGCTCCTGCTCTGCCCTGCCTTCTAGGGTTGGGTTCTTGGTGAAAAGCCAGTTAACATGATGATTTCTCCCCCCAGAGGCTTTTATGTTTGTCACAGATCAGAAAGGGTGTGGCGTGGGCCCGGGCACCCTGGTTCTCACACCCTCTGTCTTGAACACATGCAGTCTGCTTCCCCGACTATTCAGGCGCGGAACCCCCCGTGGACGGACTGTGCGTCCAGCCCCTCGGCCTCTGCGAGGAACCAGGAACAACCAGGAGCCCCTCCCCCGCAGGGGCCCTGAGAGCATGGGCCTCCGTGTGGAGGGAGAGCCCCCTGCTCACGGGGTCAGGGCCCAGGGGAAGGTGGGGAGAGGGCTTCCCGGAGCACCGAGCCTCTGCTTGTAGAGTGGCCTTAGCTCAGTGTGGGAATGGCCTCCGTACACCATGGATAAAATAGCAAACGTGGGCTCCCTGTGTGGCGGCCCAGCCACTCATCCGTGAACAAAGGCCGGAGCTGCGGAGGCTTCTGCGTGACGCTTCCCAAGACCTTTGTCGGCTTTACACGGGCCAGTGGGGCTCAGACCCAGCTGGTCCAGGGTGCTTCGTCATCCTCACAGTTGCATTATAGGAATGAAGTAAACCAAATGTGACTGCTTATTTTGAATATTTAATACATTTAGTGTACCAGAATACCTAAATACTGAATATATCAGAATAATAAAGGAGGACTTTTCCGCTCCGTTTCCAAAGCAAAGCCATAAACAACCCTTTTACTTGGCAAGGACTTTACTATGTTTCTAAAAAGGCAGCAAGCACTGTTCCTAAAATAGTACCATCTGTTCCTTTGCATAGATCCTATTAAAATCCCAGCTATATTTCTACTATCTCGATGTGACAGATTGCAGAGAAAATTTATTTCCACTAGAACCCCATGATGCTTTCCATCTAAATAGTGAATAGAAAACATGGAGAGTAAATCTCAGAAATGAGCTGTAATTCCTGGCCTTTCGAGAGCTTCCATTGACAGCCTCCGTTGGCTACGGCAGAGTGCGCATCCCCATGGCAACCGGCAGCGGCCCGCACAACTGCTCCTGAGTCACCAAGACAATGTGCAGCCTCTTGCTGCAGAGATGAGAGGGTCTGCCCTCCAGTTCCCAGGTGTGGCCTTCTTGGGGTGGGGGGATCCAGGGTGACGCCCTCCCTGGAGACTCTGGTGGTGGCTCCTGCAGAGTGTCGTCATCACGTCCGGATGAAGGGGTGGCGAATCGGGAGGCCCGGAAGGCTCCAGCCTGCACCTCGGTCCAGTGGTCCCCTGGGTGCACCCAAACTTTTGCCGGAAGAACCGGAGTGACCGGTCATTTCCCTTCCAAGACCTCTGTGCTTCTGCCCCGGCACAGTCACGTGGTGCTGATGTGTTTGTACCTCCATGAGAGGGAGGGAGGACGGGGTGTCTACAGCTGTCAGGGACTTGAGCCTGTTCCTACTTCTTGCTGATGCTGTGCTGGTGAAAAATCTACACGAACTTTTCTCTGTGGTCCCTGGAAAACGGCAGGTGTACGTTGTCCCAGAAGATGGTCCTGATCAGTGAAGACTGAACTTTAGTCTGTTAACACTGGGAATGTGGTCGAGAAGTTTGAAAGTTGTGCCTTGGGGCGCCTGAGTGGCTCAGTTGGTTGAGCATCCGACTTCGGCTCAGGTCATGATCTCACAGTTCGTGAGTTTGAGCCCTGCGTCGGGCTCTGTGCTGACAGCTCAGAGCCTGGAGCCTGCTTCCGATTCTGTGCCTCCCTCTCCCTCTGCCCCTCCCCTGCTCATGCTCTGTCTCTCTCTCTCTGTCTCAAAAATAAATTAAAAAACATTAAAAAAAAAAAAGTTGTGCCTTGAGTTCTGGTTCTCTTTGCAACACGCTCTGGGCTCAGCACACACTGGGGGTGGATGTTGGGGCACAGCAGTCCTGAGCATCACTGCTGGCCCTGATCCAACCCGGCAGGAGGTTGGAGCTCCAGCCATGGGTCCTGAACCAGGGCTTCCTTCCCTCCAAGAAGTCCACAAAGGAGCTCGGGATCCAGCTCAGAGAGCACCATACTTGCTCTAGAACGGAGGCCAGGACAAGCTGAGCGTAGGCGTGGAGGTCAGACTCCTGGCCTGCCGTTTTCCCTGTGTGCACAGGACATCGTGATGGTGCAGCGAGGGCATGAACTGGTGTTTGTCTGGTGACCTCGGGGTTTGCAGGGTGGCCTGGCCTGTCCTTCACATGTGTCTTGGGCACGTGCTGGCTCTGTGGGCCGGAGGGGCCGCTCAGCATCAAGAAGAGGCAGGGAAGCCCTTGGCGAGACGAAAGGAAAGAGGACAGTGTGTGGACCTGAGCTGGGGGTGGAAGCCACAGGCCGTGTCTGAGCAGAGGACCTGAGCTGTCTGGGTTCCCCATTGCCACATGCCCTGGGGTGTCTGTTGTTGCTACCCTGGCGATTATCCTGGATTTTAAGGGGAATTTTCAAAACTTGTAGGTGAGGGGGTTGGGACCTTGATCTTGTTTCTGATTTTCTACAACTATGTCCATTTTCCTGGGTGTGGAAGGGGGCGCCCTGCAGATGGCTGTGATACAGAAGAGGAGGGACTTTGAAAGGACAGAATCAGCACAGATCCGTTTGTGGTGACAGCACACTTACTTTACGTGGCAGGGATGCGGAGAAAGCATTGGTGGTTTCAGTCTGTGGACATCAAGAGGGTCTGGAACAGTGCTGTCCAGTGGAAGGTTCAACAGTGATGGACCCACAACTCTGAGCTGACCCCCCGTGGCTGCCGAGTCATGGGAAAGGGATCAATGCCCACACAGAACCAAACGTTTGATCTGGATTTCAATTACCTTTAGCTACTTGTCACTTGTGGTTACTGCCCTGGATGGACAGGGTCTGGAAGGTAAAGTTTTTTCTGGTAGAGATTTGTGGAGGGCACAGTATTAAGTTTGATGGTGTAGACTCCTTTTTTGTAAAAAAAAAAAAAAAAAAAAAAAAAAAAAAAAAAAAAAAGTTTATTTTTCAGAGACAGAGGGAGAGAGGGGGGAGAGAGGACGAGAACACAAGCAGGGGAGGGGCAGAGAGAGAGAAGGAGACCCAGAATCCGAAGCAGGCTCCAGGCTGATGCGGGGCTTGAACCCACGAACTGTGAGATCATGACCTGTGCCACCTGAGTCAGATGCTTAACCGACTGAGCCCCCCAGGTGCCCCTTGACTCCTTTTTTTTAAGCAACATGTGCCCTTGGTGGCCTCTGCCCATGTAGCAGGTATTAGTGATCTGTGTTGTGGCCAGATGCTCGGTTCTGTGGGTGAGTACCTGCGCTTGCCGTGAGCTTCAGGGCAAGACGGAGGAGCAGGGTGATCAGGGAAGCGCCCCCCCCCCCCCCACCAGTAGAAAGTAAAACTGAACAGTGAGTTTACGTCGCTTTCCCACTCCCCTCTGGGTGGTTTGGACACGTGAGCTGCGGAGCCCCCCGTACTGACCTGGAATGACTTGTTCTGCCCCCGTCTTTCTGGGGTGAGCTGAGCTGCTCTGTATCTTCTGCCAGCCTCCTGTTCTTTGGTTCCGGAAGTGCCGCTATATTTGTACCGCTTTAAATGTGCACAGTGACCTAAATTGCTACTTTTCTTTGACATTAGGTATAACATTTTAATTACGACGTCGCCCGCAGCTCAGCTCAGACAGCCCCTGCTTCTGTTCTGGCGCAGGGTTTGCATCAGGGTTTGCAGGGTGGCCACTCACTTCCCTCCCTCAGCTCGCTGTCCCTTTCAGAAAGCTCGGTGTCCCCGAGGCTCGTGCTCCTGAGTGGTGCTCGGAGCTGGATGCTCACAGGACGTAGAGCGTGGCCTCCTGCTTCCTGCAGTGCGGGGGGGGGGCTCTCCCCCCGGGGTGCAGACCTGCCTGGGGGGGGACAGTGGAGTGGGGAGGAGGGGCCGCACCCCAGCTTCTCTCCTGAGCAGGTGTCAAGTGCCAGGAAAGCACTTCCTAGGTCGCTGGTTCCAATCATCCTGCAGACTCGGTGACTTGGTCATAGTTGTGAGTGGGAAACACTTCGCTCCAGGAGTGGCTTCGGGGCTGTGCTTGAAGGGAGAGCAGGCGGCCCTGAAAGATAGGGGCGTTCTAGGCCCAGGGAGGTGTGCGGTGTGGTCAGGAGGGGAAGCCTGGGTGGGAGGGGAGGGGCCGGGCAGGGCACCGAACCCCCCCGCTGGAGAGGGGCCCAGACGTGAGCCCGGTCTTGCTTCTGTCCTTGTGTGTGCACACGCACAGACGTGACTGCCGTGTGTGTGTGCACACCTGTAAGTGTTCCTCGCAGTCTGTTGGGACAGCATTGGCCGTCTTCAGTTCTCTGGAGCTTAGTGTTCGTGTTTATGGCACAGTGGCAACAATAACACCTCTGTTCATGTCATGGGCTGCGTGTGGAGCGCCAGGTGACCGTCTCGTGCTCCCGTCAGTGTGTGTGTCCCGTACCCACCTCAGGTCCTGCTGTCCTATCACAGAGTGGCGTTGCTTCTCTGTGCTGCCCTGCTGTGGCCACCTGACAGTGATTTGACTAAGGGGTAAAGGGAGGCTTTTAAGGTGTGGCCATCTGCTTTCCCTGGTGGCCACCATGTCCTGGAGGATTGGGGGGCACACCTAGGGCTCTGGTTTTGTTCATGTGAGCAGGCAACACCCCTGAGTATTGTTGAAGCTGCTGCAACTTTGAGGTTTTCTGTTCTGATCAGTGGAACTGAGTCCTACTGCGTCCAGGTCACATGATCTAGTAAAATGAATTTGATGTCAGTACTGGTCTTATTTAATGAAAGCTTATTTATAAAATTAGAAACAATCTAGAGAAAGGAATTTGAATCAAGCTAATGTGTCCCCAGGAGAAGAGGTCTTCAGCCTCCTTCAGTGAGGACGGCAGAGATGGGCAGGCTTTGTCTGTTTGTAACTAGCTCAATGCATGCGTGGCTTCAGTCCAAAAACAGTCTGCTCTATAAGTAAACGTTCTCCAATGCTGATTATCATAATGTATTTATAGATTGAATTATTTTTTACTGATAAGTCAGGGTCATTCTCTGTTCTTGTCTCAGTGGCCACACATGGCACCGAGCCTTTCCTCTGGTTTAATTTCTGACATTGTGCAAGGTGGTCAGTGAGTTTAAAAGAATTGAGCACGTGGCACAAAAACAGACACAGATCAGTGGAAAGGAACAGAGAACCCAGAAATGGACCCACAAACATATGGTCAACTAATCTTCGGCAAAGCAGGAAAGAATATCCAGTGGAATAAAGACAGTCTCTTCAGCAAGTGGTGCTGGGAAAACTGGACAGTGACAAGCAGAAAAATGAACCTGGACCACTTTCTTACATGAGACACAAAAATAAACTCAGAATGGATGAAAGACCTGAATGTAAGACAGGAAGCCCTCGAAATCCTCGAGGAGAAAGCAGGCAAAAACCTCCTCGATCTTGGCTGCAGCAGCTTCTTAACATGTCTCCAGAGGCAAGGGAAACAAAAGCAAAAATGAACTACTGGGACCTCATCAAAATAAAAGCTTCTGCACAACAAAGGAAACAATCAGCAAAACGAAAAGGCAACCGACAGAATGGGAGAAGGTATTTGCAAATGACATATCAGATGAAGGGTTAGTATCTAAAATCTATAAAGAATTTATCAAACTCAACACCCAAAAAACAAATAACCCAGTGAAGAAATGGGCAGGAGACATGAATAGACACTTCCCCAAAGAATTCATCCAGATGGTCAACCGACACATGAAAAGACGCTCAACATCACTCATTGTCAGGGAAATACAAATCAAAACCACAATGAGATACCACCCTACACCTGTCAGAGTGGCTAACATTAACAACTCAGGCAACAACAGATGTTGGCGAGGATGCGGAGAAAGAGGATCTCTTTTGCATTGTTGGGAATGCAAGCGGGTGTAGCCACTCTGGAAAACAGTACGGAGGTTCCTCAAAAAACTAAAAATAGAACTACCCTACAACCCAGCAATGGCACTGCTAGGTATTAATCCCAAGGGATACAGGTGTGCTGTTTTGAAGGGGCACATGCACCCCCATGTTTATAGCAGCGCTATCAACAAACAATAGCCAAAGTATGGAAAGAGCCCGCATGTCCATTGATGGATGAATGGATAAAGAGGATGTGGTATGTGTGTATGGATGTGTGTAGACACACAGACACACGGACACACACACAGTGGAGTATTGGTGATCAAAAAGAATGAAATCTTGCCATTTGCAGCAACATGGATGAAACTAGATTATGCTAAGCGAAAGTAGAGAAAGACAAATAACATATGACTTCACTCACGTGAAGAATTAAAGATACAAAACAGATGAACATAAGGGAAAAAAATAATATAAAAACAGGGAGGAGGACGAAACATAAGAGACTCTTAAATACAGAGAACAAACTGAGGGTTGTGGGTGGGGGGATGGGCTAAATGTGTAAGGGGAATTTAGGAGGACACTTGCTGGGAAGGGGATGAATCCCTGGGTTCTACTCCTGAAATCATTAGTGCACTAGATGCTAACTAACTTGGATATAAATTTAAAAATTAAGTAAAAAAAAAAAAAAAGACATTGAGCACAAAAGATTTCCTGACAAAATTTCAGATTCCACATTTCAAATAACCTTTAAGGAAAGAACCAGTTGTTACATTTGATGTAGCATCATAAACAAATACCAAAAATTGCCTGAAAAACACTGTTCAGTGTCTCTCTTCCTTTTCCAAGTCTCTACTAGCGTGAGGTCCAATTTTCTTCATGACCCTTAAAACTACATATGCAACAGGGGCGCCTGGGTGGCGCAGTCGGTTGAGCGTCCGACTTAAGCCAGGTCACGATCTCACGGTCCGTGAGTTCGAGCCCTGCATCAGGCTCTGGGCTGATGGCTCGGAGCCTGGAGCCTGTTTCCAATTCTGTGTCTCCCTCTCTCTCTGCCCCTCCCCCGTTCATGCTCTGTCTTGCTCTGTCCCAAAAATAAATAAAAAAGGTTGAAAAAAAAATTAAAAACAAAACAAAAAAACAAAATTACATATGCAACAAACTGATACAGAAGCAGGTGTGAGGTCCTACTATCTTGTATTAAGTCAGACATCAGAAATGTGCAGCAAAGTAGCTCATTGCCACTTTAACCCGTAACCTTGGTGTTTTTTTAATTTTGGAATTTTTTTTTTCTTTAGGAGAGTGTTGATTAGCATGTAGTGAGTTTATTTTAAAGTGAGTTGGTACAAACATAAAATTGTTATTTCTAATATGGTGACTAATAATAGATACTGTCACATAAAAGCTTTTTGTGATCTTCAGTCATTTTAAGCGTATAGTCTGAAAGCCACTGGCCTAGACGGATGGCAAGTTGTCTGCCATTAACTTCTTTTTATGGAAAATCATTGAAGAGATTACTTTTTTCCTTTCCTATCTCAGAATATTGCATATCCTGGACACATTTTGAAAAATAGTGCTGGTTGTGTAAAGGTCCTTTGTGGAATAAGTTTTCTGTAGAATATGGTTTGGAAAATGCCAGATGATGCCAAACGACCAGCAGGCTCACATCACGTAGATTACCTACGTAATCCCCGACAGCTTGGCGAGGAGCCAGAATGTGGCTTTTCAGTGTGAACAATAGAACTTTGGAATAAAAGTTTATCAGTGCCTAGAGAGCCTTGCTTTTAAATTTGTGCAAGTCAGATGGTTTCTAAGACCGTCCTTAGGTTCAGTGATCTGCTAGGACCCACAGAGCTCAGCCAAGCTGTTATCTTCACATTTAAGGTGTCTCACAGTGAAAGGAAACAGGATAAAATCACCAAAAAGAAGTGCACACAGGGTAAGGTTGGGGCAGGTCCAGGCGTGGAGCCTCTGGCCGGCTCCTCCCAGTGGTCTGTGGACAGCTCAGACCTCACCCACACACCGAGTGTGGCCAACAGGGAGCTCCCCCAGCCTTGGGGTCCAGGGCATTTCGTAGATGCAACTGACTGCCTGCACGCCTGACCTCTGCCTCCAGCCCTTCCAGGGGTTGAGACTAGCCTACGACCCATCATGACCCATACTGTTGGTGGGCATAGCTGGCACAGCCTGAGCCCCCGGGCAAACCGGGACACTCGACCAGGTAAGAAATTCTAAGGGCCCAGCAGTTACCCCCAGGAGCCTGCGACAAGGGCCAACCCTTTCATTGTGCAAGGTCAGTCCTTGACTGTACGGTTTTTAAATTCCCTAAAAATGAAGTAAGAAGCCAAAATAGTCTTGACAGAGAATAAAATTGGAAGACCAACACTTTCCAATTTTAAACGTTCCTACGAAGCCCCACTAATGTAGACAGTGTGGTCCTGGCATGAGGACAGACAGACTGATGGAAGAGAACGGAGACTCCAGAAGTAACCCCTATGTCTCTGGTCAGCTGGATTTTGATGAGGGTGCCAAGGTCACTCGGTGGGGATGGGCCGGTCTTCTCGGCTAGTGGTTCTGGTGTGTCCTGTACCCACGTGCAGAGGAAGCAAGTTGGACCCTATCTCACCATACATAAAAAAAAATTACTAAAAATTAAGAATGGATCAAACCTAAGAGCAAAAACTATTAAAAAGAGAAGAAAACCTTTGTGTTGGCTTACTAGGGCTATTGTAACAAAGTGCCCCAGACGTGGGGCGTAAACAATAGAAATTTATTTTCTCATGTCCTGGAGGCTGGAGGTCCGACTGAGGTCGGAGCGTGGGCAGGGCCGTCCTCCCCACGTGTCCTCTCCTGGTCATCCCTCCACGTGTGCCTCTGTGTGTCTGTGTCCTGACCGCCTCCTCTTATAAGGGCACCAGATTGGATTAGGACCCACCCAGTGACCTCATTCTGCCTTCCTTCTTTAAAGTCACTCTCTCCAAATAGTCACATAACTATGTCCTAGGCATTTAGGACTTCCACATATGAAACTTGGGGGACATGTTTCAGTTCAGAACACCTTTAGGACACAGGTGAAAATCGTTGTGACCTTAGGTTAGACACTGGTTTCTCAGAAGGTGACCTCTGAGGCAGAAGAAACCAAGAAAAAATAAATTGGGCTTCATCAAAATTAAAAATGTTTGTAACTGCTTGAAATGACATTAGCAAGCAAGAAAAAAGCGTACAGAAAATTATTTGCAAATTAAATCTAATAAGAGTCTCATATCCAGAATACATGAAGAACTCTTACAACTTAACAGTAAAAAGAAAACCAACCCAATTTAAAAATAGGCAAAGGAGTTGAATAGACATTCTCCTAAGATATACAAGTGCCTTAAAAAGCACACAAAAAGATGCTTAACATGACTTGTCTTTGTAGAAATGCAAATCGAAACCACAATGAATTAATACTTCACACCACTGTGAAGGTGACAGGTGCTGGGGGGACGCAAATTGGAACCCTCGTGCATTGCTGGGGGGGGATGTAAGTGTGTAGCTGTTTTGCAAAGTTCAGCATTTCCTCGATATGTTAAACATCGAATCCCCACGTGACCTAGAAATTCCATTCCTAGGCATATGCCCAAGAAACTTGAAAATGTACGTCCACACAGAACTTATGCAAAAACGTTCACAGCACCATTATTCATCATAGCCAGACGGTAGAAACAACCCAAATGTCTACCAGCGGATGAAGGCGTAACCAAGATGTGGCCCCTCTGTACAGTGAGATAGTTATTCAGCTAGAACAAGGAAGGAACGTGGATGAACCTTGTGCTGAAGGAAAGAATCCAGTCCGAGGAGGCCACCCATTGAACATCCCATTCATGTGAAATGCTTAAACAGGTGCATCTATGGAGACTCAAGAGGGGAATGCTAGCCAGGTGCTGGGGGGCTTTTTGGGGTGGTGGAAACGTGGGGGATGGGTGCATGACCTTGAGAACACCCTAAAAATCACTGAGTTGCATGCTTTAAAAGGAGGGATTTTGTGGCTTATAGGTTGTATTTCAGTTAGGGAAATTAAGAAGCTCTTTGCTGGCGTTGATATTTTAGAAGGAAATATCTTCCTTTCCACTGGTGCAAAGTGCTGTGTGTGAAGCTGTTACCAGGGAACTCCTGTGCTAAAATGACTAAACTTGCTCTGTCATCATAGCGTTTTGAACTGTGTGTTTGCGTATTAGACACAGTGAGCCACCCTATGCTGTAGCTCACGTTGTTAATCTGCCTTACACAAAACTTAGTGCTGGCCTTCATGCAGAGGGAAAACGGGTGTGTAAGTGCAGGCCGAACGCGGCGCAAAGGAGATGTCTTTTACCCGAGTGGCTGTTGGTGCGGCAAGAGGTGCCGAGTACGGGAGTTTTATCTCCACGGCAACAGGAATTCGGTACATGTATCGCTGACCTCCTTCCCACAGCCTTCCCGACGGGGTTGCCCCTCTCGTGTGCCCTGTGTTTGCCCACCGGAAGCAGTGAGGACACCTGGCACGGGTGTCCACGCAGAAGGGGCGTGGGACTGGCTAGGGCAGGTGTGCTGGCAGGACAGCTCCTGGGGAGCAGGAGTCCAGGGAACCTCGTGGAGACTGTCATGCGCAGTGGCTTGAGCCGTGCCCAGAAGGCTCAGGAACTGGAGCGTGCAGAGGGCCCTCGCTGCTCCTGGCCCTTGACGGGTGGCGCTCGTGTCTGCAGCTGTTCCGCTGTGGCCAGTGCCGCACACCAAGGTGGCTGCCGTTCCTGGTACGAACGCTGAGGCAGCAGCCCGTGTCCACGGCGAGGACGGTTCCGTGCCGCCCGCGCCGGCCTGTCTGCGCCGTCTGGGGTAGACCGTGTCTCTCGGGTGCGCTGCTGGACTGGGGCGCTGCTGTGCGGGGCTGCCTGACCACCCCCAGGGCCCCCGACCCCGCTGGCCGCCGGCCGCGGCCTGGAGATGCTTGGAGGAGGGTGGCGTGTCCGGCACCGTGGAGCTGGTCCCTCGCGTGGTTTCCCAACCTGGCCGCCGTCAGAGACGCGCGAGGGGATTTGCGAAGTCCTCTTCTTGGCCCTCTCCGGGACCTGAAGCTCTAGGGACCCCGGGCTTTTATTTTACGGGACGTGCTCTCCCCTCAGTGAAGGCCGGTAGCCACCGGCTTGATTTTGTCCAGGAGACACTGCGGCGGCAGACGTGCTGGGCGAGCAGGCCCGGCCGAGGCGAACCTGGCGTTGGAGGAGGAGGGCTTCTCCGGAGGGCGTGCTCACTTGGTTTCCTCCACTGAAAAGACGTCCCTCCCCTTCTGCTGCCCAGGAAGCGGGGGTTGCTGCTGCCTGGTGTCTGCTGTGAGCTTAATCCTTCCTGGTCCCCCGTGCTGTTCACTTCAAACCATCCCCAGACTGCCTGGGTTGGGGTGTCCGTGAGCCGTGGTCGGCGGGTCGTTGGTACAGCTTTGGCTCAACAGCCTCTTCCCGTAAACCGTTTTTTTTTTTTTTTTTTTAACATTTTTATTTATTTTTGGGACAGAGAGAGACAGAGCATGAACGGGGGAGGGGCAGAGAGAGAGGGAGACACAGAATCAGAAACAGGCTCCAGGCTCCGAGCCATCAGCCCAGAGCCTGACGCGGGGCTCGAACTCCCAGACCGTGAGATCGTGACCTGGCTGAAGTCGGATGCTTAACCGACTGTGCCACCCAGGTGCCTCCCGTAAACCGTTTTAAAGTCAGCGTAGGGTTTCCTCCCCAGGGTTTTGTGGGACTGAGTGCCTTTTCTCTTTCGGGAATGAAGACCCATCCTAGTGATTGGCTGAAATGCATCTAACCACGAAACTCACAATGGTTCTTAAATGGGGTAGAGAAAAGTGCTAATTTGAAAAAGGAGTTATTCGATTATCTGAGCCCTCAGTAGGGACAGAATCAGAGGACCCCACACCCTTAGATTGTTTTCATGTGTTGTTCACGTGGCTTTGTGGAGTCTTTCTTTTTAGTATCACGATTCACATTTCCTGGGCCCGGCGGTCCGCAGTAGGGGTTCGGGTTTGCACGCGTGTGATTCCCGAACGCGTTTGATGATGGCGTCCATACTGGCCGCTCTTCTCTCCCGGTGTTACGGGCAGGAGCTCTGAAGGGTTAGTCCCCTTCCACCGTGCAACCCAGGAGAAGAGGAGCAGGAGGTATGTTTGTCAAGGGATGCGATGTTCCGGGTGCTGCGTTGTGTTAGAATTCGGAGGATGTGCCTCAGCCCTGCTGTCCGTGCGGTCTGGTAAAAGGTTAAGTGACCCGTCGCAGAGTGGAATTTGAGTCCAGTGGCCGGTTGTGACTGTAGCTTACACGCAAGGCCTGGCCTGGAAAGGTAAAATCCAAAGTGGCTGTGTGGATGCTCAGTGGGTGAGCCTTTGGAGGTGCTGTGGAGTGAGAGCAGAGCGGGCTCTCTGAACTTGGAGGTGCCTTCTTGGAGATGCCAGCGGACAAGGAGGTCATCAGGGCCGGGGGGCCGGGGCAGGGGGGCTGCCGGGTGTGAGAAGGGCCGAGGCTCCTCTTGGAGCTGTAGTGTGGAAGCAGGAGGGCTCTCACGGCTGGAAGGATGACTGTATCTTTTGGGAAGGGGCCTCCCAGGCCAGCTGTCCCCAACATCACGGGACCAGAAGGCCCACAGACTAGCCACACAGCTCATTAGGTCAGTGGCGAACACGGCAGGAAAGCAGGGGCAGAGGTAGGCTCCGATCGTGCCCCAGGGTGGGGAGCAGCGGGGTGGGGGACCGCTCGGCCTGGGTCCTGTCCCTCTAAGCACTTGGGGTTCTGGCTCGCCTGGCCACAGTTGTAGTTTGCCGGTCAGCCTAACGTGCAGCCATCGGATTTATTGGTGTCTCTTGGGCAGTGAAGGTGTGGGGCCAGATGGATGGTGGTCAGAGATGGAGGGCCAGACGAGGCCGCCTCAGCATCCGGGGAACATGTGTGCTCAGTGTATCCTCAGTACGTCCCATCAATCGAGGAGCTTGGTGGGCGTTACTTCCAATAGGCCCTTTGCTTTCTGGCTTTACCTCAAACACCTTGAAAGATTTTGTGTGGGTTTTACAAACCTCAGGTATGTTCATCTTTCATAACAGAGCCAACTATTTTCAGGACTTCACACATCTTACAAGATGTGAGAAATGGAGACTGTGAGTTATAGATTATATATTACTTGACAAATTTTTAATTTTTAATTGTAAAATTATATGGCTTAAAAGCTACCATTTTGGGGGCACCTGGGTGGCTCACTCGGTCAACATCTGACTCTTGATCGCGGCTCAGGTCATGATCTCACGGTCCATGGGTTTGAGCCCTGTGTCGGGTTCCTTGCTGACAGTGCTATACCTGCTTGGGATTCTCTCTCTCTCTGCCCTTCCCCTCCTCGTTCTCTCTCTCTTTTTTTAACAGTTACCATTTTCACTATTTCCAAGTGTATAGTTAAGTGGCATTGAGCACATTCACAATGCTAGGCTTCTGTGCTCACCAGCCCTCTACAGAACCTCCCTGTCTTCCCACACGGTAACCACCCAGCCCCCAGCTGGGGGCTCCAAGTGGGGATTGCTGCGAGTGCTTCAGAGACGGGGGCAGATCCTGGAGGCAGGCTGTAGGTTTGTGTGCAGGGTCACGTGGAGGGTATAGGTTTGTGTGGAGGGTGGTCCTGCGGAGGGTGGAGGTTTGCGTGGAGGGTGGAGGTTTGCGTGGAGGGTGGTCCTGCGGAAGGTGGTCACATGGAAGGTGTAGGTTTGTGCGGAGGGTGGTCCTGCGGAGGGTGTAAGTTTGCGTGGAGGGTGGTCACGTGGAGGGTAGAGGGTGGAGGTTGGCGTGGAGGGTGGTACTGCAGAAGGTGGTCAGGTGGCGGGGTAGGTTTGGGTGGAGGGTGGTCCTGTGGAGGGTGGTCACGTGGAGGGTGGTCACGTGGAGGCTGTAGGTTTGTGGGGGAGCGTCCCCAACTGGGGCGGTGGGGGCCGTGTGGGTCCGCGTGGGGGGTGGTCCCACAGAGGGCGTAGGTCCACGTCGGGGGCAATTTCTGCCCAGCCACTCGGTCTACGCTAATCTCAGCAACCGCAGGAAACGATGTCGCCTCGGCCTGAAGATGTACTGTGCTTCAGGTGCAAGTTCCCGGGAGGAATGCGGGATACGCGTTAACGATATGGCGTGAACCTACGCGCCCATCTGTGTGCAGATATGTATGTACAACCTTCATACTCCGACCACGGCTTTAAGTCTAAGAATTTACTACCGTGGCAAGTGTGACCTAAGAGGCCACGCTTCCTGAGCACAGCCCAGTAATTTCTTTTTTTTTTTTTTTTTAATGTTTTTTTTTAACGTTTATTTATTTTTGAGACAGAGAGAGACAGAGCATGAACGGGGGAGGGTCAGAGAGAGGGAGACACAGAATCTGAAACAGGCTCCAGGCTCTGAGAGGTCAGCACAGAGCCTGACGCGGGGCTCGAACTCACGGACCGCGAGATCATGACCTGAGCCGAAGTCGGACGCTCAACCGACTGAGCCACCCAGGCGCCCCCAGCCCAGTAATTTCTTAAGCGAGGCTGTGCGTTCTCAGGTTCGATGTGGAAGGTGTGATCCAGGTGGCCCGACCCCACAGGGGCTGTCGTGGTTGCTGTGACCAGACCAACCCATTTTGTCCTGAGTACTTAAAACAGAAATAATAGTAAGTGAACAGGAGTAAACGAATTAGAATCATTGTCCCCAGTCGGCGTGGGGACTTGTGTTTGCACGTCCCACTTCACTGCAGGACCTAGCACGGGGACTGTTTGTCGCTCCAGGTCAAAGAGGTGACAGAAACGGCCGTGGGATGCACAGGAAGTCTTGTGTCACGGGTGCCACCAGGTGTCGCCCTCTTGTGAGGTGTGCTCTGTGAGGAATCCTACATGTTGCTGATTTCAGGGTTTGTTAACTTAAACGTGCCCTCGAGGAATTGAGGTCAAACGACCAGTGAGGCACTGGTATGCCGGTGCGCATCACGGGTCCCCTGTGTCCCCCTGTGCGACTCAGAGACAGCAGGTGAAGATCTGAAACCGTTCATTCCCCTGCTGCCCTCCTCTCCAGGCCTGGCTCTGAACCGAGAGGCTGGTTCTGGAAGCAAAGGGCGTTACTGTCTGGGCTGGGTCGTTGGGTGGGGAGCCTGGCCCTCGGACACAGGTCTGTTGGGGCCCCTGGGCTTTCGTCTCGGGAGCGCCGGCCTGAGAGCGGGGACTGGCCTCGCCGGTGCTTGACAGCGGCTCTGATCCAGCGGCCTGTGACCCGCGTTCCCCGGGACTGAGGCGGCCGCACCCTGTCCCGGGAGGAGGGCGCGAGGTAGCCGCCAGAATCCCCACACCAGAAGCAGATTCTTACCTGTTTTGTGAGAAGGCCTGTAATTTAAGCTCACGGACCATCCACGGGGCACGTGGAAAATATAGGCTGGAATTTGGTCTCCTAAGCAGCAGGGTCGGTTTCCTTCTGTTAGGTTTCGATCCCAAACCCCCCAAGGAGTTAGACACTGCCAGTCGGCAAACACTCCTGTCCTATTTCTCTCAGGTTTTGCAAAAAATGGAAATAAACTTTTTTTCTGTAATAGACCCCAGGTAGGGGGTCTGTCTCCACCCCCGACTCGCCTCTCTTGCTGCTCTGCCTCGGGCCCCGCCAGCAGGAAGGACAGGAAGGTGGGTGGGATGTGCCTGTCCCCGACGGGACGGTGTTAGTACCTGCCAGTCTCAGTCCCTGCGGGTTCTCCCTGAGCACCCGGCTCAAGCAGTTGTGTGAGAGGCGGTGTCTTGGGAGGACGTCAACGTGCCGGATCCCCTCTTCCATCGTCCCGAGCACCCAAGACGTGAGTTTGGACTTCATGATGTTATTAAGCATTAGAAAGGACTTTTATTTTTGTTTATTTTGTTTTAATTTTTGAAAACTTAAAAAATTTTATTTTTTAGAGTGAGGCAGGGAGAGGGTCACAGGGAAAGAGAGAATCCTAAGCAGTGCTGAGGCCGACACAAGGCTCAATCCCATGCCCTGGGATCATGACCTGAGCTGAAGTAAAGAGTTGGATGCTCAACCGACTGAGCCACCCCAGGCACCCCTATTCATTCATTCATTCATTCATTCATTCATTCATAAAGTAAACTCAACCCCCAACATGGAGCTTGAACTCTCACAACCCCAAAATCGAGAACTGCAATCTCTACTGAATAAACCAGCCAGCGCCCTTCCATAGGATTTTTGAAACATTCTTAGTACTTCAAGCCCTCAATTTCTTGGGCTTAATGCAAATGACATTTTGTAATTCCACAAGCTTCTGTCTTTGTATAGAAGGGAACATTTGCTGAACACATCGGTCCCACACACAGTGTTTTAGAAGGCTGTCTGCTATGTGGTTTTGAGAAGAACAAGCTAGTTGGAAGGACTCAAGCATTTTGTTTTAGCCCCGGGGCCATAGGGTTTGGTCGTGTGTGGCTGTTTGCATACCTGTGGGCCCGGGTGCTGCTCGGAGAATCTGCTCAGAGGGGACAGGGTTGGCTTGTGGAATCTCACAGCTTGACTTGCAGAAGATAGCATCAGTGGGTGCTTAGGAGAGTGACCTACTTCTTAGATCTTGTTAATTAGGATTTGAACGTCAGAACTTCACTATGTGGGGTTTTACTGCATTTGCCATTAGAATTTATGGAGAGAGAGGGTCATTTCTGATCCTCTCTTAGGTATTGACACTACACCAAAATAGCCAAGAATTAGAAAAATCTCTACGCTGTAAAGGCGGACTGAGGTCCATGTGACCAAGTTCACATGGCCAAACTCAGGAATATTGAGTTCCAAAGATATCACTTCTGGGTTTTTTTTTTAATGTTTTTTTTTTTTCAGATATATTTGTTTTTGAGAGAGAGAGAGACAGAATGCTAGCAGGGGAGGGGCAGAGAGAGAGGGAGACACAGAATCCAAAGCAGGCTCCAGGCTCTGAGCTGTCAGCACAGAGCCCGACGCGGGGTTTGAACTCACGAACCGTGAGATCATGACCTGAGCTGAAGTTGGATGCTCAACACCCACTGAGCCACCCAGGCGCTCCTGTTTGGTTTTTTTTTTTTTTTTTTTTGTAAGTTTGTTTGTTTATTTTGAGAGAGAGAGGCAGAGAGGGGGTAGAGAGGGAATCCCAAGCAGGTTCTGCACCATCAGCACAGAGCCCAATGCGGGGCTTGAACTCACAGAACCACAAGATCATGACCTGAGCCGAAACGAGGAGTCAGATGCTTAACCAACTGAGCCTCCAAGGTGCCCCTAAAAAATGTCACTCCTAAATGGACAAAGACAGGGAAGTCTTTTAAGTGGGGAAAAACCACCCTGTTTTGGTTGCCTTGCACAAGATGATGATTTTGACTCGTTTGCCAGTAAGAAACACAGGGGCAGATCACCTTCTTGGAAACAAACTTGACAGATGAAGCTGGTTTTCTGCTGCAGCTCCTGGATGGGGGGGGGGGGCGGCGGTAGTTATTTTGGGCTTCCTGCTCTGAGAGGTGGGTGGCAGGCACAGGGCTCTCCAGGGGAGGGCTGGGATGGATGGATCGGGATCCAGGAGGCTGTTGCTGTGACCATCTGTGTCTGCGTCTGTCCAGTGGGGAAATGAGGCTCGAGATCCGAGAGCTTCCTGTTGTGGTTGTGCACTGACCTTTGGGTGAGAGTGTTTTGAAAGAATCTCTTCAAAGATTCTGCTCGAGGTAGCCTCAGGCTTCTTGTGGTTTAAGAAGCGTGTTTATTCATTTAGATCGAGAATTCCCACACTAGAGAAGAGTGACTAATAGCACCCTGAGAGGCAGCTGCCTCTGTTCTAGATCACAGGTTCTGGGCTAATCTCTTGGAGTCTCAGGGAACCCTGTATTCACCCAATTGGTCGGTTATGTAAGTTATGGGATTACAACTAGTTATGGCCTGCGGATAACTTTGGTCCCAGAATTTGGCACTTGTGGCTGAGCACGGCCAGGAGCCCATGCACGTGGATGACTCCTCGTGGTTATCAGGAGCTGTGGTGTGATTGGGCCCTTCCTCCCCAACAGCCTGTCTTGTTGATGATGGAGCACAGTGCCAGGCTCTGCCGTCAGACATTGCCTTCCGTGCATGCAAAGCTTTACAGACCCGGTGGTCTGCACAGAGGACTCAGTACCTCGTTGCATCCTGGTTTTCCACAAGATGCATGTCAGACCAGGAATTCCTCACATACAACTGTCAGTTTCCTTTAGTCTGCACCTGCCGGGTGGAAACGGCCTGTCTTGTTGGTGGGCGTTCCCAGTCTCCACCTGCCGGGATTCACCACCAGAGTGAGCTTTCAGGGAGCTCAGGAAGCACCGGGCTATTACTCGGCCCCAGCACGCAGGAGGCCCTGTGCAGTTAGAGCAATCGCCATTCGTTAATTGTGTGATTGGTTGTTACCTTTTTAGCAATAGTATGGGTTTTTTTTTAATGATTTTTATTTATTTTTGAGAGACAGAGAGAGGGAGAGAGAGAAACACAAGCATGGATGGGCAGAGAGAGGGGGACAAAGGGTCCCAAGAGGGCTGTGTGCTGACAGCAGCGAGCCTGATGTAGGACTCGAACTCATGAACTTGAGATCATGATCTGTGCTGAAGATGGCCGTTCACCTGATGGAGCTCCCCAGATGCCCCTGTAATAGTATGGATTTGAACCCAGAGCGATGCCCTGCCTCTCTCGACCCCTCAGCACACTGGTCAGCATCATATAAACATCTGTCCCATGATGCTTCCCTTTGGAAGAGCAATTATGAAATGGGCGATTCTTCTGTAAATAAAGCCGGAAGCTAACCCATCAGGATGTTTGTCCCTGGTCCAGAAAGCTATTTTCAATCAAGCACATATCCAATAACCAAGGCACCTGATAAGCCCTTCTCACACTCCACTTCATATCTGAGATATGCATTCATTTCCAACACATTTTATCCATTGTGACATGTGATATCTAATCACAAGAAGCGGAGTTATACTGTGGGATAAAATAGCATCCACGCTAGCAAGGCGGGAAATTTCGCTGTCTCTTGGCCTGGCACGTAGGTCAGCCTCGGCCACGGGGGTGCTCTGAAGGTAGCAACCAAAGGGCATGGCCCTGTTTGCAAAGCTTTGGCAGCCCTGCAGTGTGAGCCAGGTCCTGGAGGCCGACTAGTCAGGAGGGGGAGATGTCAGGGTAACTGGGGGCCTAACCTGCCAGCGTGCAAATGAGAGTTTGTTAGCGGAGAAATGGAGCTCAGCCTTTCTTTGGTAGCAAGGAGAAATTAACAGTTAAGGATAATAGTGGCAGGAATCCTAACAGGCGTAACAAGAAGCCGTTAAGTGGGGTGCCTTAGGGTACACCACTGGTTAATGGAAGACGTGAGAAAAATGCCCGTTACTACCTCTGACGCTCTTGCTAACCTGTACGCCTGTGGGCATCTTCTCTCTAATCTGGGTTTATGATCATTCCCTTGTCTCTTTCCTCCTTTCCTGGTCTCTCCCTTCTGGAGTATTCAGCTACTTTATTCCTAAGCAGGAGTAAAATAGACCTTCTGTTGAGAAATAGCTTTTATATCTTTTAAGGACAAAAACCAAAAATGAAACAAATGGGCAGCCGTATAAGCAGAAAGGAGGGTGATTTCTTTTGAGAGGGAATAGACTTTGGACGCACGAGGGTACCAGCAGGACCTCCTCTTTGTCGCTGATTAATTACTGCCTCCCTCTCCTCCTACCAAGACAACTTGCTCTGGCTGGGCTCTGTAACTTGGAACTGAAAAGAACAAGAAAAGTTTCGGTTAAGCGGCACTGTGTGGATTTGCCTGCAGCAGGGGCGCTCACAGGCCACAGGGGTCCCACTTAGAGGAGGCGCCACGAGCCCACAGGCGTGGGTGTGCACCCCAGTCTGCCGCTGGGAGGTAGGGGTGCAGGTGCACACGCCATAAATATGAGGCTCCCCGGCCCGTGAAAGTGTTCACAGGTGACAGGGACATCTGTGGCCTCCTGGAGAGCTTCGAATCTACTCCGACAGATTTTCAGTGATTCTCACAAAGGTACTCACATGATAAATTGTACACCTCAGAAGCTGCTGACGGTGTTTTCATTAGGACTCCTGGCCATTCCAGAGCATAGGCAGATGTGCCGGGAGAGGAGCACGGCCAGGCTGCCTCCGTGCCCACGTGGCCACGGCCTGGGTGTGAGGGGTTCCAGGGGGCGTTGTTTGCAGCTGAGAGCGTTGCTGCTCCTTCCCACCCTGCCCCGCCGTGCAGAGGTATCAGGGCAGTGCTTCCTGGCGTGTGTGCTTGTAACGGGAGGACTGTACGGGGCTGAGGTTGGGTGTCGGCTGCTGAGTGGAACAGCGAGTGACACGGAGAACCGTCCTGCAAGGAAGGTGGTGCCTTGCTGTGATTCACCTGTCAACTCACAGACTGTGTACAACGAACATGCAACATGTATCTCCAGCAGAAAGCCATCTATTAGCAGACTGTAACAGTAATTCTAGTGGATTATGATGTGAATAGAGTTAATGTGGACAGTGGGTCTTTTCCTCTGGTCTTAAATTGAATTGATTAAATTAGAATTTATATAAAATTGCCATCATGATTGTTTTTAAGTGTGTGGTTTACTGGTATTAAATTCATTCACACTGGGGGCACCTGGGTGGCTCAGTTAGGTGCCCAGCTCTTGATTTTGGCTCAGGTCATGACCTCACGGTTTGTGAGTTCGAGCCCCACATCCGGCTCTGTGCTGACAGTGCGGAGCCTGCTTGGGATTCTCTCTCTCTCTCCCTCTCTCTCTCTCTGCCCCTCCCCTGATCAAACACACATGTGCTCACACTGTCTCTCAAATATTTACAAATAAATACATGCACGTTGTTGTGCAGCCGTCCCCGCCATCCATCTATCCCTGTAATTCATTAAACACTAAGTACCTCAGGGAAGTGTAGTAATGTAGCCCATGTCCTCTTAGGTCTGGCTTACTTCATTTACTGTAATGTCTTCAAGATTCATCTGCGCTGTAGCACATTGTGGGATCTCCTTGCTGTGTGATACTCCACTGTATGGATGAACTACACCTTTTGCCAGTTTCTGTCCATCACTGGGCACTAGGGTGGCCTCTGCTTCCACCTCTTGGCTGTTGTGAATGAAGCTGCTATGAACACGGTGCAGAAATCTCTTCAGGACCCTGCTTTCAGTTTTCCTGGGTATAGACCCAGACGTGGAGGTGCTGGATCACCTATAGTGGATTTTGACATGGATGAGTCCGTGGTGTGCATGGCTGTTGCTGTGATGTGTGCTTGTGCTTCGCACAAGAAGCGAAGGTACAAGCAGCCCAAGCATTGGGGTAAAGGCAGGTGCTGTTACGGAAACGCAGTAACACGATAGCTTAAAGAACAAAGAAGGTTGTCTCTCACGTGAGGCCGATGATCCAGGTTCCTTCCATATCCCTGCTCTGCAGGCTTAGGACTGGCATCCTTCCCGGGACGGACAGCGGCTGGGCGCCCCCTGCAGGAGCTCACGCGCATGCGCTTGAGCAGCGCAGGGCCTGACGTGCAGCGTGAGCCCTGGAGGAGCAGCCACCGCCGCTGGTGTCGCGAGCGGGATGGAGAAAACAGCTCGATTATGCCGTGAAATTCTACCTTTTCCCTCTCAGGTAGACAGAATTTCCTCAATGGCTTTGCACTGTAAGGTCGAGAGAGCCTTGTTCCCAGGCTGGTCACTTGCTGATCTCATGACAGTGTTTTGTGTCCCTCGGCCAACGTTTATGCTGATTTTGGAAGCACCACGAACTGGCGTGGACCTCTCAGCCTGGTGTAGCCATCACACGTGGTGTTCTGTCCACGAAGCTGTTAGCTGTTCTCTAGGAGGCGGGTCACAGAACTCTCTTCTGGGGAGTCTGCTTCCAGCAACCCTTGCTGAGAGCGGAAAGAGGAGTGAACCCAAATCTTTCTATCGTTTTATAAGTTTCCTGCCCCCAAAGTCACCCCGGAAGTACCAAGATCATTAATTTTTAAACAAGCTGGCAAGAATGAAGGAGGGAGATTCCAGCCATCGGCACCGCCTGCTGACGAGCCAGCT
Source organism: Prionailurus viverrinus (assembly GCF_022837055.1). NCBI lineage: Eukaryota > Metazoa > Chordata > Mammalia > Carnivora > Felidae > Prionailurus > Prionailurus viverrinus. Next base: position 2,430,136 of record NW_025927614.1, read on the forward strand.
GGGAACCCGGGTCAGGAGGCCAACGAGGGCAGGTCTGCTCTTCAGATGCTGTGGAGAAAAAGTAGACGCCACAGGCGTCCCCTTGCCAGGACACCAAGGTCGTTTGGGACTGAATTATGAATTGGGCAAAGATCACGAATGTGTCCGAATTGAGACCAAGTGAGTATCGCTGAAGGCTAACTGGGTCCACAGGGCTGGGGCGACGGGTGGGGGAGACCCAGGGAAGCCCAGCGGGGGGACACGACCTTGTGTTCCCAGAGGCAGAGCACCTGCTCTGTGGCTGCTGTGGTGGACCTGCTTTCGCTGTCCTTAATCCCTTCAGAGGCTCACTCCTCCCTCTGCCTGCTGCGGTAGTACGTATCCTGAGTGCACGGTCCCAAAAGATTCAGGTTAAATTACTGTTCCCGGTCACTGTTGGAGCAGGTCTGATGGCGTCTCCCACAGTGAGAACACCTCTCTCCCTCCTCAGGACGTAACTGGGTGATGTGGGGACAGGTGTGGAGCATTCCGCATTCCCCACCTCAGAGCCAGGGCCTCACCTGGAGGAAATGGTGCTCCAGCGCGATGGAGACACGAACAGGCATAAAACGTCCAGGAGTCACTATCAGTTTGCTGTTAGAGTGTAGACTGATACTTCGATGTAACACATGAGTGAAATGCCCTTGGAAGTTATCCGTGTAGAAATAGTTAAAGGCATGAGTGTGGATGCATTCTTGAAAGAGCTCAGAAGGTACTTTTATTGTGAAATTCGTTACGTGAGGCAGTCTCTGGGGGAGAATTTTTATCTCTAAAAACATTGTCAAAGTACTTCTGTGGCAATTTGAATGAAGAAGCTCTGACTAGGTTTCTGGGCCGTGTGGGTCTGTGCCCATGATGGCGATCGGACCGCAGGCGGGCAGGTACAGCTGTAGGAGACGGGATGAAAACACGACCGTGGAATGAGTGTAAGCACCTGGATTCTGTAATTTAGCAAGAACACAGTTAGGTGGTGCCTCCGTCCCTTCCGCCAGTCGGAACTTTCCAAAGCAGTCCACTCGGCATTGATGGGGCTGCTAGGTAGGGCTTCACCTCTTGTGAGGGTGTGCGTGTGTATCCTGCATTTTGTCTGCGTTTGACCGCAAGCCCCAGTTGGCGCTCTTTCGGGTCCACCCCCTTACACACTTGCATAAGCTCTGTGTTCCTCCCTGTCGTTCTGCTGGTGACCAGTGTGGGTGACCAGTGAAGGAGAGTCCAGCACCAGCTCTTGTGGAGAAGGGAGTGTGGGGCAGGGCACTGTCCTCCCCTGCTGCCCACTGCGGGTGCCCGGAAGTGCAGACCCTGGGCCCTGTCCTGCTGGATGAGAATCTGGGTTCATCCAGCCCCAGTTTGAGAACCACTGACTACACAAGTCCTGTCTGCCCTTGGGTATGGATTCTTCCACCAGATACTGACATTGGGATTAAATACGTGAACGGTGCGGCTTATGACGGGTGCTCAGTGTTGGCTCTGTTTTCCTGGCTTTTCTTTTTCCACTTGCCAGGCTTTTTATTGGGTGCTCTCCAGATATTCTTGACCTCTCAGGTGGGCAATCCAGAGGTCTGTCTCCTCGTACGGAAGGGGAAACCCCAGAGGGAGCTTTCTGCCCACTCCCCCTATTGGAGTTGAAAATGTTTCCTCAAGCGTCCGCCCCCTGCGTGAGAAGCACCGTGTTCATCTTCCTGTTCTGTTGAGTACTTTCTCCACTGTTTTCCGTCAGAATGCACTTATATCTGTTCTGTTACAGGTTAATCTGCCTTTGTGGTCCCCGGGGGCTTTTGTCTCCACTTACAAAATCTTCATCAAAAGTGGCATTCTGTTGCTTCTGACGCAAAGGCTCTTTGTGATGTGGAGACTGCCTAGCCTAGCCTAGCCAAAGTCTAAGTCTGGTTGGAGGATATAAGAGCTTTAGAAATCCTGAAACTATGAAATGAAAATGACCATTTAGTTAAATTTCAAATTTGATATGAAACGATTGGTCACTGAGCCATTACACCGGTTAGGAATGCTTTCCTGATATTTGTTCCACCCAAGTCCCAGATACGTGGGATATTTTAAATGACGTGGTGTAAAATGATCTTATTCAGCATATCCTGCATTCATTCTTGACCTTCTGCCCTTGGGGATGTGATTCTGTATGTTCACCATCTGGCTTTGAACCTGTCTGTGGGCTCACCGCCTTGTTCACGAGTCAAAGGAAGAGACAGTGTTATGTTTTAAAACCTTGATGGTCCTTCAAGCAGATTTCCTAATCATATTGTTTCCATTAAAAAAATAAATCAATTCAGTAATGCCTGAACCTATTAACTATTAATTTTAGCTATCAAGTTAGCAAGTTCTGGAATTTCTAAGTAAAAGTGATTATTTAAAATGGAAGTTCAGAAGGGGAAAGAGGATAATGTCCTTAGTGCTTTGGGTTTTTTTTTTTTTTTTGATATTTATTTTTGAGAGAGCAGGGGAGGGGCAGAGAGAGAAGGAAAGAGAGCACATGTGTGAGCAGGGGCGGGGCAGAGAGAGAATCCCAAGCAGGCTCTGCACTGTCAGCACAGAGCCCGACGTGGGGCTTGAACTCACAAACGGTAAGATCCTGACCTGAGCCGAAACCAAGAGTTGGACAGTCAACCAACTGAGCCACCCTGAACGCCCCAACGCGTCCTTAGTTTTAAAAAACAAAATGCTGACACTTGAGAGAACTCTGTTTTGTTGCTAGACCTTCACATTTTAATCTCTACATGCAACTGGAGAGTAGTCACCTCCCTCAGAGATCTTTCATCAGTGAGGTAGTGTGACTGCCAGATCTGAAGATGTTTCTGTTCGTGGCTTATTTTCTATCAGGTGCGCTTTATGGTCAGGTATACGTCTAAGTTACTGTGATTTCCTCTGTGGCCCGAAGGGCCGTAGAGATTGTCCTGTGGTCTGCGCTTCGCGACTCCTCCCAGATCTGAGCAGGGACATCTTGTGTGGGCCCTCCCACATTCTCCATCTTACACGGCACGTTTCAGTTTTGGGGGTTGCTCAGAATAGCACAGGGTCGTCTCAGGGGTGTCTCTGGTCTGTCTGGACTAGCGTCCCTTGGGTAGACCTGCCTTCCCTTAGCATGGACACTCAATTCTGGGCCAGGGGGACACTGCGGGGCGGTGTCTAGAATACCCCAGAGTCACAGCTTGTAGGAGTCGGGGGATGGGGGGCGGGCAAGACTAGCCCCAGGCTGCGCCTTAGCTGCCCAACACTTACCACATGGTCAGGGTCCTTCCCTGGGGACCTCATGGTCCTACCCCCCAGGTCCTCAGAGGAGTTCTAAGGTCCAGGCTAACACCTCCTAGTGTATGGGCTCCTTACATGAGGGAAAACACACCCTGCAGCCATGCAAATAATTCGGAGCTGTATGGGTTTCTCATTCAGGGCATTGCACTTTTGTTTCTCAATTTAAAACCTGCGACAATGACAGGCCTTTGCCCCCGGTTGGTGGAGCTTCTGAGGCTGTCCTGGTGCGAATGGGAGCTCTAGCAGGGACCCAGGCTGGCCTTTCTCCTGGCTCTGCCAAGTGTGTGTGTGACCTGAGGGCAGCTGGGAAGCCTCCCTGTCCCAGTGTGACTGTGCCACGAGCCTTCACAGCCTCCTTCCTACCTGATCAGCCCCTTGCAGATGCCAAGCCCTGTCTGACTTAAGTTACCGTCCTTAGAAAGTTGTAAGGGGCTAGGGACACAGGGGAAAATCCAGGCCCCTGACACCAGCACATGCTGGTGAGGACACGTCTCTCACGCACAGCAGGCGGACACGCGGATGGGGGCCGCCACTCGGGAGGACCGTCTCGTGGGTTCCTACAGAACTAAATATACCCTCACTACAGGATACAGCAGTTATGCTCCCTGGTGTTTACCCAAGGGAGCTGAGAACTTACATCTACACGATGGTTGTCGCCAGCAGCTTTATTCATAATTGCCAAAACTTGGAAGCAGCCAGCATGTTCTTCAAGGTCAATGGATACATAAACTGTGTTACTCCAGACAGTGGGATCTCATTCAGTGTTAAAAAGAAATGCGCTTCAGGCTATAAAAAGGCAAACTGTACATGCATGTTACTGAGTGAGGACATGAGTCTAAAGAGGCTCCATCCTGTATGATCCCAACTCTAGACATTCCGGGAAAGACAAACCTATGGAGATGATAAAAGATCAGTGTTTGCCAGGGTGGGAGGTGGGTCGGGGGGGTGTGTCGTCATACATGCGTCCAAACCCACAGAATGTACAGCACCCAGAGTGAACCATATGCGAACTATGGACCTTGGGTGACGATGACATGTCCATGTTGGTTCACGATTGTGACAAATGCACCGTCTGGTGAGGACGCTGATGGTGGGAGAGGCTGTGCATGGTGCGGGGAAGGGCTGCGTGGGAGAGTCTATACCTTCCACTCTTCCTGTGAATCGCCAGCTGTTTTAAAAATAAGGTCTATGATGGAGGGGGGCTGAATACTAGTGAAAATCTGTGTGAGGGAGATGAGGCCTGTGCGGTTTTGTCCAGGACTTCCATGTTAATCTATTCATGCCCAAATGACTTATAACTTAACCCTTTATCATTAGCTAATTCACTGAGAAGTAAATCACAGAATCGGCAAGGTCTCTAGAGCTGGCAGGATGCAGAGATCATCTTCCAGGTAAAGTGACTGCCGGGGTCACGCAGCTGGAGTGTGGCCAGGAATGAGCCTGGGTGGCAGAGATGATGTTAGACCTGGAACAGGGTTAAGTTTTTTACCTTTTTTGTTGTTGTTGTTGTTTTGTTTTAAGTTTAACAAGCTGATCTGTTCTTGGGCACCAGGGGCCACATAGCGTCTTCTTCTTTGACACAGGAACTCAGAGAGCAAAGGCAGTTATGGGCAGTGGTCCCCTGAAACCAGAATCACAGTAAAGGCTCCTCCTGTCAGCGTGGCTTTGCCCGGATAGTAGGGGCTGAGACTCGGCAGTGCCTGGAATCAGTTACTCGCTTTCAAGAACTGATGCTTTGTTCCCTTTCATCCTATGTGGGTACTTACTTACCTGTGGTTATGAAAATTAGGGAATTTGGGCTCAAAGATTTGTGAGAATGCTAAGTGGAAACATTTATATATTAGCGTGCACACTGAGGGAAACAAAGCCACAGGATCTGTATTGAACCCTGTCCCTGGTTTTGTAATCGTCCTGTGCAGTATTTTCGGTTAACGGTTGTCGGGGGCTTAACTTTAGAGTGATGTCTCAACTCCCCGAATTAAAACTTCTCGTTTAAAACGATATCACGTGACTATTACACATAGTCAATAGCGTATGCCCTGTAAATGTTGATTAAAGGACATATGTGTTTCACAAGTATACTTTAATATGCAGAGGTAGGCAGCAAACCACAGAGGCAGAATCAGTGCCTATCATATTACCCTTTCAGATCATTTGTGTTAACTGAAAATGCAGATTTTTTTTTTTGAAAATGCAGATTTTTAAAAAGCTAAAGGTTCTGTGATTTTCCAATTTTCGACTTGTCTGCCCTAAAGCCCAACTTCAGTGGCTAAGGGTCAGTGGCCACAGAACAGAAAGGTCGTGGGGCGCTGGGGTGTTGCCTGGTCTGGCTTGAGCACAGAGAGGGGCACGGGCCGCCTGGGGCCTGGTGGCGGGGCAGACAGGACAGCGCGTGGGCTGAAACTCCTGTGAGGCTATGGCGTTCACGTGGTTTCTGGAGAGAAGTGGTCTCTTCCCACGCGAGACACACACTGTTTAACTTGGGATGCGCAGTTTGTGGGAGTCCTTAGAAAGCCTGTGGGTGTGGAGACGTTATTTTCGTAAATACGTTTAAAATTCTGTTTCTAATCTTTCTTCCCCTGTTACATCCCTAATAATTTTCTGCATGTGGGTGTAGGTCTTATACCTGATACACATTACAGTTGTTGGAAGCTACGTAGTATTGTTTAAAGATCATTTGATGCTTCAGTTTTACTTTTCGATAATTGTGTCAAGATATCTCTGTTTTAAATTTCACCGTGGGCTTCCCGGTGTGATCACCCTAAATACTATGCCGCTTGTCGTTAAGCTGTGTTCATTGAAGGTCCTATGTAAAAACTACCCTGTATCTTAGCTTACTGAGTTTAGCTCAAAAATCTGTGCGTCTAGGGAAATTCCATGCAGCCTTCTGAACTCTGTTGCGTGACCTTTCCACGTCAGTACTGTTGAGATTTTTCAAGGTGTAAGTACAGTTGGTGGGTGTGGTGGTGACGCCAGAGCTTGCTCGTGACTGTTTTGGGGAGAGATGTCGTCGTTGTCTGAGTTGAGCTTCATGCTTTCTGTTGACCTCCAGGACTCCTGCAAGGCTCTCTTTGGGGAAAGCCACCCTTCAAGGCACCTTGTCACCCTCTGTGTATTGGCGGTTCAAGGTCTCTTTTCTTTTTTTTTTTATTTAAAAAAAATTTTTTTTTTCAACGTTTATTTATTTTTGGGACAGAGAGAGACAGAGCATGAACGGGGGAGGGGCAGAGAGAGAGGGAGACACAGAATCGGAAACAGGCTCCAGGCTCCGAGCCATCAGCCCAGAGCCCGACGCGGGGCTCGAACTCACGGACCGCGAGATCGTGACCTGGCTGAAGTCGGACGCTTAACCGACTGCGCCACCCAGGCGCCCCTCAAGGTCTCTTTTCTTGGTGACGGAGCCCACCCCTCCTCTGACACCGCATGGAGCAGCTGCAGGGAAGGGTCTGGAGTCTTTCTGTACCCCAGGCCGTGTGTGTTAACTGCAAGGGGCCATGTCCCTCCCTGATGTGTCCACGCGCCGTCAGGTACTTGGGAGGGCTCGAATTCTGTTGGGTAACGGGCCTGATGTGCACTGGCTTTGGCCGTGAAGGGGATTTATCAGGCCATCACACCTCTGCTGAGATGTGAGGTGTGGGCAGTGCCGCATATTGGCTGGGCGTCTAACTGCGGGAGTGGCTTGCACAGGTGTTTCAGTGCCGTAGCCACTGCCTGTGGCCGGCTCGGTGGCATCAGTGATTGAACGACTGGGCCTGATAGCCAGGACTTTGTCTAGCGGCTCTATGCCCCATCTGTGGTGCCTCCCTGTGGCTGCGGACCACTGATGTAGTTCTGGAAGGCCCCTGGATGTGCCCTGAGGACCTGGGGACAGGCTGGGGGTGCCGAGTGCCTGCCAGAGGGTCAGTCCTTACCCTGTGGCCATGAGAATGGCCGGTGCCTGGACCCATGATCATAGCAGGGGCCGGATCGGGAGCGCCCGGGCTGGAGGGTGGGTAGATAATGAAGAAAAGTCTGCATGCTGTAAGCGAAGTGGACAAAGAGGTGGGGACTGAATATGACTTGGAAGGTCCACGTGACCCCACATGCAGAGCCTAGGCTCTGGGTCGGTGGGGGCGTTTGCATAAAGCGTTGGCTGTTGAGGCTGTAGTCTTTGGACGAACAGGGAGTCTCCTTTCTTTTAACAGTAATAGCTGCTTACTTAAAGGCTGAGGGCAGTGAAGAGCTGGCTGCTGGAATCAGAAATTTTGTTGTCGTGGGGGTGGGGGAGAGCAGTTAGGAGTTCTGATCAGACCAGGTCTACAGCCTCTCCTGGGACAGGGGCAGCTGTCCCCGGTGAAGTCCATCCTGTGCAGAGGTTCCTAACGTACGTGTGGTTTTCTGTCAAACTGGGTCCTCGAAGGGTGGAGCCTGTGCCTGGACATAAGCAGGAAGTGCCCCTGCAGGTCCTGGCGAGCCCAGGAGTCAGAGCGCTGGGCTTCAGGGTCCCCCGAAGAGTCCTGTCTGGATAAACACCACTGCTGGGTCTTGTGACAGACTTGACTTACTCTGAGATTTCGTCCGGTGGGGAGCAGAGCTTGCAGCTGCGGGGTGACTGGGGATTGCTGTTTGCTGTTCTGTGAGGGTTCGGAGCTGTCCTGGGGCTGCAGCCTGAAACAGGGTCATACTTGGTCACAAGGGTCGCTCTGATGGGAGCCGGGCTGTCTCCTGAGTTAGAGGGGAGGGCAGAGGTTAGTGGCTTCTTCTGTATGTGAAATTTCCTCAGCACCGCTACCCCCAGACCTGTTTCTGGAAGGTGTCTGGGTCCCTGTGTGGTGTTTGCAGTGAGCATTTCGTCTGGTGGTGTAGGGAGAGCATGACATCATGATGTTACGTTTCTTTGCCGTGAAACTGCACTGAGGATGCTTCTAGACTTGCTTCAGATGGCATCTGAGTGTTGCAGGGTTTGCTTCCTTGCTGTTGAATGCATCAGTCGGGGTGGCTGTTGATTGTTAGTAAAGTGGCCTTTTATGTTGGCACAAATAGGATGCCTTGAGATAAATTCAGTGTAATGTAGGAGTATTAGTGAGCTGTCAGTGAAAGGAAAGGGCATCTCTGCCAGGGGCAAATCTGTTTGAAATATTGATTTTGTTCTCACTCTGATGGAAAATGATGAATGGCCTTCAGTATAATCTTTTAAAAATTTATCTAGAAGGGGCGCCTGGGTGGCGCAGTCGGTTGGGCGTCCGACTTCAGCCAGGTCACGATCTCGTGGTCCGTGGGTTCGAGCCCCGCGTCAGGCTCTGGGCTGATGGCTCAGAGCCTGGAGCCTGTTTCCGATTCTGTGTCTCCCTCTCTCTCTGCCCCTCCCCCGTTCATGCTCTGTCTCTCTCTGTCCCAAAAATAAATAAATGTTGAAAAAAAAATTAAAAAAAAAATTTATCTAGAAGCCGTCCCCATTTTGTTTGGTCTCATGATTTGTTTCTCCTCGTGGTCTAGGTATAATGAGAAATTGTGTTAGTCATCATCACCAAGAAAGCTTATGGGGAGCACCTGTTACTTTTGGCCGCTGAGATATAAACAGGGCCTCGTGAACTCTCAGACTGGGGCGGGGTAGGGTGTGTGAGGGGGTGCGTGGAGGTGGGGCATGTGGAGGAAGGGTGTGGGGGAGGGGCACAGGGGGTGCATGGAGGAGGGGACTTGGGGCTATGGCAGCAAAGGAGCTTCATGGAAGGGTCCTAAGGCCCCCCTCCAGGCTCCTTTGTTCTTTCATTTAGCATCGCTGAAATGGTGATGCATCTTCTAAGTGGCGTCATAGCGTAATTAGCACGTCTCCATCTTGGTGGCAGGTAGGTTAGTGGTGCCTTTGCCTTGAGTGGTGGGATTACACTCAATGAAGATGGTGGACTGCAGACGGGGAGGGAGGGTGGCTGAGGAAGAGGCATGTGCTTGGCAAGGTGGGGGCTTGCGTGCGGAATGGGGGCAGCAGAGTCCAGTGTCAGGATGCTCTCATGGAATCCGTCAACCACAGACTGCACTGCCTGCCCAAGGCAGAGAACAGGCCCCAGCTGTCTCTGGGAGGTGTTCCAGACGACTTTTTGTCGATTTGCTGACTGCCTTGGGCCTGGGAAATGGGGTCCACACTGAGCCTTGCTTGGGGTACAGACTCTGCAGGGTGGGATTGGGTGTCAATGGGTTTGCGCCGTGGGTTGTGGGGCTCTGTGCAGAGTCACCGGAGATCCAGGCCTTGGCAGGGACGTACTCAGCACATCACCCTGTGGTGCCCTCGGGAGTCCCTGCATCAGTCTGTGGATGTCTATGTCTTCTTCTCAGCTCCCAAAACACAAGACTTATGATGTGGCCCCATATCCCCCACAGGGTGTGAAGACACCCTTTGCCTGCTGATTGGATGCCTGCTGCTTGGGGTTGTTTCTAGGACAAGGCGTGCGCCCAGAGGACAGTGAATGTACTTGCTATCAGCAGAAAGTGATTGAGGTGGCCCATGTTCCCTGTTGTGTCTTAGTTCCCAAGAAAACCCTGGGGCCCTGTCGGGCTTGCACGTGTGGGGTGCAGCCAGTGCTCCTGCTGCTTGTGTTTGTCTTGTGTTGAGATCCTGAGTTCACACAATCCCTGTTAATCTGAAATCTGAATTTGCTTCCTGTTTTTTAGAGTAAGTCCATTGATATAAACACGTGTTGCCGATGAAGCAGAAAGCAGGGAGTTTGCTTATGGATGTATTGGAAAATAACACCCTGGGCAGGGTGGTGGGACCAACACCCAGTTCTCGGTGGGGAATGCTTGGCCCCTCTCCCATGTCTGCGTGCCTGGCCACAGATGTGGGTGAGGCTGGCAGCGTCCTGCCACCGGATGCTGTCTCTTCGAGGGTGATACACGTGACGCCTGAGCCAGGAGGGCTAGTTCGCTTGAGGGGGTGAACAGCCGATTTCAAGTAAGGACAAGGGACAGCTACAGGGTGACTTCTGCTGGCACTTCCACACAGTCTGATGTTTAAAATTCACCTATGTGCTGGGTTGTTGCTACAACAGAATAAATCGCGTGTTCTCACTGATTTCCAACGCAAGTGGGTCTCTAGGTGCATTACTGGACCTGGAAGACTTTGGCCCCGTTGCGCTAGTGGACAAGTCCTGGCCTGCTGGGGAAGACAGGGAAAGCCACCCCACCTCCCCCTGCTCCACCATCTGCTGACCTGTGACAGGCAGGCCCCAGACAGCAGTGTCCAGTTCACCTTAGAAACAGAAGCTTTTCCACCCAGAGGATTCTCCCCTGCCCCCAAATCAAAGGAATCTAGTTTTGAGCATAAACATGGTTTAAAGTCACAGCTCGTATAGCTGAATGCTACCTCATGAGCCCGATAGTTTTCTTTTAGTCCAGTGTTAGCGCTGATGTATTCTCGTGCTGCTGCGGAGCGTTGACTATCGTGTGTGCAGAGCGGGGCGAACCTTTATCTGTGGTGCTGACATCAGATGTGAAGCTGGCCTTGCGACCCCTGGGAGAGTGCTTGCCGCTTATTTTTAGATGTCCCAACCTCTTTTAAAACTGCCTTTACTTACTAAAGATCAGCCTCCCTATGAAAATCAGTCTTGGGCTGGAGAGGCTTATACTTTAGCTGAGTAAATAATAACCACGTATGTTAAAAATAACAGCCCAGAATTACCCTGGTGCCAGCTTGCTGGCTTGCATTTTATGTCCATTTATGGTTATTCTTTGAGTATCAACATTTTGAAAGATTTTTGTGATACTTTTAATTACAGACCAATTACTATTGAAATTCACCTGCATTTACAACATTTTAAAGAACTAATTGGGTTATGTTATTTCTTAACTTTTCTTGAGGTATTTTGCATAGTTTTACATATTTATCTCTTTGCCAGCAATCCATTTTTTTTTTTCCTGATCAGAAACCTGACAGGAAACATTTCTGTGTGACTATCAGTTGGTGAATGCGAGAATGAGATTATTATGCATTTTTAAGGATAATTCTTGCTTCATAGTGATAATAACGGTAAATGTTAAAATTCCTGAACAGCTTGTTTCTCTGGGAATTAGCACTTGTGTGCCCACCAGGTGGGAAGTCTTAAACACGTGGATGTGAAAAAATTAAATTGTATTCAGTTTGTGTAGAAAGACATTAAAACCCTGTGCTTTGGGGCGCCTGGGTGGCGCAGTCGGTTGAGCGTCCGACTTCAGCCAGGTCACGATCTCGCGGTCCGTGAGTTCGAGCCCCACATCGGGCTCTGGGCTGATGGCTCAGAGCCTGGAGCCTGTTTCCGATTCTGTGTCTCCCTCTCTCTCTGCCCCTCCCCTGTTCATGCTCTGTCTCTCTCTGTCCCAAAAATAAATAAACGTTGAAAAAAAAAATTAAAAAAACAAAAAACAAAAAAAACCCCAAAAAAACCCTGTGCTTTGTGTCACCACTGTGGTTGCTTAGCTACAGACATGGGGTCATCACATGCTATTGGAACTTGATTGGTCCATTCTTGGAGGAAATACTCCCAAGTAAGCACAAGCATCCAAAATTCCGACTGTCAGGTCTGGAGGGACAGGTGGTAAATAGGACGGGCATGTGTGTTGGCCTTGGCCGTGTGGAGTGACCTTGTTGCCTGACCAGGTCAACCTCCGGGAGAGGTCTGATGCGTCATGGAAGAGAACTTCCCTGCTGGAGGCTGGGCAGGCATCGGAATCCATCCTTCACACTTCCGTAAAGATTACACAGTTCTCAGTCTTTAGGAAATGGGGAAAATTAGAGGGGTTTGGTTTCGTTTCTTCAAAGTAAATGCCATGCTTTGCCTGTTTTAACTTATCTGAATAGGATCCTGAATAGGATCAGTAAGTAGCACATTGGCTTGAAAACAAAATTGTTGTTTATTTTACGTTGAATTCTAAGATTAAGGTTGTTTGGTAACATTTTTTCCTAAAAACAAAAAAAAAAAAACAAAAAAAAACGGTGGGCACAATTTTTCTCATGTGTAACTCTGATCAATCTGCCAGCCCCTCATTTTAGCTAAGCCACTGAAAGCACTTCTTCAGCAGAAGAGTTGGTGACTAAGAAGTTTGCACAGGGCACACTCTTGTGTGCACATAAAAGCGCCTTATAGGCAATACTGCACCCTGTGCTCCAGGCACTCCTGACCATTCCTTCTTGATTAGACTGCTGTCACTCTTCGCTGCCCCCTGATGGCAGGTTGGGTGACAGCCCCCCCGCAAAGGGCTGTGCACTGGAGACTGTAGGGACACTCGGGGCAGGATGCCCTTGGTCATGAGGTGCTGCATTCCAGAAGCAGCTGTGCACGAACGTTTGTGTTGAGAGCAGCAATAAAGATTTCAGTGCACATTAGATTGCTAGCTCAGAGCACGTTGATGTTGAGAATGTCTACATGATCACAATGGATTTGGTCGTGTTATGCCTCTTGTCTAGGAAAAAACACTGGGTTTTGAGGAAGGAGGTGTAAAGAACACAGGAATGGAAAGAGGGTGTGTTTTGTGCCCCAGTGTGACTAATCCTGGTCATTCTGTGCCGCCATATTAGAATGGTCAGAATGTCCACATTGGGTTGATTGAGTTACCAATGATCTATGCCACAGGTTTGATCAGCAGCCCCAGAGCAGACAGGTAATAATGCTGCCTTCAAACCTGCTGGCTCGTGGGGCATCTGGAACACTCCACTGGCATTTGTACTCCTGGTCTTTCACTGGGGTTTTCTCCTTGTCCTTCTGGACTTCAGTCTGTTTCAATGAAAGAGTTTTTGTCCAATTTATCTGTACTGTTGAACTGGCAGTCCTGTTTAAAGTACCAGCCACTGCTTGTTTGTGCTGGTTGCAGTGCTGCTGTGTCTCGAAGCCTGGCAGGCAGGATCAGAGAGCAGACCAGGAACATCTGGAAGAGGGAAAGGTCATGGTTAACTGGCATGTGCTAGTGCACCTGTACTACTTAGCAAGTATGCGTATATTCAGGGTAAATAGGAAGTTCATGAGAAAAAAGTTGGAGCACAATAATGATTTTTAAAAGCAAAACAAAAAAGGTGGGAGCAAGGGTCTCAGAGGTGACAGATGTGGTATACAGTCTGGTTTTCTCACTTAGCCCTTCAAACCCCACTTCGCTGGTCTCCAAATTAGGGATGATCACATGTAACTTCCTTCACAGATTTGCTACTACTGGTTGAGGTCATGCACAAAGTCCTGGTGTAGTGCTTGGAAGCTAGGTAATAATTCAGTAAATATTAGTCATCCTTAACATTCTAAAGATAATAATTGGTACAGATAAATCTACATAGTAGATAGCTCTGCTGCTGAACGCTAAAATGGTAACCTGGCTTTTCATTTGTCTGATATACTGCAAACTTGTGCTCAGTCCCCTGTTCCTTACCGCTGGGCTAAGACATGTCACACTGGCGATCACCTTCTCGTCTTGTTGCTATGAAAGCAAGAACCTGGGAAGCGTCCAGACACCCAGCGGAGGATGATGAAATGCCACGGAGGACCTGTCCCAGGCACGGGCTGGAGCGTCTCTGTTTCTGAGCTGATCATTAAGTGTGGACTACAGGTGTGGGGTTTGCTTGAGTCCAGGTTCACATCTGCCCACCACTGTCCAGATGCTCCTATGTAAAGAACGCTCCTGCCCCTGATCTTTGTGGTACACACCCAGCTTCCTCCTCCTATGCCTGGCGTCAGAGCCCCTGATCTCCAATTACTGCTTGTTCGTTAAGCTGGTGATCTGTTATGTGTGCTGATGGCCACTAAGAGGCCAGTCTGACTCCTTAGCAGTGAACTGTCCCAGTCTTATTGTTTCTGGGAACCATGTCCACTGTGAAGGAGATCTGCAGGGAAGCCTGGATTCCTGTTCTGTCACCTCAGGACTGGTAGCTCTTAACACAGTGATGGCATCCAGTTGGTACATAATAAATGGCACTTGAACTGACTAGCTGTCCATCTCATGTAGCTCTGTCTTGTCTGGTTGTGTGAGCCCCAGAGAACAGCCTACATCTGTGACTTTGCAGATGAGTGTGTGAACAGCGTTCTGTCCCCAGCAGCGGAGTGTGGTATGGGGCAGGTGGTGGGAAGGGCAGGCTGGGGGAACATACCACTTCCCTGGAGCGCCTGCTTCTGGAGAGCCAGCTGGAGAGGAGGGTCTGGGACCCCAACCCCTGCAGGCCCCAGCAGGAAATCCAGGGAGGTATGAGTGGGGCTCCGGCCAGGCGGGGGGTCTCCACTCGAATGAGGGTGTGCAGCAGTGTGTGCCTGTCGCCCAGATTTCTGAGCACAAGGGAGATCCTCTCGGAGCTGATTGCGTGTGGTCCCCTGAGTTCAAGTCTGGCTGAGTTTCTACCATTAGGAGCTGAGTTGTGCGTCGTTACATGTTGGTGGGTGGTGGGCACCGTCCTGCACTCCATGTCAGGAGCCATCGTGGCACGGGCAGGCCGTGTGACGGGAGTGTGGACTTTTACCTGTTGACCTTGGAGCAGTGCCTTAGTGTCTGTGAACGTAGGTTTTCTTGTTTGTAGGACAAGGTTGTCCACAGCTGAGTCTGAGATGTTAGCGTGTGTGCAGGTGATGCTAGGTACTTGAGAGGGCAGTCCCGAGTCTTCCCTCTCTTCCTCTTGGTTAGTCAGTGTCTGTGGGACGGTCGACAGGAAGCCAGGGGAGAAGAGATCACTGAAGCAGGTGGGGCAGGGGCAGGTCATGGAGCCCTGTGTGGCGGTCTGGGGGCTGGCCAGCTGGGCCCACACCAGAGGTCATTTGCCCTCTTTGGAAATGACTCCTACTTTTTTGGTCACGCCTCATTGGCATCCTTGCCAAGAGATCCCCTAAGCTGCCTTTCCCCTGTTCATCAAGCGTGGATTTTCACAGGGATCCCCTTGCGCGAGCTGGTTCAGGGTGTGGGGGGCAGGTTGTCGGACTTCCAGCTGGGAGAGACTGCGGTGAGGGGAGCGCAGAAGGGGCACCCAGGCCAGCAGGGATGAGACGTGGCGGGGATCTCCTCCTCTGCCCACCTGTGTGACGGTGGCTCTGAGCATCTCTGTGCGTGCTGTGGGGGCTTGGAGTCTACTGTCCCGGGCCCACCTCCTGGTTGCTCTGCTCTTCCTGGCGGTATGTGCTGTGGAAACTGTGGTCCTGGAGGGAGCGCTGCAGAATCAGGCATCTGAAATCCGAGGCCCTGCGGGTGTTGGAGGCCAAGTGAGGCAAGTTGGATGGGGGTACGTGCATCTCTTCCTAGACGCGTTAGAAATCAGATAGCAACAAAACGCCCGCAGCGTTTTCTCATCCTATTGGCCAGAACAAATGCTATTTTAAGATTAATCTCACGATGGAGCAGCATGTCACCATCTACCATTCATTTGCCAGAGGTCTTGCCCCCTGAGGACATAAGGACAATGGCCTGGCCCTCTGCCGGGCCCTGTCCCCACAGGGACTTTCTGTGATGGGCTGCGAGGCGCTGGGGGAGCTGGAGACACGGGCCCTGACAGCAGCCCCACATAAGAGCTGTCACGAGAGCAGCACATGCTCTGAGCAGTGATGTGTGTGGTGCCCCTTCAATCCTGCAGCGCCCTGGACTCTTCCTCCTTTATTCATTAGGGGATCGATGCCCAGGAAGGCAGCGGCAGGGAGCTGGGGACACGGGTGCAGGGCTGGGACCCTGATGCCTGGCCAGCCCACCATGTGCGAGGGACGGTGTAGTTGGCAGGCGCCGAGGGGTTTGGGGGGAAGGTGGAACCCCTTCAGATATTCCCAGAAACAAAAAGAGTGCTTTCCGTTTTAGAAAGACAGCATGTATGGCCGGGTCAGGGCAGTGAGCCAGCCAGGAGAGTCTCGAAGGAGGAACGGGAGGACAGCAAGATGTGGCGAATGGCGGCGTGACAGGCAGAGGCATGTGGCAGCCCTTGTGGGCTTGGGAAGGGTAGGCGAAAGGAATGTAGTTGGCAGAAACATTTGCTTTCAGTTCCTTTTCACCGTTTCTTTAAAATGTAGCCCATTTATACTTGGGAGCCTCAGCTGGCAGCGAATGGACAGCTTGCCGATGGGGAAACTGAGGCTGGAGGTCACGAAGGCTTCCCTGAGCTGCATGCCCAAGTACGTGGGGCCGATTCTGTGGTCGAGTCCTGGGAGTGTGGGTAGCGAACATGAAATGCTGCCCACAGCAGTCCAGGCAGCCTGTGACCCTGTGGGTAGAGCTGGTGACTTCAGGTTGGCACCACCTTCCCATGAGGCTGGAGTCTGAGGGGCCAGTCTCGTGGTCTCTGCTGTGACAGTTGGGGCCAAGATGAGGCTGTCTCCGATTTCTTTGCTAAAACCCCACGCACAAACTGTTGCACAGACTGTTGGTCGGACAGATGACCTTGAGTTGCAGACGTCGTGGATGGAGATTTGGGGTCTGGGGCACAGGACTGCAGGGACCCCACCGTGGCCCCCAATGCCTGGACACACTGACTCCGTTTCTGGATCAGACAGGAGGGGCTGGGTGTGCAGGCTCCGATCTTGGACGCTCTGTGGAGGAACAGGTGGCACTTTGAAGGGGGTGAGCTTCCACAAAACCCCTGAAGACGTGAGGTTCCGAAGGAGGCCGCGGTAACACTGAGAGTGATGGCTACGGCCACACAGCCGCATTCATGTGCCATCGTGCGCAGCCAGGCAGTCTGGAGATCTGAAGTGAGAACTTGTAGCAGCTCGTGCACTAAGCTGGAGCCTGCAGGCGCGGCCGGCGGTGCTGTGCCGCTTGGAGGCATCGCGCCTGGCAGCCGACTTGCTCGGTGGGGGTACCCGCGGGGAGGCCCTTCCCCAGAAGAGCAGAGAACCGGTCCCTTGAGGACAAGAATGCGGCCGCCCGGACAGGGGCCGGGCCTGGGAGCCCGTCGGGGGTGCTCCCTACCGTCTGGCAGAGGTCCGCTCCAGGCGGTTCCAGGCCGTGGGATCTCCCGCGTCGTCGTCTGCGCGTCACTCGGTAGCCTCCATGGGGACTGCGTGAGCGTGTTCGCCTTGAGCTGGGCTGTCGGGGAGCCAGCACGCCCGGCGTGGGCCACGGCCAGGCCTCCTGTGGCTGCGGGAGACGCACGCACGGCGGCGGGGTCCGGGGGTGTGAGCCTGAACCCCAGACACAAGGGAGGGAGCGTCTGCGGGCCCGCGGTGCTGCTCAGGAAGAGGACGCGGGAGCCCCAGACCCAGCGAGCTAATGGGGCTGCTCCAGTGTCCCCACGGGGGGGCGTCCGTGCTGGCGGCGACCGCAGGCCCAGGTGCCCCCGGCGGACGGTTTGTCAGTCCGTGGGGCTTGTGATTTGGGGCAGGCGAACGGGCAGTGCGTGTCCCGGCCGGGGCAGCAGGAGGCCGGAACCGTCGCCCTGACGTCGTCTGTGCTGCCAGCGCGGCCCCGCATTTCCCGACCTGCCTGCGGTGTCGACGGCGGCCCAGGCCCGGGGTGGGGGTGGGGGGTGGTTTCCCAGCGATTCCGGGGCCTTGAGCAGCAGACGCTGCTGCATCGTCTGTTTCCTGCTGTGTTACCTTTCTGGAGAAAGTGAAGTCCTTTATGCTTCTGAGACAAAGATTTCATGGGAATGGCTTCGTTTTCCAACGAAGTGAATCTCCATACTAAACCTAGAACAGTTCCTTGTGATTACGCTACCGGCTTCCCGCGGACCCCACACTTCCTGCCCCTGGCGGACGCCCCACGCGAGCCGGGCGCGTCGTCAGTCTCTGGGCGCGTCCGTCACGCGAGCGGGGCGCCGCCCTCACTCTCCGAGCACCTCCGTCCCTCCTGCGAGCAGGACGCGTCCACCACTCCCCGGGCAGGTCTGTTACGCGAGCAGGGAGGTGTATCCATGACGCGAGGGGCTGGTGCGTCCTTCACAGCCAGCAAACGAACACTTTGTCGGTAAAGTCGGCACTGTCGGTGATTTTCTCGTCGTCCCCGGGGACGGTTTCCCGCCCCCGAAGCTTGTCCGGGACAGCACGTGACGTGCCGGTTGCCACCGCGTGTCTTCCTCGTGGCGCCTTCGGCAGCTCTGAACAGAACGGGTCAGGAGCTGGGGTCCCTGTGACGCGCGCTCACGCCCGCCCCGGCGCGGTGGGTGTGGGGAGGTAGACCTGGGGCCGGCGCCCTCCTGGGGACATCCCGTCGGGCCTGGGCTTCCTCGGGGCCGCCTGCCTTTTACCGCGGGTTTGCTGCCCAAACCCGCTCTTGAGCGCCCACCGCCCGGGGTCTCCGCGGGGGATGGGGCAGAGTGAGCCGCCTGCGTCTCCTCGGTCGTGTGGCGTTGTTGGGGGGGGGCGCCTTTGCAGAGCCCCCCTCTGCAGAGGGGCTGTGGCGCGGGTGGACGCGCGGAGGGCCCTGGGCACAGACGGCTGCGCTCACTGGCTCTCACGCGGTACCTGCGCAGCCGGCCGACAGGGGGCGTCGCCCCGCGCCCGCAGCAGCCCCGAGCTCTAGGGGTCCCGGACCCACGAGGGATGGCGTGGGCGCCCCCCCACCCCCCCGCAGGGTGTCTGTGCCCCCGGGGTCCATGCAGCCCCGCGGCGACAGCTCCTCGGAAGGAGGGTGGTGCTCGGCCGGCAGTGCGGTTCCAGGGCCGGCGCCGAAGAGAACTCGGGAACATCGTCTTCTCGGTGAGCGCTCCCGGCCACTGAGCGCTGGGGGCGGCCCGGGGCGGTACTGGAGGCGCGGACACCTCCGTTGTCACTGCTGAGGACGTGGGTATGCCCTTGGGGAGCCCCGGCGGTGAGTTTGCGGGGAGGGTAGGGCGCAGGGAGCGGCCGGAGCGTGGCGTGGTCCCCGCCCCGTCGACAAGAGGGTTCCGGGTATGCGTCCCGAGCCGTCGACCCCGGGGGCTCCTCTGGGTGTTGCCAGGGCACGTTGTGAGAGGCCGAGTTTGCGCAGTAGAGGTGGGGCTGGGTGTACGCCGGCAGGAGAGTTCGCGGGACCTCTGAGCGGGACGCTGGCCCACGTGAGGGCTCGCCCCGGTCGGGGACGGCGTGGGGCGGGGCGCGGTGCGTACTGAGCTTTGCACCCACGCTTGAGCGCAGCTTCCTCCCGGGGGTGGACGGAGGCGTTCTAGCAGCGGCTGTGAATTTCAGACCGTTGCGCCTGCTCTTTTATGGACAGTGTCTTGTGGGTGCAGCTCAGACGCCAAGTGGGCGTCCCCCTCTGCGCCTGCACGGAGCCGAGAGCTCTGGGCAGGCAGAGCCTCACGCTGAACCCCACGCTGTCGTGTGGTTACGGGCAGGTCCATGTTGTGGGCCTCCGTCCCCCTGACCGGCAGGAGCCCTGTTGGGTTCGTCATCGGTGAGCTCGGCGGGGGCTTCCGTTAATCATTAGCAACATCCACGTTGTGTTCATTTGTCCCGCACGTGTTGAGGGTTTACTCTGCGGAAACGCTGGCGACTGAGATTTCACTCCTAACCTTTCTGGGCTTTAGTCCTCTCGTCTGTGTAGCAGGGCTGTTAGCACTGCCTTCTGCACAGTGTGGCTGGGGAGACAAAGTAACACATTTAAAATGCCGTTGAAAGCTTTGGTAACGCGTATGTGGCGGCGACTTTCTCACTATCGTAGCCTTTAGTGTATTAAAATTTGGTAATACCCCGTTTTTCCCCCAGTTTACGTATTTCCTTGGTTTGGTGTTCCTTTTCTTTGCAAATGACTGAAACACAGAAGATTTCGGGGTGATCAGGCACTTCAGGGGAAAGCTTAACGTCACAGGCTGAGAGCATGGCGTTCGCTATCAGACCGGCTGGATTCGAACCCTGTGGCCCCCACCAAGCAGTTAATGTAATTTTCCGCCTTGAGCCCCAGATCTCTCCCATACTGAGCCCCGACAGGTACCAGTGGGATTGTTGTAAGGATCAAAGAAAACAGCATACGGCAAGTGTTCACAAGCTGCAGTGCCTATTGTGTGTACAGGATCCATTAGGGAGAGAAGGCAGTGGCGTCCGGGGCCCCAGCTTGTTGGCTGTAAGGTGCTCATGCTCAGGTGTGTTTGGATCTCAAGTCCACGGGTGTCTAAAGCAATCTCACATAATTAGGGTCTAGTTAAAAAAGATAATTGGTTTTTGGATTAATCTTCATAATTCTAGCTGTTACAACAAGTCCCAAGATTTTAATGGCCTAACTCGAACTCATGTGGAGTTCTTGGCCAGCAGGTGGCCTTAGGCATGCCTTTGGGACAGGTGCTGGCGGCCGTGGGTGCACCCGCCACCTTCCTGGCAGTCTCTACGTTCAGGCATTGTGGGGAGGGACAGGATGGGCCGGTGTGCCAGCTGTCATGGCGTCACCACCTGTCTGATGTAGCGGACTGGTCTCAGCCACAGCTGGCATGCCTCTGACACGCCTGACACCTTTGACCCTGGGAGAAGCTGGGACCAAAGTCCAGCTGCGCAGCAAGAAGAGCGAGCGGGTTTGGGTCAGGTCCATCTCAAGTAGAGGGAGGATCGAAGGCTCTGTGGATGGTTCCATTAAACTGAAGACCACGAAGGCACTGCGTGGTTCTCTGCTGCCTTAACTGTGGCAGTCCTAGGGTTGGGTGAGGAGACAAGGTTTGCTTCTGCTCGGAGGAGTCCACGTTTGTGAGTTTTCTGTTTCTGCTGTGGCAGCTTCGTGGACCTCCCGTTGAGTCTTCACCAGGAGAAGAACCCAGAGCTCAGAGATGAGGTTTCCTGAACTGAGTAGGAAGTAGAACCATGATTTTTCTCAGTTCCCTTTCCTGGTCCACAATAGCTTTTCCTTGTCTGTATCTCTCTGGTCTCTCTTCTGTTTCCTTGTCTCGGCTTATCTCATTTTGTGGGCATTTTAAATATTTTTATATTTAGTTCCTGTTGGCGCATCTTCCTTTTCTCCACTTGTGTTCTTTTCCTGGTCTCACCACTTACCACTTTGTAATGACCAATGTGTGTGTCACTTTCCCCCCCTTGAAGACACAAGTTGTCATAACTGGAATTTGACACCAGAGATCAGAAAAGTCCTCGTATTGAGAAGTGTGGACTCTGGTGGACCTGTCACAACTGGTTGTCCAGAATTTACTGTGACCGTGTTTAAATTGACTCTGTCACATAAATGCCTTCAGAAGTGTGTTTTTAAATAGTGTGTGTGTTTAAACGTGTTTGTGGTTCTGCCCAGGGCTCGGTGAACTGAGCCTGTTGCGGCCGAGTTGTTGCTCCCCCATCCTGCCTCGGGGCGAGTGCATGTGGGGAGTGTGTGGAACAGCAGCTGGGAGTCAAGATGCTTCTCTCCTCGTGTCCCAACACACCATGCACCCCAGTGCTGTATGCTTTACACGGTAACTGTTACAGGGCTGGGTTAATGAGATATTCCAAAGTGTAAATTAAAATTTTCAGTTTTCTCTTCTTTCCTTATGGAGTTACTAGCTCCTGCTGCAGCCAAAGTGTCAGCCAGCCTGGTTTTTCCGTGACACTGAGTTAGTAATTTGTTTCATTAGAGGATTTTAAAAATGGTTGCTATACTTTATTAGCTGTCTGTGCCTACAAAATGCCAAGACGTTGGTAAATACACATGATCCAGAGAGAATCGCTTTTTCTGAACACTTCAATTTAAATGTACACAGGCATGCACACACACATGCATACACAGACACATGCACACACAGGCAGGCACAGACGTGTATACACATGCATACACATACATATGTGCACATAGAGACATAACACACATGCACATACATGCATGGACACATGTTCACAGACATGCACACACGGACATGCACAGGCACACAGACATTTGCAGATACACACAAGCACATAATGCACACATGGATGCACACACATACACGTGGATGCACACGCAGGTAGGCACATGTGTATGCAGACACACGCAGATACACATATATACAGACACAGACACATACAGAATTGCATCCATACACACCTTTTTTTTTCTCCCAGGATTTTGAACTTTTTAAATTTTAGTTCCGAACTTTATAAGACTCTCTGTACCCAAAGATGGGAGCAGGAAAATAGTTCTGCTGTGGTTTCTTTGAGTCTCAGTGAACCTGCGTGCTTTTTGTAAATCTTACACACTTTGAGTTGTGTTGGCTTAAGGCTAAGATCCTGCATTCACGGGATACCGGGGTTAGAATACTGGCTTGTGTTCATCCATGGTCGTGCTCCAGTGAGTCATGAATTTATCTGGATGTGTCTCCCGAAGGTATTGTGTGTGGAAAGTGCATTGGAACGTGGACAATGGTAGCTCTGTTACGAGCGGTCGTCGTCCAGCTGCACCCACCACGCGTGACCAAGTTTAACTGCCATACCTCCCCCTGATCTCCTTGTGCCAACAAACTGCTGTAGACGCCCCGTGGTGTCTCAGCACTCTCCCTTTTCTTTGAAAAAGAGAATTGCTCACCAATACTCGTGACTCTTTAGAGTGATGTTTTTGTTGAGGCGTAATTGCCATTGGATATCCTATTAGTTTTGGGTGTATTTGATGTTTTTACACATTATGAGCTGATCCCCATGTTGTAAGTGTAGTCACCATCAAAAGTTATCACATTATTAACGACTATATTCCCTATGCTGTACGTGACATCCCCACAATTATTTATTATTTTATAACTGGACGTTTCTACCTCTTAATCCTCTTCACCTATTTCTCCTGCCCCCAACCTCTGCCCATCCTGCTACATTTGTTCTCTGTACTTGAGTCTCTTTCTAATTTGCTTTGTTTAAATTCCCCACAGAAGTGAAATCATACGGACTTGTCTCTGACTTATTTCATTCAGAATTATATTCTCTAGATCCATCCATGTTTCAGAAGTGGCCGAGATTTCATTCCTTTCTTATGGCTGAGTCACATTCCTGTATGTGTGTATGTGTGTAAATGCCCCACATCTTCCATTTATCTGTCTGTGGACACTCGGGCTGCTTCCCTATCGTGGCTGTTGTAAATAACGCAGCGAACGTGGGGTGCAGATACCTCTTCAGACTGGTGTTTTTGATCCTCACATAAATACCCAGAAGTAGGAATTTCTCACGACAGTTCAATTTTTAGCCTTTGAGGAACCTTCACACTGTGGTCCGCAGCGGCTGCTCCAGTCTGCATTCCCACCAACGGTGCCTCACTGTTGCAGCACTGTCAGCACTCGTTTGTTGTCTTTTTGATACTAGCCGTCCCACAGGTGTGTGGTGATGCCTGATTTTGATTTGCATCCCTCTGATGATGAGGGAGCTGAGCAACTGTATGCCTTGGGAAAATGTTTACTAAAGCCCATTTCCCATTTTCAAAGTTGGGCTATTTAGTTCTTTTGATACCGTGTAAGTTCTTTATGTATCTCGGATATTACCCCTTACTGGATATGACTTACAAATATCTTTCCCCATTTATTAGATTGCCCTTTCATTTTGTTTCCTTCACTGTGCAGAAGTGTTTCAGTTTGATGTGAGCCCATGTGTTTATTTTTGCCTTTTGTTGCCCTTGCCTGAAGGATACAGGTGCAAAAAATATTGCTAAGACCAATGTCAGAGAGTTTACTGTTTGTGTTTTCTTCTGGGAATTTTATCATTTTAGATCTTCCATTTAAGTCCTAATCCATTGTAAATGTATTTTTGTGTATGGTGTAAGAAAGTGGTCCAGTTTCATTCTTTTGCATGTGGGTGCCCAGTTTTCCAGCACCATTGGTTGAAGAGACTTTTTTCCCCATTTTGTATTCTTACCTCCTTTGTCATGGATTAATCGAACATGTTAGCCTGGGTTTATTTCCAGGGTGTTTCTCCTGGTCTGTTGATCTGTGTGTCTGTTTTCGTGCCAGTTATCGTGCTGTTTTGATTACTGCAGCTTTCGTAAGATAGTCTGACACCAGGAAGCGTGATGCCTCCAGCTTTGTTCGTCTTCCTCCAGATTACTGTGGCTGTTTAGTGTCTTTGGAGGTTCCATATGCCTTTAGGATTTTTTTATGTTACTTCTGTAAAAATGCCCTGGTATTTTTGATGGGTATTGCATTGAATCTGTAGATTGCTCTGGATAGGCATGGACATTTCAACTCTAGTCATTCTTCTGATCTGTGAGCAAGGGGTATTTGTGTCATCTTCAGTTTTTTTCATCTGTGTTTCAGAATACAGGTCTTTCACCTCTGTGGTTAAATTTACTCCTGAGTATTTTATTCTTTTTGATGTAATTGTAAATGGGGCTGTTAAAAATTTCTCCTTCTGATAGCTTCCTATTAGCATAGAAATATAACTGATTTTGTATGTTTTGTATTGTACACCTTTATGGAATTCATTTATTTTAATAGTTTTGTGGTGGAGTCTTTCGTGTATTCTACATACAGTGTTGTGTCATCTGCAAATAGTGATTGGTTTACTTCTTCCTTTCTGATTTGGTTGCCTTTAAAGTGATTTCCACAGCTGGATGGTGGGGCAGATGGAGGTGAGACCAGGTCTGTGTTCTCACGGTGGGTCCAGTGTCATTTGAGAAAATATATTCAGTATGGTTACTGTTGTCATAATACACAGCAAGAAAGGGAAGCTTGACACATTTTTTTTTTTAACCGGGGATGTGCTGCAGAGAAATGAGATTCATAGATTGAGGGGTTAATAGACTAAGAAGCTTGGGGTGGCTCAGTCGGTTGAGCATCTGATTCTTGATTTTGGCTCAGGTCATGACCCCAGGGCTATTGGTCTCTGTGCTGAACATGGAACCTGCTTGAGATTCTCTCTCTGTCCCTTCTTCTTTCTCTCTCTCTCTGTCTCTTCTTCCCCCTCCTCCCCCCACCTCCTCTGGTCTCACTCTATCTCTCAAAAAAAAAAAAAAAAACAGCTTGAGAAGCTGACAGGCCGTGCCCCGATTGTCACAGGCACACGTGCTGTAGCCATGGACAGTAGAGGCAGCCCTGTCTGCAGCGCGGCTTAGATTCCCCGGACGGCTCATGTTTTTGTGGCTATATAATCTTTGAAAGGGATTGAAGGAATTGATGGAGTGTTACTAATCCCTTCTTTACGTATTGGTTGTTTCCTTTAAATGTTTGGAGTTGTAATGGCTCCTCAAAGCACTTGGGAGCCACGACTGCTCTGTGCGGCAGGACATTTTCTCCCTCCAGGGCGAGCCCAGGTCCAGTGAGGCGGCCAGAATGCTGCAGAGGCAAGGATGCAAGTCCCACGAGAGCCTGGTCTCCTGGGGTGGGAGTAGGCCCTATTCATCCGTGGAATCTCCTAAGTCACGCCTGTAAGATGTTTGCATGACTGAACGTATTAAACCCACTACCCGCCATTCGCACGAGCTCACAAAGGAATACGTGAGAGGAGCTGTGTCAGGAAACAGATGTAAAGGAGCTTAGCTGCTCTCTTTCCCACCTTTACCTGGAGTAGGTTCTGTTTGGTGAAAGTGACGGTTTGCCCTGCAAGAAAGGGGACCATGCAAATGTAAGGTGTGGTACCTTTGTAATTGTGGTTTGTTTCCTCTCTTTGACACGAAGCTGGAAAGAAGCAGGTTAGCTGGCACATCTTGTTAGTCTTTATGCTTTTTTTTTTTTAAAAAAAGGAAGATATACAGAATTATTTAGTTGCCGAGTAAGGTAACACAAAATACCAGGAAAAAGTTTCACTATCTGTAATTTAGATCACTGAGATTTCAGGGTATTTTCTTCTGAATTGGCATCCTGTAGCTTTGGGAACCTATTTTTATTCATCTTTTACTATCTTGGTCCTAACGTGGAAGCTGGTAATGAAATCCTCGCTTTGAGGCAGGATCACTCACTGCATTTCCACCCTAAAACTTCAGGGGAGTCACAACAGGGTGCAGTGTGTGTATCTGGGATGACTAGCCCTTGTCTTTCTGCATGAAAGGAATCTGGAAGCAGCTCTGACCTTGGGTGTGGGAGCACAGACCATCATCCTGCTGATAGCTGTTCTCGTGTGTCTGTTCAAGTGTGGGCTGTATCTTCTCCAGAGTATGTGAACAGATTTCTGCCCAGTGGTGATTTGACCATGATTTCTATACGTCACGGAGACTTGGGGATAAATATTCTCTGTTGTTCACCCTTACTCTGGACAGGCATGCTCTAGTGGGGAAGGCTGGGGTACTCCATCTGTAAACTACAGGGAGTTGAAGGGGAGGCCTTTCCATGAAATTTTATTTTTTTTATTTTTTTATTTTTTAATGTTTATTCATTTCTGAGAGAGAGAACGAGAATGGGAGGGACAGAAAAAGAGGGAGACACAGAATCCAAAGCAGGCTCCAGCCTCTGAGCTATCAGCACAGTGCCCGATGTGGGGCTCAAACTCACGAACCGTGAGATCATGAACTGCGCCGAAATCGGACGCCCAACCAACGGAGCCACCCAGGTGCCCCTCCGTGCAGTTGTTTCTTAGCTCACAAAGGTAGGCCAATTTTACCTATTACCCCCCAAATAGAAGGAAGTTGCCATGTTCAAGTAGCATGATCAGGAAGCTGTAGTTTAATTCTTGGGTGAAATAATCACTATGTCGATATGCCTTTTGACTTGGCTTTGAAATCAGAATGACATGGAACTTTAGGCTAAGTCCCTGTGATGGGTCCAGACATAAGCTGTTACAGCTACAGAGTTTATCAGGTGTGTAAGAGTCTTTATGAAAACCTTGGCGGGGGAGGGGGGGCGGTGAGAATGGACAGGAAGATTCTTCTCAAAAGGAATTCAAAAGTGTTAGCAGTGCCACCTAATTTTCTGTAGAAGGTCCATCAAAGTGTGGCTCCTTTTGCAGTTTAACAGGAGCTTAAGAGCTGGAGAAATACTTCTGAATGTTGCTGAAATTGCGTTTTCTCTTTCACCTTGTGTGTAAACTGTGGGTTTCCAGGTGGTTGCTGGGGGCTCGCGGGGGTAGTCAGGTGGTGCCGTGAGTGGGGGACACCTAGTGGTTTTCTTCAGGCTGGTACACTGCACGCCTTGTAGCCTGTGATGCTGTCTCTACTTTTCATAGGAATTCTGTCTCGTTTTCAAGATTAACACATAGTAAAACTGACTCTCTGGTGCCCAGATCCGTGCGTTTCATGGTGCTTATTTCGCAAGCTTTTGATCCACCCTGTTGGCGTGTCTGTTCACGTCTTTGCCAGGTTCTTAATCAGGATGCTGTCTGTCCTTTGTTAGAGGTGTGGTTTGAAAATATTTTCTCCCAGTCACTAGCTTAGTGTTCATTCTCTGAAGAGTGCCTTTTTCAGGACAAATTTTTAAATTTTGATGAAGTCCACTTCATTATTTTTTTATGGCTCATATTCTTTGTTTAACCGAAAGTTATGTGGATTCTCCCCTGTGTTCTCTTCTAAAATTTTAGTTTTGTTAATACATTTAGCTCTGTCGTCTATTTTGAGTTATTTGAGGGTTAGGTTGAGATGACGATGATTCTTTTTTTGCATATAGATACCAGTTACTCCAGCCATGTTGAAAAGACCATCCTTTCCCTATTTAATTCATTTTGCACCCTTGTCAAAAAGCATTTAGACGTGTGTGTGGTCACATTGTTTTGATTTTTGTAAGTTTGTGATAAATCTTAAATATGGTAGCATGAAACCTCCAACTTTATTCTCATTTTTTTGCTATTCTGGTTTCTTTGACTTTTCATATATCTTGTGGAATTGGGTACATCTAAAAGAATTCTGCTAGGATTTTAGTTTGATCATGTTAAATGTATCCATTAATTTGGAGAGGACTGGCATCTTTATGTTCATGGACATGGTATGTCTCTTAATTTGTATGGATCTTCTCTGATTTCTTTCTTCACTGTTTCATACTTGTCAGCATACAGATTCTGTAAAAATCCTACAGATCCTATCCATGTTTTGGATGTTTTGTTAGGTTTATACCTAAGTACTTCTCATTTGTATAGCTACTGTAAATGATATGTAAAGGTAAAATGTTTTTAAAAATTTAGTCCCAGATACTCATTATTAGTGTATATTAATATGATTTGATTTTGTATGTTGTGACCTTGCTAAAGTCAGTTAGTAGGGCTAGCAGTTAATTTTATGGATTCCTTGGGGTTTTCTTTGTAGGCTTTTGGTTTTTCTGTTTTCAGTTTCTCTGATTTCTGCCCTTTATTATTTCTTTCCCTTCACTTGCTTTGGATCCCCCCCCCCCCAACTTTCTTAAGGTAGAAGGGTAGATTAGTGATTTCAGACCTTTCTTTTCAGATCTGAACTTTTAATGCCATAAGTGTACTACTCACTATTTTGGCTATGTTCCAGAAATTTTGGTTTCCATTTTTGTTCAGTAGGAAATATCTTTGACTCTCATTTGAGAGTTCAAGGTACTTTTGTGTAGTTCATCCAAATCTCATTTTGGCTAGCGATCACGGTTAGGATTTGTGCAGGTTTATTTCCAGCATTCCCGCCTGATATTCTCGTGGTCTGTGCCTTGACCGGCCACTAACAGCAGTGGAGCTTGTCAGGGAGGTTGGCTGATGTGTGGAGTGTTGGTGATGTAAAAGTCATTACCGTGTGGCAGTTTGAACTTAAGTGCCATGACGACAGGGATAACAGGGGTCTTCTGGTTTGTATTCTGCTGTTGCCTCATGCCGGGACCAGGGCTCGGCACGCAGCAGGCACGTGAGGCTTGTTGTTATGTGTTTGATGGCGTTGTACTTCTTACACGTTGATCAAGTGTAATTTCACTTTTGTACTTACCCACCCTGGTCTCTGGGCTTATGTCAGCTGCTTTGCTCTGGAAGCTATTTTGCAACATGACCATGTTTTCAAGCCAGTTTTTTTTTTTTTTATGTTTATTTCTGAGACAGAGAGACAGAGCATGAGCAGAGGAGGGGCAGAGAGAGAGGGAGACACAGACTCAGAAGTAGGCTCCAGGCTCTGAGCTGTCAGCACAGAGCCTGACGCGGGGCTTGAACTCACAAACTGCGAGATCATGACCTGAGCTGAAGTCGGACGCTTAACCTACTGAGCCACCCAGGCGCCCCTCAAGCCATTTTATATGTTGATTTAAGCCTTAGTTGCTTGTTATTTTTTCTTATTTTATGTAAAAGGTTTTTTGTTTTTTGTTTTTTTTCCATTTTGTCATTCTGTGTGCTCATCTTTCCTCTATTGGGATGTATGGTGCCAGTGTCCGTTACTTTGTAAAGATTAAAGAGTTACCTTTAATCATGTGTGTAGTCAAATATCCAGCAGAGGTTTGTTGATTCCAGCAGTAAAGCAGAGACCTCGAACAGTGCATCATCAGGTACAGGATTGTATACATTATGCTTTATTATTGGCCTTTTGAATAAAATGTATTATTAATAATTGCCACTTGATCCAAGTTGGGCAGAATGTTTAAAAAGCACAGTGATGGGGCGCCTGGGTGGCGCAGTTGGTTAAGCGTCCGACTTCAGCCAGGTCACGATCTCGCGGTCTGGGAGCTCGAGCCCCGCGTCGGGCTCTGGGCTGATGGCTCAGAGCCTGGAGCCTGTTTCCGATTCTGTGTCTCCCACTCTCTCTGCCCCTCCCCCGTTCATGCTCTGTCTCTCTGTGTCCCAAAAATAAATAAACGTTGAAAAAAAATTAAAAAAAAAACACAGTGTTTCCATGAGTAAAAAGTTTATATTTTCATGGTTCTTTTTATTTAAGTAGGTAGTGGTTCATCAGAATTTTATCATGCACACATTAGGTGCTGGGGCTGTGCAGATGTTTTATTCCCAACAGTTCAGGATAGTTTTGGTCTTGTTTGGAGGTGAATTTGTGCACCTCAGCGTGTTTTCTGGAGGGACTCTCATAGGTCATCAGTCTCATAAAAAGTATACATCTTTTTTAATGATTACATAAAATTATCCGAATAACTAGTTTATCACACGTGTCTCCTGGCATATCTGCCCTCTTCCTTTTTCCTCCCTGCCTCCAAAATCCTTGAAATTAACAGCAAGACTTTACAGGACTGAGCCATTATTTTAGAAAGCAAGATTGAAAATATATATACAATTTGAAGATAAAATGATTTTAAAAATCTGGACATATTCTGTCTCTTGACCCCAACAAGAGGGCCATCATACTTACCCATTCTTATTTCCCATTACTCGGCCAGATGGGGCAATTTAAGAACGTCATTAGAATCATTAACTTAGTCACTACTTTATTTCCACCTTTAAAAAGTTTCAAAAACTTTTATCTTTGGTCCAGCAAACATTTAGTGATGGGGCCATGTCTCTCTCATGTACCATCCTCTACCAACTGCTTGGCACATAGTAGGTATTAATACGTGTTTGCTGGACGAATGAATGAGTGAATGGTAATTAAACTCCGGACCCTCTGATGGCATTAGGAAATTCCGAGCTCAGGTGCAGGCCAAAGCTTCAGTGTTACTTTGCTGCTGTTTTAGGTGGGATGCCCTACTGAGCTGTAGATTTCTGCATTTCCTGAAGGTCAGAGTGACTCCTTGGTGCTGTTTTATTCAGTCTGAAAGAAGGGGGCGGGTGATGGGGCTCCTTATTTCTAGGGAGGAAGACTGGGCTTGCATCACCATGCCCGATGTGCGGTGCTCACCGGCATCTCCACGCTCCCTGAAGTGCTCCTGGGGCCTGCAGGTGGGGCGGGTAGGTGTGCTGCAGGGAGTGAGTGTGAGCTCACTTTGGGCCCTAACCTCTGACCCATGGGCAGGTAGCTGTGAGGGGAAGAAGGCCCCTGTGTGTGGATATGCAGAAGGGGGCATGACCCAGCCCAAATGTCCTATAAAAGTTTGTAGGTGGCCTGCGCTTGCTGGCAGGTCCCCAGTTGTGTTCCGTGAGTCTGAACCTACTTGGGTCCTTCGTGCCCCAAGAGCCCACCTGAGCTGAGAGCTGGCCACTCTCCAGCCATGGCAGCGTCCAGTCCCAGGCCAGCCCTTAGGTCATTTTAAGCTTTAGGGGTTAACGTATCAATGATTCCTTTAGGATGACAGTGACACTTAGAGAATGACATCTGGACATTGAAGGTGTCCTTGGGACAAGTACTCATTAAATCCCAACAGCCCAGAAAGCAACACAGCTACATAAGTATGCCAAATTAATTTTTGACCAAGGAGCAAAAGCAATTCATTGGGGGAAGGATAAACTTCTCCAAAATCATGTTGGAACAGTTGGATGTCCGTAAGAAAAAAAATCTAGATCTGAATCCCACACTTACAGAAAAATCTGCTTAAGGATCATAGATGTGAGTGTCAAATGTGAACCTGTGAAACTTACAGCAAAAAATTATAGAAGATCTTCAAGATTTAGGCAAACAGGTTGTAGACTTGAATCTACAAGCACAGAGCCTTCAAAAATTAAGAGAGAAATATTGATGAATTGGATTTCATGAAAATTAAAACCTGCTCTGTGAAAGACGGTGGACAGACCAGGTACAGATGTGGATAGTATGTGCCACCCACATGCTCAACAACAGACTGGTATTCACACTACATAAAGAACTTTCCGAATTCAACAATATCACTAGAAATCCAGTGAGAAAATGGGCTAAAGACATGTACAGACACTTCACTAGAGAGGATGTGCATATGGAAAAAAAAAAAAACCCACGAAAACAGGCTCGGTGTCATTGGGTGTTACAGAAAAGCAAAGTAAAACCATTTTGAGATGCTGCTGCCTTCCCATCAGACTGGCCCAAGTAAAAATAGCAGTGGCACCAAACAGGGTGTGCAGTAGCTGTCTTTGGGGACCCTGCTTGGAACCTGTTTCCGTGTTGCCTTGGGTCTCTTTGGCAGGGCACAGGTGGTCAGGTCGCTCACCTCTCTGTGAGCTTCCTCTCGTGACACTGTGTCGGGGCAGACCAGGCGTCCTCTCAGATTGCTTTGCCTTGTTGGTATTGCCGCAGAAACAGCCGAGCAGACGAGCATAGCTGTAGCGACCCTCAGTGGAGCTGCTTAAGTGATTCCGGGAACACTTAAGACCAAACTCTAGGTGAGTGAGGGTGTGTTTATGAAACAGGGAGATAGTACTTTTATGTTTGTGGAAAACCAGGACAGCCTCTCTCTTGGATC
This sequence comes from Prionailurus viverrinus, assembly GCF_022837055.1. NCBI lineage: Eukaryota > Metazoa > Chordata > Mammalia > Carnivora > Felidae > Prionailurus > Prionailurus viverrinus. The sequence goes on from NW_025927614.1 coordinate 2,462,300, forward strand.
CTTGTCTGCTGGCACTCCCGTAACTGATGTGTATAAATAATGGTTCTGAGTTTTGTTTCAGGGACACGATTTTCTGGGTGTTGGGGTTTCTGCACTGGAATGAACTTTTGTATCTACTAATGGGCCTGTTTTTCTCCTGTTGTCTCAGTAATGAAGCCTTTGATAAACTCTGTAGTTTTCTCATTCTCCTTTGGTGCCCATGTAGCCCTTTCCGACCAGGCGCCGAGGGGTGGAGTTCATAACCACTGCCGGTGCTTGGCCCACACGCCCTGCCTTTGCTGCCTGCTGCGTGCTTGCCACGGGCCACGCCTGAGACCGTCCTGGTCCTAGGAGTGACACGAACATTGTTGGTTCTGTTTGCCCTCTTTCCACTTCTGCAGAAGGTGTGGACACATTTCATGGTGGGACAGTGGGGGAGCTTCAGAGGATGGGCACCTGACGGTCCTGGGTGGTGCCTTCGGCGGGCCTGTGGGCAAGTGCGGTAGCCAGGTCAGGCCACCCCTTCACTGGAAGATGAGCAGGAGGATGGTTAACGGGAACTCTGAAGTATAAATGCCTTTATTTGTAAGGTGCCCGGGAAGATCCCGAATCATGAGACAGCCCGTACCCGTCCTTTTCCCTTCTGTGCTTCGTCCCCTCCCAATCCAAGGTACAGACGCTGTCCCTGTCGTTGGGCAGGAGGCTCACTCATGGGGTCTCTGGGGCTTGGATGAGAGAGGGGGCCCAGCCGGGACCCTGCCCTCGGCTCTTTCTGAATTTCTAGCTAGAAATCATGAAAAATGGTGTCCATCACCCAATCTTACCCCTTCCTGCTCTCCCACAGAGAAAGAGTCACAGCATCTAGTAAAACCTGCTTACCTGTGGGACTCGGGATCCACAAAAGTGAGTCCCGTCTGGAAAGTGGGAGCAGCTGTGTTTCAGACTTCTGTGGTCTTTTCAGGAACACTGTTCTTGGAGTGTGAGATCGTTTCCTCCTTTTCTGAGGGAAGGATCTCTGAATCTCAGAAAATACCAAGAAAGGACTCTTGTTTAATGTATTTATAGCAAGTGATCACAGCAAGTTGAATGTTCTGGACTGACCGGGCAGGAGGGAGGCCTTGCAGCCAGAGAACAAAGCAGCCTCACACTTACAAAGCCTCCCTCCCCTGCACAGCAGACCTACAGCATCCTAAGAATTTGACAGGTTCTTTTGGGATTCTTGAAGAGCCCTGGTGTCCTGTTCGGCTGGGGGGGGGGGGGTGCTGGTACAGGGCCCCCTTTACACCTGCAGCTTGGTTGCATATCTATGGCTGCGGGGCTGGGCAGACGCCTCTTGTGTGGTTTGGAATAGAACGGACTTCCAACGGGTTATTTTCTTTAAACCTTCATACAGTTGGAGTTCCTGACAAACCAAAAAAGGCAGCTACAGGGGACACATGATATTTAACAACAAAAAGTAAAACCTTAAGTGATAATATCTGAGACCTTATTGGCTAGGATTAGGATTTTATCACAGTGGCACATTTATGATATTTGTCTTTCTGGTCATGGCATTAGCTGAATGCCTTACGGAAGTTTCTGGTCATTCACATAAACATAAAAATACCAATTGTGTTAATTGGTAGTTCTTCAGAGTCTTTTCCCGTCATACTGAGTGTTTAAATAGGCCTTGGTGATTTTGCATTCATACAGAAGGGACTGTCTTCACCCTAATCACCTTACTTAAAATGCCCTATGGAATTCAAGTTTCTGAACTTTACACTGGAAGTGTGGCTTCCATCTTAGAAAACTTGGGGGCAGTGAAAGCAGCCCTGCATCTAGATGGCGTCAGAGGAAGCATCGTGGCTGTGGGGTGTGTGTTGGCAGGACACGGGGCCACACTCTGTGAGGACGTACGGGCCCCGCCAGAGGGCTTGGTGTCCACCCTGAGCGCGGTGACCAGCCTTCCATGTGCTGAGTACTGTGGTCCCATGGCCGTGTTGCCCTTTTAGTGAGGACAGGCACTGGGCTGGAGGTCATGGGCTGCAAGTGGCTGTCCAGAAGACGTGGGACTGTTGGCCCAGGTGGCGGTGTCAGGGAGAGAGGAGAAGCAAGTGGACGCTTTAGAGGGTGTGATGTTGCGTTTCCTCAGTGTTTCTGCTTCTGTAAACGGCCTGTCTTTGGCCTCCTCTCCTGGGACGGTCCTTTTATGGCTGCCTGCTGCCTGTTGGCTGCATGCTAGTGAGCTGAGCATGTGCTTGGAGGTCTTCCGGGGTGGGAACGCTGCCTGGGCGCCCCAGTGTCCCTCACAGTATGAACGGGTCACAGATCACGGAAAGTGTTTGTGGGGCTGAAAGTACCTTCTCCCGTCTGCTGGTGCTCACTGAGACCTTTCCCATCCCTTGTATTTGACCTTTTCCACTGCAGTAGAAGGTAGTAGGTATTATTTTTTTTTTAATTTTTTTAATCTTTATTTTTGAGAGAGAGAGAGAGAGAGAGTGGGGGGGGGGAGGGGCATAGAGGGAGACACAGAATCCAAACCAGGCTCCAGGCTCTGAGCTGTCAGCACAGAGCCCAACATAGGGCTCGAACCCACAAACCATGAGATCATGACCTGAGCTGAAGTCGGACACCCGACCGACTGCACCCCCTAGGTGCTCTGAAGGTAGTAGATATTATTACCGGTATTTTATAAAAGAGAGGTGAGGCCTGGGGAAGTAAACTGACCCTGCAGGGCCCCCAGCTGTGTTCAGGGACAGAAGGGGTCCCGGGTCTGTGTGCTCCCACCACCTTGGACAGGCGGGTGCAAGCACGGACGCCACAGTCTCTTTCTGCAAAAAGCTCAGCACAGAGTGGCTAACACGCCTCCAGCAGCCGGGCCGGGGGGAGAGTGCCTTCCAGGGTGCTCCTGATACCTTATAAAGCCATCGGCCTAGGAGAGGGATGTTAGGAAGGTTCCTGACAGCTGTAAAATTCCAAACATGGGAATGATTGCTTTGTTACATAAGCATTCGTTCCAGCTTCAGATGAAGAATCAAAGTCCTAATGCTGGGAATGGAAACCATCCCATTAGGCTGGTCTGTTTACTCTGATCCTAGCCTGGCTCTGTGGCCTGAGTTTCGCTCCTAGGGAGCATCCTGTCACCTTGAGATGTCTTGGTGGTCCAGGCTCCCCCTTCCCAGCCAGGCATCACAGGGCCAGTGGCTCTGCACAGACCCTCGTGGGGCCTGAGTGTATGGTGCGAGGCTGGGTCGGAAAGATGAGGGCCTGCGGTGTCTCCTTCAGCCCTGCATTTGCTTGGCTTCTTTTCAAGGACTTGGGGGTTCACCTGAAACTCTGGGCTACGATGGTAATAAGAGGATGCTTCCTTTGGGGAAGGTGAGAAAGGTCTCTGCTCAGTGTTGCTCAGCTATGTATTGGTAGTTTTGCCTTACTTGGCTTTTCGTTTTAGGTTTAGAACTTGTCTGCAAATCTTTTTTTCTTTTTTTTTCTTTTTTTTTTTTTTTGGTACTGAAAGACATAACTTCAGTTTCTTATGAAACTTTAAGTTTTATTGAGCTTCTTGGAGGATGACAATATGGAAATTTTTGATAAAGTGGGAAGTATTTCAAAAGATCGGTTGCGTTTTCTTCCTACTGAGAAAGGACGATTTCTGCACTTTTGTGTCCTGTGTTCTTGCTCCTGAAAGGAAAAAGGCGTTACGTGGGCGGGTGTCTTCAACACAGGAGTATGGAAGTATGCCGTTTGGATTTTACGTGGCAAATACTTGAGCGAGGGTTGGTGTGGCAGGAAGGAGTGGCTCCCCCCAGGGTGGCCCTTCTACTCAGAGTCACGGTTTTACCCTGAAGGCTGCATGCTCACCGCAGATCCAGGGTGAGGAGGAGAGAGGAGTGCCGTGGAGCCTTCAGCCTGGATGACGAGAGAAGGAGAAGCATGTTTTCACGGTGGTGTCGCATCATGGCACGGATTGTCAAGCAGCTTTGGGCAGGGACTGGGGAGGCGCCCTGGGAGGACGGAGTCGCGTGTGAAGCCAGCCAGCTCGTGTCCGTCGTGTGTACCCCTTCATCCTGTTTCCTTCCATCGCCCCATCCATCCCCCTTTCATCGGTCAGTCATCTCTCTCCTCTTGCTCCAACTTACGTGTCTTCGTTACTGTATCAGCGCAGAAAAGCTCACTGGCAGAACGTAAGAGCCCCTGGCGAGAAAATCTGCCTGTATGAACTCACAGTGAGAGGTTGCTACAGACTGATGCTAAAGTAGTTGCAGAGTTCAAAGTAACTGGACTTTCTCCATGGAAAAGCGGCAACGTTTTTAGCCCTGATGCTTGGGGCGCCTGAATGACCCTGGGCCCTTGGCACAGACACTGGATCATTTCGGGGAACACACCCTGAAGCTGTTGTCTCAGACACCCTAATAATGGAGTCATTGAGCATCCCTCTCTGCCTCTTCCCCAAATGATCCCCAAACAGTTAAATAATCACCCTCTGTGTGCCCAGATGATGAGCACAGACTCTGTCCAGCTGTTTATTGGAAGTCACTCTGTGACATTCATGTCCAGTGCTGGCTTGTGTGACTAAACCCACTGACACAGGGTGCCTGTTTGTGAAACAGTGGGTCTGGGGCTCAGCTCTGTAGGACGCTAGTCCTGACGGCATTGCCCGTATTCTGAGGGAGTCACTTGCGTATGTGACAGGAGTAAGCTGGCAGCAGCTGTCCAAGGCCTCGTGAGGAAAGCACTGCCATGACTCGTGCAGAGTTCTCTGCGGCCAGAGCCCAAGGCCAGGATGGTCCTGCTGGGGGGGGGGGGGGGGGGGAGGGGGGGGGCATGTCATGAGCAGGTGGCCAGAACACCGACCACGTCCGTGTTGGCTGGAGTGGACGGTTTCAGGTGTGGCTTCGGTGGGAAGTTGTTTGCAATTTGGTCAGAGTTTGTTTTCTTAGATCTGGGGACCTGGGCCGGAAACAGGAGCACCGTTTGTCTGTTTCTCGCCTGTCAAATCAGTAGTTCTCAGGATTAAAGGCTCTTTGGGACGCGTGGGACAGGGGCTGTGGAAACTTGTCTTTCGTGGTAAATCCCTGTGGTGTGGGCCGTGCGGTCCGGGCTGTGGTGCACACAGGGGGTGCAGCTGTGTGCCAGGAACGCGTTGTGTGCAAAAACAGTCTGCAAGCTGGATTTGTCGTTTGCCGCCCCCTCATTTAGATGAAGTTATTTCATAAAAAGTGTCTCTCTTCCCACGCCTGTAGGTTTTAAGAGCTGGTAGCAACCTGGGGTCTCTGAGAGTGGTATCTGGAATCCCCTGTGAGCCGGGTGCTTGTGAGCATGATTTCATAGTGGGGCTGGAGCAAATCACCTGCTCAGAAGCACTGACTCCTCCCACCATCCAGCCCCTTCCGAGCCGGGCCAGGAACCTGGGTAGAGATGCTCTGGAGAACAACACTGACGTCTTCTGACTTCATGAAGAGTGAAGAGTGTGTTTTCACCTGGAAAGGGCTTATTTTCCTTGAGGCCTAAAGTCTTAATAATGGGAGCTTCCTGAAGTAACACAGAGTTAAAACTGAGTTTCCTTGTGGTTGGTCTCTGCCGACAATTAGGTGCAGACTTCCTTCCCCCACACATAGATGTTCATCTGAGAAGTTTTTGAAACTTGAGCTGAATTTTGGGTACAGAACACACCATGAAAGGTGCTGGCCTACCCTGCTGGGACTCAGGTGTAGGACCCTGCAGAGTACAGGTAAACAGCAGGTGTCTACCTCGTGCTCAGGGGGCTGTGTGTGCCGTTGTCCCAGCCGTACACCCTCACCTGTGCCTTCCTCTTCCTGTCCCTGATTTCATCTCCCCTCCCCTCCCTTGCAGGGAGCAGATGGGCTCTGAGTCCGGGAAGGGCTGACATGAGCCATGGCGGATGCAGGAGCCGTAAATTACAAGGGAACTGGCTTCCTCGATGGCGTTCTTTTCAGAGAACGTTGGGGAAGCATGCGTGGTGAGGGACAGCGAACCCAGGGGCTGAGAGAAGGCGTGGTGGTCCTGCTGTCCTGTCATCTGTCATCTAAGGGTGGGGGGGGGGGCTCCTCCTTGTCTGTGAGCAGGACTGGGAGCTTCAACCGTCCCCTGGGGCTTGACTGCTTTTCTTATTCTGCCCTCAGGCAGATTGATGTGAAGCAGCCTGAGGGCCTGGTTCCCCATGGACCACCCTCCCCCTCCTCGGCTGCTGTGGTCCTACCCTGACCACACAGCTTCCAGGCATCGCTGGGATTCCTCCTACAGATTGGTTTTATCCTGTTTTTCCAAAGCCAGATGGCTCCTTGCCTTTAATGTTTGTTTGTTTTTTTAAGATTATTTATTTATTTTGAGAGAGAGAGTGAGTGCTCGGGCACACAAGCAGGGGAGGGACAGAGAGAGGGAGAAAAGGAGAGAGAGAATCCCAAGCAGCACTGTCAGCCCAAAGCTTGATTCGTGGCTCCAACTCCAGAACCGCGAGATCATGACCTGAGTCGAAATCAAGTGTCAGATGCTTACCTGACTGAGCCACGCTGGTGCCCCTCGTCTTTAATGTTAAGAGGCGTGGTAGTCTTGGGCAGAAATCAGAAGGCATGGCCCATGACTGCCACTTCTCAGCCAGTATCCTAATTCGGTAACTTACTCTGTTTTCCTGATAAATCACAAACATGCTCCAGAGTGTGTATGTGCACACGGGATGTTTTGGTTGTTGAGATTTTAGACAGCCTTTTAAACCGGGGGACTTGATGGAGTGTCTCCAGAAGCAACCGAGCAGACTTGGTGCTTAACTGTGTTGTATGCAGCCACAGCACATACACCTAAGGGCCGCAGACCGTCTGTGTGTCGACAGTGGCCGCTGACACGCCGTCGCATCGGAAGTGCTCATCGTGGATGGTGGGATACGTTTTCCAGAAACTTTGGGTGTTTAAAAACTAGGTGTGTGTTTCACCTGGCACACAGCCTGCAAAGTGAGCTGTGAGTTTGTCGGGTCGGTCACGGGCAGTCTTTATACAGGGTGCTCGTGGTTTGCTCAGATTTGGTGAGCATGTCACTAGGAAAAGCAAATTCACCAATTTGTGTATGACTCATAACTTCTCATTTGCTGTATTTTTATTAAAACTTGAGTTTTTAAGCTCTTCTGGGAATGATGACTTGTTCCGAATATTAGGAAAAAATAATCACAAAACGTTCAGGGGCAAACCCAGCATTTTGTGTGTGTTAGTGCTTCCACTTTGTCCCTGGTACTCCGCATTTGGGGAAAAGGTCAGCATGGTGAGCCCCCCTGCTCTTCTGTGTGTGAACCTGTGGCTTTAAAATTTTAATTTATGCTTTAAGGATAAGCACCTTGCTTGCATACTTTGGATTTTTGTAGGTCCCACATTTTCTTGCTCTGTTTTATCTCATGTTTCATCTGGTCTGAGTCATTTATTTCATAAACACCCTAGCAGTTGAGTGTCTGTGGGACCAACAAGCAGGTCAGTCAGTGGAGGAAAATACTAATCAGCAATGGTTTTGGTGGACATCTATCCCCAGCGTAGATGCCTGCAGTTTCCTGTTGGCTAAGCTATTGGGAGCCGGGTAGACTGGGGGCCTTTCTGCTCGGCCCATGTGAATAAAGTCACAAGACTCACTCTGGGCCCAGTCAGAGCCGGAACCTTGTGAGGAGGGTCTGGGACAAATGTGAGCCTAGCGAGGATTTTTTATGTGTCTTAGATGACTCTGTGAGGGTGGGGAGGGCCAAGGTGAATGACATATGGTGCTTTCTCCTTTGAATTATAAGTACAAGGCAAACAAGACACAAAGGAGGTAACTTGCGACGTCTTAGAGCCCATTGAGTGACCCGCTCGTCACTGAGACCATGCTGAATGCCTCTTTCCTTCTCTTACAGGTGACATCACCCAAAAAGGATATGAAAAGAAGAGGTCAAAACTAATTGGAGCCTACCTGCCCCAGCCTCCGAGTACGTACCTTCCATGAGTACATAAAGCGTCTAATTTTAAGAGTTAAGTGTGACATGAGAGAGAAACTGCTGAGTGCAGACCCTTCCTCTAGCCCAACTTGCACGAAAGTCACACTTCTGATGTGCGGGCCACGTCAAACTCTTCTGTGTGGTTGCTCATGTTTTGTGGATACAGGGGGGCACACGTGACTTTTCTATAAATGTGTGCAATAAATTTAGTAGGTATTTCATCTGTAGAAGGCAAGAATATGTTGATTACTCTAAAATGCTTATTGTAACCATAAAAATACAAACATTATGATGTAAACATAACTTTTGGTTTAGTGAGTTAAAAATTATTGCTATTGATTATAGTTTATATTAAGCCAAGGTTTTTGTTGGTGTCACAGGGGGGCAGATCTAGAATCTAGAAACTGAATGACATCCTGCCTGGGATTATGAAATGGTAAAGGTTGGGTGTGTTCTGAAATGTGATTGTAAAATGCTGTGGATCTTCCCCTGAAGTACAAAGTCTGTTTCACTCAGGTGTTTCCTGTGCGGAGGTTTGTAGAATCTCTGTGCACTTGAGATGCATTCTGCGCATTTCAGGGAAAAGAAAATGCTACCAGGCTGGAGTTCCAACACGTTAGTTCTGATGGAGGTGTGGTTCAGTCAGAGGTGACCTTGAAAATCGGCTAGGCTTTAGGAATGGTTCCAGGCTGACCCAAGTCCTCAAGAATAAAGGATAGCAACCTAAATCTCGAAGGTGCTTCCTGAACTCCTAGTTTTCACTGTTGAAACAACATGTGTAAAGCCCAGTGAGAGGTTCAGATCTGCAGGTGCACACAGCGTACAGACCCCCGCTCTGCCCCTCTGCTCTCCAGGCTATGACATGTCCAGCTGGTGTTCCGTTAGCTTGGCAAGGGGCGCGTCCCACAGAGCACGTTCCAGGGAACTGAATTTGTGTGTTGAGTCTCCATTGTGTTTGTAGTTTTGTTTTGATTCTGTGTATTTTTCTTTCCTTCCTTGATACTTAAGAAGATAATGTAAAGGTGGGCGTGTTGTGTTGGCCTGACTTAGCCGATGGGCTGGATTTTCCTGTTGTCTGGCTCACGGAAGGAAGAAGCTCGGTTCTATTCAGTGAATTAAAAACGAATCCGATTTCTGGCTGGCTGACACCCATGTGTGAGAGGCTTTCAGAGTAGATGTGGGCAGATGGCCAGACGGTTTTCTAACAGAACCGCCAAGCTGTTGGCCGTTTCCTTGGCCCGTCCTTGTGAATTCCTTTCTGCAGGAGGCGCCTCCACGTTTTGGAGGAGGGCTGCTCGGGGGCAGATGTGGGCTCTTGACATCGTTGGGTTTTAATTCCTGTGACGGTGCCGCCCGTCCCCAGAAGGCATTCTTGAGCCGCGGTGGTGCAGAGGCCATGGTTGACCCGTGTTGGCTGGGCGTTGAGGGTGGCCCTGTGTCGCGTGGTCCTTTGGTGTTCTTTGTGCCGTTCTGCATGGGGTCGGCAGCTCTGCTCAGTGCTGTAACAAATTTTAAAAAAACTAAAGTTTGCATTAATTAGTTTTTTTCAACTTGTTACAGCAGCGAATGGAGCTGCCGTGGTCCGGTGTAGACTGCAGCACAGTGAAGGAGCCCCGGGAAGAGCGCTGCACTCCGGCAACATCGGGGTGTGTGACATCCGAGAAGCCGCGGTCAGAGAGCGGGCGGCCAGCACCGCGGGGAACCGGCCGCTGTTTTACTTTCGCTTCGGTGAGCGCACTCCACTGAGAGAGACCCGGAGGGGGGCCTCCCGGGCCGGCCTCCCCCTGCCGCCGCCGTGCACACCCAGCGTGGGGGACCGGAGCCGCGTGCAGGCTCAGGCGGGGCTCCGGGCTTGAGCCCCAGCCTCCAGGCGAGCTCCTGTGACTCAGCCAGGGCCCCACCGCCCCTCGGTCACAGAGCTCCTTGTCACGATCCCCGGACCCTGATTGTCCCGCTGCCTCAGGGCCCAGTTCTGAGTCTTTCCTGTGAAAATATAATACCGTGTTTTACAATCCTATTTTTGCAGTTGGAGCACCATTTACAAAACACTAGAGAAAGGAGAATGCGTGACAAATCATAAAATTCTAGTTGAAATGGTTGGTCCTCCGCCACCCTATGTCCCTGGCCTCAGCGAGGGTGTGCTGGGCCATTCTGGCCCTGAGCTCTGCTTGGGGGCAAGTCTGCCCTGCAGCACCGTCAGGTTCCCAGAGGGCACCATGCCACTGGGAAATAGGAAAACCGAGCCAGTGATCCTCGAGTGTATACTCAGAGGTAATGAGCCTATTCAGAGGCCGGAGTTACTTCAGTGGGCAATATTTTGAATATGAGAAGCCCCAAATTTGAGTTCAGTGCATCTTTTAGTAGAAAAAGAAAACAAACATTTGTAAGCTTTAAGTTTACCCTTAGGGTTTAATCCCAAATAAAAGCCATTATTTGAAAATCAGGAAGAAACAGAGAAATTTAGTGTTGCGTTGGCCCTAGGGTCTCAGAAGAGGCCTTGGCTGTGGCTCCTGCCCCTCTTCTCTGGACCAGCTTGGGGACAGAGGCGGGGAGTGGGGGGAGGAGTTGGCTCTAGCTGCGGGGCCCACGTCACGGTTTACGTAAGCCACGGGCGCCTGACCACAATGTGGGGAGGCAGCACCTGTCTGGGGCCGCTGCTCTGGGTGCCTGGGTCCCCCACCTCCCATGCCCCCAGGGAAGGGAAGGCAGGTCCCCCCATGGTTCTAAGCTCGGGAGACCAGGTTCCCTGTCAGTTTTGCAGTTTGCTCCTCTTCGTTTCTGAGAAACTGCTGGGGTGAGCAGTTGTTCATTATGTGGAACTTCGGGGAAGTAGCATGGAAAGAAGCAGCTTCTCAGAGTGTTACTCCTTGACGAGCTCAGTCTGAGAAGTCATTCTTTTGGGGTAGGATCTCATGGAAAGCATCTTGTTGGTAGTGACCCTAACCCACCCTCTGCTTTTTTACAAGGGGATTTGTGTTTTGATGAACTTTTTTTTTTTTTTACACATTATTTTTACTTACCAGAGAAAATATTAACACTTCTGTAGAGTATGCTACAGATATTCCTAAGATGTGGTTTGGGACGCACAGTTCTGAATCAGAATGGCTTGACTGTGCTCCCTACACAGGCTGCTTCCTGGTCCCGTCTGCCCAGGAGATAACTGTGTTTTTGGGGAGCAGTGTTGAGCACTGCCTTAAATCCAGATGAGAAAAAGTGTGCCAGAAGCTAGAAGGAAAGATGAAAATTGCGTGTTTGATGAAGGGTCAGAAAGAGTACGTTGAAGATCATTTGCAAGGAGAAAATCTCAAGACATACCCGTTTGGTACTAGTGCTCCGTTATGTAGCGCCTCTTTGACTCATTCCTAAACCTGATGAAAGTTAAAAAACGGGAGAAAACTCCGCTGTACCAGTCTCTTCAGGCATATCTTCTATCACTGAGTCTTCACGGCCCCTGTGACAAGGCCGTGGGGATGTAAGTAGTAAAATCCTGGTTACCATAAGTAGTGAAACTTTCTCAACCAGATGCAGTTCCTCTTGCTAATGACGTGTATGTTAGCTGGATTTTACCTTCCTTGGGACCGTCCGGGCGTATTTCCCAGTGGTGAGTGGTTTATGTGGGTCTGGTCTACTCTGTGCCCAGCCTGCCTTTCCTTGAGTGGCTCAATTATGAGGATTTCCCGTGACTGCGTGGTTGTGGAAATCTGGGTGAATTCTGATAATGAGAACAGGGAGCTAGTCTGTCTGCTGCTTTCCTGCTCCCTGGGAATCGGCCGTGGGACCCGCATGAATGGCCCCCTCGCAGGGGGGACCTCTCTCGGTTAGGTTAACGGTACCCCGTTTGCTCCTACCAGAGACGGTAGATGGCCATGCGCAGAGTGTAGCCGGGTCTGGGTCAGGAGGGCCTGGCACACGGCAGTCCCAGCTGCTCTTCAGCTCCACGCACCTTCCTGCTGCTGGACTCTGTCTGACGGTCACCCGTTTCCAAGGCCGGCTTTCTGCGTGTGCCGGTGCCCTCTGCCTGCATCTGCGCATCATTTGAAGCTCACGTCAGGTGTCACTTCTGCAAGGATCCCTGGGGTTAGAACAGGCCCCTGAACAGCATCCTACTTCTGAAATGATTACGAAGTTGTAGGTTGGTGGTGGTTGAATATGAGATGATTCCACCCCCGCCAGGATGAACGAGTAACCATCTGCACGTTACAGGCCATTTGCTGGGGGGCAGGCCACCTATACAACCACGCAGGTAGCAGGCAGGGCCCTGCCGCGTGTCCTCCTGGCCACAGACCACATGTGGCAGGGAAGCGAATGTGTCCGGCAGACAAATGGACCTGTCAGTGCCGTAGCCGTCTCCTATCTGTGAGCACAGCTCTATTTGATTTCCAGTTTGGGTACATTTAAGTGGTAAACGGTGACACGTAGTGCTCTCCTTGTTTCCATCCCTTAGTGGTTAAAGAATAACACGATTTGGGGCCTCTGCACACTAGTCAGTTGAATTGTGTCTTATTATTATCGTGAATCCTGGATTTCAGCTCAGCAACCCCGGTGTTGAGAGCTTCAACGGCAGACCCACCATCCTGACGACAGGCCTGTGTGGAGGCAGCTGTATCTGAAACCCAGCTAATGAGGAGTCTGCTGGGTCTGCAGGTTTGTGAAGGAGTCTCCTGCAAGGGGCAGAGCTCCCAGCTTGTGAATTGTGCAATTTATAGTCTCACGGGAGATGAACTTTCTCTTCCTGTGTTGAAGGATATAGACCGGAGTGTTTTGCCATTGTGTTCCAGAGTCAGAGGATCAAGTGTGCCGGTGCTGTGGTCTCCCTGAGACTGGGGGCGGCCGGTTTTGGTTCTTCACACGAACAACTGCTGTGCTTCTCTGGTGCCCGGTGCACGATTTGGCCCAGGTCGTCTTTCTGTAACAGGAGTTAGAGTCTCCCAAAGTGCATCCCTCGGCCCAGAAGCCATGTTTGCCTGTCCCAACCTGGGCTTCAGGGGCACAAGCCTGTCTCTGGGGGCCTGCTCAGCTGAGTCATGCTGTGCCATTTGTTGACGATGGGTGGGGTGTAAGCTGCAGGGTCAACTCCCAGAGGAATAAAAGGGTATTTAAATCAGGTTGCCTGTCTGACTTAGCACGAATTCTTTCCAGATTGACTTGCAGTAGGAAATAAGTTTCTCTCAACTAGAGGTAAACTACCTGTCTTGGGGAAGCCATCCACGATCTTGATCTTGGGACACTATTTGTTGCTGTGTTTTGCCTGAGAAGTACTCTTGTTTTGTCACACACAGTCGTTGGTTTGGTCAGATGGGCTTCCCGTTACGTTTAGTGGTGTTTTACCAGCCGGATTTTTCCTCCCCGGTTATCAGTGGTTACAGCAGCAAAGCCGCCCCTGGAGCTTGAGCAGAGCTGGTGGCAGGATCTCTGATCATTCACCCGGGCAGCTGGAGATGCGTCCCCTCTGGAACTGGCTCGCGTGGGTTTTTGCAGAGAGCATGTGAGGTGTCTGAGAAACGAAGATACTTGAAGCCCTGCTCCTGACTTTGCACGCTCCATCCTTCCTGAGCTTCTCTTACCCGATGGGCAGAGGCCGAGAGTTTGGGTGCACTTAAAACTCCCTAGAGTTCCAGATCTTCTGCACTTTTCCACATTATGATATCTAATCAAATTAAAACACATCAACAAGAATATTGTAGCAAATTCATACTGATTTTTGGCAAGGACTTCTGTTTTGAGGGGTAGAAACAACAGTGGCAGAAACGTAAGACTCGGGCTGATGGTTGGGGCAGGTGTTAAGGTGACAGAATTTGTCTTTCTGTGCTGTGTTCTCATCTGAGTCAATACAAAGCAGATGTAGTAAATTTCTTACCCATATGTGCCATGATTGTACTGGTTATTTTCTGGCAAAGGCTTGATTGCACTTGTTTTAGAAGTAAGTGCTGCTTTTTGAGAGTATAATTAGGTACTAGAAGAGTAGGGGACATCCCAGAAATTGTTCTGGTGCAGACTTGAAGTCTGGAAAAGCCCTCAGCAATTTTACCAGGTTCCTGAAGCAGGATCTGTGTGTGTCAGAGCCCCGTGGATGTGGCGGGCTCTGCTAGGTGCTGGGATCCACAGGCACTGTCTGCCAGGGGACAGGGCCAGAGAGGTGTCCGTTCCAGCAAGGGTCCTGGGGGATGTCACAGGTGACCGTGTCCATGTCTGCACCCCAACATACATGGGAGCTGAGGTGGCAGCTGAGGGATTTGTCCGGTTGTGCATGTGGTAAGAGTCAGACCAGAGTCTGGATCAAGGTCTTCTGGTTTTGACTCCCATATACGTTTTTCTTCAAGTCCTCTTCTGTGTATCTTTCATGATTTCTTTTGAAAATATGTTGAAAACCAAGATTTATCAGTGTCGTCTCTCCCTTGCTGTCTAGAAAAGTCTTGATGTTTTCTGGAACGTTTGCCATCCTGAATGACCCCGTGTTGTCTACACCACAGGTCTCCTGGCCCGTGGCACATGGTGCGTCAGAGTGCTGGAGCCCCGATGGCCATATTTCCGGGTTACTGTGGGAATTGTTGTGGTTTCTGGTGTCTGGTTGCCTGTAGTGATGATGAATTCACTGGGTGTGTTTGAGGGTCTGGAATTGGTGGGTTGTTGGCATGACAGAACTGCATTGTCATGAATTTTCTTCAGTGAGTCCTTTGTTCATCATGTGTTGGAAGTGGCGTGGCTGAAGGTCAGGGGCCTGGAGGCCGGGTCCCTCTCTCCCATCCTGGCCGCCCCTCTCCTCCCCCCTTAGGCTACTGGGGTTCCTTCCTCTGATGAGTCGTACTTGGTGTCCCTTTGCAACTCTCGAGGAAAACCGGAATCTCATGGTCATGGCTGAACTGAAGCCTTGCAGGAGCCTTGTGAGGACCCGCACGTGCTGTGAAAACATCCCATGTTGGTTCAGGAACATCACTGAGCCCCTCCTGCGGGCCAGGGGCCATTTGGCCCAGGGAGGAGAGGAGCCCACAGACATCCTAGCTCCTGACCACAGCCTCCTGAGTAAGAAGACGAAGACCACATTGTTGTCAGATGACCTCATAGCTCTCAGCGGCCTGGATTTAACTCCTGGGCAGCACTGTGTCCTGAGAAGATCACTGGTGGACGAGTAGTCTGGCAGTGAGATCATGAAGGCACTTCTTGGTGGCTTCAAGGTACCAGCTAGATTCAGCCGTGTGACAAATGGCCATTGTATCAAGAGTGCAGCACCAAGCAGCACACGGCCTCTGCCACGAGGACCCAGCCACCAGAGCAGAGCGTTGTTGTGAGCCTGGTGTGCTGGCGGGGTGGATCTCGAGAGGAAGAGAGAGAGAGGGAGAGCGAGAGGGAGAGCGAGATCCCTGGTGTGGGGGGGCGCCCATCTCAAGGGAAGGGGCAGCTACCCGAGAACATTCACGTGCTACTTGAAAGTGTCGTGGCTGTGTACAGATGGGAAACTGAGGCCCAGGGTCACAGTGATGGGTATCCGAGAGGATGTTGTCTCTGGTGCTCTTTCCCTCAGTTCACGTGGGACCTGATGCTTAGTAAGTGCCTGGGAGATAGCTCCTCTCCATCCCTGTCATGTTTTCACTCCCCCCCCCCCCCCCCGAGATTTGTGTGTTTCTGGAGGGTTACCCCACCTCCCATGAGACGGCTCACCTTCCAGTGACGTCTCTCAGATCCGACTCACGCATCCTGTTGTAGGCATTCTGGTTGGTCTGTGCTTTTCCTGAGAGCTGGTTTCCAGTTGTGGTGTGAACATGGGCCCTCGGCTAGCTGTGTGCTGAGCTCTGTGTGTTTGAGTAATGATTCGTGTACTCACTTTATGGAATTCAACAGGAAGGACCCTCAGTTACTACCTCTGGGTCCTCCTGTGGTGACACGTTGGAAATTCTGACTTCAGTTGCAGATTTGACTGATGGCTTCTTCCCGTCAGAACATACCTTGACGGTACTTCAGATTTCATTCGCAGTGAGGTCAGATTAAAATTAATGGTGGGTATGCACATGCAACGCTAATATTTTAGTTTGTTTTAAATGCTCTGTTGCCAGTGACCTGTTGAAGCTGTTTTTCTTTTATCAAAATAACTCATTCCTCTTAAAACTTGTGCTGTAAGCTGTGAACTTCAGCCTGTGAAGCCTGTAAACGTGCACAGTGTTTGCATGCGAAATTGGTTGAAGACAGATGTGCACCTCTGTGGACAGGCGGGCACTGGTCTGTGTCCCGTGACTGCATTTCCCAGAAGTACGTGGCCACCTGGGGACCCGAGCGGGGTGAAAGTTAATTCCAGGAAGCGTGTTTGAATGCACTAGGTCTGTGGCGTGGCTGAAATTGAACACCAGACTTGAATATATGCATAAACCAGGCACTGTTTGACCTCAGCGGCTTGAATATGCACATTTAGCTCTGCTTCCTGGAACTGCACTAAGATGTCTGTAAACGGATGAAGTGTCATCCACAGGACGAAAGAGTGGGAGAGTCCATGACAGGGTTTTATGATCTCTGGGGTTGATGACGAGGGTGCCCAGTTTAGCAGGGGGGAGGAAGTGACAAGTGACGGCGCTGGTTTCATGGGCACCATGGGGGGGGGGAGGGGGTAGGCTTAGCGCCTTGGAACCAGGTGGTCCACGTCTTCCCCACTCCCCCAGAGATGTTCGTTCTCTGGAGAAATGGAACTGAGAACCTCTGGAGTTGGGGTACCAGGCAGTGCCAAACTGGAGCATGTGCCCTGGAGGGTGAGGACAGCTTCAGCCCCAAATGACAAATGCTTCTGTGTTGACAGGTGTCTCACAAGACGGGGCACGGGGGGAGGGCTCTTCTTTGGATAAATGGAACAGCTCAGATAAAAGATCTGCTGCAGGTAGATACGGTGATAACCTCACCACAGAAGACACAGGCTTGCAACTCCTTTGGTGGCAGGAAAGAAAAAATTGTGGAAGTAGAGGAGAAAAGAAAAAAACAGATTTTTCGTAAAGAATATACCATCAGAATAACATGTAACTTAAGAACAATACTTGAGAGGTAATGAATGCATATAAATTAAAATTTTTTTTTAAAATTTTTTGAGAGAGAGAGAGAATGTGAGCGGGCCGGGGGGGGGGAGGGGGGTTGGAGAGGCAGAAAGAGAGGGAGACAAGGAATCTGAAGCAGGCTCCAGACTCTCAGCTGTCAGCACAGAGCCTGATGTGGGGCCTGAATTCAAGAACCACAAGATCATGACCTGAGCTGAAGTTGGAGGCTTAACCGACTGAGCCACCCAGGCGCTCCCACGTAATTTTTAAATAAATCTATTTATACACATTTTCAAGATTTCAAATTTATACATGATCTTGCTTAGTCTAGGCGAAAGCAAGTTCTGGAGGCAGGAGTGCTCCCTGGTGGTTATGCAGCAGGTGTGGACCAGCCAGCTGGGGTTAGAACAGGAGGGGATCCATCAGGAGGGTCTCTAACGAAAAAGAAAATCAAACTAAGACTGTTACCAGGTTATCAGTGATTGCCCACAGTGAGGAATGCGTTGGAAAGATTTTTTTCATTTCTGTTGGGATATTTTGAAGGATTTAACAAGTACATTGAAAACCAAGATGATGGAGCCCAAAGATAGATATTAACCGCAGAATAATAAAAGCACGTAAGATTAGAAGGGTATTTGCAGCACACTACTGACTCATGATCCTAATAATGGTGTAGTGACGGCTACACTGGTGTGAAGAAGTCATGTATTGTCTAAAATGGGTAATTAAGAGGGATTGTTAAATTGATGCTTATAAATATGGATGTAAATGTCAAGTGACCAATTTTCATTATGACTTAATAGTACTCCTTGATGTCATAAATTCTGTGTATCGCTTTAATGAGAATCCAGAGTAGTTTTTTTCAAAAGATGATTTGTAGACTACAACTGGATGAGGTTTGGTAGCCGTGAACTGTTGTGTCGTCAAGAAGTGTCAATACGCCTGCTAGACGAGGAGCTCACAGAACCTCACCAGGCGACTGTGGGCTGGGGTGCTTACGCAGTTCACCGAGTACAGTTAGTCCGTAGTGAGGTTAACCTAACCTGTCATCTACCACAAACATGCCACCAGGAATTAAGGTGTAGACGGGTGTGCAAGTCTTGATATCAGGGTTGTGAGTTCAAGCCTCACATTGGGTGTAGATCCTACTTCAAGAAAAAAGAATTGGGGTGCAGAAATCACCAGCATGAGAGAAGTATTAAATCCCTGATGGAAATAACTCTCGCGGAGCCATCGTGGAAGACCATAAATAGTTTCTGATAAAGCTGCTGTCTCTGGTTTACTTTCTCTGCCAGGTTTTGCCTGGTCCTTTTCTGAAGAAGCAACAATTACTGTTTGCTCAGTGCTCAGAGTGTCTTTACTTCTGAACTGTAATGATGAAATATTTCCCGTCAACTTACTTACTTTTATCTAGACTGTGCTTCTTGCTGCTCTAGTTCCGAAGTCCAACAGGTATCATGGTTGCCAGATTTAGGTCAGCTTTTGACAGATACCTATCAAGTCGTTTTTATCTGACCATTTTATCATTTTAGGAAATTCATCAAAGCCATATTGAAATAAAAAATTTTCAGCTATTCACATCAAATGGAATAAGGTTTCAGAGTTAGAAATTTTGAATGAGCAAAGATGAAAATTTATGCTCAATCCTGGTACCTGAATTGTGATGTTGATACCCTATAAAATTTATTTCATAGGTAACTTAATGATAAATGTGATTTTAAATTTCCTTGAGAATTAATATAACCCTTCCCGTATGTGTCTTACATAAAGAAAATCACAACTTGATTTGTTGGGCTCTAGTTTTCTTACCCATGTTCTAGAGACTTGAGTCTCTTCACATGACCTAGTAGACATTTGTGCTGTAAGGGAGCCTGTGCTGGTGTCTGAAGGCCGTAGTGTCGGGGTATGAGCCTGCCCCTGCCCAGGACACTTCTCCCTTTCCTGTCCCCAACCTTCCCCACCCCGGCCATGCCCTTGTGAGCTCTAGCTTGGCTGTAGGCATGCAGTGAGTCAGGGCTTTATTCTTCCGAATGATTTACTCTGCAAAGTGGATGAACTCTGGCTACCAAGTAAAGCCTTATCTTACTTTGCTGTTTCCCTTAACCCAGGGGTGGATCAAGCTTTGCCTCCTGAGCGCCGGGCTCCAGTCACTCCTGCCTCTTCCACTCGCTATCACCGCCGAAGGTCCTCAGGGTCACGAGATGAGCGCTATCGGTCGGGTAAGGCACCGTGCGGCCGTGAGGTCACTGACCCCCTAGTCTGTGATGTGATGCTGAAATGGATGGGTGGGTGGGTGCATGTCTGCAGCAGCTGTGTGGTGATGAGGCAGAGGTGCGGTGTGTTTGAATGTCCTTTGGTTGGTTGTGTGATCATAGCTGGTGACATTCTACCTCATAAACAAATATACCCTCAGGGGTACACATTAAAACTCAGTAAACAGTGACTCTTTTCACATTCTTATAGATACTGTCTGCTATTTAGAAATTAGTGACAATTGAACAGTAATCTCCCGGGAGACAAATGTTGCAGTTTGGTTTTTATTATCTCGGTTCCTAGTATAATTTTTCATTTTAACCTCAGGGTTTGTTTTTCAAAAAAGTAGTTTTCAAAAAAGAAAATTCTTAAACTTTTCTATGTTCTCTGTTATTTCTTTTGTGTTTATGGTGCTGCGTCTTAGTAATTCCGTTCTGTTGGAGCCATCACCTGGGTTTGGCTGGCTCGCATTTCTTTCATTAATTTAGCATCAGGAAACTTGCACAGTGATGAGTTTTTAAATTATGTTTTGAGAGATTTTTTTCCTGACAGCTACACTCCAGTTGCTTTTTCCTGCTTCCCTCACTATAGTTTTTAAGGAAAATTGTCAGTAAGTATCATTGTTCAGGCCACATGTGGATTGCTAATGACAGCAGTTAAAAGATCATGTTTCTGCTTTACTTTCTATTTAGCAGAGCGCTTTCACAGGCTCCGTCTCCTGTGGTTTTTATAACCAACAGGTGACTTATTGCGCCTTCATGTTGCAGACAAGGAATCCGAGGATACGGCACGAGGCAGCTCGGGCAGTTCACCCTAGGGCTGGGCTGGTCGGCCACATAAGGCTCTCGGTTCTGTTTCACGCCTCCTCCCAGTAGTGGGGGTGGCAGGACGAACCCTCACCCCCCACCCTTTCCTGTACGGAGCTGTCTCCCTGACATCTTGGCTGTGCTCCTTCCCAGGAGGGAGGAAGAGGTAGGGCAGATCTTAGGGTATCACTGGCCATCATCTGCGGAAGATGGGCTTGAGAGGCAGCCAATGCTGAGGGCCGCCCCTTTGCCACACACCCCCAGGACGCCTGGATGTGGGGATGGAATGAAGCGGGAGCTGGTTCTCAACCCCACCTTCTGTTTTCCAGAGATGTGTGAACAGCCAGCATGTGTCAGGAACCCATCCTCATTCTGGTGTCCCAGGCCTCTTTCAGATAGCCGGGAGGGTGGAGGCAGGCACACACGGGCCGTCAGCTTTCTGTGAAATGCTTCAGCTACCTCACTGTCTTAATGCTACTACGTTAGTATTGTACGTGTGTATACAACGCAAGTCATGCGTACAGTAAACACAAGTAGGTTCACATAAACATACACATAGTCACATATAGGGGAGACTCACAGGTATAGACACCCACGTAGACACAGTCACATGTACAGTAGACACACAAGTACTGACACATATAGATGCATACAAAGTCACACGTACGTACAGTGGACACAGGTACATACATAGACACACACTCATACACACACCAATGTACATATAACCCCACAAAGTAAATTCATATGTAGATACACGTGTAAACACAGACGCATGTAGACACATAGGTACGCAGCACACATGTAGACCCACAAACGTAACCACATAGGTACACACACAGATACAGACACACAGGTGCATATGTAGACCCATAGACACACATATGCGTAGATCTGTACACAGACACACACATGTAGACACATGTGGACACCGACACGCACAGACACATGCGGATGTGTAGACGTGTACATGTAGACACACGTTTACTATCACCGGTATCTTCAGTTCTCACAGAGACTAGTTAAGTGTTCTTTTTTCCATCTTCTAGATGAGAAACTAGAAGTTCAGGGAGGTATGTGATTGTTAACGATAGCCCAGTGAATAGCTCGTCAAAACGATGCAAGTCTAGCTTTGTCTGGTCTGTTATCTGGCTTCTTACCACATAGAAGACTGCAACTT
Source organism: Prionailurus viverrinus (assembly GCF_022837055.1). Classification (NCBI taxonomy): domain Eukaryota; kingdom Metazoa; phylum Chordata; class Mammalia; order Carnivora; family Felidae; genus Prionailurus; species Prionailurus viverrinus. Next base: position 2,483,471 of record NW_025927614.1, read on the forward strand.
GTCTTGTCCTCCAGGCTCTAACTTTCTGTGTTAAATTCTTTTTTAATTGGAAATTAAGACATAGCACAGTCTATTTCCTGTGTTACCTCTGTTTCCTAATGAGGAGGGGTGGGGAAGATAACCCTAAGTTTACCTGGCATCTGCTAAGGTATATTTTGCTAATCCTCCTGGCTATTGTAGGAGACAGGCGAGGTGCTGCTTGCCTCATTGTTTTTCTTTTCAAAGAGAAAAGAAAACCTCTGTCGTTGAGACAGGTTGACAAAGTAGGAAACGGTGCTGCCTTGGCCTCAGGAGCTGCCTTGGCCTCAGGTGCATTTCCATGAGCCTGTGTAGGGAGAGTGGAGTAGATGTGGGAGGGAAGCGTGGGTGGAGGGTGGTAGTGGAGGAAACTGCACCTGTCTCCATCCGGGCCACCTGGAGCCCTCCTTCGGAATCTCTGCTCACATCAGACCGCATCCCCGTGAGGTGGTGTAACACCTGCTGTGCTTGGTGTCTGCCCTTTCCAGTTAGAACCCAGACTCGGGGATGAGCTCAGCCTGCTTTGGGCAGAGTTGCTCACAGTCCAAGGGAAGACCTGGACCAGTGACCTAGTGTTAGCTGGTGACACTCCTCTGCTCTGTATTCCTGTAGCTTCCGTCGGTCTGAGAGTAAGACTCGCATCTACCGTCTGTGTGGTCTGGGTTCCCGTTATTCCCTGGTCTTTCATATCATCCTCTGCCCACAGCTCTGCTGGCTTCTGGATGTTTCTTGAGCACCTGATTGCTATGGGGCCTTTCGCTCCCTGCTCCTGCTGCCTAGAACGTTCTCTCATGTATATACATTGCTTGTTACCTTTCCATCAGATCTGTGCTCAAGGGTTACTGCTTTTGTGAGGCATTCCCTGACCACCCTGTTAAAATGGTAGGACACGGTATCACCTTGTGTGTAGTCCCTACCCTTTCCCTCCTGATTTCATGTGTGTCCATTGAGTTACCAACCCCAGCACTATCAGCCATCTGTCTTCCTGCCTACCTGCCTGTCATCTGTCCATCTATCTGTCATTTTGCCACCTATGTTAGTAATCCGTATACCAATTTATCCACCTGTCTGTCTACCGTGGGAATGTAAGGCTCACAAAGACCAGGGTCTTTCTTGTTTATTCATGTATGGCAAGCATCGAAAATGGTGCCTAGTTGATAGTTCTGGAAGGAAGGAAGGTGAAGGAGCATAGCACATTTGGGGAAAAGCAAGAAGTTAGGTGGCATGGCCAGATTTTTTTTTTTTTTTTTTAAATCTTTTTTTTTTCAACATTTATTTATTTTTGGGACAGAGAGAGACAGAGCATGAACGGGGGAGGGGCAGAGAGAGAGGGAGACACAGAATCGGAAACAGGCTCCAGGCTCCGAGCCATCAGCCCAGAGCCTGACGCGGGGCTCGAACTCACGGACCGCGAGATCGTGACCTATGGCCAGATTTTAAGATCTGTTGTGTACTGTGCCTGAGAACTTAGACGTTATATTGAAGATGACAGGGTACTCCTTGAAGATTTTATGCAAAGGCACAAGAGGAGAGCATTTAGGGTTTGGGAAGGACTTTGGCAGCTTTATGGCCTATGGATTGCACGTAGAGGAATTGGAAAAACTCTGAGATTGATGCACGTTTAGGAGAGGCATCCATGCCAGTGAGATCTGACATCTGTTTAGAAGGTGACGGCAACAGGAGCTTGAGGCTGAGTCAGCATGGGGGCACGTGAGGTGGGAATTCCTGGTGACTGGTGCCCTCCAGCTGTGTGGGTGATGGTCTCCAGTTCCTCTTTAGAGGATTAAGGTTTTTGTAAGTTAAACATGGTGGGATTTGTCCTGCTGTTCACTTACTGTGTAAAGAATACTATGAAAATGTTATTCCGTATAGACTTCTAATTTTTTAAAATTCATACTACTGTCAATTTTGAGTAAATAATAACTGCTTAATTTACATATAGGGGAAACCTGTCCAGAAGCTCTTCGCATGTGCTTGTGAATCTCAGCGGGGTTTCATCAGGACTGTCATCTCCTATGACCCACACAGAGCACCTCCCCAGTGTCTCGTGGTGGCCACCCTGGAGGAGTGCTCGTGAGGGCTCGTGGGTCACGATTCAGCCCGTTTGATGGTCTCACTCATGACCTTATTCTCTGCTATTTCCTGTTGTTAAAATAGACTAGTCATGAGTTTTCTTAATTTAGACATTTCACTAATACACTGTAAGTTACTTTCTCTTACAGTGTATATTCACATATCATTTTTTAAAATATGATGTGAAACTTTAAGAGCTTATTGTAGTCTATGGCCAGTGTACAGGTGTCAGGATTTTCTGGTTTGTTTTTTCCTGAGCCAGCATGGAAGATTTAAGAGACTCAAAAGAAAAAGTTTTGTGGCCCTCAGGAGATTCTGTTTTCTAAAATTCTTAGACCACTCAGTTTGCAGCAGAGGTACTTTGGATGCTTTAGTGATCAAATGACGTCAACCAAGAAGTAATTCTATTATCTCGTTGATAATTGCCCTAATTAACACTCAATCCTGTCAACCATATAGCCTCAAATTTAAACTCTCTTGGCTATACTTTTCCATTTCATTTCCAAACCCATGGTCTTCCATTGTAATGAAGTCCTACTGGAATTCTTTATAGTAGTGTGTACCTTTCTCTTTTTAAAATAACTTTATTTGGAAACTTAAATTTGATTTGGAAAGTGAATGCATGAATGAACAAACAGGCATTTCCTGAGTACCTAGAAAATGTCAAACTCTGTATTAGGAACTCTGTTACTTTTACTGAATAAGTCTAGGTTGGAGCTTAAAGGGAGTTTAGCTGTTTTTTTACACCCTTTTCCCCCAACCAGGAGTCCTAGAAAAAACTTGAAGATTTGTGTTGTTTCTATTCCTACCAGGACCAACTAGGATACCTTAAAATAAACATGGAGCATACAGTTTCCTACTATAGTATGTTTAAAACGATGGTTTTGTCTCTTGGTGAGCTGACACACAGCTTTAAAAAGCACATCCCAGTTCATATGTGTGCCTGGACCAGAGAGGTTGCCTTCCAGGGGCCTGACACTCACTCCGGGTGGAACACCACAGAGCCCTATCTCCCTCCTGCGCAGCAGACTGAGACAGGTCCAGGGACCCAGGGGGACCCCCACCCTCCAGGGACATCTGTGAGGTCAGACTGTTGCCAGAGTAACACTGTCACATGATCTGCTGTGTCCAAACCCATCCCCTCCTGGTCGTATGTGGATTTTCCTGAGGCTGCCGGACACGTGCTGCGTTCTGACAGTTGGTGCAGTTGGTGATTGTGAAATCTCACATTTTAAAAAGTTTTTCAGTTTACTTTCTAATACAGTAAACATCAAGACGTCAGTCCTATAAACAAAAGCTTTTAAAATGTTTTCGCCCCTTTTTAACAGTTTAAAAAACGTCCTTTGGGTCTAGGAGTTTGAGAACCACTGCTATGTGGTAAAAATGAAATTCCTCTTTCAAACTTGAGAGAGGATATGAACTACAAACTTCCACGTGCGAACCCCTTCCCGAGGCTGGCTCTGCGCTGCTGACGGTTTACAGTCTGACTTACTCCAGTGATCAGTTGCTGGTGTCCTGGCACCCGTTCAGCACATGTGCAGACAGTTTCGCGTGCTGCGCTTTTGCTGTGCGCTGTCGGTGAGCCAAGAATACAGAACACGCTGTATTTGCTTCCACAGAGTGTGTTTACCCCGTAGTGAGTCCTTCCTTGACATTACAGTTTAATTTCCTGCATGGAGAAGGTCTTCCTTCTCTAGTCAGCTTGAATTCACTGATTTTAACATGCTTCCTGACTCTGAGATCCGATTCTGTCTGAAATAAGTTTTTTCATTATTTAGTAAAATCAGAACATATTTTGCACAGCAGAGTAAGAGTAGAAGCCACTAAATCAGACCGCATACCTGGTTCGGTGTTCCCCGTGAAAGACAGGCCCAGCTGTGTCCAACTGCACCACACAGTGTGGTGGCCAGTACCCACATGGGACCTCTTACATTTAAGTTAATTAAAATTAAAATTCTGTTCTTCCGCCTCGCCAGCCGTATTTAAGACCGGCGGCTGCTGTACCGGGCAGTGCAGGCGTAGAAAACTGCCACAGCAGAAGGTGTCATCCCACGGAGCCACGCTAGAACCACGGCTGTGAGAGACTTGGAAGATGGAAGATGTGGTTGAAGACAGACCATAAAGGCCTATTTGTCCAAAACTAATGAAAACGAACTCATTTTTGATGTCTGGGCCTAGTCATTTAAACAGAAAATGACAGTCAGATTTGCATGTTGGAAATGTCCGTGTGTAGCAGGTAGTGTGGGATAGGTTGGTTGAAGTGGGGTGGGTTCCTGTCTGAAAGCAGGGAGACGTTAAGAGGCTATTGTAGTTCAGGTGAAAGAATAGTCAAAATTTGTCGGGTACAGCGAAGTGTTACCTAGAAATTGATAGCCTAAAATATTTACATTAGGTAATATGAAATCCTGGAAAGTGAAGAAATAAGGATTTAAGTTAAGTTGGAAAAGGAAGATTGAGTAAGTCCCGGAGAAATGAGAAATAACAGAGTAAAATGGAGTGGAGGAGATAGTTTCGGCTTCCATGGCAGCATGGACACTTCACACGGATCTGTACAAGAAAGAAGCTTAGCAAATGGAAAACCAGCACCCCCTGTTCGGTCTGTCAGCAAAATGAAGTCACAGGGAGAACTAGGGGTGGGCCTTGGAAGCAGAGAGATGGACAACCTGGAAAGAACGGAAGGGCAATGCTAGAAATCAGAGACAACTGTAACACAGATGATGAATGGGCTCATCAGTAGACCGCAAGCGGCGGGGTCAGAAATTCAGATCTACATAAAGGAAGAATGTTAGAGAAGGGTTACGTGAAGATGAAATAGAATCTGTTATTTTTATACATCTTAATCTTACAGATTAAGGTTTGTTCAGAGTAATAATAGGAACAATGTACTGGGTGCAAATGCATGAGTGACATGAATGGTAGTGATGTTATAGGAGGCAGGAGGGAGGAATTGAGAGTACTCTGTTATAAAACATCTGTGCTACCCTTGAAGTCTTACAGTGCTATTTGAAAGTGGACTTGGGTTATTTATAAATGCATACTGTGAATTTAAGGGCAACTATGTAATAAAGTAAAAAAAAAAAAAATGAAGTATAATTGATGTGCCCAGAGAGGAGTAAAAGTCAGATCATAGACAACATTCAATTAAAACTGGAAAGGGCAGAAAAAGAGTCGAAGACAAAGAATAAGTGCAATAAATAGGTAAGAGTAACAACCTGTTAAACAGTAACCCAGACATACAAATCGCTGTAAATGTCATTGACCTACCTGCTCCACTTACACCTTCAGAGTAGACAAACCCACTGTATGTGGTCTATAAGAAATGCCCTTTAAATATAAAGACTAGGTTAGAAGTGAGGACACGGAGAAAGATACACCATGCTAACACTGATATTTTTTTAATATTTGTTTATTTTTGAGAGAGTACGAGTGGGGGAGGGGCAGAGAGAGAGAGGGAGACAAGGAATCCGAAGCAGGCTCCAGGCTCTGAGCTGTCAGCACAGAGCCCAACGCGGGGCTCAAACTCACGAGATGTGAGATCGTGACCTGAGCCGAGGTTGGACACCCAACTGACTGAGCAACCCAGGTGCTCCGCATGCTAACACTAATTTTTAAAAAAGCTGGAATAGCTACATTTTCTTATGGAGCCGACTTAAGAGCAAGAAAAGTTATCAGGGATTACATGTGATAAAGGAGTTGATTCTCTAAGAAGACATAGTTCTTAATGTATACCTGCCTTACTAAAATATCACGATACATGAGGCAGGAACCATAAGTCTGCAGGCATAAATAGACAAACCCATGGCTACAGTGAAGACTTCAGCATCTCTGTATCTGGGTGGACAGACCCAACAGGCAGCAGTTCAGTGAGGACATGGTTGAACTGAAGAGTTCAGTGGGATCAGCTGCATTTGATTGAAGTTTGGAGTGTGTTCCATGCAACAACAGCAGAGTACGCATCCCCAAGCTCACACGGAACAGTCACCAAAATAGACCACGTTCTGGGCCATACCACACACCTTAAATGGAAGGGAACAGGAATAAAAATATTCTCGCAGACCACAGTGGACTTATCCTAAAAATTTCTGACCCATAACTGGAGAACTCCCACTTTCTTGGAGAGTAGACAGCACTTTTCTGAATAATACACAGATCAAAGAAGTCTAAGAAATTTGTAAAATACTTTGAACTAAAAAAGAGAAAATAAAAGTGATCAAAATTTGCGGGATGCAACAAAACTCATGATCTCACAGTCCGTGAGTTCGAGCCCCACGTCGGGCTCTGTGCTGACAGCTCAGAGCCTGGAGCCTGCTTCTGATTCTGTGTCTCCCTCTCTCTCTGCCCCTCCCCTGCTCATGCTCTGTCTCTCTCTGTCTCAGAAATAAACATTAAAAAAAAAGAAAAATAGTAAAACTTAAGAGATAATGCAATTGAAAAGCAAGAAAATCAAAGAAGACAAAAACTGGTTCTTTGAAAAGATCAATAAAAATAAATTAGGTTAACCAAAAAGAACTAGAGAAGATAAAAATTACTAATACCAGAAATGAAAAATTGATTATTACTACTTATAGTAGGAATAAAGGACAATAAAGGATGATGAAGGAATATTATGAGCAACCCTATGTCCACAGATTTGATTATGTAGGTGAAATGGACCCATTCCTTGAAATACACAATCTGTCAACAGTCACATGAGAAGAAATGGACAATCTGAATAAGGCTGTGTCTATTTAAAAAATCAGTAATTAATTTCCAAAGCAAAGCACCAGGCTCAGATGGGTTACTAGTGAATTCTACCAAACATCTAAGGAAGAGATTGTATCCATTTTTACATTCAGTTCCTATAGATAAAAGTAGAGGGAATGCTTCCTTATCGTTCTGTGAGACCAGCATTTAACCTGATACCAAAAAGCATTACAAGAAAGGGAAACTACAGGTTAGTATCTCTCCTGGAAAGGAAAACTGCAGGCTGTCTCTCATGAATATATAAATTTCTGCAACAAAACAGCAAATAAAATGCAATAATGTATAAAAACTATATACCATTACCAAGTGGGATTTATTCAGGTATGCAAGGCTGATTTAATGTTTGGAAATAAATTAACGTAATTCATCACATCAGCAAACTAAGGACAACAACCCATATGACTCTACCAATAGATACAGAAAAAGCATTTGACAAAATCTAACAACCGTTCATGATTAAAAACTCCCTGCAAACTAGGAACTCGGGGGACCCTCCTCAATTTGATAAAGAACATCTAAAAAAAATTACAGTTAACATCTAAGTGATACTTAGTGATTTATCACCAAGTCAGGAGCAAGGCAAGGATGTCCCCTCTCGCTGTTCCTTTTCAATATTGTCCTGGAAGTCCTAGCTAATGCCAATAGGACAGTAAAAGGGAATCAAAAGTATATCCCAAGAATCAAGAATAAATCTGGAAGTAATAAGTGACTACAACAAAGTTGCAGGATATAAGGTTAACATACAGAAACCAATCGCTTTCTTACATATCAGCAACAAATAATCGGAATTTGAAATTCAAAGGCAATGTCATTTACATCAGCCCCCCCAAAATAAAATACTTGGATGGAATTTAAAAATGTATGGGGCCTATATGAGGAAAATGATAGAAGTGATAAAAGAAATCCTAACTAAATAAACGGAGAGAGATTCCATGTACGTGGATAGGAAGATTCAATATTATCAAGATGTCAATTCTACCCAATTTGATGCATAGATTCAGTACAGTTCTGGCCCAAATCCCAGCAAGTTATTTTGTGAATATCAACAAGTCAATTCTAAAGTTTACATGGAAAGGCAGAAGACCCTAAATAATAGTCAACAACAACAAAGAGGAACAAAGTTGAGGACTGATGTTAATTGACTTCAAGACTTACTATAAAATTAGTGATAGTACAGATAGAGGTATTGGTGTAATAATAGACATGTAAATCAGTGTATCATAATAGATAGTCCAGAACAGACCCACACAGATATGGTCAATATTTAACAAAGACACAAAGACAATTCAGTAGAGAAATGATAGTCTTTTCAATACATACCATTGGAAAAATTAACTCAGAATGCATCATAGACCCAAATAAAACCAACAACTATAAAATTGTTGGAAGATAATATAGGGGAAATATATATATATAAAATATATATATATAATATATGAAAAATGTATATATAATATAAAATATAAAAATATAAACTTTGGGTTTGGTGATGACTTTTTAAGTACAATGCCAAAAGCATAATCTGTGAGAGACAAAGAAATTTGATAAGTTGGGCTTCCATAAAATTAGAGATTTCTGCCTTGCAAAAGACAGAATGAAAAAGGCAAACCATAGACTGGGAGAAAAATCTTTGCAAAACACATTTCTGATTAAAAAAAAAAAAAAAGCCCTGGTGTCCAGGATATACAAAAAACTTTTCAGACCCTGAGTAGGAAAACAACCCATTAAGAAGTGGGGGAAAAATCTGAACTGACACTTTACCAAAGAAGGCATACAGATGGCAAATACACAAAAGAAAAGATGCTGAGTGTCATTATCATTAGAGAATTGCAAATTAAAGTAATCATGAGATACCACTATTAGAACGACAAAAATCCAGGACCCTGACAGCATCAAATGCAGGCAAGGATGTGAAGCCACAGGAACTCTCATTACTGCTGGGAATGTGGACTGGTACAGCCACTTGGGAATAACGTTTGCTAGTTTCTTACAAAACAGAACCTACCAGTACCATATGATCTAGCAATCATATTCCTTGGTATTTACCCAAATGTGTTGGAAATAAATCCATACAGAAACTTGCATATGAATGTTTATAGCAGCTTTATTCATTCATTGCCTAAACTTAAAAGCACCAAGATGTCCTTTAACAAATGAATGGATCAGGGTGCCTGGGTGGCTCAGTCGGTTAAGATTCCGACTTCGGTTCAGGTCATGATCTCACGATTTGTGGGTTTGAGCCCTGCGTCGGGCTCTGTGCTAACGGCTTGGAGCCTGGAGCCTGTTTTGGATTCTGTGTCCCCCTTTCTCTCTGCCTCCTACCCTGCTCATACTCTGTCTCTCTGCCTCTCAAAAATAAACAGTAAAAAAATTAAAAAAAATAAAAACAGTGCATGACTGGAGGGGCACCTGGGTGGCTCAGTCGGTTGAGCGTCCAACTTTGGCTCAGGTCGTGATCTCACAGTCTGTGAGTTTGAGCCCCGCGTCGGGCTCTGTGCTGATGGCTCGGAGCCTGGAGCCTGCTTCAGATTCTGTGCCTCCCTCTCTCTCTGCCCCTCCCCTGCTCATGCTCGCTCTCTGTCTCAAGAATAAATAAAAACATTTTTAAAAAGTTAAAAATTAAAACCCAAATGAATGGATAAATATATTGTGGTAATCCATTAGCATAGAATATTTAGTGCTAAGATGAAATTATCAAGCCTTGAAAAGACATGAAGAAACTGTAAATGCATGTTACAGAATATAAGAAGCCAATTTGAAAAGACTCTATGGTGCCAAATACATGACATTCTGGAAAAGACAGAACTGTGGAGTCAGCAAAAAGATCAGTTTCCAGGTGCTCGGGAAGGAAGGGATGAACAGGTAGAGCACAGAGGATTTTTAGGCAGTGAATCTATTCAATATGACACTGTGACTGTGTATTCATGTCCTTCTGCATTCATCAAAACACAAAGAATGTACAGCACCAAGATTGAACCCTAACGTAAACTATGGACTTTAGTTAATGTACCAATATTGTCTCATTAGTTGTACTAAAGTAATACATCAGTGTAGGGGGGTAAGTGTGTGCAGAGGTGAGGGGGATAATGGGAACATGCTGTACTTCCCACTCAGTTTTTCCCTAAATCTAAAATTTCCCTAAAAATAAAAATCTGTTAAAAAAAAATGAAAGGATAATGATAGCATTTAGAGGATCAACAAAGATGAAAGTTATTTTTGGAAAATACTAATAATGTTGGAGAATCTGCAGTCAGAAATATGAAACAAGTGAATGGTATAAGGAATTAAAAATGGGACATGTTACTACAGATATATTGGAGAAAACAAGATAGAATAGTGTAACTATAGGACAGTAAGTTCGAAACTTAAATGGACAAATTCCTAATATAAAATCCTATGAAGAAGTGGAAACCTTGAGTAGTCCTATGGCCATAACTAAAAGGAAAGAGTATCTAGAACCTTTTGCACAAAGAACACAGCAGGCTCAGAAGGCTTTGTATTTAAGTTATATACCACTATCAAGCAATTAACCAGTCTGATTCTCTGTAGTTTTAGAGAGTGGAAAGAGGAGAGACGGACCCTTCCCAGTTCATTCTAGGACAGAATAATGTGTCAATAATGGATGCTGACAGTGATGGGAAAGGAAAATTGGACGATGTTATCTACTTAAAAATTCCAAAGTAATATCCAGGCTATTAGAAATAATGAGTGTTTAGCAAATGGATTAATATACCCTGAACAAACAAAAACCCTATGTCTACATACTTAAGTGTCAAAATGTGATTTAAAAAATTGTATGTACAGGGACATCTGGGTGGCTCATTTGGTTAAGTGTCTGACTTCAGGTCATGATCTCATGGTTTGTGAGTTCGAGCCCCACATCAGGCTCTGTGCTGACAGCTCAGAGCCTGGAACCTGCTTCAGATTCTGTTGTCTCTCTCTCTCTTTCTCCCCTCCCCCCTTCCCCCCCCCCCCCCCACTCATGCTCTGTCTCTCTGTCTCAAAAATGAATAAACATTAAACAATTTTTTTTAGTTGTATGTACAGTAGATTTTAAAATGTAAAAATTAATGGTGCCTGGTTGGCTCAGTCAGTTGAGTGTCCCACTCTTAATTTTGGCTCAGGTCACAGGCTCTGTGGTGGGCATGGAGCCTGCTTGGGATTCTCTTTCTCTCTCTCTCTCTCTCTCTCTCTCTCTCTCTCTCTCTCTCTCCCCCTCTCCCTCTCCCTCTCCCTCTCCCTCTCCCTCCCTCCCTCCCCTACTCTGCCCATGTGCTCTCTCTAAAAAGAAAAAAAGTTAAAATTAAATGGAGCTTTTAATTCTGTTGAATATTTCCGTTGTTTCCTGGTGATCTTGTTTCTTAGTTTTCTTAAAAATTTTTCCCAATAAGTAATGTGAAGATTCCATAAACTAAAAAACAAAAAGCAACTTATAAAGAACCTAATGAAAACTGAAACAGAAGACGTGTAAGACTTTTATGGTGAAAATCATAAAATTGTATATAGAAGTGGTGAAAGAAGCTAAATGAATGGGTGCCCCGCTATAAGGGCCCAGGAATCGTGATCCTGTAGAGGTGTCAGTTCTCCTATATTCAGTTCTAATAAAGATTCCCACAGGGGCCTCTACAGAGACAAACTGGCTGGAATTTATGTGTGAAAGCAGAGGGCCAGAGGTAATAAGGACAGATGAGCCATGGTGGATGTGCTGGATGGGTCTCCGCATTTTGCTGATAGAAGGAAGCCAGATACAAAGACTAATCGTGCATAGTTCCGTGTTTTGAAATTCTAGAAAATGCGGAACAGTCGCAACACCTGGCACGCATCGGTGTTCAACCAGGGCCTCTAGCACACAGCAACACGTGGTGTTTTCTCCGAGTAGTCCTGATCCCGACAGTCCACGTTTATTCGAGCACTTGCGTCGTACCACACACGGCTTTAGATGCTTTTTATGGGACTCATGGAATCTATCACACGATTCCAGAGTGTCACTGCCTCGTTTTGTATGAACAAGGTTATTGGCCTTTGTTTTTCTGACTAACTTTTGGTGTCTTTCCTGGGTAGTTTATAGCTGTTAGAAAATTTTATCTCCCGTGTCATTCACTAAGGACAAAAGCATTAGTTCAAAGTGCTAAACATGGGGATGAGTTTATAATGAATAAAGAGAATTTATGTCTAGAGCAGGGCCTAGCACAGTGAAAGCATTTGGTACATGTTCACTTACTGGCTGAATAGTGACATTGTTCTTTCTTCCTTGGAAACGGTTCTACAGACAAAAGTGCGAGTAGTGACCCAGGAGAGTTTCAATGAATAATCGTTGAACGGGCAGCTGTTGGACCAGAGCCCCCTTCCACGAGCCGTCCGTCCCCACCCCATGTGTTCTGGGACTTCCTATCTTCACGGAGCTGCAGCTCAGGGAGAGGAGGAGTGGACGTGCCCCGGGGATGACCCTTCCTGCTGCTCTGATGGACACCCCCGCTGGAAACCCGCTCTGCCTACCGTCCCCGTGTTCTTGCTTTCACTCTTCATTTTCACTCAGTGTGCCGCACCCCTGCCTCTGGGTGCGCGTTCTACCCAACGAACAAGTAGGGCAGCCGTGAAAGAGATGCACCGGGACGGCTGCTGGCTGTGAGGACAGGGTAGCAGGACAGTGGTCAGAGTACAGGCAAGCTTGCCCTCTTGGCTCTCGGCGCAGGTTTGGTATCTCCAGTGCTTGGCTGTCCTCGCTCGGGCTGACGTTAATCCTGAGCAGTAGCGGGTTGAGAGATGGGGGCGTGGCACAGGTGTCACCCTTACTGCGGGCCACGCTCTGCCCCGAGGCTTTCGGGACCCTGACTCATTCGTTCTCCGAGCCACCTCTGTACGTAGGTGCACATAGGGAAACTGAGGCCTGGATGGGTAAATCATGTGCCCACACTCCTCTAGAGGAATCCAGGTAGTCAGGTTCTAGAACCATGGCCTTCACTGCCCCGTTTTTGTGAAACAGCATTGTTGCAGAGGCTTTCTCGTGGCTTAATTCGCTGTTGGTGTGAAGTTGGGCAGCCGCGCCCTCAGCGCCCACGTGCGTGTTACTGACGGTAGGACACTGAGGACTCCGTGACCAGTGGGAGCTCCAGGAGATGGGCAGTGGTTTTCAGCTTCAGGACGGAGAAGTGAAGGGGCCACGTGTCAGTTTTTCTTAAGATTTAAACTCCCGGGTGTACATAGATATGCCCTCCCTCTGAGGGGTAAAGGTGTTGTTCTGATCGCTTGTACTGTTATTTTCCAAATACCCCGTTGTTCGCCATATTGCGAGATAGGACTTTCTTTTAGGCAAACAAATGGACTACTTAGTGCAGGAAACCAAAGGGCAGGTGGAATTTTCTGTTTGAGATGTTCCTGTTCAAGGATCTCCCTGAAACTTTGGAAGAGGCTTTTCTCTTGTGAAGAGAAAGGCCCTGTGACCTTCGAGAGCATTCTAGCAGCTGCAGGGAGAGCAGGGTACTGTCCGCAGGCCACGTGCAGGGTGGGCGCAGGGAGCCTGTATTCGTGCCTGTGTCTCTTCCTGCTGTCTGTCGCGGGGCCCTGTGACATGTGGCTTGCAGAAACGCCAGCACTGTGACAGTGCTGCTTTGAGAATTCACGCTCTTGGTGTGCAGGGACGAGGTGGAAACCACCAGCGGTCAGCAAGCTATTACCGACTTGGAATCCCAAACTGAAACCGTGTTCACCTTACGTGAGATGACAGAGTGCCACTTCCTGGCCTCTCTGCGAGCAGCCTGGAGTATCTTTGACCTGTTTTGGGTACCCGTCTCCTTTGATCCTTAGAAATTGTAGAAGATAACCGTTCTCTGACCTGTGAAAGTAAGAGTACAGCTCTAGAGCCAGATGGTTTTCTCCCGGTGCGTGTTCTGATCTCTCGGTGCCTGTATTTGGGCCCCTCGCTGGGGCTGAGCCCGCCCAGTGTGGTCCGCTGTTGTCGCTGCTGCCTGCTACACTCTTCACTCTGCCGTTGCTCACTTGTACCTGGCACGTTCCGCCGCCCGGGCCAACGCCTCGTGTCTGAATCACGTGGCTGGGTGAAAACGATGTCCAGGACCTTTGTGGTGAAGGTTCAGCAACACTCGATTGAAGGCTGTAATGGGTCTCCTGCGCGTCGTAGCTGCTGGACTTCGTAGTCTCGTTTTAGGAGACGTTGGGCTTTCGAGGGGAGATTGGTTGTGTGGCCACCTACCTACCTGTATTTTTCTAAAAGGTTTTAGTTTTGTGAGCTCTCGTAGGATTGGTCTGGGTTTTAGGCTAAGAACTATGAACTTCTTCTCAGCAAATACCCCTCTCCCATCTTCTGTGCACCTAGTGTGCCCCCGTCCTGTGTCCAAGGGCCCTCGGAACTGCCCAGGGCTTCCCAGAGGTGCCCACTGGTGCTGGCCCACAAAGGAGGAGGATTTGTCCCTTGTCTTCTGTGAGGACCCCGGCCCCATGGAGGGAAAAGGGAGAAGGAAGGTCAGGAGGCCCCGGAGAGGCACGGTGACGTGGGTCAGTCTGTCCCCCACAACTCACCGTATTTCAAAACATTTTTCCAAAAGAGCTGGTCACTCTGTGGAGGGTTAGCAGTTTAGCATCTGAGTTAGCGGTCGAGGACACTAGGGGGTTAGAATGGGACAACACCTTAACACACAGGGAAATTTTGATCTAAAGATCTTATTCTTACAGGGCAGGGAACGCTACTTGCCATCAGTACCTCACATCCTCAGGAAGCTCATCTTCAGCTACAGGGGAGCTCGTGTCTTTCCACATACTGTCCTTGTTTTGTTTTGATCGGATTAGCATGCCTCTCCCAGGGGTCTGGGTGCTAACACCGCAGTGCATCTTGGGAAGGGATCATCCCGTTATTTTACCTGACATTATTATTCGATACGAAGTCTGATGGAACCTTCTGAGTGCTCCGGATAGGTATTTTTAGGTATTGATTATGCCATCTTTTGTCATTAAAATAAAGCATAGAGTTGCCTCTTTGAAAATAGCCTGAAGTTTACTCACTCACTTGTATGTATTGTTCAGTTTTGCTGTAAACAAACAACATCTTCATGACTTACAGCAAACATTTCTTTCTTACTCCTGGTCAACTGTAGGTAAACTCTTGTTTTCATTCTGGGGCATAGGCCAGAAGAGCAGCGCCTGGCTGGGCGTGCTGGTCTCTGGGTGACGAGGAGTATTCTACTTTTCTGTTTTCTCTCAATTTTGTGAAAAAACTTAGCAGACTCATGTGTAGCATGAGCAATTTTTAAAAAGTCTTTTACTTTTATGGGAAAGATACACAGTTTATTAAAAAAATTTTTTTACCGTTTATTTTTGAGAGAGAGCGGGTATGAGCCAGGGAGGGGCAGAAAGAGAGGGAGAAACAGAATCTGAAGCAGGCTCTAGCCTCCGAGCCGTCAGCACAGAGCCCGACGAGGGGCTCGAACCCACGGACCGCTAGATCATGACCTGAGGCTCAGCCACCTGAGCAGCCAGGTGCCTCTATACACAGTTTATTTAAAACGTACCTGTCCATCTTCACTAAAATCATTTTATATTAAAAGTATATTTTTGGGTTTTCAAAGTAACGTATCCTCAAAGCAAAAAACTTAGTAAACGTCAAAAAGGATGAACAAAAGTCAATACGTTATAATGTCCTTATTCTTTTTTTTTTTTAAAAAATGTTTATTTTGAGAGAGCATGCGTGTGTGCACGAGCAGCAGAGAGTGAGAGAGAATCCCAAGCAGGCTCCACACTGTTAGCACAGAGCCCAACAGGGCTCGAACCCACGAACTGTGAGATTGCGACCTGAGCCGAAGCCAAGAGTCGATGGCTTGAGCAGCTGCACCACCCAGGTACCCCTATAATTTCATCATTCTTAAATGACTACTGTTAATATCTTGGTATGGTTCATTTAATTGTTTAAAAGTAAGATAACTTTAAACACAAGAATTTTAATTATATTGGCCAAATCACGGTCAGATAGGAAATGAGGAGAAAATGAAAAGCATACCAACTTTGAGGCAAAAAGAAGACCATATATAAAAAGGATCTAAAACTTTGTAAAACTTCTACGACATGCTGGATATCCATTGTGGTGGTGGAGGTGGTTTTACGTTAAGCACAAGAGGTCAGTTGTTTGAGCACAACTCAGGGCGTTGAGGAGGGGGGTTCGTGCACTAGAGGTTGTGTGGATGTATGTGTTCCGTTTGCATGCTGTGGGGCTTTTGGTGTCCCATGGCAACCCCAGGTACACATTCTCTCTCTCTCGGTAGAGCAAGAGTGGGTTTCAGGGTTGTGGCTTTTGTTTTGGTTACTTTCCTAAAAATTGGGCCTTTTGGAGGAATACACTAAAGAAAGATTAGGAGGTGAATCTGAAGTAGCTTGAATTGGTCAGTTCAGTCCAGGAAGGGAGTTTTGCTAGTCGGGTGTGCATCCCTGTTCGTAATGTGAGACAGAAGAAACAGGAGAGGGAGGATTTGTTGCTTTCATTGGCCACCTTCCACAGGCACCGGGCAGATGAACAGACGCCTCTCCAGGCAGCAGAACCTGGGGGACAAGATCCCTGCCCACCACCTATGAGCTCACAGGCTCTGTGCAGTAGATGCCGTCTGTTTGGCTCCCCAAATTTGATTGCACTTCCATGGAAATTTTACAAACACACTGTCAATTTCTCTAAACCCCTGCTATGGCAAAAAGAGAACAGAGTTGCCTTTTTGAAAAGGAGACTTGAATAGATCATTAAATAGAACTGTGTTGCGCGTAGGTCCACAGAGGTTGACGATTTGCCCCAAGTTAGTGTGTGTGCTGACTTCCTTAACAAACGGGAATTGCTGGTAGTGCCAGAAGCTGCCAGAAGCTGCCAGAAACTAAGAGTAGTGAGGCTGCATCTCCCCTTGCTCGTTGCTGATTCCAGGTGAGCGCATCCCAGATACTTGTGAGAAGTTCATTGAGTAGCTATTAGCTGGATTTGCATTTTGTTGACTGTTTACTAATTAGAGGAAGAAACTCTGTGTAAAAAACTGAATCACTCAAACGGATTCTTGAACAAAATTTGTTTTCCTTAAGTTTAACTTGCAATCAGAAAACTAAAGTATTTTTCTTAAAGCGGTGAGCTGAGCTGTGGAGCCACAGTGACGGTGTGCAGGTAGCCTGCAGTTTTAGTAACTGCCTCGATGGTATAACTTAACGTTGTCATATGAAGAATAACAACCACAAAAAAACACATAATTTGTGCCTTTAACTTGAAATTTTGGGAGTCACTTGTTTCAACTAATTTTCTTTTAGGAAGCATATGGCCAAGTGGTGGTGTTCCCTGTAAGCCTTGGGTGTTTTCAGTTGATTCTAGTATTTTTTTTAAAGTTTTTTTTTTTTTAACGTTTATTTGTTTTTGAGACAGAGAGACACAGAGCATGAATAGGGGAGGGGCAGAGAGAGAGGGAGACACAGAATCCGAAGCAGGCTTCAGACTGTCAGCCCAGAGCCCAACGTGGGGCTCAAACTCACAAAGCGAGAGATCATGACCTGAGCTGAAGTCAGACGCTTAACCGACTGAGCCACCCAGGCGCCCCTGGTATTTTTTTTTTTTTAATGTCACAAATTTTTAAAAAGTCACTTTATGGGGCGCCTGGGTGGCGCAGCCGGTTAAGCGTCCGACTTCAGCCAGGTCACGATCTCGCGGTCCGTGAGTTCGAGCCCCGCGTCAGGCTCTGGGCTGATGGCTCAGAGCCTGCAGCCTGTTTCCGATTCTGTGTCTCCCTCTCTCTCTGCCCCTCCCCGTTCATGCTCTGTCTCTCTCTGTCCCAAAAATAGATAAAAATGTTGAGAAAAAAAAATTAAAAAAAAAAGTCACTTTATGAAGGGTTTAATTTAGGTAAGAGTTGTCCCTTAACTCAGTCTCAACTGAGTAGAGTTTTTTTTTAATGTTTATTTAATTATTTTTGAGAGAGAAAGAGAGGGAGGGAGGGAGGGAGAAAGAGAGTGAGGGTGCACAAGCAGGGGAAGAGGGAGAGAGAGAATCCCAAGCAGGCTCTGCACTGTTGGCCCAGAGCTCAACATGGGGCTCAGTCTCACAAACTGTGAGATCATGACCTGAGCTGAGATCAAGAGTCAGATGCTTAACTGACTGAGCCACCCAGGTGCCCCAAGTAGGTTTGAACTTATATTTTACTTGACTTGGACAATCCTCTTAAATTCTTAAGGAATGTAGGATCTGGTTCTGGAGCTGGTATGAGACCAGCCTTTCCACATATTACAATAACAACTTGACACAATATCAATAATTCCTTGAACTGGAGAGCAACTCCCAAACCTTGGCTAAATATGGAAGGACCACTTGAAAGAAGGGTGTGGCGCCATGTGAGATTCTTATTTATTTGGCTTTTGCCTTGAAGATTCTCCCCGTTTGCATAGTCTGGGACTTCTAAAACCCAAGCTGAAAGCCATTGAGTTACTAGCTTAATGTGTCGGAAAAAAGAATTCGGGACTTTCAGAACAGCTGGAGACGAGGGAAAATTTTGGGAGAGAAAGAGGCACAAAGCAGGGGGCCCCCAAATCTGGGTATAAACTCCATTCAGATTTGTGGCAAACCCTGGACTGTGGGTGCCTTGGGGCCTTGAATTCCACTCTGCATGGGTTCCAGCTGCTAGTGGTGGGGCCATAGGCTAGAACCTGAGTCTGGCCAGCTTAATTGAGTGCTGGCACAAAAATCAGGCCTCAGCAGAGAACCTCATCTTTATGAAGTGTTATCCACAGGCTCTATTGTTCTACCAAAACCTTCTGGACATGCGAGGAAATAGGAAAACATGACCCATAGTCAAGAGAAAACAGTTAATAAAGCCAACTGCAGACAGGGATGTTAAAGCAGCTATTATAAGTTGTATAAGGAGTTAAAGGAAAATATATTTAAAATGAAGGAACAATAGGGAACTGAGCACAGTAATGGAAATTATAAAAGGAGCCAAATAGAAATATTATCTGAAAACGTACATAAAAATCGAGAACTTTGGGTGGATAGGCATAATACAGGATTGGACAGAGTGGGGTACTCAGGAAACCTGAACGTAGGTCATAAAAGTGATTCGGTCTGAGTAACAGAAAATAGATCAAAAGCGCCGAAGAAAGTCCTAGTGATCTATGAGCCAGTAGACAGCCTGACACAAATATAGGTGGGGTCCCCGGAGGAGACGGGAGGAGGGGCAGACAAAATACCTGCAGAAATAATAAGAATCTCTCCAGATTTGTTGCAAACCTCAGATTTAAGAAGAGTGAACCCCAAACAGGTTGAAGACCAGGAAAAACACTCCTGGGCACATTGTGGTCAAGCCGAAGAAAACTGAAGATAAAGAGAAAATCTTGAAATCAGAACAGATTATAGGAAAGGAAACAATGATATATTGTTCAGCTGACGTCCCTTTAGGGACAGTGTCATTAAAATGATGAGTTAAAACAGTGTCCACACAAAATTCTGTGACAACCAGAACACATATTTTAATGAAGCAGGAGTGCTTCCAGCTCTAGCCTGGTCACACTGGGCTCGCCGATATCCATGACAAGGTCTAGCGCTCTCCCTCTCCCCTATTATTATATTTTGGGAGAGGAATCTACCCCTGAAATTTAGGAACTGACCCTGGTAAGATTGGCAGTGCTCTTCCTAAGGGCGTTCTCCAATCCTCACGTGACTAGTGGCCACTGAAATCCAGTCTTTCTGGCTTAGGGCCAGCAGAGAATTGATGCTTAGCACCTGAGCTAGGACCTCAGCCTAAAGGAAAAAACAACAGATGGAATTCATACAAAAGAGTGAAGATGTCAAGTTTTTGTTAACTTCATTAAAAATAACTGTCTGCTTTTCAAAACCTTTTTAGTTTGATGTAGTCCCACGTTTGTCTTTTGTTGTCTTTGCCTGAGGAGACAGATACGATACAAAAAATGTTGCTGAGACCAATATCAGAGAGCTTACTGCCTATATTTTCTTTTAGGAATTTTATGGTTTCAGGTCTTACATTCAAGTCTTCAACCCATTTTGAGTTGATTTTTGTGTATGTTGTGAAGAAGTGGTCCAGTTTCTGTCATTGTTTTGCATGTGGCTGTCCAGTTTTCCAAATACCATTTGTTCAAGAGACTGTCCTTTACCTATCGCATATTCTTGCCTCCATTGTTGTAGATTAATTGGCCATATATGTGTGGGTTTATTTCTGGGCTCTCTGTTCCATTGATCGGTGTATCTGTTTTCATGCCAATAACATACCACTTTGATTCCTATAGCTTTGTGGTATAGCCTGAAATCAAATACCATGAAATCTCCAGGTTTTTTCTCTTTTTCAAGATTGCTCTGATTATTCATAGTCTTTTATGGTGCCATACACATTTTAGGATTCTTGGTCTAGTTCTGTGAAAAATGCTGTGTGAAACAAAAATTATAGCATTGTGTAGTGGTAGTTATCAATGCAGTTGTAAAATATATGATAACAATAGCCCAAAATATGGAGAGAGGTGGAATTCTATTGCAAGTTGGTTTCTTTTTTTCCCCGTATTGCTTTATTTCAGACTGGCACAATATTAACTCTAAATAGATTGTGTTAAGGAATCATATAATAATTCCTTTATCAGCCATCAAAAAGAATATGTAAAGTTATGATAGCAGTACAATGAGGGAACTAAGATGAAATACTTAAGGAAAAAACTTGATTAAGCCAGAGGTATAAAGGGCGGGGGGGGGGGGGGGGAATGAAACCCGAATGAAACAAACAGAAAATAAATACCAAAAATAAGACTTAAGTGCAGCTGTTAAGTATAAATGGATAAAAGTCAGTGATTATCGAAGTGAATTTGAGAAAGTGAAAACTCAACTGTATATTGTGAATAAGGGGTTTACTTTAAAGAGAAGGAAACAGGTTGTAATTAAAAGGTTCTTAAAATACAAAATATCAAAATTTGTGGAAAGGAACTAAGGCAATGTATAGAGGGAAATACACAGCTTTAAGTACTTATGTCAGAAAAAAGAAAGGTCAAAATCAGTCAGTGGTCGAAGTTTCCACTTTAAGGGGCTAGAAATTGAAAAGAAAATTAAGCCAAAGTAAGTAGAAAGAAGGAAGTAATAATAGTAGAAAACAATGAAATAGGAAAGAAAGAGAAGATTGTTTCTAGCAAGATCAAGGAAGAAAAAATAAATATAACCAGTATTACAAATGAGTAAATGTATGTTACAGTCCCTGTAGACACTAAAAGGAAGGTAACACACACACACACATATATATTTATATTTATATATGTTTATATATTTATATATATATGTTTACATATTTATATATTTTATTTATATATTTAAATATATTTAAACATATATTTAAATATATATTTATTAAATATATATAATTTATTATATATGTGTGTATGTATATATATACATACATACATATATATATATACATACACACATATATACAAATACATATTTGTAACTTGTATATATTTATACATAACCTTTATTTGTTGTGGTATGTTCCCTCTAAACCCTCATTGTTGAGGGATTGTATTGTGAATGGATGTTGTAGTTTATCAAATGCTTTTTCTACATCTGTTGAAATGACCATATGGTTTTTATCCTTTCTCTTGTTGATGTGATGTATCACATTGATTTTGCGAATATTGAACTACCCTTGCATCCTGGAAATAAATTCCACTTGATCATGGTGAATGATTTTTTAAATGTATCATTTGGTTCAGTTTGCTAATGTTTTGTTGAGGATTTTTGCATCTGTGTCCATCAGAGATACTGGCCTATAGTTTTCCTTTTTTGTAGTGTATATTGTTTTGGTATTGGGGTAATGCTGGCTTCATAGCATGGGTTTGGAAGCTTTCCTTCCTCTCCCATTTTTGGAATAGTTTGAGAAGAATAAGTATTAACTCTTCTTTAAATGTTAGAATTCACCTTTGGAGCCATCTGGTTCTGGACTTTGGTCTATTGGGAGATTTTTGATTACTGATCAATTTTATTGCTAGTCACTAGTCTGTTCAAGTTTTTTATTTCTTCCTGATTCAGTTTTGGGAGATTGTATGTTTCTAGGAATTTACCCATTCTAGGTTATCCAATTTGTTGATGTATAATTTTTTATAATAGTCTTTTATAATTCTTTGTGTTTCTTTGGTATTTCTTCTTTCATTACTGATTTTATTTTTTAGTCCTCTCCCTTTTTGATAATTTTGGCTGAAGATTTATCAATTTTTTGATCCTTTCAAAGAACCAGCTCCTCATTTCATCCATCTGTTCTATTGTTTTGGTCTTGATTTCATTTATTTCTTCTCCAATATTTATTATTTCCTTCCTTTTACTGGCTTTTATGCTTAGTTCTTCTTTTTCTGGCTTCCTTAGGTTTAATATTAGATTGTTTGAGATATTTCTCATTTCTTTACGTAGGCCTGTATTGTTATAATCTTCCCTCTTAGAACAGCTTTTGCTTCATTCCAAAGAATTTGGACCATTGTGTTTTCATTTTCATTTTTCTCCATGTATTTTTTGACGACTTCTTTGGTTTCTTGGTTGACCTATTCACTGTTTAGTAGCATGTTTTTTGACATCAATTTGTTTGTGTCCTTTCCAGATTTGGTCTTGTTGATTTCTAGTTTCATACCACTGTGGTCAGAAAAGATGTATGATATGACTTCAGTCTTTTTGAATTTCTTGAGACTTGTTTTGCAGCCTAATACGTGATCTGTTCTGGAGAGTGTTACATGTGCACTTGCAAAGAATGTGTATTCTGCTGTTTTGGGATGGAATGCTCTGGATATAGCTGTTAAGTCCATCTGGTCCATCATATCATTTAAAGCCACTGTTTCCTTGTTGATTTTCTGTTTGGAGGATTTATTCATTGAGGTGAGTTGGGTGTTAAAGCCCCCTACTATCATTGTATTACTTTCATTTTTTTCATTTATGTTTGTTAATAGCTACTTTATGTATTTGGGTACTTCTATGGTGGGTGCATTAATATTTACAACTGTCACATCTTTCTTTTTTTAATTTTTTTTTAATGTTTACTTATTTTTGAGACAGACATAGAACAGACAGAGCATGAACAGGGGAGGGGCAGAGAGAGAGGGAGACACAGAATCGGAAGCAGGCTCCGGGCTCTGAGCCATCAGCCCAGAGCCCAACGCGGGGCTCGAACTCACAGACCGCGAGATCGTGACCTGAGCTGAAGTCTGACGCTTAACCGACTGAGCCACCCAGTCGCCCCACTGTCACATCTTTTTGTGGGTTGTTGTCTTGATGATTATGTAGTGTCCTTCTTTGTCTCTTGTTATAGCCTGTTTTAAAGTCTCTTTTGTCAAAGTATTGCTACCTCGGCTTTCTTTTTACTTCCATTTGTGTGATTAATGTTCTTCCACCCTTCACTTTCCATCTGTATGTGTCTTTAGGTATGAAGTGAATCTATTACAGGCAACATATAGATGGGTCTTATTTTCTTATCCATTCCATCACCCACTGTTTTTTTTTTCAATGTTTGTTTCGTTTTGAAAAAGGAAGAGAGACAAAGCACAAACGGGGAAGGGGCAGAGAGAGAGGGAGACACAGAATGAGAAGCAGGCTCCAGGCTCTGCACTGACAGCAGAGAACCTGATGCAGGGCTCAAACTCACGAATTGAGAGATCATGACCTGAGCCGAAGTCAAACCTCAACCGACTGAGCCACCCAGGTGCCCCTTTCACCAATTGTTTTGATTGAAGCATTTAGTCCATTTACATTCAAAGCAGTTATTGACAGTTGTCTACTCATTGCTATTTTGCTATTGTTTTATGGTTGTTTTTGTAGTTCTTCTCTGTTCCTTTTTCGTGTTCCCTCCTGGCTTGTTGTTTGATGGTTTCCTCTATTGATACGCTTGGATTCCTTTATTTTTTGCATATATATTACCAGTTTTTGATTTTTGGCTACCATTAGGTTTATATATAATATCCTGTGCACGCAGCAGTCTATATTAAGTTGATGGTTGCTTAAGTTTGAACCCATTGAAAAGCACTGAATTTTTACTGCCTCCCCCCAGATTTTATGTATATGGTGTCATACTTCACATACTCTTGTGAATCCATTGACTAATATTTATAGATACAATTGATTTTACTGCTTTTATGCTTTTACTTCCATATTGGTTTTATAAGAAATTAATGTACTTGTGTTGGTATGTACCTACGAAATTTTTTTCTTCCCTAATTTTCTTATTCCTGGTTATGATATTTACTTTCCACTCAAAGAATTCCCTTTAGTATTTCTTGTAAAGCTAGTGTTGTGGTGATGAACTTCTTTGCCTGTTATTTGGGCAACTTTTTATCTCTCCTATTCTGAATGGTAGCCTTGCTGGGTAGAGTATTGTTGGTTGCAGGTTTTTTTTTTTTTTTTTCTTTCAGCGCATTGACTATATCCTGCCACTCCCTTCTGGCCTGCAAAGTTTCTGCTGAAAAATCAGCTGATAGCCTCAAGAGGTTTCCTAGAATGTAACTGTTTTCTCATGTTGCTTTAAAAAATCTCTATCACCATTTTTTGTCATTTTAATCTCTGTGTCTTGATGTGAATTCTTCAGGTTAGTTTTGCTGGGGACTTTCTGTGCCTCCTGGATCTGGATTTCTGTTTCTTTCTCCAGATTTAGGAAGTTTTCAACTATTATTTCTTCAAGTAAATATTTAGCCCCCTTTTCTCTCTCTTTGCCTTCTGGGATCCCTATAATGTGAATATTAGTATGCTTGATGGTGTCACTGAGTTCCCTTAATCTGTTCTCATTTTTTATTGTTCTTTTTCTTTTGCTATTCAGCTTGGCTGCTTCCATTACTCTGTCCTCCAGGTCACTGATCCATTCTGCTTCTTCTAGTCTACTGTTTATTCCCTCTCATGTATTTTTAATATCAGTTATTAAGTTCTCATCTCTGATTGGTTCACTTTTATATTTTCTATCTCTTTGTTGAGGGTCTCGCTGAATCTTCCACTCCTTTTCAAATCTAGTGTCTTTATGACCATTACTTTGAATTCTTTATCAGGTATATTGCTTATCTCTGTTTCATTGAGCTGTTTTGCTGTGAATTTCTCATGTTTTTTCATCAGGGCATATTCCTCTGTCTCACTTTGTCTCACTCTCTGTGTCTGTTTTCTTTTGTTAGGAGAGTCAGCTATGACTCCTAATGTTGAAAGTAGGGGCCTTATGAAGAGTTATTGTGCCTCCCTGTTCAATGTCCTGTACAATGTCCCCTGTTGACCAGAACCTGGTACTTCCGGGTGTCGCCTGTGTGTGTTGCATGTGCCATGCTGTTGTGGTTGAGCCATGTTTGCCTTCCAATTGCCCACAATGGCTCTCTCTGCCTATTGTGGGCAGGGTTTGGTTCCTGTGCTATCAGAGGCCAGTCTTGGCTGCCTTGGGTCAGACTAGATGCTTCCTCTTAGCCTGTGTGCTGGGCTTCAGTCACACCTTACTGCAGGGTACTCTCTTGTGCTGGCCCCTAAGGGGCTTTTCTTGGAGATGAGGCCTGCAGTCTGCCCCCACTCTGACTGTGGGGTTGCAGTGACTCTGAACTCCAGGGCTCTCTCTTTTTTTTTTTTTTTTTTTTTGCTGCCCCCCTGTGAGCTTTTTGCTGGTGGGTGGGGCTAGCAGTCAGACCTGATGTCTGCCCCCAGCCCATGCTGGGGCTGTGGTTGGACTGGTGTGTGTGGGGATCTTCCCCTCTCCTGGGGCAGGAGTCACTTTGGCATGGTGCTGGTCGCTGTGGGGTTGCTTGCAAAATGAGGTGAGG
Source organism: Prionailurus viverrinus (assembly GCF_022837055.1). NCBI lineage: Eukaryota > Metazoa > Chordata > Mammalia > Carnivora > Felidae > Prionailurus > Prionailurus viverrinus. The sequence goes on from NW_025927614.1 coordinate 2,509,067, forward strand.
CAGGCACTGCTTTGGATGGACTCCTGTTCAGTGGGCAAGTTGGATGAAGTGGATTCAAGGGTGGCAGCACCTTGGGTGTTAGCTAGATGTGCTGGTCTGGTTGCAGAATGGGAACTGGAGCCACTTCGAGGGATGCCTGCAGAGTGGGGCAGGTTGGGTGGAGTGAGGCCGAAGGAAAATGTGGGGGTCAGGTGTACTGTTAGCAGAGCTAGGTGGCCACTGTGGGTGCTGGTTCCTGTAGGTATCCAGGTAACTCGGCTGGGGGGTGGGGGGGAGAAATGGTGCCCGCCAGTTGTTTTGTTCTTAGACAAGTCTCCTAAAGACCCCTGCCCATCCTGTGGGTTTCTGAAATTAGTAAATAAATATCCTTCCTGTGTACCTCAGGAGTTTTTCATACTGCTGTTTTATGCTTTATCTCTGGGGTTGTGTGTTTTGCTGTCTCTTCCAGGGCAGAGACTCAGTTTCTTGTTGGCCTCAGGCTCTCCCAGAAGTAAGCCAGCTGAGTTTTAAAGTACCCTGAGTTAAGTCCCACTGATTGTAAACACTCACAAAGTTAAGCCCCACTGGTTTTCAAAGCCAAATGTCTCGGGGTCTCATCTTCCCAGTGCAGGGTCCCCCGTGTCTGGGGTGGCTGGTGTGGGGTCTTTTCCTCTCCCTTCTCTACACTCATGTTCTCTTTCCTGTTTGTGGTTAGTCTCACAGGTTAGTTTGGTTCTGGAAGGGTCTCTGCCCTTCCTTCTGTTTTCACTTTGGTTTCCTGTCTACCATTAATTGTGGAGAGCTTATTCTGTCAGTCTTAGGGTTTTTTCTGGGTTAGTTGCAATGATGTGCCTGTTATCTAGATGTGTTCATGGGACAAGGTGAGGGTAGGACCCTCCTACGTCCCCACCTTCCCTGGAAGTCTGAGCAATCCCAATTCTGGGTGTTTATCTGAAAGAAATGAAAGCAGGGACTCAAACAGATATTTATACACAAGTGTTTATAGTAGCATATTCACAACAGCCAAGAGGTAGTCAAAACTTCAGTATTTAATGGTGGATGAATCAATAAAGAATATATGTTGTATCCACATAGTAGAACATTATTCAGCTGTAAAAAGGAAGGAAATTCTGATAAATGCCGCAACATAGATGGACCTTGAGGACGTTATGTTAAGAGAAATGGGCCAATCACAAGAAGGCAAATTCTGCACAATTCTACTTACGTGAGGTATCTAGGCTAGTTGGACGCAGAGAAATAGAAAGTAGAATGGTGGTGGCCAGAAGCTGAGAGAGAGGGAGGCGGGGTTGTAGAGTTTCCATCTTGTGGGATGGGGAGCTTTGAGGATCTGTTGCACAACCATGTGCCTGTGGTCGACGATGTTGTACTGACTACCTGGATTGTTGGGAGGGTGAATTTTAGTGTTTTTGGCCACCTAACATAAATAACCATCAACTGGAGAAATATGATGATACATTGATATGTTGTAACAGTTCTCATCAGTAAAAACCTATGAAGTGCTGATCCATATAGCACTATAGCAGAGTCTCTATATGGTTATATAAAATCAGTGTGATTCTATTTATATTAAGGTCAAGAACCAAGGAAAGCTAGTCAAAATATTGAATAGTAGCTGTTTATTCGGGGTGGGGTTTGACTGGAAGGACACATGTAAGTACTTTGGGTTGGTAGATATGTCCTGTGTCTTGATTGGGGTAGTGGTTCTATAGATACATTTCCATGCATTGAACTTTATCAGTGTAAAGATCTGAACATTTCACTGCATGTATATTTTCTATTTTCTCCCCCACACCTGTAAATGAATACTTACCTCTGCTTAATAGATTTTTCTTTTCACAGTGTCTTTTCACACTTTGTCTAAGGAGAGACGCAGGCTGCAGTTGGCCCGTGGGAGTGGCTAGGTGGCCTCTTCTAAAATGCTAATCTCTTAGAGTTTTCATAGGAACAGCTAGAGTGTAGTGTGGTGTGGTCGATGGTGAAGGGTGTGGGCACCAGAGTTGTTCACACCTGGGTTCACACCTAGTGTTGCCACTCGCGCTTAAATAACTGGGAGAGCTTCGTACCTCTGCTTACTCGTTTGCAAAATACTCGGAGTCCCTCCTTTGTGGGATTGTGTGGAAGGTTGCGTAGAGCCATCTGGTGCCTGACCACCCACTGCCTTCTGGTTGGTTCCCTGCTCCCACTTGTTCTCCTGTGGCTGCCTTCACGGCAGCCAGACGACCCCCTGACATGGAGTCAGATCATGTCATCCCCTCTTGAAAATCCCCAGTGCTCCTGTCACACTGAAAGTGGGAGCCAGGTGCATCCCTCCGCATGGTTCTGTTCTCTCTGCTGGCACCTGCTCTGTCAGCTTCCATACCTGGGAGCTGGGTTTTCTCTGTGTCCTGGAGATCCTCATCTTGCCAGAATGGCTTTATTCTTTTTTTTTTTTTTAACGTTTATTTACCTTTGAGACAGAGAGAGACAGCATGAATGGGGTAGGTCAGAGAGAGGGAGACACAGAATCTGAAACAGGCTCCAGGCCTGAGCTGTCAGCACAGAGCCCGACGCGGGGCTTGAACTCACGGACCGCGAGATCGTGACCTGAGCCGAAGTCGGCCGCTTAACCGACTGAGCCACCCAGGTGCCCCAGAATGGCTGTTTATTCTTACTGCTCACACATAACATTGACTGAACTCTTCCCTGGCCTCATTGTTAAGTAGGCCGTATGTTTATTCTGTTTTAATTCCTGCCCTATGCGATTGTCTTTTGTGTGTCCCTTACCTGTTAGCAAGTAAGCTGCGTGAGATACAGTACCTCGTCCACCTCGTTCTCCACTGTACCCAGCCCTGAGGTGCTTACAAAGTAGGCATTCAGTAAATTCTGTGGGGTGGCTGCAGTTGGTTTTTTTTTTTAAACGTTTATTTTTTAATTTTTGAGACAGAGACAGAGCATGAACGGGGGAGGGTCAGAGAGGAAGACACAGAATCTGAAACAGGCTCCAGGCTCTGAGCTGTCGGCACAGAGCCAGACGCGGGGCTCGAACTCACGCACCGCGAGATCATGACCTGAGCCGAAGTTGGACGCTTAACCAGCTGAGCCACCCAGGCGCCCCCTGCAGTTGGTTTTAATACACTCAAAAGGCCAAACAGTGACTGGCCCTGAGTGCTTGGTAAGTGTTAGTGAAAATCATTGCCACAGCCTGTGAGGAGTACGTGCCTCCTTTAGCAGAACATCAGAATGCATTACGAGGCTTGAAAAATGTATTCTTCAGAAATTTCTTTCTGAAGAAATAGAGAAAGATCAAGACCCACTCACCTAAGAAAAGTCACAGAGCACTCTGCAGCCAGTGTGTGATTATTTATATAGATTCTAGGGTAATAAAATGAATAATTAAAAGCCCGAATGAATTTGATGTCATTTCACTGCAGCTTTCAAACCAGCAGGTTTATCCTTCCTTTCATTCCTTCCCCACACATCTGTTTGTAACAGTTTCTGTAGGGTAAACTATGTCACAGGACCAGACAGAAAGGAAAAAAAAAAAAAGACTGGGGCCTTCAGGATGTCTCTGAACAATGGAGTGATCGAGCTCTCTTTTTGTTTTAGATGTCCACACAGAAGCTGTGCAGGCAGCGCTGGCTAAACACAAAGAAAGGAAGATGGCAGTGCCTATGCCTTCCAAACGCAGGTCCTTGGTTGTGCAGACCTCGATGGACGCCTACACACCTCCAGGTGAGAAGCAGGCCCGCTGTCTGCTTCCCAAAGTGACGGGCGAGCCTGGGGATGAATTCACTGCTAGCTTCAGCAGTCCCGGTCCTTGTAGCTTTCAAAGTAATGGTGCTGTGATTCAGATTTTCGGAACTAGAAGTCCAGAAATGGTGTCTACGCTCTATATTAAACTCGGAGGGAAAATTCATGTTACTAGGTATGTCTATACAAATAGTATTTTAACCTTTTCATTGAGACTCGTAAATGATGCAGACTTTTAGTCTTACGAAATTTCACTTAATTCTTCATGTAGCGAAAGAGAAGAGTTTGTGCCTCCATAGTTATAACTGAATTTGGACTTCTCTTCTGCTTGGATAGATGTATATATATTCTCAAACTCTTAAAACATAAATATGTCATAAGGTTATATTAAGAAACCAAATGAATTGAAAAATGTATCCTGTTCCCTCAGTTTGGAGTATGTAAAGTGCAGGTAGTATTTTGGTTCCTGGACAGTGCGGTGTCTGTCACAGCTGCTTATTCTGCCGTGGTGGTGTGAAAACAGGCAACGTGTCAGTGAGCAGCTGTGGCTGTTTGCCAATAAAACTTTATTTATAAAGGCAGGCAGAGGGCCAGTTTGATCCACAGGCCTGCTGACCTCGATCTTAAATGGTTGAAGGTAATATCCCATTCATATTTATGCTTTTATTTATCTTGAACTTTATATAACTACCTAAGTTCTGTTCTTTACCCAAATAATTACAGTCTGTGTTTTATGATCTTCAAAATCAAAGTAAAGAGCAAGGTTAAATTCCACAGGTATCTATTAGAAAACATGAAGTATTGAGCCTAAATTACGTGTTTTTTCTGTGTGTTGGGTTCGCACATTATTCATGTCCTTGTTGCCACTCTCCCTTCCTGCAGACCCAAGTTACCTTGCACAATAAGAACAAATGGGTGTGTACAACATTGTTTAGAGTGTTTTGAAGTTGAATCCTGAGTGTTTGCAAGCAGTGAGAGTAATAGAAACACATACTTCAGCTCAGAGATGTGTACAACACAGTGATTCAGCATTTATGCACATTACTCAGTGCTCCCTGTGATGTGTGGTCACCGTGTCGCCATATGAAGTTAGTGCAGTGTTATTCACTGTATTCCCCATGCTGCACCTTCTGTTTCCGTGACTCTATTTCATAACTGGAAGTTTGTAACTTCTTTTTTTTAATGTTTATTTTTGAGAGACAGACAGACAGAATGTGAGCGGAGGAGGGGCAGAGAGAGAGAGGAAGACACAGAATCTGAGATGGGCTCCAGGCTCCGAGCCGTCAGCACAGAGCCTGATGCGGGGCTCAAACTTATGAACTGGGAGATCCTGAGCTGAGCTGAAGTTGGACACTTAACCGACTGAGCCACCCAGGTGCTCCTGGAAGTTTGTAGCTTCTAATCCTCTTTACCTATTCTGCCTATCCCCCAACCCACCTCCCCTCTGGAACCACCAGTTCTCCATATTTGAGTCTGTTTCTGGTTTTTGTTCATTTGTTGCGGTTTTTAGATTCCATATACAAGTGAAATCTTACAGTATTTTGTCTTTCTCCGACATTCCACTGAGTATAATGCCTTCTAGGCACACCCATGTTGTTGCAAATGGCAAGATTTCATTCTTTTATATGACTAATATTCCATTGTACGGATAGCACATCCTCATTCATCATATGCTGGACACTTAAGTTGCTTCCATATCTTGCTTATTGTAAATAATGCAACAAAAGACATAGGGGTGCATATATCTTTTTGAATTAGTATTTTCATTTTCCTCTGATAAATACTCAGAAGCAGAATTGCTGGATCATATGATAGTTCTGTTTTTTGAGGAACCTCCATACTGTTTTCCACAGTGGCTGCACCAGTTTGCATTCCCACCAAGAGTGAAAGAGGCTTCCTCTTTCTCCACATCCTCGCCAACATTTGTGATTTATTGTCTTTTTGATACTAGCCATTATGACAGATGTGATAAGATACCTGATTTTGATTCGTGTTTCCCTGATGGCAAGTGATGATGAGCATCTTTTCATGTGTTGGCCATCTTTTGTCTTCTCTGGAAAATGTCTTTTGAGGTCCTCTGCCCATTTTTACTCAGATAGTTTGGATTATTATTATTTTTTGGTCTTGAGTTTTATGAGTTCTTTATATATTTATTTGGATATTAACCCCTGATCAGATACATGATTTACAAATATCTTCTCCCATTCAGTAGGTTGCTTTTTCTGTGCAAAGCTTTCTTTCACTGTGCAAAGCTTTTCAGTTGTATAGTCTTAATTCCTTATTTTTGCTTTTGTTTCCCTTGTGTGAGGAGACATGTCCAAAAAATATTGCTAAGACCTATGTCTAGGAGTCTACTGGCTGTTTTTTACAGGAGTTTTATTGTTTTAGATGTCACATCTAAACATCTAGGTCTGTAATCCATTGTGAGTTCATATAAGAAAGTGGTCTGTAATCCATTGTGAGTTCGTATAAGAAAGTGGTCTAGTTTCACTCTTTTACCTGTTGTCCAGTTTTCCCAACACCATTTGTTAAAGGGACTGTCTTTTTAGGGCGCCTGGGTGGCTCAGTCAGTTAAGCATCCGACTTAAGCTCAGGTCATGATCTCGCGGTTCACAAATTCGAGCCCCGCGTTAGGCTCTGTGCTGACAGTTCAGCGCCTGGAGCCTGCTTCAGATTCTGTGTCTCCTTATCTCTCTCTGCCCCTCCCTTGCTTGCACTCTGTGTGCATCCGTCCGTCCCTGTCTCTCTCTGTCTCTCTCAAAAATAAACATAAAAAAAAGACTGTCTTTTCTCCATTGCATATTCTTGCCCCCTTTGTCATAGATTAGTTGACCATATAAACAGGGGTTCATTTCTGGACTCTCTGTTCTGCTAATGTGGTGAAAAGTTTTATTTTGTATGTGTTTTTGTAACAGAATGCGCTTACAAGGATAACAAACCCACTTAAAGTATTTTAACTAGATGTTTGGAACTAGACAGCATTCAAAGAGATTGACATTTTTCTGAGCTACGTTTTTTATGAGAAATGTTGAGTTTAAAATGCAAGAAACAATGTGATTATGTATGTGCCTTTTCACACATTGAACCTATCCTCAGAAATGTTATTTTATTGTACATGATGAAAGACAAAACTCTAGGAAATCAAACATTGTACGTATATCTTTACGAAATATAAAAGAACGTTACTGGGAGTATAATTTTGGTGAAATATTTCCATTTAGTTAGCCCTTGCTTGTATGCCATGTAATACATTTTGTAAACTGTCATTCAAAGGTCCTGGTGATAATATCACACGGGATAGTTTCATACAATCAAATGCCAGCTCCATCATCATAAAATTTTTATTTACAACCTGTTTTGTGCGTAGCAGTACTCTACCTGTTTATAACCATACTTGCTTGAACAAAACCTTGGGGCTGAGCTCTATTTTCTCTCATTCTTTTTTCCTTCGTTGCTTTAACACTGATGAGTTAAAACTCATCTCATGTCCTCTGATCTTCAGAGCATATTCCTGAAATACATATTTTCTCTGTGAAATGACTGGTCACTGAGCAGTGTAACCAACCAGTATCACTGTTACACTGACAGTCTTTTACAGGTGAAGCTTTCCTTTAGTTTTCACATTTAAAAATATAATAAGAATTTTCCAGCAATTCTGTTTCTACTCATAATGAAATAACCTCTACTGGACTAACCCATGCACTGTAAATAACTATAAAACTGCCCCAAATGAATGGGGCAGCTGTTTTTAAGCCACGGACATCCAGCAGTGAGAGACTAACCTGAGAGCAGGAAAACTTGCGAGGTGAGCCCCACAGTTCACAGTTTTCTGCCTGGAGAAGTTTTTAGACCATGGCCCAGTGATTGAGATCTGAGCAAGGCCAGTAGTTCTGCTAAGTTGAGGAGGCAGAGATCTGAGTTCAAGCAGATGACAGGATTGGAGCTTTCTGCAGATCCACACTAGCAAAGAATCACTCCATGTCTGCTCAACGTCCGACTGCTTGCTAAAATAAGAATCACAAGGCTTTAGAGGAAGATTATAGAATCCAGAGTCTCCTCCACATACCATCCACAATGTGTACTGCTCGGTAAACAGTCACTAGACATGAAGAGATACAGGAAATGTGATCTGTGGCCACAGGAAAAGGAGTCAACATAAAATGAACATAAGATGGCCTCATTGTGCTCTTGGTAACCACTAATCATCTGCGGCTGGTGTTAATTGTATTTGCTGTAAGTGTGAAATTCATGCCAGATTTTGAAGAGTTAATATGAAAAAAATCACTGGAAGGTATTTAATTTTCATATTTATTATTTATTAAAGCAACAATGTTTGGAATATTTAGTGATAAATAAAAATACATTTAAAAAGTTAATTGTATCTATTTTTTAACGTGGCTACTAGAAAGTTTAAAACTATGTTATGAGACTCCTATTTCTGTTGGAGAGGTCTGGTTTTAGATGTTTGATATAGTGGAAGATGGAGTTTTAAAATCTGATTATAAACATTCAGGGAATCGAATTAAAATATGTTAAAGTACTGAAGGAAAATATTGTCTCAATACGTGAGCTGAGTAGAGAAAGGGAAAAATACTTTTTTTTAAATTAATGGAGACTCTAGAACAGTAAAGTTCTCACTAAGGTGAGACTTCACTGGATTGGCTTAACATCAGATTGGAGAAGGAGGAAGATGAAGGTGTCTGTAAACCTGAAGAGACACGAAGAGAAATTAACCAAACTGAAGAGCGGGGAGACATAATTAAAGTTAACAGAAGAACCTCAAGTATTATGGTACAATGTTACCCACTTATTTGGAACCCAAGAAGGAAAAGAGGAGAGGGCAGAAGAAATATTTGAAGAAACAATAGTCGAGAACTTCTCAGACTGCTATAAAATCCACCTTATAGATCCCAGAAGTTCAGTGAACCCAAAGCAGGATAAGTTAAAAAAAATCATACCTCAGTTCTCAGTGGTCAAAGTGCTGAAATCCCATGATTAAGAGGAAATCTTGAAAGTAATTGGAGGAAAACCTATACCACATACAAGAGCACATCCTATGAATGATGAATGACCTACAAAAGACACTATATAGAGAGACTGGAAGACAGTATAAAGCCATATTTAAAGTCCTAAAGGGAAAAAACAAAACTCATATTCAGAGAAAATATCCTTAATAAACAAGGATGGAATGAAGACATAATGAGACATGAGAAGTGAGAGAATATAGTGCCAGGAGGACTGCACTGCAGACATGCTAACGGATGTCATTTAGGCTGATGGGAAATGATGTTAGATGAAAAATGTAATCGGTAAAAAGGAAAAAACACTGGAAATAGTAAATAATTGGGCAAACAGAATACTATGTTTTCCTATTGTAATTTGCTTTAAAACAATAAGGAGGGGTGAGTGGCATTATACTGTTGTGTGGCTATTACTTTTGTGAAGTAGGTAGACTGTGAACAGTAGAAAATGTATAGTGTCAGGTGTATTCGGAGTAGAGGTGAAAGAGAAAGTTTATAGTGTCAGATTTGAAGAATAAACAGAATATTGACCCCATATAGACCCATTAAGGATGCATAGCTGTTAGCCTTACATCAACCACTAAAAAAAAAAAAAAAGTACAAGTAAGATTTAATAGAAGACACAAAATGAAACTAAAAAAATGTGGTTAAAGAACATAGGAAAAATCAGCAGATATAAAAAATAGGTGGAATGAATGAAAAATAGCAAAATGCTAGATTTTAGCACATTTATATCATTGATTATGATAATTCTAAATGGACCAAACACCCAATTAAAAGATTGGGATTGTCAGACTGGGTAAAAAAGGAAGATACATCTATATGTCTTCTATAAGAGATACAGCCGTGTTTTTTAAAGTAAACTCCACCCCTAACATGGGGCTCGAACTCACAACCCTGAGATCAAGAGTCACATGCTCTACCCACTGATCCAGCCAGGACACATTTAAGTCAAAAATGAAGATAGTTAAAAATACAAGGTTGAAAAACTATACAGTGGAAACATTAAATATAAAGCATACAAGTCTTTCTTAATATCAAAGTAGATGGCAAGACATAGTAATACAAGATGTACAGTGGGACCTTACATAATGGAAATGAACAATTTATCCGTAAGATGTAATAATGAATACTTGCATACGTAAAAGAGCAGTATAATTTATAAAGCAGAAGCTGGAATAGTGAGGGGGAATAGAAAAGTCAAGAATAATAACTAGAGATTTAAAAAATACCTTTCTTAGTAATTGGTCAAAACAACACGGTCATCCAGCTTGATGCAGTTGCTGTTCACAGAATATTATACTCAACTACTGTGGGACACACATTCACCTTTAATACATTTCTTGAGGTGTAATTTGCAGTCCACAAAATTAACTATTGTAAGTGTGTGACTCAGTGATTTTTAATAAATACATAGATAATGCTGTCATTGCCATAATCTAGTTTTAGAACATTTCCACCACTCCACAAGTTTCCTTGTGCCCATTTGCAGTTAATTCCCCTTACAACATTCAGCCATAGGGGCCTCTGGTCTGATTTCTATGCCTCTGTAAATATTCTGGAAATTTTGTAAATAAAATGATAAAATGTGTTCTTTTGCATCTTCTTTAGCATAATTTTTTGAGCATCTTCCATGTTGTAGCATGCATCAGTTCATTCCTTCTTGTTGAACTGTATCCTGTTAGATAGGTACGCCACGTTTTGTTTACCCGTGACTAGTTGGTAGATATTGAGCTTGTTTCCAGCTTTTGGCTATCATGGATAATACTGCTCTCCACATTTATGTACATATGTTTGCATCAACACATATCGTTTATTAACGAATCCTATAGTTATTTTATGCTTAACTTTCAGGAAACTGCCAGACTGTTTCTATATGGGCACTGCCATTTTACATTCGCACTAGCAATGTAGGAGGATTTGTTTCTCAACATCCTTACACACGTTTATATTGTCTGTATTTTTTATTGTAGCCATTCTGGTAGATATGAAATGCTATCTCATTGTGGTTTTAATTTGCATTTTCCTAATGGGCTTATTTGCTGTTTGTATATCTTCATTGGTTGAGTGTTCACACTCTCCCATTTTTTATGTGAGTTGTCTCCTCACTAGTTAACAGTTCTTCATATAATCTGAATACAAATCCTGAACCAGATTCACAATTTTCAAACTATGTTTTGTCTCCCATTAATTGCGTCTAGTATCTATATAAAGATATTTTGTATCTTTATCTTGTATTCTGTGACCTTGCTAAATGTATTAATTGAAGAATTTAGTGTGTGTCTTGGGACTTTTTACATAAAAGATCATATTAAATTGACTAAAGACAGTTTTAATGTTTCCTTTCCAATCTGGATGCCTTGAAGTTATTCTTTTTGCTTTATTTCACTGGCTGGAGGTTTGCAAATAATGTTGAATAGAAGTGGTAAGAGGGGGCATCCTTACCTTAGTCTTGATTTTAGGAGCTGCACGTTTAATCTTTTAACATTAAATGCAGTGTCAGCTATGCGTTTTCACAGATGCCCTGTGTCAGGTCGAGGAAATTTCTTTCTATTCCTGCTTTGTTGAAAGGTTTTATCATAAGTTAGTTTTAGATTTTGTGAAATGCTTTTTCTGTGACTTTGAAAGTTAACTTAGGGTTTTTGTCCCTTTATCCTACTAATAGGGTGCATAACGTTAATTGACTTTTGAATGTCACCACTTGGTCCTAATGTGTACTATCCATTTTATATTTTGCTCGATTCTGTTAGCTAATATGTTTTGAGGATTTTTGTGTCTGTATCATGAGGGATATTTTTCTGTAGTTTTCTTGTGAAAGGATGGGGTGGGAATGAAAGATTGACAGTAAAGAAGCGTAAGAATACTTTTTGGGAGGATAATAATATTTGGATGGATGTAGGGGTATGTGCGTTTCTCAAAAATCGTAAGTCTGAGGGCTTGAACGTTTTTCCAGATGAGATACAGATGGCCAATAATAGCATGAAAAATTGCCCAGCATCAGTGGTCATTAGGGAAACACAAATCAAAACTACAATGAGATACGACTTCACACCCACTAGAATGGCTACTGTCAAAAACCAGAAAATTACAAGTGGTTGGTGAGGATGGGGAGAAATTCAAACCTTTGTGCACTGTTGGTGGGAACACCCCTATGGCAAAAAGTATGGCAGTTACTTAAAAAATGCTACATGACCCAGCAATTCTACTTTTGGGTCTGCACCCAAAGGAATTGAAATATCTTAAAGAGATATTTGTACACTCATATTCATAGCATTATTCGAAATAGCTAAGACATCGAAGCAACCCCTTGTCTGTCCACAGATGGATGCGTAAGCAAAATGTGCTACATACGTGAAATAGGTTATCATTCACCCTTAGGAAAGAAATTGTGCAGTGTGCCACAATATGGATGAGCCTTGAGGATGTTACGCAGAATGAAATGAGCCACGCACAAAGACAAATACTGTATGAAAACACTTGTGTGAGGTACTTAAAGTGGCCCCAGTTGTATAAGGAGAAAGCAAAATGGTGGTTCCCAGGGCCTTTGGGGAAGGGAGAATGGAGGGTCATTGTTTAACGGGGACAGAGTTTCAGATTTGCAAGATGAAGAGAAATACTGAAATGGTGGGTACAGTTGCACAGATTATAAGTGTATTTGGTATCACTGAATTTCTACTTAAAAATGGTTACAGTGGTAAATTTTATGTTGTATTTTACCACAATCACAAAAACAAAAACGAAAGAAGCCTTAAGCCTGAATACAAAAAAATGTGTAAATTTTCTTTAAATTATAATCCCACTATTTCACAAAGCAGAGCAGAGGGAGAGAATTTGTTGGTCTTCTGATACTGCTGCTTTTCTAACAAATTCCTAACAAACTTCCAAAAATTTTCCAGAGAGCTTGGCCATATCACAATGATAATAAAATATGAATGTCAGTGTCCTTCACAAATACTGTTGTGTTGGAAAAAACAAAAGTCCGTGTCTTGATTTAAGACACATTGTCATTTCCCTTGTTCTCCTTAGATGTTCTCGAGCTGCTCCGGTCTCTACTTCCTCCTGGTGTACCTCACCCGTGGTAGGACCCAGAAGCTGTTCTTACATGAGGATTTAAATAACAAGTATACCAGTATTTCATTCTTGAAAACGTCACGGCTGCTAGGGAAATCATGTTACGTAAAAATAGTTCTATCACTTTTAATGAAAAAAAGTGATGTGTTTGATCTCAATCCAAGTTGCACAGTATTCAGAGAGGAAAATAAATCAAGTGAATAGTGAAAAATTTTAACAGAAATGAGCGTTAAAGCAAATACGTTTAGTTTACTCATGTAATGTGCTGACATACTATCCTCACTACAGGAGGAAGCAAAGCCTTGGTGGGAAAGAGATGGGGGTCATTCTAACGTCTACACCACTATCCTTGCTGACAACTTACTCTTTGTGGAGGGACGTGGTTACCTTTACTCACACAAAATTTAAAAATACAGCTCAGAGGGCATCTTGTTGGCTCATTCGGTTGAGCGTCCAACTCTTGATCTCGGCTGAGCTTATGATCTCGCGATTTGTAAGTTCCAGCCCCTGTGTCAGGCTTGCTGATGTCAGCACGGGCCTGCTTTGGATCCTCTGTCCCTCTCTCTCTCTGCCTGTCTTCAGCTCATGCTTTCTCTCTCTCTCTCTGTCAAAAATAAATAAACATAACAATACAGCCCAGAGAAGTACCTCAGGTCTAAACAAGGGCTACAGTCACACTTTGAAACACATGGAAGTTCAATGTCTCAGAAAATGCCGCCCCCATCCTTCTCGCTTGCTGTAAGCATGCCTAGAAACAGTTGGCTTCTTCGCAAACTGAGTGAAGAAAATAGGTGAGTATGTCTCTGCCCAAGATTGTAATGTCAAAAAAACAAAACAAAACAAAAAAACCCTTTTTGTAGCATATTTATTTAAGGTGTTTTCGATGAGAAAAATCATTATACCAAAATATTCGTTCTCTGAGATCTGTGACTTTTCAAGTGTCGAAAGCACAAAGCATCGGCGGTTAGCGTGTGTTGGTGGCGTTTGCCCTGGTGTTTGTCTCTTTGCCGTGATGCATAGCAGATCTGTCTCTCGCAGATACCTCTTCTGGCTCGGAAGACGAAGGCTCGGTGCAGGGAGACTCCCAGGGGACCCCCACCTCCAGCCAGGGCAGCATCAACATGGAGCACTGGATCAGCCAGGCCATCCACGGCTCCACCACGTCCACGACCTCTTCCTCCTCCACCCAAAGTGGGGGGAGCGGCGCCGCCCACAGACTGGCCGACGTCATGGCCCAGACGCACATAGGTGAGTGCCTCGCTGTGGTCGTCCCGAAGCCGGTGGCCATCTAGTAGCCGTGGTCTTGGTGTCTGTGGATTCATCTGTGCATCTCAGCCGCGGAATCCATTCGAGGGACGGCACAGAGCCCGGCTCCAACCCTTCAGCTGCTTTGCTGCTTTCGTTTTTCTGTTTTGTGAAGTTGGCTTTTCACTGCCCCCAGTGTCCCTGACAGCGAGGATGTCGGGCTTTCTGCTCGTAAAGGAAACGTTCTCAAGCATTGCTTGAAATGTTTGAAAATACTGTGAAAGGAGGGTAAGAATTACTAGCAGAAAAGAGAGGGCGTTGGATGAGCCGCAGTGCTGTCTGAATCGTAGACACAGGAGGTACGTGCCGCGAAATGAGGCCTTATCCAGTGTGGACGGGAGGAGTATGGCATCCAGATCTGTTCTCACCCAGTCTTAGTTGTGGATTAAGATTTTTCAACTCCCAATAAAAATCTTTCACAGAGTGAACTACGTGCTTTGAATGTGGTTCCGGGATAGCTCAGGAAGGTCCCCATTAAAATAGCAATGTGGGCAGGGCTCACCTCGCTCACAGGACACACACTCCTCACGGTGCTTGTCGACACCATGCCCTCCTCGCCACGGCAAACCTCGTGTCTGCAGAAAGCCCAAATTTAGGAAACAGGTAAAGGTAGTGAATTAAGTACTCGACAGACATCTCAGACGCACAAGCTTTTATTTCTAGATTATTAGCTACTTGGCAGAGTTCAGAGAAACTCAAACCACTTTCTTCGGACTTTGCCCCAAGAGCACTTGCTCTGAATGAAGTCAGAGTTAACCTCGCTGGTAACAGTGTCAGCAGTGCGCCCTCGATTCTACTGTAGATGCTCAGGCAGCCGGTCAGGAGAGCTGGCTCTGGCCTCTGTTGCCACATGAATGGCTGCTGGCAGCTTCAGAAGCCCCTTTTCCTGCTCTAGTTGTTTAGTGGGGAAAAAAAGAATAATGATTTCTTTCCTTTGGTCCTCTGAGAGCTGTCGTGAGTACAAAGAAAATAGGAAAATTCTGCCTTTTTGTAAAGTAACAGTCCGATGCCAAGTGGTCGTATTAGAGTTCACTTTTCTATCCTCAGGTGACAGTGACACAGTTTTGTGAGCACCAAGAACTCCGTTTGGGATCAGAGTAAGCTAAAAATTACACAGAGACGTGTGCCCGTGAAAGAGATGAGGTTTCATCGTGCGGGACCTGAGAGAGTGTCTGTGCATGTCGCGTGGCTCCCGTGTGGGTGGTGTGACGCGGAAGGCTGTCCACCTGTGCTGCTCACCCCGACCTGGGGGAGTGTGTACGGTGTGATTCACCTCCCTTGTAAAGAAGCCTCAAATTTTACCGTGAGACACACGGAACGTCCCCGCATCTGGCTGTCCCTTTGTGACGTGACCTGTGACGTCCTGGAGGAAGGTCCGGTTGCAGGGTTAGATTTATCCAGACTGTAAGAGGCTGCATGACTCATGTGCTTCATGTCTCAGCAGAACCTAAAAATAGCTGTTGGGTGTGTGACGTCACAGTCCTCTCTAATTTGGCGCAAAGATCAGTTCCTAGGATACCTGGAAATTTTCTGTCCGTGTGAAAAATTTGAAAGAAAGCAGTGGCAAAACAGAATAAAACGAGGAAGAGGAGACCTACAGCTACATGGCGAAGCAGACAACGTGGAAAGTCCTAGAACTGGCAGCATTTACCCTCTTGTTGAGACTCTGAGAAGTCTAGAGTGTGAGGGTGTGACCGTGCGTGTGTGTGTGTGTGTGAGGGCAGAATGTAAGAATGTGCGTGAGTGTGTTGGGAGTGTATACGTGCATGTGTATATGAGTGTGTGTACATATGTGTGGAAGTATGTATGAGAGACTGTGTGTGTGAGGGAGGGTGTGCACAAGAGAATGCACATGTGTGTGTTGTGAGAGTGTGTATATATAAATGTGTGTGCACCTGCATATGAGACTGTGTGTGTGTTCGCAGAGTAAGCCCACCAGCACCGTACCCCTCATCCCGCTCGGTGAGATACTTGCTGGAGGGACAGACCCTGCTGCTCCCTGATTGGGGGAGGAAAGCCTGGTGGTTACAGACAACAGAGGCCAACAAGGGTCTGCCACAAAGTGGGCTGTTCTACCTTGTTGAAGCAAAATCCCACGGGTTTCCACCCTGACCGTGTACATAGGGACCCCACACGTGTGTCCCCAAAGTCAGGCCAGCTCCTTGTATGGTGTGAAGCCCCCTCCAGGAGGTTTTCCTCCCTGCGGCTCTGCTTCCTGTGGGTTCTCGTGTGGTGTGCCGTCGCGAGGATGGAGGCCTCCAGGATGCAACACGGGGCCCCGGGTGACGCCGCTCCCCGCTCGTCAGGCAAGGGCCCTTGTTCCAGTGAGTACCAGAATGTTTTGGATCATTACTAGGCGGTATTCATTCAGAACTCTGTGCATGTCACATGCTTGAGACAACGGCGACAGGCAGGATTAACACCCCTCAAGTACTGTATCAGTATCGAAAGTCGAGGAGCGTCACTCAGTAGGAAAATTGGCGGAACGCTTTTAAACTCCAGGAGGCTTGTTCACAAAAAGCGTGAGAGGAAAATGAATGTTACTACACGGAAGTGGAAAATTTGGGCAGAAACTATTGGTACATTTCTAGACGAAGAAGTAAGAACAAAGCAGAATAGATAATGTAGTTGTACATTTATAATAAAATTTGTACGTTCAGCAAATAGACTTTGGCTTGAGCTCTTGTCTCTCATTTTGTGGCCACAGGTACCGTGGCGGTGAGGTCTGTGTCACCCTTTGCTGACTGACACAGTGGAGGCATCATCACTGGGGTTCCATTAGCGTATGCTGGGTGTGTTGTCATTAGCCAGAGGTTCACAGAAGTAGTTGCCGTTTCCAGAGTGTTGTAGGATTCGTCGACGTGAACGCTGTGTTTGCTGTGTACCGTGTAAGCAAGGCGGTTCTCATCAGGTTTCCTGCATCTGATCCTGCTAAGAAGGTGGAGATCAGAGGGCGCTCCCACTCGCACACACTTGTTGCGTGATTAGCCCAGAGTGTGGCTGCTGTGTGTTTGTATGTAGACGCCTCTTTCCTAGGGGATTTATTCTGAGCGCTTGATAACCTACCCTCACGTATTTATGTAGAATCCTCTGAAGTACTGAATTCTCTCATAACCTCTGCATTGATACTGTTCAGACACTTAGTCTTAAAACATCAAACACCTGTCAAGGATGGTGATGTTGGCAAAGCTCGCTCACTTGAGCTGGGGTCCCCCTGCTCCGTCTCCCACAGCTAGACTACACGGCTGGCTCAGCAAGCTTTTCCTTCACGGGGCCAGAGAGTAAATGACTGAGGCTGTATGGGCCCAGCAGTGTGCTCTGATACTTCTCCTCTCTGCTCTCTAGTACCAAGGCACCTGGAAACATGAGGGCATGTCAGTGTGGCAATAAAACTCTATTTATAAAAATGGGTGGCAGGCTGTCCTATGATCATAATTTTGACACATCCTGTTCAGAGCGTTGTAAACCATGCTTCTGAGACGGCCAGAAGGAGAACCTGGACCATGTGTCCGATAACTCTGGCAGAGGGGAGACTCTGGTATCCATTATAGGCTTTGGGGGGCTCCTTTGGTGATTTGGGGCTGACAATCCCGGCTTGTGAGAAGGACCCTCCTCTCTTGTCAGGCTTCTCACCCCTGTGTCACGTTTAGGTGACAGTAAATAAAGCTGATACCTGCAGAAATACCAGGGGCGTGGAGCTAATGTCACCGCCCATGTGTTTCCATCTCCTTGGGGAACATTGTGTAACCACGGACACCTTTCCAGCAGATGTCTCGTGTCTCTGCTGTGTCTTCCTGTCTCCTTTTCTGGACAGAGGTGCTCGCTCTTCGAAGGCTCATCCTCTGCTCTGATGCTGGGTCCCAGGAGGTCGGTTCTTTCCCACCCAGCTGGGGGTGTCACTGGCACTCATGCCCTCCTGTCCCTACCCTCCCCCCAGGTGGCTCCTGTCCTGCCCTGGTGTCTCCACATTCTCGCTGACATCATGCACTCACACATGACTTGCGGTCTTCAAGGCCACCTGCTTTTCACTGATGCTCAGATCTGCATCTCCCACCAAGAAATCCTTCACGGCCCCCGTTTCCAAGTGCCTCCCGACACGGCCCACTGGCCCCTGTACCCCAAGGCCAGCGTGCCAAAGAGTTGGTCCCTCGAGGAGCAGGCTCCAGGCATTAGCATCCTCGGCTCCTCATTCCCACGAACCACGCGTGTCCACGTTCTGGGTGTTTGGCTGCCACACATGTTGCACACCTTCTTCTCTCGTGACTGCTCCTGGCCCCTCACCCTCCGTTTGGACCGTGACGGCCCCTGTGCCCTCGTGTCCTTTCCCTCCATGCTGTTCTGAGTGTGTTGCTCCTTCAGCGTTACTAGGACACAGGTCTGCTCCTGTCTCTGCAGAAGTGCGCCTGGGACCTCCACCTCTCAAAATTTTGCTTATTTGGATTTTATACTTAGAATGAAAGTACAGATTTTTGGATCCCAAAGTGTCCTAACCCTTCATGCACTGTGTGTGCCGTTCAGCAGGAATACCTCCCTGGCCTGCACAGTCACTCGGTGCACACGAGAGAGATGCGCCTTTTCTGGTTTTTTTGCAACATTTAAAAACATTTAACTCTGAAAGTAGTAACACAATTATTTACGGCTTCATGCACATGAGTTTCACAGGTTCTTTCCCAGGGCTTCGAACAGGCAGGGTTCCCACCTAAGGGAGGAGAAGGTGGAGGGAAGCCTGCAGCAGGGAGTCAGGGTGCCCTGTCACTTAGTTCCTGCAGCCCGGTGAGGGGTGGTGGCCGCCTTGTTCTGCAGTGGGGAGACTGAGGCTCAGGACAGTTGACGTGAGACTGCAGGCACCCATCTGGTCAGTGGTCAGCAGGACCAGACACAGACCTGTGGGATGTGGGGGTGCCTGCTCATGGTGCTGGTTCCCTGTCTCCTGTGGTGTCTCCGTTCGGGCGCGGCCCTGCTTGTTACAACAGAGGAGAGCTCTTTTCCAGACAAAAGCTCAGTTAAACTTTGCGTGAAGAATGAAGACTTCGGTGTCCCCATCACACCCCCACAGGGCCCGAGGTCTGTGCAGGCTTCCTGACAACTCTCGCCTCTCATCGCGGACTTGAAAGTGTGCGTGTAAAAATCCAGAGGCTCCTGTGTGAAGATGAAGGCTCCTGTTTCGATGTTAGCGTGCGCTTCCGGAGACCCGACAGTGGCTCTCACGCCTTCACGGAATCACGTAGCATCGTGTGGGCGGGAGGCGGTTCTAGGTCGGCCCCGACTCGGAACTGTGGCCGGAGAGGTGCTGGCATATAAACCGCCAGGCTGTCCTGCAGCCACGTCCGGGTCCACTCTGTGGATGTCGTGCCTACCAACTGGAAGGCAGGAGTGGGTCACCACCACCAGGAGCCGGTCGGCAGACTCCGCAGGTGAGACCGCGGGGAGTCCTCTTTCCCAGTCGGTTGTGCGTGGAGGACGGACCCAAGCGGGAAGCTGACATTCTGACTCTCGTGAGGGCCAGCCCCTTCTCTCTGGGAAGGTCCTGTGGGGCTCCCCACCACCGTTTCATCGAGGAACCACCTGGAAGGCGCACAGGCCGGAGCGGCAGGGTGGACAGAGTGGTCTCAGGGCCATGGAGCAGGGATCCGCACTGCTCCCTTCTCCACGGTAATGTTGCCAGCTTGGGGGGACTCTGGGGGAGCACTCTCCACGAGTGGAAGCCCGTAGTGTATCGTCTGTGTCGGTCAGTGGCCCTGAAGCACGTTGCCTTCTACATGCAAAAACCAGGTTTTCTGCCGTTCCTCTCTTCACTTAGAAGCCGTCTGGGGACTGAAAAATAGTTAATATGGTTTTAAAAGTGGGATCTATCACCATTTACCCTGGGGATCCCCAGGCGTACAGTCAGAATTAACGCGTCCGCCGGTGTTAGAACCAGAGGCATTTTCTCTCGGGTTGTCAGGTGTCCTTGATTTACTTCAGGTTGTGTTCATTCATTCTTTGAAGTCTTTCTACAGCCTTGGCCAAGTGCCGAGGATGCGGGCAGGTGGAGTAACCTCGGCGTCCAAGAAGGACCCAGGGGTCTGGACCTTGAGAGCTGGAAGGAGCTAGGTCAGGAGGCAGGGAGTTTCCAGGTTCAGCCGGAAGACCAGCCTCCCTCCATGCCCCCTCCTCTCCCTCCCTCCCTCCCTCCCTCCCTCCCTCTCCTCCCTCCCTCTCTCTCTCTCCTCCCTCCCTCTTTTCTCGCTCCCCCACCTCCTCTCTCCCTCCCACTCGTCTTTTTCTCTCCTTCTTTCCTCTCACTCCTCTCCCAACCCCCTTCCTTCTCTCGCCTTCCCTTCCTCCCCCTCCTCTTCCTCTCTCCCTCCTTCCTCTCCCCCCCCGTCCCAACCCCCTCCCTCTGTGTCCCTCCCTCCCACCCCCCTCCTCTCTCCTTCCCTCCTCCTCCTCTTTCTCTCTCTCCTCCTCCTTCCTCTCCCCGCTGTCCCAACCCCCTCCCTCCATCTCTCTCCCTCCCACCCCCTCCTCTCTCCCTCCCCCACCTCTTCTCTCTCCCTTCCTCTCCCCGCTGTCCCAACCCCCTCCCTCCATCTCCCTCCCTCCCACCCCCTACTCTCTCCCTCCCTCCCACCCTCCTCCTCTCTCCTTCCCTCCCCTTCTCCTCTCCTTCCCTCCCCCTCCTCTCTCTCTCTCTCTCCCTCCTTCCTCTCACCTCTCTCCCCCCTGTCCCAACCCCCTCCCTCCGTCTCCCTCCCCCCTCCTCTCTCCTTCTCTCCCCCCCTCCTCTCTCCTTCCCTCCTCCTCCTCTTTCTCTCTCTCCTCCTCCTTCCTCTCCCCCCTGTCCCAACCCCCTCCCTCCTCTCTCCCTCTCTCCCACCCCCTCCTCTCCCATTCCCTCCCTCCCACCCTCCTCCTCTCTCCTTCCCTCCCTCCCACCCTCCTCCTCTCTCCTTCCCTCCCTTTCTCCTCTCCTTCCCTCCCCCTCCTCTCTCTCTCTCCTTCCTCTCACCCCTCTCTCCCCCCTGTCCCAACCCCCTCCCTCCGTCTCCCTCCCCCCTCCTCTCTCCTTCCCTCCCCCTCCTTTTTCTGTCTCTCTCCTTCCTCTCACCCCTCTCCCAACCACTCCCCTCTGGTGCTATCATGCATTACAGATTCTGAAGCAACCATCTGCTGCTGGGGACAAAAGTCCTATGGCGTAGATGATACAGAACCCACCTGTGGGGGCAGCTCTGGGTGGGGTTCACAGCAGAGGTGACCCTTGACAGGTGGCTGGAGGATGGCCACCATTTTTTCTTTATTTTAAAAGTACAGGGAAATTGATAAACAGTGAACTCACTTGCGCAGAAGATGGAGACCTGGTCTGATGATCTCAAAGTTCTCCTACTGCAGGTGGACATCTGTGGCCTCACCCCAGGAGCCGATGAGCCTTACAGTCCTTGAGCCACGCTTCCAGCACCTGTCACACACAGGCTTCGAGGCAGCCTAGTTAAGCCCCTGGAGCCCCGTGTCACGTCAGCGCGGCGTCCTCTGGTGCCCTCCCGGATGCCGGCTGCGGGGGCAGTGACCCCACCATGGCCACATGTGCGATTTGTGAGCAGGTTGAGAGGGAGGGGAGATGATGCAGAAGTAAGTCTGGAAGGCATTTTGGAGTCACCCAATTGTCAACGCTCCTACTTCTTAGTCACCAGATGCATTGGAATTGTTACTTCCCTGTTTCAGAGTGGAGACCCTGCAATGTTCGCGCCTCGCTGCGCAGCCCTGAGTGGCCCCTCCCAGTGACGTGGCCGCCTGGTGACGTGGCTGTTTGGTGACGTAGGCACACGCGGACATGAGCCTGCGACGTGGCTGCCTGGTGACGTAGGCACACTCGGACGTGAGCCGGTGACGTAGGCACACGTGGACGTGAGCCCGCGACGTGGCTGCCCGGTGATGTAGGCTCACGTGGACGTGACCCCTCGACATGGATGCCTGGCGACATGGCTGCCTTATGACGTAGGCACATGCGGACGTGAGCCCGCGATGTGGCTTCCCGGCGACGTAGGCTCACGCGGACGTGAGCTGGCGATGTGGCTGCCTTATGACGTAGGCACATGCGGACGTGAGCCCGCGATGTGGCTTCCCGGTGACGTAGGCTCACGCGGACGTGAGCCGGCGATGTGGCTGCCCGGTGACGTAGGCACACGCGGACCTAAGCCCGCGACGTGGCTGCCTGGTGATGTAGGCACACGCGGACATGTGCCCGTGACGTGGCTGCTCGGCGACGTAGTCTCACGCGGACGTGAGCCCGCGACGTGGCTGCCCGGTGACGTAGGTTCGCGCGGACGTGAGCCCGCGACGTGGCTGCCCGGTGACGTAGGCATACCCGGACGGGAGCCCGCGACGTGGCTGCCCGGTGACGTAGGCACACCCGGACGGGAGCCCGTGATGTGGCTGCCTGGTGACGTAGGCTCGCGCGGATGTGAGCTGGCGACGTGGCCGCCTGGTGACGTGGCTGTTTGGTGACGTAGGCACACGCGGACATGAGCCTGCGACGTGGCTGCCTGGTGACCTGGCTGCCCGGTGACGTAGGATCAGGCGAAAGTGAGCCAGCGACGTGGCTGCCTGGTGACGTAGGCACACTCGGACGTGAGCCAGTGACGTAGGCACATGTGGACGTGAGCCCGCGATGTGGCTGCCCGGTGACGTAGGCTCACGCGGACGTGAGCCCGCGACGTGGCTGCCCGGTGACGTAGGCTCGTGCAGACGTGAGCCCGCGATGTGGCTGCCCAGCGACGTAGGCACACGCGGACGTGAGCCCGCGACGTGGCTGCCCGGTGACGTAGGCACACCCGGACGGGAGCCCGTGACGTGGCTGCCCGGTGACGTAGGCTCGCGCGGATGTGAGCTGGCGACGTGGCTGCCCGGTAACGTAGGCACACGCGGACGTGAGCCGGCGACGTGGCTGCCCGGTGACGTAGGCACACGCGGACGTGAGCCCGCGACGTGGCTGCCTGGTGACGTAGGCTCGCGCGGACGTGAGCCGGCGACGTGGCTGCCCGGTGACGTAGGCACACGCGGACGTGAGCCCACGACGTGGCTGCCTGGTGACGTAGGCTCGCGCGGACGTGAGCCGGCGACGTGGCTGCCCGGTGACGTAGGCACACGCGGACGTGAGCCCGTGACGTGGCTGCCCGGCGATGTAGGCTCGCGCGGACGTGAGCCCGCGACGTGGCTGCCCGGTGACGTAGGCTCGCGCGGACATGAGCCGGCGACGTGGCTGCCCGGTGACGTAGGCACACCCGGACGTGAGTCCGCGATGTGGCTGCCCGGTGACGTAGGCACACCCGGACGTGAGCCCGCGACGTGGCTGCCTGGCGTTGTCGGTTCACGCGAACGTGAGTGCGGCCCCAGCGCGGTGAGCGCCTCTCCGCTTCCGTGCTGGGTGGCTGGCTTGGATCTTTGTCATTTCGCCCTGCTGCCTGCTGTGCCTTCACTCTAGATAGGAGACCCCAGCGGCCGTACCGCTTAGCCACAGAGTCAGCGTTTTTACTGCCAAGGCAAGTCTCTTTGGTCGAAGCGTGGGTAGGGCTGAAAAGGAGGGTGGAAACGGCGTCTCAGACCTTGAAGAGGCGACACGAGTCCCACTGCCACACGTCGCTCGGTGACCGGACAGAGCTGCCTACTCGCCCTTGTCCGAGGTGTTCCTTTTCTGAGCTAAGATCCAGGAAATTGCCCTTTGGGGGGTGTGAGGCCGCTCTGGCTGCCGTGACAAGCACCCTGGACTTGGAGCTTAACCGACAGAGTTCACTGCCCTGCCTGCCGGAGGCGGGGAGTCCAGCATCCGGGTGTGGGCAGGGCTGGTTCCTCCCGAGGCCTCTCTGCCGGACGTGCAGACGCCGCCCTCTCTCCGTGTCGTCTCGTGGTCGTCCTTCTGTGTGTGTCTGTTCCGACTACCTCAGGAGGACGCTGGTGACCCCTCTAAAGACCCGTCTCAGTGTGCGCTCGCATTCTGAGGGCCTCGGGGTGAGGACTTGTACGTGGGACTTAGCGGGGACACAGTCCAGCCCATGCTGGGGCGAACACTCCTGGAAAAGGGAGGTGAGACGCGGAGAACCCAGCTGTCTGCTGCGGGCTGTGCTCGGCGCGCTCGTCCGCTTGTCTGCCGTGCGGAGATTCCGGGTTCACTGCTCCCGCCTGTGCTGCCCTTGCAGGTGCGTTCACGGGCTCCCTTTGGCGAACGTCTGTGCCGTGCACCTAATGGGGGCAGCGCTTGGGTGCCTCTGTGTGTTTACCGCTCAAGGTAGGTGTTATCATCACCATCCCCGCTTTACGGAGAAGGACCCTAAAGCATAGGTCGGTTAGTAACTGGTCCTAGGGGATCAGCGACGAGCAGACGGCCAAACCCTGTGACGCCGGCAGCCCAGCTCCCAGGGCCATGGGTGTGTCCGTGCGCCTGCAGGGTCGGCATGCCTCGGACCACCCAGGCACATCGGGATGTGTTGGCCGCCGGGGGTTGCCCCCGTGAAGCTTGCCTAGGGGTGCGCGTTAATCTCCCTCGGCTGTGGCGTCCCCTCGTGATGGGAGATCACTTCCGTTATCGGTCACTCCGCAGTCTCCGTGCGCGCATAGTTGCAGACCCGCCTACTTGGGCAAACTATTTGTAACTGTAAATCGGTTCTCTGAGGACATGTGCAGAACGGCTAAAATTTGAGTTCCCGGCATGCGTGTTCCCAGCTGAGGGCCAACAGGGTACCTCTTTTGTCACCTTGGACTATAGAAGGTGTTCTTTACACGATCTGTTTGGCACCCTGTTTGTCGTCTTTCTTGTGCTTTTGGTTGGTGGTTTCAGTGCTTAAACAGTCCTCGTATGTGGTGCTGAAGTGGGGCCACATCCAGAGGAGACAGGCCGGCCGTGGAGCATGTGCTTCTAATCATGCGGAGCCACAGAAACCCGGTCAAGCTGCTGCCTAGTAAGGATAACCAAATCAGACTTAATGGTATAATGCCCGTGGTCAGAACTGAGGATATGCAAAATGTCATTGATGGTCTCATTGATACACTTTTTTTAATGCCTTATTTAGCAAATACAAAAATTGTGCTTCCCCCACTTAACCGGTGAGTGCTTCCCTTCGTGGTGACTGTCGCGGTGGGGACGGACTGGGGCCAGTCTCGTGGGTGATACCGCGCTGATACCCGCTGGTTATAAACACACTTTGGAATGATTATTCAGTATCATGCGTGCTAAAACAAATGGAACAGCTAATATTTCTTGAATGCTTACCCTCTATCATAAAGTATCTTAAGAGCTTTACGTGTGTTTAGTCCATTCGCTGTACCCTGTAGGGGACTGGCCGTGTCATTCCCATTTAGTGGAGGAGGGCACCGACACGCCCCCTGGGGCCTGGAGGAAGTGGGATACGAGCCCCAGGCGCTCTACCTGTAGAGCTTGAGCTCCTCACTGTCTCTGTTAGGACAGACAAGGAAGTTACCCTTTACGAACAAACCCATAACTTAAAATATTTCTCTTTCCACTGGCTGTTTGAAAACGTCACTTTAACGTGCTGCATTGATGCGGCTTCAGCTGTAATATCATTGTATCAGTGTGGTTCCATCTTGAGAAGTATAAATTGCCTTAAGGATCATCTTTGTCCTGACACTTTTGTGGTGCACTTGGATTCAGATTCTTGGCCCTTTCTTGGGATGTGGCAGTTTTTGAAGCCCTATTGCTCACTTACCCTTCAGAATAACTCCATTGTGATGATCCGAAAACTTGTGATTTGCTTCTTTATAGAAAATCACTCTGCACCTCCTGATGTAACCACTTACACCTCAGAACACTCGATACAAGTAGAAAGGCCACAAGGCTCAACGACATCACGGACGGCACCAAAGTATGGCAACGCGGAGCTCATGGAGACTGGCGATGGTAGGTCTTCTGACGATCATTTTTCCTTCTTTATAAATCCTCATTTCTACTAAGTTGCCCTTCTGTGCGCAGGATTGGATGTGTTTCTCGTAGATACAAAGTGACTCACGGGACCTGGTTTATCACCTTCTTTACGTGGCTCCCATGGAAGGTGGCACGGGGACAAGAAATGCAAATGATCTCCAAGTTGTCCAAGAGTGTTTCCTTGTAGGAAAAAATATCAGTGTGGGGGGAACTCAGTCACGAGAAGAAAACAGAAATTTTA
Source organism: Prionailurus viverrinus (assembly GCF_022837055.1). Lineage (NCBI taxonomy): Eukaryota > Metazoa > Chordata > Mammalia > Carnivora > Felidae > Prionailurus > Prionailurus viverrinus. The sequence continues at coordinate 2,535,345 of NW_025927614.1, forward strand.
TGAGTCTGACATGTTTGCTAATCAGTAACAAATGTTGGTTCGGCAGTTAAGAAATTAGCACGGACGTGTTAAGACCACGAGCAGTTGGGAGAAGGATAACATGAAGTTAAACATAAAACGATAATTGACGTGTATGGGTTAGTGTGATGCTTTAGACTTCTGAAGAAAGAGGGTTTTTTCCTCCATATCGGAAAAAAAAACGTCAGCGGTGATCAAGTACAGTAGTGGGGGCTCTCCCTCATTCCTCGTCCTTCTGCGTCAGTACATTCTGAGTATGGTGGCCGCTTCTGTGACCCGGTCTGGAGAAGCAGACTTGGGCGTCAACCCCATGCTCTATTCTGCTTTCCGTGTGCTCAGCCCTTCCCAGGCCGCGAGAGTGTGGTAGACCCAGTGGTGATGTAAGATGTGATTTTCGTGAAGGCAGCCAGTGTGGCCTTGGTGTGCCGTCCATCCCTCTGGGTGTGTGTCCTGTGGCACTGTGTGGTCTGGGGCTGGCGAGGAAGGCCCTGACCTGTCTGTCGGGTGGCATGCCCCGTCCTCGTTCCAGTCCCACTCCCCTGGGGTCGGTGAGCCGCCCTGGTTTCGCTGGGGTGCTCGCAGTGCCAGTGTTGCTTTGTGTCCCTGTTAAAAGTCATCCTGTATCCAGTCGGTTGTTACTGTTACTCTTGTCACCATTTAATAGCTTTGTTGTCTGTGAAGTCTGCCTTTGACTGTTCCCCTAGGTAAGTTCATGTTGTCCTGCTGACACCACGTGAGTCCTCTGTGTCCTGTGTTTCTCTGTGTGCAACGATCCCTGTATCAGAGTCACCCAGGACCTTGTCAGAAAACAGATTCTGGAACCCTCCCAGCCCTAACCCATCACAGGCTCGGGGCGGGGTCCTCAGGAGGACTCTTGCGTGTTGTGGCCGAGCCGGAGCACCAGTGGCAGTGGGAGACGACCTTCCGTTCACCCGAACCTACTCAGTGGGGCACTTAGTGGAGAAATACTGTGTTTAGATATTGAGAGTTCTGGGTGCTATATCTTTGTATGTTTCCCAAACTATTAAATATTTAATGTCTCAATTCTGTAAGTGCCCGATATATTTTGAGGCTATCTGTGAAAATGCTTTTTATTTGATAAAAAGCTTCCTTGAGATCTGTCATATTTGTTCCAGACGCTGAGATCTGTCTTTATGATACATGACCATCAGTGGGGGAGGGGGAGGAGGAGGAAGAGGGCAGCTCTGCCAGGGTTTCGGGAAAGCCCCTTCCAGCCTGGTTCCCTTGCAGGACCTCTCGGCAGAGTAGAATGTGCTACAAGGACACTCTTGTCTGGTTTGAGGATGTCAGCACCCTGATGCTCCTTGTATTTGTTAATTTGAGGCGTTTAAAAATCTTTCTGCCTTTTTGGCAATCATTTATTCAGTTTCCAAAATGATGTTCGTTGTTGTAGATAAGAAATATGTTGTCATGATACGGAGTTTATTTTTGTCTGTACATGTGAATATGTGCCGTATCCTGGTGTTTTGGGTTATGCAAAAAATTAAGAGCATTTAAATTGCTGTGCTCAGGAAGCACTGGCTGAACATGCACTCAGGTGAGCAGAAACTGAGGCACGGACGAGGGCCACTGGATAGTCAGAGTATAGGCCTGCCACGGAGCCCACAGAGCCTGAGTGCCCCGCCCTTGTGTCAGGATGTGCCTGGCACATTGGGCAGGCCACTCTGGCCCCAGAGAGGGCAGTGCTGATGGTCTCCAGAGACAGCTCTCAGAACTCCATCAGAGAAGGACAGGGGAGCAGATCCTGTTTCAGGAATGGGAGGTGTGATTGGGTGCAGCCCAGGGTCTGGTGCCCCTCCCCCAACCCCAGCAGGACATCTGCAGCATCGTTCCAGGGGTCTCTGCAGACCCTGTGGTGCTGGTGGGGCCACTGCACCCTGACATCCACTCAGGGGCAAGCTCTTGCCGGGTGGGGTGTCCTGGGTGGCAATTGCAGGACCCTCAATATGGGGCCCTGGCACTGGTGTCACGACCATTTTTCCTGTGGCTGCTTGTTCACCTGGTGAGGTACTGACTGGTCCTTCTTCTGTCGGTGGTTCTGTTTTCCAGGGGTGCCAGTGAGTAGCCGGGTGTCAGCGAAAATTCAACAGCTCGTCAATACACTCAAACGACCGAAGCGGCCGCCGTTACGGGAATTCTTTGTTGATGACTTTGAAGAATTGCTGGAAGGTGAGAGGGGCCTCCGCCCCCCACTTACTCTGTCTGCGTGATCCCAGGGACTGTCATGACTGGGCTGTTAAGAGTAACAATCTTGGCACCACTGCAAGACCAGAATCTTCTCTAGAGACTGTAGGCACTGTTCCCAAAGCCACCTTTAAAGACAGGCTAAGTGCGGGCAAGGCAGGATAGACACCCAGGCTGCATGTTTGTGGCCCTCCCAGGGTGCAATCACGGCTGTGAGCCCGGCCTCCACCAGGTAGCAGAAACGCGGGGAAGCACACAAAACTGTGACTCAAGGTGACACGTGCTCTCTACGTAAGCGCATTAAGAGGAAGGCAGAGTGTGCATGCGGCTGGGATCATTTCCTGCCCCTCTGTGCAAATTCAGGACTACATCAAACCCAGATTCCTTATTTTCTTGTTCTTTCTACCACAAGTAAGACACTGCTGATTCTCTGGCCAGCAGGGGGAGATTGTCAATCGCAGACTGTGAGGGAGAGAATCCTTTTCTAAAAGTGAGAAGCGTAACAGTTGCTAACGTAAACTAAAGAGTTGAGAAGATTGTATTGCATTATAGGCCATTTTTTGTTTTACTCAAGAAAACGTGCTTGGGTTGGTTATTGATAGTAACTGTTGCAAATTCAAATTTACATCCCCATATTTAAGGGCAAAATATAATTTAACAAAATTTGAGCTCTGGAGTCCAGAATTACTAGTGTATGTACATCAGGAGTTGATATTTTGAACAGCTGTTGCAATCCCAGAGTCCAGGCATGTTAAAATACACAGTTCATCTGTCAGTTTACAGATGCACTCAGGTCTCCCTATATTCACCATCCCAGCATTGCCTTAGAAAGTGTAAGAATTAAGTGCTTTCGTTATGTCCGTGAAGCTAGCATATAGGTCCTGGCTGTGATTCTAGAAAAGCACGTGTGCATGTTTTCAGTCCACCAATAAACATGTGTAAGTCTTCTATCTTCTTTAAAAGGAAGAGAACAGTGATTGTGCTAACATGCATGTATTTTTTTTAAAAACTTCCAATCTATTTAGTTCAGCAACCGGATCCGAACCAGCCAAAGCCAGAGGGAGCGCAGATGTTGGCGGTACGTGGGGAGCAGCTGGGAGTGGTGACGAACTGGCCGCCATCGCTAGAAGCTGCATTGCAGCGGTGGGGGACCATCTCCCCGAAGGCCCCGTGCTTGACCACGATGGACACGAACGGGAAGCCCCTGTACATCCTCACTTACGGTAATTCCGTATGCCGCTTCATCTTCCTGACTCTGCCTGCATACAACAGCCATTTTTGGGGTGCTTCACTTACGTTTGTAAATCCAGTACAGAAACAAAACGGACTTAGAAAGGAAATATTTTAGGGAAAGTACTTAATTTGAATATGAAAAGTTACTACTTATTAAGCGTTTCTGGAGTAAAATCCAGAAATGGGTACAAAAAAAATCAGTCATAACCCTAATAAGATAGTGGATTTTACCTCTTGGAACATGCATGTGATGTTCTTGAAAGTCATGCCTTCAGGAAGGATGGGTAATTAAAGAATATGTATTTAGGGGCGCCTGGGTGGCGCAGTCGGTTGAGCGTCCGACTTCAGCCAGGTCACGATCTCGCGGTCCGTGAGTTCGAGCCCCGCGTCAGGCTCTGGGCTGATGGCTCGGAACCTGGAGCCTGTTTCCGATTCTGTGTCTCCCTCTCTCTCTGCCCCTCCCCCGTTCATGCTCTGTCTCTCTCTGTCCCCAAAATAAATAAACGTTGAAAAAAAAAAAGAATATGTATTTAAACTCTTTTATGTGTATCCTTCAGAAAAAACAAAAACCATTTCCAAAGTGATTACTCAAAAAAGCAAGAGAAACAGGGTTTTCTTTAGTTCTTCATTCAGTACAATTAATGAAATCTGTGAACTTTTGGAAGTAGTTTTCTGTACCAGAAAGATTTCGTTCTCTTTGTTCCTTGGGTAAGGGGCCAAGGAGAAAGCAGGTGGTTGGGTTACCATCACAGCACCTGCTGCAGCTTTGCAGAGAGACCAGCTGAATAACAGGAAGACCAGAGCTGTCCCTCCTCTGTCTGCACGTGTGAGATTAGGTGACCTGTGTCTAGATCGAAGTTTTGTGTCCCTGGCAGCAGTGCTCTTACGTGGAGTAGGAAGGGGGCTCGTTTCTACGTTGGCCCATGTTACGGTAAGCGACACAGAGTCCAGCCTTTTGGGATGTGGGGCCTCAGGGGGTACCCGCTGTAGACTCCAGCATTACCTGTGCGTCTCACGGACAGAAATGGGTTTGGGGTTTAGGAGCGTATGTCTCCCAGCTTTGCCATTTTCTGGCAATGTTGGGTATTTCTAAGTGGATAAAGAGCATTTCACCCATGGTGAGGCTTAGCTGGATTTTTTCATTATGCTCTTTGGAAATCGGTTTCAGTCAAGTAAGTGGAAGACTTTCCTTAGTGACCCCCATCCCTGGCCAGACCCAGCCCTGAAGCTGGTGGTGTGGCTGGAACTGCTGCTCCTTAGCTTCTTCCAGAGATCATCTGCCACGTACGGGGACTCCCGGGACCCACCGTGTGCACACGCAGCGAAGCGCCCACCTGGCTGCCTACAAGCGTGCACTGAGATGAGCAAGGCGCTAACTGTGTACCTGCCCAGCGTGGGGCAGGGCATCAGAGAAGGAGACACAGTTTTCCAGGCTGAGGACTGTGGTCAGAAGGGCGGCCCTTCTCCTGAGGGAACAAAGAGCAGAGAAGCGCTGACTTTGCCTTCGTGCACGTTACTGCGAGCTGCAGTGTAAGATGGACGCCGAAAGTTATCTGAGGGAATTTGGCTATCTAAGGGAAGTGTGTCTACACCCCAGCATCACAGCCCCTGCTCTTCAGTCATCTATGTTTTCTTGCATTTACTCATCTGTATGAGGCATATGCTGTGGGTCACTCTTGGTTTTGACCTGTTAAAGGAATGTAAGCAATGCATCTCCAAAAACACGGTGCTAGTTCATCAGGATGTAAAAGGGAAGTGTTGGCCAATACCAGAAAAACTGTAGAAAAGTGCTTTGTAGGTAGAAACACTGAGATAGATGAACCTGTGATGGCTGGGTGTTGCTCAGAATACAGAGAAGAGCTCACTGACTAAGAATTGTTCTCATACCAAGGAACTCAGTCTCATTGGCAGACTAGACTGTTTACAGTCTTGTAGTTCACTTTCGGCTCTCATTTAACTTCCTGCAAAGCCGGAGGGTAGCTGAGAAACTTGGGATCTTTGATGGAAAATACAGGGAGTGAAGGTTAACAACCCTGTAGAACAATCCACTGTTCTCCATTTACCAATACAAATAAAACACCATCTTACAGTCTTCAGTTAATAAAAATAAATCATGCTAAGCAACTAATTTCCTTCTATCATGAATCTTCGCTTCCTCCTGTTCTCAGCACGATACCTGCAAATTTATTCTACTTTGCTGCAGTGCGCTTTTATTACCAGGCAAACTCCCTCTTCCTCTTTTTCTTTTCTTCCTTCCTTCCTTTTGTGATTTATGACTTGGCTTTTGCTCCACATATTTTGAAATATTCAGGTGCTTGAGCTAGAAAAGTGTTGGGAAACCTTTCTACATGGTTTATGCTTTGCATTATTGGCGGTGTGTTTCTCAGGCTCCACTGCTGTTCGCAGGTGACCTAGCCACTGTGCTGAGCATGAGCTCTGAAACCCCTTCCTCACCCGCCTACCCGCTTCCTCAGACCTACACTCTTCTTATGGTTGCGTACTCCTCACAGAAATCCATTTGAAATTAAAATTGATCTGTAGTAAGACAGTGCATGCATCATGTCCGCATCTCTTTCTTTTTTCTATATGCACAGGCTATCTTAGAGTCTTAATATCTATTTTCTCAGTTAAAATACCAGTTTAACTTGGCAAAATCGGTTGAGACTTCGTGTCCCCCACCTTCCAAATACATAGTACGGAATTATTATTAACTGGTATTGGCCATGGTCACCATTTTATACATCTCATGACTTATTTTGTAACTGGATGTTTGTACCTTTGACCCCCTTCACCCAGTTATGCCTCCCTCTCCCCCCCCCCCCCACCAGTCTGTTCTCCGTATATGTATGAGCTTGGGTTTTAGATTCTGCAAGTGAGTGAGATCACAAGGTATTTGTGTCTCTCTGTCTCACCTGTTTCACGTAGCATGATGCCTCCAAGTCCATGCATGTTGTTGTAAATGGCAAGATTTCATGCCTTGTTATGGCTGAATAATGTCCTGTGTACATATACCACCTTTTCTTCATCCACTCATCCGTTGATGACCAGTTTTAACCCCCATGCTGGTTTTTCCAGAGTGGCTGCCCAGTTTGCCCTCCCACCAACAGTGTAAGAGGTTCCCCTTTCTCCACATCTTCGCCAACACTTGTCATCCCCTGTCTTTTAGATGCTAGTCATTCTGACAGGTATGAGGTGGTAGCTCGGTGATTTTGACTTAATCTCCCTGGTGATGAGTGATGTTGAGTACTGTCTTTTGGCCATCTGTGTGTCTTTGGAGAAATGTCTGTTCAGTTCCTGTGCCCATTTTTGAATCCATTATTTTTTTCCATTGAGTCGAGTCCTTTATGTACTTAGATGTTAACCCCTTATTGGATAAATGATTTGCAAATATCTTCTGTAATTTGCTTTTTCATTGTGTGGATGGTTTCCCGTCCTGCACAAAAGCTTTTTAGTGTGATATGGTCCCACTTGTTTATTTTTGCTTTTGGTGTCGGATCCAAAAAATCATCCCCAAGATCCATGTCAAGGATCTTAGCACCTATTTTCTTCTAGGAGTTTTATGGTTTCAAGTCTTAGGTTCGATTTTTTTCATTCATTTTGAGTTAATTTTTAGGTGTGGTTCAGTGCCATTCTGCTGCATGTGACTGTCCAGTTTTCTCACTACTAATTGAAGAGACTGCCTCTTCCCTATTGTGTATTCTAGACTCCTTTGCTGTAAGCTAATTGACATATATGCATGAGTTTATTTATGGGCTCTCTGTTCCATTGATCTGTGTCTGTTTTATGCCAGTGCCACACTGTTTTAATTACTGTAGCTTTGTAATACAGTTTAAAATCAGGGAGCTAGCTGCCCCCAGCTTTGTTCTTCGTACTCAAGATTCCTTTGGCTGTTTGGGGCCTCTCGTGTTTCCATACAAATGTTAGGATTCTTTGTTCTACCTCCATGAAAGATGCCATAGATATTTTGGTAGGGATTGCATTAAATCTGTAGATTGCTTTGGGTAGTACAGACATTTTAACAATATTATTTCTCCCAATTCATGAGCATGGAATGTCTTTCCTTTGTTTGTGTCTTCCTCAGTTTCTTTCATCAGTGTCTTAGAATTTTCAGAGTTTAGGTCTTTTAGCCCCTTGGTTGAAATTTTTCATGGTACTTACTCTTTTTGATGCAACTCTAAATGTTTTCTTAATTTCTCTGATAATTCATTGTTAGTTTCTAGAAATGCAGTTGAATTTTGTGTATCAGTTTGCACTCTGCAACTTTACTCAATTCTTGGATTAGTTCTAACGGGGTTTTTTGTTTGTTTATTTCTTTGGATTTGGTGGCATCTTTAGAGTTTTTCTGTATATAAAATCCTATCCTCCTCAAATACAGATAGTTTTACTTCTTCCTTTCCAATGTGGATACCTTTTAAGTCTTTTTCTTGCCCAAATACTCTGGCTAGCACTTCCAAAACCATTGAACAAAAGTGGTGAGACTGGACATCCTGGTCTTGATTCTTTTCTTGGCACACAATACTCACTATGGGTTTTGAATGTATGGCTTTTATTATGTTGAGGTATGGTCCCTCTGTATTCCCTTTGTTGAGAGTTTTTCATCAAAAAATGTTGAATTTTGTCAAATGCTTTTTTCTGCATGTATGGAGAAATGATTTTTATTCTTCATTTTGTTAATGTGGTGTATCATGTTGATCGATTTGACAACGTTGAGCCATCCACATATCCCTGGAACAAATCCCACCGATCACAATGTATGATCCTTTTACTCTATTGTTGAATTCAGTTTGCTAATATTTTGTTGAGGAATTTTGCATCTATGTTTATGAGGAGTAAGGGCCTCTTATTTCTTTTGTGTGTCCTTGTCTGGTTTTGGTATCAGGGTAACACTGGCTTCATTAAATGAGTTTGGAATCATTCCCCTCCTCTAATTATTTTGGAAGAGTTTAGGAAGGATAAGTGTTAAATCTTCTTTGAATGCTTGATAGAATTCACAAGGAAAGGCTTCTGTTTGTAGGGAGGTTTTTAAGTTTCTGATTAAATCTCCTTACCAGTAATCATTCTATTCAGATTTTGTTTCCTCATGATTCGTTGTTGGAAGATCGTATGTTTCTAGGATTTATTCATTTTTTCCAGTTTGTTGGCATATCACTGTTCCTGGTGGTCTCTTGTGATCCTTTGTATTTCTGTGGTGTTGGTTATAACTTTCATTTTTTATTTTACCTGAGATTTTAAATGAGAGTCCACTCTCGTTTTCTTTTGGTGAGTCTATCCAAGGATTGTCAGTTTTGTTCACCTTTTCTAAGAACCAGTTCTTGGTTTTGTTGATCTTCTCTATTGCCTTTTTAGTCCCTATTTTAACAATTTCTGCTCTGATCTTGGTTACTTCCTTCTTTCTGCTAGCTTGGGCTTCATTTGTTCTTCTCCTGGTTCCTTGAGGTGTAAGACTAGGCTGTTCAGTTGAGATTTTTCTTGTTCATTGAGGTACACCTATATTGCTATGGACTTCCGTCTGAGAACCGCTTTTGCTACAAATCATAAGTTTTGGTAGGTTGTATTTCCGTTTTTACTTGTCTCAAGGTATTTTTTTAATTTCTTCTTTGAATTTTTTGTTGTCACACTGGTTGTTCAGTAGCATGTTGTTTAATCTCCACATACTTATGAATTTTCCAGTTTGCTTCTTGTAATTGACTTCTCACTTCATACCATTATGGATCAGAAAAGACGCTTGCTATGTTTTCAGTCTTGAATTTATAGAGATTTGTTTTGTGGCCTCACGTATGATTTGGAGAATGTTCCATGTGCATTTGAGAAGAATGTGTATTTGGTGCTTATGGATGGAGTGTTTGATAAAAATTAAGTCCATATGTTCTAATGTGTTGTTCAAGGCCGCTATTTCCTTACTGGTTTTCTGTCCAGATGATGTATCCGTTGATGTGAGTGGGGTATTAAAGTTCCTATTATCATATTGCTGTTAATTTCTCCCTTTAGGGCTATGAATATTTGCTTCATAGATTTAGGTGCCTCCATATTGGGTGCATAAATGTCTACAAATGCTGTGTCTTCTCAGTGGACTGATCCCTTCATCATTAAGTATCTCCCCTTCTTTGTCTCTTATTACAGTCTTTGGTTTAAAGTGTGTTTTGTCTGATAGAACTACAGCTACTCATCTTCCTTTACGTCCCCGCTTCTGTGGAGTATCTTTCTGCAGCCCCTCACTTTCCTCTGTGTGCGTCCTTACATCTGAACGGAGCCTCTTGTAGGCAGCAGATCAGTTCTTGTTTTTTGTGTGTGCGTTTTTCCCCCATTAACTCACTCTGTGTCTTTTAATGAGAGAATTTAGTCCTTCTGCATTTAAAGTAACTATTGATGGGAGGTACGCATTGCCATTTTGGTAATTGTTATCCAGTTGTTTTTGTAGGGCCTCTCTGTTCCTTTTCTCTTCCTTTGCGGTTTCATGACTTTCTTTAGTGTGGGGCTTACATTGCTATCCCTTTATATTTGTGTATCTGCTAGAGGTGTTTGCTTGGTGGTTACCATGAGGCTCACATACAACAACTTATATTTATAACCTTAAGTTGATAACAACTTATGTTTGAACACATTCTAAACCCGTGCATTTTTACTCTCCCACCCACATTTCACGTTCTTCATGTCACATTTTACATCTTGATATCTTGCGTGTCCCTATTTCCTACTTTTGTCCTTTTCCTTTTATACTGGCTTTATATAGTCTACTACCTTTATTCCAGATTTACCTTTCCTAGTGGCATTTATACTTTTATTTATTTTCTTGTTACTTATTAGTGCCATTTCTTTTCAGCATGAAAAAGTCTCTTTAACATTTCTTACACGTCCGGTTTTGCATTTGCTTCTGGGAAAATGCATGGTCTGCCCTTCCATTCTGATTGATCCCTTTCCCAGTAACTTCTCTTGTTTGGAAAGTTTTTCATTCTCCTCTGTAAATCAGTAAAGAACCACTGTGTCTCCTGCAACTCAAATCAGCAAAGCTTTTCTCCTTGAAAAACAGCAAGTGGTATTTTGCCAAAAGTATGTTGCTCTTTTCAAGCTCCCGACTGTAGACTGGCTTCTGTATGAATATATGATAATATCCAAACAGAGAATGACGTTGAAAGTGTAACAAAACGTAACGTTGCTAATCATCTGACTGTAACAGATTTGTTCACAAAGCCATTGGGTTTTTCAGTTACAACAAATTGATTGCAATTGTTTATTTAATTGTGATTCCCTAATATTGTTCACATTAAAAAGATTTGAAGGCGCAAAATATTTGTTTTCTTTAGATGAAAAATCACTGAGTTACTTCTAATAGCCAGTGGCTGTTTTTGTGGAAAAAATATAGCCACCTAACAAAAGACCAAATGCTTGTAAGGTAGCCACTCTTGAGGACTGCAGTGTTGAGGCAGATCTAGAGAAGAGGGTGGAGGACAGACAAGACCTTCGTGTCTGATAATTAGCCTAAGTGCTCAAGAAGTATGGCCAAAGAGCGTACTGCCATTTTGTCCTTTTTAGGTTGCCTATGACATCAGTGAAAGGAAGACCATGTGTTGAGCACATACTGTAAACCAGTAATACCCTAGGAGTTAGAGACATTAAGATAACAAAAACATTCCTTTTGTCCCCTTATCGCTAAGGAGGAGATAAGTTGATAAATCCTGTGGAAGATAAACAATAAGCCTAATTTAGGTTGCTGCAAAATCCAATGTGAAGTAAAACAAGTGTTATAAACATAAAACTTCTTAACTTTTACATTCAAAATAGGAAGAAGCTGAAAACAATGATTGTATTTACGGGAAAGTTAAAGTTGCTCCTGACTGTTGTTACGATCATGTTAATGTAACTTCTAACGCCTCGCCTGCTTCTGAAAGCATGTGGAAGCTGATATCATGAAGCCCTTTAGGTGTCTAAGAGCTCATATTAGGTGTCAGAGTCACTTTGTCCCCTGCCCTGTCCTCCTGTGCAGGAGCGTCTGGTGCTAGAATGGAGGCAGGGGTGGGAACCCTGGAGGTTCTTCCAAGCTGGCTGTCCTTTCTGGTGTGTGTGTGTGTGTGTGTGTGTGTGTGTGTGTGTGTGTGTGTGTGTGTGTGTTTTCAATCCTATTTTTAATCCTCCTTTGTGGTCATTTTTTTCTGGAGTTCAGAACTTTAGCTCTGAATACTTACCACCATCTTTAAGTTCAAACATTACTCTCAAAAAATCCTGAATCCCCAAGACAAGCAAGATGTGATGCTGAGAAACTCAGGACTTGGGGAGGGAAGAGGGATCAGGCCTTGCAAAGTGTGTCCTAAGTACCTTTTGCATTCATTTCATTCATTTCATGAGCAAGGCCCTGATAACAGTGGAAATGTGTCATTTTGCATAACGTGAATCGGCAGTGACACACTTTTGCCCTTGTCCCTGCTTTACTTTACTCCCCAGAAATCTTCCCATCTTCTGTGATGATCAATGTTCTGTGGCTTTGCTGTAGCTGCTTTGCACACTTATAGTGTGTATCAGTACCTTGTTCCAGTGTTTAGGCCTCTCAGAGCTTATGAGTCAGAGTTTCTGGCTTTTATTTTCCTTCAGGATTCCATGGACTCAGGGTTACTTGAAGGCTTAAAATGAATGAGTACTGTCTCTAGTTATGTGCATGTTGAGACATAACTGAAAATGCATGTGTCCACTTACTTATGTCTTTATCACTTGTATTAATAGGCAAACTGTGGACAAGAAGTATGAAGGTTGCTTACAACATTCTGCATAAATTAGGTACAAAGCAGGAACCTATGGTACGACCAGGAGACAGGGTAAGTGCACGTGTGCAAACACTCCATTGTATGCGACAGAGACACCTGCTGTTTGAAGTTCTAGAGTTCAGTGTCTCCTAATGCCAATGCTGCTAAGTCAGGCTTTCTTTTTTTTTTTTTAATTTTTTTTTCAACGTTTATTTTTTTGGGGACAGAGAGAGACAGAGCATGAACGGGGGAGGGGCAGAGAGAGAGGGAGACACAGAATCGGAAACAGGCTCCAGGCTCTGAGCCATCAGCCCAGAGCCCGACGCGGGGCTCGAACTCACGGACCGCGAGATCGTGACCTGGCTGAAGTCGGACGCTTAACCGACTGTGCCACCCAGGCGCCCCTAAGTCAGGCTTTCTTAACATTAACTATGAATCGGGGTCAGTTGCACAATATGTCATTTAGCCTTTACAACAACCCCGTGAGTTCGACTGTAGTACTTCTGTTTCATCCATGAGGACGTGCAGACTTGAGAGTGTCACATCAGATGAAGGCACATAACTCATAAGTGGCTCAGCACTCGCAGCTGTTTCTGGCAGACCCCAGAGCCACATTCCCAGCCTTTGTCCTGTCGTCTGCTACTTTGAAACATTCGTGTGTCATCTACCTGGGCCGGCAGGACAAATTATCTGTAAAACTTTGTTTACATCCATCAGTGTACTGAAATCTTTATAGCACGCTGCTGGTGCCATTCCTTTCCTGGTGTTAAATTTCTGGATAGAGGCTACTATGTTTAACTGATAAGCAAGTTTTTATTCTTCCTGCAATCTGAAGTTACAGAGGACAGATGTTAGTATTCCTTTGCAATGTTATACTCCAAGAACTTGATACCCTTGTCCAAGCTTTGTACCCCAATTTAGATGTGAGGCAGGGTTAGAACCACATTTTCTTGCCTTCAAATGTAGCATCTTTTTTTCCATTTGCTGCTTTGTATCTGAGACCCCAACACTGGGTTATCCTACCTGTGCCCAAAGAACTCCCAAGTGAATTCAGTAAAAATATCAGTACTGAGCACCATAAACCAACAAGAACAGAAGCTGTGATTTACTTAAGATATTATAAAGACAGGGGCCCATCATGAGGAATTTTTTAGAAGATTACCAGAGGCCCAGCCTTCTGTGGTGGACTATGATTCTTTCCATTTTTTTATTGAACAAGTTTGACCTGTGGCTTGTAAATCTCAGTTATAGGTCTTAGCACTTCCTGATTATAAAACCACAAGGCTACAGTAATCAAAGCAGTGCAGTGCTAACGTAAAGACAGATGTGGAGAATGGAGTAGAACAGAGAGCCCAGAAATAAACCCTCGTGTGCACGGTGAAGCAGGTTCATCGAGGATGTTAAGATATGACACAGGGAAAGGACAGTCTCTTCGACAAATGGTGCTGGGAAAACTAGACCACCCACAAGCAAAAGGACAAAGTTGGACCTTTTACGCCGTCTATTAAAAAATTAACTCACAATGGTTCGGAGACTTAAAGAACAAAAACTATAAAACTCTTAGAATAAAACATGGGGAAAGCTGCATAACACAGAATTTGGCAATGATTTTTTTACATGATACCAAAAACACCGTGGAACAAAAATAAAAACATAAATTGGATTTCATCAAAATAACTTCTGTGCACCAAAGGACATTATCGAGACTGAAAAAGAAATATACAAGATGGGAGAAAATACTGACGAATTCTATATCTGAGAAGAGGTTAGTATCCACACTATGCTAAAACAAACAAACAAAACAGAAGTTTAAAAAATGGGCAGAGGACTTGAATAGACATTTCTCCAGAGAAGGTTTGCAGATGGCCAGTGAGCACCTGAAAAGACACCCCATGTCACTGCTTGTTGGGGCGCTGCATGTTAAAACCACAGTGAGACCGCACTTCACAGCCGTTGGGGTGGCCGTTGTCAGAAAGCAGAAAGTAAATGTTGGCAAGAATGAAGAAATTGAACCCCGGTGTGCTGCCACTGCAGAAAACAGTATGGCGGCTCCTTTAGAAATTGAACATAAATTACTGCTTGGTCCAACAGTTTCCCTTCCGTTTCAAAAGAACTGAAATCAGGGGCTTGAGCAGATAATAGCAACACCAGTGTTCATAGCAGCATTGTTCACAAACCCAAAAGGTGGCGGTAACTCAAGTGTCCATCGGCAGATGCATGGAGACACACACTAAAACACGATGGGCTCAAAGACTACGTGACATGGAATATGGCAGCTGCAAAGGACAAATGTACCAGGTACTTAGAGTAGTTAAACTCATGGAATCAGAAGGGTGATGGTAGCTAGGGGGCTGGCGGGGGCTGGGAAGTTCCTTAATGGGAGTGAGGCTTCAGTTTAGGAAGATGAGAAGGTCGGGAGATGGTTCTGGTTGTGAATGTACTTCATGCTGCTGAGCTGTGCGCTTTATTTTCAAAATAAATTAATAAAATAAATGAATGGTCAACGTTGTGTATGTTTTACCCCAATAAAAAATCAATTGTATGTAATATCTCCCTTAACTATAATTTCATGGATAGTGTTAGTAGAGTGATTTCGTTAAAAATTCTTATAGAGCATGGCCTCCAGATTATTGAAGTTCCCTTAAAATAACAACTACAAAATAAACCGCCTCTGTTCAGCTAAGATGTTAGTAGGAATTCGCGGGGCACAGTTTTGAGAAAATAAACTATGTAAAGAGGTTTGTCGGTAGAGATTGGTTTGACTGTGTGAGGGAGACTACTTTTCTAAGTTATTTAAAACATTATTCGTGTAGTTAATATCGGGCACACGTGTACAGATACTTTTATTAAAAAAATATACACGACCATAGCAGTAAATTGATCATAAGCTTATGTTGCTCTAAACGGAATTTTTTGCCCTCTTTGAAAATCACTTTTGAATAACACATAATTTTCCCCAGAATAGTGAACATTCAGTCCTTAGCATAAAAATTTACATTTTGTCTGTGTGTGACCTTACTAATGTTGTTTGGGGAATTACCTTCTTGGGCTTCCGAAAAGGGCTTTACGTGCCTAAGCTGAATAGGGTTTGGGGATATCTAGTCAGAGCTTTGGAAGGCACGAAGGTGCGTCACATCTGAAGGGAGCCTGCCAGTTGTATTAAAATATAAATAGGCACGTTACTGATAATCAGCTTTTCTATAAAGGGAAGGTGATACAGGTCCCCAAAAGAGGGGTAAGAGGTGGAGATGAACTATCTGGAAGGAGAGAGATGTTTTTCATTTTGAGGAGCATCTGGGGCCTGAGAAGTCTTCCCAGAGAGGAAAAGTGAGCCTGTGAGCTGTAGGCTAGGCTCCAGGAAAGCATGGGAAGTGTGTGCAGCAGCTCCTGGTGTGAAGAGCGCTGAGGGCAAGCTGGCCGAGGGGCGTCCCTTTACCAAGAGGAGACCCTCCGAAGCGCGGCGGTGGGTTGCGCCTTTGCCTCTTGGTTTGTGGATGCCTGCTGTGCCCTGTGGGGGATTAGGTCCAGTGACACCTCGAGGAATCCGTGGAGGAGCGAATACAGGGGAGCTGTGTGGGTCCCTCAGAACCAAGCACCTGTGTGTGTGCGTTGCACGGCAATCACTGTGAGCCGCCAGTAAGACAGGGACAGGGCTCGTGACCGACTCAGAAACGGAAGCAAGACTTAACAGGAATGCCTGAAGTACAGACTCCCCTTCCTTAAACTGCAAAACAAAACAGCAACAAACCTTCCGTTTTTATTCTGAGCCTTCAGAGGTATCTGACCCTCCCTGTCCCTTACTTGTATATCATCGAGAGATACAATATACAATTTCATAGTCTGCTTTTATTCACTTTACGTTGTAACTTGACGTTTCATCCTATTTAACACAACTCTGCCAGGTTTATACAGTGTGGCCTCACCAGCATGAGCTGCAGCAACAAAGCAGCGGGAACTTGCGGTCCCAAGTTCGTTGATCTTCCTTTGAACGGAGCCGGAGTGGCAGCCAGACCTTGTTCCCAGTCTGGGGGTGCCCCATCTTCTCGCTCTCGGTTCTGTGCTCCTGGCGGGGACTCCTGCATCCAGAGCAGGTGCTCCAAGAAGACTAACAAGTCGGTATTTAACTGGTCCTTTATGAATAGGTGCATCCATTGGTTCGGGATGGAACAGCAGTATGTCCTGTGTTTCCCTGCAGTTTGAACGACTTCCTCAAACATGTTGGTCCGTTTCAGGGAGAGACGTCTTGTGGCGGCGGCACCCGGAAGCTCACAGATACGCACCCGGAAGGCTCAGTGTTGCCCTGCCAGACCCACATCTAAAACCTGTTGCTCTCAGCTCAGCTGCCACTTGAAGGCAGAGCCCTTACAGCTACTGCGATCCTCACACACTTTGTTAAAATAATTGCTGACGGTTCATATGTGTACGTGTGCAAGTCAGTTACTTCTGGAAAGCCCTGCTCACGGCTGAGTGCTGTCAGGATGGAGTAAGTTGACATAAGCAACGGTTACCTCTCAGGGTTCTCAAACACAGGTCGTCGGTAGTGCAGAATGGCTTTTGCTGGCCTTATGGGGTCATGTATCTCTCATTTAGCTGCTTTCAGTGAACTGCAGGAATGCTGCATGGAAAGGAAACCTTCATTGAATCCCAAGCTGATTTCTTCCCCACCTGCTATTCTGTGTCGCTAAGTTTCAAACAGGGACAAATTTACGATGTGGCCTCTTCTGTTCTCAGCTGCCATCTGCGTCCCTTCACACCAACCTGGTTATTTGTATATTGAAATTGAGTGTGTTACCCAGCTGCTCCTGGAAAAACTGGCAACTTCTGGTTAGGACATTTTGAGAGAAAAAATTGGTTAAATTCCTGAATGAGTCATGCAGAAGTGACCTGTGCATGTTAAGTCGTGGGATCTGGGTGCCTGTGAACACGCAGCAAACTTGTCCACAAGGGGGGAGTGGGACCCCGATGCCCAATCAGGACGTGGGGGTGACTCGGGCTACAGCAGGAGTGGGGTCTGCAGGGCGGAGCGGGCAGTGCAGACACGCAGCCACGGGACGGCTACCGCGGTGTCCTGAGGAGGCGGTCTGCCCGAGAGGTGGGCACGGCTGCTCCAGGAGGGGCTGCAGTAACAGGAGAGCTGGCTGGTGCCAGGTGAGCTACACGGCAGACCCTGGGACAAGCCCCGGACGGACTCACGTGGGATGGCATACTTGTTAAGTCGTGGGCACTGACAGAAAGGGGCGTCTTGACAAACGTCCAGTAAAAAATGCAGCGATAAAAACCAAACAGTACTGCAGCAAGAAGTCTTTGCATCAAGCGTAAGAGTTAATGCCGTCAAATATATTTAAGATCCATCCTGACTTTAGGGTACTTGTGAAAACACTGATGGGCTGAATAGGCTAATAGGTAAAAAGGGGAATGAAAAGCATTTCACGTGAGGAAGAATAATTATAAGCCATCCCATGGAAAAATCATTCAACGTTAAGATAACCTCAGGCCTATCAGAAAACATTTTAGAAATCATATTACCCGGGGCACCTGGACGGCTCAGTCAGTTAAGCATCAGACTCTGGATTCCGGCTCAGGCCACGATCCCGGGGTCATGGGATCAGGCTCTGCGCGGGGCTCTGTGCTGGCTGGCAGCGTGCAGCCTGCTTGGGATGCTCCTTCTCCCTCTGTGAGCTCGTCCCCTGCTCTTGCATGCACAGGCTGTTTGTCTTTCTCAAGACAAATAAACTTTAAACAAAAGTCCTACTACTCTTGGTAATTTAAATCAGCCTACCTCTTATAACTCCAAGACTGTTGTGCTTTTCGTCCCTAAGGCCGAGCAGGAAGGCGGTGGGTGGAACCAGGGCAGCAGGCGTTCGTGGAGCCTCATCTGTGAGGGTGCCACGGATGGACTGACAGCCCCGGCTGGCTGGCATTCATGGCCGTGTGCTGTGCACCGGGCCTTGCACCGAGCCCTCGCCACCTTCTCTGTGACCTTCACCCAGCACTAGGACGTAGGCAGGAAAACTGAGGCCTGGAGGGGCTGATACTGACCTGGGACCAGGATGGAGCCCTGTGGTCAGCGCCCTGCCAGCCTTGCCCCAGTGAGGAAGCACACAGCGCTCGGTCACCCCTGTGAAGGCTACGTGGAAACACGAGTTCTTACCGAGCCCAGCGAGGATGGTGCGGTTCACCCTGTGTTAAGTACGTGACAGGAAGACGACGAGCGGAACATCTGGGTAGTTGTCTTCTGGGGGCAGCGTTAGGAAGGACTGTGGGCGATACGTGTCGCTTCCACGTGAATCAAAGGGAAAGTACACGGTCCTTGAATGCATCTTGCTGAAGGGTAGTTTTAAGCGTGCACCTAATTTTTGTTCAGCCTCTGTTCTCGCGGAGAACATGAGCCCTGCTGCCCATGGCGGTTTGCATCGTTTTTCGGTATTTTGAAAGCTGGTGGCATCAATTTGCTGGTTAATCCCTCCTGCTCTGTGTCTGTGCAGGTGGCGCTGGTGTTCCCCAACAATGACCCCGCCGCGTCCATGGTGGCCTTCTACGGCTGCCTGCTGGCTGAAGTTGTTCCCGTGCCCATCGAAGTGCCACTCACCAGAAAGGTAAAGAGCGTGCTGTCGCCAGCAGGGAGGGTCCGGCTGGGCCGCAGCGGAACGTTCTGTGGTGAAGTCAGAATGCGTAGGTGGCTGGTTTTTAAGTGGCTCTTTATCTCAGCGGGAGGTGGACCGAGAAGCACAGAGGTGTTTTTGTCATTGGGGAGGCTCTACAGGTTCTCGTCACTTGTGTCAGTAGAGGGGACGGTTACTGGGTGCGCAGCTCAGCGGCAGGATGAAGCAGGAGCAGCTTTTCAGGGGTGGGGCTGCCGCACGCCGGCCTCCGAGCGCTGATGGGGGGCCGTTTGAGACGGTGGCACAGGGGGATGCAGAGCTGGCCTCTTCCCCTGGCCCTGTGGCTGCGGCTGCGTGTGGAGCGACTCCCTGTGCAGAACACCCAAGAACCCGCTGACCAGCTCCTCCATTTCAAGGGAGACGGGGGATTGGGGGGGCCGAGGCGGGGACACTGTCTCACCAGACGCCCCAGCCCTGCACTGCCACCACACACAGGGGGAGTCCCACACATTCAGAGCTCCTCCTTGAGTGGGGTGTTCACGTCACCCATTAGGCATTTCAGCCCTTGGGGCCTGCACCAGAGAGATGAACCTCCAAAACATCTGCCTTTGGAAATACTGGGGCTTGTGTCCAGCATACCCACGGGGCTCATGCTCCACTCACTTGTCCCAAGGCCCAGCACAGAAGCAGCAGTTTAGAAAGTGATTCCACTGTGTGTGAAGAGGGTTCATTTGCTGACCCTAAAGCATCTGCCAGAGGGGCAAGGGCCTGCCGGAACTCCATCTGGGGATAGAGGTGCTGATGGGGACCATTTCTGCACATTGCTTCTACCTTGCTAGTGCTGTGCTGCTACAGCCAACAGGTGCACCCCAGCCCCGTGCCCTCCTCCTGCGTCAACGAAGCCAGTAACCGTGCTGCAGCCCCACGCTTGCCTCCTGCCTTGCTAGAGCTGCAGGTGCCCATAGACCGCACAGGGATACCCATGCACGCCTGGCACTGGGAGCCAGGGGCTAGGACACCTGGGCCCCGTAGGTCTGTATCATGGGGAGGGACTGTTCTTGACAGATGGCTTGCGGGGCACTGCACAGACAACAGACTGAAACACAGCCCAGGCTTTCTGGGAGGAAGGTCTGTTTACCTGTCTTGGGGCGCAGTACCTGTCCTGGGGCACAGCCTGAGGTACAGGCTTCAGGTCTGTCACATCTAGAGACTGTGGAGGTGCTCCCAGGGAACGTGGACAGGGGGACAACTTTGCACTTTCCCTTGACTGTGCTCCAGTTCACTGGCACCTCCATGAAAGGAGCCCTAATTTTTGCAACTGTAACCAGGAGACACCTCCAGACATCCTGGTCTGGAGGCCAGCAGGATTTAGGACTGTGGTCCCACAAACTGTATGTATACACATACTTTAAAAGCTGCTGCCTGAGGGCCTGGCTGCCAGTCAGCCTGTAACTAGTGCTCAGTGGGATTCCTCCGTTGGAACTTGGACAGGTCTCGGCACGCCCTTAACAGTGGGAACATATCTGGAGTACATTTGGCTGCGTAGACAATCAGAGGGGTTCAGGAGACAACCAAGGGCAAGGCTGAACGAGGAGATTCATTTCTTCCACAGCCCACTCCTTCCAGACTGGGAGAGGTACCTGCTGCACTTAATACAGAGAGGCCAACAAAACGAGCAGACAGACGAACGTGTTCCAGAAGAGAGAACAAGATAGAACCTTAATGAACAGAGATAAATACTTTACCTAATTAGGAGTTCAAAGTAATGGTCATGAGGAAGCTCACAGAACTCAGGAGAAGGAAGGATGAACACACAACTTCAACGGGGAGATGGAAAATAGGAGGGAATACCACTTAGGTCAAGCCACTTAAGATACAGTAAAGTGGGGCACCTGGTGGCTTAGCCGGTTGAGTGTCCAACTTCAGCTCAGGTCATGATCTCACGGTTTCTGTGTTGGAGCCCTGTGTCGGGCATGTGCTGACAGCTCAGAGCCTGGAGCCTGCTTGACATTCTGTGTCTCCCTCTCTCTCTGCCCCTCCCCTACTTGTGTGTTTGTGTGTGTGTGTGTGTGTGTGTGTGTCTCTTTCTCTCTCAAAAAATAAACATTAAAATTTTTTTTTAATTAAAAGATAGAAAAGAATACAGTAATGGAACTGAAGAATGCCCTGTGAAGTTCCCACTAGAAAAAAACAGAAGGAAGCAGCAGCCATCAAGAAGACAGGACAATAGACCTCACACAGAGCAGCAAAAAGAAACCAGGAAAAATTTAAGATAGCTTGAGGGACCTGTAGGACAGCATCAATCAGAACAGCGTTCACAATATGTGTGTCACAGAAAAGAGAGAGAGAAAGGAACAGAAAACGTTCCTAACCTCGGGAGAGAAACAGACATCCAGGTCCATGGAGCCTGGAGAGCTGTAAGTGAGATGAATCTAAGGAGTTCACACCAAGACATGTTATAATTAAAATGTCAGAGGCTAACGAGAGAATCTTAAGAGCAGCAGGAGAAAAACAACTTGTTCCATACAAGGAAACAGCTAAGATGGCCAGCACATTTTCAGCAGAAACCTTGCAGCCCAGAAGGGAGTGGCAGGATATATTCAAAGTACTGAAAAGAAAACCTACAACCAAGAATACTCTGCCCAGCAAGGGCCGTCATTCAGAATTGAAGGAGGGATAGTTTTCCAGACAAGCAAACCGTAAAGGAGCTCATTGCCACTAAACAGGCCGTGGGAGAAATGTTACAGTGAGAGGGCCTTGATTAGTAGCAAAATACAAGAGAGCATAAATCTCATTGGTAAAGGTAAATGTACAGTAAAGGTAATGGATTAATTACTTACTAAACTAGAACGAAGGTTAAAAAGACAAAAGTAGTAAAAATCAGGAAAACTATGATACTTGGTTATGGGATACACAACATGAAAAGATATAAATGTAACATCAAAACATTAATTGTGCGGAGGGCAGGTAAAAACTCAAGAGTTTTAGAGTATGTTCAAACTTAATATATAAATACACACACGCACAAGATTAAATGTTTGTGTGTGTGTGTGTAGGCTGTTATGTGTGAGTCTTATGGTGACCAAAAAGCAAATACCTCTAATAGATACACAAAATACAAAGGGAAAGAAATCTAAGTGTAATACTAAAGAAAGTCATCAAACCACAAAAAAGCGAAGAAGAGAGGAACAGAGAGGCCCAACTAAAAGAAAAACCAGAAAACAATTACCAAAATGGCAATAAGTACATACTTATCAATAATTACTTTAAATGTAAAAGAACTAAATTCTCTGATCAAGAGACACAGAGTGGGATAATGGGAAAAAACAAAAACAATTGATCTGCTGCCTACAAGAGGCTCCATTCAGATGTAAGGACGCACACAGAGGAAAGTGAGGGGTTGCAGAAAGATACTCCACAGAAGCGGGGACGTAAAGGAAGATGAGTAGCTGTAGTTCTATCAGACAAAACACACTTTAAACCAAAGACTGTAATAAGAGACAAAGAAGGGGAGATACTTAATGATGAAAGGATCAGTCCACTGAGAAGACACAGCATTTGTAGACATTTATGTACCCAATATGGAAGCACCTAAATCTATGAAGCAAGTATTAACAGACCTAAAGGGAGACATGCAATTCAGTAGTAGTAGGGACGTCAATACCCCACTGACATCAGTGGACTTAATTTATACTGAACACTCCATCCATTAGCAATAGAATACACATTCTTCTCAAGGGCATTTCCAGTGTTCTCCAGGATAGATCACATGTTAGGCCACAAAACAAGTCTCAATAAATCAAAGAAGGCTGAAATTCTATCAAGCATCTTTTCTGACCCATAATGGTATGAAAGTAGAAGTCAGTTACAGGGAGAAAACTGGAAATTTCACAGATATGTGGATTTTATGCAGCATGCTTCTGAACAACCAGTAGGTCAATGAAGAAATCAAAGGAAAAGTCAAGAAACAGCTTGAGACTAACTTAAACGGTAGCAGAACATATGAAACCTTCAAAGCTCAGCAGAAGTGGTTCTAAAAAGAAAGGTCACAGCAACACAGGCCTACCTCAGTCCATCAGAAAAATCTCTAATCTAATGTGAAACTTTCAGGAACTAGAAAAAAAAAGCAAATGAAGCCCAGTTAGTAGAAGGAAGTAGCAACGATCATTGTGGGAATACATGATATAGAGACTAAAAAGAATATAGAAAAACAAAATCAGTGACACCATGAAGCTGATTCTTTCAAAAGATAAACAAAATTCATACACCTTTAGCTAGACTCAGCAAACAAACAAGAGAACAGGACTCAAATATAATCAGAAATGAAACAGAAGTTATAACTGATGCCGCAGAAAAGGGGTTAGGGGATACCACCATGAATAACTATATGCCAACAAATTGGACCCCTAGAATTGGATAAATTCCATAAATGTACACTCTTCCAAGGCTGAATCATGAAGAAGTAGAAAATCTGAATACGGGTTAGTAGCAGGTAGATTGACTCAGTTATCAAAAACCTCCAGTAAACAGAAGTCCAGGATCATCAGATGGCTTCACTGGTGAATTCTGCCAAACATTCAGAAAGATTTAATACGTCTCCTTCTCAAACTCTTCCAAAAAATTGAGAGCAGAGGAAACTTTCAAATTCATTTTTACAAGATCAGTGTTGCCCTGATACCAATACCAGGCAAGGATACCATAAGAAAATAAGATTACAGGCCAAATATCCTTGATGAACATAGATGCAAAAATTCTCAACAAAATATTAGCAAACAGAGCTCAATAACATGTTAAAAGGATCATATTCCATAAGTTAGTGGGATTTATTTCAGTGATGCACAAATGGACCAACATTTGTGAATCAATCAATGTGATATACCACACCAACAAAATGAAAGATAATCGTATGATCATAGACACAGAAAAAGCACTAGCAAAATTCGACATTCTTTTTTTTAAAGTTTTTATTTAAATTCCTGTTAACATATAGTGTAATGTCAATTTCAGGTGTACAGTGTAGTGATTCAACACTTCATATGACACCCAGTGCTCATCACAACAAGCTCGCTCCTTAATCCCCATCACGTTTCCCCCACTCCCCCACCTACCTCCCCCCTGATAACACCATCAGTGTGTCCTCTGTAATTGAGAGTCTCAGTCTTGGTTTGCCCTGACAAGACCCCCCCTCTTTTTTTCCCTTTGTTTTATTTCTTCAATTCCACGTAGGAGTGAAATCATATGGTATTGTGTTTTTCTGGCTTCACTTAGCATAATGATCTCTGGCTCTATCCATGCCATTGAAAATGGCAAGTTTCATTCTTATGACTAATTTTCCATTGCATATACATACCCCATCTTCTTTATCATCCATCAGTTGATGGACACTTGGGCTGTTGCCATAGTTTGGCTATTGTAGATAATGCTGCTGTAAACATAGGGGTGCATGTATCCCTTTGAATTAGTATTTTTGTATTTTGGGGGGTAAATACCCAGTAGTGTGATTGCTGCATCATAGGGTAGTTCTGTTTTTAGCTTTGAGACTTCCATAGCTTTAGCTTTTAATTTCCATACTGTTTTCCAGAGCGGCTACACCAGTTTGCATTCCCACTAACAGTGCAAGAAGGTTTCCCTTTCTCTACATCCTTGCCAACACCTGTTGTGTCTTGTGTTGTTGATTTCAGCCATTCTGACAGGTGTGAGGTGGTATCTCATTGTAGTTTTGATTTGCATTCCCCTGATGACCAGTGATGTTGAGCATCTTTTCTTGTGTCTGTTGGCATCTGGATTCATCTTTGGAGAGATGTCTATTCGTCAGCATTCATTTTTTTGAGTAAAGAAAGTCAACAAAGTGAGTATAAAGGGAATGTACTTCGACATAATAAAGGCCATATATGACAAGCCCACAGCTAACCTTTCATTCAGTTGTGAAAAGCTGTAAGTTTTGTTTTTTGGTTTTTTTTTTGTTTTTTTTTTTTTTTTTATTTATTTTTGGGACAGAGAGAGACAGAGCATGAGCGGGGGAGGGGCAGAGAGAGAGAGGGAGACACAGAATCGGAAACAGGCTCCAGGCTCCGAGCCATCAGCCCAGAGCCTGATGCGGGGCTCGAACTCACAGACCGCGAGATCGTGACCTGGCTGAAGTCGGACGCTTAACCGACTTCGCCACCCAGGCGCCCCTGTAAGTTTTTTTCTAAGATCAACCCATTCTTGCCGTTTCTATTCAACATAGTATTGGAAGTCCTGGGCATAGCAGTTAGGCAAGAAAAAGATGTAAAATGGCATTCAATTACTAAGGAAGAAGTAAAACTATCTCTATTTGAGGATGACATGATTTTATATATAGAAAACAATAAAGACTCCCCCCAAAAACTCTTAGAACTTTTTAGTGAATTGAGTAAAGTTGCAGGATAGAAAATCAGCATATAAAATTGGTTGCATTTCTATACACTAATGGTGAACTATCAGAGAAATTAAGAAAACAATCTCATTTATAGTTACATCAAAAAGAACAACATATCTAGGAATAAATTTAACCAAGGAAGTGGAAATACTCTGAAAATTATAAGACCTTGGTGAACGAAATGAAGACACACACACACAATGAACGGAAAGACATTCCATACTTGGGGATTGAGAGAAGTAATATTGTTAAAATGTCTGTATTACCTAAAGCAGTCTACAGTATTCACAATCCCTATTAAAATTCCAATGGCACTCAATCTAACTGTTCACAGAAATAGAAAAAACATTCCAAAAATTTGTATGGAACTACAGGAGAACCCAAATGGCCAAAACAATCTTGAGTAACAAGGGCAAAGCTGGGGACACCTGGCTTCCTGATCTCAAACTCTATTACAAAGCTTTAGTAATTAAAACAGTATGGACACGTAGGTCAGTGGAATAAAATAGCCCAGAAATAAACCCACACATACATGGTCAATTTAGGACAGAAGATCCAAGAATACACGACAGGGAAAGGACAGTCTCTTCAATAAATGATGTTGGGGAAGTTGGAGAGCTGTGAGCCAAAGAATGAAACTAGACTCTCATCTTGCCCCATACACAAAAATTAACTCAAAATGGATTAAAGACTTGAATGTAAGACCTGAAACCGTAAAACTTCTAGAAGAAAACATAGGCAGTAAGTTCCTTGACATCAGTCTTGGGATGATTTTTTGGATTTGACACCAAAAGCAAAGGCAACAGAAGCAAAAACACACAAGTGGGACCACATCAAACTAAAAATCTTGTGCACAGCTGAGGAAACCATCCACCGTCAACCTACAGAATGGAAAGAAATTCTTGTACATTGTGCATCTGATAAGGGATTAATATCTAACATACATGAAGAATTCATACCACTTAATAGCAAGAGAATCCGATTAAAAAATAGAAGATCTGAATAGACATTTTTCCAGAGGAGACACACACACACACACACACACACACACACAGGCACAAAGATGCTCAACATCACTAATCATCATAGAAATAGAAACCAAAACCACAATGAGGTCTCACCTCATACCTATTAAAATGGCTAATATCAAAAAGACAAGAAATAGCAAGTAATAGCAACTATGAAAGTGCCTCAAAAAATTAAAAATAGTATTACCTTATGATCCAGCAGTTACACTAGGTATTTTTCTAAACAAAGGTATAAGCGCTAATTCAAAAAGATACATACACCAAATATTCATTGCAACATTATTTATAATCAGATACGGAAACAACCCAAGTGTCCATCAATGGATGAATGGATAAAGAAGAGATTATATGTGTATACCAACGGAATATTACTCAACCATAAAAAAGAATGAAATCTTGCCATTTACAACGGCATGAAGGGACCCTGAAGGTATTATGCTAAGTGAAGTAAGTCAGAGAAAGACAAACACCATGTGATTTCCCTTAAATATGGAATCTAAGAAAACAAATGGACAACCAGAACTTAAACACAACAGACGGTGGATGCCAGTGGTGGTGGTTGTGGGGTGGGTGAAATGGCTGAAGGGAGTGAAGAAGTACAAACTTCCGGTAATAAAGAAGTCATGGGGGTATAGTCACAATGGTGACTACATTCAGCGATACTTCACACACATTTGAAAGTTGCCAAGAGAGTAAATCTTAAAAGTTCTCAACTTTTTTTGTGTATTGGTAATTTTGCAGTATATACAAATATTGAATCATAATATTATACACCTAAAACTGCTGGAATGTTATATGTCAATTATATCTGAACCTTTTGAAAAAAGAACACTGAGCCTAGTGATCTGTCAATAACTAAGTGTTTGAATATCTCATTCCTCAGTGTCATTACACTAGAAATCTGGATAAATTAGAGGGTTTTGATTTTATTTTGGGGAATGTTGGTTGTTGCTTACGTTTTGGTGTTTGGACGTGATTGAGTCCCATGTTCACTATGATTTGTCAGATGTAATTCCAAATCTTGCTCTCACAGTGTATTAGAAAATAAGAAACATATGTTGTACATACCCCACATATCGGTGTCAGGTTTTTTGTCCAAGGCTTACTTGCAAGTGCTTGCTGCCAGCGTTCCAGGCTCCACCCCCGAGTCCTATGATATTCACAGTGGAGAAATGTGGAAGAGTTTGGGGACTGAGTGAATGGATAGCCACGTTCTTCTAAGTGATTCTTTGGCACTGTGGTAAATTCCACTACGGTTCACCTGCAAGCCTACTCGGGGCATATGACGCTCCTCCTTCAATTGATATTAAATTCAGTGGGTTGAGGTCTTTTGGAAACGCAAAGGGCTGGTTACCTGACTTCAAGGCTCAAAGCCCTCTGAGTTCTGTCGTCAGTAGTGTCAAAACGATAATCTGGAAGAATTTGTAGGTTGCTGTTCGTACAGAGACTGGTTCTTAGCGCTGCAATAACCAGACGGTTATATCTGTGATGTTCTCATGTGATCAGTTGCTATTATTTATGTGCTTCTCATCACATAGAGGGTTTAGATTTTTCTACTTAAGTCTGTAGCCTGATGTCTCCCAAAGCAGAGCTGGTTTGCAGAGGAAAATCACGTGAACAAAGAGACACGTGCCTCTGCCCTTTGGGTCACGTGACAACACAAGCACGTCATTTCAAATACTGCTGATGCAAACGTGTGCCACCGTATAACATTTCTTAATACACACTTGGATGTATATTAAATGAATAAACATTCTTCATTTAAATAAGGAGGTTAAGTATCCTTTGGATGTTTGACAGGCACGTAAGCGGTTCATTTTAATTGTACTGGAAACCTTCGTAACTGTGTATTAGGTTACTGCAGTAATAATCAACGGGAGGGGAGATGTCATTAGGTGTGTTCTATCCTAGGCCCTGGGGCCCAACCATCCCCTTTGAGGCAGAGAGCTCTTAGTGGCAAGTCTGGTGGTTCGGCAAGGGTCCGTGCAGGTGTGAGCACCCACAAGCGAGCTCTGCTGGTACAGGCGTGGGCAGGAGAGTACAGTCTTACCTGTGCCGTGTTGGCCCTGCTGGGACTGGGCTGCCTGCTGTCTTGGGCATCTAGGCTGCGACCTGCTAGGTGGTGTGCCCTCACCTCCCCAGCCCACGGAGACCCTCGGGTTATCGGCCTGAACCAGGGGACCAGAAGGCACTTGTCAGAAGAAGATGCTAGGTTGCTCCGTCCGTAGAGCATTTTCTGCTGGGAAACAGGACCGGGAGATGACTTTGTCTCAGTGAAGCCAGAAGCTGCGTGCCAGGCCTCGGGCTCTGAGCTCAGAACATGACATTCGTGCCTTGGAAGACTTTTCTTAGTTTTGAACAGAAGACCACATTGGTCCTTTGCAGGTCAGCATGGGGTAAGGTGTGCACGGAAGCGTAGGTGACGGAGTCGCACACTTCCTCTGCCAGTTCTGTGCCGCTGGGTTTGCCACGAAGGGCCTAATGAGAGCCGTTTTCTAAATCCTGAATGTTGTTTGATGGGGTGAACAATTTAGTGTCCTGTGTGTTTCTTCACTCTCCCTCCTAGTTCTTGGGTGGGAGGAGAAAGCTCCCCTTTCTGTGAGGGGTTTGCAGTAGGAAGGGCTGGAGTTCCTGGATGATTTGGCCAGGGGGTGTGGGGGAGCCAGAGGGGAGCCTCCAGGGGCCTCCTGAGATGGGCCTGGCAGGGTCGCAGCAGAGCTAGGACAGCCTGGCGCTGTCGCCCTCCTGAGGCGGCTGCGCTTCGGTTCAAGCCGGCTGTGTGCAGGGAGGCTCTGTCGGCCCGTGAGCAGGCCCAGCCCACAGTCCCCCTCTGCCGACACGGGCTGCGCCTCAGGCATGCAAATCTTACAGGAGAGTGGCAGGCTGTTAGGAGGGGCCAAACTGTGCGTGTTCCAAAGTACCACGGGACCGGAGACACAACGGCCCGTGGGCCACGGGCATCAGCAGCACCGTGCGTGTGTGAGACGCCTTTGCGCTTCTGTCCTGCTCCACCTGCTGAGAGCCAAGGAGCTGCTCAGCTGGCACAGGACAAACTTGGATATAAACACAAGCCTCGTGGTGAGGGGCCCCAGACGCAGAGTGAGTTCACGAAAGGGACTTTTCTGTGAGCCGTCCTCTCATTTGTTACACCCTTCTGTGTGTGAGATTGCTGCTTCCTGCCTGGGAGGCTGGGGCGGAGCAGACCCTGGTTGGGACGTGTCCAGCCTGGCCTGGTGGGTGCTCCAGGGGTCGTCAGAGAGACCGGGAGGCTTCCCACAAGGCGACGTAACGTGGCACCTCTCTGTTGCAAGAGGGTTGGAGGTGGCAGGCTGAAGTCAGGTGCGGTCTGGCTTCTCTTGACGAGCCAGAAAGAATCGTCGTCAGGATTTTGTGACCGGGGAGGTGGTCACCGGCTGCCCTGACAGCACAGCTCTTGAGAGGGTGGAGCCCCAACCGAACCGAGGAGGACCACGGGCCGGGCGTGTGGGCCTTCCCTGGGAAAGGTGCACACGGAGCGCCGAGTCGGGGCCAGAGTGCACAGGCTTCATTCAGTCTCCCTGAGACGGGACGGCAGCTTCCCGAAGCCAGCGGCAGGTCGGGCCGCCTGGAGGCGGCTCTTTCCGCAGGCTGGGCAGGAGCCCCCATGTAGAGATGGGGCCCGGGGCGGACCGTGGCTCTGACGTGGTGTTGAGAGTGTGTCCACCCGCTCTGGGCTCTGGGGTCAAGCACGTTCAGCTTCAGCGTGTGAAGGAGACACACGGGCTTCTTCGGGAGCAGGCGATGGGGTCTCGTCTGTGCCGCTGGGGTTGGGTGGGCAGAGCTGTTTCTGCACAGCTGCCTGGCGCTCCAAGTAGGAATTTTCCAGATGAGGAGGACAGAAGCCCCTTGGAGGTGAGGTCTGAATTTGGGGCTGAACTGTGGCATTCTGTCCATTACTCTTCTCATCTGCTGTCCCCTGCTGCTGCCTTATGTCAGCTGTCTCGTGTGTGTGAATGTGTCACTTTGAACATCAGTCTCGAGCAGGTTGTAGAAAGGGCGCAGGGACGGTGTCTGCCGGGAAAACCGAGATGGGTTGCGAGCCCTTGGCACGGCCGCGGGCCCTGGCAGGTCCCAGCCCACAGACCCGTGCTCACTCTCCCGAGCTGTTGGCTCATGTGGCTCTGAGGTAGCGAATTCCTGCTCACAAAGAAATGCCTCCCTGCCACCAGACGTGACCTCAGAACTTGTCTCGATGTTTGGCCACATGGCCTCCAAATTCACATTGGAGTGAGAATTAAAAACTCCACTTGAAAAAGCATTGCTTGAGGGACAAGTACCGTGAGGGTCCTGAAATGGGAACATCCCTGTCCGTCGGGCGCCAGCCCCCTGCTCGCCTCTCTGCGCTGCATGGGGTATCGGGAGGTTGGCGGTGCGATTCCGAGTGAGGAGACCTGGATTTCACCGTAGGGTTAAACTATGAGCCAGTTGCTTGACAGGCTCGTTTGAAGACATCCGTGCTGCTGATTTTACCCACTGGAGACCCCGTCACCACGCGCTTGCTTAGTGAGGCGTACGTGGGCGGAGCGACCGGAAGGCAGGGCTGGTCTGCCCACAAGCTTGCTGGGTTGTCCGCGGGTTCAGGAAGAGCCCGGTGGGAACAAACCAGGGTGACCGGTTCACCGTGTTGTGATGTTTCAGTTGTAGGAATGTCAGCTCCTTGCCGGCTTTCGTTTTATTTTCTAAATCCTGCCTGGTGTGACTGGGGGGGGTGAAGAAAGCCGGTTGAGCAGACCTGCTGCGGGCAGCCAGATGTGGTCAGCAACAAAACCACAGGTTGGCGGCCCCTGGATCGCCTCTCCGAGGAAAGCTCCATCCCGTGGGGTCCGCGGGATGCCGTGCTCCTAAGTCACTGCTGGTCATTTGGGGCTTCCGGTGCTCTGGCCCGCCAGCATCCAAGTCCTGCAGGAGGCGCCTGTCCGGCTGTGTCCTTGGTCACAGACATACTCCGGGCGCACAAGGGTGGCAGGCCTTTTGGTTGGGAACAGGCGTCTAGTCCGCCCACAGTGGATGTCAACAGACACCGCAGGGCCCTGTGCTGTGAGTAAAGTCAGGCTCTGTGTTACGGAGGAAGACGAACCCTTTCTGTTCTCCACGACGGTTACGTTCTATGGTCATAGTCTTAAGGAACTGGAGGGAGATGTAGCAGCAGCTGTTTAAGGGACCCACTATGTGCCAGGCGCACACTGAGCACTGTCCATGCTCCTCCAGTTTATTCCTTGCAGCAGACCCACTCGAGGGCTCTGCTCTCACCCCATGGCAGAGGTGAGGAAACTGAGGCTGAGTGACCTCGCCGTCCCGTTCGAGGTCACACAGCAGCAAGCGGCAACCGGGGCTGTGATCCCAGTTCTGCAGAGTCCAGGAGGTCCCAGAACCCAGGGACAAGGCCACGTCTTGCCAGGAGGGTACCCGTCCTTCCCGGCTTTGTGACTTCTGTGTCTTTCACCTCTCCCAGGACGCAGGGAGCCAGCAGATCGGGTTCTTGCTTGGAAGCTGTGGAGTCACTGTGGCCTTGACGAGCGACGCCTGCCACAAAGGGCTGCCGAAAAGCCCAACCGGGGAGATCCCCCAGTTCAAAGGTAAGCCACAGCCAGAAGCCTAGTTGGGGGTCTGGCTCTTCACTCAGGAAGGTCCTGCGTCTCCCCTGGACATGCTCTTCTGCACACGGAACGCAATACGTCTGCTGTTGTCAGCCTGCCGTGTGGCGTGGTTTACCCGGCAGTATGCGTGCTGTTGACGTTGTCTGAGGCTTGAGGAAGCACTGGCGATCCCCCCTGGCTCGTGTCACATGGGCCACAGGAAGGGGGAACGACGTGGCAAGCCTGGTTTCTGGGTAGTACGCCTCTCAGAGGGGTCTGTTTGTTTGTTTGCAAGGTTGGCCAAAGCTGCTGTGGTTTGTCACAGAGTCGAAGCATCTCTCCAAGCCCCCTCGAGATTGGTTCCCACACATCAAAGATGCGAACAACGATACCGCGTACATAGAGGTGAGTTGCAGCGCTGCCCACGGGCATCGAGCAGTTGGGCCGACCTTGGCCTGACGGGGGCAGCCGTGTTGTCCTCTCTGTACCCCTCTCTGCACGTCCCCATCTCATTTCAGTATAAGACCTGCAAGGACGGAAGCGTGCTCGGGGTGACCGTGACCAGGATCGCGCTGCTGACCCACTGCCAGGCCCTCACGCAGGCATGCGGCTACACGGAAGGTATGGGCAGGGCCCTGACCCAAGACTGCGTCCCTGGGAGGCTTGTGTCAGCTGTGGAGGGACTGAGTCACTCCCCCTGGTAACGGAAGGAGTGATGTCAGGTTTGCACGGAGCTTGGCAGGCGGTGCCTTCTTGTTGCCCTCGCTGTGCAGGGAGAGAGAGCTCTGGTGTCTCATCTCCCCAGGATGTGGGTCCTGATGGGATCAGACCCGCCCCATGACCTCACCGAACCCTCATGACCTTGGCAGAAGCCGTATTTCCAATGGCAGCCGTGCCGGTGTGCGGGCTTCCACCCGTGAACTCAGAGGGCACGGCTCAAGCTGTAGCAGATAGTTAATTCTGTGGGTGTTCATCCCTGGGTGCAAGTTAGGGTCTCTGGGATCTTCAGAAAAAGCCCATGTTCAGCCCACCCCTAGCAGCTCAGGGAGAATCTCTGATGGAGATTCTGCGAGCTTCTCAGGGTGGGCAGCAGCTGCCGAGGGTGTGGTTTTTATGACGCACACACTGTCTCCCGAACGGGACGGTCCTGGAGGCCAGGAGGTAGGTGGCCAGAGGTAACCGTGGCCACGGTGCTGGCTGGGGCTCATAAAAGGCAGGGTCCGCCCAGGTAACCAGCTACCCCCTGGCTGGGGCTTCTGTGACCAAGGCCCTGCCCTGGGGACTTGGACGTGAGCGCAGCCCTGGGGCTGGTGCCTGAGGAAGCTGGTGTTGGCATCTGCGCTGCCCTGGGGGTTGGATGCTCCTCTCCTTCTCTGTCCCCAATGCCACTGGCAATGTCCCTCTGAAAAAACAATTCATTTGCGTCCTGGGGATGTTCTGGCTCACGTTTGGTCCCTAAACTAGTTTCCAAGGTACTTTCACCTTGAGACAAGTGACTGCTAATCGTTTCTCACAGCCTCAGGACTCGTATTCCTTGCCCTGCTTTCTTGAAGGTCCAGGGCTGTCGCTTTCACGGGTGCCAGAGAAAACACAGACACACACACACACACACACACACACACGCACACACACACTGGCTCATTATTTCTAAAGTGAAAATACTCGTAGGACGTGGAACAGAGGTTGTTTCCTTCACGCGGGGACGCCTGCCTTCTCTGTGAAGTGGGGTCAGGTGCACGATACCAAAGCTCTGGCGAGCAGCACAAGGACAGCGTACGGACCTAAGAGGAGGCGTCAGGAAATGCCCGGTGTCAAGTGTGGCTTCAGAAAAGTTTTTCCATGTAGCTGCCACGTGCCACCGTGGCCCTTGTTTTCAACTATGTATCGTTAGCAGCCTTTCTTCCCGCTTCACGAGGTGTCCCCCATAAACCTTGAACACTGTTCCGTCACCGTCCTTCCAAATCCCGTGCCTCCTTTATGACCCCAGCCACCCTGAGGCTTCCAGTGATGTGATGCCCTGTGTTTGCTGGAAAGTACTTCCCTTTCCTGGGGGATCCCATGATGGAAATGAAAAGAATCTTTAAAAAGTTACAGGCAGGGAGCGGCAGTAAGGACATGAATAGAAGGAATAAAATGTTTTAAGTGGCATGTGAAGCCGTCGCTGTTAACTGATGTGTCAGGAGGCTAGAAACACTTTTCCAGGTGGGCAGCGTTTTTAAATGG
Organism: Prionailurus viverrinus; assembly: GCF_022837055.1. Lineage (NCBI taxonomy): Eukaryota > Metazoa > Chordata > Mammalia > Carnivora > Felidae > Prionailurus > Prionailurus viverrinus. The sequence goes on from NW_025927614.1 coordinate 2,569,401, forward strand.
GTTTGCAGGCTGCAGGATGTCTGCAGAGGTACTGGGAACCATGTTTCCAAGGTCCTGTACTGCCCCTGACATGATGTTGGATTTTCTTTGCCCTTTGGGCTGTGCTACATGAAAATCTTCCATTTTTATTTGTTCAGCGGAAACCATAGTGAATGTGTTGGATTTCAAGAAGGACGTTGGGCTCTGGCATGGCATCCTAACAGTAAGTGTGACCCTTCCCCTGTCCCCCCCCAGGCCACAGCCAGAATTAGGGTCTGTACACACGGCCACTCGCCCAAGCCCCTCTTGCACTGGGGAGAAAAGCTGTTATTGCTGGAAGCTTTAAGCTGTCTGCTAATGCGACTTCCCAAGCCCAGGAAGCCTGCGGGAGTCAGCCACTCACAGGAGTCACAACCCCCCCCCCCCCAACCATATAGAGGTGCAGCTGTTGAGGAAACAGGGTATCTTTCTGCCCCCTTCTGGAATCACGACTGGGATGATGTTAGTCACATCTCCCGTCTGGGTCACTTTTCCTTTGCATTGGTTTCACTTTGACACTGTTGTTCTTTTTCCTTTCTGTGAGTCAGTGCTTGTGAATATTTTGCAAACCTGCCTGGTTATGCCACAGGGGAAGCGCTTTACAGGTCCTCCTTGTGCTGACAGTTCCACTCCCGTCATAAAGAAATGCGTGCCGCCTCCTTGTGGGTGCTGCCTGGCCAGGGCAGGCAGTTCAGAGCTGCAGGTGCTTTGATGGAGACCCAGCCTGGTTATCTAAGGTCTGCACAGCCCTTGCAGGTGTGCATAGCTTAACTGCTGGAGCATCGCTGTGTCGGTTTCATAGGTGGTGATCTTTACTCCCCTGTTTGTAAGTTCCTTATGCTAAGCTTCATCTTTTCTGAGGTAGAAAATTCTAGGGGCTTTTGCACGAGTGATAGGATATGAGTAGACGAAGTGTGATTTGTCGCCTCTTGGTGAGGGCACGTGAGCAGCACATGGACTGGAGGGTGGGGGCTCCGTGGCTTCCCTGTGGTTGGTCTCTGCCTCTGGGTCCCGGGAGGTGCCAGCCTGGAGAAGCCAGGCTGCCCGTGTGCGCTCGCGAGACGAGCAGGTATCGTGGGGAGAGCGCGGGCTGCCTCACCCCAGCCGATGCCAGTCCTGCCTTCAGCGGCTCTGTGCTCCCAGGCCCGTCGCCTGCCCCCCGGGACTCCTGAACCACAGGGTTCCTGCCTGTCAAGTGGGGTGATGGTCCTGTGTGGTGTCGTGAGCACTCAGTCCACCTCCCTGCCCGATGGTCGCGGCAGCCGCCTGGGGGCTGTTGCCGTTCAAGCTCCTCTTTGATGCTGTTGCCCTGCAGTAGTCTTGTCGGTGCTGTCACCCAGCTGCTCGCCGTTGCTTTGGATCGGCAGTTGCTGAGTCTCTATTTCACTGCCACCTCCTAGAGCAAGGCCTGGCTCCTGCTGGATGCACACGCTCCTCCCTGGCATCTTCTGTGTGGCCGGTGGTGCCCTTGGCCCCCAGCGTGGAGCCGGGAGCAAGCCCGTGATGGGGGCCCGGGCCTGTCGCGTCCCCGCGCAAAGCCTGGTGGGGCGGGGTGCCTGTCCTGCTAGTGTGTCAGCAGTCACCTGGTGCGTTGTTTCCAGAGCGTCATGAACATGATGCACGTGATCAGCATCCCATACGCGCTGATGAAGGTGAACCCGCTGTCGTGGATTCAGAAGGTCTGCCAGTACAAAGGTAGGCACCCAGAGGCCTCGGCACCCCGGTTCCCTCCTTCAAACAGCTCCTGGTCTGACCGTGTGCATATTGACCCCTTCCTCTACTGTCCCCACAGCAAAGGTGGCTTGTGTCAAATCCAGGGACATGCACTGGGCGTTAGTAGCACACAGAGATCAGAGAGACATCAACCTCTCTTCTCTCCGGATGCTGATTGTGGCTGATGGTGCAAATCCCTGTAAGTGACCTACCTGCTGCATGGGCGGGCGGGCGGGCGAGAGCCTCATCCCCTTCGATCTGTTTCTGCACTTTGCTTTTCCTTTTCCGGCCATTACTGTGGTTAGGAAGCGGTGTCAAACTCACGACCTCACAGTGTGACTGTCTGAAGCCTGAAGGCACCACGACGGGTGGCGGGTAGGGGACCAGGAGTGCCTGGCTCCCGCCTGGGGCTTGAGTACTGCTGTTGCCATTTCCTGATTCTGTGGAAGAAACCCTAACCTTCTGATTTCAGTCCTCCTCCTTCTTTTGCTGAAAACGGTACCTAAATCTTGAGTTTATGAGGATTGAATTAAGTCGTCCCTGCGTGTATTTCCTTGAGTGATGCTGCGTGCTCAAGAAATATTAACTGTTATTAGTTTATGGTCTTTAGTAATTTTAATGGTCAAGAAATTAATCTGTCATTTTAAGGGAATTTCATTATAAAATTTTATGGGAAAAACCGCCCAGGTAAAGTGAATTAGGAGTCTCACAGAATGCCGTAAACATACCTCAGGAAATACTGCCCTGGGTTGGAAGAGAACCCAGCTGACTTGTTTGTGAGGGGGCATGTGAGCCAGAAGCAGAGTGAGTGAACGAGGCATTTGTTTCTGACCATTGTTGACATTTGTCAGTTAAAGCAGAACACGTGATGTGTACACACGGACTCCCACCCACGTGATTCGGTGTTAGTTGTGTACATGGTTCTTCCGTTTCCCCAGCGGCTCCATGGCTTGTGAGCCACTCTCGCACATGGCTGCTCTCAGGCAGCAGTCGTGGAGGAAGGCAGTAGTTTGCCGATAGGCGCCTGGCGGTTACTCCCGCCCTCCCGTATCTCTCCGGTGGGGTTAACACGGGAGAGTTGTCTTCACTTGGCTTAGATATGGTCCTCTTGCGAACACGCATATCAAAAATGGGGGAACAAGCCTCAGGGAAGGTATGCAGGCTCATCGGCGGAAGTTACACTTTTAAATCCTTGAGCTCAGTCGGCCTGAGGGGATCATCTCTCGGGGTGACATAAGTACTAAGCGGTATTGAGTGAAGCGTGTTCCCGCACCCCTGCCTCACGACTCGAGGAGCACTCGCGTCTGGCTGGTTTGGCTGGTTTTAGTCGGTCCCGAGCTTCCGCTGGCTGACTGTGGTCCCCTTTCACCTGCAGGGTCTATCTCCTCCTGCGACGCGTTCCTCAACGTCTTCCAAAGTAAAGGCCTGCGCCAGGAGGTCATCTGTCCTTGTGCCAGCTCCCCAGAGGCTCTCACCGTCGCCATCCGGAGGTACAGCTGGGCCCCTGCAGCGGCACCTGCGTGGTGCCACCGCGTGGGGGGAGGGCAGGACCCGTGCCGTTTGCGGCCAGCTTTGCTTCCCTGCGTGTGCCGGAACGGATTCTTCCGGATCCATTAGTCTGGGGAGTGACTGCGTGAGGCCCGTCTGGAGGTACAGCGAGCAGTGACGTCCCGTCCTTGGGGGTCACCCACATTTCCATGTGCCCGCGTCTGGCCTGGTGTTATGCGGGGGTGGGATGCGTCGATGCTGGGTGGGGTGAGGTGTTCACGGCAGGGCTGGGCCTGCTGACATGCAGCTTCCACGAGGTCCTGGCTTTCTGAGCTCTCGCGCTGTGGTGGCACGTCCGAGGGCTTTCGGGTCTGTGCGTGGACACGGGGCCTGCGTCACTCATGCTCTTGGTCGTTCATCAGTCAGTCGGCCTCACCGCCTGCTCCGGTGCTGGGCACACTTGTGGGGGTGGCGTGGATACGGGTGCATAAAGCCAATCCCACCCAAGCTGAGAAGTGCAGGAAGGGCCTGTTTGATCGTCATCCACCATCTGCCATCCTCACAGTGTGGGAAAGGAATATTTGCATCGCCTGCATGCTTGCAGCTTGGGACCCGACTTGGTATCTTTGCCTTCCATCGCTGACGAGGTTTTATCTCGCGTCACACAAACGTGCTCCGTCATAAGAATGGACGACGCGGCTTTCAGCACACAAAAGCGTGTGATTTCTGCCCTCATTACTGAAAGGTTTGGGTCCCCAAAAATACTCAGTGGAAGAGTGTAAGTAATATAACTTCTGGCGGTTTTACTTGTTAACGTAAAGTCAACCACACTGCCTAACAGGTTGAGAAATTGAAAACCTTTAAAGTATCAACAAAGTTTTAATTTTGATTGAAGCAGAAATTAGATGTCTGTCGCTCATTTTAAAATTGATGAGGGAATATGGCGCCACTAACCAGGATCCAATTTCCAATTTTTAGAAGGTATCACTGTTCTAACAGGAGGCGCTCCACATATAATCTCCCGCTATTCGTGTCTTGCCTTGGACAGAATCCTGGAGGCTTTGGGAGCAGGTTGGATACCACAGTGCTCTCCCGAGATCAGTATTAAACCATGTCCAGTTTGAGCCTGAGTGTAGACGCTAGGGAGACACCCCCGGGAGACACAGCCAGGGTCTGGCCACAGGGTCCTGGGCATGTTCCTTATCTCCAGGGCCTTAGTTTTCTCCACCAATGGGTTGAGGGGCTTAGACTCAGGACTCTTAATTTCCTCTGGCCTTGAAGTGTTAAGATTGTGCAGTTGTGTGACGTAGCACCATTGCCACAGATAATTCACAAGATAAGTAATGATTCTGACACATAGAAGATCCAGTTGTTAGCATCAGATGATTTATGTATTTCCTAGAAGCTTCCTGTGGACATTGGGATATGTAGAGTGGATTATGCCAGACTTGATGGCAGAGGGAGGAAAGGTCAGTGAAGGATTTTTTTTTTTCAACATTTATTTATTTTTGGGATAGAGAGAGACAGAGCATGAACGGGGGAAGGGCAGAGAGAGAGGGAGACACAGAATCGGAAACAGGCTCCAGGCTCTGAGCCATCAGCCCAGAGCCCGACGCGGGGCTCGAACTCACGGACCGCAAGATCGTGACCTGGCTGAAGTCGGATGCTTAACCGACTGCGCCACCCAGGCGCCCCTTTTAAAGGATAAACACACACACACGTACATATATATATATATGTACGTGTGTGTGTGTGTATACATACATACATATATATATATGTATGTATGTATGTATACACGTACGTTTATTTATTTTATTTTCGAGAGAGAGTATGAGCGGGGAGGGGCAGAGAGGAGACACAGAATCCGAAGCAGGCTCCAGGTTCTGAGCTGTCAGCACAGAGCCTGATGCGGGGCTCAAACCCACGAATTGTGAGATCATGACCTGAGCAGAAACCGGAGGCTTAACCGAGTGAGCCACCCAGGCGCCCCATCAGCTAAGGAGTTTTCGTTGTTTCTCTAAAAATGTTTAAAAATCTTTAAGAAGATTAAAACTTTAATACCCCAAACAGACAAATTAAGGGGTTGCTCTTTCCTGGGGTTGTGCTGAATGGCCTCCGCTGCAGTTCCCCTGTGGTCAGTGCCTCAAACATCCCCAGGCACCCCCGCGTGCCCCCTGCGCCTCCCCCATGCGCTTTTCCATGAGCCTCCCCCAGCTCCCCATGCCCCACATGTGCCCAGGCCTCCCCATTTGCCTCCCCAGGCCCCCTATGCCCTGCCTTACGCCACACACCAGCACACATTGCCCGTGTGCCTCCCTGCCCCCCCCATGCGCCCACGCCTCCCCCCATGCATCCCCACACATCCCCTGCACAGACCTGCCTTGGCTGAGTCCACACCATCATCGAGGGCTGGGAATGGCAGCGTTAGAGGCTCTCGTCCTTCTCTGCCCTGCGGCTGGCAGATGCCACTCCTCTGTGAGACCGTGGGCTGGTCAGCTCCTGCTCGGAGCAGGCGGGAGTGTGGTTATACTTACAGAGACTTGATTCCATCTGCCTTGCTTTGAACTGAGCTGGCATCTCTTTGCAGACCCACCGGCTTCTCTCGCACCCAACCACGACCCTGACCACCACTCTCACACCTTCGAGGTCTGCTGTTTTCAAAATAACCAGAAGAAAATCAAGGGACTGGGATAGGGCAGTGGATACAGGTGACCAGGGCTCCTTGTAAGCCCTCTGTCCTGTAGCCCACCATAGCTGGAGACGGCTGTCATGTGGGCAGGGGTCAGGGTGGCAGGCTGGCAGAAAGATTGTCACCAGAAAGGCTCAGGACCATCCGCCTGCCCCCTGCACCACCTGTCCTCACTCCACGTGTCACAAGTGGAGCTGACTTAGCAGAAATGACACATGAGGTTACCACCTCGGCCAAATATCTGCCATGCTCTCCTCACAAAATCTTCCGTAGCTCATATCAGTTCAGCTTATTATGTTATTGACTATCCTTAATAGTCCAAAGGGTTAAAACGGAAAAGGTTTGTGACTGGCTTCAGCAAATGTCAGTTTCTAATCCCAAACTGGTTTTACTGCAAACATTTCCTAATCCTCAAGAGCGGTATTTGTTCACCTCACTTGCACTGTTTGTGGGCGCTGGTCCTCCTCGGGCTCTTAGCTCAGCAGGTGTCCATGGGTGCCTGTCCCCCCAGCACAGTGCTGTGCTGGACACAGAGCTGGGAACAAAGTGGGGCCCGCGTGGGCCTCGGAGGGCACACCACCCACGTGAGGCAGTGAGAGGATTTGCCCTGATGCTGTCATTGAGTGAGGGGAATAGAGCGCGAGTCCTTGAGTCTCACACGGGCCGTTCTGAAGCGTCGCTGGCGCACGGCCGCACCTGCTCGCGTGGGGCGGGCACCGGCAGAGCTGCTGCTGGTTAATGGAAGCCGGCAGGGCTACGGGGCCCGGAGTAGGCACTCTGCCCTCTACTGGAAAGGCAGTGGATGAGCTGTGTCCGCCTGTGCTCCCAGCTTGCGGCGCTGGCCCGTGGTTCTGGTGCATGGGAAGGCTCACTCTGTCCTCAGACACCGTTGGCCGTCTTCCTCCCAGAGAGACCCAAGCTCGCCAGCCACCTCCTGTCGCTGTCTTCAGCACTTGAATCACCAGGAGCGTGTGTTAGCCGCTCGCTGGTGCTGGGATGAGTGGCAGGCACCACTCGGACCTGCTTAGCACGGAAACAGCTCCCTTGATGCCTCACAGGGTCAGTGGCGGCTCACGTGTCTGCCTCTGGTGGCAGCAGCAGCGTGGCTCCAGAGGAGCAGACTCCCGAGGGAGGCGACGGCCAGGCCTGACGTCTTCTGTGTCGCCCTGTCCTTGCTGAAGCTGTGAGGTTTAAATGTTTCTGCTTGTTTTGTCTTGAAGCTTCCGGGCTGTCTGTCTTAGAATAAAGATGTGAGCCCTGTGCTCAGCTTGGCACTGTTGACCACCGTTTGAACGTGTTGGGATGGCCCGGGTATCTCCCGAGGCTTCTTGGAAGATGGTCCCCTGGCCTGGGGCCTCATGGTCACGCTTGGTGACAGGTAGTGAAGTGTGACCCTTCCATTTTGCTTCTCCATCAAACAGGGAAAAACGTTTAGTTGGAATTCTAACATACTTGATCATCAACTTAACAATTGTAGCCAAATAAAGATAATTTTGGGGAAGATCCTTGTAAGGTATTTGAAAGCAGAGGGTTCTTAAAGATCATCGTGTGATCCATTGGAGGTGCTGCTGGGCCCCATAAATGCCTCTGCACTGTTACTGCCTTCGTTCTCAGATTTCGCGTTCTTCAGTGTCTTGGACCAAAACTGAAGTAGGAGGATGTTTCTGAAAATCAGATGAAAATCCCCGCCAACACACCTGACACGAAGAAGCAGGCTGCAGGTGATGTTAAAAATCGTGTTGCAGTTTTTAAAACCCGTCGTTTTGGGTAGCACTGTGGTCTTGGCTGAGTGGTTTCCTGTCCTCAAGACGTCCTGGGTCCTGGAGAAACGCAGCCTCCGATTGCACACTTGTGCCTGGAGCGGCTTGGGAAGACAGCCCTCTGCTTGGTCATGATGAGCAGGGGTGAGGGATCGTGATGTCTAGCCCCACGTGCTGAGACGTCGCTTGGTGGGCAGTGCTCCCGGGTGCTTCCCTGCCCCTCGTTTCGGGTTTGATGAGACTTGAAATCACAAACTGTGTCCCCACTGTACCATCTGGGAGGGAATCTGGGTCCTGTGGACGAGGTTCAAGCTGCATTTCGAGACTGGGTAGCTTGGCAGGCGTCTGCCAGGCGTGTGCTGTGCTGTCACCCACCTCACGTTGTCTTCCCAGAACTGTGTAGATCTGGGAGAGCACTTTTTAAGTGTCATTGTGATCTCATGGCCACGCTAGGTGGCAGAAAAGGCAGATTTTTACACTGACCGTCCACTTGCGTCACTGTAGACCTGTTCACCTCTGAGACACTCAGTTTCTCCCACCTGTAGAGGAAGCAGATGCGACTAGCCGTGTCTGCTAACGCCCACACCCCAGACCCTGAGCCCCGGCCCACACCAGCTACGTCCCAAGGTGAGCTAGCGCCCTGCTCATCAGCCGCGGCCTGGCAACCCGCGGTCACGGAGCTTTCCCCTCGCACCAGCCCGCTGCTGTAGCTTCTCTATGAAACTTGAGGTTAAATCCAGGACTGTGCAGAGACCAGACGTGACTCCGTTCTCCTTGGTATGGGAAGGAAGGAGGCAGAGCGGAAACGACTTTCAGTGCCAGCATCGTCCAGCCCCAAGGTGTGCTCCACTTACCGTTCAGAGGCGGCCGTGTAAACACCCTGAATCCCCTGCGCCTCCCACCCCCCTGCGTCCCCTGGCCCCACTCCGTGGCAGCTTGCGTGCAGGGGTGCACGGGCCACACTCGCCCCCACCCTGCACACAGCCCAGCCATGGCCTCCTTGCCCTTTCCCCACCTGCAAGCACAGGGGCTGCGTCCGGCCTGTCCCTGCTGGCCTCACTGGGGGCCTGTCCTGACCGTGCTCCTCCAGACTTGCTGCCCTCCCTTCTTCGTGTTCGCTACCGCCCCGTGTGCCGCGTGATTTCCTGGTGTGTCCATCGTTGATTGTGTCCTGGCCTTGTGTGTAGTTTACGAATAAGCAAGTGGAGCAAGTGAAACAAAAACGTTGAGTATGTGACCCGAGACGCAAAGGTCCTTCCCGTGCACATCCCGCTGACCACCCTGTGCGACTCACCAAAAGCAGACGCCATGAAGAGCCGGGGCTTTGCCCAGGTGTCTGTGCAGACGAGCCCACACACGTGTGCAGGAAGGTTTCTAGCTTGTGTTCTGACTGAGTGGAGTCGCGTGTGGTGTTACGTCTGCTGGTTTGTGTTTTCACGTGACGATCCAGCTGCTGTTTGGTGTCACGTCCGGGTCCACCCAGAGAACAGCAGCACGAAGGCCGTGCGTCCTTCCTGCTTTCCGTGGGCGGCCCTTCAAGGTCGGTCCCGTGATAGGCTGAGGCAGGAGGACACGCCCTCGGGGGTGAGGTCTTGAGCAGCAGCTGCGCGTGTCCCCAGTGATGTGCTAACGCAGGGTGGAGAGGGCAAGCTTGGGACCCCAGAGTGCGGGCGGGAGGCCTGCCTCCCACCAGAACTTGGGGGGCGAGGCACAGGATTTAAGTCGCGTGCAAAGCTGTATAAGGTCAGGAGTTGATGAGAACAGAGATGGCCATCGCCCTGCCCAGCTCTGAGGAAGAACCCGTGCGGCCCTCCCAGGGCCCCCACCCTGTTGGCTGGGACGTCTCCTCAGACATCACAGTCCTGTGATGGGCATCGTCTCCCAGGCCCACAGACAAGTCTGGGGACAGGAACAGATAGGAACACGAGCCACGGCTGCAGTGTGCTAAATGGAATTGGGAATAACGGCGCCATCGAAATTAAGTTGGCCTCAGGGCACACCCACACGTTCCACGCTACCTTTCCTTGCTCCTCAGTCTGGTCACCAGGATCTTTCACGTGACTGTGAGGCTCGCAACGCATACGGAAGCTGTTACACGCCAGCGGTCACATAGAAGAAGCCTTCGTAACCAGCTACCTCGTGCCTCACGTGGATGGTCACCAGCCATCGCATCAACCCCGCGTGGATGGTCACTGGTTACGCTGTTCTTTGGTTGACCTAGAATATTTAAGTCATTTTCAAACAGATGTGACAGAAATGCCAGTCACTTGCATTTTGTGAACATGCTCCTTTCCGTGAATGAAAGGGAAAACTCCCCATTCCTAGTGTTGCACGTGAACAACTGTCTGCGCAAAGGTGGTAGCAACTCTTGCTTTTGGAGAGTGAGTCTGTGCACTTAACTCCAAGCACACTGGAGACTGGAGGGGATTTTCCACACATAAAAGGTCAGAAGCTGGGTTACTGAGTAAAAATGTCTTTATCCATTCTATTCAAGCCGTTCTGCGTGGGGATCCAGGATGGCTAATGGATACTCTTGTGGGTCCAGAGTGAGGACAAAATGCACACATTATTTTTTTCCTTCTTTAAGTTTTTTTAATATTTATTTTTGAGAGAGAGAGACAGGGCACAAGTGGGGGAGGGGCAGAGAGAGAGGGAGACACAGAATCCGAAGCAGATTCCAGGCTCTGAGCTGTGAGCACAGAGCCCAATATGGGGCTTGAACCCACGAACCATGAGATCGTGACCTGGGCTGAAGTCGGACACTCAACCGACTGAGCCACCCAGGCGCCCCAAAATGCACCCATTCTGAGACACTTCATGAATTCTAGTGTGGGATGTGTTACGTCCTCACATTTTGCTCCTCCCCATATGATAATTATAAAGAAAAAAGTGTTTGGCTGCTAGGTCACCCCATTTTGGAAAGAAAGGCCTGCCCCAAAGGGGACTGGTTTCCCCTCGTTGAAATGGGTTTGAGATCTGACCACCTTCTTTCTTCTCTTGTCTAAGCTGCTCTGTCCTGTGCTTAATAATCTTCTAGGGACAGGTGCTCTGCCCTCATAATGAAAAAGAGATTGAACTTCCAGGAAACTGCCTAGAGCAGCTAATGGCTCGCTTGGCTTTTAGTCCATTTAACTAAGAAATGATGCCCAGTTCCTGTGTGTGGTCAGCAGTGAGGGTGAAATTGGAGGTGCGTTCCGTGGCTCACAACTTGTAGGACTTCAGGCCCTTTCTGGAAGGTCTATCAGTCTGTGGTTCTCTTCTGTAAGAAGCATCCATGAATTAGCCAGCGCAGTAGCCATGGCAAAGCTGCCAGACCCCCATGGGTTTGGGCTGTGAGGGCCAGCCGTGCACACTGGTCGGCTTCTCTGACTGCTCTGAGTTTGCCTGTCCAGAGCAGAGAGCCCGGCCTCACGGTGGGTGCCGTGGTTGTTAGGCATCTTGATGTCCTTTCCCTGGTCAGTAGCCGATCGCCTGTCACCAACACAGTAGTGAGTGCGTTAGAAGGTTCTGGGCTCACAGTTTTCAATGGAAGCCTTAGACGTCCCCCCTGAAACACAGGCAGGATGCAGACGTCGTCCCGAGAGACAGTGGTAGGACTGTGGCCATGATCTGGGGGCAGTGGCTGGTGCCCTGGCCCCTGGGGCAGAGAGCTGCCCAGGCCATGGCCATGTCTGATCGGTAGGACCAGCCCTGTAAGCAGCCCCCTAGGAACAGCCACGGTCCGGAAGGAAAGGAAGGTCAGTTCACAAAGTGACTAGTGGTCAAAGCAGGACATTTGAGTCCTTTTAAGAATGAAAGTCAGGGAACTTGAAGGGACAAGGGCAGGAGCGATGCCTGTCTCCACACCTGTCTGTCTCTGCAGTGTCGCACCCTGTGACAGCATGGGTGTCTGTCCTCAAGGGTGTCTGTCTCGTGGGTGTCCGTCTCCGGGGGTATCCGTCTCCATGGCTGTCCGTCTCCGTGGGTGTCCCTGCTCATGAGTGTCTGTCTCCATGAGTGACTGTCTGTGTGTTTGTCCGTCCCATGGGTATCTGTCTTTGTGTGTGTCCTGTTTGTGCCTGTCTTCATGGGTATCTATCTGAAAGTGCCTATGTTCACGTGCATCTGTCTTCACGGGTGTCTGTTCACGCATGTCTGTTTCCATGCATGTCGACCAGGTAATGGCAGTAAACCACACTGTTCCCCTGTGAGGTCTTCCCTGGCTTCCTGAGCAACCAAGGTATTTGTCTTTCTTGTTTTTAAAACTGTCATCACCCAGGCTCATGTTTTCTGTTTCCTTTTTCTTTGAGGAATAGTTGTAAAATCAAAAGTATTGGAGAAATACGGTTTCATGATACCTAAAGTTATCTGTAGAATTATTTCAAGAGGGCAAATTGCAGAATGAAAAGTGGCAAATCATTCATGGCCCTGTGTATCTCTGGGATTGCTGTCTGGTTCTGTTTCCATCACTGAAATATAGATGCAGAACCTGCTTTTTAAAGCTACATTGTGGTAATGTTGATTGAAATAAAAAAAAATATTTTATAGGCTCTTTAAGTAGGCTTCACACCCAGTGCAGAGCCTGAATTCATGACCCTGAAGTCAAGACCTGAGCTGAAATCAAAAGTCAGACGCTTAAGTGACTGAGCCACCCAGGTCACCCCTCTGTGGGCTTTTTATCTGCACGATGTTCTTTTAATACCTTGATGCTTTAGCAATGAAAGGGTAATAATTATGTAAAGCAGTAATTAAAACAGCAATTCCAGAGGATAACAAAGTTGCCCCTTTGCCACCAGAATCATTTTGCATGTTGAAATGTCCCCCTGGAATTTAGAGAGCTGGGAGGGGCCCATGTGGCAGGATGTCTGTTGGAGGCCAGAATCGGACAGTTTTGCTGGGGATACCCCAACCAGTGACCCAGAATAAAAATAGTTAACAAGCCTGTGAATTGAAGTGGGGTTTTCAAGAATGGCTTTGCCCCATAAAAAAAAAGTCAGACATGAAGATCTATAATCTTGTTTTTATAACACAAGATAAATTACATTATCAGAAATTTTAATCTGAAAGTTTTAAATTCAGACAAAACTGTAGAACTTGTCTAAGTGTAAAATAGTTTGAAGATGAGAATCACCATATCTAAGTGGAAATATGGACTAATCAGGTAGCATTGAAGAGCCCAGTGACTCGAGTTACCTTGTGTGAGTTGTCCTGACCACCCACGTGCAGGAGCGAACTGTGTTCTGTTTTGTGTTTGGTTGGACCGTGTGCTTGGTGTGGTGGAGGGTTAGCTTGCAGAGAGCAGGTGCCGCTCGGGGCGCAGCCCCACCCTTGATGTACATGCTGACACTTCCCTGCTGTGCACCCTTATCGCCTGCCCTGAGATGCGCAGAAGTTGCCAGGGCAAATGAAAACAAAGTTTGCACACTGCTTGTATGGTATGGTCCCTTTTCCGGCTGAAAAGAATTATCTCTAAAGTGAGTAGGTAAAATAATGGAGGAGAAAACATTCCCTTTTTATATTGCATAGCTCTTGAAGCAGGCTTTTTGTTGTTGTTGTTGTTTTTTAATCAGTGTGCAGGGCGCCTGGGTGGCTCAGTTGGTTAAGCGTCCTACTTTGGCTCGGGTCATTATCTCATTGTTCCTGGGTTCAAGCCCCGTGTCTGGCTCTGGGCAGACAACTCAGAACCTGGAGCTGCTTCAGATTCTGTGTCTCTCCCTCTCTCTGCCCCTCCCCCACTCCTCTGTCTTTTTCTCTCAAAAATTAATAAACATTTAAAAATTTTTTAAAAATAAGTGTGCATTGCTCTCGTCAGAGAAAGGGGAGAAAATCACACTAAAATAACTTAGAAATTAAAGGTGTGATGTTTCAATCTTGTAACTTCCCCTGTCAAAAATCATGAATTTTAAGGGCACCCGGGTGACTTAGTTGGTTGAGTGTCCAACTCTTAATTTTGCTCAGGTCATTATCTCACAGTTCATGGGATCAAGCCCCACATTGGGCTCTGCACTGAGCACAGAGCCTGCTTGAGATTCTCTCTCTCCCTCACTCTCTCTCAAAAAAAGAAACAACAAGAATTTTACTTCAGTGTGGGTGGTTTTGAAAGTCTCCATCTCAACATTGAGGAAGGGTGCACGTATTCATGGATTTGACTGGATCTCTCCTGAAATTTGCAGGAGTGTTCCTAAAAATTTTGTTTCTGTTACAAGCGCACAGTGTCTGCTGCTCCACTCTCTTCAAAGGGCGTTTTTTGCCTGGTGCTGTTCAGTTATCGGGGGCCAGCTGCCACGGTAAATGAGGTTATGTTCAGCTGTAGAGAGACTTCAGTCAAGGAAGACAGCACCAGACAAGCGGGGCAGGGTACCTCTCCTGGAAAGAACGTTCTCCATCCAGAAAGGAGCACCTTGCTGGCCACAGGCACAAGGGCTCCCCTCCCTCACACAGACTGATGGCCCTGCGGCTCCAAATATGTATTTCCTAGGGAGGTATGTTACAGGAGCCACTCTCATGCCCGTGTGTGGACCCCACGTGTGCACTTACACCTCCTTATGCTCTGTGTCCAGTGAGCCTGGCCCAGCACCCCCCCCCCCCCCCCCCGTGCATTTCAGAGTCTGTTGACCCCGGGTCACCATTCTGGCTTGTTTGTGCTTTGCTTTGCCTCTTGCCAACTTTGTCACTCGGCATAGGGCCTCCTTCAGTCCTTGGAGTCCACATCTGTGAAGGGGCGTGACCACTGGCCTGTGTCACAGGACGGTGTGAACATCTGTGCATGTAGAGTGCTGAAGGTCTGCATGGTGCCCATAAGAATTCAGGGCTCAGGCTAATGTTAGTGTCATTACGATAGTGTCACATGTACTTGGGCGTGTGCGTCCCATGACAACATGCCCTTTGGAAATGTTGTAGTCAACCCTGACATTGGCAAAGGAAAGGGCTGTTTCCTGAGACTTGACCCCTTTGCTCTCTGGATGTTCCTGAGTCAACCGTTCCTGGAGTTGGAGGTTGCCTCCATCTGATGGAAGCAGGGAAGGACCTTTGTTGTCGCACCTGCAGGAGGCTGCAGTGAGAGACGGTGGCGCTAAACCCTTAGCGATGTAGTGGCCACTTCCCCGTTACATCCTGAGAATGGAAATTGTCCCAAATGCTTGTGGCTTACGTGACTGCATTTATTTCGTGTGGGTACAGATTTGAGCGTGGCCAGTGATAGCAAACTGTGGACGTGTTAGTTGAAACTTATAGCTACCTCTTCAGGTGTCACACAGCGTGATTACCTGAGCGTTATCTAACATCTCGCGAAGGCAGAACTGGCATGGCCAGGGAACAGGTGCACACGCTATCCCGTTGAAGCCATTGGCCGTCAGGAACACTCCTCCTGAGGCCAAGGCCAGTGCTCACCTTCCTTCTTCCGTCTCTTCACTTAGGTCTTTGTGCCATTTGGCCGTGGTCGCAGGGCTGGCCGCTCACAGCTGCCTTCCTTCTGTATCTCTGTGCGCAGAGACCCCCTCGGCAGTCCTGGGAACTGCAAGAATTGCTCTTCCACGCAGTCAGCCCTCTGTGTCATCTGGGCATTGAACCTGGGGGGACTAACGGGTCAAGCTCTCTCAGCCGTTGTTCGTCGTACTGTGTTTGATTGTGAAACCACATCTTTTTGAAATCTCTGGGAATTCTTATCGGTATCATTTTTTCACTTCCTCATCTAGTTTAGTCTACTTGGACTTTTTGTTTCCTAGGAAGGTGTTAATGGAGAGAAAGATAAGCTGACTTTGTTAATAATCACTCAAATGCAAACCAAAGTAACAGAGGAACAGCGTTTCACCATCAAAGCGGGAACACTTTTAGGGTTGTGTGGGCACGGGTGTGCGGAAGTGGCTGCTGGGAGGCCGCCTTCCCCGTGGCCACGAGCGCAGGTTTGAGGCCAGTCTGTGCTCGATGCCAGGGTCTGCCCCACAGCTGTGCCCCAGATGCCACTGCCTCACACACTCTGCTTCTTGCCTGTAAATGGGGACGACAGACATGCGTGTCTCAGAGCTGCTGTAAGATACTTCACGTGCACAACATGCTTCCGGTGGCCTCCTGCATAAAACAGTACCCTGTGCACGTCTGGTAGATTGGAAAACAGTACTTAGAGTGGACGTGCAAGATGACAGTCTTTTGGGAAGTTATATAGGCTTTATTAAAATTTTAAACGTATATACTTTCTGATTCTTCAGTTCTTTTTCTAGATACGTGTTTTATAGTCATATTTGTAATTGTATAGAAATGAAATGAAGTGACTACATGTCATTATTACTGAACACCACCACCAATTAAGACCGGTCGGGTCATTGGCATGTGCGGTATACATAGTGTTTATATCACACACACGCACACAGGAAAATCCACAAGATCCATTTGGTGGAAAAGCAAGTTGCAAGAGAACATGCTTATTGTGGTTTTGCTTTTTTAAAATACAGGTGTATTGGGGCGCCTGGGTGGCGCAGTCGGTTAAGCGTCCGACTTCAGCCAGGTCACGATCTCGCGGTCCGTGAGTTCGAGCCCCGTGTCGGGCTCTGGGCTGATGGCTCAGAGCCTGGAGCCTGTTTCCGATTCTGTGTCTCCCTCTCTCTCTGCCCTTCCCCCGTTCATGCTCTGTCTCTCTCTGTCCCAAAAATAAATAAACGTTGAAAAAAAAAAATTAAAATACAGGTGTATTTACACATGCACCTATTTTATGTAAATACAGATTAAAGGAACTGGTGGATCGTCTGTTGTGGCTGCCGGTGAGGCAGGGCTGGGATGGGGTCAGGCAGGTGCTTTTGCCTTTGCTGTGACTTTTTGTGCAGTGTCCCACTCATCCACATGAAGGATTTGCCCCTGTGTTACTCGTGTCATTTGTCCTAAAGTTCCCTCAAAAGAAAAGTGTGCCGTGAACTAAGAAGTGCTCAGTCTTTGAGGCCAGAGGCAGGAAAGGGAGATGGGAAGCTGTCCCTAACTGGGGCTGTGGGTCTGTATCCCACCAAGCCCCACAGGGATGCAGATGATGAACTGAACGTGCCCAAGCCCGCAGTTGTGGTCTGTAAAGCGGAGGACAGTGGCGCCGTGTGGGTGTACCTGCCGAGTGAGTCTCTGTGTGCAGAGGGCTCGGGACAGTTGGGCACACCCAGGTGCCAGCTGAGCAGAGCTGTGTCATCGGGAGGCAGGGCTGTTGGCTGAGCATGTCTGAGATTTCTCTGACGAGCAAGGGACTCTATTAAATATAAACATATAGCTGTAGATCAAAGTAAAACCTGAGTGGTGTCATTGGTTCACATTTGAAGTGCATGTACCCAAGTTTCCATAGTTTCGTTTTGCACCTACAGTTGAAGGTTTCCTGTAGCAAACACGGTTCATAATTGGGCTCCAGGGAGTCTTGTTTCTAGGAAAGCAGGTCTCGTGCCTAAGACCCCAGAACTTGCATCCTTGAATATTAAGAGAGCCTTTCCCTCTTGGCACACGGGCGCGGCCCATCCCGGTCCCCCGGTACCCCTT
Source organism: Prionailurus viverrinus (assembly GCF_022837055.1). Taxonomy (NCBI): domain Eukaryota; kingdom Metazoa; phylum Chordata; class Mammalia; order Carnivora; family Felidae; genus Prionailurus; species Prionailurus viverrinus. The sequence goes on from NW_025927614.1 coordinate 2,586,552, forward strand.
GCTTGGGCTGAGTCATGGCCACTCCAGCCTTTTGCTATCCTGTGGTCGTTCCAGCCAAATACGTGTACCTTTAAATCCCGTTCCTTGGTGCGTTTGTCTCCTGGGGCTGTCGTAAGTGCCTCCGCCCCTCCCGGGTGGTGTGACACAAGGGGAACCTGCTGCCTCAGAGTTCTGGGGGCCAGAAGCCCGGGGTCAAGGTGTCTGAGGGCCGGGTGCTCCCAGGGGCTCTCACGGCCCATCTGCTCCAGGCCCTCCCGCTGCTGCTGGCACCCCTGTCCTTGCTGTACGGCTGCCATTGTCACATGACGCCTGTGTCTCCTCTTGTAAGGGCACCGATCATTGCATTTGGGGCCCGTCCCGATTCCAGGATGATCTCATCTTAACTAATGACGTCCGCAAAGATCCTCTTTCATGTTGATACGGTGACAGTCAAGGTACCGGGACCAGGACTGGTCACAGCTTTGGGGACACAACTCAGTCCACAACAGGCACTGAGCATTCGGATTTAAGGCTCTCGCCTTGTGTTTTGGCCAAGGACAATAGTGGGGTCAGGGATTCGTAGCAGCAGAGGGTTGCTGCCGGGCTCCTCTCTCTCACCCTGCGGAACAATATAGATTCCAGTGTTTGGGGCTCATTTCCGGGTAGTTCTGGGTGGACCTTATCACGGGGCAGACTTTTCTTCTGTATCTGGTTAGCGCTACCCTTTTGGATGCTTCACAGACAGAACCATTTCAATTTCCAGACTCTCTTATGCTTCCTTTTTATTATTTATTTTTATTTTTTTTATTTGAGATATAATTGACCTATAATATATGCTTCTTTTTATAATACCTAGTTCCTTGATTCAAATGAGATATTTTGCACATTGTTTTTTTGAGAGAGAGTGCAAGTGGGGGAGGGCCAGAGGGGGAGCGAGAGAGAATCACAAGCAGGCTCTGTGCTCAGTGCAGAGCCTGACGTGGGGCTTGATCCCATGAACTGTGAGATCATGACCTGAGCTGAAATAGTCAGGTGCTCAACTGACTGAGCCACCCAGGCACCCCTCCTTTTGCACATTTTAACCTTTATGTTTCTCTGCTTGTATTTCTAGGTTCGTTATAAATCTTGATATTTTCTTGAAACATTATCAAGATTTATCAGTTTTAAAGCTAAACAGCAAACTTCTGTTTATTTTCTAACTTTTAGATCCTAAAAGGATGCTACCCATGTGTATACAGAGAATTAGAAAAAGAAGTGTGGTATTTCCCTAAAGTGTGCCTCACTTAGCCCACATGGAAGATTCTTTAGTTACAGGGACAAAATCCATGTTCTTGGAAATATTTTATTTATTCAGTGATTAGTCAACAGACCTTTATTACTGCACACTTCTCCAGGGGTAAGGCTATGCAGTGAACAGAAGGGAACCCTTGGGGAGCAGAGACTCTGATGCAGGAGGCCTGGTGTGGGTAGTCAGGTGGCCCTACTGTGCCGTCTTGGGGGGTAATGAGTACTTGCGTATTTGAGCTGCCAGGGGGATGTCTGCTCCAAGAACATTCCAGATGGAGGCAGAGACAAGTGTGAAAGCCCCCAGAAGGGGTGGGCTGGGTGCTGGATACAGGGCCTGGGGCTGGCGTGCAGTGAGCTGGAATGGGGGGGGCCATGGAGAAGACGGGCTGAAGATGGAGTGAAAGCATTCCACCACATGCCTTCTGCGAAGAAAGACTTCCCCAAGCTTGTCATGCAGAATGGCATGGCCTGTCATTTCAGATTCCTGCACCATGAGCTTCTGTCTGCCTAGTGCACGTCTCAACTTGAGCCCAGGCCACCCCACCTCCCTTGTTTCTGCTCCGTGCCATCATCTGTGTTCTTGGAGACATTGTGGTCCCTTGTTAGCCACTTTCAAAACTGGAAAATCAGACCTGCGGAGAGAGGGGGAGGGAAGGAATCAGTCGATGGCTGATACGTGTAAGGGAGGGGCATTCCAGAGACGGAGTTAATGATGTTGACGTCTCACAAACACACAACCAGCACCCCTTGGCACGCTAAGAACACAGGACAGTGTGGCATTCAGATCTGCTTCGGGGATCCTTGGGACCCCAGATGTGTCTGGCTGCCTCTGGTGTGCGTGCACTTGAATGCCTCTCTCGTGATGGTGGCTTGTTTGCTCCTATGTGTTCAGACAAAACTGCTCTTTCAGGCCCACAGATGACAGCAACCAGCCCCCGGGCCGGGGTGTCCTCTCCATGCATGGGCTTACCTACGGGGTCATCCGGGTGGACTCCGAAGAAAAGCTGTCTGTGCTCACCGTGCAGGATGTCGGCCTCGTGATGCCTGGCGGTGAGTGTGGATGCTGGGCTGCACACGTTGGGGGCGGGGGTCGAGTCAGGAGCCCCAGACGTGTCCAGCGGGCTGCTTCCCACCGGGACCACCTTGCCCCTCTGGCGCGAGGTCAGACGGAGCACTTAAATCCGGGCTTGTCACTGCTGCGTCTCCTGATGAAAGAACGTTCAGGAAGCTTCACGGGGCATCTCTGCCACCTCCCATGCTGGGATCCCGGGGCCCTTTCCCCTAGCGGGCGCCGTGGGCCATGCCTTGCCCCTGCAGCCCATGGGGGGCTTCTCTCCCTGCAAGGGTCAAGTTCCCGCCGGCCACCCACCTTTTGGACAAAGCTGGGCACCGAGGCTGGTGGCAGATGGTATAAAAATCCAGGGACGGGGCTCCAGACGATGAGCAATGCTTGGTTCTAGCAGAAGAGCCCGTTTTTAAAAGTCAGGGAACCGTTCCCACAAATGCGCACACGAGGCCGTCAGGGCGCTGCACACGCTGCCTCCTGATGTGCCGGCCGGGGCTCCCGGATGACTGGAGGGGGAGCGCGGGGCTTGCAGGGAACAGAGGGGCCGTGTGTGTGTGTGGGGGGGGCCCTGGGCTCCTCCCAGGTGTCTCCTGGTCCAGATGGGAGAAGTCCATCCCCTCAGTACGATTTGCACATTAAAGTTCAAGCCGTCAGCCTCTTGCACCATAGCTGTGTAAGTGGACGTTTTCCTGGAACATGAAAGCTCATGACTCACTTCAGGGAAGACCAGGACGGCCTGGCCTCCCTTTTACCTTCACACTCCTGTTCCAAATGCGGTTTCCGCTCACTCTGCTCTCCCTGTGTTCAGTCATTTCTTCCGTCCCCCTGCCCCGCCCCTGTCTCCCTCTCTGCCCCCTCCCGTCCCTCTCTGTCCCCTTGTCTCTGTCCCTCCCCACCCTGTCCCTCTGTCTCTGTCTCCTTGTTCCTCTGTCTCTCTCTCTCTCCCTCCCTCCCTCCCTCCCTCCCTCCCTGTCTCTCTCTGTCCCTCCCCACCCTGTCCCTCTGTCTCTGTCTCCTTGTCCCTCTCTCTCTCTCTCCCTCCCTCCCTCCCTGTCTCTCTCTGTCCCTCCCCACCCTGTCCCTCTGTCTCTGTCTCCTTGTCTCTCTCTCTCTCTCTCTCTCTCCCTCCCTCCCTCCCTCCCTGTCTCTCTCTGTCCCTCCCCACCCTGTCCCTCTGTCTCTGTCTCCTTGTTCCTCTGTCTCTCTCTCTCTCTCTCTCCTTCCCTCCCTCCCTGTCTCTCTCTGTCCCTCCCCACCTTGTCCCTCTGTCTCTGTCTCCTTGTTCCTCTGTCTCTCTCCCTCCCTCCCTGTCTCTCTCTGTCCCTCCCCACCCTGTCCCTCTCTGTGTCTCCCTCTCCCTCCCTCCCTCCCCTCTCTAATATTACCTGTGTGTCCTGTTTTGCTTCTAGCCATCATGTGTTCAGTGAAGCCGGACGGCATTCCTCAGCTGTGTAGAACGGATGAAATCGGGGAGCTCTGCGTGTGCGCCATTGCCACGGGCACGTCCTATTACGGCCTCTCGGGCATGACCAAGAACACCTTCGAGGTAGGGTCATGGAGCTGAGCCCCAATGCCAGGTGCACAGACATGAAAGATAAGGTGGTAGTTTCTCAGCCAAAAATACTCTTGGAACTAAGATGGTTGCACTTCTTGCTGCCTTTTTTTAAAAATAATTTTCAAAGAATTTAGCTTATCAGCTTTTTTTCCACCTCATGGTCAGTGTTGAAAAAGGGCAAGAACAGTTTCTTTAAAAAGGGCTTTTTGGGGGGCACCTGACTCAGTCGGTTAAGCATTGACTTTGGCTCGGGTCGTGATCTCGCTGTCTGTGAATTCCAGCCCCACGTGGGGCTCTGTGCCGACAGCTCGGAGCCTGGAGCCTGCTTCGGATTCTGTGTCTCCCTCTCTCTCTGCCTCTCCCCTGCTCATGCTCACGCGTGCTCTCTCTCTCCCCCTCAAAAATAAACATTGAAAAAAAGTCCTTTTTTATGTCGTGCTGTTCTTACATTAGCCTCTTAAGTGCTGCAGCTGAGGGGCTGAGCACACCTGTCACAGACCCGCCCCTCCCTTGTAGCCCGGCCCTCCCACTGAAGCCAGACTTGGCCAGGTGCGAGCAAATGCACACGTGAAGTAACCGTCTCCACGGCATGAGCGGGTGTGTATGCACACACGTGTGGCATATGCTGTGTGTGTGTGTTAGGTGTCCACACGTACTTGTGTCTTGTTTGCACGCGTGGGTGGCTTGCTGTTAGTGCACTCAGTGCGTACGGACACGCACACTGGCCTTGTGGGCGGTTAAGTGGTAAACTCTGTGCCGCACCTCAGTTTCCCAGAATTGCTATCATTTGACCACGTGATACTTAACCCTACGAGGAGCACACTTTTGAATAAATTGTGCACGAGAAGATGTGGGTTGCTGGGGCGCCTGGGTGGCTCAGTTGGTTGAGCATCTCTGACTTCAGCTCGGGTCATGATCTCATCATCCGTGAGTTCAAGCCCTGCGTGGGGCTCTGTGCTGACGGCTCAGAACCTGGAACCTGCTTCAGATTCTGTGTCTCCCTCTCTCTGTGTTCCTCCTCTGCTCACGCTCTGTCTCTGTCTCTCTCTCTCAAAAATAAATAAACATTTAAGAAAAGAAGAAGAAAATGTGGGTTGCTTAGGGGTTCGTTTCTTAGAGTGTGATGCAATGACGTGCTTTGTTGAATGTGGCTTCCGGGTTCTAAAATGTCCCTGAAGCCCAGCTAGCCGGAGTCTGTAGAAAACCCCTCTCCTTTTTCCTGTGACTTACCTGCAGGGTCTGAGGAAACAGGTGCAGGCTTAGAACACTGATTTGCCCCATTTGTATTTTCCCTTTTTGGTGTAGTCCTCATAAGGAAACATTAATGAATAGGGATCATCTTACAACTTACGCACATTTTTCGTTTTCCATTCATCACTTTTACACTGTGGATTTAAAGCAGAATAATTAATTAGCGTTTATTAGACTGTCATCATGATCTCGGTATCCATTCTTAGGTGTGGATGCTGTGGAAGGAAACTGGTGGACAGCCTTGCGTGTGGACCGTGGGGGATGAGCATTGGGGGGTAGGGGGGGCTTCTCCAATGGGCTCCAGGGAGGAGGGTGGCGGTGGGCGCCCCTGGGCACTCAGCACTCGTGTGTCTACAGGTGTTCCCCGTGACGAGCTCGGGGGCCCCTGTCAGCGAGTACCCCTTCGTAAGGACAGGCCTGCTGGGCTTCGTCGGCCCCGGGGGGCTCGTCTTCGTGGTGGGCAAGATGGACGGGCTCATGGTGGTCAGCGGGCGCAGACACAACGCGGACGACATCGTCGCCACAGCGCTGGCCGTGGAGCCCATGAAATTCGTCTACAGAGGAAGGTGGGTGTGCGTGTGCCCTCTGGGAATTCAGCCCTGGGTTGTCTGCAGACGACACTGGTTATATAAAATTGCACAAATTCCTTAGTTGTGGGAGTGAGTGACCTCTGACGTTCTGTCTAGTTCTGAATGCCCCATTTTATAGAAATTTCCTGAGCTCCATACATAATTTTTGTCACTTCTCCTCTGAGTCAAATAAAAATATCTGTTTGAAAGACTTGTGTTTTAAAGAAATACACAAAGGGAACAGCCAAAAATTCATGTTGGAGCAGATCATCTCCAAAGACCCCAAGGTAATAGTCGAGCAACAGTTGTGTGGGAGAATGGAGTCCTGTGGCCTCTTCTCCCTGATGATCTGGGCACAGTAAATACTAATTCACGGTGGCGGCTCCCCGGGTTTTGGCTCACGTGAAGGAAGTCATGAACTCCTGTAGAGCCTTACTGCCGCCCGGCACGCCAGTGAGAGTGGAAGTGACAGACACGTGGATGTAGCATTGCCCCGTTTAACTCACTGAGCCAGGGCAGCCTCTGTGTGATAGGGGGGCCTCTGGGGGTCCGAGTCACGTGGTGCTGTGCTTCCCGAGAGAGAGGCAGAAACTCGTTCATCCCAGAGTTTCCCTTGATGTGGAGACTCACTTCACAGGTGCAACCCAAGATGTGGGTTGTGCGCGGTTCTGACGTCCACAGCCCAGCACCTTCCGTCTGCCCTGAGAAGTGGGGCCTGTCCCCTCACAGGTTTGCTGGAGCAGAGGCCGGCGCTGTGCTCTCCTGGGCTCTGCCATCAGTAGCGGAATGAACAGTGCTTTGGGCGGCATCTACAGCACGTGCTCACCGCACCTGCTCCTTTCTGTCCTCGCAGGATAGCTGTGTTCTCCGTAACTGTCCTGCACGACGAGAGGATAGTGATTGTGGCCGAGCAGAGGCCAGACTCCACGGAGGAGGACAGCTTCCAGTGGATGAGCAGGGTGCTGCAGGTATAGCTCTGCTCCCGCCCCGGGGCCCCTCAGCTGCTTCCACGCCGGCTTCCCTTAAGCCCCACCAACGGTGCTCTCGTGCTCCCCGACCGTTGCCCCATTGGATCAGAAATTGCATTGACCGGGAAATGTGTATTTCGTTCTTGGAAAATAACTAAACAGACCAAGATTAGGGGTCACGGGTCTGCAGAACTGGCTCCCGCCATTCACTTGGGGATGTCACAAGTAATAGTTTTTGTTCTGATCTCCAGAGTGTATTTTTTTCCTCAAAATTTCCCTTCTTAGTGCATGTGGTATTCCACAAATCCCACATAAAATTAGCCAGTTTGGCTGGATTTGGAGAGACACCCCTTCTCTTGGCATCTTCACCCCACTCGGATGGCGTGTGCTTGCTCATGTTACAGACGGGACTTTGCACCGTCTGAACGTTTGCTTCGTGTCTGTGGCACCTGTTCTAACCCACTTCCTCCCTCATGACTTTCCAGGCAATTGACAGCATACATCAAGTTGGGGTTTATTGCCTGGCCTTGGTTCCAGCAAACACCCTCCCCAAAACCCCACTCGGTGGGATCCACTTGTCAGAAACGAAGCAGCTCTTCCTGGAGGGCTCACTCCACCCCTGCAACGTCCTGATGTGTCCCCATACCTGTGTCACAAACTTGCCTAAACCTCGACAGAAGCAGCCAGGTATGTCCCATGGCCTGGAGAGTTGTGTGGAATCCGGGTGGCTCTCTGGAACCAGGTGCTGTTGGTGCCCTGTGGACCAGGCCCCATGCCTGTAGGTGGTTCTTAACCCCACTCCTGTCCTGGTCTCCACACTCCCAGGGCATAAACCTGCCCCACTGGATGGTGGATGAGGGGCTCTCCTGGGACAGCATGGTTGGCTGGGAGCCCGGCACCTGGGGGCATGTTGGGAAGGAGTCCTATGTAGATCCCAGTGGAGTAGTTGACCCTCGGTCTGGCTGGGTGGCATTTTACCAGGCATGGAAGCTCTCAGTCATGGTTTCCTTCAGATGAGAATAATGCTTCCTTACCTGTCTCGTGGGTTATTTAGGTGTCAAAGCCTAATAAATGTGGGAAACTCTTGAAGCCTGTGCAGAAGTCTAGAAATTCATTTGTGACGTTGTAAGAGTGAATGTGTGTCTAGCGCTTGGGGGTTTGGGGAACATGTACTTACCCTTTATCTGACTTCGATGCCCAGCAACTAATCAGTTATGTTCTTTCATGCTGCATAGTCATCAGTGAGAGAAAATTTATCTCCAGACCGTGGGAGGTGAGGGCCCAGGTTTTCTGCTGGTGCAGTGACAGGAGGTCCCAGGGCGTCCAAGCAGGGAGGGGCCGGCGGTGGGGTCACACACTCGGGCTGTGCTGGCCCCGTGGCCACTGTTTCAGCATGTTGTACTGATTAACGCGTCTCTTCTCATGGAGGCTTGCGTGGTAGGCACTCTTCTGTCCCTGTTTCACAAATGAGGAGAATGGGTCACAGAGAGGCAGGGGGTTGATGGGGCCAGAGTGTGACAGAGGCGGGGGGTTGATGGGGCCAGAGTGTGACAGAGGCAGACCCAGACCCGTTGACTGTTTGTTCCACCCAGTACAGCGTGGCTGCAGGGCAGAGCTGACGACGAGTCAGCCAGACACCGTTGGGTCACCTCTGGGCATGGCCCACCTCGTGGTAAATGTAGGGACTGAGGCCGATGCCCCGTAAGTGAGATCGGATGAGAGGGTGGGTGGGTGGTCCTCAGTAGGGTGAGGGGAGGACGCGGATGCTGCAGGAAGAAAGGGTTGCCCCACGCATACGGACAGACTTGAGTCCAGGCCTCGAGCCTGTGTCCCTTGTCCTTACCCCCTGCACGATGCACGTGTGTTCGTGAGGACGTACACGTTGTAGCCTTGCGGTTCTCTCCTCTGCGTGGGTTCTCTTGGAAAGTATGGAGTCATTGTCTGCTTTCTGGGCACCTTGGCCTTGCAGTTATCTCTGCTTTTTGGTTTTCTTCGGATTTCTGTGCTGTTTGTTGTTTTCTCACATTCTAGGTGCTAGATCCCCTGATACCTCCCTTCGTTTCTTTTTCCTCTCGGTCCTTGGCTTATACAACTGCAATAGCAAAACATAAAGTTACCACTGACGAAGCATCCATTTCTTTACATTTCGCGGGCACACTGGCTGCAAGCGACGAGCCCCCCAGAACACAAAGCATTGCCTTTCTGTGGGGCGGCAAAGCAAAACGATGAGAAATCACCTCTTTATCTCCTATCGTCTCAGGGCATAAACGGCCGTGGGAAGGTCGGAGCAGTGGCTCCGTGTGGGTGTGTTGGTGTCTGTGAACGGAATCGATCATGGTGGCAGGCTCCTTAGTGTGTCCTTGCACACATTCGGCAGTGACTGACTTCTCCCTGTCTCCTGCCCGCCTCCGTTCACCCTCAGACACCTCCACTGGGGGCCTGGCCACCAGTGGTCCCGGGTGCAGAGAAGCTCACGACAGAATTCAGGACAGGTACTCATGGTGGGGTCATTTGCAAAGGCCTGATGTGCTTCCAGAACTATGGGGCTCAGTGCACCTGTCGGATGTCAAGGCAAAACCTGACTGAATGAAAAGGCCAAGGTGCTTTGCTCGAGGGCAGTGTCGGGGCACCTGAGGACAGCCTTCTTCCTCTGGGAAGAAAGGATGAGCTGGGAGGTTGGGGCTGTTTAGATACCACGGCTGCAGCATGGTGGATGAAGCTCTATGTGACTGATTATTGTAAGGGAATAATCTTTTTTATTTTTTAATGTTTGTTTACTTATTTGTTTTTGAGAGAGTGAGAGCGCGCAGGGCAGGGGCAGAGAGAGAGGGGGAAATAGAGAATGCCAAGTAGGCTCTGCACTGTCAGCACAGAGCCTGACACAGTGCTCAATCCCGTGACTTTGGGATCATGACCTGAGCCGAAATCAAGAGTCGGACGCTTAACTGACAGAGGCACCCGGGTGCCCCTGAATAAAAGCTGTTTTTAACAAATATTAATGACAGCATGAGGTGCTGGTTCACTTCCCTACCTCGGCTAATGACCTATAACGTACCTCAGACAGGTGACATTTCCCTGAAGCCTCAGTTTCCGTAAATGTAATGAGGGGATTGGATGTGGTGAGTTTTAAGTCTCCTTTGGAATAGACACAGGCTGTGAACAAGTACTTGTTGTGGCCAAAGTATTTAGTGAGGCCATTTTTCCATGAGGGTGTTGCTAGATGCTATGCTTGAAACAAAGCTCCTAAAACTTAGTTTGTGGATGATCTAGTTGCCTCTTTTAGCAGATGAATTCATATTTACTGAGCTAACAACGTGTGTATGAGAGTATCTTAACGGAGCACAAAATGTTAAAAGCCCTTTTGGGGCGCCTGGGTGGCTCTGTCGGTTAAGCGGCTGACTTCGGCTCAGGTCATGATCTCTCGGTCCGTGAGTTCGAGCCCTGCGTCGGGCTCTGTGCTGACAGCGCAGAGCCTGGAGCCTGTTTCAGATTCTGTGTCTCTCTCTGTCTGACTCTCCCCTGCTCATGCTCTGTCTCTCCCTGTCTCAAAAATAAATAAAACGTTAAAAAAAATTTAAAAAAAAAGCCCTTTAACCCATTAGTTGGGGTACCAACAGTATTTAACAACCTGAAATACAGCTCCCAGTGTTAACAGTCCCTGGGACACAGTGTATCTGAGCATCCAGAGGGCAGCAGGGGGAGCAGCCGCAGACAGCACTGCACCTGCTGGGGAGAAGGGGAGGAGTGCGGTCGGGCTGGCGGGTTCTGCACCCAGAGGACACAATATGTGCTGTGTTCCCTGCGTGACACAGTCGGGTAGTAATAGGAAGAGGACAACTCTGAGATAAAACTCCCGACCTGCCCACTTCTGCATCCGTAAGTGGGAGGGGAGGGAGAGAACGCAAGTGTGAACTTCAGTACCTATTTTTGGGTCCATCTCAACCTTATATTTTCTTTTTTTTAAATGTTTTACTTTGTTTTACAGAGAAAGTGTAGGAGCAGGGGAAGGAGGGAGGGAGAGAGAGAGAGAATGAATGAATCCCAAGCAGGCTTCACACTCGGCGCAGAGCCTGATATGGGGCTCGAACCCATGACCCTGGGATCATGATCTGAGCTGGAATTAAGAGTCAGACGCTCAGCTGACTGAGCCACCCAGGCGCTCTTCAACCTTATGTTTTCAAATCCTGAGGCGGTGAAGTCTGTGAGGGTGTCTTGCACCACACCCACCTCATTTGGCAAGGGGGGGAGACCCTTGGTTCTTGGGAGGGGGACAGATTTTGCAAATAAATGCCACAGGAAAGCACCTGTCTCCCAGCACCATTTGGAAAAAAGTAATTCTTAAGTCTACCTCGGGGGAGCAATATGTGAGGTCTGAGCTTCACATCCAGTAGAGACCAGCCCTGGGGAAGGGGGGACAAGCTGCCAGCACCTCAGAACAGTGCTTCTCCCACCCTAGTTTGAATTCTTAAAAAATTACGGAGAAGACTTCAAGCCAGTTGAGGCCAGATGGGCTTCTCAGAAGAGCCTTCCTGCCCACCCCCGGGACCAAGGAGAACGTCAGGATGCTTTACCCACAGACGCCAAGTCAGGAAGCGGAGGGCCAGTCGGCTGGGCTCCGGGTTGAGCCCGTGCAGCAGCCACATTCGCTTCCCCGTATGCCACGCTGCCTTGTCTTTTCATCTTGTTAAATGTGGAAAGACCGCTCCTCTGTTGCAGTGTCTTTATTACCAGCTGAGAAAAATGCAGGCAGTCCCAGTCTGCCACACCTGACCATTCAGACCTGCTGTAGCGGAGCATAGAAGGTGTATTCTGTGATCCCACAGAAACAGCGTCACGGCGCCTACAAATTGCCTACGATGAAGCCAGTGAGCAGGGGCCCAGAGATCTGTGTCATGGGCCATTTTCCCGATTTCAGTCCTGCTGGAAGTGCCTGCCTTCTCCCAACACGTTGAATGTTTTACGGCAGCCCAACTCTGGATGGGCACGTGTCTGCAGAGAAGAATGTCACCTGCAGGCGTCAGCCCGTGCCCTGCCCATCTTCCCAGGGTGCCTGGGGGTCATCATCCCGGCAGCTGCTGGCCTCTACCCCCGAACCTGAACCTAAGGCTTTCTTACCTGCTGACACACGGCTCTCCGTGTGCAATAACAGAAGGCAACATGTGCCGTGACTCAGAAGCTTGTAAGGTGGCCTTTGGCAAAGGTGAAACAAGAATTTGATTCAGTAGTGACCTTCAACTTGTATTTTATTAAACCACGGACTAAACGCACGTGGCTGACGTCTTTGTTATTTCCACTCCCTTCTTTAAGCCCCCTGCCTGACTCTTTGCCGCCATTTGTGTCACACACACTCACAGCTGACCCTTCCCTGGTAAATGTGCATACGTGTGTGTGATCAAAACAAAGTGAATGATTGTGTTTTGAGAAACCCGGGGGGTGCCCAGGATTTCCTGCAGCTAGACATTGTGAAAGAGTTTCTGCAGTTTTTTAGGAAACTTGTTTCTTTCATTGAAACAGAAGAGAAAGCTGTCAGACTAGATTGCATCTGGTTTTTTTCTTGTGAAATGTTTCATAAGCAGTAAAAGGAATGCTGGTAATTGAGTCTGTAATGGTGGTGTAAGAGGAACTTTGGCTCGACAGCAGCCTCTGGGCTTGGTCTCCCGTAGCTCTGCGGGGCCGGTGAGAGCCCAGAGCTGTTCCGTCAGTGAGATAGGTGACTGTGCCCGTGCGGCATTACCCCCTGCATTATAAAGGTATTTATAAAAAATGTGGAATAGTTTATGTCGGGGGTCGCTCAGTGACAAGCAGGGACACTGGGGGACACCACACAGGTGATCCCAGAGTCCCGACTGCTTAGCAGCGAGACGCGTCACGGTTTACTGCCTTATCTTCAGCATTATTTCTCACAATCATCCAAGTGGACAGATCGCAGCATCCCACCAACTGGCATTAGAGTAACAGCAGCGGGTTTGGGAGACGCCACCGGGATCTGGTGAAAACGTTGTTTTACCCTGTAATCGAGACTCGCTCGTGTCTGCCATCATTCTCATTGTTGGGACGCACTGGAAGCCCTGTTCTGATAAGATTTTCTCAGAGCTCGGCCTTTCAGAGGGTTTCCCCGGAGCCAGCTCTTTGCCGAGGTGCGCGGTCATGTTTTAAGTTGACTTGTTTCCTCACATTCTTTCCAGAAATTGGCCCTGCCTCTGTGATGGTGGGGAACCTGGTGTCTGGGAAGAGGATTGCGCAGGCCAGCGGCAGAGACCTGGGCCAGATAGAGGACAACGATCAGGCCCGCAAGGTGAGAAGCGGACGGGGTTCCTGTCCGAGCCCTGTGCCGGCACACTGCTCCAGACGACACTGACGGCCAGCTCAGCGCCCGCCCCTGAACTTGGGCGTCCTGCCCTCTCGGTCCTGCACGCACGTCCGTACGGTGTCACCACAAAGATGTGTGCAGTGGGGGTGCCGTGTTGCCGGACACTGCAGAGGGTCAAGGGGGTGGGAGGAGACACGGGCGCACGAGCTGAGGCCTGAGGCCCGCTCTGTCCTGGCATCCTGGGGTGCTCGTTCCTGATGAGCCTGCCAGCCCTGGAGTGACACCCAGACAGTCTCGTGGCAAAAGGCTTCGGCCCTTTAACTGCTGGAATTCAAGAGCACAGAAGTGCGAAACCTGGGTTGGCAAACTGGCGTCCTTAACGTGACCTCAGGGGCTAGAGGAGAAATCCGGGGCCACACCCAGCATACATGTCACATTTTGTCACGTGTACTGCGGTCCCCATTATCACCATGCAGACTTGAGGACTCTGATGATTCACCAAAAGGTGACCCCTGTCTGTATGAGCTACCAGGAAACATGACAAAGTCAACCGTTTAAAATATTGTCAGTTTGGTAACAAATAGAAATACGTTTATTTAAAGCACTTGGTTACCATGTTCAGACCTCAGAGTACATTTCTACTAAAAAAGTGAATTAAGGGATCTACCCAGGTGTTTCCTGTGATTAGACCTGAGGTGGGGCTGACCTTCCCTCTCCACACTGACTCAGTAGGGTACACGTGATCCGTGTGATTTGCAGTGCTGTTGGGAGACCTCAGGGAATGACCATTTGGAAACAACACGTGTGAGGGAGCCTAGTTCAAAAGCAGCATAGGTCTGATCTTGCCATCACAGCCCCCAGAAATCACCGTCTTCTGGGAGGCCAGAAGGGATTTTCTGTGCTGGCTGCCCCTTGCATTCCGGGAACGCGCCTCCCAGCCTTCGGCAGGTTATGGGGAGACGTCTCTGACCAGGCGCGGCGCCGGCCCCTGTGACTTGCGAATCCCAGCCAGACATGGGAATCCAGGTCACGCAGGAAAAACCCTGTAAGTGCCGGATTCTTCTTCTGATTGTGACAGGGAGGCCCTCCTTCCTCCTTGGAAAAGCGATGCTTTAAGTCACCTGAAAGCACCGAAGCTAGCCTGATCTAGAGGTGTGAGTTTAAATCTGAACGCAGGGTGCCGGGATGGCCTGGGCCTAACGGCTGTGCTTTGTTCCAGTTCCTGTTTCTGTCGGAGGTCCTGCAGTGGAGGGCGCAGACCACCCCCGACCACGTCCTGTACACGCTGCTCAACTGTAGGGTGAGGCACGCTGAACTCAAATTTCCCGGTCGCTGTCCTGTGGCTTTGTCTTCTTCCCGCCGTAACCCTTTGACTTCAGTCCTATGTGATGTCCTTCATGTTACTTATCTGTGGCTATTCTGACTGAGATCTTTATGGATCGTTTCAGCACTATCTTTTTTTGCATTATTTCCCCCCCAAAATACAGGGAATGGGTCAGATCTGTGGCACGTTTTTGTCTCTTATTAGTGAACTACTCTCCTGTAAGTAAGAAGTTGTGCTTTCATTATAGACTTCAGTCCTTGGGAACGAAAGTCTTTTCTATTTTCCAAGTGTGATTAAGGTTTGTGTTGACATCTCACCTTGGAAAAGCAAGCTCTTCCGGTATTGTTTCATAGGAGGACTTAAGAATAAGAGCTTAGAGGGGCGCCTGGGTGGCGCAGTCGGTTAAGCGTCCGACTTCAGCCAGGTCACGATCTCGCGGTCCGTGGGTTCGAGCCCCGCGTCAGGCTCTGGGCTGATGGCTCAGAGCCTGGAGCCTGTTTCCGATTCTGTGTCTCCCTCTCTCTCTGCCCCTCCCCCATTCATGCTCTGTCTCTCTCTGTCCCAAAAATAAATAAAAAATGAAAAAAAAAATTTATAAAAAAGAATAAGAGCTTAGATATACTAGCAGGTAGTATTAACAGTAAAATTAGATGCGAAAGCCTTCGTATACTTAATTTTTATTTTTCTGCTGTGGAAATAAAGTCTGAGAAATAGAAATAGGTCTCTTGACAAGTATGGGTATATACAGTTGTCAGAAATTATGGCTATTCAGAGTTGCAAAATACCAAAATGTTGATGTGCAGAGGTACCTCTTGCCATTTAAAGTAATAGATCAGAGGCCAGTGAAAGGCAATGCCAATCACGTAACTGGGTTTCTCATTTGGATACCCAGTCATCAGGCCAGCGTCCGTGCGATGTGGCTCCTGGAAATGACCACGGAGGCTCTGATGACCTTGAGTTGCCATGTGGGCTGAGGTGACCCGGTGGGTCATTTATTCTTGTGTCTGTTCAAGACCGTCCCCCAGGAAGAGTCTTAGGAAGCGCTGCTGCTTCCCTGACCTCTGTCAGGGCCCAGTGGACCCCATTCCCTGGATCGACTCCTCTGCACTCCCAGGTGTGCTGCAGTAGGAGGCATAGTGCCTGGGCTCCCGAGGGTCTGTTCAGTTACCCAAGGCCCCGAAACATGTCCACCTCTTTTCTCCTCTCTTTCCTCCATTGGCTCCTCCCCCCTCAGCTTTCCTGACAGTGTTGCCCAGCGGACAGTCTTCGGCTCTGTGCTGCCGTCCTGATTTCTCCTTAATCTTTTGTGCTGACTTTCTCCACCCTCTACACATAGCATTCATTTGTCCTGGGGACTGTTCCTCCTCCGTGGTCTCTCAGTGGCCCTCCAGAGTGATGACTGTCACCTGTCCTGGGAAGGACCTCTCGGGTCCCTTCAGCTACAGTTTCCCCAGCTGCTGCGGCGGTGCCGACACGCCGGGTGTGGTGTGTCCTCCGTAAGCGCTAAGCTGCGCCAAAGTAAGGGACAGGTCCACGTCACCTTTTCGACCCTCCCCAGTGTGGCCCCCATGGTCTCTCCCGTTCGCAGTGGGGGTGGAATCTGCCTGGACCCCTTGGAGGCACAAATAGGCAGCCTAAGGAGGAGGAGACCACCCTGCAACGCACACGCAGACTCAGAGATGATCCGGGCGTGTTCACAGATGACCCACCCCCGCAGGGGAGGAAGACAGAGCTGTTCTAACCCCATAGAATGACAGGAGTGGCAGCATGGGGGGCAGAGCCCTCAGATGGTGGACTGGGGTGACACCGGGACACTGGACTCCTCGCCAGCTGATCTGGTCTGGGTGATGGCGCTCCCATCCCTGACCCCACGGTCGTGGTCATCTGCTGTAGCTAGACCCTGGATCGTTTGGGAAAATGAGTCACTCGAGAAAGGGCTTTGTTAGAAACAGAAAAGTGGACAGGGTGGGGAGGAGATCAGAGCCATGGGTGAATCCACTTTGGGTCAGCACAGAGAGGTGGCTCACTGGTGGCTTTCCTTTGGACGTGGCTCTGGACGTGCAGGCAGCTGCCTCCTGAGCCAGTCTAAGGGTCGGACCTGCCCCCCCACCCCCGGCCCCACGTAGAACTTACAACAAATGCTCAGCCGTGGCAGAAGGTCGTAATCGCCATGTTTATGGTGGTGGTTTGTAATTTCCACGTCAGTCGCCCTTCCTATCCCACGGAAGTATAGTGCAAGCCTCACACGCCGTTTCACGTTTTCCAAAAGCGGTATTTTAAAAAGATGGAAACCGGCGAGGTTAAATGCTGATGATGTCTAACTTCACTCCGTGTATCCACACCATTGTCTTCCCAGCATGTGGCTCACCACGTTTTCAGGCTCGCCTCCATCCTGCGTGGCACATTCTGTGGATTGTGAATTTGGCGACTTGACACGGCTCGTAGAAGCCGGTGAACCATTTGGCACCTGCGAGAGCAGCTCTCTTGTTGCAAACAGTGTCCGCTCGTATGCTCTTCACCACGGCCAGAGCTGTCGATAGAGCACAAGCTGTTATGTCGGATTTATAGTGGGACATGGGGACATAATTCATTGCAAATCACGGGAAACTTGCATTTTGGAGCTTGTTTCCGTACAAAAGACCACCTGTTACTCCTTTTAACAAACATCAGCCAACTCTTTGTAACTTTGTGTTTGTTTGTTTGTTTGCTTATAACAGTTCCTTCAACTTTTCAAATATAAATCACATTTGGCTTTTTCTTAATTCCTTAGTATTTTTTTCATTTGTTATTTAACCTAATACAAAACTTTAAAGTGGTGCCAAAATTCACAGTCCCTAACACTGAAATCTGCTGACTTTAGAACAGGGGTTGGATTCTGTCATGATTGCACCCAAAGCTTATTTTTGGAAAAGTCAGCCCTGATTTCTCCAGTGAGGTGGTTTCACTAGAACTTTCTTTCTCTGGAAACGTCACCCTTTCCTGTGGATGGGGATGGGGTAGCCAGGCAGCCGTTGACCAGGGCTACTGGGCTGCCACTTCTTGGACTGCTCGCCCGTGACTGTTCCTGTTCTGCAGAGCCGGCACCGGGGCCATTTCCCCAGAGGTGGGGGTTGTGCTGAAGCTCCCACAGGGAATCTGGGGCTGGGTGTGGCCTGTGCCCTTGTGGGCTCGTGAGAGGTGGGGTATGGACATGTTCAACCCTGCATGTGGGGGAGGGGGGGTTGAGAGAGGCTCTGGACTGCCTGGGAACCAGCGCTCCTGGCCCCAGCGTGGCACCTTCTGGGGGCTTGAGGACAGTGTGGATCTCCAGGCTCCCTATCGCTGACTCTGGAACTGGACGCCCCCCGCCCATGGTTACCACCTGTGGCGGGGGCTTGTCTGTTCACCGCCGTAAACCCAAAGAACCGCAGACGGTGGTGTGAAAGCTGTTTCAGAGATCAGTAGGGCTGAAGGACAGCATGCCAATTAAATTTCACCTTTTTCAAGCATGTCAGTGGGAATTTTCACAGACTAGGGCCAAAACATCTTTTCAGATATGCTTAGGCTAATGGTTCTGAGCCACTGATACCTGGCAATCTCTTAGGTTTTGTCTCGTGATGGAAAAGTTGATCATTGATAGGGGATTGGCATCGGATCTCCGAAACTCAGGAGGTCAGCTCCAGAATCTGAACAGCCCAGAGCGGGAATATTTGCTACTTAAGACAAGCAGACCATACCGGCGGCCAGAGGGTGGGGACAGAAAGGAGGGCCGAGCTCAGTGGTAACGTACAGATGAGCCCTCTGTGCTGGCCCTGCCCACCGTGGCACACCGCCACCCACCGCCATCGTGGCTGTGCCTTTCTGACGGCCAGGAAGGTAGTGCTGGCTGTCCTCCCGGACAGCTGGTGCGTGAGCGTCTCGGCCGGCAGGATGGGCTCCCCCCACCGCCAGTCTGGGGATCAAGGTGGTCCTGGGCCTCCCCATCAGCTGTACCATCTCGCTTTGAAATGCTCAAAGGACACTTGGCTCAGTGAGTGTGTTCATTTCAGTTCCTTTGGACAGGTGTGGTCTCCAGGAGTGGGTGCTTGGGAGCGCCTCGTTTTGGGGGCACCGGGCTCTCACGATTGGGCCGCATCTTGCACCTCAGCCTCCCGGGTCTGTCTGGTTACCCAGCTTTGCCACGTTCCGCCGTGGCTCTCTCACCTTACGCGTGTCTCCATTTTCTCATTTTTTAACCTTCCTCGGAAGGAAGACAAGGAAAATGTGGATGACAGGGCTCGATTCAGAGAATCGTCACTGACCTGTCCCCACAGAAACCAGTCCCAGCCGGTGGGAAAGGGCAGGAGCCCTTGCAGTCCCAAGCGCTGCTTGTGGGTCAGGTCATGAAGGGGAATGAGTTGCTTCCCGGACCTCCACACAACAACCAGTTACCTGTGGATGATTTTGGCAAGCATCAAGCACCGGTGTTTGTAATCCTGATCATAAAAGGTGGTCCCACACACCCCACCCAGAGCAGGTGTTTCCCACAAACAGGCCATTTTGACAGGAAGTCTAACGTGTTTTCCCAGCACCTCCAGTCGCTAGGCCACCACTGCCTGTTTTTAAGGGACCCCAAGGGCCTGGTCACTTGTGTCCACGCAGTGTGACCCCCTTCTACGCTAGCACCGCTCACTGCCCTTCCCTTTGGACTCTTCTCTCCACACATGACCTTTGGGTCCAGGACGCCTACCGCACCCGCAGGGTCCCCGAAAATCACCCGTGTCTTGCTGTTCCTCCTGCCGCTGCTGGCTCGCTCTATCTGTGGGAGCAAACGGTGTCGTCGCAAATTCCGTGGCGTGGAGTCTTCCTGGCCCGAGACACAGAGGGCGGCCTGCCCTTCACCCTGTCAATTGCTTTAATACAGGGTTTCATCATGAAGAGCAGGGTTTAGGTTTTATTTATTTTCCTTAACTGTTTACTTTGAAACAATTGGAGATTAGTAAGAAGTTGCAACAACAGTGCTTTTAAGGTATTTTTTAATCCAAATGTGTTTTCCACTTGTTTCTATGTGTGTGATGTTCTACATAAAATGAATTTGATGAGTTCGTTTTTCACTTTACTGGTTTTTTGGTTTGTTGCTTTGTTCATTTGTTTTTTTGACCTCGACTTTTAACGTGGTGTTTCTTAAAAACGTGTTCAAGTTGTTTTATTTTTCCTGCTGGGTCACCACTGACTCTTCCTGCCCTCGGCAATTATACCAAAGTCCCAGAATTACCAGGTTGACTTTTTTTTTTTTTTTTTTGGTACGTTTAGCTGTTCTTTAAGTCAAATAATTATTCTTGAAAACATCTCTTGTTGACACAAGTACATCTAGATGTCTCTTTGGTGCTGCCCTTCTTGGCCAGGGGGAAGGAGAGGGAAGGGACCACTGATAGGGGTCTTTGGGGGATGACCAAAGCATGCCAAAACCGACTGTGGATGGCCGCACAGTTCTGGGGACACACTAGTGCCCGTTGAAGTGTGCATTTGAAATAAGGTGCCTGGCTCGTACCTGCGGTACATCTCAGTAAAGCTGTTACGTTAAAAAAGTCCCACCTGCTCATTCTTGCGACCCTCAGGGTGCCATAGCAAGCTCGCTGACGTGTGTGCAGCTGCATAAGCGCGCCGAGAAGATCGCCGTGATGCTACTGGAGAGAGGGCACCTGCAGGACGGGGACCACGTGGCTCTCGTCTACCCACCAGGTGAGAAGGCAGTTCCCCAGCCGCATGCGGGCCACCTTGTCGCCCACGCCCTAGCTGACAGCCGGCATCGTGCTCTGTGTGGCTCCCTAGGTCTAGTTGCGGCCTCTTGTAGGGCGGTGCTGCATGCCGGGTGCCTCCTGAGGTCATACGCGGGGTGAAAGTTCGCAAAGACATCTGTGTCCAAATTTGTTTTGTTCGATGTCTGAGGTAGTTCATTTAAGCAACAATAATTAAATCCTTCAGTAAACTGGTGACGATAGAGGTGAGTAATTCCTTAGAGAAATGACAGAAATCAGCCACCTGGGCCGCTTGGGCATCTCGTGCCAAAAGGACAGGCGGCGGGAATTGACAGCACAGACAAGAGTCCGTTCCCGTCGCAGCCCCAGGCTGGCACGTCTGCACCGGGGACTGCCACCTGAGCACTTACGCATTCCTTCTGTCTAGGAATAGACCTGATTGCAGCTTTTTACGGCTGCCTGTATGCGGGCTGCGTGCCCATAACCGTCCGCCCCCCGCACCCGCAGAACATCGCCACCACGCTGCCCACCGTGAAGATGATCGTGGAGGTAACCACACCTGGAAGCACTGGGGCTCCCCCGACTCCCCGCCCCACTGGGGTTCTCCTCCTCCTCCCCCGCCCACTCCCTGGGCTCTCCTCCTTCCCCCTGGGGTTCTCCTCCCCCCCCACCCCGGGGCTCTCCTGCTCGTCCTCCTCCTGCTCCCCCCGGGGTTCTCCTCCCAGGGTTCTAGTTCTCCCCCTCCCCCCCCGGGTCCTCTCCCCTCCTCCCCCAGGGCCCTTCCTCCCACCTGTGCCCTGGTCCAAGCGTAGGTCTTCCAGATGGCAGAACCAAGGCAGGGCTAGCTCTGGGGCTGGTGGGGAGGATGCGGCCTCTACCATCTAGTTCTGGAAATGGGATTTCATGATTTCACTCACTTGTGGCATTAGGGGCTGGGGTGGCTTCCTCACGCATTAGAGTCGCAGGGCCCTCAAGAAAGTGACCCCTCTCACGGGCGTCTGTAAAGACAGTGGGAGTTTTTTGCACCAAACTGATGAAGAAGTCATATATTTTTCTGAAGTTCTCTGCTGAAGATTTAGAAGTGTCCCATTCCTTTTTGAAAGCGCAGATTTATTTTAACTTTTCTTATGCTCGGGGAAGTTGAAGAGGATTAGAAAAAGGTTTTCCCCTTGGAGGAGAAACCACGAGGGACAACTTAGTTTGGGGATAGCACATGCGAATTCTTTTTGTGGGTGTGTGGGAGTACTGTCCAGGCCACTTCTCTGTTTAGAAAGTCATGGCCGCGTCTGTGGAGACCCATGGCGGTTTTTGTAGATCAGAGCTGACAGAGTGGTTGGTTGGGACACTGCTTTCTGAGCACGCTCATAACCGTGGCTATGTCCTCAGCTCCAGGAATTTCCAGGGTCCTCAGTGTCTGAGCTCTGGGTCTGCGGTCACATCCTGGCCGTCATGCTGGCTCCATGGGAGGCAGCCTGGCCCGCTGTGAAAGCCGCTGGCCTCGGGGTGTGTGGTGAGCAGCTGGCCGTGCATGACCGCTCACCTCCTTCCTCCACAACTTGTTCTCTCACCTCAGGTGAGTCGCTCTGCCTGCTTGATGACAACACAGCTGATCTGTAAGTTGTTGCGGTCCCGGGAGGCAGCTGCGGCCGTAGACGTCAGGGCGTGGCCCCCCATACTGGACACAGGTCAGTCCTCAAACCAGCCAGACACCTGTACCTGCTTGTCTGCTTTGCCGTTGCCTCAGACATGCTAATGGCTTTGTTTTGCTCCAGACGATTTGCCAAAGAAACGGCCTGCCCAGATCTACAAACCTTCCAACCCAGACACGCTAGCTTATCTTGACTTCAGTGTGTCCACAACGGGGATGCTGGCTGGAGTGAAGGTTAGTGACACGGTCTGCACGGTGGCACACGTGAGGGGTGTGTGCTTGCGCTTCACTGAGGCCTTAAGATGCACGGTCACTTCCACGGTTACCTAGGTCAGCCGACTCTTTCCGAATGTCCCAACTGTCTGTGTGTGTGTAAACACAGCCTCACCAGCCCCTAATAAAACACTGCACGTGTTTCTTCCTTGCTGGCTTTCGAATCCCCGTGTTCTGTTGTGAAACTGTGTGCACTGGGATTTCTTGCTTTTTTGCTGTGGGTTCTGTTATTGTGTGCTGGAGGACGGCTCATGCTGTGACCCGTGTTCCTGTTAAAGCATGCAACTAGAGTGGACCCATGAGCAACTCGGGGGGTTAGGAGCGCCAACCCCCTGCACAGTTGAAAATCCACGTATAACTTGTGACTCCTCCTGATAGCCTGCTGTTGACTGGAAAGCTCACCAGTGACCTAAACAGTCGATTGAAACCTATCTTGTGTGTTATATAACATATCATATGATGTTAGGTGTGTTACATGCAAGTGTGTGTATCACATGCACATAGTACGTGGTATGTAGCGTAATGTGTACTGCATTCTTACGTCAAGTAGTAAGCCAAAGAAAACCGATTAGGAGAAACATAAACGATTACAGTCCTGCACTATAAAAAGTCTATAAGTGGGCTGGGGCACACAGACCCGTGTTGTTCATGGGTTCATTGTGCTATGCACATCACCTCATGAGGACCCTCACAGCTCTGGCAGTGTCCTTGCCAAGGTACTGGTACATCCTCAGTAGCCTCAGGAACTCCTTTGCCCACCTCTGGGGGTCTGACCACTCAGTTTGTGTCATTTACTGCATTGAGTTCTCTTTCTCTACCCTTTTCCCAATTTTTTTTATTGTGGTTGTACATAACATGACATAAGTTTACCACAATAACGCACCCAAGTGTGTGGTTCAGTGGCGTTGAATATTCTTACACTGCCATGCAGCCGTCCCTCCCTGCCATCCATCCCCATGACTCATCTTATCTTCTAAAACTAAAGCTCGCTACCTGTTAATAACTCCCCATCCCCTCTCACCCCCACCCCCATCTCTGTGATTTTGATGGCTCTGGGGACCCCATAGAAGTGGAGTCCTGTGCACTCTCCTCTTGTGACTGGCTCATTTCACTCACCGTAATGTCCTGGAGGTTCATTCGTGTTGCCGAGGGCATCAGAATTTCTTTCTGAGGCTGAGTTAATATTCTGTTGAATGTGTGTACCGCATTTAACCTGTCTGTCGGTCCCTCAACGAACACTAGGGTTGTCTCCAAGTTTTAGCTCTTGTAAGCATTGCTGCTGTGAACACAGACATACGAACATCTCTTCAGGTCTTCCACGGAGAAGTGGAATTTTGGGGTCGGGAGGTAGTTACCGTCTTTAACCTGGGAGGGAGTTGCCATACTGTTGCCCACGGTGTCCGTACCATTTCGCATCCTCACCAGCACCACACAGGTTCCAGTTGCTGTCCATCCTCACCAATGCTTAGAGTTTTCTGGGTTTCGTTTTTTTAATGGCAGTCATGTTAATGGATACAAAGTCGTACTTTGTAGTTTTGATTTGCATTTTCCTGATGATTAGTGACGTTAAGCATTTTTTCACGCAGTTGTTGGCTGTTTGTAAGTCTTCTTTGGAGACATGTCTATTCAAGTCCTTTGAATCAAATGGCTTGGTTTTTTGTTGTCGAGTCTTATAGGTTCTTGGTATATTCTGGATATTAATTTTCTCCTTTGGATTGCCTTCTTATTCTGTGGATGGTGTCTTTTGATGCACAAAATCTTTACATTTTCATACAGTCCAATTTTGTGTCGTTTTTGGCCTGTGCCTTTGGTCACATCCAAGAAATCATTGTCAAATCCAGTGTCATGAAGCCTTTGTCCTTTGTTTTATTCCAAGAGTTTTATTGTCTTAGGTCTTACCTTTCTGTCTTTGATCCAATTTGAGCTAACTTTTCTGTGTGGTGTGAGGTAAGGGTCCAGCCTCGTTCTTTTGCATTTGGAGATGCAATTTTCTTAGCACTTTGCTGAAAAGACTGTTGTTTCCCCAACTGAATAGTCTTGGCACCCTGGTCAAAGGTCAGTTGGCCAATATATGCAAGGGTTTATTTCTAGGCTCTCTGTTCTGTTGATCTGTATGTCTGTTTTTATGCCAGTACTGCACTGCTTTGACTACTGTATATTTGTAGTAAGTTTTTAAATCAGGATGGGGGAGTCCTCTAACTGTGTTTATTTTCAAGATTGTTTTGGCTATTCAGATTTCTTTGAGATTCTGTATGAATTCTGTGCGTTTTCTACTTACACAAAAAAATCATTGAGATTTTAATAGAGATTGCACTGAGTCTGTATTGTTTTGGGTAGTATTGACATCTGTGAATATGGTATGTGTTTCCATTTATGTGTGTCTTTATTTTTTAGCAATATTTTATAGTCTCAATTGTACAAGTCTTTCACCTCCTTGGCTAATTCCTCAGCATTTTATTCTTTGATGCTATCATAAATGGAATTGTTTTAATTTCCTCTTCAGATTTTTCACTTAATGTATAGAAATGCAAATGATTTCTGCATGTTGACTTTTTATCTTGCTACTTTAGTGAATTTACAATTTTTAACAATTTTTTGTGTATGATGTTTAGTGTTTTCTACATACAAGTTCATTTAATCCATGAAGAGATCATTTTATTTCTGCCTTTCTAATCTGAATGCCTTTTATTTATTTTTCTTACCTAATGGCTTGGGCTAGAACTTCTAGCACTATGCATAGAAAGAGTGAAAACAGGCATCCTTGCCTTATTGCTGATCATAGAGGTAAAGTGTTGAGTCTTTCATGGCTGAGTATGATGTTTATTGTGTTCTTTATATATGGCTTTTATTCTGTTGAAGCCCTTTTTTTCTACTCCTAGTTTATTGAGTGTTTTTACCATAAAAAGATGTTGAATTTTGTCAGATTTTTTTTGCATCAATTGAGATATCATGTGTTTTTTCCCCCTCATTCTTTGAATATGATATATATTACATTGATTTTTTTTTTAAGATTTTATTTTTAAGTAATCTCTATACCTACTGTGGGATTTAACTTTATGGCCCCAAAATCAAGAGTCACATGCTCCTCTGACTGAGTCAGTGAGGTGCCCCCAATGATTGAGTTTTCATTTGTAGAGCCTACAATCCCTTACAGAAATAAATCCCACTGATGTATAAGCTTTTTAATGTGCTACCGAATTGGGTAAGTGCTTTGTTGAGGATTTTGGCATCAGTGTTCCACAGAGATACTGGTCTGTAGTTTTCTGTTTTTGTAGTGTTTTGTCTGGCTTTGGTATCAGAGTTTTACTAATCTCATAGAATGAGTTAAGAAGTGTTCCCTTCTCGGGGGCGCCTGGGTGGCTCTATCAGATAGGCATCGGACTTCAGCTCAGGTCATGACCTCATGGTTCATGGGTTCGAGCCCCACATCAGCCCCTCTTTCTTTTCCTCCCTTGTTTGTGTGCACACTGTCTATGTCTTAAAAATAAGTAAGTAAACTTAAAAAAATAGTGTTCCTTTCTCTTTAATTTTTTTGGAAACGTTTGAGAAGGACCAGTATTAGTTCATCTTTAAATGTTTGGTAGGTTTTAGCAATGAAGTCATCAGGTACAGGGCTTTTCTTTGCTGGAAAATCTTCTTTACTGATTTGATCTTGCTTTACTGCTTTTGGTCTATTCAGATTTTTTATTCTTTATGATTTAGTCTTGGTAGGTTTTGTGTTCCTTTTTTTTAATTTTTTTAAACTTTATTTTTGAGAGACAGAGACAGCACGAGCAGGAGAGGGGCAGAGAGAGAGGGAGACACAGAATCCGAAGCAGGCTCCAGGCTCTGAGCCATCAGCACAGAGCCCAGTATGGGGCTTGAAACCACAAACCTGAGATCAGGACCTGAGCCAAAGTCTGACGCTTAACTGACTGAGCCACCCAGGCACCCCAGTTTTGTCTTTCTTCTTGATAATTTGGGTTTCAATTTCCATGAAATGGAATTTCTTCATTTCATATAGGTTGTGCAGTTTGTTGGTGTACGACTGTTCATAGTACTTTCTTCTGATTATTTTTGTTTCTGTAGAATCCATAATGTCCTCACTTTCATTTCTGATTTTAGTATTTTGAATTTTCCTTCCTTTTTTCTTAGTCCATCTAACTAGAGGTTTGTCTGTTTTGTCGATCTTTTGGAGGAACCATCTTTTGCTTTCAGTAAGTCAACGCTTCCTCTACCCTCTGTTTATTTATGCTCTAATCTTTATTACTTCCTTTTTCTGACTTGGGGTTTAGTCTGTTCTTTCTGTCATTCCTTAGGTTGTAAAGTTAGGTTGATGTGAGATCTGTTTTGTTTTTTAGCCTAAGTTTTCATGTAAATTTCTGCATTCAAACTGCTTTTGCAGGGCACCTGGGTTGGCTCAGTCAGTTAAGCGGCTGACTTTGGCTCAGGTCATGATCTCATGGTTTGTGGGTTCAAGCCCCACATTGGGCTCTGTGCTGACAGCTCAGAGCCTGGAGCCTGTTTTGGATTCTGTGTCCTCTCTCTCTGCCCCTTGCCAGCTCGCACTCACTCTTACACGCACGCGCGCTCGCGCGCTCTCTCTCTCTCTCTCTCTCTCTCTCTCTCTCTCTCTCTGTCTCTCAAAAATAAACATTAAAAAGAAGTTAAAAAATAACTTTTCTGTTACTCATTTCCTGCATTACTGTCTTGTTTTGTGCTTAGTTGATTTTTTTTGTAGCGAAACATTTGAATTCTTTTTGTATATATTCTACAGCTTGTGTCACTCAGGTGACAGTGGGGGTTGAGTTGAACACCCTACAGTTGCAGTACTCCAGTTTGGAGTATACTCGCTTAATTTCAGGAACACACAAAACTGCTCCGTGCCCGCCTTTCTCAGTTGCTGATGTCACAAAGTTATATACTGCATGGCCCAAAATATGTAGTAGCAAGTCTTTTAAATGCATTTCTTAAGTCTCAAGTTATATAGGGAAAAAAGTGGGATTTAAACCCAAAGTTACAATAACAATCATTTTTTCAGCTAATGATTTTTTTTTACCATATTAGTGTCTTAAATCATGTAGAAAATGAAAAGTGGAGTTACAAAGTATTGCTACAATTATACTAGTATTTATAATTGAATTGTATTTACTTTTGCTGAGATCTAAATTTATTCACATGACTTTGAGATATGTCTCATATCTTATTATTTCAATCGGCAGGAGTCCCTTGAGCCTTTCTTTCATGGCAGGTCTGAGTGTAATTGAGTACATTAATGAGTACTTAAATGTGATGAGCTCCCACAACTGTTTTTTTTTTTAATGGGAATATCTTACTTTTTCCAAAATTAATTACCATTGATTGCCCAAACTTTCCTCGGGAAGTTGTAAGACTTGAACAGACCCCAGAACTCCAAAGAGTCTCATCATTTTCTGACACAGTTGTTGTCTGGTTGCTATGGAGACAGTCTTCCCAGAATCCTCTCCTCTGCTTTTCAGTAGAATCTGAGGTGACACACCAAATAAAGTGCAATATCAAATAAAATAATTCTTCAAAAGCTTTTTGGAGTACAGATTTCTTTTCATACCAGGGTGAGTGGCTTTGAGCCGCCTCCTGTCATAGCCAAACAGAAACACACACTTGTGATCGTACCATTTTCATGGTCTACAGAAGTGGGGGCTATAATGTTACATCTTGATTCGATAAAGATACTTACACGTGAAACAGATGAAGTGGCGTGACTCTTGGTAATTCCACTTAATAGAAATGTAAACCCTGGTAATCCCAGAGGGATAAATAATTAGACTTTTCTCTGAAATCTTCGTAAGTTTTTATTAAACTTCTGATTGTTTGTTTGATGAGTACCTGAGGTAAAATATGTTGTGATGTCATTTAATGAAAACCCATTTGCCTTAAATACTGAGAGGTGTAAACAACTGAAATCATCTGGTCACGGTCTTCTCATTGAATTCTCTTCTACCTCTTTGGTTGCACATGTCCTCATGTCTCTCAGAAATTTTGATTCAGTTTCAGCTTTTGGTCCAAATGTCATTAAGTATTCAAATATAGAATGAACGCTGAGAGAGACTTAGCCAGTAATCTGTTTTCCCCCTAACGGGCACTATTTAATGTCTGATTTAGTAGAAGGCCCATGAGTATATGTTTATGTGTTCAATTTAAGTTTTAAAATACTAACCATTTAAAAGTTTAATTTGAACTCTGAAGATTTCTGATAGACGCTGGAGAAACGTTTTCACTTCAGTGGGGAAGTCGTGTGGAGGACCCTTCCCTTCAGATCAGTGGCCCTCTGGGCTTGCCCACAGGACGCTGTCATACTGGCGGTGGCTCTCCCTTCCACCGAATGTGCAGCTGCCGTGTGCCCAGGGAGTGGACACTTACTTTAATGTCAGCTAAAGCAAAACTGCTCTGGAAGGTAAACCCACCCAAGAGAAGAGCTGAGGCACATCCCGGAAATACTTATAGTTGCCCTCATCCCTGCTTCCTCCCACTGTGTCTACTCTCACCGTCTGTTTCAGAGTAGGGCATTAGAGCTTGTTGTCTGGGGCTTTTCAAAACGACTCATCCAGGTACAAGTCTGACTTCCTAAGAATTGGGAGTTTTTCCTCCAGCGTGGGCTGTTGGGCTGTGATGTTGGCAGGTCCAAGACTGGCGCTTGGAGACGAGTCATTTAGCTTTCCTGGTTGCGTTTTTCTTCATCTGTCTGTGCTCCTGTCACTCTGATGAGTTCTGCTTGTGCTTACTCAGCCTCAAGACCCAGAGCACACTGGGGTCCCCCAGGGTGATGTGAGAGCCCCTTCTCTGCCCTCCTGTGCTCTCTGCACCCATTGTGAACGCGCTCACAGGCCCTGCAGTTACCGGAGTTCTCTCAGTTTTCCACTGGACCCAAACTCCTGAGGTCAGACAGAGGCTGTGTTTTATTCTTCTTTATATTCTGAGCACCTAATACAATGCCTGAGACATAGCATGTACTCCATTAACGTATTAGTATTTGCTGAGCTGGACTGTTCTCAAGCTATAAATAACGCCTGCACAGAGTAGGGGTTCAGGCAAGGTTTGTTTTAGTGGCGAATCTGGGAATGTGGCTAATTTCGGTAGCTAGGATTTTGCTCACTCCCGATCTAGTGGGCGGGCAGAGGTTGAAGGCATGTTTCAGAAACCCAGCCTTGTTTCTTCTTTAAGCAAATATCGTGGCCTTAACAGCAAGGGAAAATGAGCCGTATGTGCTCACTTCTCGAGTAATTCTGCATTACCTCGTGTGGATTGTGCGGCGGATCCGTCGCGAAACCTCCCTCCACCCACAGCTTCAGCAGGGCTCCCACGCTTACCACAGAAGTGGACCTGGCCCTGGCTTCTCGCCTCTGTTGCTGGCGCGACCCACGGTGCTTCCCCCAGGCATTTGGGCGGGTGGCCCTGAGTATTAGGGTGCTTGCTCCAGCCCCCCACACGGTTCAGCTGCATGGGACGTTCACTTCACATTAACGCCAGATGTTTTTCAAACCACAAACTTGGGAAAATTTTCCTTTTCCTCTTAGGCTTGATTGGCTAGGAAGCTTCTGTGAGAAAACTGATTTCATGAGACATATTTTATGCTGTTTGGCAATAACTTCCATCACGTGGGAGCCCTCTTACTGTCACCTCAGCGATGCGGGGAGACGGGAGCTTGGCTGTTGTCCTGTGACTAATGCTGGTTCTGGCCCGAAGCTGTGTGACCTCCAGCACACTACCTTCTCTGAGCCTGGTTCCTGTCACTGACATGGGATGTTCATCCACGCGCCCTGCCGGCCCTACCGCATGACAGGCGTGTGTCGGGCACGCACCTGGGAGGGGCCGTGAGCCGCAGCGTCTAGTGTCTCCCCACCTCCTTCCCTGGGCTGTGGGATCGCCGGGGAACCCTGTGCGTGCCCACTTCCTGTTGGGGTGCGGGACGGGGTCGCTCCAGCTTGGGCCCTGGGTGTCGGCCACGTGGACTGAAGGCGGCCTTGCTGTCTTCCAGATGTGCCACGCAGCCACCAGTGCCTTCTGCCGCTCCATCAAGCTGCAGTGTGAGCTCTACCCCTCGAGAGAAGTGGCCATCTGCTTGGACCCGTACTGCGGACTTGGGTTTGTCCTGTGGTGCCTCTGCAGGTGAGTGTCCTCCTCAGCGTCTTTACAAGGACGAGGAAATCAGTCGCGTGCGCCCCCACTTGAGACCGTTGGCAGAGTAGACGCTAACGTCTGGGGAGGACTTCCACTTGCAGAGGGGCTGGCTGCAGGGGGCCTGCATGGGTCCCTGCGCCAACCCCCCTTGGATTCCACATCCCGCAGCGTCTGGAGACCGTGGTCTCCGTGAACTTTGCTGACACCTGCAGAGATGACAGACTCTGGGCACATTCTGGGAGGCTCTCTGGTGGGGCCCCCTGTTTTCCAAGCGCAGGACTCCAGCCCGAGGCTCCCAGCAGTTATCCTCGGCCTGGAGTTTGTGTCACATCGGCCGGTGAGAGCTCAGGCTCTCTCTTCCTTCAGGCTTGTCCCTGACGCGGGCGGGGGAGGAACGTCAGCTGCAGGAAGGCCGGGAGCAACCTCCATGAGCACTCCCCTCACCTCCCAGCCACGGTCACCGCCCCCCAGCCAGCAGCCACCCAGCGTCCAGCCCAGAGAAGGGTCAGCAGGTGCTTGTGGCGAGAATGAACTTGGGGAAGTTCATTGGCATTTTGTCCGACTGCATATGTGTTCCCTGAAGAAACTGTAGAAAATATGCAATAACGTAAAGACCTCAGTAATCATGCTGCCCGGTGATACCAGTTAACAGGCACTGTTAGCATTTTGGTATACCGTCTTCCAGTTTGATGTCTGGTGTAGCGTACTATGGTTTTATCGTTAGCACTTTGAACATCTTTAAGTACGTGAAGTGCCCCCCATCCAGCTCCCCGCGGACCAACATTTGGCCCGCTTTGTTTCACGTCCCCTTCCGATTTTTAATGCAATCTCCAGACAGCACGCTTTCACCATAAGCCTTCAAGTACGCGTACAGTTTTTTTGTAAGCATGCACTAACATAGGTATAAAACGGAGATGCTCCAGTATGAAAGTGGTTAGGGTTTCCTTTTTTCTGGCCGACATTCTCTAATGTCTTTAAATGTGCCCCTCAGCTATTCTAATGCATTCACAATATTTAACAATATGAAGTTGGATTAAAACCCAATCCTATATTTTTGAAAAACACATTTCAGTTAGAACAATTAAACTTTTTGAGAGAGCAGATGGAATTGAGTTAAAATACTTAATGATTTCTGCCTCACTGTAAAATGCAGTAGCCTTGTGGGTAACTTTTCCTCTCGGGAAATAGTTTAGGATGTGGTATTCCAGCAGTGGTGCCAGCGACCATAGACATGCTTGGCCAACTAGGAAGGAAGCCGCCCTGACCTACCTACTTTATAGGAGACTGTCCATGTGTCTGTCTGTGTGTCACTTGGCAAGGTGCCGGTAAAGCTGAAGCCAGCAATGGAGTGCTTCGCCAACGCCCATGCACCAACACGGGATGCTCACTAGTAGCAGCGAGGGCATGGTGGGGGCTCTTAAAAGGAGTTATAAGGAACCTTTACCTAACGAACACATCTCCTGCAAATTCACTCGGCAGTCACAGAATCACAATATTCTGTCGATTGCCCCTGCAACACTAGAAATCAGTATACCATAGCTACAGACTTCTTCCTTCTGAGGTCCTCTATAGAAACAGATCCCATCAGACTTGCTTAAAGACCAGACCTGGGAGCATCCCCCCCACCCCACCCCCAGTGGTGATGAGGATGCCCAACACCCATAAATCCTGCACACACGGTTTCCTCTCAGATGGGCTCGCGTTCCTTCAGGAAATGAACAAGATGAACCTGGATGTCATTTTGTGCAAGAAAGTGCTCACAGTAGGGCGGTGACATGTCCTTCAGAGGGGCTCCCATTGGCCAAATTGGGGGAATTTCAGCATCAAGGTAAAGATTATGATAGATGATAACGCTTTGAATAAAACGGGAAATTATTTCACTATTCAGACAAACAGATGAACAGATTAAAAGCTCCATTGCTATGGCAGACGTCTAGAAAATAGTAGTTAATTATGACGGGAAGGAGAGAACCTTCACGGTGGAGACTTGGGGCAGGAGTGTGTCACCCAGAGGGTTGCAGCGGGGAAGACAGCATTCCATCCGGGGTCTTCCTGGCAAAGATACTTCACTGACTCCAAGCCAGGGAGCATCAGACACAGACTAAGGAGGGACGGAAAGCAGCATGTGGACACCGGTGTCACAGAGGCCTGAGGACCCCACTGCCCCCCAGGCAGGCCGATGGCATCTGTGGCCTTGTCTCCCAACGGGCTCCTTTCGCTGTAAAAGACACCATCAGGACAACTGGCAAAACTTGACTGAGGGTCCCAGACTTGGGTGGAAGAAACGTATCTGATCCCTGATTTTGATGCCTGAATCGGCTTTGTGGAGGAAAATAAACTTGTTTATTGGAAATACCTGCTGAAGTATTTGGGGTTGATGGGGCATCAGGTCAGTGACTCACCCTCAGATGATTCAAGAGGGGAAAAAGTATTTCTATTCAAAACTTTTCTGTAACTTTGGATTGTTTCAACATTTTTAAGAAGTTGAATGAAACAGTTTTTTATGTCTTCATTCTAAAGTTCCCTTCAGTCACAAAATAGAGGATTGTGTATCTGAGACTTGAGATATAACAGAGTTGTTTCAAAATATTCATGTATTTATTTATTTTGAACGAGAGAGTGCATGTAAGCAGGGGAAGGTCAGAGAGAGAGAGAGAGAAATCCCAAGCAGGCTCTATACTGTCAGCGTGGAGCCCGATGCAGGGCTTAGACTCACGAACCATGAGATCATGACCCAAGCTGAAACCAAGAGTAAGATGCTTAACTGACTGAGCCATCCAGGCGCCCTTGTTTCAAAATATTTTTAAGATCAAATGTGTCTTTAAAAGCATTCAGATAGTTGATATTCATGGATTAAAAGTTTTAATATTGTTAAAATGGAAATTCTTTGCAAGTAGGTTTAGAGATTTGATGAAATTCCTGTCAAAAATCTCAGCATATTTTTTGTTTTGCAGAAATTGATATTGTCCTAAAATATAAAGGAAGAACCCACAATATCTAAAACAATTTTGGAATAGGATAACAAAGTTGGAAAACTCCGACTTCCCGTGTTCAACCCTTACTATAGTAGCCAGGACAGTGTTATACTGGCAGAAAGGTAGGTAGGAAGGTAGATACAGAAAAAATAGTCAATGAAACACAATAGAGAGTCCAGAAATAGCCCTGTTGCATGTGGTCACTTCATTTTTCAGCAAAGACAGTTCAGTGATAAAAGGGTAGTATTTTCAACAAACGATGTTTGGGAATATTGGGCGTTCACCTGTAACAAGATTAATTTAAACTTTATTTTGCATCATATAAATAAATTCAAAATAGGTTGCAGTCTTTAATGTAAAAACTAAAACTTTTGGAAGAAGACAAATCAGTAAATCTTAATCTCAAGTTAGAGTTCTTAGATATGGGGCAATACATAAAAGAAATATTGGTAAATGTGGCTTCGGTAAAATTAAAAACTTGGGCACATCAAATGGCACTTGATAGAAAGTTGGAAAGACAAACCACACACTGGGGGAAAGTATTTGCAAATCGTAACCTGATGCAGTCCTTCCAGACAGATACCAAACGAGCTCTTAAAACTCCAGAAGAAAACATGCAACATGAATTTAAAAACGGGCAACAGGTCTGAATAGATATTTCACCACAAATACACAAATGACGATAAACGCATGAAAAGATGTTTCACATTCATTAGGAAAATACAAACTGAAACCAGTGAGATGACACTTCATACCCACTGGAGCAGATACAGCCACAAACCCCAGAAAATAACAAGGTTGGAAAGCTTCTGTTTTCCAGTTTCAAAACTGTGCTACAGAGCAACAATAACCAAGGGTGTTCAGAAACTGGAATTCTCACATGTTGTTGACGGGAATGTAAAACGGTGAAATTTTTAAGTTTGGCATGCTCTTAAAAATTAAGCATAAATTCGCTACATGACCCAGCAATTCCACTCCTAGGCGTCTACCAAAGAGAAGGAAAAACACACAAAGACTTGATGTCCGTAGCGGCCTTCATAAAAAAGAGGAAAAGAAGCAGGCAGTGCACACGTCGTAGCTGCTGGATGGACAGTGTTGGTCGTATCCCGTGATGGAATACAGCTACAGTGTGAATAAACGTCAAAACGTCACACTAAGAAGCCAGGCTCCAATACCACGTATCACACGATTGTATCATAGGACGCCATTTACACGAAATGTGTGGAGAAGACAAGTCTATGGAGGCAGAAAGTGGGACAGTGGTCAACTGGGGCTGGGGTCAAAGGACGATCGAGCCAGGTGGACCCAAGCCATACATGTGTGTGATGGAAGTGTTCTCGAACTGCGTTGTGGTGATAATTCTACAACGCTGCAAGTTTAGTAAAATCCTTTCAATTCCGTGCTTCAAGTGAGTGGATTTATGGTACGTGCTTTATACCTAAGTGAAACTGTTTAAAGAAGAAGACCGCCCATCATCAGGATAACTGAAGAGCACGAGACAGTAGCCCGCAGGGCGCTGTGTGTCGTCACGCCCCGCGTCTGTCTTGCTCCAAGTGCCGGAGTTGTGATAGCTAACTGAGCCCCCCCTCCTTTTTTTAAACTTTTTTTTTTTTTACCCCCATGTGTCTTTTTAGCCACCTTGTTCTCTTTGAAGTTCAGATCTAAACTAGAATTTTTCAGGTTCCAGAAATTCTCAGAGGTTAAACGTCTTCAGTATAAGCAACCTGCTATCACATAGGTCCGTTTCGGAAGTATTTGTGGCTGCCGCCAAGACGTCAGCGCTGGCTAGTAGATGAAACCGTTCATCAGCATCTGCTGGACTGAGCAAGGAAAGGACATATAAAAAATTCATGAGTCGGGCTTCCTGTCTGTCCTCTGTTATCAAGATGTCATTATTTTCTTAATGTTGACTTCCATCCTACTTGTGGGAATGAGGAGAACGGTGAGCTGTACTTAATTTTCATAAGTGTGCTTGGCATTCTCTAGCTTTGAATTCCGCACAGGGACCCAGCGCTTTCATGTGTGAATGGTTCAGAGGAAGCAGATCACTTGTCCTGATGTGTATTCTTGAGAGAACTACTCATGGGTGCTTTGTATTTAATTTTCTGCATTTGAATCTCCCTACGATAGTATTTGTAAAATAAAACCCTGGGAACAATATGGAAATGATAAATGCCATCATTAAAAGGAATATCATCATAAGGTTTTACCTGCATTGTGATTCCCTAAGATGTGTGGCTCAAACGTCACTGACCGTGTTTGGAACCTGGCACTGAAAACGTAAAAGTCCTTGGTGAGAAACAGCGACTGTGTAAATTTGAGCTGCAATAAAAATCATGCAGGGAAATTAGTTAAGTTGTATTATTAAGCCTGATTCATGAACAGGTTGAATAACATTTGCTGTTAACAGAAAACTGTGCCCCATCACTTCTCAAAGAAGTGAGATGCTTGCTTCCTAGTGGATAATTATCATTTATGAGGTTCGTAATGTGCAGGCTCATTAGATCTTAGGCTGTTGGCTGTTGTATGATCCCATATTTGATCCCAGTTTTGCCCCTGAGGTTCTTCTAATGTTAATTTCATGGAGGTACATTTTCCATTATTTTTATTTCTTCCTGTTTCATGCTGCCTGGAGGCTTTTGACTGGAATTAACACATTATCTCCCAAGAAAGGCTGTAATTCAGATAACAGCAGGTGTGTGTGAGTTGATTCTGGAGCTCTGTGATACAAGGGACAGAAAGTAAGACTGTGCCCAGAGTTGCCGAACAAAACATCACTTTCCATCAAGTCAGGCCACTTGGCAATGCCCTCCTGCTACGTGTCCCCATTTTCGGGGGCTTCCCGCCTCTAGGAAAGGGTCTTGGCAGCAGAGAGGAGAGCGCTGTGCCTCATGGCCCCTGGGAAAACCTGTCTAAGAGTGGTCGGTGGTATCAGTGGGCCCTTAGACGTATTAGTACAGCAAATGGGGACGTTTGGTTGGTGTCAGACCCCAAGTGTGTAATTCTTGGAAGGTTACTTTGAAAATAGCACAATAGGCCCCAAAAGTGAGAACACAAGACGTGCCAACTTCCTAAACCAGAGGGAAACTTTCGTTTTAAAGAATCTCAGTTCTGTATAGGAGAACTGCTGGAAAAGTTTGTTTTCACAGACTGCAAACTCTAGGCCACATTTGTACAGAAATGTGTCATGGGTTGTTACTTGCAGTTGTAGTGGACAACTTGCAAGCAGCTGCAGGAACAGGGTGCCTGGGCTTCGTAATGCAGGTAGGTTTGTGGTGATGTTATTTGATCTCCCGAGTAATATGTTTA
The DNA here is from genome assembly GCF_022837055.1 of Prionailurus viverrinus. NCBI lineage: Eukaryota > Metazoa > Chordata > Mammalia > Carnivora > Felidae > Prionailurus > Prionailurus viverrinus. The sequence goes on from NW_025927614.1 coordinate 2,622,919, forward strand.
ATGACCTAAGTTAGCTTCCCAAGGACAAATCTTACAGAAAGCCTGACAGAATTCGGAGCACTATAATCATCAGAGTGGGTCCTCAGTGACTTTGTGACATTGACTATAGAAGTAACTTACTGCCCCTTAACTAGGGACCCACTGGGGTGTGCCACTCGCTCTGTGTCACCGCGTGCCCAGCAAAACTTCCCCATCGGCAGGATTTCAAAGGAAACTTCAAAGTTGTGCGTATGCTATTCTTTTCTCCTGGTTACTAAGAACAGTAGTGGATCCTCAGAGCTCTTGAAATTTCATCTAAAATCAGCTCGGAACCGGTTCTGATTCTAGTCCCACTTTTGGTTAACCCTTTAAATACAGAGTGTCTATTCTCATACTGATTCGGAAGGATTGAGAAAGATCCAAACGTTCTCATTAATAAAGTTATCTCTTAAAAAGCTGCTCTCACTTGGGGCACTTGGGTAGCTCAGTCGGTTGAGCATCCAACTCTTGGTTTTGGCTCAGGTCACAATTCCAAGGTCGTGGGATCGAGCCCAGAGTCCAGCTCTGTGCTGAGCATGGAGCCTGCTTGGGACTCTCTCTCTGCCCCTCCCCCATGTGCTCTCTGTCTCTGTCTCTCTCAAAAAAAAAAAATTGCTCCCACTTGGCTATCACGCCTCCTTCCTCAAATAACACTTAGGTTATCTTCCCACACACGCTGGTTGTCGACTCATGTTGTGATAAATAGTTCTCCATTAGAAGTACTGAAGTACTCCCAGCTTCCCGTGGTTTGTCATCTTGATGAGAAATGTATGATTGGATGTTTCCAGGTTAGAGATCGTGTGTGTGTGTGTGTGTGTGTGTGTGTGTGTGTGTGTGTTACCTTCTATAGAAATGAATGAGAGTATTCCAGAAAATAATAAAGGGCCAGAAAAACACCCCTCGTCCCACTTATGTGTGCCACCTGTGCTGGTACTTTGGCGTGTGCATTTGCTTCTCCGCACAGATGTCACTGTGTTCAGATGTGGTTACATATCCTGTCTTCCTTTAATGAGCAGTTTCTAAACACATGTCTTGGATGTAAGATTTGTGGGATCTGCCTTGAGAACCCATCTGCCAGCAAACCCATTTCGTTGGTCTAAAAAGACCGTATTCTTCATGAAATGTTCCATATTGGCAGTGTATGACCTCTGAAAGCTGTCAGGGGTTGGCATTAGCAGAAAGGTGTGGGGGCCACACCTGTGAAGGGTAGAGAGGTCACAGGTCAAGGTGGGGGGTCATGCCATCCTGAGCCCTGGCAGCTGCCGGGCAGCCCCTTAGTCGTCACACTGCATCACAGCAGGTCCTTCCTGAAGGACCGTCGGAGGGGTACGTAGTGATGGACTAAGGCGCTTTCTGAAGCAAAAACAGGGCCTTTTAAGTGGTATTGATTCTAATGCATCCAAAGGTTATATCAGTTACTTGTTAAGTTCTTGCTTATGATTTTCACTTCTCCGCTGGCATGCCCAGGCATGTGGTGGGGCCACGGCTCCTGATGTGGGGTTTCCTCCGCACGCTTCCCCCCACTCTCTCGAGTCAGTATTTGTTCCTCCCTGGAGGAAGTAGTCTCATTTGAAAGGGAAGATTGGTTTACGTGGGACTTTGTTACTCACCAGAGTAACAGTGGCAGTTGAGTGAGCTCGGAGATGCCTGAGTGCAGCCGATACGGCGTGTGTGCACATAGTGAATGGCGTATGGTTGTTGAAACGAAGTATGGCGGTGCTCTCTTTTACTCACTGTGCTGTTCCTTCCTAGGCAATCAGATTAAGGAACATTCCCAGCTTACAGGTTACTGTTAAGTAATGAAGTAAGAGAGAAAGCCGTGCAGCTTTACGACAGCGTGTGTGTGCATGTGAATTACTCACCGTCGGATGACTCTCACACGTCTTGAGTTTTGGTTTCAACATACTGGGGTTTGAAATTCCTCGATCAGTAATGCAATAAAAGCCAGTTGAAAACTAAATGGACAAGGGGCCTGGAGGCTCCATCAGTGGAGTGTGTGACTCTTGATCTCAGGGTCATGAGTTCAAGCTCCACGTTGGGCCTAGAGATGACCTAAGAAGAATGGACAAAGGACTCGATTAGACGCTCCGCTAAAGAAAGCATACAGTTTTATAAATTCATCCCCACGTTTCCTGCATTTTGCTAATGTAGTGGCTTTGGGAGAAACGTAACAGCCTCTCCGCTTTTACGTTTTCAGACGAGTGCTCAAAAAGGCAGCCACTGAACCATGATTCCTATAGTTCTTTTGTGTCTCCGTGAGCTCGCTTTCATTTTGTGTTTGCAAACCTGGAGGGCCGAGCGCATGTCTGCGGCCCCCTGCTCACCCGGCCCCTCTGTCTGTCTCTGCAGCGTGTACTCTGGGCACCAGTCCATTCTCATCCCGCCTTCTGAGCTGGAAACCAACCCTGCCTTGTGGCTTCTTGCCGTGAGTCAGTACAAAGTCCGGGACACGTTCTGCTCCTATTCAGTGATGGAACTTTGTACCAAGGGGCTGGGCTCACAGACAGAATCACTCAAGGTAAGCAGCCTGTCACCCGGCTTCCAGGGGAACACCTGCCAGCATCCTAGGGAAGCTCGCTGTCAGAGGGCATGGGGAGGGTTTGCTGGTGCTAAAACGATTGTCCGCAAAAACCGAGGTATAATCTGCTGTCACCGGAAGCTTCCAAGACTGATTTCATGTGAAAACCTTAGTTTAGAAGATGATGTCCCACTGCCACCAAGAGTTATAGGTCAGGGTGTGTGGCACTGATGTCTGTGATTCCATTAGGTCTGCCTGAAAGGCCCTAAATTGCCTTTTCTTCTGTTGGTGAATTCCCTTGTTCAGTGGAGTTAATTTTACTGTGATGCTGGTGTTCAAATGATAATTTGAATTCAGCTGTTCATTTTTGCTTTCCTCGATCACCCTGATTTATAGGTGTGCATCCTAATCAAAATATTAGCATTTCCTTCCACTTAAACCAATAACATTTTGATAGACATATTTTCATGGTAAATGAAGTAGTCATTATCCAAGTAAGGAGGGAGGAGAGAATAGTCATACACCTGTGTTGATTTATATTCTGATTCTATCCATTGCTTATATCTTTTTTTTGTATATATAGGTTATATCGTGTATGTGTGTGTGCATGGGCGTACGTAAATTGTCTGTACATATAAATAAGTATATATAAATACTTACGCAATACGTTTATATCCTGAATTTTGTTTTCCTGTTTAGAACTAATGCATTAAGTTTAAACAAGAAAAGAAATACGAGATAACATTCACATTAGGTTATGTAAATAAAGGCGTAATTTCTTGAAATTATAAATATATATAGGAAAAGAAATTTGTAAGACCTACTTATCACTTACATCCACCCGTATTGTTTTATAAAATCATGGAGTACCTTTCACGAACGATGACACAATTGAGTGCTTTCTAAGCACTTTACGTGTTGATTCATCTAACCTTTACAACGGGTGTGTGAAGTGGGAACCACTACTGTCTGCATTTTAAAGATGAGGACACTTACGTGACAGAGAAATTGGGCACCCTTAGCAAGTTCTTACACTTAATGAATTTTGGAGCCCTGTTTGGAATGTCTGGCTCCATCCAGGTCCGCCATCTCGAGACGCAGGCCGCACTGCCGCCCCAAACACGCAACTGTGTGAACGATCGTTGGTATCACCCAGTTTTAATGTTTTCTGTGTGATTTTTGTCTGTGAGGTCCTATCTGTGCACGAGCTCCCGGTGCCAGAGTGACCTGAGCTGGTGTCTCCTGCACTGTTCAGGAGCCTGTGTCCGTGCCCTGTGCTCAGGCCACTGTGCGGGAGGGGGGGGGGGGGGGGGTCCGGGAGGGCTGCGTGGCTCTGCCTGTGCCGCACGTCCTCCCACTGCTCGTGTTCTGCTGGAGACCATCGTTCGCCACCCGCCGCCCACATAAACGCGGCTCCTTCCACCCCGCGGGCCCCCAGCCCAGCCGGGAAGCGGCCTCCGCACAGAGTCCCGTGCTCCCCTCATGGGAGGCCCTCCTCCGAGTCAGTTCACTGGATTTGGCGCAGAACTGAGGTGTGCTCAGACGTTCTTAGTCGTGAGAATTTGGCGTAACCTTTTAAGTCTCATGGGACCCAGAAGGAATGTGTCTTTTCCACTGTTACATTGAACATAGGGTTTCTCACTCGTGGGCAGCGTGTGCTGTTGCGTATCCGTGTCTTGCAGGCGTGTATCCAGGTGCTTCCTCGCTTCCGCACACCCTGTCCCTTAATTCCTTTGTCCAGGACCTTGCTTGGCCTCCTCGTGCTCCTTGTGCTGCATCTTGCTGGTTTTTAAGGTCTGTTTCCAGTGGCGTCTTTGATAATCTGGCACCTGAATGATTTCTTTTTCCACGCGCATGTCCTAGGGCAGTTTAATTAGCAACATGGACACCAGGCCCTGGGAATGAGTGTGTGGAGTGTGTGTGACTTCCACCCATCTGGTTGAGAAGGTCACACCCTTGAGCCCTGAAAGGCTGACGTCTCACCGCTGCTGTCCTTGCTTCTAGGCACGGGGCCTGGACTTGTCCCGCGTGCGGACCTGTGTGGTCGTGGCAGAGGAGCGGCCTCGGATAGCGCTCACCCAGTCTTTCTCAAAGCTCTTTAAAGACCTGGGTCTCCACCCGCGGGCCGTGAGCACCTCCTTCGGCTGCAGAGTGAACCTGGCCATTTGCTTGCAGGTGGGTTCGTGGATCCCTAAGTGCCCCAGTCAGAGTGACTTGTAAATGTCAGGCACACAGAGTAGTGGGGGTAGTCTCCTTGGCCGACGCTGAGCTACGCGTACAAGACACGCTTTAATCGAATGCATGTGATTGGTACACACTTGTTTGTGTTTTTTTTCTTTTTCTTTTTTTTCACTCTGCGTTGGTCAGTAGCCATGACTCATAACTAGCATTCGTAGAACTTATTCTGTACTGAAACAGTTTAACTTTTGTTAACGTGAGTAGCAGTTGGCCCAGGCTCCTGAAGTCAGGCTTTGTAAAGATGCCATACTAGACACAGGTTTCATTGTGGCAAGAAATCCTGTACAGGCAGTAATTTCTGTAGGAAGAATGCCAGGTACTTTAGCAGACTTGGGAATTGGCTGCTGGGATGGCACTCTAGAAACGATCAGTCGTGATTGGCTGCACCTCTGTGGCATAGGTGTGAGGCAGTCCTCGTAAGATACTCTTGTGGCAACTGTGGCTAAAAGCCCACCTGTGACCATCCTCACTATTCCTTTCTTTCTTTGAACCCTGAACACTGGCACACCCGTCCGTGGAGATTCTGTACCGGGTCAGGGCTGCCTGAACACGAGGACAGGGAAGCCACATAGGAATTCCATCACAGGGCACAGCTGTAGACTTTGTTCCTCGAACATATTGAGAGATAGAAACGCCAGTCACAGCAGGTGCTGGAAGGGGGCATGTTGACACAGGTCTCCTCCCGACTTGCCCACCCACTGTCCTGCATTTCTGACCCCAGAGGTGGTTGCTCACAGTCACCCCCACGGGTGATCTCAGAAAGCTCCGGGGCGGCCGCGTCCTCACCGGCACTCTGGGTGCTGCTGTGCCACGGATATTGGCCAAGGAGGGCCTCTTGCCATGTGACTGGTCTGATGTGATTGCTTCAGAAACATTAGCTGCAGATGGGTCTGTCTTTCTTTCTTTCTTTCTTTCTTCCTTTCTTTCTTTCTTTCTTTCTTTCCTTTCTTCTAATTTTCTACTACATCCAGAGGGGCATTGCCATCGTGGGCATGGTGCTAGTTTGGAATCTTGGCAGCATCTTGAAATATTTTCATACATTTTACGTTTTTTTCCACTTGTTTGTTTGCTTTATTCTCAACTCATTTTCAGCCACTTTTCCTTTTTCTGAATGGTTAGTATCAGTGAAAGTCGGCAGAGATCAAGTGTATCCTAAAAAGCAATGCAGGCTCATGGTCCCTTGCCAAAATACGTGGGGCCAGGTGTGTTTCAGGATGGAGGGGTTTTCTGGCTTTGAGGAGGCAGCACCCCATCTTCACACACAGCAGTGTCCCTGCAGCTCAAGGGAGGGCCCCCAGACGGCAAGGAGCCTTGAGTCACCTGAGTCAGACTGTACCCTCATTGGGCATTTCCTTATAATCAGTGAGGTACAGAGTGAACATGCAGAGGCTTTTTCAGTAAGTGAGTGAAGCGACTTGGACACGGGGGTCAAAGAAGCCCCCCTCCCCCAGCAGGTGGTATCTCAGCAAAGTGCCCCAGGAAGCCAGAGAGGCAGAAGCCTGAGGCAGGGCCGGTCAGTGGAAACATTAGTTTTCCATGAGTCGTAGCACAAATTACAGCAGGCGTGGGGGACGGCTGCGAGCAGAGCCCACGGTCCGAGGGGACACCCATGGCTCCCGCTCCCACGGCGTTTCTGTAGGGCTTGACCCGCAAGTGCCTAATGAGATTTGTCAAACACACAACACTGAAGTTTATGAATGTTTACACATAAGGGAAATACCCTGAACGTTTCTGAATTTCTTACAGATTGAATATTTTTATAAAGGAGTATTTCAGAAAAACAGCAAATACAGATTAGCCGGTAAATAAATGATTAAGTCCATAATTCCATTTACCCAGAAGTAATACCGTTAATGCCTTGGTGTAAAACTATCAAAAGCACAAAAAGCTGTAATCCTCCCTCAGTTCCAAATACTGGACTTGAGTGTGTAAAGGCGCTGGGCGTTTCAGCTTTCCCCTTGGAGCAGAACTGGCAGAACCAGCAGCACACGTGCAGTCACTGAGCGGGGACGCTTGTCTTCCGCTGACGCGTTACTGTCTGGGACGCCTTCTCAGGAGGACTGACGGCCGTCCTCGCTGTGGGCCTGCCAGTTGGCGCGACGTCCTCTAGACCAGCCCCGGCGGGAGCAGGAAGGAGCCTCCCCTCTGCCAGGTGCCTAGTGGGTGGGGAGGGACGCTGCCAGATGGGGTGGGGCCTCAGCCGTGCAGTCACGGGGCCGTGTTCTGTGGGGACACCTGCCACTCTCAGAAGGGGTCCCTGCTCTTCGGGGGAAGGCCGAGTCACACGGTGGACAGGTTTTTATGACTGCAGACTAAAGTTGGGTCTTAACGTTACATGGAGATACAGGGTAGGGGATCGTTTTTACTTTGCAAGAATGGTTTTCATGGGTGGCGCGCTGACTCTCGTCATCTAGCCCCAAGCATCCCTCCCAACTCTGCAGTTTTACGCTAAAGGCCATTTTTCACCACAGAGTCTGATGCTTTTACTCCTGGGCCCCACGACTCGTGCTGTTCTTGGCCTGAACTGCACTTCTGCCATCTTCATGTGACAAAAACCTCTCTCCGTGGCCCTCTGAGTTCTCGAGCTGCTCTGACCTCCCGTGGCACTTCACCCCTCACACCTGACGCTTTCTGCCACGGCTCATCCCTTTGTAAACAGCTTCTGGTCCCGCAGTCAGTGAGGGACTCAGCCCAGCGCAGCGTCTCATGTGGTCGCACAGCTGATGCTCAGAGCTGACTCAACCTTATCAAAAGACCAGAATTCGATCCCTTTAGCTGCAGATACCAATCACTTTGGAGAAACCAGGCGTGGTTTTTTTTGTTAAGAGTCCAGCCTCCGGTGTGAAGTAGTTCTGTGGCAACGACGAGTCCCCTCCGCGGTGAGCCCATGGCGTGAGGGTCCACCAGATCGAAGCCGTGGCCTGGCTGTAGCTCTCCCTTGCCAGCGAGAATCAAGGGTTCCCTGTCCCTCAGTGTAGTTAGCTCAGGTCGCAGGTCCCGGGCCTGCAACTTAGGCGAGAAGACGTTCACCCTTAGGACACAAGCGTTCTCTGACCAGGGTATTGGGCCCTGCGGTTCCAGGTAGCATCTGGTTGGATCTCCCCACACCTCACTGGGGGTAAGTTCATCATTTTGTTCAGATGGAGGAGACTGAGGCTCAGACGAGTTAAGTGAACGTCCCCCGTCGACCAAGCAGGGAGGTAGAGACAGGGCCTTCACTGCTCACGGACCACGTGATCCAAGCAGGCTCGGACAGCGAACACCAGGAGAACCTGAGTTGTTTCTAATGGTGTCCTCCTCTCTAGTGTCTTAAGGCAGACCCGCTGTTTCGTGCGACCTGAATCGGGCACTGTGAAAGCCGTGTTTTTGTGGGTAGGAGGCCGCTGAGGGAAGCGTTCCAGTCTGTTGCTGTGGGGGTGGGGGGCCTACAGGGAAGGCGTCTGGGCAGCTCAGAGCAGTGCTGGCCGCTTGCTTACACTGCTGCATGAAGCCCTGCATGATTTAAGACAAAATCAGGAAGATCGACAGATGGATCATTGTCAAATATACAAATGGGCAGGTACAAAAAATTTCGACGTGAGAACATCATAAAAATAGAAAATTGAGGTATAATTTCCATGCTGTTGACTCAGTACTTCCGTCTCAGAAACCAAGTGATTTATTTACCCGCTTATTGTTCCGAGGCAGGACCTGCCACTTGAATTATTTTGGCACACCCCCCTTGAGCTCCACGTTCTAGCTCAGTGGTGGCAGAATGGGCCCATAAAATTAAGTGTGGCTGCCTTGGGTTTTACATGAAATTCTGGTATATTGTAGACAAGAAAGAAACGCAGAAGTATGTGCCATTTTTTATACTTAGAGATGACATTTCCCAGAATCTTTAGCCATAAAAACAGGTTTAAAACGATTTGGATTTGTTAAATCTATGACAGAAGCGGACATTAGGTCAAATTATGACTTCTCAGTTTAATTAAGTTTGACATAAATTTCGCTTAGTGCTGTTAGGAAGTGTCACGTGCTTATTAACCTCTTTTGAAAAAGACGTCACCTCTGGTCACAGTTGCTCTTGTCAGAAGTATAAGCTGAAAGGTCTTCGGTTGTATTCGAGTAAGAAATTTAGCTCACTGCAACAGAAAGCTGAGCATTCTCCTCCCCAGCAGAAAGAAGGGAGGGAAGATGAGGTCATCTTTTTTTCTAAGACTTTAAAGTCACCTTAAGCAGAAACTTTGATCTTTATTATATTTTAGAAAACTAACAACTATCTGGGAGGAAAACTCATTATAAATAGCTGTATGGGACTAAATCAATAGTAACAGTTATAGCCAACCTTAAATCTTAAAACTCACAAATGCAGGAGAAATACAGCCACTGTGATAATGAAAAGTGAAGTCACTGATTGTTGGAAAGGAAAAAAAACCAGGAAGCTCAGAGGCCAATATAAATCTTAAGTAATTCTCAAACTAAAATTAATAGCTATAATACTTTCATTAATTTGAGCTCTCCATTCATTGTTCCCCCTCCAGTGCTTTTAGATGGAGCAAAATAAAAGTAAACGAGGGGCCGTAGGGGGTTGTATGCTCCCTGGAATTAGTCATATTCAGTGGAAACTCACACACCCTTTCCTGCTGATCTGTGTTGTCCCAGATCATGAAGATGAACACTGGAGACCATGGACCTGTACTGGTTACCAGTGCACCAATCAGTGTTCTGATTTGCACGCAGCAGGAACCTTCTTTGGCAATTTAAGTGAAAATGCATTTACCAAGACACCATGGGTCATGCTCACAAGCAGCCCAGGAGCTCGAGGACCTGGGTTGGGACCATGCACCCAGGAATAGCTCATGCCCCAGCGCCGTTCCTGGGAGGACACTGGTGTTGTAAACTGCACCACCGAGCGGCTGGTCCTAGATGCCAGCCCCACTTCCAGCACATCTGCAGGGGGCTCAGACTTTGGAGCCGTGAGTGGACACGGTTACCTGGTCACATGCTGGCTTCTGGGGTGGTGGGGAGGACAGTGTGGGCCGTTCTTAGTTACTACACAGAACGGGGGCCTTGTATCCCTCACAGCTCCAAAGGTAGGGGGAGGGTCCCCCAAATACAGGAAAAGGGTTCTGATGGTTGGTGACCAAAAGGGGTGACTGATTGCTGTTTTACCCTATCCCTCTGTCTGGCCAAATCAGCACATACTCTTTGTCCCATTCTTACATGTCGCCTGCCCCCTAAAAAATTCTCCTCACGTGGCTTTCACTTTTAGAACCAGTAGTAACACACCTACCATCTGTCCAAAGAAGAAATGAGCTGAAGCGTCGGCACTTGAGCTATTTCTAGGTGGTAGCCCTTCCCTTGCTGATAGTGAAGCCATGCACTAGGTTATAAAGTCCACCACCACGGACGGACGGGCTCTGTAGGATCATGGGCGGAGGGACAGGGGAGGCACATTCACGCGTCCCTCTGTAGGGCTGCTCTGGGCGTGTGCTAGGCATGGAGTGACCACGGTGACAGGCAGTTGGCGTCAGACCTGCCGCTTTCCACGTGTGTCTTCCCCTCTGGACACTCTGGAGCTTTGGGGGTAACCACAGGGAGAGCGTAGGGTCCCAGACACCCTGATGGGCTGTCCACCTGCGGGTGAATACCTGTGCCCACCTCACTGTCAGTTCACTTTGGCTTGAGTTGGTGCATTATCAGTCACAGGAAGTTCTAGGTTGTAGCCTGTGCCTTGAACCAGGAACATGGGCTTAGGAGCTCGTTGGTCCTTCCCCTTGAGCTGTGCTCACAGACACAGCCACCCTGCTTCCCAGTCTGCATGCTTTCACGCTGGGGGGACTGGCAGCCTCTGTCCTGAAGCCTTCATAGCACTTTGTCTTGCAGGGTTGAGAGCAGGCAGCCTGGGCCTGTGGCCCATGTGGCCAGTCTGCACAGCGCTGCTCTGCCAGCATAGCTCCAAGCAGAAGCAGGTGGCATGTGAGCCAATGATCATGGCTGTGTTCCTGGGAAATTCTGCAGAAGCAGGCAGGCTTCTTCTCTGCACGTGGGTTTGCTGACCTTGGTGAAAGTTAGCTAATTAACTGGTTAGTCAGTACGCGGCACGGACTGCCACAGTCTGGCCTGGCACGTGAGCTGGATTTTCACTACCTCTGGCCCTAACAGACCCACTCATTTCCCTGCCAGCCTCTCACTGCGGCCACTCCTGATACCAATTTCTGATTTAATCAAATGCTTAATACCAACCACAGAAACCGGCTCTGCTTGATGTTAGTAAAAGAGACATTTATTAAAAAGAAGTCTGGGCTTCCATTTTTTACTAGGCTGTAGAAGTCACATTCCAACCCTAACAATTAAAAAAATCCGGTTAATATATACAAGTTAAAAGGTTTTATGATCCATCAGAGAGCTGAAGCTTCCAGAAGCGTCAATGAACCGAAGTCCTCTGTGGAGAGAAGAGACCCAAGTTTTCATCCTGGCACAGGAGCGGCAGGAGGAATTCGCCAGAGAGACCAGCCAGAGCGCTGATGCGGCATGTAGTGTGGGGAGGAGGGTGCAAATCCCAAGGGGCATGGCTCTGTCACTCCGCATCCCTGCACCAGCCCTGTCCAGAGGGGTCTGCAGGGCAGGAGAGCCGAGAGAATCATCTAAGTTCCTTCAGGCCTCCAGTAAAAGCAAAGCAGCAGGATTCTGAAGCCTCAGGAGGGGCCCTGGGAGGGAAACCATTTCCTCTGAGGGGCTGTGGGCCTTCCATGGGTGGGAAGCAGAGGGACTGAGGGCTGAGCAGGGAGCAGGAATCGAGTACCTTCCTTTGGGCAGCCCCACGCTGCTGGGTGCAGTACTCTGGTACTCTGAAGATGGAGGTGTGTCAGGAGCACGTGCCTCTCAGCCCCCTGGGCCTTCACCAAACACGGCACATTTGCCTTCCAAAGGCTGGACGTTGGGCTGCAGAATGGAGACAGCTGGGGAGAGGCTGGACAGAAGGGAGAACCACCTCATCAGGCAAAAAGCTGGTGTCCAGAGTCTCAGATTCCAACTCTTGGTCCTGCCCTGTCATGAAGCCAGCATTGAATGGCACCTCACTGGTGCCGTTGGGAGAGCCCAGACCACCTGCAGCATACTCACTGAGACACCCAGACGAGGTCAGAGAAGGGTGTGCCCTTTCCAGGAGTAGCGTGTTTGTTACTTCAGTCTCCACTGGTCTTTTAAATGCAATGCTTGCCTTACAGTAAAAACCCAAAAGACATACAGAAAGAAAAGGAAATCTACTATGTGGCCATAAGAAGAAATGGTCAGTAGAGCAGACGTGCTGGAATTACCAGCAGCTCTAAAATAACTATGAAATGTATGTTAAAGGATCTAATTGAAAAGGTATACACCTGGCGTGAAGAGATCGCCAAAAGACAGAAACTACAAAAAAGCAAATGGAAATGCTAGAAATGTAAGCTGCAGACATAGGAACAGAAGATTCCACATGGTTCCAGCAGCAGGGGAGAGGGCCAGTGAGTAAACTTCAGGTCCAATCAGTAGAAACTCTCCCAAGTTGAAAGACAAGGAGAAAAGGAAAGGTACAAAATGGACCGGTCTCTGAGATCTCTGGGGTGACCTCAGGTTGTCTGACTCCATGTAGTCTGATCCCAGCAGGGGAGGGAAATGGGACAAAGAGCAGTTTGAATACATAATGGTGAGGACTGATGAGAGGTGTCAACCTACAGACTCGACATCTCAGTGAGCTCCAAGTAAGTAAAAACACACCTGGTCGCATCTTCCTCAAATGCCAACATTAGAGATGGTGTTAAAGCAGCTATAAAATGCACAAAGGACAAGAAAAGACAGAAACAATACAAGTCAGAATCCAGTGGAGTGCTGTCTTTAAAGTGCTAAAACCGTTTATCCAGTGAAAGTGCCTCTTGGGAAGAAAACAGATTCTGTAGACAGCGCAAAGCTGAGGGACATCATCTCAGCAAAGTCTGGCTGAGGTGCTCAGGTAGAGCAATCACACGAGGCCGGTCAGACCTGTAGGAGGAAGGGAAGAATGCTTGGAAAGGTAAACACAGGTAAATGTTTGATCTTTTTTCTATCACTGTATAGATACGTAAATACCTTACATTTCTTTAAAGACTATTAACTACCCAACGCACAAAAAGACAGTTGAGGCCTCTGAGCCTGAGCAGAGGCAGCACATGGGGCAACAAACCTCGGGGCAGGCAGGGAGGCAGACAGAAATGCGCTGCTCTTCATTGTCTTAAAGCAATCTTATGTGACGGTGGGTTGTGATAAATCATGCAACTTTTAATGTCTACCTCAACAACTAAAACAAAGTGGTCAATAGAGCAGATAAAACGCTATACCCAAAATACTCTGTGCCGGTGGGGGGCGGGGGGAAGGAAGAAAGGAGGAACAAAAACAAAAGGGACCAGGAAACAGTTATATCAACAGTTACATTAAATGTAAATTAAGTAGGCCAGTTAAAAGGCAGAGATTGTCAGGCTAAAAAGACTGAGCTGTATGTAGTTCCAAGAAGCACACCGTAACTTTGAGGGTATTGACAGATTGAAAGTAAACACAAAGTCTGCAAAAGACGAAACAAAACAGATGAACATGGTGCGGGGGGGGGGGGGGGGGTGGTGCAGGAAGAGGGGGAGGGAAGGAAAAACAAGATAATAACAGAGAGGGAAGCAAACTGTAAGGGACGCTTAACTACAGAGAACAAACCCAGGGTTGCTGGAGGGGAGGTGGGTGGGAGGATGGGCTAAATGGGTGATGGGTGCTAAGAAGGGCACTTGCAGGGATGAGCACTGGGTGTCATATGTAAGAGATCATCACTGGGTTCTACTCCAGAAACCAGATACCACATTGTATGTTAACTAACTTGAATTTAAAACAGAACAAAAAACAATGTGTTAGACATAAAGGTTACCAAAAAGTGAACAGGTGTCCATTTCATGATAGTTAAAGGGTCAATTCACCAGTAAAACGAAAATCCTAAATGCATATGCACCCAAAAACTGAGCTTCAAAATACGTGAAACAAAACTGACAGAATTCAGAGGGAAGGGAGATAAATTCAGAGTCATAATTGAAGACTTTACATCTCTCTCCCATTAAAAATCAGCACGTAGAAGATTTTAACAACACTGTGGCCTAACCTGATGTAACGGAAGTTTAAGAACACTGTACTCAATTTTAAACAGAGGGCCCGCAAAAAGGTAATAAAGTCTGAAGGAGGTCATTAGAGGTGGGGAGTTAATCTAATAGGGTCGGTGTCCTTACAAGAGGGAGGGAACTCAGCGCTTACACCCTCCCGCACACACAGTGAGGAAAAGCCATGTGAACACAGCAAGAAGGCAGCTGTCAGCAAGTCTGGAAGAGCGCACTCACCAGAACACAACCTTGCCGGTTCCTTGGTCTCTGACTTGTAGCTTCCAGAACCATGAGGAAATAAGTTTCTGTTAAGGCACACAGTCTGTGGTATTTTGTTATGGCAGCCCAAGCAGACTCAGACACCAGCATCTGTGGAGTTGACATTTCTTTCAAACCTGAAAAATTCTCCGAGAAAGACTAGAGAACAATTTTCAATGAATATTAAAAGACTGCAATCTCTGAGTATATTCTCTGTGATGTAATTGAACTAGTAATCAATAATAGGAAGATGGCCAAAAATCCTGAAATATTTGGAAATTAGCACACTTACGAATAAGCCATGAATTAGAGAAGAAGTCGTGTGAAAAATTAGGAAACACTTTAAAAGGATTGTTAATGAAAATATACAAATTTTGTTGGTTGCTCCTAAAGAAGTGTTCAGCAGTAAATGTTTGTGTTAGGGAAGAGGAGAGTTTAAAATCTATTTAGGCTTCCACCTTAAAAACTCTAGGGAAGAGAAAAAAAATTAAAACCCAAAGTTGAAAACAGAAAATAAAAATGTGGAAATGAATTAAATAGAAAACAGAACAAAAGGAAAACTCAGTACAATTAAAAATGGATTCTTTACAAAAATAAACTTGGCAACCTGCTACCAATACTGATCACTAGGAGAAGAGAGAATAATATCACATGCTGGCAAGGACTGGGGCAATTTTTGAAGTCTTTGTGCATCACGGTTGGGGTGTGGGACAGTGCAGCAACTTTGGAGAACAGTTTGTAAGTTTCTTGTATGGTTGCACATGGACTTCCCATATGACCCAGCAGTTCTCTCCTGGGTGTTCACCCAAGAGGAGTGACAGTGTACATCCTCTTCAGGGCTTACACACAACGTGTATAGCAGCTTCGTTCATAATCATCCAGACCTGGAAACAGCTACATATCTATTACCTGAGGACAAGGGGCAGGATGTAGTCTGTTTATGCAGCATCATATCATCATCATCATCATCATCATTATCATTACTCTCATTGTTCTATTATTGAATGGGAGGAATAGACTCCTGCAGGGAACAGCATGGACCTCATGAACAATTTTCTGGGTGAGGGAAGCCAGACACAGAGGTCTGCATACTGTATGAGTTTGAGTTTGTTTCCATGATATCCTGGATAAGGCAAAACTGTAGGCACAACAATCAGATCAGTGTTGCCAGGTGTTGAGGGCCAGGGGAAGAAATTGACCGCAGAGAGGCAGGAGGGACTTTTGGGGTGATGAAACTTTTCTGTGTCCTGTGATGGTGGTTACATGACTATATATTGGCTAAACTCAATCAACCTGTAAACTTAAGGATGAATTTTATTGCATGCAGATTATACCTAAATATATCTGAGAGATCAGGAGTGAGGGAGGGGGGAAAGTACATGTAATAGGGATGGGGATTTCTTCTATTGGCCAAGATGGAATAGCAGGGTCCAGATTTATCCTCTCTCCTGAAACAAGCAAAGAATGGTCAAATACACGAAGCATGACACTAGATACCAGGGAACAAAGAAGGAAAAGCCTTGAGAGAAGCAAGGTTAGCCCTGTGATTTCTCCAGGTCACTGCTTTGAGACAGCTTCCAGGGCACAATAGACAAGGGCTGAGGGAAGACAGAGCCTGGTGAGCTCTTTGAGTGGAGAGATGGAGCTGAGTCTGAGGAGACAAAGGTGGCTACAGGTAACAGGACAGGGTGCTGCAGAGGAGAGAGACACGGAGAGCTCTGGGGATTCACAGAGGACCTGCCTCAAGTGTTTGTAGAGCATCCTCAAGTATCCCTCTGAACACCAATCAGCATCAATCCTGTTATAAAAGTACTCAAAACCATGAAAGAACCAGCCAAAAGGACTGTAGTGAATACTGCTTGTTCCCAGCAGCTACACTGAGAATCTCATAATTCATGAGGCACTGGTCAGGTCCCACCTAACAAATATTTAAAGCAAGAACCAGGAAGATCAAGCTCTTTCCAAGTAATTTGACTTAGAACAAAGTTCAAGAAGATTTATAGGGATTAAAAAAATACCCAGCACCCAGTAAGGTCAAATTTAATAAATGTCTGATATACTATTAAAAATTACACAAAACAGGTAAATACCACAGTGAGGAGAGAGAATAGTCAATCAAAACTGAAGTAAACTGATGCAGATGTTAAATTTACAGACAAGGACACTAAAAGAGCTATTTTAACTATGTTCCAGATATTCAAAAAGTTAAGAAGAGTCATGGAATGTTAAAGAGGGGGAAAAAGCCAATTGAACTTCTAGAAAGGAAAACTACAATATTTGGGATGAAAAATATAATGATGGAATCGATGGCAGAAGAAAGTATTGGTGAACTTGAAGACATAGCAATGGAAACTTTGCAAAATAAAACATAGAAAAAAACTTAATGGTAAGAACATCAGTGAACTGTGGGGGTAACTTTAGGTGACTTAATATAAGAAGCTTGGAGTCCCCAAAAGCGGAAGAAGGAGTCTGTACCCAGGAAAAAAATATATGAAGAACTATTTTAATTTTGATGGAACTATAAACCCACAAATCTCAAAGCTCAGCTACCTCCAATATAACATGAAGGAAACTGCTTACGTTGCTCAAAACCAGTGTTACAGGGCATATCTTAAAAGCCTCCAGATGGGGGGAAAAGGCAAGTTGCGTACAAAGGAACAATGATAGGGATCATTTCATATTCCTTATCAGAAATGATGTGAAAAAGACAGTAGAGGACATCTTTACAGAAAGAAAAGAACTATCAACCTAGAATTTTACACTCAGTGGGTATATCTTTCAAGAACACGGGCTAACTACTTTTTTTAGCCACAGGAAAAAAAGCTGAGGATTTACCATCAGCATACCCACGCAGGAAGACATATTAAAATCCTTTCAGAGAAGAAATGATACCAGATTGAAATCTGGATCTGTACAACAAATGAGTAGTGTTGGAAATGGCAGCTGCATTGGTAAACATATAAGACTTTTAGCACTGCTTAAATCTCTTTAGAAGATTATCGATGGCTTATACAGAAATGGTGAATATGTGGTGAGGTTTATCATATGTGAAAATCAGTATGACAACTGTCCAGAGGTTGGGAAGGGAGAAATGGAAGTATAAGGTCACAGGGTTTCTATACCATACATAAAGTGGCATAATATCACTTGAAGGTAGGCTGTGGTAAAGGTGTGTGCCATAAACCCAAAAGTGACCATGAATTTTGTTTTCTTTAAGCAGGTAATAAACTAATAAGCCAACAAGGGAGATAAAATGCACCTATAAAGCAATACTAAATACAAAACAAGTCTGAAAAGAAGGGCAAAAATATAGATGGAATGAATAAAAAAAGATGGATTTAAACTTGACCACGTTAGTAATTCAATAAATATAAATGGTCTAAACACCCCAAGTAAGATGCAGAGATCATGGTATTGGATTTTTAAAGAGCAAACCCTAACTATATGTAGCCTACAACAAACACGTTTTAAATTTTTTTTAATGTTTATTTATTTTTGACAGAGAGAGCATGAGTGGGGGAAGGTCAGAGAGAGAGGGAGTCACAGAATCTGAAGCAGGCTCCAGGCTCTGAGCTGTCAGCACAGAGCCCGCCGCGGGGCTAGAAATCACAGACTGCGAGATCATGACCTGAGCCAAAGTCTGATGCTCAACCAACTGAGCCACCCAGATGCTCCCTTTTTTTTTTTTAATTTTTTTAATGCTTATTTATTTTTGGCAGAGAGACAAACACGTTTTAAACACAAATAGATTAAAAGGAAAAGGACAGAAAAGTTGTACCATACTAACCTTAAAGGAGAGCTGAAGTGGCTATATGATTATCTAGCAATATTAATTTCAAAACAGAGAATACTGCAGGGATGGAGAAGGTAATTATAAGAAGGTAATTTAGTATATACAAGAAAGAAAGTGAATCTACAATCCAAAACCTTCACAGGAGAGAGAGAGAAAAAAAGAATGTCTAGGCTCAGATGATTTCACAGAAAAAATACCAATCCTAGAAAAACTTGTTCAGAAAAGAGGAAAATGGAACACTGTCCAACATGTTTTATGAAAGGAGCATAACCTAAATACCAGTATCTGACAAAAATTCTCAAAGTGGGGTGCCTGGGTGACTCCGTTGGTTAGGTGTCCAACTTCAGCTCAGGCCATGATCTTGTAGTCCATGGGTTTGAGCCCTGCATCAGGTTCTGTGCTGACAGCTCAGAGCCTGGAGCCTGCTTCAGATTCTGGGTCTCCCTCTCTCACCGCCCCTCCCCTGCTCATGCTCTGTCTCACTTTGTCTCTCAAGAATAAACAAACATTAAAAAAAATTCCCAGAAAGTAAAATCCAGGCCAGTATCCCACATGAAAGAAATTCTCAACAAAATACTAGCATATTAAATGCAGCAACATATACAAAGAGTAGTACATCAGGAGTACCTGGGTTGCTCAGTCAGTCTAGCAGCCAACTCTTGATTTTGGCTTGGGTCATGGGCCCCACATTGGGCTCTGTGCTGAGTTTGGAGTCTGGGATATTCATTCTCTCTCTCCCCCCTTCCCCTGCTCGTTCTCTCCCTCCCTCTCTCTCAAAATAAGCATTTTTTTTAAGTTAAAAGTGCATCCTAACCAAACATGTTGTAGCTCAGGAATACACAGTTGCTTTATCATTTAAAAACAGTGTGATTCATATTAACAGAATGAAGGAGAAAAATAATATAGTATGATGTATCCATAGATGCAGGAAATGCATTTGATAGAATTCAGTGCTCATTCATGGGATAACTAGGAAGACAATCTGAGAAAATTATTCAATCTGAGCTAAAACATAAAAAAGCTGGAACCTCATACTCAGTGGTCCACTTTGAGAGCTTTTCCCCTAAAATCAGGAACATTAGCATTGTATTAGAAGTCCTAGCCAATGTGATAAGGCATAAAAAGCCCAAACTCTGGAAGTGGAGAGCTAAAGTTTGTTTTTTTTCAGACTGCTGGATAGTGAATGTAAAAACTCCCATGGAACTACGAAACTACAATTGCTAGTGTGTGAAGTTACAAAGACACAAAATAAAATTTATACATGGCACCAAAGCAGACACTCAGATCAATGGAACAGAATAGAGAACCCAGAAATGGACCCACAAATGTATGACCAACTAATCTTTGATAAAGCAGGAACTAATATCAAATGGAATAAAGACAGTCTCTTCAGAAAGTGGTGCTGGGAAAACTGGACAGCAACGTACAGAAAAATGAACCTGGACCACTTTCTTACACCATACACAAAAATAAACTCAAAATGGATGAAAGACCTAAACGTAAGATGGGAAGCCATCAAAATCCTTGAGGAGAAAGCAGGCAAAAACCTCTTTGACCTTGGCCACAGCAATTTCTTATTCAACACATCTCCAGAGGCAAGGGAAAACAAAGTAAAAATGAACTATTGGGACCTCATCAAAGTAAAAAGCTTCTGCACAGCGAAGGAAACAACCAGCAAAACTAAAAGGCAACCAATAAAATGGGAGAAGACATATCTGATAAAACAACATATCAGATAAAGGGTTAGTAGCCAAAATCTATAAAGAACTTATCAAACACCCAAAAAACAAATAATCCAGTGAAGAAATAGTCAAAAGACATGAATAGACACTTCTCCAAAGAAGACATCCAGGTGGCCAACTGACACATGAAAAAATGCTGAACATCATTCATCATCAGGGAAATACACATCCAAACCACAATGAGATACCACCTCACATCTGTCAGAATGGCAACATTAACAACTCAGGCAACAACAGATGTTGGCAAGGATGTGGAAAAAAAGGATCTCTTTTGCATTGTTGGTGGGAATGCAAGCTAGTGCAGCCACTCTGGAAAACTGTCTGGAGGTTCCTCGAAAAACTAAAAATAGAACTACTCTATGACCCAGTAATTGCACTACTAGGCATTTATCCACAGGATGCAGTGTGCTGTTTCAAAGGGACACATGCACCCCCATGTTTATAGTAGCACTATCAACAATAGCCAAAGTATGGAAAGAGCCCACATGTCCATTGACGGATGAAGATGTGATATGTACACACACACACACACACACACACACACACACACACACACACACAATGGGGTACTACTCGGCAATCAAAAAGAATGAAACTTGCCATTTGCGTCTATGTGGATGGAACTAGAAGGTGTTATGCTAAGTGAAATTAGAGAAGGACAGATATATGAGTTCACTCATATGAGGACTTTAAGATACAAAACAGATGAACATAAGGGAAGGGAAGCAAAAATAATATGAAATAGGGAGGGGGACAAAACACAAGAGACTTAAATACAGAGAACAAGCAGAGAGTTGCTAGAGGGGTTGTGGGAGGGGGGATGGGCTAAATGGGTTAGGGGCATTAAGGAATCTACTCCTGAAATCATGGTTGCCCTGTACAGTAACTAACTTGGATGTAAATTTAAAAATAATCTTTTTAAGTTTAGACATAAAAAATTGTATTTCTATGCATCCTGATGTTTATGGCAGTGTTATTTACAGTAGCCAAAATATGGGAACAGCTCAAGTGTCCGTTAGTAGATGAATACAGAAGATAATATGTGGTATATATGTACATACACACACACAATGGAATACTAGCCATAAAAAGGAATGGAATCTTGACATTTGCAGCAACATGGTTGGATCCTGGAGGGTATTCTAACTGAAATAAGTCAGTGAAAGACACATACCATATGATTTCATCGATATGTGGAATTTAAGAAACAAACTAACATGGCGAGGGGAGGGGAAAGACAACCCAGAACACAGAATTTTTTTGAGAGAGAGAGAAAGGGCAAGAGCATGAGCAGGGGAGGGATAGCAGGGAGAGAGAGGATCTCAAGCAATCTCTGTGCTCAGTGCAGAGCTTGCCTCAGGGCTCGATCCCATCAACCTGAAATCACGACCTGCACAAAAATCAAGAGTCAGACCCTTGACTGACTGAGCCACCCAGGTTCCCCCCAAAACACTGACTCTTAACTATAGAGAGCGTCTGATGGTTATCAGAGGGGAGGTGGGGGTGGGTGATGGGGATTAAGGATGCACTTGTGATGGGCACCAGGTATTGTGTGAAACTGTTGAATCACTGTATTCTACACCTGAAACTAATATAACACTATATGTTAACTATACTGCATTTAAAATACAGCAAAAATACAATATTTCTATAGAGTAGCAATGAACAACCAGAGAATGAAATTTTTAAAATGCCATTTATAGTAATACCCAAAACCGCAAGTACTTAAGAATGAAAGGCACACTTAAAGGTGTACACTAAAATCACAAAGTATTGCTGGAAGAAATGAAATTCTAATAAATGAATGGATGCGCCATATTCATGGGGTGGGAGACTCAGTATTTTTAAGATGACTTTTTTTCCCCCAAAATTGATCAGTCTCATCAAAATCTAAGAAGGCTTTCCTGAAGAAAGTGACAAAATGGTTCTAAAGGTGTTACAGAATTGCAAAACAGGATAACCAGTCTTGAAAAAGAACAGTGTTGGAAGGACTTACCTATCTGATTTCAAAACTCGCTCTAAAGCTGTGGCGATCGACGCAGTGTGATAGTGGCATCGAGGGAGACCTGCAGGGAAAAGCAAAATGGCAAAAACAAAGTAACCTGGGAAAAAAAAAAAAAAAGAATCCAGAAATAGACCCACCATGTTACCAAGTCCACTGAATAGGGAAAGAAAAGGTTTTTTGACCAATGGCCCTGGAACGACTGAAGATTTATATGGGTATGAGTAACCTCAATCCCTTTCTCGGACAATACATGAAATTCAGCTCTAGGTGGATGATAGACATGAACGTCCGTAATGAAACTTGTAGAACACAGCTTCCAGGGGCGCCTGAGTGGCTCAGTTGATTAGGCATCCGACTTTGGGTCAAGTCACAGTTAGTGAGTTCGAGCCCCGCATTGGGCTCTGTGCTGACAGTGCAGAGCCTGGAGCCTGCTCCGAATTCTGTCTCTCTCTGTCTCTCTCTGCCCCTCCCCCACTCAAGCTCTCCCAAAAATGAATAAACGTTTAAAAATTAGAATAACACTTCGAGGAGATACAAAAGGACTATGATGTGGGATATACAAAGATTTCTTAGGGCACAAAACACTAAGCATAAAAGGAAAACAATGTACTGGACTTTATCAAAGTTAAAATTAATTTTAATATATTAAAGATAATTAATAGAAGAAATACAGACTGGGAAAGTATATTTGTAATAACATATCTGACAAAGGACTTGTGTTTATATATTTTAAAAACTACAACAACAAAAAGGAAACCTATTAAAATAAGCAGCAAAAGGCTCAAATGAGCACTTCACAGAAGGAGCTGTACAAAGGACCAATGAGTGCATAGAACATGGTCAGCATCTGTAGTCATCAGGAAAGTGCGGATTACAACCCCGTGGTGTGCTTGTGTAGACAGCGCATGCTCTAAAATCAGCACAATACCAAACCGGTGAGCACAGCCCCTGCGGGGTGACCTGTGGATCTGGGAAGCATTCCATACTCTGTGTAATTCCTGAAGTCCTTCCTACCTCGAAGAAAAAGGAAACGAGTCAAAGCACAACATGCCGTATTCAATTGAAATTGTGATTTTTCACTACCAAAAAAAAAAAAAAATTGGTGATTCCATTTCTCACCTCCTAGAATAATTAAAATCCAAAAGGCTGACAGCACTAAATGTTGGTAAAGCTGCAAACCAACTATAATCCTTATTCATTGCTGGTTGGAGACACATCGAGCGATTTTTATAAGTGCATTTCAGCCCCGTGAGCCAGCATGTCTCCGTGCGTGCCCAAAAGATATTAAAACACGTCTACAAACATATTCGTACAAATACATTTGTACAAGCTTTTTCATGACAGCCCGGAACTGGAAATAACCCAAATGTTCAACAGCAGCAGGATACAAGAATGTGTGATAGAGGACATACTCACACGATACGTCCCCCAGAACTTGGAGGAGTGAGCTGCTGGTGCAATGGAGGATTCCAGAATCCTCATGTTCAGTGAAAGAAGCAAGACTCAGTGTGCACTGTATTACTTTGTATGAAGTCCAATGGCAGGTTAAACTAGTCTCTGGTGTTAGAAACCTCAAAGCTGCAGCCTCTTAGGGTATGGTGTGAGGGAATTTGTATACACTGCCTGGGGTGGTAGTTACAGGGGTGTATACGGTTGTCAGAATTCACGTAACCAAATATGAAAAACCTGTGTATTTTGTTGTGTGTAAATTATACCTCAATTAAAATGTTGAAGAAATCATTGTTAATACACAGATTTTCCTGGAGGGCCAAACATCCTGGCTGGGGTCCTGCAGGCAGGAACCCTACTCCAAATTCAGCTGCCAGAGTGGCCAGTGATGAGCCCCTGTGCTGTGCTCAGATGCCCCTGCATGCTCCCCGGAACCCACCCCGGGAACCTGCCTTCCATGACCTCCATTTATGGAAAACTTCCTCCAACACGCAGCACAGTAGATATGCCCAACATCAGTGCTTTGGAATTGTGACTGTTCCACACATTTCCAGTGAGCAATTTATTACTTAGGTTTTAAGGAATTTATTACTTTCAGCTTTAAGGGGCTGTGTGCTAATATTAGATTGTGCTAACTGTGGTGTGTGAGTTGCTTATTAGTTAAGCACTGCCTGGCTGAAGCATTCAAAGTAAGTTCCTTGTTGGGGTTTTGTTCAGGGTGTGAGTCTGTATATCTTTAGCTGACATTGAGATATAACTCATTTGTTCAATTAGTGCTTAATGCCTGACTGATAACTGTACCTCTAGAAAAAATGATTTTTAGTATGAATATGTCTGTACATGACATGTCTATTGTACAGTGGAACCTTAGAGTGAGTCCTTTTTCCTGATTAATATAACTTAAAATTTAAACATGCTTTGTGTTCATTTCTGAATAAGCTCGATTGGAATGGGTGCATTTTCTTTCCTGCTGGTGCTTTCTGCTTGATGATCTCTAAATTCTTTTTTTTTTTTTTAATTTTTTTTCAACGTTTATTTATTTTTGGGACAGAGAGAGACAGAGCATGAACGGGGGAGGGGCAGAGAGAGAGGGAGACACAGAATCGGAAACAGTCTCCAGTCTCTGAGCCATCAGCCCAGAGCCCGACGCGGGGCTCGAACTCACGGATCGCGAGATCGTGACCTGGCTGAAGTCGGACGCTCAACCAACTGCGCCACCCAGGCGCCCCAGATGATCTCTAAATTCTTGAGGACACTTTTATCCATTTGGGATCTCCTTAAAGCTCCAGCTTGCATCCTTTGGCAAAGTGAAATTAATTTTGTGTCAGTGAGGAAACTTTGCTAGATGTACAGTCCCTCATACGTATCTTGAAATCTCAAATTTGTGTACCTTAGGGCTTTTGAAGTTTGGAAACACCTATATATTAACCCTTTACCTATTCCTTCCCATAGCCCTCGTTGATGTAGTACACCGCTTTTGCTCCTGGTGCTGAGTTGTTCCCTCTGTGCTTATACAAGTTGGAAAGTTCATTCCTAGTCATACGTATTGTTCTCCGAAATACTGCCTTGAGCCATCACAACAAAATCTGTGAATTAAAATAATTTAGAGGGAATATGGGCTTATTTTGATCCAGTTAGACTCTTAAATACGGAGAACAAACTTGGGGTTGATGGGGGGGTGAGGGATGGGCTAACTCGGTGATGGGCATGAAGGAGGGCACTTGCTGGGGTGAGCACTGGGTGTCATATGTAAGAGGTGAATCACTGGGTTCTCCTCCTGAAGGCAAGACTGCACTGTATGTTCACTAACTTGAGAATAAAAAAAAAATATGTTTGCGATTCAAGGAATCGTGAAGGGATTTATTTAAAACATTGCATTCGGCTGGAATAGATCCCAAGTCCTGGGTTCCTTTGAAGCGCACATGCCTTTCCCTGGTTCTTTCTTCGTGTCCTACGTCAGCTCCCTGTCAAGAAGGCAGCAGCCGTAGATACTGGTGGGAGGCAGTGACAGGAGCAGGGAGCCCTTGTTTTAAACCTGGAACCGTTGCTGTTTTTCTAGGCTCGCCCCGCCTCCGTGTTGAGCGGTGATAGCTTTCCAGTCTGGCTTTGTGTGCCACTGCCCACAGCCCAGGAAACCCAGCTGATGACTACTTTTTATCGCTGCTGTCATGGAGTCTGGCTAGAAGTGGTGGTTGCGGGGTGGGGTTGGCGCCAGTGGCTGTACATCAGCGCAGTGCTCGTGGGATGGTGTCCACTCTGTGCTTCTGGACACATCGGATCAGACCCCTCGGTCACCTGGGGAAACACGTGGCACTACGGGAGCTGACTCCAGGCGCTTTCTGGAGTGCTTCTGTCATGCCAGTGTAGGTCATTTAAAAGGGGTAGAGGCGGGCACCAAAATCATGGAAGATGAGAGAAAAATGGAAGGCAGTGTCTTTGAGGGGTTGCCCCAGGGTCCCGGGAAAACCCTCATCAGACAGCTGACCGGGACCCTGTGCAAGCCTGGTGCTTGGTTCCTTCATGCTTCAAGTGTACTTTGGCCTCTTGCATCCTGCCTTGTGGATGAGCAGGGCTGGGCACCCTGATTTTAGATGTAAACGTGTCCAGGCTCTCCTTTGTGATTGTCTTAGGAGACTTAGGGCTGCAGTGGACCTGGAACAACGTGGGGGCTGAGGGGTGCAGACCCCCGCACAGTGGAAAATTCACAGAACTTCGGACTCCCCCCAAAATTTACTAATAGCCTGCTGTTGACCAGAAGCCTTGGTGATACCATAGACAGCCAATTAACACCTATTTTGTGTGTTATGGGTATTATATACCGTATTCTTGCAGTAAAGCAAGCTAGAGAAGCAAAAGTGTTACTAAGAAAATCATGAGGGGAAAGGAAATACATTAGCAGCACTGCCCTGTATTTCTCTGAAGCAGCCCGCATGGAAGCTACCCTGCTTAGTTTAAACCCAGGCTGTTCAAGGGGCAACTGTGTTTCAGTGAGGGAACGTTCAACAGATTGGGCCAGTAAGATTCATATTTCCAATTGCCTCAGAAAAGAAAAGAAGCTTAGAGCACCATAAAATTAAACTGTCTGGTAATACCATCGACCTCATGTATGAAAGAAACTACTCGGGTCTGTGTGTCCACGATCAGTCATTCTGTGGCTCTCTTCCGTTGCTCTGTGGGTATGTTGACATCTAAGATTTTTTTCTTTTTTTTTTTTCTTTAGCCTTTAATGGTACAGTGATTGATTTTAACGATTTCCATATTTGACATTGTTTTTGATCTTCTTTTTACTTTGTTCCCTGCTTTTTGCGTTCTCCTCCCCACCCCCCCTTCCTCATCCCATTTTAATTGTTGGGTTGTTCTGTCTGCGTGTCTGTGTGTCGCTTCCCTGTGGTCCTGTTGGTGTGGCGTTCTCTCCTTTCTTCTTGTTCCCGCCCTGCTGCTGTAGCCCCACAGGCTGTGGAAGGCGGCCGAGCAGGTAGGGGACCTTCCTGTACGTCCACACCAGTGCCCCCCTCCCCGCCGTCTGGTCAGCTTCCAGCAGTGGGACAGACCAGAAGTGGAGTGCGGAGCCTGGCTGGGGTGTGCGGGCCGCGGGCGGAGGACTGGCACCCGGCATGACCTGCTCTCCCAGACCTCCTCGAACGTCGCGCACTCGCGACAGACACTTCCGTGTGCACAGTCAGTGGTTTCCCTGCCGGTTTGGGGGTTCTGTCCATTTTGCTCCACTTCCTGTGTTTAGGGACCCGTTTCCTGACTTGTTTGCTTCTGAATCGGCCTTCGGTGGCACTGTGTTCTGCATTACTCAGAACGTCAGAGCCCTTCCCCACCCCGCGCTGGTCTGTGACACGGCTCCCCCGGGGAGCCCCAGGTCTGCATCACACGGGGTGGAAGCTCCTGCCGAGGCCGGCTGCGTGTGCTGCTCCCCATGTCTGCGGGGGGAGACCGTGTACAGGAGGGGCAGGAGCAGCACGTTTTAACGGAGGTGTCTTTACCTTAGTCTTGTGCGGCACGTGGTTAAGATTTGCCGCTGGGGAATTTTAGCATACTTCTTCAAATAAGTTGTGAGGGCTGTGGCACTTTTTGGAAACGTGTTTGGGGCCCCATCTTTTTCTACCCAGGGTACCGCATTGCCTTCCCAAGAAAACAGAGGTAGAATTTGGGTTTGTAATATAGCTTTAATTACGTAGCTCTTCCATTGAAATCGCTGGTGAGAAGTCAACCCAGCATGTTGTGGAGGGATTCACGGTGCCGAGAGAAGATCTGTGGACCTGGACCCCCCCGTGTTAGATCGCGCAGTTCACAGGGTGCTCCCGGGCTCACTGGGCTGTTGACACAGCACACGCCTCCCTGACCTGTGTCCCAGACAAAGATGACCTCCCTCTGCTGGAGGAGAGCCAAGGCACAAGCAGGGTTTCCTTCTCAAGCTGTGAGTTCATGTCATGTGTTTGGCTTCAACATCCTGACCTCTAAAAATCTATCTTTTGGGGTGCCTGTGGTAGGAACTTCTCAGCAAACGAGGCTTCCATCCCTGACGGCCTGCTAGCCAGACGTCTGGGCAGTTCCAGCCCTTTTCCGTTGGGCAAGACGTGTGGCACGTGTCTTGTCCTTCTTATTTTTGTAAATGTGACTGATAGTTCAGCTGTGTGCAAGTCCAGCATAATCCTAGTAAAATGTTCCTTTCAGAACTGAGGTTATCAGACTGGAAGTTAGCAGGCATCTCGGAGGGAATTGTGCATTTAGTGCTTTTAGGTGGAGATTTTAGCAAAGAAATGCTCACTAACTGGTAGGAAGCACAGCCCCGGTTCCTCCCGCACAAACTTGAGCTAACCGCACTGTCTCCTTGCTTGCAGGGGACCTCGGGACCTGACCCAACCACCGTGTATGTTGACATGCGAGCTCTGAGGCACGACAGGTACGATGTGCTTCCGGGTTTGTGTCTTGATGGCCCCGCGTGCGGGGCTGTCGAGGGGGGAAGGAGCTCGGTGTCCGTCCTGTCTGAGCATGGTGGCCCCGGGCCAAGCAGGAGAGCTGGGCCAGCCTGAGCCGCGGCATCCCTCCGCTTGTGCTCTGTTCCCGCGGGGCAGGCGACTCTGTGCCTGGACCCTGAGGTCTGCAGCGGGGGTGGGGGTGGGGGGGGGGGGTGACCACACCTGCTGCTCTTCCTTCACCACTCTGGCTGGGGACAGAGTCATACCTTTTCAAGTCCCCAGTGCGCCGCCCACGTTCCTTTACTTGAATTGTAATTTTTTGTGAAGACGTTTCTGTGGAAAATTAAAACAGGACTGAAGTTACCTTCTGTGCAGCTTCCCAAGCAGCCTTGAGCAGAAATGAAAGGGGGTCCTTTGTAAGTTTGCCTCAGACTGGGAGGGGGCAGTGGGGGGCGTGGAAGCAAGGTGAGGACCTTCCCGGGAATTTCCTCCCCAGCCAGGAGGAGGATGCGCTGTCTTTCCTACAGACTCCCCCTCAAATAGACTGTTTCTTTTTGGTAACGAGGGACATGCCCGGTCATTGTTGCACTGGGACCAGTGAGCGTAGACCTCACACAGGTGTGACCCGTAAATGACCAGTGGGGGCCGATGGATGTGTGGTGATGGCCAGAGGCCGCGTGTCTCCTTCCCTTGCCTACGAATGTGTGTCCTCGTGCTGTACAACAGTGGGAAGAAGGGAGTTCATGGTCACAGCTGGTGGCCTGGGCGTGCTCCTGGAGGAACACGGAGTCGTCGTGTGGGTGTGTTGGGAGCGGGCTTGTGGAGACTGAGGGGTGGCCCGTGCACGCGCCAGCCAGCCTGGAGAGGACCACCCCGACTCTCATGGGCATTCCCAACAGGGCTTGTGCCCCGTGGATGTTGGGCTGTGCCTGCTGAGCACAGTTCGGGGAGTAGGGTGGCCGGCATCCGGGAGATGGGGGCTGGGGACACAGACGAAACTCTCCTGTTGGGCACAATCAGCCCCCCACGTGCGATCGCAGTGGGCTGATGTTGGGAGGCACCACCTGTGTTCAGCCAGCCACGTCCCACCTGGCGCCTGGGGCCCTCGTTTCAGACCCTTCTGTTCAGGGGGCACCAAGGTTAGAGCCCTCTGGCGGAGGCCCCTCCCGGAGGCCGAGGGCAGAGACTAGCACGTGCCCACTGCCCCTCGCCGGCTACCCCGCCACGAAGTCTCATCTGGAGCATCTTCATGGTTCAGAAACTTGGCTTTGAGGCGTTCACATAACTTGCTCCAGGGGCACATACACATTTTCACGTAGTAACTTCTGGGCTTTAGGACAAATTGACTTTCCCCCCTAGAAAAGTAACCTGGAAATAATATTGTGATATTATGCCTCTTACATTTTCTTGGACGGGGGCTCATCCAAGAATCCCTGTTTGAGTAACGCGCCGTTTTGTGTGTGGCCTGGAGCTCGAAACACACGGGGAGCAAACACCTGGGTCAAACCACGGCCCTTTCCCCCAGGAGGGTGGCCTGCCGTCACGGAGCCATCAGAGCAGAGGCTGTCATCTTGTGTCCACGGGTCCCAGAGCATCAGGGGTGGTGGGACTCGGGGGCTGAGTTTTCTTTCCTGGAGAAGAGCAGAACGGTAGGCACTCCCTGCGGTGCCCGTGACCTTGCCTTCCGAGGTCCTCGGCATATCTTTCCGTGGAGGAAACGTGCCACGGGGCAACATGAGGTGGAATCAGGAGCGGGGGCGTGGCTGAGGGGGGTGGGGGCCGCCTCAGATGCAGGAAGCGCTCCGTGGAGACTTTCTGGTTCTCCGACCCTGGAGTCAGTCCGGCGGCCTCTTAAGTGACACTTCTGTCCTAACCTGTAATCTCAGGTGCTTTTCTCTGACGAGGTCATCTGAAAATGAAGGAAACGTCCTCGTGAACCTGCTGGCAGTCGCACGTTTCAGAGAGAACTGGGTGGTGCTGCTGATCACCGTGGCCCGTGGTCACGTGGATTCGTGTCAGGGCGCCCAGCTGGCTGCCGGGGTCAGGATGCTCCGGAGGCATCCGCGTGTGCCCTGCCCAGGCCGCTCCCAGGAGAGCCCAGGGCTGCACACTTGTCGCTCTGGTTTGGCCGCCCGCCCGCCAGTGACGCTGTCTCACGTCCTCGCCTCTCTCCCCTGCCATCCAAAGACACAGGTGGCCCAGAGCTGAGGGAGGTCTTCAGACCCCAAAAGTTTTGTGCTGGACTTAGCTCCCCTGCCCCTCTTTCCGCGTTTGACTTCCGGAAACCAAAGCCAAGCGGCCCTGGAACCTGATGGAGCCACTCCTGCAGCGAGGCCTGTCCCCGGAGCCTCCCTGTAGGTGCTTTCTCGGGGTCCTTCACTGCCTCTTCCCGAGGGCCGACTTCCCACGACCTGTGACCTGTAATCGACCTTCCAGCCAGGCTATGGGCCGGTCAGGGTTCCGCCCGGGCCCTGCTTCTCTGAAGCAGAAAACCTCCGTGGCACCTCCCCCTCACCTGTCAGGTCCCTGCCTCCTGGGCCGATTCTCGTCCTGTGCGGTGAGCCATGCCCCCGGGGCCTCCGGTCTCCACGCCAACCCCTGACTTTCAAGTCCAGTCCAATTCAAACACCATCAACCCTGAATATTCCCTAGGGAAGCTGTCCTCCAACGTGCAGTCTCTAGCCTCACTTCTGACCTTTGTCAACATGTAACACGTGTGCCCTACGCTGCAGCTGATGGCGACAGAGAGGCTCTGCGGTCCTAGTGAACGGGGTTCACCTCTGGGCAGGCCCTGTGACCTCAGTGTCCCTGTGCTCAGAGTGGGTGTGGTAAAGCCAGCCTTCCCAGGGACCCGTGGGGCCACAGCACCAGGGTGACCGGGGGTCCCGGCAGGGTGCAGGTGAAACAGAGCTTTGAAAATATTGACTCTCTGTCTTGTCACCATTAGGGTAAAAAAAAAAAAAAAAATGGGCCTCTTGTCCTGACTTCCACTGTATGAAGATTCAGTTGTGGGATTAATTACTCTTCCTGCTGCTCTAGAACACTCACTGGGAGCCCCAGGGCACCTACGTAATTATGATCTAATTAACTTGGAGAGGGTTAGCCTGTCAGCGTGTTAAGTGCAGTATCCCCAGAAAGAGACTGCATTCTCATATGCACGCATGGAAAGACAGGTGACAAAGGACAGCCACATTGTGGAAACCTGTGATCAAGTAGATTTCCCAAATTGATTTGATTTGTACTGGACTTTCTGTGTCTATTTTTTTATTTATTTTGATTTTTTTAATGTTTAGTTTTGAGAGAGAGAGAGAGAGAGCACAAGCAGGGGAAGGGCAGAGAGAGGGAGACAACAATCCGAAGCAGGCTCCACGCTCCGAGCTGTCAGCGCAGAGCCTGATGCAGGGCTCGAACTCATGAACCGTGAGATCATGACCTGAGCTGAAGTCGGACATTTAACCAGCTGAGCCCCCCAGGCGCTCCTCTGCCTCTGTTTTTAATTCCCATTGTTTTCTATGAACCACAGTGTGTTTGGGAGGTCGCCATGGAGAACGTTTTTGCCTCAAGTGGCAAGGATAATCCTGCTCCTACTTCTGGAACAAATTTAGTTCCACTGTGCACAAGGGAAATTATGGCATAGCTTTGGGACTACTTAAAAATGAGTGGGTTTTTTTGTTTTTTTTTTTTTGTTTTTTTTTTTCAATGTTTATTTATTTTTGGGACAGAGAGAGACCGAGCATGAACGGGGGAGGGGCAGAGAGAGAGGGAGACACAGAATCGGAAACAGGCTCCAGGCTCTGAGCCATCAGCCCAGAGCCCGACACGGGGCTCGAACTCACGGACCGCGAGATCGTGACCTGGCTGAAGTCGGACGCTTAACCGACTGCGCCACCCAGGCGCCCCAAAAATGAGTGTTTTTAAAATATTGTTTCTAATATGTTCATGTAAGATGAATTCATGGTCTCTCAGTCACCTCTAATTGGATCTTTCCTTAAGCACTTGGATTTTGCAGACTTGAGATAGGACGGGGGGGGGGGGGGGTGGGAATTTTTTCAGCACTTAAAGTAATAGTTTTAGGAGTTTCATCTTATGGATACAATGTTACCATAAAGCTTTCTTAGCTTCCTTACCCCTCCCAACCTGAAGTGCTAAATCTCAGGAAAGCAAGGATAGTCCATTCATCCCTGGTCAGTGGTTAACCAAGGGTCAGGATCCCGTGGGAAGGAGGCACAGAACAGAAGTGCGCAGGTGGGCTTGTGACTCAGTCTGTGGCAGGAGGGGGCTGGATGAAGACAGACCAGCTGGAATGAGACCCTTCTTTTGATTGGCTCCTGGTATGATTGGCGTGAGCTTCTTCACAGAACCTCATTACACTTCTTACTGAATCTCTGATTTCTGGTCCCACGGTCCTCTGTGGCTGTCCGGGAGGTGTGCCGGGCACCTGACTTGCCCAGGCCCTTTGTGGACTGAGCTGACCCCAGAGGTTCTGCCTGGAAGCAGATGACACAATAGTTTCCCTGCCGTTCGATTGGACGCAGGACCTGTTCCTCCTGGGTTCGTGGCCACCCCTTGTGGCAGGTGAGCCTGAGCACGTGTGTTCTTTGTGTTCTGTTCCCTGCGTGTCACACAGAAACAAGGGTACCTACATCGTAGAAGCGTTGTGATGATCAAATAATTTCATCCGTGTAAACAACGTATCGTTCTTGCGGGAGTATAGATAGATAGATAGGACCTTGTATATGTAGTTACAGGTTGGCTTTTTCACCTACTAGTGTGTATCGTCCACCCTTATTTCTGCTTCTGGCTGTCTGCAGGCAGGCGCACGCTCTTTGAATTCATTGTTTAGCCAACTAAGTGGCTGCTTCATAATCGA
Source organism: Prionailurus viverrinus (assembly GCF_022837055.1). Taxonomy (NCBI): domain Eukaryota; kingdom Metazoa; phylum Chordata; class Mammalia; order Carnivora; family Felidae; genus Prionailurus; species Prionailurus viverrinus. The sequence continues at coordinate 2,655,863 of NW_025927614.1, forward strand.
AGATTTAACTGATCAGAGTTGTGGTGCGGGTTTTGTGCATTCCTGAAATACTTCTTATGGAGTATACTTGAAAATCAGACGACTTTACCTCTGGAGATAACTGGATAAAAAAAGAAGAGTTCACGCTTTGCAAAGTGTCCCTTACATGGTAAATTCGGGGTGAATTTCCAGCCTCCATCTACCCTGTAAGGCCAAAATCTTCTCTGAAGTTTGTGGCTTCCTTAAAAAGACATTATTCCCGGGGCGCCTGGGTGGCTCAGTCGGTTAAGCGGCCGACTTCAGCTCAGGTCACGATCTCGCCGTCCGTGAGTTCGAGCCCCGCGTCGGGCTCTCTGCTGACCGCTCGGAGCCTGGAGCCTGTTTCAGATTTGTGTCTCCCTGTCTCTCAGACCCTCCCCCATTCATGCTCTGTCTCCCTCTGTCTCAAAAATAAATAAACGTTAAAAAAAAAAAAAAAGACATTATTCCCTTTTGTCTCCTTCTCCTCTCTTCAGAGCCCAACCCAGTGCACACAGCCTCTCGAAATCTCCTTCTGGGCTGGGTGTGCAGGCAGAGAGCCCCAAAGCCATATCTGAGGAGGCCCTGGGCAGGTGTGGGAGGCAGGGCAGCATCCCAGCCTCGCACTAAGGAAACTTCAGGTGATGGGGGAGGCAGGCTGTTCCCCTCGACTGCTTTCTTTATTTACTTTCCGCCATCCATCATCCCTTAGAGACTGTACCCCTTTTAAACCCAGTGCTGTTTCTGCTCTTTGCACCCCGTTCTGACACCTGCTGTCCCGTCAGGAGATCCTGAGAGGAAAAGGAGGAACCACAGACTGAGGCACTGAGATCTGGGCACAGTTCTGCCACCACCTGGAAGTGTGACCTGAGACCCAGTCCCTGAACCTCCTGGGCCCTCGTCCCCAGCACGAGGGAGGGAGTTCCGGAGGAACATGCCAGTTCCAGCCCTCTTTCTGGCCTCCCCTTCCCACCCAGTTCTGAATGATTGGGACAGATTTTTGAGTCCCTTCCGCAGTTCAACACACTGTTGAGCTCTGATTAAATGTTCCTTTACTTTTCTAGAACATTTTAGGTTCTTCTGAGAAACTGTTCTGTGGTCTTTTTTCAGTAAAGACCAAATTTAAATAATTAAATGCAAATAAAAAATAAGTAACATAATGACTAGTTTTTGTTGCTAGAATAAGCAACAAAACATGTTGCTTATTCATTAAATCTTATCCTGAAGACCACCACCAAATCCTGTAAATTGGAGTTGCACATAAAATACAGGACAGCCAGTTAGATTCGAATTTCAGAGAAAAGAGGAATAATTTTTTTAGGACAAGTATGTCCCAAATATGCATGGATAGACATGTACTCTAAAAATCATTGTTGATCTGAAATTCACATTTAACCAAGCGTCCTGTATTTTTATATGCTAAATCTCGCCACCCTGCCCTAAAATCAGACATCTGTTCTCACAGCCACCGTGTTACCAGCACTGTGTTTCTTCTCTGACAGTCGAGGGACTCCATTCACTTCCTGCCTGTTCCGTGGGGGAAATCTCCCACTGCAGAGAGCTGCCTCCTGCCGTTTCCTTTTCCAAAAGAGGTTGTTCACAGTCTCCCGATTAGGCGTGAGCTGTGAGCCCGCGTGGCCAGAGTGCCTTGAGCCCCTCCCGGGCATGCCATGCAGGGGGTCCGTCACTGCCAGCTGGTAGGAGTTCTGTGGCGTAGGGTAAGGCCCCCTCACGCGTGCTCATGATCTCAGGCCTCGAGAAGGAGAAAGGGTCCGGCAGAACCCCCGCAAAGGGCGGGGCCTCTGTTCTTACTGTACCTGCTCCCTCAGACGAACTGCTCAGAAGGAAATGCCGGCTGTCCCACGTTAGGTGAGCACCCCGTCACCTCCTTGTCCTCTCTTCCCTCCTCATCGTGTTAATGTACACACACATGCCGTGTTATTTAATTAAATGGCCAGTAGTGTGTTTTGGTAGGTGTGGAAAAATACAGGCCTGTGAAAACCCTCTTTCTTTCTTCCTGGCCCGCCCATTCAACCTGTGTCTTTATATCCTGCTAATTTACCCTGCTCTCACTGTTAACAAAATAACCACCGTAACAAAATGTTTGGATGCCATTTGATGACAGGATCTTAATATGTTTCACATGTCCATGTAAAGCCAAGGGCAACCACCTAATTCTTTCACATGTGGCTGTCCTATTACTGCCTCAGTCTCATTAGAGACTCAGTCACTGTCTCATCAGAAAGTGAAAGTTATTTTAAAAGGAATGAATCCTAGATACTTTTCCTTAGAAGTGAAGCATCTGTTTGCTTCAGTGAACTCATTCTTCGATAGTCTTTTTGTGGAGGAAAACCCGGCTGCTTGCTCGGACGCAGGCCCAGCCACTGCTCAGGGCTGGTGCGGGGGCCACGGGGCCAGAGCTGAGGGCTGGGTGTGTGACAGGCGCCACGAAATGATGGGATTCGTTCGTGGTCAGCTTGTTGAAGTGACATGTGACTTCCTCCCACGCCTCCTGCGTACCTGTGATCTTACAGAAAACTGCAAGCAGGCGTGCAACTTGGTGAGTGCTCTTGCCTTCGTCCTTGTGTGCTGGAACATTCTGCTTAAAGGCACAAAGAACTGACAAGCTCAGAACAGACCCCGGGGGAGCCAGATGGACTGATGGACCTCCAGACAGGATCCTCCAGACAGACAAGCGTAGCCCCGTTGAGAACCCGACGAATTAGAGCCCCCAAAGTAATGTCCAAATGATTAAATTTTAACTGAGAACCTACCCTCGTTCCGCCTTCAGGTGCACAGTTCAGCTGCATTAAGTGCGTCCACGTTGCTGTGCACCCTTCCCCACCATCCGCCTCCAGAACTGCCTCCTCTTCCCAAGCCGGAGCTCCGTCCCCATGAAGCGCTGACTCCCCTGCCCCCAGCCCCAGCACCCCCATTCTACTTTCTGTCTTTGTGAATAGACTACTCCGCGTACCTCACATGCGGAATCACACGGTGTCCGTCCTTCTGCGACTGGCTTATTCCACTGAGCATAGTGTCTGTTGTGCACACCCTCCCGGGAGCTTCCCGGGTGCAACCCAGCGCGGCCCGAGGGAAGATGATGGCCCTCCAGGGGGGTGAGGCAGGTGGCAGTTATAAGGAGCATGGGGATTCCCCTCGAGGCTTGTCTTGGGTGACAGCCAGACGAACGCATCCCCACATCTGCCCGCCAGATCTTAAAAGATCATAGAGAGGCCCCAACTGAGTTCAGTCCTGTTCCCAGCATCGTGTCACCATCCAAGGCCATGTCCTTGGAACAGCCACTGGGAGCAGGAAAGGCACGTGGAACCCACATTCCAAAGACAGAGGAGGGGTGGAGAGCCTCTGAGTGCCCGGGTCGAGCTCACAGGTCAACGAGCGGTCACATGTTTTTGACCACATTCCCCAGCCTGTCCTCAAGGCCCATCCATGTCTTGGCATGTGTCAGAGTCCCTTCTTTCTTACGGGTGAATAGCGTTCCATTGTAGGGATGGACCGTATTTTGCTGATCCATCATCCACTGGTGGGCACTTGGGTGGTTTCCACCTGTCTGCTATTGTGAGCGAAGCTGCCGTAAACATGGGTGTGCAGTTCTCTCTCCTAGACTCTCCCTGCAGACGTTTTAAGTATATACTCAGAAGTGGAACTGCTGGGTCATTGGGTAGTCCTGTTTCTACCTTTTCAGGGAACCACCAGGCCGTTTTCCACAGTGGCTGCACCGTTTTACATTCCCACCAGCAGTATCTGCATCCTCGCCAACGCCAGTTAATGTAATTTTTTTTGGTGTAGTAGCCACCCTAGTGGGTGTGAAGTGTCTCTCGTTGTAGTTGTGATTTGCGTTTCCCTGATGACCAGTGATGTTGAGCATCTTCTCGTGCATATTGGCCATTCACGTGTCTCCTTTGAAGAAATGTCTGTTCCAGTCCTTTGCCTAACTTGATTAAATTATTTTACTTTTGAGTGGTAGGACTTCTTTATACTCTGGATATTAGTCCCTTATCAGATAAACGACTTGCACATGTTTTGTGCATTCCTTGAGTCGCCTTTCGTTCTGCTGACTTTATCAGTCACAGAGCTTTTCATTTTGATGTGGCCCAATTTATCCATCTTTCGCTGCCTGTGCTCTTGGTGTCGTGGGATTTTTCTTTTCTTTTCTTTTCTTTTTTTATCAAACCGATGTTGTAAAACTTTTACTCTCTATGTCTTATTGTGACATTTTTATACTTTCACCTCTTGCATTTAGGTATTTGTTCCATCTTGAGTTAAAAGGTTTTAAATGACATTTTCAAGAGGCGGGGGCTGTGTTCTTTATAAAAGTCAGTTTCACAAAGACAGAAAGGGCTTGGAAATGTTCCTCGTTGATGGAGGTTAAAGAGACATTACAACCAAATGCAAAATGTGGTGCTGAGCAGGTCCTATACTTGGGGAGGGGGTGGGGGCGCAGGAAGTGCTGTAATGGCCGTTATTGGGCTAATGGACAAATGGGAATGGGGACCGCAGATGAACGCATCAGATCAATGTTAACGCTCTTAAGTTGGCAACTGTCCTGTGACTGTGTATGAGAATGTCCATCGTTGTGGGAAATGCATACTAAAGTACTTAGCAGTAAAGGGTCGTGCGTGCATGTGTGTGTGAGTGAGAGCGAGCGAGCGAGCAGGGCAGAGAGCACACAAATGGTTAGGCAAATGAGTAAAATGCTAGCAATGGGTGAATCTGAGTAAGGGATATTAAAACAGTTCTTTGTACTGTTTTCATTTTTGTAAGTTTTCCACCGTTGTGAAATAACTTTCAAAGAGAAAAAGTTTTAAAAACAGAACTCTTAACGTATGAAGTCCAGGAATGATTTCTCAGGTCACTCTTTTCTCAAAAAGGGAAGGGTGCACGTGAGTTAACCAACCCCTTACTGTGGGAGGGAGCAGAACCAGAACCACTTCTGGCAGACGCGGGTCGACGTAGAAAGGGAGCAGAGGTGTCCCGTGGGGCGTAGAAGCAAACTCCAGAACAGCCGGGGGGACTCCCACATTGCCCGGTGCCTCTCAGCGCCCAGCTCCGTGCAGGCATCTCTGTGTCTCCCTGGGGGCACATTACCAGCCCGCAGCCCTGAGCTTCTTCCACTTCCTGTGTTAGAAGGACAGCCTGCCTTGAGTCCCTGTTCCTGGGGTGTGAGCTTGGCCAGCGGCAGTGGGAGTCGTGAGCCCCCTCGAGTGTGGGCACGCAGAGCAACATCTTTCCCTAGACGGCGGGGAGGGTGGGGAGTGGCGCTCGGTGCGGCACCTGGCAGCCTCGTGGGAGGTCAGGGTCGGCACGGGTGGGGGTGTCCGTGATGAGAGCGCTTCCTCCCCCAGCTCACAACCGCGGTGTAACCCCGTGAGAAATGCCAGATGCTCTGCACAGCACCTTGCCCCTGCCCCCACAACTACCAAGGTCATGGAAAACGAGGATGTTCTGAGAGACTGCAGCAGCTGGGACGAGCTAAGGAGACGTGGGAACCAGCTGTCCCGTGGGGTCCAGAAGACAGTCGTCAGCCGGAAGCTGGGGAAACGTGGGCTGGTTTGGCTCCCGAACCGCAGCGCGTTGGCGTGTCCAGGACCGCGGTCGTTGCTGGGGGCCCAGAGAGAGAGCCTGAGCTGTTCCTTCAGGTTTCCTGTGCATCAAACGCTGCTGTCGAAACATACTAATTACCTCAGATGACTTTGCCATCAAAGCCTTATGAGCGGACACGGGGTCTTGGCCCGCACCTCCGGCTGGGGTGTCCGCTGACAGACCCAACAGAAGAGGAGGAGTCTGGGCTCCCGTCAGCCTGAGGGAGAGACGAGGAACTGCACTGAGCAATGTCTGGCCCCAGCGGTGGCAGGGGACCTTGGGGGCAGGAGCGTGTTAGACCCGTGATTGTAGAAGGCGCACCCGGGGCGCTCGGCACTGCTTCGTCCCGTGGCTGTGTTAGGTAAGCACGTCTTGAGTTGTGCCTGGTGTCACTCATTTTGGGTGGCTTTACGCGGTTTTGGGCTTCCACGTCACCCCTGCCACTGCTGGCCTGGTGGCAGTGCCGTGGGCTATGTGTGACCTGGAGCTCTGAGCGCGGGTTCCGGGGCAGAGCTTCCGTTAGGGGCAGCGGTGCTTGGGGGGTGTTCTGTGGCCTCGCTCCTGTGGGGGCATGACCTTGGTGCCCCTTCTGTTGGGGGTTTCCTCGTGCCCCTAGCGGTCCTCTCTGGGAGGGCTTCACCTGCAGCGCTCTTAGAATCCAGACTTCGACCGACCGTGAGACTTGTCTCATTGTTCCTCCCTTTGCCCCAGCTGCCGGGAAGCTGGGGACAAAATCCAACCCTAGCACCTCGGGTCACTGAAGCCAGGGTTCGGAACACGCGTGACATCCCGTGTTTTGGAACTTCCCCTCCCTCTCCTGGGATTCTGAAAAACTTGTGCCAGCGGCCTTATAGTCCGTCCTTCAGATGCTTCAGGCTGTTTTGGAAGACGCTGCCGTGTAGACGTGGGCCTGGGAGGCCCCCAGTTTGCAGCTGTGCGTCTGTGGCGTGCCAGGTGCGGGGGCAGACCCGGGGTCCCGTTTCCTCCTCTGGCTGCTGTGGCAGAGCGGGTCGTGGTGATGGGAGGTGTGGATGCTGCACAGCCTCCAGGTCACGGAGACCTCCCCGGGTGGCCGGGGCCGGGCAGCGGCGCAGCTGGCAGGGACGGGTACCCACCCTCGGCCTCTGTCTGTCCCCCCTCAGGACACATCTGCACTGGGCTCGTCCGTGTTCCCGAAGTGACATTTCTGGCAGCAGCGGTGGCAGCTGCCGTCATTCTTACAGGGACAGATCGTGTGATTTCTGGATTGTTTCCCGTCTCCTGAGCCGGTGGTGTGATGGGCACCCTGCCAGCGGGTGACGATAGCTGTGCAGGTGGAGGTGCTCACCTCCCCTGGGTGACAGTCGTGGTTTGTCACCCTGTGTCAGGGAGAGGAGGGGGCAGCGTGCTGGGGGGTGGTGAGGTTGCAGCAGCCCCTCCCCCCAGCCTTTTCCACAAGGCCAGAGGAAGGAGCCCTTTGCAGACGGACCTCCTGCTTCAGCACCCTGTGTCTGTAGCTCCTTGACGTCACTCTGGTGGCTGCAGCTGTGCAGGGTGAGGTTCAGATGGGAGTAAGGACAGCGCACAAGGGAGGGATTGTGTAGGGAGTGACCGGTCTCCCCACGTGAACTTTCTACCTTGCCGTTGCTTCTTTTCTAGCGAAAGCCTAAACTTCAAGTCCGTATTAACAGCCTCGGGGGAAAAACATGTTTTCGGAAGTCCAGGGCTGGTGCTTGAGTTTGGAAGCGTCAGAGGCAGGCCCTTCCTGACGCCGCACAGCGGGCTGGAGGGGGGTGGGGAAGCAGGTGCGCTGACGGCCAGCAGCAGTGGACGGGGGGGGGGGGGGCAGCAAGGGAAGGGGCGGAAAATCCTGGTCCCAGGGCTGACAGGTTTAATCAGGTCCCGAATTGTGTCAGACAGATTCTGCCACGTCCACGCGAGTCCCCCGGAGAATGATCTGACCATAGGCTCGGTCTCTCTGGAACCTCCCGGGAGACAGGGTTCCGTTTACCATCTCACTTCACTGTGGGACGGAGCCAAGCCCACTCTCGGGCAGGGCGCCCGCCTTTGCAGCCTCCCACGCGAGCTGCAGTCTGGCTGTGACCATCCAGGCTGCTTCCAGAGAGCGGTGCTGATGGCGGCACAGACCCGGGGCATCTCATGGACCCTGCCTGGCAGGTGCACAGGATGTACGGAGCTCACCCGACCTGTGAGCAGCACCCTCCCGCCCTGGGAAGGTCAGGCCGAGCAGGGCTTCGCCCGGGTGCCCGCTGTCGCCCTGCAGCCCGTCCAGCGCTCGGTATCAGCATCTCCCTTACAAGCGGGGAAGATTCCTCCTTCCGTGGGCTGCAGATGTGCATTCTGGCTCTTTGAGGACACAGCTTGTCTTTTTCCGTAAGGCTGTTTTATTTTTCATTTTACTCTCTGGATATTTTTCATGTGGATGTGGGACCATCCTCTGTGGCATTTGCCAGTAGGATCTGTGACTTTTTCACATCAGAGCAACCCTGAGTGATTCCAGCACCCCATTCCTGCGTTCCTGGGAAGCTCTAACAAAGGCCAGAGAAGAAACTCCTCGTGGTAGATCCTCCTGTCTTCCACATTTGAGATGGAATGCCTGCTTTCTCAGAGGCTGAGGGCCGTACAGGGAAGGACGGGACACGCGTAAACCCTTCAAGCAGGAAGAGGGCCAAGGAGGCCACCGTCTGGCAAGGCAGATGCCAGCCAGCGTGCACGTGGCCGGGAGCCCCGCTGGCTGGAGGAGACCCACGCCCGTGTCATCTCGCCCTAGATTGTCCAGGCACAGGCCGAGGTAGAAGCCTGCACGGAGGGAGAGAAGGGAAAGCCGTGGACATCCTGGGCACAGATTGCACAGTCCGGGGACATTGCTCTTGGTCCCTTGTTTCCAGCGTCTGGCCCAATTGGTGACTGTAGGTGCCCTGTCCGGGGTCCTCACCCTCCTAATGCAGCAGTCACAGCTGCCGGATACATCCAAAATGCCTGACAGGGGTTTCCCGCATCCTAAGGTTGTGCTGGCTTTGCGTGGACAGCTGGCAGAGCAGGAGTGTGTCCAAAACAGCCCTAACTTTTGGCTAGGAGTTTTGCTGCCCAGCCGGACCCGCTGGGCTGTGGGGAAGCCCGGCCACATCGCGGGCCCGCCGCCCACCCCCAGCCAGACAGCAGCAGCCCTGCTTGCGCGGAGACAGGGCTGTGTGGTGCTGGGACCTCATGCCAAGCCCACCCCCTCTGGGCCCCTGCTCCTTCATCCTGTCTTTCCCCAGCCACACGACTCACAATTTCCCACCCAGGTCAGCCTCCTGTCCCTGCAGCTTTCTCCGTCTGTAGCTCGTTGCTGACATCCAGAAGCCACAGTTGTGCGGCCAGCCACTGGACACAGGTGTGTTCACGTCACCTGACCATTCAGACGAGCTTGGCTTTAGTTGAGGGTAGCGGTCCCAGCCTCCTGACCCGGCCTCTGTGAGCACAATGCCGCCTGGGTCCTGAGAGCGTTTGTCGCTTACAGTTCTGTCGTCGCTGCATCGGGTAATTTATCTTGGATGCTTCGTGTCATTAAGCCTGTTGGCATGTTCTGGAACCGTTGCAGCGGTGTGTAAGATCTGGGCCGCTTTCCTTGGATAGCCCTCAATTTGCTGTCGTCAGCATCAAAGCCTTTCCCAAGACCAGCACCAGAGATCCTGGTGGCTGTCGTGCAACCCGAACTGGGGATGGTGAGCTCTTGCACATCATCACGTCGCTGCCGCCACCGGTCAGGTGCTCTCCCTCCCGGCCCCGCCCCTGACCACCCTCCCGCCCCCGTGGCATCCCACTTGCAGGTGCTGCAAAGGCCGGCTGTGAGGGAGCCTCGTGCGCCCCCACACTGTGGCCAGGGGTCCCCTCTGAGGCCTCCTGCCCCTCTCCCCTGTCCCCTCCCGTCTCCAGAGCACGTGCCAGTCAGCAGGAGGGTGGCTGTGACCACGCAGAGGGTGGCTTAGGGGTGGTGAGCATCCCTCCTCCATGGACACAGAGACACAGCCTCCAGCACCCCTCATCCCGAGTGTCGAGCATGGCACTCTGTGAACAAAAAGTGCCCCTAGGCGAAGGAACAGCATCCCAGTCTTGTACTGTGGCAGAAAGAATACCGCGGGGGTTCAGCCAGCTGTGGTTGTGACCAGCACCAGTGTCATCCACGGTTCTTAAGATTAAGCCACCATTAAGTATTTTTTAGTGGAGAAGAGTTTCTTTTCTAGAAGGTTTTGCCGTCTAAATTGGCCAGTCCTCGTGGGGGTCAGATGCACCTGGTTCAGAAGGTCGATTCTGTGCTCTGCGGACCTGGGCCACTGTCCCCGTGGCCGGAGCTCATTCGCGCTCCAGTCTAACCCGTACGCCTTTCCTTTTCTGCAAGTGCTGAGTTGAGTCCTGGTTCCTGTCCAGGCAGAATCATTTTCCCGGTGGTCATGCATGATTGGCGAACGGGACTTGGCCTCTGTTCTCTGTGGCCCCTCCTGTGTCTCTCTCCGTGTTCCTGCCGGAGCACAGCTACTGTCCGCTCTGGGATCACTTTTTCCTTGGACATCTAAACAGTGCATTGCATTGGACAGTGCTCCCCAGCAGCCTGACCAGCACTGACCAGGCAGGTGCTAAGTATGGAGGAAGGGAACCACAGGCTCAAGAACGCGGCCAAGTCATACCTTCTCTTTCTCTTTGTAGAGTGCGTTTAGTGGAAAGAGGCTCTCCTCACAGCTTGCCCCTGATGGAATCAGGAAAAGTAAGTATTGAAGGAAGAAAGATGTATTTCTCCATAAACCTGAGTCTTAGCGTATGAGCTTTGACATTTTAAGAAATGTATTTTTTAGAATATTTTTAACAATAGGTTTGGCCATGAGTACAGAAACTCAAAACAACAGTATTTTAAACAAGTTAGGTTTTTCTTCTCTTTCACAAAAAAGAAATGAAACCTCCAGGGGCCCCAGCACTTTCTGTCTTGTTCTACTTTGCATGGATTCTGTTCCTAAGAGTACCTCAGGGTCAAAAGTGGCTGCTCTAGCTCCAGCCATCGTTTTCACATTCCAGCCAGCAGGAGAAGAAACAGAAAAAGGAGGAAAGGAAAGATGCAGATGAAGTTTTCTGAGTTGCCTTGTGCACACTTAAGTACCGCCACCCAAAGTCCGGTCACACGGTCACACTGGCTGAAAGAAAAGTTAGAAACCTTATATTGGTTCTGAGTGTGTATGGGCCTCACTATAAACCCAGGTATCGGTTGCTGTGAAAGCAGGCAAGGAAGGGTTATGGTGGGGTGGGGGGAGGAGTAGTTCCTGCCACAATGGTCATGTTTTCTTTGTTTGTCTTTTTTTTTTTTTTTTTTTTTTTTTTTTACAAGTTGAGGGTGAGAAGTATGTTTACACCAAAGCGAAGATTTCTTTTTTCATTTTTGGCCCCCGTTGTCCTATCTCTTCTCCACTTGACGTAATTCCAGAAGCATCTTATGTCAGTTCTGGATCCTTTATCATCTGTGTCAGTGTGAGCGCCAGTGAGAATTCTTGCTGCTAAGTTGGTTCTCATGGTAGGACCCTGTGCTTACCTGCCCTAACTCAGCCTTGAGCGAGACACAGAGACCAGAGCCACCGTGTCACGCTTCAGACTAGGGGACAGGACACCCGTTCCAAGAGCTCTTACTGAAGCTCAACCCTACAAGGTCCGATTAACTGAACCCACACGGGCTTCATTCCAAATTTGCAGAATCAGCTTTTGCTTCCAGATGCATGTGGTTTCAGTGAAATTCAAAACGCCTCTAAGCCAAACTTCCATTAAGAAGGAGATGGTCGGGGCTCCCGGGTGGCTCAGTTGCTTGAGCGTCCGGCTTCGGCTCAGGTCACGATCTCGCGGTCCGTGAGTTCGAGCCCCGCGTCGGGCTCTGTGCCGACGGCTCGGAGCCTGGAGCCTGTTTCAGATTCTGTGTCTCCCTCTCTCTCTGCTCCTCACCCCCTCATGCTCTGTCTCCTCTCTCTCTCTCTCTCAAAAATAAATAAACACGGGAAAAAATGTAAAAAAAGGAGATGGTTGATACGAATCTTACGATAAAAGACAGTGACAGGCAGGAGAACGTTGGAAGCATGATTGAGGAAAGAGAGGGCTGTCCAGGCTCTCTAGTCAGAACACGCCTGACAGCACGGCAGGGGCCACCACCCTGCTCCCTTCCACCACACCTGCCTCACTTTTCGGTCCACACTCATCTCCGAAACCTCGATCCACGGGTGACTTCCTTATTTCAGCACCGACTGCAAACCTCCCCCTTCATCCACATTCACGCGCCATGATGTCAGGCACGATACTAAACACGATTGAAAAGTTAACTGAAATGTCTGAAAATTCCTATTTTTCATGCATCATGCTGAGTTAAGTTGTATCAGTCATCATGTTTCTATTCACATTCTTAATGTTTTTAAGTGTTTACTTATTATTGAGAGAGAGCGCAAGTGGGAGAGGGTCAGAGAGAGACAGAAGCAGAGAGAGAATCCCAAGCAGGCTTCTCGCTGTCCGCGCAGAGCCTGATGCAGGGCTCAATCCCAGGAACCATGGGAGGAACTGAGCCAAAACCAAGAGCGGATGCTTAACCAACTGAGCCACCCAGGTGTCCCCAGATTCTTAATGTGAAGATCACTTTAATACAGGCACTATCATTGTAGTAATGATTACAGTAAGATGCGGTTGTCACGCAGTAATTATGTTATGGTATGTAATTTTGATTTAAGGCCATACCACTTTCTAGACAGTTTTAGAAAGGAAAACAGGCACGTGGCATAAAGGCCACAGCAAGGTTGACTGGTGTGGCATCTGCCTGTCTGTCCACTGACCAGAACGTTCTCCTCTGCCACATAGATCCTCCCGGGGGTTCGGATCATAATTGCCAATCCAGAAACAAAAGGACCGTTGGGCGACTCCCACCTGGGTGAGGTGAGTTCCGGGGTGTCCGCCCGGGTGAGGCGAGCTGCGGGGCGTGCTCAGAGATGGAGCCTCTGAGACCAAATGACCGCCCTGCTGGACGCGCCGGGTCATCCTCAACACCTGGAAGCACCGCTAAGCCTCAAGTCAAGTCACTGGCTGGGAAGGAACCGGAAATAAGCTTTACCGCTAGAACGAGTCACCGAAGTTCAGGGTTGCAAAGCAGATTTCCGTGAGCAAGTGCGAATGGCCCTCTCCAAAGAATTTAGGGCAGAGGATAGTGAACATACGTGGAGTGAGTTTCCTTACGTCCTAGCTCTTGCCTTTGCCGCACGCTTGCCGACTTAGTGCTGAGAAGCGCGTCGGGACAGCCATGGAGAACATGCCCAGGGCACAAGGCCACAGCCTAGAACCATGGAGTGTCAGTAAATGGTCGCAGTTTAGGGAATGACAGGCATTTCCTCTGTCAGAAAGTCAACAGTGGCCGTGACCCATTCGCTCGTATTTAGGAGGAAACCCACGCTGGTTGACCCCCGTTCCTGCTGCCCTAGATCACCCCCTCCCCCACTCAGCCAGTGGGAGGGACATCAGAAAGGGGCACGGTGCACTTACCTTCCCTCCTGTTCTCGGCAAGGCCGAGCCCCTCACGGGCACTGGGTCTAATGGCCACGTCCTTGCTGCCGTGCCACCTGCCCCCACATGGTCAGCTTCCCTCCTCACAGAGGTTCCCCAGCTGCCCACAGACCTGCTGCCGTCGCTAACAGCTTATTAAAAACACCACTGCTCAACCAACAGACTCTTTTGTTTTAAGCTTATTTATTTGAGAGTGTGAGTGTGAGTGAGGGGAGGGGCAGAGAGAGAGGGAGAGAGAATCTCAATCAGGCTTCACGCTGACAGCACAGAGCCTGACGCGGGTCTCGACCCCACGAAACCGCAAGATCACGACCTGAGCTGAAACCAAGCGTCGGATGCTTAGGCAACTGCGGGTGTTAAGCCTGGTGAGCCACACGGGCTCCCGTCTAGGAACATATTTAAAGGAGATTTCCTAAGTGAGACCTGTACAGTATTTTATCCCGTCAGTTCTGATCTTCAGACGTGATCGAGAGATTCCCACGAAGGGCTAAGCAGCAGCCCAACCAGAAAAGGCATTTGGGATGTGAGCAGTGGTCAGGACTCACCACTGTCCTCTCTTCAGCCACCTGTGATGTGTGCTTGCGCCACTGCGCTGGGGCGCAGCGGCTTTGTTTACTTGAAGGACCGTTGATACACACAGTGTCGTGTTAGCGTCAGGTGCACAGCACAGTGATGTGACTCTTGACCAGGACAAGTGTGGTCACCACACAACATGATGACGATTCCATTGCCTACATTCCCTGTGCTGCATTTTTGATCCCCGAGATTTGTTGGCCTCACACCTGGAAGTTTTTACCTCTCGGTCCCCTCCCCCCACTCAGCCCCTGCCCACTGCCTCCCCTCTGGCACCACAGTCTATACTCTGTACTTACGAGTCTGTTTCGGGGCCCCTGGGGGCTCAGCCAGCCAAGCGTCCGACTCTTGGTTTCGACTCAGGTCACGATCTCACGGTTGGTGGGTTCGAGCCCCACATCAGCAAGGAGCCTGCTTGCGACTCTCCCTCTTCCTCTCTCTCTATCTCTCTCAAAATAAATAAACTTCAATCAGTCAGTCAATTCCTAGGAATGAAACTGGGAAGGACAGCGTGCTGTCCTGGGTGCCTGGAGAGGGTGCCAGCCTGTGCCGCTGTCTAGCCAGTGGCCTCGGCTCCAGCCGGGCATCAGAGCCCACTTCACTCTGGTTTTCTGAACAGGAACGTGTCTTCACAAGGAAATTTTGTGTCTGAGAAGAAGGAACAAGTTTCATTGCCCTTACACGATGGTGTCACTTTTTTCTTTCCTCTGGGGTTGGGTTTGTTCAGCAGGTCCTGACTGGGTGGCTGTGGGTGTGCCCACAGTGTCTGAGAGCCACGGGACAGTGCAGACAAGGTGGACTGTCTCTCACTCGTCCATTTTTCAGTGTAATAAAATCATGAAAACAACCCAGCTCAGAACGTCTTTACTTGAAACACTGTGTAGTCCAGAAGACCCTGACTTCTGGTTCTTTTCCCTGCAGAGACAGAATTGCATGCAGTTTTATGCGTGTTTCAGGGACTTAATTGGCTTAACCTCGAGTCTTTTCCATGGCTCTGCATGACTCATTGGTCACCACTTTGAGTCAAAATGTTGCTCTTTCTCATTTGCCCAAGTGTCACACACACGGGCTGTTTTGTTTCTTGATATTACACACCTTTCCTTCTTTGAGTCGGTTTTGGGTTCTGCTGTTGTGTTGGAATATGTTCCCAAAAGTGTGCAAACCACGTGAAAGGGAAAAATAAATCATAAAAGTTTTCAACATTTTTCCAAATTGCTTTTTAGAAACAATCATTATATTTGAATAAGTGCAAGGAAACTGCTTAGTACAACATCGCTCACTTGATGTGCCTCCTTTCAAACCCTTCCTGTTCTGACGAGCTTCTCCATAGGTGGACAGCTTGGTGCTCTGCTTCGCGCCTCTGTGTATCCCCCCCAGAAGCCTGCGTGAGACTCACGTGGCCTTGTTCCTGCCTTGAGGGCGCCTTGATCAGCTGCTGCCTTGCGCCCGTAGTTTCTTCCCCAGGGATGTTCCCAGGTGAACTCACCCAATTCTGTTGCTTCCTGAACAGATCTGGGTTCACAGTGCCCACAACGCCAGTGGCTACTTCACCATTTATGGAGACGAGTCCCTCCAGTCAGACCACTTCAACTCAAGGTTAAGTTTCGGAGACACGCAGACGGTCTGGGCGCGGACGGGCTATTTGGGGTTCCTGCGGAGGACGGAGCTCACAGACGCAAACGGAGGTAAGAGCCCCCAGGCAGGTGGGTCGAGAAGCCAGGTCCCCAGGCCCTGAGAACTTGTGTGGGTTTGGGACCCCAGCCCCAGGGGCTCCTCGCACATGCTGGCTGCAAACCAGCCAGGAAGCAGCTGAGTACGGAAGAGAGGATGGCGGGTGTGAGAGTGTCCACGCTGAAGCCGCACGTCGTGTCCTGTGTGCTCTCACAGGAGCCAGAGTGTGCCCTGCCCGTGACACCGCGCCCCTAAGTGCAGTGGACAGACCCCCCGCCCCTCCTGCAGCCGCCCAGTCCCAACGAGGCCCGCCCGCAACCCCAGCTGGGCGGTGGCGGCAGGACCTGACAGTGTGGCCTGTCAGGAAGGAGAGGTAGCCAGGCGCTCGGGCCGTGGTCGCATGGAGGCTGCTGCTCCCGCCTCTGAGGGCGGCTGGTGCCAGGCAGGGAAGTGACCAAAGACGAAAATGTAAAGTCCTACTTGCTATTGAGGTCTCAGCTACCAGTTCTACTCAAAACAGAGGCAGGACTCCGTTATTTCAAAGGATGGGAGCAGAGATTTCTTGGTGAGATCCTGTCAGACCCCAGCCCCAGGAGGTGACTTTCAAGAAGGCTTCCAGACACAGCTGCATGGCGGGAGCTCTGTGAGCCGGGCTGAACTGGCGTGAATTTAGGGGGAAAGCAAAGCACAAAAATATTTTGGCATCGTGTTTGTATCATGTTTGCAATTTGGGAAAACCATAGGCTATTTTATTGGAGGGTGTTATCTGGGATTCCCAGGACCTCTTCAGGAGGTGGGATAGGTCCCACCCGGTGGCATTTGGGTCGGGGGTGCTGGGACAGCGCTGTTGTCCTCAGCCCTGTGACCCCCCCCCCCCAAAAGACTGGAGTCCCTGCTGTATTAATAGTTAGAGGCCAGCAAATAAATGTCCTCATCTCATCTGACTTAAAACTGGAAAAGACTTCTTTTCTGGTATTCTGTATGTCGATCGCTTCTTTCAAATACTCTCGGATATACTTACCACCCTAAAGGTTGAGGGTGTCTCCTTACTTTTAAGGAAAGACGGACTGACTGCATGTTGCCACTGTCTGAGGTTTGCATGAGTGAGAAGATGTTTCACGGTTACATGAGCTAAGGAAACCTTTGTTTATGAGCATTATCAGAAACTCTGCCTTTTTTTCCTACTGAGAGGTAGAATGAGTTTAGACCTCATGTGATGACATCAGAGGGAACCAGGTTTAATTTTGGCTCTGCTGCTGCACCCTGACCCTAGGGCTTTGGGAGAGCACTCTGAGGGTTGGGGTGTGTCTGCCGGCCCCACTGGGGCTGAGGGCTGCAAGGAACGTGGGCTGGCCTACTGCAGGTGCACAGAAGCTGGCCCGAGAACGCACTCTACTCCGTGGTGTTGAGGTGCGGAGCGACGTTACAGGTGTGAGAGCAGCCCTCCCAGGAGACTGCAGTGCTGGCCCGGCCATTTCCTTGGGAGCACAGCGACCCTGGTAGAAAGGAGCTTGCTACCCTCGCTCAGTGGCCCCACTCCTTTGCATCTCGCAGTCAGGAGTAGTTTTAGACTTTGTTTTTAAGCAGCTCGAGCACCGTTGTGGCGAAGTTCACACACGTTTTCCGTTCCCTACACAGAGCGCCACGATGCCCTGTATGTGGTGGGGGCTCTGGATGAGGCAATGGAGCTGCGGGGGATGAGGTATCACCCGATAGACATCGAGACCTCAGTCATCAGAGCCCACAAAAGCGTCACAGAATGGTGAGTAGTGGGTGGACGTGTGCACAGTGGCACGGGACAGAGACTGTGTGGCATTGGGAATGGACGGGGGGCCTGTGCAGGAGAGCCTCGGCTTTGGATTGTAGACCTTTACCTTCGGGGCTGATAACTTAGCCGCAAAAGGGCACTCTTGGCGTAGAGTCCACAGATTGCGGGTTTTCCTGAGAACGATGCGCCTGGAGAGAGAGTCCCGGAAATTGTCACTTACTTGCGTTGAGTCTGCGAGAGGGTCACATGGGGAAAACAGACTGCACACAGGCGCACGAGCAGGCACTTCAGAGTGAGGGTCCTTCACAGGCCGTAAGGCTCAGACGGGAGGCAGTTACACCAGATGCCCTCCAGCAGGCCGGGGGCCCCGGGGCCTGTCCTCCTGGAGCTGGGCTCCCTCCCTCCCTGGTCCATTTGGTTGACGGTGGCCCACGGTGGCCCACGGTGCCTGGGGCTGGCCTGGAGGCCGCAGCGTGGAGCCCTTCCTCAAGCTCACGGAGCGCCTTCACGTGGTGTTTAAGAGTGAAAAGTGGCTCAGCACCCGTAGCTGTAGGTTTGTGCGTTTGGTGGGTCCCGGAGCCAGCAGAGGCCTGACGAAGCTGCTCTCGAACCCAAAGGGAGGCACGTTCCGAACTGTCTTGTGAGCAGTTTTTCCTCGTGGGTAGATTGGCCTGAGATCGTTCATTGCGTCATGTGAGCGGATTGCAGGCTGGTTATCTGTTGGCGTTTACTGAACGGGAACACAGAAAGCTTGGCAGGATGGAAGTGATGGGAGAGCCATCACTCCCCGCACGGTCCTGTGCTTCAGACTTGGACGCGGGCCTGCTCTCCCTGAATCTGCCGAAGCTGCCTGTCCGCTTGCGTGTAGACAGGAGACGGAAGCCCTAGAAAGACCCTGGCCCAGAAATGGCACCGGGCCGCACCCCGGTTACAGCCTTCCAGCTCTGTGTCTGTGAGAAAATACTTCAGAATGGTTTGCACCGCCTCCCTCTAGCGTTTTCTGCGTAGTTGCAAAGGGCTGTCTGCCCCTCACAGGTCTGTGGCGGGTGCTCCTTGCTGCCCCTTGTGGGTTTCTGTTCCAGGGTTCAGGGTTTTGTTCTAAGCACTGCTGTCGCCACCTGCTGTGTGGCCTCACCCGAGGCGTGTCAGGCCCCGTGCTCCGCTCTGTTCACGTGTGCACCGGAAAGACAGCGGCTTGATTGTGCTGGGCTTTGTCCGCCGGCAACCGCCCAGTGCAGCCTACTATGTCGTTCTTGCTCCTTCTTCCTTCCCTCACCGGGCCTGTGCTGCTCCGCCAGCGCACCCTGTCAGGTATCTCGGACCAAGGCTGACACCTGTGTCTCTCGATGTGACTGTGCACAGCGGCACGGTCCCGCTAGCCACATCTTTCCCTTCTCATCCGTCGTCTCCAGAGGTTGACATCTCTGGGCCTAGGAAAGCTCTGTTGGGAGGAGAGAGATGTTGGCCCGCCCACAGCTTCGTGGCAAAGCCCTCCCCCATCCAGTACAGAAATCCAGCCTGGTTCCTAATGCTGTGTCCTCAGTGTCAAATGCTATAAATAAATTATGCCCAAAGTGGCTACTACGTGTATCTAGCCTGTGATATCACAAACTCAGGATGGGCTCACTGGGGCCATGCAGAGCAACATTTTAGAGTCACAAAGAGTCCCAGCACATCTTGGGAACGGGCCTCGGCAGGACTGTTTCCTTGGGTGCACGCGCTTATCACCAGGCCAAACCCGGGAGCAGTAATCTGCCGAACACATTCTCTGCTCTTTCCTTCCACACTAATATATTTACTGGTCGTTCTAAACAAGATGCGTGGGGGGTTTTCCTGGATAAATGTGTTCTGAAGCTACTGGAAAACACAGTGCGCTTCCCCAACACTCGCTGCCCCGTAGAACCTCCGTGCATCTGGCTGGAGAAGCAGGTACCAGCAGCCCCCTGCAGGCCCCTGGAGCCTGGCCTCCTCCTGCACACAGCCCCCTCACCCTGGGACCCTTCTGACCTCCGCGGCCAGTGGAGCGTGCGCACCAGGAGCAGTGGCCACTAACGCCCTCTCACTACCGCCTTCTCACGACCGACCGTGAAAGTTCAGGTGGCTGGCAGCGGAAAGCAGCACCAAGCTTAGGCTTCCACAGACCGGCCGGACCAAATACTCCGGGTGACCTTCCACTGAAAGATCCCAAGTAGAATACTTCTGGGTCCATCTCCGATGTTCTTAAGGAATTGCTCCCCAGACAGGTCACCTCTTGCTGCATTAGGCTCATCCCAGACTCAGTACTAGAAACAGCTCCTGTGCCCCCGTGTGTGCAGTTGCCCACTGGGTTAGCTGGCCCCAGTGTGACGGGACCCGTGGTCAGCTGCACACAAAGCTGGCGGTTCTTCTCCATGCTGCTCGTGCTCCCTCAGTGCCCCCCTCCCCCTGTGGCCCAGGCAGGGCAGGACCAGCCCCAAAGCCCCAGCTGTTCTCCAGCCTCTGCTGACTTACCCCTGGCCTCATTGCATACCAGCCCCAGGCCCAAGGCGGGGGACACAGGCTTCACCTTAGGGGCACAGCGCACAGGTGGTGGGGCTGCCGTGCTACCCGACCGTGGCGTGTCCCTCGGCAGCGGCTGAGGGCAGAGGGCAGGGCCGCTGTCAGGGTGATGCCTAGCACAGAGATCACGTGCACGCGCAGCAGCCACCACGAGTGCCGCCGTTAGAAAACGCCAGCGACAGGCTTGTGTGTGGCACTTAATGAGCTGACGGCCGTGGGCTCGGAGAGATGGTCACGCACAGGCACATCCAAAGAGAGCCAGATGGATGGGACTTGTTGACAAGAAAGCCTAGTTGTTCAATAAAAACCTCGCTGTATAGTGATGATTTTCTCTCTCTTGCAGCGCTGTGTTCACCTGGACAAATTTGCTGGTGGTGGTGGTTGAGCTTGATGGGTCAGAGCAAGAAGCCTTGGACCTGGTCCCCTTGGTGACCAATGTGGTCCTGGAGGAGCACTACCTGGTGGTGGGGGTGGTGGTTGTGGTGGACATCGGTGTGATCCCCATCAACTCCCGGGGAGAGAAGCAGCGCATGCACCTGCGTGACGGGTTTTTGGCCGACCAGCTGGACCCCATCTATGTGGCCTACAACATGTAGTCTCGTCTCTGGCTCCCATGGACCTTTCCAGGGAAGGAAGCGTTTTTCCCAGTGTCACTGAAGTTTGCAGACACGAGGGCGACATTCACTGGGATGGAGCCTTTGGTCACGCCTCAGCGAGACTCCACAGCAGTCCTGGTTGGCATGGGGGTGAAATGTGAAATGTGAATTTACCACTGAAGTTTGCTCAGAAGGACTTTGGATTACTGCCTTCAGTTTGTTGGAAAACCCATTTCAAAAACTTTCTTTTCTTTTCTTTTTTTTTTTTTTTAATTATTGGATAAGTGCTTTCTTCGTAAATGTGGTATTTTGTTAAGCCAAAATAGCAATTAAAAAATATTCTGCCCTCAAGATGGGTTCTTTTAAACAATTTATGTAGTGTGACAAAGAATTGTTTTCTCTGTTTAATGTGTCATGAAATCTTAATGACATGGACCTTGTTACTGATTTAAGCCATTGCTAGATCTTATCCTTTTAGGAAAGTTTGTTGAGGTACGAGGAAACCTTCCAAATAGCACCTTCCAATTAGATTTTAGCAGCTTTCTTTGTCAGAAATGTACTGAAGAAACAAAGGCTAGCATACGGCCTTGGAAGTTAGCATAGAGTGAGAAGGAATTATACATAAGGTGTATTTCGGCAACTATCTTGCAGATAACTTTGTACTAAACTAAAAAGATAAAATAAGTTAACTTCTTCATATGTAATTATGTACAAAACGTTTAATTTATTTTGATCTCTTTAGAAGTATAAAAGAGAAAAAACATTCAAGAACATTAAAGTCTTGTAATGTTTGCTAATATAAAAAAGTGTTGTATTATCTTGCGTGGATAGTATCACAACAAATATATATATATGAAATATAAATTCACTAATGAACAAAGGAGATTTTAAAGTTTAAAATGCAGAACCTGTCACTTGCATGGTGTCCCCTCCACTGTACTGTAGATAAAGAGAGATTCTCTCACACCCACTTTGCTGATGTGAGCAATCACAGATTGCCGGTAGCCCGGTCTAAATGTTTCTTCCAGAACCAGAGACCAGCAAGTGAAATTATTGCCATCTCAGAGATGGGGAAGGAATTTGAGGCTAAATGTGCACTATCTTTCCTTTGCTGTGGGGGCAACAGCGAACGGTGTGCCAGCATGTGCTTAGTACGCGGAGCGGGCATTAGGGAAGGCAGGTGTGTGTGGCACTGTTCTCTTAGCTGCAAGAATTCGCTGCACAGTGTTCTTCATCATTTTTGTTAGTGTCGCCCCTTTTGGTCCTTGGTATGAAAAGGAACGATATTCTGTGGTCATTTGCACCGGGTTGTGTTGGTTCCCCTCAGATGGCCACTGTATGGAGTGGACAGAGTGTCCGGAACAGCTTTAAGGGAAAAGACTCGCCTAGGAGATCGTCTCCTCGGCCAGCTCTCTGGGGTTCCCTGCCCCGGCGTGAGCAAAAGCCACAGGGAACTCGCGTGAGCTGCCCCCGGACTCCTAACAGAGCCACTGGCCGGAGCAGGAAAGCCTCACAGCTGCCTTCATCCCGCCACCTGTGGATGACGCGTTTCTGATTTCCGTCTCTTGCTGCTGCCGCCGCCGCCACCGCCGCCGCCGCCTCACACGCCTTCCAATTTTCATGTCTCGCCTGTCCACTCCTTGATTGAATTGGCCCATCTGTGTCCAGCCAAGAAGAGGTATCCGCTGTCCCAGCGTGATTTATCTCGCAACTGCCCCCATATGACCCCGCAGTGGCTCTCGTTGCTAGAAATGCATGACCAAGATTGTTGCTGGGCAAACTTTAGATTCTCTTTTCGTTACATTGTAGGCAATGTCTTCACCTGCCTTTGCTATATGCGCCAGCAGTAAGCCCTTTGCTAAAAGAGAGTTTTGTTTGACTTCCGAGATCCAAGGCTACTTGTTTTCTTAAAATTTTAAGTGGCATTTTTAAAACTTTGTCTGCATGTGGGGTGCATCCTTCCATCTCCACAAATTAGTTGATTTTTAACATATTATTTGACTTCATTGCTGTGTGAATATCTCTACACGCTTCAGATACACATTCCTACAGTCTTCTGCTTCCTACGAGGGGCGGGGGGAGTCCCCACCACACACAGGAAAAAAGACATTTTCTTACACATACCAACCTTGTTTAAGGGGAAGGATGGTTTAAGGCTTCAGATCATGTACTGATTAGGAAACACAGTTGCAGGATAACTTGTGAGGTCTAGCTGATGTCGGAAGCAAACAAACCAGGTGTCACTTCCAGTAGGAAGGCGGTGCGGTGGTGAACATGGTTAGTGACGTCCTATCATCTCTCATGTTAGAGTTGAGGTCAAAGGGTTGGGGGCTGGGATCAAAGGTCATTTGTGCAAGAAAAAGGAAAAGAAACCCGTTTCAGCAATAAAGAAGGATCGTTCTGTATTAGAAATTGTGCTGTAGATAAATCATTCATGAGAATGTAACAATGTTTGTCTTGTGACCTTGTGCTTTTGAAGTCAGACAAAACCGTGTAATCAACTTGCACAAAGAAGGGTACACAATGAACATTGAAACACAGACCTAACCCAACAGGGCGGCTTCCTCATGGTGCTTGTTTATTATATATATTTAATCCTGCTTGACACTTTACCCAAGGGAAACTGTCCCTTTTATCAGTTGAATGTTAGCAGCGTTATTTCATAGAGTGTGGTGACTGGTTAGAGAAATTCATGTACTCAACCAATCACGGTTTCAAACAAAATTTTTATGTGCAAAGGACGGCAACCTTCTCGTATGTTAAACCACCAGTAAGCTTTGTACATCTGTGATAACGCCTGTTTTATATTCAAATGAACAAATAAAAGCTTTTATTTTTGTTGCTCTGAAAATAGCAGTTTCTTAATTGGTCCCCTGGAAAACTGTCTGGGACAGGTTCAATCCCAGGAAGGAAGTGACTCCTGCAGGGAAATGGGAAATGTATCTGACTCTGTTTACATAATTTGTTGCATTACTTATTAGTACAGATAATCATACTTTGAACAATGTTTAAATTTTGATGTGGGCATTTATTGCTTAAAAAATTCCTATGGCAACATGTTTTGTGAAATGTTTTTTTTTTAATTCTTTTAAATATATCTAAATATATTTGTTCACATTTGCTGGAAGTGTACAGATTCTTGCTAGATTTGGGGGACAAAGAGTAAGCCTGAGTCCTGTGTGCAAATACTTTGCCAGCTGTATGACAGGGGACCTCTGCACGTCAGGAAGTAGGACCAGCTGACTCTTCCAACCCAAGTTGTCTTTGTTCATCTGACGACCAGAAGCTCCTGTCTTTTGCCCAAGATCTGAGAATTCGTTCAGGTTTGTGTCGCAAGGGCAGGGGCAGGCGCACGGACCTTCAGCCTGATGGTTCTCAAGAACTCCGCTGTATACACACCAAAACCAGCAGACCTCCAATGTGCGCCGCGAAGCGCCCGCGGGCCAGCGGCCCCCGCGCCCCGCCGTTCGCCCCTGAGCACCCCTGCCTGTGGCGGTGGAGACGCCCCACGCAGGCGCCTCGGACCTCGCGAGCGGGGCGCCCGAGACCCGCTGACCGACACGTGGTCCTGAGCGGCCATGCTTCGGACGGCGCGTGTGCGTGCGTGCGTGCGTGCGTGCGTGCGTGCGTGTGTGCGTCCGTGCCTTCGGCTGTGGCGGCCTGCTCCGCGCGCTGCAGCTCCACGGCGGTGGGTTCCCGGACCCGGCCGGCGACAGCCGGGGGCAGCTGGGTCTCGTCCCTGTGCGGTCGTCTGCCCTGCGGCCTCCTGCGCGCGCGGACGGAAGGCCCCCTCACGCGTGCCCCCCGTGTGCGCCCCCGCACGGCAGTAGCGTGTCGGGCCTCTAGACCCAGTGGGGGGGTCCGGAGCCACGGGGCGGGACAGAGGTCGGCCGCGTTCCCGACGCTGTCACCGGGGCGTGAGCGTCCCGCGCACCTGCCATCCGGGCTGGCAGTGGGTAGGGGAAGCCTTCGTGGTTTGGCTGTGTCTGCCGCCCCCACGGCATAGATCTCTAGGCACACGACCCCTGCAGGTCGGCCCGTAGGCCTTCCTCCCCTGAGGCTCCGTTCTCGCGCGTGTCGGGACCGAGCCCCGAGAGGGAGACCGTGTGTGGCAGGCGGGAGGGTGGGGCGCGGCGTGTGGTGTGGCCGGGGGAGACGCGTCCACCGCCCCGAGGACAGCGTGCAGGCCCCGCCTGCACTCCTCCAGGAGCGGGCTGGAGCACTGACCTGGGAGGGAGGAGAGTGAGCGGGAGGAAGAGCCCGCCGGCGCCCAGTGCCGAGGAGGGCGGGGGGCGGCAGCCCCGCTGTGCGCATTGCTGTTCCCTGAGCCCGTGTGGACGCGTGTTCTCCGTCTTCACCCGCCCGCTCGCCATGCTGGCTCCGCCGCGGAGCCCCCGCACAGAGCGGGCGTCGTGTAAGCGCTGGCCGGACGCAGGACGTCCTGGTGGGTAAGTATCTGAGGATCCCTGTGCCCGCAGGGCTCGAGCCCGGTGGGAGGCGGACAGCTCGGGACGCGGTAGGGGCTGCTGGAGGCACGGCGAGCGGTACTTACTTTCGTCCTACGCGAGGTGCCAGCGAGTGCTGACAGCCACGCAGGCCTTGTTGCCACACGTGTGCACTGTAATGACCCGCCGTTGGAGCGCAAGTGCCCCTGCCACCTGACCAACGGCTGGAAATACCAGAAAGACGGTGGGGGGCAGCCACGGGGAAAGGGGAAGGTGGTGAGAGAGGGGCGGCGCGGTTCCCGAATCGGGGATTGGTTCCCCGGGTAACAGCACGGTAGGGAGCTCTGGCAAGCCGCGAAGTAGCGTCGTTCGAGAGCGGGCACCACGGATGCGGGCGTGCAGGTGCAGTGAGGGGGCAGCGACTGGAGCCCGTTTCCTGCTTAGGCCAGAGCGGAGCCGAGGGGAAATGTTCCCCGTCCTCGCTGCATTGTGAAGGGACTGTGCCGAGAAACACGGGTGGATGGCAGCCCACGCCGATGCATGCTGGCTGCCCCTTCGGGAGGACGTCGGCAGACCCCGGGTCACTGGCCAGCAGTAGTGTGCCCCTGAAGCCTGAACGTGGATCCAGAGCGGCCCCCAAGGCACCCGGGACGGGCCTGGTCTTGTGCGGTAACCCTCGGTGCGTCCCTGACCCGTGGCTGTGCTTCCTGCGTCCACCAGGCGTCCCTTCTCACGCTCACCAGGCAACGGCAGGTGGAACCTGTCCTGGTCACCATCAGATGGCGTTCCATCGAGGACTAAGTTCCTGAAGTCCCCGGCTCTGGTGTGTGGTCAGTGACTAGGGCACAGCAAGCAGTGATTCTCGGGGACAGAGTGTTGTCATCAAGAGGCGCCACCAGGTCCTGAGTGCGTCCGGGGTCTTTGTCACCCAGGCGATGACGTAAGCAGTTGCGTAGATTGAAAGTAAGTGGACGTGTGCCACCAGCACTGTGCTTCCTGGAGATGGACAGGTGCCTCTGGAGATGGAGCTGGCGGGCATGGGCGGGCTGTAGGGATTCCTTTGGTGACAACCGTTAATCGCTGGCGGGCAGTTATGCCTGAAAAGCTAACAAGGCGCAGCGGTTATGCCGCGTCTTGGCACCAGCTGCAGCCAGCGTTTAACCAGCTCTTTGCCAGCCTGCCGTGGGAGGGCCAGGGAGTTAAGTGGCGCGGGCTCTGCCGGCCAGGCGGTTTCTGTCTCAGCCGCTCGTTGCTGATGGTGCGACCCAAAGGCAGCCCTCAAGTAAGCAGACACAGAAATGTGGGTTTTGTTTCAGTTCCCCATCGTGAAGTACTATTCCATTGACTTTTCTCAACTATCTAGAAGCTTTGGGTTTAGAAGCTTTGCCATTTTTAGCTTTGGGTCCTACAGACAGCAACCACATTTGGCCCTGAGGTCATCGTCAGCTGATTCCTGTTCTAAGATGCAAAGTAGTAAGGAAACTTCTGAGAAGTAACTTTTGACTCCGATTTTTCCTTCCACAGGAGTTAGTTTCTGAGTCTGGTAGTTCGGTCTTTAAACAATTTAATGTTCCAACTTCTCTGTTGTTCCCTTATCAATAAATATCTGAGCACCAACCATTTGAAGTTGCGGGGTAAAGCGAAGGAGCCCCATCACGCTCCCAGGTTTGAGGTCTGGCAGAGGCTGAGAGGCAGCTGGTCGGAGACTGAGCTGTAGTCTTGGCCGCACACAGAGGGGATCGCGTGAGCTTTACTGTCTCCAGAACCAAGGGGTAAGACGAGATGATCGCCAAGGTCTCAGTTGCCCCACGTACACTGTTCTTTAAACGGATTTTCTAGCTGAAATGTGGGCATGAAGTCGAGCACTCATTTAACCTTGTTTCCTTGCCATAAACAGCTAGTTCTTGCAACAAACCTGCGTCCGGACGTGAGAACCCCCCCTGGGGAGCTGGACCTGCTCAGAGAGGAAGTGACTTATTTCTCAAAGTAAACCCGGAAGGTAACTGAAGACATGCTTTGGGTTGTTTGGGGCATTGTTTTTATTTTTGTGTTTCAGATTTTTTTGTTTTTTCACTTGTGCAGTGGTTGCACAAGGGTGAATGTGTCAGGTTGATGGGGTCTTGGTGGGTAAAGGAGTTAGGACCAACACGTAGTTGTCACTTTCCCAGTCAACACTCCTCCCTTAACTTGGGAGTAAGGGTGTTGGGGGTCCTGTACTGAACAGAATATTCCAGGGCTCCAATTTCCTAAAATGCAACAAAATCCCCCCAAATGTCAAGCTTCTTTTTCAACAGCAGAGTTCAGAATTGCTCTTAGTACCTAATTGATAATCTAGCGGCAGAGGCAACCATATTTGCTGTTGGTCCTTGACTCTGTCACCTGTTTAAGGACCTGTGGAGAGGCACTTAGGGAGATCTTTAAAGAGACCCCATGATCCTTTGTAATATGAATAGTGAAACTCTCCATTTGGTTAGTTTAAAGTTAAAGTCAAGTAATCAGGTATTCATATGTTAAATACTCTGTGTAAAAGGATCCTGCGAAAGCATGACCTGTGGGAAATGATTTTCTGCAAATGCCTTCTTTCCCCCCCCCCCCCCCCCCCCGTTGCTGCCTCTTTGTTTCTTCCAGCCTGTCCTTCCAGATCTCTGTCTGACAGAGATACTCAGTTCAGCTCAGCCATGCGCTTGATGGCCCCTTGATGTTCAGAGAATAAGGTCAGTGGGTCTAATGGCCTTTAAGGAGTTCCTACCATGTCTAGAGCACTTACGTGAGTATAGAAACGGAGTTCCAGGAGGCACAACGTTGCCAACGACAACAGTCTAATTGGGGAAATAAAGCTGGAAAGCAAGAATTGGACTGGTATGTTACGTGTGCATGTGTGAAGACCTCCGCTAGGAACGATGCCATCAGGGAAGGAGAAAGAGGAGACAGAGATCACTGTCATCTGCCATCAGTATCCCACCATTTACCACGTGGGTTAGTAGGAAAGCCTAAATTTTCATTTTTGAGAAAACGTAACTTTTAAAACTTTGGTATTTTTATTATAGTTGACCCATAATGTTACATTAGTTTCAGGTGCACAGCACAGTGACTTGACAATTGTGTACGTACACAGTGTTCACCACAGTAAGTATAGTTACGGTTATCAGACAGAATTATTATATTCTTGGTTATAGTCCCTGTGTTGTACTTTTCTTTTTCATTCCCCTGATTGGTGTGTTTTATAACTGGACATTGGTATCTCTCAGTTGTCTTCATCTATTTTTACCCCCCACCCCCCACCCCCACCCTCCTGGAAACCACAGGTTCTCTGTATTTGTGAGTCTGTTTCTGTTTTTGTTTATTCACTTGTTTTGTTTATTAGATTCAGCATATCAATGGAATTGTATAGTATTTGTCTTTGTCTGTTTAGATCATTTCACTTGGCAGAATACCCTCTACATCCGTTCCCACTGTCACAAATGGCAAGATCTCTTTTGTGTGTGTGTGTGTGGCTGAGTAATATTCCTCTGTGTGTGGGGGGCGGGGGCATCTTAATCCATTCATCTGTTTGTGGACACTTAACACTGCATCCATACCCAATACTGCAGTAAACATAAGATGCATATATCTTTTTGTCCTAGCATTATTGTTTTCTTTGAGTAAATAACCAGTAATGGAAAAGCCAGATCATTTGGTGTTTCTATTTTTAATATTTTGAGGAACCTCAGTAGTGTTTTCCACAGTTGCACAAATTTACATTCCTGCCAACAGTGCATGAGGGTTCCCTTTTCTCCAAATCCTCACCAATATTTGTTATTTCTTGTCTTTTTGATACTATCTATTCTGATAGGTGTAAGGTGATAACTCATTGTGGTTTTGATTTGCATTTCCCTGATTAGTGATGATGAGCATCATTTCATGTGTTTCTAGATGTTTGTACATCTTCTTTTGAAAATAACTATTCTGGTCCTATGCCTATTTTTAATTATTTTTTATTGAGTTGTAGGAGTTCTTTATATACTTTGAATATTAATCTTTTATTAGATGTATCATTTGCAGATATTGTCTCCCATTCAATAAGGTTTATTTTTGTTTTGTTGATTTCTTCCTTTGCTGTGGAAAAGCTTTTTATTTTGGTGTAGCCTCATTTCTTTCTTTCTTTTTTTTTAACTTTTGTTTCCTTGCCTGAGATTTGTCTATAAATATGTCACTAAGGCTGCATTGAGTTTATTTTTGTGTATGTTGTAAGAAAGAAGTCCCATTTTATCATTTTGCATATAGCAGTCCAGTTTTCCCAACACCATTTATTAAAGAGACTGTCCTTTCTCCAATGTGTGTTTTTGCCTGCTTTCTTGTATATTAATTGACCACACTAGCATGGGTTTATTTCTGGGCTCTCTATCCTGTTCACTGATCTGTGTCTTTTTTTGTGCCAGTGCTATACTGTTGGATTACTGTAGCTTTGTGGTATATCCTGAAATCTGGGATTGTGATACTCCAGTTTGGTTCTTTCTCAAGATGTTTGCTTAACCAGGGTCTTTTGTGTCTTACAATTTTACAATTTTAGGATTATTTGTTCTGGTTCCGGTTGAAAGGAATTGTGTTAAATCTGTAGATTGCTTTGAGTGGCGTGGACATTTTAACAACATTAATTCTTCCAATCCGTGAGCATGATAATATCTTTCCATTTGTGTTGTCTTCATTTTCTTTCATAAATGTCAGAGTTTTCAGAGTCCAGGTCTTTCACTTCCTTGGTCAACTTTATTCCTAGGTATTTTATTCTTTTAAAAAAAAATTTTTTTTTAATGTTTATTTCTGAGACAGAGAGAGAGACAGAGTGTGAATGGGAAAAGGGAAGAGAGAGAGGGAGACACAGAATCAGAAGCAGGATCCAGGCTCTGAGCTGTCAGCACAGAGCCCAACACAGGGCTCAAACCCACAAACCATGAGATCATGACCTGAGCTGAAGTCGGTTGCTCAACCAACTGAGCCACCCAGGAGCCCCTATTTTATTCTTTTTGGTACAACTGTAAATGGGATTGCTTTCTTAATTTTTTTCAGTTACTTTGTTACTAGTGTATAGAAACACAACAGATTTCTGTGTTACTTTTGTATCCTGCAATTTCATTGAATTAATTTATTAGATCTAATAGTTTTTTTTTTGTGGTCTTTAGGGATTTCTGAATATACATAATCTGCAAAATAGTGACAGTTTTACTTTTTCCTTTCCAGTTGGATGCCTTTCATTTCTTTTTTTAAAAAACATTATTTTCTGAGACACTTCCTGAATCTCAGAACCTGGACACTGTATGATTTCTCCTTCATAAAGCCATTACTTTCAAGAGTGGGAAACATAACTGGCTTTTCTGACACAGGGAAGAGGGCAGAGACTTAGAATGCCAACACAGGAATCCATCCGAAACGGAAGATCAAAATAAGGCCATGGCCAGAGATCTAAGGAAAACAGATGTAAGTAACATGACTGATGGAGAATTTAAAGCAACAATCATTATTGATTCTCACTGGACTTGAGAAAAGAATGAAAGTCAGAAATGAAGAATGTAAAAACTGAGATTGGAATCAGTCTTGATGCAATGAACACATGCTGGAAGAAGCAAAGTAATGAATTAGTGATTTAGAAGACCAAATGATAGAAGATACTGAAGCTGAACATAAGAGAATAAGAAGAAGTATGCAATATAAGAATACACTTAGGAAATTCAGTGACTCCATAAAACATAAAAACATTTATATTATAGGAGTCACAGCAGAATAGCAGATAGAAAAGGGGGCAAGAATTTATCTGAGGAAATCATAGATGAAAACTTCCCTAATCTGGTAAAAGAAATAGACATTCAGATCCAGGGGGGGCACAGAGAACTCCCATCAAAATCAACAAAAGCAGGCCAAGACATATTTAACTAAATTTGCAAAATATAGTGATAAAGAAAAAATCTTAAAAGCGGCAAGACAAAAGAAGTCCTTAAGTTACAAGGGAAGTCCCATAAGGCTAGTTGAAGATTTCTCAACAGAAACTTGGCAACCCAGAGGGAGTGATATGATTGACATTCAGAGTTCTGAATGGGAAAAATCTGCAGCCAAGAATGCTCTATCCGGCAAGGCTGTCATTCAAAATAGAAGGAGAGATAAAGAGTTTCCCAGAAACAAAAACTAAAGGAGTTCATACCATAAAGGAACGAATTGATAATAATACAATAATATAGGGGACTTTCACACCCCGCATATATCAATGGACAGATATCTAAATAGAAAATCAACAATGAAACAATGGCTTTGAATGACACGCTGGACCAGCTGGACTTAACAGATACATTCAGAACATTCCAACCTAAAACAGCAGAATACACGTTCTTTCAGTTGCACATGGGACATTCTCCATAATCACATACTAGGTCACAAAGCAGGCTTCAACAAATACAAAAACATTAAAATCATACCATGCATATTTTCTCACCACAAGGCTGTGAAATTTGAAATCAACCAAAAGGAAAAAAAATTGGAAAAACCAAAGTACATGAAGGTTAAACAACATGCTACTAAACAGTGATTGGGTCAACCAGGAAATGCAAGAAATTTAAAAAATATATGCAAACCAATGAACGTGAAAACATGACCGTCCAAAACCTTTGGGATGCAGCAAAAGTGATCCTAAGGGGGAAGTATATAGCAATACAGGCCTACGTCAAGAAGCAAGGAATGTCTCCTCTTTCATTTCTGATTTTGAGTCCTCTCTCTCACTTTTGTTTTTTGATGAGTCTGGCTAGAGTTTTATCAATTTTATTTTCAGAGAACCAGCTCCTGGTTTTGATAATCTGTTCTGTTTTTGTTTTATTTCATTTGTTACTGCTCTAATCTTTACTATTTTTGTTCTCCTTCTGGTTTTAGGTTTTGTTTATTCTCTTGCTAACTCCTTTAGGTGTCATGTTAGGTTGTTTATTTGAGATTTTTCTTGATTCTTGTGGTAGGCCTGTACTGCTATAGACTTCCCTCTTGGAATAGCTTTTGATGCATCCCAAAGGTTTTAGACCCGTATTGTGTTCAGTTTATTTGTCTCCCTGCAGTTTTTTTATTTACTTTTTTATTTCTTGGTTGACCTGTTCATTGTATAGTAGCATGTTATTTAACCTCTCTGCTATTGTGTTGTCTCCAGATTTTTTTCTTGTGGTCGATTTCTAGTTTTATACCACTGTGGTTGGAAAAGATATGTGATATGACTTCTACTTTTTGAATTTGTTTAGACTGATTTGGTGGCCTAACATGTGATCTGTTCTGGAGAATGTTCCATGTGAACTTGCAAAGAATGTGTATTTTGCTTCTCCGGGGTGGAATGTTCTGAATATGTCTGTAGATCCATCTGGTCCATTGTGTCACTTAAAGCCACGGTTTCCTTATTGATTTTCTCTTTCGACGGTCTACCCACTAATGTAAGTGAGGTGTTAAAGCCCCCTACTATTTTTGTATTACTGTTGATAACTTTATGTTTGTTAAAGTCTATTTTGTCCCATATAAGCATTGTTACCATAGCTTTCTTTTAACTTCCATTTGTATGATAAACATTTTGCCATCCCTTCACTTTCAATGTTCATGTGTCTTTAGTTCTGAAATTAGTCTCTTAGCAGCAGCATACAGATGGGTCTTGCTTTTTTATCCATTCAGTCATCTATGTCTTTTGATTGGAGCATTTAGTCCCTTTAAATTAATTGATAGATACGTACTTATTGCCGTTTTGTTACTTGTTTGGGGGTTATTTTTGTAGTTCTTCTCTGTTTCTTTTTCTGTCTTTTGTTTGATTGCTTTCTTTGATGATATTCTTGCCTCCCTTTCCCTTTATTTTTTGCATATATACCATAGGTTTTTGATTTGTGGTCACCATTAGCTTTTTATGTAACATCTTATGCATATAATGGTCTCTGTTAAGCTGATGGTCACTCAAGTTTGAACCTATTCTAAAAGCACTAAACTTTTACTCCCCACCCCTGTGTTTTATGGATATGCTAGCATACCTTACATCCTTATATTTTGTGAATCCCTTGACTGAGTTTTGTAGATATACTTGATTTTACTGCTTTTATGCTTTAACCTCCACACATTCTGGGGTTTTTGGTTTTGTTTTGTTGGGTTTTGGTTTTGTTCTGTTTTGTTTTAGAGACAGAGAGAGCACCTAAGCAGTAGAGGGAGAAAGGAAGAATCTTAAGCAGGCTGCACACCCAGCACGGAGCCCAACATGGGGCTCCATCTCAGGACCCTGAGATCATGACCTGAGCCAAAATCAAGAGTTGGATGCTTAACTAACTGAGTCACCCTGGCACCCCTAACCCCCATATGTTTCACAGGTGATTAATCTACTACTTTTATTTTATTTCTATGTACCTGTGAAATTTTTTTCTTTTCTTGGGCTGCCTTGGGCTTGTGGTGGGTTAGGCCAGATGTCTGGCAGAGATGCAGTGGCACTGAACTGCAGGGTGCCCACCCTGTGTTATCCCCTGAGGGGCTTGTCTGCCCCCAACCCACTGGTATGGCTGCCGTTGAAGTGGTATGTGTGTTTAGCTCTTTGTCTCCCCAGAGAAGGAGTCATTTTGGGGTGGTCCTGGCCACTTTCAGGGCTTGTGGTGCTCCTTTAAATGGACACCTACTGAGTGGGACAGGTTGAATGGGGTGGATCCACAGAAGAATGCTGGGGCAGGGTACATTCTTAGCAAAGCTAGTTGGAGGGTATTGGTGCTGGTTCCTGCAGATGTCCATGTATTGAGGCTGGAGTGGAGCAAAATATAAACGTCACCCAACAGCTCTTTCATTCTTGGAGAAATCTAGAGATCCATGCCCTTCCTGTGTACAATCTGAGATTAGTAAATAAATCATCCTGTGTACCCCAGGGGGTTTTCATACTGCTGCTCCTATGCTGTAGCTCAGTGGGGTTGTTTGTTGTGCTTTCTCTTTAAGTGCAGGAACTCCATGTCCTCCTGCTTGCTTGCTCGCTTGCTCACTCACTCGCTCACTCACTCACTCTCCCAGAGCCAAGCCCACTGAATTTTAAAGTTCCCAATGTTAAGCCCCACTGATTTAAAAACAAAACAAAACAAAACAAAAAAACAAACCTCATGAAGTTAAGCCTCTCTGGTCTTCTAATCTCTGATGTAGATTCATCTTCCTAGTGTGGGTCCCCTGTGCCTGCAGTGGACAGTGTGGGGTCTGCTTGTCTCCTCTCTCCATGCCTGCAGTGTCCCTCCCTCCTATGGACAGTCCTTCGGGTCATTTTGGTTCCAAACCATGTCCTCTCCCCTTTTTACCCTCTTTGATATAGCCTCTTCTGTACATTTACTTGGGGGGAGTCTGTTCTGCCAGTCTTTAGGTGGTTTTCTGGGTGATTTACACTGATGTGAGTGCTATCAGGGTTTGTCTGTGGGATGAGATAAGCTTAGGATCCTCCTGCTCCACCATCTTCCCTGGAAGCTTTACCTTTTATTTCTTTTTTCTTGTCTGATTGCTGTGGCTAGGACTTCCAGTACTGTGTTAAATAGAAGTGGTGAGAATAGACATCCTTGTCTTGTTCCTGATCTTAGAGGAAAATGTTTTAGTTTTTCACTACTGAATATGATGTTAGCTGTGGGTTTATCGTATATGATGTTTATTATATTGTGATATGTTTCCACTAAACCTACTTTGTTGACCATTCATACCACGGATGGATGTTGAGTTTTGTCAAATGCTTTCTCTTCATCTGTTGATGAACACAAGGAGAACATATGCCCAAAGACATTGGCTTGGAAAATGAGAGGGACCAAATGTCATGAATTCTTGCAATCAGTGGGACTTAAAGCCTGGAGTTTTAAAGGTCAGCTGGCTTGGCTGGGATAGATCCCAGAGGGCACTGCCCTGCTCCTAGAGAGAAGGCAGGCCAACAGCCCTGGCAGGGAGCTTGGAAATAGTGATCTGAAGAACACCTGTTCTTCAGCACACGGGGGGGGGGGGGGGGGGGGGTGAGAATTATGTACTCTTGTTTTTGTCTTGTTTTGTGTGTAGTGTTTTGTGCTAGTGCTAGAGACACTAGCAGCAGCCATGTTTGTATCTCATTCTGCTGTGCAGACTCCAGCACTGGTGGGCACCATTTTGGGATCCTTCCTCTAAGCTGCTAATCCCAGGGGTCCTTGCCCTGCTGAGAGTCCCCCACAGTCCTATGCTTTCACTGGGCCTTATACCTAACAGTGTGATAACCCTGTCCAGTGGTTCCCCAGCAGTAGTCATGGCCCTGCCACAACAGGAGGCACATACAGCCCACACACAGGACACCTCTGGAGCACCTGGCTGTGGTGTCCAGGAATTACTGCACTTCTACATCCCAGAGGATGTCTCCTGCATAAATCCACTGTCTTCAAGACTGGGAGACATAGCTGTACTACCTAGGACATAGAAACAAACACAAAGAGTCATACAAAATGAGGAGACTGAGGAATAGATTCTAAATGAAAGAATAAGACAAAAACCTCAGGAAAAGAACTAAACAAAATGGAGATAAGCAATCTACTCAATAAAGGATTCACAGTAATGGTCATAAAGATATTTACCAAACTGAGAAGAGTGGTTTATAAGCACAGTGAGAAGTTACACAAAGATAAAGAAAATATAAGGAAGTACCAATCTAAGCCGAAGAATACAAAAACAGAAGTGAAAAATGCTCTTGGGAGAAAAAAACAGTAGGTTATATGATACAGAATAATGGATCCATTATCTGGAAGATAGGGTAGTGGAAATCACCCAAATTGAACAGCAAAAAGAAAAAAAAACTAAAAGATAATGATAGTTTGAGGGACCTCTGGGATGTATCAAGGATATTAACATTCGCATTATAGGGGTCCCAGAAGGAGATGAGAGAGAAATGGGCAGAAAACGTATTTGAAGAAATAATAGCTAAGATATTCCCTAACCTGAGAAGGGAAACTTTTCATGAAGGAAACAGATATCCAGGTCCAGGAGGCACAGATAAACCCAAAGCAGTCAACATCAAGACACATTATAATTAAAATGCCAAAAATTAGAGGATCTTAAAAGCAGCAAGAGAAAAGCAATTAGTTACATATAAGGGGATTCCCATAAGACCATCAGCTGACTTTCCAGCAGAAACTTTGCAAGCCAGAAGTGAGTGGCACAATATATTCAGAGTGCTAAAAGGAAAAAAAAAAAAACAAAAAACAAAAAAACCAACTTAAAACCAAGGATATACTTCCCAGCAAGGTTGTCATTCAGAATTGAAGGAGAGAGAAAGAGTTTCCCAGACAAGTAAAAGCTGAAGGAACTCCATCACCACTACACTGGCTTTACAATAAATATTAATGGGAATTCTTTAAACAGAAATGAAAAGGTCATAACTAGAAGTAAGAAAATATATGAGAGAAATAATCTCACTGGTTATAATGCAAACATATAGAAAACATAGTGGATAGACAACTTATAAAGCTAGTATGATGGTTAAAAGACAAATTTAGCAAGATCAACTAAACCTACAATAATTAGTTAAGGCACACAATAAATAAAAAGATGTAAAAATATGATGTCAAAAGCATAAACATGGGTTGGGGATAAAAATGTAGTGATTTTTAGGATGCATTCAAACTTAAATGACTACCGACTTAAAATAGACTGCTGTGTGTATAGGTTACTATCTATGAACCTCATGGTAACCACAAATCAGAAACCTATAATAGATATACAAAAAATAAGAGCATTGGATCCACATATAACAGTAACTAAAGAAAGTTATAGGGTCTCTAAGGAAAGGAACAAGAGAGGAAGAAAAGAACAGAAGAACTATAAAAACAACCAGAAAATAATAAACAAAATGGTAACAAATGAATACCTATCACTATTTAAGTGTTTATATGTTAATGTTTGAGAGAAAGAGGGAGCACAGGGGAGGGGCACAGAGAGAGGGAGAGAGAGAATCCCAAGCAGGCTCCACACTATCACTGATAGTGTGGAGCCTGATGTGGAGCTCAATCTCACGAACTCTCAGAGCATGACCTGAGCCAAAATCAAGAGCTGGACACTCAACCTACTGACCCACCCAGGTGCCCCAATCGCTGTTTACTTTAAATGTAAACCTACTAAATGCTCCAACCAGAAGACATAGCTGGCAGAATGGACTTTAAAAAAATTAAAGATCACCAAATGCTGCCTACAAGAGATGCACTTTACCTACAGATACATACAGACTGAAATTTAAGTGATGGAAAAATATACTTCATGCAAACAAACTGAAAGAAAGCTGGAGTAGCAATATTTATATTAGGGTAAATAGACTTTAACACAAAAGCTGTAACAAGAGACAGAGAAGGAGATTCCATGATGATAAAAGTGATCAATCCAACAAAAAGATGTAATACTTGTAGATATTTATGCACCCAACATAGAACCACCTAAATATATAAAGCAAATTATTAACAGAAGCAAAGGGAGAAATTGACAGTAATATAATAACAGTAGGGGACTTTACATGAATAGGTAGATCATCCAAGCAGAAAAT
Source organism: Prionailurus viverrinus (assembly GCF_022837055.1). Classification (NCBI taxonomy): domain Eukaryota; kingdom Metazoa; phylum Chordata; class Mammalia; order Carnivora; family Felidae; genus Prionailurus; species Prionailurus viverrinus. The sequence continues at coordinate 2,693,123 of NW_025927614.1, forward strand.
TAACAAGAAGCATGGGCTTTAACCACACGTTAGACAAGATGGACTTAATATAAACAACATTCTATCCAAAAATAGTAGACATTCTTCTCAAGTGCACATGGAACATTTTCTGGGATACATCACGTTAGGTCACACACAAAACTCAGTAAGTTTAAGGAGACTGAAATCATATCAGGAATCTTTCCCAACCACAATGGTAGGAAACTAGAAGTCAACTACAAGAAGAAAATTGAAAACACACACACGTACGTGAAAACCAAACAACATGGTAGTAAACAACCAGTGGATCAGTGAATAAATCGAAGAAATTTGGTGAGGTATTTTGTGAAATAAATATGAAAACACAATGCTCCAAAACCTAGGGGATACAGCAAAAGTAGTTCTAAGAGGGAAGTTTATACAAGCTCACTTCAGGACACAAGAAAACAATCTAACTTTACAACTAAAGAACTAGAAAAAACAAAACCTTAAGTTAGTAGAAAGAAAACAATAATAAAGATCAGAGCAGAAGTAAATGTAGTAAAGACTAAAAAACAACATAAAATATTAAGGAAACTAACAGTTTTTTTTAAAGATAAACAAACTTGATAAACCATTAACAAGACTCATCAAGAAAAAGAAGGTCCAAATACATACAGTAAGAAATGAACGGGAAGTTACAACAAATGCCACACAAATACAAAGGATCTTAAAAGACAACTATGAACAGTTATATGCAAACAGATTGGACAACCTAGAAGAAATGAATAAACTCCTAGAAACGTACCATTTTCATAGATTGAATCAGGAAGAAATAGAAAATCTGAACAGACTGATTACTAGTAATGAAATTAAACCAGTACTCTAAAGACTCCCAACAGACAAAAGCCTAGGACCAGATGGCTTCACAGGTCAGTTACCAAACATTTTTTTTTATTCAAGTATAATTAACATACAGTGTAATATTAGTTTCAGGTGTAGAATATAGTGATCCAACAATTCTATGCATCACCCTGTGCTCATCACAACAAGTGCACTCCCTAATTCCAGTCACCTGTTTTGCCCATTCCTTGCCTAACTTCCCTCTGGTAACCCATCAGTTGTCAATAGTTAGGAGTCTGTTTCTTGGCTTGCTCTCTCTTTTTATCCCTTGCTCATTTGTCTTGATTCTTAGATTCCATGTAAGTTCTACCGAGCATTTAAAGAAGAGTTAATACCTATTCTTCTCAAAATATTCCAAAAAATTGAAGAGGAAGGAATGGTTCCTAGCTCATCCTGCAAGGCTAGCATTATCCTGATGCCTAAACCAGACAAAGCCACGGAAGGAAGGAAGGAAAGAAGGGAGGGAGGGAGGGAGGAAAGAAGGAAAGAAGGGAGGGCAAAAGAGAGAAAGAGAGAAAAGAAAGGGAGGGTGGGAGGGGAAGGAAGGAAGGAGAGAGGGAGCAAAGAAGGAAAGAAGGGAGGGCAAAAGAGAGAGAAAGAAGGAGAAAAGAAAGAAGAGAGGGAGGGTGGGAGGGAGAGGAAGGAATGAAGGAAGGAGGGAAGGAGAGAGAGAAAGAAGAGAAAGGGAAGAAAGAAAATTACAGGCCAGTATCGCTGATGAACATAGATGCAGAAATCTTTACCACAATATTAGCATATTGACCTCAACAATACATTAAAAGGATCGCACATCCTCATCAAGTGGGATGTCTTTCAGGAATTCAAGGATGATTTAGTATCTGCAGATCAACCAACATGATATACCATGTGAATAACACAAGGATAAAAATCATGATTATTTCAACAGATGCAGAAAAAGCATTTGACAAAAGCCAACATACATTTATGTGAAAAACTCTCAACAAAGTAGGTGTAGAATGTTCTTCAAAATAATAAAGGCCATATATGACAGACCCACAGATAACATCATATTCAACAGTGAAAAGTTGAAAGCTCTTCCTCTAAGATCAGGAACAAGACAAGGATGCCCACTCTTGCCACTTCAATTCAACATTATTGGAAGTCTTAGCCACATTAATTAGGCAAGAAAAGAAAAGACATCCATATTGTAAAGGAACAAGTAAAATTTTCACTATTCTCAGATAACATGATACTATATATTGAAAACCCTAAAGCCTCCACCAAAAACTATTAGAACTGATGAATGAATTCAGTAAAGGTGCATGATACAAAATAAATATATAGCAGCAGTTTCTTGCATATCTGTACACTGCTAACAAAGTAGCAGAAAGAGAAATTAGAAAACTATCCCAATTTGTTGTTGCATCAAAACAACAACAACAACAACAACAACAACAACAACAACAAAACCTAGGGATAAATTTAACCAGAGAGGTTAAAGATCTGCATGCTAAAATTAAAAAAAAATGTAAGATACTGAAGAAAGAAATTGAAGATGACACAAATAAATAGAAAACTACATCATACTCATGAATTGGAGGAATTAATACTGTTAAAATGCCCATATTACCCCAAACAATCTACAGGTTCAGTGCAATCTGTATCAAAATACAAAGGCATTTTTCACAGAACTAGAACAAAGAATCCTAAAATGTGTGTGGAACCACAAAAGACCCTGAACAACTAGAATAACCTAGAGAAAAAAAAGAACAAAGCTGGAGGCATCGTACCAGATTTTAAAGTAAACTACAAAGCTATTGTAGTCAAAACAGTATTGATATTGGCACAAAAATAGACACATAGATCAATGAACAGAATAGAGAGCCCATAAATGAATCTATGCTTATATGGTCAATTAACAACAAAGGAGACAAGAATATGCAATAGAGAAAAGTCAGTCTCTTCAATAGATGATGTTCAGAAAATTGGATAGCTACATGCAAAAGAATGAAATTGGATGACTTTCTTGCACCGTTTACAAAAATAAAAATGGAATGGAGACTTAACATCAATATGTTTTAAGATAAACACATCATGTTTTGAAAAGCATTGTCAGGCAGAGTTTGGCAAATGCAAACAGAAAAGAAATAATGCTATTGCCGTTAATAACAAGTTCTTACTATTCCCACAGGAAAATATTCCCATGCATGGTTTCTGCAGAGGTTATATTGTGATTTACCAATATCTAAGTTACCCTTTCACGCTAAGCTACCATATCAGAGGGCCTGCCCTTGGAGTTGTTAGAGAAGTTGAATATAAAATACCCATGGGGTGTTTCTTGTTCAGCTAATCCCAACAATTCTACCCATAAATATATTTAATACCGTGGTCTTCAACAGGTCTAGTCTCAGCAATATGTCACTTTTTAGGGAAATTCAAAATGTAACATTTTTGCAGGCCTTGACTAGGAAATATATTAAAACTTTTATAACCAAACCTTCTACTTTTTGTTTGCTTCACCTGAATTCTTGCGGAAATAAAGTCACAAAAATAGTCTCCATCCAAATTTTAAATCTGTGGCACAACCGAATATATATTCAAGGCATCTTATTACCTGAATCAAAATGCGTCCTCTTGTTTTGGTATTTTTCCATGAGAATTCAACTAACATTTCCCTAGAAGGTGTTGTCTAAAAATGTTAAGCTTTTTTCTTGATGCCTTTTGACAACTGAGAAAGAGCAAGCCATGATAAAAAAGCTTTTGACAAAAAGAAAACATCTCAATATGAAATAAAGCTCATGGCATGTTCAAATTGCAGTACTTGGAGAGGGAAAGAAAGTTGATTAAATATTATGTAGCCTTTCAGAAAGATCTATAATCCTTAAAGTCACGGTAATTGATTTTGTTTATGATATGTTAAATTAAATATTTGGAGTTAAAAAAACAACAACTATTCCCTATGAATTCACTAGCAGTGTTGGTGTATAGTTTATTTGTCACGTCTATATCTGGCTTTGGGATCAGGGTAATGCTGGCCTCCTAAAATGGGGGGGAGGGGGGGAGGTGTGGGGGTACTCCTCTCCCTCCTCCTCCCCACCATCAGTTTTGGTGTGTGTTGTTGTTTCCATTTTCATCTGTTTCCAGATATTCTATAGTTTTCTCTTGATTTCTTCTTTGACCTTTTGGTTGTTCCAGAGTGTGTTATGTCCAGGTATTTCTAGATTTTCCAGCTTTCTTCTTGTTGATTTTTAGTGTCATACAATTGTGGTTGGAAAAGATACCTGTTATGATTTCAGTCTTCTTAAATTTGCTAATACTTGCTCATATATTCTGTGCTGGAGAATATTCCATGTGTACTGGAGAAGAATGTACATTTTGCTTCTGTTGGATAGAGTGTCTGTAAATGTCTGTTTGGTCCAATGTATGGTTCTAGTGTAATGTTTCCTGGTTAATCTTCTGTCTGAATGACCTGTCAGTTGCTGAAAGTGAGGTATTAACTCCCCCTACCTTGACTGTGTTGTCTGTTTTCCTCAGACCTGTTACTATTTGCTTTAGTATTTGTAGGTACTGTGGTATCAGGTGCATACATATTGACAGTTGCTTTACTTTCCTGATGACTTTACTCCTTTACATATTGACCTTCAATGTCTCTTACCATTTTTTTGTGTGTGATGTAAGGATACCCATCCCTGCTCTCTTTTGGTTTGCACTTGTCTGGAGTATCTTTTTCTGTCTCTTCACTGTGAGCCTATTTGTGTCTTCAGACCTGAAGTGAATCTTTTGTAGGAAGCATGGGGTTGGGTCTTGTTTTTAAAAATTCATGCAGCCACTTTATACATTCTGATTGGCCAGTTCAATCCTTTTACATTTAGAGCTGCTATTGACATGTAAGAATTTACCAGTGCCGTCTTATTAATTATCTTCTGGTTGGTTTGTACTTCCACTGTTTCCTTTTCACTGTGCTTTTGCCGACCTTTGTAAATTTGTGATTTTCTGTGGTGGTATTCCTTGTTTCCTTGTCTTTACCTGTGTGGGTTTACTTAGGTTCTTGCGAGTACTCCTTTACTTAGGAGCCTCACATTGGACGTCTCATAGGTAAAACAGTCCACTTTAAGCAGATGCTACTTTGATTAGATACAAAAGCTTCATTTTTTTACTCTCCGTTTTAAATTTTTTTGTCATGACCTCTTTTTATGTTATATATTCAGTAACAAATTAGAGTAGCTTTAGTTAGTTTTAATACTTTTTTTCCTTTGGCCTTTATGCTATAGTTCAATGGTTAACATAGCATTCTATTACACAATTACAGTTTTCTAAGTCTGACTGTATGTTTTCATATGTTTTTATGTCATAAGTAGTATTTTTTCACTTCAGTTTGAAGAAATCCTTTCAGCATTTCTTTTATTTTTTATTGGGAGAGAGCATGCACACAAGTGGGTGATGGGCAGAGGGGGGAGACTCTTACAGGCTCCACACCCAGCGAGGAGCCTGACACAGGCCTCGATTGATCTCACAACCCTGGGATCATGACCTGAGCTGAAATCAAGAGTCAGACGCCCACCCCAGGCATCTCAGCCTTTCAGCATTTCCTGTAAGGCAGGTCTAGTGATGAACTCCTTCTGCTTCTGTTTGTCTAGGAAGGTCTTTACTTCTCCTTCGTACACGAGGGATAACTTTGCCAGCTAAAGCATTCTTGGCTGGCAGTTTTTTCTTTCAACACTTTGTATATGTCATTACACAGTCTCCTTCCTGCCCACAGGGTTTCTGCTGAGATATACACTGATAGCCTGAGAAGGGTTCCTTTGTAGCTTATCTTTTTTCCCCTGGCTGCTTTTATAATTCTTTCTCTGTTATATTTTTGATAGTTTCATTTTAATGTGCCTTAAAAACGTTCTTTTTGCATTGAGATATTAGGGAGATCTATTAGCCTCATGAACTTGGATGTCCAGTTCTCTCCCTGGGTTTGGGAAGTTTTCAGCTATCATTTCTTCAAATAAATTTCCTGCCCCTTCCTCCCTTGTTTCTCCTTCTGGAATTCCAATTATTCTGATATTTGTTCTTTAAAAAGATGTTTATTTATTTTTGAGAGAAAGAGCATGAGCGGGGAGGGGCAGAGAGAGAGGGAGACAGAATCTGAAGCAGGCTCCAGGCTCTGAGCTGTCAGCACAGAGTCCATCGCAGGGCTCGAACTCATGAAACAGGAGATGGTGACCTGAGCAGACGTTGGATGCTCAACAAACTGAGCCACCCACGCATCCCTAGTATTTGTTCTTCTTATTGAATCCCATAGACATGTAGGCTTTCTTCAATCTTTTTCATTGTTTTCTGTATTCTCCGCTAATCAGGTTATTTCAAAATTCCCATCCTTTAAGTCACGTACTCTGTCTTCCATTTGCTTTACTGAAGATGTGCTCTATTGCATTTTCATTTCACTTGTGGAGTTCTTCCAAGCCACAATTTCTACTTGGTTCCCTTTTTTTTTTTTTTTTTTTTGTGATTCCTATCTCCTTGGGAAGTATCTTATTTTAAACTTGTGTTTTTTTTCCCATTTCACTGAATTGTCTTTCTGAGTTTTCTTGTAGCACTTAGAGCTTCCTCAAAACAGCTATTTTTTGACTTATTAACTAGATCACAAAATTCCACATCTTTAAGCTTGATTATTGGAGAATTAACTTTTGATGGTTTTCTTGATTTTTTTCATGTTCCTTGTATTTTTGCAATGCTGCTCTTGCATTTGAAGTAGGAGACTCCTGTTTAAAGGTTTGCTAGTTGCCTTCAGTAAGTTCTGGTTGTTAGTGTTGTTATTACCTGGGTTATCTCTGACTTTGGATGGTACACCTGTTCCACTCTTCTCGTTCCCTCTTGTGGCAGAATTCTTAAGCTCTATGTCGTCTTTGGTTCTTACAATTCATCTTACTGGCTGCTGAAAGGAAATCGCTCTCCTGTTTTCCGGTGGGAGTGATGCTTGTGGTTTCTCCCTTGCCCCATAGCCTGGCTCTTTTCTGGTCTCAGAGCTTGCTCTGGCTGCTGAGCTCAGGAACATAAGGAGCAGCTGCAGAGCAGGGAGTCGTGTGGGTTTCCCTCTGGGGCACTGGGGGTACCCTGGACCCGGTGCAGAGGTCCCCATGTGTGGTGCCCCCAGAGGCTACAGGTTGGACTTCCTGCTGAGTGCAGCCATCAGAAACTGCATCCACTCACTGCCCTGTGACATTCTCTGCCTCCGTCCTCCTCTCCTCCTCCTGCCAGTCACAGAGGACTGCGGGTTCTGCGGCTGAGTCCTGCAACACTGGGGTGGCCAGGCTCCCCTGGCCGAGTGCCTCCTCTCCTGTGCAGAGGTCACTGTGGCCTCCAGTTAGTCCCATGCCGTGTTTCCTTGCGGGGGGAGTTGGGGGTGAGGTGCAAAGCTGGGAACCAAAGTGCTTTCGGGGTTCCTGGGTGTCTGCAGTTGCTCTGTATTCTGGGGAATCTGCCCAGGTCAACACTCTCCAGGTATTGTTCTGACTGTGGCAAGAAGGGTTGGGGCAGGATCCTTGCTCCCCACTGGCTTCACTTGCTCCTCCTGCTCAGAGGGAGCTGTGTCTGCCTATTATCGGATGCACAGGTGGATGAGACTCTCTTGGGTCCTGGACACATGGTGCTGGATCCCACAGCAGCCATAAGCGCACTTTGGTTGGCAGATAGAGGTCTGATTCTTTGTCGAACATCTTACCCACCATGATGCTGACATCAGTTTAGTGTTTTCTTCTTCTTGTCCTAAACCTAACTTACCTCATCTGTTTTTCTTTTCTCGTTCATTAACCAACTTCTCAGGTGTTGTGTTCCCAGATCTTCACTTCCTGTACCATCCCCTGTCTCCTCTAGTCACTGTGAACTTAATCCTTTGGTTATCCTCTGGTGGTTAACAGTCACCCCTCTTCCTGTCCTTTGGTGTCCGTAACCACATCAAATCTCTTTCTTCGCCCAGAAGGAAAAAAAAAAAAAACTTTTTAAAGCCCTGTAGACCCCTTCAGCAAGACTTTTAATAACTTTATGATCTTAAAAGTAATGTGCATAGTAAACATACGAGGGAGAAAAAGGAGGCATCCCCAAATCGATAGTGGTTCTTCTGTAATGCTGCTTCTCTAGCTGACTCCTCACCTAAGGTTTCTAAGCCTTCCCTAATTCGTCCCCCTTCTACGTTTTGTGCTGTGTATCCTACAGTCTTGTAGTTTTTTCTTCACTGCACCTAACTCTGGTTTATAAGTAGAATGTTGTATGTATTCGATACGCCCACTAGATCAGAAACTACATGGGAACAGGAAATGTCTTTTCTCATTATTATATACTCAGCATCTAACACAGATGCCGTAGATCAAGTATTTGTTGAATTAATGACGTTTACACTGTGTCATCTGAGTTCCCTTAGCATTCTACACCTTCGGTTATACTCTGCCCCGTTCCTGGAAGGTAGGGCTGTTATCATTGCACGACTTTATTACGCCACCCACAATCTTCAAGGGGCAGATATTAGGAACCTGGATCTTGACTTTGAGCAATTCTGGGCCTCAGCTTTCTCTCCAGTGTGAGATTAAGAAGTTAGATTGGGTAAGAGTTTTCAAACCACCCTTTAGACCCATAGCGATTTCTAGGATGCCTTCCCAGAGCTGCTGAATTGAAATGTCACTTCAGGATGTGTTGCCTGGGTGATTTCTAAGCTCTAAATCTCAGACTCTGAAACAACCAAGAACCTACCCTTAGCTCTAATTCTGGCAAAAACAGATTTTCTTGTCAGCTCCTCGGTGTCACGTAGGCCTTCTAATACACATGTGCTTAGTGAAGATTGTCCACAGGTAAGGCAGTGATGGGGCACGCCCTCGGGAAGACAGAGGCCTTCTTTCAGATTGCTCTGTCCATTAAGGGTAGTCATCAGCCATCAGTTGTCATTCATCAGGGAATGAAATGTGGCTAGTCCAAACGGGGATGGCTAAAGGCCTAAAATCCACAACTGGGTTTTGAACACTTAGTGCAAAACAAGCATGTAAATATCTCATTAATGGGTATAGTAGATACGGAAATATTTTGGCTATATTAGATTAAGTTGTCACCTACTCCTTTTTTAACATGGTTATTAAATAATTTAAAATTACCTATGTGCCCGTTACAGGCTTTCATCTGACAGCATTATTTTGTGGTTTTTAGCGCAGTAGTGGTTTTGTTAATTTACGTGCCCTTCAATGTCCTACCTTTCAGCTGTGATCCCTGGGCAGCAGAATCAACATCACTTGAAGTACGAAAGTGGCACCACACCTGCTCCACCGACCCCAGATCCCCCGGGTCAGACTCTGCAGTTTAGATTCCCAGGTGATCTGCATGCACGTGGACTGTGAGACGGTCTGATTTAGGTCACAGTCACAGGACTGCTGTTGTCTCCCTGCCTGTCAGACTTCTGTCTCTCCAATCCCGTAGATCTGAGATTCTTAACCCGAGGGATCTGGATCCCTCCAGGGGTGGGGAGCCTGTAGATGGGCCCCAGAAATCTGTAAAATACTAAAATTTACGCAGTCTGTTTTGTGAACACAGGTATATTTTCAAGAAAGGATGACCCCATCACTGACACCTGGGAACTTGTGAGCAGTGCAAGTGCTGGGGCCCAGCAATGTCCTGATGAGCTCTCTTGTGAGCCTCACGTCAGGAGTCCGAGAACCACTGAATTAGGTGCTGAAGGCACAGACAAGGGCTGAGCCACACTGCATCACAGTCTGGTCAGGAGGGTGACACCGACCTGCATGGACACAGGCATCACAGGTGGGTATGAAGCAAGATGTGGTGAAGGCTCAGCCTATAGCATAAAAAGTAAGAAAATGGGCTTCGTATGAGACCTAAAAGTTTCAAGAACTGGTCCAAGTATTTACAGTCTTTTTGTGGACTGATAGAGTAAACTCAACTCAAATGTGTAAGTGAATGTTTAAGACACTGTCCACAGAAAGTTGAAGTCACCAGGGGATAACCCATAGTACAGGGTTACCATGTCAGATGGCCATGTCTGCTTCGGTATAGGGGAATGGGTGAGATCAACAATGTATTAAAGCCAGTTTTTTTTAAATACATTTATTAACCAATGTTAACACATTAAATGAATCTATATATTGCTAGTCAGAGCAGCTTACAAAATGCCAGAATGCATCATAGAACTGGACAGCCACAATGAGTAATTACAATGTGCATAGTGGCCAAGCTCAACACCTTGATATAGCTTTATGATTTGCAGAAAAAATTTTAATAGTGATTCCTAAAACAATCAGTTGTAATTTTACCTAAAACTTTTACAAAACCAGGCCACAATCTCTTTTTTTTAATTTTGTTTTTTTTTTTTTTAAACACACAGTTTTCACACTGTAGTAACTTGGAAATGTTGCAACCGTGTCAACGGAGACAAAAAAGCCAAAGTAACACGAATCTTACTTTCATGCAGCTATCAGGTAAATAGTACATACTCTGGAATGATTTTACACCAAAAATATTTCCACAATACTTGCTCTCATAGGGGTGGATCGAAGTTTTAAAACTTGAAAAACAATCAGAGAAGGTAAGTGTTCTCGGTTACGATCTCACTCAGACCACGGCACCGGCACCGTGGCGATGCGGACGCATCACAGTGACAGGGAGGGAACAAGATGCCCAGTCACTGCCTAATTCAGGTGCAGCAGCCTGCGTTAGCTTGTGTCACCACCTCAACAGCATCAGGACCGGATGGAGGATTCTTTCACAGAAGACTTAGTTACATTTTCATCTTTAGAGTGACCCTGACAAACCTGGAGAAAACTTTTTAAAAGGTTTTCCTCCTGATTCTTTCACTTCCATGGTGTGTAATTGCTTTAATAAATATCAAAGGTCTAAATAAATATTTACAAATTATTTCTCTAACCTTAAAAAATAACTAAATGATAGATGGGAATTTGACTTGGTCTAAGATCAGTCTTTGAAAAACATAAATGGCGAGATTTTTTTTTTAAAAAAAAGTAATTTAACATTTTCCTGGCTGTATTTTATATATCTATGTATAAAAAAATCATTATTCAACTATCGATCCATTCCTATTGGTAATGCTTCTTAATCCAGACATTCCGCAAAATACAGACTTTTTACAAATCACGGCATCTTTAATACAAGAAAATTAACATGCATTATTCTTCATTCTGTGTACAGTGATGGAGTTCATTAGTAGGCAATGACCCATTACTACAAACATAACGGCCTCTGTGAAACTTAAGTGCTTTCTTTCCTTTCAGTATTAATTTACAATATACGAGGTGACACCAGATAATAGGCAATCAGATGATATTTGGGGAGGGAAGGGAAGCATTAAAGAAATTTGTATGCCTCATCTATAATTTCATGGATGGAGAAAGGTAGTTTTTGGCTTTTTATTTTTTGTTTATCTTGTTACAAGCACTCATGTTAGGACAAAGATGAAATGTGCAAACTTTAAATTTTAAATATTCATTTTCTCTAAGATCCAGCTCAGTAAAAGATTACCCCAGTTCCCTGCAATTTTAAACTACAAGATCAAAGCTAATAATTTGTTATAAAAGTTATATATTGAAAAGAAATAATGAAAAACACAATTGGGAAATATTTAAGAAAAAATACGCAGGACTAGCACCTGCTGTGTCAACCCTGTTCCCTAAATTCAATCATATACCCACTGGCATAACCAATAGATAGATAATGCCTTTAAACAGTAAATTAAGCTGAACAAAACCAGCTCAACAAGGTTAAGAAATAAATTTCACATCAAGGTAGTATGTTTTATTTCTGAAACAGTTCTGTAGTTCTTACATTCAGATCTATTTTAAATGTTTCTTTGTTAAACTCACTTGTATTCACCTGTTGTTTTTTTAAAGATCTGTTGTTTAAAGGTTAAAATCTCTGTAAAACCTAAAAATGTTTTAAAATTTGCTGAAAATGCAACAAATTCTCAATTAAAATTTATTTAAAATAATACCCTCCACTGATGTTACTTTTACCCCCTGAAAAACTCCGGAGGAGCATTAACAAAAGATTTAAACTACTGTGCAAAATTTCTTCACGAAAAGTGTTTAAAGGCTGGTGCAAAATGGGAAGCAAATTCTAAACAATTTTGGCTTCTTGGAAACAAAAACCGCTTTGTCTGAGAAGAGTACTCGTCGCTGGTGCTCCGCGAGACCCGCCTTCATCTTTTCCGGCGACAGGTGCGCTTGTGCTCGGCGTGCCAGTGCTCCTGCTGGCACTTGATGGAGCAGTAGGACGTGTTCCAGCAGCAGTGGTACATGGCCTCCTCCTCACAGTTGTAGCACTGCAGACGAGAAATCAGGGCCGCGTTTAAACTCGGAGAGCAGTTAACACTGGAGACCTGCGAAGCTCTGCTTTTAAAGGTTTTTGTGGCTCAACCTTCAGCCGTATCACCCAGAACATCAAGTATGCTTTATGCACCAAGCTGAACGGCAGGAACAACAGGGCAATGGAAGCTGCAGCAGCAAATGTGAGCTTACCTGGCACATACACCTCTCCCCTCTACTGCTCATTCCCATTAGCATACAAACCTAAATAGAGAGGATTCTGGAAAGATGGCAGGGCAGGAAGCACCAGGAATCTCTCCCCATGTGGACAACTGCATTGGTAGAATCAGTCTTCAGGAACTATTTTGCAACTATGGAGTCTGTTGAAGGCTGGCTACTCCCAGGGTAAGTTGTGGACAGTAAATTCTGGTTAATTTTAGTCAATTTCAGCTCTTAGCACTTTAGCCGCTGCCCCCTACCACCAGCTGCATGGTGGCAACAGTGTATATGTAAAACTAACTGCACATAAGAGTGCATGTCCAAGGAAACACTCAGAAAAGACCCAAAAAGTCTTTAAGTTTATGCCTCAGACTGATCCTCGGCACAAAGCCTACAATAAAAATCAGCGAAGCTGAAGAGGGGAGAAAGGAGTTCTAGAGTTACCACGTTATTAGCTTCCAGTGTCCAACCATAACAACAAAAATAACAAAGGCATACTGAGAAAAAGGCTGTCCCTGAAAAGGCCCTTAATGGCAGAGATGTTATCTAATTCTTTGAGTATCTTTAGGACAAGTGTTAAAGAGAAATGTGCAGAGAGTTAAAGTTAACAGGACTTAACCCTGGGATCCTGTGAGATTGTGCCCCGTGTCAGGCTCTGTGCTGAGCATGGAGCCTGCTTAAGACTCGCCCCATCCCCCACACCTGCCTGTCTCCCCAGCTCATGCTCTAAAATAAAGAAATGAGAAAGAAAATCCAGAACTGGAAAGTCCTTTAAAGCAAAACACTGATTCTCTAGAGGAATTCAAAGACAGATCTGAGTGAAGACAGGACAACGGAAAATTAACAAGACAGAAGAAGAATGAGCAAAACCTGAAAGACCTTGGGGAACACCATCCAATGCACCAAGATACTCCTTATGGGAGTCCAGGAGGAGAGGAACACGGAGAGAGAATGTGAAGACATAATGGCTGAAAACTTGCCAATCCGATAAAAGATATGAACGTAAATATCCAAGAAACTCAACAAATTCCAAGTCAGATGACCTCAATGAGACACACATCAAGACACATTTTCTCCAAATTTTCAAAAGCCCAAGTTAAAAGAGAATCATGAAAGCAGTACAAAGAAACAAACTGTCACATGTCAAAGGATCATCAGTATATCACCACCAGATTTCTTACCAGACCAGGAGGCCAGAAGACTGATACATTCCAAGTGCTAAAAGAGAATACTGTCAATGCAGAATCCTATATTCAGAAAAACTGTCCTTGTAAAAGCAAAGGATAAATTTTAACATTCCCAGATACACAAAAGCTGAGGGAACTTGTGACCTGCCCTGCAAGAAATACTCAGGTGAAGTCCTACAAGGTGAAGTGATAATAAAGAGTTTAGCAGAGATAAATTAGAGCAGAAAAACAGACAAAAATCAATGAAATCCAAAGATGGTTCTTTGAAAACATTGACAAAATGGACAATCTTTAGCTAGATGGACTAAGAAGAGACAGAACTCAAATTCCTAAGATCAGAAATGAAAGTGGGAACCTTACTGTGGATTCTACAGAAATATGAAGGATTCTTAAGAGTACCATTAACTATTCCACATCAGAAAACTGAATAACCTGGATAAAATGGAAAAACTCCCAGAAGCATGAAACCTACTAAGACTAACTCAAATTTAAGCAGACTGAATTATTAATAAAAAAAAATCTCAAAAAAAAAAAAGCACTGGATTTGCTGGTGATGCTAAATACTAGCACATAGTTAAACAAGAATTAATAGCAATTCTTCCCAAACTTTTCCAAAAACTGCAAAGAGGCAGAAACACTTCCTTTATTATTAAAAAAAATTTTTTTGGGGGCGCCTGGGTGGCGCAGTCGGTTAAGCGTCCGACTTCAGCCAGGTCACGATCTCACGGTCCGTGAGTTCGAGCCCCGCGTCAGGCTCTGGGCTGATGGCTCAGAGCCTGGAGCCTGTTTCCGATTCTGTGTCTCCCTCTCTCTCTGCCCCTCCCCCGTTCATGCTCTGTCTCTCTCTGTCCCAAAAATAAATAAACGTTGAAAAAAAAAATTTAAAAAAAAAAAAAAAAATTTTTTTTAATGTTTATTTATTTTTGAGAGCAAGCATGAACAGGGGAGGGGCAGAGAGAGGGAGAAACAGAATCCAAAACAGGCTCCAGGCTCTGAGCTGTCAGCACAGAGCCTGATGCAGGACTCGATCTCAAGAACTGCGAGATCATGACCTGAGCTGAAGTCAGATGCTCAACTGACTGAGCCACCCAGACACCCCAGAAACACTTCCCTAAATTCATGCTATGAATGCAGCATAACCCAGGTATCAAAGGCAGACAGACACATTACAAGAAACAAAATCTATAGATCAACATGGCTTATGGACACTGGGATAGAATCCTCAACAAAATATTAGCAAATGGAATTCAGGAGAATAGAAGGATTATACACCACCAAATCGATCAGTGAAATATGCTACATCAACATAATGAGGGAAAAAAAACACATGATCATCTCAGCTAATGTAGAAAAAGCATCAGACAAAAATGCAACACACCGTTTCATGATAAAAATCACTCAGCAGAAGAGGAATAGAAGGAAACTGCCACAATATGAAAAACCCACAGCAAACACCAGAGTCAGTAAGACTGAAAGTTTTCCTCTAAAGTCAGGAATAAGGCAAGAAGGCACCCACTTTTAACCACCTGTATTCAACTACAGGAAGTATAGCCACAGCATCAGGCAAACAAGAGAGACACCCCTACTTGAAAAGAACTAAACTTACCTGGTTTGTATATGGCTCCATCTTTAGAGTTTTCTATGCATAAGACTCCACATCAAAGCTATGAGAACAAATGAATTCAGCAAAGGAGGTGGGTGGAAGGTCCTAAAATCAGCTGCATTTCTAACAGGAACCATGAGCAATCTCAAAAGGAAACCATGAAAAAAATTCTGTTTCAAATCAAAGACAACTAAAATAAAAAACAGACTTAACCAAGGAGGAGAAAAGCTTGCACGATGAAGACTGCCAAACACTGCTGAAAGACAGTAAAGACGTAAGTGGAAACACATCCCATGTTTGTGGACTGGAAGAATTCATATATCGTTGAAATGTCCATATTACCCAAAGCAATCTACAGATTCGGTGGACCCTAAATAACCCAGATAATCTAAAACTAAGGAGAAACTGGAGGACTCACACTTCCTCATCTCAAACCTACTACACAAAGCTAGAGTAGGCAAACCACGTGGCATTGGCATAACCAGACATACAGACTAATGCAATCGAAGAGAGAGCCCAGGAAGAGACCCTCACATATACAGCGAAAGGGTTTCTGACAAGGGGGCCAAGACCTCTCAGTGGGGAACCCGGTCTTTTCAACCAACACAGCTGGGAAAACTGCATCTCCACACACAAAGGAGGCGGCTGGGCACCTCCCTAACAGCATATACAGAAATTAACTCCAAATCGGTCAAAGACCTAAATGTAAGGCCCCAAACAGTAAAACTCTTGGAAGAATATGCAGCACAAAGCTTCACAACACTGGATTTGGCAATGATTTCTTGGATGTGACCAAGGACACAGGCAGCAAAAGAGAAAAAAGAGAGTGGACTTCATAAAAATTCTAAAGTTTTGTACGACAGGAGACACGGTCTACAGAGTAGAAAGGCAACTCCCAGACTGAAAGAAAATATTTGTGAATCGTGGATCTGGTGAGCAATTGCTATCCAGAAGAGACACAAAAGCTGTGAAACTACCAACCAACCTGATTCAAAAATGGGCAAAGAAGTTGAAGAGACAGGTCTCCAAAGATACAAGAATGACCAATAATAAGCATGAAAAGACGTTGAATGTCACTGATCATCAGGGAAATGTAAATCAAAGCCACAATCAGATACCGCCTCGCGCCTGTCAGAATGGCTACTATCTTGGAGAGAATTTGAAACCCCATGTGTGCACTGTTGGTAAGAGTGTAAAATAGTATGGCTGCCGTGGAAAGCAGTAGAGCATTTCCTCAAAAACTTAAAAACAGAATTACCGTAAGATTCCACAGCCCCACTTTGGCTACATACCCAAAACAACTGAAAGCAAGGTCTCAAAACGATGTGTCCACCCATGTCCATAGCAGCATTACTCACAACAGCAAACACACGGACGCAACCCCAGCGTCCATCGACAAGTACACACACAGCTGAGTGCAGTGCATATGCACAGCGTAACGTTACTTACCCAGAAAAAGAAAAGGTACCTTCCTTGTGCCACAACAGGGATGAATCTTAAGGGCATAACGCTAAGTGAAATAGCCAGTTATAAAAAGACAAATAGAACGGTCGCAGTCGTGAAGACAAAACAGAATGGTGGTTACCAGGAGCAGGGCGTGAGTTATTTAGCAGGTAAAGTGTTTCCGCTTTACAAGGTAAAAAAGTTGTGGTAATAGTTGTACGACAGGAGTATATTTAATACCACTGAAGTGTACACTTAAAATTTACCGTCTTCACTGTTATGTGTGTTTAAGCACAGTTAAAAAATACTCCGTCTCACATCTCTTTCAATCGACCCCCCCCCCCGTTTTTCTGCTCCCCTTCACAACTCCTTGCAAGAATTGCCAAACTTCCTACTTCCAATTATTCTCTTTCCTTTCTTTCTTAGTCCGAAGGCACTCTTTCACTTGTATCTCTCCACTGGATATGCTATTATCAAGGTCACTTCTGACCCGAAACTAGTGCTCAGTTCTCAGCCTTCATCTTATTGGGCAACATCTGGAGACATTTTGATTGTCACAACCTGGGTGGGGAGAACAGGTACTCCTGGTGCCCGGGGATGGACACTGGGGATGCTGCTGAACGTCTATGGTACACAGGGCAGCCTGTGTACAAGAAATTCTTGGCCCAAATGTGAACAGAACTGAGGGTGAAAAACTGGTCTACACAAAGGTGAAGAATTCATCTAGTTTGGGCTGTTTGGACTCGGGGAACATAAACACTACAGTTTCAAGCTGAGTTGGCAACAGAAAAGTGAGACCCCAGACACACACAGTGAGGATGAACCAGTACTGGCAAGGAAGAGAAGGATGCACTTGGTGTCGGCACCTGGAGGTGGTCCATACAGACAGAATGACCTATAAAGGTAGATGAGTCCCAGGGATGGGACCAGGCGGAGCAGTCTACATCGTGGTACCTGAGATTCTACCCTCGTTCTTCCTCATTGCATACGCTGTACTTTTTTTTTTTTTTCAACGTTTATTTATTTTTGGGACAGAGAGAGACAGAGCATGAACGGGGGAGGGGCAGAGAGAGAGGGAGACACAGAATCGGAAGCAGGCTCCAGGCTCTGAGCCATCAGCCCAGAGCCCGACGCGGGGCTCGAACTCCCGGACCGCGAGATCGTGACCTGGCTGAAGTCGGACGCTTAACCGACGGCGCCACCCAGGCGCCCCTGTACTTTCTTATCAAAGTCAATCTTTTGAGATGTCTCCTGTGAGCCTTACTGCAATTTCAGTAAAGTTACTATTAGAAAAGCATGGACAGCATGTTTTAATTTTGGAAACAGCTGAAACGAATCCCATCTGAGTTTAAATCCTGGGCATGTGCTAATTACTCATGTGAGTCTTGACCAGGTGTTTTAACTTCTTTCTTCATTTCCCCACCTTTAAATCGTGTCTTAAGCAGTGCCATCCTTTCTCTCAAGTACCCTGACATTTATTTAGGCGTGCACTCCTTCGTTCTTGATCTCTCCCTTTCTTTGTGGCTGCACTCCAAGAGTGTACTATCCGTACTACATTCTGTTGTTAGTATCTCATCTTAACATCCATTTTCTGGCATCTGAGATACTTTGGCATACCTACATACTTTCTGTCCGGCAATGTTCTATTATTTTGTAATGTGAGATTTAATTGTATTTACCCATCTACCAGACATGACAAGCAGAGTGTTTCTTTAGTCACTCTGTTCCTAATCTCATAAGCTCATAAAATTCCTCATTTAAAAAATGGGTATAAATGAAAGCAATCTGGTGTTGATATGAAAACAGATGCACAGCTCAGTGGAACAGAGAGCCCAGAAATAAACCCGCACTGTCCGCTTGATGAGTTTACAACAAAGGGGTGGAAGAGAATAGAAGAAGGCAGTCTCGTCAATGAAAGGCAGAAAACTGGACAGCCACGTGCAGCAGAATGAAACCAGATTCACTTTCGTTGCTCAAACACTGAAGTTAACTCAAAATGGATTAAAGACTTGAATGTAAGACCTGAAGCCATAAACCTCCTAGAAGAAAACAGGCAATAAAGCTCCTTGACATCAGTCTTTTTTTTTTTTTTTTAATTTTTTTTCAACGTTTATTTATTTTTGGGACAGAGAGAGACAGAGCATGAATGGGGGAGGGGCAGAGAGAGAGGGAGACACAGAATCGGAAACAGGCTCCAGGCTCTGAGCCATCAGCCCAGAGCCTGACGCGGGGCTCGAACTCCCGGACCGCGAGATCGTGACCTGGCTGAAGTCGGACGCTTAACCGACTGCGCCACCCAGGCGCCCCTCCTTGACATCAGTCTTGGCGATGATTTTTTTTGGATCTGACACCAAAAGCACAGGCAACAAAAGTAAAACTAAACAAGTGGACACATCTAACTAAAAAGCTGCCACACAGCACAGGAAATAATGAAATGAAATGGCAGCCTATGGAATGGGAGAAAATATTTGCAAATGCTGTATCTGACATATGTGGTTCAGGCCCCAAATAAACTACTCCTACAACTCAATGGAAAAAAACCAATCACCTAATTTAAAAAAATTCTAAAGATCTATGCAGGTCCCTGTCTCTCATCATCTGGGAAATGCAAAGAAAAACCACGATGAGATGCCACCTCACACCTGTCAGAGTGGCTAAAATTAACTCAGGAATCAATAGGTGTTGGCGAGGATGCAGAGAAAGGGGAACCCTCGTGCACTGCTGGTGGGAATGCAAAGTGTTGCAGGTGCTCTGGAGAACAGTGTGGAGGCTCCTCGACCAATAAAAAACCAAAACTACTCTTTGATCCAGCGAATCCCACCTATGGGTATGTGTCCAAAGGAAATGAAATCCAGATACTGAAAAGATACCCATAGCCCCGCATTCACTAAGCGTCCATCCACGAATGGGTGAACAGAGAAGATGCAGTATGTACGTACACACAGCAGAGCACCGTTCATCCCTGAGAAAGGAAATATTGCATAGCATTATTTCCGCGTGGACTTAGATAAACAGCAGGTCTAACAGCACAGCTTCTGCTCGTTCACAGCTGGAACATGCTAGAAAAAGCAGTGTCCTCATTCCCTACTCCAGCCTCCTCTCCCATTTTGATCCTTTAGTAAACTTATGGGGGTTCTTCCCATGTATCTACTGCCCACTTTCTAGCTTTCTCTAGTCTTTGCATGAAGATAGAATCATGGACGTAGTGTTGGGGCTTCGTGCTGGTCATTATTTTGAGCACACCTTCATTCCCATCTAGTGATATTTATCTCATTCATCTGCTTTTCCTATCAGGTCATCTTTACAGATTCTCCTGAATTGTACGTCAAGTTCCCCTTTTTCTTCATCAGAGTATTTATAATGTTTACTTTTCTGAGGAAACAGTTACTGTAATGTAAAGACCCTCTTCAGAAAATGGTGGGATGAGCACTGGGTGTTGTATGTAAGAGATGGGAATCTACCCCCCAAACCAAGAACACACTGTATACACTGTATGTTAGCCAACTTGACAATAAATTAATACTCTAAAAAATGTAGTCTGGATCAAATGAAGAATCACAAAACTTCTTACGGTTACTTATTAAAAAGAACAAGCTAGGGGCACGTGGGTGGCTCACTCGGCTGAGCATCTGACTTCGGCTCAGGTCATGATCTTAGTGTGTGGGTTCAAACCCACTGGAGCCTGGGGCCTGCTTTGGATTCTGGGTCTCCCGCTCTCTCTGCCCCTCCCCCACTTGCACTCGGTCTCTGTCTCTTAAATATAAATAAACATTAAAAAAAAATTAAACAAGTGATGAGTTTTTGGGAGTAAAACGTTTCCACCACCAGTTAGCTGAGATAGGTGGACACATGCGCCCAGAGCTCCTGTTCTAGGGGAAGACGAGAGTGACAAACAGGACACTGTGAAAGGGGACAATTCGTCAGATTCTAAGTGGAGTTACAGACCAGTGAGCTGTTACGATCAAAAAGTAAATCGACTGAAAAGAGTCTAATGGATAAACATTGGGCAGCCAAATGTGAAAATCTTTAACTTGCCGTTGGGATGCTGACATTTATAGTCTCACGACCGAGAGGTTGGCTACCAGGAGTTACAGGCAGACGGAAGAGCCGGCCAGCCTTTCCACATACGTTCCCCGCACAGCGGACATGTCACGTGAGCTAGATGCGCTGAATTTGTACTGACACTTCACAATCCCAATTTAACAAAATAATCCTGAGCAATACTCATCATGTGGCTCCACAGATGAGAGGACTTTTCAATAAACATTTTAAAATTAATTAAAGCTGGTAATTTCACATTTGATCTTACTTCAGGTATGAACTTTGCACATTCCACATATGTCTTCCTGAACGGATTTTCATCACATCTACGGTACACTGGGTGGTACATTTTCAGAAAGACACGGATACTTACCCACTGCTTCTTCTTGGTCTGAGAAATCAGTTGTTTGTGCTGTGTTGCTAGCTTCTTGATTTCTTCTACAAATTCTTCTTTACACTTTTCCTTTACTTGCTTACATTTCCTGTCCATCTCACCCTGCATATTGGCTACAGCTTTATTTACAGCTTGTCGTTTCTCCTCTTCCATTTCGGAACGGAGCTGAAATGAAAAGGTCAGCCCGTAACGGTCTGCCCTCAGCTCACACGGACCATCACCCTGAAGAGAACCCTAACACCGCGTCTACTTCGAGGCCACCCCTCTTCCCTCCAACCCATCAAGAGCTCCCAACGCCTTCGATGAAGAAACACAAGTTATCACTATTAACTGAAATGTTATCAAAGGTGTCTTATTATGTTCCTGGCTTTACAAAGGAGCAGCCTGGAGGATGCCCACGTGAAAGCTGCTAATAACCCACCACGGGAAAACTCTCGTCACACTCAGGGTCCTCGTTGGGGGGGGGGGGGGGGGGGCGGTTTACCTTTTCCAGAGCTTCTCGTACAACTCTTTCCGTTTCTCGCTTGTGGTCAGACTTCATTCGGTCTTTAAAGTCATTGAAAATCTTAGTGTATTTGTCGTGGCACATGCTTTGACACACTCCATCACCGGTGGTCTGTGTGCTTCGGTGCAGCATTCTTGGTGAAGAGGCACTTAACTTCTTGGTCTGAGTGGACACAGAAACCTTTTCGATTGGCTGAGGCATCGTGGGGATTTCCTGGCTGGAACTCACGGCTTCAGTTTCAGGCTCTGGTTCCTAAAGGGTAAGGACAGTGCTCAGATGTGAAACAAAGCCACCAGTCCGCCAGTTCAAGAACAAGCTCTGTTAGGATAAAAACATAGCGATACACATAAATAGCCACGTAATAAACTACGGTTAAGAAACCTGGAATTAAGATGGGAAATTCTGTTATGCAGATTTTACCACAATTAAACCCTCAAAACTTCCATTCAATTAATAGAGACGGTAATTCTAAATAGGATCTTCATTTATAATGTCATTGCATATAATACTATGGTCTTTGCTTTTCAGGTAGCCTAAGCAAAAATATTTAAACCTTAAACCACTATCAGTTTAGACTCACTTCTTTGGACTAGATCATTAACAGATATCCTAAAATTCTAAACCACTTCTCACTAAGTATTTGGAATTGTGCTAAGATTAATCCTTGGATTTAGAGCATTAACAGACTTTATCATTTTAAAAGGCGGAGCTTAACCCTCGTGTCCTCCAGTTTTTCAATGTTGACCCAATTGATGTAGTGGACAAGTGCTTTGTTTTTAATCATGCTACTAGAAAACCAGCAGAGTTGCAGGAAATGCAGCCAAGTGCCCTCCCACTTAGCCAGACTTGGTCTGAGATAGGAGACTTCTGGTTTGTGTGTGGCTTATTCTACTGATAGAAGACGGGTTCCAACCTGGTTGATGTTATCTGACGGCAGTGCCTTTTCACAAGTGCCGTACGTTGGAGCCAACTGTCTTGACCATAACTTGGGAGATACTTCCTGTTGCAGTGCCACCTGGACACTGCAAGGCGGGCCACTTACTTCCTTTTTGGGTTCCACACTCTGATTACGTCGTCCTTTCTTTGCTCTTGGTTCTTGAGTGACCTTTAGCTGTGGGCATCATAAAAACAACAGCACATTACTCCAGATGCTGTGAAACACTTCTGTGCTGACAACACTGGCCATGGCCCACAGGGAAGAAGCGAGTAACCGCCCCCTTTTGCATTTAGCACACCTGCGGCCACGTGGTCACCACCCACAGAACTCCCGCACAGGTGTGGTGGTGGGCACTAATGTGCCTACGGAAGAGAGGCAGGATCAGGGTTGCTTATCTGTCTGCCTGAACTGGTTTTGATACCTTTGGCAGAGCCCGTTACCCCTTTGTACGAAAGGAAGGAGAACCGTCGGAACGCCACTGGCAGCGCTCACGCTCACCGTGACTGATGGGGACACCCACCTGCTCGTTACTGGTGGAGGAGATGCTGGACTCTGCCTCCTCCTCTCCTCGGTCCTCATTCTTAGACTTCCAGAACCTTCCTTCGCGAAGGAAGCGCTGGTGCAGCTCCAACTCATCACAGGCCTTCTTCCAGCCCATGCTGCGCTTCACATGCAGCCGGTGGACGTTGACCGTGATGTCCTGGATGTTCTCAGAGGGAATCCAGGCCCTTCAAGTAACCGCAGAGATACAGTTAGAAATTCCTAAAACGGCAGCAGATTCTCCCCACTGCAAAGTAGGCCTTGGGAGATTCTGTGATGGCCAGGGGGGGTGGGGTGGGGGTGGGAGACCCACATGGAGGAGGAAGGAGGGGACAGGTTCTCGGAACAGGGCCGACTCTCAAGTACCTCAAAACCCCTCAGCACCGTCACGGCCTTCTTCAACCCGGTTAGCCTGTTCCTAAGTCCTTTTTCCAGCGTCTCCTCCCATTGCCACTCCGTTACTCAAGACTCGCTCTGTGCAGACCACAACTACAGGTGTGTGTGTTTGCAGATACGTGTGCACAAGATGAGGGCAAACGCTGCCTCCCCATGTTACGTTTCATCACATTCAGACTCGCAGCATCTACTGTTCAGCAGCCAGGTGCTCAGGTAGGGGCGTAAGGTTCTCTGCATTATGTGTGGTACTGACCCAAAAGTACTGGATGTAAAACTTGATTTAGTTCTCGAGAAAGTTTTCCTGGGCACCAGTCACCCAACTGGACTCCACCGTGTGCCAGCAGAAGGCACTGCAGCTCCTCCAATAATGCACGGGGCCGCTACCATGTTCCGGCCTCACTGGACCGCTGGAGGAGACGCTGCCCAGATGCGCTGGGTTAAGAGCTATGAATTAGGGGCCGGAGTCCCGGGTGCAAGCATCCTAGTTCTAGGATGGCACCTGCACCCACACAGCCTCTGCCATGAAGGCTCTTTGGGTTTGTCACAACTGTGAAGGGACAGGGTGCTCCTGAGAGGAAGACAGCTGCGGCCGGGCCTGAGGGACAAGGACGATGTATACCAGGGCCCATGAGAGGAGCTACTGGCAGAGGGAATGTCACAAACAAGACCAAAAACAGCAAGGTGCACGAGCCACAGTTAGGGAGACGCTCTCTGGAGCAGCCAGGACAAGTGAGGAACAGCACACAAGCACCGAGACACTGATTTCTTGTCTGTCTCCTGTTTAAACGTGTGCCGGGTCAGCTCCCCCTGCCCCCCACTCCGGCCAGCAGGGACGGAGTGTCACAAACACCGGCCTCATGACTATTCCAAAGGGTCGAGGGAAGCACGGTGCACACACACAAACCACAAGTGCAGACTTGGAACTCGCTTGTGCACGTGAGGCCACAGGCTTTCCAGATTAAATATGCCGACAGCTGGAGCCGTGACCTGCCACGAAGGATCTATAAATATTACGTCCACCGTGTCTCATCTGACATCAGTGCTTCATTAGGCCCCCTACCAAAGTAAACTACACTTTTGAAGAACTGTTTTTGAGACACATTTGTGTCACTAACAGTGCTGACTACCTGGAACTAATTTGTGACCTGTTGGTATTTTTTTTTCTCCTTAACTAATCTGTTTATCCCTTGGATACAAGAAAACTGATTCAGGCTGCTCTTAACATGAGATGTAATTAAGCGTCAGTGTGGTTCACACACACGTTCCCATTCTCCTATAATCCCCTCCATGACTGCAGGGGATCAGGTGCCACTTTTAAAGAGGTTCTCTGGTTATCTCTGGCAATCCGATCTACAAAGACACCCTACAATTCAGGGTAAGTCCAATAAAAAGAGGCAGAATCTAATTTGGCTCTGTCTGCACATCTGTCAATCCTGAAGGCTCTGAACACACGCGGAATCAAATGGCTCGGTAACCTGATGGCAAATGAGCTCAGAATGGTGTGCTTCCTTCCTGCCTGTAGCTCCCTGCCGGCTCCCGGGGCCCCTGGCCACCTGCAGCAGAGATTCAGCCTTGTTGACACAGACCGCCCCGCTACTTTTTCCTCTGGCAGGCCAACCGTGCAAATCCTAGCAAAACCCCGCTTCCAGTGAGTGGGGTCACAGCCACCTTTCTTCCTGGTCCCAGTTTGCATAGGCCCTGGGGAGGGGCAGCACACTCTGTGCCGAGCACACAGTGCGGGCTAGTGTAAGACCATTGATTTATATATGTTTTCCTTCTCCTGCCTATGTACGAAGATGGGATGAACTGGCAAAAAAAGAACACTTATTGGTAGTGATGCTGCCTAACAGTATGAATGCACTCAACACCACCGAGATGTGCACCTGAAAACAGTTATGACGCTAAAAACAGTGTTAGTGAAAACTTGCTGCTAGGCCTTTATTAGCCATCTCCTCTTGGTTGGTAACATATTGCTTAATTAAAACTCATTATTATAACTGTATAAAGATTGCTTTTAATAAATCAAATATGCCAGTAAGATACAGTGTAACTTATAAGGTATGTCCTCATCACTCATTTAGTTCAAGTATTTTATTAGGCACACTGTAACCAGAGAAGGAAAGGAAAAGATTCTGAATTTATAGTAAAATTGTAGACCTGTTAAAGCTGACTCTTGAACAACACTGGCTTGAACTGCAGGGGTCCACTCATACACAGACTGTTTTGACATAGGACAGGGCTGTAAATGTACTTTCTCCTCCTTTACTGTAAGAATACAGCATATAATACATGTAACATACAGAGCAGGAGTTAACTTTACATTATCAGAAAGGCTATAGTTAAGCTTTTGGGGGAGTCAAAAGTCATAGGTGAGTTAGGACTGGGGGGGAGCTGGCACCCCCATCCTCTTGTTGTTCAAGGGTCAGCTGTATTTTCTAAACTAAAGTCCTCAGAGAGCCATCTGTCCAGAATTTTTTAGATTTTTTAGATTCCAGGAAGTAATAAGTTTGGAAGAAAAAAAAACTCTCTGGAAATGGAATTTTATGTTGTAATTTTCTGTTCAGATCACAAACATGCCAAGGACCCAAGGAGATTACCTGAAATATTATTTTAAAATACTATGTGCATTGTATAATGAATGACATAAGACAAATTAACTCACATTATCAAAATACCACTCATGGTTGTAGATACTATAAAGCTGTCGGAAAATGGATGAAAAAATTTTTAATCTGCTAGAAATTTCCGATTATCAGTTCTAACCTAGTAGTATGTTTTTTTTTAAGTAACGAATTCTTGGTTTCTCTAGGTTAACTAATGAAACTTCTTCCCTGTTTGGATATTTGTACCATAAGCTGACTTTTATTAAGTATTTGCTGCACACCAGGCACCGTGCTTCGATCAGAACGTACCAACATTTCTCCAACCCTGACAGAGAAACTCTTCCACGATGTGCTACGGAAGCCCTCATTTTACAAGTGAGGAAACGAGGCTGAGAGGGACTGAACACCGTGTCTGAGACCAGAGCAGGACAAGCACATGCCAGAGCACGAGCCACGGTGGAGCCCGCCGGCCCTCTCCACTGCTACGGAGGCCGCCCTCCGTACCCCTGTCCAGGCCTCCCCACCCCTCCATCCCCGTTCTGATGGGGCACGGTAACAAACCCGATACAATGTGCTGCTACTTCATAATCCATACAGTCAGAGCATTCGTTCTGTAGTCAATGGTGGGATTACCCATGTTTCCTGCCTTGACAGCATCAGCTAGGGATGCATCTATCTCTGAAGGAACGGAACTACGTTTTTGGAAACTTACACTATCCGTAGGTTTCTTGCCACTAAACTTCTATTTAAATTAAATGAAGACTAAAAATTCACTATGGAGAGGAATAAAGTCTCTTGTTCCATAGTTTCTCACAGTGATGACAGTTACATAAAACCCTCACAACTTCAGGCACAGCAGACATTTAAATACTTGGAAAGGCCTTTAGATCATGTAGCTGACTTGCTATTTTTCCCCTTTACTTTTAGTATCTGTGAACTTTCATCAGTGTCCAGTCACGGCTATTAGTGACAATGTTACTCAGAACAATACTTTAAGGTTTTGATATCACAATGAAAGAGGCAGCTATAATTTCATAGTATGGTTCACATTCTTTGTATGAAATACGTAACTATGCAAAAATAAGTTTACAGGGGCGCCTGGGTGGCTCAGTCGGTTGAGCGTCCGACTTCGGCTCAGGTCATGATCTCGTGGTTTGTGAGTTCGAGCCCCACGTCGGGCTCTGTGCTGACAGCTCAGAGCCTGGAGCCTGCTTCGGATTCTGTGTCTCCCTCTCTCTCTGCCCCTGCCCCGCTCATGCTGTGCCTCTGCCTCAAAAATACATAAAAACATTAAAAAAAATTTTTGTAATAAAAAAATAAGTTTACAGTAACAGAAATTTTTACTGTTGGGATACAGATACTGTATCATGAAAACGTAAAGTTTTAGGCTGGGCTGTACACATCTCCCTGGCAACAGGAACTTCAAAATATAGGCTGGATACCATGTCTGGCAGTTCCCTTCCTGTAATTCTTATGCACATCCTTAGATCACAAGGTCGACATGGTCTCCTGCTCCCACGTCGATGATTTTTGTCTGTGGCTTTTAACAGAGCTTTGAAAAGGTGCCTGAAACGGCATCCTGTCTTCACAAACCATGAAGTGGCCACATTCTTAGAGCCCTTCCACACCCGCCTCACCACGCAATCCCAGCACGAGCCTGTGCTGCATCACACCATGTCGGGAGCCCAAACTCCAAGTACCATTTGCAAAAATCGTCGTCCGCTGCCTCGTCAGGCTACATGCTGATCTGCCATATATTGACTAACTGGAACTAAATAAAAACTTTAAAAGCCAAAACAAAACAAAAGGCAAAAATGGCAAAGTATTAGTAATTTCCTATTCTGGGTACTAGATTTCCTGGTTTTTATTAATTTTTTCCCCTGCACTTATCTATTGAACTCTCAAGAAAAAAGGAAAAGATAATTAACCAAATAGAGCAATGGATAATAAATGCAAAAACAACAACGACAACAACAAAACACCGAGGTGATGTGATTTGTTTCTCCAAACTGAACTACAGACTGTTTTCTGCCCTCCCAGTACTAAGGACCATCTGATGGATGCCCCAAGGGTCACTCAGAGGTCAGCCCTGGTGGGCGCAGGATCACGCTTACCTCTGGTGGTGGTGACCGAAGAAGCGAACGTCAACCTGGTTGTCCTCCTTCTGTAGGACCTTGGCTGGCCAGAAACCAAAACCTTTCATTTTGGCCCAAACCAGTTCATGATTAGGTATCTGGAAATAAAATGTTTTATGTAACCATGTTATTTTCAAAGTATTAAATGCACACATGTCATTAATGCTCAACTTAGGAAGTATAGTGCAGTATTTTGAAAACACTGCTTTTTTTTTTTTAACTCCTAAACCCATAGAGCTTTTTTTTTCTCGGATTGATTCTTGCCTTCAAGTAAAGCACCAAAAACTTACAGTCTGCATGAGAGCAGAGATATGGACCCTCATCTCTCAGAAAACACAGCCTGCAGCACTTAGGGACGAGCCAGTCTCCAAGGTGAGACCCCGTGAGTAACAGTGGCAAACACAACACCCTCACTGCATTGTAAGGTGCACTCCAGCACCTGGGAGCCTGTGAGAGATGTGAAAGTCTGAGGTCCTGCTCCAGGCTTAGGGAATCACAGAGACCCCAGAGCACCTGAGGAGCACAGGGGCGTCCTCCACAGGCAGCCTGGCACACCCAGGGCTGGGCGCAGCCCCGACCACAGGCACAGACCAGTCGGGACCTTCCTGAAATTCTGTCATTCCAGGGGACCACACATAGCCACAAGCATACAGGAAGCCTTATCTTTCTTGTGAAAAAAACGGGAAGAGCAGAAGTTCACTCTATTATCTATTAAGGGTTTATTCTGAAGTTCCTCATTTTAAAGTCAGAAATGGGTAATGATGCCAAGTTGTTTCCCCTGTGTTTCAGGTTTAATGCTGACTAAGCCCATGTATATACTATGATACAAAGAAAAATACCTAGGAAGGATTATAATCCTTAAATAAATTGGAAATAACCTTGCTTAGAATAGTACATCACACACTTAAGAGGTAAAAAACAGAAAATCACAAAATTTCACATACACAAGGGTAGCAGAACCAATTGTCAGGACGAGCATTTGACAAATAGAAGCAATTCTTGCAAAGCTGTAGTTCATCCAGCTAAAAAAGAAAAGCAACTATTTTAGCCTACACAAAACATGAGCATCAAACTGTATAAAACAGATCCATGTAAATTAGCATTCTCTCTCATGTGCACAGATAGTCCTGAATTTTTCTTCCTTAGAGATTACATTTTTCATTTCTCAATGAATACTAGGAGAGCCTGCCACATTCCTGTTCAGACCATCTCCATGGTCCCAGACGGGCCTGGAGCAGAAGACAGGTCCTCAGGAGGTCTGGCCTCCACTCCCAGCCTGGCTCCCGCCCTCCTTCTGGTTCATATGCACAGTAAATGCTAGTTCAGCAGACAGATCCTTCTGGTCTACCCATCTTAAGTACCATTACCAATAAAAGCAGTCCTTACATTCCCTCATTCTGTTTTAGTCCTTGTTTCCTTTCATAACACTCTTTCACGTCTTGTGAAGAAACATATTCTGTCCGTTTCTTTTTTGAGCCTCTTTCTTCAGAATGTATATTCTGAAGAATATAGCCCCATGAGCAAAAAGCAGTACTTCAATCACCACTTTATCTCTCCTAACACCCTGCACAGCACATAGTAGACACTCAATAAATATTTGTGGAAGGAATGAAAAAACAAAGGTCAAATTTTATCAGAAAACAAGACTTTTTATATAAATTTTCAGGTGAGTGTTTCAAATAAAAAAGACTATACACACAAATAAAACCTCTAATATGCTAATATGTATTTTACTTATTGTATAAATAGGAACTTTTTTGTTTTTGTGGGGTTTTTTGCTGTGAAGTCTATATAGGATCTTTCATTCAAAGAGGGTAACATTGGGGTGCCTGGGTGGCTCCGTCGGTTAAGCGCCGACTTCAGCTCAGGTCATGATCTCGCGGTTTGTGACTTTGAGCCCCGCGTCAGGCTCTGTGTTGACAGCTGGGAGCCTGGAGTCTGCTTCGGATTCTGTTGTCTCCCTCTCTCTGCACCTCCCCGACTGGCGCTCTCTCTCTTCCCAAAATAAACAAACATTAAAAATAAAGATTTTAAAAGAAAACAATTGTAACAAAGAGAGTAACATTTCTGCACTGCAAAGGAACAATCAACAAAATAAAAAGGCAACCTACCGAATGGGAGAAGATATTTGCAAAAGACATTTACAATAAGGGATTAATATCCAAAGCATATTTAAAAAAAATTTCACAACTCAAAACCAAAAAGAAAAAAATCCAGTTAAAATATGGGCAGAGGAACTAAAGAAATGTTTTTCCAAAGAAAACACCCAGATGGCCAACACACACAAGAAAAGACACTCAACATCACTCATCATCAGAGAAATACAAATCAAAACCACAATGAGATACCACATCACACCTGTCAGAATGGCAAAAATTAACACAAGAAACAAAGGGTGTACGTGAGGATGCAGAGAAAGGGAAACCCTCTTGCACTGTTGATGGGAATGCAAACTTGTGCAGCCACTCTGGAGAACAGTGTGGAGGTTCCTCAAAAAATTAAAAACAGAACTAGTCAACAATTCTAGGCAATTGCACTACTGGGTATTTACCCAAAGAATACAAAAACACTAATTCAAAGGGATATGTGCACCCCGATGTTTACAGCAGCATTATTTGCAATAACCAAGATATGGAAGCAGCCCAAGGGTTCATCAATATATGAATGGATTATACTATTCTTTATGAGGCCAGCACTGTATCAAAAACAGATAAAGACAATAAAAAGAAGAGAAGTATAGGCCAATATCCCTAATGAGCATGGATATAAAAATAACAAACCACCACCACCACATCCAACAATACATTTAAAAAATCATTCATGGGGCACCTGGGTGGCTCAGTCGGTTAAGTGTCCAACTTCAGCGCAGGTCATGATCTTGTGGTTCGTGAGTTCAAGCCCCACGTCGGGCTCTGTGCTGACAGCTCAGAGCTTGGATCCTGCTTCAGATTCTGTGTCTCCCTCTCTCTCTGTTTCTCCCCCCACTCACACTCTGTCTCGCTGTCTCTCTCTCAAAAATAAATAAAGAATTAAAAAAATCATTCACCACAATCAGTGGGATTTATTCTGGGGATGCAAAGGTGATTACATTCATAAATCAATCAATATGATACACCACACTAATAGAGAAATGACAAAAATCAAATAATCATTTCAATAGATTCAGAAAAAGCATGTGGCAAAGTACAACATCCATTCATTATAAAAACCCTCAACAAAGCAGGTGTAGTGGGAACATGGTCATGAAGACCACAAACTACAGCTAACATCATCTTCAATGGAGAAAAACTGAGAGCTTTTCTGCTGAGATCAGGAACAAGACAGAGATGTCCACTCTCAACACAGTACTGGAGGTCCCAGCCACAGCACTCAGGCAACAAAAAGAAATAAAAGGCATACAAAGGCATACAAATGGGCAAGGAAGAAGTCAAACTTTCACTATTCGCAGACAACGTGATATTCTAAGAAGAAAACCTGAAAGACTCCACCAAAAAACTACTAGAACTGATAAATTGAGTAAAGCTGCAGGATACAACACAAATGTATAGAAACCTGTTGCATTTATATACACCAATAACGAAGCAGCAGAGAACAATTGAGGAATTGGTCCCATTTACAATTCCACCAATAAGACACCTAGGACCAAAGCCAACCAAACAGGTGAAACACCTATACTCTGAAAATTATCGAACACTGATGAAAGAAACAGAAGATGGCAGAAACGGAGACATTCCACGCTCATGGATTAGAAGAACAAATCTACTGTTAAAATGTTGATACTACCCAAAGCAATCTACACGTTTAAAGCAGTCCCTATCAAAATACCATCTGACATTTTGACAGCCAGAAAAAACAATCCTGGAATTTGTACAGAACCACAAAAGACCCTGAATAGCTAAAGGAACCTTGGAAAAGAAAAGCAACACTGGAGGCATCACAATTCCGGACTTCAAGCTGTATTACAAAGCGGTAATCATCAAGGCAGTATGGCACAAAAACAGACCCACAGATCAATGGAACAGAATAGAAAGCCCAGAAATGAATCCACAACTATATGGACAACTAGTTTTCGACAAAGCAGGAAAGAATATCCAATGGAGAAAAAACAGCCTCTTCAACAAGTGGTGATGGGAAAACTGGAAAGCCACACGTGGAAGAACGAAATGGGACCGCTTTCTTACACCACACACAAAAATAAATTCAAAATGCATTAAGGACCTAAATGTGACACAGGAAACCATCAAAATCCTAAAGTAAGACACAGGCAGTAACCTCTTTGACAATGACTGGAGCAACTTATGAGACGTGTCTTTGGAGGCAAGGGGAACAAAAGCAAACATGAACTACTGAGACCCCACCAAGATAAAAAGCACAGCGAAGGAAACAATCAACAAAACTAAAAGGCAACTTACAGAATAAGAGATTATTTGCAAACGACGTATCAGATAAAGGGTTAGTATCCAAAATCTATAAAGAAATCATAATACTTCACACCCAGAAAACAAAAAATCCCGTTAAGAAATGGGCAGAAGACATGAATAGACACTTTTCCAAAGAAGACATCCAGATGGCCAAGAGACACATGAAAAGATAGTTCAACATCACTCATCATCTGCAACATATAAATCAAAACCACAAGGAGATACCACCTCACACCTGTCAGAATGGTTAAAAGTAACAACACAGAAACAACAGGTGTTGGTGAGGACGTGGAGAAAAAGGAACATTCATGCACTGTTGATGGGAATGCAAACTGGTACAGTCACTCTGGACAACACTATGGAGGTTCCTCAAAACCTTAAAAGTAGAACTACGCTGCAATCCAGTAATTGCACACTAGGTATTTATTCAAATGATAGAAAAATACAGATTTCAAGGGCACACGCCCTCCGATGTTTACAGGCAGCACTATCAACAACAGCCAAACTATGAAGACAGTCCAAATGTCCATCAGTAGAGGAATGGATTAGGAAAGAGTGGTACACACACTTACACACTAGAATATTATTCAGCCATAAAAAGAGAATGAAATATTGTCATTTGCAACAATGTGGATGGAGTTAAGAATATTATGCCAATTGAAATAAGTCAGAGAAAGACAAATACCATGTTAGCTCACTCATATGTGGAATCTAAAAAACCAAACAACAAAAAAAATAAAAACAACTCCTAAACAGAGAACAAACTGGTGGTTGCCAGAGGGGAGGGACATGGGTGGATGGGTGAAGGGGATTATCGAGTACAAACTTCCAATTACAAAGTTAGTAAGTCACAGAGCGGGGGGGGGGGGGGGGGGGGCAGGGGGCGGGGGGGGGGGACGGGAAGTGCAATTGGTCACGTTGTAATAACGCTGTGAGGTGACGGGACCACACTTGGGGGAGCAGTTCAGTGACGTATGGAAGTGTCAGACCACTACCCTGTATAACTGGAACTAATATCACACTGTATGTTAATTACGCTTTAATTTGACAGTGAAAAGGAGGGTAACATTTATTGAGTGTCTGCCCAGTGCAAGACATTTGCCTGCATTATGTAACCAACATCCCTGAGAGCAGTTACAGAAAAGGAAACATACTTTATTTGTACAAGTTACTTAACCACTAAATCTAACTCCTAGGATTTCTCTGAGAAAATTCCCTCCTTGATTTGCATTATTTCCCATGTATTTCAAACATGGAAATAAAATTATATTTAAAGGAAATGGCAAAACTGAAACATATGTAAGAGTAGAATTCTAAACTAAGTCTGGAAAACAGCAGGAGTTTAATTATTGGGAGTAAGCAGTACCTCGTGACAGGTGTCTTTATACAGCATCCGTGCTATGTCAGCCTGCTCGCTGTCTGCTGTAATGAAAGGCAGACAGTATCTATTACCACAAATCCAGAAACACAAAACTGTCGAAAGTAGTACAACCATTTGCATTTTCTTTCAGTGTGACTAGAGTGGACATATACCATTTAAAATGAAAATGGCTATTTTAAATGAAGTTCAGGGGCACCTGGGGGGCTCAGTCGGTTAAGCATCTGACTCTTGATTTCTGCTCAGGTCATGATCTCACGGTTCATGAGATCGAGCCCCACATCGGGCTCTGTGTTGGCAGCATGGGGCCTGCTTGGGACTCTCTCTCCCTCTGCCCCTCTCCCCTGCTCTCTCGCTCTCTCAAAATAAATAAATAAACATTTTTTAAAAATAACATAAATAAAGTTCAGGCAGCCAAACAACATTTCTATAGACAGCTGTAATGTTATATTCAACAGAATACGGATCCTCTACATACAGAGTGCCTTCTTTCTTTTCCTTCAAATGATGGGACGTTAATGGAAGAGGACCAGAATTAAAGTGCTTATAAAAAGCCTCTCAACTAAGCTTATATATAAAACTATAAAGAATAAAAATATTTTCAGCACTTAGTACTAGAATTCTTGGCCAGTCAATTTTATAAACTATAACCACATTACCAACGTTGAAACCCTGACATTATTACTTACAAATCATTAAAGTATCAATTTTTTGAATGTAATGTTTTATAAAAGGTATTTGCCAACGCGAAGGTTAAGTGGTATAGAGAAGCATGCACAGAAAAGAAAAAAACCCTTCAACCTCCGTAGAAAATCACTGTGTTGTGGAGAAGCAGCTGAGCATCAGCTTTGAACTCTTCATAACTGCGGTATTTCCCTTCGTTCACTTTCTGCAGAGGGCGAGAAACAAAATAGCAAAGCGTTAACAGCTAGAATGTTTGTCTGCCTTATGCTAACGGGTTATTAGCGCAAGGGGCATGGCAGAACCTTCCAGAATGTCGCTATGTCCACTCCCGTGTCCCACGGCACGGATGGGACACGCGTGAGGACACCGATAAGCCCACCTGCGGCTGGAGTGCGGCGTGCAGAGCACTGGACCGCGGGCAGCCCCCACCCTCCTCTGCACTAAGTCAGCCGCTGAGCTCCGCCAAAAGCCGGGGCCTCTCACTGCTGCTGGGCTGCGTGGAGAACGAAGGCTGTGGTCGGTGCAGATGGTAACTACACACCTACCATTTTTCTGGCACAGTCTTACAGAGACTGAAAGCAACAACCATTGGCCTACGTGACGCTTTCCCACAAAGTCCGAGTTGTTCCTCTACACACCAGGTCAAGGCAAGGCTTTCTGCTGTGCTAGACACGTGTACGTGATGGATTATGGAGGGAATTTGAGGGTTTTTTGCAGGCAGGCAAAGTTTTTGGAAGAAGGGTATAACGAGTTATTTAGAAGTAGCAAGGAGGCGTTTTCTTATCCTGGTAGCACTTTAGGAAATCAGCTTGGAAAGGACTTAGAATACTAAGGCCTCTAAACAACAACTAAGATCCTGTCTTTCTGCTGAAATCCTCCAAGGCCCACCTCAGTGGTGCTTTCTTCAAGAAGGCTTGCAAGATATCCCCTGCTGGAGGAACCTGCCTCCCTTCTGGCATCAAGGGTCACAGGCTTAGTTACAGATACTGAGTCCCACTGGGAATTTCTGACCGTCCCGGGCTCGGTCCTCCCAGGCACTGGCAACGTCTAGAGCTCCCCCGGTGACCTGATCTACACCCAGATGGAGAAACTGAACCCAGGTTTCCCAAAGCATCTTCGTGATTTTTGAGATTTGCACCATCACGGCCTGTATTTTGGTTTGAACTGTAAGCTCCTGATGGGATAAAAATCATGCTTTCCTCTGTATTTTCCTTACAGTGCTTTCTGTTCACGAACAGCACCTGCTACGTACAAAGCTAAGACACCATCAGTCCAGCTGGTGTTCTCTACGGATCCGCCGGGATCAGACTAAGGGAAGCTTGGAAGGAGCAGAAGCGGGGGCAGGAAGGACTGTCCCGTAGAGACCTTGGGGTTTAGGAGAAGAGGCTTTGCTTGAGGACAGGAACTGGGGCAGGAGGTGAAATGAAAACTACTTGTTTTTATTTCAGACTCTGCCAGCCTCTTTAGAGGGAACACCCTTCATTTACCCTCATTTCCTACTGAGGTAATCACCTGCAGTCTTTCTCAGCTGCCAAGGGGACTAAGAAACTTGTAAAATAACTTAAAATTATTCCTATGGTCTCCCTATAAGCTACTGTGGCCAACCACGAGATCTGAAATTCAAAAGGATGCATAAAGTACAGAATTAGTAATTCAGCGGCCCTAACTGGGAAATGCGTTAAAATGTTCTACTGGATTTTACTGCAATTTGTAATTACATGTTAACAAACCCATTACAATACTCAGCTACAAAAGGTAAAATCAAGAACTCTGAGAAAATTGTTTTCTGGTTACATAATCTTTGTGTTGTTCAAGTTCACTCTGCTGTTTCCCAGGACTCTGGTCCTAGACTCCAATGTTCCCTTGAGAAAAACTCCTGAGTACCTGCTAGTGCTAGGAAACCACGTGCAGATAGGAGTCCTCGAATCTGAAATATTCAGTTGACCAGGCTCTACACGCCTCTCCTGGGATCAGCAAGTATCCAGAATCTACAGCTGCCTTAACACCAGGCCTTTTCGAACGGGACACCTGATCTGCACGCACAGTAAAAGCACAAGGCATCTCAGTAGCAGCAATGCCCCTGTAGGGGCTACACCTTTTAGGCCCTAAGTAGAGGACGAGCAGGCACACACCCTAGGGGGAATGGCAACAGAATCATGCTCAGCTGGGAGTTGTGAGTCATGTGGGAGCTACGGGTGTATCAGAAACCGGACAGAGGGCCTGGCTTTACCTCCTGTATGGTGGGGACGTCCACCGCTGAGTGCACCAGCCTCCGATACATTGGGTGTTTGTTGTCCTTCCCCTTCTTATTGAGGTCTATAGCCTGAAAGGTCATTGAGAGACGGGTGACACAATTTCTAAACACTTCAGAATTAACTGGAAAAATGTACATGCACTATATATAGTTCAATGTGGCATTTTTGGGGTTTTGATAGAAAGAACAGTTATTTTGGAAAACGCCACTTTACTTTAGACACTAAGTATCACAATATTGCTGGGCAATAACTGCAGTAATACGGATGGAGCTAGAAAGTATTATGGTGAGTGAAGTCAGACAAAGACAGATACCACATGGCTTCACTTGTACATGGGATCTGAAAAGCAAAACAAACAAAAAACAGAAACCGACTCTTAAATACAACCAAGAAACTGATGGTTGAGAGAGGGAAGGAGGAGGGGGATGGGCAGAACAGGTGACGGGGATGAAGAAGTACAAATTTCCACTTTTAAAACAGGTCAGTCACAGGGATGACAAGTGCAGCATGGCGAATATAGCTGGTCATATTGTAGTAACTTTGCATGGTGACAGGTGGTGGCTAGAATTACTGGTGAGCATGGAGTTATGTACATAAATATCAAATCCCTGTGCGGAACACCCAAAACTAATAGTAATATTGTAGATCAACTGGACCTTCCTTAAAGATTTTGAAAAATAAAAGATGAAACAACAGAGATGTATCAGCAGGGAAAGAAAAGTGCACGTCTAATCTAATGCAGCTAAAGAAATGCCCGTGAAAACAAAGACAAGACCAAAAAATAAAAGCCTCTTGCGGAGCCATCACGCACAAAAGAAGTATGACGGCGGTGTTCTCCACCCCCATCCTGCTCTGTGCATCTTGACTTGTCACGCGCTAAGTTGCAAGGCATGAAGGGAGGGAGCCTGGCAGGGCGGCCCGGAGACTGTGCAGGACTCACCCTCTCCTTCATGCGGGACACGATGAACCGCAAGTACGTGCTCATCTCCTGTTTGTTTGTGTGTTTCTTCTTGATGCTCTGTTAACAACAGAAAAGGCCAGATGTAAAACGTGATTTTGTACGGTGTGCAAGGACTGTACACAACACGCACTATTTCCAGCACATCTGATACAGAGAAACCTTTGAAATGCGCACGGTAAAAACACTGCTTTATGTGAGAAGGAAATGGAAAATATTATGTCGCACTGGACATGATACCTTAGACAACTATGCACTTTTTCCTCAGCATTTTAAAACTTAAAACTTCCACTATTTTCAGATAAAACAAATGACATAATACTGATCGTGACATAACGCGGAATCACTTATTTTACAAAAGAAAAAAGTCAGCTGAAACCCTTCAGGGAGCATTATTAGTAATATCGAATGGTGAATTTCAGCACAACGTTACTCTTTGTCTAAAAGGTTATTAAAAATCCGCGTCCCCTATGAGTGAGTGCAGTGCAGGCAGGCATACCTACTTAGCTTTTAACGTGTCAGGGTCTGTTCAGTAATAACTTCAGTTTCTAGGAGTCTGACCTGAAAACTAATTAGGTTCTTCAATTTACGTCTCAGAAAATAAATGTCAGCTAGGACCCACTTCCTCTGTCGAGACTGAGGCCTCGGGGCAGACCCCCAGCCCCACGGAGGCGGCCATGCCGCCTCGCCCACTAGGCCCGGGCCGGCGTTTCACAACCGCGCACCCCCCTTCGGACACCAGGTGACGGCCCTCTACCCAGTGACATCATTAGGCCCGAAGAACGGTGTGTGCCAGAGGTCATCCTGATGTGCTAACGGACCGGACGAAGCAGCCAACATTTCTCAGCTAACTACAAACTACCAGCGCCTCGCTGGGGCTCCAGGGAACGGATTATCCACACACACGACCCTAACCCGTCTCGACAGAAAACGGGCCCTTTCTTCTCTGGAGATGTGGTTTCCCGCACTTCGTGTCTCAGGTGGCCCCCTCTCCACTGGTCACCTGGACTCTGGCACGGGCAGTCGCCGCTTCTCTTGTGCTCATCTGGCACATGCTGTGCACACAGCTTCTAAGTCATGCCAGTTACAGAGCATCGGCCCCGTCCGTGCCCAGAGTGGGGACTCGCCGCTGAGCACGGGACTGGGGACGTCCCAGGGGACGTCCCAGGGGAAGGTCCCCGGGCTCTACACCGGTTTGTCCGCTCATTCGCTGATCCCGCAGGAGTGGTGACGTGTGGTGGCGACCGCTGCTGCTGCACAAGGACACTTCCTGGGCTCCAGGCTGAGAGTCTTTGTCGGGGAGGAGCTGGTGGGCCGTCACTTTTGACAAGACCCACGCCAGCACGTGAGAACCACCCTCCCGTCAGCCGGCGCCGCTGAGGAGGGTGCGGTGCGGCACCTGCACCCCACACGGGACGAGTGTGCAGGGAGCTCTCTGGGGACGGGAAGTTACGGTCAGCTCTTCATGCTTTCGGACATCCTTCCCTGCGCTACTTTCTACGCTAAATGAACAGCCTGGCAGACTGTCAAATATGGGAAAAACAAAGGGTAAGAGGCCAAGAAGGCTGCTTTTTTCCTCACCTCTCGGGAAAGCTATATTCTCTTAAAAGAGAGAACAAAAACGAAAGCTTCTAGCTACAGACTCGATCGATCACGTGAACTCCAAAATATGTGGATGCGCTGCTAAAACTGCTGCTCCCAAGTATCAGTCTGATCATGCAATCATAAATTTGTGTAAACTCCAATGAAATAGCAACCTACATCAGGTCCTGGAATACTATCTGAGGGGTTATGGTTCTTTTAATAGATGACAGGTAATTAAGGGAAATACACAACACTTCATGTAATGAAACATAATGTCAATGCTAAGTATTGTTCCAGACCTTCCCTCCATGAAGCAGGCTGGGGATACTCTGCTCTCTAGGTCTGTGTGCGCATACCACCAGCTCGGCCTGGGGCGGCTGTGCAGAGGGGATTCTGGGGACAGAGTCTGTCACTGCAGCGACCACGGCATGGCCGCCCTCTCTCTCCAGGGCTGCTGGGTAGCCCACATTTGCACAGGAACATGGTTTTTCCTGGTGGTGATCTCGACATCAAGCTATATGAGGTACTTCACTGTTAGTCACAACCTAACCCCTTTTGGTTCTTTAGAGCCCTCGAAAATAAATCAAGTATCTTTTTTGGTGATAAACATGGGTTCTCCTGAAAAAGCAGGGCACAGACTGTAACACGAGTGCTCTGGGCGTATGTGAGCCGCTGCCCCCAGGCAGTCCCAGGGGCTTGCAGGCACCTGTTCCCCAGACCCACAGGCCCGTCCATGGGTGGGGCCCTCTGAGGGAGCCCACACCAACAAGAGAGGGGCCTGGACAGACATGGCCTCTCCCTGTAATTCCTGGAGACAAAACGTTTGTCATAAGATGCTTCCACACTTGCTAAACTTGTGGGCTTTCAGACATTTCCCTCTTCGTATTTCACAAAAGAGAGGAATGGTGGGGCGCCTGGGTGGCTCAGTCGGTTAAGCGTCCGACTTCGGCTCAGGTCACGATCTCGCGGTCCGCGAGTTCGAGCCCCACGTCGGGCTCTGGGCTGATGGCTCAGAGCCTGGTGCCTGCTTCCGATTCTGTGTCTCCCTCTCTCTCTGCCCCTCCCCCGTTCATGCTCTGTCTCTCTCTCTCTCTCTCTCTCTCTCTCTCTCTCTCTCTCAAAAATAAATAAATGTTTAAAAAAAAAAAAAAAAGAGAGGAATTGAGCATTGTAGCCTCTGTTTGAGGGCTGCACCGTAAGACCTGCGGGGATTTCTTGGAGTTGTGAGCTGCCTGTGTGACATCCTCAGTGCTGTCTCAACTAAGTCTGTCAGCAAAACAAGACAGTGGGCTTGAGAAAAAGCCACTTTGACAGAAATTAAAGGAAGAGCTTCTAAGGTAAATGCTATTCTGTCTGTAACATAACTAAGCAGACAGCTCTAACAACAAGGTCAGAAAAACAAAAATCATGCTTTAAATATCTGCAGATTACTTCAGATCCAATCCTTTCTCGGGCATAAAGAACTGTACGTATTCTCTACTTGCCGACCTCAGGACTCCTCAGGAAAGGCCTCTCTCCAACAGTATGCAGCTCAGATAAAGCCCAGAAAGTTCTGGGGACTGTTCACATCACTGGTACCATACAGGGATCATTCTGTCCATATCTACAAACAGGAGAGCCTCTGCATTACATGGCCAAAGTTGTTGCAACCGTTTTCAAAACAGAATAATCACACGGCTGAAGCTGATTCAAATGTGTGAGATGCCCACTAAAGACGCTCTTAAACACATGACAGATTACCAAGGGGCTGCCTTCCT
Source organism: Prionailurus viverrinus (assembly GCF_022837055.1). NCBI lineage: Eukaryota > Metazoa > Chordata > Mammalia > Carnivora > Felidae > Prionailurus > Prionailurus viverrinus. The sequence goes on from NW_025927614.1 coordinate 2,734,282, forward strand.
TTCTGGGGAGAAATAACAGAAAATCTTAAACGTCTTCTTGAGTAAGGGATTCTTACCACCAGCACAAACACTTGCTGGGTCACAGCAAGTTGGGTAAGGCCAGGCGGATGGCCTAGGGAAAACAGGAATCAAGTAATTCAGCTACACTCTGGGCCTGATGGTGGTTCTGGCTGGAAAAAGGTACGAGCAACCTTAGACCAGGTCAAGGCTCATCCACAGTTAATTACAGACAACAGTGCCCAAGGGCCATCACATGAACGAACCCTCAAGACTGATCTCAGAGACCCAGCTTTTCAGATGCAGCACCTGTTCCAGCAGAAAATGAACGTGTGGAAACGGCATCTCCAGTCCACCAAGTACCCAAACGAAAAAAGCATGCAGAGATCCAGGAGGCCTTCCCTTAGATCATGAATGTGTGCTGCTTGAGCTCACCAAATCCAAGTCCCCCAGTCTGTGACTAAACAGGTCAAGAGTATCTCACTTTCCCGGGGAACCCTAATACCCAGCACATCTTTCCTGTTACAGGGCTAGACTAGTGGTCTTTTCTTCAACCATTTAAAAATGTAAACCCCATTCTGAACTCATGAATAGGACACAGTCTGGCAGGCCTGGTTTGCCCCACGGGCTGCGGGTTTACCAACCCCAGACTAGACTCTGTTCTGTGAAAGCAGGGTCCACAGTGCTCCAGCTGAGCCTGGTCTTGGGCCAGGGCTTTGTGCAGTATGTGGCATACAGTCAGTGCTCAATAAATGCTAGTGGGACTGAACTGCTGGTAGTCATTAGTAACTTCATTGCTTACCGGGAAAAATATTCTATGTAGTGGAATTCAACCATACAAAATCCTTCTAAATGTGAAACGATTATTCACAACCAAGCTGTGTCGGCATACTCTGGCCACTATAAACCATTCTGTTTACTTCTGGTGAATAAACCATATTATTGTCAGATGTCACCTAAATAGTGCCATTGGCCTCCAACCACCAGACTCCCTTAAAAGTTAGTGAGCTCACAGACATCTAGGGCACGTGCTGAAAAGTCCTTGGCCCGAGGCTGTGTTCTAAACAAGCACCAGGTAATTGGGTGCTAGTGGCCTCTATTGTTTCTATAAACTATCTGCATTATTTGAGGAATCAAGAGGCTCCAAGCTCTCCTCAATAACTGTCTGTAATCACAGAACAGAAAAGAATCACATCGAATCTTATCTGCACATAAACTGCCCATCTTGTTACGGAAATCAGAGGCTCTGCTATTCTCCACAACCATTTGTTATCACGGAATACAAAAGAATCATCATTTACAAGAAACCCCAGCATCTGAAACTTCCACAGCAGCAGTGCCAGGCTTGGAAGCGGCCATGGAAGTGGCTCAAAGTGCGGCCCTTTCTCCATTCATACCAGAGGGGGCCCCAGTAGCCCCTCAGCGACAATCAGTTACGAGGATGACTTTCTAAAAATATACCTGTGTTCAGTCCTTTTCACCCCTGGCAGAAACAGACTGAAATTAACTCTCTTCTGCAAGACCAGAGGGCAGAACGCCATAGCTGTCATCAGTGAGAACAGCAGAGAGCGCGGCTGGCCTGCTCCTGCAGCTGGGGTGCCCGCATTCAGCTGCGTGGTCCCCGCGACTCTACCCTAAATCCCGCAGCCATGTGCACTGGCCCTCCTGGAGAGCTTTTTAACTTAGGTTAAACAAATTTCAATTTAAGTTTAAAAACCTCCCTTAAGCTGCCATGAATATGCCTTCTCACCCACAGGTAACAGAACCTGGAGGGTAATTCCAACTATGAACAGGTCGAGGTGGATTTTTGGAGCACACGGACGGACAGCTCTCTGCTCACAAGCCTCTCCGTCATTGGGAGGTGGGTCCAGAGTCACTAATGCACAGTGTTTCCAGACTAGCTCATCCCGACTCCAGCTGTATCTGTATTTACCATTTTTTACAAAGTCAACTCCTTCCTGTCTGATTGAGGTCTAGGAGTTTTGGCTTTAAGTTCAGATGATACAATCAACTTTGTAGCCGCCAGTCTATTAAAGCACAGTCTCAAATTAATCCTACCTGCCACAAAGCTGACCACTATGGTAAAAACATCCACATATTCACAAAGAAACCGCTAAAATATTAGCCACAGAGAGGGGGTGCCATGCATGTCAGGGATTTTATGGTTCAATATTCCATGCACTTGTGGGGGTACCTATGAGTTCTGGGTCACCAAGGTTGGAGAACAGGGAAGGAACATTCAGGAACATTTTGTGGCATGGAACATAGGTTTTGCATCTACCTGGTCCTTCCCCTTGTACACAACACTGAAGAAGAAGGAGATTCAAAACACAGAGGCAGCGTGTATTCCTCAGTGGGATACAACTCTCTGTTCTCCTCTGCAAAGAAGTTTCGTTTCTCTGTTGTCGGGTCAGGGAACAAGTAGCTTTTTGTTCTCTGCTTGACGAAGCGGTCAGGAATACTCCCTGCCCCTCCCTCCTCCTTCCTCCTCGCCCCCCCACCTGGGGCGCTTGACAACATAAGGAGATTATGCACACTTTGTAAGTGATTTTAAATTCATCAATACTGGAAACGCTGTCTAGATTAAGTTGTAACCATCCTGATGTAGGAACTAGCTCGTTATCTCTTAATCTCTCAGAGTTAAAAATAAAAGATTAGGAGGGGCGCCTGGGTGCCTCAGTCGGCTGAGCATCTGACTGTTGACTTCAGCTCAGGTCATGATCTCACAGTTCATGGGATCAAGCCCTGTGTCCGGCTCTGCACTGAAAGCGTGGAGCCTGCTTGGGATTCTCTCTCTGCTCCTCCCCCACGCACTGCCTTTTTCTCTCTCTCTCAAAATGAATTACAAATAAATAAATGGATAAATAAATATAAATAAATAAATACATCAGGAAGAACATACCACAAGACGTTTTACACTCATATCCAAGCCTTTCTGACCATAATGTTGTTAAATTCATCATGGGAAGGCAATGTACAAAGTATGTGTGGTTTTTTTCTTGTTTGGGTCCAGGCGGTTTTATAAAGAGATTAGATAAACAATACATGAGATTTTACAGTTTCAGAGGCTATAGCCAATTTTAAAAATCCCTAGGCTTTCCCATCACCGTTTCCTAGTCAGGCCTGTTAATGAATAGCAAACGAGCTTCAGAGAGGACTTGGTTCAGACAAAGATCTTTTTAAAACAAATTTCCTATTTTTGTTAGTATAAAAATGATATGATCCAGCTGTCTTGAAAAACAGCACAGAATATTTGATTAATGTTCATTTTGCATTTTTTAATAATACTTTTGACTGTCTACCATAAGACAAATAAGCAAAAACAAAAACTTCTGCTTCTATTTAAAAATCAAATCTCCAGGGGCGCCTGGGTGGCGCAGTCGGTTAGGCGTCCGACTTCAGCCAGGTCACGATCTCGCGGTCTGTGAGTTCAAGCCCCGCGTCAGGCTCTGGGCTGATGGCTCGGAGCCTGGAGCCTGTTTCCGATTCTGTGTCTCCCTCTCTCTCTGCCCCTCGCCCGTCCATGCTCTGTCTCTCTCTGTCCCAAAAATAAAATAAACGTTGAAAAAAAAAAAATAAAAATCAAATCTCCATTCCAGACTTGTTAATATGGTTGAAAACCTGACTCACCTTCATTCACAGTGAAAATATTGAATTTCCCACATTAAGTAAGACTGGCCAGAAAGGACAGTTACCGTTCCTTGGCAGAGACGTCCAGGAAATGAATGCATGTTTTCAAAGTATTTTCTTTAGCATTTTGTTCTAACTCCTTCTGAACTTTACAGAAGTCGTCTCCCTATCTTGGGAATTTAAGAAAATTGTCCTGCCCATGACCCCAAAGGAAAGAAAAACAGATTCGGAAGTAAATTTCTATCTCCAGTTTCAGGAAGCAGCTTTCATCAGGATTGTCTCTTTAGCTCCCTCAACAAACAGAAGTCACAGTGCAAATGTCCCCAGCGGAGCTCACCCACAACCAAGTGGGCACTGACAAGCTGGTGCCCACCGTCGGAACTGCAGGTGTCCCCCTAGTGGCGTTTCAGTCCTGGTTCATGTTTAGTAGGCCTGTGAAATCCCTGCCAGGTCTCTGCCAAATTGAAATCTAGGGCTCAAATGCTCACTAAACACACGTGGCCGGTGCTCCCGCAGAACTGCAAGGAGAGAACATTCCACCCCACAGAAAGGTCTACCAGGCAGCATGTGCCAACCTAAGGAGTGGTCCTAGAGCGCGTTACTTTGCCCGCATATTAAAAAAAAGGTTCATGCAATCATCACTCAAACAGTATCATGATGCTCACCAGCAGGCGTGGAGGCCAGAAAGCATGCGGTGCACACACACACACATCTGCACACAGCCACACATGCATCAGACACGTGTACATGCACACATGTGAGCATACAACACAGAAGCGCACAGAAGCCCCTGGTAACACATACATGCACATATGCCCACACACACCCACGCACATGCACACCAGGTATGCATGCACATGCGCACACATGTGTTCACACACACACGTATGCACAGAGGCTCGTGCACATGCACAGGCCTGCCTTCCGTAACCAAAGCATTAAAGCATAAAGTGAATTTGTAATGTGGAAACTATAAAAAAATGAAGCAACTTTCAAATGAGACATCCATTTGTATGCTATCAAATTGGTAACAAAAAGCATCGGAAAATACTTTCATGGTGGTCTAAACGGGTATAATCTTCTGAAGGGCAATTTGGTGATTTTTATCACACAATGTGCTCACCCTTTACATTCATGAATTTCACTTCAATACATTTATCCTGTGAAGGTGGCCAGATGTAATTACATAAATATGTGTAAGTTAAGTGTGTCTTTTTAAAAAAAAAAAAATACAATGGCCCGTACTGTGTTTTAAAGATGGATCTTTCAGGCAAATAAAACCTTACAAGCTACTTTCACTTAAAAGTTATGGTTTTCTCATCTTTTCCTGAAAACTTCGTGGCTATTTCAGGAATATAAAATTCAAATACACTGGAATGTAACAACAGCATGAGTGCGGCCCAGCTCTGGACACAGCAGTGCGTGTCCTGTGACTGGAAAGGCGCTGCCGGTCAGGACAGAGCAGGTGACACAGATGAACGCCATCAGGGCACTGTGTGAGTACGTCACAGTGCACCCTGCTAGGGGAGGAGCCTGGGATACTACTGCCGAACAGACACGATCCGGCTACATTCAGGCATGCACGTGAAGTGACACAGACACAAATGGACAGGCACGTGCACATGCACATGTTCACACACACGCGGGAGAGGTCTGTGAGAACATTCACCTACTATGTGATAGCATTGCTGGAAGTGTTATTTTTTTATCCTCTGCTAAATTACCTGAATTTTTCACAGCAAACTATAAAAGAAATAATTTTAAAGTCCCCCTTTTTAAAATTAACGAGAGTTCTCTGTAAGAGTGTAAAACAGTATGTTACTAGTATTTTTTCCAAATCAAAATGCTAACATGACATTCACAGGCTACTTTTCAAGAATAATCTACTGTGTCTGTACGGTTTAATTACTTTCAGAAATGCAGACATTCCAAAGAAATAGCCTCAGGGTTGTGATATTCTTGAGATTTATTATTAACGTTAATAAAATTATTTTAAATTCAGAAAACTTTTTTTCACTTTCTTAAAATATTTGTAAGTAGTCAGATACATGAGATAAAGCTGTTTGAACTGAAGCAAATCTGGAAACAGCTAACCGCTGGCCAACAGAGAGCCAATTCTCAGTGACATTTTCAGTGCTGCAAGGGATAGAGATTACGTAGAAACAAAAGTCTTCTGATCACTATTTAGAAATATTCATTTTTAGGTAATGAACGGAGCTTCCATTTACTACTTCCACCTGCACTAAAATTTGGCTCTGGGCATCTTATCTTCAAAATTCCTCATTAGTATATCTACTTAATCTATATTCTTTCCAAACATTGAGTAAGAGATTGGAGATCAAAATTCTGATCTGGAACTATGTTCTTGGGTCCCAGGGCACAGACTGTCTGTTTATTAAGTGCAAGAACATTTAAGTCCGCTCAGTTACTTTCATATTAGATCACAAAAATGGCTTCAAGTAAACTGGAAGTTTTGACACTTAATGAAAAAAACAAAAAACAACAACCAGAAGCTTTACCTTAGAGAGATTTAAAATCCCATTAGAATTTCAAGGTTATTATGGTCCCTTTTCCCAGGAAAGAAATTGTTAGCACCTATCTGCTTCTTGAGCATAATAATTAAAAGAACAGAACAGATCCTACACAGTAGTAACCATTTCTTCAGAAATTTTCAAGCTCAGAATAAAGCTCACCACCCCCGACCCAGACACAGGCTTTCTGAGCCTCATCAGAGCGGCTCCCCGTCTAGGAAAGCAGCGTGTGAGTCATGAGCGTTTACCGACAGACACCGCATCACCACAGCAAGTGGAGCTGCCTCACAACGTGAGGACGTCCAGACTAACAAGACAAAAGGAAAACCAAGGGCTAGAAAAGAAAAACAGAATAGGGTGCACTGTGGCTATCGTATTTCTGTTATCCAGTAACTCTGAAATTAACAACAACAACAAATCATCTAATCAGTAAAAGCAGAGCAAACACATAGAAAATGGAATCTGACAACTTGACAGTGGGTTCCTACAAAAGTAGTATTAGACATTTTCTTCAAAGGTATAATTGCTGCATTCCATTTAGGAATATAAAATATCTACAATAAAGCTTAACCCATCCTCAAAAATCCCAACGGTTTTGAAGTCTTTACTATGAAAATAAGAACTAAATATTAAAAGCTATGGCTGTAAAGACACCATGGTGTCCAGAATTGCATTTCCTAAGTCTCAGAGTCCCTATCTGACCAGGGACCCCTCCTTTTCTATTTTTACTACCTTACTGCTTTTGTTCTTAAGGTCTCATTAATATCTTAACCTCAAGTGTCAATTATTATCAGAAAACAGAAGATACGTATTTGCTTTTAAAATGCACAATCCAAATCCACAAAAATAGGGGCATTAATGCAGTTCCCACACCACCAATGAAACTAATTTCATGGAGACGTCACAAATTATTGCAGACATCTAAGAGGAAGTCCACAACTTAAGGCTTGATACTCATCTAGGCAGATTCAGGGATTTATCACTGATCTAGCATTTAGGCATTTGATTATGAGTCATTATTCCACACTGTATTTGTAATGCTACCCTAATGGTCTCTTGTCTGCCTGAGTATGTACGGTGGTACTGTGAGATGAAGTATATCAAGGTAAAATACGAGTACATCCAGTACCACTAGTGAGATGATGTATACTGAGGTAATACACTGACCAGGTATGAGAGCGCTGTGAGGTGAAGCTGTAACACTGAGGTAATACACTGAGTAGGTACAGAAGTGCTGTGGGATGAAGTATCCTGAGGTAATACCCTGAGTGTGTATAGTAGTGCTGGTGAGGAGAACTCTGTTGAGGCACTATACGGAGAGCATCCAGTACAGTGGTACTGTGAGACGAAGTACACTGAGGTGCATATGGAGGAGTACAGAACCGCTGTGGGATGAAGTATACTGAGGCAATATGCCGAGTATGTAGAGTAGTGCTGGGAGATACACTACACTGAGGTAATGCACTGAGTAGGCACAGCAACGCTATGAGCTGAAGCATACTGAGGTAATACACTGAGTATGTAAAGCAATGGTGAGATATACTATACTGAGGTAATACACTGAGTAAAGAAAGTATGCTGCTGAGATAAAGTAAAGGAAGGTAATATGCTGATGACGTGTAGTAGCAGTGGGAGAAAAAGTATACTGAGGTAAAACACCCAGTACATACAGTAGTGCTGGTGAGATGAAATATACTAAGATAATACAAAGCCAGAGTGACTAAAAGAAGATTAGAAGCTCATCATACTGGCAGGAAATTAGGGTCAGTATTAAAGAAGGGAAAAATTATGAAGCCACAACTTTTTAAAAAATATAAACAAATATTTAACTTACTCAAGTAATGTAAAATATATTCAGAAACTGAGCCCATGAGTAATCTGGGCAATTTGCATGGTTCCGAATACATATCATAATAACTATAAACACAAAACAGAAGTTACAATAAAATCATTCCTTACAAATCACCATCAATGCCATATGCAATGTACACATCATGTGTACGTACACACACACACACACACACACACACACACACACACATTCTACAACCAACAAGCACAGCCAGGTATACTTTTCACTGGGGAAATAATAGGAACAAAAATAATTGTGGAAAGTACCTATTTTACCTACCAGACTATTTCATTTTGCTTTAAATAATTAGAATGCTTTATATACAACTGTCCCATCCCTCCACCCTCCAAATAAAATATAAGCAAGGAATAAACTAACCCATGATATGACAAAAAATAAGGGCGACATTACATGGATATAAAATGGGAAGTAGATACAAAATGTTTCCAACAATGTGCCTTTTGCTAGCTGTGTTTTCTGAGCAGTAGAGAGCACTGACTGAACCCAACTTGGGATAGGAGACTGGTTCTTGCTTTCCAAAGACTATGCATTAAAGGAGTCACACAGTCCAGGGGCAAGTGTAATGCAAGAGAAGAAAGTGTATTTTTATGTGATTAAAACTTTCTAAAATCCATACCCTCAATGTGTCAGTGTTCTGTGATATGCATCGAGTGCTGTGTTCATTTACCGTCATTCCAGTAGACACCCCCCACCCTCCAGTACTTTATCCCTTCACCTGGCACACCACCTGGGGTATCTTTGTGCAGCTCTCATTAATGAATTCCAACCCTCTGACCAGGACATGAAAGCTCATTGGTACTCACCCTGCAAACTGGGCACTGCCAGTGACTACTGCTGTCTCTAAGCCTGTACTCATCAGACAAACACTTGGAATGATACACACGAAAACACAGGTCACATATCAACACCTCTCCAGGCAAATGGCATTCAAAACAATACCAGTCATGATTTTCTGTTTCCCAGTCCTACAAAAAATACAAAATAATTTCGTATGACATTTTGTCAATATCTGCAATGACTAAGAACAAAATTGAAACTAAAGTCCATCACAAGTTAGGCATTAAAAACAATTTTAGACATTAACTGTGTTAAAACAAGAGGGAAAAAATACCTAGAAATTTGCTTCTTTAAATTTTGAATGTCTTTCCTAAACAGTATTAATATTCAGAATATCTTAAAGTGATCTGACAGTAAAACCAGCCCAAAATGAAGTAAGTCCAAAGCCAATCCCCATTCTAACATTATCTTTCATCTTTTAATATAATCTATGGAATAATTTCTCCAGTAAACTGAATAGCCCACACCAACACCTATAGCTTAATATTTCAAATAAACAAACCTCTGTTTTGTTCTGCGTTTTTTTAAAAAATATAGTAAGTACTTAGCACACTGTGGGAACAGAGAGAATAGTAATAAATGGTGATGCTCACTATTCTTATCTTCTCATCCATGGTATTGGATGCTTTATTGAAAATAACATTAATCAGAATGTCCATGTTCTGACAGTTGTCAAATTTTCAGGGTCTGTTGAATTTGGAAAAATAAATTGAAAATGTGAAACTAAAGGTTTAATCACATTCTCCAAAGGACATTACCATAAAAAAAAAAAAAACAAAAAAGGAAGTAGGTTTATTTTCTCATTGGGACTATCCCTGGAAGTAAAAGAACATAACTACAGGTGCACAGGTGGTCTTCAACATTTTCTGTTAGCTCCGTGTCTGTACAGCCAACGGCATTTAAATATAAACAGGAAGATGTTACAAGTTGTCTTAGTTTAGAATTCATTAATTCATTTTTCATATTTCACTCTCAGCTTTTATCAAAAAATACCTGTGTTAGGAGTGATGGATTAACTCCCAACCTTCTCTTCTTGTAGATGCAGTAACTAAATGGACAAGGCTCGAAACTACACTTTGCATAATCAAGGCCACTTTCAACGGGGATCCTGAAATTCCAGGCTTCAGCTCTGCCATCAGTTTTCTGTCATAAACCACTGTCTACAGTCTGCTTCTGAGGCTGGGCAGCTTCCTCATTTTCTCTCACATCCGCAACAACTCCAACAACTTGTCTAGGAAGCGCAGCTCCTCTGGTACCTGTGGTCCAAACGCATTGCTGCCTGACCTTCCTTATGAGAAGCCTACTACCCGCTCCTTCAAAAGAGAAGAGAGTCACTAATGTTCTAAAATTCACATCTTCCTACACTTTCTACCCATCCTCATGGCTATGGTATATTCTGCAAAAATATAAATTTTTGGTTTGCTTTTTATTAAAAGTTTGGTCTTTATCGACCAAAGTAATAAAGAAAAAAGCATGACCATTTCTGGTGATTTGCTGCGGATATACATACTCTGCAAAATTACTCTGGTGGAGTAATTTCAGTCAGACTACCAAAAAAAATCTGAGGATACTGATCTGACATAAAATATGGCAGAAGGAATCTAGCTCACCAACTGGGACACAGCACGTGTGTGGTGCTTGGCTGTAACCGTGGTCACTGGGGTGCCCACCTCGCACGGCTCATGTGGGAAGCTGTACTTCAGCTACTGTAATTTTTGTCTCATGAACTGTTGATAAATTAGGTTTCAGTAGGGAAAACATACGTTGTTCTATTTTTAATTAACAGAACTCTTTTCCAGTTTGAGACAAAGTCCTTCAGAATATTTTCTTCACGGCTGTTCAGAAACACCTGAAAGGATTTTGGTGGCTTTTATGTGACTCATCATAAACAAAAGAAACCACCATCTCTCATCACTTGTATTGTTTTTACACTAATTCATCTTCCTGTAATTCTCAGATCCCCAAGACCAGAGAGCAAGAGAGCTTGCGGCTGGCGCACAGCTCAGGTCTCTCCAGAACCTCCTGCTTCTTTCTAAGCCTCCCCTCTCCCGTCCAGCCAGGACGTGAAGATGGCAATGCATCTCTCTTCAATGGAGTTTGCACTCGGCCTAGTTTCTCACAACCGTTATAGGAACGAAAGTGTAACCCAAATGCAGGGGAGACACATGGGGACACATATTCATACAAGAGCATGTATGCGCTGTTCATTCTTTTAACTGCAATAGCTGTTCAGAACATACAAAACATGCAAAAAGTCAAGTTCAAAAGATTCTGAATCCAGGAAACACTGTTATGGATATAAATAATGTAAGCATGTTTGTTACAGGCAGAATTGCCTACAGTTTGTCTTTTAGTAAACAAAATCCATCAATATAGGACTTGTGACCAATGCTCACAGTGTGCCAAAAAGCTAAGCGTGTATATTCGCTGGATTTCACTAGATGTCAGCAACTACTCTAGATAGAGCCTGAACAACAGTGTAGTATGTGAAATGACATTCCAGTACTTCAAGAAAGTTTTAAAAATGCAAACCTACTAGCATAAAACCAAAACTAGAAGCAGTGTAAAGATAGTATGATTTTAAAGAATAATTCTAACAAGAGTAAACTAAGCCTTAAAAAAAAAAAAAGATAGAAATGTAATGCCAAAAAAAAAAAAAAAGCAGAATTAAAGTAAAATAACATAGTGCAAAATCAGTTCACCTTGTTTGGGGCTGCTGTCCTGGAGAAAGGCTGCATACTGTAGGCCTTTCAAAATAAAAACAAAATAATCTTGGTCTCTCTACTATAACTTTGCTCAACATCAGGCAATAAACAGAGCTAAAGGGATTTTTGTACACAAACTATTATTTGCTATACAACTTACATTACTTTTTAAATGTTATAACTGATAATCTATGAATGTCTAATCATCAATGAAAAGACAGTAGCACACAAACTCAAGGGTAATTACTTGTTGGAGAGGAAACTTTGACACTAACACAAAAGCTACAAATGAACAAAGAGAAAATTCAAAGAGAATTCATGTGCCAGGAAACCTATAGTGATGTTAGAAAAACATTTTACTAACAAATTCGGTGCCATTAAAACTTTGCACAAGACCATGAATATATGTCCTTTTGATCTGAAACTGGTTCAAGTTGTTTTTTTTTTTTTTGTTTTTTCAAGTCAGGAGTGATGAATGTGAACGCAGTAAATACAATACTTGATCACAGACTGAGAGCCACACGGGCTGTCTTCCGAACCAGGAGAAAACACTCCACCATCTATAGAGATGCAGCCTGCTGACCTACATCTGTCACCATTAACAGCATTTGGGTAAGACTCTGGGGCCACCACACCGGCTCAAATCCTGGCTCCAGAATTCACGGGCTGTATGATCTGGGGCAGAATACCTAGCTTCTCTTTGCATCATTTTCTACCTGGGAACGAACAAAGTAATACTGCCTAGTTTATGGGGTTTTTATAAGGATTGAATGAGTTACTATGCTCAGTGGGTGCCCGCTGCTGATGAAGACAATCTGTTTACTACAGTGCACAAACAGGACTTGAGGACAAGTCACAAAATGGTGTGACGTTTGTAGTAATACATGTGCGAGTTTCCTCCAGGACTTCAAGTTCCTTGTGACAGCTGACATGTTTCTGTAAGCTAGATGGAGCCAGAAATAGTGCCAACTTGACTTTGAGACAACACAGCAACAAGAGGGCTCAGTGGGAGAGCTGTGTCTATAACTAGGCCTCCCACACTGTAATCCACCCTTCACCACACTCAAGAGAGACTCCAACTTTTAAAGTAATTCCCTCTTTATACATAATGAACAGATAAACCTTACTTTATCATCAAATATGTGTCTGTGGTATCCTAACATAGAGAGAATACAAAAGTAAATCTCCACAATTGTAGCCTTAATTCTGTTAATAAACAAATTCTGTTATTAAATTGTTAATAAATATCATTGAGAGCTAAGAATTTGGTGATTAAATATTTCCAGTATTTTAAATATTATTTTTCAAAAGTAAAACTATTACAACAGTGTACATTGCTTAGTGAAATAGAATTTAGGAGGGGAAAAAAGGAATCACACACACACAAAACCAGTCAATCAAAGCTTTAAAGAATATAGGACAGCATGACCCAAAATATTCCACTGAATATGGAAATTCTTTACCAATTCAAGACTTTCTAAGTATGTTACACTTTGAATACACATAGAACCACATTATAATTGGTTTCTAGTTGATTAATAATCACAGATATTTAATACTTAGTAAATAAGTGACTATGTATATATTTATTTTTTTAATTTTTTTGTTTAATTTGAGAGAGAGAGAATGTGTGCAAGCAGGAAAGTGGGGCAGAGAGATGGAGAGAGGGAGAATCTTAAGCAGGCCCCATGCTCACCATGGAGCCCAATGCAGGCCTCAGTCCCAAGACCCTGGGATCATGACCAGAGCCAAAATCAAGATGCAGATGCTCAACTGACCGAGCCACCTAGGTGCCCCAGTGACTATGTATATTTCTGTATCTGAGACAGGTAATGGACCTTTGGAAGAAAGAAACTGTAGTTCTGCACACAGTCAGCATAAATATAATAAAATATATTTCACTTAAAAAAAATCAACAGTATCCAAGGGGCATGAAATTTTGCATTTAGGGAACTTAAAACATAGGATTGATTAATTTATGACAACTATAACAACAAAAATGCAAAGATCTAGTCTTTAAAAAAATTCTTACTTCAATACTTGTATTTATGAAATGGGCTGGGACAGTCAAGCTGTTGAATTCAGCAGGCTTCCCTTAATATTTTTTCAAGAACAAAGCAAGAGAACCCTTTGCTGCCATGGCTGTATAATGGTGTGATTTCTGAAGGAGAAGACATAAACGCAGGTGCATAACTCCTGTGTCTTACCTAAAAGATGTGACTTTAGCCATGTTTTGAGAAGCACACAAACCACATCTGCTTTTAGACTAGCCACTTTGAATCTGGAGAAGCAAAAGATTATGGGGAAAATGTGTCTATGTTGCCCCTCTATAAGTTAACACTAAATCCATGCATCCCCAAGATAACTTGTGATCTCTTCAAGAAACCACAAAATGTGTATTTCCATTAATTATGCTTCTTTTCCCAAAAGTTTATTTATTTATTTTGAGGAGTGGGGAGAGGCAGAGAGCGAGAGTGAGAGTTGAGAGGAAGAGAGGAAGACAGAATCCCAAGCTCCCAGACTCCACACTATAAGCACAGAGCCCAATGTGGGGGTCAATCCCACAAACCATGGGATCATGACCTGAGCCAAAATCAAGAATTGGACACTTAACCGACTGAGCCACCCAGGCGCCCCTAATTATGCTCCTTTGAAAGTGTTAAAACATTAAATACATGAGAAAAAGCAAAAACTAAAGAATTCTATCTTTTCACCTAAGCCTACTTTAAAAAGCAGCACGAGGTCCTGCTTTTCAGCAGGAGCAGCTGGACTCTCTGAGAAGGAAGCACTCAGACTGAAGCAGCCAAGACCTGAGCTCCTGCCTACAGGTGCATCTGAACGGCAGAAGGGTTCCAAGTGACAGTGTCCTACAAGCACATGGATTTTCAATGGCAGTAATCAAGAAAGAAGAGAGGAGACCCTAGTCCAGATCTGAGAGGTGAATAAAGAGTACTTTCATACAGAATGTCATTGCTAGGCACTTTTAAGTCAGCTTCTACACTTGTAACCAAGTTATTTAGTGTCAGATCAAACATACCTGTCAAATAATAGGGCAGAGTCACGGCTTTGTGCCAGGAGCCGTGAAGAAAGCAGGAAGCATGAAATAAACAGTATTAACTGTCACGATATCAAAACATGTATTTGATACATCTGCAAATGATCCATAACTCAGGGATACCTGCCCTATCGTACTACATTCAATACTTTCATAAGACCTTTCTATCTTTACTGAGCACCTTATGAGTTAAAACTTTAACTCATAAGAAATTAAGTTGTCTTTATTACAAAGGGAGCTACCAAATACCAAACCTAGCCGAATAAATGGTGAAATTCTGCTCAAGAAATACAGTTCTCACGATGTGAGAATAAAGGAAATAACCATCATGATCAAGTATGAATGGAATGTAACCATTCGTGTATACTTCTCTAGAGCAAGCAGATGATGAAGCAGTCTATGAGAACATGCAGTATTTCTTTAAAAACTCAAAAAGCCTTGATACAACAAAATGCTGAATGGTCAGATATCACAAAGTTTCACTCTATGCTGTGGGTCTACTGGCCTTTATTAATATAATTTGGAAAGCTCTGAAAAACATTTCTAAATGACTTCCTTGGATCTCATGAGTATTAATGACATACAAATCTGGAAGTATAAGAGGACCGTAGAAAATTTACAAGAGTGTCTCCCGGTTTCGCGGGACTGTCATTTTAAAACTGATTGGTACAGATACTTTTGCTAGTTTGTTGACTAATATTTAAGCAAACCATTTAAAATGAAGAATGGCCTCATTTTTAACAATTGGGTTTTTTATTCTGCTTTCTCAAATGGTCATACTTAAATATCACCATTAGGATGCTTATCTCTACCCAATTTTATCACTTTCTCCAAATGAGTCACCACTTCAACAGGGCTATCGTGCTGGTTTGGATCAGAAATCACTCCAGTCTAGCAGAAGGCACCTCAGTACCATGGAGGCCACTGTCCTGACTTATACAGGCTTCCTTTTAAACAGATTATATATAATTATATCCTGACATACTATTAGCATTAGACATTTACTACGTGATTGCTGGAATTAATAAAAATAATGTGTATGATATCCATATCTTTCAATTATATCAGTTTGTAAAAATAACTAGCAAGAGAAAAGGTAGCCGAGGTGGAATAAAAACATGACACCAACAAGCCCTCTGCTCAAACACGGAGGAGCAGATCAGGAGAACTACCTGGTCTTTGCTACCATAAAGGACTGAAGACAAGACCATCCAAGCTCCGTGCTAACCAGGAATATACCTTGGGGACTTACTAAGGAAAATCTGCCTTTTCCCCACCTCTGAGGTACAGCTAACACTTTTAGAGGTTATAGAAGGAAAAGAAGAGCTTTACTACCCATTTTCAAATGACAGAACCTCCTGAGTAAAGAGTATTTTAACCTCCAATTAAAGGTTTAAGACAAATAACAAAAAAATCTCAATGCATTTCCTTCCCAAGGCCATATAGATCTAATTGACTTTTTCTTCTCTTGGTAGGGAGTCGGAAAGTCAACAGGATTAATAATAACCTACATCTTTCCATTTAAGAACTCAAGTGTTCAGAGGATTCCACCATGTACAAGGTGGAGGAGGTATGAAGGAGGCCCCAGACCCAATGCCTGGACTAGCAGGGTGGCCACAAGCCCACAGAGCGCTTCTGTGCAAGTCAGAACAGGCGACCCTTCCCCAAGACTGGCTTCATTAGAGGGGAGAGACGTGCCGTATGGGAGGGCACTGCTGGTAGTGCAGACTGGGTGCACTTCCCAAGCTCTGTGGTTCAGAATGGGCCCAGACACAGCTGCCCACATGCACGGGCCACGCAGTTCGAGATGTTTGCGTGACACACGTCAGCTCCATGTCCTTCTAGGGTATCCTTAGTGTATGAAAATGGGAGCATGACCTCCCTTAGGGAACAGGTGCTAACCCAGTCATGGGTCTAAGATACACAATCTCATCACTCTGTGGTTCCACCTCAAACAAATCCAGGGTCTTGGGGAAAGTTCTATACAAAGCTCCTTGTGTTTAAAGATACAGGTTAAAAAGTAAAAAGACCCTGATGAGAATTTTTGCTTGTACGGTTAGGAGGAAATGGATGTGCTTTTGCTAAACCGTATGTAGGCATTTCTTAAGCATATTTGTTCACTGGCCAAAATTTGCTTTGAGTACACAGCTATATGCTTTATACAGATAATTTCACTGAATCCTTTCACAATCAAGTGAAATAGATATTAATATGCCCGTATTATAGGTGAGGAATGAGGATCAGAGGTTAAGAAATTTCCTCAAGGTCACACAACAAAATAAATGTTTGAGATGGGGTGGAAACGCCATCTATTAACAATGTAAGACCTGACCCTCTTTCTGCTGCAATACACTGTCTCCGAATTTTTATTTTATTTGCTTATTCTATAAACTAGGCACAATTTTATACACCTCGTTGTACTTGTGTACATGCATACATATAACATGCATACTTAGTACATAAAATGTTTCTAAGAACCAACCAGAATTAATAAAACCTGTACACTGGTTGTTTCATTTACATACAAAATTTCATCTTGAAAAATGAAAAAAGAAAAAGGAAAGGATGATGCTATAAATATGTAGACTAAGGACATGTAAAAATAAAAAGAACACAGAATCCAATGCAGTGGTGAACGCATAATAGCTCATTAACTGCTTGTTGAAGTAAACTGAACAGAGAACCTCCAACTTGGAGGGGAAGAAAGCTTACAGGAAGTACGGAGAAGTAAAATCATTTGCATGAAAAATGTACACATGGTCCACAAACCAAAATCCTATGGATTAGATTAAGTTGCACTTACTATCGGTTAATTATATATAAATATCAAAAAGTACCAGTATCGCCATCTATACTAAGTCTGTAAACTTCCCAGTGTGTTGGGATTAGACATTTTCTATCACCTGGATTATATTCAATGTACAAAAAGGTATCAATTATCAATGTCTGATGGAGATTTAGATCACCTCATGCTATAATTATTACGACTTGGCCCCCACAGTTTCTTCACTGGCAACAAAGCTCTACTTTTCTGAAAGGAAGTGAACAGAGAAATCACCATGATGGAAACATTCTGACTTAAGATTTCAAGAGCACTTCTAGTGCTCACATCAGAGGATACCGGTGACATTAAACACTTTTTCTTCCACATTTTGTGTTTATGGAAAATGTGAATTTTCTTTCCTAAAACTTTGAAGGCACAGATTCAACTGATAAACACAGCACTGAAAGTGAACAACTTCCCTAATGTTTAAACTTACTGCTGCCCCCATGGACCAGCTGACCCCAGAAAGCATGCCCCTCGGGCCTGACGGCGGGCGTGTGCGCCCATACATCCACCCGGGAGCCAGAAAAAGTAACACGATTCACAATTCTTGGGAAATGTTTCCACAGAGAACAAATTTTAAGGTTTTGTGTCATTTTTATGAGAGAATTCATGATAAACACTCTCAAAACACCTACTTACTAAATTGACACCTTTCAGACACTAAAAAAAATTAGTATCTATTATATTTGAAGCCTACCATCTTTAAATGATGTTCCTCAGCAAAACTTAAGACTTTTCTAATCAAGAAGTATCAAAGGCATATAAAGGTAGGAAGATAAAAATATTACACAGGAAGCCAATTTTTACACAAGAAAAAAAATGCACTTCTCCATGGGCCCCTGAGTATCCAAGTGTAACGTAAAAGGAAGGAGAAGACTAAAATGTCCTCACTTCAAAGAGGAGTCAAAGTAAGAACTAGGCAAAACTATAAAGAAAACTTAACTCTGTCTTTCCTGATTTGTATTAGAGTGCCACCAAACCAGCTTATGGTCATGGTCAGTGAGGACACAGGCCAGGGGACCCTAACGTGGCCACCGTTGTTCCTGCAGAAACCCTATGGACAGGTGGCTCTCGGCGTGGACATCATCCAGCCTGAAGTGAGCAGTTTCCCAGGGAAGCCCATCCTCCTTTTCACTCTGTCTAGATGGCATCGACATTATCCTGCATTGAAACATTCCTTACTAGCATCTACTGAAGAAAATAGGAGTACCATTAATTACATGTACATTAAAAGGGACTTCATTTTACAGATTCAAGGTAACCTAGACAGAGAAAGCAGGCTCTCTGTAGAACTGAGTTTTCTCCTAAAGAAGAACGAAATTATCAATCCTGCACAAGTATGCCCTTAAGGTTAATAAAGAATACTGAAGTGAAATATCACTAAACTTCTAAAAATCAATTTCTACGGGTTGTATTTAAATGATATTCAAAAGCTTAAAATCAGCACCTCCACATTTATCAAATAAAATATACTTACAATCTCATCTCCTGGCAACCAGTATCCTTCCTGCTCAATACCAGCCTTTGAGCCTTTGCAGCCCACTGTTAGGGTTTCCACAATGAGACCATCTTTCACAGCCAGGCTCAGCTGACGGGTGGTCTCTTTTGGATGCATACCGTGGACTCGAGACATATACCTGAGCACAGAGGGAAAGCAAATTTAAAAACCCCTTAGTACTAAAAAAAAATAATAATAAAAATAAGAAAAAGAGGTGATTTCTCTTTTGTTACAACTCGTCCTTACAAGGGCCCTACTGAAGAAAGAAAGAAAGTCCTGAATATTTAAGTCTTTTAATTACCATGGTATTTTAAACCTTAATTCTATTTGTATATTTAGAGGAATATTTGTTCAAAAATAGTCTTTAACCAACAATATAAATCCCTTAACAGATTTTAGTCAAACATCTCATGTAGTTCTGGCTTCTAGAGTAATTACCACTAACTCCCACTCTTCAAATTCCAAATTTAGAATTTTACCATCTCTAGTCACAGGACCTCTTAATATAAAAGAATACTTGGACTCAAAACTTAGGAAATGACACTAAGGAACATATAACAATTACACGAATGGCTGTCGACATAAAGAAACAAGAATGTATGTTGGGATCAATAAAGCAAAAATGTGATTTTCAATGAAATAGACTTTGGATTCAATCAATAAAGCCTACAGGCACTCCCTGGTTTACATTCACATGGCACTTCATTTAATTTCTAGAAATGTAGTATCTCAAATGTACTCGGGACCACAGAGAATAACACTTAGGTTCCCTTGTAATCACCAACCATAGTGAACTCATGTTAACACTACGGAATCTTTGCTTCATCGCTTGTTTTTTAAGGAAATAGAATGTTACACATATGGTTGGATTTGTGTTGTTCTCCATTTCCCTCCATTCAAACCCCAAAAGCCTCCTCCAGTAAGCTACTGGACAAAGAGCTTCCTCTGGACATCCAGACACAAAAACATACTATGTGGCAAGTCAGGCCATCTGTACATGCTCCAGAGAACCTGGCACAGAGAAGACGTGGGGCCGCGCCCACAGTCCTTAAGGAAATTTACTAGCACACAAGAATTTTATACCAAATTAATCTGTCATTTAAGTATCAAAGCATTCACAACAAATCATTTTGAAAATGCAAGAATGTATCATAGAAGAACCTTCTAAATTCAAAGGATAAATTTCAAGAAAGCAAAGCAGTGAACCCTGCAGAAGGACTGATGTGCATGCAGTCTGCAGAAGATCACGGCTTTCTGTTTACGAGACCACCAACTCTCACAAGGTGCTGCTCCATCTATCAGTGCAGTTAGCTGCAAGGATAGGAAAGACGAGGGTGGGGACGGTGGTGAACGCACGCTGGCCTCAACAGAGCGACACCCCAGCACATCCAACCCGGCAGGAGAGGCCCAGGAGCCCCACAGTGTCGCCTGTGTTGCCAGAGGCGCAGCCCTATTTCCATGTGCAGAGTCAGTGCAGAAATTGTGAAGTCCAGGTGCAATGGGGGAAGGGACATGAACCCAGGTGACTGTGTCTTAATTTCCTCATTGTTCACAGGAAGGAGCCAACAGAAATGAGCTCAAGTACACCATCTCAATTCATAAAGGTAACCCTCAGAACAAAAATACAAACCTTCTCAATGATCTGAAGAAACTCCTAAAAAACATATTATGTGATGAAGCACAAAAACACCAAAAGGAAACAGGAAGCATATATTACACATGACGACAGGACCAAAACCAAGTTTGTCTGTTTAATAAATACAGTTTGGCTAATCTCCACAGTACGAAAAAGACAGACTGAATCACAACACTAAAAATACACAGTCTACAGGACACACTTTTAAAGTGACTCAGACAACTGGACAAGAACGGGCACAGGCACATCATAAAAATGCAACCCAAATGAAACAGGATTGACACTGTAATGGACAGGATTTGGAATCCAAGGCAAAAATCAGGTTTAAAAAAAAGACAAACAGGGCATAGGTTGTTTGAAGCAAAGACTGTAAGAAATAAAGGAAGTATTGACAGGAATACAGAATTATGCGACTCCTTTCCATCCACAAAACATCTAGGGGACAAACCTAAGTATTCATACAGAAGACCTAATTAACAAGGCGGAAGGCAGATCTAGTTAAATTTATTCTGAAACCCAAACATAGCTTCAACAGGTCCAAGGAAAATTCTTTACAGTTGAGCATAAAATTGGACACAAAAACAGCCTTATTTCAGATTCCAAAAGTGATGGCAGACACTTGATAGTTGCAGTGAAAGTAAACAAGGTATTAATAATAATGGAACTGCAAAACGCTCATGAACAAGTCAATCAAAAAGGTTATCTAAAAATTGCAAAAAAAAAAAAAAAAAATCTAAGCACATAACTAAAAAGCTAAAGCAGTGTCTAAAAGATAAAAAGTGAAAACTAAGAGTCCAGGAGCCCTTCCTTAAGAGAAAAATAGAGGTATCATTAGTTGACCTAATCAACAATGAAGACACAAATCAGAAAAACATACATACTAAGACATGTCTACGGAGCCATAACCATAAGTAACAAAGAAATTAAAACAATTATAAGCAACTACTTTGTTTATTTCTGTGCCAAAATAGAAGATAAACACTATAAGTTTCTAGGAAAATATTAATGACCAAAACTT
The DNA here is from genome assembly GCF_022837055.1 of Prionailurus viverrinus. NCBI lineage: Eukaryota > Metazoa > Chordata > Mammalia > Carnivora > Felidae > Prionailurus > Prionailurus viverrinus. The sequence goes on from NW_025927614.1 coordinate 2,755,889, forward strand.
GACCACAGAAAAAAATAGAATACTTGAAATGGGCAATTTCAAAAGAAATTAATGGAGGAAGTTGGCAAAGAGCTTTCTCAGAAGAACACCAGCTAGGGACATTTTCACAAGGCACTTCTATCAATCTTTTAATGGTCAGATAACTCCAATATGATATAAACTTTTCCAGTACTTAATAAAGAGGGAATGCAAGAAATCTAGCAAACTAATAGTAACAAACCCCTACAAAAATAGCGAAGAAAAAGAAAACCAGTGTCCCATAGGAACAGATAAAAATCCTAAATTAAGTATGTGAATATAGTCTAATATTATTAATATAAAATAAATGTTAACATATTAACACATTCAAATATCAAAAGAATATACTATAACAAGGGTTTAATTCTAGGATTTCCCCAAAGATTTCTTATTACAAAGAAATCTAGAAGTATGATTCATCCTATTAATAGATCAAAAGTGAGAAATATATGTGTTAAAAGCGCATTTAGTAAAATTTACCATCCAGCCCCGAACAAAAAGGAATGAGTAAACACTTCCTTAACCTGATCAGGAATATTCAAAGATGCCTTTAACCCTATGCCAAAGGTAATAACCAACATACCTAAAAAAAGGAAATAAAGTGTAAAAGTTGGTAAAGATTTAAAATAATCATTATTTGCAGATTATATATCTAGAAAACCTAAGGAAATCAGCTGACACACTATTTTAAATAACCAAATAATATAATCAATTATTCATTTGAATACAAACTAATATACTAAAATTAACAGCAGCATTCATATAAACCAAAAAAAAAAAGTTAAGAAATTTAAAATAAGACCACAATTGTTTACAACAGCAATAAGAAAGATAATACAGAGTGATAAACAGAAGAAAAGACAAGATCTGTATGAAGAAAATGCTGAAATGCAACGGACATGAGAGGATGAACACATGCGTGATATCTGAATGGAAGACAACAAAATCCAAATTGCCTCCAAGATCATTTAATAAAATGCTACCACAAAGTAGGCAAGTTAATTCTAAAGTTCTGTAGAGAATTAAAAAATAACTTCCCAGGAAAATTCTTTCAGGGAAATATAACGTATTAAAACACTGTTGAGCCAAAGTAATTCAACTTTTGTGTGAACAGTAGGCCAATGGAACAAACATAAAAGTCCAGAAAGAGACCCAAATACACATTTTGATTATAATAAAAGTGCCATTTCAAATTAGTGTGGGGAAGATTAACCAACGAACACAGGACACTGGGACAAGGGGCTTTGCTACCTTGAAAAAGAATAAAGATGGGGCCGTGCCTTAGTCTGTGCCCATAAGTAAATTCTGAATAGGTCAGATTTAGGTGCTGAAAACAAAACCACAAAATTATGACAAGGAAAACACGGGAGAGCAATCATGGTGCAAATAAAACCTGCCTAATCTGAAACAAAAACCAGAGTGATTTAAAGAAAAGATTGAAAAATTTACATAAAATCAGCAATTTCTACATAGGGAAAAAAACATGATAACCAAAGTTAAAATCACAAATGCTAACCTGGGAAATATATTTGGAACACACAGACTGAAAGACCGAACTTAAATTACACATATTCTTAACATATTTTAAAAAATCCTAATTGATAAGGAAGACCACAAAACAGCATTCTGTGACTGTCATAGGTCTGGCACACTGTGCAGACAGACAGGACCTGATGGGAAGTATATCACAGGTGCCATGTAAAAGAGCGCTACACTGTGGGGCAAATGTCTACCAAGTATAGAAACGTATACACCTTCAGAGCCAACAGTTTCACTTCTGGAAATTCATCCTATAGATACACTCAGACATGTGTGAAGTAATATATATACAAGACAGGAAATTCATTTTAGCATTGTTGGCAACAAGATTAGAAAGAATCTAAAAGTAAATCTTAGGGGGCTGGATAAATTGTAATACTACAGCTATACCAAAAATTATTATACGATTGTTAAAAAAGTGAAGCAGTGTTGTCGATGTTATTAGGACAATGTAAGTTCTAAGATATATTATGTTTAAAAAATCTGGGCATGAGGTTATATCCAACATCTAAAAAGAACATAATACAACTCAAGAGCAAAGTAACAATCCAATTAAAAAATGACAAAACATCTGAATAGACACTTTTCCAAAGAAGAAATAAAGACGGCCAACAGGTACACAAAAGATGCTGAACACCACTAATTATCAAGGAAATGCAACTCAAAACCACACACACACACTCCCCAAGCTGACAGATACGAAGAACAGATGCCAGTGGTGGGGTATAGGGATGGAGGTGAAATGGGTCAAAAGGTCACAAACTCTCAGTCACAAAATAAATGTCATGGCGGAGAACACACACAGCATGGCGACTGCAGTTAACAACACTGTACTGCATATTTGGATGTTGCTAAGAGAGTAGATCTTGAAAGTCCTCCTCACAAGAAAAACATTTTTTTCTAACTATGCAAGGTGATAAATGTTAACTAGACCTATTGTGGTGATTATTTCACAGTACATATGACCCTAAACAACACCAAGGTTAAGGGCGTCGACCCCCTGCACAGTCGAAAATCCACACAGAACTTTTGACTCCCCCAAATTTAACTACTAACAGCACACTGCTGACCAAAAACCTAACAATATAAACAATTAACACACATTCTACATGTTATATGGGGTACATATTAAATTCTTATAATCAAATAAGCTAGAAAAAGGAAAATGTCTCTAAGAAAATCAGAAGAAAAAGAAAATACATTTACAATACTATATATACCATCTGAAAAAAAAAAACTTGTGTAGAAGTGGACCCTTAAGGGGTCAACTATTTATACAGATACTGAATCAATTATACAGATACTGAATATACAGGTACTCAATCATTATGGTGAGTACCTGAAACTAACGTTATTTGTGAATTATGCCTCAATTTAAAACAAAAGAAAAGAAGAAGGAAATCAGTGAATAAAATCATGGTATGAAACTGTCCACTTTCTCAAAAACATTATACAATCATCTCTGTACGTGCACAAGAGCTCCAGAGGTAGATCCAGGAACGGTGGAGAAAGTTCAAGTAGAACTAAGTGGCTCAGAAGCAGGGGTCGGATGAAGACATTTTCCCATGGTCCCCTCTTCAGAACTTGATTGTCCATCTATTAGATGTCCATCAGTCCATCTGAAGACTGTTACTTTTAAAAGCCAGCTACCATTTACCACCTCTCCAGCAATGCGTGGAAGTTCCCTCCTCCGACACAAGCTTGCCCATCTTGGGCAGCCCCCTCCTTTCTTTTCAAACTCATCTTGGCTCTTCTTGGACATGCATTTATCCATAATGATTTTAAAATCAATTTGCCAAGATCCATGAAAAATATTGAAATTTTCATTAATTTGAGAATAAATATCATTACAATACTGACAAGACTTGGTACATCTGTTCATTTATATCTTCTGTGTCTTTAACAAAGTTTTATAATTTTTCTCCCTAAAATTCTTGCATATTGTTTGTGATTTTTTCCTAGGTATTGCCTATTTTTTGTTTCTTTTGAAAAAGGGAGTTTATTTTATATACTATTTTCTGGCTGATGGCTGCTAGTATATACTGAGAAACCTTGCTAAACTCTCATTAAAGTATTTCTGTTTAAGTCTACTGAGCTGTTTAAGTAAGTCTATTAAACTTGCCTTTTTTTTTTTTTTTTTTTTTTTTTTACCGTGCTGACCAGGACTTCTAGCACAACACCACTGGGCTGTGATGGCGGGTATCCTGCTCTTAGATTTTGCAAAGATTACAATAGTTCACCATTAAACATGACACTTGCTGAAGGTTATTGATAGATGTATTTTATCAAATATAAATAAATACAATTACAAATACGATTGCGTGCTAAGGATACATACAGGTAGCTATGTCTTATTAAGAAAATTCTTTTCCAGTCTCAGTTTGCTGTTTTAACAAGAATGGCATCACATCATTCCTTGAAGTTTTTTAATCCGCTGAGTGTAACCACACACTAGCATGCACACAGCTACAAAACGTGCAGTAAGACACAGGAAGAATTTTCTTCTCTTTAGTGACAACAGTATGTTGGGCTAAAAGAAAGCTGTTCCAGTCCAGGGGGAATGAGGGTACACACAGGGCACATGAGGAAGGACATGGGGTAGACTCAGGAAGCCCCTTCCACAGGGACAAGACGACCAGGAGAAGGCAGGGGTGAAGCACTTGAACATGAGAATCGCATCCAGGCAGAACAGTGCTACCTCCCAGGACCGGCACATCCTGGGAAAAGCGCAGCTCTGAGGGAAGGGCTTTTGTTTTCTCAATGGGAGGTCTGGGTTTAGGTTATTTAGAATAAAGAATAAGTGATGAGTATGCATCTAAAAGTGTCATCTAAAGGCTAGGAACATGTAAGACTGTTACATTAGCCTTGGAATCTTCTCAGATGGGTACTATTTACTTCCCATGAAGGCCTTAGGACCTATTTGCTGAACTATCTGCAGATGCAGTCAGAAAATTAGGAGATGAAAAATTATTTTAGATACTGCTTTGCATAAAATTGGCACTCAATAAATGCTTCTCGGATATATAAATAACAGAATTTCAATGTCACCTTTTAAATCTTTTATTTTAGACTTGCAGAAGAGTTGCAAAAATAGTAGACTCCCCACATGCCCTTCACCCAACTGTACCTAATGTTAACATCTTAAGTAAAAAAGTACAGTTATCAAAAGTTGTTAATTTTTCCTTTAAAAACTTATTTTTTAAATTGAAATATAATTGACATATAACATAGTTTCAGGTACACAAAATAAGGATGCAATATTTATATAGATTGCAAAACGGTTCCCACAGTAGGTGCAGTTGACAGGTACACATTTCTTTTTCTTTCCTTTTTTTTTAAGCTTACTTATTTTGAGAGAGAGTGAGAGAATCCTAAGCAGGCCCCACACTGTCACCACAGAGCCTAAGGCGGGGCTCGAATTCGTGAACCACAAGATCGTGACCTGAGCCTTAATCAAAGAGTTGAACGCTTAACCAACTGAGCCCTCCAGGCGCCCCGACAAGTAATCATTTCTTAATGTCATAATTAACACTGTAGAATGTAGTACACTGGCACTTGAAACTATAGACTTTATGCAGGCTTTTTTTTCTGTCTGAGGGACCAAATTCACGATGTCTCAGTATAGGACTTTATGAGCTTAAGAAGCATCCACAAATGAAAGAAAGGATATCATAAAAATGTATTAAGAAGAAAAATGAGTAACGACTAACTCTGCCCCACAGAAATTATTATGAAATACTTTATTGGGAAAGTGACAATAATCAGGTTGGCATAAAATTTTATTAGTGCTGACAGTACCAACCATTTAAAAACAATGCACTGGACAGAAACATTCCAACAAAAGATCAGAATACCTAGAAATAGGTCCAAGTACACAAAAATCTCATTATGAGAGGCAAGCATTACAAAAGAAGGGAAATTTTAACAATATGTAGCAAGTGATAATAAAATAACTAAATGCAATCTGGATAAAAATAACTAGATCTGTACCATAAATTCTGAATAAATCAAATTTTAAGTGTAATGCAAAAATAAGAATGAACTGGAATAAAGTGTCTATATATTCTATTAAGGGCCAAGTAAGAACTAAAATGATAGAAGAAACAAAAGAGAGCTTTAAACACATACAAGATTGCAAAATCTAAGAGTAACAAAACTCAAAACAGGAAACAATGAATTAGCAAAACGGCATACCAGGTAGGACAAAGGTGAACTACATACCTATCAACACTGTGCTGAAGGGCTTCTTTTGTGTGTGTGGTCTACGCAGCACATCCAAAACTTTAGCGAGTAACGCAAGACCTTTGGTTAACGTTTACTGTGACAGACATCACCAGTAAGTTGGCAAGAGTCAACAAACACAGCTCATAAAATAATGCCTAAACGTGAACAACTCCTTACTCTGTTCTGTTAAAACAGCAGTGATTCTCACCTCTTCTTAAAAAGGAAGAAGGAGTCGGAGAGCTGTAGACGCTGATTAAGTGACGAGCCATCGCAAGGACATGGAAAAGCCTAAGACTGGCCTGCATGAGTTAGTTACGAGTCTAGAACTGACTGCTGTGTGCAGGACCTTAAACACAACAAAGGGTGCCAGCTCATTATTCCTTTTCTCAGGTCATCAGGCAAGTTTGCTCCATGTGAAAACGTTTGGGTTAATAACTCAGGCTAAGGTCCTGCCAGGCCTCTCACTTCCTTACACGCTGCTGACCCATCACAGGGACTTATCTTCATCAAATAAAGACACAAAACTAGCAGACTGGGTTTGAGATGCACAGACGGTGGCCAACTAGTTTCCTATTCTAGTTTCACTTAGGATGAATCATGAAATAGTACATAAAGGTCTAATACTTCCTAAATGTTATGTTTGATTTCTCTGGGGTTTCTCAGTAAGGTTTATCTCATCTTACCCATCCCCTCTCCTGCAGTCTGTCCCCAAAGTGTTCCCAACTGCTGCTCAGCCCTCAAGTGCATCCAAGCAACAGGCTCAAAATCCTACGGTGGGTCACCTCCCCCGAGGTAATTCTGAAAGTTCCAAGACAAAATATATATATATTATATATATATAAATATATATTAATATTATATATATGTGTGTATATGTATATGTATTATATATATGTATATATTATATATATGTGTATATATATGTATATATTATATATATGTGTGTGTGTGTGTGTATATATATATATATATATATATATATACACACACACACACACACATATATATATATATATGGTTAGTGGTAGACAGCCACTGCTGATTGAACATTTTTACAAAAGAAATCTCACAAGTGGTAATTTTCTAAAAGTGATTATCTACCTTTAACCTTTCCAATAATGATCTGAACAACCTCAGCCACTTGTATCATGTTGTTGGAAATACACATACTGGGAAATGACACACTGATGACACCAGTATAAATACGATCCAATCTGACACGTCTTCTGTTGATGGAAAAGACATAATGAACATGTGTCCCGTCCTTCACGAACAGCCCCACACTATCCTGGAATCTAGAGGTCTTCATCTGGATGAAAATATAACAAACCTGTTTTGAGTGTCTTCTGGACAATCTGAATATAGTTGGCCCTGCCTCTAATTTCACTGTCTAACTTACACCTGCCACAGCTGCCTCAAGACACGTGTTCAGGGGCTGAAAAGACTCCACTAAGAACAACACCAGGACCGGAAAACAAAATACAAGTTTACGTGAATGTTGATCTGATCTCTCAATGCTAAAGGACACTCTGAGTATAAAAGCCATGGGAACAGAGAAGGGCCACAACATCTGACTACATAAGAGGTGTGGAACTTCTCCAGGACACAACACAAACACCACAAAGCATCTAGAGCGATCAGCACCTCACTAGAGGAAGGTGGGTCTCCCCCAAGCCCGTTCGCCTGCTTCACACGCACCTGTCGCACAGGAGCCAGCCCACGCGCAGGAGGCAGGCTTCTGTTAGCTTTGCAGGTCCAAGGCCAGAATCCGGAAGGTGGTCCTTCTAGACGTCTGCCCTCCTGCTCAATACCAGACAACTGTTCACCGTGGATTTCCAGGGTGACTCTGGGGAAAACCCGACAAGGAGAGCCGAAATGTGCTACGTTTTCTGCCTCCTTTCAGAATTCCTGTTTAACCATAACCCTTGAATCCTATCTCCCTCATTTCTGAACTAGTTAAAACAAATTTAGGACCACCTGGGTGGGTAGATCAGCTGGTTAAGAGTCGACTCTTGATTTTGACTCAGGTCATGATTTAGCGCTTCGTGGGTTGGAGGCTGGCGTCAGGCTCTGTGCTGACAGCTCAGAGCCCAGAGCCTGCTTTGGATTCTGTGTTTCCCTCTCTCTCTGCTCCTCCCCCACTCATGCTCTATCTCTCTAAAAATAAATAAACATTAAAAATTTTTTTTAAGTAAAATAAACACCAAAAAATTTTTTTAAAAAAGAATTGCTCTATTTTAATTACACCAAACAGCACACTGTAAATCATTACTTCATTATTTATGCCGTGACTTTAATTAAAATCAGTAAAGTAAAATCCGCAGTTATTTTACAGTTAGATGGAAACTTTAAAAATCTGAAGCAAAGTTTTCATTTGGAGGAAAAAAACACATTTTTCCTGGACACACATACTGCTTACTTTCTTGTTAACACCGGTTCCATTATATAAAAAGGGAAAGAGTTTACATTCAGAACTCTCAATTTCAGTAATGATGAATTATACATCTTACAGGGTACTTTCTTACACTATTCAATCGGCATGTCCCCACATTCACCAACTTTTAACAACATCATTTCGCAGTGAGTGTGTCACCGTGACGCAACCTGATCCGTGTGGGGCTGCACAACTCGCAACAGGCTGAGGGGCAGTGCAGGCTTCATGCCTGACATGGAAATGTGCTGCCAGCTTCAGGTCTGGTTGCCTCGCCAGCTGGAAACAGCACGAGCAGCAGCAGGCACCCTTCCGGCTCACTCGTGTATGTAACAAGGACCTTTTAATTAAAACTGCATCTGAGGCCTCAGCCTGTAACTATGCAACACGGGACGAGACTCTGCCAACCGACACGAGCTTTGCAATGGACATAAAATGGTTACTTTTATGAAAACATTAAGAATAAATCTCTTTCTGGCATTACTACTGTTAGAAATGGCTGTGTTCACCTCAGCAACTGACTCCGTTACTGACATTGTTAAAATCTGAGGCTTCCCCTGGTTTTAGCTACTAGAAAACTAAAGGCCAGGTCAGTAACACATCCTTTACAAGCTGTGGGGCTTCAGGGACAATTCACCTGCAGAATCTTTATTCCTGGCTCCACTCTGCAGCCCAGCCTGACCTTCCTTTCTCCTTTCCTCCTCAATCTCCATCTACCAGCCAACCTTACTCTTTTACTGTGCTTACATCTTTTTCTAATTGTCCCCAAAATATATGTGGAACAAGTGACATTCTGATAAAATACATGGTGCATGTCTGATGTACACATACAAACACAATGTACACACACACATTAAAAAATGTCCACCCTCCACCTTCTTCTCCTGGCTTGTCTGCTTCACATGTATAGCACAACTACCATCAGTGCCCTACCCAAGTACTGATATTCCATCCCTAGGCATTTATCTGAATACACATCATCTACACCTGCACGTGAGAGCACAGTGCAGCTTTTATCATAACAGCCCCCGAATGGAAACATCCCAAATGTCCCTCAGCAGGTGAACGGACTTTAAAACTGTGGTATATCCATGTACTGGAACACTGCCCAGCAATGCAAAGCAATGAATTACCAACATACACAGCAAATGAATCTCAAAACCTGCTGACCAAGAAATCAGGGCAATCATGGAAAAGAATGGATTGTGTGATTCCACGTCTATAAAACTCTAGAACAGGGGCGCCTGGGTGGCACAGTCGGTTAAGCGTCCGACTTCAGCCAGGTCACGATCTCGCGGTCCGTGAGTTCGAGCCCCGCGTCAGGCTGTGGGCTGATGGCTCAGAGCCTGGAGCCTGTTTCTGATTCTGTGTCTCCCTCTCTCTCTCTGCCCCTCCTCCGTTCATGCTCTGTCTCTCTCTGTCCCAAAAAATAAATAAACGTTGAAAAAAAAAAACTAAAAAAAAACAAAAACAAAACTCTAGAACAAGCAAAGCTAATCATTGCAGTGAAAAGCAGATCAGGGGCTGCTTGCAGCTGGAGACAGGGAACAACCTTCTGTATCTTCATTAAGATGGAGGTTACATGGGGCATCAATTTGCAGAGAAATGAAGGAAAGGGACTTCCTCGCGGAAATACTGCTAGTTCACAGGAGAGCTGATGCCGCAGTCGGTGCTGGTCAAGGTTGCAAGCTTTCTGTAGACAGGACAACAGGCTGCAGGCAAAGAGCCCACGGTCACTCAACATCCAGCAACCACGTGAATGAGGCAATGCCACGTGCCACTTCTATTTTTTGGTTCTTGGCATTCACTGATCCACAAAACAGAAACAAACCCTTCCTACTACCATGCTCACTGAGTGGGCAAATGATGGCACTCTCACAAAATACAAGGCCCTAAAATACCGACAGGGGTCTCTCATTCTAAAGTTTAAATTCCAAAAGAGAAGACAGACTTAGCATAGAAGAGAAAAATAAAAACTAAAACTGGGCCCCTTCCCACCACCATCAGGGAAAGAAACAATGAATGGATTAAAGAACTCTGAAAGGTAAAACTCCAAAGTTGATGAAAGAAAATACTCCAGAATATTCTTGCAGCCATATTAAGAAGGATTCCTTAAATAAAATTTCAAAAGCACAAACCATTAGGCCAAAAGCAATGAACTTGATAACCTCAAAATAAAAATCTCTGTTCAACAAAGAACAGTATGGGGAAAATTAACAAACAGACAACAGAACAAGAAAAGACGTTTCAAAGCGTGACATGTATAAAGGAATTAATGTCTAGAAGAACAAGAGGTTCTGCAAATCAACAGAAAAAGACAAGTACCCCACTGGGAAAATAGGCAAAGGATAAGAACAGGCATCCACAGAAAGTAAAGGCCAACCTTGTAAGAACACCAAGTGCTGCCTAATCTCATGAATGAATACAGAAACGTAAATTAAAATATCTCAGCGACAGCATGTGTGCAGATGAACAATGGCAAGTAGCAGCAGACACGTGGGCATGGAACCCCATGCCCTGCGGAGTGGGGCATCCTCTCGAGACCGAGGCCAAATAGGTACATGTGCGTCCTGTAATCAAGGAGGAACTCTGCTCCTGGACAGACACACTGATGGACTCCTCATGTTTGTGCTGGTGAAGGACTAGAGCGCTGGGGGGCCGTGTGTGGCAGAAGGAAGCTGGGGACAACCCGAGTGACCATCATGTAGAAATCATCAAAACAGGCAGAAAGACAACAATTTAAGGAGACTACTGAACACAGTGTAAACACTGGAAACACCCGAGTCATCCGAGGACAAAACGACAGCAGCACGATACAAATGCACAGGTGATCACACACAGTTAGCTATAGGGCTGGAATGACTGTCAGGTGCTCAGCCCAGGGCTTGGCACCGAATATGTTCTAAACCAGGGTTCCCGCATTGATTATCGTTTATCTTTCCCAGCTTACACCCCATATTTGCTTTACTACATATCTATACAACTAGAAGACTTGGACGCATAAGAATTGGACAGAGGAGGCATGGGGGGGCAGGACAAGCATAGTGGGAGAAGCCAGACCTACAAAGTCACACAGACCTCGGCCCGAGCAGCTGCTCTTATGATCAACTGGCTACATGGCCCTGGGCTAGTTATTTAACTTCTCTGCATCTCAGAGTGCCTAGTGATAAAATAACAGTAATAGTGTCAACCCCCTGTGGCTGTCTGGAAGGCAAATACACTAACAGGATGTGAACCTTACAGTGGTTTACCTTGCGTGCCCCTCGCCCCCTCTCGGTGTGCTGCAGAAGTGTCCCCCAGCCCCTACTGGAATACCACGCACCCGCTACCATAGTAATTTATGGTGACCATGGAACAACGTGGTCAAAGGTTAATCAACGTCAACGAAAACACAAGCATAGAAAAAAATGACAAGAAATAGATCAAAGCGGGTCTCTTACTTGACTGTGGACAGAGAAATTATAGGTGACTATTCTGCTTCCTGTTTTCCAAGTGTCCCGCCAATTGGTTATTTAGTTTACTTACACTAAAATATCTTCAATAATAATGCTTTACCACTGGGTGCTTTATAGATGCAGGGATGGCTAAACACATGCACTTAAGTACACATGACACCATGCTAACAGAATGAACGGAGGCATCTTAGTAGATACGTGTGACGAAATTCAACATCCTCTCATCATGAAAACACTCAACCACCCGGGTATAGACAGAAACCTCCTCACCATAACAAAGGCCATAGATGATGGGCCCACAGCAAACATCATATTCAATTGTGAAAACTTGAGAGGTTTTCCTGTAAGGTCCCGAGCAAGACAAGGACGTCCACTTCTACCACTGCTAGTAAACATACCGCTAGGCACCTCAGCCCGAGCATTTGGATAAAAGGATACAAAGCATCCAAATTGGAAAGAAAAAGTAAAATGACCTCTGTAGATTTTATCATCTTACACACAGAAAACTCTGTAAAGACTCCACAAAAAAGCTGTCACAACAAATGAATTCAGCAAAGTAGCAGCTCACAAGGTGATGCGCAAAATTTAGCTGCGTTTCTATACACAAAGAATGAACACACTGAAAAGAAACTTATGACAATAATTCCATTCGCAATAGCATCAAAAAGTATAAAATATGTAGAAATGAGCTTAACCAAGGAGGAGAAAAGCTTGCACGATGAAGACTGCCAAACACTGCTGAAAGACAGTAAAGACGTAAGTGGAAACACATCCCATGTTTGTGGACTGGAAGAATTCATATATCGTTGAAATGTCCATATTACCCAAAGCAATCTACAGATTCGGTGGACCCTAAATAACCCAGATAATCTAAAACTAAGGAGAAACTGGAGGACTCACACTTCCTCATCTCAAACCTACTACACAAAGCTAGAGTAGGCAAACCACGTGGCATTGGCATAACCAGACATACAGACTAATGCAATCGAAGAGAGCGCCCAGGAAGAGACCCTCACATATACAGCGAAAGGGTTTCTGACAAGGGGGCCAAGACCTCTCAGTGGGGAACCCGGTCTTTTCAACCAACACAGCTGGGAAAACTGCATCTCCACACACAAAGGAGGCGGCTGGGCACCTCCCTAACAGCATATACAGAAATTAACTCCAAATCGGTCAAAGACCTAAATGTAAGGCCCCAAACAGTAAAACTCTTGGAAGAATATGCAGCACAAAGCTTCACAACACTGGATTTGGCAATGATTTCTTGGATGTGACCAAGGACACAGGCAGCAAAAGAGAAAAAAGAGAGTGGACTTCATAAAAATTCTAAAGTTTTGTACGACAGGAGACACGGTCTACAGAGTAGAAAGGCAACTCCCAGACTGAAAGAAAATATTTGTGAATCGTGGATCTGGTGAGCAATTGCTATCCAGAAGAGACACAAAAGCTGTGAAACTACCAACCAACCTGATTCAAAAATGGGCAAAGAAGTTGAAGAGACAGGTCTCCAAAGATACAAGAATGACCAATAATAAGCATGAAAAGACGTTGAATGTCACTGATCATCAGGGAAATGTAAATCAAAGCCACAATCAGATACCGCCTCGTGCCTGTCATCATGGCTAAAATAAAAAAGACAGGAAATAACAAGTGTTGGCAAGGATGTTAAAAAAGGGAACCTCTTGCACCGCTGGTGGGAACGCAAACTGGTGCAGCCGCTGTGGAGAACAGTATGGAGGTTCCTCAAAAGAATTAAAAACAGAATTGCCTATGACCCCACAACTCCACCTCTGGGTATATACCCCAAAGAACTGAATGCAGGGTCTCAAAGAGATCTGTCCACCCATGTCCATAGCAGAATTATTCATAATAGTAAAACATGGAAGCAACCCCTGTATCCATCACGAAGTGAATAGATAACTGATGTGGCCACACTCCATGCAACTGACTATTATTCAGCCTTAAAGGGGAAGAAAATTCAGAGTGTGTTATTGAGAACATTATGCTGAGGGAAACCAGCTGTAAAAAGACAGATACTATATGACTCTACGCCTCTGAGGGATATAGAGTCGTCACTGTCACAAAGTCAAAGCAGAATGCTGTGTGCCAGGAGCTGTGGGAGGAGGGATGGGGACTCAAGTGACTAACAGGTGCAGAGATTCAGCTTCACAAGATGAAGTGAGTTACAGGGATGGATGGTGGAGACGGCAGCACAGCAGTCTGGACGTAATTAATGCCACCTAATTGTAGGCTTAAAAATGGTTAAGATTGTAAACTATATGTGTGTGTACTTTACCACATTAAAAAAAAAAACAACAACAAAGTAACAATGATCTGCCACTAGGTGTTTTATAGATGGGTATACAACAATTCTTTTTAATATTGCACTAGACAAAAATAAACTTCACAACCTAAAGAACACCTTTCTAGATCCTTCATCGATGAATTTATTTAAAATTTAGAATATACTCTGAAGAAAGGTTATTCCTAACAATCTAGACAAATAATTTGCTTGTACAGCCTCACGTTCTTCGCCCATAAAGCAGGGTTAATATGAACGTTGGAGCTGCTGTTACATGATAATCTGGAAGCACATGTTCATGACAGTAAATTAACATCTTCAACACCAGCAAGGATACAAATGTAGACCCACCAAACACCAAAAGGAAACAATGAAGATTAAAAGTTTGGACTGCGACATCAGATAGATCTATATTCGTATTTCTCTTCTGCAACCGACAACCCACATGGCTTTAGGCCAGATCTCAGCAGCCTGGGTCTCAAGACCTTCATCAGCAAAATAAGGTGAAGGAAAACAGACCTCCTGGAGCAGTGGGCAGAATTCACACAGACAAATCTACGAAGTAGCACAGGGCTGCTTCTCAATTCTAAGCCTCCTGGAAACCACATCTTCAGCTCATGCAACTGAATACTTACGGTTACCTAGAAACCTTCTCCCAGTTCCTTTCCCTAGCTACTGGCTTCACACTAAGATCTAAAGAGAGGAAAGATGTGTGCCCTACCCTCAAGGTGCTCACAGCACAGGAAGTGGAAATGCTTTTATAGTAGTAAGAGACTATAATAAATAATAAAACTGAATTTCACACATATCACTATGTGAGCCAAGAACAAGGATAATGGGGCTGGTTACAGTGAGGAATGAATCAATACCTCACAGGAGATGGTCATCTGGTTGAATCTTAAAAGGGTATGTTTTGTCGATTAAGAAGGAAAAATACAAAATAAAGAATCAAAAATAACAGCTCAGAAAACGGAGAAGAGTCTCATCACACGAAGCCTTAGTGGCGAGCAGCAGGGCATGAAAAGGAGGACAGTCAGGGTCTAACTGCGAAGGGCTCACACAAATGTCCTGTTCAGGTATTGGCACTTTGTGCACAACGAGGAAATAAAACAGAGGATTTTTTTTTTAATGTTTATATTTGAGAGAGAGAGACAATGTGTGAGCAGGGGAGGGGCAGAGACAAATGGGAACACAGAATCTGAAGCAGACTCCAGGCTGATCTGTCAGCACAGAGCCCAACACGGGCTTGAACTCACAAGCCGCGAGATCATGACCTGAGCTAAGGTTGGACACTTATCTGACTGAGCCACACAGGCGCCCCTAAAAAAAAGGCTCTTAAGAAGAATATAATCAGATCTAAAATCTAGAAAAATACTGATGAAGTATGAGGGCTGAGTTCACTTGAAGGGGTCAGGAACAGCCTCCTCAGGGACACGACTTGAGAGAGGAGTCAGCATCCGGGCACAGCGTGCATCACAGTGGATCCGAGGGTCTGCAGGGGTCCCGGGCGCCGAGAGCAGCACACCAGGTGGGTCATGGCAGCAGATGACGGGGAAGAGGAAGGCCCAGAGAGTATCAACTTGGCACAAGAATTCAGGCTTCATGAACAACAGAAAAAAGCTTTCAATCATGTAGCATGTGGTCAGATGGTGCTCTGGAAAAATCTCTCTGATTCCAAAGATGGGAAGAAACAGAGCAGCAGCAAGAGTGGGAAGCTGGAAGCCCAATTAGGAACCCACTGCCACTGCACAGGCAAGATATGAGGAGGGCTCAGACCCAGGCCAGAGCAAGGGAGAGCCCGCACACATGTAACATTGAAGAGGAACATTCGCTCTATCTGGGGAGGGAAAAATGAGTGTGTTTTACTCTATTTCCATATTCCAAACAAACTCACTATTCCCTTCTGGCTACAGGTTAAAAACCTCTGTGCTGGCCTTAGCAGCCCTCCCTGTCTGATGCTCTGCCTTCTCATCTCCCTTCCCTAAAAGTCTTCCAGTCCGTCTGATCCAACTCTGCCCGAATCCTGTCCAAACTCCCAGGTGCAGCTAATCCCACACCTTCTACAAATTCCTGACTGCAGCGACCCCTTGACTAAGGCATGGAGTGCGGATAACCCGGACAGCCAGCATGAAGGGCTGGCCCCTATTCCGTGTGGGGGGCCTCTACTACTTGGTAACACTAATTTATACTTTAATGGTTGTTTACACTTTTCTGTGCCTTAGCGGTATATTTCCTTCACAGAACTGCAAAGAAATGTCAACCATGAAAACAGCTAGCCAATAATCCAAGCCAAGAGGAGGGCCCCAAGAATTGTGCACACAGGAGAAAGCTCTCCGTGGAATTGTAGATTACGGTTGTTCAGAATCAGTTACTTCTTCTGCAAGGCTGTTATTGTGCAAGACAAAAAATAAGGATGTAACGGTGGTAAAGTTACCTGCCCATCCACTATCACAAAAGAAATGCAATAAAAAATAAATCATTGTAGATTGAAAAGGGTATGCGGTTAGTAATTCTGGGAAGAATTCTTGGGATTACATCCACAGTCTATTATTAGATGGTAGTTTTTCAAAGTAACTTATTTCCAAAGTAGCAGACAGGGGCTATCTCCTTCCTCTCCGACAAATCCAATGAGCGAGTGGACAGAGTGTTTGTTTCCACAGCATGTGTGCTAAAACTGAACGACACATAGAAGATTATCATGGCTCCATGCAAGGGTGACATGAAAATCTGTGAAACATTCCATACTTTTGTACTGTCTGCCTCCCCTCCAAGAAAAAAAAAAAAAACAAAACAAAAAAACAAAGATAGAAAAGAAAATCAGCTGACATAGAGACAAAGCACAATTATGACATAATAGCTGCTAGAAGTTTCATAAGTTAATTTTAAACAAGTGAGTAAAGAGTGTACCCAGTGCAACTTCAAAGGCAGCCCTCACACAGGGACTTGCAGTGCAGGCTTACGTCTGCCTATAGCGACAGGAAGGACTCCAGGTAAACTCACACATTTCAATGCCAAACATGGCACAAGAGTTCAGAGGTCACATTTTATAAGTGGGGTGTGACCCTAAAGTAAGCAACACATGTAATTAATTGATGCCCTAACCTGAAACATTAATTTGAATGGGACCAGTCTACCAGCCCAGGGTTGGCCTGATCACATCAGCCACAAGCACAGTCACCTCTGAACACAGGCCATCACAGGGGTGCTCAAGGCAGCTCAGACACACCTGCGTTTCCCAGCACGGAGCAGATGTGAGCCGACCTCTCCCAACAGCACTAAGCTGCCCATAATGCTGGAACATGTAGGTGAACATAAAGGCCATGCTTGTTTCAACAGGTCTTTAAATCACAACCACTACTTAGAATACTTACAAAATTCCAATGCCACATTATAATTATCCAAGTTAGATATGAATAGTATGTTTGGATTTAAGAGGAAACAGAGGTGACACATGTGAGTTACTTTTATGGAATATTAACATATAGGTGACATTTAGAAAAATAACATGATAATGAATTAGGAGTACTATTGGGAATCTCAGGGATTGAAAATCTAAATTCCACTGGTTACTGATTTTGTTGTCATAGGAGTCTTAATTTTTTTTAATTTTTTTTTTTCAACGTTTATTTATTTTTCGGACAGAGAGAGACAGAGCATGAACGGGGGAGGGGCAGAGAGAGAGGGAGACACAGAATTGGAAACAGGCTCCAGGCTCTGAGCCATCAGCCCAGAGCCCGACGCGGGGCTCGAACTCACGGACCGCGAGATCGTGACCTGGCTGAAGTCGGACGCTTAACCGACTGCGCCACCCAGGCGCCCCAGAGTCTTAATTTTTTTAAAGTTAGTTACTTATTTTTGAGAGAGCATGCACGTACACACACAAACTGTGAAATCATGACCTGAGCCAAAATTAAGAGTTGAACACTTAACCAACTGAGCCTCCCAGGTGCCCCTGACTCTTAATCTTTGTTCCTTGACTTAAAAACTGTAAAACAAGAGCTAACATTATGATCTGAAGCATAAAATTGTTATAAATATTTGTTTCATATAAATATCAAGTAGTCAAACATTTCAAAGCTTTAGTTTCACAACACCTATTCAAATTTCATAGAACTTATGAATCCATATGTGCCACTCACAAGTTAGCCTTTATAAACTTTCCAACTAAAAGAGAAGCTACCCTTGCCTGTGCTTATTTTCATCTCAACTGACTACTGTACTTCATTTTTTTAATGATAAAGTGACTTATTTGTTTCAATTTTATGATGACTAAACATCAGAAAACATCCTTTGATTTTTAAAACTGTAAAATGTTTTTTAATGAGAGGTCAAAATTTACCTGTGTTTATGTAGTTCCCAAATGAGAACTATGGAATTTTATATTATCATGAAATCGAATCTATAAATCTGTACTTTTAAAACAGAGAGACAGCTTCACCATTAATTAAAAAATCAAACTTAATCCCATAGATGTACTTTGATTTCAGAAGGACTCCTTTGGTGAAAGTACTCTCCATCCCAAATAACAGAACCTGTTAAAGAAGTTTCTGGAAGTTATACTTTTTAAATACTTGAAATACACAATAAATCTCAACAATGATTCTCTCATTTATAATTCCTTTTCTACTCCTTTTTTGAACAGAACACTAGCTGTTTAAAAACAGAGAGAGGCAATTAAAAGAAACTGGTAAAGAAGCACAGGCTTCTTTCCTAGGGTACATGGCAACCACGAGAGGCTCTATAAGCCAGCATACATAACCTATAAAAACCCTAAAAAAGAAAGAAGTTAAGGATTTTATACCCAGCCAAACTGACTTTCCAGTAAAAAAGGCTGCAACCAACTGTTAAGAACCAGCAAGAACTTGAAAATCACTTCTCATGAAACCTTAAGAATCTCCTAGATGTTTGTGCCACTTTGAAAAAACAGCATGGAGGCTACTCAAAAAATTAAAACACAACTACTGTACCATCCACCAATCCCACTTCTAGGTATTTATCTGAAAGAAATGAAATCACACTCTCAAAAACGTATGTGCACTTTATGTTCACTGCAGCAAACTCACCGTAGCCAAAGCATGGAAACTCCCTAAGTGCCCGTCCACAGATGAATACATAAAGAAGATGTGGTGACAATGGAATTATTATTCTGCCAAAAAGAAGGAAATCTTATCATTTTGTGACAATGTGGAAGGACCTGGGGGTATTATGCTAAGTGAAGGAAGTCAGACGAAGAAAGACAAACACTGTATTATCTAAAAAGACTGAGCTCACAGAAACAGAACAGACTGGTGGTGGCAAGTGTTGGGTGAAATGGGTGAAGGGAGCCAATGCTGTAAACTTCTAGTCATAGGATAAATGAGTCCCAGGCATATCGTGGACAGCATGCTGACTACAGTTAATAACACTGTACTATGTATTTGGAAGGTGCTAACAGAGCAGATCTGAGTTCTCATCACAGGAAAAACAAGGTGATGGATGTTAACTGAACATACCATGGTGATCATTTTGCAATAGGTACAAACACAAAATCATTATGTCATGCACCTTGTAAACTAACACAATATTATATGTCAATTACATCTCAGTAAAACTTGGGGAACAAGAATAAAAAGAATCTACCAGAGAATGAATTGTGGATACCAAGAGAAGGGCTGGTGGTAACCATAAAATGAATACTTGTTTGTAGACGAAGACCAAATGCCAATTGTGAGGAAGAAAGTAGAACATGTAATCGCTCTCACCTCTGGCAGGTTAGAATCAGTACAACTGTTTGAAAACAATGGGTAAAGTCATTTAGATGGTTTCCATCAAACATACTATTTATTGGTTATAGTGTTGGTGTGGTTACTCTGCAATAGCTTGACATATAACGTTGAATAAAACAACTGACTAGTTACGATTCATGATGTCTTTACTATGTAAGAAGAGAGAAACATTTTTGGTAGAAGAGTCTGGGAAAAACTAGTAGCTATAAATTCAAATGGAAAATATCAGTATTCATTAATAGGGTGTTCTTTTGTCTTAAAATTATATATACTTCCTCTGCCCTCTAAAAGGCCTGGAAAGATCAACCAAGCAGCAGTGAGCACACTGAGGGCCAGACATGCTTCTGAAATACAATTTCTAAGTGAAGGAAATTAGAGCCCCTTGGAGAAATCAATGGTTCCAAGGGTATAAAACAGATGAGCCTGAAAAACCCTGTTGCAAGAAAAAGCAGAAAGCCACTTTAGGAGTCAATGTAGAGAGGCTCCAACTGGTGAAAGATGGAAAAATTTGAGCATAAATAAGGATTTTGTCAGAAATGGACTGAAACGTATCAAAAGTATTTAGACGCATGAATTCCGAATGGCACTTTAAAAAAACTAATTGGTTACTAGGAGAGGATGCCATTTTAAACACTGGCAAATAAAGGCAAAGAGTCAGTTACTCTCCCTTTGGACATGGACACACCATGGGGCTGCCACACAGGATGCAGAGGCAAGTTTACATCCTTATAGAAGTAATCCTGTTGATGATCCTTAATGAGTTACGGGCACTACTCGCTGTACATCATGACTGCCAATCTCACGCATGAGAAATGGGCATATGACCTCCTGGTAGGACCACATGCTACTGCAAAGGAGTCTCACCCCACCCAAGCCTCCAGAAAACTACCAATTTCCACAAAATGCAGAGAAACAAATACACCACAGGATGCGACCAGCAAAAGCCAGACTGTGGGAAACCTAAGAGCAAATGAACCAGTTTCTTCAATAAACTGCGAAGGAAAACAACAACAAGGATGAATGAAAACCTTTAGGTTGAAGGTGACCTCAAAGAGACTTTCAAACAGAAACAAAAACAAGCAGAACTAAAACACTGCACAGAAGTTAACTACAGTGTCTGGGGTTTGCCAGGCTTCAAAATATCATAAAGAACCATGATCCCAAAGCCCAAAACTGTTAAAAAGTGTTGACTGAAGACAGGTTCCATTCCTACAATGGAGTCCATCACCAGACATAACACAGAAGGACCTTGATGACTACATACACCCTCTTCGCAGTAACTCTGCTACAGCCGTCAGGAATTCGCCATATGTGTAAAAATTAAAAGGTAAGTCTATGTTCAGCCTCTGCTGTAAGTAAGCGGAGCAACTCGATTTTAAGTTAATCTAAGACGTGAAAAGTATTTACCTATTTAGAATACAGAACAGCCACCTGTCTTCCTATCATGGGGCAATGTTTCTCCCAACCTGCCTTGGCCAGGGTAGTGACAAGGACACCAGCTCAACCCAGGAGCTAAGGCAGCAGGCCAGGCGGTTAAGCAGACAGCTCCTCCTTGGGGCTGATGGCCTGGTAGGAAACTAATGACACACAGGCTGTGCCAGAAACAGTGTTGTCTGGTTCTTCTTTGTACCATCAAGCGCACCCGTAACAGGAAGGAAGAAGGTCCTCTCAGACGAAGCGGAAGAGACACCGGCCACCACTCTTAAACAGTTACCCGCTGGTTAATTTTTTTTCGTCTTTAGATGACACTAATAAAACAATAATTTTTGGTAGATGACTACATTTATTCATATGTATCTTAAGATCTATGGACCTGAGGTCATGGAGAAAAGTCAGCCTTGGCAGCCTGAACGCTGAGCTGACGGAGAAGGGAGAAAAGAGAACGCTTATCAACAATCCCTAATGCAGAAAGGGCACGACACGGTGTGCGCTCCTTCTTACGAACCTCTCCTCTCTCACGAGAGTGCACACAGATGTCACATCACCTGCGTGGCACCTGCACCACCACTGCCATCAACTAGCGGCAACCTTCGCGGCCCAACTATGGACGCCTGGCACCAGGAGACGCCTCCAAGGCTCCCAGAGCAGGTGTCGGCCCAGGGAGGAGGAAGCGCCTCCAACACCGGGACAGTTCTGTCAAACTGGGATGACCTGAAGTTTAAAATTTAAACCCAAAGAGCAGCATCTTATTTCCACATTCTTCTGTCGGTAATTTTGATAGACATAAACTGTTTTTTAAAAATCCCAACCACAGGAAAATACGTATGGCTGTTATTCTTGAGGTTTTGAAAACATGTTTTTATGCCAATACCATCTCACTATAACTTATACTTTGTAACACACCCCCAAATTATTTGCTTTTTACAAAAACATACTAATTTGAATTTAATTATAATGTGTTCTTTATTTTATTCTTATTTTCCATACAAGTGTTACTGAATATTTTTATGCTAGTGGCCCTCAGGAGCTAGGACATGTACATAGCAACTTTAAATACAGACTTAGAGCAACACATGGCATTATTCTTTCTCCCTCTCTGGTCCCTGCCCTCTTGAGTAAACTTTATAATCTTTAACAGAATGTAGATAAGAGACAAAAGTATGTGGTATTCAATTTTGTTACTTATTAATAAAGGCAAAAATAAGCACTAAATGAACTTTTGTAAATCACTTGTTTCCACTTTTACACATAGCATCTAAGGAATGTGTAGGAAATAAAGAAATTCTATCTAAATTACCAAAAAATATCATTCAACCATTTAAAAAAGATGGATTTAGCTTTATTCCCTTAAAAATACTCAGAGAGGGGCGCCTGGGTGGCGCAGTCGGTTAAGCGTCCGACTTCAGCCAGGTCACGATCTCGCGGTCCGTGAGTTCGAGCCCCGCGTCGGGCTCTGGGCTGATGGCTCGGAGCCTGGAGCCTGTTTCCGATTCTGTGTCTCCCTCTCTCTCTGCCCCTCCCCCGTTCATGCTCTGTCTCTCTCTGTCCCAAAAATAAATAAATAAATGTTGAAAAAAAAAATACTCAGAGAAACAAAGGAACAAAATCAAGTTCCATTTGAAGACCCTGTTATATAATCAGTATATAACAGGTAAGTAGAGAATTCATAAAGTATTCTGATAATTTTCTATCCTGAATCTTGGTCTACCAAAGTAATGTAATTTCCAAAACACAGAATGAATTGGTCAGAAAGTCCTGGTTAGTGGACTAGGGACCAACGTGTGTGACAGTGAACACTCAACAAACAGCACACTGGTTTTAGACAGTTTACGCAAAAGCAAAGCCTTTTTGATAAAAAAGACATAAAGATCTGTTCCCAAGAGTTAAAAAATCTTTGAGAACTGAAAAGCTATTGTAAGTAGTACACACTGGTATTTTACTTCTCTAATATTTCTTTACAAAACATCTAAACACAAGTTGCCTATGCTTCTGGAAAAAGTTACATATAAGGCAAAAAGTGACTGTTACTTTGTCATGCGTTGATGAGCATAATAAATAAGTTGGTTTTAGACCTTTGCCCCCCAAAAATCTTATAGGAAACTTCACAAGGATATTTTTGCTTCAATTACTCACTTTGTAATACGGTCAATGTTGGCAATTTGCTTCTGGTTCCGTATAATCTCAATGGCTGCCCAAAGATGCTGGATAGCTTTCGTATCCGCCTGTCGTCTTTTTGTTAAACGTGCCATGACCTGTTCACTTCTTTAACTGTAGGAATACACAAAAACATAAGGAAAAAATATATGGATTACAAGATGCACCTCTATCAGTATAAGCGAGTAACAGTCTCAGCACGTCCTAACTCCTGGTGAGGACACTACTGTAGTATGGAGTATGACAACCTTTCTACTATATTTTCTACACCTACATTACCAATTACTTCATAAAAATTGTCATTTGCTTCATTACTTCATAAAAAAATGTCATTTTAAGACCAAAGAATTAAAAAGGTCTTCCCAATAAGGGTTAGTAGTCATCCTATACTAACGTATTAAAAAAAATGCATATCTTATTCTAAAGCAAAAGCAGAACATAAAATTTCATTTTTTGATAATACATTGTGTATAATTTGACAGATCAATATAAATGGATTCAAATGTCCTTATTCTTTGGTATTTTATTATACTCAGGGTTTTAAATTTTGAATTTTATAAAACCATACTGATAAAAGACAACATTCTTTTTTTTTTTTTTTTTTCAAATAAAACCATAAACAGAAACTGTAAGATAGTTATTGCTGGCTGAGGTGTGAAAGGCTGGGAGCTGGGGTCCCAGAGGACATGGGTGGATCCACATCTGCGTGAATGTTCACATGCTTGGGCTGGCGGGGGCGGGGGCGGGGGGCTGTTTATTGTATCACTCAGAAACAACATCGCTGTTTCATTCAAATTTCAATATTCTGAGCGAAGTGAGGAAAATGGTCACTGGCTGTGTTCTGGCAAGTGTACAGGGAGCATGACTGAGCAACAGTGCTGCAGGAGAGGCTCACGCATACAACTGGACTCCTAGCTGGGCACAGAGGGGCTGGACTGCCAGCAGTGTCCTCGGCCCTGAGACACCTGATCCCTACATCATCACATGGGTTAGCATTTGGCCACCCTTAGGGATAAGGTGAACATCAAACCCCCGCTGACCTGACCTTTCCTATCTCGTAAGGGTGGGAATGAGTGAAGGAATCTCATTCTTGGCACTTTCCTGTGTTCCAGGACTGGCCAGCAGAGCCTACAGGCCTCCGTGTTCTCTGCCTCTACGTTTCTCTTCAGAGCCAAGTCCGTTCTCCCTCTTTCTCTGACACACCCAAACAAAACCAGCAGTCGCCCATGAGTGTGGGGTCAGTCAGCCTCCTGGAATAAGGTATTTTTCAAATTGCATTACTAACAGAAGAATTCTGAACACGTCCGAAGGTATTCTTGAATATCCTACTTCTTCCCACCACTACTTGTAATATTTGCAGACTTTGCTCCACATAGAGAATAACCAAAAAATAAAGCCAGCATTCAAATTTTAAAGAAAACTAAGGAAAATCAGTTGGGTTCAGTACAGACTTAGACGTAGAATTAAAAGGTAGTAACAATTATAATTTATGAATGTGTGTTTAGAGAGAAACCACTATGTATCAGTGTAAGTGCGCTGTTAAGCAATGCCAACTTTCTGAATCTGACAAGCGTTTCCGGTAAGGAATTGTCTGGCAAGAATGTAAAGTATGTTACAGAGTGACATCTAATGGTGAACTATGGTACTATATGTTGTCAGGTTATACAGACGCTCAGTCAAAAACACACTACTTCAACCCTACTTACATGCTTAAAAGTAAGTATTTTCAAAAACTGAGAGCAAACTGAGGGTTGATGGGGGGTGGGAGGGAGGGGAGGGTGGGTGATGGGTATTGAGGAGGGCACCTTTTGGGATGAGCACTGGGTGTTGTATGGAAACCAATTTGACAATAAATTTCATATATTGAAAGAAAAAAAATAAAATTAAATTTAAAAAGAAGGAAAAAAAAAGTATTTTCTGTGCTCGATAGATACACTGAATTATCTAAAAATGCAAAAACTGTAGTCCTTGCCAGAAATGGCCTAAAACTGGCAGAGCAAGTTTGATACATTTATGAACTACTGTAAGGTCAGAGAGGACCAACATGGTCCAGAATACATGCCAGGAGAATCTACACAAGGGGGACACTACTTTTAGATTAGGTAACACTACAGAATGGTAGATATGTGGGGGAACACAAGAGGAATTTCCTTAATTTCTTTAAAAGATAACTGACTGTTTAAAGCAAAGATACAATTGTTAGATCTCATTAGGTTTATGACATGTAGAAGCAAAAGAGAGGACAATGTGACACAGAGGGTTTAAGAGTAGTAAGTAATCATATCATTGTAAACATGTAATTTAACTTGCATTTTTTCTAAGTACATATATGAAAAATTAAGAATGATTTATTCAGAACTACAGAAAATATATAAAACCAAAGCTAGTGTTTTAAAATAACGCCATATAGTAAGTATAACTATTTATATGACATAACAACCAAAAGAATACAGTGGGGACACTAATAGCAGAAACTCTACAAGTGATGTCACTTAATTGCTAGAAATGGTTAAACTCAAGACTCAAGAATTAAGCAGCACACACTTCAGAAAACACGTAAAGTTAAAACCAAAGAGTTTTGAGATCTGCCTGAACTGAGTCAACATAGGTACACACATCACAAGGAAGACACTCAGGAGCCCAAGGAGAGCCTTGCGAAGAACACAGACCCACGAAAGGAGAGCACGATGATGTCTGAGACACATCATAAAAGCACCAAAGTACAACCACTGAGATTTTCCTTCTTATGAAATCTAAAATCATTGTTTGGTAACATAGTTCAGACATGCCTGTTATAGATGCTCTGGCAATATAGCAGTAAAACAGATAAAAGTCCTTCCGTTGTTGACTTAACATGATTAATAACGTGGCTAGATATTAAACACAGCAATTTGTTTGTTCATCAATAAAATCCTAGGAAATGAGTGTCTCGTTCCCATGTACAGACAGCTTCTCATTTAAGGTCTTCATTGATGTGAACAAACCCAAGTCTGCAGCCCTCTCTCCTGAATGCATATTACTACTAAACTGAACCCCTCAAAATTCCAAAGTCTGCCCGAAACACTGGACCTTGGTCCCCTTGGTTAAGCTGTGCTCTGCCCTTTCCTTGCTGGGACTTGAGCAACTGTCCATGCAACGGACCCTGACTGACCTTTCCTCTAGGATCACACTAAAGCAAACTCAACTCTTGCATATTCTAATTTTTAATATGTCTCTTACAGACATACTGCCTTGTGCAAATAATTACAAATTCCTCAGAAGATCCATCAGTTCCACTAAGAAGGGACAGGCTTCATCTTTCATCTATCTTCCAAGGTGGCCTCAGAGGGACATGACAGACCAAAAAAAAAAAAAAAAAAAAAACCTCCTCAATCTTCTCGGCTCCCCTTAGGAAGATGAGCTCCTTCAGAAAGTGATTCTCAAGAGGCTTATAGTTTAAAAAATAAAAATACAAAACCAAACACTTCCCACTAATTTTCCCCCCAATTTCTCTTACTGTGCTAAAATAGACATAACATAAACCAGCGTCACCATTTTTACATGTACGGTTCACTGGCATTAACCACATCCACAATGTCCTGAAGCAGTCACCACCATCCAGTCACATAACTCACTTCCTCTTGTGAAACTGAATCTCTGCACCCGTTAGTCCCTAAGTACTTCCCCTCCTCCCCCAAACCCTGGCACCCACTGTACTACTTCGACTTTGTGACGAATCTAAGTGCCTTAGAACTGTGGAATTAGGAGTGGAATTAGACAGTTTTTGTCCTTCTGTACCTGACATATTTCACTTAACAAAATGTCCTCAATGTTCACCCACGCTGTAGCAGGTTACAGAATTTTCTTCCTTTTTAAGGCTGAATATTATTCCATTGCACATATACATTGCATTTTGTTATCCACTCATCTGTGATGAACACTTGGGTTACTTCCACGTTTAGCACATAACGTAGCTATGAACACATGTATACAAATATGTATTTGAGATCCTGCTTTTGATATACCCAGAAGCATAACTCCCATGTGAACTGGCAATTACATGTTTTATTTTTTAAACACCCACCAAACTGTTTTCCACAGCAGATGCACCCTTTTACTTTCCCGCCAGTAGTGCACAAGGTTCTAATTTCTCCACATTTTCATCAACACTTATAATTTTCTGGTTTTGATACGAGCCATCCTAATGGGTCTGAGTTGGTCCAAGTAACTGTGGCAAGCCCCCAGGTGATACTGATATTCTCTACCTGTACAAATCCAAATTTAACGCAATCCCTTCCATCTGTGTATCTTTTTTTTTTTTTTGAGAGAGAAAGCACGAGCAAGGGAGGGACAGAGAAAGAGGGAGAGAGAGTCTTAAGCACACTCCATGCTGTCAGTACAGAGCATGACGCAGAAGAGCTCGATCTCACAAACTGTGAGATCATGACCTGCCTGAACCAAAACAGAGTCGGATGCTTAACCAACTGAGCCACCCAGGCGTCCCGTATCTTCTTTAACATCATGCAAATGCTACAAACAGGGAAAAAAAAGAGAGTAAGAGAAATCAATCAGGAAATTAAAAATAAGCAAAATTAAGTAATACAATGCTTGCAGATAAATACATATATGGGCAAACTTTTTATTGCAGAAGTGATAAACGTGACAAAGGAAATTGAAACAATAATGGGAGGCTGAGAAAACAGTGTACCCAACAGGACCACACTGGGAGGACACACATAATCAAGTGTGTTCTGAAGTTTGCTTCCAGTGGTGAGTGGGTCCAGGTTTTTGTCTCATGTTGTCTAACAAATATGTTTTGTAAATATTTTGACATATTTACATCAAATATTCCATGAAACTTAAAACTTAATCCAATTGTATAATGTGTATTACTTAGGTTAGGTTGAAATTTTCCCACAACCTACTAGTAATTTCAAATTACTTTTCATTGATAGCCTATTCATAGCATTTTCCTATTTAGATATTAATGTCTTTATATATTAAGATTATTCCTAAAATACTTTTCTCTCTTAGTAAACACTAAATGAAATTATATGGAAATCTAGCTAACCATGAATTCTTTTATGTTAACTTTTATGATTACAAGTCCTTCCACATTCAAGTCAGAAAAAATATTCAAACGTATTTCCCTGGTTTTGTTCTGTTTTGTTTTTGCTTTTTAGAGAGTGAGTGGTATAAGGAGCGAGAGAATCTTCAGTAGGCTCCACACCCAGCATGGAGCTTGACATGGAGCTCAATCTCACAACCCTGAGACCATTACCTAAGCTGAAATCGAGTTGGACCCTTAAATGACTGAGCCACCCAGGCACCTGTGTTTTAATTTTTTTAAACATTGACTTCTTAATCCATCTGAGAATAACTTTTTATAATGTAACACTAATAAACATTGTGTTACAGATCAGTGTTAGGTTCATAGCACAACTCAGCAGGACATACCAGGAATCCCATGTCCCCACGCACCTGCCCCCCCCCCATCTTATCAACACCCCAAACCAGAAATGACATTTGTTACAGTCAAGAAACCTGCACTGGCATACCAGTATTTCCCCCAAAGCCCACGCTTCAGCTCATGGTTGGTTCACTCTTGGGGCCGTACACCCTACGGGTTTTCACATACACGTTAAGACAAGTATATACCATCAAAGTATCACCCAGAATAGTTTCCCTGCCTAAAAATCCTTTGTGTGCCACCTACTCATCCCTCCGTGTCCCCAATTCCTGGCAACCACTGATTTTTTTTTTTTTTTTTTTTACTGCCTCCATCATTGGCCTTTTCCAGAATGTCCTATAGCTGGAATCATACAGTATGTGGCCTTTTTGGGTTGACTTCTTTCACTGGGTACTATGCATTTAAGATTCCTCTATCTTTTCACAGTTTGACAGTTCATTTCCTTCTAGTGCTGAATAATATTCCATTGAATGGACATAACACAGTTCATCCATTCACTGACTAGAGAATATCTTGGTTGCTTCCATATTTTGGCAATTATGAATTAAAGCTGCTATCAACAACCCTGTAAAGATTTCTATGTGTACATGGTCAGCTTTTTTGATAAATAACAAGGAGTGCAACTGCTGGATGGTAAGAGCATGTTTAGTTTTGTAAGAAAACGGCCTTCCAGAGTGGCTGCACCATTTAGCGTTCCCACCAGCAATGACTAAGTTCCCATGGCTCCACATTCTCATCAGCAATCGGTGTTTTTTGGATTTTAGCCATTCTAACAGATGTGTGGTGAGAAATTAACGTTGTTTTAATTTGCAATTCTCCTATGACATAGGATGTTGAACATCTTTTCATACACTTACTTTTTACCTCTATCTCATCTTTGGTGAGATGTAAGTTCAAATGTTTTGTTCATTTTTTAATCACATCCATCTTCTTACTTGTTTAAGAGTTCTTTGTACATTTCAGGGCACTTGGGTGGCTCAGTCAGTTGAGCATCCAGCTCTTGATTTCAGCTCAGGTCACAACCTGGTGGTTCATGAGTTCAAGCCCTCAGTCGGGCTCTGCACTGACATGGTGGAGCCTATTTGGGATTCTCTCTCTCCTCCTTCTGCCTCACGCCCCTGCACGTGCTTGCTCTCTCAGGGTAAATAAACATTCAAAAAAAAAGTTCTTTGTACCTTTTGGTAATGGTCCTTCAGCAGGTGTCTTTCACAAATATTCCCCCAGTCTGTGGCTTGTCCTCTCATTCTCTTCAACGTTTTAATTTTCATCAAGTCCAACTTATCAATTATTACTTTCAAGGGTCGTGTCTTGGTGTTGTTACTAAAATGTCACTGCCATACTCCAGGACACCTAAGCTGTCTCCTATGTTATCTTCTAGAAGTTTTACATTTTAGGTCTATGATTCTACTCATTTTGAGTTAATTTTGATGAAGGGTACAAGGTCTGTGTCTAGATTCATTTTTTTTTTTTTTTGGCATATGGATGCAGTTGTCCCACCACTATCTGATGAAGAGATTATATCTGTTCCACCGTACTACCTTTGCTCTTTTATCAAAGATCAGTCGGTTATATTTATGCAGGTCTACTTCTGGGCTCTCCCATCTGTTCCAATGATGTATTTGTTGCTTTATCAATACCACGCTGTCCTCATTGTGTAGGCTATTCTGGATCTCTTGCCATTCCATATGAATTTCAGAACCACTATGTTGATATCCAAAATATGACTTCCTGGGATTTTTATTGGGACTGCACTGAATCTATACCATAGATCAAGTTGGAAAGAACTGACGTGTTGACAATATTAAGTCTTCCTATCCCTGAACAAGGGTTCTCTCTCCACTTATTTTATCAGAATTTTGTTTTCCTCATATAGATCTTATACATATCTTGTTAGGTTTATACCTAAGTATTCCATTTGGGGGGGGGGCGATAATATAAATGGTGATGTGTTTTTAACTTCACATTCAACTTGTTCATTGCTGATATATAAGAGAGTGATAGGCTTTTATATATTGTTATATATTAACTTTGTTATAATTATTAGTTCCAGGTACCTATCAATTCTTTCAGATTTCCTGTGTAGACAATCATGTCATCTGTAAACAAAAAGTCTTCTCTCTTCCAAATTTCCATACTTCTATTTCCTTTTCTTGTCTTATTGCTTTAGCTCGGACTTCCAATACCACATTGAAAAGGGCATGGTAAGAAGGGACATCCTTGCTTTGTTCCTGATTTCATCAAGAAACCTGTGTGTCTCATCATTAAGTATGATGTTAGTGTAGAACTTTTGTAGGTAATTTCTATTCCTAGTTTGATTGAAGTTTTTATTATAAATGAGTGCTGGATTTTGTCAAATGATTTTTATGCATCTCTTAACAGGCTAAAGAAAAATTACATTATTTTAATAGATGCATAAAAATCAAGAACCTATCTGGGTCTGGTGCTTTCTGTTTTGGAAGGTTATTAACTACTGATTCAATTTCTTTTATAAAGGTGTAAACAGGTTATCTATTTCTTCTTGCAGGGGTCTTGCCAGATTATCCCTTTCAAGAAATTGACCTATTTCATCTGTTACCAAGTTTGTGGGCAGAGAGTTGTTCACAGTATTCCTTTACTATACTTCTATGGTCTAGAGGATCAGTAGTGATAGCTTTTCTTTTACTTCTTAGATTAATAATTTGTGTCTTTGTTTCTAAGGCTTGTATAGAGACTTACTGATTCTATTGATCTTTTCAAACAACTAGCTTTTGACTGCATTGATTTTTCCACTGATTTCCTACTTAGTTTCATTTTTCTGCTTTAATTCTATTTCTTTTCTTCTGCTTACTTTGGGTTTAATTTTCTTTTTCTTGTGTCCTAAGGTGGAAGCTTAGAATATTGGTTTTAGATGTTTCTTTTTTTCTAATATATACATTCAATGCTATAAATTTCCCTGTAAGCACTGCTTTTGTTGTATTCTACAAATTTTGGTAAGATATATTTTCATTCTCATTTACATTTAATTCAAATCTAAAAAAATTTTTTAGATTTCTTTTCCAGCCTGTATGTTGTTTAATGTTGAAGTATTTTGAGACTTAAAGCGATTTTTCTGTTTTCTTGAATTTTTGTTTGTTTTAAGAGAGTGCACCCAAGAAAGGGAGAGGGGTAGAGGGGGAGGGAGAGAGAGGCGGGGGAGGGAGAGAATTCCAGACAGGCTCCACATTCAGTGCAGAACCCGATGGGACCTCAATCCCACTACCCTGGGACCATGACCTGAGCCAAAATCAAGAGTCAGACGTTCAACCCAGCCACCCAGGCACCTCTCTTGATTTCTATTTTAATTCTATTGTGGTCTAACAACAGATATTGTATGATTTCTAAATTTTTTTAATTTATTGAGTTTTATGGCTGAGGATGTGAATGATCCATGTGAGCTTAAAATGTATATTCTTTTGTTGTAGGATGAGGTAGTCTATAGATGTTGATGATATCCAATTAATATTGTTGAGTTCAACTGTGTGCTTATCTCCTGCCTACTGCACCTGTCCATTTCTGAGAGGGGTGTTGAAATCTCCAATATACCAGTGCATTCATCTATCACTTCTTGCAGTTCTAATAGTTTTTTCCTGAAATACTTTGACACACTGTTGTTAGGCACATACACATTAAGAACTGTTATACCATCTTTGAGTATGAATCTCTTCACATAATGCTCTTCATACCCATTAATATTCCTTGCTTTGACATCTGCTCCATCTGAAATTAGTATAGCTACTCCAACTTTGTTTTGATTAGTGTCAGCATGGTATTATCTTTTCTATCCCATTTATTTTCATCTACTAGTGTATATTTAAAAAATTTTTTTTTTAATGTTTATTTATTTTTGAGATAGAGCATGAACAGGGGAGGGGCAGAGAGAGAGGGGGAGACACAGAATCCGAAGCAGGCTCCAGGCTCTGAGCTGTCAGCACAGAGCCCAACACAGGGCTCGAACCCACAGACCATGAGATCATGACCTGAGCCGAAGTCGGAGGCTCAACCAACTGAGCCACCCAGGCGCCCCACAATTAGTGTATATTTAAAATGGATTTCTTGTAGAAAACACATGGTTGGGTCCTATTTTTTAATTAACTCTGACAATCTCGTCTTTTAATTGTTACATTTTAACCATGTTGTCTAAGGTGATTATTTGCTATAATTGAATTAATGTCTATCATATTTGTTGCTGTTTTCTATGCCTTTGTTCCCTGTGCCTGCTTTTGATTTCCACCCATATTCTCTTTTGTCATTTTGAGTACCTTATATGCATCTATTTTTTTTCTATAGTAGCATATTAATTTTACTTTTTTGTTGTTACTTTTTAGTGGCTGCCCTAAATACTGCAATATACATTTAAAACTAACCATGTCTATTTTTAAATAACACTATTTAGATTTACAGGTAGAAGTACCTATTAACAAAATGTTCCTAATACCTCTCTTCTGTACCTTTTATCATTGTTGTCATTCCTTTCACTTATGCATGAGCATACATAAATATCCAGATGCACACAAGCACATAAAAGTACATTGTTGCTATTGGGAACAAACTTATCTTTTAGATCAATTAAGAATAAGAAAAACAGGTTTATTTTACCCTTACTCAATTTCCAATGATCTTCTATGTATGTTTGAGTTTCTGACATGTAGCCTTTTCCTTCTAAAGAACCTCATTTAACATTTCTTCCAAGGCAGGTCTACTGGCAACAAATTCTGTCAATGTTTGTCTCATAAGTATTTCTCCACTTCTGGAAGGACAGTTTTGCAGGATATACAATTCTAATTTGGTGATGGAGGGGAGCGGGCAGGGGGGGCAGGTTCCTCTCAATACTTTTCAATATTTCACTCCGTTTTCTCGCATGGTTTCTGAGAAGAAATCTGATGTATTTATTATTTCTGCTCCTTTATAAGTAAGGTGTTTTTTTTCCTTTGGCTTCTTTAGAATTAATCTTTGATTTTCTGAGGTTTGAAAATGATATACCTAGGTGTGGTTTTGACAGCATCTATTCTGCTAGGTATTCTCTGAGCTTCTTGATCTGGTTGGACATTAATTTGGGGAAATCTGTCATCATGAATGCTTCAAATATTGCTTTTGTTCTTCTGTCTTCTCCTGTGGCTTTCCCATTTTGCGTATGATATACCTTTTGTAGTTGTCCCATTGTCCTTGCATGTTTTTTTTTCCTTCAGTCTTTCTGCTCTTTGCTTTTCAGTTTTAGAAGTTTATTGTCATATCCTTAAGTTCAGAGATTCCTTCCTTAGCCATGTCCAGTCTACTGATCCCATCAAAAGTAGTCTTCATTTCCATTGCAATGTGTTTGTACTCTAGCATTTCTTTTTGATGTTTTTAGACTTTTCATCTGTTTACAGTATTCATCTAATTTTGCATGTTTTCTATTTTTTTAGATTAAAGTCCCTAGCCTATTAATCAGTTGTTTTTTGGTTTTTGTTTTGTTTTTTTTTTTTTACCTCCTGTTCTGATAATTCCAATATCCTTGCCATGTTGACCCAGGTTCAGATGCTTGTTAAAGTCCTGTGTTTGTTTTGCCTTTGAGTATGCCTTGTATTTTCCTTTGAAAGGTAGACGCTGGGGCACCTGGGTGGCTGAGTTGGCTGGCATCCAATCAGGTCATGACCTCATGGTTTCTGAGTTCAAGTCCCACATCAGGCTGTGCTGACAGCTCAGAGCCTAGAGCCTGATTCAGATTCCGTGTCTCCCTCCCTCTCCCTCTCTCTCTCTCTCTCTCTCTCTCTCTCTCTGTCCCTCCCCCACATGTTCTCTCAATAATGAACATTAAAAAAGAGAGAGAGAGAGGTGGAATGTACTAAGTAAAAGGAACTGCATAAGCAGGTGTTTAGTAATTCAGTGTAAAATGTGGGAAGGGAATGCTTTCTATAGTCCCAGGATTAGTCTCAGTGTTTTGGTGAGCCTGTGCCCATACACTGTGAACTTGACAAGTACTTCTCACTTTTATTTACCCCATTAGGTAGAACAGGATTGCTAGGAGTGAGCTGGACTTCGGTATTTCTCTTCCCTAGGTCAGTCAGGCTCTGGTGAAACTTTCTCTAGCGGGCAGGCCTTGTTAAGAACAGAATGTTCTGGCAGATTTTAAAATGGTTCCTCTCCCCCTGACCCCAGTTGCAATGGAACCACAAGGGCATTTTTTGTCCTATATTCACTAGAAGGACCTGGGAGAGCTCCTGGAGATAAGTCTTACAAAAGTGTGGGGGGCCCCTATGATGCTGGTCCCCCTGGATTTTTAACTCAGACTTGTCCACGCTGAGCCTCCAGGAGTTCATCAATCACATTCAGGTTTTCTTACCCAGCAATGGTTCCTGCAGATGTTTCTGCTGGTGGGTTTCTGCTCTGGTAAGTTTTGATTCTATTTGCCTTTCTGTCTCTCCAACTTCTGTGGCAGCCATTTGTCCTGTGGCCTTCCTGCTCTCATAATCTCAGTAGATTTGTTGGTTTTTCAGTTCAGTTCTTGTTATTAGGATGGAGTGGCAAATCCAAGCATCTTACATGCCCAAACGGAAACCGTGGGGTAAAATACAGAAGGTTACCCCAGAGAGGTAATCAATTGCATTGGCATGGTTTACTGAAAGATTTCTTTCTTCTCTAATGAACGGTATTACCTTTCTAATCATACATAAAATTTTAATCTACACTAGCATTAGTTTCTTTGATGTGTTTGGTCTTTTGTTAGTCTCTCACCATTTTATTTATTACAACTGGCTTTATTATTAGTTATTATTCAGTTAAAGTTACAATTAAATTGTATTCAGTTATTATTTATTATACCAACTTAACATATGTAAAATCTACAATTACAATTAATTCCATGTCTCTATTGATTGCTACATAATTATTTTATATACATTACCCAACATCAAGTTTTCTAAAAGCAGGCCATGTATTTCAAACTTTATGCCCTTAACAAGTTGTACCACAAAGTATACAATATAAGCACTTACTGATTGAATACATTCCCCAACAAGCCCTGAAATTAAACAAATAAATAAAAATAAAAGGAGAAGAAATAAAGCTAGTCTAGTCTATGATAATAAGTGGTTGGCTACCAGTGTCAAGACTAAAGAGCAACTATATTCCCTCAAATACCCCAAGGCAATCAGTTGCTGTCCAATTTCCATATGTAACAAGTATAGAACGTGGAGAGCTGGCAAAACAGACACTCGAAGTAGATTTCCTAACAGATTTATTTAAAGCAAATTATACTAGTTTAGCTACAGAAAGTAACACCATTTAAATACTGATCACGATTCCTAATAACAACAAACGTATTTCAATTATGTTATTAGCTATACTAGTAAGGCAAAAAAAAAATCTTTCCAGACTCCCGGATTTGACAGAATACTACTTTAAAAAACAAAATGTATGTAGGAAAATAGAGGTTAACCCTTTGTTTATAACACCTTTATTGAGACATAATTCACATACTCTGTTTCACCCACCAAAAATATACAACTCAGAGGTTTGGGGTATGTAGTATTAATTTTTTAAACTATGGTGCAGTACATGTAACGTAAAACTTGCCATCTTAACCATTTTTAAGTGTACAGTTCAGTGGCATCACTCATGTGCTGATGGACACTTGCGTGGTTTCTGTAGTTTGGATACTGTGAAAAACTGCAATGAACACTGGCATACAAGTGTGTGTCCTGGTCCTGCTTTCAATTCCCTTCGGTATATCCCCAGAAGTGGGACTGCTGGATCATTAATTCTACACTCAACATTTTACGAAACTGTATTCTACAATGGCTACACCATTTTACATTACACAGGCAACATGTGAAAGTTCCAATTTCTCCACTTCCCAGCTGACACTTGCCATTCTGTTTTTTAATATGATTGTCAAGGTTGCTAACATACAGTGTATACAGTGTGCTCTTGGCTTTAAGAGTAGATTCCCATGATTCATCGTTTACATACAACACCCACTGCTCATCCCA
This sequence comes from Prionailurus viverrinus, assembly GCF_022837055.1. Classification (NCBI taxonomy): domain Eukaryota; kingdom Metazoa; phylum Chordata; class Mammalia; order Carnivora; family Felidae; genus Prionailurus; species Prionailurus viverrinus. Next base: position 2,792,651 of record NW_025927614.1, read on the forward strand.
ACAAGTGCCCTCCCCAATGCCCATCACCCATTTTCCCCTCCCCTCAGCCCCCATTTCAACCCTCAGTTTGTTCCTTATGGTTTGCCTCCCTCTCTGTATTTTTTTCCCTATCATCCCCTTCCCCCATTGTCTTCTGTTAAGGTTCTCAAGTTCCACATATGAGTGAAAATACATGATCTCTTTCTCTGGCTGATTTATTTCACTTAGCATAAATCCCTCCAGTTCCATCCACGTTGTTGCAAATGGCAAGATTTCATACTTTCTCAATGCCAAGTACTATTCCATTGTATATATAAACCACACCTTCTTTATCCATTCATCAGTTAATGGACATTTGGGCTCTTTCCATAATTTGGCTATTGTTGAGAGTGTTTCTATAAACATTGGGGTACATGTGCCCCTATGAATCAGCACTCCTGTATCCTTTGGATAAATTCCTAGTAGTGCTATTGCTGGGTTGTAGGGTAATTCTATTTTTAATTTTTCAAGGGAACTCCACACTGTTTTCCAGAGTGGCTGTACCAGTTTGCATTCCCACCAACAGTGCAAGAGGGTTCCCATTTCTCCACATCCTTGCCAACATCTGTTGTTTCCTGACTTGTTCATTTTAGCCACTCTGACTGGTGTGTGATGGCATCTCAATGTGGTTTTAGCAGCCATCTTAGTAGGTGTGAAGTATTTCATTGTAGTTTTGACTTGCATTTCCCTAATGACTAAGGATGTTGAGCATCTTTTCGTGTTCACTGGTTATCTATCCTCTTTGGGGAAATGTCTATTGGAGTCCTTTGCTCATTTTTAACTGTGTCATCTTTTTGTTGATAGGTTGAGGGGGTTCTTTATATATTCTAAGTATTAACCCCTTATCCATATATTTTGCAAATCTTTTCTCCCATTTTGTTATGTTTTCACTTTGATAATATCCTATGATTATGATGCACAAAAGTTTTTAGTTTGGATAAAGTATAATAGATACATCTTTTCTTTCATTGCTCTTGCTTTTCATGTCAATTCCAAAGTAATATCTAAGGTATAAAGTATAAAGATTAACCCCTATGTTTTTTTCTAAGAAGTCTTACAGTTTTAGTTCTTCTGTTTCAGTCATTGAACCATTTTGAATTCTTGTCTATGGTATAAGGAAGGAATCCAAACTCATTCTTTTATATGTGGAAATCCAGTTATCCCAGCACTATCTTGTGAAGACACTATGGTTTCCTAATTGAATGGACTTAATTCCCTTGTCAAAAATCAATTGGCCAAACCTGGAAGACAGTATAGAGGTTCCTCAAAAAGTTAAAAATAGAATTACTCTATGAGGGGCACGCAGGTGGCTCAGTTTGTTAAGCATTTGACTCTTGATTTCAGGTCATGATACTTGGCTCAGGTCACAATACTAGGGTTGTGGGATCAAGCCCTGCACTGGGCTCCAATTTGAGTGTGGAGCCTACTTAAGAGTGTGTCTCTCTCCCTCAGCCCCTCTCCCACACTTGTGGTCTCTCTAAACAACTACCCTATCATCCACTAATCACACTACTAGGCATTTATCCAGAGAATACAAAAATACTAATTAAAAGGGACATACACCCTGACGTTTATAGCAGCACTATCCACAATAGTCAAATGATGGAAGCAGCCCAAGTGTCCATCAATAGATGAACAGATAAAGAAGATGTATATATATACACAATGGACTATTACTCAGCCATAATAAAGGAGTTAGAGTATAATGTTAAGCAAAATAAGTCCATCAGAGAATAACAAACACAGTATGATTTCACTCACATGTGGAACTGGAGAAACAAAACAAATGAGCAAAGGGGAATAAAAAGAGGCAAATCAAGAAACAGAATCTTAACTACAGAGGACACTGATAGTTACCAGAAGGGAGGGGTGGGGGGATGGGTGAAGGGGATTAAGAAGTGTACTTGTCATGATGAGCACTGGGTGTGTGTGTGTGTGTGTGTGTGTGTGTGTGTGTGTGTGTGTGTGTGTGTGTGTATAAGTACTGAATCACTGCATTGTACACCTGAAATCAATATAACACCATAGGTTTACTATGCCAAAATTAAAATGAAAAACAAATCAATTGGCCAAATGTGTATGAATTTATTTCAGATTTCTAAATTCCATACGTCTATCCTTATGTCAGTACCACACTGTTTTGATTATTGTAGCTCTGAAGCAAGTTTTGACACAGTGAAGTGTGTGTCTTTCAATTTTGTTCTTTTTCAAGATTGTTTTGGCTATCCAGGGCCCTTTCAAATCCCACATGAATTTCAAGATTGGCTTTTTCGTTCTGGAGGGGAAAAAAAGGCCATTGGAATTTTCATGGGGATTGTGCCAAACTCTATACTGGTTTGGGTAGTATTTAGTTTTCTCATCCATGAACCCAAGATGTCTTTCCATTTATTCTGGTCTTCTTTAATTTCCTTCTGCAATGTTTTATAATTTATAGTGTACAAGTCTTTCACCTCCAATGGTTAAGTTTACTCTTAGGTATTTCGTTTTTTACATGCCAAGGTGAATGGAATTGCTTTAATTTCCTTTTCTGATTGTTCACTACTGGTGTACTGAAACCCAACTGATTACCCTACAACTTGGCTGAACTTACTAGTTCTAATAACTTTCTTGTGGATTTCTTTTGAATTTTCTAAATAACAGGACCATGTTAGCAAATACAGTTCCACTGCTTCTTTTCCAATTTGAATGCCTTTGATTTCTTTTCCTTGTCCAATTCCTCTCGCCAAGGTTGCCAGCACGATGTTGAACAGCAGTAATGAAAGCGGGCATCTTTGTCTTGCTCTTGATCTTAAGGAGAAAGGTTCCAGTCTTTCATCACTGAGTATAGTATTAGTTTGGGTTTTCATCAATGCCCTTTATCATGTTGAGGAAGGTCCTACAGGTCCTAGTTTTCAATTGATACAATACTTTTTTCCTTCCTTCTACTAATGTGATGTATTACATCGATGGATTTCCTAATGTTGATCTATAACTTTCACCTGGTCATGGTGTCCATCTATGTGCTTCCCAAAACTCATGTGCTAAAAAAAAAAAACCTAGTGCCTGAAGTGATGGTATCCTAGGAGGTGTGTCCTTTAGAAGATGAGGAGAGTAGAGACTTCATGAATGGGATTAATGTCCCCATAAAAATATCTCTTGGTCCTTCTACCATGTACAACAGAAGGAGAATTCAATAGTTCCCTGGGTTAGAAGGCCTGTAACTCAACCTTGCCGGCACCCTGAATGGACGCCCAGCCTCCAGAACTGTGAGAAATAAATGTCTATTGTTTACAAGCCACCCAGTTTGTAGCACTTTGTTACACACAGCAAACCAAACAAAGACACTGGTTTTACCATCATTTCACAAAATAAAAAATATTTTAATCATAATAAAATGGACCTAGTATCAGAAATAATCTGTTATGTGAGAAAAATAGAAACAATACAATGAATACTTTTTTTTTTTTAATTTTTTTTAACGTTTATTTATTTTTGAGACAGAGAAAGACAGAGCATGAACGGGGGAGGGTCAGAGAGAGAAGGAGACACAGAATCTGAAACAGGCTCCAAGGCTCTGAGCGGTCGGCACAGAGCCCGATGCGGGGCTTGAACTCACAGACCGCGAGATCATGACCTGAGCCGAAGTCGGACGCTTAACCGACTGAGCCACCCAGGCTCCCCACAATGAATACTTTTTATGAATCTGAATTTATTCCCTTTAAAGGACTTATCTTTGACTTTTATCAGTCTCTGAATGAGTGTTGGCCACGAACCATCAAAGAAGTAGTATTTACCCCAGCATTATAAAAATTATTAGCTACAAGGGCACCTGGGTGGTTCAGTCAGTTAAGCGTCCGACTTCACCTCAGGTCATGATCTCACAGTCTGTGAGTTTGAGCCCCGCATCGGGCTCTGTGCCAACAGCTCAGAGCCTGGAGCCTGCTTCAGATTCTGTGTCTCCCTCTCTCTATCCTTCTCCTGTTCGCTCTCTCTCAAAAATAATAAACATTAAAAAAAAAAAAAAGTACAACAACTATTTGCTACAGCCATATTTTGGTTAACAATATTTGAAAGGAAATCTATGAAAACTGAGATACATGAACTTATTAATTTATACCTGTTCTTTAAAAAAAATACATGTAATTACTTCGAAGAAAACTGAGTTGTATATGACTAGTTAGGCATACAATATGTTCATTAGTTGTTGGGAATCTGGAATAAAATTTACTATACAGAATGCTGTAGTTTGGTAATAGCAAAGTACCTGCTCATGAGAACCTGAAAAGATGAACTGAGAAGAAAAAACCTATTTGAAGTCATCAAACAGAGCACTGAAAACTTACAGAATTTAAGATTGAGGAAAACAGAAAACCAAGAGGTAAACCCTGTGTATAGAGTCACATTTCTCCTATACAAGCACCTGGCGGTTTTGAAAGCAGCAAAGCTTTCAGCAGACACAAGGCTAAGACGATTAAAATCAGCAGTGAGTGCCTACCACGAGGAGGGGAATATTGTAATCCCTCCAAATTTTAAATTCAGACACCAAAGTGCTGCATCCTACGAGTAAGAAAACTACAAAGAATTCATTCTTCACGCATAAAATAATTACCTAGCAAAAAATGAAAGTAGCTAATTAACTACAAAATTACCATTTTCTTAAACTTCAAATCATCTCAACTGCTGATGAGATTAATGTAATCCAGGACTACTGGGGACCCTAGCCGTCTGTCAGTCAGAAGCAAACATAAACCCTCTCTGGATAACATCCTCCTGAGTTTCAATTCATACCTATAGTTTTTCATTACAGGATCTGGAACACACGTAAAAATAACCAAATCCACAAAGAGTAAGACAGTATCACCAAAACAAGAAAAGCAAAACAAAAACAATACAAACTGCAGGAAGAGTTCTAGATGGTGAGGGATTAGACATGGCCTTTAAAGTAACAACACTTGGGGGGCACCTGGGTGGCTCAGTCGGTTAAGCGTCCGACTTCAGCTCAGGTCACGATCTCGCGGTCCGCGAGTTCGAGCCCCGCGTCGGGCTCGGGGCTGACGGCTCAGAGCCTGGATCCTGCTTCCGATTCTGTGTTTCCCTCTCTCTCTGCCCCTTCCCCGTTCATGCTGTGTCTCTGTTTCAAAAATAAATAAACGTTAAAAAAATTTAAAAAAAAAAAAAAAACAACAACAACGCTTGGGGCGCCTGGGTGGCTTAGTCGGTTAAGCACCCGACTTTGGCTTGGGTCATGATCTTGCTGTTCCTGAGTTCAAGCCTCGCGTCTGTGCTGACAGCTCAGACCCTGGAGCCTGCTTGAGATGTGTGTGTGTGTGTGTGTGTGTGTGTGTGTGTGTGTGTGTCTGCCCCTCCCCTACTCGCACTCTCTCTCTCTCAAAACTAAACAAACATAAAAAAATTTTTTTTAAATAACAATGCTTGTTGGGGCACCTGGGTGGCACAGTCGGTTAAGTGTCCAACTTTGGCTCAGGTCATGATCTCACTGTTTGTGAGTTCCAGCCCTGTGTCCAGCTCTCTGCTGACAGCTCAGAGCCTGGAGCCTGCTTTGGATCCTGTCTCCCTCTCCCCTCCCCTGCCTGCTCACTCTCTCTCCCTCAAAAATAAAAAAATAAACATTAAAAAATAACAATATTTGATATGTTCAAGAAATTACAAGACTGAAAACTGCAGCAGAGAACATGAAATACAAAAAGCTAAATGAAAAGGGCAGAACTGAAAAAGTTTAATAACTAAAGCACTCAATGAAGGGTTCAACACCAGATTAGATACAGATAAAAAGAGAGTTCGTGAACCTGAGAACTATTTTCAAAAGAAAGCATGCAGAAGAAAGCATGGATCAACAAGAGCATGAGGCATACATGGATAGGCTTGAGAAGGTCTGACTTGCATTCCACTGTGACCCTAAGAACAGAGAAAGGAAGAAGGAAGCAGAACAGAGAGTGGCTGATAATCTTCCATAACTGCGAAGGACATTCAGCTTCACAATCAAGAATCCTTCCCAGAAAGCAAAAGCAAGTGAACACAGACAACTCCACCCAGGCATTTCACAGTAAAACTGCTGGAAACCAGTGATAAATGCGAAGGGTTTAAAAGACACCACAGGAAAAGACATACTACCCTCAAAAGCAGACTTCTCAAAACAATGGAAGTCAGAAGATAAAGAAATCCTGTCTTCAAAGATCTCCAAGAAAAGAGCTGCCAATCAAAACTGTTCTGCCTGCAAAACTGAAAGCTGAGTAAGGCATCATGTAATATGAGACAAGACTTCACGACAGCAGTCCCACGAATGCAGACATTCCTCAGACAGAACAAGAATCCCAGAGGACAACTCAGAAATTGCAGAAAGAGACTCAGAGCAACGAGAAGGGGACAGACGTAGGTAAATCTAAATAAATACTGATTGTATAAAACAACAAAAATGTCTTCTACATTTAGAACACATAATTTATGTGTAAGTTCCTTGCATTATCTGGAAAAAATTAAAAAATTTTTAGAAATTGATACATCAAGGACAAAAGATACCACCTCTAAAAGAGCATATAACCACCAAGCTATCAGAAGGAGGTTAAAGAATACTGCTTTATGAACACCACTCCCAACACAACAAAGAAGAAAGAAAAAGGAGCAAGATGAATACAAAACAGATTATAATGACAGATTAAAACCCAAATATATCAGTAACTACATTAAATCTAAACAGTGTAGCTTCAGTAATAGACAGCAATTTTGAGCATGGATGTAAACAAAAACTCATCTGTATGCTACTCGCAAAAGACAGATCTCAAATGTAAGGACACAAAAAGTTTGTAAAGGGTAAAAACATATATACATATACCATGCAGAATTATTATCAAAAAGAAAGCTGGAAAGAGCGTAATAACAAAGTGTTACTAAAGAAAAACAGGGTAATTTCATTATAATAAAAAGACTCAACCCATTAGAAAATATTTTAAGATTTATATCCTTAGCATAGTGTCAAAACATAGAAAGCAAAACAACTGACAAAACTGAAAGAAAAACAAATCCAGTCATAACAGATTTTTAACATACTTCTCTCAATAACTGACAAAGGAGACTACTAAACAGAGAAGATTTACAAAAACATTTAACAAACTTGACCTCATTTACATAAACCTCTGCAGTCAACAAATACAGAACACACATTCCTTTCAAAGGCACATGGAATGTTTATAAAATTGATCACACACCGGGTAAAGCGAGTCTTGACAAATTTCAAAGGACTGAAATTATAGTTTGCTTTCTGCCTAAGGTAGAACTGAAGAAGAAATCAGTAACAAAAGATAACCCCCAAATTGCTATGTTCTAAATAACATTATAGGTCGATGAAAAAAATCACCATAAGAATCAGGAAATTTAATGAAAGGAATGAAATACTAATCATCAAAAGTTCTAAGATGTACTTAAAAAGAAATTTATAGCCTGAACGTATATCATAAAAGGGAGGGACGCTAAAAAGCAATAATCTAAACATCCATCTCAAGAAAATCTAAAATCAAAAATTAAACCAAAACAGTGGAACTACAAACACACACACAGAACAGAAATCAATAAACTAGACAACATACAAAAGAGAGACTCAATAAAAGGAAAAACTGCTTCTTTGAAAAGACAGACAAAATTGATAAATCCTTGGTTAAGCTACCAAACGACTACCAAAACAGACACAAAGAAACAGAAACCGCAAACAAGCCTTTAACTATTAAAAGAGGTTGGACTGATAATTAAGAACTTTCCCACAAAGAAAAACTCCAGAACCAAATAGCTTCGCCTTATATTCTACCAAACATTTCAAGAAGAAAAAAAAAAAAAAAAAAACCACTAATCTTTCAGAAACTCTTTCCGACAAAAGAAAAAGGAAATATGCCCATAAGTTGTTATGTGACATCAATGTAACCTTGATATCAAAACCTGAAAAGGGTCACTGAGAGAAAATTATAGGCCATTCATATTCATGAATGCAAAAATCCTAATCAAAATATTAGCAAATCAAGTCCAGACATATGTAGAGCACAATACAGTGTGACCAAGGTTGTTAGAATCCTAGCAATTCACCCATTAATAATCATAAAGAATAATCATAAATTCAGCTCAATAAATGCAGAAAAACATTGGATAAAATTCTTCAACCATTCATAACATTCAAAGCAAAATAGGAATAGAGGGGAAGCTCCTCTATCTGCAAAAGTGTATCTACATAAAACCAACGGCAGAAAAACCAGACTCAATGAAATGTTGAAAGTTTTATCTCTACAAATAAGCATGAGTTAAGGCACCCACACTCACCACTTTTATTCAACATTGTACCAGAAGACCCAGTTGGTGCAATAAGGCAAAAATAAGAAGATATATACAGATTGGAAAAGAATAATTAAAACTGTCATTCAGAGATAACATGCTTCTCACTATGGAAAAATCAAAAAAATCTACATATGAATTAAATTAATAAATGCCTTTGAGAGTATTAGTGGATGGGTAGAAGATCCGTACAGAAAACTACCTATTTATGTAGAACGGAGAGAATACAATGAAGAAAGCACTAAGAGAGTGATTTAAAAGAGCCAGGAGAACAGAGAGGAAGTGGGCTCAAGTATACCTCAGGTCTCAGTCTCAGAATTGTTGCTGAACCCAGCTTAAAAGCCAAGGCATCTGTTGCATGTTAGAAGGGACATAAATGGACTTCCTGCCTAGCAGTAGTCTTAGCAAGCAATCAGGTGTAGATTTGTTTAACGGTAGCCAGACCAGTACCAATCACACTTCATTCAAAACAACTATGTATTTCGGGTGTAGAGTTTGGGGAGTTCTTTATAAATTTTGGATCCTACCCCTTTATCTGATATTTGCAAATATCTTTTCCCATTCCATCGGTTGCCTTGTCATTTTGTTGTTTCCTTTGCAGCGCAGAAGCTTTTTATCTTCATGAGGTCCCAATGGTTCCTTTTTTGCTTTTAATCCCCTTGTCTTTGGAGATGTGTAAAATAAGAAATTGCTGCTGCTGAGTCAGAGAGGTTTCTTCCTGCTTTTTCCTCTAGGATTTTGATGGTTTCCTGTCTCACATTCAGGTCCTTCATCCATTTTGAGTTTATCTTTGTGAATGGTGTAAGTGATCTAGTTTCATTCTTCTGCATGTTGCTGTCCAGTTCTCCCAGCACCATTTGTTAAAGAGACTGTCTTTTTTCCATCGGATATTCTTTCCTGCTTTGTCAAAGATTAGTTGGCCATACATTTGTGGGTCCAATTCTGGAGTCTCTATTCTATTTCATGTTGGTCTATGTGTCTGTTTTTGTGCCAATACCATGCTGTCTTGATGATTACAGCTTTGCAGTAGAGGCTAAAGTCTGGGATTGTGATGCCTCCCGCTTTGGTTTTCTTCTTCAGTATTACCTTGGCTATTCAGGGTCTTCCAGTGAAGAAATGGGCAGAAGACATGAATAGACACTTTCCTAAAGAAGACATCCAGATGGCCAACTGATACATGAAAATATGCTCAACGTCACTGCTTATCAGGGAAATAAAGTCAAATCCATACTGAGATACCACCTCACGCCAGTCAGAGTGGCTAAAATGAACAAATCAGGAGACTAGAGATGCTGGCAAGGATATGGAGAAACGGGAACCCTCTTGCACTGTTGGTGGGAATGCAAACTGGTGCAGCTGCTCTGGAAAACAGTGTGGAGGTGCCTCAAAAAATTAGAAATAGATCTACCCTATGACCCAGCAACAGCACTGCTAGGAATTTACCCAAGGGATACAGGAGTGCTGATGCACAGGGGCACTTATACCCCAATGTTTATAGCAGCACTTTTAACAATAGCCAAATTATGGAAAAAGCCTAAATGTCCATCAGCTGACAAATGGATAAAGAAGATGTGGTTTATATATACAATGGAATACTACTTGGCAATGAGAAAGAATGAAATCTGGCCATTTGTAGCAACGTGGATGGAACTGGAGAGTGTTATGCTAAGTGAAGTAAGTCAGGCAGAGAAAGATACCATATGTTTTCACTCATATGTGGATTCTGAGAAACTCAACAGAAGACCGGGGGGAGGGGAAGGGGGAAAATAAAGTTACAGAGAGAGAAGGAGGCAAACCATAAGAGACTCTTAAATACTGAGAACAAACTGAGGGTTGATGGGGGGGTGAGGGAGAGGGGAAAGTGGGTGATGGGCATTGAGGAGGGCACCTGTTGGGATGAGCACTGGATATCTATGGAAACCAATTTGACAATAAATTTCATAAAAAATAAAAATTTAAAAATTTAAAAAAATAAAATAAAATAAATAAAAATAACCGAAACTAGAAAAAAAAAAACCAGCTATATAAATTCCCTCTTTCCTCTTTAAAAACTCTAACCTCCTCTATCTCTCTGGAGCACACTATTGACTTTAGTCAACTCTGTGTCTCCCAGAGGGCAATCCTTAAGACCCCAAATAAATGCACACATTTTATTTTGCAGGTTGCAGTTTTGCCTTTCATTGATCAACCCAACTAACAATGAATAAATGAAAAAAATTACAATTTTATAATGTCGCCAAAAAAAGTCAGAAATGTAACCAAAGATATGCAAGATCTCTATCCAGAAAGCCATAAAACATTATTGAGAAAAAGTAAAAATGCCTTAAATGATAGAATATATTATATTCACAGATTAGAAAGAGTAGTATTATTAAAATGTTAATTCTTCCCCAAATGGATTTAAAATCCAGTACAAATCCAATCAGTATTCTAGAATTTTCTGTGTATAAATTAACAAAAGGATTCTGAAATTTATACAGAAATTTAAATGGTCAGTAGCCAGTAATAAAATGAAAACAACAAATAAGTAACAAGACCATAACAAATAAGCTATAATTGGAAGATCTGATACCATGTATCAAAATTTATTATAAAGTTACAGCAATTAAGGCAAGAGACCAAAACAGTTATAAACTCATGGAAACTAACAAAGAACCCAAAAACAGCCTCATGCATCCATGGACACTAGATTTATGTGACAAGGACGGCACTCAGAGCAGTGGATCTAAGGTAATGCTTTCCATAAATAATGCCAGATCAACGAGATACCCATATGGGGAAAAGACAATCAGACAACCGGTACAACACACACCAAAATTAATTCCCTACAGATTACAGATACAAACACATAAGCTTCTAAAAGAAAATGTTGCATACTATTTTCATGATCTTGAAATGGGGAAAGATTTCCTTTTTTGGGGTGGGGAGGAAGATTTCTTACACAGGGTACCTACAAACAGTAAATTGCTAAATAGGGCTACATTAAAATTAAGAATTCGTTTAAAAAGAGGTATCATTAGGCCAGTAAAACTGAGAGCCAAAAGAACTCTGACGTACTCTGCTAAGTATAAAGTGGTACACTGCTTTCAAAAACAGTTTGGAATTATATGTTAAAGTTGAACATTCTACCCTAGGTATATATACCCAACAGAAATGCACGCACATGGTCACCAAAAGATATGTACAAGAATTTCAAAGCAGCAGTATTTGTAAAAACCCCAAACTGGAAGTAACTCAACCTCCACTACCAGTAGACTAGATAAAAATATTGTGGTTTAGTCATACCATGAAACATAACAACTACATTAACAGTGAAACTGAATGAACTAACTAATGATTCTCTGGAAAACCACTCACAAAATAATACATGAGAACCAAATACAAAAAGTTCAAAAACAGCTGATCACAGAAGTTCTAGGACCAGGGCAGTGACGAGAAGGAAGAACTCTTCCTCCACATTCTGCAATGCTGCCAAGAGTCTGTTTCTCCACCTGGGTTGTGATTATATGGGTATATTTACTCAGCGATAATTCACTGAGCCATGGATTATGCTGATGATGCCATATTCACGTTCCTGTACGGATAGGTCTTTCTTCAAATTTTTTTAAGAGGCAGAAAGGTAATACGATATAAATAATACCATTGAAAACTAACATTTGTTATTTAAGTAAATCACAAATAGTGATACACACCTATCATTTTTCACATAACTGCAGGAAAGAAACTGGGACTTACAAACACGAGCTATTAACAATTCTGTATTCCTTTCAAACTGCCTTAAAATTTTAAATTAATAACACCAAACCATTTCCATCTAGATTTTATATTTATTTGCCAATTGGAAATCTGTAACACAGATGTTGAAATAAAAGACTGAATCATACACAAAAGCCTAAGTCTGTGTGTCTTACTACCTTTAAACTAAGCCACACTGAGCTTTTGCGAAGAGAACGGATGCGATCAGACACATTCCAAGGACACCCTGCCAATCAGAGAAGGGAAAGTAATCTCCAGAGATCTTCTGTGGGCAGCTGTGGAATGGTGAAGACGTATCACCTTGCTCGTCCTCACCTATTTCATGCTCCTTCAAGGGAAATGGCAAACTCTGCTTTCAAGAAATTTCTGAATTATCGTAACAGTGCATCTGTCCTAAATTTATGTGATGCTTCCCTTTCTCACTAAAACCAAAATGCACGACAAAGAAGGAAGGTGCGGGCTCTGAGAAGGTGTGAGTAGGTGATGGCAGGAGCCTTTAGAAACTCTCATCTGCCCCCTAAACAGCTTAGCTGGAAAACATCAAACCAAGGTGCTCGGGGTTCATTTAATCTTTTATGTTCTAAGACCTGAATTGATGCTAAAAGGAACATGAAGCTTTAAAAGGAGTATGTTGCACTAATTCCTGAAGTAGGACCATCAGATCTGTAAACAGACCGGTTAACTTAAAAGACCATCCCTGAGGGGCACCTGGGTGGCTCAGTCGGTTAAGCGTCCAACTCTTGATTTTGGCTCAGTTCATGATTTCACCGTTCCTGAGTTTGAGCCCCATGTCAGGCTTCACACTAACAGCACAGAGCCTGCTTGGCATCCCCTCTCTCCCTCTCTGCCCTTCCCATGTGCTCTCTCTCTCAAAATAAATAAAGAAACTTAAAAAAATTTTTTTAAAAGACTACTACTTGAAAACGTAATGGATTTATTAGGGAAATGCAAATCAAAACTGCAATAAGATACTACCTCACAATAATTAGATGGCTACTATTTTTAAAAAGGCAGAAAACTAGCATTAGTGAGGACACAGAAGAGAGAACCCTTGTGCACTGTTGGTAGAAATGTAAAATAGTGCAGCCACTGTGGTCATCAGTATTGAGGATCCTCAAAAAACTATAAATAGAATTATCATATGATCCAGCCATTACGCTTCTGGGTATATACCCCACAGAACTGAAAGCAGAGTCTTGAAGGGGTATCTGTACACCCACATTTACAGCAGCATTACTCACAATAGCTAAAACATGTGAGCAACACAAGTGTCCATCCACAGATGAATGCGTAACAAAACGTGACGTTTACATAAAAGGGAATGCTATTCAGTGTAAAGAGGAAGGAAATTCTGCAACATGCTACAACATGAATAAGCCGAGTACATCATGCTGAGAGAAACCAGCCAGCCAGTCACAAAAAGACACATCCCCCACAATTCTGATCCTCGGAATGGTCACAATCAGTCACAGACAGTGGAGTGGTGGGTGCCAGGGGCTGGGGGCAGAGGGACGGGAGTTAGCGGTCAATGGGTACATTTTCAGTTTTACAAGATGAAAAGGTATGGGATGGACTGCAGTAAATTTTATGTGTATTTCAGCAGGATACAAATTTCTTTAATGCGACGAATCTGAATGTCAAAAAGGAATCCTTTAATTGATTCTTGGGTTTTTAAATGCCTTTCACAGTACTCTTTGCAATAATCATTTACTGCCAGTAGATTATCTTTTTCTATTAAGTTAAAGGTACAGATAACTATATTTGAGTTTTAAACTACTATTTAAAAACTTTTTTTAAGTTTATTTATTTTGAGAGAGAGAGCAAACAGGGGAGGGACAGAGAGAGAGAGTGAGACAGAATCCCAAGCAGGCTCCACACAGTCAGCACAGAGCCGACACAGGGCTCAATCCCACGAACCGTGAGACCATGAGCTGAGCAAAAACCAAGAGTCGGACACTTAACCAACGGAGACATCCAGGTGCCCCTAAAATCCTTTTTTAAAGTACTATGAATTTTACGGCATCTATTAGTGTTCAGTACTAGCAAAACCAAGATGCAAGTTCCAGCAGATACATCATCCAACACCAGCCAACAAGGAACCATGTATGTAGTGCCAAAGACTGTGGGATGGAGTCTGAATGTGCCTATTTTCTTCAACTTCACAAATGAGTCTGAAAAGGAATGAGAAATTCTGATGGGCAACTAATATGGAATCCATATAAACTGTTTATTGAGAAAAACTACATCAAGCACAAAGAGTGCCAGGACCAGGATGCAGGACGCTAATTCAGCTTCCCCGTAGGTGGACAGCAGACCGTCAGCCAAGGCTCTCAGACCACTGCTGTCACATCATGTCACACGTACTTTCCCTCGGTGGCAAACACTCAGCGCACACCCACGGCGCCGGGCTACACACCGGAGACAAAGTGCTCTGTGGGGCCCGGCCAAACCCTCAGGGACCACAGCCTGTGCGGGAGGGGTCCCTCAAGGGAGCCACAGAAGGTGCCTTGCCCTGGGTGCGAGAGGAGCGTGAGGGAAGAAGGGCCAGCTGTTCTCACAGTAACAGTGATAACCGCCCTGTCTGCAGAGCTTCTGTCCTCGGCCAAACACACTGAAAACCAGCGGGAACACTTGTGTCTGAATCTGCAGAGTCCATGGAGGTGCCACAACCAGCCAGAGCACCTCTGTGCTTACTCCTGGCTCTGCATGAAGATCAATGGCCTTGTTCAGAATAAAACCAAGAACAGTCTTCTCACTGTCACAAACCCTCACAGTCGTCACTGCCATATGCCACGGTCAGAACACGAACCACCCCTGAGGAGACCTACAGAAACATCTCCCCAGTTGTTATCAGCCCAGAAAGAAAACACCCTGCATGTGAACTGGAGCTCTAGCCTATACAACCAGGAAGAGCAAATTTGATTTCAAAAAGGGTTAAAGAGGAGGAAGGGGGTGGGTAAAAAAGAGGGCAGAGGGAAGGGAGAGACAGAAGGAAAGGACGAGGCAGAGGGGGAGGAGGGAGGAAGTTGAAGGAAAAACAGGCAAACGGCAAGGAAGGCCAACAGGAGCTTTGGAAAACAATGGGTTTTCAGGTTACCCCTGCTACGGCATACATATCAGAGGAGAAAAGATCACCAGGGCTTGACTTTGGGCTGTGAATGAGGGTGAGGCGAATGTCAAGGTTTCTGGCTTACACAGCATGTTGCACTGGGGTGTTTTCAACTGGCGTGTGGAGTTTAGGGTGAAGACCGTGACTGCAGAGGGGAGTGTTGTGGGCTCTGGGTCTGGACCTACCAAGTCCTAGGTCTCTTTCAGACCTCCCAAGGGGGGCATGGAGTAGGTGCGGTCAGGGTGCTGAGGAGCCGAAAGCACACGCTGACTGAAACCATCACGGCAGATCCCACTGCCCAAGACAGAACGGAGTAGAGCGCGACACTGGACCAACATCTGCTGATGAGATAGCGGGATGAAGGACATGAGGGCTGGGGAGAGAGGACCTGACTGAGGAGCACATCTGGGAGAGCTGCCTTACGCAAGTGAGCACAGACAGGATTTCAAGGAGGGAGGAGTGCTGCCGAGAAGTCACAAAAAGAACTGAAAAGCATCCACCAGGTGTGGCACAAGGCCGGTCACTAGTGACCCGCAGCAAGAGCAGTTTTGCCCACAGCCAGACGAGCAGCTTAGGAGTAAGTGGGAGGTGGAGGGACAGAACAAACTCCAGAAGACAGACCCAGAAGAGGTAGCAGGAAAGAAACGGATGTCACGTGGTCTGTGGTTTATCTGAATTTTATCTTCATTGAACTTAAAATACGTGTGTAAGATTTCGTTTAACCAAACAGTGCCAACACTCCCACCCTAAAGAGATCACGGTCAACCACTTGTAGTCTTGTTTTTTGGTACTTACTTCAGTATCCATAAATAACATGATTATCCTACCTCATCCACAGACTTCCTACCCTATGTCAATTCATCTCTTTCACACACATTCCTCCCCCACCCTCATCCTTCCTTGTATCTGCTCGAGAAAATCATGCCCCAATTTCTGGTTAAATCAATACTCAATGTCTGTATTTTCAGGACAGAGCAAACACTATTCCTAACTGGGACATAAGTCGCCCCCTCTCCATGCAATAACCCACACTTTCAACTCTCAACTCTCTGCCTCTTAGCTCCCCAGGACCCCATGTTCCACTGGGGCTCCAGTAGGACCTTCCCCAGGCAGAGAACAGGGCAATGGTGGCATTCACCTCCTGTCCCTTCATCTCAGGGATCAGTCCTACGCTGCCCATCATCCAGGGCCTGCAAACAACTGCTTCCCAGATCCTACCCATGTTCCCCACGGTCCGCGATGGGAACACAAGCATAGTAGCAAGTGGTCCTTCATGGCCAGAAGTGGGAGTCTAGACCTCCTCCCAACCGTTTTCAACGTGGCCTCACCCACTTTCAGGTGGACCTAGATCAGAACTGCTCTGGTCTGTCCTTTCCATGAGGTCTGTAGTACAGAGGAGGGTCGTGAGCGGGCTGTGCACAGTATTGTGCAGACGAGGACAAATCATCCTGTCATTAACCCCACCCACTCCCCACCCCACTAATTCTAGGTTTTTTTTTTTTTTCATTTAAAAAAAATTTTGTTTTAAGTTTTATTTATTTTTGACAGAGACAGAGTGTGAGCATGAGCTGGGAGGTGCAGAGAGGGAGAGGGAGACACAGAATCCGAAGCAGGCTCCAGGCTCCGAGCTGTCAGCACAGAGCCCGATGCGGGGCTCGAACCCACGAACTGTGAGATCGTGACCCAGGCCAAAGTCGGACGCTCAACTGACTGAGCCACCCAGGCGCCCCACCACCCCACTAATTCTAATTCCCGAGACTTCCCCTATTTTGGGACACACCTGGCATGCTTCTTGGTCCTTCCCTCTGCAGGCACGTAGCTACCCTGCCTGCTAAATCGAAAACACTTCACCCACTTCTTTCCAGTTTACACAATGCTCACGACAGCTCTTCTACACCCTAGTCTAGCTCATACATTCTGTCCTCATACATTTAGGAACTTTACTCTTTTTAATTGGATTTCAGGAAAGAATATATGTTCAATTTACCAGGTTTTGCCAAAAGACACATTTGAACTTTTATTTCAAATGCAAAAGACCTGAAAATGTTTGAGATCCAGTTAAGATTCACTGGAAAGGCTAAGGTAGACTCTCCAAGAGGGAAGGAATAGATAACCTCTCTGGAAAGCCAGGAGATGAATCCAAACCAGAAAAGGAGTAATTGCCCTTTATTATGAACATAACAGAAATATATGCAAATTAGCAATAATCCTAGTCAGATCTGAAAATAATGGACATTTCCAAATCTAGTGAATACTAAGGAAAACACTCATTTTGTGTTTGGGAATACTCCATGGTACTGAGATCAATAGTAAAAGAATAGTTAGTAAGGGTGTCTGGGTGGCTCAGTCAGTTAAGCACCAGACTCTTGGGTTTCGGTTCAGGTCATGATCTCACAGTTCATGAGACTAAGCCCCATGTTGGGCTCTGTGCTGACAACATGGACCCCACTTGAGATTCTCTCTCTGCCCGTCCCCTGCTCATGCTCATTCTCTCTATCTCAAAATAAATAAACTTAAAAAAATAAAGAACAGTGAAAGGGCAGTACTCAATTTTCTACCGCTCAATCACATAAAGTGGGGAAATGATGAGGGTCTTGCAGTCAGCCTCAAGCTCCTGAAATATAAAAGCTGCTGCCATGAGCTTACACAGCCATCTACCCTGTAGCTGTCAGGGCCGTTCTCACACAGCACAGTTCTTGTAATGGCTTGTTCTACTTCCTTCCAGAATGTGTGTTCTGTAGAACAGGGGCTCACCAATGTCCAGCATGATGTCCTACAAGCCTGACACACAGCAGGTAGTCAACAAGTATTTGTCATATGACTAAGTCTGAATGTAATAATCCCCAAAGAGTGCAAAATAAAGTAGCCTGTGGAGGCAAATAAATATATCTCAATAGAAATTTGGGGTACACATGTATAATTAAAACCTTTCCATCCTGAAGAACAGAGCCGGAAGCATCACACTTCCTGACTGCAAACTATGTTATTTGGAGAGCTAAGACAGACTGCTGTGTGGTACATTTGAAAGTTGTGAAGATAGTATATCCTAAGAGTTCTCATCATGAGGAAAATCACCTTTTTCTTGTTCTTTTATTTCTTTTCATATCTGTAGAGATGATGGATATTAACTAAACTTTATGGTAACCGTTTCACAATCTAGAGGTCAAATCATTAGGTGTGTACCTTAGACTATACAGGGCTGTATGTCAATTACTTCTCAGTAAAACCGGAAGAAAAGTTCTTATAGACAAAAATGGTATTACAAAGCTATAGTAATCAAAAAAGTATGGTACTGGCATGAAGACAGGCACATAGATCAATGAACCACAAAAGAGAACCCAGAAAAAAACCCCACACATATATGTTCAATTACTTTATGGCAAAGGAGCCAAAAATACACCATGGGGAAAGACAGTCTCAAAAACAAGACAGCCACTACAAAAGAATAAAAATGAACCATTACCTTACAGCATACACAAAAATCAACTCAAAATGGATTTGAACCTAGGACCTGAAACCTTAAAACTCCTACAAGAAAATACAAGGGGCCAGCTCCTAAACACTGGTCTCTCGGCTATATATATATGTGTGTGTATATATATATGTATGTATGTATATATATATATATATACATACATATATATATGTATGTATGTATATATATATATATACATACATACATATATATATATACATATATATGTATATACATATATACATATATTTTATTTGACACCAAAGCAAAGCAATAAAAGCAGAAATAAACAAGTGGAACTACATCAAACCAAAAGGCTTCTGCCCAAGAAACAAAACCATCAACAAAATGAAAAGCAACCTACAGAATGGGGAAAATATATGCAAATCATGTATCTGATAAGAGGTTAATCCCCCAAATATACAAATAACTCATGCAACCCAACAGAAAACAAACAATCCAATTAAAAAAGTAGCAGAGGGTCTCAATATAGGCAACTTCTCTTACTGCACTTGATTTCATTCTGCTTCACAGATACTACATTTTTTACAAATTAAACATTTGTGGCAACTCTGCGAAGAGTGAGTCTATTGGTGCTATTTTCCAACAGCATCCGCTCACTCATGTCTGTACCACACTTTGGTAATTCTCAAAATATTTTTTGTTATTATTCTACTTGCCATGGTGATCTGTGACCAGTGATTTTGACTTGCTGAAAGCTGAGGTGATGATTAGCATTCTTTACTAATATTTTTAAGTATGTATAGTGTTTTTTTTCATACATAATGCTATTGCACACTTAACAGACCATGGTATGTTGTAAACATAACTTCTACATGCACTAGGAAACCAAAAAATTCATTTCGCTCTACTGCGATATCTGCTTAATTGCAGTGGACATTTTTCCAAAAAAGACATCCAGACTGCCAACAAGTACATGAAAAGGTGCTGAACGTTTCAGTAATCATTAAGGAAATGCAAATCAAAACCACCATGAGATATCACCTCACACCTGTCAGAATGGTTACCATCAAAAACACAAGAAATATCAAGTGTCAGCAAGGATGTGGAGAAAAAGGGAGCCCTTGTGCACTGTTGGTGGGGTTGTAAACTGGTGCAGCCACTACAGACAGCAGTATGGAGGACGCTCAAAAGAAAAAAGAAAACACAGAACTACCACATGACCCAGCAATTCTACTGCTGGGTATTTATTGGAAGGAAATAAAATTGCTATCTCAAAGTGATATCTACACCTTCTTGTTCATTATTGCATAAATTACAACAGCCAAGACACAAAAACAACTTAAGTGTTCATGGACAGATAAAGAAAATGTCACACACACGCATGCGCGCGCGCCCTGGAATACTATTCAGCAATAAAAATGGAAGGATGCCCTGCCATTTGCAACAACACAGATGAACCTTGAGGGCATTATGTTACATGAAATAAGTCAGATACTCTACGATCTCACTTACCTGTGGAATCTGAAAACAACCAAACAAGCTCAGAAACAGAAGAGGGGTGAAGGAGGTTGAAAGGTACAAACTTCCAGTTCTAAGATAAGTAAACCCTGGGGAGGTCAAGGACGGTATGGTGACCACAGTTACCAATACTTTACTGTGTTGAGTTGAAAGCTGCTAAGAGAGTAAACCTTAAAAGATGCCATCACAAGGGGAAAAAATATGTATGTGAGGTGAGAGAGGTTAACTAAACTCATTGTGGTGATCATTTCACAATATATAAATATATTGAATCATCACGCTGTACACCTGAAACTAATACAGTGTTATATGTCAATTATATCTGCATCAAGAAATTTCACAGGGGCATCTGAGTAGCTCAGTCAGTTAAGCACCTGACCAGCTCAGGTCATGATCTCACAGTTCATGGGTTCCAGCCCCACATCAGGCTCTATGATGACAGCTCTGAGCCTGGAGCCTGCTTCAGATTCTGTGTCTCCCTCTCTCTCTCTGCCCCTTCCCCTGCTCATGCTCTGTCTCTCAAAATAAATAAACATTAAGAAAAAAAAAAAGAAATTTCATGTTGCATCTTGAACATGTCAGAAACAAGCACACAGAAAATGACAACCTACAGTTTTGCCATCTCTACAGATTTCATCATAAAAATGGAAGTCTGCAAAGAATCAAACTATGAAACTATGAACGATCTGAGTTATAACTTCTCTTTTAAACAATTTATTAAACAAAATGGGCATATCATCTTCATCTAAAAATTTGGGAACTGCAGTGTGAAACCCAAACTGTTAGTTTTTCTGCCTTGCCTTAAACAATTTCAATTTTACCCAAAGTGGGTAATGTGTCCAAATCCAACTGATATTAATGTACAGAAAATTTTATTAAAACCTCCAGTATTTAACAGTTCTTATAACAGCATAAATATAAAAGGCTTAAATTTTGTGAAATGTGAAAACTTTTTATTCAAGGAAAAAACAAACTTCCTTTCATAAGAATGTCATCTGCAAACAAGAGGGAGTAAAACTAGTAACTAGTGATTGGTACAGGCACAAAAAAACTGGTAAGATATAAAAGATTGAAAGAGAATAAAGACTTTTTTTTAAACATTTCGTAATGTAAAATTAATTAAATAGAACATAAATGTCTCTCTCCTTATAAAGCAAAGACATACAAGTATCTCACAAAAATATATAGCAAAGAGGTATAAATATTTGCTTTTAGACAACACCACTAACTTTGCATTTCCACATTGTTGGGCCAAGGAAAATTTTTTGTAAATGTTTACTTATTTATTTTGAGAAAGAGAGAGTTAGCATGAGCAGATGAAGGGGAGGGAGAGAGGGAGAGAGAGGGAGAGAGAGGGAGAGAGAGGGAGGGAGGGAGGGAGGGAGGGAGAGAGAGAGAGAGAGAGAGAGAGAGAGAGAGAGAGAGAATCCCAAACAGGCTCCCTGCTGTCAGTGCAGAGCCCGACCCACTTCTTGATCTCCCAAACCTGGAGATCATAATGGGAGCCGAAATCAAGAGTCAGACACTTAACCCACTGAGCCACCCAGATGCCCCTGGACGAAAATTTTAACCAGTGATATAAACTGATGTCATCAGTTAAGTTTATGAAGTTACAAGCACATACATTGTATTCTTGGCATAACTTTGTTTTCTCTTAATTGAAGTGGTTTTAAGTTTTTATTTTAATTCCAATTAGTTAACAGGCAGTGTTATGTTAGTTTCAGGTGTACAATATAGTGATTCAACACTTCCATACATCGCCCGGTGCTCCTCATAACAAGTGCATCCTTGATCCCACACCCACCTCCCCTCTGGTGACCATCAGTGTGTTCTCTATAGTTAACAGTGTACCTTGTTTGCCTCTCTTTTTCCCTTTGCTTATTTGTTTCTTAAATTTACATATGAGTGAGATCATATGGTATGTGTCTTTCTCTGATGGACTTATTTCACCTAGCAGAATACTCTCTAGCTCCATCCATGTCATTACAAATGGGAGGTGATTTCTTAACTACTTTTACTAAAGTGTTTCGAACACTTAACCACCAACTCTATAATATTAAAGGAAACTACTGTTAGCTGTCTACAGCAGTTCACACAAAGCATACCTAATTTTGTTTACGGGGCAGTAAAGAAAAGAGAGAAGCAGTCTTACGGTAGTCTCTTCAGCAGCCAAGGCTTTCATGATGTTCTCCTGTTAAAAACCAGCCTTTGGGTCATCACATACACAGGTTTATGAGCGCCTGTTTGCCTAGCACTGCTCTAGGTACTCAGGACGTGGTAGACAACTCAGAAAGGGGGTCGGGCAGACAATACACATAAAAACAAGATGAATTCAGACAGTGCCAAGTCCTATAAAGAAAATAAAAGGCAATGGTGAGGCCTCCTGAGACGATTAATTTTACATGTCAATTTCACAGGCCACCAGCCCAAGGCTGGTTAGAAAGTTTCTGGGTGAGATCAACATCTGAATGGGTGCACTCAGTAAAGCGACTTCCCTCCCCACAAAAGCGGGCCTCCTCCAATCCACGGGGGGCCTGGGCCTATTAGGGTGGCTGGTCAGCTCATCTCATCTTCTGACTTGGGACGGGGATTTACACCATCAGCTCCCCTGGCTTTACTTGGACAGGAACGCACCACCAGCTTTCCTGTCTCCAGCTTACAGATTTGTGGACCTCCCAGCCTCCATAAACAAAGAGCAAAACCAATCTCCACATGTGTGCGTGCATGTGTCCTGTGGGTTCTGTATCCCTGGAGAACCCTGCCTAGTACAGCTCCTTTACACTGGCTGGTCACATTGCCATGGCAGTGTCATTAGTGTTCATTCACCAGATATTTGTAGTTCTTGTCCCTGGCACTAGTAGGACTGAACTCCCCCACTGCCCTTAAATTAGGTTTGGCCACGTAACTAGATTTGGCGAGTGGAATCTGTGTAAAAAGGATCTATACCAATTCCATTTTGGAAGATTTAGAACCTCTCCCTCTCTCTGATAGGCTATGCCCTTTTTTCTTTATGCCATGGGTAAAGCCAGATGGTGGCTGCTGTGTCACCCTATGTCCCAGAATGAGGACAGTGCACAGCAGTGTTCCCAGACCATCTGTAAGGGATGTGTCAGATGGGCAAGAATCACTCTTCTTTAAAGCCACTGAGATGTGGAGGCTGCTTGTTATGGCAGGATAACCTAACCAATCCTGATGATCCTAGAATATTAGGGAGATTCTATTTGAGGTAAGACCTGAATGATGAAAAAGAGCTGGTCATGTGAGAAAGCCTGGGATGGAGGAAGGCAGAACGCACAGTGGCTGTAATGTGCAAAGAGACAGAGAGGTATGCTGAGACCCGAAGTCCAGAGTGACCACACCAGTGTGGATTTCCACATAATTTCAATAGGCAGCAACAAACAGGATTTTAAACTTAAGAATAGAAGAGGCAACAATCTGATTTAAGAAAGTAATCCTTAGATGACAGAATAAAGATTTTTCTATTTTATCCCCTTCTCTAAAGGCAACAAACAAAAAAAATATCTTTGATGAACATATACTCTACAAAAAAAGTGAAAAAATATAAGAAGATAAATGAACTATAAATGTTCTGGCCAAAGAGTGAAAGATCAAATTTACACAGGGGTGTAGTAATGAGAAGCAAGCCACCGGCCTACAACTCCAGGAAAATTTGGGAACAGGAGGCAGCAGGTGCAGGGATAACCAGGGATGCTGAATAAATGGCCTTACTTAATAGACTGGATAAGAAGCCATTAGACTCCTGCATCTGTAGTGCCGTCAGTCAGGTTCAATCAGACATCCACCCATCCTCATCCCTGAGGGAACAGGAGACAGAAGCTATGAATAGATAGAACCAGAAAGTGCATCTGGCAGCAACAAGGGTGGTGGTGATATATAAGTGAAAAACAGGAGGTTCAATAAAAAGCTACACGATGAATTGTAAATACCTGGTAGCTCCTTTCTACCACTAAATTCCAGGTACCTAATCTCAGGCTCAGGCAAGAGGCCAGATGAGAACTTTGTGGAGAAATTAAATTATCACAGACACTGATGTCCGAGGGAAACTAAGAAGCAGCCATCTGGCCCACTGACAACCTTATTGTAAAGCCCACACACAGAATTTCAAATATCTTTCTAGTGCCTCACCCTTAAATATGGACAGACAGCCAAGGATCACCAGACACTGGTGAACAGTTTCTCAATAAAACAAAGAAAAAGGTCGTATCATGCAAACAGAAAACCAGGGGAGGTGGGGAGGACATGAGACTTAAACAGAAAATGCAGGAATAGTAAAGATTTTCAAAATACACATAACGAATATCAAAGAGATGGAAAAGAAAATGTATCTATGAACCCATAAATAGAACATTGTAAACAGGAATATTGAGAAAATATTTACAGATGATGAATAACAAACCCTGCTAAAGGAATAGAAGATAAGTTTAGGCTATGTCCCATAAAGTTGAAGAAAAAGACAAGAAACGCACAACAGGAGACCAGAGGAGAAAATCTTATAGGTGATGCAATATCCAAATAACAAGAGTTTCAGAAAGAGTATCTGGAGGGGAGAAGGTTATCCAAGAAATAATTCAAGGAAAGAACCTAGCAATGAAGACAGGCATGTGCAGGGGAAAGGGCCCATCAGGTGCCCAGCACAGGAATGGGAGGAGGGCCAAAGCACGCTGCCTTCAAAGGTCAGAACACCAGCGGAAAGCAGCAGAGCCCCCAGGCTGCCACAGTCTGAGATGTTTCGGATTTCTCAACAGCAATGTAGAAGCTAGGAAATGATGGGAGAATGCCTTATAATGCTGAGGAAAAATTATTTTCAACCCAAATTTCTGTAACTATGCAAACAATCAACTAGTGAAGGTTGAATTTATTGCAAAGAGATTTTCCATCTGCACATAACCCGGAAAAGAATGCCCTATGCACCCCTTTTCAGGAAGCTATGAATATGAATAAATACACCATAATTAAGGAAGACCCGGGAACCCTGTGCTATCTAGGAAACAGAACTGAACACAGGAAGCAGGCAGCAAATTCCTGGAGTGAGTGCTCTAAGGCAGAACCGGAGAGTATCCTGTCCACATCAGAGAGAAACGTAAGAGGGAACACGGTGAAATGCAGAATTTCTTAGATTCAATAAACACACAAACTTATACTATAAACAATAAACAATACACATAAATTTATGGATATCTTTGCAGAAATCTTAAATAAAATTTTTGCAAACAGAACCAAACAGCACATTAAAATAAATGCAGTTTTCCAGGAATGAAATGATGGTTCAATGTTAGGAAATACATTAACATAATTAACGTGAGAAGAGCTAAGAAGAATATGATCACCTCTGTAAATGCTGAAAAGGCGCTTGACAAAATTTAACATCCATTCATGTAAAAAAAAATGAATTGAGGGAACTATGTGTACATATACATGCATGTAGCAACAAAGTCAGCATTAATGAATTATTAGAGAATTCTCCGCTAGAGTAAATAAAGAATTATGGGTCCTCACTACATTGTTCTCATTTAATACTGCACTGGAGGTACTTACCAGTGCAGTTACACAAGAGGAAGCAATCAGAGGAACAGGAACGGGGGGGGGGGGGGGGAGGTAGCAATACCTCTATTTGCACACACAGATGGTATGATTATGTATCCAGAAAACAGAAAACTAAGAAGAATAAAAATTCAATCAAAATACTTTATTTAATAGGATAAAAAATTAACATGCAGCAGTGTCTTCATATACATAATTTAGAACAAAAATATATCCCATTTATAACAAAAGATTAAAAACAATGAAGTATCTAGTAGTCATAAACTTAAAGAAATACACAAACCAATATGGTGAGAGTTATAACATGCTCCTGAAAAACACAAATGTATAATCGAATAGCTGGAAAGATACCATGTTCTCAGGTAGAAAGGCTCAGGATCATCAAAATGCCAATTCTTTCTAAGTTAATTTAGAAGTTAATACAATTTCAATCAAATATTCAAAATTATTTTCTTAAGAAAGAAAACGGTTTCTGGGGCGCCTGGGTGGCACAGTCGGTTAAGCGTCCGACTTCAGCCAGGTCACGATCTCGCGGTCCGTGAGTTCGAGCCCCGCGTCGGGCTCTGGGCTGATGGCTCAGAGCCTGGAGCCTGTTTCCGATTCTGTGTTTCTCTCTCTCTCTGCCCCTCCCCCGTTCATGCTCTGTCTCTCTCTGTCCCAAAAATAAATAAACGTTGAAAAAAAAAAAAAAAGAAAGAAAACGGTTTCATAAAACTTCATTAGGAAGAATAGCAAGAATTTTCACAAAAAGAAAAACAATGAGGAAGAGCTAACCCTACCAGGAATTAATACATAACTAATTATTAGTAAATATAATTAATAAGTGCGGGACTGGTACATGAAAAGAGATTAATGCATCAAGATAGAAAGTTGAGATTTAGTCCCAAATGCTTACGAAAATCTTTTAGAAGAGTAATCTGAGACTCCATTTTACCATTTCTCACCTATCAGACTATTGGAAGTAGAAGAGCCTGGCAATATCCTCTGCTGTACAGCAGCACAGCAACAACCCTCCTCACACCCTGCTGGTAAGAACACAAACACCACACAGTCTTCATGTGAGGAAGGTGGCAGTAACCACCAAAATCATGTATGCATTTACTAGTTGGGCTAGCAATATCACTGACACAATCACAAATGATATGCGCAAAAAGCCATTTATTATAGCGCTATCTGTAATATTAAATCAATAGGGGACTGGTTAAACATAGCATGGGGCACCCACCCAGTGGAGTACAAAGCAGGTATAAAAAAGAACGGGGGGTCATGTGAAAAGGCAACCAAGAAATGGGCTTCATGAAAATTAAAAGCTTTTTTGCTTCATAGCACACCATCACGAAAGTGAAAAGACAATCCACAAGACAAAAACTATTTGTAAACCATATATCTGAAAAAGGACTTCTAGGCATACTCTACAAAAAAAAATTCTTACAATTTGATAATAAAAAGACAACCCACTTAAAACATGGGCAATGATACGAAAAGATATCAGGATATAAGGAGACATTTCCCCAAAGAAGATAAACAAATGACCAACGACCACGTGAAGAGACGCCCAACATCATCGGATCACTAGGAAAATGCAAATCAAAACCAAAGTGAGATATTACTTGACACTCATAAGAAAACTCTACTCAAAAAAAACAAGACAAAAGCAAGTGCCAGCTAAGATGGAGAGAAGTTGTATCCTCACACAACGCTAGTGGGCAGGTAAAATGATGCAGTGCCTTTTGAAAATAGTGTGGCAGTTTCTCGAGAGGAGGCATATGACCCAGCAATTTTTCTAGGCAAATGACCAAGAGAATTAGAGAGATGTTGGTCAAATGGTATAAGCTTCCAATTCGAAGATAAATGAGTTCCGGGGGTGTAATGCATAGCACTGTAATTACAGTTAACAATACTATATCATACACTTGAAAGCTGCTGAGCAGTCAGATCTTACATGTTCTTACCACAGCAGAAATCATAACTATGAGATGTGATAGAGGTGTTGGCTACCTCCATGGTATAATCATATGGAAATACATAAGGTATCAAATCAACACACAGTACACCTTGTTATGGCAATTAGATCTCAATCAAGAAGAAAAACCTATGTCCAACAAAACTTGTGCGGATATAGACATAGCAGCGTGATTCGTAACAGCCAAAAAATGAAAACAACGCAAATATCCATCAACTGATGACTGGATAAATAAAATATGGTCTATCTACTAGGTTAATGCTCATACAACGGAAAACTCCTGAACCATAAAACGGAAGGAAGTACGGACACCTGTTACATGGGTGAACCTTGAACACGATGCTCAGTGAGAGAATCCAGACCCAAAAGGCCACATGCCCTAGGACCCCAATGACAGGAAACATCCAGAATGGGCCCATCTACAGAGACAGCAAGCAGAGGAGGGGCTGCCCAGGCTGGGAGAGGTGAATGGGGAATATGTTAATGGATTCGGGGTTTCCTTCTGGGGTGTGAAAATACTCTAGAATTAGAGAGTGAAAGCGCTGCACCACCTTGAGAATGTGCTAGAAACCACTGAACTGAGCACTTAAAACACAAG
The DNA here is from genome assembly GCF_022837055.1 of Prionailurus viverrinus. NCBI lineage: Eukaryota > Metazoa > Chordata > Mammalia > Carnivora > Felidae > Prionailurus > Prionailurus viverrinus. The sequence continues at coordinate 2,820,924 of NW_025927614.1, forward strand.
TCACAGAAGCCAAAGGACACAGCTTATTCACGTGAGGAGTCTTACAAAAGTAGAATTACATGAATCTTCTGTGCTTTAATAATTAACATTTTGCCATACACACACACACACACACACACACACACACACACATATATATATATATTTTTTTTTTTTAACTTTATTTTTTGAGCAAGCAGGGGAGGGGCAGAGACAGAGAGAGGGAGACAGAGAATCCCAAGCAGGCTTCACACTGTCAGTAAGGAGCCCAATGTGGGGCTCAAACTCAGGAACCGTGAGATCATGACCTAAGCTAAAACCAAAAGTTGGATGCTTAACTGACTGAGCCACGCAGGTGCCCCTTTGCCACAGATTTTAAATCTTAATGCTTATTTTTGAGACACAGGGGGAGAGAGCACAAAGGGCAGGCGGAGGAGGGGCAGAGAGAGAGGGAGACACGGATTCTGAAGCAGGCTCCAAGCTGTCAGCACAGAGCCCAACGGGGGCTCAAACTCACGGACCGTGAGATCATGACCTGAGCCGAAGTCAGACGCTTAACCAACTGAGCTACCCAGGCACCCCCTGCCATGTATTTTAAATCTAAATTACTTTCCTCAAGTTCCCAAGACCTAGGTATCAAACACTCAATACTGTACATACTAGCTGATCCTTAGTAACAGAAAATAACAATTAATTATAAAATTCAGTTTAAAAAAAACTTAAAACTCTTTATAATATCCTCTTCTACCACCAAAAAATATCAAAGAAATGTCAGATTATATACTGCCAAGTTTCAAATATCAATGAAAAGATCTGTACCTACATAACCTAAAATATTAATATAAAGGTATTTTTTGTTTGTATTCCTAATCTGACTCAAATTACTTTGTGCTTTTACTAGGTAAGTACTCTGAGTCATGTGCTGGATAGTGATGAAAATGCAGACCATACTATGCTGTCTCTCAAAAGAATATAATCCACCAATCTACCTCCAAATGTATGGTTTTCACACTATCTAAACGTGACAGCACTAGTTGGTGTTTTTTTTTAATTTAAATAAGAGTCTTTAAGCTAAAGTATGTATCATATCTGATTATATTCATCTTAAGATATTAATCACGTGGCAAGGAAAAAAGCTTTTCCAAAGAGTTACTGTTACAGGACTCATAAGTAAAACAACTGAAATACAAAAATAGTTTATCCTTATTTAAAAACAAGACATGTAAGAACTGTTGAGTCATGATATTGTACACCTGAAACTAATATAACACTGTATGTTAACTATACCGGAACTTAAAATAATTAAAAACAAGATGTATACATCTTCCAAGTAAGTATGATTTTTTTAAATGTTTTTAATTTATTTTTGAGAAAGAGTACAGGGAAGGGGCAGAGAGAGAAGGAGGCAGAGGATCTGAAGCGGGCTGTGAGCTGTCAGCACAGAGCCCGACGTGGGGCTCGAACCCATGAACCATGAGATCACGACCTGAGCTTGTCAGCTGCTTAACCGACTGAGCCACCCAGGTGCCCCTGATGATGATTTTTTTTTTTAAGCATTAAAATTTCCTTAAAGCAAGGTGACTGGCAATCAAACATCTATCAGACACACTCTAGCTGCTTAGACAGCATGTAGAGATAGCAAACACGTTTCCCTAATAACCCAGGGTCGTCACCATGCACAGAGACACCTACCTACCTACCTACCTCGGGGTGTCACAGAGGTGTCTGTGCTGTGGGGCTCTTAGCAGAATCCCTGACATCTGCCCACTAGATGCCAATAATTTCTCCTAAGGCATGACAGTCAAAAATGTCCCAGGTCTCCAGACATTGCCACATGTCCTGTGGTGAGCTCAGGTTGCAAATCAGACATGCTTTTTACATATGTGTGCTTGACTTTTGTTAATTTTCTATCTCCTCCCTTACTGTTCACCACTGACCCACTAACCTCTTCCCAGTATGCATGTTTCTTAAAAGATGCGCTTTTCCTTTAAAAGCTGTTTTAAATACCCACCAAATATCAGACCACCACCCTGATGACAGATGGTTTCCCAGGGTCATGCTGTAAGAGGGTAGGAGTTCTCCTCTAAATAAAGGGTATGAGTTTTTAGATTTCTAACCACTATGGATATCAGTTAGCCTCTCTAGATTTTTTGGTCTTTTCATTCTTTTTTAAGTAATCTCTGTATGCCCAACATGAGGCTCAAACTCACACTCCCAAGATCAAGAGCCACGCGCTCCAACGACTCGTTTTCATTTTCAATCAAAACCAAAAGTGCAAAAATTGTATCCTATCTTATTTTGCTTTTCTTAAGATTGCCACTGAGGCCAAACATGTCTTCACGTTTTCTTAACATGTGTAACCCTTTTCTACACAAGTGCTTATCTGTGTTCTCTACAGATAAAACTACTAGGAAAAGATGTCCAATTAAAGGAAGTCAAAATAAGAGGAATTTTCTCATATTTCACTTGTAGCCATGAACTTTCGGGTAAAAATAAAAGATACAAACATGAAACGAACATAAAAACCCTGACACAGAAAGACTTCAGATACATACCTAGGCAGATTCTCATCACTTGTAGAACTCACACGTGTGAACTCCCCTCTTGCTGAAATCCGTACCTGTGGCCACAGTCACTCAGGACAGGACACTTTCCCAGCTCCCATTCCGCCTCCTGTTCCAGCCCAGACAGTAAACAGTGCCCTTTCCGCAGTCTACTTCATGCATGTTTTTTGCATTTCTGCGCTCTGTTGGTGATCTCCCAGCTTGAACAGTCTAAGCGAGGGCTCCTGAGCACAGCAGGCTGTGGCTGCCTCATGGAGAGGGTGTGCGTGTCAGGTAGGCCTCATTCAGGCAGCAGGTCCCAGGGCTGTCCCTAACAACTCACCTGCCCCGTCACCCAGAACCAGGCAGGAGAAGTGCACCCATTCGTGCCTGAGGCTACTCCAGAAAGTGCTACGGTAACACCTACGGTGCTCAAAAGATGGAAAAGCAGCTGCATTCATGGATCCAGGAGACGATAACAGATCAAAGAGTGTAGCGGACATCATTGTTCTGAGGTGAAAGTCCAAGAAATTTACAGTCCAGTTACCTGGGGTCAAGAAAACGCTAGATCCTCCTCAGGCAGTGCTGGCTGCCTGCCATGTTTCAAAAAGTGACACCATATGAAAAAAGGTTAAATTTGCCTGCATATACTGGCTTGTTTTATAAGGGTTTTAGCAAATGACACTGTAGAACAGAAATGGCATTTCGGTTTACAAAAACGTGAGCAGAGGGCTAGCAGGAACGTAACCCTGTATTTTTCCCTCAGAAGCAAAGGATCAATGTTGGTGAATTCCCTGTCTGTGGTGACCTGACATAACATTACTGTGAACAGAAAGATGGACTATAATTATAATAAAATGTAATCTTTACTTTTCAGAGGTTTTAAATAGTCATTTTTATAACATGATAAAGCGAACATCCTGCAAACCATTTTAAGCAGGGAGATGAAGAAAACCAAAGCTTTTATGAGCTTTCCAGTTAGATATACAGCCAAGGCTGATCATTGCCACCATGGCAGAGTATTCCCTGTCCCTCATAACATTATTCCCAGTATTCCCTGTCACTCATAACATTATTTCCTAACAAGTCAGTTAAAATGACGTGATCACAGTCTTTCAGGAACTTAAAAAACTATGAACAGGGTCATAATGTTTGTGTTGAGAATTATTTTTTGAAGCCATTATTTACAACACAGCCACCATACGAGCCCATGCTAAGTTAACCAGAAGGCGTCATTTCTCAAATATTTTTTTCCAAGAGGAATCTGTCATAATTTGCAGACTGTACACTGGTAAACATCAACTTTGAAGGACACATAACAATTCTGTACTTCAGAAGCGACAGAGTATGAACTATTTAGGTACACACCAGCACTGTGCTAAGGAGTTCAACAGCAGAGGGACAACAGGAAGGCCCGTGTCATCCGCTGTAGAGAGCTTATACTACAGGTAACACCTATCGCTTAATAAATGTTTGAATGAAGGGTCACCTCGGTGGCTCAGTCAGTTAAGCATCCAACTCGGTTTCAGCTCGGGTCATTATCTCACAGTTCCTGGGTTTGAGCCCCATGTCAGGCTCTGCATTGACAGTGTGGAGCCTGCTTGGGATTCTCTCTCTCCAGCCCTCCCTGACTTGCTAGCACACGCTCTTTCTCTCAAAATAAACTTTAAAACAAATAAATCTTTGAAGGAATTTAATCGGTTTATACAGACCTCTCTTTCTTCCTAATACGTTTGCCTATAAAATATCATCTCTTTAATGCATGAAATTAGACCAAACTTTGCAGGTGAACTTTTCCACTGTGTAGATTCTGATTACATGAGACTCAATGAGAATTTTTTAAAACCCTTGGGGCGCCTGGGTGGCTCAGTCAGCTAAGTGTCCGACTTTGGCTCAGGTCATGATCTCCCAGTTCATGAGTTCGAGCCCCACATCGGGCTGTGTGCTGACAGCTCAGAGCCTGGAGCCTGTTTCAGATTCTGTCTCTCTCTCTCTCTCTCTCTGCTTCTCCCTGGCTCTCACTGTGTCTCTCTCAAAAATAAACATTAAAAAAAAATTTTTAAACCCTCAATTATTTAGCAGTCCCCTTAAGGATATTTTACTCTCATGAAGGAGCAAATCTTATTTTCCTGTACGTGAATTTTATTATAATGAATGACAAGAAGAGAACTAAGAAGTTATGGGACCATTTTGCAGATCACAGATCGCAAACACACAAAGCAGGGGGAGACAGTGGCACGCGGGCTCCCGGCACGCACTCTTGCAACAGCGGCAAACATCGAGAGAAGAATGCATTTCAGCTGACATCTAACCTCTGCGCAGGCCTGGGTAATACACATTCTTGTCTTGTTTTTTATATTGAATGGATGTAATAAACATATCAAGGCTTATAATAACTTTGAATTCCACGTTTTATTACATCTTCCAGAAACTATGAAATCTTAACCACTACCTTACACGTAGCAAAGTGTATGGCAAGAGAGGACACAGACAACAACAGACACTGATGAGCACTTTCCACAGCTGAAGCGCCAAATACCCGTTATTTTAATACAACCTCTGTTCCTAAAGTACTCTGAGTTTTAGTTTGGTTAAAATGTGTTTCCTGCAATCCTGAAGAAAGGTGTCAAAAAAGGTTCGGTCTCATTCACATTTCTGGCCTGTGCTTAGTAACTCCTAGGCCACTGTGTTAAGAAGGATTTTAACCTGTAAACTTACAGGTTATTGGGAACGAGGGGGAGGGGAGGCAGTCCCCAGGAAACTACAAGAAGTATGTAATTATTAACTGTGGTTAATGAAGGCACATTGCTTTCTAAAATAATCCCATCACATCAGCTTTAGAAATGGCTGCAGCCAGACATGCCCAGGGGGCTCCACCAGTGGAGTGTGTGCAGCTCTTGATCTCAGGAACCTCTTGATCTTAGGGACTGAGTTCAAGGCCCACGTTGTACATACTTTAAAAAAAAAAAAAAAGGTATGGGGCGCCTGGGTGGTTCAGTCGGTTGAGTGTCCGACTTCGGCTCAGGTCATGATCTTGTGGTCTGTGAGTTCGAGCCCTACGTCAGGCTCTGTGCTGAGGGCTCAGAGCCTGGAGCCTGCTTTGGATTCTGTGTCTCCCTCTCTCTCTGCCCCTCCCCCGCTCATGCTCCATGTCTCTCGCTGTCAAAAATAAACATTAAAAAATACTAAAAAAAAAAAAAAAAAAAAAAGTATGGAAGCACTTTGGAAGAGGTTGTGGTCCCGCATCTCTCCCTGAAGAAGTGACATTTAACCCAAAGCCTCCAGACATTTAAAATTAGCCAGCAAGGCTGAAGCAAAGGAAGAGTAGCATCAAAGGTGGTACTGTGTGCATGAGCCAGACTGCAGGGAGGAGCTTCATAAGCCATTATGAAGGATTCGAGACTATAACGTAAGACACTGGGAAGTCACTGAAGAATTGTCCAGCCAAAGAAAGCGATTAGTTCCCCAACAGCTTTTTGGCTCGGAGGGTTATTCAGTAACAGTCATAGTAATTCCACCCTCCTCACTTCTACTTCTAGGACAGATGCCCTTGCCCCTAAAAAACAGCCTCCTCCTTCTCTGAGTATCAGTAGTTCTAGACGTGATGCAGCCATCTTGCAACCATGAGGGGCACTAGTCTCAGAATAAAGCTGCTGCTGGGGGCAGGGGTGACTGCACAAGGGAAAGACAGGCCTCCAAGCTGCTGACAGGAGGACCCACACTCCGTCCTATCCCTGGACTTCAGTGTGAGCCACGGTCTTCTCCGAGTTTGAACTGAAAGCATCTAAGCTGATACAGTAACTACCACCATGTTCATGATAACAGACCATGAGCAGGGATGAGACTCTGGAGGGAGCCAGGCAGGAAAAGAACAGGGTTCCGAGGGCAGAGCACAGGGGCACCTCACGTTCACTTCTAGGTAGAAGAGCATCTCGGGGGTGCAGGGGGGGCTCAGTCGGTTGAGCGTCTGCCTCCTGATTGTGGCTCAGATCGTGATCCCAGGGTTGTGGGATTGAGCACAGTCTCCCTCTAAAGTAAAGAGGAGAAAGAGGAGGAGAAAGGGCAGCAGCATCTGGCAAACACAGAAGCAGCAGTCAGAAGCGCTCAAGAGAAGCTCAAGAGCGTGGCACTTCAGAAACCAAGGAGGGGATGGTCAACCGTGCCTCACAACCACAGAATGAAGCCCGACAGGTCACATCACCGTGACCTCGCTGGAGCAGCTTCAGTCACCCGATGGTGGAGGACACTGGACTAGAAGAAGTGGAGAAACAAAGGGGGAAACGGTTCTTTTGACGGGTGCTCAGAAAGGTTAGTACAGGAGAAAAGAAAACCAGAGCAGGTGTGCAGTTCAGCACGATGTCTGCTGTTCTGCGTTATTCTGTGATGGTGGGAGATGTCAAATGTGTCTGACAGCAGGTGAGAGGCTTCTGGAGGGCAGATGTGCAGAGCACAGGTGAAGAGGACGGCAGGTGCAGCATGTTACTTCCCACCCAAGCCTGCTCTCGCCCAGGAGAAAGGGCTCTAGTAAGTCGGGACAGAAAGTGGAAAATGAGCTCAGCTGAGAAATCCAGCAGGATTTAGAGCCCAGATGGTGGTGTAGTGCCTACGGTACGCAGGCAGTCTTGTCCACCCCCACGTACCATGTACAGAAGCACACTAGGAATTATACCAAAATCTCCGTCAGGGTTCTCAGGTCAAGGAACTGGCAAGATGATTATGGGGTAAAGTTTAAATAAAAACAAGCAACAGAATACGAACCAGCTGAGGCTAATGCAGTTCAACTGAGGGACAAATCACTGACGGCTGGCAGTAAGGTGGAGACGACGAGACTCAGCGGAGAACGTAAATGCCCACAAACTGTCAAGCAAATTTTGAGTTGACTTCACCATTGGCAGTGGAATGAGGAAGTGAAAGGTGGCTACCCAACCAAAGGTTACAAACTATTATTAAGATTGACCAATATACTTGCTCACTGAAAACAAGTAAAACAAAAACAAAAACCCACTGTTGGAAGGATAAACAATTACTGGCTAAAGAAGTTTTACATAAAGCACAGCAGGGCATAAGAGTGGACTCCAAAATTTCCCGAATGACAGGGTTGTCGTAGTCCCCAGGGGAGAAAGTGAAGGACACGTTCACAGAGACCTCCGTGCACTGCCTGGTAACAGATTCCAGGCCTCAGCGCAGGGAAGAGACCAGAAGCAGAGCCTCCCGCCACCCGGGGTCCAGGACACGGAGGGCAGATGCTGCAACAGCCAGCATTCAGTTCAGCATTTCATATGAAAGAATTCAGATTTTTCTCAATTACTTCCTATAAATCAAACTTCCTGTGATCCTGCTCCTATTATTTACAGTATTTAGAATCATTCTAGGAAGTGGCACCTCTACTGAAGAGCAAACACTGACTCCTGGTCCTACACCCGTCTAACATCCCCACTCTATTCTTCAAGGTGAAACTCTAGAAGACGATGCTATTTAAAATACAATTCATATGAAGTTGGTTAGAAACCACTCACAAAATATCTTAGGCCTTCTAACCAACTTCGAATCAATAGCATGATACAAAGATTTTATTGCTGTAAAGCCTAGGATATTTTGTAAGTGGTGTCTTTGTAACACTAGCTTGCAAGGGGCTATGTTCTCACATTTTTCATGTCAACATCTCCATTTTTCTCTTTATGGTCCATATTAAGAATTGAGGTAGAAAATACCAGTTCACTAACACCAAACATTATTGAACACTCACAGGGTAATACTGATGTGGGTGCTACTAGACTTTTACCTGGGACTTGACAGTCTCAATTTGTCCTAAGGTACAGTATTCAATCTAGTAAATATTAAAACTTACTAGTTTTAACCTTTAATGAAGGTTATTTATATACCATTGTACCAGAAAGCCATGGTTGGATTGACTATGGGCACTCAGCAGAACTTACTTTCTTTGGCTGTGAATAAATGGGATACAACTGTTTTATTCTAAATTGTAGTTAAAAGAAACCGAGATAAGATTAAAAGTGCTATTGCTGGTACTACAAAAACATTACTAAATTGGTTAGTTCTTCTGTCTACAACTGATATTTCAAGAGAATCCTTTTAAATTTACATGGTTGACATTGATGCGGTCACTGATGTGATGTATGTTGAGAAGGAATATTAACTTCAACAATCACCTTGCAACAATATCATCATGGAGAGACCTGACTCCCTGAGGTCCGCCTATGGAAAATATATGTACTTTTACTTTAGTCAAATTACTTTTCAGTGTCTGATTTCTTAATTTTATGTATTTGAAATCTTGTGAATTAAGAATATCTATAAATATATAGATATTTAAAACTTTATGATAATAAATGTAATTCAGCAACACAATTCAGCAATTTTCTTTTCAGGGACGCCTGGGTGGCTCAGTCGGTTAAGCATCTGACTTTGGCTCAGGTCATTTGAGCCCCACATTAGGCTCTGTGCTGACAGCCCAGAACCTAGAGCTTGCTTCAGATTCTGTATCTCCCTCTCTCTCTGCCCCTTCCCTGCTCACACTCTCTCTGTCTCTTAACAATAAATAAATATTTTTTAAAAAAATTTATTTCCAGAACAAGATAGTTAGGTACATCAAATTTATATATCACTTTGTAATGGTAAAGGCTCTAAAAAAATTTAAGCTACTTCAATTCTATACCTCCTTTTTTCCCCACAGGACACACAAGAGAATGTGATGTTATATTAACCCTCTGTGTGAATTTTTGCCTTATTAAACATTGTGCCTCATTTTATTAAAAGTGTTCTCTTGGGGGAAAAAATGCAATTCTAACAACAGCAATTTAATAATTGCTTTTGAACATATCTGGTACTCTAAAACTGAGAAAATTATTTATAGGTAAGAAAATATGACAACACACTCTAAAAGCTGTGTGTTGTCACATGATGTAGAACTAGAAAAAGCAGTAAGAAGCCGGGGACCAGTAGGAAATGAAGTGTGCACAGGGCTGCTTCCTCCCCATCTAAAAACCAGCTGCCATGTACCCTGGCTTCTACAGAAGTAGGGAGCCAAGAGAAAGCCTAACTTTAAACTAGCTTCGTGGTTGTTCAGCTTTGTGGTTGTTTCAGGTTGTTCACCTGAAAATAATGGGGACTAGAAGCTAGTTCTAATAATCCTCAGAAAATAAAATTTAACTTTCAAATTATTCAAACAGAAGTTTCTTACCTGAAACAATCCGACATGACTAGAGATTACAAGAGACTTCTTAAAATTGTGTTAATACAGGTGTGCAGAGTAGTAAACTAAGAAGGTATTTCAAAAAAGAGATAACAGGTTTTTGACATTACATATTAAATGTTTTAAAATATAAGAAATATGTAGAGGTACCTGGGTGGCTCAGTTAAGTATCTAATTTCAGCTGGGGTCATGATCTCACGGTTCGTGGGATCGAGCTCCGCATCAGGCTCTGGGCTGACAGCGTGGAAATCTGCTTGGGATTCTTTCCTTCTGTCTCTCTGCCCTTCCCCCACTTGTGTGCACGTGCACACTCTCTCCCCTTCTCTGCCTCTCTCTCAAAAATAAACTTTAAAAATAGGTTAAATTATAAGTACAATAGAAAAATAAATCACCTTAAACTTTATGTACTCTATAATTTAAAAAGACAACACCTCTAATGATAAATAAAATGCCTGAAAAATTAAATATGGTATCAGTGGAAATCCCAAATACATTAATCTCACTTGTTCCTACTGAAAGGATCGGGTAAAGTAGACGTGCGGCATGTCAAAACCCAAAAATTAAGGACTTGATCTCCCAGACACCGTCTCTCAGGTGCATTTCTGAGATGGAAAAAAAAAATCAACAGGCAGATAAGAATCTACAAAAAAAAACTAAAAAGTTCACAACAGCTTTCAAGCCAAGATGGTTTCCATGCTCACCTTTTCATTAAGCCTTCTTCCTAAAAATCTTTCTACAGCCATCAAATGGGAAAACCATGTTTAATATCCCACTCTAACATCCCTTCTGACGAGTATCAAGATGGTCTGGATCTGTGCAGGCTACAACTCCATTCACCTAGGTCTCTCTTCACCATATGGTTCTCATATTACTTTATTTTAGATAATAGTAAACACCTACTGAATTCTGAAGCCTCAGTACTTACAGCTACTTCCAAGAAATTAGCTACTTCCATCCAAATTGAACTTATTTAGCAAAGGGAATGCTAAAAGCTTCCTCAAGACAATGACTTGTCCCTCTAATATAGCAAGAACACTCTATTGTTGGAGTGAATTCTGAAAATTCTCAGACATTTCTCTTCTATATGTAAGTATTAAAATGAAGATTGTAAGTTGGCCCCAACACCTGCACCAAGTTATCTTCATAGTGTGACTACCAATAGGGACAGCAAGACGATGAGCCAATCACTGATGCCTGCTCTCAGATTACTAGCTGTCATTTACCAGAGAGATTGGAATTAACCAGAACTTTGCATTTGGAAAGTTCTGATTACCAGGAGGTACCTAACAGTCCTTTCTTCCCACCTCCTACTTTTTGTAAGGAGAGTAGGCATAGTGTTAAATTCTTTTATTACACTGTGCTTTTTCAGGATTATAAACGTACATTTGGAGGATGAAGGTATAACAGTAAAAAGAGCCCAGTAGTTGGTAGGTTTTAGGGAAACAGCAGCCAAATAGAGTATAAGTGTGGCAGTCATACACTTGAACTCAAAACCCATTTGATCATGTATGCTGTGTGACCTCTGGCACTGGTACTTAACCCACTGGGTCCAGCTGTCTCCTTGTAAGTCACAGGGTACTTACAACTGTACTGTAACAATGTAACTTATCATATAATCATACCATAATAACACTTCTCTCCTTGTGCTGTAGCGAAGACTGAACCAGAGTATAACTGCCTAGTAAAGTAGGTGTTCACTAAGTGACACCTTCTTAAGAAAATGGTGCTGCCACAAGCATGGTGTAGATGATAGAACCTGTCTTTCTAAAACTGCCTGGAAGGTGAACTTCTCAAAGGACCTAATGTCAATACACAGCAAATTAAAATATATTTATGACAGATTCTCCTGCTATAAATCCCTGTATCTTCCTGATTAAAAAACAACAACAGGGCGCCTGGGTGGCGCAGTCGGTTAAGTGGCCGACTTCACCCAGGTCACGATCTCGCGGTCCGTGAGTTCGAGCCCCGCGTCGGGCTCTGGGCTGATGGCTCAGAGCCTGGAGCCTGTTTCCGATTCTGTGTCTCCCTCTCTCTCTGCCCCTCCCCCGTTCATGCTCTGTCTCTCTCTGTCCCCAAAATAAATAAACGTTGAAAAAAAAACAACAACAAAAACAAACTTAGCATTTTTTAATCCCAATTGTGAGAATTAGCATTAGGTGACTAACTTTCCACAAATCCATTAGAAATTTTGAATATTTTTGTGTTTACATGATACATGCCTACCTAGGTAAGAAGATTCTTCCCTCATTATATTTTAAATTTACTTAGCATGTAAGCATATCAAACTGGGGAAAATATTAAAATTTTTAAGCGGGTCTACCTTTCACTACATACTTAGATAATATCTGAAGAACATAAAAAAGTATTAATCACAACAAAGTGGTTTTTAAAAATCCTCATGTGATGAACATAATAAAATCACAAAGTTACAAATCAGAATAAATCTGAAATCAGTGTTAAAACCTCAAAAGTAATCTTAACTCAAATGCAATATACTATTCCACGACACCCATCCTTACTTTCTTCTGTCACCTTTCACTTGCTTCGGTAATTGTTACCTAGCAAGTGTCTAAAACATAAAGAACAATATTTATGTTTCCATAAAGAACAATGTTTAATGAACGAGATATTAAAACATTCTACCTATTGTCAGAAAATACATTTTAATGTAATCTTATGAAACAGTAAGTATGGAGTAATGTGAACTACAAAAGCATTTATTTAAAACAAAATTAGGTAACCTACTATATTTAAATATTACTCAGTTCACAAAATAAATAAAACACCACACAAGTTTTCATCAATACACATTTTTCCAATATAATGTGATCTGCGAGATATATTCCTCTCAACACTGAAGAACAGAGGAGTCCTAGGATGCCTGAAAAATGTGGACTTAACAGTATCCCATTACCTTTGTAATTTCTTTAAATTCATGTAAACTTAGGCAAACATTTAACCTTTTACTACTGAATAGAAAATATAATACAATGAAAGACTAAATGTCTAAATGTTTATTAGTTCCACATAGATTAGTTGTAAAATTGAGGTAAATAAGTATCTAACAATATACTAAATGTCCCTACTAAATAATGAACTACTACACAAATACTTTTTAACGTCCAAGTAAACATACAGACTATTTACACTTGTAAATAACTTTTACATGAAGTATAATACAGCATTTTCACAAAAAACAACTTTTCAAGAATTTTCTGCCTGAAAAATTATTCGTAACAGGCACACACATGGGCGATAAGATCTTTCCTTACGGCGGTACGACACGTTTAAAATAATACAGCTAAGACTTGATTACTCAAAAAGACCATACTCTTGGGTATTTAGATTTGGATTGTTCTCTCCCTCCCATTAAGCTTCGTTTGTATCACTTTACCTCCTATCACAGCGATCCTCAAACTTATGTTCTACAGAGCACATTCTCTCACAAAACTCCTCGTTTGCCCACTTCTTGTTAAAGAGCGTACGCTGGAATGGGGTGTGGTAGGAGGTGGTGGGGCCTCTCATATTAAAACAAAGACTGCTGTGCTGTAGGATTTCTAGAAGTGGAACAGCATATGTAAAGTACTTTGCACAAAGGCTAAGACTCAATGAATATACACCATTTGGTCCATATTATTATGGTATTCATTTATGTGATGAACTTGTAGAGATAACAAATGTTTCAAAAATCAAGACCAAAACCACTGATGATATAGAGAACCTTTAGATCACTAATGACTGTCACGAAATCACTGCACCAAAGCAGATTTGTTTTTTAAATTTTGACAACGCCACCACAAAAAGTAACTTAAAGTTACTGCTCAAGACATACAGGTAAAAATTAAACTCAATTCAGTTATTTTTTACTTGTCAAAATTCCTAGTAAAAATATTGGTGAAGGTTATGAATTCCTCTTCCAAATGAAGAGATGACAAGCAGTTATTCTTTATTCAGAAAGTCCTTCTGCTTCAAGTAAATATAAAACATACGACCTGAAGCAGTTAGACAGGGTGACAGATGTGTGAAAAGAGAAAATGATTCACTGATTACCAACAGTTACAACAAGAACTCACACCGTGTACTTCAGCTACCCAGACTCTTCATCAAAGATACAGAAGTCAGGATAGGTGGGTGCCAGGCACGGGGGGAGGCAGGTAGGGAGTCAGTGTTTGTATGACTGGATATTAAGTTTTACAAAACGAAAAGAACTCTGGAGATGGACAGTGGTGACGGCTGCACAACAGTGTGAATTTAATATCACCAGACTATACACTTTAAAATTAAGATGATAAATTTTATGTATACTTTACCAGTAAAAAAAAAAAAAAGAGTAAAAGCAAAAAAAAAGTAATGATGAAAAGACCCTTAACACTGCTTCAAGTAAATGAACCACAAGGACTACAACAAACAAATGCTTATTTTCCAACTTTCTGAAATGACTAAAGTTGAAAACAGATTCCGAGGTGCACAACACCACAAATCGGTAAACAAGACACATGTGAGCATGATGTGCTGTAATTTCAGAGCTTCTCTCCTGTACACAAGTTTAAAGTATTAGCCTGAATTTTACTCAACTGAACTGAATTAGTCTAATAGTGATCCATGCACCCATAGGCCTATGAGGTAGGTACAATTACTATCATTCCTGTATTCCAGATGGGGAAACTGAGACCAGGCATGGTAAATGTAATTAATTTGCCTGCTGTTACTTTGACAGAGGAGATTCAGCCCCAAGTCATCTGGCTCAGGGATCATTTTGCTATGCCACCTCTCTGATCTAAATGACAAAAAAAAAAAAAAATCTAGTCACCCTATTAAAAAAAGTTCAGTGTTAAGTCCAAGTTAAGGTTTTCAAACAGTGAAAAGTGTTTAGCTATCATAAGGCAAAGTCTGACCATTAAGTCCATTTTTTTTTCCAGATACACCCTCTTTACCTAAATGACATTTACTATGTAGAATTTAATGGATGGATAGTAAAGGAAGGTCAAGGAAATAGGACGCCAAAGGTTTAGGTCTTTAAGCAATATGAAGGCAGCATCTGATACCTCTATTACAAAAGCCGGAATTCTTCATTAACTTAATGTCTCAAGGTATGCCAAAGTGCATGGGTGTCTCTATTACAGTGCACATGAGAGAATTACCTGAACAACCCCTAAGGAAAAAGGGGTAGAGTTAGGAAAGAGTTTACATAAACACGTGTCAATTCAAGGAAATTGGAAAAAAGATACCCCACTCCAAGTACCAACATAACCAGGTCCCAGGAATATTCAGCATGAGCTTAGAAGCGAAAATTAACATTTTAAGTGATCGTTCTCTGTAAATCATTTACAGGTGTATTTAAACACGTTGCAACAGGTAACTGCAGAAATAAATTGCCCACTTTACGGAATGTGAAAGGGAGATTCAGTTTTCTCATGAACATCTACGGGGAGAAAGTACCATGTAAAAGAAATCCTCTGTTAACCACAGGTAGAGTTAAGAAAAAAAAAAAAAAATGATTCTCTCATAATCACATCCCACATCTCCTACTCTTTGAATCTCTAGCCTAACCATCCTATAAAGGATCCACCAAAAATGACCATAACCACCGCCAATTCGCCAAAGACGTGGAAAATAACATGCCTGTACAAAATTCATATTCTATCTTCTTACTGGACAAATTAGAATTCAGAAAAACCACAAAGGTGACAGTGCTTACCAGAAAGCAAACTTTTAAAGTACAACCAAGACTGTCTCCTCGATTACTTCCAACCTTTAGAGTCAATGACCCCAAAACCCGAAAAGGTTATGCATCCCACATTTAGTAAGCTACAACTACTTCATTTCTCACTTTAAAACAAAACAAGCCTTTTACTTTCTGCTTTTCAACAGACTAAATTCTTTTTAGGCAGGCTTACTGTAGGATGCAAAACACCGGATGAAGCGGACCTAAGGGCCCAGGACCTAAACCTCGGGGCACCCGTGGGTCCCTCCACCCTGCAGGCACCTGCCCTGAGCGCCCAGCCAGACCCGGGCCCAGGCCCCACGAACACCGCACCGCGGGTCGCACGGGGGTGGGGGTGGGGGGCGCGAGGGGCCGTCCACGTGGAAGCCGGGGTCCCGGGCGGGCCTGCAATCGGCGGCCCCGCTCCGGACGCCGCGCCGAGGCCCGGGAGGACCTGTTGAGGAGACGGAGGCCTGGCGGCCGCCGAGGCCACCCCACAGAACGCGGACCCGGCCCCGCCTGGGTCCTCGGGGCCCGCCCTGCCCCGGCCGCGGCCGCCGCCCTCCAACAACGAGCCGCGACGGCCAGCGCGCCGCCGCCCTCCCCAACTCACAGGGCCGCGCATCCGCGGACCCCGGCCCGAGGGCCCCAGGCCTGGCCGCGCGGGAAGGGCCGGCCCGGCGGGCGGCGCTCACGCGACTCCCCGGCTTCCGGCTCGAGCAGGCCCTGCACGGTCCTCCTCCTGCGGCCCGCCCCTCCCGGACCCGCCGAGGGCGAGGGGGCGCGGGCGGGATCCCCGCAGGCCCCGCCGCCCCCGCCCGCCTGCACAAAGCCCGGCGGGCCACTCGGGGCGGTTCTCGGAGGGCGGGCGGCGAGCGCACCGCGCCGGCGGCCCGAGAGGCTGCAGCCGGGGCCGGGCTCCACAAAGCGACGGCGCCACCGCTCGGACGCCCCCGCCCGCGCCCCGCGCCCCGCGCCGCCGCGGCCGAGTCTCCCACCATTATGCTCCGGTCCTCGCCGCCGCCGCCGCCGCCGCCGCGCCCGGCCCTCCCCCTCCGCGCCCGGCCCCGCCGCCGCCGCGCCGCCTCCTTCCCGCCGCCGCCGCCTCCCGGGCCCAGGCCTGCGGGGCGCGGGGGGGGGGGGGGGGGGAGGCTCCCCGCCTCCCGGCCTCCGCGCCGCCTCCGCGCCGCCTCCCCGCCCCGCCGCCGCCTTCCTACCGGGCCTGCCCGCCGGCTTCGCGGGCCCGGCCTCCGCCTCCCCGGGCCCCCGGCTCCCCGCCGCCCTCCCCGACTCCGCGCTTCAGGGGCGCCATGTTGACAAGCCACCGCCGCGGACACCCGCGCGTTCCCGGCCGGGAAGGCGCGGCGGCCGGACCGGGGACTCGGGGGGCCCGCCGCCGCCGCCCGCACTTACGGGGTCTCGGCGCCGCGCGGCAGGCCTGGGGGCGGGAAGTTGGGGCGCCGCCGCCGGGGAAAGTTTGCGTCCTGCGAGGCCGCGGCGCCGCTCACATGGCGGTGGGTGCGCGGGGCGGCCGCTCGCGCGGCCCGGCCTCCTCCACCTCCGCCCGCCCGCCCCCGGACTTTATTGTGTGGCCGGGCCGGGCGGGCCGCAGGGTGCGGGCCGCGCGGGGGAGCGGGCCGCGGGGTGCGGGCCGCGGGCTCCCTCCCGGCCGGGCCGGCGCCGCGCACGCCCACACCCACCTTCCCTCCGTCCTGTCCTCGGCGCCTGTCTCCGAATTTGCTTCAGCATATTCTTACATATCCACACATGCACTCGAGAGCAGCACACACGTGAAGGCTACGTACGTGCGGGCACGCGGGAGCCGGCGGCCCAGCGCACAAAGCGCCCGGCGCTCGCAGCATCGTCAGGCTCCGACCTGCGGGGCTGGGGGCGAGGCGGCCGCGTCTGCTCCGGTGGGCCGCGCGCCCGCAGGGCCGCCGGCTCCCGCAGGTCGGCAGATCCCGCGAACGTGCGGGCGAGGTCTTTCCAGCTCGGCCGTCAGAAACAATTGCAGGGAGGTGCTAGATTCCTCGTTCCAGGCGCGCACAGCCAGGACTGCGAGAGGAACAGGACCACCCGTTATCCACCTGGCTACACCCGTACAGGTGTAAGGAGAAGTATCTGTTTCAGTTTGTAATCCTACATCTAACCAGAGGAGATCCCAGTGGATGCTTTACTGAGACTCAGAGATAAACAGACTTTTACAGATTTCACATATTTTCCATAATGACCTTTCTCCGGTAGGACTTTGGAAGGAAGACGGACCTATCAGCCAAAATTTCTTACTCTGGTTCTCCTTGGACATATGTACTGAAAATCACTAGGAAGAGACCGTTCAAGAAATTTAAGGATTCTAATCCAATTTATCAATCTTCTTTCATACCTGGTCGCTAAGCCTAAGAATTTGGAAATGGGTAGTACTTGAATAGGTGTTCTATGATGCACACCACTCAAGGAAACAGTCTTTCCACACTCAACCCGGGATCTGATGCATCTCACAGAGTTTTTGGTTAGATCAAGAGATGTCACAAGATAATTTTAAATCATTTTTACAGATTAATATATGTCTTTACGATCCAGGAGAGGAATTAAATGGTGTCAGAAAAAAATCAAGTCATACCTGATATTTAAACACTGGCCCAGAAATTCTAACAATGAACAGCTTTAAATCATCTTTTTTTTTTTTTAAGTCATCTATAAAATAGAGGACTGCATGGTTCTGTGTATTTCCCAGAGGCTGCTCAAGTAAGACAAGTTCATGTATGTGTAAAAAAGGAAGCTTACCTTTTAGGAAAGAAGTGACTGCATGATTCCACATTTTCCTCCAGTTAAATTGTTTAGGCATCTTTTCAGTGTTCATACTCAGATCTTATCTCTCATTCTATCTAATCTAAGTTAGTTTATCCTCAAATTCCCAAATAGTTTATCCCCAAACTCCAAATTTGGACAATTCCCCAAATTGCCTAGAATTTAGCCCTTGGTTCCATTTTCCCTTCAGAACAGTTTCATTTACCTCATTTTTCTCTCAGCTGAGTGAATATGGAGGAGGGGATATGGTCTGAGCCAATGGTTTGGTGTCAATAATTTAAGTTTGGGGCGGGGGAGGGAGTTGAGGAAGACCCAGAATACCAAAATAGTTATTTCCATACAACTCAGATTATACCATGAGTTTACCATCTGACTGCAAAGAGAGGGCAAAGGTGTCAGAGAAGAGGGGAAAAAGAAGAGCAGCCAGCCATAAGGAGTGGTTTGCATCAACTAGGACATGTTTCAGAGATTTAGCACCTCCCAAGGAAGGACCCACAACAGGCCTAATCCTTCCCAAATCCTACTACCAGTTTCTACCCTTAACTAATACTTGACCTGATCAGCGTATTGCTTTGTCCAGCTTCTGCTTTAAGAAATATTATTTGAATAGAAAAGGCATACATTATCCAACAACTTAATGTGGAAATTTTGTCTCTTTAAAAAATAAATCAAATTATATCCTTACCTTGCACTAAACAAACCCAAATGACTTAAATGTCATTGTAAAAACTAAAAATCATTTCTCAATAGGTTCAAGAAACTATAGGTGGATATTTGTAATATTGAAGGCGAATAAGAATATCTGAGACCTAAAGCAGTGATTTTTATCATAAAAAATGTGTAGTAAATTTGGCTGTATAAAAATTTATGAACCCTGTAAGTCCAAACCAAATACAGACCTACTTAATACGCCCATGGGAGCTACAACTTTTATACCTCTAAAGAGTTTCTCTAATATCTTCCTTCCTGCTTTGTTCACCTACGAGGACCAATTCCAATTTCTTGGGACTGGTAGGGTTGGGGCTACTTCACAGCTATAGCCTTGGGGTCTCCTGTTGAGTTCTTGCCTCAGAGTGTTCCCGGTTTGCTAGCATGTAGCAATAATGAATCCAGGGAGGTGCTACTGAAATGCATTGCTTTTATTTATTTTGCCTTTTTCAACATAATAGTTTTGCATTAAAGATTGTTTTGCATTAAAGATTGACTTATATAAATATTGAGTACTGTATATACGCTTTCAGAACATAGTCTTAAGTATATAATGCAGAATAACTAACTGTATGAAAAAGCTTCAGGAATGCAAATGAACAGCACAAAATAGAGAAACTGATAAGTAGAAGTATTACATTGTGTTACCTTAAGTAATGTAAACAAGTGAAATAGACAGGTCTCAATGAGACTTGGTGTTTTTCATGAATGGGGACTCCAGAATACATAGCATATATTTTGATTTAAAGTAATAGTAACTACATTTTCAACTTACAAGAATTTTTTTTCAATAACAGATTACCCTTGTAAGTGGAAAGACTGTGCAAGTAAAATTTAAAAAGCAAACAAACTGGGACTATATATATATGCAAGAAATGAGAACTAGGGTAATAGTTCTTAGATATAAAAAGCTACTTCACATCAGTAAGATATACACCAACGTATAGGCACCTGGGTAGTTCAGTTGGTTGAGCATCAGACTTCAGCTCAGGTTATGAACCCCGAGTAGGGCTCTGTGCTGACAACTCAGAGCCTGTGGAGCCTGTTTCGAATTCTGTGTCTCCCTCTCTCTCTCTGCCCCTTCCCCACTCGTGCTCAGTCTCTCTCTCTCTCTCTCTCTCTCTCTCTCTCTCTCTCTCAAAAATAAATAAATATTGAAAAAATTAAATATATATGTATATATGTGCACCAACATTATCCTCCTCAAAGAAGGGACAAAAGCCACTGGTGATTTATAAAAGAAGAACTATAAACTATTAGCAAATATTGGCCAATATTCAAATTAACAATAAAACAACAAAACAACACAACACTGCTTTTTTTCAAATGGCAGAATTCTTCAGTGGTCATATTATTGAGGGTGAGAGACATGGAGACTCATTCATCACTGAACTGACTTGTTATGAACTCTCTTGAGATTGCAAGAGCCTGAAAAATATTCCTGTCGTTGACCCCAGATACCCACATTTAGAAACCTATCATAAAGACTCTATTTGCGAGATAGGCAAAAATGTATGAACACATTGTTCATGTCTGTCCCTACTTAAAACCAACAATTTTCTGCTGCATTTTGAATAAAATCAAATCCTGTTCTTGGGCTTGCAAGGCCCAGCATTTTCTGGCACCTACTTAGCTCCTAAATTTAAATTCATTGTGCATTTCATTCCTGTCTTGTTGACCTTTGTCCCATCTCAGAATGGTACAGAGTTTGTACCTCCAGAAGGAGGGTCTTCTGGATCATCTTTCTCCCGTCTTCCTGGGGATAATCCTACTCATCAGGTATCTATCTGCTGGACTGTCACTTTTTCCAAAAGGACCTTCCAGAGCCCCCAATTTAAATTGGCCTATTTTTCTATCTTAATGATATATTTACCTCAGTGTAAATATAGTGTTATTAGATTTAGTGTTTCCAGTCTGATGAGAGGATTGTTCTCTATAGAATACCCTGGCACCCAACAAGTGTGGTTAAATGGAAAAATGCCACAGATAAGATTGGTGATTTCATTGCACTTGATAGAACACTGTCAGGATATTACTGTTTTGCTTTTAAATAACATACTAGTGGTTCTGTTGATCAAGTATCATAGTCCTTCTTAACACATCTTAATTAAAACTACATGTTAATCAGATCATGTTGTACTTAGGTTGCTCGAGGGCTGTGAAGTAAAGAATCTTGTAAATGCAGGTCTCCCAAACTTTGAGAGGTCTACGTAATGTTCTCCCTGTCCATGGATGCCTGTGTGTGTTTGTGTGTGTATAACAGAACAAGTATGTATACCTGGGCTGATATTCTTGGAGCACATTAATATGTTTTTCACCTTTGCATTTCCACGCACAAGGTCGTTTGTTAGCCCACAGCACCTGCATACCTTGGAGGCCATTAGGATTGCCACAGCGTGAATGGGCATAGAAGAAAAGTTAACACTAAGCTTCTGATTACTCCAAACAGGAAATTTTAATCTGCTGCAAGACAATAGGGCTGCAACCATGGCTTTATTGAGAGAGAACATGATTCTCCAAGTTGTTTTTTCTCACTTTCAACATATTTAAGAACAGGTCTGGGGGAGCCTGGGTGGCTCAGTTGGTTAAGAGTCAGACTTCAGCTCAGGTCATGATCTCATGGTTTGTGAGTTCAAGCCCCACCTTGGGTTCTGTGCTGACAGCTCGGAGCCTGGAGCCTGCTTCAGATTCTGTGTCTCCCTCTCTATCTGCCCCCCACCCCCAGCTTGTGCTCTCTCTCTCTCTCTCTCAAAAATAAGCATTAAAAAAAAATTTTTTTTAAAAGAATATCTACTTTTCAGAAAAGTAACTATAAAATTAAGTTGTATAGATTCTTATTTTCCACTGATTCTTTAATGTATAAAGATCTGTGGCTGCAATCTATACATAGCTCACATCCCAAAATTTACATGAAAAGGCAAAACATAGAACTATTAGGTAATTGAAGTTAATGAAACTGACCATAAAGTAGATGAGGTGGTTGTCACAGGAGAAGGTCATCACGAGAAAAGGCTTACAAATGTACTACTTACCAATTACTAACTCATCCAAAGTGAGTTTAAGTAATTTCTGCTTTAATTACTACATTGTCACGATAGCCAGGCAATGAAATCTTATCCAGGCATTATTTGTAGAAAACAGATCAAGAGCAGAGGAGGAACATCTCGCAGGCAGAAACAGCACGTATGGTATCTGAGAAACCCATTTCAAAATTCACCAATCCAGAAAGAATCAAGAAGTAAAGATTTGTGTGTGTTTAATACCACCAAACATATATGTTTGTAATGTAAGATATTAGCATGGCAATTTGTTACTGGTAATAAAGTGTGGCATATGAGTGAAATTGAAAGTTATACCTGTAATAATATCCTTTTTTTACTCACTCACCTTAGGGACACTTCCTGATGTGGGAAAGAAAGGGATGATACTGAAACTCGCATCCATGGGAATGTGTGGTCTAGGTGAACAGCATCTCTTAAGTGTACTACAGCTCCCCATCCCCAAGAGGATAAGAACCATTTTTTAATAAAGGGGAGATACTAACGTGAGTGTCCATGTGCTGGCCATTATAGAGGGCAGAGCGATAATGTCTCTCAGGGGCCAATAAAATGTTTTCTAAGACTGTACCTTCATTTTACTAATTTGGTTTGAGTTTATTCTGTACCTTTCTGGCTTCCCATTGGATTTTGCCATAGTCTTTTATATTAGATATTAATGTTTTAGATAGAAATACAGTTTCTCCTTATCTTCCCTAAAAGTAAATTAGCATTCTGATATTAAATTACTATATAACAAGTTTAGTTAGTGTTGCTTAGTTTCTCAGTGCCTAACTGTCTGTGGATGATTAAAAATCATGTTTTCGAAAGTAAAAAGCTGCGGACCAAACCTGGTAATGGCAATTAGTATTCATTGAAGTTGTCATCCTTTGTGACTCAGACTGGAATAGGCATTGTGCATATTTTAATTTCAGAAACATTCCAGTATAAAATAAGAGATCTAGGGGCACCTCGGTGGCTCAGTTGGTCGAGCGTCCGACTCAGCTCAGGTCATGATCTCACAGTCCTTGAGTTCGAGTCCCACGTCAGGCTCTGTGCTGACAGCTCAGAGCCTGGAGCCTGCCGCGGATTCTGTGTCTCCCTCTCTCTCTGCCCCTAACCCACTCACATTCTGTCTCTGTCTCTCTCAAAAATAAATAAAACATTAAAAAATAAATAAATAAATAATAAATAAAAAAATAAAATAAGAGATCTGTTTCTCTGGAAAGCCCGAGTCCCCTACGGCCTGTGTGGTACGTTGGACCTGTTCCTCTGGGCTGCTGGGTTTCAGGGTCTGACCAAGGCATTTCTTCAGGGTCCTTTGTGTGTCTCCTGCTTCCGTCTGTGAATATGCAGTGTTACTAGATGTAGGCCGTCCTGGGGGCCCCTGAGTGGCTAAGTCAGTTGAGCTGTTGAGCGTCAGACTTCCGCTCAGGTTATGATCTCACGGTCTGTGAGTTCAAGCCCCGGGTTGGGCTCTGTGCTGACAACTCAGAGCTTGGAGCCTGCTTCAGATTCTCTGTCTCCCCTTTCTCTGCTCCTCCCCTGCTCTCTTTCTCTCTCTCTCTAAAAAATAAATAAACATAAAAAAAAATAAGTAGGTCCTAGGGGCGCCTGGGTGGCTCAGTTGGTTGGGTGTCCGACTTCGGCTCAGGTCATGATCTTGCAGTCTGTGAGTTTGAGCCCCGCGTTGGGCTCTGTGCTGACAGCTCAGAGCCTGGAGCATGTTTCAGATTCTGTGTCTCCCTCTCTCTCTGACCCTCCCCCGTTCATGCTCTCTCTCTGTCTCAAAAATAAATAAATGTTAAAAAAATTTTTAAAAAAATAAGTAGGTCCTCCCACACCCTGGTTAATTTGCCTCAGGGCATTTAAAGGAAAGCAGGACCCCGTGTCTTTTCACTGGAAGCTCATCATACAAGATGGAAAGGCTGTTTGTGTGTGCATGTGTCTTTTTTCCTCCAAAATTCCCTCCTAGCCTTTTTCCTATCCCTCTTCTCTAACATGACACAGCGAAAGTGCATGGGCTTTGGCATTGGAGTGCCTGATTCAAATTCCAACTAACCTTGAGAACTTTTGAGGAAGGACCTCAGTGCCACTACCTGTCAGGAGCATGGATTTTTGGCATCAGATTGCTTGGATCAGAACCCTAACTCCTGCATTCTATAGCTGTTGATCTTGGACAAGTCTCATTATTGTCATCTGTGAAATGGGAATATTATTCTATTTCATTGCATCATTGTGAGGATTCAATAAGAAAGCAAATGCACTGTTCCCTACTGATGCCCAACCAGAGTAACTGCTTGATAATTAATAGCTACTGTTGGTATTGTCATCCATAAAATGGGGGCAGTAGTATCTACTTTACCAAGTAAACTCAGACATTAAGTGCTCCCCTGTCACCATGACACAGGGCACACAGGAGAACAGAAGCCAGGAACCTGAGGACAAGGATGTGCAGATGAGAGAGTCACAGCAGCATCTCCCCTCCCCACCCCCACCTCATTGAGCCCTACTGACCCTCCAACAGCTAAGCCCTCAGACAGGTCCTGGGGACCATCTCGGCTTCTGATGTCCTAGTTGCCACAACCTGGAACAGAAGAATTTTAAAGTTCAGCCTGTACCGAGCCCAGCAGGCACTTTTCCCAAACATTGCCTTTGACTGGTTATATAACTTTTGGCAAGCAGCAGTTTCTCCTTTGCAAATGGAGGTTTACCAACTTTGCTTGAAGCTTCCCACAAGAGCTAAAATTTTACGTGGAAGTCCAGTTCTACCCCCTCACCTGTTCCTGGAAAGCCTGTTGTTCCTGCCTGCTCCCAACTCACCTGTTCTAAGAGACTTCGAGAATGCCCTTTTATCAGGTAATCCTTCTGGTTCATGCACCCTTCTCTCTACTCCTGCTCTATCTTCTCTCTTTTCCCCGCACTTCTGGTGGTTGGCTTGTTTGGATTTAAATCATTCCTGGCCTCTGCACAGGCACCAGCAGACCCGCTGGCTCCAGATGGAGGCCTTTCTCCTTCCTCTTCATTAAACATTTAATACACCAGGAAATGCACATTTACATGTCTATGTACATCCCCCAGCCTCTCCTCAGGGAGACGTTTTCAATATCTTGTCACTTGTCAGGGAGGACAAAAGTTGGTTACATGCTACACCATCATCTTACGAAGGATTTCATGTAGTGGGTTTACATTAAAATAGGAAACACCTGCACTTACCCATTATTACTAAGGTTTACTCTCTTGGCAATGGTGGGTGAGCACAGCTAATCACATGGAACTCTGAACAGAAGGCCTTCCTTGGTGCTACATTCTACAGAAACCATTTTCTGTCATTACCACCATTTGTGGTGACAAATGAGAACCTGTGGGAAATACTCTCAGCTTCTTGACAACCCAAGACTATGATATATTGTACCTAAGATTTTCTCTTCACTTTCTTCCTTCAGCTTCATGACGGTTGTGTTTCAATAGCGATGCTCCTTCCCACACAAATTCATATTTAAGAAAACATCAGAGTAGCTCCTGCCAGTTACCTTGGAATTTTACTTCATTTTGAAGGATCTTCCATTTTAGGTAGAGTATTTGGATAATTCACATAAAAAATTAAAAGTGGTGTTACCTTGACGCATGTTTCAGTTTTGTAATATCAAAAGACTTGAGAGGAATTTTTAAAACCCTCAGGGGACAGGAACATTAGAGGTAATAATTCTAAATAAATAGCTCATGAAAAGATTGTCTTCTAGAAGTCATGAAATATGAAATGTCCTTCTGTGTTGTAATCTTCCCTCTAATATGGGAAGGAAACTGTGTCTTGCTGAATTGTCCGGTGATAAACCCTTAAAGAGCTGAAGAAAATGTTTAAAACATTTTAGATCTCACAGGGGATATGCGTAGTAAGTAAAAACCTAGGGGAAATGAAAAAGAACTGTAGTGGTAAATTACTTTCTTAAAAATTATTACAGACCAAAAGTATTTCTTGAATAACTTGGTCACTGTGCACCTACAGTTTGATGGTCACTTTTGCTCAGGCACAGTATTTAGATTGAGCCAGAGCAAATCTGCACGGAGCATGATTTCCTTGTTGTTGTTTTTTTTTTTTTTCTCTTTTTATTTGATTGCACGAAGAATTTCAAACACAGGAAGCTCTAGCTCCCTCGACAGCCGCATGTGAGAAGCCATGCGTTTCTTCCTGTTTCTGCCTGAGTCCGTCTACCAGGCCCTTCTCTCTGCTTTGCTGTACCCCCGGGGCTGCCGCCAACCCTCACACACAGCCACGCAGGGCCAGGTTGTCTTTGTGTGTTTGTGTCCCATTCTCTTTTCTTCCCCCTATTTCGAAAACTCCTCCAGAATATGGGCAAAGAAGGTAAATGAAATAGTGAAACTCAGCAAACTCTGGGGGTTCTTTTTAGTGACTATTTTTTTTTAAAGGACAGTTGCCGAAAGAAAAGGTAATTGAATCCATAGATTGCAATGAGATTTGGGGATAATTATAGAATTTCTCATATATCTACCAATGTACTGAATACTAATTATAAAACTGTTTCAGTGTGTACCTCCATTCTAGGTAAGTCTGTAACTGAAATCAATGCTTGCTGTTTGTTTTAAATGCATCTGTAATTATTTCTGTTTAATATTTAACCAAGAGTTTCTATTCGAGGTGCTTAGTTGTTATATGTTAGACACATTTTGGAATCCTTTGTGTAGACAGCCTATTATTACATCAGCAAGACACACACACACACATACACACATGCATGCATACACGCACAATAACAACATAGCTAAATAAATTGTGATTTATTCCAGATAGGATTTATGTAACCATTGAAGAAATTATTGCTGAAGGTTTTTTATGTTAAGTGAAAAAGTAGGTATACATTAGGGAAAATGATCACACATATAAAAATAAGTATACATATTAATTAAAAAACAGATAAATTACAAAATATGTTAATTCCTGAAAAATAAAATTATATGTGATTTACTTTTCCATTTTATATTTTAACTTTTTTGATCCTTTATTCAATTAAAAAAAAGGTTGTACTTAAAATGAAATTTTTTGACAGCTCAGAGCCTGGAGCCTGCTTCGGATTCTGTGTCTCGCTCTCTCTCTGCCCCTAACCCACTTGCATTCTGTCTCTGTCTCTCTCAAAAATAAATAAACATTAAAAAATAAAAAAAATAAAAATAAAAAAATAAAATTATATGTGATTTACTTTTCCTTTTTATATTTTAACTTTTTTGATCCTGTATTCAATTTAAAAAAAGGTTGTACTGAAAATGAAATTTTTGATGTTAGAAGATATGCTGTATTATTGTAAATGGTATTTAACAGTAATGAGACTACCCTCAAAAGCAGCATACAATGCAGTTAACAGAACATTTCCTTCCAATTAAAATTTCTATGAATACATTTATTCTGTCAAATATGAACAACTCTACCATTCATAGTAATATTGAGTTGAAGTCATTTTTCTCAGTCAAAGAAAATGAATATTAACACTTTCATATTGTTTAACATGATAGCATTATCTTCAGATTCCCTGAGTGGGATTTTTGAAAAATAGAAGTAAAAACAAAGCCAGATATCATAAGTGTGCCCTTTAGGAAAATGGTAATCCAATAGAATAAGCTGGAGTTCAACTAGAAGAAAGTGCTCATAACATTTCATGTCAGTTTTCCCTCAAAGTCAACTTCTAGAAGTCACTTCAATATTTTACATAGAAAATTATAGTGATGTTTAGCTCCTACATCTCATGACAGTAAGAAATTCTATATGCGATGATGAGGAATTGCAGTTACAAAGTTTAATTTTTCTATAAATCTGCTCTTGATTATTCATTGCACCACAAGGACCTTCATTCCTAAAACTAGAATATTCTGAGCTCTGCGCAGTAGGGAGTGAGCTGCTCCTCCCTGTGCTAGCTCCTCTAATTCTTAACAATTGGTAACTTCATCACTCACACTTTACTCGGAGGGAAATTGAGATTTAGAAAGGTAAAATGTCTTGCCTAGACTCAGGTGGCAAGTGACCCAACTCAAACCTTAGTTCAGGGTTATCTATTGACAAGAATCTGGAGTCTGGACTATTCCTGATATCATTTCAAATGTATTCCTCAGTATTTACCTGTAATGTCACACACACACATATACACCACCCTGCTTCGAGCTAAAATTTCTATTCTCTCCATCAGAACAAAAGATTAAAATTTTTAAATAAAAGATGAACATTCATTAAACAGGGCTTTTTGATATGAGAAAAACTCTAAAACAAACAAGGAAAAAGAAATCCAAAATACTATATCCAAATGACTCAACTAAAATGAAAAAAAAATTGTTCTCTTTGACCATCTACTCTTTAGGCTCATAAAACTAACAGTTGAGCCCGTCTGAGTTATTTCATTTATTATTTCTTTTAGGAAGACTAGTATGCTCAGATTCTACTCTGGCAAGAATGGGTTGATGATGATGGATAAAGGGAGTGAATCCCAGAGTTACGGTCAGGTATGAGAGTTACAACTATTTTGTAGCCTGGAAGACAAGTTTTTAAAATTCTAATTTGAATTGAAATATTTTTATTATTGCTACTTTTATAAGATAACATTCATCTTTGTGTGCAACTCTGTGACATATTCCATTTTTAGGATATAGAACTTGCTTCAGATTTGAGTCTCGATAGTTTGCCAATTGCTTTTGCAATGTTATCTATACTATAAAGATTTGTTCAATTTGAAATAAAACTAATAAAGGATGCTATTTTTTAAACAAAAGGAAAGTTAAAAACAACTTACTATACATGCATCACACATAGGCAACCTAAGGAAATTCACTAAAATCATGTTTTCTTTATCTCTATTAAATTTACTAAATGTATTCTTAAAAGTTGATGTAAGCATGCTGTTCTTAATCTCATAGAAAAATAGGAAGAGTGCTTTCCCTTGATATTTAGATTTTACAAAATATTTTGGAACAATAGATTTTATTTTCCTGGCCCCCTCTCCTTCCCTCTCTTTAGTTCCTTCTTTTGCTTCATGTGAATCTATTCCTTCTTTCTGGACTGAAGGAGGAAAACTAGTTCCATGTGGTGTCACAGAAAGAAATAGGACATGCTCTCCCGGTCATAGGACATGCTCTCCTTTGCTAACAGTTGTTGAGAAGTCAAATAAAACAAGTGCAGCTGGGAAATTTGCAGCTTATTGTCAACCTTCATACAAACGTTTTCACAATGGAAGCCAGTCTGGTGTGGGTTGGAGTCATTATTGATTATTTTCCTTATTTCACAAAAGAAATTTGAAGGAAAACGTTTCGTATGTTTGAGGATAATCTGTTGTCAACAGGATACATGATTAAAGAGAGATGTTTGGCAAAAGGGACTCAGGACTCTGTGCCTGAGTCATTCCAAGTCAAGATTTTGTTGTTTTGCAGATAAACACATACTCAAAAAAAAAAAAAAAAAAAAGTAACATCCCATTTATTTTGCCATCACTTCTAATATACAATATTGCTTTATTCATGTGTCTGTTCTCGCGCATTATCTGAACAGTGGAAAATACTCTCTTTCCGGCCACTAAAGTATAATTAAGATAGCAATTATATAAATAAAATACACTTAATATATATTTATATATGTAACATATATAACCTATTACATATAAACATATAAATATAGATATATAAGTAATATATTTACAGAGAATATATATTATTCTTTCACAGAGATTGTATATATAACATTTAGATACCAAAACTGATATAAAACTTGTATTTTTATATTTATAAGTCGAGTTCCCTAATGAGGAAGCTTAGAAGATTGATTTTAGATCTTTATTCTTTCTTTTTTAATTTTTTTTTTAATTTTTAAAAATTTACTTATCTTAAGTGGGCTCCACACCATCATGGGGCTTGAAGTCATGACCTGAGACCAGGAGTCACAGGCTCCACTGACCGAGCCAGCCAGGCTCCCAGGTCTTTGTTCTTCCCTCATACATGTACTCAGTCTAACATTTCCTCTTGTAACACTGCTTTGGCTGCATCCCACAGATTTTGATAAATTGTCTTTTTATTCTCATTTAGTTAAAAATATTTAAAAATACTTCCTGAGATTTGTTCTTTGACCCATGTGTTCTTTAGAGATGTGTTGTTTAATGTTTTAATGCCCAGATTGTGTCTGTCTGGGAGGAAGCTATGTGCAAGCTGGAGAAGAATGTGTATTCTACTGTTGTGGCATAAAGTCGAACAGCGTGTTCGGCACCCTCGAACAGCGTGGGGGTCATAGGCACTGACGGTCTGCACAACTGAAAATCTGCTTTTAATTCCCCGTAAACTGAACCACTAATAGCCTATTGTTGACCAGAAGACTCACTGACAACATACATAGTCAATTAATACATATTTTGTGTGTTGTATACTGTATTCTTACCATACATTCAGTTAGAGAAGAGAAAATGTTAAGAAAATCGTAAGAGAAAATACATTTTCAGGCCTGCCCTGTACCTACTGAAACAATCTGCGTGAAAGTGGACCCACACAGTGAACACCGTCGTTATTCCACGGACTACTACTGCTGGCGGGAGATGTCTATCATATCCAGTGGATGGACACTTGTTGAGCTCAACTGTACCTGTACCCATCTGCCTGATGGACCTGTCCATTTCTGAGAGGAGGGACTTGAAGCCTCCGGCTATGAAAGTGCGTATTCCCATCCCTCCTGCAGTTCTATCCGTTTTTGCCTCACTTGGTTTGATGCTCTCTTGTTAGATGCAGACACATTTAGGGACTGACTCCTTTGTCATTACATAATACCCTTCTCTATCCCTGGCAACCTTTCTCGCTCTTAAGTCTGCTCCATTGGAAGTTAATGTAGCTACTCCTGCTTTCTTTGGATCAGTGTCAGCATGGTATCTTTGTTTTCCATCCATTTACATTCAATTTATATGCATCTTTATATTTAAAATGGGTTTCTGTAGACAACATATACTTGGGTCTTGCTTTTTAATCCACTCTGACAGTCTCTGTCTTTGAATTGGTGTATTTAGACCATTGACTTTTAAAGTGATTATTAATATGGTTGGATGAATATCTACCATTTTCCTTGTTGTTTTCTATTTGTGGCCCTTGTAGTCTGTTCCTATTTTTCTCTTTCACTCTTTTTCCACCTTTTGTGGTTTTAACCGAACATTTTCTGTGCTCGCATTTTCTCTCCTTTATTAGCATACCAGTGGTACTGTTTCCAGCTTTTTGTAGTGGTGGCTTACCAGTTTAAAATATACATTTATAACTAATCCCATTCTACTTTCAAATAACACTAGAGAGGTAGTGTGAGCACCTTATAATAATAAAATAGTCCTAATTTCTGGCTCCCACCCCATTGCTGTCATTCATTTCAGTTATCTATAAGCATACACAAGTCTCTCTACATAATATACCTAAGCACACATGAGCAAATACATTGCTACTATTAATATTTTGAATAAGCTGTTATCTATTAGATCACTTAAGAATAAGAAAAATAAAAGGTTTTATCTTACCTTCTCTTAGTCTTCTCTAATCCTTTTCCTTTCTTTATAAAAATCCAAGTTTCTAACCTATATTATTTTCTCTCTCTCCAGAGAACTTCTAACATTTCTTGCAAGGCAGGTCTATTGGCAATAAAAATGCTCAATTTTTGTTTGTGTGAGAAAGTCTTTATTTCTTCTTTTGAAAGGATAATTTCACAGGGTAGAGAATTCTAGGTTGGTGGGTTTTTTTTCTCTCACACTTTAAATATTTCACCCCACTGTCTTCTTGCCTGCATGCCTTCTGAGAAGTGTGATATGATTCCTCTCTTCATTCCTCTACAGGTAAGGCATTTCCCCCACCACCCCCACCCCCACCCCGCCGGGCTTTTTTCAAGGATTTTCTTTATCTTTGATTTTATGTAGTTTGAAAATGACGTGCTTAGGTGTAGTGGGGCTTTCTTGGCATTTGTCCGGCTTGATGTTCTTTGAGCTTCCTGCATCTGTGGTTTGGGGTCCGTCATTAATTTAGGGGAAATTCTTAGTTCTTATTTCAAATATTCATTCTATTCCTTTCTCTCTGTCTTCTACCAGCATTCCCATGATATGTAGATTATACTCTTGTATTGTCCCACATCCTTGGATCTTCTGGGTTTTTTTTGTTTTTGTTTTTGTTTTTGTTTTTGCTTATTTGTTTGTTTGTTTGTTTGTTTGTTTTTCTTTTCAGTCCTTGGTGTCTTTGCTTTTCAGTTTTGGAGGTTTCTATTGATGGATCCTGAAGTCCAGAGGTTCGTTCCTCACCCATGTCCAATCTCTTAATAAACCAATCAAAGGCATTCTTCATTTCCGTTTTTGGTCTCTAGAATTTCTTTTTTGTTCTTTTTCAGGATGTCCACCTCTCTGCTTACATTTCCCATCCATTCTTGCATGCTGTCTCTTTTATCTGTTAGCATAGTTTTAAATTCCTAGACTGGTAATTCCAACATCCCTGCCATGTCTGGTTCTGATACTTGTCTCTTCAGATTGTGTTTTTGTTGTTTTGCCTTTTAGTGTGGGTTTCAATTTTTTCCTGATAGACACAATGTACTGGGTAAAAGGAGCTGCAGTAAACAGGCCTTTAGTGATGTGGTGAAGTGGGGGAGGGGAGTGTCATGCCCATGATCAGGTCTCAGTCTCAGCTGGGCCTGTGCCTCCAGACTGTGAACTATACAAGCGCTTTTTTAAAGTTTTTTTTTTTTTCTCTTTTAGTTGCAACAAGATGGCTAGAATGGGCTGGCATCGGGTATTTTTCCTGTACCCTCCCCTCCTACAGATCCAAGAAGAGTTGTTGATTTTTTCATTCCAGTTAGCATTTGCTTGTGAGGATGGAGTGGTAACTGTCAAAGTCCTTTACGTGGGGAACCAGAAACCACATTCATCGGCATATTCAAAATTGTTGGGGGCAAAACTGGGCTTTGTTCTTTAAAATCCTGAATATCAGCAAGCACAGAGAGGATGAGGACCTCTCAAAGAGGCAGTGAGAATGCCAGTTTGAACTTAGACTTTGAGAAAAAAGATCTGAGTTTGATTTTACTCACCTACCTGGAGGATTGTAATTCAGATTATAGTTTAGTACCCACTATGTAATGTGACTGTTACATTACATGATGTAATCTGTCCTGGACAAGGTACATACATACTCCTTGGATGACGTGCACATTTAGTTTGTACGTATATGTACCTGACATACTAGGTACCCAACAAACTACAGATTTTAGGATTATTGGGTAAATAATAAGTGCCTAATAAAGATTTGTTCATTTAGAAGATGATAAACAGAATAATATTTCCCTATTAATTCTTGTAGATTTTATTTCTTACTGGAATAACTAAGCTCTTTAGCTGGAAACACCTTTACGGAACACAGGAAAAATTAGGAGAAAAGAGGATTTCTTTGTATTAAATTCCTTGTCACTATGTAATTAATACAAGGCAAAGCTCTTAAAGCTAAATCAAAGGTTAAATATTGGCATACCAGACACAACAAAATTAAATCTTTATGTTGCTCACACTAACTTGAAAACACAACAGTGGTGATTTTTTTCCATCTTTGTTTTTCTGCTCTGCAAAACATGCCATCAGAGGGATTACAAGTTGTTTGGCTTGTTGATGATGAGAGAGCATGAGGAAGGGGTCTTCAGTGTTAAATGTTTATTACCTTGAGAAGTATCTTCCCCAAGGTACCCCAGCCTTCATGTGCAGAAAGCCACAAAAGTGCTTCCTCGGACACAGGAGTCCCCTCTCTGCTAAATTAAATGAAAGACTTGGACATATGGTTTCACTAGGCTAGCTGCTCTAACCCTAATATTTTCTTTCCTGATTTCTGACTAAAATTATTCATATAGCTGATGAATTCTTCCTATGTCTCAATAAAAATAAAATACATATCAAATGAATGTTCCTAGTAACACAAGTGCCGAGAAATACTTACTACTTCAAGTGACTCTAAACTCACATTGATTTAATTCAAATTACATGTTAGATTCTCACAAACCTTAGAAGTTTGTTTCATGGTGTTAAATTGACTTAAAAAAAATAAAAACCGTGGTTTGGGGGAAATTTATCAGTGTAGAGGGTAGAATGCTGATGATCCTGTCCTCATGCGTGCATCAAGAGAAATGCTGGAAACGTGCTCACATGCATTCCGCTGCCTCTAGGATATGTAGTGCATTGGTAGTGACGTTTGATGAAAGATTTCTTTTAGTGTCCCATTACTTTTGCTATCCCATCTTAGAGACTTTATTCTGAATCTAATATCATGTGTAAGTAGAGTTCAATACAACAGAAGTTATTTAATAATGTTGCATTTCATTACTGGAATCAATTAGGTTAATAAGGGAATTCATCTCCAACTTTTAGCGTTTCCTTTCTTGTGGAAGTGCCCTTTTGCCTCTTTACAGTGACATTCCAAATCAAAATATGTCACCTTTCAGTGGCTGACATCATGGGATTTGCTTGTCTGCAAACATTGCCACAGATAGGGAAAAACCACGCAATGTGTTTTGAACTTACTCATTTTAATTTATTATTTTACCAATGGTTGAAGTAGATTCTTAAATTAACAAACCCACTTATGTTTATATTCCTTCTATTTGCTGGCATTATTTTTGAATGGTGTGTATTCATGGCCTCTAGGATGGCAATGCTAACAACACTGGATAGTTAGGTTATTGAAAGCCCAAGGGAACAACTAGAAATTATTGTTTTTGTTAATGGCCAGAGCTGGAAAAGTAATTTTGGGTAGACATTAAATAAGACTTTAGTTAATATAACTATGTTAAGCAGGTGTGCTTCATGAATAAAAGCACTTGTGAAACATATTTAATTTATAATTTTGTAAAACCAGGACTGGAATTTAATAAACAATCTGTGTGTGTGTGTGTGTGTGTGTGTGTGTGTTTAATTTCATTCTCTGCTAGCCGTTCTTGTTTAGAACTAACTCTGGGATGCCAGGGAGACTGTGTTCTGTGATGGGTTTGGCTGAGTAGGGTGGGCCGGGGAGTGAAGGGGGGGATGTGAATGTCCAAGGAGATTTACTGGGTCAGAGGAGATGTGCACACGTGTCCACACTGGGCCCAGGACACAATGGCGACCAGAGTCCATCTGGACACCACTTCTAGAGAGGCTTGCTCAGAGTGCCCGATTCACTCGGTTTCCTTGACCTCAATTTTAGGAAGTACACGAAATGCCTATTAAAACCTAAGTAAGAAAATTAACAGAACTCCACGTTTGTGCCCTTTGTGTAATATGAGGAGAGGAGAAAAAGTTGTCTTTAAATTGTCACTTATTCACGTTTCCTCACTTTAACTGAGACAGCTCACATATATAATCCCACTTAAAAAAATGTTTATTTATTTTGAAAGAGAGAGTGAGTGAGCATGAGTAGGGCGAAGCAGAGAGAAAGAGAGAGAGAGAGACAGAATCCCAAGCAGGCTCCAAGCTGTCAGTGCATAGCCTGATTTGGGGTTTAATTTCACGAACTCAACCGAGAGGTCATGACCCGAGCTGAAACCAAGAGTCTGACGCTTAACTGACTGAGCCACCCAGGTGCCCCCGTAATCCCACTTTTATAGGACATCACACCTTTGTGGAGGCCTCTTAATTGTGTGATGAAGGATTTACATCAGACCTACAGAATCTGGCTGGAAGTGACATGGTCACGTGGTTGCATGTTCACGCATGTCCCCTGTGCATTTGCCCACTGAAGGTCTGGGTTCTATGGACCCATCGCCCTGCTCTCAGACCCGTGTCTCAGGTAAGGTCGAAGGAGAGTCTGTGGGTGACAACACTGCTGCTCCCAGTCAGAAGGGAGGGCTTTCCTCCTCGTGTGAGCAACCCTGTCCTTGTCTGGATCTGAAGACAGCCCCTAAAATGAGGTTCAGACATGAGGTTAATGTCTGTTAATTTTTACCAAGGCAATTTATCCATAATTAAAAAAAATAGAACAAAGTTTAAAATCTATATAATAGTTTCACTGGAAGTGTTTAAAAAGTACTTTAAAAACAGTACAATTCCTATTTTACATTATCACCAAAGTCAGCAAAATATTTTAGTGCTCTCTTCCTTCCCTGGATTTCAGTTGTTTTCACTGGAAAAAGAATAGTAAGGGGCGTGTGGGTGGCTCAGTCAGTTAAGCCTCGGACTCTTGATTTTAGCTCAGGTCGTGATCTCACAATTGGTGAGATCAAGCTCTGCATCAGGCTCTGTGCTAACAGCGAGGAGCCTACTTGGGATTCTCCCTCTCTCTCTGCCCCTGTTCTTACAGGTGCACACATGTTCTCTTTCTCTCTAGATAAATAAACATTAAAAAAAGAATGCTAATTAGTTTTATCACTCATCTAAACAATGGTATTATCAGACATCATTAAAAATTTTTGAATTCATGGGGTGCCTGGGTGGCTCAGTCGGTTGAGTCCGACTCTTAGTTTTGGCTCAGGTCATGATCTCACGGTGTGTGAGTTCCAGCCCCGCATCGGGCTCCATGCTAACAGTGCAGAGCCTGCTTGGGATTCTCTCTCTCTCCCTTTCTCTCTGCCCCTCCCCGACTCACTCTCTCTGTCTCTCTCTCAAAATAACTAAATAAAACTTAAAAAAAATAAATTTTTTTAATTCAATGATAGAAGATACATAATTCTACGTATGTTAGAAAACAAAATAACATTTTCCATAAAATAATAATTCTAATCATTGCATTTAGATTCCATAGCACACCTGATGAGGTATCAAAACTAGTATAAGGCTTCTGTGGTATAGTTTGCTGATTTCAGAAAAGTAAAGGACTTTCCTATACAACACACACAAGGCACACTTCATTTAATGCCATTTCTACAGAGTAAGGCACTAGTTAGACTCCACTGGTTATGAAATACATAAATATCCTCTGTTATAATTCAGGGAATATTTTTCAAAAGTTTTCAATGTAACAGCATGAAATAGAAATAAATTCTCTTATTTGAACTGACTCTATCCAATAATGAAGGTACTTTTATTCCTTTCTCAGATCAAATAAGCAGCTGGCTTTTTATAGTTACTCATGACTGCAGATCACTTATGTACCTCATCATTGTACTCAAAAGGTTTCTTTCATTCCTTTTGTAACGTTTTGATATACTACAACCTTTTATCAGGATGTGAACTTCTGTCCATGACAGACGCTGAGCTGGGAGGTTACTGGCAACCCCTGCAACTGCCAGTCATTGTCCACAAGGGTGCAATATCTACGAAAGAGACCTGGAAAGCTTTTCTCTACTAAAATATATTCTTGTCAAATGATGTGCTTTAGAAGGAAATAAATGTGCTTATCATGTATGTTGACGTACTTGGGTAAAGTTTAGTTTCAAGTCTTTCATTGAAAGTCATCGGTATTAAAGGAGTGTTTATCAGATCTGCTTAACCCTGGAAATGAACTCGATAGTGGGTTCGCCAAGACAAAGGAATAAAACCTTTGCGTATATTGGTAATATGTTGGGAGATTTTGCTCCCAGAAGGCACTGTCTCTAAGTAATATAAGGAATTCCCTCTTTTGATTCCTTGTGAGTCTTGGTTACACGGGCTCCAATTGTAACCATTAAACAAACCTCCTTGTATACTCAGCCTGTATTTTTATGCCTGGCTGGAGGGAATAATGGCCCCGTAGTCACTGCAGCTGTGTGGTTGCTGGGAGAGTGGATTAGCTATGCCTGTTTTGGTTTTGAATGAATATACCCCCTGGTAAGCCATGCGGCCAAAATAGTTTCTTAGGTGGCACGTTTATAGAACTGGTGGTTCCCCCTTACAAGCACCCTGTATTCCTATGGGTTATGCTCTCCTTATCCAAAATACACAGACACAGGGACAGCAGTCAATAGTTTTGCCTGCCTGCCCTTCTTACTTCCTTCCCCCTCCTAGCTCTAAAAGGAGAAAAGAATATAAGGACAAGTCTGAAAGACTTTACCCTGTTCTCTTCCTGTCACATCTCTGGGAAAATCTGACCAACAACTCTGTATGAATGATCTACGTCAGGAGGTTAAGAACAGGGAGACCAGCTGGCCCTGAATTTTGTGCTGCATGTATTATTACTCATGAGAAAAGTATTTGCCTGAAGCCTATTTGCCCAGCTGGTTGCCTCCCCTGATCTCTGCAGCAGACATGAGTATATTGTCTGAACAAATCTGGGGCCAGTGTGTGCACGGGGATGTGAGCAGAGGAAGTGTGTGTGGTTTTTTTCCCAGCCTCTGGAGTGGGAGATTCTGATATCAAAGTTCCTGAGAACGTGTGGGTGGGGGTCAGTCCCCCTTAGACCGTGGGGAATGAATCTCCAACCTGGTCTGTAATACATACAGCAGTTATGAGGATGGCTTTCTCTTCAAATTGTTGTCTGTATACCTAAAGATTTGCAAACAAGAACACAATTTTGAATTAAATCTCTCTCAACACAATAAACTTCTACCAAAGTAGAAACAAGGAGTACTTAAAAACTACTGAGGAAAATTAATACCTGGCATAGTTAGAATTCCCACAGCACCAATTTTAGTAAAGAAGACTTCTAATTAGTTTCTCCCTGCTTCCAGATGCTGGCTTTCACAGAGGTGTTATGGACTGGGGTGCATTTCTTTCCTTTAGTTAAGGGGGGTATATGTTCAGTTCAATATGTGCTATACTGGTTATATCCATATAAACAAGAAAATTAACAATATACTTATGTATAAGGAACTATACCAATTTCCAGAAGGATTGAAAGGATCAGATCTTGACCCACAACTATATGGTCAACTCATCTTCAACAAAGCAGGAAAGAGTATCCAACAGGAAAAAGACACTCTCTTCAATAAATGATGCTGGGAACACTGGAAAGCCACATGCAGAAGAATGAAACTGGACCACTTTGTTACATCGTATACAAACATAAATTCAAACGGATGGAAGACCTAAATGTGAGACAGGAAACCATCAAAATGCTAGAGAACACAGGCAGTAACCTCTTTGACAGTGTCCAGAGAAAATTCTTACTAGACACATCGTCAGAGGCAAGGAAACAAAAACAAAGATGAACTATTGGGACCTTATCAAGATAAAAAGCTTCTGACAGCTGAAGGGAACAATCAACAAAACTAAAAGGTAACCACTGGAATGGGAGAAGATATTTACAAATGACTTACCTCCTAAAGGGTTAGTATCCAAAATATAGAAAAATCTAAAACTCCACACCCAGAAAACAAATAATTTAGTGAAGAAATGGGCAGAGGACATGAATAGACACTTTTCCAAAGAAGACTTTCAGATGGCTAATAGATGTGAAAAGATGCTCAACATCACTCATCATCAGGGAAATACAAATCAAAACCACAAGGAGATACCACCTCACTACTGTCAGAATGGCTGAAATTAACAATGCAACAAACAGCAAGTGTTGGCACCAATTTAGAGAAAGGGGAACCTCATGCACTGCTGCTGGGGATGCAAACTGGTGCAGCTGCTCTGGAGAACAGTGTGGAGGTTCCTCAAACAGTTAAAAATAGAGCTACCCTGGATCCAGCACTACTAGGTGTTTACCCAGAGGATACAAAAATGCAGATTTGAAGGGATACATGCACCCCTATGTTTATAACAGCATTATCAACAATAGCCAAACTATGGAAAGAGCCCAAATGTCTACCAACTGATGAATGGATAAAGAAGGTGTGGTACACGTATACAATGGAATATTACTCAGCCACGAAAAACAATTAAATCTTGCTGTTTGCAGCAACATGGAGGGAGCTAGAGAGTATTATGCTGAGTGAAATAAGTCAGAGAAAGACAGATATGTGATTTCACTCATGTGGAATTTAGGAAACAAAACAGATGAACATAGGAGAAGGGGAAAAAATAGAGAAAGAGAGCGATGCAAACCCCAAGTGTCTCTTAATGATAGAGAACAAACTGAGGGTTGATGAAGGGAGATGGGTGGGGGATGGGCTAGATGGGTGATGGGCAGTAAGGAGAGCACTTGTGATGAGCACTGGGTGTTATATGTAAGTGATGAATCACTAAGTTCTACTTATGAAGCCATTATTACACTGTATGAACAGAATTTAAATAAAATTTTGGAAGAAAAAGGATCAGATGTTTTATTTTTCTTTATTAAGGGGGAAAGTGATAGATATCTAATTTCATCTTTATTTCCCTTTTTTTCACTCAGAAAATATGATTTGTGTTTCTTTCTTGCTACATGCACCTCTTTTTTCTTGACTTCTCTCAGGTTTATGTAGTTGTTTTTTGTTTTGTTTTGTTTTTTAATTTGTCATTTTGTTCTCTCACTTCCTAGGCCCATCAGCACAGTGGCTCTGGGTTTCTCTGCTTTGTATCTTTTCTAGAGATGAAGGGATGCAGGGCAGAGCACTTATCAACAGCTCTGCGGTCTCCCACCCAAGTCTGCTCTTCTCCCAACCCTCTGTTCGCATGTGAAAATATCCCATACACATGCATAAACCTGAACATTCAGTGGGGATTTCCTTTTTAAGTAAACTGATTTGAGAGCTTTTTTAAATTCAAGAAGTACTACTGTAATGAAAACACACAGCCATAGTTTATAATAAATACTAGTTTATTTTCTAGCAGGAAAATACATGCCGGTTTCTGGCCCAACTGCAAATCTTTCTTCATAAAATCAGTGAAGATTCTATATCAATTCCTCCAATGCAAGTGTTTTTTCTCTCCGTTCTGTTTTAGTGCAAGTATATTTGTCACTTTATGTCCTAAAGTTTGCAACTGAACCATGTTTTTTTTTTCTCTTCCGTTTTCTAGAATTGTGCCTATTTGAACCTGCAAAGCAGCAGTTAAAAAACAGCCTGCCTCTGTCATGCAGAGATCTTTAGGGACTCATAAAGCTTATTGATGCTTTTTGTTAGAAGAGGCCATAAATATTTAAGACACCACTAAAATGTTAAATTAAGCTTCTCCCAGTTTGTCAAGGGTGTATTTTTCTCTTATAATTAGATCCCTTATACCTTCATTAGTTGTTAGTTTAAAATTAGTTATTTAAAATAACTGAAAACTACATCTGTTTGAGTCTTACTAGAACACATTTTGAATGTGAGAGCAAGGCTAAGCACAGGGCAAGTGTTAGGTCTTTGAAAACCATTCACCTGTCTTTCCTCAAATAATGAGGTGAAAATAGTTTAAACTTAACAGATGAACATAGGGGAAGGGAAGGAAAAATAAAAGCAGAGGAGGCAAACGTAAGAGACTCTTAAATACAGAGAACAAACTGAGGGTTCTCGGAGGGGAGGGGAATGGGGAAATGGGCTAAATTGGTGATGGGCATTAAGCAGGGCACTTCCTGGGATGAGCACTGGGTGTTGTATGTAAGAGATGAATCACTGGGTTCTCCTCCTGAAGCCAAGACTACACTGTATGTTCACTAACTTGAGAATAACACTAAAATAAAATATAAAATAAAATAAAATAAAATAAAATAGGAAAATAAAGTAAAATAAAATAAGGTAAGGCATAGCCGCACAGTGAGGAAATAGTCTTTGAGCTCCTTGTCCCTCCTCCTGCTCCCATCTATCTGTCCCTCTTTTTTGAAGGCTTCTTAAGGGCAGCCAAGAGGTGTCTGATAACAGAACAGCCTCTCACGGCAGCACACGCTCTGAGTGGCTGCTGTGCTTCAGAAAAAGGGCACCACCTCCACCCAAGGGCTCGTCCTCTTCTCTCAATGGCTGTGCGGACCGTCCCTGGGCGCCCATCTCCGCACGGGCTCTGGGAAGAGCTGTAGAGCAAAGCCTGGGGACGAGGAGTGCGGCGCCGGCCCGCCCACCTGCGGCCCGTAGCGCCCCTGGGGAGGAGACTGAGCTCCCAGAGCCCTGCGCGGAACAACAGGTGCGTCCGCTGGGCGCGCGGGGGCGGGCTCACCGAGCAGTTCACCTTCGAGTAATGCCCCCTGCACCCCCTGCACCCCCCCCCCCCCCCCCCCCCCCAGGGAGAGAGGGTCGTTCTCTTCGTCAGAAGGGTCCAGTACCGCCCTGCTGGAGTAGACACATCGCAGTTACTCGCTTCCTTCTGGGTGGTTTTTTTTTTTTTTTTTCCTCTCTCCTGGGCGTGGGTGAGTTCTATTGTCCCTTGCTTTGCCTTTGTATTTTTTAATTGAGAAAAGCCTGAGGATTAAAGAACTGAGAATTTTATCTCAAGGCTCACGTGTCATTATGTTAAGTTACCCGGTATTCTTTATTTCCCTATTAAGTACATTAATTGACAGCTGGGAAATTTCCTAGAATTGTGCCTTGCCTACGTAATACTCATAGATGCAAATTTCTTGTACACACACACACACACACACACACGACGGGCTTGATATAGAAGTGAAATTAACGAATTTACTTTGTGTTACTTATTCACTTATGCAGCATTATTTATAATTACTGTTTTACTTTTTTTAACGTTTACGTTTATTTATTATTGAGAGACAGAGTGTGAACAGGGGAGGGGCAGAGAGAGAGGGAGACACAGAATCGTAAGCAGGCTCCGGGCTCTGCGCTGTCAGAACAGAGCTGGACGCGGGGCTCGAACTCACAAACCGCAAGATCGTGACCTGAGCTGCAGTCGGACGCTTAACCAACCGACTGAGCCACCCAGGCACCCCTATAGTTATTTTTAAAATCAGGTAATAGTAAAGGGGAAATAAATTAGTATCTTTTATGTAAAATTCTATTTCTGCCATGTCCTGTTGTATTTAGAATTAGTAATTAACCTTTCCATTTTTACATGTGTAACATTTATTCTAAAACTTTCTATGTATATATGTGAAGTTTTCTGAGATATTTCAAGGCAGCTTTGTCAAAATAGAGCATCTAAAAAGGACTTGTTTCCTCATTTATTGACAAAATATCTTATTTCAAGATTCTAATTGTGTTTCATAGATGATAAGGTACTCATGGGTGCTTCAATCTGTATCGTCTGACATTTTGGGTGTGCTGTGGCAGCACTTTATAAGTAGTATAATGAAGGAGAGGAGAGATAAAATGTAGGCTTGCACATACGTAGAAATGACTATAATTTTGCATTTGTAGGGTCTATTAATACATGTTG
Organism: Prionailurus viverrinus; assembly: GCF_022837055.1. NCBI lineage: Eukaryota > Metazoa > Chordata > Mammalia > Carnivora > Felidae > Prionailurus > Prionailurus viverrinus. Next base: position 2,863,994 of record NW_025927614.1, read on the forward strand.
ATTTATAGGCTACAAAAGTCCACAATTTCTTTTCTTTTGCACTCAGGTTTAGTTGGCCCTTTTGGGTGTCTGAACTTCCATGTCACAGGAAGCAATACCTTCTAAGCATGTTCTTAATAAGCAAGTAGGTTCTAAGGGGGGGGGGGGAGGCAGTTTTTGTTTTCAGTCACTGTTGATTTATTTTTTGATCATAAGAACGAAGTTATATCTTAATGAAAATGAGATTAATCCAAGAAAGATGGATTTTGAAAATGAAAAGGATCAAAATTTTCATCTTTGTAAGTAAAACCTGAGACTTCAAGCTCACTTGACTGTTCGGAATCACAAGGATGTGTTTACAGACTCTGACTACCAGAGGCAGATCTGGGTGCTTCGGAGCAAGGGCTGGACCAAAGCCCCGCTCCCACAGAGATTTTAAAGTCTAAGGCCACAGGTAGCAGCTCTAGAAATGAGGAAAATCATGGCTCTACACACGGCGTGGAGGCTTCATATGATTCTTCACCCATTAAAATAATGCACAGACAACCTCAGGGTTCCATCCCTCACCCTGCATTTGTATGTGTCATGTGTAGCTCAGGTGTGTAGTTCTCAGACAGTAAAGGTTTGCAGTGCAGCCAGCTTTTATTGCTAATCCAATTCAAATACCATAGTTCCTCTGAATGAAATTCTTTCCCTTAATAATAATAACAGCAGCCATTTTATTGATGGCCATATGTAATCTCAACTTTCAGTATGCTCTGTGGTGTAGATATTATCATCTGTGTTTTACACACAAAGAAACTACAGTTCAGAATGTCTACGTAGGTTTTCACATATCGTGCCCCCAAATCTTTCTGACTCCATGTGCTCTTTGTCTTCACAATAAAAAAATTCATCTCTGCAACTGTGACTGGGTGGGACAGAAGTGGGGCTAAATCAAGGGACCCTGCTTCCATCCAGACTCACCCTCATCTGCATAAAACGTGTATTGGCACCGTGAATAACAAAGGCAGTTAATATTTTATGTATGCTCTTTGCTTTTCCTTTTGCGTCTTCTGCTTTTCATATGGCTTTATGAAACTGGCATTGAGGAAGGGGAAATAAAATTAATTGACAACAAAGGCTAGCTTGAGGAAAAGCGCACAAATAAAATTTAGTTGGAAGATAGGGACTTTTTAAAGTTAAATATAGTTAATGTACAGTGTTCTATTAGTTTCAGGTGTTAAATATGATTCAACATTTCTATACATTACTGAGAGCTCATCACAACAAGTGACTCTTACTCTCCTGTATTTCACCATTTCTTCCCCGCCACCCTCCTTCCCTCTGGTGACCACCAATTTCTTCTCTGTATTTAAGTCTGGTTGTTGTTGTTGTTGTTGTTGTTGTGTCTCTTTTTTTTTGTTTGCTCATCTGTTTTGTTTCTTAAATTCCACATATGAGTGAAACATATGGTATTTTTCTTTCTCTGACTGACTTATTTCACTTAGCATAATATTCTCTAGCTCCATCCACGTTGCTGCAAATGTCAAGATTTCATTCTTTTTGTGGCTGAGTAATATTCCATTGTATGTATGCCACTTCCTTATCCGTTTGTCAGTTGGTGGACATTTGGGCTGCTTCCATATCTTGGCTACTGTAAACAATGCTGCAATAAACATAGGGGTCCATGTTTCCCTTAGAAATAGTGTTGTTGTAGTTTTTTGGGTAAATAGTAGTGGAATTATGGGATCATATGGTAATTCTATTTTTTATTTTTAAGGTGCTTCTATCCAGTTTCCCAGAGTGAGTGCACAAATTTTCTTACCCATCAACAGTGCACAAGGGTTCCCCTTTCTCCACGTCCTCACCAACACTTGTTCTTTCTTGTGCTGTTGATTTTAGCCATCTTGACAGGTGTGAGGTGGTATCTCACTATGGTTTTGATTTGTATTTCCCTGCTGATGAGTAATGTTGAGCATCTTTTCATGTGTCTGTTGATCATCTGTATGTCTTTAGAAAAATGTCTATTCAGGTCCTTTAAATCAGTATGTGTTTTTGGTGTGTTGAATTGTATACGTTTTTTATATACTTTGGATATTAACACTTATTACTTATATCTTTGCAAAAATCTTCTCCCATTCAGTAGGTTGCCTTGTTGTTTGTTGATGGTTTCCTTCACTGTGCAAAAGCTTTTTATTTTGATGTAGTCCCAATAGTTTATTTTGCTTTTGTTTCCCTTGCATCAGGAGATATAGCCATAAATATGTTGCCAAGGCTGATGTCCAAGAGATTACTGCCTATTTTCTTTTAGTTTTATGGTTTCATGTCTCGCACTTAGGTCTTTAATCCATGTTGAGTCTATTTTTGTGTATGGTGTAAGAAAGTGGTCCAGTCTCCTTTTGCATGTAGCTGTCCTGTTTTCCCAGCACTTTTAATTTACTCATTGCATTAGTCTGCATGGGCTGCCATAATAAAATACCATAGACTGAAATTTATTAACAGAATGACAGAAATCTATCTTCTCACACTTCTGGAGGTTGGGAAGTCCAGATCAAAGTGCTAGCTGATTAGTTTTCTGGTAAGAACTCTCTTCCTGGCATGCAAATGGCTGCCTTCTTACAGTGTCCTCACATGGCAGGGAGGGGAGCAGGAGGGGGAGGGAGAAAGAGAGAGGGAGAGAGAAAGAGATAGAGAGAAAATGAGATCTGTGGTCTCTTCTAAGAACACTAATCCTATCAGATCAGGGCCCTACCCTTATGGTTTCATATAATATTAATTACTTCCTGACTCTTAATATAGCTAAATTGGCTGGTAGGGCTTTAACATATGAATTCTGGATGACAAAGTTTGGTCCACGGCACTTTCCCCATTCACAAACTGTGCTTGTCTGAGAGTAAAGTAAGTATGTCATTATTGTTAAAATCACATGGACAGTCCATAGCCATAACTAAACCACTGTGAAAGGATTTGTAAATATTTTAAAAGAAAGTGAACATCTGAGTACATAAACATAATTATCCCTAATAAAAATTGCTTTTAATAAATTATAAACAATTTAAAAATTAGGGGATGTCGGAAAAGAAGTTCTAAGAAAGAAGTTTAAAGATATAAATGTACACATTGAGAAAAAAATATTTTGGGGTGCCTGGCTGACTTAGTCAGTGGAGCATGTGACTTTTGATCTTGGGGTTGTGCGTTTGAGCCCCACATTGGGTGTAGAGATCACTTAAAAATCTTTAAAGAAGAAAACTCAAATAAACAACCTAACTTTACACCCAAGGAACTAGAAAATGAAGAACTAAGCCCAAAGTTATTAGGAAAAAGGAAATAAATATTAGAGAATAAATCAATGAAATAGACACTAAAAAACCAGATCATTGTACTAAGAGCCATTTTTGTAAAAAGATAAGCAACATAGATAAACCTTTAGCTAGACTTACCCAGAAAAGAGGACTCAAATAAATAAAACTAGAAATGAGAAAGGAGACATTATAACTGACACCACACAAACACAAAGGATTCTAAGACACTACTATGAACAATATATACCAAAAAATTGGACAATCTAGAAGAAATAGAGAAATTCCTATAAGCATATAACCTATCAAGACTTATGAAGAGGGGCGCCTGGGTGGCTCAGTTGGTTGAGCATCTGACTTCGGCTCAGGTCACGATCGCATGGTTTGTGAGTTCGAGCCCCGCATCAGGCTCTGTGCTGACATCTTGGAGCCTGGAACCTGCTTCGGATTCTGTGTCTCCCTCTCTCTCTGCCCCTCCCCTGCTCATGCTCTGTTTCTCCCTCTCTCCCTCTCTCTCTCAAAAATAAATAAATATTAAAAAAAAAGACTTATGAAGAAATAGAAAATCTGAACAGACCAATTACTAGTAATCAAAAACCTCCTAACAAAGAATAGTCTGGGACCAGATAACTTTACTGGTGAATTCTACAAAGCATTTAGAGAAGAATTAATGCCAATCCTCAAACTACTAAGAACTTCTCCAGACTTATTTTACAAGGTTAACATTACCCTGATAACAAGCCAGACAAGGATACTACAGGAAGATTACAGTCTATTATCACTGATGAACGTAGGTGCAAAAATCCTCAGCAAAATATTAGCAAACCTTATTTAATGGTGCATTAAAACAATCATTCACAATAATCAGGTGGGATTTATTCCAGAGATGAAAGCATGCAAGTATGGTTCAATATCCACAAATCAATCAATACAATAGAGTATATTAACAACATGAAGAACCAAATTTATATGATCATCTCAATAGGACAGTCTCTTCAATAAGTGGTGTTGGGAAAACTGGATTACCACTTGCAAAAGAATGAAACTGGACCCCTATCTCACACCATACACAAAAGTCAACTAAAAATGGATTAAAGACTTGATCATAAGACCCAAAACTGTACAACTCCTTGAACAAACACAGGTTGTAGACTCCTTGCAATGGTCCTGGAAATTCTTTTCTGGATATGACACCAAAGCAAGGGCAACAAAAGCAAAAATAAACAAGCAGTATTACTTCAAACGAAAAAGTTCATGCTCTGACCCTGAGAGAGAATAACCCATTCCGCATTAACAAATTTTCTGGGAAACTAAAAATTGCCTTGTAAAACAATAAGACTTGTCTTATTAATTTGTTTGAAAGAAATATTTCTAAAATTTGTAATACTTTTTTCTTTTTTGGTAAATAATAAATGCAATTTTTAAAAAAGAGGCACAGCATCACTTGTTGATTGTGTGTGTCTGGAAAATTATCATCAAGGTTCTAGGAAAACAAAGTTAAATCTGCTACAGAAAACTCGTGAAAGTTGATAACAAATATTTCAATATTTTCAATTCCTGAATGCTGCAAAAAGTCAGAAGATATTTCTTTTATTACAGAAAATCTTTTTCTCCATGGATATTGCTATAATCCATTTATTCTGCATGTTCTTTTTTTGCTGCATACCTTTCAATTTAAAGTTACTATAACCTGAACAACAGTAATATTTCTGCTACTATACATGCCAACAAATGAAATATGAGAAAAAGCTTCTGCACAACAAAGGAAACCATCAACAAAATGAAAAGGCAAACTGTGGGATGGGAGAAGGTATTTTAAGCCCCATCTCCAATAAGGAGTATATCCAAAATATACAAGGAACTCATACTACTCAATAGAAAAACAAACAACTAAACAAACAAACAAATTAAAAAATGGACAAAGAACCTGAATAAACATTTTTGCAAAGACATACGCATGGCTAACAGACACATGAAAAGGTGCTCAATAGCACTCATCATCAGGGAAATGCAAATCAAGACCATAATGAGCTATCACTTCACACCTGTTAGGATGGCTATTATCAAAAAGACAAGAAATAACAAGTGTTTGTGAGAATGTGGAGAAAAAGGAACACCGATGAACTGTTGGAGGAAATAAATGCAAACTGGTGTAGACACTCTGGAAGATAATATGGAGGTTTCTCAAAAAATTGAAAGGAGAACTACTCTATGATCCAACAATCCCACTTCTGAATGTATGTCCAAAAGAAATATTTACTCCCATGGTCCTTGCAGTATTATTCATAATAACCAAAGTATGGAAACAACCCAAGTGTCAGTGGATGAATGGATGAAGAAAATAGTGTGTGCGTGTGTGTGTGGGTGTATACACATACACATATAATAAAATGGAATATTATTCAGCTTTAAAAAAGAAGGAAATCCTGCCATTTGTAGCAATGTGGATGAACCTGGAGAGCATTATACTAAGTGAACTAAACAAGACAAAGAAACACAAATGCAGCAAAAAAAAAAAAAAAAAGAAAAAAGAAAAAAAAAAGAAACACAAATGCAGCATGATAGCACTTATATGAGGATTAAAAAAAAAAAAGTTGAGGGGCGCCTGGGTGGCGCAATCGGTTAAGCGTCCGACTTCAGCCAAGTCACAATCTCGCGGTCCGTGAGTTCGAGCCCCGCGTCGGGCTCTGGGCTGATGGCTCAGAGCCTGGAGCCTGTTTCCGATTCTGTGTCTCCCTCTCTCTCTGCCCCTCCCCCGTTCATGCTCTGTCTCTCTCTGTCCCAAAAATGAATAAACGTTGAAAAAAAAAATTCACTATTAAAAAAAAAAAGTTGATGTCACAGAAACTGAGAATGAAAAACAGTGATTGCTAGGGGCTGTGAGGTGGGGGAATAGGGAGAGACTGGTAAAAAGGTACAAACTCAGTTATAAGATGAACAATGTCTGAGGATATAACAGGGTGACTATGGGTTGATAACGCTGTATCGTATAACTGAAATTTGCTAAGAGAGTACAATGTAAATATTCTTACCAAAACAAAAACACAAGTAAATAATGTGATGTAAGGGATGTGTTAAATGGGGGGGGGGGGGCTTTCCTAATGTACACATGTGTCAAATCATCATGTTGTGCTCTTTAAACATCTTATAATTTTCTCAATTGTACTTCAGTAAAGCTGAAAAAATAAGCACTCAGGCATAAGTTTTCTTTTAAGCTTCTTTGTGAAAATTACTGAATTATTTTGTTGCTTAAGAGTGCTTTTCTCCCTTCTAAATTAGGGGTCTTTAAAAAATTTATCAGACAGATGGTTTAAATAAACCTTTTGTTTTATGCTAAACAAGATTTAAGGAGTTGACAGCGTTGATTCAGGGGACAAAAATTCAGATAAGAATTGGATGTTAGGTTAGAGACAGGGCCCAGGGGTACTAACGAGAGGGGAAGTGATCAGAAATTGGGAGCAAAGTAACAAAGACCAGGTGGGTAGTATGCTTGGGAATTTGTGCTTTTGTCATTCGAAAGAGAATCCAAGGGAACAAAATAAGCACGCTTGTCATTTTTATTGTCTTCCTAATGTCAAAAACTCTTTATCATAATTTTCTTTAGCAACTCACATTTGCTATTCAGCTTAGGGACTTCACTGAGGAGCTAGTCCCTAATGCAGATTCAATTTTCTTTTCTTTTTTTTAATGTTTATTTATTTATTTTTGAGAGAGAGAGAAAGAGAGAGAGCACAAGCTGGGGTGGGGAGGAGAGAGAGGGAGACACAGAATCCAAAGCAGGTTCCAGTCTCTGAGCCATCAGCACAGACCTCACACAGGGCTTGAACTCACAAACTGTGAGATTGTGACCTGAGCTGAAGTTGGCCGCTTAACCCACTGAGCCACCCATGTGCCCTGCAGATTGAATTGTCAGACAAAATTTCCTGAGGCACTGTATATATTTTATATTAGATCAAATAGTGGATAATATGTACTAAGGTTTCCTCTACCCTCCACTAATGTTGTGATTTTACTAACAAAAACTATTAAGTATTAAGCCCGGTTTGTTCTTCAAAACTTCACTATTGTTTTCACTTTGAGTGTATTTTCAAAAGATTGGATTCAATAAATCATTTTAACAAGAACCTCCCTTTTGTCTTTGAATTGATACCATATTTGTTTTTTAGAAACATTTATTGTTTCTTAGCACTCTGTGTTTTAAGAAATAACGGGTCTAGTACACAAACCAACTTTCTCAAATCATTTATCTCAAACCACTTGCTTATACGTTACAGTTTCAAGAGAATCCTCTCTCTTGTTTTGGGGACTGGATAGTGCGTGTGTGTTTCTGCGTGTGTTTAAACCAACATGCTAATGTTCCTAAATGAAGTTTCTCATTTATCTGGTTAAAAGCTTAAAATGACACACAAAAATGTCTGAGCTGAGCCATTTTGTTAGAGTCACAACCTGTTCTTGGTTAATTGGTGGCCTTTTCTTCACTGGCATTAATTCAATGCTCTGTGTTGTATTATCTTTCCCTAGGAAGCTTATCCACAAATGCATCTTGTTTTTATATGCATTCTAACCACTGTTCTAAAGTTTTATTTAGTTGTTTAAAGAAGGTCTTTAAAAAACACAAATTGGACTTTTTTTTTTAATGATTTCCCCCCTCTTTTTTTCATTATGGAAAATTTTAAACATAAACAAAAGTCAAGGGAATGGAATGATTCACTGCCATGTATTATTATCCAACTTTAACAATTAATTACTAACACATGGTCAGTCTTGTTACATTTTACTGTATTTTTTGCCCTATTCAGGTTGTTTTTTCTTGTATTTCCTTGAGACACTAACTTTATCTGCTGTCATATTTAATATTTTACCCTATTTTCATAGGCAACACTTACTGTGTTAATTTTCATAGTGCCTGCTTTCCCTTGTTCTGTCTCCTTGGGCATCACTCACCCTTGATGATAAACATTTGAACGTGTACCTGGGTACACACATATCAGCAGTAGGACAGTTTTTATGTGGACCTTCCTGGATTACGAATAGTGAGAAACTGGCTGAACCAGCTTGACTGACAAAGGAAATGTACTAAAGATAGTATGGTTTTCAAGTGCAGTGAAGGTTGAAACTGATCATTTAAAATTTAAGCAATTGTTAAATCATCAACTTGATTCCTTTGTGTAAGAGGGACAGTAAATCAAAGAGTCGAGACCTCACGGACTATGGGAGGGGCTCGGCTTCCTTCGTTCTGATCAGTTCTTACTTTCCAATTCTTTCAAGTGTCCAAAGTCCTCCGGAGTTTAAGGAATTTATTACGATGCAGGCATGTGTCACTTGTTAGTGCATTTTCGACAGTGAATTGGTGACACCAGGCTAGCAGTGTGTTTACTTTAAACCAGGTAATAGAAAAGTCAGAACAAATCTAAAACAATATCATGTCCAGGTATCTGTTAAGCACTCTTCCTACAAATTTTAGTATCATTAAACTATGCTTATCTAACTTTTCCTCCACATTTAGCAATTTCCTAATACTCTCTAGCTGTCTTTATTTTATTTTTATTTTTTAAGTCGTCTCTATATCCAACGTAGGGTCTGAACTCACAACCCTGAGATCAAGGTTCACACACTCCACGGACTGAGCCAACCAGGTACCCCTTTTATCCCTCTCTCTTAAAGTCATTTTTAAAAAGTTTATTTAAATTTTTTTTTCAACGTTTTTTATTTATTTTTGGGACAGAGAGAGACAGAGCATGAACGGGGGAGGGGCAGAGAGAGAGGGAAAGAGAATCCCAAGCAGGCTCTATGCTGTCAACACAGAGCCTGTTGCCGGACTTAAATTCATAAGCCGTGAGATCTTGACCTGAGCCAAAGTCATATACTTAACCGACTGAGCCACCTAGGCACCCTTGTGAATTTTTTTTGTTAATGTTTATTTATTTATTTTTTTGAGAGAGAGAGAGAGAGAGAGAGTCAAAACACTTTGGAATGTTGTGTTTGCATCTTCATTTCTTGCAAGGTATTTTATTATTTTCTCTTTGATTTTTGTTGTTGTTGTTAATCCATTGGTTATTTAGTAGCATGTTGCTTAGCCTTCATGTGTTTTTGTGTTTTCCACATTCTTTTCTTGTAATTGATCTCTAATTTCATAATGTGATTAGAAAAGATGCTTGATACAATTTCAAAATTTTAAATTTATTGAGAGTTGTTTAATGGCCTACCTAACAAGTGATGTATTATGGCGAATGTTTTATATGCATTTGAAAAGAATATGTATTCTGATGTTTTTGGTTGAAGTGTTCTTTATGTATCTGTTAAGTCCATCTTATCAAATGTGTTGTTGAAAGCCATTGTTACCTTACTGATTTTCTGTCATAATGATCTATTCATTGATACAAATGAGATGTTAAAATCTCATATTATTATTGTATTACTGTCACTTTTCTTCAATGTGTCTGTTAATATTTGCTTTATATATTTAGGTGCTCCTATGTTGGATGCATAGATATTTGTAATTGTTATATTATCTTGCTGGATTGATCCCTTTATCCTGATGTAATGCTCTTTAAGTCTCTTATTATAGTGTTTGTTTCAAAGTAAATTTGTCTCATATAAGTGCTGCTACCCCAGCTTACTTCTTATTTCCATTTTTGTGGGAAATCTTTTTTTATCCCTTCACTGTCAGTCTTTGTGTGTCTTTAGTTCTGAAATGAGATTTTGTAGGCAGCATAGATGAATCTTATATTCTTAAAATCTTTCTTCCTGTTTATCAAATTTGTGGGCAAAGAATTCCCTAAGTATTCCTTTATTATCTGTCTAATGTCCATGTGATCTGTAGTGTTGTCTCTTGTGTTATTCATATTAGTAATTTTTGTCTTCTCACTTTTTTTCTTAGTTAGCCTGGCTGGAGGCTTATCATTTTTATTGCTCTTTCAAAAAAACCCAACTTTTGGCTTTGTTCATTTTTTTCTATTGATTTCCTACTGATATTTTCATTGCTTTATGCTCTCATTCTTTTTTATCCCATTTTGAACACTGCTGATTTCTATTTGTCTTTACTTGTTAAAGTTGTTATAGACATTTTCCCAGAATGCCCTTTATCTGACTTGGTAAAAATATTTTATTTTTCATACAAAGTATATACAAACATTTGTGTGACCAAAGTTATACAGCAAATTATAACTGTACTTGTGATAATACTACTAAGCTAACTTTTTCTTTTTTGTTGTTGTTGTGTTAAAAATACATATAACGTACTATTACCATCTTAACACTTTTTAAAAAATTTAATGTGTATTTATTTTGAGAGAGCAAGAGCACAAGCAGGGGAAGAGCAGAGAAAAGGAGGGAGAGAAAATCCCAGGCAGGCTCTGCACTAACCATGCAGAGCCTGCCATGGAGCTCAGGAACTGCAAGATCATGACCTGAGCCAAAATCGAGAGTTGGATGCTTAACTGACTGAGCCACCCAGGTGCCCCTTAACACTTTTTAAGTGTACAGCTCAGTGGTATTAAATACATTCACATTGTTGTGTAGCCACCACCACCATTCATCACCATAAGTCTTCATCTTGTTAAACTGAAACTCTCTACCTTTTAAACAACACTTTCCATTCTCCCCGCCCTCCAACCCTTGGCAACAACCATTTATGTTCTGTCAATATGATTTTCACTACCCTAAGTATGTCATGGGCATAGAGTCACATAGCATTTATCTTTGTGACTTGCTTATCTCGCTTAGGATCATGTCCTCAAGGTTGATCCATGTTGTACAATATTGCAGAATTTTCTTTCTTTTTAAGGTTAAAAATTTTCATCTATACACACACACACACACACACACACCCCACATTTTGGTTTTCTTTTCATCTGTGGGTGGACATTTGGGTTGCTTCCAAATTTTACTTACCGTAAATAACACTATTATGAATTTTTTTAGGTGTTAAGGCATCTATTTCCTTCCCTGTCTTCTTTCTGTCTGGTTGTTCTGTCCATTGTTGTGAGTGGGGCAGTGAGGTCTCTAACCATCATTGTAGAACTATTTCTCCCCTCAGTTCTGCTAGTTTTTGCTTCATATATTTTGAAGCAAATGCTCTGTCATTCGGAGCATTCATGTTTACAATTGTTATTTCTTCTTGGTGTATTGAGCCTTTTATTAATACGTAAGTCCTTCTTTGTTTCTTGTAATCTTCTTGGATCTAAAGACTATTTAGTCTGATATTAATATAGCCACCCTGCCATCTTTTGGTTACGATTTTCATGGACTATCTTTTCTCATACTTAAAAAAAATTTTTTTAATGCTTTTATTTATTTTTGAGACAGAGAGACAGAGCATGAGCAGGGAAGGGGCAGAGAGAGAGGGAGACACAGAATCTGAAGCAGGCTCCAGGCTGTGAGTGGTCAGCACAGAGCCCGATGTGGGGCGTGAACTCACGGAGTGTGAAATCATGACCTGAGCCGAAGTCAGATGCTTAACCAACTGAGCCACCCAGGTGCCCCTTTTTCTCCTACTTTTAATTTCAACCTATTTCTGTCTTTAGATCTAAGTTAGTCTCTTGTAGCCAGCCTATACTTGCATCATCTTTTTTTTTTTCCATATTGTCAATTCCTGTTTTTAGATTGGAGAGAATATTTAAAGCCTGTGTATATTTAAATTAATTAATGATAATTGATTAATTAATGATTAATTAACATTATTAAATAGTGATTAATACCAGTAATTAATGAATAATTAATGATAACTTTTAGATGAGATATTTAAAAAAAAATTTTTAGGTTAGGATTTGAGTTCATCTGTGACTTAATTGATTCTTACTGTAATGCAACACCACTGAGCTAGACATCTGTCTATTGGGTGACAATAGACACATATGAATTACAAACCAGTGAGCTGATGCAATCAATGTAGGTAGAAGACACATTTTAGGACTCCACTACACAACTTTAATTAATGTATTGAAGTTATTTGTTTATATGCCTGTCTCTGGGTTGAGTCTATAATCTCCCTAAGGGCACAGACTGTATCTTAGTTGTCATTAAATGTGCTTGGCAAACAGTAAATGCAAAATTTATGTCTCAGTGAATAAAGGAGTGAAGAGATGGATATTTAGTATATAGTGTCTGGAAGCAAAAACCACTTATTTACAGGATCTAGACACAGCTGACTTATTTAGAGTAAGACCATTAGGCCAGAAAACAGTGAAGTTCTTTGCAATTGCTTTTGAAGACTAAAAATCCAGGAAAGTAGTTATTAAATGTACTTTCTCTAAAGTCCTACAGGTCATGAATCAATACTTTCAGTACTGCATACATATGACACACAAAGCAGGGATATAAAAGAACCATCTTCTTGTGTATTGAATGCAGAACCATCATTTTGAGGTATCTTAAAATGAAGCCACTGTAACTATTAATGTCTTCAGGTAAATTTTATTTTAAAGCTGCTTCTCTCTCATAAACATGTGTCCAAGATAGTGCTTCTTCACATTAAATGTTTCAAGAAATAAGTGGTTGCCAATTATGAAAGTAGCAATTAAAATGAGATTAAAAAAAATTTTTTTTCAACGTTTTTTGTTTATTTTTGGGACAGAGAGAGACAGAGCATGAACGGGGGAGGGGCAGAGAGAGAGGGAGACACAGAATCGGAAACAGGCTCCAGGCTCCGAGCTGTCAGCCCAGAGCCCTACGCAGGGCTCGAACTCACGGACCGCGAGATCGTGACCTGGCTGAAGTCGGACGCTTAACCGACTGCGCCACCCAGGCGCCCCTAAAATGAGATTTTTAGTGAAACATTTCAGGAAACTTTTATTTTTATGTCATGTTGAACATGAGTCCAATGCTTTTTTTTTTATTTGAAAAATTTTTAAAGTTTATTTATTTATATTTTGAGAGAGAGAGAGAAAAGAGAGAGGCAGAGGGAGAGAAAAGATCCCAAACAGGCTTTGTGCTGTCAGCACAGAGCCCAATTTAAGGCTCGAACTCACCAACCATGAGATCATGACCTGAGCTGAAATCAGGAGTCAGACACTTGATTGACTGTGCCACCCACGCACCCATGAGTCCAATGTTTTGATGAGCAGTGAAGAAGTAAATAAAAAACTAAATTTTAAGACTAATTCTTTCTTTCTGTGTAAATCAGGTCATGAAATATTTTTCTTGTGAAACTGGAAAATATATCTCCTCTTGCAGTAGTTTAATGCTTTAGTATTATTATCAAAGAGTCTTAAAAACAGTTTCTATCTTGCAGTAACAAGTTTTTTTGCTTGCTCTAAACATGTAGATTTTTAAAGAGCATTAAAACATAGTACTAGGGGCACCTGGGTGGCTCAGTCGGTTAAGCGTCTGACTTCAGCTCAGGTCATGATCTCGCAGTCTGTGAGTTCGAGCCCCATGTTGGGCTCTGTGCTGACAGCTCAGAGCCTGGAACCTGCTTCGGATTCTGTGTGTGTCTCTCTCTTTGCCCCTCCCCACTCACACTTTGCCTCTCTCTCAAAAATAAACAAACATTAAAAAAAAAAAAACCATAATACTAATGTGTCTTTACTTTGACATGGGTTATTCTCTTTTCCAGGTCACAAACTGGATGTTTTATATACTAAATGCTTCCAAAATATGAGTAATTTACAAAGTTTCTAATTTTCCATTATTGTTTATTTATTTATTTATTTATTTATTTATTTAAAAAAACCTTTTTTTTTTAACATTTATTTATTTTTGAGACAGAGAGAGACAGAGCATGAACGGGAGAGGGTCAGAGAGAGAGGGAGACACAGAAACTGAAACAGGCTCCAGGCTCTGAGCAGTAAGCACAGAGCCCAACGCGGGGCTCGAACTCACGGACTGCGAGATTGTGACCTGAGCCAAAGTCGGATGCTTAACGACTGAGCCATCCAGGCACCCCTTGTTTAGTTAATTTAGAAAAAAAACTCTGTCTCACACCCTTCAATAAGATGTGTATGTGTGTGTGTTTTTCATAAGGTGCTAAAGGTGTTCATACTAAAATTGAAGATTTTGTATAACATTATTCTTAACTCAGTAATACTGTATATTAAACTGTCTCAATCTAAAAATGTTTGACATATCATGAATATTAAATAATTAAATTACCATTTTAGACACTACTTATATATTGAAGCTATTTCTTCTTTTTTAATTTAATTTTTAATTTTTTTTTTTAAATTTACATCCAAATTAGTTAGTATATAGTGCAACAATGATTTCAGGAGTAGATTCCTTAGTGCCCCTTACCCATTAAGCCCATCCGCCCCTCCCACAACCCCTCCCGTAACCCTCAGTTTGTTTTCCATATTTATGAGTCTCTTCTGTTTTGTCCCCCTCCCTGTTTTTATATTATTCTTGTTTCCCTTCCCTTATGTTCATCTGTTTTGTCTCTTGCAGTCCTCATACAAGTGAAGTCATATGATTTTTGTCTTTCTCTGACTGACTAATTTCACTTAGCATAATACACTCCAGTTCCATCCACGTAGTTGCAAAAGGCAAGATTTCATTCTTTTTGATTGTCAATACTCCATTATATGTATATACCACATCTTCTTTATCCATTCATCCGTCGATGGCATTTGGGCTCTTTCCATACTTTGGCTATTGTTCATAGTGCTGCTGTAAACACGGGGGTGCATGTGTTCCTTTGAAACAGCACACCTGTATCCCTTGGATAAATGCCTAGTAGTGAAATTGCTGGGTCATAGGGTAGTTCTATTTTTAGTTTTTTGAGGAACCTCCATACTGTTTTCTCGAGTGGCTGCACCAGCTTGCATTCCCATAAAGCTATTTCTTCAATGTTGAGAAGATTAAACAGGGTTCAAAGATCTGGTCAATAATTATACCAATACACATTTTGAGTCAAAAGTGTTTTCTTTGGGTTTTTAGTCTCCCTGCTCCAAATAGTATTTCATTTTCTTTACTTATGGAATAAACTTGGATTAGGTCCATATGATAAAATCTGAGAATAGAAATCATCCAAATTTCCCAGATTTTCTAATCAAAACCAGTGACAGTTTGGGTGAGTGGTTATCAGTGAAGGCCTCCAGGCCTTAGTCATGGTCCCCAGGTCATCCAAGGTCCCTGAGGCAGATATGCTGGACAGAGTCTGGGCTGTTTCCCAAATGTCTTTGCATTATAAGCATTTACAGTGGCTGATCAAGGGTGTCTTGTCTGATTCTCTTCGTCACCAAAGAAGAAGCTAATGGCTGAACCACACTGCTGGCTCTTAGGCTAATATTTATCCCATCTTACTTTTTAAGACCTTATACCAAAATGAAATAATTTTCTTAAAAATGATTTCAGCTATGACTAAAAAACTAACAAGTCTATTGAAAATACCTGAAAATTATAATTTCAATGGAAAATTTTGTTTTGTGGTTAAATAGAAATTAATTCACTGGTTTAGGGTCAGTGTGTCTTTTATTTTGTGGCACAACACCCTCATCTTCTTGTTTTTGCACTCTGCTTTTCCCTAAAAACTACTTAAAAAATCAATATCATTTACTCAGGAAACCATTCCAAGTCCTAATAACACTTTCAGGTGTTCACTGTGTATCTGCACATTAAAAAAAAACTGACTGAAGTAGCAGAAAGTATAGTGAAAAGGTGCTTTTATAAAATTTTGTGCAGATGCACTTGTGAGAGAGTTGGGGGTAAAGTTGCACAAGTGAAGACATCATTTCCATCAGAACTACCTGTCTTCATTTCGAGAAGTTTGCCTGGATGGATCTTATAGTTTGCAATCCCCTTGTTTGTTTGTTTTTTGTTTGTTTGTTTTTAAATTAAGCTTATGCTCAAGGTGGGGCTTGAACTCACAACCCAGAGATCAAGAGTTGCATGTTCTATTGACTGAGCCAGTCAGGCACCCCCATGATCTACCTTTCTTAGTGAGACTAGCAGATCTCCTAAAATCAGTGAGACTTTGCAGACTGAGATCACAAGTGTTTCATTTCTGTGCTCAGACATTGCTTCTGTCAAGTGGTCTTTCTGAGAGAGATCTGTCAGGGCCTGTTGGGGTCTCCCTGGCTCATGCCAATGAGATTCAATGATATAATGCTGGTGTGATGTTTGGAAGAAAGTGCTATTTCCTAGCAAAATACACACTGTAACCTTCCTTCTCCTGCCCTGTTTTTATGGGAGGAAATAGAGAAGCTACTTCAGGGTGGAAGGGGTCTCTCGGCTGACATGGTGAGGGACAGTACATGGTCCTTGAATTTCTCCCTCCAGTGCTGTCAGCTTGTCGTCAGACTTCTGTTAGGCCGAGAGGTCACAGAAACCAAGGGCTGGAGGTGAAAGTGTCCAGGCCTGAGAGTGGTTTTGGAAGCAATGTGGGGGGAGGGGGAAATGGAAGGGAAGAAGACAGGAGATGAAGGAAGGAGATGAATTTCAGAAAAACAACAGTCTAAAAGGGATTTTAATGAAGTTTAGTGTTGGGTGTACTATAAACCTTTCTTGTTTTACCATGAAAACTGTAAAACCTGCCTCACTGGTTAGTGCATTGGAACTCTAATTTCAGGGTAGGATCAGGCATCTTCTTCTCTAATAAGAAAATTCAGGTAGATCCTGGGCAGGTAACTGAGGTTCACACTTTAGGGAACACCGAACAGTTATGGTGGAATCACTTGATGTAGAACTTGGACAACATTGCAGCTCAACTGAATGTGCTCCCTTATGAATAATGAGTTGTCTGTCATTTGAGTTTGTGGCACAGAGACCAGATGGACCGCAATGAAAACTCAAAGATCAAAAGAAAAGTTGTTTCCATTTAAGCTTGTAAATCATAAGCATTTTTATATTTTTATACTGTTTAACTCTGTTGTGAATGGTCTTGATAAACCTACTGGGTAGAAACAACCAAGTTAAAAAACAATGAAAAAAGATGACATTGAAAAAAGATCACACAGGTGTTGGTAGCCTAGGGAACTGAGGCACAGAAGCTGTAACTGCTTTTTCCAAATTTACATAGTAAGAAAGTGCCAGAGCCAAGAGGTAAATTAACTTTTTTGACCTCAATCTAGTGCGTACTACATAATTTGCTGATTCTTAATCTGAAGCTATAGAAAGTAGGCTTTCCGTTTTGAGTTGGCTGTGCATATTGCACAAGGAGATTGAAGATCGTGAATATGTTTGGATTTTTCTAGTTAATTCTCTCCTATGTTGATATACCATCTTCAAAACAGGGAGAGGGCAGTCCAAAAGTCATATCCACAACTCCAAATTTTGAGGCTCGTTTTGGAAAACACCATCTATGTGACCATTGCTGTACTAGGTTATTGAGGCAGGGTGGTGAACAAAATAAGCAAGAGTTCTATACTCATGGAGGCTGCATGCTAGCAGGGGAAAACAGAAAAGAGACATGGAGAAAGATAGGAAATACAATTTGAGATGATGATAAGTGATGTGAAGAAAATAAGATAGTATAGTACAGTGAGCTAGGAAGTGACTGAGGAAGGTGATACTAAAACACTATGGAAATCATTATCATAAGTAGATGACTCATCTTCCCATTAACACTTTTCTGACCTCCTTGCCTTGACTTACCATTAATTTAACAACTGCCATTTATCTGATGAGAGATATTTGCCTTGATAAATTAAAATTTTCTCAGAAGATATATCTGTAAATATCTAAGTCATAAATGAGATGATATATGGGGGAAATTTGTAAATATTAAAATCTTATGCTTATGCGAAACAAAAAACAATGTTACTTTTCCCTCCAGACTTTCACTGTGGTCTTTAACAATTAAAATAAATGCTATTGAATAGAGATACCCAGTCATAAAGGAAGAATGACTTTGACCTTGAGCAGCAGCAGTATTTTCCAGTAGCACTTTATTCCATTAGCTTCAACTGGATATTGACTTTAGAATGGAGATAATAAATGGTACTATCCCCATAGTCAGAGCAGGAACTAGTATTTGTTATTTTGTACTTCAATTAACACACATGTATGTGATAAATATTTATGCATAGTGACCACTCACTTGGCAGTCATTCTTCAAAATCCTATTAATTCTATGTATTCATACAGTATTGTAGAAGATAGCACTTTATACTCAGTGGAAGAACACGTTTGTATCCTTCAAAGTCTTGCACAGGTTGGCTTTCAGTCAATTATGTCTGTAGCCTGACACTAACCTCTTGGTGATACTGCTTAGCTTTCCCATGCACAGGAAATTCCAGTATTTGCTAGCTTTGATTTTCTCTGATAGTAAATCATTAAAATCAAAGAACTCAGCAAACCTCTTCCTGGAACACTGTAATGCTGACACATGTACTGGGAGTCTATGCTCTTGGAGGGACGCTTTGCTTGTGCTATGGAGATGTTCACAATAGTGAAAGACAGGCTGTGCGCACTTAGATGCTGAGTCTGTTGAAGTTCAGTCCTTCCCTTGGATAAATGCCTAGTAGTGAAATTGCTGGGTCATAGGGTAGTTCTATTTTTAGTTTTTTGAAGTTGTTGAAGTTTAGTCCTTTGGTAAGTACTGAACTGGATATCACAATATGCCAAACTTGTATGCTGCTTCATTTTCTTCTCCATTTATTCTACCCCATCCTGTGCAGAAAGCACTCAATCATTTTTGGTGTGCCCCTAACATAACACGACTCTTTGAAAGAGCTTTGTGCTTTCCCCTCCTCCAGGAAGTTCTTTACTCAGTGAATTAAATGGAGATTCCACTTCTGGCCGAATGATAGAGTTAAGAGTCTGTCCGTGGGAGAACATAAAAAGATGGATTGTGCTCTCTTGCTACTTCAAAATCTTCCTGGTGATAGAGATTAATTATAATGAAAATACAATATATCAGAACTTATGGGATGGAGTGAAAGCAATACTTAGAGAAAAATTTATAGTTGTAAGCCTCTACCTTAAAATAATGAGAAAGATCTCAAATCAATAACCTAACTGTTCACCTAGCAGGAGGAAGGAAACACTGTAAGAGAAGTGAAGAATGGCTTTGATGGGCTAACTAACAGGCTGAACTAAGCTAAGGAGAGAATCATGAGTCAGAAGATTAGTTAATAGAAAGTTTCAAAACTGAGATGAAAAAGACAAAAGAATTAAAAAGGCAGAGGAGAATATCCAAGAACCATGGAACAATTTTGGAAGGTGTAATATACACTCAGTGGAAACACCAGAAAGAGAAGAGAAAAAGAAGTCAAATAAATATTTTAAGGTAATGCTTCTAATTGATTGAGAATTTTCCAGATTTAGTGATAGTCACTGTATTAGTTTGCTAGGTCTACCGTAACAAAATACCACAGGACAGCAACATGCAGAATGAAACTGGCCCATTTTCCTATGCCATATAGAAAAAATAAATTCAAAATAGATGAAAGACCTAAATATGAGATCAGAAATCATCAAAATCCTAGAGAAGAACACAGGCAACAACTTCTTTGACCTCGGCCAGAGAAAATTCTTACTGGACACATCACCAGAGGCAAGGGCAACGGAAGCAAAAATGAACTATTGGGACTTCATCAAGATGAAAAGCTTCTTCGGGGCACCTGGGTGGCCTAGTCAGTTGAGCTTCTGACTTTGGCTCAGGTCATGATCTCACGGTCTGTGAGTTCAAGCCCCATGTTGGGCTCTGTGCTGACAGCTTGGAGCCTTGGAGCCTGCTTCAGATTCTGTGTCTCCCTCTCTCTCTGACCCTCCCTCATTCATGCTCTGTCTCTCTCTGTGTCAAAAATAAATAAACATTTAAAAATTTAAAGAAGAGATAAAAAGCTTCTTCACAGTGATGGAAACAATTAATGAAACTAAAAGGCAACCTTCAGGATGGGAGAAGATATTTGCAAATGACATGTGCAATAAAGGGTTTGTATCCAAAATATAGCAATATCTTATAAAACTCCACACCCAGAAAACAAATAATCCGGTGAAGAAATGGGCAGAAGACACGAATACATTTTTTTTCCCAAAGAAGACATCCAGATGGCTAACAGACATGAAAAAAATGCTAAACATCACTTATCATCAGGGAAATACAAATCAAAACCATGATGAGATACCACCTCACACCTGTCAGAATGGCTAAAATTAACAATTCAGGAAACAACAGGTGTTGGCAGAGTTGCAGAGAAAAGGGGAATCCTTTGGCACTGTTGGTGGGAATGCAAACTTGTTAGACACTGTGGAAAACAGTATGGAGGTTCCTCAAAAAGTTAAAAATAGAACTACCCTACGACCCAGCAGTTACACTACTGGGCATTTACCCAAAGGATACAAAGGTAGACTCAAAGGGGTACACACACCTGGATGTTTACTGCAGCTCTATCAACAATAGCCAAACTATGGAAAGAGACCAAATGTCCGTTGACTGATGAATGGGTCAGGAAGATGTGGTATATACATATACAATGGAATATCACTCAGCCATTGAAAACAATGAAATAAATCTTGCCATTTACAATGACATGGATGGAGCTAGAATGTATCATGCTAAGCAAAATAAGTCAATCAGAGAAAGACAAATACCATATGATTTCACTCGTGTGTGGAATTTAAGAAGCAAAACAGATGAACATAGGGGAAGGTGGGGAAAGAGTAGAGAGGGAAACAAACCATAAGGGACTTTTAATGATAGAGAACAAGCTGAGGGTTGCTGGAGGGGAGGAGGGTGGAGGATGGGCTAGATTGGTGATGGGTACTAAGGAAGGCACTTGCTGGGAAGAGCACTGGGTGTTGTATGTAAGTGATGAATCACTGGATTTTACTCCAGAAACAAATATTGCACTGTGTATTAACCAACTATAATTTAAATAAAAATTTGAAAATGAAAAAATAGAAGACTACATCTAATTGTTGAAAAAAAATTCCCATGTTGGATATGTCACTTATATCTAAAAAATAAATTGGAAGAAATGTTTAAAAACAACAACAATAACAACAGCAGCAACAAGAAAGTACCACAAATTGTGTGGCTTAAACAACAGAAAAATATTGTGTAGTTTCTCAGTCTAGAAGTCTGAGAACAAGGTGTGAGTAGTATGGGTTGCCTTTGAAGGCTGTGAGAAAAAGTCTGTTCCAAGCCTCTCCTGTAGCTTCTGGTGGTTCTCTGGCAACCCTCGTCATGCCTTGGCTTGTAGAGGTATCATCACAATGGTGTGTTCATCCTCACACTGCATTCTCCTTCTTTGTCACTATCAAAATTTTCTCCTTTAAAAAGGACACCCATCATATTGGATTAGAGACTCACTTTATTGCAGTATTGTCTCATCCTAACTAATTACGTCTGCAATGAACCTGTTTCCAAATAACATGTCTTTTCCAGGTACTGGTAGTTATGACTTCAATATAGAATTCAGTGGGACACAATTGACTCTGTATCAGACACTACACCACAGATCCAGGAAGCTAAAAGAATACTAAGAAGGTTAAATACCAAAAATTTATACCTGAGATTATCATGATCAAAATTCAGAAAACCAAAGACAAAGAAAAAATTTTGAAAGAAGCCCAAGGAAAAAACACTCATCATATGTTTTAAATATATATTACAAAGACTGTGTTACTTGCACTACACAGTGCTGAATATAGTCTTTCTTTTTTTAAAAAAAAATTTTAATATTTATTTTTGAGAGAGAGAGACAGAGACAGAGTAGGAGCAGGGGAGGGGCAGAAAGAGAGGGAGACACAGAATCCAAAGTAGGATCCAGGCTCTGAGCTGTCAGCACAGAGCCCGATGCAGGGCTTGAACCCATGAACTGTGAGATCATGACCTGAGCCTAAGTCGGACACTCAACCGACTGATTCACCCAGGCACCCCAGAATATAGTATTTCAAAGAGTCAACATTATACTGTCAATAATATACTTACCTCTGTCCAATACAGAGTTTAAACGTGTATCCCAGAAGCACTATTAGTGGAAGCAACTACTGCTAAACAACATTTCAAAAGCAAACATTGTATTTACTACTCATGCTCATAACTCTGATAATGTAAGCATGTATCACAGAAGAAATTATATGCACCACACACTGCTAGGCCCAGCATTCCAAAGAGTAAACATTATACTCAATCACTCATGCAACCAGTTGGTTACACAGTGTTTAAATATACACAATTGACAAATGAATTGCATCTACCACATACAGTTAAACATTGTGTTTCCAAGTCAATATTATACTGTCACTCATATACCTACTTACACAAGGAGTCAAGAAATGTATCACAGTTGTGTATATTAAATATCCCACGTTATTGTCAACACAGGGTTTCAATCAAACTACATTATTTTCAGTCACTATCATCCTGAATGTGACAAAGAATTGAAACACAACTCATGGGAGAATGTGCTGCATGCATCACACATTGATGAACACTACTTTCCAAAGAGTCAATATTACATTCAGTCTATCTCCTCTTTCTGTTGTTAAACACGAAGTTTAAAGATTTATTTCCAAATACAATGTTAAATCCAGTACACAATGCTAAACAGTGTTTCAAAGAGTTGAAACTACACTTAACCCCTCTCGCACCTAACATTATTAAAGACAGAGTTTAAGCATTACAAAGTGGTATTTGCACCACACAGTACTAAACACCGTGTTTCAAAGAATCAAGGTTATACACATTTAGTCCAGCACCTAACTTGTGAAACAGAGTATTTAAACACTGTTTAAAGAAGAACGTTTTCCATGTGCCAAAAACTGCTTAGCACAGTGTTAAAAAGTGTCAACACTTTTTAAAAAGTGTCATGTAGTGTTTGCATTTTATGAAAACACACAAGGTGAAGATATTTGGGGTATGTGTGGAAAAAACACCAAGTTGGACCCAATTGTGCCCTTTGTTGTGTACAATGCCTCAGATCATAACAAACTGGACAAAGGTGATGAGATGCCCACCAAACCAGGTATCACTGAAGGAGGGGAATTGTCCCAGAGTCTTAAAAGGACCATTTTATCCCTTGTAGGCAAAGGAAGGAACATGTGGATATCATGGTAAGATATGTGAATGAATGCTATGGTAAGGTTTAGGGTCAGAGCTAGGGTTAGGGTTTATAGTTGGGGCTTTGGAAGGTTTAGGGCTAGGAGTTAGGGGTTATAGGATGAGGGTGAGGATTAAGTATAACTGGCCCCCATCCTCCTCTCTTCATTTTTCTGAGGCTTCTGTGATGGACTCAAATTGGCCGTGGTCACACATGCGTCAGGGGTCGCAATTTTTTCCCTGTAACCTCCATTCCTGGAGTCTGAATGAGGAAGAGTGGAATATCCACTGTTTTCATGGACTGTTTCAAATTTAATTCAACCTCTGTCTAGAGCTTCGCAATGACTCAGAGGTCCTGCATAGTTTCTCCATGCTCTCCTATCTTGTCATGGTGGTTCTCATTGTGCCTGTGCATCCCCAGGTGCCACCTTAGCCTGGACACATGTGAGAGCACTCCACTCAGTGGACACATGTGGACGGAGAGAAGACCAGATGCAGCCACCTGCCAGCCCCTAGGTGTTGTCTTCATGAGTGCTGGTGGTGACCTGAGACCTGCTGGATCTTTCGTCCCATCCTAGTGGGCAGCAGTAGACAGTGTGGTGTCAAACAGGATAGCCTTTGGTCTGTGACCACCCAGGAAGGCATGCATAGCCCTCCAGCTGAGGCCACCCTGGGCCCTTCAATTTCCGTGGCCAAGTACTAAGCTGCCTGTACTGCTAGGTAATTGAATAGCTACCAGGAAGCATAGACAGTCTCTTGTGACGTTTCCATTCCTAGCAGACATGTGATTGAGACAAGTTCCTCTTTCCTCAGCCTCTCAGCCTGTTTAGACAGGTAATAATCCTCCAAACTATGAATGTGGCTATGGCCACAACAACCATAAAGCAGAGTGTAGCCCTGCAATCCTTTGGTCCTCTAGTTGTAATAAATCTTTAACACTCATACTCATTGAAAATTGAAGAAATCATAGCCCCTGTGACTCTCAGTGGGCAGGTTCTCACTGAGGCTGCATGGCCTCTGAGAGCCATATACCCAGTTCTGTGGCCTCCAGAAAGCCAGCCAAGTATGGATTCTGTTTTACGGCAGATTCCATGTGACTCCATCTACTTTATTGAGCAAGAATTTCCTTACCAGCCTCTCATTTGGTCTCTGCTCTTTGTAAAGGAGAAGAGAGTGGAGAATGAGCCAGTTTGTTCTTTGGTGATGGGTAATTACTGTGTGACTCCTGGGCTATCTCCTCCTGGGGACATGAATGAGGTCTGTGTGGCTTCTAGCCTCTGAGATCTGAGGACCCAATGCCTGAGGCAGGAGCCTTGCGTTTCCTACCAACAGCAAAGTTGCTTTTTCAGTAATTAGAATTGCTTTTTGCAATCGTGGGAGGACAGCAAGAGCACTGGGTGGGTGGCTGCAGCCCCTGACCCTAAGTGAAATCCTTCCTTCCTCGGGCTTCAGGTTCCACAGCTGTGCAGTCGGCCATCAGTGATGTGGAATCTGCTGTTTTCCCAACATGGCATCTGTTCTCAGGTCCAAGTCCACACTTCTGCTTGCCTTTGGGGACTACATCTCACCTGCCTCCCATAACAACAGCTCCAGAGGGCAGCCCCCACATCCCATACACCTTGATGATGGGTGTATGATCCAAGTCCAGCCAACCCCATGCTCCATCCTCTGGGTGCTCTGATGACTTCAGGGATGAGGATGTGACCCAAGTCAGGCCAAAGACAATGAAAGCCATGACTTTTCATGGATCCCAAAGGAAAGAGAAACCCTTCCCAGTAGAATGGATGGTGAGTGGGTGTCAGCCTGGAGTTGCTAGAGGTCCCAGATACAGTGAGAGAGACTGTGCCTATGAATGGGGCCGCCCCAAACAAACTTAGAAGGATGGAGGATTGGAGAGGGTTCAGGTCTCACTGCGAGAGTATGAGCCCCTGGATCTGCTGGGTCCAAATCGACTCTTAACTTGCCACTTGCAAGCATTAATTTATTTCCACCATATTGTTAAGGTTATGTATTTATTTTGAGAGAGAGCGAGCACGAGTGAGCAAGGACAGGGCAGAGAGTGAGGGAAAGAGAGAGAATCCCAAGTAGGGTCCACACTGTTAGTGCAGAGCCCATGGGGCTTGAACCCACGAATGATGAGATCAGGACCTGAGCCTAAATCAAAAGTCAGACACTTAGCTGACTGAGTCACCTAGGTGATCCTATTTCCACTATATTAACAAATAGTAATTTACTGTGCTTCAGTAAATGTTTCCAGTCCCTTGCCATCCAAAAAGTGCTGGCTGACACATCAGAATTAACGATCCCTGAGACACTCTGTGCAGTGTTCTCACTGGGGGCCATGGCTGGGGAGATGAAGACAGCAGGTGGGGTCAGGTCTCAGGGGACTTGTAGAACAGCTCTGTCCCTATTCCTTCTCTGTCCCTGGAGAGGAAAACCCCAGAAGCATTGAGAGGAGAACCAGCAGGAGGAAGAGGTCCTTGGATGTGGGAGATGCAGGAGAGAAGCATCAAAGGAAAAGACTTCAAAAGGGAAAGGCTGGAGAAGGTGCAAGGCCTTAGGACATGTTTACAAAGCTGATTGTGGCTGAGGCTGGTAAGGATCGCCTAGAGCCATTAATGCTGTCCAAGGCCGGATCCTCCTTCACACCTGACCCTTCCTAGTGTTATAGAAACCAAATAACTTGAAATTCAACCTTGAAAAGCTAAATCATTAGACTGATTAACACACTTGTTTAGCTGACTTTATGCACGTAGTCTTTAGCAATTATCCTAATAAAAAGAAGCTTCATTCTGGAGTCAGGGCCTCATTCCAACTCGAGTATGAGGACCTTTACTTAAAAGCACTTTGTTTGAGGACTCATCTTTTGCGACTCTGGCCATACTCCCCGCAACACTTGGATGGCTAATGTTTCTCCCTTACGTAAGGGTCAGTTTTGTTAATATGTATTTTTACTATGAAATCACCCAGTTGCCCGAGGCTTTCGGTCTGATGCAATAGGTTTCTCTTATTTGACCTTTAATTTCTACTCTATTTTTCTTCAGAATTGTCACAATTAATGAACAAATATTGGTATATTATTATTAATTAAAGTTCTTATTTTATTCAGGTTCCCTCTCTTCTACCTTTTCCTGCTCCAGGATCCCATGCAGGGCACCACATGACATATGGTCATCATGTCTCTGTAGGCTCTTCTTGGCTGTGACAGTCTCTTCAATGACTTTGGAGGTATTTTGTAGAAAGTTACACATTGGGATTTACTTGGTGTTTTCCTCATGATTAGACTGGGGTTATGGGTTTTAAGGAAGCAGATCACAGAAGTAAAATGCTCTGTCCTCACTTTACATCAAGGGAACATGGTCTGGAGGCCACTTGTCACTGTCCGTGTTCATGTTGACCACTGGCTGAGGCAGTGTTCTTCAGGCTTCCCCACCGTGAGTTACTCTTTTCCCATATGTGCATATGGTGTGTCTTCGTGAGCCAGAAGACATGGTGTGGAGCCCACACTTTAGAAGAGGGGAGTTACCTGCACCTCCTTGATGGATGACTGTCTACATCTGTTGTTCAGAATTCTGCATAGGAGAGGTCTAGTCAATCCCATTTGTAAACAAACAAACAAACACACAAACAAAAGCCTATGTAATTTGTAAATAAAAATGCAACTGAGTGATTTAAGAAATTACATTGGCTTTATTGAACAATTTTATGAATCAGCAGCATCCCATCTAGCAAATAGAAAGGAGTTCCTTTGAGATGCAGGGAGGAGAAAGATTTTTAAATCAGAGAAGGAATGGAAAAAGGAAATTTTTAGCAAAGGAAGCGTTGTTTTAGGCAAGGTCACTTTCCTAAGGGGACCAGAAGGAGCCATTCAGTACATTTTCTAGGTTGACTGGTTAAAGGTTACATGGGGCGTGTGTGTGAAATTCCAGTTAGGTTAAGTACTAAGTCTTGGCTTACTGACTGGGGTCTCTTAGCACAAGTGACTCCATTTTGGGCCTGCAGTTTCCTTTTTAACAAATCTTTTATTTTTACCAGGGTGGACACCTGCGTAGTTATTTTAGGCTGTTGGTTATACTCCAGCAGTACAATATTTCGCCACAGGTTCATTCCTGCTTTGGCTACTGAGAGCACTTTTCATCGGCTCCTGTTTATCTTTGACATATTTCCATCTTTGTGTTTTTTTTTTTTCTTGGTACCTTCTTACTTTCTGATACTTTGAGATTATCCTGGCTCCTATATTTATTGTCTTAGTCCTAGTATCAGCAATATCTTCAAAGAGCCCTGGTCCCTTCTATTATTGAATGGTATTAAAGTCTTACATGTGGTAGCTAAATGTGATCAGCAGACAATGCAAGGAAATATATGCATGTATTCCTACCTATATGTGCATGTAAACACACCTCGTTATAAAATTTCTATGGGGAATTGTCTGTTTCCATATTAAGCTAAAGATGAGTTTATGCTGATGTCTCCAACCTGGTCCACCACCACACAGGTTTTGTGATCTTCTCACTTTGCTAATCTGTTACTTTCCACTGTAGCCATGAGAAACATGTCTCCTACTACCTGCCATTTATGTAATTCATCACTCCATTCCAGATTACAGATGTGGTGATTTCCAAACTGTTAGCTACCATACTTTATAAGATAATGTTCCCTCTACTCTTTTAGCCTCTTGGGTGAGACTCCTTCTTGCAATAGAAGATTAACAGGAGAAAACCAAACAGAAGCTTAATTACATGTATATGTCCTGTATAGATGGGAGATGCTCAGGAAAGATGAGTAACTTCCCCAAATGGCCCAGCTATCACCCTGCAGGCCATCTTTGGCCAAAGACAAAAAGAGTTTGGGTGGTGGGAAGGCCAGTTAAGGGAGGTCATCAGGCCAATCACAGTAAACTAGGGTATGTATGGTTGTTACACAGATTTAAGTTTGCGCTTTCTCCTTTGATAACAGGTTATTGAGATTTACTCATTCCTCTATTCCTGGTAGAAAGGGAGACACCCTTACAAATGGTGCTTTCTTTTATAAATGCAAATTTTGCTCACCAAAGGGCAATTTCTACTCAGTTTTCAGAGATTCCCCTGTGTCTGCAGTTTCTTAAAATTAATGATCCCCAAATAATCCTTGTGCCAGAGAAGCATATTTTAGGGTGGCATATTCTGCTTCTTTCACATGGATGTACCCCCATTTGCTTATGCATTCATCTATTAAAGGATATCCTGACTTCTTTAAGTGTTTAAGCATTATGAATACAGCTGCAGTGCATAACTGCATGTGAGTTTTTGTTTGGAAATTGTTTTTCAAAACAGTTGTTTAAATACTAGAAGCATGAATGTTGGATCCTAAGGTGGGACTTATTTAGCCAAAATGCCCTCTACAGTGGCTGTACATACACCTCCAGCATGAAGGAATGTTCCTATCGTTCCTGTCCATCCAGCAACTGGTGTTTTTGTTTTTGGAGTTTAGCATTTCTGCCAGGTGTGCAGCACTATCTCACTGTTGTTTTGATTTGTAATTTCCTAATGATAGAGGATGTAGAGCATAGTTTTGTATGCTTATTTACTATCTGTATATCTTCTTTGTCCAGGGGTCTGTTGAGATCTTACCCATTTTCACCAAGGTTGTTTTCTTACTGTTGAGTCCTGAGAGTTTTTGGTATAGTTTGAATACAAATTCCTTATCATATATGCATTTTGCAAACATTTCCTCCCAGTTTGTGGCTTGCCTTTTGGTTCTCTATACAAGGTCTTTCACAGAGTACAAGTTTTATAAAGTTCATGTTACTAATTTTTTTCTCTTATAGATTGCTTTCTAGTGTTGTGTGTTAAAACCCATCACTGAACCCAAGGTCACATGGCTTCTCTTTCATGATTTCTTTTAGATAACTTTGATAGTTTTAATTCTGAATTTATCTACAGTTTTGCAATAGAAGATTGTAAACTTTGTGCCTACATTTAATTTCATTTCATACACTTTCCAATTAACTGCTCCTTAACTATTTGTGGAGAAGTCAGGGGATATTGGGCTCCATTTCAGTTTGAATTTCCAAAATTTAACGGATTCCGTTGGGCCCTGGGTGGGGTCAGTGCCTCCACTGAAACACAGGCCCAGCATGTCTTGCACCACCACCTGCACCGCCCGCAGGGGGCGCCGAGCCCCGTCCCCACACCCATGTGGCGCATGCGCACTTGGCCCCTGGTCTTCCGGCTCTCCCCGAGCTGCTCGGCCTTCCAAGGACTTGGGAAGTCCTCTCTGGGGCTTGGGGGTCGTGGGGCCATGCCCACAGGGACAGGAACACGGCTTCTACGGGCCCGCTGTGGAGGCTTGGGGGAAGGTGGGCCTCACATGGCCACCAGCTGCAGCCAGACTCCTCAGGACCCGCTGTGGAGGCTTTGGGAGGACTTGGGGCCACGTCCACAGGGACAAGAACCTGGTCTCCTCAGGATCCGCTGTGGAGGATTTGAAGGGATGTGGGGCTGCAGACACAGGGACAGGAACCCAGTTTCCACAGGCCCCACTGTGGAGGCTTGGGGGGACATGGGCCCACGTCCACAGGGACAGGAATCCGGTCTCCTCAGGACCCGCTGTGGAGACTTCGAGAGGACGTGGGATCGCGTCCACAGGGACAAGAACCCGGTCTCCTCAGGACCCGCCGCAGGAGGAGCAGGTGAGGAGAAAGCGAGGCCCAGAGAGGAGGAGCTTCCGGAGCGGGGACGCTGGCTGGGGGGGGGGGGGGGGAGGGGGGGGGGAGGGGGGGGGGAGGGGGAGGGGGAGGGTTGGTGTTCATGGGACCCAGCGGGGGAAGGGTCCGGCTCGGCTTCGTGCTTGGTGACACTGTGTCCCCCGCGGGGCGGGGCTGGGCGCGCGGCCGTCGGGTCTTCCCTCTCTGGTTTCCGGGACCGCGGGGCCGCGCGTCCGTTCTCCCGCTCTGAGCGGACTCGGTTCCTGCCGCGTCCTCGCGCGGCTCGCGGTCCGGGAGCGGGTGCCCCGGGCGGAGCTCAAGCTCCCGCCGCTCTGGCCGCGCGGGTCGGGGTGTCTGTTCCGTGTCTGCGATGGCGCCACTGGGGGTTTGGTGCGTAGGGCCGCGATCCTAGCGCTGTGACCCTCCCACCGCCTGTTGCTCGCGTGCGGCCTCCACTGCGGGGGAGCGGGGTCTGAGCGCCGCGCGGCCTCCGGCTTGGACTTGGCCTCCGCTCGCCGAGCGGGACCCGCACAAAGGTGCGGAGGTGTAAGTTTACTCTGCGGTGATTGCAGACGTGCAGTGAACTTGTCACAGCCGCACAGATACTCGTCATCCCGACACTCCGGCTCTGGGTTTCTTCATCACATTTACCACTTCCAGTGTGTTTTACCCCAAAAAGGGACACCCCCCCCCCCCCCCCCCCCCCCCCCGCGAATGAGAAAATCCCTGCTGTTTCCACTGTATAACCCCGACCGCAGGCCCGCTTCGGCTGCCCCACCTGCCTCACTGTCTGAAGTAGGTTTCTCGGTTCTGATCCGGTTTCTTCTTCTGGAATTGTTCCCCAGAATTCACCTTATTTGCGTAACCTGGATGGGTTTAGGGAGCAAGACGGTGCCAGTATGGGTGGTGTTTTTCACGTGGCTTGTGTCACTGAGGCTGTTTTCGGTGTCCATCCGTGTTGTGACACGTATCCGTTTTCTTTCTCATCGTGACTCGGTACCCTAACACCACTGACGACATTTCAAGTACACAGTTCTGTGGCAGTAACTGCATTCACACCATTGGACGTCAATGTCCAGAACTTTCTCATTTTTGTCAGTGAAACTATGTGCATGAAACACGAACTCCCGTTCCCCTTTCCCATCCGCCCTTGCAGCCACAGTCCACTTTCTGTCTCAGAACTGACTTTTCTGGGCACCTCAGGTAAGTGCAGTCATACAGTGTTTGTCCTAATGTGACTGGCTCATTTCACTCTGGACTGTGTGACTTCCAGGTTCAATCTATGTTGTAGCGTGTGTCGCACTAGTTTTTAAGGCTGAATAATATTCTCTTCCATATAGACCGCATTTCGTGAATCTCGTTTGTTCATCTGTCAGGGACACTTGGGTTGCTTCCACCTTTTTGGCTGTTGTGAAAAATGCTACTATGGGTAAGGGTACATGCATATCTGCTCAAGTCTTTGCTTTAAATTTATTTGGGTATAGATGCTGGAGTGGATTTGTGTATAATTTTTTTTAGGTGCCACCCATATTGTTTTCCACAGATGCCTTTATATAGCAGAATAATTTTGCCATTTATGGATCTACCTCATTTTGTTTATCCATTCACCTGTTGAGGGACACTTGGAGGACTGTAAACACTACTGCTGTGAATATTTGTGCACTTTTTTTTTTTAGTAACTTTTCAACTTTGTCGGGGGGAGTATACATCTAGGAGTAGAGTTGTTGAACCATATGGTAAATCTATTTTTATCTTTGAGGGAATGCCAAACTATTTTACACATGGAGTGCACCATTTTACATTTCCACAAGCAAGATTTAAAGGTTCCGATTACTCAGCATCTTTGCAAACATTTGTTATTTCTAGTTTTCTTGATTATAAAAATTCTAGCATGTATAAAAGGTTATATATCACTGTGGTTTAAAACTTCATTTCATTATGGCTAATGGTGTTTCACGTCTTTTCATGTGCTATTGACCATTTGTTGGTCTTTTCTGGAGAAAGGTCTATCCAAGTCCTTCATCTGTTTTTAAAATTGGGTTGTCTTTGTTGATGAGTTGTAAAAGCTCTTTACATATTCTGTATAACAGACTCTTACCAGGTAAATAATGTGAGAATATTTTCTCCCATTCTGTGGGCTGTCTTTTCACTTTCAGGATAGCATCCTGTGACATACCAAGTGTCTAATTTTGATGACATTAAATTTCTTTATTTTTTCTTTTCTTGATTGTGACTTCAGATCTAAGAGCACTGCTAAATCCAAGGTCATGAAGATTTATCCTCATTTGATTCTTCTAGAGTTTATATTTACCTTTTACATTTAAGCCTTTAATCTATTTTGAGTTAATTTTTGTATGTCATGTGAGGTAAATGTCCAATTTTATTCTTCTGCACATGGATAGTCAGTTGTGTAGCACCATTTGTTGAGAAGACCATACTTTCCCCAGTGTAATGTTGTCGTCCTTGCCAAAATTCAGTTGACCATAAATGAAGAGCTTATTTCTGGGATCTTGATTAAGTCCCACTGATCTGTATGCATTATCTTTATGACAGTATCACAATATTTTATTACTTTGAATTTGTATTAATATTTGAAATTGGAAAGTATGAACTTCCATCTTTGATTTTCTTCTCCAAGACTGTTTTGGCTGTCTTGTGGTCCCTTGAAATTCCATGACTTTTAGGATTAACTTGTGCATTCTTCCCAGAGCCTTAATGAATTTTCCTGGTAATCACATTGAATCTGCAAATTGTATTGTGTACTATTTCCACTTAGCAATAGTAAATCTTTTTAAAAAATGTTTTGTTTATTTATTTTAAAGTAGGCTCTACGCCAAATGTGGGGCTTGAACTCACGACCCTGAAATCAAGAGTTGCACGCTCTACTAACTGAACTAGCTGGGAATCCCTAGCAATAGTAAGTCTTTTTATCACTATGGACATCTTCACATTTATTTATGTTTCCTCTAATTTCTTTCAGCAGTGTATTACAGTTTTCAGTGTGTAAGTCTTGCACCTTAATTACATCTATTCCTAAGTATTTTATTAACATTGGCATTACCTGAAATAAAATTGTTTCCTTAAATTCCTCTTCAGATGATTCATTGCTAGTGTATACAGATAGGAGAGATTTTTGTGTATCAATATTTTGTTCTGTAACTGTTGACTTAGTTGACTATCTCTAATCATTTTTTTGACGATTCTTTAGGAAGTTCTATATATAAGATGATGTCATCTCTGGTCTCTGAATAGACCTAGATCTACTTTTTTCCTTTCACTTGTGGACACCATTTTTTTTGTCTCATTGTTCTGGGTAGAACTTTCAGCATAATATTGAGTAACAGTTGAAAGCCAGCATCTTATCCTTGTTCCTGATTTCAGAGTAAACCTTTCAGTCTTCAAAATTGAACATGAGGTTTGATGTAGGTTTATTGCACACGTTACTTTTTATTCCTACTTTCTTGAGTGTATATATCATGAACTGGCATTGGATTTTGTTTAGAGCATTTTCTGCATCAACGTATATGATCCCATTTCATTTAAACAATTATTGTGGTGTATAGCTTGCTTGGTTTTAGTATGTTGAATAACCCTTGACTTTCTGGTGTAGAGACACTTGCTGTCTGTCCTGTTCCATTGATGCATGTGTCTGTTTTTGTGCAAGTTACCTACTGCTTTGATTACTATAGTTTTGTAATATATCTTGAAATTTGAGATTGTGATATGTCCAACTTTGTTCTTTCTCAAGACTCCTTTGGTTATTTGTTTTCTTTTTTTTCCTCAAATTTTTATTTAAATTCTGTTTAGTTAACATACAGTGAAATATTGGTTTCAGGAGTAGAATTCAGTGATTCATCACTTACCTACAATACTCAGTGCTCAAAATAACAAGTGCCCTCCTTAATGTCCAACACCCATCTAGCCCATCTACCCCCCACCTCCCTCCATCAACCTTCCACTCGTTCTCTATCATTAAGAGACTCCAGGGGGGAGATTCAAACATGGCAGAGAAGTAGGGGGACCTGAAGTTCCCTCATCCCTCAAACACAGAAGTGTTGAGGCCAGAGGACTTGGAATTCCAAGAGTCCAGGCTGCAGAGTAACACAGACACGTCTCCAGGGGTCCACAGAGACAACCTGGCAGGCTATAGGTGTGTGATTGCCAACTGGGAGAGATAAAATGGGTGTCATAGACACAGAGGGGAGGGATCCACTTCTGTGGAGAGACAAAAGGAAGAGAAAGAGAGGCTCTGAAAGTGTAGGATTGTATTTGAACAAGAGAAAAACCACAGATGGGTATTGGAAAAAAATGGAGAAAGATCCAATTTTTAACTGCAGAGCTTTCTCCAGACTGGGGCCAGCTGCCCTGTTCATGCACCTGGGGAGGAGGGGAGCCAGCCCCGGGCTCGGTAACTAGTTCAGAGGCACAGTCTGCAGTGGGAGAAAGCAATCCCCTCCCTTGAGTGCTGTGGGAAGAAAGTATATAGCCATTCCAAGGACAAAGATACTTGCCTGCACCCACCAGCCAGAGGCCCTTTATTGGCCCTTTATTGGCAGCACTTCCTGGTACTGGGGAGTGCAGAGCAGGATCCTTTGAGACGAGTGTTTGAATTCCAGACAAGTGCCAGGGAGGTGCTAGAGACTGTGGAGCAGAAAACAAATAACAAAAAACAAAAACCAAAACAGCTAGCTCACACCCGCACAGCACTGTGAGGTCAGCCTGAACAGAGTAGTTTGGGACACCCAGTCCAGGGAGGAGAGACTGGGGTGTCACCATTTTCTCCCCATCACCAACAAGGTAGGGCTTCAGGGAAAGGACAAGGGGCCACAGTGGAGGTGGGACCTGCCTACACTACGCCCCTTCACACCAGATAACTGTGTTTCTACCTGAACAAGATTGACACTGACCAAACAGACAGCCCCTCCTCCAGACCAGCACACCACCAGTTCCAAGGCACCTAGTGGTTTTGCATTTTATGATTTAGTTCTTGGAAAATTCTCCATATATAAAAATATAATTCTCCATAAATATAAATATAAATATAAATATAAATATAAATATAAATATAAATAATTTTCTCACTTTTCTTTCTTTCCTTCTCTAATCTGGTTATTCTGGTTGTCAGTTTGTTTAAGCAGATATATTTAATCTGTTCTCTTTACACCTGTTCTATATTTCTTTATTTACCTCTCTTTCTCTGTATAAAGCTGTATAGTTTCTCCACATGGTCAATTTTCTTTTCTTTTCTTTTTTTCCCCTGCCCCTGTCATTTCTCTCTTTGTATGGGATAAGACCTCTTCCACCACCATTGCCCACCCCATTTAAAAATTTTTCCCCCAGAGTTACTTCAATGAACAAATCAAAGCACAACTGGTGGAGGGTTGAAACCATCACTACGAGTAGGGAGATAAAGCAACCAGAGTCACAACAACAGAGAGAATGTAACACACTCCAAAAAACATCTCCTGAAGGGCCAGGCCCTGTACAGTGTATGACACCTCTTTAATATAGTAGTGCTTGCAGGTGCAGAAAACATAACAAGCTTTTAAAACACATAAAGGACAGAAAACTAGCCAAAATGATGAAATGGAAGAATTCTCCTCAAAAGAAATTCCAGGAAGAAATGATAGCTAAAGAATTGCTCAAAACAGATATAAACAACATATCTGATCAAGAATTTAGAATAATAGTCATAAGATTAATGCTGGGCTTGAAAAAAGCATAGAAGGCAGCAGAGAATCTATTGCTGAAGAGATCAAGGAACTAAAAAATAGTCGTGATGAATTAAGAAATGTTGTAAATGAAGTGCAAAATGAACTGGATGTGGTTACAATGAGGATTGAAGAGGCAGAGGGGAGAATAAGTAAAATAGAAGATAAAATCATGGAAAAAGATGAAACTGAGAAAAAAACTAAAAAAAAAAAATTCTAGACCACAATGGGAGACTTAGAGAATTAAGTGATTCAATAAAATGTAATAATGCCCATGTCATAGGAGCTCCAGAAGAAGAAGACAGAGAGAAAGGGGTGGAAGGTGTACTTGAACAAATCATAGCTGAGAACTTCCCCAATCTGGGGAAGGAAGTGGACATTGAAATCCAGGAAGCACAGAGAACTCCCTTTAGATGTAATAGAAATTGATCTTCTCCATGACATGTCAGAGTGAAACTGGCAAAATACAAAGATAAAGAGAGAATTTTGAAAGCAGCTAGGGACAAACGGGCCTTAACCTCCAAGGGTAGACACATAAGGATAGTAGCAGACCTGTCCACTGAAACTTGGCAGACCAGAGGGAGTGGCAGGAAATTTTCAATGTGTTGAGTAGGAAAAATATGCAGCCAAGAATCCTTTATCCAGCGAGGCTGTCATTCAGAATAGAAGGACAAATAAAGGTTTTCCCAGGCAAACAAAAACTGAAGGAGTTCATGACCACTAAACTAACCCTACAAGAGATCCTAAGTGGGACTTTGTGAGTGGAATGTTGCAAGGACTACAAAGGACCAGAGACATCACCACAAGCATGAAACCTACAGATATCACAATGACTCTAAACCCATGTCTTTCAATAATAATGTTGAATGTAAATGGACTAAATGCTCCAACTAAAAGACATAGGGTATCAGAATGGATTAAAAAAAACAAGACCCATCAATTTGCTGTCTACAAGAGACTCATTTTAGACTTGAGGACACCTTCAGATTGAAAGTGAGGGGATGGAGAACTATCTATCATGCTGCTGGAAGTCAAAAGAAAGCTGGAGTAGCCATACTTATATCAGACAAACTAGACTTTAAATTAAAGGTTGTAACGAGATGAAGAAGGGCATTATATCATAATTACAGAGTCTATACATCAAGAAGAGCCAACAATTATAAATGTTTATGCACCCAATTTGAAAGCACCCAAATATATAAATCAATTGCAAACATAAGCAATCCTATTGATAAGAATACAGTAATTGCAGGTGACTTTAATGCTCCACTGACAACAATGGACAGATTAGGCAGAAAGCCAGTAAAGAAACAATGACCATAAATGACACGCTGGATCAGATGGACTTGACAGATGTATTTATAACTTTTCATCCAAAAGCAGCAGAATACACATTCTTCTCGAGTGCACGTGGAACATTCTTTAAGATAGATCACATACTGGGTCACAAAACAGCCTTCAATAAACATAAAAGAACTGAGTTCATACCCATGCACATTTTCAGATCACAATTCTATGAAACTTGAAATCAACCATAGGAAAAAAGTTAAAAAAAACCTCCAAATACATGGAGGTTAAAGAACATTCTACTAAAGAATGAATGGGTCAACCAGGCAATTAAAGAAGAAATTAAAAAATACATGGAGGCAAATGAAAATGAAAACATGACAATCCAAACCCTTTGGGATTCAGCAAAGGCAGTCCTGAGAGGAAAATACATTGCAATCTAGGCCTACCTCAAGAAACAAGAAGAATCCCAAGTACAAAATCTAACAGCACACCTAAAGGAACTAGAAGCAGAACAGCAAAGAAACCTCAAAGCCAGCAGAAGAAGAGAAATAATAAATATCAGAGCAGAAATAAACAGTATAGAATCCAAAAATTCAGTAGGACAGATCAGTGAAACCAAGAGTTGGGGTTTTTTTGTTTGTTTGTTTTTGTTTTTGTTTTTATTTTATTATGTTATTTTTTTTAATATATGAAATTTATTGACAAATTGGTTTCCATACAACACCCAGTGCTCATCCCAAAAGGTGCCCTCCTCAATACCCATCACCCACCCTCCCCTCCCTCCCACCCCCCATCAACCCTCAGTTCTCAGTTTTTAACAGTCTCTTATGCTTTGGCTCTCTCCCACTCTAACCTCTTTTTTTTTTTCCCTTCCCCTCCCCCTGGGTTCCTGTTAAGTTTCTCAGGATCCACATAAGAGTAAAACCATATGGTATCTGTCTTTCTCTGTATGGCTTATTTCACTTAGCATCACACTCTCCAGTTCCATCCATGTTGCTACAAAAGGCCATATTTCATTTTTTCTCATTGCCACGTAGTATTCCATTGTGTATATAAACCACAATTTCTTTATCCATTCATCAGTTGATGGACATTTAGGCTCTTTCCATAATTTGGCTATTGTTGAGAGTGCTGCTATGAACATTGGGGTACAAGTGCCCCTATGCATCAGTACTCCTGTATCCCTTGGATAAATTCCTAGCAGTGCTATTGCTGGGTCATAGGGTAGGTCTATTTTTACTTTTCTGAGGAACCTCCACACTGCTTTCCAGAGTGGCTGCACCAGTTTGCATTCCCACCAACAGTGCAAGAGGGTTCCCGTTTCTCCACATACTCTCCAGCATCTATAGTCTCCTGATTTGTTCATTTTGGCCACTCTGACTGGCGTGAGGTGATACCTGAGTGTGGTTTTGATTTGTATTTCCCTGATAAGGAGCGATGTTGAACATCTTTTCATGTGCCTGTTGGCCATCTGGATGTCTTCTTTAGAGAAGTGTCTTTTCATGTTTTCTGCCCATTTCTTCACTGGGTTATTTGTTTTTTGGGTGTGGAGTTTGGTGAGCTCTTTATAGATTTTAGATACTAGCCCTTTGTCTGATATGTCATTTGCAAATATCTTTTCCCGTTCCGTTGGTTGCCTTTTAGTTTTGTTGGTTGTTTCCTTTGCTGTGCAGAAGCTTTTTATCTTCATAAGGTCCCAGTAATTCACTTTTGCTTTTAATTCCCTTGCCTTTGGGGATGTGTCAAGTAAGAGATTGCTACGGCTGAGGTCAGAGAGGTCTTTTCCTGCTTTCTCCTGTAAGGTTTTGATGGTTTCCTGTCTCACATTCAGGTCCTTTATCCATTTTGAGTTTATTTTTGTGAATGGTGTGAGAAAGTGGTCTAGTTTCAACCTTCTGCATGTTGCTGTCCAGTTCTCCCAGCACCATTTGTTAAAGAGGCTGTCTTTTTTCCATTGGATGTTCTTTCCTGCTTTGTCAAAGATGAGTTGGCCATACGTTTGTGGGTCTAGTTCTGGGGTTTCTATTCTATTCCATTGGTCTGTGTGTCTGTTTTTGTGCCAATACCATGCTGTCTTGATGATGACAGCTTTGTAGTAGAGGCTAAAGTCTGGGATTGTGATGCCTCCTGCTTTGGTCTTCTTCTTCAAAATTCCTTTGGCTATTCGGGGCCTTTTGTGGTTCCATATGAATTTTAGGATTGCTTGTTCTAGTTTTGAGAAGAATGCTGGTGCAATTTTGATTGGGATTGCATTGAATGTGTAGATAGCTTTGGGTAGTATTGACATTTTGACAATATTTATTTTTCCAATCCATGAGCAGGGAATGTCTTTCCATTTCTTTAAATCTTCTTCAATTACCTTCATAAGCTTTCTATAGTTTTCAGCATACAGATCCTTTACATCTTTGGTTAGATTTATTCCTAGGTATTTTATGCTTCTTGGTGCAATTGTGAATGGGATCAGTTTCTTTATTTGTCTTTCTGTTGCTTCATTATTAGTGTATAAGAATGCAACTGATTTCTGTACATTGATTTTGTATCCTGCAACTTTGCTGAATTCATGTATCAGTTCTAGCAGACTTTTGGTGGAGTCTATCGGATTTTCCATGTATAATATCATGTCATCTGCAAAAAGCGAAAGCTTGACTTCATCTTTGCCAATTTTGATGCCTTTGATTTCCTTTTGTTGTCTGATTGCTGATGCTAGAACTTCCAGCACTATGTTAAACAACAGCGGTGAGAGTGGGCATCCCTGTCGTGTTCCTGATCTCAGGGAAAAAGCTCTCAGTTTTTCCCCGTTGAGGATGATGTTAGCTGTGGGCTTTTCATAAATGGCTTTTATGATCTTTAAGTATGTTCCTTCTATCCCGACTTTCTCAGGGTTTTTATTAAGAAAGGGTGCTGGATTTTGTCAAAGGCCTTTTCTGCATCGATTGACAGGATCATATGGTTCTTCTCTTTTTTTTTGTTAATGTGATGTATCACGTTGATTGAATTGCGAATGTTGAACCAGCCCTGCATCCCAGGAATGAATCCCACTTGATCATGGTGAATAATTCTTTTTATATGCTGTTGAATTCGATTTGCTAGTATCTTATTGAGAATTTTTGCATCCATATTCATCAGGGATATTGGCCTGTAGTTTTCTTTTTTTACTGGGTCTCTGTCTGGTTTAGGAATCAAAGTAATACTGGCTTCATAGAATGAGTCTGGAAGTTTTCCTTCCCTTTCTATTTCTTGGAATAGCTTGAGAAGGATAGGTATTATCTCTGCTTTAAATGTCTGGTAGAACTCCCCTGGGAAGCCATCTGGTCCTGGACTCTTATTTGTTGGGAGATTTTTGATAACTGATTCAATTTATTCGCTGGTTATGGGTCTGTTCAAGCTTTCTATTTCCTCCTGATTGAGTTTTGGAAGAGTGTGGGTGTTCAGGAATTTGTCCATTTCTTCCAGGTTGTCCAATTTGTTGGCATATAATTTTTCATAGTATTCCCTGATAATTGTTTGTATCTCTGAGGGATTGGTTGTAATAATTCCATTTTCATTCATGATTTTATCTATTTGGGTCATCTCCCTTTTCTTTTTGAGAAGCCTGGCTAGGGGTTTATCAATTTTGTTTATTTTTTCAAAAAACGTTTTTTGAAAAAATAAACAAAATTGATAAACCCCTAGCCAAACTTCTCAAAAAGAAAAGAGAGAGGACCCAAATAGATAAAATCATGAGTGAAATTGGACACATCAGAACCAACCCCTCAGAAATACAAATAATTATCAGGGAATACTATGAAAAGTTATATTCCAACAAACTGGACAACCTGGGGGAAATGGACAAATTCATAGATACCCACACACTACCAAAACTCAAATGGGAAGACATAGAAAATTTGAACATACTCATAACTAGCGAAGAAATTGAATCAGTTATCAAAAATCTCCCAACAAATAAGAGTCCTGAGACAGATGGCTTCCCAGGGAAAATCTACCATACATTTAAGGCAGATTTAGTACCTATCCTTCTCAAGCTGTCCTAAAAAATAAAAATGGGAGGAAAGCTTCTGGACTCATTCTATGAAGCCTGCATTACCTTGATTCCCAAACCAGACAGAGACCCCATAAAAGGAGAATTACAGGCCAATATCCCTGATGAACATGGATGCAAAAATTCTTAACAAGATACTAGCAAATAAAATTCAACAGCATATAAAAAGAATTATTCACCGTGATCAAGTGGGATTCATTCCTGGCTGGAGGGCTGGTTCATTATTTGCAAATCAATGTGATGCATCACATTAATA
This sequence comes from Prionailurus viverrinus, assembly GCF_022837055.1. Classification (NCBI taxonomy): domain Eukaryota; kingdom Metazoa; phylum Chordata; class Mammalia; order Carnivora; family Felidae; genus Prionailurus; species Prionailurus viverrinus. The sequence goes on from NW_025927614.1 coordinate 2,905,159, forward strand.
AAATAAAGGATAAGAACTATATGATCCTGTCACTAGACACAGAAAAAGCATTTGACAGAATACAGCATCCTTTCTTGATAAAAACCCTCAAGAAAGTTGGGATAGAAGGAACATAACATCATAAAAGCCATATATGAAAAGCTCACAGCTAATATCATCCTCAATGGGGAAAAACTAAGAGCTTTCCTCCTGAGATTGGAACATGACAGGGATGTCCACTCTCACTGCTGTTGTTTAACATAGTGTTGGAAGTCCTAGCCTCAGCAGTCAGACAACAAAATGAAATAAAAGGCAACCAAATTGGAAAAGAAGAAGTCAAACTTTCACTTTTTGCAGATGACATGATACTCTGCGTGGAAAACCTGAAAGACTCCACTAAAAAGCTGCTAGAACTGATACATGAATTCAGCAAAGTCACAGGGTACAAAAAAAATGTACAGAAATTGGTTACACCAATAATGAAGCAACAGAAAGAGAAATCAAGAATCGATTCCATTTACAATTGCACCAAGAACCATAAAATACCTAGGAATAAACCTAACCAAAGATGTAAAAGATCTGTATGCTGAAAACTATAGAAAACTTAGGAAGGGAATAGAATGCAGAAGGAAATAGAAACACATTCCATGCTCATGGATTGAAAGAGCAAATATTGTTAAAATGTCAATACTACCTAAAGCAATCTACACATTCAATGCAATCCCAATAAAAATTGCACCAGCATTATTCTCAAAGCTAGAATAAACAATAATAAAATTTGTATAGAACTCCAAAATACCCCAAGTAGCCAAAATAATGTTGAAAAGAAAATGAAAGTGGGAGGCATCATAATCCCAGACTTTAGCTCTACTACAAAGCTGTAATCATCAAGACATTATGGTATTGGCACAAAAACAGACACATAGACCAATGGAATAGAATACAGAACCCAGAATTGGACCCACAAGTGTACGGCAAACTAATCTTTGACAAAGCAGGAAAGAGTATCCAATGGAAAAAAGACAGTCTCTTGAGCAAATGGTGATGGAAAAACTGGATAGCAACATGGAGAAGAATGAAATTAGGCCATTTTCTTACACCATACACAAAAAGACACTCAAAATGGATGAAAGAACTAAATGTGAGACAGGAAACCATCAAAACCCTAGAGGAGAAAATAGGCAACAACATCTTTGACCTCAGTTGCAGGAACTTCTTGCTTGACGTCTCCAAAAGCAAGGGAATTAAAAGCGAAAATGAACTATTGGCATCTCATGAAGATAAAAAGTTTCTTCATTGCAAAGGAAACAATCATCAAAACTAAAAGTCAACCAATGGAGGGGCGCCTGGGTGGTGCAGTCGGTTAAGCGTCCGACTTCAGCCAGGTCACGATCTCACGGTCCGTGAGTTCGAGCCCCGCGTCAGGCTCTGGGCTGATGGCTCAGAGCCTGGAGCCAGCTTCCGATTCTGTGTCTCCCTCTCTCTCTGCCCCTCCCCCGTTCATGCTCTGTCTCTCTCTGTCCCAAAAATAAATAAATGTTGAAAAAAAAAATTTAAAAGTCAACCAATGGAATGGGATATTTGCAAATGACATATATCCAAAATCTATAAAGAACTCACCAAACTCAACACCCAAAAACCAAATAATCCAGTGAAGAAATGGGCAGAAGACATGAACAGATACTTTTCCAAAGACATCCAGATGGTCAACAGACACATGAAATGATGCTCAACATCACTTATCATCAGGGAAACACAAATCAAAACCACACTGAGATACAACTTCATACCAGTCAGAGTGACTAAAATTAACAACTGAGGAAACAACAGATGCTGGTGAGGATGAGAAATGGGAGCCCTCTTGAACTGTTGGTGGGAATGCAAACTGGTACAGCCTCTCTGGAAAACAGTGTGGAGGTTCCTCAAAAAATTAAAAATAGAACTACCCTATGACTCAGCAACAGCAGCACTAGGAATTTATCCAAAGGATACAGGAGTGCTGATTCATAGGGGCACATGTACCCCAATGTTTATAGCAGCACTTTCAACAACAGCCAAATTATGGAAAGAGCCTAAATGTCTATCAACTGATGAATGGGTAAAGAAGATGTGGTTTATAATATATAATGGAATACTACTTGGCAATGAGAAAGAATGAAATCTGGCCATTTGCAGCAACGTGGATGGAACTGGAGGGTATTATGCTAAGTGAAATAAGTCAGTCGGAGAAAGATACCATACGTTTTCACTCATATGTGGAACTTTAGAAACTTAACGGAAGACCATTGGGGAAGGGAAGGAGGAAAAAAGTTACAAACGGAGGGAAGCAGACCATAAGAGACTCTTCAATACAGAGAACAAACTGAGAGTTGATGGGGGGCAGGGAGGAGGGGAAAATGGGTGATGGGCATTGAAGAGAGCACTTGTTGGCATGAGCACTGGGTGTTGTATGTAAGTGATGAATCATGGAAATCTACCCCCAAAACCAAGAGCATACTGTATACACTGTATGTTAGCTAACTTGACAATAAATTATATTAAAAAAAGAAAAAAAAGAGACTCTTATGGTTTGCTTCCCTCTCTCTTTTTTTCCTCTTTCCCTGTGTTCATCTGTTTTGATTTCTAAATTCCACATATGAATGTAATCATATATTTGTCTTTCTCTGACTTACTTTGCTTAGCATAATACACTCTAGCTCCATCCACTTCATTGCAAATGGCACGATTTCATTGTTTTTGATGGCTGAGTAATATTCCATTGTATATATATATCACGTCTTCTTTAGCCATTCATCAGTAGAGGGACATTTGGGCTCTTTCCATAGTTTGGCTATTGTTGATAATGCCGCTGTAAACATCAGGGTGTGTGTATTGCTGTGAATCTGTATTTTTGTATCCTTTGACTATATACCTAGTAGTGCTATAGCTGGATCATAGGATAGTTCTATTTTTAACTTTTTGGGAATCTCCATAGTGTTGACTATTTGGTTCCTTACAAATCCACAGGATTACTTGTTTTACTTTTGTGAAAAATAGTATTGGTGTTTTGATAGAGATTGCCTTGAATCTGTAGATTGCTTTGCATAGTATGAACATTTTAAATACATTAATTTTTTCATTCCATGAGCTCAGTTTATCTTTCCATTTCTTTATGTTTTCTTCAACTTATTTCATCATTGTTTTGTAATTTTAGAATACAAATCTTTCACTGCCTCAGTTAAATTTATTCCTAGGCATTTCATTCTTTTTGGTATAATTGTAAATGAGATTGTTTTCTTAATTTCTATTTTTACTTCCTTGACATCCACGCATAGAAGTGTAGATTTCTGTATATTAATTTGATATCCAACTACTTTACTGAATTCACTTATTGTCATAGATTCTTGGTGGAGTCTTTAGGATTTTCTATATATAGTATCATGTCATGTGCAAGTAGTGAGTTTTACTTCTTCCTTACCAATTTGGATGTCTTTTATCTTATTTCCTTGTCTGGGGGTCATGGTTGGTCTTCCAGTATCATGTTGAATAAAAATGCCAAGAGTGTAGTTCCTGATCTTAAAGGGAAAACTTTCCATTTTTTTTTACCATGGACTGTGATGTGTGCTGTGGGTTTGTCATATATGACCTTTATCATGTTTTGATATGTTTCCTCTAATACTACTTTGTTGAGAGTTTTATCATGAACAGGTATTATCTAATGCTTTTTTTCTGCACCTATTGAGATGGTCATATGATTTTAATTCTTTGTTTTGTTAATGTGATGTATCACCTTGATTGATTTACAGATATTGAGTCATCCTCTAATCTCTGGAATAAATTACACTAGATTCTGATGAATAATCCTTCTAAAAAAATTTATTGTCAAATTGGCTTCTATACAACACCCAGTGCCCTTCCCAACAAGTGCCCTTCTCAATGCCCATCACCCATTTCCCCTTTCCGCCACCCCCCATCAACCCTCAATTCTCTGTATTTAAGAGTCTCTTATGGTTTGCCTCCCTCCCTCTCTGTTTGTAACTTTTTTCCCCTTCCCCTCCCCCTCCCCCATGGTCTTCTGTTAAGTTTCTCAAGATCCACATATGAGTGAAAACATATGGTGTCTGTCTTTCTCTGATTGACTTATTTCACTTAGCATAATACCCTCCAGTTCCATCCATGTTGCTGCAAATGGCCAGATTTCATTCTTTCTTATTGCCATGTAGTATTCCATTGTATATATAAATCACATCTTGGTGAATAATCCTTTAATGTATTGGTGAATTTGGTTTGTAAGTAGCTTACAGAGGAGGGTTTTCACATCTACATTTATCAGGGATATTGACCTGTAGTTTTCTTTTCTTTTCTCTTCCTTTCTTTCTGTCTTTCTGTCTGTCTTTCTGTCTTTTGTGCCTTTGGTTTTGGTATCAGGGTAACACTGGCCTTGCAGAATAAATTTGGAAGTTCTCCTTTTCTATTTTGAATTAATTTGAGAAGAATAGTTATTAACTCTTCTTTAAATGTGAAGCCACCTGATCCTGGACATTTGTTTGTTAGGAGTTGTTTTTTTTAAGGCTTTATTTTATTTTATTTTTTTAAGATTTTTTTTTTTTAATTTGAGAGAGAGAGAGAGCACACAAGCATGGGAAGGGGACAGAAGGATAGAGAGAGGGAAAGGGAGAGAGGGAGAGGGAGAGGGAGAGAGAGAGAGAGAAGCCTAAGCAGGCTCCACACTGTCAGAATGGAGCCTGACAAAGGTCTCGATCCCGTGTTCCTGGGATTATGACCTGAGCCCAAATCAAGAGTGAGATGCTCAGCTGACTGAGCCACCAAGGCACCCCAGGAAACTTTTTTAATTAACAATTTAATTTTGTCAGTAGTAATCCGTTTTTTCCAATCTTTTTGAAGATTGTATGTTGCTAGGAATTAATCTAATTCTAGGTTGTCCAATTTGTTAGCATATAATTTTTCATATTAATCTTTTATAAGTCTCTTATTGATGTGGTGTCAGTTTTTACTTCTATGTCAGTTAGCATTTTGTTTATTTGAGATCTCTTGTTTTTTTATGAATTAGCTAAAGGTTTATCAGTTTTATTTTTCTTTTCAAAGAACCAACTCCTGGTTTCATTGATCATTTCTATTTTTTAAGTCTATTTCATTTCTTTCTACTCTGATTATTATTATTTCCTTCTTTCTACTAGCTTTTGTCTTTGTTCTTCCTTTTCTAGTTTCTTTAGGTGTAAGGTTAGATTGCTTATTTGATATTTTTCTTGTTTCTAAGGGATAGGCCTGTATCACTCTAAATTTCCCTCTTAAGAACAGCTTTTGCTGTGTACCAAATATTTTGGACTATTGTGTTTGCATTTTCATTTGTCTCCAGGCATTAAAAAAATTCTCTTTGATCTCTTCATTGACCCATCTGTTGTTCAGTAGCATGTTGTTTAGCCTCTATGTGTTTGTGGTTTTTCATTTTTTTGTGTGTGATTTCTAGTTTTATAATGGTTGTGGTTGGAAAAGATGCTTGATAAGATTTTAATCTTCTTAAGTTTACTGAGACTTGATTTGTGGCCTAATATGTGATCAATTCCAGAGAATGTTCCATGTACACTTGAAATGAAAGTGTATTCTGTTATTTTGGGATGGGTTCTATATATATATCTGTTAAGTCCACCAAAAGTCTACTAGAACTGATACATCAATTCAGCAAAGTCACAGAATACAAAATCAATGTACAGAAACAAGTTGCATTCTTATACACTAATAATGAAGCAACAGAAAGACAAATAAAGAAACTGATCCCATTCACAATTGCACCAAGAAGCATAAAATACCTAGGAATAAGCCTAACCAAAGATGTAAAAGATCTGTATGCTGAAAACTATAGAAAGCTTATGAAGGAAATTGAAGAAGGTACAAAGAAATGGAAAAACATTCTGTGCTCATGGGTTGGAAGAATAAGTATTGTTAAAATGTCAATACTACCCAAAGCTATCTACACATTCAATGCAATCCCAACCAAAATTACACCAGCATTATTCTCGAAGCTAGAACAAGCAATCCTAAAATTCATATGGAACCACAAAAGACCCCGAATAGCCAAAGTAATGTTGAGGAAAAGACCAAAGTGGGAGGCATTACAATCCCAGACTTTGGCCTCTACTACAAAGCTGTGATCATGAAGGCAGCATGGTATTGGCACAAAAACAGACACATAGACCAATGAAATAGAATAGAAACCCTAGAACTAGACCCACAAAAGTATGGCCAACTCATCTTTGACAAAGCAGTAAAGATTATCCAATGGAAAAACAGTCTCTTTAACAAATGGTGCTGGGAGAACTGGACAGCAACATGCAGAAGAATGAAACTAGACCACTTTCTTACACCATTCACAGAAATAAACTCAAAATGAGTAAAGGACCTGAATGTGAGACAGGAAACCATCAAAACCCTAGGGGAGAAAGCAGGACAAAACTTCTCTGACCTCAGCTGCAGCAATTTCTTACTTGACACATCCCCAAAGGCAAGGGAGTTAACAGCAAAAATGAACTATTGGGACCTCATGAAGATAAAAAGCTTCTGCACTGCAAAGGAAACTATCAACAAAACTAAAGGGCAACTGATGGAATGGGAAAAGATATTTGCAAATGACATATCGAACAAAGGGCTAGTATTCAAAATTTATAAAGAACTCACCATTCTCAACACCCAAAAAACAAACAATCCAGTGAAGAAATGGGCAGAAGATATGAATAGACACTTTTCTAAAGAAGATATCCAGATGGCCAACTGACACCTGAAAATATGCTCAACGTCACTCCTCATCAGGGAAATAAAAATCAAAACCACACAGATACCACCTCACGCCAGAGTGGCTAAAGTGAACAAATCAGGAGACTATAGATGATGGAGAGGATGTGGAAAAATGGGAACCCTCTTGCACTGTTGGTGGGAATGCAAACTGTTGCAGCCACTCTGGAAAACAGTGTGGAGGTTCCTCAAAAAATTAAAAATAGATCTACCCTATGACCCAGGAATAGCACTGCTAGGAATTTACCCAAGGGATACAGGAGTGCTGATGCACAGGGCCACTTGTACCCCAATGTTTATAGGAGCACTTTCAACAATAGCCAAATTATGGAAAGAGCCTAAATGCCCATCAACTGATGAATGGATAAAGGAGTTGTGGTTTATATATACAGTGGAATAGTACTTGGATTGAGAAAGGATGAAATCTGGCCTTTTGTAGCAACGTGGATGGAACTGGAGAGTGTGATGCTAAGTGAAATAAGTCATACAGAGAAAGACAGATACCATATGTTTTCACTCCTATGTGGATCCTGAGAAACTTAACAGAGGACCAGGGTGGGAGGGGAAGGGGGAAAAAGGTTACAGAGAGGGAAGGAATGTTTTTCCATTTCTTTGTACCTTCTTCAGTTTCCTTCATAAGCTTTCTATAGTTTTCAGCATACAGATCTTTTACATCTTTGGTTAGGTTTATTCCTAGGTATTTTATGCTTCTTGGTGCAATTGTGAATGGGATCAGTTTCTTTATTTGTCTTTCTGTTGCTTCATTATTAGTGTATAAGAATGCAACTTGTTTCTGTACATTGATTTTGTATTCTGCGACTTTGCTGAATTGATGTATCAGTTCTAGTAGACTTTTGGTGGAGTCTATTGGGTTTTCCATGTATAATATCATGTCATCTGCAGAAAGTGAAACCTTGACTTCATCTTTGCCAATTTTGATACCTTTGATTTCCTTTTGTTGTCTGATTGCTGATGCTAGCACTTCCAACACTATGTTAAACAACAGCGGTGAGAGTGGACATCCCTGTCCTGTTCCTGATCTCAGGGGGAAAGCTCTCAGATTTTCCCTATTGAGGATGATATTAGCTGTGGGCTTTTCATAAATGGCTTTTATGATGTTGAAGTATGTCCCTTCTATCCCGACTTTCTTGAGGGTTTTTATTAAGAAAGGATGCTGAATTTTGTCAAATGCTTTTTCTGCATCTATTGACAGGATCATATGGTTCTTTTCTTTTCTTTTATTAATGTGATGTATCACATTGATTGATTTGCGAATACTGAACCAGCCCTACAGCCCAGTAATGAATCCCACTTGATCATGGTGACTAATTCTTTTTATATGCTGTTGAATTCAATTTACTAGTATCTTGTTGAGAATTTTTGCATCCATATTCATCAGGGATATTGGCCTATAGTTCTCTTTTTTTGCTAGGTCTCTGTCTGGTTTAGGAATCAAAATAAGGCTGGTGTCATAGAATGAGTCTGGAAGTTTTCCTTCCCTTTCTATTTTTTGGAAAAGTTTGAGAAGGATAGGTATTATCTCTGCTTTAAATGTCTGGTAGAATTCCACAGGGAAGCCATCTGGTCCTGAACTCTTATTTGTTGGGAGATTTTTGATAACTGATTCAATTTCTTCACTAGGTATGGGTACGTTCAATTTTTCTATTTCTTCCTGTTTGAGTTTTGGACTTGTGTGGGTGTTCAGGAATTTGTCCATTTCTTCCAGGTTGTCCAGTTTGTTGGTATATAATTTTTTATAGTATTCCCTGATAATTGCTTGTATCTCTGAGGGATTGGTTGTAATAATTCCATTTTCATTCATGAGTTTATCTATTTGGGTCATCTCCCTTTTCTTTTTGAGAAGCCTGGCTAGAGGTTTATCAATTTTGTTTATTTTTTTGAAAAACCAACTCTTGGTTTCATTGATCTGCTCTACAATTTTTTTTAGATACTATATTATCTATTTCTGCTCTTATCTTTATGATTTCTCTTCTTCTGCTGGGTTTGGGGTATCTTTGCTCTTCTGCTTCTAGTTCCTTTAGGTGTGCTGTTAGATTTTGTATTTGGGATTTTTCTTGTTTCTTGAGATAGGCCTGGATTGCAACGTATTTTCCTCTCAGTACTACCTTCACTGCATCCCAAAACGTTTGGACTGTTGTATTTTCATTTTCACCTGTTTCCATATATTTTTAAATTTCTTCTCTAATTGCCTGGGTGACCCATTCATTTTTAGTAACCTCCATGCTTTATTAACCTCCATGCTTTTGGAGGTTTTCCAGATTTTTTCCTGTCGTTGATTTCAAGTTTCATAGCATTGTCGTCTGAAAGTATGCCTGGTATGATCTCAATTCTTTTATACTTATGAAGGGCTGTTTTGTGACCAGTATGTGATCTATCTTGGAGAATGTTCCATGTGCACTCGAGAAGAAAGTATATTCTGTTGCTTTGGGATGCAGAGTTCTAAATATATCTGTCAAGTCCATCTGATCCAATGTATCATTCAGGGCCCTTGTTTCTTTATTGATCCTGTGTCTAGATTATCTATCCATTGTTGTAAGTGGAGTACTAAAGTCCCCTGCAGTTACCACATTCCTATCAATAAGGTTGCTTATGTTTGTGATTAATGGTTTTATATATTTGGGGACTCCCGTATCGGCGCATAGACATTTATAATTGTTAGCTCTTCCTGATGGATAGACCCTGTAATTATTATATAATGCCCTTCTTCATCTCTTGTTACAGCCTTTAATTTAAAGTCTAGGTTGTCTGATATAAGTATGGCTACTCCAGCTTTCTTTTGACTTCCAATAGCATATTAGATCTTCATCCCCTCACTTTCTTTTTTTTTTTTTTATTTTTAAAAAAAAATTTTTTTTCAACGTTTATTTATTTTTGGGACAGAGAGAGACAGAGCATGAACGGGGGAGGGGCAGAGAGAGAGGGAGACACAGAATCGGAAACAGGCTCCAGGCTCTGAGCCATCAGCCCAGAGCCTGATGCGGGGCTCGAACTCACGGACCGCGAGATCGTGACCTGGCTGAAGTCGGACGCTTAACCGACTGCGCCACCCAGGCGCCCCCATCCCCTCACTTTCAATATGAAAGTAATTCAATGTATTTTTTACATCCATTATGATACCCTATGTCTTTTGGTTGGAGCATTTAGTCCATTTACATTCAGTGTTATTATTGAAAGACATGGGTTTAGAGTCGTTGTGTTGTCTGTAGGTTTCATGCTTGTAGTGATGTCTCTGGTACTTTGAGGTCCTCGCAACATTTCATTCACAGAATCCTCCTTGGGATCTCTTGTAGGGCTTGTAGTGGTGATGAATTCCTTCAGTTTTTGTTTGGGAAGACCTTTATCTCTCCTTCTGTTCTGAATGACAGACTTACTGGATAAAGGATTCTTGGCTGCATATTTTTTCTGTTCATCACATTGAAGATTTCCTGCCATTCCTTTCCTGCCTGCCAAGTTTCAGTAGATAGGTCTGCCACTAGTATGGGTCTCCCTTTATAAGTTAGAGCCTGTTTACCCCTAGCTGCTTTCAGAATTTTCTCTTTATCCTTGTATTTTGCCAGTTTCACTATGATATGTCATGCAGAAGATCTATTCAAGTTACATCTGAAGGGAGTCTTCTGTGCCTCTTGGATTTCAATGCCTTTTTCCTTCCACAGATCAGGGAATTTCTCAGCTATGATTTGTTCAAGTACACCTTCAGCCCCTTTCTCTTGCTCTTCCTCTTCTGGAATTCCTATTATACAGATATTGTTCCATTTGATTGCATCACTTAGTTCTCTAATTTTCCCCTCATACTTCTGGATTTTTTTTGTCTCTCTTGTTCTCAGATTCCTCTTTTTCCATAATTTTATCTTCTAATTCACCTATTCTCTCCTCTGCCTCTTCAATCCATGCTATGGTCACCTCCATTTTATTTTGCACCTCATTTATAGCATTTTTTAGCTCCTCATGACTATTGCTTAGTCCCTTGATCTCTGTAGCAATAGATTCTCTGATGTCCTCTATGCTTTTTTCAAGCCCAGCGATTTATTTTATGACTATTATTCTAAATTCTTGTTCCGTTATATTGCTTAAATCATTTTTGATCAATTTGTTAGCTGTCGCTACTTCCTGGAGTTTCTTTTGAGGAGACTTCTTCCGTTTTGTCATTTTGGGTAGTCCCTGCGGTGGCTCCCAACTGCAGAGCACTTCCCCTGTGCTGTCAGGAGTAACTTGTGTTGGTGGGTGGGGCCACAGTCAGATTGGTATGTACCTTATCTTCCCCTCTCCCAGGGGCAGGACTCACTGTGGAGTGGTGTGGCCCCTGTCTGGGCTACTTGCACACTGCCAGGCTTGTGGTGCTGCTTTGATGGGATCTGGCGGATTAGCCGGGGTGTATCCGCAAGGTGCACAGGGGCGGGAGGGGCAGGCTTGGCTTGCTTTGCCATCAGTGGTCCCCTGCGGGAGGGGCCCTGCAGCACCTGGAGGGAGGCAGGCAGACCCGTCGGAGGGATGGATCCACAGAAGCAGTGTTTGGTATTTGCGCGGTGCAAGCAATTTCAGTGATGGGAACTGGTTCCCTTTGGGATTTCAGCTGCGGGATGGGAGAAGGATATGGCGCTTGTAGCGCCTTTGTTCCCCCCAACCTGAGCTCTGTCTTCTGGGGCTCAGCAACTCTCCCTCCTGGTGTCCTTTTGCCTTCCCCATTCTCCGAGAGCAGAGCTGTTGACTTTTAACATTCCAGATGTTAAGTCCCACTGGCTGTCAGAACTCATGGAGTCTGGCCCCTCTGCTTTTGCAAGCCAGACTCGGGGGCTCTGCCTTGCTGGGCAGGCTGCCCCTCCACTTCCCTGGCTCCCTCCTGCCAGTCCGTATAGCACGTACCACCTCTCTGCCCTTCCTACTCTCTTCCGTGGGCCTCTTGTCTACCCTTGGCTCCAGAGAGTCTGTTCTGCTAATCTTCTGGTGGTTTTCTGGGTTATTTAGGCAGATGTAGTGGAATCTAAGTGATCAGCAGGACGAGGTGAACCCAGCCTCCATCTTCAGGCATACATTCCTATCTTTAAAGGACTTGATAAAGCCACATTCACTGCAGCAATGAAAGCCAAGATTCTCCAGTCTGCCCACAGGACCTGCTATGGGATGTTGATATCCATGCTGAGCCCAGTTGTGGGAGAAGAAATTTATGATATTGTGCAATGCCTTGCTGATCTGGGCAAAATAGACAAATACCAGGAAAGGGTACAGGCGATGGGAAAGACCTAAGACAGAGAGGAAGCTAAAAAAGCCAAAAGTCTGAGCACCTGGGTGGTTTAGTTGGTTGAGTGTCTGAGTCTTGATTTTGGCTCAGGTCACGATCCCAGGGTCGCGGGATTGAGCTCTGCGTCAGGCTCCATGCTGAGTGTGGAGGTTGCTTAGGATATTGTCTCTCTTTCTCCCCCTCCCTTCCCCTCTGCCCTTCTCCCCTGTTTGCACTCTCTTTCTCCCTCTAAAATCAAACACACAGCCAAAAGTCTATCACAATTGGCTGTAAAGCATGTGGTAAAAATAACCCTGAGGTAAATGTGGCTTGACCCCATTGCCGTAAGTACCCTTCCCAACCCAAAACATATAGACGGACAACCCAACACTGTGCTGGTCAATCTGTAAAAATCCTTAAAAACTGTACAGCAATTGAGATTTACCCCATCTACCCCTACCATCCCTGATGCCTCACCTCCTCCAGAAACACCCTCAGGGATATAGTCCTATGCAGGCTGGGTGCCTTCCTTTCCTGGGTACAGAATACAGGCCAAGATTGCCACCAGGTGAGGGCCACTGGAAGCCATCAGAGGCCTCATGTTGAGCTCAGTATTCATTGGGCTTCTGGGAATAAACAAAAGTTGACTGCCCTGGTAGATACTGGAGCTGAAATTCTCTAATACATGGTGACTTTCACAGGTGTTCTGGCCTCCTTAATGCCACTGATGGTTATGAAGGGCAAGCCTTCCTTATTCTCAGGAAGGTCCTCTGACACTGAAAATATGGCATTCCCTACCGTCCACCCCAAGAACATATGGCATTTATCTCTCCAAACCAGAGAACATATGGGCCACTGACATCCTCCTAAGTGCAACTCTGCAAATCTATATTGATGAATTCTACCTCTGGGTGAGAGTAATCAAACCAGGGCTAAGGGGAAATGGGAACTGGGAGCCGGTACACCTGCCATTTCTGTGAATAATGGTAACTGTCAAACAATAGAAATTGTCTGAAGGAACATAGGAGGTAGGTGAAACCATCCATGAGCTGCACTGAGTGGGCCCATAGTAGTTTCCATGGCCCAGTATGGCTGGTAAGAAAGTAGATGGCTCATGATGGATGACAGTGGACTTCCAAGAATTGAACAAGGTAGTTCCTCTGATCCACGAGGCTGTGCTGAACACCGACACCATCTTAGATACTTTAGCCATGGTACCAGTAGTATACCATGTTCGGCTGGACTTAGCAAATGCCTTTTTCAGTATATGTCTGGTTACTGACTCACATCAATTTGCCTTCATGTAGGAGGGGCAACAATAGACATTTTAACTGCTTACCCAGGGTTACCTGCACAGACTCACCATGCGTCATGGGATAATAGACTGAGACTGTCCCTGTTTTCCTTTCCCACATCAGTAAAACGGGCCCATAACCTTGATTATAAAATGTTAACATGTGAAGATTGCCTCTGCTGCAGGACAACCTACAAGCTTTTCCGGGACATCTGTGAGGGAGAAGGATGGGCAATGAACCCCCTGAAAATTCAAGGCCCAGGCACTGTTGTAACTGTTTGGGAACTGTCTGGTCAGTCAAGACTATGTTGTCCCAAAAGCTGTGATTGATAATGTGCAATCCCTTCCAAGTGTTAAGAATGTGAACAAAGTGCAAGACTTCATAGGGATTTGGGGACTTTGGAGGGCTTATATTCCTCACTAGGCACAGCGTCTCTGTTCCTTATATCACCTGAGAAAGAAAGGGTATGCGTGGGACTGGGGATCAGAGCAGCAAACACCTTTGAGGAGCAAAACTACTAGTGAAGGAGATAACAGCACTGGGCATCTCCCAAGCAGAACTACCATTTGAATTAGAGGTGTCTGTGACTCCAGATGATATGGACTGACCATGTGGCAGAAACAAGAGGAGAGAGTACTCATAGGATTTTGGGCTCAGCTCTGGAAGGGGGAAAAAAGTGATATACCCCCATAGAGTGCCAGATTGCTGCAGTATGCACAGCACCCACTGAGGTAGAGCTGATTACTAAGGAACAGCACATTGTGGTGAGAACTTCCCTGCCTGTCAAGGGGTGGAGTGACAATGTGCACCACCAACCCACCTCTGTCATGGATGAAACCCCCATTGGTACTATGTGCCATGCCTATTTGCAGCAGAGGAGCATTCTGTCCACCCACCTACTGGACCTATTAATGTGAGTGCTAGTAGGTACTGTAGAGTATGTAGACCCTCCAGATATCCTGGCTTCTCTTCCCAGGAGCCTGTGGAGAGGGAGTGGGGAAATTCTGGCTGATGCCTAGTGTATAGATGGGTGTAGTCAATGCAATCCACCACCTGTATAGCACTGTCCAGCCAGCCAACACTGACACCATATGGATGGAAACAGAAACACACCACAACAGCCTTTTGGCCAGGGTTGAACTTGGAGCTGCTTGGCTGGTGGTCAGTCACTCATGAGCCCTGGCCTGTAACCTATTGGACTGACAGTAGGGCTGTCCTAAGGTGATGAACCCTATGGCTTATACAGTGGGAAGTTGAGAGGTGGATAAACATAAATAAGCTTTTGTGGGGTTAGGATATGTGGAAAGACATCTTCAAGAGACTGAGGTGGTCCTCACTGTTTTTCATATCCTGGCTCATAAGGCACTGACAGCCTCTGGCAATCAGGAATCAAATGCCCAAGCTGAGACTGAGCCCTAACAATGGAGTCTTCAGTAGCTACAGCAGATTGGGGCATAGACAGAGTAACCATTGCAGCGCCTGGAGGGGATAGCTTTTTGCCACAGATGCTGGATTGCCCTTGAGGTACAGCGACTGGGTTAACACAGGAACACCATGTCCTGTACATTCCAGACAATACCCAAGGCAACTGCCAAAGGAGTCTGGGGTCATCCACTGAGGTTCTCAGCTGAGATGAGCTTGGCGGATTGAATAGAGTAGCCTCCTCCCTCTTAGCAAGGATTCTAGATATGCTTTTTTTTTTTTTTTGAGTGAACACTACATTTGGCTAACCCAAGCTTTCTCCTGTGCACGCTGTGCAAACCAGGCTGCAGACACTAGGAGACCAGAACAGCTGAGTGTCACGTATGGATATACTTACTGAATAGATAGTGGATGGGGGCTTCACAATTCAAATATCATAAAGTGCAAGATTGGGGAACAGCACATGGCAGTGAATAGAAGTTCTATCTCCCCCATAACCTATAAGCAGTAGTGTTGATAGGAAAAATGGAATATTAAAACAGCCGGCTGCATTACTAACAGGTAAAACCACCTTGGCTGGATACACTAATCAGTCAGTAGGGTCTGTTACCCTAATGCCAGACAGAAAGCCCCAGCTTAGGCACACAACACTGTAATTGTATGGAAGTTGTGGCTTCATAGCCTATGCCCTGATTCTCACTGAAAATCAATATGCTATGCTGCTGAGAACAGCAAGTCCCGTCACACCCTGGAAAGGAGTTATGCACCAGAATTTGCAATGGAAAAGCCTGATATGATGGGCGAGTTTTTTTGCACCCCTGGGAGTTGGAAATGGGACCCCGCTGTCCTGCTGCAGTTGGACCTAATTAAGTGTACTGTAACCAGAATGGAACATACACCATTGAAAAAAAAAAAGGAGGTGGTGGGGGTCCTGGTCCACCATGTCCCACCCACAGTCACTTTCCTCAAACCTTATAGGGCTGTCTACCATGGCCAGCATGGTTGACAGGCACAAACTTCTCAAATTCTTAAACGTGCAGCCATATTAACATCTAAAGATCAGGCTGCAAGTGTCATTCTTGTAGTAGGGTAAGACCTCTGTATTCAATTTCCTACTTATTACCTGTCTTTTTGACCTTAGACTCTGCTGATCCTCTGGTGTTCAGTCACAGTATGGGCACCTGCAGGCTAAACCTTTCTACAGTGGGTCAGCTCATATGCCTGACAAAGAAATCAACTGTTGGGTATGTGGGCAGCTGCTCTCTCTAGAATAGGGCCTCATGGATTTGTGGCAAAAATCTTTGGCCATGGCCTCCACCTGAGTGTCTGGGCCATTGTACGCTGGGTTTTTCCTGGGCATGGGGAGAATCTGCCCCGTGGAAACAACAATTGACAACTTCTCTATCCTTAAGGCCAGATGGACACACCGTGTCTTTGACTGGTACAATAATTAGGCTGCTCTCTTTGTTGGTTAAATTGGCTTTGCAGGCATTGGAGCACATATAGCCCTTACTATATTCAGTCAGTGAGCCTTGAGAGATAGCAAAAAGTCTTGTCCCTACTGAACAATGAAAAAAATCTCTAACGGGAAAAGCTGTCCTCTAAAATTTGATAGACTTGGACATCATTTCTGCCTTGCAAGAAGGCACCTGTGCCATTATCCAAACAGAATGTTGTGTGTTCATACTCATTAGATGAGTCTTATAATGTATTATGTTTCTTAAATTACATGGTGAAACAAGGGAATGCCCTGAGTGATATGATCCTAGCCATGAGGATTTAATAAATCAGTGATTGGGATCATGGACCTCTTGGTGGAAAAATTGTTGCTCATTTCCAGAATCATTGTCTTAATTTGTGCTTTCTCTTTCATGTGCCTATGTAATTGCTGTGGCATCTGCCTCCAACACATCCAGATAGCTGCCACAGGAACCATCTCCATGCTAGTGAAACTCTTTCCTGACCATTCAGGGCACATTGCAGAAGAGAGATTCACATGAGATTGTAAGAGCCCGTCATGAGGGCGTGTAAGAAAGGTCTTTGAGATGACATGACCACCACTTGCTGTGACTTGGATCCAAGCAATTACCCCTTCCCTGTCCTTGGAAATAGGGTTCACTTTCCTTCCTTGCTCCAAGAGGTTGCTCCAATGATATGGTCTTGAGATAGTGATGTGGTGTTGAGACTATCTGGATGGCATAGGTGACTGAACTTCTTTATGGCCTCTATATAAACCACTAAGAAGGGACAGGGAGGTGTGGATATCTATTCTTTCTCCTGCTGCCAATAAAAGCCATGTATAGAAGTTCCCATGCTTCTTAAACCTGCCACCCAACAATCTGGGGTGGTCTGCCTCTTTCTTTGGTCTCTCCCTGCCATTCAAACAAGGGCTGGTTTCAGACTACATCTAGGAAGCTCCCAAGGAGCTTGCAATCCAACAGTCACTGATTAGATCATGGCCTATAGATCAATGGACACTATATTCAGACTTTAACAGAAAACGCACAGCTTATAATAGGTACAGAGGACACACAAGAAACTTAGCATATAAAACATACTTGGTGGTACATATCAGTATTGAATCTTACACCACAGATTTCTACCCCAACAGTATGGGATTTTCTCTTAACAAAACTTCCCACGATTTTATTGGGAGCCACAATCGTAGCCTATGACTTAAAGTTTAATATGAAGGTTTTTCTAGACAGATACAGATACCCCAAATGTGCTAAGTTTTATCCAACTTCATTTATCCCAACCTTACCATCTATGCCAAAAACAGATTTGAAATCAAACAATATCAATAGTATACGTATCATGGCAGCTTTGTCATCTTTGGGCATAGATGGATAGATTTAGCAATTTATTATAAAATATAAGAGAATTTCACATGAAAGTAAACAAAGTAATGGAAATTCAACATAAAGCAGCTGGAGAAATCACTAAAAATAACAAAATACTAAAAAAAATGACATGAAAGATGTTTCTGTAACTATAGATTGACACCTGTTGCAGTTAAGATTGGTTGATATGGGGAATACTCTTAGAACAGCTCTAATCTTGGGGGCTATCCTGCTTGTCTGAGATGCTACACAACCTGGCCAGAAGTGAGGTAGATACTACACATCCTAATGACTGTGATTCCTTGGGTCATTGTAAAATTGGAGTATTGGCACTTGAAGAAGGAAATATGACATTAGCTTACCACCCTTTTGCAGTTCCCCAGTATCAAGAGAGAGAATGTAGCAAGCCTATAGGCCATAGAAAGTCCCCTATGACAGAAGGAAAACATGTACCTAAGGATGTGTTGGTGGAATGGAATCAAAATAGCCTTATATGGCTTAGACCTTTGGCCATACCTAAGATACAAGCACCTAAGAATACGGCCTTGATGCCTCCTCAACCAGTTATATATAACATAGGAACTTGGACCAGGATAGGATGCTCTGAGCCAAGTCTTAACCTAACCTATTGGAGACCAAAGAGAAAAAAAGGACACATCATGATGGCATGTGTACAACTAGAACAACTCGTATGTGTGACAAGAGAAGGACATTTTATGACTGGAGGTTAAAGAAATAAAGGAACTATTAAAATGAGAAATATAGGGGCAACTGGGTGGCTCAGTTGGTTAAGCGTCCAACTCTTGATTCGGCTCTGGTCATGATCTCACAGTTTGTGGGTTCGAGCCCCACATTAGGCTCTGTGCTGATGATGTGGAGCCTGCTTGGGATTCTCTCTCCCCCTTTCTCTCTGCCCCTCCCCTTCAGTACGCTCTCTCTCTCTCTCTCTCTCTCTCTCAGAAAATAAATACAATAAAAAAATTTTTTTTAAATAAATAAAATGAGAAATATGACATTGAACTTCCAAGAAATAATCTAATCTAAGTCATACATTAGAAAAGTGAAGACAATATGGGTCATTTGGACATCAAGACTAACAAAATGAAATAAATTTGCAGATATTGAAAAAGGAACAAAACCCTGTATTCTCTAAAAACTGACATCCTTCAGGCACCTGGGCTTAGTCCGTTAAGTCTTTGGCTCTTTGTTTTGGCTTAGGTCATGATCTCCTGGCTTGTTATTTTGAGCCATGCATTGGGCTCTGTGCTGGCAGTGCAGAGCCTGCTTGGGATTTTATCTTCCCCTCTCTTTTCCCCTACTTCACTTGTGCTCTCTCTCTCTCTCTCTCAAAATAAATAAATAAACAAAAAAAAAATACTGACAGCCTTGGTTCTGATGATATAGCAACCTGACATGTGCCTGATGGCGCTTTGCAAGCTGGTACATCTAGGAGCCTCCTAACAATGATCTTTACTTGGAAACAATTGTCAAGGAAGTTTAACAGGTTTAAAATGTTTTAACTATTGATAATTTGATCATTTGGTGATTGGACATGATACTATGTTAAAGATTTCTTTGTTATACTTATGTTGATAATATGGAGGATGTAGTGGTTTAAATTGGTCAGTACAGTGTGATGTATAGGAGTAAGCATCAAAGGAAAAATACAAAATATAACTGAGCATTTGTGATGAAGACTGTATGTGATGTAGAAATGCAGAGTGGACTGATATTTCTGTGAACATGAATTTGTACAGGACATTAGCCCTTAGTATCGATTAGTGTGAAATCACAGCTGTGTGCTCATTTGATGGGATTTCAAATCCACTCATTTATGGTAAAGATAAAAACCTGTTTTTAATAGTAGAGTTATTTTGATACAAGAAGGCAGTAGGTTCTCATCTGCTCTCACCCATGAGATCTCAGCAGCTCAGCTGCTGGGGGGCCCTTCTGAGGCTTATCAGTGAAGAAGTGGAAAGAAGAGACTGTGACAACAGGGCATGTAGAGTACAAATACAGAAAGTTGTGAGGACTGTCAGAGAGTAATTGGTCTGGGAAAGGCTACAATTTGCTGATCTAAATCTCTCTCCAAAAAACTTGGAAAAATGAGCTCTTTCCCTGGGAAACGAGCCCCTTTTACTGGAGTAATGCAAAGACTTCTGCCAGAAGTACATCTTACCCATCATCACCCAAACTCTCCTTCCCTAGAAATGAGCGCCAGCAACAACAAACTTTTACTTTGACTGACAGCTGGAGGTCAATCTCAGTTGGGAAATTTGTCTCTCAAGCGCTGATTCTTATAAAAATACACCTGAACTAAATTTGAAATATATTCCTGTCATCTTTTCTTGCCTGGAACAGTAGTGTGATTAATCTAGGATTAGTTTGGAGTATGTGATTTACTAAAGAGTAAATTAAAAGCATTAATAGACTGGAGATGCTTGCTCAGTTAAGCAGTGTTACAGACATTGAAGGTAAAGACAAATCAGTCTGAGCATTAACTGAGCATTAACTGCTTCTCCAAATCCAACATACTTCAGGGGGAATATGAGCACTTGGATAGTTTAGGGCTGGGATTTCGGCAGATGCATGAATCCAAAAGAGTCTGCTACTGTGTGATGTTTTCATCTGACATGGCCCTGTTCCAAGATTCTAGATCCCCTGACATGTGGGTTTAGGATTAGGGTTAGGGTTATGGTTAGGGTTAGGGTTAGGGCTAGGGTTAGGGGTTAGCAGATAGGGTTAGGTTTAGGGTTATGTTGAGGGTTATGGTTATGGTTAGGGTTAGAGAGAGTCTTAGCTAGGGTTAGGGTTTGGTTCAGGGATATCGCCAGGACCAAAGGGACTCAAGTCTAGTGATCAACTTTGAAGGCTGAAGTGAGGGCCCATGTTACGGTGCGGGTGAAGTGTAGGGTTAGTGGTGGAGATAGGGTTAGGTTTTGGTGGAGGATCCTGGCTAGGGGTAATGTTGGGGTTAGGATTATGTCTGAGGAGCTTTCAGGCACTGAACCCACAGCAGGGCAGTTGTATCCATGAAGGGCTGAGTTGATGGCAAAAGGGATGTTGCCAGTCAGGAGTAGTCTTTGGCTTCCAAGGCCACACATATCTATTGGCAAGTGGTCTGGTAGGCCTCAGGAATCCTCTCGAGCAGCTGTAGCCGGGCCTGGGAAATGACATGGTGAGCTTCCAGGTTCTATGCCGGGTGAGCCTGCAACACTTCTAGACCCCAGGCGCGTGGTGTTGTCAGACTTTGGTATTGGGTCCTCATGGGAGTCGAGCCTTAAGAATGGTTAGGGATTGAACCAGGGACATTGCCACAGCCAAAGCGGCTCCAGTCTCGTGATCTCTCTGGTCGGCTGAAGAGTGGGCCTATGCGACGGTGCGGGTCAAGTGTAGGTGTAGGTTTGGAGATAGGGTTAGGTTTCGGTTGAGGTTCCCGGTTACGGGCAGGGTTACGGTTAGGTTTAGGTCCCAGCAGGTTCCAGGCAGTGAGCCCACAGCACTGCAGTTGTCTCCCTGAAGGTCTGAGTTGAGTGCACAAGGGAGGGTGCCGGTCAGGATTAGCCTTTTGCTTCCAAGCCCACACAACTCCTTAGGCTGCTGGTTACGTAGACTCAGGAATCCTCTCGGGCAGATGCAGCCAGGCCTGGGAAACGACATGGTGAGCTTCTAGGTTCCATGCCACGTGAGCCTGCACCACCACTGAACCCCAGGCGTGTGGTGTTGTCAGACTTTCATATTGGGTCCCCGTGGGGAGAGAGCCTTAGGTAGGGTTACGCTTCGGTACAGGGACGTCGCCAGGGCTGAAGTGACTCCAGTCTTGCGATCTCCCTCAAGGGCTGAAGTGAGGGCCCATGAAACAGTGAAGCTCAGGTATGGGGTTAGGGTTCGAGGCCGGCTTAGGTTTCAGTGGAGGGTTCCGGTTCCGGGTAGGGTTAGGGGTAGGGAAGTTCCCACGAGGCTCCCGGCCCCGAACCCATGACAGTGCAGTGGTCGCCCTGAAGGGTTGAGTTGAGGTCACAAGGGAGGGTGCCCGTCAGCATCAGTCTCTGGCTTCCAAGGCCACACGACTCTATGGGCCCCTGGTCGGGGAGGCCTCAGGAATCCTCTCGTTCAGCTGTTGCCAGGCCTGGGAAACGACTTGGTGAGCTGCCAGGTTCCATGCCGAGTAACCCTGCACCTCTTCCGGACCCAGGCGCGTGGTGTTGTCAGACTTTGGTATTGGGTCCCCATGGGTAGAGAACCTTAGCTAGGGTTAGGGTTAGGTCCAGGGACGTCGCCAGGGTCAAAGTGACTCCAGTCTCTTGATCTCCCTTGAGGTCTGAAGTGAGGGCCCATGCGACGGGTCGGCTCAAGTTGAGGGTTAGTGTTCGAGGCAGGCTTAGGTTTCAGTGGAGGGTTCCAGTTCAGGGTCAGATTAGGGTTAGGGTTGTGTCCCAGGAGGCTCCAGGCTCTGAACCCAAAGCAGTGTATTGGTCTCCCCGAAGGGCTGAGTTGAGGGCACAAGGGAGGGTGCCGGTCAGGATCAATCTTTGGCTGCCAAGGCCAGATAAGTCGATGGTCCCCTGTTTGGGAACGCCTCAGGAATCCTCTCGGGCAGCTGCAGCTGGGCCTGGGAAATGACATGGTGAGCTTCCAGGTTCCATGCCGAGTGAACTTGCACCAGTTCTGGACTCCAGGCTCGTGGGTTTGTCAGACGTTGGTATTGGGTCCCCATGGGTAGACAGCCTTAGCTAGGGCTAGGATTCGGTCCAGGGGGGTCGCCAGGGCCGCAGCGACTCCGGTCTCGTGATCTCCCTCGAGGGCTGATGTGAGGGCCCTTGGGACGGTGCGGCTGAAGTGTAGGTTTAGGGTTCAAGGTCGGCTTAGGCTTTCTTGGAGTGTCCCGGTAAGGGGTAAGGTTAGGGGTAGGGTTAGGTCCCAGGAGTCTCCATGTGCTGAAACCACAGCAGTGCAGTATTCTCCCCTGAGGGCTGAGTTAGGGTACAAAGGTGGGTCCGGGTCAGGATCAGTCTTTGGCTTTCAAGGCCACACCACTCTATGGGCCCCTTGTCATGTAGGCCTCTGGGATCGTCTCAGTCCGGTGCACCCGGGCCTGGCAAACGACATGGTGAGGTTCCAGGTTCCATGCATAGTGACCCTGCATCTCTTCTGGACCCCAGGCGTGTGGTGTTGTCAGACTTTGGTATTGGGTCCCCATGGGGAGAGACCCTTGTTTAGGGTTAGGTTTCGGTACAGGGTCGTCGCCAGGGGGAAAGTGACACCATTCACGTGAGTTTCATGGAGTGCTGAATTTGGGCCCATGGGCGGATGTCGGTCTGGTGCACAGTTAGTGTGAGAATTCGCCTTAGGTTTAGGTTTAGGGTTAGGTTTACAGTTCTGTTTAGGGGTAAGATTCGTTCCTAAGCATTTCCAAGCCCTTAATGTACAGTAGTGCATTTGTCTCTCTGAAGGGCTGACTGTAGTGTAGAATTTACCAATCAGCATTAGTCTTCACATTCCAAGGCCAGACATCTATATCTGCACTCAGGATGTAGGCCTCAGGATTCCTCCTATGCATCAGAAGCCATGCTTTGGAAATGACATGGTGATGTTCCATGTTTCACGCTGAATTATCTTGCACCTTTTCTCAACCCAGTGTGTGTGCTCTTGTCATACTGTGGTATTCGGTCCCCATATGGAGATAGCCTTAGCTCCGTTTAGGTTTGGGCCGGGGAGATCTCCAGGGCTGAAGTGACACCAGTCCTGTGATCTCCCTGTGTCAATGATGTTTGGGCACATGCATGGTGCGAGTCAGGTGTAGGGTGAGTGTTAAAGATGAGGTGAGGTTTAGGTTCACGCATATACTGTGGGTCACCATTAAGATTAGGGCTTGGTCACAGGAGGCTCATGTCATTATACCCCCAGTAGGATAGTTGTCCCCCCGCAGGGCTGAGTAGAGGGGTCTAAGGAGGGTCCCAGTCAGGCTGAGTTTTGGGTGCCAGGGCCCCTCCTTGGTTAGACCTCAAGAAGTCCCCTGTGGAGCTCCTTCTGGTCTTTGGAAATGACATTGTGATATTCCAGGTTCCATGCTGAGTAATCCTCCTCCGCTTCTGGGGCCCATGTCCGTCATGTCCTCAGACTTAGGAATTGGGTCCCCATTAGGAGAAAGCTTTAGCCAAGGTTAAGTTTTGGTTCAGGGACGTTGCCAGGGCTGAAGCGACACCATTGCCATGATCACCCTGGAATGCTGAATGAGGGTCCATGAGCGGGTGTGGGTCATGTGTAGGGTTAGGTTTGAGTTGGGGTGAGGTTTAGTTTGAGCAGTATGTGAGTGTCACAGTTAAGGTTAGGGTTAGGTCCCAGGAAGCTCCAAGCGCTGAAACTCTTGCAGGGTAGTGATCTTCTCAGAGGATTTAGTGTAGGCCTCATTGGAGCAGGCTGTTCAGGCTTAGTCTTTGTGATCCAGGGCCAGCTGTGTGTGCCATCTTCAGTTGGGCGTCATCAACCCCCTTGTGCAGCATCATGCGGGCCTTGGAAATGTCATGATGATGTTCCATGTTCCATGCCAAGTAATCCTGCACCGCTTTGGCCCATTGTTTGTGGTGTTCTCAGATATAGGAATTGGGTCCCCATCCAGAGAGATCCTTAACTAGGGTTAATGTTCTGTTCAGGGACTTCACCAGTTCCGTGGTGACACCATTCCTGTGTGTCGTGTGTGTTAGGTTAGGGTTTGGGATTGGGTTTGGTGTTAGGGGTTAGGGTTACGGTTAGGGTTGGTGTTAAGGGTTAGTGTTAGGGGCTAGAATTAAGTTTATGCATTAGGGTTGGGTTTAAGGTTATGGTGAGTGTTTAGGGTTATGGTTTGGAATTAGAATTAGGTTTAGGCGTTAGCTTTGGACTTGGGTTAGGCTTAGGTTTAGGGTTATGTTTGGGTTTGAGAGTTAGGGTTAGGGTTAGATGGTAGGGTTAGGGTTAGGTGTTAGCGTTAGTGTTTGCCTTAGGTTTAGGGATAAGGTGAGGTCTAGGTTTAGGACTTTTGTTTGGGTTTTGGGTTAGGGGATTGGATTAGGGGTTAGCGTTAGGGTTAGTGTTAGATTTTTATGGTTAGGTTTAGTGTTAGGTTTTGGGTTTATAATTTTAGGGCTAGCAGGTAGAGTAGAGCATTAGGGTTAGGGTTTTAGGATTAGAGTTTTAAGATTAGGGTAAGAGGGTTAAGGTTAGTTCGGGTTATGTTTACTTTTATGGTTCGGTAGGGTTAGGGTTGGGTTTAGACGTAGGGATATGGGCGGGGTTTAGTATTAGGACTATGGTTAGGGTAAGCTGTTAGGTTTAGGTGTTGGGATTTGGGTTAGTGTTAGGGTTAGTGCTATGGCAAGAAGTAGGTTGTATTTGCACTCCCACTTGGAGCGGGAGGATGTTCATGCATGGACACCGCCCTCCATCTGGGAGGGATTACGTTCATTTTATCGCCCCTGTCTCCATGCAGTGGAGGTTGTTCTCACCTCGCCGCATTCCAGCTTCGTTGTGGAGTGTTTCACACTGTCACCCTGCCCTCTCTCTGTGTGGTAGGATTTCACTTACTGCCTCATCCATTTTTGGTTCAACGGTGCATAGTTAGTCTCTACATCATTTATTTCTTCTGATTTTAATTATTTTCTTCATTCTGCTGTTTGGTGGTTTTGTTTATTGTCCTTTGTCTGGCTTTTATATTTATAAAGTTATGGAGTTTACTTCAGTTTTTTTTTTCTTGACGCAGACCTGTATTGCTATAAACTTCCCTGTTAGAACCAGTTTTCCTGCTTTACAGAAATTTGGATTGCTGTGTTTTCATTTTCATTTGTTTCCATGTCATTTTGGATTTTTTCTTTGATTTCTTGGTTGAGCCATTGATTGTTTAGTAGCATGTTATTTAACTTCCATGTATTTCTGGCTCTTCCAGATTTTTTTTCTTGTTGTAGTCTTCTACTTTCATAGCATTGTGGTCTGAAAAGACACATGATATGACGTCGATCGGTTTGATTTTTTTTTGGCTTGTTTTATGACCTAATAATTTGTCGAGTGTGGGTATGTTCCATGTGCACATGAAAAGAATGTGTATTGTGCTGTTTTAGGATGGAATGTCTAAAATATATCGGTTAAGTCCATCTGGTCTACTCTATCATTCAAAGTCACTACTTCCTTGTTGATTTTCTGATGGAATGATCTCTCCATTGATGTCATTGGGGTGTTAAAGTGCCCTACTAAGATTGTATGACTATCAATTCTTTACTTTAGTTTTAGACTGTTTTGTGTATTTGGATGCTCTCAGGTTGAACGCGTATATGTTTACAATTGTTCTTTTTGCTGGATGGTACCTTTTATTAGTATAGTGTCTTCTTTGTCTCTTGTTACCGTTTTATTTTTAAATTTATTTTGTCTGATATAGGTATGGCTCCTGCAGTTTTATTTTGATACTTTTGTTCCTTAACTAGTCTTTTGTAGGTAGGAAATAGATGGGTCCTATATTGTATTCATTCTATCACCCAGTGCTTTTTATTATGAAGAGAGAGAGCACAGGCATGGGAGGGTAGGGTGGGGGGAATGGGGGAAGAGAGAGACAAAGAGAGAAAGAGGGAGAGAGAGAATGAAAATGAGAAAGAATCCTCACCTAGTTCCATGCTCAGTGCAGAGCTCAATTGGGGCTCAATCCCATGATCCTGGGATCATAGCCTAAGCCAAAATCAAGAGTCGAAATTTCAAGCGATTGAGGCATCTAGTTGCCCCTATCTGGCACCTAGTACCTTTGATTTGAGCATTTATTCTGTTACCATTCAAAGTAATTGATAGACATGTACTTGTCCTATTATTACTTGATGTTGGTTGTTTCTGAATTTTTCTGATCCTATCTTCTCTTTCTCTTTTTTTGGTTTGCTGGGTTTCATCACAATTTCACAGTTGAAATTGCTTATCTTTATACCCTGCATATGTATTAGTGGTGTTTGTTTTGTGGTTATTATGAGGTTTGTACCTAACCACTTCCGCATATAGAAGTCTATATTAAGTTGATAGTTGTTTAAGTTTGAACCGGTTCTTTACTCCTCTCCTCCCCATGTTGTAGCTATGTAGTGTTCCTATTTCAAAACCTTTCATATCGTGAATACCTTGACTGATGTTTTACAGATATACTCATTTTTATTGCTTTTGCATTTCGCACTTTAATATGGTCACTTTAGGTGTTTCTTTTCCACTTAAAGAGTCCCCTTTAACATTTCTTGCAGGGGTGGTTTGTTGGTTGTGAGCTCGCTGAGTATTTATTTGGGAACCTCTTGATCTCTTTTCCCATTGGAATGATAGTTTGCTGGATAGACTCTCTTTGGCTGCAGATATTTTCCATTCAACACCTTGTCCATACCATGCTAGTCACTTACAGTTTAAAAGTTTCTTCTGAAAAACATCCAGTGATAACCTTATGGGGTTTCCTTTGTAGGTAAATGTCATCTTTTGTTTTCCTGCTGTGAAAACTTTTCTTTATCAGGACATTTTGGGTTTTAATTACTATATGACTTGGTGTGGATCTACTTCTGTTGAATATATTGGGGGTTCTTTGTGCCTCCTGCTTCTGGATCTGTCTCCTTCCACGCATTAGGGAAGTTTTCATCTATTGTGTCTTCAAATAAATTTTCTAATTTCCCAGAATTCTGAAAATGAGAAATAGGACAGAAAAGACCTATTGAAGGTTCTCTGATGAGCCACTGGATTTGCATACGTGGAGTACAGATGTGGGACTCAAATGAACAACCTACCTTTAACTTCAAAAAACTAGAAAAAACCAACAATCTATGTCCAATCTTCTCAAAAGGGAGAAAGTAATCCATATGAGAGTGAAAACCAATGAAACTGAGAACATGAAATCAATAGAAAATATGAAGAAGACCAACAGTAGGTTTTCTGAAGAGTGAAACAAATTTGTCAAGACTATACATAGACTATGCTAAGACAGAGAGAGGACCCAATTAAAAAGAATTATAAATAAAAGAGACGACATTATGCCTTATACCAAAGAAACATAAAGGAGACAAAGAGGCGACCATGGCCAAATTAGATGCCAGCAAACCGCCTGCCTAGAAGAAATGGATAGGTTCTTAGAAACACACAACCTACCAAGACTGTACCAGGAAGAAGTAGAAGGTTTGCACAGACCCATTAAAGTAAGACTGTATCAATACAAGAAGATAACCAATGCAAGTAAATTGAATCAGTAATCGAAGTTCTCCCAGGGAAGAAAAGCCCAGGACCAGATGGATTCACTGGTGAATTTGACCAAACGTTTGTAGAAGAACTAACAGCAGTCATCTCACTGATTCAAAAGGAATGAACACCACCAAACTAATGTCATGGAATTACCCTGGTAGGAAGCCAGAGAAGGATACTACCTGAACAGAAATCTGTAGGCCAGTATCCCCGTGATGAATGTAGATGAATAATTCCCAATAATGTGCAGGCAAACCAAATTCAGCAGCACATTAAAAGGATCATTGGCCGTGATGAAGGGTTTTTTCCCTGCAAAGGAAGGATGTTTCAGAAATTCAAATCAATCAATGTGACCCCTCACATAATTGAATGAAAGAAAATCAACCAGAAACAAGATTCTTAACCATAAATAGCAAACGGAGGGTTACTATAAGGGAGGTGGGTAGGGTGATGGGTTAAATGGGTGATGGGTAAGGATGGCACTAGTAGTGAGGATCACTGGGTGTTGTATGTAAGTGATGGATGACTAAATTCTATACCTGAAACTAACATTACACTGTATGTTAATCAGCTGGAATTTAAATACAAACTTGAAAAAAATAAATAAGATACACATAAATACATTTAAACTAAACTAAATAAATACATTTTAAAAAATAAAAAGAAAACTCATGTAATGATGTCAGTAGACACAGAAAAAAAGTTCTGAGAAATTTTTGTATCCATTTGTGCTAAAAAACTCTTTAAAATTCTGTGTAGAAGGAACATATCTCAACATAAGAAAGGCCATGTATGTGAAGCCCTCAGCTAATATCATACTCAGTAGTGAAATTGTGAAAGATTTTCCACTAAGATCAGGCACAAGACAAGGATGCCCTAGATATGTGAAGGGGATTGGGTGATGCAGGCTTCTTGTTATGCAATGAATGAATCACAGATAGAAGATATAGCATAGGGAACATAGAGAATGGTACTGGAGTAGTGATGCATGGTGACAGATGATAGCTACACCTGTGTTAGCGTACCAGAATGTATACATTTGTCCAATCACTATGTTGTTCATCTGAAACTAATGTAACATAGTGTGTCAGCTATTCCCAAATAACATGTTTTTTTAAATAAGGTAAAGGACTGAAATAAAAAGTTTAATGTAAAAGAATCTGTTAATATCTAATCAAGAAATGCAGTAAATTTCCAAAATAGAAAGTCACCATATCAAATTCTATAGCCTTCCTATACACTAACCCAATTATCTAAGAAGAAGTAAAGAAAACAATCCCATTTACAATAGCATCAAAAAACAATAAAATTTATAGGAATAAATTTAGCCAAGGAAGTGAAAGATCTCTCCACAGAAAACTATAAAACCTGTGTGCAGGAATGGAAGAAATTCAATTTGGGTGAAAGAAACAGGAGAACACACAAGTCAGTGAAAATCCATCCCATGTCCAACTTTCGGAGGAATTAATATAGGTACAATGTCCATATTACCCAAAGCCATTTAGAGATTCAGTGCAATCTCTATCAAGACTCCGATGCAATTTTTATGCAATTAGAAAGTCATATCCTAAAATGTATTCAGAACCACAAAAAGACCCCAAGTAGCCAACGCAAGAAAGAACAAAACAGGAGGCATCACACTTCTTGATCAAGCTTCATTCTAACACAAAGAAATCAGTTATGTCACTGGCATAAGCACACACACAAGACAATGGAACAGAAATTGAGAGCCCAAACTAAACCCATGCATGCACAGTCACCTAGTGTTTGACAAGGGAGTCAATAATACACAGTGGAGAGGAGAAGAGTAGTCTTTTGAATAACTGGTGCTGGGAAAATTGGATATTCACATGTATAAGAACAAAGCTTAGCACCGTATGTTACACCACTCCCTAGAGCGTGAAAGGAAGAAACAGAGATGTGGTTAGAGAGAAACAGAGACAAAGAGGAAGTACAAGGAGGAAAGTAGAGACCTGGTCCGGGTATGTGGACACGGTTAGATGGGCCAGGGGAGAGGGGATGTAGGAAGTGGCTCTGAGTGCTGGGGCAGAAAGGGCTTCTATCATGGGAATCAGGGTTCCATGGCCCCAAGACTCCAACATCCCTGGGCCCAAGTTCTGCAGAGGCCATTGGAATTGAAAAGATGGGTATCCTTCATTTCTTCTGGAATTGTGAGGCTCAGCCTCACGTTCTGTCATGGAGAGGGATGTCTTGAGGGAGAGTGTGCCGCTCTTTGGCAGGTAAACTCCATAGCCTGCTCTGTGGGGAGGTGTCCCAGGGCCATCTCCCTCACTGCCCCAGGCTCTGTTGGATTTCCCCCCTCCCCCATCAGCTGGCCTTCCTCAAGTTCTGAACCCAAGCATCAGGCATTGTGTTGCCCCCAGGTCCTGCAGTCTGGACCTGGCAGAGGTGGACTAGTAATATTGATTAAAAAAATATTTGACAATAAGGTCCATATCCTCCCTCTGGGACTAGCGGTGTGCATCCAAATCATAGGTTGCTATCCTCCTGTCCACAACCAATCTGAGGAATCCAGAAGGTAGGTGGACCCTTTAAAACACCATAGTCTTCTCTTACATCAAATTCAAAGACATTTTCTTGACCCAGCTTTCTTTTAATTCTGAAGAGATGGCAATTAGTAATTGAAGGCATACTGGTCCTATAGGAAATTGACCTATATGACTGATGGACAGTATTTCATCCATCCATATCCCTAAAGCCCATTTCATTGGAAATACTAGCCAAGGATACACACTGTAAATTCACAACAGATGTGTAGCTCCCTGTAAGTTTCATTCTGACCTTGTCACATATGTGTCATCAAAGATATTATTAGTGACTTTTCAGATAAGCTTTCAACATCAAGAAGGTGATGTTAGAGAATCTGGTATAAATGGAAATTCGCAGATTCTAAATGAGGAATGATTTTTCATTTTTCATGTTTCTTTTTTTGAGAGAACCTGAGCTGGGGAGGGGGATAGAGTGGGAGACACCGAATATGAGGCAGGCTCGAGGCTCTGAGCTCTCAGGACAGAGCCTGATGTGGGGCTCAAACTCATGGACTGCAAAATCATGACTTGACTCAAAGTCGGACGCTTAACCGACTAAGCCACCCAAGCGCCCCAGGAATGATAGTTTATTGGCAAGGAAGGAGAAATTAAAGATAGTGTAAAGGATGTCTATGTTTAATTGAAATATTGTCCACACATTTGTTGTGTTAGTTTTAGGCATACATTGTAGTCATTCCATATGTCTATACATTATGTTGTACTCAACCACAAGTGTAGCTATCCTGTGAAAGCATGCAACAATATTGTTACAGGATTGACTCCATTACATTGGCTGTCCCTTGTATCCCTAGGACTCATTCACTCCATAGCTGGATGCCGGCATCTCTCTCTCTCTCAAGGTGTCCATTCTTCATCTAACCTAAGTATTTTGGTGGTAAATAAAATTACCTCTTGTTCAGCATGTGTAAATCGGTGGTCTATTTTTCTGTGAATATTGCTTAAAACATTACAAATGATGTCGTTACGTTAATAAATTCGGTTTAATTCTTCACTCACAAGAAAGAGAAGGAAAAGATTTTGTGTCCCAGGCCCTGTTACTAAAACCTTCCCAACGAGGAGAACAGGCTTAGTTGCCCAGAGCACCTTCGGCCTCTCAGCTGAGCAACCAGGGCCTTCGACATTGAAGGAATTCCCATGGTGGCCAGCAGAGAGAGCTCGAGCACCACAGACCGGGAGGGGCGGGTTCCTCTGCTCGGCAGTGATAGCCAGCAGAGGGCGCACCATCTGCTTTTCTGACCCAGGGCACCTGAGAGCAGGAAGGGCTTCGATTGCTCTCAGAGGACTCAGGCCTCTGCTGGTGCCTCAGTACGGAGAGCAGAGCTGCATTTCCAGCAGGTTCTGCCACCCGCCCCAGGGGAGACCTTAGGAGCTTAGCAGCAACTTGGCATCTCCTGAGTCGCCAGAGAGAAGCTGCCTTGTTGTACTGAGTGCTGAGGAGGGGCCGCTGGGTGGCTTCCCTGGGCAAGCTGGTTGCTGAGCTGCACAGGCCTTTGCATTTTCTGGGCTGTTCCCGTGTTTCATTGCACCCCTTCCCGGACAGTTTTTGAACAAGACGTATTTTACTAGAGGACTCGTGAATTGCGGGGTCCCATGACATCATAGATACAGTCGATGGTTTGTTCCAGATTCAGGCTTGTTTCCAGGAAGAAACCCTAACAGAAATTCAGAAGCATGGGAGCTGCATTCAATTAGGACATGGATACATGAAATGCTCGTCTCAGGACCTTCTAGAAGAATGAGCTGGGACCCATGTTCCAAGTCCTGCTGGAACCAGAGACCAAGGTAAGGGCACAAACTGTCCCACACATCATACATGCTTTTTAAAAAATTTCATGGTTATTTTTCCAACCTAGTGAAGTGATTGAAAACTACAGAAAACCTGGTTTGTACCTGTCATTAACCTTATGTTATCTTTTAATTTAAATCCCAGTGAGTAAAGACACAGTGTAATATTAGTTTCAGGTGTCCAATATAGAGCAACACTTCCACACGTCACCCGGTGCTCATCCCAGGTGCACTTTTTTTTTTAATTTTTTTTTTCAACTTTTATTTATTTTTGGGACAGAGAGAGACAGAGCATGAACGGGGGAGGGGCAGAGAGAGAGGGAGACACAGAATCGGAAACAGGCTCCAGGCTCTGAGCCATCAGCCCAGAGCCCGACGCGGGGCTCGAACTCACAGAGCTCGAGATCGTGACCTGGCTGAAGTCGGACACTCAACCGACTGTGCCACCCAGGCGCCCCCCAGGTGCACTTCTTAATCCCCAGCAGCTGTTTCACACATTCCCCCACCTCGCTGTGGAACTCCTCAGTTTGTTTCCTAGTTAAGAGTCTGTTTGTCACTGTCCCCCCTCCCCCACTTTGTTTTGTTTTATTGCCACGTGTTAGTGAAATCATTGGGTATTTGTCTTTCTCTGACAGGCTTATTTCACCCAGCATAACATTTCTCTCGCTCTATCCACCTCGTGGCAAATGACAAGATTTCATGTTTTTACGGCTAAATAATATTACATTCCATACACTACATCTCAGTTTATTCATCCGTTGATGGATGTTTGGGCAGTTTCTGTAATTTGGCTTTTGTAGAAAATGCTGCTGTAAACATCAGGGTGCATGTATCCCTTTGAAGAATTATTTTTGTATTCTTTCTGTAAATACCTCGTAGTGAAATTGCTGGATCGTAAGGTAGTTCTATTTCCAGCTTTTTTTTTTTTTTTTGACAAATCTCCATGATGTTTTCCAGAGTGGCTGCACCAGTTTGCATTCCTCCCCATAGTGCAAGAAGATTCCTCTTTCCCCACATCCTTGGCAACACCTGCTGTTTCATCATTCATTGATTTTAGTCATTCTGACAGATGTGATGTGTTATCTCATTGTACTTTTGAATTTAATTTCCCTGAAGATCAGTATTGTTGAGTATCTTTTCATGTGTCTCTTGGCCACGTGTATGTCTTCCTTGGGAAAATGTCTATTCATGTCTTCTACCCATTTTTAATTGGATTTCTCATTTTTTGTGTTCTGTATAACTTTATATATTTTGGACACTAGCCCTTGATCAGATGTCGTTTGCAAATATCATTCTGTAGGTGTTTTAGTTTTTTTTTTATTATTATTTCCTTGGTGACGGAAGCTTTTCATTTTTACTATGTCCCATTATTTTTGCTTGTGTTTCCCTTACCTCAGGAGATATATCTACAAAGACGTTTGTACAGGCAGTGTCAAATAAGATACTACCCTTGTTATCCTCTGGGATTTTTATGGTTTCAGGTTTCACTCATAGGTCTTTATCCATGTTGGATTTATTTTTGTGTATGTTGTAAGAAAGTGGTCTGTTGTTGTTTTGTTTTGTTTTGTTCTGCAGGTTGCTGTCCAGTTTTTCCAAAACCATATGTTGAGGAGACTTTAAGTTTATGTATTTATTTTGAGAGAGAGAGCATGCAAAACAGGGGCAGAGAGAAATGGAGAGAGAGAATCCCACACATGCTCTGCACTGCCCTGAGATCATGACCTGAGCTGAATTCACAATCACACACTTTGGTGACTGAGACAACCATGTGTCCCAAGACTTTTTTTTCCATTTGATATTCTTTCCTGCTTTGTTGAGAATTAATTGACCATATAGGTGTGAGTTCATTTCTGCGTTTCTATTCTATTGATCTATGTCTCTGTGTGTTGTTGTTGTTGTTGTTGTTGTTGTTTTGCCAGTACCATACTGTTCTGATCAGTACAGATTTGTAATATAACCTAAAGTCTGAAATTGTAATGTCTCCAGCTTTGCTTTTCTTCTTCAAGTTTGGTTTGGCTGTTTGGGGACTTTTGTCATTCCATACAAATTTTGAGATTATTTGTTCCAGTTCTGTGACAAATGTTTTTGTTAGTGTGATAGGGATTTCATTACATGTGTAGATTGTTTTGAGGAGTGTAGACATTTTAACAATATTTTGTTCTTGCCATCCATGAACATTAAATGTATTTCCATTTCTTTGTGTCCTCTTCCATTTCTTTCATCAGTGTTTCATAGCCTTTAGAGTACAGGTCTTTCACCTCTTTGGTTAGGTATATTCCTGGTATCTTGTGGTATTTGTGAGTCTGTCAATGGGATTGATCCCTTACTTTCTCTCTGTGTTAATTCATGATCCATGTATAGAAATGCAATACGTTTATGTACATTGATTTCTGTATATTGTGACTTGTCGAATTCATATATCAATTCTAGCAATTTTTAAGGGAGTCTTTCATGTTTTTTATAGAGCACATCATGTCAGGTCCACATAGCGAAAGCGCTACTTCTTCCTTGCCGATTTGGATGCCTCTTATTTCTTTTTGTTGTCTGATTGCTGTGGCTAGAATTTCCTGTACTATGTGGAATAACAGTGGTGAGAGGGGTCATCCCTGTCTTGTCCCTGACCTTGGAGGAAAAACTTTCAATTTTCCCCATTGAGGATGAGATGAGCTGTGGGTTTTTCCTAGATGACCTTTATTATGTGCAGGTAGGTTGAGTCTCAATGTACTTTGCTGAGGGTTTTTATCATGAATGGATGTGACATTTTGTCAAATGGTTCTCTTGCATCTGTTGAAAACATCGTATTGTTCTTATCCTTTCTTCTATTACTGTGGTGCATCATGTTGATTGATCTGTGAATGTGGAACCACCCTTGCAGCCCAGGGATATATCCCACTTGATTATGGTAAATGATTCTATTAATGTATTGTTGACTTTAATTTGAAGGTATTTTAATGAGAATTTTGGCATACATAGTCATCAGGCTATTGGTCTGCAGTTTTATTTTAAATAAAATTTGTTAACATTTGTTAACATTTTTATTTAAAAAAAATTTTTTTTTCTTAGTGTTTTTATTTTTGAGACAGAGAGAGACAGAGCATGAGCAGGGAAGGGGCAGAGAGAGAAGGAGACACAGAATCGGAAGCAGGCTCCGGTCTCTGAGCCATCAGCACAGAGCCCGACGTGGGGCTCGAACTCACAGACTGTGAGATCATGACCTGAGCCGAAGTCGGACTCTCAACCGACTGAGCCACCCAGGCGCCCCTTAACATTTTTAAATGTTTATTTCTTTCCTTAGATAGAGGACATAAAAGTGAGGGGGGGCAGAGAGACAGGGAGAGAGAGAATCCTGGCCATGCTCCACACTGTCATGGCAGGGCCCAACGTGGGACTCGAACCCACGCACCACAAGATAATGTCCTAATCCGAAATTAAGAGTTGGACAGTAAACTGACCGAGCCACACAGGCGCTGCTGCAGTTTTTGGTTTTAGTGGAGGCTTCATCTGGTTTTGGTATCAGGGTAATGATGGCCTCATACGATGAATTTGTAAGTTTTCCTTTTTTATTTTTTGTAATAATTCGAGGAGAATACGTATTACCCCTTCCTTAAAAGGATGGTAGAATTCATCAATGAAGCCATCTGGCCATGAACTCTTGTGTTGGGGGGAGATTTTTTAAATTACTGATGTGGTTTCTTTCTGTTTTCAGATTTTAGATATCTTCCTGTTTCAGTTTTGGTAGTTTGTGTGTTTCTAGGAATTTGTCCATTTTTCTCAGAGTGTCCAATTTGTTGCATTTAGTTTTTCATAATATTATCTTCTAATTGTATTTTTGTGGTGTGAGTGTTATTTCTCCTTTCTTATTTGTGATTTTATTTATTTGAGTCCTTTCTGTCTTCTTTGTGAAAAGTCTGCCTAGGAGGTTTTCAAGTTGATTACTGCTTTCAAAGAACCAGCCCCTGGTTTCATTGATTTGGTCTAGTGTCTTTTTGGTTTCTATATTCCTTATTTCTGCCCTAAACTCTATTATTTCCTTCCTTCTGTTCTTTTTCTCATTCCTTTACTTGTAAGTTAGGATTGCTTGAGATTTTTCTTGCTCTTCAAGGTAGGCTTGTATTGCTATATACTTCCATCATAGACTGCTTTTGCCGCATTCCAAAGGGTTTTACCAGTGTATTTTCATTTTCATTTGTTCCAGTGTATTTTCTCATTTATTGCCTGTTTGACCCATTCATTTAGTAGCATGTTATTTAACCTCCCTTTATTTGTGGCCTTTCCCCCCGCCTTCTTTTGTGGTTGACTTCAAGTTTCTTAGCTTTGTAGTCAGAAAAGATGCTTGGTCTGATCTCTGTCTTTGGGTACCTCTTGAGGCCTGATTTGTGACCTAGAATGTGATCAATTCTGGAGAATGCCCCATATACGCTTGAAAAGAGTGGGTACTCTGTCATTTTAGTATGGAGTGTTCTGAATATATCTGTTAAACACATCTGTGCAGTGTGTCATTCAAATCCATTGTTTCCTTGTTGATTTTCTGTTTACAGGTTCTGTCCATTGATGTGAGTGATGTGTTAAAGTCCTCTACTATAGTTATATTATTATAAATTAGTTCCTTTATGGTTGTTGCTACATGTTTTATATACTTGGTGATCGCATGTTGGGTGCATCAAAATTTACAACCATTGGATATTCTTGTTTGGCTGTCCCCTTTAGTATGAGATCGTGTCTGTCTTCATCTCTTATTATGGATTGCTTATTTATTTATTTATTTATTTATTTATTTATTTATTTATTTTAATTGAAGTCTTAGTTGACATAGAGTGCATTCTCGGATTCAGGAATTGAATTTGGTGATTCATCGTTTACATACAACACCCAGTGCTCATCACAAGTGCTCTCCTTAATACTCGTCCTCCATCTAGCCCAGCGTTGACTCATCTGCCTCCATCAACCTTCACTTTTTTCTCTAACATAAAGAGACTCATGTGGTTTGTTACCACGCTTCTCTTTTCCTGCCCCCTTCCCTAGCTTTCATGTGTTTTGTTTCTTAAATTCCACATGAGTGAAATCATATATTTGTATTTCTCTGATTGACATATTTCACTTAGCATAATACATTCGAGCTCCATCCACATTGTTGCAAATGGCAAGATTTCATTCTTCTTGAAGCTGAGTTATATTTCATTGTACATATATAGGTATGTATATGTGAACATACAC